>NC_136428.1:288799897-291567397 GCF_052849685.1 Lactuca virosa
TCTTGCATTATATTGGTATTTCTCTTTGATAATAATACAAAACCCTACTCATTATATGTATTTAACTTGTTAGTTTTCATGGTATCAGAGCTACTATAATGTATTGTGTACTGTTCAGGGTCACGATTACTATTCATCGACACAATTCACAATAATGTTCACAATACTGTTTATCGACACTATTCACATACTGTTCGCAATTTTGGGTATGTTTTCTTGCTCGTTTCTGTATTCAGTTTGATTTAATTTGTTTGTTTCATCGATTTCGAGGGTTTCGTTTCGTCTGTTGGTTTTGTTGATTTTGAGATCTTGATTGTTGCTGCTGCTATTCGTATTGTTGTTGTTTTGGTTATGATTGTTTGACTAATAATGGAAATATGGCCACGAGAAATGATTATCTTCGGTCCATTAGTATCCACCTCGATGGCATGAACTATGCATATTGAAGTTATGTTATGAAGAATTTCTTGCAAGGAAAGACTATATGAGGGATTGTTACAGGTGATAGGAAGAAACCAACAGATGACAAGGCCGCAAATTATGCAACCTTACTAGACTCATAGGAGACTGATAACTCCAAGATTATTACTTGGATTAATAATTTTGTTATCCAGTCTATTGGTACTCAGTTGGCGAAGTATGACACATCAAAGGAGGTTTGGGATCACTTGGCTAGGCTGTATACTAAGTCAAATTATGCAAAGCAGTACCAGTTAGAGTTTGATATTCAATCCCTCCAACAGAACAATCTTAGTGTTCAAGAATTTTATGCAGCTATGTCGGATTTATGAGATTAGTTGGCTCTTACATAACCTGATGCGTTGAAGGCTTTTAATCCTTATATTGATAGAAGGGAAGAACAACATTTGGTTCAGTTCTTGATGTCAATATGTTCAGATTTTGATGTCTTTCATGGATCAATATTGCATCGCACACCTCTTCCCAATGTTGATTCGGTTGTTCATGAGTTGATTGCTGAAGAAACTCGTATCAAGTCCCATGCTGACAAAGATCCTAAGACAGCCACTCCTGATGTCTTTGTTGTTCCAAAATGCCCTCAGTCTTCAAACCAAAATTGTCCCAAAGTTACATTTGATGAGTGTGCTTTTTGTAAGAAGAAGAACCATTGGAAGGAAAATTGTCATTTATTGTTAATCAAGGGAAATCAACAGCAACAGCAAACCAGATCACTTATACAACCATCACAACAGAACATGCCTTCTAGACAGTCTCAACCACGTCCCTCATTTTCACTTTTATGCCACCATAATATACTGTTTGTTGCACCTTCTGTTGAGAATGAGACATATTTTACACAACCATCAAACTTGGATCCCCAAATTGTTGAGTAGTTCAGACAGTTCATTACTGCCAATCCAACTACCATGCCAACTTCCATGTATCATTCAAGTCTGTCTTCATCCAACACTTTAGGTATTCCTTCATCCTTGTGGATATTGGATTCTGGTACATCTCATCACATGTCACCACATTTGTCATCTTTTGTTTCATTATCATCTCGTTCACATGTCTCTGTTATGCTTGCCAGTGTTACACCTATGACAGTAGAGGGTGTTGGTTCTATTATCACTCCTTATATATCTTTAGCAAGTGTCTATTATATTCCCACACTTGATTTGAATCTTGCTTCAGTCAGTCAATTATGTAAGTCTGGTTTTTAGGTCTTCTTTTCTGACTCGTTTTGCTATGTACAGGACATTCGTTCTTGGAGGGTGATTGGGATAGGTCGTAGACTTCACGAGCTTTATGTTTTAGAGCAGCTACATGTTGCTGATGTTGCTGCATCTAGTGTCGATTAATCGTCTTTTTGTTTAAACCATTCGTCGTCTGTTTTTTTATCTTTGGCATTCTTGTTTGGGACTTGTGTCAGTGTCTCATTTATCGTTTTTGGTTTCCACTAGTGTGTTAGGTTATTTTATAATTGATAATATTTTTGATTGTTGTTGTTCTAAACAGGGAAAATTTTTTACTTTACCGTTTAATTAAAATATCACTCGTTTTGTTACTCCTTTTGATATTATGCATTCTGATGTGTAGGGTCCATCCGCATTTACCTCTAAATCGGGAGCTAACTATTATGTTTCGTTCATTGATGATTACACTCGTTATACGTAGGTTTATTGTAACACTCCAAAAATCAAAGAAATTTAAAATTTTCAAAAATCAAAAATCAACCATCAACCAATATTGTTTACAAAAAGAGTCATTATTTCAAAAAAACAAAGTTTTCCCAAGACCCAATGACATAAAATAGGATGTTGTGCATGATCACGCCTTCGCTTTCCCACGATCATCTGAAGTACCTAAAACCATAAACTAAAACAATAAGCCAAAGCTTAGTGTGTTCCCCCAAAGTACTAACACATCACATGTAACATCCGGATTTTCGGGTATATTATGGTGTGAGTAAATTCTGAGATTTAAGGAGTGACTCGACGAGTTGTGAGTCCAACTCGTCGAGTAGAGTCGAATTATCCGCGTGATTTTAATCAATGGACTCGACAAGTCAGGGAGCCGACTCGCCGAGTAGGTGCTGGGCAGAAAAACCCTAATTTCTAGGGGTTGGGGCCTATTTAAGGGAACTTATAACCTCAAATGCGCCTCACCAACTACCCATATCTCCTGTATGAAACCCTAGACGGCCATTGGAGCTAAGAGAGAGAGTTTGAGCTTGCATTTAAGAGTTTGGTGCATTTCTTTGGTAGAGGAAGAAGATATTCAAGAAAGGAGCGAGAAGGGGGTCAGTGGATCTGTTTTCATTTTGTCCAGAGGTTCTAAGGAAGGTAAAGTTCTCATCCTTTCTCCTTGTGGTGTGATATCGCAATAATTATACATATATTTCGAGCGATATTTATGTATTTTTAGCTATATTTTGGTATGATTTAAGATAAAAGGTACTTATAAAGTTTGAAATTCCATTTTACAGCTAAAAATCATTTCTGAAGAAAAAGGAGAAGAAAATGTGCAAAAATCCGCAAAAAGAAGTGAAAGAAATTACACGAAGAAAAACGAGATCAAAAAGTCAAAGAATTCAAAAATAGCCGCGTTGGAAAGACGAGAAAACAAAATAAAAATATATAAAAAAAAGAATTTAAATTAATTAATGAGGTTTAATTAAAATAAGTTATTGGGAATTAATTATTTAATTTCTAAATAATTTATATTAATTAAATTAATTTAATTTAATTTAAATTGGAAAAAGAAAAAAAATAATAGAAAAGAAACAAAATTCGGAGCCCAAAACCTGGAGCCCAAACCCGGAGCCCAAGTCTCGATTCGCAGCCCAGATCCGGAAGAACCCGAACCGAATCCGAAAACCGACCCGCAACCATTTCGTCTCACATGAAGATCCGCGTCTTAACCTGGTTTCCGACCCGACCCAGAGCTCCGACCTGGGTTTAGGATCCGCGCTTTTTTTTCCGATTATGACGTCATCGACGACGTCACTCGGTTCTGATCCGCATCCGACTTCGACCCGATCCGACCCGAAGATCCGATTTGTTTCCTCTCACATAAGGTCCGCGTGTCCACCCGATTCCGACCTGATTTCCGACCCAGAATTCGATTCGGTACTATTCATGCCTAAACGACGTCGTTTTATGCTCCAGATTTGCTCATTCCGATTCCATTCCAATTTTAACCATTTTTTCTCCACTTTTTCCTATTTTAAACTCATTCCTTTCCAACCAATACTCAATAATTCACCACCTTTAAACTTTCCAACCATTTATTCCCATCTTTTTATTTCTTTTGAATTCTTTTTCATAAGATTTAGATTGGATCTTAGATTCAATCTCAATTTATTTCTTTTTGGTATTTAATTCTCCCAATTTTTACTATAAATACCATCATGTTTCACCACAAAAAAAGAAAGAAAAGAGGAGATAAAATTATACACTTTGATACACAAATTTCTTCCAACCTTTGAACCACATTTCTACAATTGGGGATTCAAGAGTCAACGAGCTAAGGAATTGAAGATTGCAGTGGCATTAGGGACTACATCGGGTTTGTTTTATCGAAATGTTTAACATTCTCAATATGTTTTCTATGTATGTTGTAACTTTAATTATGGGCTAAATTCCTTTTGCTTTCACTTGGATAATGAAACCTTGAAAATATGATTTGATTTATATTATTCGGATATTAATTGTTATTTATTTTATCATGCATATTTGATCATTTATTTTACATGTTGAATTTTTTTGTAATTAATTTTCCTATAACTAAGTTAATATTTTTAAACGATCACTTTAAATATATTATCTTGAATCATAAATTTTTCATGACCATTGATATTTATGACTAGTAATGAACAAAATACTAGGATTAGGCAAAATAAAATACTAAAAATTTAACATGTATATATTATATCGTATGACCAACTTACGATTCCTATTAGTTTTACTACCACTAAAATTAATAGTTTGATCAAATGTTTGCATGATACGAATTAATTATTGTTAATAAAAATTGTTAATTGCATGACAATTGTTTTTAATTATTTTTATTATCAAAACGGTAAAAAAATCTAGATCATGATTTTTAACCAATTTTAAAAATCGGTAAATAACTAATAATATCCATTGCACTTAATATAAATCATTCATTACTAAAGGTGAAATTAAATCTAAGTGAAAGCATCCTTATCATTCTTGATTCTTAAAAACCAATTCTTGTTCTATATTTGTTTTTACACTTTAATCGTTAAAATTCTCATTATTTGTCTCGTTACTAAAAATTCCCCCAAGTTACTTATCTTTTAAGTTAATTAGCGACAAATAGTCTAAACGTAAATCATACTCGTTTCCCCAAGTGTTCGACATCCGTTCTTACCATTGCTATATTACAATTACAATTAGGTACACTTGCCTAAGTCGTGTAGTAAATTCTAGCATCGGTAATTTCGACCTTATAAATTTAAGACTAGAGTGAATTTAACACATCAAGTTTTTGGCGCCGTTGCCGGGGAAACGGTTTTATTTGGTTTAGTCTTATTTGTTTGTTAGTTAACGTAAAAAAAAATTTTTTTTTTTTAAATTTAAAAAAAATATATATATATATTAAAAACAAATTAAAAAAAAAAGACGAAATTTATTTAAAATACTAAAGCTTACTTACTAAAAAAAAAAATTTAAAAAAAAAAAAAAAAAAAAAACTTTATTTTTAATTTTTATTTTTATCTTTTAATTTAGTATTGCATAAATTTCCTTAGTTAAGTTAATTATAGGTTGTTGAATTTCCTTAGTTAATTATAGATTGTTAAATTTACTAATAAAAAAAAATTTAAAAATATATAAAAAAAAAATTATATTTAAAAAAAAAAAACAAAAAATTTTTATATATAAAAAATGGTATCAGAGCCATGTTTATATTGCATGAATAACCTTATTTAATTCGCGTGTAATACGAGTAATTCTACTTACCAGAACAGAGTTTGGAATTGGTACGTTGGTTTTGGTTGTTGGATTTCAGAAAAGTTATATTTATAATATACACCGAAATGATCCTGCCTCCCGGCTGCCTCTTTCTGTCTGTTCTCTATTTGATAGTCAAAGTATTACACAAAAATTAAATAAATAATTTATGCAATATAATCAATTCAATTTAAGATAGAATTTCCCTAATATATGACCCGAAGTTCAAATTTCACTTTCGTTCCACCATTAGAAGAGCCCGAACGCACGTTTCACCAACTAATCCGAGAAAACCAAACAATGACCGATCTAGCCCTCCTTTCATTAGAGGAATATACAAGTCGTACTAGAGACGAAGATGATCATGGAGTCATTCGTCCAGCGATACCAGCCCAAACAAATTTCGAATTAAAAGGACAATTTCTTCACCTTCTACGAGAAACTCCTTTTGCCGGAAGAGAAGATGAAGATGCGAACCAACATGTCGAAGCTGTACTCGAAATAGCTGACTACTTCAACATTGTTGGAGTAAGCAAAGATGCAGTCATGCTTAGAGTGTTTCCAATAACACTACAAGGAGCTGCAAAACGTTGGATAAAATCTGAACCTACGATTACCACATGGGAAGGTTTAAGATCAAAATTTACAAAACAATTTAGCCCACCATGCAAAATTGCGAAGATGAAAATGAAAATTCAAAATTTTCAGCAGCTTGAAGATGAGACACTGTATGATGCTTGGGACCGTTATAAAGAAATGCTGCAAAATTGTCCACAACATGATCTAAATCCACATCAGGTCGTGCAGACTTTCTATAACGGGATCGATGTTTGTACCCGTCAGTTAGTTGACTCTCAAGGACCCATTCCTAAGAAAAATCCAGCTGACGGGAAAGCAATAATCGAGGAACTCGCCCAACACTCACATCAGTGGCATTCTTCACGAGATTCATCTTTCCGAAAAAGATCAACAGGAGAGAGCTCAGATGGCTTGGCAGCATTAAATGCAAAATTGGATGCATTAGGAAGAGACATGAAAAAGGTCAATCAGACAATTCATGCTATCCAAGTCGGCTGTGACAACTGTAGTGGACCACATCTTGAAAGAGATTGTCCATTAGATCAAGATGGGAATCAAAAGGTTGATGTATGCTACTCATCTGGAGATAGATACGATGAAAGGAAGCCTCGGAACAACTGGAAACCATTCGATGAATACAAGAAGGAAATGGAGATGCAAGGGAAATGGAGACAAAGCGGTCAAGGTTTCTACCAAAAAAACCCACCATTGGAGCAAATTGTGCAAGAAAAGAAGCCAACTTTCAAAGAAATGATGGCCAGATTTGCAGAAGCATCTGATAAAAGACATCGAGATACATAAGAGTTGGTGAAAAGAATCGGATCAACAACTGAAACTGCTCTAAGAAATCAGCAAGCTTCGATGTTGAACATCGAAAACCAAATCGGGCAAATTTCGAGAGTACTACAAGAGCGATTTCCTGGAACATTACCAACTAACACTGAGACAAATCCGACTGCTCATGTCAAAGCAATAACAACTCGAACTGGAAAAAATCTTGAGCCGTTAGTTACAGTTCATACTAACGAACCTTCTACTATTTCACAATCCCAAGAGAAGGAAAAAGAACCAGTTCCGGTTGAGACAACTACATCCACTCCAGTTGTCAAACCATATAGGCCACCAATTCCTTTCCCTCAATGCTTGAGGAAGGAAAAAGAGGAGGAGGACTATCGCAAATTCATCGATCATATCAAATCCTTGCATATCAACATCCCATTCATTGAAGCTATGGCTCAAATGCCCAAATATGCAAAATTTCTGAAAGATTTGCTTGTTAACCGAAAGAAAATGGAGGAAGCTTCAAGTGTAGTATTAAACGAACAATGTTCAGCAGCCATGTTGAACAAACTTCCTCAGAAAATGAGAGATCCAGGAAGTCTGACTTTACCGTGCCAATTTGGTAATTTGGGTCTCAGCCATGCTCTGGCTGATTCAGGAGCAAGTATAAATCTTATGCCGTATTCGTTTTACAAGAAACTTGATTTACCTGAACCAAAACCAATTCGAATGGCAATCCATCTGGCAAACAGATCAGTGACGTATCCAAAAGGGATAGTGGAGGACTTACTGGTGAAAGTTGACAAGTTCGTATTTCCTGCAGATTTTGTAGTGCTTGATATGGAAGAAGACAATGAAGTTCCTATTATTTTGGGAAGAACATTCTTAAGCACTGCAAGAGCATTAGTTGACATTCATGGATCAAAGTTGACACTAAGAGTCGGAACTGATGCTATCACCTTCGGTCTTGATAGAGCAATGAAGCACTCCAAGGTGAGTGATGATGAAGTTTTCTTTGCTGATGTTTTTGATAACTTATTGGAAAATTAGATATTGGAAGTAAAAGATAAAGAGATTGAAAGCATGATGCAACTTGGAGAAGATACGTTTGATGCTGAAAAAGATCTGGAAGAACTGGAAAAGCTGTTGGAGGAGATTAATCAAAAAGAAGACTACACGGATAGTAAATCAGAAAAAGAGGAAGCACACCACAAAGAAACACCTTTTGACTTCGATGTCAAAAGTGAGTTGAAAGTTTTACCTGATCATTTGGAGTACGCATACCTAGGAAATAATGAGCAATTCCCTGTGATCATCGCTGCAAATCTCTCACCGCATGAAAAAGAGAGGTTGATTGAAGTTTTGAAAAAGAGAAAGCAAGCTATAGCATGGAATATTTCTGATATCAAAGGAATAAATCCATCCTATTGTTCTCACAAAATTTTGATGGAAGAAGGATCAAAACCAGCAGTCCAACCACAAAGGCGATTGAACCCGAAAATGCAAGAAGTTGTGAGAAAAGAGATCGTAAAACTCTTAGATTCGGGAATGATCTACCCTATTTCAGACAGTCCATGGGTAAGCCCCATTCACATTGTCCCAAAGAAGGGAGGAATGACCATCATAATCAATGAAAAGAATGAGCTGATACCAACAAGAATAGTTACAGGGTGGCGAGTGTGCATCGATTATCGAAAGTTAAATGATGCATCCCGCAAAGACCATTTCCCCCTTCCTTTTATCGATCAGATGCTAGAACGTCTTTCTGGAAATGCTTACTATTGTTTCCGAGATGGTTTCTCAGGATACTTTCAAATTCCTATCGTTCCTGAAGATCAAGAAAAGACAACATTCACTTGCCCATACGGAACTTTTGCATACAGACGAATGCCATTCGGACTTTGCAATGCTCCTGCAACCTTCCAAAGATGCATGACAACCATTTTCCATGACATGGTGGAAAACTTCATGGAAGTGTTTATGGATGATTTTTCAGTGTTTGGAGATTCCTTTGATGCATGTTTAGCTAATCTAGACAAAATGCTTGCTAGATGCGAAGAATCAAATCTGGTTTTGAACTGGGAGAAATGTCATTTCATGGTGCAAGAAGGCATTGTACTAGGGCATAAAATCTCCAAGGAGGGGATTGAGGTGGACAAAGCGAAAATAGAGACAATATCAAAATTGCCACCTCCAACCAACGTCAAAGGGGTCAGAAGTTTTCTAGGTCATGCAGGATTTTACAGAAGGTTCATAAAAGATTTTTCAAAAATCACGCGCCCTTTGACTCAACTTCTGTTAAAGGAAGCAAAGTTTAATTTTTCTTCAGATTGTTTAAATGCTTTCAACAATTTAAAAGAAAAATTAACAACAGCCCCGATAATGGTCGCTCCAAATTGGAATTTGCCATTTGAATTAATGTGTGATGCTAGTGATTTTGCAGTGGGAGCAGTTATGGGACAAAGAATTGAGAAACATTTTCAGCCAATCTACTATGCCAGCAAGACGTTAAACCCCGCTCAAGCAAATTATACCACAACTGAAAAAGAATTGCTTGCTGTGGTTTATGCTTTTGAGAAATTTCGCTCTTACTTGATCTTGTCAAAAACTATTGTCTTTACTGATCATGCTGCCTTGAAGTATTTATTCAGGAAAGAAGACTCTAAGCAACGATTAATTCGTTGGATCATGTTACTCCAAGAATTTGACATCGAGATTAAAGACAAGAAAGACATGGAAAATGTGGCTGCTGATCATTTGTCCAGATTAGAGAATCCCAACATCGAAGAACTCAAGGAGTCTGAAATAAATGACAAATTTCCAGATGAATCCTTGATGATGATAGGTGAAGAGGTACCTTGGTATGCAGACATTGTAAACTACTTGGCTGCAGGATTTCTTTTTAAAGGAATGACACATCAACAGAAGAAGAAATTTTTTTCGGACCTCAGGCACTATTATTGGGATGACCCTTACTTATTCCGAAGTTGCGCGGATAATGTAGTAAGGAGATGCGTATTCGGAAAAGAAAGTCGTGAGATCATGAAAGGATGTCACGCTGGACCGACTGGGGGGCATCATGGTGCTAATTACACATCAAGAAAAATCTTTGATGCTGGATTTTACTGGCCTACGATTTTCAAAGATGCTCACATCTTCGTGAAAGAATGTGATGCATGTCAAAGGGCCGGTAACATCTCTTCCCGAAATGAGATGCCCCAAAACAGCATCCAAGTATGTGAAATTTTTGACGTTTGGGGAATCGATTTTATGGGACCATTTCCTTCCTCACGAGGAAACAAATATATTTTGGTAGCTGTTGACTACGTATCAAAGTGGGCTGAAGCGAAAGCTTTACCCACTAACGATGCTCGTGTAGTAGTCAAGTTTTTAAAGAATCTGTTTTCACATTTTGGTTTCCCTAAAGCTCTGATCAGTGACAGGGGTACACACTTCTGCAATACCCAACTGGAAAAGGTTTTGCAAAAATATGGTGTTCACCATAGAATCGCAACGGCCTATCATCCACAAACCAGTGGGGCAAACTGAAGTCACAAATCGAGCTTTAAAAAGAATTCTGGAACGATCAGTGGGAAGTAACAAGAAGGAATGGGCAGATAAACTTAATGATGCGTTGTGGGCATTTCGAACTGCATACAAAACACCTATTGGTAGTACACCATATAGGATGGTCTTTGGAAAAGCATGTCATTTGCCAGTCGAAATCGAACATAAAGCATTTTGGGCATTGAAATCATGCAACTTTGATCCTGTGGAAATTAAAACTAACCGTCTTATGCAGATGAATGCTCTGGAAGAATTAAGGGATGAAGCTTATGGAAACTCTCAAATCTACAAAGAGAAATCAAAGAAATGGCATGATAAAAGATTAAGCAGAGACAAAAAGTTTACCCCTGGAGAAAAAGTATTGCTATTCAATTCCAGGTTGAAACTTTTTCCAGGTAAACTGAAGACGCGTTGGTACGGTCCATTCACAATAAAAGAAGTCTTTTCACATGGTGCAATCGAACTAATTGGAAAAGATGGAGAAAGCTTTAAGGTAAATGGACATCGAGTGAAGCATTATCAGGAAGGAATGTTAGAAGAAGAAGAGAAAGAGGATATACCCCTCCAACTCACTGAAAACAATATAGTGAGGGGTAGAGTCTGGCTCATGACTCAGTTAAAAAGAAGCGCTTGCGGTAGGCAACCCGATGTTTGTTTTGATTTTTAAATTTGGTGTGTTTATTTTCTGTATATTTGGTGTGAATTTTCTTTTTAGTTTGTGTTTTTGTTTTCAATAAAAGTGCTTTTTAATGGTTTTATTTTTCTGTGAAAGTTACTTTTCAGTTTAGAAACACGTGATGGTCAGAATGGTGTAAAGTAAATTTCTGAAGTGCAAATTACAATTGGAGCAATGGCATTACATAAGTGTGGGGTGATTCCCCACAAAGAGCAGGATGGAGAACTGAAGCTAACACTGACCAACGGGAGAGCATTATTCGAAGGATGAAGCAAGTGTTCGGCCGACACAAGTCAAATCCAATTCACTCAGCGAAAAGGAGTAATTGATCTAATAACGTAATGTGTACTTGGCCAGTATACAAAGCGTTAAATTCAAAAATTGCGAAGAGAATCCCAACAATTGCATTACGCGACGCGTCCAAATCTTATACGCGACACGTAAATGCACCTGTTCAGAGAAATTATGCGGAAAAAGATTTAGATGCCACACTTGCCTAAATCTCCAGCTGGTTCAAAAAGAAAAGATTTACATGCACTTCAACATTACAAACAGAAAAGTGCACTCAAAACTTGTCCTACGCAAATCAGGATTTCGACCTCGCCACTGAAATACCCCAGGGGAGTCTGTTCCTTTTTCTCCCTTTTTACTTTTATGTGCTTTAATTTTACATACAATGGGGACATTGTATGATTTAAATGTGGGGTAGGGGGTCGAATAAGGAAACCAAACATTTTTTTTATAAAAATTAAAAAGTTTTATTGTGTTGAAACTTAAGTTGTTAACATTGTGTGGGATGATTCAATGCGAACTCAAATGTTTAATTGAACCAATAGTATGTTATAGTACATTTGTGGCTTCCCTGTCCTAGTGAAATCATGGAACAAAAACACAACCTTGCTTAGTTTGAGGGCCATAACATGTTTAGCATCGTGTACCAGAAATATATCCAGGAGAGCTTATGTAGTCATTGCACTCTAGACTAATATCTCTAACCAATAAGAGTTGAAGTTAAGTTCCTTTGCTTAAGCATATGTTTTTATTTTTTAGGATTTTTAGTTTGAAAAAAAAAATATTACAAAGTTTGAGAATAAGAGTCTACAAAGCTATGAAGATCAAGAAATATCATGAAGAAAAGTTCCAAAAATCAATGAAGACTCTAGAATAAAGGCAATTTGCCAAGTTATTAGTTATTGTAATTTTTATTTCTACGTTATTTTTCCATATGTATGCTTGGGGACTTAGTAAAAATACTTTGAGGTTAAGAAAGATTTCTGAGGATATATTCGGAGGGATGCATAAAATGAATGTTGTTCAAAAGAAGTGGGCAAGTGTTTATGAAGATTGTGAGTATTTAGGATTGGGGAAGTTTTAAGAATCATTAGACACAAATGTATGCATTGAGGTTTCGATGTAATGGTTGGGTTCAAGTTGGATTGTCTTAAACAAAGTTGGTGATGAAGGTTTTGATATGATGACATGCTAAAGTTAGTTTTGCTTGAGGACAAGCAAAGTTCAAGTGTGGGGTATTTTGATATCGCAATAATTATACATATATTTCGAGCGATATTTATGTATTTTTAGCTATATTTTGGTATGATTTAAGATAAAAGGTACTTATAAAGTTTGAAATTCTATTTTACAGCTAAAAATCATTTCTGAAGAAAAAGGAGAAGAAAATGTGCAAAAATCCACAAAAAGAAGTGAAAGAAATTACACGAAGAAAAACGAGATCAAAAAGTTAAAGAATTCAAAAATAGCCGCGTTGGAAAGACGAGAAAACAAAATAAAAATATATAAAAAAAAGAATTTAAATTAATTAATGAGGTTTAATTAAAATAAATTATTGGGAATTAATTATTTATATTCTAAATAATTTATATTAATTAAATTAATTTAATTTAATTTAAATTGGAAAAAGAAAAAAAAATAATAGAAAAGAAACAAAATTCGGAGCCCAAAACCTGGAGCCCAAACCCGGAGCCCAAGTCTCGATTCGCAGCCCAGATCCGGAAGAACCCGAACCGAATCCGAAAACCGACCCGCAACCATTTCGTCTCACATGAAGATCCGCGTCTTAACCTGGTTTCCGACCCGACCCAGAGCTCCGACCCGGGTTTAGGATCCGCGCTTTTTTTTTTCCGATTATGACGTCATCGACGACGTCACTCGGTTCTGATCCGCATCCGACTTCGACCCGATCCGACCCGAAGATCCGATTTGTTTCCTCTCACATAAGGTCCGCGTGTCGACCCGATTCCGACCCGATTTCCGACCCAGAATTCGATTCGGTACTATTCATGCCTAAACGACGTCGTTTTATGCTCCAGATTTGCCAATTCCGATTCCATTCCATTTTTAACCATTTTTTCTCCACTTTTTCCTATTTTAAACCCATTCCTTTCCAACCAATACTCAATAATTCACCACCTTTAAACTTTCCAACCATTTATTCCCATCTTTTTATTTCTTTTGAATTTTTTTTCATAAGATTTAGATTGGATCTTAGATCCAATCTCAATTTATTTCTTTTTGGTATTTAATTCTCCCAATTTTTACTATAAATACCACCATGTTTCACCACAAAAAAAGAAAGAAAAGAGGAGATAAAATTATACACTTTGATACACAAATTTCTTCCAACCTTTGAACCACATTTCTACAATTGGGGATTCAAGAGTCAACGAGCTAAGGAATTGAAGATTGCAGTGGCATTAGGGACTACATCGGGTTTGTTTTATCGAAATGTTTAACATTCTCAATATGTTTTCTATGTATGTTGTAACTTTAATTATGGGCTAAATTCCTTTTGCTTTCACTTGGATAATGAAACCTTGAAAATATGATTTGATTTATATTATTCGGATATTAATTGTTATTTATTTTATCATGCATATTTGATCATTTATTTTACATGTTGAATTTTTTTGTAATTAATTTTCCTATAACTAAGTTAATATTTTTAAACGATCACTTTAAATATATTATCTTGAATCATAAATTTTTCATGACCATTGATATTTATGACTAGTAATGAACAAAATACTAGGATTAGGCAAAATAAAATACTAAAAATTTAACATGTATATTTTATATCGTATGACCAACTTACGATTCCTATTAGTTTTACTACCACTAAAATTAATAGTTTGATCAAATGTTTGCATGATACGAATTAATTATTGTTAATAAAAATTGTTAATTGCATGACAATTGTTTTTAATTATTTTTATTATCAAAACGGTAAAAAAATCTAGATCATGATTTTTAACCAATTTTAGAAATCGGTAAATAACTAATAATATCCATTGCACTTAATATAAATCATTCATTACTAAAGGTGGAATTAAATCTAAGTGAAAGCATCCTTATCATTCTTGATTCTTAAAAACCAATTCTTGTTCTATATTTGTTTTTACACTTTAATCGTTAAAATTCTCATTATTTGTCTCGTTACTAAAAATTCCCCCAAGTTACTTATCTTTTAAGTTAATTAGCGACAAATAGTCTAAACGTAAATCATACTCGTTTCCCCAAGTGTTCGACATCCGTTCTTACCATTGCTATATTACAATTACAATTAGGTACACTTGCCTAAGTTGTGTAGTAAATTCTAGCATGGGTAATTTCGACCTTATAAATTTAAGACTAGAGTGAATTTAACACATCATGGTGACTAGATCTCATGTTTATGATGATTAGGGTTTTTACCACCCCTTTTGGTTGGGATTTGAGTGCATGGAGTCCCTTTTTGAGTCTAGACATCAGATGTGGACCTTGGAATGTCCATAGGATCCAAAAGCTCACACTTTATTCAGTTAATTAAAGGGTTGTTGTGTTTTAGTACCCTTGTTGGGGTTGTGATAACATTTAGAGCAAAATATGCCATTCATGATCATAAAGATCAAAGCTTTATGTGACTTTTGGATCTTTAGGGGCTAGATCTAGGGTTTGGTGTTATGGATCTTCCTTTAGGTGCCAAAATGAGGAATCAGCTTGAATGGACTCGCCGAGTCCATGAATTGAATCAACGAGCCAGTTAGGGTTTGTCCCGATGAGTAAGATCATACAAGAACTCGGTGAGTTATGAGTCAACTCGACGAGCTGAGTCGGGCCTTCATGAGACTTCTGAGGAAAAAAAGTGGACTCGAAGAGTCACAGGGTGTACTCGGCGAGTCAGGTCAAATTGGACTGTTGACTTCTGTTGATTTCAGGGTTTGGTCAACATGGGTAATGGAGGCCATGAAGGGGTAAAATGGTCTTTTACCTACTTCTAGAGTAGAGAAAGAAAGAGAGAAAGACGGACCAACCCTTAATGTATTTTGAGTAAGATTAAAGTATTAATTAGAGATAATTATTCCATGTGTTGGGCGGAGACTAGTTTGAGATTCTTGTGTACGAGCTGTTACTTGCAAGCTTACGAGGTGAGTCTTCTCACTGTACTTACCATGAGTGGTATTTTGTGTGACTAAGATGTATTATGTGTTTATATTGTGTATTGTGATATCCTGCATTATTTCTTTGTGATTTATGATGTATATTACTAAGAGCTATCAGAGTTAGGACCGGAGGGTCCATCAGAGTATTAGACCAGAGGGTTCTCACTTAGACCGGACCAGAGGGTCCAACGAGCTGTGGGACTGGAGGGTCCCACTGAGACACATTGACCGGAGGGTCTTACAGAGCTATAGCCTCGAGTGGCTAATTATTTGTGCATGGTATTTTGGGGAACTCACTAAGCTTTGTGCTTACTGTGTATTGTGATATGTGTTTCAAGTTTTTCTCAGGATCACGGGAAGGCATCGGCTTGATTGTACACACCAGAGAAGGCGTTATGTTTTGAGGATCCTGGATTATTAATCAAGAAATTATGGAGTTGTGTTTTATAAATTAAATAAAAGATATTTTTGTGATATGTGTTATGAGAATTATATGATTTTTAAAATGAAAAATGTGTTCGAAAATTTACGGTGTTACAAGTTGGTATCAGAGCCTTGGTTTGAGGGATTCAGATGCACCTTCGGGCAAGTCTGGACTCAAACCAAGGATTTGAGAAAAAATTTCAAAAGAAATGATTTTCTAAAACGAGCTAGAGTTCTAAGAGGAAAACGAGAAAGAGCAGTGTGTACAATCAGCCAGAGCCCGAACGGTGATTTCCCAAAATACCCTTACTTATTTATGTTATGAGTTATTATTGAGATATTGGTGATGCATGCTAGAAGATAGGCTAGGTATTTCATATATTAGGGCTAGAGTTGCCTGATTTGTGATGCCTTAGCCTAGGAGTTGTTGTTATCTGTGATGTGCTTTGAGTATGCGCGGAGTAAGAGTATCCAGCAGGAATCTTTTAGAGAGAGTTTTGGGTAGAGGAGTAATCTAGGAGAGATACCTAGATAAGCATTGGAGGAGCCTACTGAGAGAGTAGTTAGATACCCGCGTGGGGTAGAGTTGCTTGAGTTCCGTGACACCTTTGAGTGTGTGTAGAGCAAGTGGAGTTGTAACCTAGAATGGTTTTACATGCTGGTGGAGGTTATTCGATGCCCGAATGTTGCTTGCTTCGTGCTTTGTGGAACTCTTGATGATGGGAGTCAGCTACTAAGTGAATATGACGATAGTCAAGAGGTAGATGGCTGGCATCATAAGGAATTCTTCAACAGCTGATGGCAGAGAAGTGTGAGAACCAAGGAAGAGCCTAAAGAGCGACCTTTGTCAGAGGAGTACGCTGATAGAGGAGAGTATTCACAGGAGAGCGACCAGATATGTCGGGGTTGGAGATTGAGGAGGTTGAGCAGCTACTTAGGAAATCTGGGATGATCCGTGTAGAAAATATGGGTAGATGTGGCAGGTAGTATGGGCCCGTACTACTGAAAGCAGAGGACTCATACTCGATACAAGGAAAATTCCAGAGGTTCTAAGTAGCAGATTGAGAGGTGATAATATTGTTCGAGTACCATGATTTGTAGCAGATTGAGAGGAGATAGCGTGGTTCGAGTACCATGATTCGTGGCGGATAGTGCTTCTGGTTTTACCAGTTATCCCGTTGAGATTGATTAGACTGGGATCAGATGTGATAAGAGTGTGGGGCCAGAGGGCCATGTGAACGAGTTTCAATGAAGTATACCTTGAGGAGGTTGCTTTCCGAGAGATTTTGGTAAGATGTCAGTTGGAGTCGCAAGACTCAGGGATGAGTAGAGGTGGTGCTTTATGGAGGATTACGGCCTGAGCTGAGCAGTTGGCCGGAAACGGAGATGTCATTTTCTGTGACCAGAGCTGTGCTATTTTCTGTGAGAAGCGGAAGGGATATTGAGCTTCTGGTTTCAGAGTTGGAGGTAGACCCCGTGGGTTAGCAAGGGGTTGCGACCTTTTCACCAGAGTATTTGGGCAATATGTTTGCTGCGAGGTATTCTTATCCCATGAGAGAGTCATTATTGGGACTAAGATGGATGAGAACAAGAAGGTGCCTTATTGTGAGTGATGTATTGTTATTAGCAGTTCCCGGTGGTTAAGAGGAGTATATTGGGGCGGTGGCCCTCGTGGTCTACATTGTGTATCGACAATAGGAGTCAGGTCTGTTGCTTTTATGATTATTTCCGATTTGGGAAGCGGGTCGAGGAGTCAAAGTCGAAGTGTGTGATAGTGCATCATTTTCTGACCGAGAGTCAGATCTAATTC
Organism: Lactuca virosa; assembly: GCF_052849685.1. Lineage (NCBI taxonomy): Eukaryota > Viridiplantae > Streptophyta > Magnoliopsida > Asterales > Asteraceae > Lactuca > Lactuca virosa. Next base: position 288,817,610 of record NC_136428.1, read on the forward strand.
GGAACAGTGGGGTACCCGACGGTGTGTCGGTCTGAGGCTTCGAGATGAATAGAGGAAGTCACGTTGGAAGGATTCCGAGATTTTTGGTCAAAGAAAGGATATTTGGAGATTGCTTGGTTTCATCGGGAAGGTCCTTGAGTGATTATGTTGTATGTTTCAAGTGTCAAGTGTAATATACCTGGTGAAGCAGTCTATAGAGTAGATTGTGGGTATGCCAATTGGTGATGGTTCGAACCCTTAGTGGGGGAGAACTAGGCATTCTAGTGAGGGGATCAGTGATCCGTTCAAGTGTGGTTAGAGAAATGGTTATGGGGATCTACGGCGCGGACACATGAGACGTAGGTTAGTGGTGGATGAGGCAAGGTGTCAGACGGGAAGATGTATGAGTATGTGTTTAAGAATGGATGAGTGGATCCACGACAGGTGGCCGTTAGTCAGAGAATTTTTTGCGGCCATGGATTTTTTGGGTTTGCAAATGTTGAGTTCGAGTGCGATTGGGTCACTGGATTCAGGGTGAAATAGCAGAGATTTGCAGGTGTAGGGATAGATTGTGATCTATACTCCAGGAGGGGGCAGTAGTTGAATTGTCAACCAAATTCAAAGTCGGTATGAGTAGTTTCGTATGGGTGGTTATCAGTAGAGGGTGAAGCTTCGGGATTTTGTCAACGTGTTATGAGCCATTGACGATGCCTCTGTGTTTCAAATTGGGAGATGGAGTATTCTGAGGTTACAAGTGGTATGAGAGGAAGATCGGTTACGAGATTCCGAGAAAGCAATACGGTATCTAAGTATGATGTCGTGAGTATGAGATCAGTGGTAGAGGCAAGACATCGTGAGGTTCTATGATGGTGTATCGAGGTATCCGAGTATGATGTCCTAAATTTCAGATTATTTTGAGTTTTGAGTTAAAGGATGGCAAGTGGTGTAGCAAGTATCTATGGTCCCAGTGGGAGCCCTTCGGCTAATTGATAGCAAGCGAGATTATTTAAGAGTGTGAATTGCAGCGAGAAAATGAGTTTTGTCATGGCGGTTGCCGTCAGGAGTAGTGATGCTTATCTTGGATGGGTGTGTGTGCACCTATCTATGTTGGGCTACAGAACATGAGTTAGTGGACGCAATGTGGCATCGATTGGAAGATGAGATCATGGGGTGGTAAAACAAAGTGCTGTAGGACTACGCGGAGCTGCAGCATCCATAAGTTAGTGCGAGGGGTGTGGTGATACTGCGGGGAGCCGTAGTATCAACCAGTCAGCGAGATGTTGTGGTGATACTGTGGGGAGACGTAGTATTCGCCAAGCAGTGAGAGAGCGTTGTGAAGCTGCGGGGAGCCGTAGCTTTCACCGGTCAGAAGGAGAGCGTTGTGGAACTACGGGGAGCCGTAGTTTTCACTAGCCAGAGCATGACACAGAGGAGTTCCTAGGCTTGGGTAGCCTTATCATTGAGTCTGTGGGAACATGGTGGTTAGGCTATGGGCGAGACTGGGGTCTTCCTAATGGTCGGGAGTTGTCGTATTCTGAGTTAAGGTGTGGTTATCGCAATCAAAAGGAATTGGATGTAGTGATGTACGCGAAAGTTGCGAGTCATGGATTATTAGTTGGTGCTTCATTAGGAAGAGTGGTTCCAATTTCGCGTCGGGTCAGACTCTCGAGTTTGAGTTGGCTCTAGTGGTGTATTATGAAAGCGAGATGAGATTCTGAGCTTAGTGGTGGGTTCCTTTTGAGGAGTATTGTGTGTCACCCGATGTCTTACACCTGTGTAGATCAGTTCGTTTGTATGGGACGGATCGCAAGATGTATGAAGCTAATGAGTAGTAGACGATAGAGGTCGAGGGTGAGACGATTTCAGTTGGGATTGTAGTATTCGCTTGCGGTAAAGCGAACTTCATGACTTGTGTGTCATAATGGGCCGAGATAGTTGTTGAGAGAAGGAAGTCAGTGAGACGTTTTGGGGTACGTTATAGGTAACCTTTGGAGGTTCAACTGTGGGGTCGAGAGTTGACCGGGTGCTCAGCGCTGAAATGGATATTTGGGAGGGAGCGGAGGTTAATGATTGTAGATGTTAGAGGATTTTGCTGAGCAAACATGATCTTTTCTTGTGTCCAAGGACATGGTGTTGAGAGTTCATTGTTCAGATGGGTTTTGACTGTAGAACAGTGGATGGGTCCCTGGTGTTATGTGATACATTCATTCCTTGGGATATGATGAGAATTATATTTCTAAGATCGTTTAGATTCGTAACAGATTTAGACAAACACAATAAGAGTAAAGAACACAGGATGAATCAAACAAGAGCTGAATGAGTAATATGCTCCACATCAGAAGAGCTCGATAAGAACTATTACTGTAGAGGTGTGCTAGGGTTCGATACAATCAAGGAAATAATAATTAAGAAGCGTACAGAGAACGATGCATGCATGCATCATAATATACTAGACGCTAATAAACAAAGCACGGCTGGACAGGCCCAGTACCGTGATAACAATGGACCGAGTTAACAAGCCCAATGATGCAACTCCTAGACTCACAATTCTCCCCCTTTGCGTCAATTGAGGCGAGAGATCATTTCGGTTGAGTGAGAGTGGATATCTTCACAGTCTTGAATAGCTTCGGTATGATGGCGAGAAGTGTTTGGCGGAAGTCAATATACCACCGAAGCATATCCGAAAAATTCTTCTTATCAGCTTCACTGTTTTGAGTACACCTATGTATGATGTCAAGAATATGCTCCAGACAAGTAGTGGAGAATAGGTGTTTATCATCAAGAGCGAACAAGCACTTTTGGCCTTCGGCTCGGGTGAACATGACTGTATGGTACTTCGGGTCAATCCTACCCATCCGCATCTTGTTGACATCGCTTGCCTTCCCAATTGGTTTGACTGTAGGCTTCTTCCTTAAGGAAGAGGCGATATCTTGATCCATCTTGGCGACCTCATGAATGTAGGACACTAACATTCGTTTGATGTGATCAATGATACGCTCGTACTGCTGTTGATCAGTTAGCAGAATGTTGTTTAGCAGGATCCAATCATGTGGGTTTAAGTTCGGAAGATCACCAAGAGAGATCATATCAACCAAGTTGTCAGAACCTTGGGTTACCCTGAACTTCACATTGATAAAATTACCCGCATAAGTTGGCTTCAATACTTTGACTGATGTGATCTTTTGTGCGCTCCAGGTCAAGTATTGGGGTTGAGAGAATGCGAGATAGTAGTCAATCAATTCTCGGTCAACCTTCGGGTCAGGAGAAGGGATAGCAGCGATTGGCTCAAAGCAATGAAACACGAATGCACTTCGGGTGATAGGCATGTCAAACTGTGAGTCTCTCGAATTTTCACGATCAAACGAGATGACCGGTTCGAGCCAATGAGTGCTGGGAGACTCGATTTCTTCTTTTAAGAGTTTCTCCAACGACCACAAAGGAAATAGAGTTTTTCTACTTTCCAATGCGTTGTGAGCTTCTTTTTTTTTCTTTCCCTCTCTTCTTCTTCTCTTGCTACTCGAAGATTTTCATCAAGCTCTCAATCACGTTGCTTTCTTTTGAGAGCATCTTCTTCGGTTTCTTCCTCATCACTGTCACCGATGATCTTTTTGCCTTTGTCCTTCACACTATAACCCGAAGCTTCATTACCCTTCGGTTCAGTGGCAACTTTCGGTTTTGAAGGAATTTGAGTAGGTTGGCTTGTTGGAGGTTGTTGTGGTTGACCATGACTTGCTTCTCCCCCTTGTTTCGAAGGGACACCAGTCTCCGAAACACCTTCTATACGGCTCAATATTTCAAGAGCTGGTCGTAGCTTTTCAGCCAGATGCCGTCTAACGGAGAGAGTTAGAACCGAATCATGGGCCTCCACGAGATTGGATAAGAGGGCATGAACATCACCAACACAGATTTTAATAACAACTCGCTCAGACTTGAGAGCATCAATTTCCTTAGTAGCCTGGTTGAGCTTTAAGGACTGAGTCTTAATCTGGGTGGTTTTCAGGGAGAGATCATCCATGACTTTGTTTTCCAAGGCAAGATCAACCTCGAGTTTATCAAGTCGAGCGTTGATGGATGAGTGAAGCTCAGTGTTTTCGGATTGGAGGCTTTTGCGTACTTCTTCAAAGTGCTTCTTCTCAGCTTGAAGAGATTTTGTGAGATTCTCAACAGTGGCGTTAACAGTTTGAGCATTCTTTTGTGCAGCTGCCTGAAGAGAATATAGAAAGAGATTAGCATCAGAAATTAGTTTTTCGACGTTTTCGGTCGCTTTCTTGAATTCTTTTGTTGATTCCTCGACAGTGATGATTGTTTTCTGGCATGAAGACGTGGAAGCTTCAATTGCTTTGGTGGCTTTTGAAATAGAGGAGTCATGCTCCTTGACAAAATTTGCCAACATGGCTTTGATTGCAGTCTCAGAGTAGGTCTCGCTTGGAGTGGAAGACGAAGAAGCAATCAGTTTGTCAAGCTTCTCGTTAAGATCCTTTAGATGCCATTTTATTACTGGGGCATCATCATCATCATCACTTTGAACTCTATATGGGATATAGTAGAAGGAATCAAACTTAACATTCTCCCCACCGAGAACAGTGTAAGATTCGTTTGAGTTAGGTGGAGATAGAGGTTTAGAGGTAATCGGGGTTTCGATCCCTAAAGTAGGTGCCCCCGTATCAGATACGTTGACACGAACTTGAGGTTCAGTTATGTTGGTAGGCATGGTAGTAGTTGTTTTTGTAAAAATGGGTGGTGGAAGAGGTGCAGATGTAATGGTGCGGATGAGACTGGAGGTGAACAGGGAGCAATTGTGATAGGTACTGTACAGTGAGTAGGAGAGGAAGGAGGTGAGAGTCGGTTTACCTTATGAGTCGGTGAAGGTGGAGATGAAACTCCTCAGTGCGAACCCTCATCTTGATAGTCTTCACTATCACTTGACTATGGGTCGGGTTGTTGGTCAGAGGGAACATAGTCGGAGTCGCTTGACGACTGAGCCATCGGCTTATGTGCCTTTTTCTTGATCTTTCGCTTCTTAGGAGCGGAAGTAGCTGCTTGTTCTAACTTTCGCTTTTTAGGCGTACCAGCTTTAGACGATGGTCCTTCCTTCTCGCCTTTTCGTTGATCAACTTTCTTCCCCTGTTTCGCTGGTTTATCAGCAACATCCAGTGATCTTTTCATTTCAGGGGTTAACTGCCTCGGTCCCGTAGGAGGAATCTTCTTGTATTCACTAATGATCTTGCTTTCCCCAGAAACACAATAGAACAGTGTCTCAGGGATTGAACCGATGAACATAAATTTGGTTGGTTCGGCGATAATGATTTTCGTCGTGTGAAATGTGGCAATTGATGACATCAAAGAGTCTGCCATTATGGGAATGTGGAATTTCTCTATTGCCCATTGCGTAACAGTGGTCCAAAACCTGCCACATGAGATTTCAGAATGACGAGAAGCCGAATTTAGGCTTTGTACCAGTTGAGACCAAAGGAAAGACTCATAGTCCATGTTGATCCCATGGTAAAGACCATAGAGGAGGGTCATAAATGCTTTGCTTTCCCCGTCAGACCGAGCAACCCATTCTGATAAACGCTTGAAGAGAAGAGTAAACAGACCATTCCATTATGGAGGAAGGCATGACTTCTTGAATTTGGTCACGGTGGTAAGAAGCTCGGTGTACCCCATATCATAAAACATGGTGAAAAGCTAAGTCGTGGTGATTGAATCGGGGTTCGTCATAGAGTCGTTGAAGGTCAGCCCTAGCAATGAGCCAAACCTAACCTTTGAAATCGAAGTCTTCTGATCAAGAATCTCAAAGAAAATCCTCTCATTGGCTTTATCATATGATGCCGTTAGGGCAGACTCAACCTTGGTTTGGGCAATCACGAGTGGTAAATATTTGAGGCATTCAACCACCTGAAGCATGTAGGGATCATACTGGAAAGGAGAGAGTTCGATGATTAGGTTTTGATTAGGCTTGATAGAGAGTAGCGAGGGCAGTGCACTTTGTTCTTGAACGGATGATGAGTCTGCCATTGTTGAAGCTTGAAGTGAAGAAGATGAATAGTGGAGAAATCGCCGTTTAATGCTCTAGAGGATTTTGTAAGTGGTAAAGAGGTAAAAGTGGGGTGAGAAAACCCTTTATACGATTACCATGAGAGAGAAAAATCCGGAGTGATGATTGCACGATCTTCTGAAGCGATGCCTGAAAAAGCGCGATTTGACAACTGTCATCCCGAAAAGTGTGTCAGACGGCATGATGTTAGGTAGCCGTTTCGAATTCATGCGCCCTTTTCAACCTTATCCTTTCACCGCCTCTTCACTTTTGAAACTGTTCAAATTCCCTTTGAAATGTGGACTCACCCTTTCGCTTCATAAGTATTGAAAAGCCTTCACTCCCAAACATAGTGTACCATCACAACATATTGAACCGAAACTATATACCTGAGAAATAGCCATTAGCACCATGATCAAGACTTGTGGAAAGTCATAAAGATCTTCGTGCAAGAGTGTGCCAAAGAAAAAGAAATAAAATAAATTATCTGTGGGATATAAGTGATGTCAATTAAGACACCAAACTGTAGATCCCGGGCACGAATCTCTTCCTTCAAAGTCAGGAGAGACTTAGAAGTGTCTGTGTGGTTTCTCGTTAAAATACGATCAAATGCTTATTAAGAAGTATTCAAAGGCATCTTTTCAGTATAAGGCTATTAGGGTGGCTTTCGCTTCAATCAAACTACGGAACTTGTATAAGACCAAAAGTTGGATGAAGTACTTGTGAGGCCGGTGTAGCCTATAAAACAAGTAGGTTTGATAATTTTTTAGTGACATGCTGATATTTTGGAAATCTCAAAAAAAAAACAAAAACAAACTGGATCATTTGGGTAGAAAAGTCTGGGTGTTAGACAAATTCATAAAGATCTCGCAAAAATTAAAAGATATTTCTGGGTACCTCACACTAAAGTGGTTTCGTTAATACTTGGGTGAAAACTAGAACATTTGATTGTTCACCGTCATTTCATTGTAGGTGTTGGATTTTGGGTTTCACATAGTACGCGGTGAAACAAAACTATGATCATGAAAATAGATGTTGTGTAACCATAAACCTCAGTGGTAAATGCTGAGAGTCTCAAGGGTTACGTTCATGAAACGAAATATGATGGAGAAAAGTGTGAAGGTGGTTAAAGAACCGAAAGTACCTCTGCTATATAAGAGTGACCGAGCAGAAAACTCTTAACTCAATATGAGAAGAGTAAGGTAGCTCATGACTTGAGTGATTTTGACAGCCTGATTGGGAAGAAATGATTTGTATATATCGAATCAGTAAGGCTTCACTCAGAGTCTTGGAGGCTTAGGACAACATGCTGCAACATGCTTCTAGGGACACTTAGCTAGTACAAAGATAAAGAGAGTTATACCTATCCCAGCGCCATCATATGAAGACATCCATGAATCTTTCAGTACACTATTTTTGAAAATTAATTTTCATCTATTTGTGAAAAAGAAAAGTGTAACAACGTAAATTTTAAAACAATTTTTCATTTTTCAAACATAACATATCTCTATAAATAATCTCAAAACTAAAGTGTATCATATGTTATCACGGTAAAACACATCCCAGAATCTCAAATACAAAATCCTCTATCAGTGTTTACAAATCATGCCGGCGCATTCCCGCGATCCTCACTAGTACCTGAAACACAAATCACATAACACGGTAAGCATAAATGCTTAGTCAGCTCCCCAAAATACCACATTCACATATTAGCCTCTCGAGGCTATAGCATCGCATGACCTTCCGGTCAATGTGTCTCAGTGGGACCTTCCGGTCCCACAGCTCTGGTAGACCTTCCGGCCCTACCATGCCTTGCCTTCCGGCCCCAACTTTGTTTGCCTTCCGGCCCAATTCATTCAGCATATACATATCACAGTAAACATCTCACATAAGTCACATAACTCATAAAAATACATAAGACCTTCCGTTCACACATATTTACCATTCTAGGTAAAGTATAGTGAGAAGACTCACCTCAGGTAATCTCGGAAAGTATCGACCTCGAAATACTGATCTAGCCTCCGCCTAATCACATAAAGTAATTTATCTCTAATTAACAATGATTCTCATAGGCTAGAATAATCCCTTCCTATAATCTCTCAGAAGAGGAAATGACCATTTCACCCCTCCAATGGTCCAAATGTCCAAATGTTGACCAAACCCTAAAAGTCAACGAAAGTAAATTCCAGTCAACGGTCCAACTTCGACCAGACTCGTCGAGTGCACTCGGGTGACTCGGCGAGTTCATGCGTGTCCTCTGAATCCTCCTAAGGCCTCACTCGACTCGTCGAGTTAACCTTTCACGCGACGGGTTACCACTGATCACGAATCGCGGAACAACACGATCCGACTCGTCGAGTCCTCTCATGGACTCGACGAGTTTCCTCCATGACAATGCTCAAACGACCTTCTGAGGTCAGATCTGTTTCCCTAACTTATAGATCTGACCTTATAACACCCAAAAGTCACGTAAAGGTCCCATCTTTATGTTCTTGCATCGCACATAAGGCTCTATTTGGTGAGATAACTCTTAAAATGGAACCCTAGACTCAAAACTCTTATGGGACTGCATAAAGCTGGATAATTGGGACTCTCTGGACCTCTCAAGGTCCAGATCTAAAGTCTATTCCTCAATGGGACTCCACATGCCCCATATTCCAACTAAAGAAGGGGTAAAGAAACCCTAGATTCATGAGATCTACTATATACACCAAAATAGGCATGGATTCATACCTCAAGCAGCAACCTTTGATGAAGTGATAGCAGATCTGAGCTCCTCAATCAGCCTAGCTTGAATCCCCTCCTTCCTTCTTGCAAGAATTCACTCAAAGTGAAGTAATTAGCTCCTTCCCTCACTCTCTGTGCTTTCTGGTTCGTTAGGGTTTCTCAAGTGGGTGTGTGGCCGCAAATGAAGGCCATAACGTCCTTTAAATAGGGCACTAAACCAAAGATTTAGGGTTTCTGCCCACAGCGCGGACTCGTCAAGTCGACCCTCCGACTCGTCGAGTCCCTTATTTAATATGAGTCATCAATCGCGATCCCACTCGACGATTTTAGGCGTCAACTCGTCGAGTCCCTCTTCTAATCTCAACAAATATTTAAATTATGATACCTGGAATTCCGGATGTTACAATTCTCCCCCACTAGAATCAGACTTCGCCCTCGAAGTCTTACTCTGCAAACAACTCTGCATGCTGGTCCCGCATCTCCGCCTCCGGCTCCCAAGTCAGCTCGGACCCTCTCCGATGCTGCCACTGGACCTGAACCAGAGGCACCTCCTTGTTCCTCAGAACCTTGATCTTCCGATCCAAGATCGTGATCGGCCTCTCAATGTAATTCAGGCTCGCATCCACCTGAATATCCTCTAGCAGCACTACTGCCGTCTCATCGGCTATACATTTCCTCAACTGGGATACGTGGAAGATATCATGAATCTGGCTCAACTCCGCAGGTAGCTCTAAATGGTATGCTACCTTGCCCACTCTCTCGGTCACCCTGAACAGACCAATGTATCGGGGCCCCAGCTTGCCCCTCTTCCTGAATCGGATCACTCCTTTAGAAGGAGATACCTTCAGGAGTACAAAATCCCCAACCTGGAACTCGAACTCGGATCGTCGCCTGTCCGCATAAATCTTCTGGCGGCTCTGGGTTGTCATCAACCTCTGTCTGACCTATTGTATCTGCTCAGTCATCTTAAGCACTATCTCAGTGCTACCCATCACTCGCTGCCCTACCTCTCCCCAACAGATGGGAGTTCGACACCTCCTCTCATATAAAAGCTCAAAGGGAGGCATACCTATACTCGAATGATGGCTGTTGTTGTAAGAAAATTCAGGCAAAGGTAGGTATGTGTCCCAACTTCCCCCGAAGTCCATAACACATGCTCGAAGCATGTCCTTGAGCGTATGAATCGTCCGCTCACTCTGTCCATCCGTCTGTGGGTGGTAAGCAGTACTGAAGTGCAATCTCGTTCTTAACTCCTCATCGAACTTCTTCCAAAACCTGGAAGTGAAACGTACATCTCGGTCTGACACAATCGAAATCTGCACTCCATGCCGCGACACCACCTCCCTCACATATATCTCTACCAGCCTCTCTGCAGAAGAGCTCTCACTGATAGAAAGGAAGTGAGAGCTCTTCGTCAGCCGATCCACAATCACCCAAATTGCATCAACACCTCTCGCGGTCCTCGTTAATTTGGTGATAAAATCCATAGAGATCTGTTCCCACTTCCACTGGGGAACCTCTAATGGCTGCAATTTTCCATGCGGACGCTGGTGCTCGGCCTTAACCCTGTGACAGGTTAAGCACCTCTCTACTACCCATGCAACATCCCTCTTCATACAGGGCCGCCGGTAGTCTCTCTTCAGGTCCAAATACATCTTAGTGGCCCCGGGATGGATCGAGCATCTCGATTTATGCGCCTCCTCCATAAGAGTGCTACGTACCCCGCCCGTATACGGCACCCAAATCCGACCATGAAAGGTCATAAGCCCTCGACTATCCGTCACAAACTCGGATACCTGCCCAATCACCCGCTCGCTTTTGCGGTTCTCCAGTCTCACAGCCTCTGCCTAGGCCTCTCGAACGGTATCCAACACCGGAGTCATCACCGTCATCCTCATGCATATATCTCGAATCGGGGCACTCTCCGCCCTGTGGCTCAGAGCATCGGCTACCACGTTAGCCTTGCCCAGGTGGTACAGGATCTCACAGTCGTAATCCTTTACCACATCCAACCATCTCCTCTGGCGCATATTCAGGTTGGGCTGATCCATCAGATACTTCAAACTCTTGTGGTCCGTGTATATGGTACACCGAACCCCATACAAATAATGGCGCCATATCTTGAGGGAGAACACCACTGCCCCCAACTCCAAATCGTGGGTGGGATACCTCGTCTCATGAGGCTTCAGCTGCCTCGATGCGTATGCTATCACGTGCCCTATCTGCATAAGCACCACACCCAACCCCGATATAGACGCATCACAATACACCACGAAATCCTCCATTCCCTCCGGAAGGGCTAACATCGGGGCTTCGCATAATCTCTGGCGAAGAGTCTCAAACGATGTATGCTGCTCGGGATCCCAAGTAAAAGCAACGCGCTTCCGGGTCAATCTGGTGAGGGGAACGGAAATCTTGGAGAAATCCCTGATAAATCTCCGATAGTAGCCAGCCAACCCCAGAAAACTCCTGATCTCGGTGGGGGATGTCGACACCTCCCAACCCATGACAGCCAAAATCTTGGCCGGATCTACCAATATCCCATTCTGATTAACGAGATGTCCCAAGAACTGGACCTCTCGTAACCAGAATTCACACTTGGAGAATTTGGCATAAAGCCTCTCCGATGTCAACACTCCAAGAATCTCCCTCAGATGCTCCTCATGCTGCTCTCGGGATCTCGAATACACTAGAATATATTTGATGAACACAATCACCGATCGATCCAACATCGGCCTGCATACTCGGTTCATGAGATCCATGAACGCTGCTGGAGCATTGGTGAGCCCAAAAGGCATCACCACGAACTCGTAATGCCCATAACGAGTCCTGAACACCGTCTTCTGGATATCCTCATCACGTACCCTCATCTGGTGATATCAAGACCTCAAGTTTATCTTAGAAAACCAAGACGCACCCTGCAACTGATCGAACAGATCGTCGATCCTCGGTAATGGATAACGGTTCTTGACCGTTAACTTGTTCAACTCCCGGTAATCAACGCATATCCGGTGTGAACCATCCTTTTTCTTGACAAAAAGGATCGGCACTCCCCACGGCGAGCTACTCGGTCGGATGAATCCCTTCCCCAACAGCTCCTGAAGCTGCGAGGATAACTCCTGCATCTCCTGTGGCGCAAGGCGATAGGGTGCCTTGGCTATGGGCGGTGCTCCCGGAACCAAATCGATGCGGAACTCCACTTCCCTCTCGGGAGGCACACCCAGCAACTCCTCGGGGAAAACATCCGGAAACTCTCGCACAATTGGAACCTCACCAACAGAACTCGGCCTCTCTGCGGCAACTCGTGTATCCATCACAAAGGCTACAAACCCTCTACAGCCTTATTGTAGACTCTGTCTCGCTCTGGCAGCCGAGCAAAATGCAGACCCAGATCGGGTACCCTAGCCATACACCGTAAGTACTCCCCCACTGGGGTCTCGTATGGTCACCAATTGACGCTCGCAGTCGATAACAGCTCCAAATCGGCTCAACCAGTCCATGCCCAATATGACACAGACATCCCCCATCACAATCGGTACCAGATCTATTGGGAACTCAACACCGAAAATATCGAGTACACATCCTCGAATCACATCAGTAGCATACACCGCTCGCTTGTCGGCTATAGAAACTCGCAGAGGTCGACTCAACGCCTCTCGTCGGATACGGATGTGCTGGCTAAACGACAATGACACGAAAGATCGACTCGTACCCAAGTCAAATAACACTAAGGCAGGTACAGAACTCACAAGAAAAGTACCTATACATACCACAATATAAGAACAATATTTCAATCTCAGAATAAGTAAACAAAAGAATACATACCAGCCACGACATCGGGCGTTGCGTGAACCTCTTCCGCTGTCAACTAAAAGGCTCTCCTGCGAGCCTTCGGAACCTCGGCCTTCACTGGCCGACTCTCTGTAGCTCGTGCAGCAACAGGGGCAGATCCCTGTGTTGGTCCCTACATCAGCTGTGGGCACTCGGCCTTCCAATGGCCAGTCTGATTGCAGTGGAAACAAACCATGAACCCCTTGGGGCAATCCTTGGCTATATGCCCCTCCTTGCCACACTTGTAGCAAGCACCCGCCCGACAAGTCCCCTCATGTCCCTTGCCGCACTTCCCACAAGTGCGGCCCTTCTGGCCTCCAATCCTCGAATCGGCGGGCTTCGCCTGCTTGGCTGCCGGCTGAGACTGTACCGGTCGCCTATCCCCCTTCTGAGATTCCGCATCCTCCCTATCCTGAGTCTCTAGCTCAATCTCCCTCTTCCGGGCTTTTGCCTGAAGCTCAGCAAATGTCCGGTATGACGAGTTCGCCACAAACTCGCGAATATCCCTCCTCAAAATGCTCAAGTATCGGGTCATTCGTGCCTGCTCAGAAGACACGTGCTCAGGACAAAACAACGCCCTCTCATGAAACGTCCTTGTAATCACTGTCACAGACTCGGTCCCCTGCTTGAGGGACAAGAAATCCTGGGCTAACCTTTCCCTCTCCATCGGAGGGACATACTCATCATGAAACATAGTGGTGAACCTCTCCCAAGTCACTGCAGTGAGCTCTGCAGGAGTGAAGTCAGCCGCCACAAACTTCCACCAGTCCTTCGCCCCCAAGCGAAGCTGGTTCAGCGCGAACCGTACCCTCAGATGCTCAAGACATGAGCATGTGTAGAAGCATCCCTCAATGTCAGAGATCCACCTCATCGCAGATATCAGATCCTAAGTCCCGTCAAACTCTGGTTGCTTCGTGTTGCTGAACTCTCGGTACAGCAACGAGTCACTCCATGCGGCCTCGCGGCAGCGACAGCTGCAGTGGCTGCAGCAGTAGCCGCCTCGGTCAGAGCAACATCTTGTGACAACCGTCAAAATTCGAGTCGATTCTAGATTTGAATAAACTTAGTTGCACGTATAGGCACGACACATACTAGACTTAGTAACTAAAAGTTAAGATATAACCTATTAGAAACTTGGAAACAGATAGAAATAATGGATGGTGTACTTAGATTTCACATTGATATGTGAATTCTATAACTACTTAACTGTAGAAACTATCCATATTTGGGTCACTCTTTGACTCGAACACCTTTTCATGAATCATATACACACATCATGCACTTGACCTAGTAGTAGAAATTAGGTCAAAGTCTCATAGAAACTTAAGTCAAAGTTGAAGACTATGACTAGTATACTTGATTCCTTAATTTCTCTTGAATCTCGGAATCACTACATAGAATGCCAATAAACCGATAAAAATAAATTACAAACATTATTTATAACTATAAAAGAGTTATAATACCATAAGATAATTTAAAGTCTCAAATATTCTATTTATTTTGATATCCAAAGATTTACAAAATCTCAAGACCCTAAAAGCCATAAAAACTCATATTTATAAATTTTAACCTTAAAAATTCTATTAAAATAATTATGAAACTTATAATATGATCTTATAATAATTAAAATTATGAAAATGCATTTAAGGAAAATAAAATTTAAGTCATTAACAATTGCCCTAAATTTATAAGTCAAAAATCAAGGTTTCATGAGCAAAAATTTGGTTAGGGTGTATATTTTATAAAAAGTTTGATATTTTTATAAAAGAATTGAATTTTTTTATAAAATTAAAAGAGAGGGAGGGAATTTTACACTCAAAACCGTCCACCCTCTTCCCAAGATGCTTCCTCTCTTCCCAAAACACATAATCACTCCTCTCTCACACTCCATCTCCTTCACTTTTCTCTCTCTCTCTACACTCTCTCTCACACTCCACCATTTACCACACTCAAACTCTCTCTTTCCCTCTCTAAACCCACGAAATTCTCCAGCCAAGAACATCTGTTAACCTTCAAATCTTCATCTTCTAGGGTTGTTCTTCATGGTAATCACGAAAATCCTTCAATCTCCTTCACTTTTGTTTCTAGTTTTAAAGGTTTTTCTTGCATTTCCTTGTTCTTCTACACCATTCTCTTAGAAAATTTGTGTGAATGTTTATTCACTTCAGTTTTGATGATGATGGTGGTAGATTTTCACCAAAAACATCTTGCATGTTACAAAATGGTGAAGATCCATGACCTAAACCTAAGTCAAAACCATGGAAATGCACTTTTCTACACGTTTTGGTGGAAAATCACCACATGCATCCAAAGTTTTCTTTCAAAAACGAATTTGAAACATTTCAAACTCATGAATGAACTTCAAACAAACATGCATATGATGATCTTCAATCTTAGAAGCTAGATCATCAAAGTATGTTGTTAAAAGCTTTCAAATATGTTCATGAAGGATTTATTTCCAAATAAATATCTAAACTCCTTTTCTGACCAAATCCGATTTTTCCCAGATTCCCATCAACAAAATAAGATGCTCTGTAAATTTCTAGAAGATAATTCATTTACCTCGAATTACTATAATTAATACAAGAAAATAGGGCAATAAATCATATAAAACACTTTCTGGTGTCTATAAATCCTAGTTAAATTCGTGGATGACCCCTGTGCTAAATAATGATCCCTCATTAAGTTTCATCGATTTTTGCAACTGTTTAATATGGTTTTGAATTTTCTTTTTGTTTGGCTCCAATAAATCATAAAAGCACTTTATAAAATCTTAAAATGATATATAACAATTGTCGCAGTTACTACCAGAGGTATAAGACTCAGAAACATATTTTCAGAATTTTTCATAATGCATTCCTATTTTTCCCCGATTTTTGTATTTATAATGGCCTAAAAATAGAAAAAATAGTTCTGCTCACCCAAAATTCATGAAAATTTACCAGAACACTTTGTAGTACATTAGGAGGCTACATAAAACTTTTGATAATTTTTCTCTTCTGTATACTATTTTGCTCCTATTTTCTAATATTAAATACACTTAAATACACAAAATCTGATTTCAGTATATAAAAACCACATTTGGTATTTTTCCCAGATTATTTACTCTGTAATGAAGTGTACAAAAATTTTGGTAATTTACTTTAACTGTTTAATAATTATTCTCCAATTAATGATTATTTAAGAGGATAAAACAAAGAAAAATAGAAAGACTAATTGAAAAATATCTTTTATATTTTTCACAGATTCTACATGTATAATAAAAGTGTTACAAAAATTTTGGGCAATTTTGGAAACTGTTTTCTATTTATTTCAATTTTTATTAGAATAAATGCTCAAAAATCATAAAATTGGGTTAAACAGTTTAGAAAACAATTTTTATATTTTTCCCAACTTAAGAATGTTTAATAACAATATCACAAAAAGTTTGGGTAATTTTGAAAACTGTTTTCTATTTATCCCCATTTTTATTAGAATAAATGCATAAAAATCATAAAATTGGGTTAAACAGTTTAGAAACCCCTTTTTATATTTTTCCCAGCTTAAGTATGTGTAATGACATTGTTATAAAAAGTTTGGGGTATTTTCATAACTGATTTCTATTTTTCATGAATTTGTATCTATTTAGAGAATTAAATATGTGAAAACTGGTTATACATATTCATAATCCATGAAAATTTATCTAGAAGTCTTTTAGTACATTTAGAACCAAAATCTGAAGTTTGGTAATTTTTATTAACTGTTATAGTATTTGTCATGATTTTATGGTTATTCAAGAAACTAAAATCGTGAAAAATAGTCAGACACATCAAAAATTCAAGAAAATTTATCTTAATGTCTTTGACTTCAATTAAAACTTAAATACAAAGTTTGGGAAAGTTTAGAACTAAATTGATTTAGTTTTGAATATTTAATCATTGGAACACCTCTAAAATGTTAAATATTAACATTTCAATAATGGAAATTTTCCACTTAAATTGTTATATAACAATTGATTCTTTGAAACTTAATTTCCACAGAAAAATGTTTTTAACTTATCAATATTAAATTTTGACACATTATTGGCATAATTCTATTGTAGTAGTAAGTATACTAGTGTTAGATTTCGATTAGAGACTCACTAGCGAATACCATTATTGTAGGAATCGGTAGTGGTACACGTGGAACGTAGTTCAAGGCACCATTTGCATCATCTAAATGCATTGCGAGTATTCACGCACTCCCCTATTTTCAGTTTTTATGTTTTGGGGTGGAAAAGCATGTCCTGAAAAATTATTATTTGAATGTTGTATTTAAATTGATTTGTATCAAACATGATTGCTAGTTTATTGCTATATCTCTCTATGTATGTCTGTGCAACACGGAACATGAGAACTTATCGTATTAAGGCCCTTCCCTTATCTCTAACCATTAACTCTTTGAGCCAATGGTCATTATGGATAGCGCTATTAGGAATTGACAACTCCTCACTCGCCCTATTGCTGGAGTGCATGATACCATATTAATCTATGGAACAATAAGCATAGATCTTGATAGGGCTTCAGTCATAGGTTTGGTTGAGACTCATTGTTTGCTCATACACATACAAACTCGTTTCTCGTTATAGCAATAAACTTGTTATTAATTATAGCAATGAACTTTGTTTCTCATTACAACAACAAACTTTTATTACTGAAAACTTATATACATGTTTTAGCAATGAAATTGTTTGCTCCTTGTAGCAACGAAATTGATTGCTCATTTTAGCAATGAAACTTGTTTACTCGTTTGAGTAACGAACTTTTATCTTCCATGAGAATATGAATGTTGCATCTTATTTGGGCAACATACTTTATCTCTCATGATGACAAAGAACTTAGTTTTTACAAACTTATTTACTCCTTTTAACAATATACTTTTATTATTGGAAACTTTTATCAAAACTTTGATTTCAATTCAGGAACCAATATTATTTTGTTAAACTTGTGAGTACTCACCAACTATTTTTATAGTTGACGCTCGTTTTACACGCTTTTTCAGGAATCATCGAGTAAGTGGCACTTAGGGACACTTCACTGTTAGGAGCATTCGCATGTGTTGTATTCCAATTTTTATTGTAATTTCTTTTAAAAGTTGTTCAAACCCATTGTAAATTTGTAATGATTTTTAATACTATGGTTGGTGTTGTCTTTTAACTTTTGCTATGAAATCCTTTATACTGCCACGCCTCGTGTTTCCGCTTTAGCGGGGTGTGACACATCTCGCTCGTCAAATGTCTCAATCAGCGTAGTCTTGATAGACCCAAACATCTCCGGTAGCTCAGCTCGAATGGCTGTGGCCACCTCCTCGTGAATCATCCTACGGATCTTCTCATCACTAGTACCACTGCCTCCTGGGTTGTGGCGCGTCCCCACCATGATGACTCTGAAACATGACATAAAATAATCAAAGACTCGACCGAGATTACTCACACTCGATCAACCGTTCCTACTTGTTCCTTAGCACCCTAAGGATTCTTAATTGGGATGTTTACCGATCCGGTGCTTTCAGTAGTACGGGCCCAATAATACCTTCCACACCGTATCCGTATCTACCCCAAGTCCTCCTCTTAGGATCCCAATTCGCAAGTACTCTATACCCTCTAAATTTAGCCTACTCTCAAGCAGACTTCTCACAAGCTACTCTCCGCTGCCTACATGCACTCAAAGCAACTCACAACAGCATAATCTCCTAGGCTAAGGCATCACATATCAGGCCACCCTAGAACTAAGATATGAATACCTAGCCTACTCTAGCATGCATAGCATATCAAATAATATCTCATAACACATAATGTAAGGGTATTTTGGGAAGTCACCGTTCGGGCGCTGGCTGATCGTACACATTGTTCCGTTCTGCTTGTCTCAAAATATGTTACTCTTTTAGAAAAATTGTTTATTTTATGAAAAAATTTCTCAAATCCTCAGTTTGAGTTCAGATACGCCCGAAGGTGCATCCGAATCCCTCAAACCAAGGCTCTGATACCATCTTGTAACAACGTAAATTTTCAAAACAATTTTTCATTTTTCAAACATAACATATCTCATATAAATCATCTCAAAACTCAAGTGTATCAAATGTTATCACGTTAAAACACATCACAAAATCTCAAATACAAAATCCTTTATCAGTGTGTACAAATCATGCCGACGCCTTCCCGCGATGCTCACTAGTACCTGAAACACAAATCACATAACACGGTAAGAATAAATGCTTAGTGAGCTACCCAAAATACCATATTAATGTATTATCCTCTTGAGGCTATAGCATCGCATGACCTTCCGGTCAATGTGTCTCAGTGGGACCTTCCGGTCCCACAGCTCTGGTAGACCTTCCGGCCCTACCATGCCTTGCCTTCCGGCCCCAACTCTGTTTGCCTTCCGGCCCAATTCATTCAGCATATACATATCACAGTAAACATCTCACATAAGTCACATAACTCATACAAATACATAAGACCTTCCGGTCACACATATTTACCATTCTAGGTAAAGTATAGTGAGAAGACTCACCTCGGGTAATCTCGGAAAGTCTCGAACTCGAAATACTGATCTAGCCTCCGCCTAATCACATAAAGTAATTTATCTCTATTTAACAACGATTCTCATAGGCTAGACTAATCCCTTCCTATAATCTCTCAGAAGGGGAAAAGACCATTTTACCCCTCCAATGGTCCAAATGTCCAAATGTTGACCAAACCCTAAAAGTCAACGAAAGTCAACTCCAGTCAACGCTCCAACTTTGACCAGTATCGTCGAGTGCACTCAGGTGACTGGGCGAGTTCATGTGTGTCCTCTGAATCCTCCTAAGGCCTCACTCGACTCGTTGAGTTAACCTTTCACTCGACGGGTTACCACTGATCACGAATCGCGGAACAACACGATCCGACTCGTCGAGTCCTCTCATGGACTCGGCGAGTTTCCTCCATGACAATGCTCAAACGACCTTCTGAGGTCAGATCTGTTTCTCTAACTTATAGATCTGACCTTCTAACACCCAAAAGTCACGTAAAGGTCCCATCTTTATGTTCATGCATCGCACATAAGGCTCTATTTGGTGAAATAACTCTTAAAATGGAACCCTAGACTCAAAACTATTATGGGACTGCATAAAGTTGGATGATTGGGACTCTCTGGACTTCTCAAGGTCCAGATCTAAAGTCTATTCCTCAATGGGACTCCACATGCCCCATATTCCAACTAAAGAAGGGGTAAAGAAACCCTAGATTCATGAGATCTACTATATACACCAAAATAGGCATGGATTCATACCTCAAGCAGCAACCTTTGATGAAGTGATAGCAGATCTGAGCTCCTCAATCAGCCTAGCTTGAATCCCCTCCCTCCTTCTTGCAAGAATGCACTCAAAGTGAGTGTGTGGCCTCAAATGAAGGCCATAAGGTCCTTTAAATAGGGCCCTGGCCCAAAGATTTAGGGTTTCTGCCCACAGCGCGGACTCGTCGAGTCGACCCTCTGACTCGTCGAGTCCATTCATTAATCTGAGTCAGCAGTCGTGATCCCACTCGACGAGTTTAGGCGTCAACTCGTCGAGTCCGTCTTCTCATCTCAACAAATATTTAAATTATGATACCTGGAATTCCGAATGTTACAAAAAGAAATAAAACTAAACACAAAATAAAATATTTTTGATAATTTTGATTTTTCTGAAAAATAATAAAAACAGAGAAATTAATATTTTTATATTTTGATGTTTCTGAAAAAGAGTAAAAACAGAAAAGAAAATATTTTTGGATTTTATGAAAAGTAATTAAAAATATAAAATAGATTATACATAATGTACAGGATATACAACCGAAACTTCACCTTTGGAGTGATGAAGCGAAATGGACCGAGCATTTGGTTCATTTCGGTTTCCGAAAAATCCGGAATCGAAATAGACCGAGCGTTCACTCTATTTCGCTTGTTAAATTTAATGAGGCGAAAGGGGTTTCAGTACTGATTCAGCTTCCATCATTCCTTAGCGTTGGAGTATTTTATTAAAACTTGCTTCAGGTAAGGCTTTCGTGAAGATGTCAGCTAATTGATCAGCGGATCGAACAAAGTGGATTTCAACATTACCAAATTCAACTTGATCCTTGATAAAGTGGTACCTCAGTGCTATATGTTTCGTTTTCGAGTGCTGCACTGGGTTGTGACATACCCGAATAGCGCTTTCTGGGTAACAATAGAGAGGATTTTTCTTAATGTTCACTCCATAATCTCTAAGTTGGCTTTGTATCAAAATGACATGTGAAGTGCAAGATGCTGCGGCGATGTATTCAGCTTCGGCTATATAGAGAGACACGCATGTTTTTTTCTTGGATTGCCAGCTTACGAGTTTTCCATCAAGGAATTGACATCCGCCAGTTGTTCTCTTTCGATCCAGACCACATCCTCCAAGATCGGCATCGGAGAATGCTTGAAGAAAGAAGCCTGATTTCGCAGGGTACCAAAGACTGAGAGAAGAGGTTCGCTTCAAATATCTAAAGATATTTTTCACAGCCACCATATGAGGTTCGCGTGGATTAGCTTGGAACCTGGAACAATAGCAAAAAGAAAAGATGATATCTGTTCTACTAGCTGTTAGATACATTAGTGAACCTATCATTTGACGATAGAAAGTAATATCAGCAGCCAGTTTCTCCAGAGATGGTGCCAGCTTCTTTCCGAATGCCATTGGAACCTTTACTTTGGAATCCCCCATCATACCAAACTTTGCCAATAAGGTCTTTGTGTAAGCCTCCTGAATAATAAATATACCTTCTGGTCCCTGTCTTATGTTTCCAAGGAAAAGTTAATCGGACCCATTGAGCTCATCTCAAACTTAGTCTCCATCAACTTTCAGAATTCAGCTGTTAAGCTAGGATTCGTAGAACCAAAGATGATGTCATCGACATAGATTTGGACAATCATTAAATGGTCTCCCTCTTTCTTGCGAAAGAGGGTTGGGTCAACCGAACCTTGTCTGAATTTTGACAATTTAAGAAAGAGAGTTAAAGTTTCATACCAGGCTCTAGGGGCTTGCTTCAGACCGTAAACCGATTTGTCAAGAATGTAGCAATGATTAGGATACTTCTCGTTCAAAAAACCCGGCGGTTGCTCAACGTACACTGTCTCTTCTAATTCTCCATTCAAGAATGCACACTTGACGTCCATTTGAAAAACTTCAAAATTCTTGTGAGTAGCGTATGCCATAAAGATCCGAACTGATTCTAACCTTGCTACAGGAGCAAAAGTTTCTTCATAATCTATACCTTCATCCTGACAATATCCCTTAACCACTGGCGTTGCCTTGTTTCATATTACGTTCCCTTCTTTGTCCATCTTGTTTCGTAATACCCATTTTAAACCAACGACAGATGCATCCTTTGGTGTAGGAATCAGTCTCCAGACTCGGTTTCGCTCAAACTCATTGAGTTCGTCTTGCATAGCCTATACCCAATCAGAGTGATCAAGTGCAGTATTAACTGTTTTCGGCTCAATCTTGGAGACAAACGAATTAAACATGAAAAATTCCACTTGGGAGAATAAAGTAGTTTGCTTCGCTTTCAGTTGAGAGCGTGTTAGAACTCCCTCAGATGATTCACCAATAACTAGAGCTTCCGGATGATCTCTTGTCCATTTTGTGAGAGGAGGGTAATTAGGATCATAAGCAGGATCCATTTCGGCATTTACTTCTTCTTCAAATTTTGACTGAATATCGTCATCATTCGTATTACCATTCTCCCCCTCGAATGATGAAACTGTTTCAATATCGGGTTCAAAATTCCCCCCCTTGATTGGAATTCCATGGTTCATTGTTGTAGATGGGTTCTCCCCTTGGAAAGGCAAATCAGGTCTCTTCGATGTAGACGAACCCTCCCCCTGGAATGTGGAGCGATCATTTGTGGGTTCGCTTGGAACTTAAGGTTTGCTAGGATCTTGAGGTTCGCTTTCAATGGCTTTTGCAGCTTTGTCGATAATCTTCTTCAAGTTGTCAATCTTATTGTCAGCTTCTTTGACTTCAGAGAGAATGGCATTCTCTAGTTCATTTAAGAGCAACATGTACTCTTCAAACAGATTAGATATTGGAAGCTAGACTTGACCGTTTTTTGGAAAGATTTCCTCCATTGGGCTTTCACTGGATTGAAGCTTCTTCACGTAATTGTTATCAAATGTGACATAATAGGTTTCTTCTATTTTCTTTAAATGTTTATTCAAAACCCTATATGCCTTGGAGTTAAGAGAGTAGCCCAAGAAAATCCCTTTGTCTGCTTTCACGTCGAACTTGTTTCGGTTCTCTTTAGAATTAAAAATGAAGCACCTAGAACCGAAGACATGGAAAAACTTGACGTTAGGCTTGCGATTATTTAGGCTTTCATACGGAGTGATAGAAAATCGCTTATTGAGGAAGGTTCGGTTCTGGGTATAGCAAGAGGCAGAAATTGCATCAGCCCAGAAATATAGTGGAAGAGAAGCAAAGCTTAGCATGGTTTGAGCGGCTTCACATAAGGAGCGGTTTCGTCTTTCAACAATTCTGTTTTGCTGCGGAGTATAGGGTGTGGAGAAGTAGTGAGTTGCTCCCTCTTTCGGCTAGAAATTCTTCAAATTCGTTGTTTTTGAATTCTAACCCATTGGCACTTCGGACATTTCTCACGACCTTTCTCAGCTTTACTTCCACCTGTTTTATAAAGTTTTTGAGCTGTGGAGTTGCTTCTGATTTCTGTTTAAGAAAGAAAACCCAGGTGAAGCGTGAAAAATCATCGACAACTACAAGAATGTACTTATTACCACCAATACTTTCTATGGCTGAAGGACCACATATATCGATATCTAGAAGTTCAAGAGGTTCGATGATTTTTTTGTTAACACGTGCGGGATGACTTTTACGGCTTTGCTTTCCCATTTCGCATGCAGCGCACAGATGTTCCTTATCAAACTTTAGAAGAGGAAGTCCTCGCACATGATCACCAAGAACTATCTTGTTGATGTCTTTGAAGTTAAGGTGTGAGTGCCTTCGATGCCATAGCCAACTTTCATCATATTGAGCTTTCGTTAGAAGGCATACAGCTGGCTTCCCTCGTATAGGATTTAGATTTAACGGATACATTTCACCTTTACGTTGGGACTTCAATAGAATTGTCTTTGTTTTCTTCTCTATGATCTCGGATGCCTCATCATCAAACGAGACCTTCAGAGCAATCCCCACAACCAATTGCGGGACACTTATGAGATTGTGTTGCAATCCTTCCACACAGGCTACCTTTCGAATTGAAAAATCTTCGTTCGTGATCATTCCATAGCCTTTTATTGTGCCATATGAGTTGCTTCCGTACTTGACACATCCACCATTTTTTAGGGACCGAAACTCTCTTAGCTCTTCTTTTCTCCCTGTCATGTGACGCGGGCAACCACTGTCAATATACCATTCATCGTCAAACTGCTCGTCACTCATAACCTGCAAAAAATTAAGCAGATTTAGGAACCCAAAGTTGCTTGGGTCCTTGTGAGCCTTTTACAGAACAAGGAATAGCAATAGAAAGATCAACCAAATATGTACGTTTTATTAATGTGGTTTCGTCTTTCCTTTTGATGGTAAAAACTTTAACTTTATTTCTTTCAGGTTCGTTTTGTTCGAATCGAATTGTTTAATTTCATTTTGTTTTTTAACAAAAACTTTCTTTTGTTTCCTAGGGTTATCAGACGTCTTCTTTGCTTGTACTTCTGAGTCCGAGACTAGCTTTCCCTTCCCTTAAACATCCTTCACTGGATTCGGCTTCGGTTGATGATGAGGAGGATGGGATTTAGGACCGAAACTACTCTTTCGGTTCTTTTGACTGCAAGAGTTGCAGTGAGAGAATTGACTTGAGTCTTTCTGTGGGCTTACTTTCGCCTTTGGATTGGACACCTTTTCCTTGCGAACACAATTGGAGTTTTGGGACTGCCAAAACTGCTTCCTCTCATTGAGATTCTTTTGGTATCTCCTTTTCTACTGGCGTTTCTGTTCAGCAAGCTGCTTTTGAGACTTGTGAATGTTTGCTTTTGGCTTTGGCCTTTCTTCACGAGATTCGCTTTTCACTGAAGATGTTTCGCTTGCTACTTTTGCCGGTTCGCTTTGATCCTTTTTAGTTCCACTTGTGCTTAGTTTATTAAAGCTTGTAGGCTTGTTGAGTGGTTCTGCCACATATCTGCCTTTATATCTCCACGAGGTTCTTTCTGATAAACCGACAGTTTCGTCTGCTTTATAAATTGGGGCTGACCAGAAATACTCTTCGCATCCATCAGCATTATCTTCGTTAACCAAGGCTGTTAATTCAGCTGTTTGATCCTTGGTTATCCCAGTGACTGCATATACTTGATTTGGCACCGTTTTCACCTTTTGATATATATCCGCCTTTTCTTTAAGGACTTTGGACTTGTCTTTGGAAAAACGAGCGAACTCCACAGAGTTTTCAAAAATAAGAGCTTTTATAGGTTCGGGTTCCCTTTTGAGAAATTCTGAACAGTCAACCTCATCCTCTACAGAGATTTCACTCATATCACTGTCCTCATCAAATTCATAAATATTTTCCATAATTATCTTGTTTTCTGAACTCAACTTGGTACTCAATGAGTCAAATTTCTGCATGGTTTTGGTCTTGATTTTCATTTTATCATTTTTGTCCAATAGATTTCTAAGCATGTCCTTATGGTCTTTGGACTTAATAAAGGACTCGATTTTGTCCAGACCGATTCTGTAGGCATCTGAAATCTCATCTCAAGAAACAATTGATTCACATTTATAACCACCAACATCGACTTCGTCCTCCTTTAATTCAAGGAAGGTCAAAATCATTTTGTGAATCTTTTTGCCTATCTCACAATCTAGATGCAATTGAGTGATATTAGAATATAAACATTTAGCAATCAAGCAAAAAATATTTCTTTGTTTCAAAAGCTTCAAATTATTACACTGTAAATAAATTATTTCGTCTTTTGCCGTAACTAACTCCACTTCCTTCTGCTCTATCCACATCCTTCTTTCCTCACTCTTGGAAGACACCCTGCTGATTTGATCAGTTAGGTTAGAATTTGCTAGGCGAATTTGTTTTACACTACCATTTAAACGAGAAAACTAGAAATTTAATTCGTTTAATTCCTTTTCACAGTTAGTAACTGGTATTTTTAGTAATTCGAGGATGGATTGTACCTTCTTGATCAACTGATCGCATTCGTTGATCTATTCACCCATTAGTTTGGCAGCGAAGCATCTGTCTTCTCTTTCCTTCGCCTCATCACACCCTCCGTCGGTCGTGTAGCCTCTCATTTATGACACTCCAGCAGTCACCATTAAACATCTTCCAGCAAACTCAACATTATCTTCCTTCATCACAAAAGCCCTGCCATGCGTGGGCTTGCAAACTTCTTCATCTTCGGAGTCGGTAGACCAGACCTCTACTCCTTTGAACTCATCATCAACTATGTTCTCCTGCACAATCAAAGCATTCTTTGAACTGTTAACAACATTTTTCTTCTTGATCTCTTCCAGCTTACGCATTTGGTAAGCCTCATCGTCTTTCACCATCCTTCTTCTCGGATAGCTTCCTCAACATACAATCTTTGGCAAACTGATTTTTACCATGACAGAAATTGCAATCATATCCGGAATCACCAACAAGGTTGCTCTCCTTCTTCACTTCTTCTTGTTGAGGAGCGTTTTTAACCTCCTCTTTCGTTTTTTCAGAACTGTAGCTCACTTGCCAGTTTCGGTTCTTGGAGGTAGGGAACTTTTTGCGAGCAAACTTCTTGGGATTAGAGACCATTAAAGCATATTCTTCATTTGTCAGATCACATTCAGAAAGATCCAACTCTTCTTCTTCTTCAGCCACGTTCTTTCCCTTTGAGAGAAGGGCCAAAGATCCCATACTAGATACCACATTCGTTTCCTTAGTCACAATACTTTCATGTGACTTGAGTATTCCCACAAGCTTTGCCAATGAATAAGTTTTGAACTGTTCATGAGCTTTCACACTCGAAACCACCACCATCCATTCGGGTCTCAGACCATTCATAAAAGGGACCTTCTGCTCAATTACTTATCTGCCGATTACATGCTTGATCATATTGCTGAGAAGATGATTGAAACGGTCGAACGCCTGAATGAATTTTTCTTCTGACTTTTGCTTGAAGTCACCGAACTCAGAGAGCAAAAGAGTTTGTATTGAATGCTCTAGATCCTCATCTGTGGAATACATCTCCTTAAGCCTATCCCATATTTGTTTTGTTGTTGTACATGAACTAACCAGACGGAAAATATCAGATTGTAAGGAAAATCTGATCATCCTCATAGCTTTAATGTTGCTCATCAGTTTGTCCTTCTCGTCTTGAGGAACTTTATCCACGTCGGTCATAACTTGATTATACTCATGTTGCGTCTTGATGGTTGTATTTGTTACAGAATGAACAAACGGACCCAAGGTGATAGCCTCCCAGATTAGATACCCATTTCCTCTGAACCAAGAACATAGTCTTCAAAGTGATGCTTCTAGACTTCATAATCTTGAGTATATAAAATCGGGATTCTCGTAGTAGATCTGATGTTGTTGGATATGTTGATGGGGTTGGAATAAGAGTCGTCGTGTGATATGATGATTTGGTTTGATAACCTGTCAAGAATCAGACTACTAAACTGAGTTAGGGTAAGATCGAGTGTGACAACCCGAAATTTCTATTTTGTACAACATTTCAATTCATTAGAAGTCAAAACAGTTACTGCTAATTTTCAAGCTTTTTGGAATAAGATTGAGTAGATTAGGATTAACACTTTAGGAGATATCAGGAGAGGGGATACTCTAGGGTTTATTATGCAACAATAATACCCCAAAACTCCAAGAGTTTGGAGTTTACGGCCTAAACAAGGGTGTTTACGGCCGTAAACCCTAAATGGGGAGTATATATATGACACTTAGTCATTATTTACCCTTTTTCACAAAACTCAAGATCCAAATCCATTTCTCTCTCAAGTATCATCCAAAAGTTTTTCAAGATCATCAACTTGTAAGTGTTTCTAGCCCTTTTAAGTTGGTATATTACTTAATCTAGTGTTTTAACACACTTCCATCCGTGAAAATGTTCCAAAAGGCTAGATCTTCAAGTTTCACCAAGAACACCAAGAACATACACTAGTGTTCTTGGACTTTTGGCTCATTTCAAGCCTTTATCTTGTAAGTACTTCTATCCTAGAGTATCTTAAGGCTTGTTACACTTCCATATAACAAGAAATCATCAAAGAAACACCAAGATCAAGGTGTTTACGGTCCAAGATGTTCTTGGACCATAAACCCTAAAAAGGGTACCAAAGTGTGCCCTAGTCCCTCCTAAGCCTTAGTAACTAGCATGGATCCTTTCATTGATATGTTAAGAACTTGAAAACATCAAAATACCATAATCCATAAGGGTTTACGGCCGTAAACCCAAAGGGAAATGGTCTAAGGGCCGTAAACTCCATTTAGGAGTGAAATGGTGCCCTAATTCCTTCCATAGGCTTATACTTCAAGTGGAAACACTTCTAAGGACTTGTAAAGCTTCAAAACAACTCATGGTCAAGAAAGCTTGAGTTTACGGACATAAACTCATGGGTTTACGACCGTAAACTCAATGAGTTATGGTCAATAAAGTGTAAACTCATGTAAGGGTTTCCCTTGAACCCTAAGCTCAATAGCAATGTCCTACAACACTTAGATGCAATCCTTAGCACTTATAACACCTATATAAGGTGTTTAACTTGTCCTAGGATGTCTTAACTTTGTTAATTAGTTGTTTAAAGACTAATTGGATACATATATGTGTTATTATATGTTAACTAGGATCATTGTGTGTGTACAAGTCTTCACTTGACACCTAGCAATCCTATTTCTTCAGTTCATCCAAACCACTCACTACAGGTGAGTTCATACCTCTTAAATAACCTTTTAGATGTTTTTAAATGTTTTTAAATGATTTGATGGGGGGGAATACAAGTTGAACAATTATAGTTATTATATCAATCACATGTGATTAATAACTACCAAACAAGTGGATTCTTACTTTCCAAACTGTGTTACCAAACTGTTTTACTTCAAACTGTCTTACAAACTCTTTTTCATATCAAATACTTTTATTAAACTCTTTTAAATTATATTCTGTGTATCTATGTAGATATAGTTATATAAGTAGGATTGAAATGACTTAGGACTGCTAGTCTACCTTACTTCCTGTTCCTTGTTTGGTTGTGGACTTAAGGTATCAAGGTTAATTGTCCGAAGGTCGTTTGAATCCTAGTTATATATTATGTATATGTATATAGATATAAAAGGTTTCGTCTTTCATTCAGTTCTATACCTTTGGGTAGCAAGGGTATACAAACATGTTCATACATTACTAATAAACTACTATAGGAGTAGTTTAGGAAGATACTAATACTATTACTAGAACAATGAAACATACAAAGAGTCAGTTCATACATGAGTCAATACCATACAGAGTAGATAACAAACAAGACCATACAGAGAAAGAGATAAGAAACAATACCATACAGAGAGAACATACAGGCTAGACAGAGGGAGAACATACAATACAGCTAGCACATTCATATACATTATTACATTTATGTGAGCCATTAAACGGGGCATGGCACTACCTGCCATGACTGTTTTTGTATCCAGAATCTCCTTAATTGGGGAGCGTATGAGTTAGTGTATAGATCTATACTGGATTGACTATCCTACACCTTGCTGCTCGCTACAGTTGGACTTGCAAGTCTACGGGTGCCAAACGTCATTTCTTACGACATCTTACATTTTCGTTTTTCTATTGAGTCGGTAGCAGGATACAGGCCGATCACATGGTACTTTAAATAACAATTGATTTAAAGTAGTTAGTACAGCAGCAGTTACTTAATACAACACTACAGTACTATAACATTTTCCCATTACATTTACTTTGTGATTTCACACAATAAACAATAATGTAAAAACTATATTTTTGGATAATGATAGTCGGATTTGGGAAAATACACGCTCTTACAAGAGACATACACACAAACACTAGATGCCTTGGTAGAAGGCTACTTTTAGTAGAAAAAATAGGGTTTTCTAGGAGAGTTCAAACACTTACAAACTTTTACAAAAACTTATACATTACAAGACTTACAAACACTTTCATACAAACACAGACACTAATATACTTATGATCTCACCAGCTTTAAAGCTGATACTCGCTTTCAAAATAACTTGTATTCTCAGGTCGCCAGTAGATAGGTACCGGAGCCAGGTTTTGAGAAGATGGAGTTCGTTCAAGACTCATCTTTTATTTTGATGTATATATTTTGGTGTCTATATAACTTGACAAAAAACACTTGTATGAAATTATATTATTAATGAAATGGATGATGTTGTTGCTTGTTTACTACTTTGCATTGTTGTGATACTGTACATGACGTCCTCCACCCCAGAACGTTTCTGCCGTTCTTAGGTTTTGGGGTGTGACATCGAGATCTGAGAGTAGCGTCAATAACCAGATGACAGCTCTAAGAGATACGATGATAGCAGAAACCCTAAAACCTTCTTCAACAGAAGAGATGCGTATGGATTACATAGTCTCCTGCTCTGATACCAATTGATGAGAATTATATTTCTCAGATCGTTTAGATGCGTAACAGATTTAGACAAGCACAATAAGAGTAAAGAACATAGGATGAATCAAACAATAGCTGAATGATTAATACGCTCCACCTCAGAAGAGCTCGATAAGAACTAATACTGTAGACGTGTGCTAGAGTTTGATACAATCAAGGAAATAATAATTAAGAAGCATACAGAGAACGATGCATACATGCATCATATCTAATAAACCCTAATAAACAAAGCACGGCTGGACAGGCCCAGTACCGTGATAACAATGGACCGGGTTAACAAGCCCATTGACGTAACTCCTAGACTCAATAGGATATGATATGGATTGTTTAATATGTCTGATATGAGTGATCGGTAGCCATATTTGGGCATTGGCTTGTTTCTATTAGTTGCAACGAGAGAATTAGAGGGGCATTGAGTTATCGAGGTCTGTTTCTCAAGGAGCGGATAACGTGGTGATATCTTGAGAGGGCGGTCTGGCAGTGAGACATGCCACTAGAGTTTCCAGATTCTGGAGAGTCTGCAGGGGTATCGTAGCGGCA
This sequence comes from Lactuca virosa, assembly GCF_052849685.1. NCBI lineage: Eukaryota > Viridiplantae > Streptophyta > Magnoliopsida > Asterales > Asteraceae > Lactuca > Lactuca virosa. Next base: position 288,848,373 of record NC_136428.1, read on the forward strand.
GATGGGTCTGTCCTTTTTCTGGGTTTGGGAGTTCTTGTTTGGATTCAGGTTTCCATGGAGGAAGATAGTTGTGTGGTATGAGATCCTTTCGGTGGTGCTCTTCGGGTTACTGGGTTCGATCTATGTGTTATTGAGGAGCGATTTCGAGGGAGAAATCTAATTCAAGTGGGGGAGAATTGTAACATCCGGATTTTCGGGTATATTATGGTGTGAGTAAATTTTGGGATTTAAGGAGCGACTCGACGAGTTGTGAGTCCAACTCGTCGAGTAGATTCGAATTATCCGCGTGAGTTTAATGAATGGACTCGACGAGTCAGCGAGCTGAATCGCTGAGTAGGTTCTGGGCAGAAAAACCCTAAATTCTCGGGGTTGCGGCCTATTTAAGGGATCTTATAACCTCAAATGCACCTCACCAACTACCCAAATCTCCTGTATGAAACCCTAGACGGTCATTGGAGCTACGAGAGAGAGTTTCAGCTTGCGTCTAAGAGTTTGGTGCATTTCTTTGGTATAGGAACAAGAGATTCAAGCAAGGAGCGAGAAGGGGGTCAGTGGATCTGTTTTCATTTTGTCCAGAGGTTCTAAGGAAGGTAAAGTTCTCATCCTTTCTCCTTGTGGTGACTAGATCTCATGTTTATGATGATTAGGGTTTTTACCACCCCTTTTGGTTGGGATTTGAGTGCATGGAGTCCCTTTTTGTGTCTAGACTTCAGATCTGGACCTTGGAAGGTCCAGAGGATCCAAAAGCTCAAGCTTTATTCGGTTACTTAAAGGGTTGTTGTGTTTTAGTACCCTTGTTGGGGTTGTGATAACATTTAGAGAAAAATATGTCATGCATGATCATAAAGATCAAAGCTTAACGTGACTTTTGGACCTTTAGGGGATAGTTCTAGGGTTTGGAGTTATGGATATGCCTTTAGGTGCCAAAATGAGGAATCATCTTGACCGGACTCGCCAAATCCATGAACTGACTCGAAGAGTCAGTTAGGGTTTGTCCCGATGAGTAAGATCATACAAGAACTCGGTGAGTTATGAGTCAACTCGACGAGCTGAGTCAGGCCTTCACGAGACTTATGAGGAAAACAAGTGGACTCGACGAGTCACAGGGTGTACTCGGTGAGTCAGGTCTAATTGGACTCTTGACTTCTGTTGATTTCAGGGTTTGGTCAACATGGGTAATGGAGGCCATGGAAGGGTAAAATGGTCTTTTACCTACTTCTAGAGTAGATAAAAAAAGAGAGAAAGAGGGACCAACCCTTAATGTATTTTGAGTATGAGTAAAGTATTAATTAGAGATAATTATTCCATGTGTTGGGCGGAGACTAGTTCGAGATTCTTGTGTACGAGCTGTTACTTGAAAGCTTATGAGGTGAGTCTTCTCACTATACTTACCATGAGTGGTATTTTGTGTGACTGAGATGTCTTATGTGTTTATATTGTGTATTGTGATATCCTGCATTATTTCTTTGTGATTTATGCTGTATATTACTCAGAGCTGTCAGAGTTAGGACCGGAGGGTCCATCAGAGTATGAGACCAGAGGGTTCTCACTTAGACCAGACCGGAGGGTCCAACGAGCTGTGGGACTGGAGGGTCCCACTAAGACACATTGACCGGAGGGTCTTACAGAGCTATAGCCTCGAGTGGCTAATTATTTGTGCATGGTATTTTGGGGAACTCACTAAGCTTTGTGCTTACCGTGTATTGTGATATGTGTTTCAGGTTTTTCTCAGGATCGCGGGAAGTCACCGACTTGATTGTACACACCAGAGAAGGCGTTATGTCTTGAGGATCCTGGATTATTAATCAAGCAATTATGGAGTTGTGTTTTATAAATTAAATAAAAGAGATTTTTGTGATATGTGTTATGAGAATTATATGATTTTTAAAATGAAAAATTTGTTCGAAAATTTACGGTGTTACACCACATATCAAACAAGCATACAAACAGGAGCAGCCAACCTGACTAGACCGCCTCTGTAACGCCTGTGTTTCTGGGCTAAGCATTAGTATAATGATGTATTAGTTACTGTCAACCATAGTAACTCATTTTGAAGTAATAAAGAGGAATTGTGTGAATATTATGTGAATTATGTGCTTATATACCTGTTTATAAATATATAATAAAAATAAGCATCAAAAATAAAATGTTAGATAAACCCTATATCTATGAATAAAGTGGTAGTGGTCGTGACAAGGATTCCGGATATATAAAGAACGCCGAAATCCGAGTTATAACGAAGAAGTTATGGCATGTCGAAGTTTCGCGACAAAACCGGCACGACACTATGTGACGTAAATAGTGAATCTATGATAAAGTGTTTTTTAGCCTTAGCGATCTAAACTAAAGTCATAGCATACGGTAAACCGACAACATGCATAAAAAGAACGCCCAAATCTGACTCCGTATGAGGAAGTTATGATTTTTCTAAGTTTCGACTTAGCAGTATGCAGCCCGGAGTTCGAATAGTAGATCGACCAATTTTTATGCCGATACAACCTAAACGAGAATCGAAGGTCTCGTTAATAGTAGCTCAACGGTAAAAAGACAGATGAAAACAGACATCGGATGAAGAAGTTATGAATTTTTAACGGACTTTCCTGTCCCGGCCTGTTAAAAATATAACTTTTAAAAATAGATTCAAGATTAGCTGACGGAGCCTAAATGAAAGTTGTAGAGTACGGTCCCACCTACGCGTATATATAAAGAAAGTCAAAAACAGAGCTCGTATGCGAAAGTTATGAATTTTAGAAGTACAGAAACAACTCATATGGTATAATAAAAGGTTATGGAGTGATCACGAACGAAGATTTTTCAATTCGAAAGGTAGCCTATGTGGAAGGATTGCAACACAATCTCATAAGTGTCCCGCAATTGGTTGTGGGGATTGGTCTGAAGGTCTCGTTTGATGATGAGGGATCCAAGATCATAGAGTAGAAAACAAAGACAGTTGTATTGAAGTCCCAACGTAAAGGTGAAATTTATCCATTAAATCTAAATCCGATACGAGGTCAAATCGCGATTCAATTTATTTCCTAGAATAATTGAGGTCAAGATGGATAGGTCCATTTCTTGTGCTAAAAGTCTTTGAGCACGGAGCGATTGAGATCCAAAGTGAAGAAACGGGGCAAGTTTTTAAAGTTAATGGGCATCATTTGAAACCTTTCTATGAAGGTTTTAATGCAAATGTCCTAGATGTCATCCAATTGGATGCCCCGGTATACTGAAATCAATAGGAAAAGACGTCTCGCCAAAGACGTTAAAGAAGAGAATTTTTGGAAAACATTGTGTTTTCATCTTTTATAATTCCGAATAAATGTTTTAGATGAACCATTTTTGCATTTCACACTCCTTCTTCATCCTTCTTACAGTAAAAGAGTGTTGAATTTTAAGCCCCAATGTTCGTTTTGATCAAGAGCGAAGATTTGAGATTCTTCATGGGTTTACAAATGGTTCGCGTGTACTCTGAGAATCGTCTACGTGGACCCAAAACGGACCGAGTGTGGTCACCCTTGTCGACCGCGTCATTCTTCAAAAGTGGGGGTTTACAGAACATTTTACGCGGACCGTGTGTGGTCGAGGGTTTGTCCGCGTGTCCTATACACAGACCGTGTGTTATCACTAGAAACGACCGCATGAACATTCGAAGAAGGGATTGTTTCAGCAAGATTCACACGGACCACGTGTACTCGGAGAATCGTCCGCAGAGTTGTTGACTTCAGTTGACCCAGGTTTTGACCACCTATTGACCACGAATTAAACAAACAAAAGCCATCAGCCGACCCTTCTTCCCCATTCTTCTTCTTCTTACTCTTCTATCCTCCATTAAAACTCCCCCACCTTCAACACAAAAAAACTTGATTCCCCGTCAAACCGCCAGTCGGAATTACGTGAAACCACTGCCATTCTCTCCCATTTTTCGAGCTCTACAAACCCCACCCAAAAACCGCTCCGATCAGTTGCCGGAATTCCGGTGCCATCACCACCATCTCGCCACTTTCCGGCTATTTTCCGGCCAATTCCGACCACCTCTCGCAATTCCGACACCACCATTGTACTCATTTTGGTCAATGCTACAAACCCCACTAAAAATATTCCTCAAACCTCACCGTAAAATTCTGCCAGAATCTCAAGCCGTTGCCGGATTTCTCGGGTTTTCGTGGTAAATTACTTCTCATGGGGAATTGAGCAAAGCTTCAAGATTGGGGTGGAGTGTTGCAAGATTTTCAAATACCGAATTTTCGCGCGCAAATTTTCGACTTTTAAAATTCATGGTCACCAATGGGTACATTCTTTCCTGGACTTGAATTGACCAACATGCATGCTTTAGAACAACAATTTATATGGTGTTTCATCAAATGAGGCTAGGAGATATTTCTTTCTTTGACTATTGAACCGTTTTAGAAGTTCATAAGGAGTCGATTGGTGATTTGAATTGAAATATTACTTGTTGGGATTCTTGGTCCGTGTAGTTGTTAATTTCCTTGCAGGTTGATCATGTCCACGTCTAGAAAACGCTCGGCTACCACGCTCGGCAAGGCCTGAGAGTACAAGATTGATCATTGCGTAGGGATAAGGTTTGAAAACTCAAACCTTGAGTTAATGCTTAAGATCAATGTCTGCTTCCAAAAAAATATTCCAGTCAAGTCTGGATTGACCAGTCAATTCTGAGTTAATGTTTTCAACAAGTATTCAAGCCATAAATGACAAATGGGAATGTTGATCAAAGTAAGGCTAATAAATGTAGAACAAAAGGAATGTTACAGAGAATAAGTGAAGTGAATGAAAATGCTAAGAAGTTTTTTTGAAAATAATCTGTCACTTGAATCTTCATTGAAAGCTCCTATAAATAGAAGAATAAGGTACATCCTGCTATCTGATAAACATACATAGGACCGGATAAAAGGCGTGTTTCTGACATTCTGATTGTCCAAGTTGACAAACAGACTAAGTCATATGAAATGTAAAATCAACACAAAGTGACAAAACTAATTAATACAAAGAAAGATTCTGACTTCAGACACATTACCATTCCAGAACTATCATTCATTCCGGAATGTATTTAGCTCTTCTACTCCGAATTGGTTTTCTCGTCTGGCCAACTGCTTGTTCCGTACCAACATATCACTTCGGAATTATTTCTGACTTCGGATCTTCAAAAAGGATTAAGATTGCTAAGGTTCACTTTCAGGTTTTAACAATCTCCCCGTAAGTGAACTTAGCAGTCCTGACGGCTTTAACTTGATTCTTCCTTGATGAAGGTGTAAGCACAAAACAACTAATCTCTAACCTCGACATACCACTTCAGTTGGCTGATGAATTTTTCTTTGACATGTTCAGGAGCATCGGACCTGGATGCTCGACTGATGAACTTCTAGAGGGCTCTTGTTGGAACCAAGTGTTTATCCAAGACTCGGAAGAAGTCCTTCTTGTTTGTGCTCCTTGGTTTGTAAACAAAACCTAGAAACAGATCATCAATTGGTCCTTCGGCAAGTAGATCAGCTTCGGGCAACACAAAATCAATTTTCTTAATGAAATATTGGGTTCCATACAGGTTTGCTAACTCCTAGTCGCATCGACAAAATTCCGCGACATAGTCCTTGAGAAAGTTCATAGCAGCATGATAAGCACCCATACTGATGTCATCATTTTGAAGAGTCCGAAAGTGGGCAACGATGGTCAGGATATCATTTGGATTCATCGAAGGAAAATCAGCATCAGTGATGGTCTTGTATGTTGGTTTGTTTCAGACAATGTGGTACCGAACCAATGGACAATGGAGTTCATACTTGGTGAGGATCTTCCTACCATACCCAGGTATCTTGGTAATTCTTTTCCTGGACCATACTTCCTTGAGAGGAAGTGCATTCTTGGTGTAGAATGTCTTTAGCCTTTCACGCTCAGTCTGGAGGGTTACTTCTGGATTGTCATCAGGATGGAGAGGAACGAACTTGATGTAGAAATTGCTGAAGGGAGAGAGAGGAAGATCGAGCTGTTCCGAGTCAATAGAAGGAATGTCATAGTACATGAACAATACTATATCAACATCCATAAGAATTCCTTCTCTGCAAAGAGGAGAGATACCACGCATTGGATCAGGGTTGTCTTTAAGCGCTTGGATCTGAATGTTATATTCCAAGGCTTTGTTAAAATCCTCCTTAGACCATCCAAATTTTTGCTTTGAGGGATGTCCGGAGGAGTGAGATTGAGATTACTCAATGATGGGCTTTTTGTCTTTGTCTTTGTTGATTGCCGAGATAATGAGCTTCATGTTCTCATAACCACAAATTCCAAAGTGGTCTTCGGAAGAGGTTCTTCCTGAATGTCATCAGGGGTCCGGAGTGGAGAGCCCTGGTCAATGGGTGTGATTCTTGGTGCTGGAATAGGTGGTAGCATTGAAGGAGTGGCTCTGAAGACTTGAACTGTGAGGAAGGTTTTGGCTTTGGCCATTTTTATGCCCCTTTGAAGAACATCAGGAAGAAAAGATGGCCAAGAGACTGCATACCATATCTTCTTTTGTTCCTCAGTCATTACTTTAGCAAGATATTTTGCTTTAAGCCCTAGAACTACTTTAGTGACGAATTCTTCTTCTATTTCTTCATTGACTTCTTCTTCATAAACTTGGTGAGGAAAGCCCGTCAAGACTTGCAAATCATCATCACTTTCTTCTTCATCTCGGAGTGAGAACTCCGAGGCGGGTTTCCATCTTTTGTTGGGGCCTTCTCCCCCTCTTGCATCGGAGTCTCTTGAGGCCGGTGCAAGCACTAGAGAATCCTTCAGTTCTGAAAACTTTTCAAACACCTTTTGGAGTCCGGTGTTGAGTTGAAGGGTAAGTGCCTCATATGCATCAGAAGTGGGAGCTTGAGATGCAAGATGATCGAATAAATTACCGAGAATAGCAAGCATCTCATCAAATTTTCGATTCGGAACATCAATAATGTTCCAAGTGGATCGTAATAGTTTGATGAGTACTTGTTGAATGATGAGGTTCATCTTGTCCTTCTTCTTGATCTCCTTATGTAAACGTTAAATTTGTTTCTCATGACGGATATGTGTTTGCTTGATGAGTTCATTAGAAGCATTCAACATATCATCATGAACAACCAACATTTTGGTAATTGTGTCAAGGTAGTGATCAACAATTTCATCATAATTTTTCTCAACCTCCTCAATGGTGTGCTTCAATCGGAGAGAGATGAGTTGATCCAGTTGTGCTTCACGTTCCACAGCAGAAGGTCCAGATTTATTAGAGAGGGACTGGAGGATGGCATCAAGTTTGGTGTCCGGTATAAATACCTTCTCATCAATTTTTGAGTTGAGGCTCGATACGGAGGCTTCGATGGAACACATTTTCCTGAAGCTCCAATAGGGCAAATGGATCGATATGCTTTCCTGCGGAAGAGCCGTTGGAGTCACTTGAGTGATAATGGTCCGGATTGATCGGATTAATAGAATGACCAGGCTTGGTAGCAGCATCATCTTTAATTTTAGGCGTCGACTCGGTTTCCAGAGTCGAGGATGAGGATCCGAAGTCAAATGCAGACTTGGAGGAGGAAGCCTTAGATTGAAATTTGTGAGTGGTCTGGATCGAAGTTATGACAACATTGGCACCTTCGTCATCAAAGAGCATTTCTTCTGAAATCTCTTCATCAGAGGGAGTGAAGTGAGTAGCTTGATTTGTAGGAGTTTCTTCGGTGGTGAGTTCTTGATCTGATTCATCATCAGTAGGAACAACAAAGGGCTTGTTGCTTTGTGACGCCCTTTTCCTCATTGCAGTGATAGTTAATTCCACCTGGGCACGAGTTAGGTCCGGATGCCTCATGTGAGCCCTGTCAGCAAGATTATTCCAAGTGATATCAGTAGCACCTGGTTTTCCTTTATCCGTGGTGGGTTTCGAACCAGTTGTGGCATCTAAAGTTCGAGGGACAACTCCTTCTTCGGAATGCTTCGAGTCTGGAACAGGGGTTCCAGACTGTGCTTATGAGGAATCGAGAGAAATATCAAATGTGACTCGTAGGTGTGTTCCAACGGGGGCAAGGAAGTTTGTTCAACACCGACATCACCTTTTTGAGAAGGTGAGGGTGGTATATGTGGTGACTCCCCGTGGGTGTGTGCTTGTGTTATTGAATCATCGAGGTGTACCTCGGATGAGTGGGCAGGTGGGGTAATCTGATGGACAGAGTCTGCCTGAATGTCATGGGCGCCTTCCTTTTGAGAGGAAGAGCCGACTTTGGATCTCTTTTAAGGATTTGACTTATCAGGACATGATTTTCGTTTTGCAGACTTCTTGGTTTTCTTTAGTCCGGATGTTGTTGGCTTACCACTTCCGGAGTGGGATCAATGGCGAATTGGGTAGAATATGTTGGGATGCACACGGTCGAAGTCTCCAAGTGGTTTTTAAGGTGAATGGAACCGGAAGGAATAAGGTCCAACATATGTTGTGGTAGTCTTCGGACAGGACCAAAGGAAGATTGATCCGAAATTCTATAAGTTTTAACAACTTTAAAATTAACATATACCTCCTGCTGAATCATTGCAACTAGGATGGGTTCGGATCATTCTTTGTAAATCTCTTGTATTGTCAAAGCCAAGAACCTAGGACTTGAGATTTTGTTGTTTTTCCTCTTGACTACAAACTTTCGAAAGTCTTGCCACAATACCTCCGGAAGATGGACTGCATTGTCACGTCCGAAATAGATGTTGTAAACAACATGGAGCCAATCCTTGGTGAGAGTATCAGTTCCTCCATGCTTTCCGGATAGGCCACGAATGATGAAGTGCATTAATACAATCCATTGGCCAGAAACGGCTGATTTTTTGAAATCCTTTGCCTTGTAATCTTGATTATACCCAATGTGGTTTAGGAACTGTTGGAACTCCTCGGTAGTTAGTTCTTGGACCTTGAAATCTTTTGGATTTTCCTTCACTCCAATGTCCCTGAGAAAAGTTGACTTCTGAATTGGTACAATTCTCTCACTGGTTATCTTGGTTTCAAGCACATCGTCGTCGATCCTAATCCCCGTGAAGGCTGTGTGAAGAAGGTTAAGTGAGAGTGGTGGTTCAGGGACCTTTGTGAGAGGGATGGGGATTGGATGATTCGCCATGAATTTGATCATAACCCTGATGGATTCATCGTAATCCATCGGGTTTAGTGAGAACAATTGAGTGGTATCCCTTAGAAAGGGTTCAGGCGTTGTGGATGATGAAGATCCCTTTGAAGATTTCTTCTTTGCGATGGATTTTGAGGCTGTTTGCGCGATTTTCTGGGAAGATGATTGGGAAGCCATTGTTCATAAAGTTGAAAGCTTGAAGAACACGATGAACACAGAAAGGGTTTTGGAAATTTAGGAGAGTTTTGAGCGCGTAAAGGATCAAATAAGGGTTTGGTGAGGTTTATATAGGTGAGGGAAATGGGTCGGGTCAAGTACAGTAATGATGAGGGTCCGATTTTGATATGGGTCGCATTAAATAAGTAGTCGTTTGTGTGAGTGGTATAGGTTATGTGTGGTGAAAAGGTGGGTTGAAGGTTAGCCAAAATTGGAAAATTAGAGACGGCGATGTGATGGGTGCATGAGAAAACGTGTAATCGTGGTGCGACATACTAGGAAGATTGGATAAGGATCGTCAAAAGCAACTGTTGTAAAACGTTTCATCTTATAAACCTTTAGACTTCTGAAAGTTTGATTCTGGAACGAAGACGTTTCGGAATAATGAAAATCATTTCTAGAAAAGAGAAGTCCGGAGTAAAAGGATTTGATTTGTTCCGGAGTGAAACATGCAAGCATGAAATGAATCGGAATGAATTTTACAAAATTCCGGAGTCAAGGATAAAATAATTTTCCGAATACAAATCATGTTAAGAAAAACGGGAGAAGAAATTTAAGAATTTCCGGAGTCAGATTTTGAGAGGTGTTTGGATAAGTGATTTAAGAAAAGTGTTCCGAACCAAATTTCTTTTTTAAAACATTCCGGAGTAGCGGTTTTGAAATTTTCCGGAGTAAGATGAGAAATGCATTCCAGAATAAGGATTTGAGATGTTCTGGAGTCAAAACTGATTGTGAAAATCCAGATAAGAGATTTTAGAAATTTCTGGAGTCATATTCTGAAAATGTTCCCTATTGACAGTGAGGTCCATTTCGGAGAGTAGGATTCCCGAGTGAAACAAGGAAGTAGAGACATACCTTTCCGGATTTGAATACCGGGATGACATTATGAAGTAAGTTCCGAGACAAAATTGTTACCAATGTAACTATATTGGTCCTTGAACTTCAAAACAACTTACGAACTGTACAACTTAACCTAGAGAGATAAGGTTAGATAAAAAGACACATAAAATGATCCTGATGGTTTCGAGAGAGAGGGTGATTACGAAGAGTAAAAAGGTTTTGTTCCGGAGTTAACTTATACTTTTGATGTTTCCATCAAAGAGTACATTTCTCTTGAAAGAATTGAGAATCAGGCATCATCATACCCATTTTGTTCAGAAAACCATTAAACTTGGTTTCGTCTAATGCCTTAGTAAAGACATCAGCAATTTCATCGTCAGATGGAACAAAAATAAGTTCAATGTTGCCACTTAAAACATGATCTTTTATGAAATGGTACCTTATGTCTATGTGCTTCGTCATGGAGTTATGAATTGAATTGTGTGAGATTGTAATTGCACTTTGAGAATCACAATAGATGGGAATGCATTGAAAACGGTAACCATAATCCAAAAGTTGAGATTTCATCCAAAGAACTTAAGAAGTACAACTAGCAGCAGCAATGTATTCCGCTTCAGCTGTTGATAGAGCAATGCAGTTTTGCTTCTTGGATGACTAACTAACTAACCGACCTCCTAGAAATTGACAGCCACCAGATGTGCTTTTTCTATCCAATTGAAGACCTCCATAGTTTGAATCTGAATAAGCTTGAAGTAGAAAACTCTCATTTGTGGGGTACCAGATTCTGAGACTCTTTGTACCTTTGAGGTATCGGAAGATTTATTTAATAGCCAAGAGATTAGACATCTTAGGATTCACTTGAAATCTGGCACAAATACATGTTGCAAAGATGATGTCCGGACGACTTGCTATAAGATATAGTAAGGATCCAATCATTCCTTTATACTTCTTTTCATCAACAGCAACACCAGATGGGTTCGAAAAGATTTTGTGACCGAAGCCCATAGGTACTTTGGCTAAGGCACAAGTGTCCATTGAGTACTTTTTTAGAAGTTCCGAAATATACTACTCTTGATGAATAAAAATTCCTCGATTGGTCTGTTTGACTTGAAGACCAAGAAAGAAACTTAATGCACGATTCATGCTCATTTGGAATCATTTGACCATAAGTTTAGCAAAGTCATCTACCATAGATGAATCCATAGATCCAAAAATGATGTCATCAACGTAAATTTGGACAAGCATGTGATGTTTTCCATTTGACCGTTGGAACAGAGTAGAGTCGAAAATACCGCATTGAAAACCGGAGCCCTTGAGAAAATCAGTGAGAGTCTCGTACCATGCACGAGAAGCTTGCTTGAGGCCATAGACAGCTTTCCGGAGCTTGTAACAATAATTCGGAAATGAAAGATTAACAATACCAGAAGGCTGTTGAAGATACACTTCAGTGTCAAGTTCACCATTAAGAAAAGCACTCTTAACGTCCATTTGGTAAACTTTGAAGCCTTTATGAGCAGCATAAGCAAGAAAGATTATGATCGCTTCAAGACGTGCAACAGGATCAAAGGTCTCATCGTAATCAAGACCTTCGATCTGAGTGAATCATTTGGCAACCAATCTTGCTTTGTTCCGAATGATAACTCCAGCGTCGTCTACTTTGTTTTGGAATACCCATCTTGTATAGACAATAGGGTGATCCGGAGGAGGCAGAATGAGAGTCCATACATCATTTCGGTCGAATTCTGCCAATTCTTCTTGCATGGATGTAATCCAGTCAGCATGTTCTAATGCTTCCTTTATGGATTTGGTTTCAACCATAGAGATAAATGCCGAAAAATGACATTCATTTTAAACACTTGTGGCAGACCGAGTTTGAACACCAGCATTACGGTTTCCAATAACCTGGTTTGGAGGGTGATCTAGAGTCCAGATGTGTAGCCTTGGTAGTTCTTGAGCAGCAGAAGACTCAATATTGATGATAGGGTTGTTTTGCTCCCCCTGAATAGTTTGAATTTGTGGGTGATGCTCCCCCTGAATTTCGAAACCGGACAGGTTGACATCATCTTCACGTGGGAATTCAAAGAAGTTCACATTATCATCGTCGTTGTCGATCGGGTTGGAATCAAAGTCAGCAGCTGCATCAAGGAATCCAACTACACTTGATTCAATAGATGGTTGACCATTCTCCCCCTCAACCTGAGAAGGTTGAAACAGTTCATAATCAAATAAAGAAAGAGAGGGTATAGGATCGGAAACAAGTTGTGAGGTAAGATGAGATAATGAAGGTTGACTTGATCGAGATTCCGAATCAAGTGCTATTTTGGAGGGTCCAAAGAGGGTTTCAAAATCGACTTCATGAATTACTTGAATGTTTGGACATTCCAAAGGTGGAGCATCGGACTCCATAATGTGAGTTGTAGAAAGAGTGGGACCAGAATTCCGAACGACATTGTCATCAAAGGTAACATCGAAACTTTCTTCAATAACTCAAGTACATCGATTAAGTACTCGATACGCCTTTGATTTTGTAGAATACCCGAGAAAAATTGCTTCATCAGCTTTGGGTTGAAACTTGGTAAACTGATCATGATTATTTTTGATGAAGCACCGACATTCGAAAACATGAAGAAAAGAGATACTTGGCTTTCGACCATTTATTGCTTCATACGGTGTCATGTTGAGGCGTCGATTGATAATGCTTCGGTTCTGAGTGAAGCATGCAGTTGACACAGTTTCAGCCCAAAGGTAGAGTGGCAAATTTGTGAAGTTAAGCATAGATCGAGTACTTTCAACAAGAGTTCGTTTGCATCTTTCTACTACACCGTTCTTTTGAGGAGTGTAAGGAGCTGAGAAGATGTGCTCAATTCCTTTCTCGGTGAGGAATTTCTCAATGGTTTCATTGGTGATTTCCAAACCATTATCACTGCGGATAGGTCTAACAGGAAGCTTGACAAGGAATTCAATTCCTTTGATAAATTTAATGAGTTCGGAGGCGGTTTCGGACTTTAGTCTGACGAAGAAGACCCAAGTGAACCTTATGAAGTCATCAACAATCACAAGAATGAATTTCTTATGATTAAGACTTTCCACAGTTGATGGCCCGCAGAGATCAATGTGTAGAAGCTCCAATGGTTTCGAGATTGATTATTTCAATGATAACTGGATGACCCTTCTTCGATTGCTTTCCACACTCACAAGCAGCGCACAAATGATCATTTTCAAATTTGAGAAGAGGTAAGACTCTCACCATTTCACCAGAGACAAGATCATTCATGTATCAAAAGTTCATATGATCAAGCCTTCGGTGCCATAAGCAACTAACGTCAGGAACGGATTTGGAGAGAAGGCAGAGTTGCGGTTTGCCAATTATCATGTTGATGTCGAGTGGATACATGTTCTTGTTGCGATTTGACTTGATTAAGCATTCTTTTCGGTCTTTAGTCATTAAATAGATATGCTTCTTGAAAAATTCAACACGTCGATTTGAGTCAGTGAGCTGAGCTACACTTATCAAATTATGTTTCAGATTAGCAACATAAGCAACATTTGAGATTGAGAAGTTTCCATTGGTGAGAATCCCATAACCACGAATTTGAGAATTGGAGTTGTTGCCATACGTCACGTAACCAGCATTAGGAGAAAACTTGGGATCGTGCAGAAAGTCTTTCTGCCCTGTCATGTGCATAGAGCAACCACTATCAATATACCATATTGTTTCTTGCTCCGAAGCACAAAGTGCCTGCAAAATTAGTGAGTGGTGGAGCTTCTAGGCTCCAAGTTAGGTTTAGGGACATGGGCACGGGCTTTGGACTTTGAATGTGACTTCGGAACAACTTTGTGTTTCTTGGGAATGCTGTTTGAGTCCTTAGGAAACAAGCAAAAGGTTAATGTCTTCTCATCTATCCAATAGTCATATTCAATGATTTGGGGTTCTAGAGTAACTTTTTCTGGACATGATGCTTCAAGAGTAGTGGAGATTATTGTTTCGTCCGGAGTCACGGACGATTTCACTTTCCAAATATTTTTTTGTTTTGATGATTTTTGTGAGATTTGTTTCTTTGAGAACTTTCGTTTGGTTGATGATACACTTGATTTTGAAAATGATTGTGGTTTGAAAATTATACCATCAGATTTTGCAATAAGCACTGAAGAAGCAATCCGAGGGGAGTAATTTCAGACTGAATGAGTAGTGGGTATAGACAATTCGGGAGTAGGTTTGACAACTTCCTTAGATTTGTATTGATTAGGAAGATTGGATGGTCTTTTAAGGATCTTAACAGGAGCAGGCATATTTTGATTTTGAAAAGAAGATTAACTACTATTCCTGGTTGAGCTTCTTTGTGAGTTCTTAAGAAACCTTGAGTTCTGTCTAGACCTAACTTCCTTTTTAAGGGAATTTTTTGCTTCTTGCTTAGGACTAACCACATCCTTGCAGTTCAGAAGAGGTTTCTTTTTCAAGTCAGAAGTTGACCTTGATGATTGACCATATGAAGGATTATTGCACTTGGGCTTGATGGGCACCAAGGAAATTTTGGATTTTACCAAGGAATTTGATTCACATGAATCGGATGAGACATTGCTTGATGTTTCAACGTTATCATCTAAGGATGCCCATGCAAACTCAGAAGTAACTGGTTCAGTTGTCAGAGGAACGATTTCCTCAACAATACAATTGTTAGGAGGACTGTTTTTCGGAAAATGATCTATACGATTTGAAACATTATGATGGAATGAAGTGGTCTGATTCAGGTCCAGGTTTGTCAGAGGCAGAAGAGACGTGGAATCATGACACTTGACAACAATGGGTTTAAATTCAGGAATCAAAGTTGCAAATTTGTCATTTGTCTCCGGAAGGGGTGACAAGGGAGAGACGGGTGTGTCCGAATGTTGGCGGTTCGGAACATCTCCCATAAAAGTCAGATTCTGCAAATCCTTCAAGGGACTAGCTATTGGTTTTGGAAACTCGCTTCCGAGACCAGGAGCTTTAGACCATGGATAATGAAAATTATGACTCATCCTTTTATTTGCTTCAATTATATCAAGAGAATTTTGCAAAGTATCTATTTTGGCATTGAGACGTTTATTATCAGAAATTAAAACATTTCTTTTAGAATAAGTGATTTCACATTTGTCTTTGAGAATGATACATTCATTTTTTGACATTACAAGCTCTTGTTCTAAATACTCTATTTTTAACTTCTTATCCTCGAAACGTAGCGTAAGACGAGTTAATTCACATTCCTTCTTCTCACTGGCTTCTATAGCAGACTCATAGGCTCTATATATTCTGGTAATATCTATTTGGATTTGTGTTAGATAAGGTTCACAAAGAGACATATCAAAATTATTATCAGAGATCATAGATTTTACCTGCTGAACAATGCGTCGACCAGGTGGATCTATGGTAGCCATATAGCAGTAGTGCGGTTCAGCAATATCATCTTCTTCTGACCCGGAAGACCAATAGCCTTCATCACATTCAACAGTTTGTCTTGCCATCAAGCACATGTTTCTTCCAGTTACCATGTCATCATCATCTCCGGATGACCAATATCCTTCAACATCTCTTGATACAGTTGACACAAAAGCTTTTTCACTTTATGCCATTTCCTGTGCTCGCCGGGCATAGTATGCAGAGTCCTTGACTTTTGGTTTTTGAGAAACTTCAGCAAAACAATCTTTTGTGAAATGATTTGCATGTCCGCACTTGTGACATACAATGTTTGGTTTGTCTGATTTTTAAATCGGTTGTGGTTCCGGAGCAGGGATAGGCTTAGTAATGTTGGGCTCATATGCTAGCGGATTTTCCGGAGTTGGTTGTGGTTCCGGTGCTAAGTAAGGTTGAGAATTGTTTTGGTAAGGAGTATGAAAGCAATTCTGGTATGGTTTATAAGAGGGATTGTAAGGACGTTTGTATTTCATGGAGAGAAGAGCAAACTCCTGTTGGAAACGGAGTTCAGAGTCCATGGCTTCGGAAACGTCAATAGGATAGTTCTAAGTGTGTAGAAGAGGTAAGGAAGGCTGAATAGATGGAACGATGGATTTGAAACGATACGAGATGGAAGAGTTCGGAAAGGTTGGTTCCACAGAGCTGACAAGAGCAAGAGGACCTCCGGAGAGTTCCTTTAAAGTTTGAGCAACATTGGATTCATGTCCTTGAAGTTCATCAAAGAGTTGATAAAGCTTCCACTTTTTCAGAGAACCATTACTTTGGAGACAAGATTTCACATTTCCCCATCCTTTACCTAGCCTGTTTATGAACTTGAGATTGTACTCCAAAGGAGTTCGGAAAATCCCATGAGCAGTCATGTTGTTGACTACTATTCGGTAACGGTTAGAGGCTGAGGTCACTGATTCACCAGGGGTGGTGGAGAAGGTGTCAGACTCATTGACAACTGAGGTAAGACATTTGTCCTTCATGTTTTCGGAACCTTCAATCAAGTCTTCAAGAGTATCCCAAATCTCTTTGGCAGATTTGCACAACTTGATGTGCTCAAAGAGAGAGGGTGGGACACCAAATACCATTTCGAAAAAGGCAATTTGGTCAGCATGCAATTTTTCGAGATCATCCGAGGTAAGAGGAGCTTGACGATATTCTCCTTGACCCAAGAGTTGAGCAGCAGCGTCCCTAATAGTTGTTCTAACTGGAACATGAGGACCTTCTTTGACGGATTTCCAAATAGCTTCACGTTTCTCTTTAGCTAATAAAAATCTTTCCATTCATACTTTTGCAGTGATCGTATTCTTCCACAACTAGAAGTGGGGCACGTATGGGGCAACCCACACTATTTTCGATTTGTATTGAATACATTTGTTGAGTGTTAGAAGTAGTCATTGAAGTTAAGATATCTTCAAGAAAAAGTGGTATATAGAAGAATTGTTATCGTGAACACAGAAATGGTTGAAACACCAAGGTAATTTCAAACCAACTATAATATGATCTTATGGATTCAAAGGACAACTAGTCAAGCTCTGATACCAATTGAGAGTACAAGATTGATCATTGCGCAAGGACAAGGATTGAAAGTCAATCCTTGAGTTAATGCTTAAGATCAATTTCTGCTTCTAAACAAATATTCCAGTCAAGTGTGGATAGACCAGTCAAGTCTGAGTTAATGTTTTCAACAAGTATTCAAGCCATAAATGACAAATGGTAATGTTGATCAAAGTAAGGCTAATAAATGTAGAACAAAGGGAATGTTGCAGAGAATAAGTGAAGTGAATGAAAATGCTAAGAAGTTTTTTTGAAAATAATCTGTCACGTGAATCTTCATTGAAAGCTCCTATAAATAGGAGAATAGGGTACATCCTACTACCTGATAAACATACATAGGGTCGGATTAAAGGAGTGTTTCTGACATTCTGATTGTCCAATTTGACAAACAGACTAAGTCCTATGAAATGTCTAATCAACACAAAGTGACAAAACTAATTAATAAAAAGAAAGATTCTGACTTCGGACACATTACCATTCCGGAATTATCATTCATTCCGGACACCTGCTTGTTCCGTACCAACATATCACCTCGGAATTATTGCTGAATTCGGATCTTCAAAAAGGACTAAGATTGCTAAGATTCACTTTCAGGTTCCAACAAGGCCCCCACTAGACCTCCAAATGATGAACCCGACATTCCAAGGTTCCGGGACGCAAAGGGGACTGTCAATTACAAGAAGAGTTTGCCTAGGAAAGTTGCTTCAACCAAGTTTGTGTGCAAATCCACACTTACTTCATTAGGGGTTCTTGATTAGGTTACTCAATTATTTCGCAACATCGGGTGGGAAAACCTTCTCGAACTCACGGCGCATACGTACCAACTCCCTACTAGAGAGTTCCTTGCCGACTACGGGTTAGATAATGAATGAAAAAATGTTACATTCCAACTTATGGGGGTGCCAATGCCCATCGATTTGACAAGGGTAAATGATATTTTAGGCTTACCTTCATCGAACACATTCACAACTTTCGATTCGCTTCCTCCTGTGTTCAATCATGAGACTTTTTGGACGGAAATTACGGGTGTGATCTTTTCTTGTGCCGACCATGATAAGGCTACTTCCATCATTCACCAGTGCCTCCGCATTGCCCATCGTATCTTGGTGTGCACTGTTTTTGCCCGTAAAGAAGCCGGTCAAGTCACACAGATTGAGCTATTATTTCTTTGGTGCATGACACGACGCGAGAACCCACCGATCCTGGATTTTGCCTTGTTCTTTTTCTACAAATGCGCACTCATGAAAAGTAAAGCGTCCGGTCACATTTGCATTGGAGGATTTGTCACTCTTTTAACCCGCGGTCTCGACATCGAGTTCCCATACGATCACGAACCTATTGATACCAAGATTCTTTTGGATGAGCATGTTCTAACAAAGATGCATCACATCCGTCATAGGGGTAGAAGTAGTTTCACATGGTTTTGTCCTCAAGGGGTCGGATATCTTATTCTTCCCGACCCTCGAGTCTCCAACTTCACCTTCCACGATCGCCCTCAGTGGAGACTCGAGAGGACCATCACTCAGACATTCCATGAGGATGCGCTCCACACTCAAGATGATGACGAGATGCATATGGATGGCGATTCCGACGATGAGCCCACCCATGGTCCATAACAAGCCAAACCACAACCACCTCCCGGATATTACCCGCTACCCCTCATTTTTGCAGAACGGTTCGAGGCTCTTTGTGTCTCAAACCAAATCATTTCATAGGAGATGCACCATATGTGGGGGTGGCACCAATTGCAAAACAACTTTGAGAATGTCCCACTTCCTCCTCCTTATCCATTCCCTCCACCCACTCACCCTTATCCACCTCCACCTTACCCTTACCCTTACCTCCAATACCCATACCCTCCTCCCGATCCCCCGGTCTAGGTACTTTCGCCTCGCCCCAAGCATTGGGGACAATGCTTATTTCTAAGCTTAGGGTGGGGTATTCTATTTTTCTTTTTGCTTTCTCATGCATTTTAACTTAGGTTGCATAGCATTTTAGCCTTAATTTGCATTCATTTTTTTTATAAAACTCCAAAAAGATTTTATTTTCTTCTGTTTCACTTTTTATTTATGCATGACATTTAGATTAGGGCGTTAGCATTCATGCATTTTTGTTATCTCTTTATTCTCATCTCCGAACATCTTTACTTGAATGACTCGACACACCTTAAATACAATTTTTTTGGAAATTCACATAACAAATAAGAATCGCTCTTAGGGACCTTCAGTTATTGCATCTTCTCATGTATATACATGGGGAGAGAGTGCAAGTAGTTATGCATATGAACCAACTCATGTCAAGCATGACATAAGTAGGGGGACAACTTAGCCTCGTGTCGACGAGTTCCTCACTTGCATTTTCCTCACAAGCCACAATGAAACCCCAAAGAAAGAAATAAAAACTAGATTTTGCTATTTTGAGATCTTTAGTGTCTAACCGCTACATTTCACATCATATCTCATCACTTGATGATTTAGACACATTTTTCCCACTTGATCTCCAATTATCCTTGGTGTAGTTGTGCTTGTTTGGCCTCTTGTTTGGATTAGATTTAGATTTCAATTATAGTTTGTATATAGTTATGTTTTGTATTTTTATTTTCAGGATGTATTTGTAAAGCTCTTGTGGTAAACCAAAAAAGTGAGCCAAAAAAAAAAAGAGAGACAACTACCCTTTTTCTCTAGTTTTTTTTTTGTGTTTCGTTATTCAAAACTAAGTTGTTTTAAAATGTCGTTCGAAAAATTTTGCACTAATTTTCAAAAAAAAATGTTTGTAAATAAATAAATTAATTTTTAGTCGAAGTCTATTATTTAGTATGTATATGTGAAGTTTCATATGTGTTTATATTGTTTGGAGAAATCAAGTTGTGGTCTTTTGTGAAGTTTGAACGTTATTGTTTTCAAAAGTCGGATACTATCGCAATCATAAAATGCGAATTTAGTTAAATATTTTTTAGTGTATTTTTTTTAGCTTAAGTATATGTATTTGTACTTGTGTCTTTGGGGTTTTGTTGTCCAATATATATATATATATATATATATATATATATATATATATATATATATATATATATATATATATATATATATATATATATATATTTATATATATATAAAGAAATAAAAATAAAAGAATAAAAAAAAGGGGTCAGGCCACGGAGTTGCATCCATTTGTTTTCTTTGGTAGATGTTTAGCCTTTTTTTTTATTTTAGTTCATGTAATTTGTTTCTAGTTTGATATTTTTCTAGTTAGATTTCGTTTTTGGTTGGCAACTACAATGGCGCCCTTTTCTCATCGCGTGCTCAATTCTTCGTTCTACATGATCTTATTTTGGTGGAAGCACTTATTCTTCTAGATGATGGTGGTTTGCCAACCATTGTACATAGCTCGCTCCTTGCCATTTTTCGCCCGAGTTATATTTTTCTAGGTTTTATTTGTTGGCGTGGGGTTGAAGTTGTGATGAGTGTGGAACATTCTAACCGAGGGACACTTTCTTATGGCTTGTGGGCTAGATCAGACCACGAAACGATGTCACATAAAGCATAATAGTGAAGTGTCCAGGCTCATTTTGCATCTTGATCAACATGTATCCCTTGCTAGAACGGTAACAAAGGCTCGTCCCTTAAAGCGATTCTTATCTCTAAAAATGGATTATATGTTTTTATTTTAAAGGCGTGTCGTGAATTTCTTCTTAAGATGTTCAATCTTTTTCTTTTTAGGATAGTTCATCCCAAGTTCATTTTAGTCTTGTCTTACTTGAGGACAAGTAAGGTTCAAGCTTGGGGTGATTTGATAGTTTCATTTTTATTACTTCTTTTCTAGTTTATTTTTAGTTAAAACCATCTTATTTTAGTTAATCTTCATGCATATTTTCTCTTTTTGTTATTTTTCTCCTTTATCGGGTGCTTTCCAGTCTTTTGAGCTTATTTGCAGGATTTATCGAAGACTATTTGTTATTGGAGGTATGGAAGGGGTGCGGGACTATTGGAGGCTTGCAATTTGTTTATGGACTTGAAGTGGTGCAATTGGGCTTGGTGTCAATTTAAGCAAGAAGCGCGTCATACATAAATTTCGGACGGGACGACGAGGAATTGAGCTACGGAAAATTAAAGGAGTATTGGATCATCTTTGAAGGATTTGGTAGGCATAATTGGGCTCTTAAGAGTTGTGCATATGGGCTGAAGGATGAATGAAAAGATTGGGTTGGATTATATATTAAATGGGCCAAGGCTTTCAATCAGCGAGAGCCACGCGGTCCGCTTGGATCCATAAACGGTCCGTGTGGATCATGTTGTGCTGAATACGAGTTTTTGACTTTTTGAATATATTTTGGGAAGGTTGGTGGAATGATTTTGGGGGACTTTTAGATCCGGATTTTTACACCTATTTACTATTTTTTTAGGAAGAAAAGAGGGAGATACTTGGAGGAACAAACACTTTTGCTCTCTAGAAGATTTGAAGATTTAGAAGCTTGAAGCAATTTTTCTTCCAACTTGCATCTTGAACAATGTTTGGTATGACTAATCTACTTTGCATTTCTTTCATTTTGGCAATGCTTGGCTAGACTCATATTTGGTTGACTTGGATGTAATTGCTTGAATGTTTTGGTTGTTTTGAAGAACTCCATGAACTTGTGTTGAAAATCTATGATTATATTTTCTATGAAAACTTCCTTAATGTTTATATATCTCTAGTCATGAATATTGATATGTGAATGTTATTTTTGTTGGTTGAATTCTTGGCAAAGTAACGGGTCTTGAATTTAACAAGTAACAATTAGTTTAAATGTTTTTTTTCATTTCATTTAGACTAAGAAAATATTTTCTCCATCGTAGTAATGAAAGCAATAGATTACTCTTTGGACTTGGATATTCTTAAAACCTAATGCTAATTAATTTTCACAAAAATACATGCTTCATTAGTTTTGTGACTTTGATTTAGGAAATGTGCTATGAGGTTATCTAGCCATTTTAATATAAAAGAATAATTGAGGCAAGTTATGCTTATAACTTGCTATAGCCAAGTTAGATTTTTAAACACAAGTATTTCACATTGGTATTCTCATGATTATTTAACCAAATGTTCAAGTAATGAAGGTCCAATGTCAACCATCTTTCTCTCATTGATTTTATATCAAACTTTTCTTTTGTTGATTTGTGTTTTAAAATCCTAGCTTAATTCTAGTTTTCTTTTATACATATCAAAAGATCAACCCCCAAATTTTTATTTTATTTTAGTTTTACAAGTGTTTGTACAACAAGATTTCCATAGAAGTAACGAATTGAACCAATCTCCGTGGATACGATCCCTTTACCACTATACACTATTTCAATGTGTAACACTTAGGGTATTTTTTTTATTGGCCTCGACAACCACCAGCTATTATTATGACTTATATAAGTGTCGTTATAATAAATTTTTAAATACTCGCGATACGGGGAATCTAGTTTGAAGGGCCGCTTGGGTTGTTGGATTTCAGATGTGCTATATGCCAAAATGGTTCTACCCTCCGATGTTTCATGTCTGGCCCCTGTATGTACATAGTAGTTAAGAAGTATTGTTTTAACATGTAACATACGCGTTAATAATTTTGTTTAATTATCGTTTTGTAAGCATGTTAGCTTAAAAACGAATATTATTAAATATTATATGGTTTTGAACGTTGAGTTCTAACAAGATAGTTTTTACGAGAATTGAAGTAAAACTATGCTTAGAATTATTCGGAATGTATTGGAAGCCTGATGAGATTCCAATCAAAAGTCAATTATTGAAATTAACGAAAATATAACATTTAAGTTGGAAATAAGTAAAACTAATGATATTGAAAGTTGTAAATTATCTCGTTAGAAACGTTTAGGCGAAAACCTGATTGAAATCCGAGTTCTAACGAAGAAGTTATGACTTATTGAAGTTATGACGTAAAAAGAGAGTTTTCAGTAAACTACTTTTTAGCTTTAGTGATTTAAATGAAAGTCGTAGTATTCGTTAAACCAAAAACTCTCATAAAAATAACGTCTAAATCTGACATCGTATGAGGAACTTATGATTTTTATAATAATCAGAATAGTAGTATACAACTTGAAATTCGAATTATAGATCGAACAATTTTTAGCTGATACAACATAAATGAGAATCGAAGATCTCGTCAATAGTAGTTCAACGGTAAAAAGACAGACGAAAACGGACATCAGACAAATAAGTTATGAATTTTTAACGGACTTTTCCTGTCCCGGCCCGTTAAAAATATAATATTAAAAATGAAGACAAAATTAGCCGACGGAGTCTAAACGAAAGTTATAGAGTATAATCTCACCTACGCGTGGATATAAAGAACGTCAAAAACAGAGCTCCTATGCAAAAGTTACGAATTTTTGAAGTTTGAAAAATAGAAGTACGCCCCACGTACAAGAGTACGCCCAACGTACTCGGAAGCTAGGTCTGGGGTTGGCCACATCGCCTCTTTCTTCGGATGGAGGACACACTTCGCACAACTTTGACACGTCCGAGACCCGGGAGCCGATCAGATGCCACGTTACTCTACGCGCAGCGTACTGGGCCTACGCCCAGCGTACCAAGACTTACACCTATCGTATTTCAGGATTTCGGTTACTATAAATAGAAAATAAGACTCTCCGAATTTTTGTTACCATTTTTACTCTCTAGTCTCTCTCAAACTCTCCTAACACCCCCCGAAGCCTAGGGAACCTTCCTATCACCCGAAGCAAGGTCTGAAGCACCCGACGACCCCGGAAAAGAATCTTTTCAGTTGAAACTCTGATCGCATAAGGTCCGGTTTTCAACAAAACTTTTGGTTTCATCAAAGAAAGTTAATCTCTAGAAATGAAGTGTTGTCCGAATTATCATTTCATCATTTGGTTAATTCACGGTGAGTTTAATATATAAGAACAATTGTACGTTATGTGTTATATGTGCAATGTGCTTTCCGGGATATTCTGATTATTGGATTTATACCTTTAGCCATGTAGAGCATGTCTCGTATAACTTCTGGTATTGGCAATGAGCCTTTGTCCATGTAGAGCATGTCTCGTATCACTTCTGGTATTGGTATTATGTCTCTGGCCATGTAGAGCATGTCTCGTATAACTTCTAGTATCGGCTTTGTGCCTTTGGCCTTGTAGAGCATGACTCGTATCACTTCTGGTATTGACATAGGGCTATGTAGGGCAGAAAGCCTGTATATTCTAGCAAAATGATAATCAGAAATTGTATCTTCTATGCCACTTGGGCTAAAGCTTATTGATGAAAATTGATGTTGAAAACGTTATGTCTCATTGATTGTAAATCTTTGAATCTAATCATGGGTTGATATGGAAAGCCTAACATATGATACATATATTCTATTTTTGTTCTTTATTCCTCTTTGCTTCTATCATATTCGTATATATATGACATAACGTTATATTGTATCTATTATTGAATTCACTAAGTGTCACCGCTTATTCCTTCCAGTGCTTAACTATTGCAGGTGATAAGCATCCAGTATAGATTCATCTACTGTTGAAAGATTTAGAATAGTTAATACTATTACTATTGTATTTAGTGTTCATGTATGTATAAAATTATAATTTCATGGGTAGTTATGTAATATACTAAAACTTAATCGGTGTTTATCCAGTCTTTTGTAATTAAACTATCAATGTAAAATATTGTTTTATGAATATGCATGTAGCATCTTTTGGAGTAACTTGGTAAACGTTTTAGAGAGGGGTTCTCTCATAACACTTATATAATAATAATAATACTAAGTCTAATAATTAGTTACGATAAACATTAGACTAAAATCTAGTGGTAATAATACTAGGTTTTGTCAAAGGAAATTATTTTTAGAAGTGAAGCGCTGTCTAAGTTCAAAATCACCACCTTATCAGGTGAGTGCATAGTTCCTTTCATCTTACACATAGATATGAAGTATTTTATATAACTAACGTGTTATGTATGCATATTATCTATTTACATGATATCTATGCTAATTGAATGATTTATACATGTTTTAAATTATTTAAACTGTATATGTATTTTATTTCTACAAAATATGTTGGGTAAAACATGGGTAGATGTAATAGTTGGTTTGTGATAAAATAAAATGATGAGAGGCCTCGATGTTGACGTTGACGCAGTCATCTAGCAGAGTATAAATGACGACCAAGAACTTTTCTAGACAGTCCAGTGGAACGCTAGCAGGCTCGCAACATGTAGGTGTTTGTGAACGATGTGTTCACCGGTATACTCCATCCCCCTCATGGTTGCCTTAAGGACATTTATTGCTGAGGAACCCCCTTTGCAGTAGTGTCAATCCCGATGATGATCCTTAGGCTAGGTCCCTTATGATAGGTGTGTTAGGGACATAAAGTGAGGATAACGGAAACGGGTAATCAGGTTGTTTGGTTTGATGAAATTAATAAACTTATTTATTGTTTGGTTTGAAAACCTTATGTGCTCACCAGGATCCTAAGCCTGAACCACTCAGGTTCTTGTATTACAGGTAGTGGCACATGAGCATAAATGTGATGTTCTGATGAGGGAGTACGGCTTATAGTCCAGTAGATATAAATAAATGTTGTAAGGCCTATGTTGTTCTTCTTTTGCTTTTGATCTGTATCGAACATGACATCCCGAGGTTTTAATATAATGAAATACAATTCTTGGGAAATGCTTTGATAAATCTTTATCGTATTTTCTTTTGGAATCAAATTCCGCAACACTTTTCTTTAAAAGGTTACTCTGATTTTCAAACAAAGCATAAACAAATCGGTCTTTTCTTGCCTTGAAAATGGGGACTTCACAGTTGGTATCAGAGAATTAGTTTATGCGAACTAAGAATTTGTAGGATTTCTAGACTTAAACTTGGAATGGTAAGCGATGATTGTGAGATGAGTGTGTACTATATTTTAGACATGAGCACTAGATTATTTTAGGAAAGATGCCTAATGTACTTTTATGTGCTAAATGTTTTATGTTATAGCTATTAGGATGTCGTATATGCTATTATTTGTTCGGATCTATGGTCAGTTTCCGACTGGATCTGGAAACCTTATGTGTTCAGGATTCTAAGCTTTCGACTAGGATATTAAAACTAACATATAAACGTTTCGGAGTGATAAGGATGATTTAAAACGTCTATTGTAAATAACAATCTAAATTCACCTTATTCGGTGTATAGATCAAGATGACAAGAACCCTAAGTGAAGTCGGAAACGCGAATGGAAACAGGAATCAATAGCCTTAACCTCCAGTGATTGAGCAAATACCTATTGTAGCAGCCGCACCTGAGCCAATCACAATGGTCAGGGTATAAGCGATGATCCATATGATGTTGGATCGTCAAATGGAGGAAGCAAGGCGTTTACTTCAACAGAATCGAGAGGAACTTACGGTGCTTGTTGAACAGCCCGAGCTAAATGATGGACAGTCGGAGGAAGGAAACTACAGTAGGACCGTTGGTCAAGCTGAATAGCCAATGGTTATACAGAATAACCATAATGGAGGAAATGATGGACATGGATGCAAATACAAGGATTTCATGGCATCCAAACCACCGTGTCTTTCTGGAAGCCCAACACCGGTGGAAGTTATGGACTAGATCTCCGATATGGAGACAGTATTTGAGAGTTACGAATGTAGCAACAGACAGAAAACCGCTCATGTGGTTCCTCTGTTAAAATCTGGAGTACTGAGATGGTGGAAGCTACTAGCTGATTCGATGCCCAAGGGAGAAGCTATCAAGATGGCGTGGGAAGATCCCTTGTGCAACTGAAAATGCAATACTGCTTTGAGCGGGATCTTCTGGAAATCAACAATGAGTTCCAGAATCTGAAGAAGGGGAGAATAAGCATCACATAATATGCTGCAAGCTTTATAGAGAAGATGACGCTTGTTCCTTACCTAGTTCCAACAGAACTCTCCAAGGTTAACAAGTTTGCCCACGGATTACCAGCGAACTTTGGTCCAATGGTCAAGCAAGCAACCACTCTAAAAGTCGCCATATAGGCTGCTAAGAATGTGGAGACCCAGATAAAGGAGAAGGGTCTGGAGAGAGATGAGGTTGGGGAGAAAAGGAAGTTTGATGGATCGTCAAAATCCAACAAGAAGAGCAAGTTCTCGAAGTCTGCTTCAAAGAAGTTCGGAGGAGGTGAAGCCAAGTAGTGCGACAAGTGCAAGAAGAATCACTCTAGGAAATGTGGTGAGGAAGTCACTTGTTTTAAATATGGAAAGCCTAGGCACTATGGCAACGAGTGCACGTTCAAAAAAAAGGTATGTTATGGGTGCAACGAGGAAGGGCACATCTCGAGGGACTGCTTGAAGAAGAAAGAAGCGACAAGGCCCAATGTTCCACCAAAGCCGAAGGCGAGAGCCTTCCAGATGAAACTGGAAGCCGTAAAGGATGAAACAGATGTCGCTTCAGGTACATTTCTTGTAAATGAATTGCCTGCCAATGTACTATTTGATTTGGGAGCAAACTACTCCTTTGTATCACATAAATTTGGTGGAAGACTAGCATTGCCTGTAAATAAACATGATGATTCCCTATTTGTAGAAGTTTTCGGTGGCAAATTCATACCTATTAGCGATTGCATTAAGAACATCGTCATCGACTTAAACGGAAATGAATTCCACGAAGAGTTGTTACCCATTATGTTGAATGGTTTCGACATTGTTCTGGGAATGGATTGGCTTAGCGCCAATGATGCCGATATACTATGCAGGAAGAAGATAGTAAGGGTAAACCCACCAAGAAAAGAGTCATTTATGGTATACGGGGACAAACGCCGAGTGAATTCTGGAATCGTTTCCCTAATGAAAGCCATAAAATGTTTTTCCAAAGGATGCACATCATACTTGGCATTTGTGATCGATGCTAAGAAGGAGAAAAAGAAGATGAAAAGTATACTAGTGGTGTGTGACTATCCGGAGGCCTTTCCCGAAGATCTTACTGGATTACCGCCTGATAGACAAGTGGAGTTTCGGATATACTTGTTACCAGGAACGATACCAATAGCGAAAGCACCATACCAATTAGCACCGACAGAGATGAAGGAGCTTATGACGCAACTTCATGAGTTATTGAACAACGGTTTCATTAGACCTAGTTCATCACCCTGGGGAGCTGCGGTGTTATTCATAAAGAAAAAGGATGGAAGCATGAGGATGTGCATAGACTACAGAGAGATGAACAAGGAAACGGTGAAGAACATGTATCCATTTCCAAGGATTGATGACCTATTCGATCACCTGCAAGGTTCGAGCTATTTCTCAAAGATCGATCTTAGGTCAGGAAATCATCAGCTGAAGGTAAGAGAGCATGATATTGAGAAAACTGTCTTAAGAACGAGATATCAACACTATGAGTTCTTGGTTATGTCATTTGGACTAACCAATGCTCCAGAAACATTCATCGATTTGATGAACAAGGTTTGTAAACCATTCCTCGATAAATATGTGATAGTGTTCATAGATAACATTATGATTTACTCAAAGAGCTAGGAGGAGCATGGAAAGAATCTATGAGAAGTGTTAGAAGTATTGAAGAAGGAGAAGTTGTATGTAAAGTTCTCCAAATGTGATTTTTGGATCCGAGAAGTCTAATTCTTGGGTCATGTGGTTAACCAAGAAGGGATAATGGTTGAACCAAAAAAGATCGAAATTGTGATGAAGTGGGAACGACCGAAAAGTCCCACAAAGATTCGGAGCTTTCTGTGATTAGCTGGATATTACCGAAGGTTTTATCCAAGGCTTTTCTTTGATAGCTACTCCATTGACAGCTTTGACCCAGAAAGGAGCTACATACACATGGAGTGAGAAACACGAAGAAGCATTCGAGAAGCTAAAGAAGAAGTTGTGTGAAGCACCGGTTCTTTCTTTACACAACGGAGTTGAAGACTTCGTAGTTTATAGCGATGCATCTGGAGTTGGGTTAGGTTGTGTTCTGACCCAAAGAGAAAAGTAGATAGCATATGCATCGAGACAGTTGAAGGAGCATGAAAAGAACTACCCCACTCATGATCTGGAGTTGGCAGCGGTACTTTTCGCCCTAAAGATATGGAGGCATTATCTCTATGGCACGAAGTGCAAACTTTTCACTGATCATAAGAGTCTCCAGTATCTCTTTAATAAGAAGGAATTAAACATGAGACAATGATGTTGGCTAGAGTTACTCAAGGACTATGATTATGAGATGCTTTACCACCCCGGTAAAGCAAATGTTGTAGCCGATGCTCTAAGTCGAAAAGTAAACCTTGAAAGTAAAAGGCCGAGAGCGTTAAGAATTGAAGTTGTCTCGACAATTTTCGAAAGTATTAAGAAAGCTCAGAAAGAAGCTTCAGAGAAAAATTACCGAAAGGAAAAACGTTTGGGCAAAACGTTGGAGTTCGGTACAAATAGTCAGGGATTGAAGGTATTCCAAGATAGGATTTGGGTACCTAAGACGGGAGGAGTTAGAGATCTTCTGATGGAAGAAGCTCACAAGACCATGTACTCGATTAATCCCGGTAGCACTAAAATGTATAGGTACCTAAAACCCTACTACTGGTGGCCGACGATGAAGCTCGATGTTGAAAAGTATGTGGCCGAGTGTGTAACATGTGCAACAGTTAAGGCACAAAATCAGAAACCATATGGGAGTTTAGAACCTTTACCTGTACCCATGGGTAAATGAGAATACATCACCATAGATTTTGTGACTAAAATGCCCAGAATGAAGGATGGTCACGACATGATTTGGGTGGTCGTGGATCGTTTCACTAAGAGTGCACACTTCATAGAAGCGAATGAGAGATGGTTTACGGATAAGCTTGCAAATGCTTACGTCAAGGAGGTAGTAATACTTCACGGTGTTCCTCTGACAATTGTATCAGATCATGATAGTCGTTTCACGTTAAGGTTTTGGAGAAGTCTACAAGAAGAATTGGGTACGAAGTTGTGTTTAAGTATAACTTACCATCCACAGCCTGATGGTCAAAGCGAAAGAATGATTCAAACACCTGAAGATATGCTAAGAGCATGTACCTTGGAATTCCAAGGTAACTGGGATGAGCACTTACCTCTGGTAGAGTTTTCCTACAATAATAGGTTCCACTCGAGCATCAAGATGGAACCCTATCAAGATTTGGATGGGCAGAAGTGTCGTACGCCGTCTTGTTGTCTTGCGGATGGAGAAAAGAAATTTATGGAACCCGAGATAGTCCATCAGACTGCTGAAAAGCTGAAGGTGATCAGAACAATGTTAGCAGCTCAGGATCGTCAAAAGAGCTATACTGACAAGAAAAGACGATCGATGACATTCAAAGTTGGAGATTCGGTTTTGCTTAAAGTCTCACCATGGAAGGGACTTATACTATTTGGAAAGAGGGGAAAGTTGAGTCCATGGTTTATTGGACCATTCAAAGTTCTTTAGAGGATTGGGAACCAAGCTTACAAGCTAGAACTACCAGAAGAACTAAATGGTATTCATAACACCTTCCATGTGTGTTATTTGAGGAAGTTCATGGGAGAAGTTCCTGACATAATTCCAATCTCAAAGTTAAGGATGGATGAGAATAAGAGGCTAATCGAAGAGCCCGAGGCAATTGTTGACCGTAAAACTAAGAAGTTACGATGCAAGATGGTCGACTTATTGTTTGTGCAATGGAAACATTCGAATGGGTCGAACCTCACCTGGGAAATAGAGAGTGACATGATGAGTCGCTACCTACATCTGTTTCCGGATGCATGATTCCGAGACAGAATCATCCTAAGGGGGAGAGAATGGTAACGCCTGTATTTCTTGGCTAAGCATTAGTATAATGATGTAATAGTTAGGTCCAACCATTGTAACTCATTTTGAAGTAATAAAGAGGAATTATGTGAATTATGTGCTTATATACATGTTTATAAAGATATAATAAAAATAAGCGTCAAAAATAAAATGTTAGATAAACTCGATATCTATGAAGAAAGTGGTAGTGGTCGTGACAAAGATTCCAGACATAAAAAGAACGCCGAAATCTGAGTTATAACGAAGAAGTTATGGCCTGTCGAAATTTCGTGACAAAACAGTCACGACACTATGTGACATAAATAGTGAATCTACGATAAAGTGATTTTTAGACTTAGCGATCTAAACGAAAGTCGTAGCATACGTTAAACCGAGAGCATGCATAAAAAGAATGCACAAATTTGATTTCGTATGAGGAAGTTATGATTTTTATATGTTTTGACTTAGCAGTATGCAGCCCGGAGTTCGAATAGTAGATCGACCGATTTTTAGGTGACGCAACCTAAACAAGAATCGAAAACGGACGTCGGATGAAAAGACAGACGAAAACGGACGTCGGATGAGGAAGTTATGAATTTGTAACGGACTTTCTTTTCCCGACCTGTTAAGAATATAACTTTAAAAATTGAATCAAAATTAGCCAACGGAGTCTAAGCGAAAGTTGTAGAGTACGCTCCCACCTACGCGTGGATATAAAGAACGTCAAAAATGGAGCTCGTATGCGAAAGTTATTAATTTTAGAAGTCGATATGAGAAATTGCGAGCTGGTGTGAGGCTACGCCACACGTAGTCCGAGGAACGCCTTGCGTTCGGGTACGCCCTGCGTACGAAGTTGGAACGCTGCACAGTCTCCTTTCTTTCTACGGGCCGAAGCGAGTCACGATGACCCAGCAGTTTTCCGACATGTGTCTCTATGCCTCGCGTACCAGCAAGGAACGCCCCGCGTAATGAGAGGCCTCGCACCTATAAATAGAGGTGCGAGGGCAGCCTCCAAAATCACACCATTCTTCATCTCTTTCTCTCTCTACTCTCTCTCTCTCTCTCTCTCTCTTGCCACCCTAAACACCTCTTAAGTCTAGGGAACTTACCTAGCACTAAATGGAAGCCCCAGAGCGCCCGACGGCTCTGAGAAAATGAGCTTTTCGGCTCAGAAGCTCTGCTCCATCGGATCCCGGTTTTTGAGAAAAACCCGCTGTAAGTGATATACGCCTACCCTACTTTAAATGTAGCTTTTATTTAAATATAGTAATGTTATTAGGAACTTATATTAAATATTTGGGCTATTATTATGACTTATATAAGTTTCATTATATATCTTTTTAACTACTCGCGGTACGGGGAATGTGGTTTGAAAGGCCGCTTGGGTTGTCGGATTTCAGAAGTGCAATATGTCAAAATGGTCCTACCCTCCGGTGTTTCATGTTTGGCCCCTGTCTGTACATAGTAGTTGAGAAGTATTGTTTTAACACTTATATTATAATAATAACAATACTAAGTATATAAATTAGTTACGATGAATATTAGACTAAAATCTAGTGGTAATGATATTAGGTTTTGTCAAAGGAAATTATTTTTAAGTAGCGAAACACTGTCTGAGTTCATAATCACCACCTTATCGGGTGAGTAGATAGTTACTTTAATCTTATACATTGATATGAATTATTTTATATAAATTAAGTGCTACGTGTGCATATTATCTGTTTACTTGATACCTATGTTGGATGAATGATTTTATACATGTTTTAAATGATTTGAAGTGTATATGTATTTTATATCTACAAAATATGTTGGGTAAAACATGGGTATATGTAATAGTTGGTGTGTGATGAAATAAAATGATGAGAGGCCTCGCTGTTGACGTTGATCCAGTCATCTAGCGGAGTATAGATGACGACCAAAAACTTTTCTAGGCAGTCCAGTGCAATGCTAGCAGGCTCGAAACCTGTAGGTGTTTGTGAACGATGTGTTCACCGGTGTCCTCCATTCCCCTCATGGTTGCCTTGAGGACATTTATTGCTGGGGAGCCCCCTTTACAGTAGTTTCCATCCCAATAATGATCCTTAGGTTAGCTCCCTTATGATAGGTGTGTTAGGGACGTAAAGTGAGGATAACGAGAACAGGTAATCGGGGTTGTTTAGTTTGATGAAATTAATAAACTTATTTATTGTGGGTTGAAAACCCTATGTGCTCACCAGACTCCCAAGCCTGAGCCACTCAGTTACATATATATTACAGGTTGTGGCACACGAGCATAGATATGATGTT
Source organism: Lactuca virosa (assembly GCF_052849685.1). Classification (NCBI taxonomy): domain Eukaryota; kingdom Viridiplantae; phylum Streptophyta; class Magnoliopsida; order Asterales; family Asteraceae; genus Lactuca; species Lactuca virosa. The sequence goes on from NC_136428.1 coordinate 288,881,569, forward strand.
CGGATGAGGGCTTACGGATTATAGGCCAGTAGATATAAATAAATGTTGTAAGGCCTATGTTGTTCTGTTTATGCTTTTGATCTGTATCGAACATGACATCCTGAGGTTTTAGTATAATGAAATACATTTCTTCGGAAATGCTTCAATAAATCTTTATCATATTTTCTTTTGGGAACAAATTCTGCAACACTTTTCTTTAAAAGGTTACTCTGATTTTCAAACAAAGCATAAACAAATCGGTCTTTTCAGGTTGTGAAAATGGGGATGTCCGCTGCTGCAAATAACTTAGGATAATGCTCCCGCATCTCCGCCTCCAGTTCCTAGGTCCACTCAGAGCTTTTCCGATGTTCCCACTGTACCTTTACCAAAGGCATCATCTTAATGTGTAGGACCTTCATCTTTCTCTCCACCACCACTACTGGCCTCTCAATATAATTCAGGCGCTCATCAACCTGAATATCATCCAAATGGACCACTACTTCATCGCCCTAGACACACTTCCACAACCACAAAACATGGAAAGTGTTGTAGATCTCACTGAGGTCACTCGGTAAATCTAAAGGCAACCTTACCTACCCTAGCGATCACACGGAACGATCCAATATACCGAGGGCCGAATTTCCCCCTCTTCCTGAAGCGTATCACACCGTTCTAGGGTGATACCTTCAGTAGCAGCATATCGCCGACCTGAAACTCCAACTCTGATAAACGCCGGTCGACATAGCTCTTATGTCGACTCTAAGCTATCTGCAATCTCTACCTGATCTGCTAAATGAGCTTTGTGGTCTGAAGGACTGTTGGATTAGGTGTCTAAGCCCATAACTATAATATGTATAAACTTAAATTGATGGTAGCACAGTCCTTTTGGGTTGCCTTCAGACCTGTCAATTGAATAGGATAACTTTTAGAGAGAGAAGGATGAATTTATTATTTGGTTAATAAATTTAAAAAAATGATTTATTAATGTCTTATGAAAATAATATATTAATTAGAAATCATATTTTTTTAATTAATATTTAATCAGAAATTAATTTGATTTAATTTTGGGGTTAAAGGAATTAATTAAAAATACAGGGACAAAAGGTGACAATGTTCAATAGTTGGGCATTGGACAATTGTAGAACTAGGGTGGACGAATTCTAAATGCTCTCTAGGGTTTCCTTGGGTTCTAAGGGTGCCTTGGATGCGTTAGGGAAGAACTTAAGGGATTAGGGTTATCTTGAAAGTACCTGCCTTATCCAATACCTTCCTAACACCTATGTAAACCCTCCTTAGGGTTGAATTTCATAGATGCCTTTTTTCTAAGTGCCTTGGACGAAATCTTGGCTCCTTCCCCCTCACTCTATATCTTTCCTTGCTTTCTAGGGTTTGTTTGTCAGCCATTAGAGGCGCGACACTTGTGGCGCTTGCTACCAAAGGCTTTCAATCTTGGATTAAGATTGTTATTACTACACAACAATCAAAGGTATGTTTTTCTAATCTTAAATATGAATTTAGAAAATTATATAGAATTCCTAGGGTTTCCTAATTGATGTTCAAATACTTGTATGTTTAATTAGATAAAAACGTAGATCGGGACATTTAGGGTTTCATGCACACATGAGATTGTTTGTTATGCTCAAAACCCATCAAGGACTACCTCAGTCCTTCCCATGACTCTATGACCGACCTCCCCCCAAAAAATTAGGGTACGACATCTCCGACCATACATAAGCTCGTATAGTGGTGCACCAACGTTGGAGTTATAACTACTGTTATAGGAGAACTCTACAAAAGGTAGGAAGGAATCCCAACTCCCACCAGAATCTATGAAACATGCCCATAACATATTCTTAAATGTGTGGATGGTCCGCTCACTCTGGCTGTCAGTCTGCGGATGATAAGTAGTGCTGAAATGCAGACTCGTACGTAGTTCCTCGTGGAACTTGTGCCAGAATTGTGAAGTGAACCGAACATCTGTATCTGGTATAATGGATACCGAAACCCCATGAAAAGCAACAATCTCATGAACATACACATCATCCTATGTTTTTTGACGAGGAGCCCTCCCGGATGGCCAAAAAGAGGGCACTCTTGGTCAATCGATCCACGATGACCTAGATAGCATCAATACCATTGGCAGTCCTTCGTAGCTTAGTGATAAAATTCATGGTGATATGTTCCCACTTCCACATGGGAACTTCCAAAGGCTGCAGCTTGCCATGCGGCCTCTGGTGCTCGACCTTGACCATCCTACAAGTCAAGAACCTCTCAACGTACAAAGCTATCTCCCTCTTCATACACGACCACCAGTAACTTAGTATCAAATCCCGATGTACCTTGGTTTCTCTCGAATGTATCGGAAAACAAGACTTATGCGCCTCCTCTAACACTATCTGTCTGACCCCACCAGAAACCGGAACCCAAACCCGACTATATCGGGTCAACAATCCCTAACTATCGGTGACAAATCTGTCAATCTTTCCCCTGATCCTCTCTTATTTCCAGTTCTCCTTCTTGACTCCTTCTACCTATGCCCCTCTGATCAAATCCAAAAGTGAAGAATTAATGGATATCCTCATACACATACCCCCAGTCAAAGATCCAGTTGACTTGCGACTCAAAGTATCTGCGTCCACATTCTCTTTACCCGGATGGTAAAGGATCTCGCAGTCATAATCCTTGACCACGTCAAGCCACCTGTGTTTTCATATGTTCATGTTTGGCTGGTCCATGAGATACATCAAGCTCTTGTGATCCATGTAGACGGTACACCGGTCCCCATAGATATAATGTCTCAAAATATTGAGTGCAAACACTACTGCCCCCAATTCCAGATGACGAGTAGGATATCATGCCTCATGCAGCTTCATCTGCTGAGAAGCATATGCAATCACTCGCCCCCTCTGCATAAGAACCGCCCCTATAACTATGATAGATGCATCACAAAATACAACGCAATCCTTGATACTCTCTGGAAGGGTCAACACTTGGGCCACACATTACCTCTGCTGCAGTATCTCAAATACCGTCTGCTGCTTAGGGCCCCATCGGAAATCAATTCCCTTCTTCGTCAGATGAGTGAGGGGTATGACAGTCTTAGAGAAATCCAAAATAAATCTCTGATAATATACTGACAAACCGAAGAAACTCCTGGTCTTTGAGCAAGACTTTGGAACCTCCCATTGCATCACGGCCTCAATCTTCACCGGATCGACCAAAATCCTATTTTGGTTAATGAGATTCCCCAAGAACTGGACCTCTCGTAACCAAAAATCACACTCTCAGAACTTGGCATACAGTCGTTCTCGCCTCAACACTACCAACATCTCTCCCAGGTGCTCCTCATGCTTCTCTCTGGTCATGGAATACACCAAGATATCATCAATATAAATGATAACTGATCGATCGAGCATCGACCCACACACCCGATTCATCATGTCCATAATCACTGCATGCGCATTGGTGAGCCCAAACGGCATCACCACGAACTCGTAATGACCAAAACGAGTCTAAAACATGGTCTTCTCCACGTTACCCTCTAACCCTCACTTGACGGTACTCCGAACTCAGATCGATCTTAGAGAACCAATATGCACCCTGCAACTGATCGAAGAGGCATCAATCCGTGGGAAGGGATAACGGTTTTTCACCGTTAAATTGTTTAACTTTCAGTAATCACTGCACATCCATTATGAACCATCCTTCTTCTTGACGAACAATATCGATACTGCCTATGGCGAACTACTTGTTCAGATGAAGTGCTTGCCTAACAACTCCTAAAGTTGAGAGGAAAACTCCTACATATTAGGCGGTGCCAAACGGTACGAAGGCTTGGCAATCGGAGTCACACCTAGAACTAAATCAATCCTGAACTCAACCTGGGGAGGCACACCGGGTAACTACTCCGGAAATACATCAGCAAACTCCCTAACAAATGGCACATCCAAAACTAATGCCCGCTCCCCAACCCATGTATCAACCACATAGGCAAGATAACCTATACATCCGTACTGAATTTATCGTCAAGCCATGGTTGCCGAAGAAAAACTTAACCCAATCCTGGTACACTCTCCATAGATGACAAGTTCTCCCCTACTTGGGGTTCAAACTACTACTCGCTGACCCTCGCAGTCTATCATAGCACCAAATTTACTCAGCCAATCCATGCCTACTGTCGCGCATATATCCCCCATGGGGATAGGAATCAAATCAATCGGATAAGGAACCCCGAAGATCTCCAATACACAACCTTGATACAATCTGAATGCAGAAATCCCATTTTCGTTGGCAATAGAAACCTGCAACGGACACTTCAGATCGCCAAGGGTCATATCGAAATCCCAACTAAAATACTGAGGTACAAAGGATCGAATCGCGCTTGAGCCGAATAACACATGGGCAGGAAAAGAATTCACTAAGAATGTACCTATCAGGAACATAAACATAATCATACCATAAAACAATTAATAGAACGATAAATGGAAACAAACCAGTAACAACGTCTAGCACTGTCATGGGCTCCTCTGTCGTGAGTTGAAAAGCATGACCCCGGACCCTCAGGGGCTCCGCCCTACCCTAGCTCCCATCAATGATCCTCAAAGTAGCTAGCGTTGGAGCCTGTGAAGGTCCCACAGTGAGCAAATGACATTTAGCCTTAATATAGCCAACCTGCTCACAGTGATAACAGATCCCGGTGGTTGGTGCGGGAAACTGCTAGCGGCAGTCCTTATCGTAATGCCTATCCTTGGCACATTTCTGGAACACAAAATAATATTGATAAGAACCCTCATGAACCTTGTTACACTTGCCACAAGTGTAGCCCCTCTGACTCCCAGATCTCACGTCAGTGACCTTGAAGTGCTTCGCCCCAGGTTGCGTCTACACTGTAGCATGCCTCTGCTCCCTCTCCTAGAGCTCTAACTCAATCTCCCACCTCCAAGCAGCCTCTTATAGCTCCACACGTGTACCATAAAGTTGATTAGACACAAACTCAAGGATTTTTGTCTTGAGCATGCTCAAGTACCAGGTCATCTGAACTTGCTCAGAAGCAAAAACCTCAGGACAAAACAGTGCTCTCTTAGTAAACATCTTGGTGATCTCAGTCACTGACTCAGTCACCTGCCTCAAGTCCAGATACTCCTGGGCCAATATCTCCCTCTCAACCAAATGGTCATATCTCGTGTGGAACATCTCAGAGAGCTGTTTCCATGATACATCAGCCCTTTGCTCCGGAGTATAGGAGCTACTAACTAACCTCAACCAATCCTTTGCCCCACCCTGAGAAGGTTCAGGGTGCATTTAACCTTCTGTTCACCTGAGCAGGAGCAAGTAATTAAACATACCTTAACATCATACAACCACCTCATAACAAAGATTGGATCCTAAACCCCATCGAACACTGGGGTCTTTGTATTGTTGAAGTCCCGATACTAGAAGGCTCTTTCTGCACGAACCCTAGTGGCTGCAATAGCCGTGGTAGCTGTAGCAACAGCTGCCTCAGAAAGTGCATCGTAACGGCCATAAAAGTGCTCGATCATGGTGGTCTTGATAAACCTGAACAACTCCAATATTTTCCCCTGGACGACAGTCACAGCCTCAGTAGAAATCAATGCCTTAATCTCCTCATCGGTCAACCACAACCTATCATGGCCACTCACTCCAGCTCCTGATCTGGATCCGCTCGTGAATACCATATTGAAAGTAAACAAGAAAATAACAGATAAGATGCATTTCATACCATATGAGCAATTCTAAAAAACAAAGCCCTAGAGGTTGCGACTTCCCTATTACGCGTATGGGTCCTGTGCTTCCAGTAGTATGGGCCCATAGTACCTTCTACACCTACCCGTATTTGTCCTAGAGCATCATCATAACAACACAGATAGCACACACTAGAATATACATGCATCCTATTCTCACTTCCTAGAGAAAGGCTAAATGTTCCTATCTGGCTACTCGCACACAAATCCATCCATGAAACTTCCACCAACCCTACAACACTCGTTTATGCTAGTCATACATAACACTGGATCTTATGGACAATCGAATACTTGATTCTACCCTAAGCCCACAACCAAACAAGGATTAGGAAATAAGGCCAAACAAAACATTCTTAGGCTATAGGATCTTAATTATGTACAACTATGATGCATACACTAAGCAGCTACAATAATGATGACAATTTCATAGAAGAAATAATCCTAGGCTATCAGGCATCATATATCAGACAATTCTATCATGCAATTCCTGAAGATCCATAGCCTACTACTAGCATGTTGTTCTACTATAAACATAATATCAAATAACAGTGTGGGTAACTTGGGGTATACTTTCTTTCCCTGGCAGATCGTACACATCGCATCCTTCCTTGGTTATTTTTGAAAAGAACTTTTGAAAACCATTTCAAAACTTTTGTAGTTCCCTAGTTTGAGTCAGGATTCACCCGAATTTTCATTTAATTCTCTCGAACAAAGGCTCTGATACCAACTTGTAACACTCCAAAAATCAAAGAAATTTAAAATTTTCAAAAATCAACCATCAACCAATATTGTTAACAAAAAGAGTCATTGTTTCAAAAGTATTATTTCAGAAACAGAGTTTTCCCAAGACCCAATGACATAAAATAAGAAGTTGTGCATGATCACGCCTTCACTTTCCTACGATCCTCTGAAGTACCTAAAACCATAAACTAAAAGTGTAAGCCAAATCTTAGTGAGTACCCCCAAAGTACCAACACACTACATAACAAACAAGCATACAAATTTGAGCTACCAGCCTGATTGGACTGCCTCACAAAGCCTACAGCCTATGTGGAACGGTCTATGATCCTTCAGCACGACTAGACCGCCTCGGCGGGCTTGCAGCCTATCCATACCGCTCTACGGGCCGTCGGCCTGACTGTACTGCCTTGCAGGGCCTACATCCTATTTGGTCATCCCTGAGTATCTTGGCCTACAGCACAAAGCAGGACTGCCTCAACCCAACACAATATATCAATATATGTAACAAATAAACTTAAAAACAGAACCAACAAATAGAGATAATAATACCGTTCTACAAATCAGTCATATGCTAGCATATCAATATCCTATAACTAGGACACACAAAGTAATGGGCCGACATTAGTGCCTTCGACCCACGGTATAGTGAGGAAAACTCACCTCTCAGTCTGAATGTAGTCTGAATAATCCCTGCTCCGATAATCGGCTCTACCTGACACCTACATATCAAAACATTTCCCATTCTAAATTAATAACATTTTTCCTAAAATACCCTTGGTCAAAACTGGTTAAGATCAACAAGTCAACTAAGTCAATCCAGCCGAGTCAACTCAGTCGAGTTAGCTCAGGACTCGTACGCGTGTTGTACTTCGGATGTACGCGGGACGTACACGAGGTCTGATGCATCGGGGTTAACTTGTATACGCATAGCGTACGATTTGGTATGCCCGGCGCATGCAGCAGTCTTCCTTCTTAATCACTTAAGAGCTTAATACTTAAGTTTTTTACATCCGAATGCAGATCCAAGGCCAAAATACCACTAAGAGTCATAAAGTTTCCAAATTTATGACTTTTCATGACCATTAAGTGCTTAATACCAATAAACTTAACTTCTTAACACCTAAAGACCTTTCAGAGCCTACATAGGGAAGAACTAATCGTCAAGATCTCATTTTTATGACTCAAGACCCCTCATTGGGTCTGAAAGGACGACTTATTTGATTAGGAGCATGTCATGCTCAAGAATCACAAAGGTTGGGACCAAAAATGCCCTAAATGAAGGAATATCTAGATCAACAAGATGGGATCATTAAGCTAGGAGCTTTTTACCTCCTGGAGGTTGCTAGCAAGTAGAGAATCCCAGATCCAAGCTTCTTCCAAGCTCCAATGTCCTTCTACCACCTCCTTCTTCTTCTTCTTCAAGTCTACCACCAAAACACATAAATGAGCTTAAAGTGCCCTCTTCTTACTTAGTGTTAGCTTGAAGGACGATTTTCAGGTGGAGTCTGATGAGGGTGAAGGTCGTGGGGACATAAAGTTGTTTAAATGGGGCTCAAACCCTAACTTTTAGGGTTTGAAACCCTTGCACGTATGCGCTACATACGCAATGAACGCCTAGCGTACTAAGCTCGCACATGTACGCCTTGCATATGAAGTGTATGCTTAACATACAAGTCTCGACCCAAATTACCAAAATGCCACTATGGACCATTTTGCAACCTTTCTCATGCACAAGAGCCAAAATTTAATATCTCTTTAAACATAGGGTTAAAATTGAAGTTACCTCATCATCTGGATGTTTCATTTATTTTATGAAGCGCAGGTGTGGCTTTTTCACCATATATAGTCACTTCAGAGCTCTTGTCAAGACTCAACACTCTGCTGTCATAAAATATTTTCGATGTGATTTGGGAGGGGATTTTACCTCTAATGTTTTTAAATATTTATTGGCATCTAATGGCATTGTGAATCAGTCATCCTATAACGGCACACCTCAGCAGAATGGTGTTGCAGAAAGAAAACATCGATATCTCCTAGAAACTGCAAGATCATTGCCACTTTCTGCTCAAGTTCCCAATTTATTTTGGGGAGAAGCTATCAATACCACGACTTGTATTATTAATCGCATTCCTACTACGCACACTTCGAGGAAGTCTCCTTATGAACTATAGTTTGGTCAACTTCCACATTATTCTTTATTATGTATGTTTGGGAGTACCTGTTTTGTCTTGAATCCTCATGTAGAGAGAGATAAGTTGTCTTCAAAATCAGCTCTTTATGTATTTTAGGGATATGGTACGGTTATGTATGTTATGATCCATCAAATCAGAAACTTTATGTCTCTCGTAATGTTATGTTTTTCGAACACATCCCGTTCTATAGCATTCATGTTCAGTCACATGATGCAACTAGAGATGAGCTTTCTAGTATTGATCCGTTTATCATTGACATTAATGATCCACTACCTACCACTGATCCACCACCTGCCACTGGTCCACCATAAGCTACTGATCCACCACCCTTCGTTGATCCTCTATATACAGATCATCAGGATCCATCACCATTGAGGCCTCATCGTAATAAGAAGTCCACAAAGATTCCTGACTTTGTTTATTCCTCTTACTCACCAATGTTTACCTCTTTTATTGATAATTTAAATCATCTCTTTGAGCTAAAATCCTACAAAGAGGTTGTCTCAGATCCCCTTTGGGAGACCGCTATGGCTGAGGAACTTGCAGCTCTTTATCACACTCATACATGGGATATGGTCCCGCTTCCGCACGGAAAGCACACGATTGGTTGTCGTTGGGTATATAAAATCAAAACATTGTCTGAAGGATCCATTGATCGTTATAAATCCATACTTGTTTCAAAAGCGTACTCGCAAAAGTATGGTATGGGTTATGAGGAGACCTTTTCTCCTGTTGAAAAAATGATGATTTTTCGCACTTTGATTGCAGTGGAAGATTTATCAGATGGATGTTAAGAATGTGTTTCTAAATGGTGATCTTCATGAGGAAGTATACATGTCTCCTCCCCCAAGTATTGCTCACCAACCAGGTGAAGTTTTTCGACTTCTGAAGGCACTATTTGGTCTCAAACAAGCCCCTCGTACTTGGTTTGAGAAATTTTCTACGACGATTACTTCGCTTGGTTTTCGAACATGTAATCAAGATTAGGATCTATTTGTTTATTGTACGAATGCAGTTCGGATTATTATTTCGTTATATGTTGATGACATGATTATTATTGGTGATGATGATGATGGTATAGAGTCTTTAAAGCGTGACTTGGCTCACCTCTTTGCTATGAAAGGCTTGGGCTTGCTGGGTTATTTCTTGGGGATTGAAGTTGCTCAATTGTCGAAGGGTTATCTTTTATGGGTTTTACATGTTTAAAAAATCACATTTTTGGCGAAAAAACATTAACCCTAAGTTTTCATATACCCTCAAGGATCTATGTTCTCATTATCATTTGCAAACAACAATTTCAATTAAAGAACCCTTATGTACAATGCTATTTTTGAAAATAACAAAAAGGTTTAAGAAAAACATACCGCTTCATTACCTCTTCATTATACTAGTATAGAATCATCCAAAATAACCTTCTTGTAGCTGCTTGGAAGCTAGCACCAGAATTCTAATGCCTCTGATGGTTCACACCCAACCCTAGCAACTAGAAGGCTTAAAGAGAGAGCAGATGGGATATAGGATTTCTGGCCTTAGCTTGATGAGAGGGAATGGCCGTAAATATGAGGCTATGGAGGGGTTTATATAGGTGATTAAAGGGGGTTGGATAAGGCAGGTTTCCTTAGATAATCCTTATACATTTTGTTTTCCCCTAAGTTTCCTTAGAGCCCAAGAAAATCTCTAGAAACTATCTGAACACTTCCTAGAATTTGTCTAACCCTAAGAAGTTCTAGAATTGTTCAATGCTCAATCTTTTGAACATTGTCACCTTTAGTCCTTTAATTTTTAATTATTCCAATTAATTTCTGATTAATCTATAATTAAACATTATAATTTCGAATTAACATATTGTTCTCAAAACATATTCATAAATTATTTATTTTGATTTCTAATTAATTTATTAATAATATCATAAATTAATAAATCACTCTTTCTCTCTCTCTCTCTCTCTCTCTCTCTCTCTCTCTCAAAGTCGTACATTCAATTATTAGGTTTGAGGGCAACCTATAAGGACTTTGCTAATAATTGAAATATATACTAATTCAGTTACTGGATTAGACACCTAATTCATCAGTCTCTCACTTGGATAAGTCTGTAACTGCATTTATCAATATAACATCAAAATTAGACAGCAAAGAGTGATTCCACAATAACTGTCGAACTCTGATCTAATCAGACATCAGTCCTAAGATAAGTGATCAAATATTCCTCTGTACTACCAGATGTTGTATGGACACGAGACATGGATTAGAATCATTCTCATTGTCCATGTTTTGTTTCCAGATTTCCAATTTGTGATGACGACATAAGACTTCTAATTGAACAAATCAATTTAGTCATGGTTGGGCCCAACACAATAAGTCAACACCAAAACACGGAGGGGCCCAAAGCTATCACTTTTCCTGTTAGGGCAAAATGAACATATAAACTTTAATTTATATGCTTGTATCCTTTACTCACCAAATAATACAAGACACTTTGTTTTATAACATCATGTTACTGATGCGTTTTCGCAACACCAATGCATGACCAACTTGTAAACTATAGCTCATATATGTCTATTTTAAGAATATAAGATACTATCATCTTAGAATTACTTGTGATATAATCCATGAAGTAATTCTTTGAGCATGGGTTTATCCAATACTTAAATCTCCATTTCTAAGTACTCATGAATGTTGTAGCAATAAAATTGATATGTCTAACTCCTTAGGCAATCTACAGTCCAACTCATGACAGTCTTAGTTCACTACTTACTTCCCAAAGTATGAGCAACTGTGGAATTTGAATAACCAAATTATTCAAGAAGAAAAATATGGAAAATTGAAACACAAGAATAAAAAATTGACAAAAGCAGTAAACAAACTTATAAATAATCTCTATTATTTAATCGCCAAAATCAATTTCATTTATTTTGTTACAAGTTTCAAACTACTCATCTAACTACTAAATGTAATATCATCTCTCAAACAAATGCTCCTAGCATGTTGATTATGCTTGACCCTACTCAGAGCCTTCGTCAAAGGATCTGCATGATTTTGTTTGGCTGATACCCTCTTCACAATGAGGTGACCTCCTTATACTCTATGTCTGATATAATGGTACTTTCTGTCAATATGTCTTGACTAGCCATTCTCTCTTGGTTCTTTAGTCAAAGCAACCGCTCCTTCATTATCGCAAAAAAGTTCCATTGGTTCATGAATGGTTGGAACTACTCTATGATCTTTGACGAAGTGCCTCAACCAAGCTGCTTCCTTTGATGCTTTACTTGCTGCTATGTACTCTGATTTGCACGTAGAATCAGCCACAGTGTCTTTGTTAAGGTCGAAATTGGTTGTGAGGTGTCGAAACACTCCTGGTCTTGTATTAGTGTCGAAGTTGTCTTGTATGTTTTACATTAGGGTATTTGTATGTCGAAGCCTTCACGCTTAGTCCCTGATGTATTTTTTGTATTCTTTTGTTTTCCCTATAAATAGGGGATTGGTACTAGAGTTAGAGTAATCTTTGAGTATTCGCTAAATGTACAATATATTTTCTCTGTACCTTTCCAGAGCATAATTGATCCAACCAGATCATATTTACATCGTGTGTTCATAATTCTTTCTAAAAATCCGATTTCGTTTTCTACACTCGATTAATGAAAACTACAGTCTTGCTTGGAACTTTTCCATGTAACTCCTCCTCCGTTTAATAGAAATACCCAACCCGACTGAGAACGGAAATTGTCCCGATCTGTCTGAAAGTTGGCGTCACTATACCATTTACTGCCTCCAAGGACTAGAATCATATCCTTTATCCTTCGTAGATACTTGAGAATATTCTTAATCGCTATTCAATGAGCTCTACCAAGATTTCCCTGATAACGTTGACCATGCTCAAAGCAAATGAAACATCGGAGTGAGTACATATCATAGCATACATGATCAATCCTACAGCCAAAGCATTGGGGACTCGACTTATATCAGCTATCTCGTCATCTGTTCAGGGGCTTTGAGTCTTACTCAATTTGGCATTGCTCTAAATAGGTAGCTCTCCTTTCTTGGAAATTTCCATACTAAACCATTTTAGTACCTTGTCCAAGTATGTACTTTGACTAAGTCCAATTAGTCTTTTCTTTCTATCTCTCAAAACTCTTATCCCAAGAATATACGTTTCCTCTCTTAGATCCTTCATAGCGAAACATTTTCCTATCCAATATTTCACTTCTTTCAAGGTTGGAATGTTGTTTCCTATAAGTAGTATGTCATCAACATATGATACTAGAAAAGTTACTATACTCCCACTAACTTTGATATATACGCAAGAGTCATCCTCAATTCTAGAAAAACCAAATTGTTTGACTTTTTCATGGAAGCAAAGATTCCACTTGCCAGATGCTTGTTTCAATCTATAGATGGATTTCTCAAGCATACACACTCTATTGTGAAACTTTGCATCAACAAAACCCTCTTGTTGACTTATGTAAGCATCCTTAGCCAACTTCCCATTAAGGAAAGTATTTTTAACATCCATCTGCCAGATTTTATAGTCCTGAAAGGCAGCTCTAGCGAGCATTATCCTAATAGAGATTATCTTGGCTACTGGTGATAAGGTCTCATCATAGTCAATCCCTGGAGTTTGAGTAAAGCCCTTCATAACTAGTTGTTCTTTGAATGTTTGCACATTTCCATCCATGTCGGTCTTCTTCTTGAAGATCCATTTGCAAGCAACTATCGTTTGACTGGGCTCTTGATCAACCGAATTCCAAACTTGGTTTCCATACAAGGACTTGAACTCATTGTCCAATGCCTCTTTCTACTTTGAATCCTTAGGGCATGAAATCAATTTTTTGTAGTTAGTTGGCTCATCCAAATTTACCAGTGTTTGATCACTAATAAACATATCATCATCTGACGCTATATGGAAACCATATAACGTTGGTGGCATGATAACTCTACTAGATCTTTGATGAGGTAATGAACTGTCAACTAGCTCAGCTGGAATTTCTTACTCTGATTGGGTGCTAGAATCTTCTAAGGTTCTTTCATTGGTTAAATCTTGAATCTCTTCAAGGTCAATTATGCTCTCACTGTCCTTTGTGCATATGATCTCTCTCTTGCAAAAGAGTCATCTTCTACAAACACCACATTCTCACTAGTTCTGTAGAACAAATATCCAAAAGAATTTGGTGGGTAGCCAACGAAAATACACTTCTCACTTATGGCTTATAACTTTTCATGAGTCTCTCGTCTAATGAAAGCTTAGCAACCCCAGACTTTGAGATGTTCTAACAAAGGAACTTTCATTGTCCACATCTTGTGAGGTGTTTTTGCAACCTTTTTAGTAGGGACAAGATTGAGGATATGAGCGGTTGTCTCTAAGGCATACCTTTAGAAAGATATGGGAAGAGTGGCTCGACTCATCATGGAATGAACGATATCCAGTAAGGTTCGATTGCACCTATCAGCCACACCATTAAGTTATGATGTTCTAGGAGGGGTCAATTGTGAAGCTGTTCCACATTCTTTGAGGTAGTCGTGGAATTCGATACTAAGATACTCTTCTCATCTATCGAATCGAAGCATCTTTATCTCCCTGCCCAATTGATTTTCGACTTCATGTTTAATCTTTTTGAACTTTTCAAAGGTTCTTGATTAATGCTTGATCAAGTAGCTGTAACCATATCAACTATAATCATCTGTAAATGTTACATAAAATCGATTAACATCTTTTTTGGTGGATCTGAAGGGTCCACACACATCTGTCTGTATGAGGTCCAACAATCCTTCACCACTTTCACACGATCCAGTGAAAGGTGATTTTGTCATCTTGCCCAAAAGAGAATATTCGCATTCATCATCTGGCCTTAGGTCAAATGATTCCAACACTCCATCTTTTTGGAGTTGGGCGATGTGTTTCTTGTTAAGATGCCCAAGACGACAATGCTACAAGCATACCTTGTCTAAACCATTAGACGAATCAATGTGAAATACATTATATCCTAAGCTATCAACACAAATCATAGTTTCATACACTCCATTACAAGGTAAAGATTCAAATTTAAAAACACCATTTTTATAAACTAAAATTGAACCATTCATATTATTAATAGAGTAACGAAAACCTTGTCTGAACAATGCATGAAATGAAATAATGTTTTGATTCATTTCTTACGAATAGAAACAGCTAATTAAATCTAAAGTAACATCACTACTAAGCATAAGACTATAAGTACCAATATTGGTAACATGAGATGATCGCATATTGCCCATGACCAGATTTATCCTTCCATGCTCCACTTCTTCACTTTCTCTTAGTCCCTGCAATTTAGAACAAATGTGAAAACAACATCCTGTATCAAGGACCTAAGAATGAGTTGATGGTGAGTTATTACATTGACTAGTGTATATACCTACTGACGTTGGCTTCACCTTGCCATCCTTGATGTCTTGCAAATACTTGTGGCAAATCCTCTTCCAATGGCCCTTGTCATTTTAATAGTAACAAGTGGCCTCTTAGGGTCACTAACAGCTATAACCTCTGAATTGCGCCTCGCTTTTGGGCCATTGCTAGATGACCCAACTTGGGCCTTTCCCTCCCAATTAGCTTGGGAGGATATTTCCTCTTCTTCCCTTTGACTTTCCCAATGGAGAGAACGAGAGCACTAGGTGAAGCAGCCGAATTCCTTCCCTTCATTACTTACTCAACAGTCTATAGCAAGTTATGGAGTTGGGTTAATGTGGTTTCTGTGTTGTTTAAATGATAGGACAAAATGAACTGATCATAAAAACTTGGAAAAGAGTTCAAGACCATGTGAATGGACATCTCCTCATCAAACTGAACATTGAGCCTAACAAGGTGCTCCAGGTACCTTTTCATTCTCAGCACATGGTGGCACACAGACTCTCCCTCTTTCATTTTGCAATCCATGAGGGCTTTGACCACTTCATATTTCTCTTGATGAGCTCTCTTGTGGTACTTTTCCACTAGTTTATTATTCATCTCATATGGCCAATAATCCTCATAGAACCTCTACAACTCAGGGACGATGGTGATGAGCAGGATGCAACTTTTAGAAGGCTAGTTGTTTTGGTAACAAGGGCTTCATTTATTTCAACGAGTTCCTTTTCAAGGACATATTTGTTTCTCTCAAATAGAAGATCCATATTAATGTTGCACATCCAATCATTATATATGGTGCCATCAAATGTCACCTTGGATACGATGGAGAGTAGGGAGAAACCCGAGTTGTAGGTAGACGATGATAGAGTATAAGCATCACCAGGAGTAGACAGCTATAGAAAAGAAAGGTAGTTTTAGCTAGATGATAAAATAATCCTAAATAATTAACCCATAATAAATAGTGAGGCTAGGATCCAACTATGCAATTCACAATCTAGAAGAAGGATGTTGTAATCTAATTGTAAATTTTATAAAGGTATGTAAAAGAAATTCACCAATTTCAAACAAAATGAAATTCCTAGATCTTTTTGAGATTCATTGAATCTATCAATGGCATGTTTAATCTCAGATTATGCTATTTCTATTTGTGATTGGGATACCGAGGATCACAAACAAGGTGTGAATAACCATGCAAATGTGCTTGGAAACCTCGATGTTATTTATCATCTCTAATTGATGTACTGGTTAGCCATACATGCTCCATCAACAATGATAATTATCGAGATGCCCATTACTACTATTTATAGTCCCTATTAGTGTGCTAATTAATCACATATGCTCCACTAACGACATATAAAGCATAATGTGCAATTTCATGGATTAGCATACAAGTTTACATTTTTCCTAAAGTAACTAAGAGTGTGATTTTTAAAATAGTTTATTTACTTTATATCAGTATGCTTTTTAATGAGGCGATGTCCTATCAAACTCGTTTGACTAACGACCCTCCATCACACATGAGAGTGGTGGGTGAGAGTGGACACCCATTCAATGCCCATTTGATACACCGCTTCCTTATACCCTCTTTATAACATGGTTTCGTGAATGATGCCTACTATTGATTTGACTGACTTTTCTTGTGCATATAATATATTAACATTTAATTACATACATATAAGGTGTATTTTAAAATCATTTCTAAAATACTAAGATTAATTAAAATTATGATTAATAAAAATTAATTTGATTTGAAAATAAACCAATAAGGATTAAACAATTTATTTACCATGAAACAACTAATCAAATAAATTTTAATCATAATCCAATACCCTCTAATTTCGAAATTAGGGTTTGGGTTTAACCCAAGAGTAATTATACAATTTTAAGGCGTTTAAAACTAAAAATTATCAAATAAGGAAACGCTAAAGAAATCCTACAAATTTCAAAAATCAAGGAGGGTTAGGGTTTCGATAATCCTTTCCTAAATTGAAATTCCACCAAAAGGGTTTAATCTAATTCAACTTTGTACAAGATCACAGAGAATATACACTCTGATACCACTGATGGGTTTTATATGTTTCAAAAATCATATTTTTGGGGGAAATACATTAGCCCTAAGTTTTCATACACCCTAAAGGATCTATGTTCTCACTATCATTTGCAAACAACAATTTTAATTCAAGAACCCAAATGTATAATGCTATTTTCAAAAATAGCAAAAAGGTTTAAGAAAAACACACCCCTTGATTATACTAGTAGATAATAAACCAGGGTAACCTTCTTGTAGTTGCTTGGAAGCTAGTACCAGAAATCTTATGTCTCTAATGGCTCATACCCAACCCTAGTGACTAGAAGGCTTAAAAAGAGAGGAGATGAGAGGTAGGATTTTCGTCCTTAGCTTGATGGGAGGGGATTTCCAAAAATATGAGGCTATGGAGGGCTTTATATAGGTGATTAAAGGGGCTTGGATAAGGCAGGTTTCCTTAGATAATCCTTATACATTTTGTTATCCCTTAAGTTTCCTTAGAGCCCAAGAAAAACTATAGAAACTATCTAGAACCCTTCCTAGAATTGGTCTAACCCTATCAAGTTCTAGAATTGTTCAATGCTCAATCTTTTGAACATTGTCACCTTTAGTCCTTCCATTTTTAATTATTCCAATTAATTCCAATTAATTTCTGATTAATCTATAATCAAACATTATAATTTCGAATTAACATATTTTTCTCAAAACATGTTAATAAATTATTTATTTTGATTTCTAATTAATTTATTAATCATATAAAAAACAAATAAATCACTCTCAGACACACACACTCTCTCTCTCTCTCTCTCTCACTCTGTATGTGTGTGTGTGTTGAGCATCAATGCTACCGGTTGATCTAAAACCAATTGGTGTTAGAAAAGGCGCAACCTTGCCCATATATCACATTTATCCCTCCAGGACTAGGCATTCGACTACAGCACTCCAGGCCATCGTGCGAGGACTTGGTCGATGCCATTTCTAACACCCAACAACCCCCCCTCCCCTCAGAAATTGTTCCTGGAGAGAATCCAACCTTCAACACTGGGTATGATACCACTTGTTGAGCATCAGTGCTACCGGTTGATCTAAAACCAATTGGCGTTAGAAAGGGTGCAACCTTACCCATATAGCGTATTCAGTCCCAAAGTACCAACACACAAGTAGATTACATATACAAATAACATCATGTACTAGGTCCACAACTAATAGACTGGATTGCCCTTGAGCCCAAAGTATCAGTCGGGCTTGCCTAACGGGCCCACATCACATATCTGGCTTTCTTTTGAGTCCATAGCATAAGTCTGGCTTGCCCCTGGGGCCCACAACTTATGTTTGGCTTGCTCCAACCTAGTCAGTCCTCAGACTAGAATTCCAATGTTCAGTCCTCAGTACAAGTCTGACATACCAACCAGGTCCTCAGCTCATATCTGGAATGCTACTGAGCCCTCAGTATGAGTCTGGCATGTCCTACCTGGCCCGCAGCTCATATCTGGAATGCTCCAGGGTTTGTTGGCTATAGCACGAAGTAGTACGACCTCAACCCAACCTACACAATATGTTGACATATAACAAATAATATCAAATAAAGATAAACAGACAATATCACAGGTAGCCCTATAGATCTACCAGACTAGCATATCAAACTAGCATGCATATCTATCCCGTACTCAGCATATCAACAAATACAAGGTTATCAAACCAATGGGACGGACTTGGTGTCGTCGAACCATAAGTATAGTGAGGAAAACTCACCTCATACTACAGAACATAAAGAAGATTCCTGGCTGATGGCTGCCAGATCCCCGAACCACGAATATCAAGACAACACGTCATCAACAACTATCCCCACGAATAATCTATGACTACAGATCCGCTAACATCCACATGCTATCAAATATCACAATGACAACTCGTCAACCTGAAGACCCTGACTCACGCTATGACTCCAAATTAGGGTAAAAGACCTTTTTACCCTTCTGCAAGCTTGGCACAGAGCCAAGGCCCAAACTAGATAACTAACTGCCTAAAATCCCAAAAATAACATCTAAAGCCCAAATATGGCCCAGTTTTCCAAATTGGGTCTAATTCTTTTCATGGACCTTTGCCCAAGAAAGCCCAACAAGATACAACAACCCAACAATGAATTCCAGATGGCCCAACAATGAATTCCAGATGGCCCAATGTAGCCCAACACAGCCCAGCCCAAACCGAAGCCCAAAACGCAAAAAGGCCCAAGCCTTCTAAGTACGTGGGGCGTACTCATCCTGTACGCTCATCGTACTGCTTGCGAGGCTTGTACGCGTTGCGTACTCACCAGCCTAAAGCCAACTTTCCAATTAAGCACTTAATCTGTTAAGACTTGGATCCAAACTCAAATTTGACTTTCCAAAGCTGGTTAATCACATAAAGTTGCCAACTTTATATGAATACATGGCTAAAAGGGGCTCTAGAGCTTAATACTTGACTTAAAACATGCATGGACCCATAACCACCATAAAGTTTGCACCTTTGTAGCCAATGAGCCCATGATATAACTAGATCTACACTTACAAACTTTTACAAACTACTTAATTCCTAATCGCCAACCAAGAGAGGCCAAAATGAGCAAAAATGCAACAAGAAGAAGATCCATGAAATGAGAAGGAAAGGTTTGAACTTTATACCTCCCAAGCTACCAAAAGGAGATGAAAATGTTGGATCTCAAAGCTTTCCCTCAAACAACAAGTCTTCAAGCTCCTCCTTCTTCTTCTAGATCCACAAAACCCTTCACAAATCCCTCAAGAGCTTCAAGATCACCAAACATGGCTAGGGGGTCGAATTAGAGTTTTAAGAGCATGAAGGATGACTTAGAAATGACCAAAAGGGGTATCATAAAGCTTATATAGGGGACAACACAAAATTTTGGGTTTTCTAACTGACCCTCATACGCCCAGCGTACTCCTAGTACGCCCAGCGTACGGGGCTTTACACCCCGCACCACCCTTCACATTACGCCCTACATTTACCACCTTACGCCAAGCGTACTGACCTCAGTAGCACTACGCCCCGCATATACCATTGGTATGCCCCGTGTACTTGGATTTCCTCCAAAACCGTACATACTCCAGAGGCCATAACTTCCTCGATCTATGTCCGTTTTCGATGAACTTTATATCCATGGAAAGGTGACAAGAAGTCCTACACTTCTAGAAACTCATCATAGTCTTAAACATCCCGAACTAGAACCCACAATTCATAAAGGCCCAAACGAACAAATTACACTTATACCCTTGGCCTCCGAAATGCCATCGAACACTCAGACCACTTAGACTTCAACACCCTCATCCAAAAGGGCCAACTCCTTTATTCCCCAAAGCTCCTAAGCCTTATGATAAATGATGATTGGTTCCATCCCTGAATAATTAAGCGATTCGAAACCGGGTGTTACAACTCTCCCCTACTTAAATTCGATCTCATCCTCGAAATCATTCCTTACCATCCCCGGCAGGCTTGATAGCCTGAGAGACACATCCACAACCTTGAACACAACAAAACCTTCCTAAAGCAACCGATCCCAGTAGAATTTTCCACTCGAAGAAGGTAATTCCACAATCCTTTCAAGAAACCCAATCTACTTATCTGAAGCCTGATGTCTCGAACTGGTCTGACTCCCTGACAGACCGCCCATACTAAACCAATACTAAAACTATAACACTTATCCATCGAGCTATTTACGTGAATACTGCTCACTTGTGATCCCTACAAGGAAACATAATCGCAGACCAATTGTTGTTGTCGCCAACCCTCCGCTTGACTAGGCTACGAAATACTGATATCCGTAACTGGCCAACCGACATGCTGAATCTAAAAATACTGAAACCTCATCACTTGCCCGACCTTTACATAGGTAAGACCATCCTAGAGCACAGACACATAAACTAAATCCCGAACCCTCCAGCTGAGGCCTTTGACATACATATTTCTTGATCCACATCTTTCTGAGTACTGACATTGCATGCATACACTCACGATTCCCTACGCGAGTTCACACTCAAAGCCTACTCTAAAATGGTCACTCATACTCTTCTCGAAGTCCCTTCCCTAAAACTGATGAGAATTCATTTATGAATCTACCCCTAGTCCCTGACTGGAGACACTAACAAAAACATGCAGAAATGATCCTTATAACATACCGACTGCGAACTTCACCCCGAAGCCCAACCATATGATGTACCAAAACCTTAACAACCCTTGAATCTCTTCTATTCCATTACCAACCACTGCTTCGCCGAGCCAAGATGACGAAACCAAGAATTTCCTCGTTACATCCAACCACAATATGAACCCAGGTATACCCCCACCTCGTCAACCACTCGAGGAAATCATCAAGATATTTATGACTTACGACTTCCCAACCAATTCCAACTTGAAAACCAACACCTTAGCAACAGCTTGCGAACAACCAGAAATATAATGCATACATTTCACAAGGAATTTCTGATTCTTGACTAATACTCCTCATAACCTTTTACTGCTTCCTTTATCCAACCAACAGATTTGCGACTCGCTCGACTCCCGGCAGTGCGTCGATACCGAAAGAACCACAAGTAGAAGAAATGACCAACCATATTTACTAGGCCCTCAGCTTGTGACTGGAATACCCCTACAAGGTCCTCAGCATAGGTCTGGATTACCTTCGTGCCCACAACATGAGTCTGGAATGCACTCCCTCGCCCTCATCCCATGTTTGGAATGCTCCCGCCATCACACCGACCTTGACACCATTGCATCAATCGCCCAACACTCCGGGCCTGAAGATGATCGCCTCATACTATGCCTTGAAAGGACCTAGACAAATCCCTCACAATTCCAACTAAGTACAACGATGCTGCTACCAAGGCAGAACCTTACGATAACATGACCGCACATGGCCCGAGAATAGGATAACAATTGCACTATTGATCTAATTCGAAAGCTAAAACCCAAAAGAACCATGCATATAATTCGAACCAAGTGCTCTCATGCTATCAGGCGCAGCTCATGTGAAATATCACCATCCATAATCTCATATAAAAAAGGGAAGAAACACCTACGAGAATCAAAATAACCCTTCAATCAATAACATAAAACATCCCCACAAGCAGTCACAACAAGATACCATACTTGATTGAGACTGAACGGATTCCACCACCACACAATTAGCTCGATAAGACTTCCACAGATCTCGAAGGTTGCCAAAACCTGGGTCTACTATGAACCAATATCCCACTCTACCCTTGAGGGTAAACACGTACGAAGGCCCAAAGAACATAGCACATACTGAACTTGATGACAGATTGACCCGACCACTGAATCTCGGCTGCCACAATTAGACATTCAAGAGAACCACCGTTAAATGATAAACCCTACGACCGGCGGTCAAGGACACATTGAAACTTAATCTAGAGAATCAAAACTCGCATCGAACAGAACATAACCGTTTCTGAAAATGATTCCCGAATCAATATTTGCCCAACTAATCCGAAAACAACAATCCAACAACGAACTGGCAATTCCTCAATGGCTAAACTACTCAACCCGGGAATCCCAGTTCTCCCCTACTTAAGGCTCGAACTACCACCCACAGGTGCTTAATACAAATCATAACTCCAACCAGCTTGAGCAGGTACTATCCTTCTTAACTCTGGAAATTACGAGCCTGCTCACTCCTTCTACAAACTCGGAAAATTGAAAGGGAATAAGTCTTGCCGCATATAACAACATTCCAATCCATCAATCAACCATCCCACTTCCAGCTACAAAAACCAATCCAATCATAATCATCGTTCACTTCTTGAGTCCCGTGACTCGAATACTTGGCCTCGAGCAAAACCTATGAGGCCTCAAACCAAAGCTCCCTAGGTCTGCACCAATAACCCATATCAATAACGCCACTGGAGCTTACAACACTTACCAGGTTCATCTATATGCCTAAGCAGCTACAACCAACAGATTGACATGAACAGAGACACTGTCAAGCATCATGGTATCCAACCAAGCTAACTTCTCTGACCAACCCTTAGATTCCCCGAAACTTTCCTTGATTCGAGAATGAATCATGTGTTTCCAGTAGTACGGGCCAAATATTATCATCCATGCCTATCCATACTTTCCTCAAGGATTTTTTCGGGTCCTATAAGTCCTAGTCACAAATACTCCTGAAACCTGCTCCTCGGCAAAAAACCGCACTAAATACTCCCTAGGTTATCCTAGGACTCACCTACACCCCCTCTACCATCATCTGCTAAAGAACCCTACCAACGCCAGCTAACCACTTCACGAATACAATAAGGACTCAACCCTACAACGGTTGGACTCAGACAAGAGCTGCACAATAGGTCCAAGTCCTTTATCCTAAGATTATTTAATCCTCATAACATGTAACTTAATGTACTCATTTGATGGTTAACTCTCATCAGCATGGCTCCCACAAAGCATAAACCAAGCAACATTCGAGCAGAGAAGCTGAATGGCACTAAATTGCAATAAAATCAGATGTATCCTCATACGAAATCCCCGATCTTAAACTCCCCAGAGTGTCTAATCATTCCTCACTCTGACCCATAATACACTGCACCCACTCATGAAACTTCCACCAACCATGCAGCACTCGTGTATGCTAGCCATACATAACACTGGATCCAATAGACAGTCGAATGATAGATCCTACCCTAAGCCCATAACCAGACAAGGAACATGAAATAAAGCCAAACCAAAATATTCCTAGGCAATATAATCTTAGTTATGTACAACTATGATGCATACACTAAGCAACTACAGTAATGATGTCAATTTCATATAAGGAAGAACCCTAGGCTATCAGTCATCATATAATCAGAAAATTCTATCATCCAATTCATGAAGATCCCTAGCCTATCACTATCATATTGTTCTAACATATCACAATATCAAGGAATAGTGTGGTAACTTGGGGACAACTTACATGCTCCGACTGATCGTACACATCGCATCCTCCTTTGGTTATTTTCAAAGCAACTTTGAAAGGTAATTATAAAACCTTTACCTTGAAAACTATTTTCAAAACCCTTTTTCCTTAGCTTGAGACTGGGCCCACACGAGTGTTCCTCTAATTCACTCAAACCAAGGCTCTGATAACAACTTGTAACATCACAAAAATTTCTACAAATTTAAACCTTTAAAAAAGAAACCATTTATTAGCAAAAGTGTTTACAAAAACATTGTCTCCAGGACATGATTTAAAACCAGAGTCTCTTAAGATCCAATCTGATTTGAAACCGAGGATGTGTACATTCACGCCTTCGCCTTGCCATGAATCGTCTAAAGAACCTAAAACCATAACTAAAACGGTAAGCACAAAGCTTAGTGAGTTCCCCCAAAGTACCAACACAAAAGTAGATCACATATACAAATAACAACATGTACTGGGTCAACATCTAATAGATTGGATTACTCCTGAGCCCATATTATGAGTCCAGCATGCCAAACGGGCCCACAACTCATATCTGGCTTGCTTTTCAGCCCATAGCATAAGTCTGGCTTGCCTCCGGGGCCCACAGCTTATGTCTGGCTTGCTACAACCTATTCAGTCCTCGGACTGGAATTCAAATGTTTAGCCCTCAGTACAAGTCTGGCATACCAACCATGTCCTCATATCGTAACTGGAATGCTACTGAGACCTCAGTATGAGTCCGACATGCCCTACCTAGACCTCGGCTCATATCTGGAATGCTCCAAGGTTTGTTGGCTATGAACCCACACAATATGCCAACATATAACAGATAATATTATATATAGATAAACATACAGTATCACAGGTATCCCTATAAATAGGCCAGGCAATCGTGTCGTGTTCGGGTTTTTCAGGTTGGCTTGTCTAAATATGCCAACCCGAACACGACCCGTTTAACTATATAGGTCATGGGTTAGCGGGTCACGAGTTAGCGGGTTTGGAACATAAACCCATATATGACCCGTCAACCCATTTATTTATATGGGTTCATCTGTTGGCGGGTTCGTGGGTCAGATTTGGGTTTGTGGGTTTGTGGGTCAGATTTGGGTTCGTGTGTTCGTGGGTTAAATTCCAGAAATAAAATTGATAGTTAAACATGAATAAATTCTTGATGCAAACAAATCCGAATTTTAGAAACTTAAGCCTTAAACAACCAAATGAAAATTAAAAACATTCATGGAAACATGTTCAAACGAAAACATTAATACAAACATAGATAAATTCAATCACAAACCTTGACGTTGTTTGATAATGATTTAATCGTTCATGTCGCCATTCTTCATGAGTTCGTTTTGCCATTCATCACAAAGAGGAGACCGAGAGAGGGCTTATTTAATTTTGTTTCTGAGATACTGAGATTATTTTGGGAAAACATCAAACGTGTTGCAATGCAAATTAACGAATGGTTACCCTTAGGTCAAATGGTCAATTGTATCGAGTATCCTATCCTAGTATAAAGTATAAATCATATAGTGTATAATACTTAATACATTTAAAAAGTATATAATTTTTTTAATTAAAATTCTAAACGGGTTGGCGGGTCAACCCATATATTTTTTGAGAAACCCATATGTGACCCGTTTAATAAACGTGTTGATGGGTTGGCGGGTTGACGGGTTGAAAAACTCAACCCAAACCTGTTTATTTCTTGTCGTGTCACGAGTCGTGTCGCGGGTGGTGTTGAGAATTTTCAGGCCTACCTATAGATCTACCAGGCTAGCATATCAAACTAGCATGCATATCTATCCCATACTCAGCATATCAACAAATACCAGGTTATCAAACCAATGGGCCGGCCTTGGTGCCGTCGACCCGTAAGTACAGTGAGGAAAACTCACCTTACACTGCAGAACATAAAAATGATTCCTGGCTACTGGCTGCCAGATCCCCGAACCACCAATATCAAGACAACACCTCATCAACAGCTGTCCCCACGAATAATCTCTGACTGCAGATCCGCTAACATCCGCACGCTATCAAATATCACAATGATAACCTGTCAACCTGAAGCCCCTGACTCACACTATGAGTCCAAATTAGGGTAAAATACCTTTTTACCCTTCTACAAGCTCGGCCTAGAGCCAAGGCCCAAACTAGATGACTAAAGGCCCAAAATCCCAAAAATAACATCTAAAGACCAAATATGGCCCAGTTTTCCAAATTGGGTCTAGTTCCATTCATGGACCTTTCCCCAAGAAAGCCCAACAAGATATAACAACCCAACAATGAACTCTAAATGGCACAAAAATGAATTCCAGATGGCACAATGTGGCCCAACACAGCCCAGCCCAAACAGAAGCCCAAAACGCAAAAAGTGTTTGGTTTTGTATACTACAACATCCTATGGTGCACATACAACCCTAAAAGCTTTGGATCTATGTTTTCTCTAATTATACATGTAATATTGTTTCCAAAGCTTTAAGCCTACAACTAGCATACAATTGATATAAACTACATAGAAATGAGTTATAGAATTACCTCTTTGTTGTAGCTTGTAGTTTTGGCCTTTAAGAACTTAGTGCCTCAAGTGTTGAACCTCAAATGGTTCACAACACACCTTGGACAAAGGATGACTTTTGAGAGAGAATGTATTGCACCAAAATCGACTCATATGAACTTCAAGAACACTAGGGTGCCGATTTGGTCTATGGAGCAACATATATATATATATATATATATATATATATATATATATATATATATATATATATATATATATATATGTATATATATATATATATATATATATATATATTGTACGATTCCAAAGGTCATGGGTAAACCCTAATCCATACCCATGGGTTTATGATCCATGGTTCATGTGGCCCGACTCTTTATGTATCCTTACATAAACTTAGCCCAACATGGATCAATAGCCCAATCCATATGTTTCACTAATTACCATAATTAGTCCTTATAGATTTAATTAGTCTCTTTTGATCATTAAATTAATTCCAACTTAATTCTTGATCAATACTAATTAAATCATATAATTTCATATTAATATATTAGAACTTATTGTTGGGTCTGGGGTTTTGCGTCTTTGGGCTCGTGTTATAGTCCATTTTGTATTCACGGTTTGGGCCTGTCCAACCGTGTTTAGTCTTTAGGGTTTATATATAGTGCATGCATGCTTAGATTAGATACGCTTCTTATTGATTATTTTGCATTGAATCAAACTGTAACCCTAGCACACCTTTACAGTTGAAGTTCTTCATCAAGCTCTTCTGAGGTGGAGCATAATATAATCATTCGACATTCATCTGATTCATTCTTGTGTTCTTTCATTGCTTTATATTTGTTTATCTGTTAAGAATTTGTCGATCAAATAGTGCATTAATCTCATCAATTGGTATCAGAGCGGGAGACTGTGTAATACATACGCATATCTTCTGTTTGAAGAATCCATTAGGGTTTTCGCTTTTATCGAATCTACAGGAGCCATTGGTTTTATTTTCAGTGTTTGATAAAACCCTAAGTCAAACTTTACAAATCTGATTCTAGCAGATAAAAGAAGAAGGTCATCATGTCTCACGACGATTCTCAAATCAATCCGATCAACATCTCTAACAGCATTGGATCCACTACTATGATTCCCATTCTCTACACTCAAGAGTATGAAGTATGGACGCACCACTTCGAGGACTACGTGGTTGGATCAGAAGGCAATGGCTATCTGATCTGGGAGGCGATTACCTTGGGTCCATTCATTCATTCTGGAACGAATAGACAAATTAAGACACAAAAGGAGTATAACCAACTCTTGATAGATGTTGAGAAGATTCCTCAAGACGAGAAAGACAAGCTGTTGTGTAATGTCAAAGCCATGAGAATGATTAGATTCTCTTTTCCATCTGACACATTTCGTCTAGTAAGCTCATGTACTGCAGTAAAATAAATATGGGATAGGCTGAAAGAGTTGTATTCCACAGATGAGGATCTAGAGCACTCTATCCAAACCCTGTTGCTCTCTGAGTTCGGTGCTTTCCAACAAAAACCGGAAGAGAAACTCATTCAGACATTCGATCGCTTCAACCATCTGCTTAGTAAAATGATCAAGCATGGTATTGAAAGAAAGGTGATAGAACAAAAGGTTACATTCATGAATGGCCTTAGACCCAAATAGATGGCAGTGGTCTCGACTGTGAAGGCTCATGAGCAATTTAAATCCTATTCGCTGGCGAAACTGATGGGTATTCTCAAATCGCATGAAAGTGTGGTGTCAAAAGAAGCGAAAGTAGTTTCAGGTGTGGGATCCTTGGCCCTTGTTTCTAAGAGCAAGATATGACAGAAGAAGAGGAAGAGTCAGATATGTCCGAATATGATCTGACAAGTGAAGAATATGCTATGATGATTACTAACCCGAAGAAGTATGCCCGTAAAAAGTTCCCTGTCAACAAGAACCGAAACTGGCAGGGAAGTTACAATTCTGAAAAGACGAAAGAGGAGACCAAGAACATTTCTCAGAAGGACGAAGAAAGGAAGGAGAGCAAGCTTATGGGTGATTCAGGATATGATTGCAACTACTGTCACGGCAAGAACCACTTTGCTAAGGATTGCATGCTGAGAAAGATGTCTGAGAAGAAGGATGGTGAAGATGACAAGGTTTACTACATGCGTAAGCTGGAGGAACGGAAGAAGAAGAAATCTACTAACAGTTCTATGAATGCTTTAATTGTGCAGGAAAAATGTGATAATGATGAGTTCGGTGGCGTACAACTCTGGTCTACCGACTCTTAAGACGATGAAGTACGAAAGCCCTCGCATGGCAGAGCCTTCGTGGTGAAGAAGGAAAGTGAAAAGTTTGTTGGACGATGCTTGATGGTGACGGCTGGAGCATGACATATGAGGGGCTATAAGACCGAAGGTGAGCATGATGAAGCGAAGGAAAAGGAAGAAAAATGTTTCGCGGCCAAACCTTTGAGTGAAAGGATCAATGATTGTGATCAGTTGATCAAGAAGGTACAATCCACTCTTGAATCACTTAAAATACCAGTAACCAACTATGAAAAAGACTTAAACAAATTAAAATTCAACTTTTCTAATTTAAGTGGAATTCTAATTCAAAGACGTCTAGCGAATGCTAACCTAACTGATCAACTCAGCAGGGTATCTTCCAAGAGTGAGGAAAGAAGGATGTGAATTGAGCAGAAGGAATTGGAGTTAGTTAGGGCTAAGGATGAACTTATTTATTTGCAACGTGACAATTTGAAGTTTTTAAAACAAAGGAATATTTTTTGTTTGATTGCTAAACGTTTATATACAAATATCACCCAGTTGCATCTAGATTGTGAAATAGGAAAAAGTATTCATAAAATGATTTTGCCCTTCCTTGAATTCAAGGAGGATGAAATCGATGTTGAATGTTATGAGTATTAATCTATTGTGTCCTCAGAGAAGGTTTCAGAAACCTACAAATATGGACTGGACAAAATTGAGGCCTTTATTGAGTCCAAAGAACACAAAAGTATGCTTAAGAATCTATTGGACGAAAATGACAAATTACAAATCAAGGCCGAGACCATACAGAAATTTGACTCATCGAATGTCAAATTAAGTTCAGAACATAAGATTGATGTGGAAACCACTTCTGAATTTGACGATGACAGTGAGATGAACGAAATCTCTGTAGAAGATGAGGTTGATTGTTCTGAGTTTCTTAAGAACGAACCCAAGCCCATGAAACCTCTCATATCTTAAAATTATGTTGGGTACGCTCGCTTGTCCAAGGACAAATACAAGGTCCTCAAAGAAAAGGCAGTTGTTTATCAAAAGGTGCAAACTGTGCCTAATCAAGTGTATGCCGTTACAGGGGTGACTAAGAAACAGACAGTGGAGTTGACCGCCTTGGTTGACAACGATAATGCCGAAGGTTGCGAAAATTACTTCTGGTCAGCCTCTATTGACAACGCTGATGAAACAGTCGGTCTGTCGGAGCGCACTTTATGGAGAGTCAAGGGCAAATATGTGACCGAACCAGTCAACAAACCTTCAAGTTTCGATAAACCCGGTTCACGTGGAACAATAGACATACCAAACGAACCACTGAGAGCGTCCATCGAATCATCAACAACAACCGAAGCTCATAAGAAGAATACGAAACCCAAAGCCAACATACACTTGAATCAAGAGCAACTTGCAGAACAGAAACGCCAGAGGAACAAAAGATATTTAAAGAATCTTAATGAGAGGAAACAGTTTTGGCAATCCCAGAACCCTACCTATGTTCACTCTAAAAAGGCTTCCAATCTGAAGATAAAACAGGAATCAAAAGCCAAGTCTTCTTCGTACAATCATTACCAGTCATAGAGTCAGAAGAACCGAAAGCCCAGCTTCGGTCCCAACACTAACAGTCAGATGAACCGAAAGCCCAGCTTCAGTCCCAACACTAGCAGTGACAAGAACCGAAATCCCTTTTTCGGTCCTAAAATCCATCCCCAACCAAAGACGAACCAAGTGAAGGATATCAAAGGAAAGGGAAAGCTCTTCTCGTATTCTGAAGTCAACATTAAGAAAACTTCAGCTAACCCTAGGGACCAAAAGACTAACAAAACAACTAAAAGTGAACCATGTGAATCACCTCAACCAAAACAAGCGAACAACAAAATTGAAGTTTTTACCATTAAAAGAGAAAATGACACCACCTTAATAAAAAGAACATATGTGATAGATCTTTCTGTTTCACTTCCCTATTCTATGAAAGACTCACGAGGGCCCAAGAAACTTTGGGTTCGTAAATCTGCTTAATTTTTTGCAGGTTATAAGTGACGAGTAGTTCGACAACGAATGGTATATCGATAGCGGCTGCTCACGTCACATGACAGGAAGAAAGGAGGAGCTAATGGAGTTTCGGTCCCTTAAGAACGATGGATGTGTCAAATACAGGAACAATTCATATGGCACAATCAAAGGGTATGGCATGATCACAAATGGTGAGTTCTCAATAAGAAAAGTTGCATACGTGGAGGGATTGCAACACAACCTCATCAGTGTCTCTCAACTAGTTGTGGGGACCGGATTGAAAGTTTCGTTCGATGATAAAGGCTCTTAGATAGTTGAAAAGCAAACGAAGAAAGTTCTATTGAAATCTGAGCGCAAAGGGGAAATGTATCCTCTCAATATCAACCCAATTCAAGGGAAGCCAACAATATGCCTGCTGTCGAAAGCTAGCTCAGCTGAAAGTTGGTTGTGGCACCGAAGGCTCTCGCACCTCAACTTCAAAGATATTAACAAATTGGTGCATGGTGATCACGTGCGAGGACTTCCAGTTCTCAAATTTGATTAGGAGCATTTATGTGCCGCATGCGAAATGGGAAAACAAATCCGAAAGAGTCACCCTACTCGCATTAATACAAAGATCATCGAACCTCTTGAGCTTCTTCACATCGACTTATGTGGCCCTTCGGCTATCGAAAGCATCGGTGGTAATAAGTTCATACTTGTTATTGTAGATGATTTTTCACGTTTCACCTGAGTTTTCTTTCTCAAACAGAAATCAGAGGTGACTCCTAAGCGAAAGATTTTCATCAAGCAAGTGGAACTGCAACTGCGAAAGATGGTGAGGAACATAAGAAGTGATAACGGGCTGGAGTTCAAAAACAATGACCTTGAAGAATTTCTAACTGAAAAGGGGGTGTCTCACAACTTCTCTGCTCCGTATACTCCACAACAGAATGGAATTGTCGAAAGGCGAAACCGTTCATTGTGTGAGGCCGCCCGAACCATGTTGAGTTTGCTTCCCTACCACTATATTTCTGGGTTGATGCTATAGTCAATGCATGTTTTACCCAGAACCAAAGCTTCATCAACAAGCGATTTTCCATCACTCCATACGAAATTTTGAATCATCGCAAGCCTAATGTCAAGTTTTTCCATGAGTTCGGTTCACGATGCTTCATTTTCAACTCAAAAGAGCACCGAAAGAAGTTTGATGTCAAGGCAGATGAAGGGATTTTTCTTGGTTATTCACTTACTTCAAAGGCATATAGGGTACTGAATAAACGCTCAAGGAAGATTGAGGAAACCTACTATGTGACTTTTGATGACAACTACATGAAGAAAATTCGAACAAGCGAAGTTCCAACGGAGGAAATCTTTCCTGAATCAGGTCAAGTCTTAGTTCCCATATCCAATCTGTTTGAAGAATATATGATGCTCTTCGATGAACCAGAAAGAGCAATTCACTCAGAAGCAAAAGCAACAGATAATAAAATCGACAACTTGAAAAAGATCATCGACGAAGCTGCTAAAGATATGGAGAACGAACTTCATCAACCAACCGAGAAGCAGACCCCAAGCGAACCACCCGAATCTAGAAATTCTCCAATTTCAAACGACTCTCCAAAAGAAAGCTCTACATTCCTGGGGGAGAGTTCGACAACACCAAAATCCACTGATTTGCCTTTCCAGGGGGAGAATCCTTCACTAACAACAAACCATAGTGATCCAACCGAGGGGGAGAATCCTGAACCTGAAATGGGATTCGCTTCGCCATTTGAGGGCGAGAATGAACATACAAATGACGAAGGCGATCTATCAGAACTGGAAGAAGAAATCAATGCTTAGCTGGATCCGTTCTATGATCCAAATTACCCTCCTCTCACGAAATGGACAAAAGATCATCCTAAATCTCAAATCATTGGTGAATCTTCTGACAGAGTTCTCACACGCTCTCAATTGAAGGCGAAGCAAACTGCTTTATTTTCTCAAGTAGAATTCTGCATGTTTAACTCGTTTGTCTCCAAAATTGAACCGAAGACGGTAAATGCTGAGCTTGATCACTCCGATTGGGTGCAAGCTATGCAAGACGAACTCCATGATTTTGAACGAAATCGAGTTTGGAGACTGATTCCTACTCCAAAGGATGCATCAGTTGTTGGAATAAAATGGGTCTTTAGGAATAAGATGGATAAAGAGGGTAATGTTATTCGCAACAAAGCGAGGCTGGTTGTGAAAGGATATTGTCAGAAAGAAGGGATATACTATGAAGAGACCTTCGCTCCAGTATCAGGGTTAGAATCAGTAAGAATCTTTTTGGCATATGCTGCACACAAAAACTTTGAAGTTTTCCAAATGGATGTCAAGTGTGCTTTCTTGAATGGTGAATTCGAAGAAACGGTGTACGTTGAGCAGCCACCTGGATTTGTGAACGAGAAGTATCTGGATCATTGTTACATTCTGGATAAAGTTGTCTACGGTTTCAAACAGGGTTCGGTTGACCCAACCTTCTTTCGCAAGAAAGAAGGCGAACACTTAATGATAATTCAAATTTACGTCAATGACATCATCTTCGGCTCCACGAATCCTAGCTTAACAGCTGAATTCAGGAAGTTGATGGAGACTAAATTTGAGATAAGCGCAATGGGTCCGATCAACTTTTTCTTTGGACTGAATATTAGACAGGGACCAGAAGGCATTTTCATTAATTAGGAGGCTTACACGAAGACTCTGCTAGCAAAGTTCGGTATGATGGGAGACTCTAAAGTAAAGGTTCCAATGGCATTCGGCAAAAAGTTAACACCATCTCTGGAAAAACCAGCTGTTGATGTGACACTCTATCGTCAAATGATAGGGTCTCTTATGTATCTAATAGCTAATAGACCAAATATTATGTTTTCTTTCTGTTATTGTGCTAGGTTTCAAGCGAACCCAAGAGAACCTCATATGATTGCAGTGAAAAACATCTTCCGGTATTTGAAGCGAACGTCGTCTCTCGGTCTATGGTATCCTGCAAAATCCGGTTTCTTTGTTCAAGCCTTCTCTGACGTTGATCTTGGTGGATGTGGACTGGACCGAAAGAGCACAACTGGCGGGTGCCAACTCCTTGATGGTAAACTTGTCAGTTGGCAATAAAAGAAACAAACTTGCGTGTCTCTTTCTACAGCCGAAGCTGAGTATATCGCAGCGGCATCATGTACTTCGCAAGTCATATGGATACAAAGCCAACTTAGGGATTATGGCCTAAGCATGAAGAAGATTCCCCTATACTGTGACTCTAAAAGCGCAATCAGAATTTGTCACAATCCAGTGCAACACTCCAAGACAAAACATATTGCACTAAGATACCATTTCAACAAGGACCATGTTGAAGATGGTAATATCGAAGTCCATTTCATTAGATCTACTGATCAACTGGCGGACATATTCACCAAGGCCTTACCTGAAGCAAGCTTCAATAAGATACTCCAAGGCTTGGGAATGATGGAAGCTGAATTAGTACCGGAACCCCTTTCCTCTCACTAAAACTATACAAGCGAAATAGAGCGAACGCTCGGTCTATTTCGGTTCCAGAATTTTTTGGAACCGAAATGAACCGAACGCTCGGTCTATTTCGGTTCTTGAATTTTTAGGAACCGAAATGAACCGAACGCTCGGTCTATTTCAGTTACAGAATTTTTTGGAACCGAAATGAACCGAACACTCGGCCCAACTTTATCCAAAAGTTGGAACCGAAATGAACCGAACACTCAGTATACCGAAATGAACCAACCGAAATGTTCCTCTTACCAAGCGTCACTTGAAGGATCTCAATACCAAGCTTGATCAGCTACTAGGATCTTCTGCTACTTCCTCCACTTCAGTATACTCTGATGCTGCTATGAAGGCTTTGGTTGAAACTTTTATCAAACAGCATGATCAGTCTATTGACAAAGCTACTCAAGTTGTTGAGGCTGTCACTCTCACTTCCAACAACGCTATTGCCGAGGTAAAAACCCTTATTTCTGATTCAAAGACATTCATGGAATCTCATCAAAGCACTGCAGAGGCCAATACCATTAAAGCAAGTGAAGCCATTGCCTCTCTGTCCAAATCTCTTAAGGCTGAAAGAGAAAAATTTGAAGCAGTCCGTCAAGGTCTTCAAGCTGATAGTGCTACCCTTCTTTCTTCTGTTGATACACGTCTTGCCAAATTTCAAGCATACCTTGCCCTGGATAGCCAAGTGAGGGAAGATCTTGCTCTCTCCCAATCTCAGATTGCCAATCTCACTTTGGTACTTAGTCAAGCACAAAAGGAGATTGAATCCCTCAAGACCGAACGCACAGTGTTTAAAAGTTGTGTGAGTGATGTGCATCTACTTCTTTCAAATCTTTTGGATGCTCACGATTCGGTTCTTACAATCACTGTCCGACAGAACTTAAAGGAAAAACTTCTTCCTGCTTTGGAATTGTTATGTCGGATAGAGGGTGTTACGGAGCTGATTGCTACTCCGCAACAAGAGGGAGAAGATTCTCAAAATCCACCCAAACACCCACCCCCGAAAGAGACTGGTAAAAATAAAACAAATCAGCCAAAGGTCACCACTGAACCGAAGGATAATGTAGCCTCGGGTTCTAGTGTGTTGGACAAAAAGAAGGGAATTATGGGTCATAGTGATGACGAGGAGGAAACTGAGGAAGACCTTCTAAAAAGAAAGAAATATGATAAAGAGCTTGATGAAACTCTGAAAGTGGCCAGAGAAGAAGAAGAGAGAGAGAGAATAGGGAAAAAGAGGCACATGATACGCCGGAGTGCAAGAAAGCTCTATTTCCTTTATGGACTGTGGAGAAGCTAATAAAAGAAGCAATTGAGTTTCCAAGCACTCACTGGCTGGAACCAGTGACTTCGTTTGATTGTGAAAACACCAAGGACTCACAGTTTTATATGCCTATAACCCGAAAGGCCTTTGTGTTTCACAGTTGTGATGTGACTGTAAATATTCCTTCTCTAGACCCGAAGGTTGATCGGGATCTTATTGATTTTTATCTCAAATATTCTCAACCCCAGTACTTGACGTGGAGTGCACAGAAAATTACATCCGTCAAGGTACTTAAGCCTACTTCGGCAGGGCCTTTTGTCAATGTTGGTTTCAGGGTGACCCGAGGGTCAGATGATTCGGTTCATATGTTTACACTGGCTGATCTACCCAACTTGAATCCCCACGATTGGATTCTTCTAAACACCATTCTGCTCTCCAATCCACACCAGTACGATCCAATCATTGATCATATCAAGAGAATGCTAGCTTCCTACATTCATGAGGTTGCTAAGATGGATCAGGAGATTGCTCTTGTCATGAGGAAAAGGCCTACAGTCAAACCCATTGGGACTTCATGCGATGCTACCAAGATGAAGATGGGCAAGATTGATTCTAAGTATCGTGCTGTTATGTTCACAAGACAAGACAATCAGAAGTTTGTGTTCTATCTTGATGACAAACACCTGTTTTCCACGGCTTGCTTGGAGCATATTTTGGATATCATCCACAGGTGTAAACAGAACGAAGCTGCAGATAAGAAGAAATTCACGGATATGCTTCGGTGGTATATAGACTTCCGTCATACTCTTCTTGCTATCATACCGAAGCTCTTCAAGACAGTGAAGAAGGGTGCTGTTGCCCAGCCCATTTGACCTCCCACCTCTATTGACGCAAAGGGTGAGATTGTTGGGTCTAGGGTGTTGCGTCTTTGGGCTCGTGTTATAGTCCATTTTGTATTCACGGTTTGGGCCTATCCAAGCGTGTTTAGTCTTTAGGGTTTATATATAGTGCATGCATGCTTAGACTAGATACGCTTCTTATTGATTATTTTGCATTGAATCACACTGTAACCCTAGCTCACCTCTACAGTCGAAGTTCTTCATCGAGCTCTTCTGAGATGGAGCAAAATATAATCATTCGACATTCGTCTGATTCATTCTTGTGTTCTTTCATTGCTTTATATTTGTTTATCTGTTAAGAATCTGTCGATCAAATAGCGCATTAATCTCATCACTTATAATATATTAATAAATCAGAAATAACCTCCTCTCAAAAGTCCATCCTATGAAATTGTCCTGGTGATATGCAAACCAAATGGACCATGTTACTCTCGGGTCAAGTACATACCAATTATACTTATTGGCTTTGACACCTAATCCAACAGTCTCCCACTTGGATAAGTCTAATAACTATTATTTCAAGTATGACTCCAAAATCCCGACTAGCAATCGAAGCTCTTAAAAGCCGTTGTCGAACTCTGACCTAGTCAATGACGCGTCCATTAGATAAGGGATCACATATTCCTCCATTCTACAAGATATCATGTGGACTGAGACATGGATTATAATCATTCTCTCTGTCCATCTGTTGTTTCCTGATTTACGATTTATGACGACTGACTAATTGAACAAATCAAATCAGTCCAGGCTTAGCCAAGCGCATGGGGTTGTCATCACTAAATCATCGATGGACCCAAAAATATCGCTTTTATCCCTCTAAGGGTAAAAGGAATGGATAAACTTCGACTTAAATGCTTGCTTGTACATACTCATCAGATCACACACAACAATATGTTTTATAACACCAAGTTACTGGTGCGTTTACATATGTCAATGTGCAACCGACATGTAAATTACAACTTACATGTCTTGGTTTCAAGAATATAAGATATCATCGTCTCACAATCACTCGTGATAAAATCCATGAAGTGATTCAGATGAGAATGGGTTTAATCCAATACTCAAATCTTATTACAGAAGTACTCATGAGCACTGCAAGCAAACTTGTGCTATGTCTAAACGCCTTTAGACAATCTACAGACCCATTCATGACAGTCTTGCCTCAATACCTACTTCCAAAGTATGATTGACAGTGGATGGTTTGAATAACCTAGTTAATTAGGAAGTCAAAACATGCAAAGTGAAACACAAGAATAATCGAATCTGATATGGTCTCAGAACTTTTGAATGTAAATAAAACATCTTTTATTTAATCACCATATTGATTACACATTATTCATGGTATAATGTTTCGATTAATCAACTAAACACTTGAATTAAAACAATATTTATCTCATGCTCTAAGCATGCACGCTATATTTGCTTATGGTTCTTTCTTTGTGAAATAGATCAATTGAACACATCTTCAATGAAACTTATTTCACAATTCCAAATCCTTACTGTAAATGTAAGAATACCAAATTCTTGCCATTTACTATAATCTGTTAGATTCTAAACTTACATGCAATGATCCTCTTGTGATGAATATGCACAAAAGTCACAGAGACTTGACAACAGACATTACAAAGTATTCCAATGGAGAGAAATTCCATGTAAACGAAGTCTCAAATTCAAAGTACATTCCTTTGAGCATCCTTCTTGCATTAAGTTTTCTAATCTTACACAGATTTAAAGAATAACTTCCAGTTATGGAAACATTTCTATATTCCCATTTTGACTATCACTTATAAACCAGAGTTGCCTCTTTTCAGAATATGTCAATATGGTCCTTCCAAAATTAACACTTATACTTCCAACTGTCCATGAGCAAACAGTCTTTGGTAAACCTCAGATTATCCTCGACAATTGATTAACCATTTTAGTCATATCTCGTCCTAGTCCCTTTTCCCTCTTAATGCCCTAGGCATTTGGAAAATTAGAACAAATTTATATTATATCATATGTAATCAATCCTATACCCGAAGCATATGGGATACGATACATAATGTTTTACATGAAGACATGATACTTTGCCACTCTCTTGCTATAATCTTTCCACATATAGAATTTCCTTATGTTGAATCATTTCAACATAACATTCATATATGCTCTTGACTAAATTTGATTAAAATCTTAATCTAAGCTTTTAGATTTGAAATGAAGTATGAATTCCTCTCCCTTAATTATAGCAAAACAACTTTTCAAACCCTGCATCTTTGCAAATTGAAACTTTTGTTTTCTTTAACTAACATTGCTAAATTACAACACTTAACATAATAATTATGCTCCCACTAACATGATAATTATATCCTTATTATCATAACACTTATGCTCCCACTAGCTTTGACATGTATCCAGAAAGCAGTTGGACTTCTGGAAATCAATACTTATTGACTTTCTTACCAAAGTTCAGATTTCTGATACGAGATGCTTCGATAAGACTTTATCTAAGCTTCCCAAAATCATACACCTTTCCTTAGATAGCTCACATGTGTGTATAAACAATTTTACAACTTACAACAATAAGTCTCAAATATTTAGACTTTTGCCATTTCTCACAATTCGAACTATGAAGAGGGATGTCGTAATCATAATCGAATTTGAGAAATGCAGTATCACAATTGCTGACGATTTAAAATCTAATTAGTGAAAGTGTTTCCTCACAATCATTTTCATGAAGCGGAGACAACCTTATGATACTTAGATTTTTTAATGGTTTATGTGTTCCTATCCATGTGAATTTGTCAAAACCATAATCATAAGACAAGGTTAGTGACAAATCCAAACTCATATGGACCGAACTTGTTCAATCTTAATTTCTTGACACATGGTAGCACAGGGTCTACCATTGCTTCCAAGTTGTTATGAAAACAATTGAGAACTCATATAACTCACAAGAATAGTCAACTTTAAGTGGAATAGGAACATAAATAAGAATATGTCAACACGATAGGTTATAAACCTCAAGTCGTGTGCTAGTGATTAACAATACTCTTGATTAGTTCTTGAAACTTTTCAAGATCTTTAAGACTCCCACTGACCTCTTGACATATAAGATTCTCTATGTCAAGGACCATTCCTTAACAAACAAATATTCAAGAGTTAGTGCGGATTCTTATCAAGACAAACACTTCACACAATTGGTCTTAGTTGGTCTTTGTTTTATCCAAAACATCACAGCTTACCAATTTCAAATGTACAAGAGTAGAAACATTTTACTCTACATTTGATAAGTGTTATAAACCTTCCTTAATGTATGTCACTCAATTTACAATCTTGGAGTACGACTCTCATACTTGATTTTGGAACGAAGTATGATTCATCTGTTTGATTTAACCATTTCAACAATTCACGATTCCTCTTCTTAGCCATACGAATGCACTAAGATGTCCTTAGAGAATCAATTGTGATATGGTTTTCATAATCATTAAGATGATTATAAAACATGATACTAAAGTACTCTCCCATCCTTTCAGATTGGAGAAACTTTTATCTTTCTGCGTAATTTGATTATTCTTATTCGTTCTGCTATACATTGAAACTTTTCCAACAATTCAGAATTATACTTAATCTTGTAAGTATAACCATATTTACTAAACTTTAATAAATCATAACGAATAGCCTTATCGTTCTTTGTGGTGGACCTTACCAGCGCACAACCAAGTGTAACCGATCCCCTAGTCCTTCACTTGACTCACATACACATGTGAACAACGAATCAATCTTAATTTCCCAAAGATGAAGTTCTCATTCATCACACAATTCAAGTTGTATGATTCCAAGTTTCTATTCAACCGAAACTTGGTTGATGAGAATCTTTCCTTATTTGGTAAATTATGACACTACCACAAAAGAATCAAATCCATTTTTCCAATATTGCTATCAATGGAAACATATAAACAACAATTTTCACAAATGTCATTGTAAGGAAACTTAAAATAAAATAAAGTCAAAAATTTTCTTTTTATTTACAAAATGCAGAAAAATTTTCCTTACAATGCAATTACGAATGAAAACTATGTTGTTATCTATTCCTAAGCAATATATCATAACTCTTAAGTAGTGACTTAAAATTCTGATCATCGAACCATGCGATCGAAATCCATCTCTTCACGATCAGAATCAGCTTACTCTTTCTTTAAGTTTCCTTTCATTCTTTTGATTCTACAAAACATCAAAATGTAATTACATTACATCATGTATTAAGAATCTTCAAATAGGAACTTAATAGAGTTAGATAAATGGACTTCCCTGAAGTAGAGTCAAACTTTTTGACTTTACCTTCCTTATGATCTTTCAGGTAAATATGGAAGCTTCGCAACCAATGTCCCTTTAAATGGCAATAGAAACAAATGGATTCTTTAACATTGGCACATGACACAATTCCAGAACCGAGTTTTCTCTAAAGTTAAAACTTTTTGACTTTAGCCAATTTCTCTCTCCTAGGAGAAGAAATCATTTCTGGATTGTCACTGTTGTCCATGGAAACTTGGGAAGTAGATCTTCTAATCAAATTTGCTTTACCAGTGCTCCAAATCATTGCTGGTTTAGCAGCAAAAAGCAAATAGGTAAGATCGACAAGGGTCATGTCATGATCTGTCATCAAGGAGTGACTGAAGAACCAAGTCAACAACTAGCTTCCTCGAGACTTCGACACCCAACTCTCTCAGCCTGTCAATATGTAACTACATCTCCAAGACGTGAGCACATACAAACTTTCATCTTTGTGTTTGCTTGCCAATAGGGATTGAGTGACCTTGAACTTTTCAAATCTTTGAACTTGTGTGTTAGGGATAATAATTGGAGGAGGTGAAGGATGTGAAGTATGATTTCCAGTCCCATTAATGCAAGACAAAGGGATTAATCTTTAACCTTGATCGCCATGTGGGATATCATCTTCATTAGGAAAGCTTCTTCCAAGAGGATAAGGAAGACCATAGTTGGCAGAACTAGACATCTATGAGGGAGAAATTCAAGTTTAGTTGATTTAATTCCTTAATATAACACCCAAAATGAATATATTAAGGCTAGGACCCAACATAATATTTTACAATTCAGAAGAGGGATGTCGTAATCCAATTACAAAATATTTGAAGGTAGGCAAATGACGATTTACCAATTTCCACCATGAAAAACAAAAATGAACTTTAGGTTTTAAATGGATTGAAATGCCTAGATCTTTTGAGATTCATTGAACTTTTCAATGGCATGTTTAATCTCGATTATGCCCTTCAAGTTTGTGACTGGGATGCCGAGGATCACAAACAAGGTGTGAATAACCATGAAAATTAGCTTGGTACACTTAATGTTACAGATCATGCAATCAATGTGCCGGTTAACCACACATGCTCCATTGATCCAAGATTAACATCAAGCTACCCTTTTCCACGCACCGTCAGTCCCAGATTAGTGTGTCGGTTAACCACACATGCTCCACTAACGACTTAACAAGGTGCAAAATGCAATTTCATGGGATAGCACCATTTTTACATTTTTCCTACAATAACTAAGATTGGGAATTTAATAAAGTTTAGTTACTTTAAATATTCATTATACTTTTAAAGAGAATTAATGTCATGTCCTACTCGTTCAGCTAACGACCCTCCACCAGTCAAGGAAGTGGTGGGTGAGAATGGACACCCATTAAACTGTCATTTTATAGGCAGTAATCTTATACCCCCCTTATAGACTGGCTTTGTGAATGAGGCCTACTAACGGTAAGACTAACTTATTCTTATACATATATATATATATATATATATATATATATATATATATATATATATATATATATATATATATATAAGTATTAAATTTTAATATTATAATAGTATAAGGGAGTATTTTAAACTTTTAAAATACTTGGTGGTTTAATCTATTACTTAAACTATACTCTAATTTAATTAAACTTAAACCGTGTCATTATGGAATTATTAACTCTCCTTTAAATAAACACTTTAATCAATTTAATAAACTCCATAAGGTTGGAATTTTAACTTTTAAAATTCTAGGGTTGGGAATTAAAGTATTCTTAAGTGTGACTTTACAAATTCCAAAACTTGAGGGCATGTTTTGAACTTTTCAAAATCTTTTCAGTTTCATAACTTATGAGTTAATGTGGTTTTTATGAAAAATGTTTCATGTTCCATAACTTGAGGACAAGTTATGGAAGACTTTAAAACCATTTAAAAATGAGACTTTTCTTTTTTCCAAAACCTATGAGTTTTAATGACTTGTAAAAGAAAAACTTCTTTATTTTCCATAACTTGAGGACAAGTTATTGATTTCATTAAAGACATTTAGATCATAATTTTAACTAACAAAATTATCAAATAATTTATTCATGATCTAATTAAGCTCATAAGTCAAGATAATTCACATCAACTATTTCCAAGAAAATAGTCTATCATATAAACTAATACAAATCTTGAAACTATGACAATTATCTTTGAATTGGATAAGCATGATCATTACCATATAAAAAAATAGGTTTTATGATTCAAAACAGTTAGTGGTAATGATCCTAATCCAATTCTGACCAAAAAAACTCGAAATTCTGCACACAGGAGCACCAGCTCGTCGAATACATGAACAGGACTCGCCGAGTTGATGGTTTACTGAGTGGACTCATCGAGTCTGCTCATGAACTCGGTGAGTTCATCTGTCAGATAGCAGAAATTCGATTTTTCCATATTTGAAAACCAGCCAAACATCAAATATAATAAAAAACAACCCATGGCTCTGATACCACTGTTGGGTTTTGTATACTACAACATCCTATGGTGCACATACAACCCTAAAAGCTTTGGATCTATGTTATCTCTAATTATACATGCAATATTGTTTCCAAAGCGTTAAGCCTACAACAAGCATACAATTGATATAAACTACATAGAAATTAGTTATAAAATTACCTCTTTGTTGTAGCTTGTAGTTTTGGCCTATAAGAACTTAGTGCCTCAAGTGTTGCACCTCAAATGGTTCACAACACACCTTGCATAAAGGATGAATTTTAAGAGAGAATGTCTTGCACCAAAATCGACTCATATGAACTTCAAGAACACTAGGGTGCCGATTTGGTCTATGGAGCAATATATATATATATATATATATATATATATATATATATATATATATATATATATATATATATTGTAGGATTCCAAGGGTCATGGGTAAACCCTAATCCATACCCATGGGTTTATGATTCATGGTTCATGTGGCCCAACTCTTTATGTATCCTTACATAAACTTAGTCCAACATGGATCAATAGCCCAATCCATATGTTTCACTAATTACCATAATTAGTCCCCATCGATTTAATTAGTCTCTTTTGATCACTAAATTAATTCCAAATTAATTCTTGATCAATACTAATTAAATCATATGATTTCATATTAATATATTAGAACTTATAATATATTAATAAATCACAAATAACCTCTTCTGAAAAGTCCATCCTATCAAATTGTCCTAGTGATATGCAACTCAAATGGACCATGCTACTCTCGGGTCAAGTACATACCATTTATAGTTATCGGCTTAGACACCTAATCCAAAAAAAAGGCCCAAGTCTGCTGAGTACGCGGTGCGTACTCTGCCTGTACACTCATCGTACTGCTTGCGAGGCTTGTATGCGCTGCATACATGCTTGTACGCCTAACATACTCACCAGCCCAAAGCCAACTTTCCAATTAAGAACTTAATATATTAAGACTTGGATCCAAACTTAGATCTGACTTTATAAAGGTGGTTAATCACATAAAGTTTCCAACTTTATGTGCATGCATGGCTAAAAGGGGCTCTAGAGCTCAAAAGAGCTTAATACTTGACTTAAAACATGCATGGACCCATAACCACCATAAAGTTTGCACCTTTATACCCAATGAACCCATGAAAAAGCTAGATCTACACTTACAAGCTTTTACAAATGACTTAAATCCTAATCATCAACCAAGAGAGGTCAAAATGACCAAAACTGCAACAAGAAGAAGATATATGAAATGAAAAGGGAAGGTTTGAACTTTATACCTTCTAAGCTACCAAAAGGAGATGCAAATGTTAGATCTCAAAGCTTTCCCTCAAACTACAAGTCTTCAAGCTCCTCCTTCTTCTTCTAGATCCCAAACCCCTTCACAAATACCTCAAGAGCTTCAAGATCACCATACATGGATGGGGGGGTCGAATTAGGGTTTTAAGAGCATGGAGGCTGACTTTAGAAATGACCAAAAAGGGATATCATAAAGCTTATATAGGAGACAACACAAAATTTAGGGTTTTCTGACTGACCCTCGTACGCCCAACGTACTCCTCGTACGCCCAGCGTGTGAGGCTTCACACCCCGAACCACCATTCACATTACGCCCAACGTTTACCATCTTACACCAAGCGTACTGA
This sequence comes from Lactuca virosa, assembly GCF_052849685.1. Lineage (NCBI taxonomy): Eukaryota > Viridiplantae > Streptophyta > Magnoliopsida > Asterales > Asteraceae > Lactuca > Lactuca virosa. Next base: position 288,926,507 of record NC_136428.1, read on the forward strand.
GCTCATCACCAGTACTCCCCGCGTACACCCTTGGTACGCCCCTCGTACTAGGATTTCCTCCAAAACCCTACTTACTCCAGAGTCTTGAAAAGTTGTAAACGTTTTCCTTTTAATGGTTGTTTTAATCTTCCTAAGCTTTGCAAATGATCAATGATAGGTAAAATAGTTTTAATTATTTAAATCTAAAAATGCATCTGTTGCCAATGATGTCGAATTTGTCACTAGAATTATACTCTTTTTGAATAAAACCCAACATGTTACAAGTGATTGATTCTTATCCCCATGACTTTGACTATTCCATTGTTAGTTCTACAAGTAAAGTCATTTCCTTTGACTATTATTCTTTTTTTTTTGCATGGTGTGACTCGTCTTTTGGAATATCCTTTTGCACGGTTGAGATTTATTGTATTAGTTATACAGGTGGGTGGTTGTCGATTATATGGTATATGAATTTTATCTTGGATTTAGTATTTGTATTTTTTTTATAACTGTACTCTTGTTTTCACGACCAGTATTCACTTTATATTTTAATTGTATGTTTTGCATTTCTATAACGAACCATTGAGAGACCATGTAGAAGCTTAAGATAGGGAATCTTGGTGGAAGGAATTTGGGGTTAGCTCTTTATGTCATTGTTGTGGAATAAATGTGTAGCATATTCTTTTCTACTGATTGTCACTGTATAGTTATGAGCTTGTTTTATCTTGATTATCATTCTTTAATTAGTAACCTCTTGATTGATCAAATAGGAAATTCAATATAGGGGTCGTTAGATAGCTAGGTAGCTCTGATGGATAGGTTATTTATTTATTTTTGATATCTTCTTTGGGTGTAGCATTTAGTAGTATAAGCATAACTTATTCCTCATCATTGTGATAAAAGAGTAATTTTGCATGGTAGGCTATAAAGGCTAGTGTAACACCCAAATTTTCGAATAATTTTTCACAATTTTAAAACATACTTTCATTCATAAAATAATAATAAACATAATGTATCCACTGTCATCATAGAAAAACATATCCCAGAATCATATAAACAAAAGCTCCATGAGTGTGAACAGATCATGCCGGCGCCTTCCCGCGATCATCACTAGTACCTGAAACACATACACAAAACTCTGTAAGCATAAATGCTTAGTGAGTTCCCCAAAATACCACATAAACACATATCAGCCACTCAAGGCTGTAACTCTGATGACCCTCAGGTCGAATATCTCTGTGGGACCCTCTTGGCCCCATAACTATGTGGACACACTGGTCCTAACTCTGTAAACTCTGAATCATGCATATCACATATCACATAGAATCACAACACATAAATAGCATACAAGATACACTATCACATTGCTCTGATTACCACTCTAGGTAGAGTATAGTGAGAAGACTCACCTCGGGAATCTCGGTAATATCTCGATATCAGAATATTGCCCTAGCCTCCGCCTAGTCACAAAATAAATTTCACTAAATAAATGTCTCTTCAAAATTTGAATATTCTCCCATGCAAATCCCTAGAAGGGTAAACGACCATTCTACCCCTCTACAGGCCCAAGGCCCATTTGTTGACAAAACCCTTAAAGTCAACCCAAAAGTCAACTGTCCATTTTGACCAGACCCGCCGAATGCATACGACGACTCGGCGAGTCCCATCGTCCCCACTGACTCTTCCCTTTCTAAGCCTCACTCGACTCACTGAGTCACCCCTCAACTCACCGGATCACCATTGGAGTCAGACCCCGGGGCAACCCGGTCCGACTCGTCGAGTCTACATATGGACTCGGCGAGTTTCCTCCATGGACTCGCTCATACAACCTTCTGAGGTCAGATCTGCTTAGCCAAATCATAGATCTAACCCTTAAACACTCAAAAGTCACATAAAGGTGCAATCTTTACGTGCATGCAACCCATATCAAGCCTCAAATGGAGAAATAACACTAGAAATGGCAACCTAGTCTCCAATTGCTTATTTGCTTGCAAAAAGCTAGAAGGTAATGACTCTAGGGACCTTTCATGGTCCAGATCTGAGGTGATAATCCCAAAAAGGACCTCATACTCACTAGATCTTTCATAAAATGAGGGTAAAAACCCTAAAATCAAGAAGTCCATCAATATAACACGAAATGGAAAGGTTTATACCTCCAAAGATGATATCACGAGATGATTAGATCAGATCCAGTCCCCTTCACACTCTAGATTTGTGCTCCTATCTTCCTTCAAGCAAAACCACACAAAAAGATGAAGAAATAGCCTCCTCTTGCCCTCAAACTCACTCTCTCAGCTCTCTAGGGTTTCTCTGGAACAAGATGGCCGCAAATGAAGGCCATAAAGGCCTTTAAATAGGCTCCCAAACCCGGGGATTAGGGTTTTCCTAATCAGCACCGACTCGACGAGTCAGGTCCCGACTCGTCGAGTCCGTTCGCGAAAATGCGCCAATAGATCAGACTCTACTCGACGAGTTGAGGCATCAACTCGTCAAGTCCCTCAATAAAACAATAAATAAATAATTAAATTAACATACCCGAACTTAGGATGTTACAATTCTCCCCCACTAGAATCAGACTTCGCCCTCGAAGTCTCGCTCTGCAAATAACTCTGGATACTGCTCATGCATTTCAATCTCTGGTTCCGATGTCAGCTCGGACCCCTTCCGATGCTGCCACTGAACCTGCACCAAGGACACCTCCTTGTTTCTCAAAACCTTTATTCTCCGATCCCGAATCGCAATTGGCCTTTCAACATAATTCAGGCTCGCATCCACCTGAATATCCTCTAACGGTACCACCGCCGATTCATCGGCAATACACTTCCTCAACTGAGACACGTGGAAGGTATCATGAATCTGACTCAACTCTGCAGGTAACTCCAAACGATACGCTACCCTGCCTACTCTCGCGATCACCCTGAATGGACCAATATACCGAGGCCCCAACTTGCCTCTCTTCCTGAACCGGATCACACCTTTCCAAGGTGACACCTTCAGGAGAACGAAATCACCAACCTGGAACTCGAGCTCTGAGCGACGCCTATCTGCGTAGTTCTTCTGACGACTCTGAGCCGTCAGCAACCTCTTTCTGACCTGCTGTATCTGCTCAGTCGTCTGAACCACTATCTCCGTGCTACTCATCACTCGATGTCCTACCTCTCCCCAACAGATGGGAGTTCGACACTTCCTCCCATACAACAACTCGAAGGGAGGCATACCAATGCTCGAATGGTGGCTGTTGTTATAGGAAAACTTAGCCAAAGGCAGATACGTGTCCCAACTCCCTCCAAAGTCCAACACACATGCCCGAAGCATGTCCTCGAGCGTCTGAATCGACCGCTCACTCTGTCCGTCTGTCTGTGGGTGGTAAGCGGTACTGAAATGCAGTCTAGTACCAAGCTCCTCATGGAACTTCTTCCAGAATCTGGAAGTGAAACGCACATCTCGATCTAACACAATCGAGATCGGTACACCATGCCGCGATACCACCTCCCTCACATACACCTCTGCCAGCCTCTCCGCGGAAGAGCTCTCGCTGATAGCAAGAAAAAGAGCTCTCTTTGTTAGCCGGTCGACGATCACCCAAATCGCATCGACGCCTCTCGCAGTCCTCGGCAGTTTGGTGATAAAATCCATGGAAATCTGTTCCCACTTCCACTGGGGAACCTCAAGCGGCTGCAATTTGCCATGTGGACACTGGTGCTCAGCCTTAACCCTGCGACAGGTCAAGCACCTCTCTACAAACCACGCCACATCCCTCTTCATACAGGGCCACCAATAGTCTCTTTTCAGGTCCAAATACATCTTAGTGGCCCCGGGATGGATCGAAAACCTCGACCTGTGCGCCTCCTCCATCAAAATGGCACGTGCTCCGCCCTCAAATGGCACCAAAATCCGGTCCTGGAAGGTCATAAGCCCCCGGCTATCGGTAATGAACTCATATATATGTCCAATCACCCGCTCTCGCTTGCGGTTCTCCGGTCTCATGGCCTCTACCTGGGCCTCCCGAATGGTGTCCAACACCGGAGTCATCACTGTCAACCTCAGACAAACATCTCGCAAAGGGGCACTCTCTGTCCTGCGACTCAAGCCATCGGCTACCACGTTAACCTTGCCCAGGTGGTACAGGATCTCACACTCATAATCCTTTACCACGTCCAACCATCTCATCTGACGCATGTTCAGGTTGGGCTGATCCATCAGATACTTCAAGCTCTTGTGGTCCGTGTATATGGTACACCGAACCCCATACAAATAGTGACGCCAGATCTTGAGGGTGAACACCACAGCCCCCAACTCCAGATCGTGAGTAGGATACCTCGTCTCATGAGGCTTCAGCTGCCTTGATGCGTATGCTATCACATGCCCTTTCTGCATCAGCACCGCACCCAGTCCCGATATCGACGCGTCACAATATACCACGAAGTCCTCCATTCCCTCCGGAAGGGCCAACACTGGGGCTTCGCACAATCTCTGGCGAAGTGTCTCGAATGAGGCCTGCTGCTCCGGGCCCCAACTAAAAGTCATGCCCTTCCGAGTTAGTCTGGTGAGAGGAACAACAATCCTGGAGAAATCCTAGATGAATCTCCGATAATAACCAGCCAACCCCAGGAAACTCCTGATCTCCGAAGGGGATCTCGGCACCTCCCAACTCATCACCGCCTCAATCTTGGCCGAATCGACCAATATCCCATTCTGGTTGACGAGGTGTCCTAAAAACTGGACCTCTCGTAACCAGAAATCGCACTTGGAGAATTTGATGTAAAGCCTCTCCGATCTCAGAACTCCGAGGATCTCCCTCAAATGATCCTCATGCTGCTCTCTGGATCTCGAATACACCAATATATCATCAATGAACATGATCACCGAATGATCCAACATCGGCCTGCACACCCTGTTCATAAGATCTATGAACGCCGCCGGTGCATTGGTGAGCCTGAAAGGCATCACCACGAACTCGTAATGCCCGTAACGAGTCCCGAACGCTGTCTTCTGGATATCCTCATCACGCACCCTCATCTGATGATATCCAGACCTCAAATCAATCTTGGAGAACCAAGACGCTCCCTGCAACTGATCGAACAAATCGTCGATCCTCGGTAAGGGGTAACGGTTCTTGACCGTCAGCTTGTTCAACTCCCGGTAATCAATGCACATCCGGTGTGAACCATCCTTTTTCTTGACAAAAAGGATCGGCGCTCCCCACGGCGAGCTACTCAGCCATATAAACCCCTTTCCCAGCAGCTCCTGAAGCTGCGAGGATAACTCCTGCATTTCTGGAGGTGCAAGGCGGTAGGGCGCCTTGGCGATAGGCGCTGCCCCCGAAACCAAATCGATAAGGAACTCCACCTGCCTCTCGGGAGGCACACCCGGCAACTCCTCGGGGAAAACATCCGGGAACTCACACACTATCGGGACCTCATCAACCGACCTCGGTCTCTCTTCACCTACGCTCGTATCCACCACATAAGCCACAAACCCACTACAGCCCTGCTGTAGACTCTGCCTCGCTCTCGCGGCTGAACAAAATGCTGACCCAGAACGGGTACCCTCGCCATAAACCGTAAGAACTCCCCCACTAGGGTCTCGTATGGTCACCAGCTGTCGCTTGCAGTCGATAACCGCTCCAAATCTGCTCAACCAGTCCATGCCCACGATGACACAGACATCTCCCATAGCAATTGGGACCAAATCAATCGGAAACTCAACGCTGAAGATCTCGAGTACACATCCTTTAATCACATCAGTGGCATACACTGCTCTCTCGTCAGCTATGGAAACTCGCAAAGGTCGACTCAACGCCTCTCGACGAATACTGATGTGCTGACTAAAGGCTAATGACACAAAAGATCGACTCGCACCCGAGTCAAATAACACCAACGCAGGTACAGAACACACAAGAAATGTACCTACGCATATCACAATATAAGCATAACACCACAAACTCAAAATAAACAGATGAAAGAATACATACTAGCCACAACATCGGGTGCTGCGTGGACCTCCTCTGTTGTCAACTGGAAGGTTCTCCATCGAGCCTTCGGCGCCTCGGTCTTCACCGGCCGACTCTCTATAGCTCGAACAGCAGCAGGGACAGATCTCTGAGAAGCTCCCTGAGCTGACCCTCGTAACTGCGGACACTCGGCCTTCCGGTGTCCGGTCTGGTTGCAGTGGAAACAAACTGCAAACCCCTTGGGGCAATCCTTGGCCATGTGCCCCTCCTTGCCAAACTGGTAGCAAGACCCTGCTCTGCATACCCCCTCATGACTCTTGTCGCACTTGCCACAAGTGCGGCCCTTCTGGTTCCCTAATCTCGAATCGGCGGGCTTAGCCTGCTTGGCAGCCGGCTGGGACTGTGTCGGTCGCCGATCCCTCCCCTGAGACTCTGCCTCCTCCCTGGCCTGAGTCTCTAGCTCAATCTCTCTCTTCCGGGCATTTGCCTGAAGCTCGGCAAATGTCCGGTATGTCGAGTTCGCCACGAACTCATGGATATCTCTCCTCAAAATACTCAAATATCTGCTCATACGTGCCTGCTCGGAAGACACGTGCTCAGGGCAGAACATCGCCCTCTCATGAAACATCCTGGTGATCATTGTAACAGACTCGGTACCCTGCTTGAGGGTCAGAAACTCCTGGGCCAAACGCTCCCTTTCCACCGGGGGGAACGTACTCATCTCGAAACATAGTGGTGAACCTCTCCCAGGTCACCGCAGCGAGCTCTGCAGAAGTGAAGTGTGTTGTCACAAACTTCCACCAGTCCTTCGCTCCCAAGCGAAGCTGGTTCAAAGCGAACCGTACCCTCAGATGCTCCGGACATGAACATGTGTAGAAGCACCCCTCAATATCAGAGATCCACCTCATCGCGGCTATCGGATCCTGAGTCCCATCAACCTCTGGTGGCTTCGTGTTGCTGAACTCCCGGTACAGCAACGCGTCACCCCCCTGCGGCCTGGCAGCAGCAACGGCTGCAGTGGCTGCAGCAACAGCAGCATCAGTAAGAGCAGCATACCGCTCATCAAAAGTCTCAATCAGTGTGGTCTTGATAGACCCGAACATCATTGGAATCTCAGCGCGGATGGCCGCAGCCATCTCATCATGAATCATCTGGCAGAGCTCCTCGTCGCTCACACCCCCTCGCTAGTCCCTGGCTTGTGGCGTGTCCCAACCATGATGTCTCTCTGAAATACAACACAAGATATCAGAGACTCGCTCGAGTATACACACACTCGATATCTCATTCCTACTTGATCCCTGGTACCCTAAGGATTCTTACTTGGGTTGCGCACTGATCCGGTGCCTTCGGTAGTACGGGCCCAACACTACCGTCCACACCGCATCAATATTCACCCCAAGTCCTCCTCCTAGGATCCCAAGTCCCATGTACTCTACTCTCTCTATATATAGTCTACTCTCTAGCAGATCTCTCATAAGCTCCTCGCTGCTATCTATTCACTCTCAAGCATCTCCTAGCAGCAAAATCCCTAGGCTAAGGTATCACAAATCAGGGCACTCTAGTCCTAATAAGAATACCTAGCCTACTCTAGCATGCATATTATATCATAACATATCTCATAACTCATAATATAAGGGTATTTTGGGAAATCACCGTTCGGGCGCTGGCTGATCGTACACACTGCTCTGCTCTTTCAAAAACTTTTTACTCTTCAGAAAATTTTTGTGAATTTTATTTTGAAAATCCTTCAAATCCTCAGTTTGAGTTCAGATACGCCCGAAGGCGCACCCGAATCCCTCAAACCAAGGCTCTGATACCAACTTGTAACACCCAAATTTTCGAATAAATTTTCACAATTTTAAAACATACTTTCGTTCATAAAATAATAATAAACATAATGTATCCACTGTCATCATAGAAAAACATATCCCAGAATCATATAAACAAAAGCTCCGTGAGTGTGTACAGATCATGCCGGCGCCTTCCCGCGATCATCACTGGTACCTTAAACACATACACAAAACTCTGTAAGCATAAATGCTTAGTGAATTCCCCAAAATACCACATAAACACATATCAGCCACTCAAGGCTGTAACTCTGATGACCCTCAGGTCGAATATCTCTGTGGGACCCTCTTGGCCCCATAACTCTGTGGACACACTGGTCCTAACTTTGTAAACTCTGAATCATGCATATCACATATCACATAGAATCACAACACATAAATAGCATACAAGATACACTATCACATAGCTCTGATTACCACTCTAGGTAGAGTATAGTGAGAAGACTCACCTCGGGAATCTCGGTAATATCTCGATATCAGAATACTGCCCTAGCCTCCGCCTAGTCACAAAATAAATTTCACTAAATAAATGTCTCTTCAAAATTTGAATATTCTCCCATGCAAATCCCTAGAAGGGTAAAAGACCATTCTACCCCTCTACAGGCCCAAGGCCCATTTGTTGACAAAACCCTAAAAGTCAACCCAAAAGTCAACTGTCCATTTTGACCAGACTCGCCGAGTGCCTACGACGAATCGGCGAGTCCCATCGTCCCCACAGACTCTTCCTTTTCTAAGTCTCACTCGACTCACTGAGTCAGCCCTCAACTCACCGGATCACCACTAGAGTCAGACCCCGGGGCAACCCGGTCCGACTCGTCGAGTCTACATATGGACTTGGCGATTTTCCTCCATGGACTCGCTCATACAACCTTCTGTGATCAGATCTCCTTAGCCAAATAATAGATCTAACCCTTAAACACTCAAAAGTCACGTAAAGGTGCAACCTTTACGTGCATGCAACCCATATCAAGCCTCAAATGGAGAAATAACACTAGAAATGGCAACCTAGTCTCCAATTGCTTATTTTCTTGCAAAAAGCTAGAAGGTAATGACTCTAGGGATCTCTCATGGTCCAGATCTGATGTCATAATCCCAAAGAGGACCTCATACTCACTAGAGCTTTCATAAAATGAGGGTAAAAACCCTAAAATCAAGAAGTCCATCAATATAACACGAAATGGAAAGGTTTATACCTCCAAAGATGATATCACGAGATGATTAGCTCAGATCCAGTCCCCTTCACACTCTAGATTTGTGCTCCTATCTTCCTTCAAGCAAAATCACACAAAAAGATGAAGAAATAGCCTCCTCTTGCCCTCAAACTCACTCTCTCAGCTCTCTAGGGTTTCTCTGGAACAAGATTGCTGCAAATAAAGGCCATAAAGGCCTTTAAATAGGCTCCCAAACCCAGGGATTAGGGTTTTCCTAATCAGCATCGACTCGGCGAGTCAGGTCCCGACTCGTCGAGTCCGTTCGCGAAAATGCGCCAATAGATCAGACTCTACTCGACGAGTTGAGGCATCAACTCGTCGAGTCCCTCAATAAAACAATAAATAAATAATTAAATTAACATACCCGAACTCAGGATGTTACAGCTAGTAAAATGAAAATGATAAAACTCTTCATGTTGTTGATTTTAAAAAGGGAATCAACTTTTAAATGTCGTTATTGATTTCAAAATAATGCCCTCTTGGTTGGCTTTTGTGGTCGAAAATATCCTTATGTAGTTGATGTTTGGAGAATGAGGTATTTGGTAACTACTTTAGGGTGACATGTCCATAAGAAAGGGTGTGATGCATGTGATCGTAAGATTTGGTGTAGGGAGAGCTTTATTTCCATGAGAAACTAGTTTTAGTAGTTTCTTGGTCATATGTTTGATATAGGTGTCTTTGTTTATGTTGACCAATTCTTCGATGAGGCTGGATGAGAACCTTTGTCTATCATGAATTCTTCTTTCGGATGATAAGGATTTGGAACATATATGAGAAAATGATTCTATTGATGGGGATGGCTATGCGCTAAGTTTTTTTAAAGGATTGTTGGTATCAGTAACACCTGTGAATTTGAGCTATATGTTTACGAGATTATAGTTACGAGTATTCATTTTATTTAATAATTAAAGTCTCTGAATATGATAAATGATAATAAATAAATAAGAACTCTTTGTACATGATACGGGTTATATAAATGTTAATTATATTTATTTATTGTGTACATGTTATACGGACAAATATTATGGGTATATATTATTTGTATATAACCTTATTATAAACTTAACAAATTACGTTATAGAATGTTTATAAGAACAAATTATTTTGAAAAAAATAATCGATATGAAAGTTGTATTAGTTGTGATTACAAGCTCATGAATGTAAAGGACGCGTAAATCTGATGTCATATGAAGAAGTTACGATATTTCAAAGTTGTGCATTTAATAGAGTGCATCAATATTTCCTATAAAATATGAAACAAAATAAATTACTTGTTAGCTAAAGTAATGTAAATGAGAGTTGTTGCCCTTGTAAATAGAAATCCATAGATGTAAAGAACGTCGAGAACGGAGCTAGTATGAAGGAGTCAATATTTTCGCAAAAACTTCCATAGTGTTCTCTTTATAAAATATAAAGTGAAAATACAATGCAAATTAGTTATTGAGATCTATAGGAAAGCTATAGTACTCGGAAATACTGATCCATGGATATGAAGAGCGTCGAAAACGGAGGTCGTATGCGAAAGTTTGGATTTTTTGAAGTATGCGAAAAATTACCTGTGAAGGGCAATGTGGCGCCACCCGGAAGGCGATACGTGGCACCAGGAGAGACCCTTCCCCTTACGAACTTGGTGATGACATGGTCCAACTAGAATCTTCCATATGGATAGGGCGCGACGCGTCTATTAAAAATTTCTATAAATAGCTTATTTTTGCTTCACTTTCTTCACACCTTCTCTCTATAACTCTTCCATCTCTCTAGATATATGAATTTATGAGTTTAAGAGCATTTTAGTGGGGCGCTACGACGTTTGAAAGCCCGATAGAAAGAAGTATTCAACATCGAAGTTCTACCTGAAATGTTTGGAGTTTTCTCTAGAAAACTTATATGTTTAATTGCACTTACTATGCTTGTTAAGTTTAACTTATATTTAAGTTCATTGTTGTTATATTAAACTATAAACAAGATTTAGCAGTAAATCTAGTTATAATATTCATTGATCTACATGTGGGAGTGATGTCAAGGAAAGATCTTAGTGAGGTGTTTCGAGTGGATTTTCAAAAAATATATTTATATATTAAACGTATCCTATCTTCAATATGATCTTACTTGGTCATTCCTTATAGGATAGAATTTGGTATTTCTTAGGATTAAAGAATAATCGGGAAAATAATTAATATAAACTTATAAATAGGAAAGAATATTGAAGCGTAGTAATATTTGTATTTAGGTCATTTAAAAGGTGAAAGTTAAACTGTTAGTCGAGGAGCTAAATTTCCCATGAATATTCCACCTGAAATATGTGAGTGCATCTTCACTTTCATGAACATGATTTTAATATAAGTATTTATTAAAAGTATGTCTGCTATGTGAGTACATAGTTACCTTCATGAACATGATGCTAATAAAAGTATATGTTATTATGGTAGGATTGGGTTTCAGATACAGGGCTTACATCAAACCCAATATTACATATTTACTTATATTTTCCTCCTCCTCTCGTCAGAGTATTTCTTTTATAAATGGCGTCTGAAAACAATTGGATTTAGATCACTTTTCATAAATATATATATATATATATATATATATATATATATATATATATATATATATATATATATATATATATATATCTTATTTTAAAGAGTGGAAGAAACTTTAACTTATTAATTTGAGGATTTCAGTTGGGTAACCGGTTTCTGAAAAAAAAAACTAATTTCAAGAAAGCCCTTGCACATTGGCCATTTTTTTTGAAAAAGAAATTTTTTCTATTTATGTTACAACCATGCAAGATAAAAAGCTAATGCCAATAAGACTCTATTACTTTGACTTGGTAATTTAAGCATTTTCAGTATACATATATGTTGGAACCTGAAAGTGAACCTCTAGCAATCCTAAGTACATATTCCGAAGTGTGTTGGTTCCGAAGGAAAATGTAATCCGGAACCTGTCCGGAGCTGGAGAAAAGAAGAGGAGAAGTATTTTGAAGAGGAACACATTCCGGAGCTAATCCTGAAGTCCGGAATGTATGTTGATCCGGATCAAACTTTCATCTTCGGAATATTACTTGTCCGGAATGAAGTCTTTCTGTCTTTAGTGCATTTATTACTTTTGTATTGTATGTGATGTAACGTTTCATAGGACTTAGTCTAAAGTTGCTTTAGGACAATCAGAATGTCATAGTTATATCTTTTGTCCGGTCCTATGTAAACATCTGGGTTAATTCATTGTAGCATTCTCTCCTATAAATAGGAGCTTTCAATACAAGTCAACTACGGATCTTTCACTTACTTTTGGCATTTACTCTTATCACATTAAAAGCATTCTTCTTGTTCTCCATTTATTAACTTTACCTTGATCATTATCTACTTGTTCTCAATTAATGTCTTGATCATTTGTTGAACTGATCATCTAAGACTTGACTGGTCTTTCCACTCTATACTTGAATGTCCATTATCAAGAAGACATTGATCTCAAGCATTCACTCAAGGTTTGAGTTTTCAAACCTTGTCCCTGCGCATAGATCTTGTTCTCACAATTGGTATCAAAGCTCGAGTGGTTGTCCTTTGAATCCATAAGATCAGATTATAGTTCGTTTGAATTTACCTTGGTATTTCAACCATTTCTGTGTTAAGGATAAAAGTTATTCTATATACCACTTAAGCTTGAAGATATCTTGACTTCAATGGCTGCTTCAAATCCTCAGCAAATGATTTCAATGCAAATCGCAAATAGCGTGGGTGGCCCTACACGTGCCCCATTGCTAGTTGTGGAAGAATATGATCATTGGAAAGTTAGAATGGAAAGGTTTTTACTAGCCAAAGAGAAAGGTGAACAAATATGGAGATCTGTCAAAGAAGGCCCTCATGTTCTCGTAAGAACAGTTGTAAGAGATGCAGCTGCTCAGCTCATGCGAGAGGATGAAGCTCGTCCAGCCCCTCTAACTGCAGATGATATTGAGAAGCTGCATGCTGATCAAGTTGCCTTCTCAGAAATGGTGTTTGGTGTTCCTCCATCACTCTTTGAGCACATCAAGCTATGCAAAGCAGCCAAAGAAATGTGGGACACTCTTCAGGATCTGATTGAAGGTTCCGAAAATATGAAGGGCAAGCGCCTCACCTCGGTTGTCAATGACTTTGACACCTTCACCACTACTCCAGGTGAATCTGTAGCCTCAGCCTCCAACCGATATCGAATCGTTGTCAATAACATGACTGCTCATGGGATTGTTCGAACTCCTCTCGAGTACAATCTCAAGTTCATTAACAGCCTTGGTAAAGGATGGGTAAATGTAAAATCATGTCTTCAAAGCAATGGTTCTTTAAAAAAATTGAAACTCTATCAACTTTTTGATGAGCTTCAAGGACATGAATCAAACGTTGCTCAAACCATAAGGGAACTTGTCACACCCCGCTAAAGCGGAAACGCAAGGTATGACAGCGACAAAGGTTTCATTGCAAAAGATAAAGATACATCACCATAGCAATATTAAAAAGTTTACAACCCATAGCTTAAACAAAACAAAGTACAAGTTTTCCAAAATGACATTGTTCAAAATATATAACTTCATAAAACAACTTCCACACGATGCAGCATGCTCTATGATGATGAATCTCTATATCCACTTACTAATTATTTCCTGAAAAAGCATGTAAAACGAGCGTCAACTATGAAAATAGTTGGTGAGTTCACAAGTATATAAAATCGTGCTTGAAATAAGGCTTTTCGTAATTACAAGTACATTGCTTTAATGATAAACCAAGTTGATTGCTATTAATGAATACAAGTTTATTGCTATAACGAGAAACGAGTTTGTATGTCTATGAGCAAACAATGAGTCTCAACCAAACCTATGACTGAAGCCCTATCGAGATCTATGTTTATCGTTCTATAGATGAATATGGTATCATGCACTCCAGCAATAGGGCGAGTGAGGAGTTGTCAATTCCTAATAGCGTTATCCATAATGACCATTGGCTCAAAGAGTTAATGGTTAGAGATAAGGGAAGGGCCTTAGTACGATAAGTTCTCATGTTCCGTGTTGCATAGACATACATAAAGAAACATAGAAATACAATAGCAATCGTGTTTGATACAATTCAATTTAAATACAACATGCAAATAATAGTTTTTCTGGACATGCTTTTCCACCCCAAAACATAAAAACTGAAAATAGGGGAGTGCGTGAATACTCACAGTGTTTCGAGTAGATACAAGTGGTGCCTTGGAATACACCAACGTCTAAATGTCGGGATCCTACGACATCAAACACACACTAGTGAGTTTCCATGTCGAAATCTAATGCTAATATACTAAACTCTACATATAGTGAAAAGCCAATTTATGTTCTAATATTGGATTTTATATTAATTGGTTACACTTTTTCTGAAATGATGAAATTCTACAAGTCATGTGATAAATACAACTTTGGGATATTAATTTTCCATATTTAATAATATAAATTTAAGGGTGTTTCAACACATTTAAAGGTGTTTTAAATTCCTAAAAATGTAAGATATTATCAAATAGTTTCCAAAAATTGTCAAACCTTGTATTTTTCATTCTAAATACAATAGAGGTTTTTCCAGAAAATTTTCCTTGATTTTTTGATATGTTATCTATTTTCCAAATTTTTAAGCCTTCATAACAACATAAATTCACGAAAAATAGCATTCAAAGGATAAAAATTCTCAAACTTTTTATTTTACTGTTATTACACATTACTAAGCTGGAAAAAATATAAAATTGGATTTCCAAGCTGTTTAATTATATTTTACGATTTTTGAGCATTTATTCCAATAAAAATTGAAATAAATAGAAAACAGTTTCCAAAAATTACCCAAACTTTTTATTTAACTGTTATTATACATAACTAGGCTGGGAAAAATATGAAAGATATTTTTCAGTGGTTATTTCTATTTTTCCTTGTTTTATCCCCTTAAATAACCATTAATTGAAGAATAAATAACAAACAGTTAAAATAAATTACCAAAAATTTTTGTAACATCATTTACAGTGTAAATAATCTGGGAAAAATACCAAAACTGGTTTTCATATTGTATAGTCCGGTTTTGGGTATTTATGTGTATTTAAGTGTATTTAACTTTAGAAAATAGAAGAAAAATAGTTTACAGTAGAGAAAAATCATCAAAATTTTTATGTAATCTCCTACTGTACAACATGATGTTCTGGTAAATTTTCATGAATTTTGGATAATCAGGACTATTTTTCCTATTTTTAGGCCATTATAATTACCAAAAATTGGGAAAAATAGTAAGGCATGATGAAAAATTCTGCAATTATTTTTCTGAGTCACCCACCACAGGTAAGGGCTGCGAAAATTGTTAGATACAATTTTCACACTCTCTAAAGTGGTTTTGTGATTTATTATACCCAAACAAAAAGAAAACCGGAAATCATACCAAACAGCAACAACAATCGACAAAATTTAGTGACGGGTCATTATTCACCATAGGGGTCATCCATGAATTTATTCCAAATTTATAGACCTCTGGAAGTATTTTATGTGATTTATGCCCTTGTTTTCTTGCAATAATTTTATTAAATCAAAGAAATGATAAAAGCTCTTGAAATTTTCCAGATTATCACATGCATGTGAGGGCTTTCAAAAGGAAAAATGTTCAAATTTTATTCAGAATGGAAATAGGGGTATTGAACCCAAACAAGTTAAGAAATGTTGCATATAATGGTGCATGAGATGTAAATGTGGCTGAAGTTCATGAATTTGAGTAGCCCATTCAGTGGGATTTTAAGCCACGAAATTTCAGCCATCATTCACTGGATATGTTAAGTTTCTAAATTATTTTTCCCCAGATTTATGGTTGGGTTTAAGGTCATTGATCATGCAAAGCAAAAATGGTGATCACAGAAAAAGATCTGTTTGCGCAACCATTTTGTAAAAATTGCCAAAAATCCGATATTTAATATTTTACAGTGAGACCAGTTGGGTTTGATAGTTAACTCGTGGAACTATCCAATACAAAAATAATATCAGGATTTTGTTAGGAAATGACCGAGTTATGGCCGTTCAAAGCTGAACAATGTAATCTGGCAGATTGCATGTTTGCTTTGAGTGCATTCTTAGGGCATTTTGACAAGAACAACATGCATGCTTCAGTTAAGGTCCGATTTCTAGCACATGCATGGAGTGAATGAGCATCCAAGATGTACTAGAAATGGTTTAAATTCTTTTGGTCATGCAAGAACACAAAAGAAATGGAGAAGAAGATGTAATACTCGGTTTTGAAGTCACATGAACACATGTGCATCTTTTTCACTCCTTGCATGGGTTTGATCCCGGATTTTCACCATCTCAAACACATACATTGTGTTATGGTGAGAATCTACAAACCACAAGGGAAAAGTAAGGATTTCTAGCCATGGAAGGGCATAGAATCCGAAGAGTAGAGAAAACCATGAAGAAGAGGAAGTAAAATCATGAAACCATGAGGGAGGATTGTGTTGTTTACCTTGGTTTTGATCTTGAGAGAAGCAAGAACACTTCAAGACCTTCTCAATTTCGAAATTATGGTAGAGAATGGAGGATTTCCTGGAGGTGTAGGAGAGGTTTTTGAGGTGGGGAATTTTCTTGGAGAAGGAGTGAGAGAGAGAGTGTGTATGGGAAGTTGAAGTGTAAGAGAAGAATAAAATGATTAAGAATTTTTGGGGAAAAATGGAGCATGGGGGAGAGGGTGGCAGATTTTATGAGTGTAAGAGAGGCCCTCTCTCTCCTAATTCAAACTAAATAAATTTCCCTTCAATTTTTATAAAACCCAAATTTTTATAAAAATGCCTCTTTATGTAATTCATGATTTATTTAAGAATCTTTGTTTTTAGCTCATAAAATATGATTTATGTTTGATAATTAAATCTTTATATCTTTGATTATATCCTTATGACTTAATTATTTAAATTTTATCTAATGAGGTTCATAACAAATCTTATAGAGTTTTTAGGTTTTAAAGTTTATAAATTTGGATTTTTGGGCTCTTTAGGGTTTTTGGAACATTGTTTGATATTCACCATCATATTGAAATGAAATTAGAATATTTTAATTTATTTTTAGGGTTTTATACCCTTTTTCAATTGTAGCAAGGTTTGAAGTTTATTCTAATTATAGCATTGGCATTTCCTATTGTAGTTAAGCAACTTACTAGAATCGTAAGTGTCAAGTATATTAGTCCTAGATCTTAGTTGGGTCCTAGTTTATGCAAGATTTTGACCTAATTTATACTACTAGGCCATGGCATGTTGTGCATGAATGGTTTTTATAAAGATGCATGAGTCCGAGAATGACCTGAATTGACAGTTGTCACAGTATCCCCCACTTAAAAAGAATTTCGTCCCGAAATTCATTCTATGTAATCGTTTGTCATCGCATGGGAAAAGTTGTGGATACTTTTCCTTCATGAAGTCCTCACGCTCCCAGGTGTACTCCGGCCCGCGTTTTGAGTTCCATCGAACTTTCACAATCGGAATCTTACTCCGCTTGAGTCGTTTTACCTCCCTGTCAAGGATTTCTATCGGTTCCTCAACAAAGTTTAGCTTATCATTGATCTTGAATTCCTCAAGGGGTACTATCAATGCTTCGTCGGCTAAACATTTCCTAAGATTGGAGACGTGAAATGTGTCGTGAATGGCGCTTAACTCTTGGGGTAATCGGAGTTTATATGCCACCGGACCAATCCTTTCAATGATCTCGAAGGGTCCAACATATCTTGGGCTTAGTTTTCCTTTCTTACCAAAACGTACAAGCCCTTTCCAAGGCGACACCTTTAGAAGTACCTTGTCTCCAACTTGGAATTCTAATGGTTTTCGACGATTATCCGCATAACTTTTCTGACGATCTCGGGCGGCTTTAAGCCTATCTTTGATGATAGCAATCTTGCCAGTTGTTTCCTGGATAAGGTCGAGTCTAGTCAATTGTCTGTCTCCGATTTCTGTCCAACACAATGGAGAACGACACTTGCGTCCATACAATGCTTCGTATGGGGCACATTGGATACTCGTGTGGTAACTGTTATTGTAGGAAAACTCAATTAGAGGCAAATGAGTATCCCAATTTCCTTTGAACTCAATGACACACGCCCGTAGCATGTCTTCCAATGTTTGTATTGTTCTCTCTGTCTGCCCATCTGTCTGAGGGTGGTAAGCTGTGCTCAAATTTATCTTGGTTCCTAGTGCCTTCTGTAACATCCACCAAAATCGTGATGTAAAACGACTATCTCTATCAGAAATGATGGATAGGGGTACACCATGCAGAGAAACAATTTTGTCGATGTAGATTTGGGCCAATTTTTCCATCTTGAAGTCTTCCCGAATGGGGAGAAAGTGAGCAGATTTCGTCAGTCGATCCACTATGACCCAAATTGAGTCGTGACCTTTAGAAGTTCTAGGAAGTTTGGTAACGAAATCCATGGATATCTGCTCCCATTTCCATTGGGGAATTTCGGGTTGTTGCAATAAGCCGGATGGTTTTTATGTTCAGCTTTGACTATTGAGCAAGTTAAACACTTCCCAACATATAAGGCAATATCCCTTTTCATTCCAGGCCACCAATAGTATACTTTAAGATCCTTGTACATCTTATCCGCTCCAGGGTGGATTGAGTAT
Source organism: Lactuca virosa (assembly GCF_052849685.1). Lineage (NCBI taxonomy): Eukaryota > Viridiplantae > Streptophyta > Magnoliopsida > Asterales > Asteraceae > Lactuca > Lactuca virosa. Next base: position 288,945,130 of record NC_136428.1, read on the forward strand.
TTAGATCGATGAGACTCCTCTAGTACCATGTCTCTCAGATCGTTAACCCTTGGAATCCAGACCCTGTCCTTAAAATAATGAACTCCATCAGGTTTGGTTTCAAATCTCACTTCCAAACCATGTAAAGTTTCACCTGGAAGATTTTCCTTGAATAAAGCTTTCTCCTGGGCATCAATGATTTGAGATTTCAAGTTTGTCTGAATTACCATTCCCAAAGCTCTCACACGGGAAGGTTTCACCGTTTCTTTTCTACTAAGAGCGTCGGCTACTACGTTAGCCTTCCCTGGGTGATATCGTATCTCACAGTCATAATCACTAAACAACTCTACCCATCTCCTCTGCAGCATGTTTAACATTTTCTGATCTAGGATGTGCTGAAGGCTTTTGTGATCGGTATAAATGGTGCACTTGGTTCCGTACAAATAATGCCTCCATATTTTAAGAGCGAAAACTATTGCTCCTAGTTCTAGATCATGGGTGGTATAATTCTTCTCATGCGGTTTGAGTTGTCTAGAAGCATACGCAATGACCTTATCTTTTTGCATTAACACACATCCTAATCCTTGATGAGACGCATCACAATACACTACAAAGTTCTCTGATCCCTCTGGTAAAGCCAGAATTGGTGCATTACACAACTTGTTTTTCAGGATTTGAAACGCCTCTTCGTGTTTCTCTTCCCAGAGAAATTTTCTGTCTTTTTGGGTCAAAGATGTTAATGGTTGAGCAATACTAGAGAAATTCTCAATGAAGCGTCTGTAGTACCCAGCTAATCCTAGGAACTGTCGTATTTCTGTCGGGGTTTTGGGGGCTTCCCATTTCTTGATTGCCTCGCTCTTAGCTGGATCTACATGAATTCCTCTTTCGCCGATCACATGACCAAGGAAATGTACTTCCCGAATCCAAAATTCACACTTAGTGAACTTGGCATACAATTTATGCTCCTTCAGCAGCTCCAACACTAGCTTCAGATGTCTCTCATGATCTTCTTTGGTTTGTGAGTAAACAAGTATGTCATCGATAAATACAATTACAAACTTGTCTAGGTATGGTTTACAGACCCTATTCATCAAATCCATGAAAACAGCGGGTGCGTTCGTTAGTCCAAAAGGCATGACTAAGAACTCATAATGTCCATAACGGGTTCTAAATGCTGTTTTGTGAATGTCTCCTTCGTGAACTCTTAGTTGATGGTATCCTGATCGGAGGTCGATATTTGAGAAGTATGAAGCGCCCTGCAACTGATCGAACAAGTCATCTATTCGAGGGAGAGGATATCGATTCTTGATTGTCAACTTGTTCAGTTCTCTATAATCAATACACATTCGGAATGACCCGTCTTTCTTTTTGACGAATAACACTGGGGCTCCCCAAGGTGAAGAGCTTGGTCGAATAAACCCTTTGTCTAGAAGTTCTTGAAGTTGTCCGGACAGTTCTTGCATCTCGGATGGCGCGAGGCGATATGGTGCTTTTGCTACCGGTGCCGCTCCGGGAATTAAGTCTATCCGAAATTCGACCTGTCTGTGAGGGGGTAGACCGGGTAATTCCTCCGGAAACACTTCGGGATAGTTTTGAACCACTGGAATCTCCTTGAGTTGCTTAGCTTCGGGTTCTCTTTCTAGCACGTGGGCCATGAATGCAATACAATTCGTCTTCAGGTACTTGTGAATCTTCATGCTTGATACAATGTTTAAACTTCTTCCTGGCTTCTCACCGTGTATGATAAGGGTTTCTCCACTGGGGAGAGGTATCCTAATGACTTTCTCGTAACAACCAATGTCCGCTCTATTCTTGGATAACCAATCCATTCCTACTATTACATCAAAACTACCTAGCTCGATAGGAATTAGGTCAATGCTAAAGAGTTTATCAGCTAAATTCAGAGTACAGCCAGGAATTATTTCATTAGCTCTAATTTCATACCCATCAGCAAGTTCAATAGTATGAGTATTCCTCATCTTTCTTGATTTCAAGTCGAGTACCGGTCTAAATGCTAAAGAAACGAAACTCCTATCTGCTCCCGCATCGAATATTACTGATGCAAAATGATTGTGCAGGAGAAACGTACCTGTTATCACTTCAGGGTTCTGACGAGCTTCTTCTGCACCAATCACAAAGGCTACACCTCTTGGCCGCCCACCTTGATTTCCTTGGAAATTTTGCCTAGCTTGGTCTTGTCCATTGTTACCAGGCCCCTTGTTCAGTTTGGGACAAGCACTACGCAGATGATCAGTACTCCCGCACTCGTAACATGCCCTTTTTCCATCCTTATTCAGCTTACAATACTTCGGGTAATGGCCTGTTTGTTAACAGTTTTGGCACACTGGGCAAGCTCCCTTGTGATGGAAGCTACACTTATTGCACTTCGGAAGCGGTCCTGAGTACTGCTTTCGCTCCTGCACTTCCATGACTTCCGGTTCCTGAGTTTTCACTGGTTCTTGCTCCTGGGCTCTTACCATAAAGTTTCTTGAGACTTTCTGCTTCCTCCCTGACTTGCCTCCATACTTCTTCTCTCCCTGATCTGCTGGCTTCCTCTTGCTACTAGAGTTTTCCTTTGTCGATGCTCCCATCCTTATCACATCATTGGTTAGTCGATTTGCTAGACTTACTGCACTTTGAATGGTAGTTGGGTTTGCTGAAGTAACCATTCCCCGAATCTCTGGTGCCAGACCCCAGATGTAACGATCTATCCGTTTCTCCTCAGGAGTAACCATGTGAGGTACCAGTTTTGCTAGTTCATGAAATCGGACTGTGTACTTCTCTATTTGTGTTCCAACCATAGAATGGTTCCAGAACTCAGATTCAAGCTTCTGAATTTCATCCTTGGGACAATACTCCTCTATCAGCAACTTCTTTAGGTCTTCCCAAGTTAGCTGATATGCCGCTGCACAACCTCGGGTTTGCACTAAAGTATTCCACCATGTCAATGCCCTATCATGAAGTAGACAAGTTGCATACTCCACTTTGTTGCGTTCGAGACATTTGCTAATGTGAAGGACCGACTCCATACTCTCAATCCATTTCAGCAACCCGACCGCACCTTCCTTTCCGTGGAATTCCTTAGGTTTACAGGCCATAAAGGACTTGTAGTTGCATTCTCTTTCATTGTTTCCCCGGTTTCCTCCACTACTTCCTTGGTTAGCATTAAGTCCTGCAGTTACCTGAGTAACAATGTTTGGGATTGCTTCCATGAGTTGTTGTGCTACAATTTGAGCAACATCGGGTGTTTCGTTCTGTGGGCGCCCGCGATTAGGCCTTCCTGACATGGTTCTATTACACAGGAGAAGAAATACGTATAAATACATAAAATAATGTATAATATTTAGTTCACTACTATTTTGAAAACCGTAAGTGTTGTCAAATCATTGGTTTGCATTAATACTAGGCATATATATTTTAGAAAGAAAAGAAAAGAAAAATCTCTTTATTCGACCATTTACCAATTAAATTCTAGGGTTTGACCTCGTAGTAAAAGTTTTCAAACATAAAATAAAATTCTTCATTACCATTTGAAATTGTCTTAAAACCAAACCAATACATCAATCCCAAAATAAAGTTTTAAATGTCTTCCCCAAAAGACACCCAACATGGGTTTTCATTTCATGACAAAATAAAATAAAATACTGAAATCAGAACCAAACACTAATCGCTATCCCAACAAGAATCATCAGCACCACAATCAGTAATAGCCCAACAAGCACATAATATGCGGTCATCGCACGACATGCCACTCGTCTAGCAGCACTAGCAGTGTCAGCAGCCTCCATCGAATGCTGTAACAGGATTTCCATCCTTGTCAAGACTTCATCCAAAACTTCCCGATGCCCAGCTATCACAGCGAGACTGTGACGTAGGCCCGCTACCATCGACTGCAATCTCCGGGACTCCTCCGGGGTCATACCTGGCTGCCTGACAGGTATCCCTATGACTTGCTGTGGTGAGGGTGCTCTCGGTCCTGCAACGCTGGGTCCTACCCCGCTAGGTCCTGCCGTGCCAAGTCCTGCTGTGCTGGTGGCTATCCTTCCTGGAATAGGAACACTCTTCCTCGCCGTCCTCCGAATACGAAGCCCATAAAGTGGTGGCTGTGGCAACACCGATGAAGGCGATGCCTCGCGTCGTTGACTCGGGGCGTTGTCATTGCTGATCTCCACCGAGTTTCCTGTATCTTCTGTATCCTCCGATGGGTCTTCTTCTACCGAGGCGGGGGGGTTACGTCGAGGGATAACAGTGACATAGCCGGACTCATCAGCTGAGGCGGTAGCGTGAGAAGATGACGATGTCGACATAGGGGACTGAGACATAGATTCAATGAAATATGAAATAAATGACAATGCATGCCTATAATATGCAATGCTTACACACACCAAAAATTAACCTTTTTGAATTTTTGAAATAAAGTTTTCTCAAAAATTTTGTTGAACATATTCCCATTATAATTAGCTCAAGCTTTGTATAAATCTTTCCTTAATTAAACATAGGTGATCAGGCTATGTTTAATTGAGGTCCAACGATACAATTCCCGACCTAATTATATTAGTAATATGTTTGATGTAAAAAAAGAATTTTTATAAGTTTTGGTTATAGGTTGTGTTTTCTTAAAGGAAAACTGATGTTCTCTATAACTTTAGCTCTGATACCACTTCTGTCACACCCCGCTAAAGCGGAAACGCAAGGTATGACAGCGACAAAGGTTTCATTGCAAAAGATAAAGATACATCACCATAGCAATATTAAAAAGTTTACAACCCATAGCTTAACCAAAACAAAGTAGAAGTTTTCCAAAATGACATTGTTCAAAATATATAACTTCATAAAATAACTTCCACACGATGCAGCATGCTCTATGATGATGAATCTCTATATCCACTTACTAATTATTTCCTGAAAAAGCATGTAAAACGAGCGTCAACTATGAAAATAGTTGGTGAGTTCACAAGTATATAAAATCGTGCTTGAAATAAGGCTTTTCGTAATTACAAGTACATTGCTTTAATGATAAACCAAGTTGATTGCTATTAATGAATACAAGTTTATTGCTATAACGAGAAACGAGTTTGTATGTGTATGAGCAAACAATGAGTCTCAACCAAACCTATGACTGAAGCCCTATCGAGATCTATGCTTATCGTTCCATAGATGAATATGGTATCATGCACTCCAGCAATAGGGCGAGTGAGGAGTTGTCAATTCCTAATAGCGCTATCCATAATGACCATTGGCTCAAAGAGTTAATGGTTAGAGATAAGGGAAGGGCCTTAGTACGATAAGTTCTCATGTTCCGTGTTGCATAGACATACATAAAGAAACATAGCAATACAATAGCAATCGTGTTTGATACAATTCAATTTAAATACAACATGCAAATAATAGTTTTTCTGGACATGCTTTTCCACCCCAAAACATAAAAACTGAAAATAGGGGAGTGCGTGAATACTCACAATGTTTCGAGTAGATACAAGTGGTGCCTTGGAATACACCAACGTCTAAATGTCGGGATCCTACGACATCAAACACACACTAGTGAGTTTCCATGTCGAAATCTAATGCTAATATACTAAACTCTACATATAGTGAAATGCCAATTTATGTTCTAATATTGGATTTTATATTAATTGATTACACTTTTTCTGAAATGATGAAATTCTACAAGTCATGTGATAAATACAACTTTGGGATATTAATTTTCCAGATTTAGTAATATAAATTTAAGGGTGTTTCAACACATTTAAAGGTGTTTTAAATTCCTAAAAATGTAAGATATTATCAAATAGTTTCCAAAAATTGTCAAACCTTGTATTTTTCATTCTAAATACAATAGAGGTTTTTCCAGAAAATTTTCCTTGAATTTTTGATATGGTTATCTATTTTCCAAATTTTTAAGCCTTCATAACAACATAAATTCACGAAAAATAGCATTCAAAGGATAAAAATTCTCAAACTTTTTATTTTACTGTTATTACACATTACTAAGCTGGGAAAAATATAAAAATGGATTTCCAAGCTGTTTAATTATATTTTACGATTTTTGAGCATTTATTCCAATAAAAATTGAAATAAATAGAAAACAGTTTCCAAAATTACCCAAACTTTTTATTTAACTGTTATTATACATAACTAGGCTGGGAAAAATATAAAAGATATTTTTCAGTGGTTATTTCTATTTTTCCTTGTTTTATCCCCTTAAATAACCATTAATTGAAGAATAAATAACAAACAGTTAAAATAAATTACCAAAAATTTTTGTAGCATCATCTACAGTGTAAGTAATCTGGAAAAAATACCAAAAGTGGTTTTCATATTGTATAGTCCGGTTTTGGGTATTTATGTGTATTTAAGTGTATTTAACTTTAGAAAATAGAAGACAAATTGTTTACAGTAGAGAAAAATCATCAAAATTTTTATGTAATCTCCTACTGTACAACATGATGTTCTGGTAAATTTTCATGAATTTTGGATAATCAGAACTATTTTTCCTATTTTTAGGCCATTATAATTACCAAAAATTGGGAAAAATAGTAAGGCGTGATGAAAAATTCTGAAATTGTTTTTCTGAGTCACCCACCACAGGTAAGTGCTGCGAAAATTGTTAGATACAATTTTCACACTCTCTAAGGTGGTTTTGTGATTTATTATACCCAAACAAAAAGAAAATCGGAAATCATACCAAACAGCAACAACAATCGATGAAATTTAGTGAGGGGTCATTATTCACCATAGGGGTCATCCATGAACTTATTCCGGATTTATAGACCTCTGGAAGTATTTTATGTGATTTATGCCCTTGTTTTCTTGCAATAATTTTAATAAATCAAAGAAATGATAAAAGCTCTTGAAATTTTCCAGATTATCACATGCATGTGAGGGCTTTCAAAAGGAAAAATGTTCAAATTTTATTCAGAAGGGAAATAGGGGTATTGAACCCAAACAAGTTAAGAAATGTTGCATATAATGGTGCATGAGATGTAAATGTGGCTGAAGTTCATGAATTTGAGTAGCCCATTCAGTCGGGTTTTAGGCCACGAAATTTCAGCCATCATTCACTGGATATGTTAAGTTTCTAAATTATTTTTCCCTAGATTTATGGTTGGGTTTAAGGTCATTGATCACGCAAAGCAAAAATGGTGATCACAGAAAAAGAGCTGTTTGCGCAACCATTTTGTAAAAATTGCCAAAAATCCAATATTTAATATTTTACTGTGAGACCAGTCGGGTTTGAAAGTTAACTCGTGGAACTATCCAATAACAAAAGAATATCAGGATTTGGTTAAGAAATGACCGAGTTATGGCCGTTCAAAGCTGAACAATGTAATCTGGCAGATTGCATGTTTGCTTTGAGTGCATTCATAGGGCATTTTGACAAGAACAACATGCATGCTTCAGTTAAGGTCCGATTTATAGCACATGCATGGAGTGAATGTGCATACAAGATTTACTAGAAATGGTTTAAATGCTTTTGGTCATGCAAGAACACAAAAGAAATGGAGAAGAAGATGTAATACTCGGTTTTGAAGTCACATGAACACATGTGCATCTTTTTCACTCCTTGCACGGGTTTGATCCCGGATTTTCACCATCTCAAACACATACATTGTGTTATGGTGAGAATCTACAAACCACAAGGGAAAAGTAAGGATTTCTAGCCATGTAAGGGCATAGAATCCGAAGAGTAGAGAAAACCATGAAGAAGAGGAAGTAAAATCATGAAACCATGAGGGAGGATTGAGTTGTTTACCTTGGTTTTGATCTTGAGAGAAGCAAGAACACTTCAAGACCTTCTCAATTTCGAAATTATGGCAGAGAATGGAGGATTTCCTGGAGGTGTAGGAGAGGTTTTTGAGGTGGGGAATCTTCTTGGAGAAGGAGTGAGAGAGAGAGAGCGTGTATGGGAAGTTGAAGTGTAAGAGAAGAATAAAATGATTAAGAATTTTTGGGGAAAAATGGAGCATGGGGGAGAGGGTGGCAGATTTTATGAGTGTAAGAGAGGCCCTCTCTCTCCTAATTCAAACTAAATAAATTTCCCTTCAATTTTTATAAAACCCAAATTTTTATAAAAATGCCTCTTTATGTAATTCATGATTTATTTAAGAATCTTTGTTTTTAGCTCATAAAATATGATTTATGTTTGATAATTAAATCTTTATATCTTTGATTATATCCTTATGACTTAATTATTTAAATTTTATCTAATGAGGTTCATAACAAATCTTATAGAGTTTTTAGGTTTTAAAGTTTATAAATTTGGATTTTTGGGCTCTTTAGGGTTTTTGGAACATTGTTTGATATTCACCATCATATTGAAATGAAATTAGAATATTTTAATTGATTTTTAGGGTTTTATACCCTTTTTCAATTGTAGCAAGGTTTGAAGTTTATTCTAATTATAGCATTGGCATTTCCTATTGTAGTTAAGCAACTTACTAGAATCGTAAGTGTCAAGTATATTAGTCCTTGATCTTAGTTGGGTCCTAGTTTATGCAAGATTTTGACCTAATTTATACTACTAGGCCATGGCATGTTGTGCATGAATGGTTTTTATAAAGATGCATGAGTCCGAGAATGACCTGAATTGACAGTTGTCACAGAACTTTCCGGAGGACCACTTGCTCTTGTCAGTTCTTTTGAATCAACCATTCCGAACTCACCTGCTCCGGAACCTTACAAACCCACTGTTCCATTAACTCAATCATCCTTAACCACCTTACCCACACACATCTATCCTGACGATGATTCCGAAACCTTGGATTATAAACTCTGTTTCCAACAAGAGTTTGCCTTACTCTCAATGAAATACAAACGTCCTTTCAATCCCTCTTACAAACCATACCAAAACAGATTCAGTGCTCCTCACCAAACCCATCCTCAACCATATTCCACTCCTGAACCAAAACAAACATCCGAAAATCCTCCTGCATACAAGCCTAACCTCACTAAACCAAACTCCGCTTCGGAATCTTCTCAAAATTCCAAATCAGACAAACCAAAGATCTTGTGTCATAAATGTGGTCATGCAAACCACTTTGCCAAAGATTGTCTAGCTGATGCTCCACAAAAACCAAAAGTCAAAGACTCAGCTTATTATGTCCGAAGAGAACAAGAAATGGCTAAAAGTGAGAAGGCATTTGTTACTACGGTTTCAAGAGATGTCGAAGGATATTGGTCATCCGGAGATGATGATGATTTGGTGACTGGAAGAAACATGTGTTTGATGGCAAGACAAACGGTTGAATGTGATGAAGGTTATTGATCTTCTGGGTCCGAAGATGAAGATGATGTTGCTGCACCTCACTACTGCTACATGGCCACTAACGATCCACCAGGTCGAAGCATCGTTCAGCAGGTAAAATCCATGATCTCTGATAATAATTTTGATTTGACTTTATATGAACCTTATCTGACCCAGATCCAAATAGATATGAACACCATCTATAAAGCCTATGAGTCTGCCATAGAAGCCAGTGAGAAGAAGGACTGTGAACTAAGTCCTCTTAGATTACGTTTTGAGGATAAGAAATTGAAAATCAAGTCTCTTGAGCATGAACTTGTAATGTCAAAAGATGAATGTATCATTTTGAAAGATAAATGTGAAATCACTTATTCTGAACGAAATATTTTGATTTCTGATAACAAACGTCTCAATGCCAAAATAGATGTTTTGCATAACTCTGTAGACATGCTTGAAGCTGACATTCGGATGACTCATAATTTTCGTCATGGTCCAAAGCTCCTGGTCTCGGAAGCGAGTTTCCGAAACCAATTGTTAGTCCCCTGAAGGAATTGCAAAATTTGACATTCATGGGAGAAGTTCCGAACATCAAACATTCGGACACCCCTGTTTTTCCCTTGTCACCCCTTCCGGAGGCTAAAATACCTTTTGAGTCCCTAATTCCTGAGTTCCAACCAATAGTTGTCAAGTGTCCTGATTCCACACCTCTTCTTCCTCTGATAAACCTGGACCTGAATCGGACCACGGAATATCATTATAGTCTTCCAAATTGTGTAGACTATGTTCCTAAAAGTAATCACGTAAACAATTGTGTGATTGAGGAAATTATTCTGGAAACAACTGAAATCAATGCCTCGGAATTTGTATGGGCATCTTTAGATGATAAAGTTGAAGTCTCAAGCCATGTGTCCTCTGATTCATGTGAATCGAACTCCTTAGTGCTTTCAAATACCAAATTGGTTCCCATTACTCCTGAGTTTACAAATCCATCCAAAGGACAAACTTCTAGATCCTCTCCTCATCCTAAAAGAAAACCAATGTTGAATAGGAAAGATGTCGTAGATCCCAAGGTAGAAGCTAGAAATGCTTACAAAAAGGAAGTTAAGACTAGACAAAATTCCAGGTTCCTTGCTAACTCTAAACCAAATTCATCCCGTAATTCTCGTGTCTCCACTCATAGTCAAAATTCTAAACCCCTTGTTCGTCTGGAACATAAGGAAGTCCTTAGCTCCAATTCACCTCAAGCTCATGTTAATGTCAATGTCAAAACCATCTGAAATACTTCACTGGCACCTCGAAATGTTTCATCTGTATTTATTACAAAATCTGATGGCACATTTTTTAAACCGAGAATTTCAAGAAACAATGTGTCATCAAACAAATCCACAAGTACAAAAACCACTGTTTCAAAATCTTCAAACAAAAATCTTGTGTGGAAAATCAAAACATCTGTCAACAAAAAAACAATCCCGGAGGTAACAAAAATTGTCAATCCTTCGGATACCAAAGGTCCGAAGAAGTCAGCTCCAAACCCACCAGTAGTTGAATAAGACTACTGGATAGATGAAAAGACATTAGCATTCTGTATGTTTCCAAAGAATTCCAGTAATGTCACCCAGAAACACAAAGTTGTTCCCAAGTCACAATCAAAGTCCAAAGCCCATGCCTACGTCCCAAAGTCTAACTCGGAGCCTAAAAACTCCATTTCTCACTAATTTTACAGGCACTTTCTGCTTCAGAGCAAGAAACAATATGGTATATTGATAGTGCTTGCTCCATGCACATGACGGGGCAGAAGGATTTTCTGCGAGATTTAAAGCTTTCTCCAAATGCTGGTTACGTGACATATGGCAACAACTCCAATTCTCAAATTTGTGGTTATGGAACTCTCACCAATGGAAACTTCTCTATTTCACATGTTGCTTATGTAGCTGATTTGAAACATAATTTGATAAGTGTTGCTCAGCTCACTGACTCAAGTCGACGTGTGGAATTTTGCAAAAAGTATAGCTATGTGATGACTGAAGACCGAAAATAATGTTTGATAAAGTCACTTCGCAACAAGAACATGTACCCGCTTGACATCAACATGATTATTGGCAAACCGCAACTCTGCCTTCTCTCCAAAGCTGTTCCTGACTTAAGTTGGTTATGGCACCGAAGGCTCGCTCATCTGAACTTTCGGTACATGAATGATCTTGTATCAGGCGAAATGGTAAGAGGTTTACCTCTTCTCAAGTTCGAAAATGGTCATTTATGTGCTGCGTGTGAGTGTGGTAAGCAATCAAAGAAGGGTTATCCTGTTATCATAGAAAAGTCCATCTCGGAATCATTGGAACTTCTACACATTGATCTTTGTGGACCATCCACTGTAGAAAGTCTTCATCATAAGAAATACATTCTTGTGATTGTTGATGACTTTACAAGGTTCACCTGGGTTTTCTTCCTAAGGCTGAAATTGGAAACAGCCTCTGAGCTCGTCAATTTTATCAAAGGAATAGAAGTTCTTATCAAACTCCCAGTCAGGAGAATCCGAAGTGATAATGGTTCGGAATTTGTTAATTCCACCATTGAGAAATTTCTCATAGAAAAAGGAATCGGTCACAACTTTTCAGCTCCCTACACTCCACCACAAAACGGTGTAGTTGAAAGACGCAATAGAACACTTGTTGAAGCCGCTCGATCAATGATGAACTATGCTAACTTACCACTCTATCTTTGGGCTGAAGCTGTATCCACTGCCTGCTTCACTCAAAATCGAAGTATCATCAATCGACGTCTCAACATGACACCATACGAAGCAATGAATGGTCGAAAGCCAACAATCTCATTCTTGCATGTCTTCGGATGTAGATGCTTCATCAAAAACAACCGTGATCAGCTTACCAAGTTCCAACCTAAAGCTAATGAAGCCATCTTTCTTGGGTACTCTTCAAAATCAAAGGCTTACAGAGTTCTCAACCGAAGAACTCGTGTTCTGGAAGAAAGTTTTGATATTACCTTTGATGATAACTTCATTCGGAATTCTGGCCCCACTCACATCATGGAGTCTGATGCTCCTCCGCCAGGATGTCCGAACCCTCAAACCATTCTTGAGGTTGACTTTGAAACCCTCTTTGGTCCTTCCGAAACCGCTCTTGATTTGAAATCTAGATCAAGACCATCTCTAATTCCAATTCCTCCTTCGGAAGCCCCAGTTTCTCACAACCTCTCCGGTCCACTTCCGAGCCTCCCTCCATTTGATTCCAAACCGTTTCAATCTTCTCAGGTTGAGGGGGAGAATAATGCAAATCCCTCTCTTGAATCAAATGTGGATGGCTTCCAAGATGCAGCTGCCGATTTTGATGACTCTAATCCTCTCAATATTGATGAAAACGAAAATTTCTTTGAGTTCCCTTCTGATGATGATGTCAACCACTCCGGTTCAGAAGTTCAGAGGGAGCATCATCCCAATATTCAAACCATTCAGGGGGAGCAAATCAATTCCATTGTTGATGTAGGATCTTCGGCTGCACAAGTCCCTCGATTGCATGTTTGGACGAAGGATCATCCTCCGAACCAAGTGATAGGCAATCCGAATGTTGGTGTACAAACTCGCTCAACTACCAACATCCAAAATGAATGTCATTTTTCAGCATTCATATCTATGGTTGAACCCAAATCCATCAAGGAAGCATTAGAGCATGTTGATTGGATTACAACCATGCAAGAAGAACTGGCAGAATTTGACCGAAATGAAGTCTGGACTCTCGTGCCTCCTCCTCAACATCACCCCATTGTCGGTACCAGATGGGTATTTCGCAACAAGCTATACGATGCAGGAGTTATCATCCGAAATAAGGCAAGATTGGTAGCTAAAGTTTTTACTCAAATTGAAGGTCTTGACTACAACGAGACATTTGCTCCTATTGCATGACATGAAGCTATCAGAATCTTTCTTGCTTATGCTGCTCACAAAGGCTTCAAAGTTTACGAAATGGATGTTAAAACTGCCTTTATTAATGTTGAACTTGACAATGAAGTATACCTTCAACAGCCCCCCAGATTTATTAATATTTCCTTTCCGAACTACTGTTATAAACTCCGAAAGGCCGTCTACGGACTCAAGCAAGCTCCTTGGGCTTGGTACGAGACTCTCATCGATTTTCTCAAACGCTCAAGTTTTCAAAGAAGAATACTTGATCCCACTCTATTCTGAAGATCAAATGGAAAGCATCTCATGCTGGTACAAATTTATGTGGACGACATCATTTTTGGATCTACGGATTCATCTATGGTTGCTGATTTTGCCAAACTTATGGTCAGTCGATTCCAAATGAGCATGAATCGAGAATTAAGCTTCTTTCTTGGCCTTCAAGTCAAACAGACTAACAAAGGTATTTTCATTCACCAAGAGAAGTATATTTCTGAACTTCTCAAGAAATACTCAATGGACACCTGTGCCTCAGCCAAGGTACCTATGCGCTTCGGACACAAAATCTTTGCCGACCCTTCGGGTGTTTCCGTTGATGAAAAGAAGTATCGTGGAATGATTGGATGCTTACTCTATCTCACTGCAAGTCACCCGGACATTATGTTCTCAACATGTTTATGTGCCAGATTTCAAGTCAATCTGAATATGTCTCATCTTTTGGCTGTGAAACAAATATTCCGATACCTCAAAGGTACAAAGAGCCTCGGAATCTGGTATCCAGCTAATGGAAGTTTCCTCCTGCAAGCTTACTCTGACTCAAACTATGGTGGTCTTCAACTCGATAGAAAAAGTACATCATGAGGATGTCAATTCCTAGGTGTTCGATTAGTCAGCTGGTCATCCAAGAAACAGAACTGCATTACTCTCTCTACAGCTGAAGCCGAATACATTGCTGCTGCCAGCTGTACCTCTCAAGTTCTTTGGATGAAATCTCACCTCTTGGATTATGGTTACCGATTTCAACGCATTCCTATCTACTGTGACTCTCAAAGTGCCATTGCAATCTCTCACAATCCAATTCAGCACTCTATGACGAAGCACATTGACATCCGGTACCATTTTATTAAAGATCATGTTCTAAATGGCAACATTGAACTTATTTTTGTTCTATCTGACGATGAGATTGCTGATGTCTTTACTAAGGCATTAGACAAAACCAAATTTAATGGTTTTCTGAACAAAATGGGTATGATGATGCCTGATCCTCAATTCTTTCATGAGACATGTTCTCTTTGATAGAAGTATTCAGAGAAAAATTTGCTCCGAACTCAATTATTTTTACTTCGGAACTATTTTTTTTCTAAATACATAGGATCATTTTACATGTCTTTATTACTAGTTATCCCTTGAGTCTTTAAACTGTACAGTTCATTCTCTTCATCACGACTATTGTCACACCCCAAAACCGGAACGGCAGAATCGTTCGGGGGTGGAGGACGTCATGTACAGTATCACAACAATGCAAAGTAGTAAACAAGCAACAACATCATCCATTGCATTAATAATATAATTTCATACAAGTGTGTTCTGTCAAGTTATATAGACACCAAAAATATACATCAAAATAAAAGAGGAGTCTTGAACGAGCTCCATCTTCTCAAAACCTGGCACCGGTACCTGTCTACTGGTGACCTGAGAATACAAGTTATTTTGAAAGAGTTTATCAGCTTTAAAGCTGGTGAGATCATAAGTATATTAGTGTCTGTGTTTGTATGAAAGCATTTGTAAGATGTTTGTATGATGTCATGTATAAGTTTTGTAAAGTTTGTATTTGTTTGAACTCTCCTAGAAAACCCTATGTTTCCTACTAAAAGTAGTCTTCTACCAAGACATCTAGTGTCTGTGTGTGTGTCTCTTCTAAGAGTGTGTACTTTCCCAAATCCGACTATCATTAACTAAAAATATAGTTTTTACATTACCGTGCATCGTGTGAATGTTCACGAAGTGAATGTAATGGGAAAATAATATAGTAATGTAGTGTTGTATTAAGTAACTACTGTTGTACTAACTACCTTAAACCAATTGTTATTTAAAGTACCATGTGATCGGCCTGTACCCTGCTACCGAATCAATAGTAAAACGACGATGTAAGACGCCGTAAGAAATGACATTTGGCACCCGTAGACTTGCAAGTCCCACTGTAGCGAGCAGCAAGGTGTAGGATAGTCAATCCAGTATAGATCTATACGCAAACTCATACGCTCCCCAATTAAGGAGATTCTGGATACAAAAACGGTCATGGCAGGTAGTGTCATGCCCCGTTTAGTGGCTCACATAACTGTATTAATGTATATGTAATGTATGTGCTAGCTGTATTGTGTATTCTTTCTCTGTCTAGCCTTTATGTTTTGTTTCTCATCATAGTATCTATTGTTTGTTTCTCGTTATAGTATCTCTTGTTAGTTTCTCATCATAGTATCTATTGTTTGTTTCTCATTATAGTATCTCTTTGTTTGTTATTGACTCATGTATGAACTGACTCTTTGTATGTTTAGTTGTTCTAGTAATAGTATTAGAATCTCTTTAAACTATACCTATTATAGTTTACTAGTAATGTTGTTTGTGTATATGAGCTTGTGTGTATACCCTTGCTACCCAAAGGCATTGTACTGAATGAAGTAACCTTTTATATCTATACATATATACATAATATATAACTAGGATTCAAACGACCTTCAGACAGATAACCCTGATACCCTAAGTCCACAACCAAACAAGGAACAGGAAGTAAGGTGAGCCATCAGTCCTAAGTCCTTTCAGTCCTACTTATATAACTATATCTATATAGATACACATTTAACAGAATATAAGTTTAAAAGAGTTTAAGTAACAGTAATTGACATGTAAAAGAGTTGATAAAAGCATTTGATATGTAGAAGAGTTTGTAAGACAGTTTGAAGTAAAACAGTTTGATAACACAGTTTGAAAAGTAAGAAAACCACTTGTTTGGTAGTTATTAATCACATGTGATTGATATAATAACTATAATTGTTCAACTTGTATTCCCCCCCCCCCAATAAAAGCATTTAAAAACATTTAAAAGGTTAATTAAGGGGTATGAACTCACCTGTAGTGAGTGGTTTGGATGAACGGACTATATAGGATGCTAAGTGTCAAGTGAAGACTTGAACACACACAAGGACCCTAGTTAACATATAATAACACATATATGTATCCAATTAGTCTTTAAACAACTAATTAACAAAGTTAAGACATCCTAGGACATGTTAAACACCTTATATAAGTGTTATAAGTCCCCAGGATTTCATCTAAGTGTTGTAGGAAATTGTTATTCAGTTTAGGGTTCAAGGGAACCCCTTATATGAGTTTACGGTTTTGTGACCATAACTCATTGAGTTTAAGGTCGTAAACCCATGAGTTTACGGCCGTAAACTAATGCTTCTTTGACCATGTGTTGTTTTGAAGCTCTACAAGTCCTTAGAAGCATTTCCACCTGAAGTATAAGCCTATGGAAGGGATTAGGGCACCATTTCACTCCTAAATGGAGTTTACGATCCTTATACCATTTTCCTTTGGGTTTACGGCCGTAAACCCATATGGTTTATGGTCTTTTGATGTTTTCAAGCCCTTAACTCATCAAGGAAGGGATCTATGCAAGTTTCCAAGGCTTGGGAGGGACTAGGGCACACTTTGGCACCCTAATTAGGGTTTACGGTCCAAGAACACCTTGGACCGTAAACACCTTGTTCTTGTGTTTCTTGGTTGATTTCTTGATATATGGAAGTGTAACAAGCCTTAATATACTCTAGGATAGAAGTACTTACAAGATAGAGGCTTGAAAAGGTGCTAAAAGTCCAAGAACACTAGTGTGTGTTCTTGGTGTTCTTGGTGAAACTTGAAGATCTAACCTTCTGGAATGATTTCACGGATGGAAGTGTGTTAAAACACTAGATTAAGTAATATCTCAACTTAAAAGGGTTAGAAACACTTACAATGTTGAAGATCAAGAAGAAAAGTCGAAGATACTTGAGAGAGAATTGAGTTTTGGATCTTGAGTTTTGTGAAAAATGGTAATAAATGACTAAGTGTCATATATATACCCCCATTTTAGGGTTTACGGCCGTAAACACCTTTGTTTAGGCCGTAAACTCC
The DNA here is from genome assembly GCF_052849685.1 of Lactuca virosa. Taxonomy (NCBI): domain Eukaryota; kingdom Viridiplantae; phylum Streptophyta; class Magnoliopsida; order Asterales; family Asteraceae; genus Lactuca; species Lactuca virosa. The sequence goes on from NC_136428.1 coordinate 288,962,439, forward strand.
AACTCTTGGAGCTTTGGGGTATTATTGTTGCACAATAAACCCTAGAGCATCGTCTCTCCTGATATCTCCTAAAGTGATAATCCTTAAATACTCAAACTTATTCCAAAAAGCTTGAAAGTTAGCAGAAACTGTTCTGACTTCTATTGAATTTGGAAAATTGTACAGGATAGAAATTTGGGGTTGTCACATCATCCCCCCCTTAGAAGGAATTTCATCCCGAAATTAGAGTTTAAGCTAATAAGTAGTTACAAATAACTAAGTAAAAAGACGAGGATATTTCAGTTTCATCTGATCCTCTCGCTCCCAAGTGAATTCAGGTCCTCGCTTGGCGTTCCAGCGAACCTTCACTATCGGGATACGGCTTTGTTTCATTTGCTTGACCTCTCGGTCCATGATCTCTACTGGTTCTTCCACGAAGTTGAGGCTCTCGTTGATCTCGATCTCGTCGAGTGGGATTACAAGAGTCTCGTCGGACAGACACTTTTTCAAGTTAGAGACGTGGAAAGTAGAATGTACGTTACTGAGTTCACGCGGTAAGTTAAGTTTGTAAGCTACAGGGCCGATTCTTGCGAGAATCTCGAAAGGCCCTATGTACCTTGGATTTAGCTTTCCACGCTTTCCGAATCGTATCAAGTCCTTCCAGGGTGAGACCTTCAATAGAACACGGTCGCCCACCTGAAATTCTAGCAGTTTCCTTCGTTTATCAGCGTAGCTTTTCTGTCGGTCTCTAGAGGCTTTCAATCGTTCACGAATCTGAACGATCTTCTCTGTCGTTTCCCGAATGATCTCCGGACCTGTGAGAGTGCTTTCAGGGACTCGTCCCTTAGCTAACTGGGTATCACCCACCTCAGCCCAGCACAGAAGGGATCCGCACTTCCGGCCATAGAGGGCCACGAATGGAGCTGCCTTTATGCTCGTGTGATAACTGTTGTTGTAGGAAAATTCTACAAGGGGTAAATGAGCATCCCATGCTTTCCCAAAGTCGATCACACAGGCTCGCAACATATCTTCCAAGGTTTGGATAGTCCTCTCACTTTGCCCGTCTGTCTGTGGATGGTAGGCTGTACTCATGTCCAGCCTAGTTCCTAGAGAACTTTGTAGCGACTGCCAGAACCTCGAAGTGAACCTATTATCTCTGTCCGAGATAATGGATATGGGAACACCATGCAATCGTACAATCTCCCGAATGTAAGTTCTTGTAAGCTTCTCCATCTTGTCTATTTCTTTGATAGGCAGGAAGTATGTGGACTTGGTCAATCTATCGACGATGACCCATATGGTATCAAGTCCACCCGTTGTATTGGGAAACTTGGTTATGAAATCCATAGTGATCCGCTCCCACTTCCATTCTGGTATCTCCGGCTGTTGTAGTAGTCCTGAGGGCTTCTGGTATTCGACCTTGACCTTTGCGCAAGTAAGGTATTTACTCATGAATGTAGCAATCTCTGCTTTCATGTTAGGCTACCAGTATAACTTTTTAAGATCCAGATACATCTTATCTGAACCTGGGTGGACAGAATAACGAGTGTTGTGCGCCTCGTTCATGACCAAGTCTCTGAAACCACCGAGTTTCGGGGTCCAGATCTGATCCATGAAATAATAAGCTCCGCCACCCTTAACCTCCAAGTTCTTATCCATCCCTCTCAGGGATTCACCCGCCATATTTTCAGGTTTCAAAGCGTCGAGCTGAGCCGCCTTAATTTGTGTGGACAAGTGTGAATGGATAGTCATAGTCAAATACTTGACTCTACGACCAGAATATTCTTTCCGACTTAGGGCAACAGCTACTACATTGGCTTTACCCGGATGATAACGAATTTCGCATTCGTAATCACTGAGTAGCTCGACCCACCGTCGTTGTCTCATGTTGAGCTCCTTCTGGTCGAATATGTGTTGTAGGCTTTTGTGGTCTGTAAAGATCGTGCTTTTTGTACCATACAGGTAGTCTCCAGATCTTCAGAGCAAACACAACTGCTCCTAGCTCAAGATCGTGCGTCGTGTAGTTAACCTCATGTGTCTTCAGTTGTCTCGAGGCATAGGCGATGACCTTTCCTCGCTGCATCAGAACACATCCGAGTCCTTAATTTGACGCGTCGCAATAGACAACGAAGTCTTCTATCCCTTCGGGGAGGGATAGTATTGGTGCGGTGCACAAGGCTCGTTTGAGCGTTTGGAACGCTCTCTCCTGTTTCTCTTCCCAGTCAAAGGCCACGCCTTTCTGGGTCAGTGTTGTAAGAGGCTTCACAATGCGGGAGAAGTTCTGAATGAACCTGCGATAGTAGCCAGCGAGGCCTATAAATTGACGAATTTCTGTAGGCATCTTCGGTGCTGACCAGCTCTCAATGGCTTTAATTTTGGAAGGGTCCACGTGTATTCCCTCTTCGCTAACCACGTGCCCAAAGAATTCGATTCGTCGGATCCAAAATTCACATTTCGAGAACTTCGCATAGAGCTTCTCCGAACGTAATGTTTCTAGGACTTGTCGCAGATGTTGACTATGCTCCTCCTTACTACGAGAGTAGATAAGTATGTCATCGATGAAGACGATGACGAACTGATCCAAGTAAGGACGACACACCCTATTCATTAAGTCCATGAATACAGCGGGCACGTTTGTTAATCCGAACGGCATCACTACGAATTCGTAGTGCCCATAACGAGTTCGGAAGGTTGTCTTCGGAACATCCTCCCCTAGCACTCGTAATTTGTGATATCCGGATCTTAAGTCGATTTTTGAAAAGAAGTTCGCCCCTTGAAGTTGGTCAAATAAATCGTCGATCCAAGGCAAAGGATAACGCTTTTTGACGGTCAGTATGTTGAGCTCCCTGTAGTCGATGCACATACGAAACGATTCGTCTTTCTTCTTGACGAACAAGACTGGAGCTCCCCAGGGTGAGAAGCTTAGTCTTATAAAGCCCTTGCTGAGCAGTTCGTTAAGTTGACCGGACAGTTCTTGCATCTATGTAGGTTCTAGACGATAGGGCGATTTGGCTACGGGAGTAGCCCCTGGAACTAAGTCGATTCTGAACTCGACTTGACGTTGCGGAGGTAATCCTGGGAGTTCTTCTGGAAAGATGTCGGGAAAGTCGCGTACCACTGGACTGTTCTGAATGTCTTTCGTTTCTTGGCTCACATCGACCACATAAGCAAGGAATGCGCAACATTCCTTTCGCAAGAATTTCTGAGCTTGAATGCTCGAGATGATACGAAGGTTCGTGCCGGGTTTGTCGCCATAAACTACTAGGGTTTCGCCAGACGGCAGATTAAGGCGAACAGCCTTTTCGTAACACATGATGTCGGCACGATGAAGACTCAACCAATCCATGCCGATAATGACGTTGAAACTTTTAATTGAGACCGGCATGAGATCGATCGAAAACGAATGGCTATCTAAAGTGAGGGTACACCCTATGTATATACTGCTAGTGCTCTCTGTCTTTCCATTAGCCATTTCTACAGTGAACGGTTCTTTAAGTGCTCGTGATTTTTGCTTAAGTAAATGAGCAAATTTTTGGTTCACGAAACTCCTCTCCGCTCCACTATCGAATAGAATGCATGCGTAAGAGTTATCGAGGAGAAACGTACCAGTGACCACTGTGGGGTCGACAACCGCTTCCTCATGGCCTATGGCCAGAACTCTTGCCACTCCTCCGGCAAACCCTACCTTCGGGCAGTTCCTTTTGAAGTGGCCTACCTCACCACATCCGTAGCAAGCTTGGCCCACTCCTGCACCGGAGACTTGGGTAATTGGCCTCGCCGGTGCTTTGCAGAAACGGGCAGTGTGCCCCTTCCTATTGCAGTTCACACACTGCATTTCCCGGCAGGCACCGACGTGATGGAAGTTGCATTTGTTGCACTTAGGCAAACTTCCAGCGTACTGCTTTACCGGAGCAGCAGTGGCAGTTGCTATCGCAGCATGTACTGCCACGACCTGCTGCTTTTTGGCAGCCTTCGTCTTCTTTCTGTCATCCCAAAACTTTCGCTTGGAATCAGTGGTTTTGGCGGGTTCTAAGATGGCCAGGGTTGTTGTTGCGGCCGGGGTACGAACCCCATGGTCTATGAGCCACTGTGCCAATCGTTTGGCACTATTAAATGTAGTGGGGTGTGATGCCAAAACATTTCCCTGGTATGGTGGCATCAGCCCCCATATATATCTCTCGATTTTCTTTCCCTCAGTATGAACCACGTTGGGACAGAGGGTCACCAGTTCACAGAATCTGGCGGTGTAGGCGACTTCGTTGGAGCCCTTCATGGTTAGGCTCCACAGTTCTTCCTCCAGCTTCTGGATCTCGCCCCTCGGGCAGTACTCCTCAATCATGAGGTCTTTCAAAGTTTCCCAGCCATTAGCATTTTCCACTATGAGAGATAGTGACTTAACATGGCTATTCCACCATGTTATGGCTTTTGTTTCAAAGGTGCAAGCAGCAAACTTGACCTTGCTCTCCTCTGGACAGGAGCAGATTTCGAAAACCGATTCGGTTTTCTCGAACCATTGTGAGAGGGCAATGACTCCGCCAGTCCCTTTGAAGGACAATGGATTGCAGTTGGTGAAGTCCTTGTAGGAGCACTCTTTCAAGCGCACAGGGATGTCACCATGAGTAGATAGGACAGGGGTTCCTCCTCCAGTGGAACCAGATGAATGATATTGAGCCATGGCTGTAGCCACAGCCGCAGCTACAGCAACATTTAGAGTTGCCGTATCGAATTGAGGAGCAGGTGGTGTTGGTGCAGGAGGATTGCGTCTTGTTGATTTACGCGGAGGCATCTTTCAACTATAAGTTTACAAGGATGAAGATATTGATAAGAATTTAATAGAAGAATTGATGAGAATGACTCATGGACTAACTCTCCATAGTCCAACAGCACAAATGAATAACACGATTGATTGTAAATGAAAGCATTTGGATATAATTTCCATGAGATTTAGATATCTTTCGAAAATACTGGAGTTACAGATGAAACAAGTTCGGGAAAAATGGCCTTGAAGTAGGCCTTACATCAACCAAGATGGGAAAATTTTGACAGAACTTACGACCTAATCAAGACCTTACAGGTCTAAGATTTACGAAGATAGGAAATTAGACTAGTGTTTTTACACAAACTAGATTATATCCAAAAGAGAATTTGATGGGAATCTATCGGCGACGAGAACTACTAGAGTGAGTTCTTGACTCCGACAGAAGGCGTTCAATGTCCCTCACGCGCCTATCGGATCTTGCTTGCTGTGCTCGAAGTTCTCTGACTTCAGCTTGGGTTTCAGTGAGTTCCCTCTGAAGAGCTGCATTGTGGACCAGAGTCCTTTCATGAGCAGACTCTAGCTGGCGAATACGGACTGTGTTAACGCCAGAGTTGGCGTCAATCTCCATGACTCGGTCGATAGCTGCTTGACCCTGCTCCGTGTTCCGAGAAATCCTACGAACCATGATGGGTAGGACTCTGTCAGCGGAACCTCCCTCAATGAGGTTGTAGAAGCTTTTGTCTCCATTGTAGGACATGGGCTGCCCCTGTTCCTGACTCCACTTATTCAAGTTTGTGGCCCACAGAGGTGTGGGTCCTTGAAATGCTGGACGAGGGTTTGGGATTTGAACAGCTGGGGGTTGGTTGTTGACTTCTGGCTCCGAGTCAGAACCATCAGAAAAGCCTTCAGCTTCATGATCATCCAAAGGGATTGGGTGATCATCTTTTGGTTCTTCTTCCAGCCATCCTGCATTGCCGTGGTTGGGGTAGTACGGGTCTCCGGGAAGATGGAATCCAGCCATTAAATCTATGCGAGAAAAGGGATAAGGAAATAATTAATAGACGAACTAACTAGATAATTATAAGATGATCTTTATCAGTTACTCCAATATTTGTTTAGAGCATACCAGTTATATGTATTCCGGTACATGATAGACCTTCAAATAAGTGATCCTAACTCTAAGCCCACAACCAAACAAGGAACAGGAAGTAAAGCAAAGATCGCAGATTCTAAGTCTATGACATCCTAGTTACATATAACCTTAGCGTATCCACTAAACAACTATTTACATACTAATAAAGACCTTTAGTTCTCAGGTAAGTAATTATAGTAACACAAAATACTCCTATAGTATTTTAAGTTTATGTTCTGTTCTACTGTTCTCATTGTAGTAGCGTTGGTAAGTTTTTAGACTTGTTGCAACCTCACAACTACACTTAGGCACATGCTAGTCAACTCTCGGATAATATAGTTGATCAGGCTATATCTTCCCAGCTTTGACTATATGTCTCTAAGTCTATTTGTGTTGCCCAACAATCGTAATACTTTTGTTCTGTCCTAGTGACACTGATTTTAGTATGAATGCAGGTATGTATACTTGGTTAAATATTTTATTATTTAAAAGTATAAACTCCTTATCAGAGTATTTTAATCCCGCTTGTGTTTATAGTTCGTATATCTTTTATGGGTTGATACACTTAATTCACTATAAACAAAGCTCTGATACCAATCTGTCACACCCCAAAACCGGAACGGCGGAATCGTTCGGAGGTGGAGGACGTCATGTATAGTATCACAACAATGCAAAGTAGTAAACATGCAACAACATCATCCATTGCATTAATAATATAATTTCATACAAGTGTGTTCTGTCAAGTTATATAGACACCAAAAATATACATCAAAATAAAAGAGGAGTCTTGAACGAGCTCCATCTTCTCAAAACCTGGCACCGGTACATGTCTACTAGTGACCTGAGAATACAAGTTATTTTGAAAGAGTTTATCAGCTTTAAAGCTGGTGAGATCATAAGTATATTAGTGTCTGCGTTTGTATGAAAGCATTTGTAAGATGTTTGTATGATGTAATGTATAAGTTTTGTAAAGTTTGTATTTGTTTGAACTCTCCTAGAAAACCCTATTTTTCCTACTAAAAGTAGTCTTCTACCAAGACATCTAGTGTCTGTGTGTGTGTCTCTTGTAAGAGTGTCTACTTTCCCAAATCTGACTATCATTAACCAAATATATAGTTTTTTTACATTACCGTGCATCGTGTGAATGTTCATGAAGTGAATGTAATGGGAAAATAATATAGTACTGTAGTTTTGTATTAAGTAACTACTGATGTACTAACTACCTTAAACCAAATGTTATTTAAAGTACCATGTGATCGGCCTGTACCCTGCTACCGACTCAATAGTAAAACGACGATGTAAGACGCCGTAAGAAATGACATTTGGCACCCGTAGACTTGCAAGTCCCACTGTAGCGAGCAGCAAGGTGTAGGATAGTCAATCCAGTATAGATCTATACGCAAACTCATACGCTCCCCAATTAAGGAGATTCTAGATACAAAAACGGTCATGGTAGGTAGTGTCATGCCCCGTTTAGTGGCTCACGTAACTGTATTAATGTATATGTAATGTATGTGCTAGCTGTATTGTGTGTTCTTTCTCTGTCTAGCATGTATGTTTTGTTTCTCATCATAGTATCTATTGTTTATTTCTCGTTATAGTATCTCTTGTTAGTTTCTCATCATAGTATCTATTGTTTGTTTCTCATTATAGTATCTCTTTGTTTGTTATTGACTCATGTATGAACTGACTCTTTGTATGTTTCATTGTTCTAGTAATAGTATTAGAATCTCTATAACTATACCTATTATAGTTTACTAGTAATGTTGTTTGTGTATATGAGCTTGTGTGTATACCCTTGCTACCCAAAGGCATTGTACTGAATGAAGTAACCTTTTATATCTATACATATATACATAATATATAACTAGGATTCAAACGACCTTCAGACAGATAACCCTGATACCCTAAGTCCACAACCAAACAAGGAACAGGAAGTAAGGTGAGCCATCAGTCCTAAGTCCTTTCAGTCCTACTTATATAACTATATCTATATAGATACACATTTAACAGAATATAAGTTTAAAAGAGTTTAAGTAACAGTAATTGACATGTAAAAGAGTTGATAAAAGCATTTGATATGTAGAAGAGTTTGTAAGACAGTTTGAAGTAAAACAGTTTGATAACACAGTTTGAAAAGTAAGAAAACCACTTGTTTGGTAGTTATTAATCACATGTGATTGATATAATAACTATAATTGTTCAACTTGTATTCCCCCCCCCCCAATAAAAGCATTTAAAAACATTTAAAAGGTTAATTAAGGGGTATGAACTCACCTGTAGTGAGTGGTTTGGATGAACGGACTATATAGGATGCTAAGTGTCAAGTGAAGACTTGAACACACACAAGGACCCTAGTTAACATATAATAACACATATATGTATCCAATTAGTCTTTAAACAACTAATTAACAAATTTAAGACATCCTAGGACATGTTAAACACCTTATATAAGTGTTATAAGTCCCCAGAATTTCATCTAAGTGTTGTAGGACATTGCTATTGAGTTTAGGGTTCAAGGGAACCCCTTATATGAGTTTTCAGTTTTGTGACCATAACTCATTGAGTTTACGGTCGTAAACTCATGCTTCTTTGACCATGTGTTGTTTTGAAGCTCTACAAGTCCTTAGAAGCGTTTCCACTTGAAGTATAAGCCTATGGAAGGGATTAGGGCACCATTTCACTCCTAAATGGAGTTTACGGTCCTTAGACCATTTTCCTTTGGGTTTACGGCCGTAAACCCATATGGTGTGTGGTCTTTTGATGTTTTCATGCCCTTAACTCATCAAGGAAGGGATCTATGCAAGTTTCCAAGGCTTAGGAGGGACTAGGGCACACTTTGGCACCCTAATTAGGGTTTACGGTCCAAGAACACCTTGGACCGTAAACACCTTCTTGTGTTTCTTGGTTGATTTCTTGATATATGGAAGTGTAACAAGCCTTAATATACTCTAGGATAGAATTACTTACAAGATAGAGGCTTGAAAAGGTGCTAAAAGTCCAAGAACACTAGTGTGTGTTCTTGGTGAAATTTGAAGATCTAACCTTTTGGAATGATTTCACGGATGGAAGTGTGTTAAAACACTAGATTAAGTAATATCTCAACTTAAAAGGGTTAGAAACACTTACAATGTTGAAGATCAAGAAGACAAGTCGAAGATACTTGAGAGAGAATTGAGTTTTGGATCTTGAGTTTTGTGAAAAATGGTAATAAATGACTAAGTGTCATATATATACCCCCGTTTTAGGGTTTACGGCCGTAAGCACCTTTGTTTAGGCCATAAACTCCAACTCTTGGAGCTTTGGGGTATTATTGTTGCACAATAAACCCTAGAGCATCCTCTCTCCTGATATCTCCTAAAGTGCTAATCCTTAAATACTCAAACTTATTCCAAAAAGCTTGAAAGTTAGCAGAAACTGTTCTGACTTCTATTGAATTTGGAAAGTTGTACAGGATAGAAATTTCGGGTTCTCACAACTATCAAGATCAACCATCATCCGAATCTTTATTTCGGAACTCACTTCATAAAGGAATTCCGGAATTCCACTCCAGAAAGGTAATCTTCTTAGTGCTCCGGAATTTTCAAAAGTGCTCCGGAATTTCAAAATTTGCTCCGGAATTTCAAAATTTGCTCCAGAATTTCAAAAGTGCTCCGGAATTTTCAAAATGCTCCGGAATTTCAAAATTTTCTCCGGAATTTCAAAAGTGCTCCGGAATTTTCAAAATGCTCCGGAATTTCAAAATTTGCTCCGGAATTTCAAAAGTGCTCCGGAATTTTCAAAGTGCTCCGGAATTTCAAAATTTGCTCCGGAATTTCAAAAGTGCTCCGGAATTTTCAAATTTGCTCTGGAATTTCAAAAATGCTCCGGAATTCTCAAAATTTGCTCTGGAACCTTTTTTTTGTCAATCATATATGTTCCGGAATACAACTTTTACCCTCCGGATCATGCACTGTCCGGAACAACTCTTCCGAAATACCAAAAGGTAATAAGGCAAAACGGTTTTTTCAACGGTTACTTTTCAGGGAGATCCTTATTCGATCTTCCTCGATTTGCGTGACACGATTGCACGCCCACTAAACTAGAAATCGAATTGACGGTTACATTCTCCTTTTTTAGCCCAATTTTCCTTGCCCTTTCACCTCACCTGTCTAATCTCACTCCCAAACATTAAATGCGACCCGATGGATCTCGGACCCTCATCATTACCTTTTTCAACCCGACCCATCTTTCCCTACCTATAAATACTCTTTCACATTCCCTTTTCCCTCTTTACGCTCTCTTGACTCTCAAACCTCCAAACATCCCTCACTGTTCTTCGTGTTCATCAAGCTTCCTTCATTCTTCATCAATGGAGTCTTCAAAGAACCCAACTCAATCTACACCACCTCCCAAGAAATCAATCGCCAGAAAGAAATCATCTAAAGGATCAAAGGGCTCATCCTCATCTGCCGATCAAGAACCCTTTCTTAGGGACACAACTCAACTGTTCTCCTTAAACCCTCTTGACTACGATGAATCAATCAGGATAATGATTGAGTTCCTAGCAAATCATCCTCTCTCCATTCCACTTACCAAAACCCCTAATCCTCCACTCCCACTCTCTCATCTTCATCGTGCATTCACCAACATCAAACTCGAAGATGGTGTTCTGTTAACCACCATTATTGGTGATCGCACCATTCCTGTCTACACATTGACATTCCTCAAGGCGATTGGAATCACACCAAATCCTACTGGTTTCGAAGTTGTTAAACCAACGGCTGAAGAGTTTCAGACGTTTCTAAACTTCATTGGGTACACGCAAGACTTTAGAGAAAAGGATTTCAAGAAAACCGTTGTTTCTGGGCTCTGGACCGTTCTTATGCATCTCATCATCCGTGGGTTATCTGGCAAACATGGCGGTACTGATACTTTGAGCAAAGATTGGCTGAATGTAGTCTTCAGCATCTACTCCGGACGCAACAATGATGTAGATCTTCCGGAAGTCTTGTGGCAAGACTTCTGCAAGTTCGCCATTAAAAGGAAGCCGAACGAGATTTCGAGCCCTAGATTTTGGGCTCTGAAGATTGAACAAATCTTCAAGGAACTCAACGTACCCATTCTGGTTAGCACAATTCCTCCGGAGCTATGTGTCTCTTTTAAAATTGTTAAGGCATATAGAATTCCGGACCAATCATCTTTTGGTCCGGTCAGACGTCTTCCGGACAACATGTTGGCCATCATTCCTTCCGACTCTCCCTATTTAAAACAACATATTGAGACTTCGGTTGTGTTCGACCCAACACAACCTGCCCCGGTCTCTGTTGAGCCTACTCCGGAAGAGGCCATTCATGCTATGTCCGGACCCAAAGTCAAGCAACCAGCCAAATGAAAGGCTTCTCCTACCAAGCCTAAGGCCAAAAAGAAATCCAAAGTCAGTGCCCCCTCTCAACAGGAGGGCACCCATGACATTCCGACTGATTCTGGCCGTCCGCACACCCCTCCTTCCCACTCATCTGAGGTACCCCTCAATGTTTCATCATCACAAGCACACACTCACGGGGAGTCTTCATATATTCCACCCTCACCCTCCCAAAATGGTGATGCCGGTGTTGAACAAAGTTCCTTGCAACCCCCTGGAACACACCCACGTGTCAAATTTGATATTCCCATTATCTCTTCCACACGCACACACTCCAGAACCATTGTTCCGGAACCTAAGCATCCGGAAGGAGGAGCAGTCTCTCCAACTTCCGATGCCACAACTGGTCTGATACCCGGAAGGCGTACAGGACGACCAGACACTAATGATCCTCTGTGGGAAGATTATGTGAACAGGGCCTCATCTCGACGTCCGGACCTTTCTCGAGCTCAAGTGGAGTCCACTCTCATCTCCATGAGGAACAGTGCAATCCAAAGCAATTTGCCCTATGTTCCTCCCACCGACGATGACGCCATCAATGAACGCACTACGGAGCTACCCGCAATCACCTACCATCAAAGCATATTCCACACCGATCCGGAAGAAGAAATCTATGAAGAAGTCATGTTGGAAGAAGAGGCAACAACCATTCCGGATGCACATCTCATGACCTCTGTTCACTACCAATCCAAAGCATCCGTATCCAAATCTGCCTTTGACTTCGGATCCTCTTCCACTACCACTCCGGACGACGGCTCCAATTCAAACCTTCAAGAAGATGATGATGCAACCAAACCAGGTCCCTCCTCAAATCCGAACACACACCAACCTCCTCCGAATCACTCTGATTCTGATACAGAATCCTCAGCTAGTGATCACATTGACCCTTTTGCCCTTCTGGAGATCCGCAACAATGTCTCGGACACTATGGATAAAGTGTCATCTGTAGAGGCATCTGTAATAGAGCTGAATTCTAAATTGGATCAAAAAGTCTCCGAACTTGATTCGAAACTTGATGCCATTCTCCAGTCTCTCTCCCATCAGTCCGGACCATCAGTGGCAGAAAGAGAAGCCCACCTTGATCAGCTGATTTCCATCCGGCTGAAGCACACCGTTGAGCAACTTGACTCCAAGTATGACGTTCTTGTTGAAAATTATCTCAACACCATCTCCTCAATGCTCAAGGTTCATGAGGATCTGGTGTCTGCCACCAACGACCTAATCAAGCAGACTCATGTTCATGATGAGAAACAAATTCAACAACTGGAGAAGGAGATCCGGAAGAAGGATGAGATAAACCTCATTATTCAACAAGTCCTCATCAAACTCCTGCGATCAACTTGGAACATTGTTGATGTTCCGAACAGGAAGTTTGATGAGATGATTGCCATCCTCAGCAGCACATTCAAGCATATCTCCGAACAAGCTCCCACTGCCAAAGTCTATGACATTCTTACTCTTCAACTCTCCACAGGTCTTCAGAAGGTTTTCTCCAAACTTGATGATATCAAGGAAGACTTGACGCTTGCACCGGTCTCAAGGTTCACCGATGCAAGAGGGGGAGAAGGCCCAAGTAGAAGATGGGAACCAGCCTCGATATTCACACTTAGGGATGAGGACCTCGATTCTGAAGATAAAGATGTTCAATTTGTCTCCAGAACCCTGGGAATCACTAAAGGAAGCGAAGGCGATGAAGATAATGAAGTATACATTCCGGATGAAGCTCCCAAAGGAGTTCTTGGTCTTCAAGCTCCAAAGCTAACCACTCTGAAGGAGTTAACTGAGGAACAAAAGAGGATCTGGTCCGCAGTTTCCTGGCCATCCTCTCTTCCGGACGCTTTTGAAATGGCCGTCAAAATGGATAAGGCAAAATCATTCCTTACAGCTCAAGCGTTCCGAGCCACTCCCTCTGTGTTGTCTCCCACTCCCATTCCAGAACCAAAAATAGCCCCAATCGACCAAGGCTCTCCTCTTCGGACCCCGTATGAAATTCCGGAACAACCGCTTCCAACTCCCACTCCGGAATTCATCATTGATGAGAACATGAAGATGGTCATTGATGCACTTCAGAAAGACAAAGGGAAGAAACCGATGACTTCCGAACATCAAGCCTTCCACTCCGGACCTCCTCTCAAACAAAAATATGGATGGTCTGAGGAAGAAATTCATAAGGCACTAGAGGACAGCATCCGGATTCAAGCATTAAAAGACAATCCCGATCCGATGTGTGGCATCTCTCCTCTTTGTCGTGAAGGCATCCTTCAAGCACAGGAAATCATCCCAACACTCTACTATGACCTTGCCACAAATGACACTGATCAACTGGATCTCCCTTTCTCTCCTTTCAGCAAATTCTACACGAAGTTTGCTCCGCTCCACCCAAACGATAATCCGGAAGTGATCATCCGAACAGAGCGTGAAAGGCTCAAAACCTTCTGTGCAAAGAATGCTCAACCCTTCAAGGAAGTATGGACAAGAAAGAGGATCACCAAAGTTCATGGCTTTGGAAGAAAAATTTTAGTAAAACTTGAGCTGAACTGTCCTCTATTCCATTTCCATCTCCTCCGGAACAAGCCAACTCCCCGGACCATTACTGATGCGGATTTTCCTTCAATGAATCCGAACGACATCCTTACCCTATATGCTTACTTTAGAGAAAATCAAAAGGATGACATCAGTATGGGTGCCTATCATGCAACTCTCAGCTTTCTCAAAGATTATGTTGTTGAGTTCTGCCACTGTGATTACGAACTTGCTCACCTCTATGGAACCGAACAATTCGTTGCAAAGATCGACTTTGTTCTTCCGGAAGCTGAAATTCTTGCAGATGGTCCGATTGAAGAACCGGTTCTAGGGTTTGTCTACACCACCAGAAGAACAAACAAGAAAGACTTCTTCCGAGTCCTTGACAAACACCTAGTACCTACCAAGGCTCTGAAGAAGTTCATATCCCGGGCGTCCAAGTCTGATGCTTCGGAACAGGTTAAGGAAAAGTTTGTAAGTCAACTGACGTGGTACATTGCGGTGTGTGAATGGCTGTTCCGAGCATATACCTTCATCAAGGAAGAAATGAACTAAGCTTGCTGGATTGCTAAGTTCACTTAGGGGAGATTATTGGAACCTGAAAGTGAACCTCTAGCAATCCTAAGTACATATTCCGAAGTGTGTTGGTTCCGAAGGAAAATGTAATCTGGAACCTGTCCGGAGCTGGAGAAAAGAAGAGGAGAAGTATTTTGAAGAGGAACACATTCCTGAGCTAATCCTGAAGTCTGGAATGTATGCTGATCCGGATCAAACTTTCATCTCCGGAATATTACTTGTCCGGAATGAAGTATTTCTGTCTTTAGTGCATTTATTACTTTTGTCTTGTATGTGATGTAACGTTTCATAGTACTTAGTCTAAAGTTGCTTTAGGACAATCAGAATGTCAGACTTATATCTTTTGTCCGGTCCTATGTAAACATCTGGGTTAATTCGTTGTAACATTCTCTCCTATAAATAGGAGCTTTCAATACAAGTCAACTACGGATCTTTCACTTACTTTTGGCATTTACTCTTATCACATTAAAAACATTCTTCTTGTTCTCCATTTATTAACTTTACCTTGATCATTATCTACTTTTTCTCAATTAATGTCTTGATCATTTGTTAAACTGATCATCTAAGACTTGACTGGTCTTTCCAGTCTAGACTTGAATATCCATTATCAAGCAGACATTGATCTCAAGCATTCACTCAAGGTTTGAGTTTTCAAACCTTGTCCCTGCGCATAGATCTTGTTCTCACAATATACCATATACATATACATGATACAAGATACATTAATAGATATACATATACATGATACATATATACATCTATTATCTAGCATAAAAATGTAGTTTATATATCTATGCTAGCAGTATAACAAAAATACATATGTATGCTAGCATACATATATAATATACATATATATGCTAGAATGTATATGTATATATGTATCATGTATATTTATATCTATTAATGTATCATGTATCATGTATGTATATTTTTAGGTCGATTTAGTGGTTCAAACTCATTTAAAAGACAACAAAAAGTGCATACTTACCCTTTTAGGTGACTTTTTTTTGTTATAATGTTTAATGTTTAATTCTATTCAGAGTATTTCTTCACAAATGGTGTGTGAAGGTCAATCCAGTGGTTCAAACTAACTAAAAAGTCAGGGAAAAAGGCATACTCACCATTTTAGGAGATGCTACTATGGTTTAAAAGCTCAAGTTATACAAAAAATAAATGAGGACCCCTACAAGCTCGATCTAGAAGATGCTTAGTGAGTTTGAACCACTAAGTCAACCTTGTAGAGGTCTTCATTAATTTTTTGTACAAATCAATCTTTTAAACCAAAATAACATCTCTTGAAAGGGTGACTATACCATTTTCGTTGACTTATAATAGAGTTTAAGACGCCATTTATGAAGAAATACTCTGAAGAGAAGAGTAGAAGAAGAGAAGTAGATATGTAAAATTAGGTTTGATGCAAACCCTATTCTTGAAACCCAAACCTACCACATAAGATTCGACGTGGCTTCTACATCATAATCTTTATGTCATTTATTTGGTAACTTGCTAGATTGATGATAACCAATTAACTTGTTGAAATTGCAACAAAACTCTAAATGTAATGACATAATTGAGAAAAACAAAACACAATTTATAATTGAGAAAAACAAAACACAGTATCAAATTTAAAATTTTTGTAAACTTAGTGACTTTATTACCATTCGGGAAAAGTGGTTACCGAGAATGGGGAGAATTGTTCATTTGATTGATATTACAAAACAAAATTATAAATATAGTGACATAATTTAGAAAAAAAAAACCCGGTGTCAAAATCAAAATTTTATGGTAATATAGTGTCTTTCTTGCTATTTGCCCTTGAAAAAAGGCTTTTATCCTCAATAAATTGACGGAATCACATTTGTGTTAGTAGGTCATTGTTTTCTCTTATTAATTAGAAATAGGCACCACATGGTATTTGGCCTAGCGCCTAGCTGTATCCGAAGTTGATGGGTCGGTGTCCTTCAACCAAAGGGTGAAGGTTCAAGTCTCGCTTGAGAAGAAACGTGTACAATATGAGTAGTATCGTGGGTGGGTGTAGCCGTTCCAAAAAAAAATAGAAATAGGCTTCTACCGCCTTAAATAATTCACCGATTCGGCCGATAAATAAAATGATTAAATCATAATCGTTTGGTATCCAATTTAGGTGAAATGAATTATTAAAGATTATTGTTAACTAGTTATTAACATTAATATAGTATATTACAAGTTAATTTATGTTAGAGTAATTATTGAAATTGTCCTTGTGGTTTGGACAATTTGGTCCATAACTTTTGTTTTGCATCCGGACCATCCTCATGGTATTATTTTGTTGCATTTTCCGTCCATGACCAACTTGAAATGACTATTTTTCCCTCTTTAATTTATTTTTTACTTATTTTTCTTATTAGTTTTAGAACTTTCAATTAAATAAATTAAAATACCCCCAGACCCCCACCCCCATACACTTAACCCTTACCCAAGTTACCCTAACCCTAACACCCATGTTCTCTCCTTGGAAGCTTTGCATTGACACCTCACCGGAAATCTCCCCCTTAACTACCACCGACATTCCCTCCCCGATAGATACGAGACAAGTAAGATCCTTTTATTTACAATCGCCAAACCTGCAACCCATCGACAAACATTTGTTCCCTGTGTTAACCCATCGATTAAACTTATTAATCATATCAGACAAACAACATGTAAAATGGGCATCCCACGTAAAAACCTGCTACCGGCGTCCAACTTGAAATGAAACCAGAAGCACGGTTTTATTATTCTTTTTCCATGAACTTCTGAATCAGAGACCCATTTTTTATGCTTCCTTTTTCAAAACCCAGAAACTAGAGAAATCATTGGAATCGAGAGTGAAACCCTAATTTTGGGTTAAATTAGAATCGAGAAACTAAAGAAGCCATTAAAAATCGAAGACCAATAGCATAATGATTTTACAGAAGATACTTGTTTTCGTTTGATTTCTTTTAGAAACAAGTCGAGAACAGATCCAGATAAACACCTGGGATTTCTTATATGTTTGGTATTGCATTTTTCATCATTTGATTTTTTTGATATCTTCATTTAAAATGCTTGAATGTAGATGAACACCATCTGATATTTTGTTCATGTCTTTGATTGGTATGTCTATGCTTTTCATCGATTTTTTTGTCTATCTTTTTCATCATTTTATTGTCTTCGTTTTTCATTTGGATAAAGATTAGTGAGGGTTGGCGGTGATCTCGTTGGAGAAGAAGGATAATAAAGGAGAGGATGGGAGGGTGTCAATAGATATGAAAGATGCAACCGTTCTGTTGGAGAAGAAGGGGGTGTGTGGGTAAACGTGGCAAAAATTGACACGACACCAAACCCGACACGAAATAAACTGGTTTGGGTAAGATATTTCAACTCGTTTAAATAAACGGCTTGACACGACACGACACGAAAACTAAACGGGTAAGGT
The DNA here is from genome assembly GCF_052849685.1 of Lactuca virosa. Classification (NCBI taxonomy): domain Eukaryota; kingdom Viridiplantae; phylum Streptophyta; class Magnoliopsida; order Asterales; family Asteraceae; genus Lactuca; species Lactuca virosa. The sequence goes on from NC_136428.1 coordinate 288,980,248, forward strand.
TAGGGTTGAAAATTTCAACTCGAATATGACTAAAAAATAACCCGTTTATTTATATGCAAGTTTTTAGAATTCTTTAAATAAACTACAAAGATACAAAACCAAAACAATAAGTAAAAGAAAACTTTTGGATTGAGTTATTTTGTAATGTTGAAATGACTTAGTCATGTAGATCAAGACTTCCATTTCAGTTTTTTCATTCTCTCCCAAACTATATAGTCCCTTTAATCACTCTCTCACCCTCATGATCTTGTCCTCCACCTCCCCAACTTATACTCTTTCAATATTGTCGTTTGAACTTGCTATGACTTCATCTATTCTGCCTCCATACTTTTTGTTTTTCCTTTCCGCCTACCAAACTCCTACTTTTTCAACATGCTCAATCTTTTAACCTCACATGACACGACATATTTCAAGGTATACCTCTAACCCGAAACTCGACACGAAAATAAACGGGTTGACACGACACAACACGTTAATTAAAAGGGTTGGGTTAGGGTTAAACACTTTCAACCCGTATAGTGTTTCGACACGAAACGAACCTGACACGACACGACACGATTGCCACCTCTATGTGTGGGTGAGCCATTTCAGTTTTTTAATTAAAAAAATGTAGAATAAATAAGAATAATAGCAAAAGAAATATAAAACAGGTAAAACAGAAATTAAAAATGGTAAAAGAGTTCTTTCATGTTAGTTAGGGACGAAAAATGTAATAAAAATATATTTTATGAACGGTGTGAATGCAAAAGAAATACTAAAGCAAAAAAAATATTAGAGACCAAATGTGCAATTTTAACTATGTGGACTATACGAATGTTAGATGTTATTTTCATGCTATTATTAAAAATTATTCAGATAATTACTAAGATTTATATTGTTCTAATATATACATACTATGAAATTACAATAAAATATCGCAATCAAATTTGTTTCATTTATATCTAACATAGACAATTTGTATCAAACTCCTTTTTATCATTTCATTTTTTTTAACCAAACATAACCCATGTTTTTTTCTTTTTTTTTTTTTTTTTTTTTAACAAATCTAAAGTATATATATTCCTAATAAACTACTTCTAATACTCTAAACCTAAAATAAGAAGGACAATACCTCTGCTCTTAGTCGAGATTATATACAATTATAATTAGACGTAGTATTTTAGTCTTACTTATATACAAGTTAAAGTTATCGGAAAATACAAATAGAATTGATTCGGCTAATTTGAATTAAATGGGTCCCCTATCCATAAACCCTTCTACAGCACTATTCCAAACCATCGTATCCGTAAGACATGGTGGCGACAAAGGCAGCCGCCATCGGCCGGTCACTCCTAAACTTCCGATCGTCCTCTTCATACCTTGTCATGTACAAGCGTCTTTTTTCTTCATCGGCTCCGTCTCTACCCGGATTTTCTGGACCCGTCCAGTCGACGGCTTCTCTTTCACACTCCCTCCGAGTGTTCGCACCATGCGCGGTTCTTTTGAACACTATACGGCGCCATGTAAACTGTGCCGGAAGTGGTTATTCACCTCTCAACTCCTGTTCGAACTCTAGTGATCAACCGCCGACAGAGACGCTGTCCCCTGGATGTGATTACGAGCATTGGTTAATCCTGATGGGTGATCCTGCCTACAAAGACGCCACTAAGCAGCAGATGATTGACTGCTATGTTGAAACCCTATCTAAAGTTCTAGGAAGGTAAAACTCTAATTTACTTCAAATTAAATTTAGTTATCGTCATCATCTTTTAGGTTTTCGAGTATAATGATGGGATCGAGTTTATGTGTGTGAGAAATTTTCTTATGATAATTTGTTAATTTTGCTAGTGAGGATGAAGCAAAGAAGAAGATATATAGCGTTTATTTCGAACCTCTCTTTGGATTTGGGTGCGAGATTGATGAAGAGACATCAAACAAGCTTCAAAGTTTGTCTTCTTTTTTTATCTATTGCATTTGTTTTTTATTTGGTTTTGAAGAAGTAAGTCACAACTTGTAGCTATGTTGTACTTGTACAGGACAGCCTGGTGTGATGTTGGTGTCACCTGATTCATATTTGGATGCTGAAAACAAAGATTATGGAGGTATGCTAATATATCATGTTATAAGTGAATTAGGGTTTGATATTGAACTTAAATAATTTATGATATTTATCAGGTGAGCTGTATGTGAATGGAGAGATTCTTGAGAGACCACCTCCACCTGAAAGGCAAAGGAGAGTGGAACCGGTTCCACAAAGAGTGCTAGACAGGAACATATACAAAGATCTAGACAGGACTAGACATGAACAGATGCAAAGATCTAACCAGACATATCATGGCTCGTAAAAATAGTTGCTAGTGGTATTATTGGTGTAATCAAGGTTAACTTAACATAAAATGTCAAATCTTAATTTTTTACGAATCACATCGTTTGTAAGACGTGGTTTAACGCGATAATTTTATATATAATTAATATTTTTATATATTTTTTCTACTATTATTAATTTTGGTATACATATATGACTTAAGTCGGTATTTTATTAAAGACGTCAAGTACAAGCTTTAGAGTCATGACACGTCTGACGAACTTTTTAAAATCTTAGATGTAATGGATATAATATAACTACTTTATAAATGGAAAATTTACTTATAGTTACTAACTATAATTTCTAAAGCATATATTTATACTTTGAAACATTGATAAAGATGATATTTATTCATTGAAATATTACATAGGAAATAACAAAATGGATTGATAGTAGTTACCTGCGTATAAGGTCTATATACTTAACTATATACTTGACAGATTCAAGCATCTTGTTGACCTATGAGATTGCCTAACTTAAATCAACATCTTGGAATATAAATTGTTCTAGTTTGTACCTAAGTGGTGTCATCTTTCAGCTAAGTGGTATCTGTAATTTGTATTCCAAAAATAAGGGCAAAATAGTAAATTCAACAATAGGAACTTGGCTAAATTGACATTTAGCCGTACGAACTTTTCATATTAATTTTAAAAGGTCTTCTGACTTTTTCTTTTTCTTTTACTTTTTTATTTTTATTTTTATTTTTATTTATTATTTTTTTTGTACTCTAAACGAATAAGGTGGTTTTGGTTGGTTTTAAAAGGTTACTTTTGTTATTATGAAAGGGTAAACTGGTTACTTTTGTTATTATGAAAGGGTAAACTGGTTACCCATTCATCGCCTCATTAAATAGCCATGTACATTTGTGTTGGTGAGTATACACGAATGTTATTATTTGTCCACGTAGGTGTGTGACTGTGCCAAACATGAACCGATGAGCCAAAAGGGGGCATCGCCCCAAAAATAAGGATTTCACATTTCCGCTGCATTTCCCCACCACCATCAATCAACTCCTCCTGGTTCAGATAATGGTGTAACAGACCCCTTCAGATAATGGTGTAACAAACCCCTTTCTACTTTATGTTTGTTTTTAATTTCTAAAAGATTGATTTAGGCTTTGCTACGCCTGTAACGGAAGCCCTTGAAATTTGATATTGATGGTTATCGGTGTGCCCCTCCTGGAAACCAGAATTTCGAGTGTTAATCACGCTCTTGTAGTGGTGTTCCTTTTGTCGCGAACATATAGGTCCACAACAACAGGCGCCAAGTGGAACATCACTTCCTTCGGCTTCAATTGGAATTGTTGAATAGAAGCGTCAAAAATCTTCCATATGATCAATAGAACTTTGAGAAAGCTTTGTTGAAACCGAGAATCGAGTCATGAATTTCAAATGTTCTTTCGGCGACAAGAGATGTAGCTTTCAAGAACTCTTTTTGAGCTTGTAGTCTTGCTAACGATCTTGATCTTCCTAAATTCTTGTCTTCAATGTTGATGGAGTCGGAAGAATCAATATTTTGGGATCTAATGAGACAACCATCTTCATATGCTTGTTCCAAAGCATACTCTCTAAGTTTTTTTCTTGTAATTTTCGAAGAACTGATGGGTTTTTGTTGATTTCTTCATGGGTACCATCTTTTTTTCTATTCTTTTTCTCGGAAATAAAAAAAGAACTGTGGGATATGATCGTTTCCATAGTGAAATATGCACGGATGGTGGTGAATCAATAAGAATAAAGAAGATTGAAAAGAAGAAGAAGAAGAAGAAGAAGAAGAAGAAGAAGAAGAAGAAGAAGGGTTTTGGGTGTTCTTGTATTTCTTTTGTTTCTTTATCCCATTTAATTTCCACCGAAAAAGCAGCGTAAAAGCCTGAACATGCAAGCATCACACTTTGAGAGGAGGAGGTGAGGTGGAGGCTACAATAGCATTATAACATGCTATAATGGGTTAAATTACCTTAGTAATAGGTAAAAAGGACTTTGAGCTCCTAAACTACTAAAAAAATATTAGTGACAGTTTAAAACAAATGAAAAAAGTTTTCGTTGAGTTAAAATGACATTAACCTTAGTAATTTTATTATATATATATATATATATATATATATATATATATATATATATATATATATATATATATATATATATTGTAATACAATATTAGAATATTTTACATTCTGACAAATCAGTAGAATACTAGAATATTCTAACATTCTAAAATTCACATTAGAATATTTACAATGTAATATTCTATTAGAATATTTCATGTAATTTAAAAAAAACGATAATTTTTATTTATTTATTTATTTATTTTTTAGGTAAATAAAATGACAAAATTAAAAATTAAAAAAAGAATTTTTGGATTTTTCTTTTTATTTTACATTTTCAATTTATTTTTAGATTGCGTATCACGGTCTCACAAAATTAACATGGTCACCATAAATTTAAAACTTTCAAAACCAACCATGAATCAATATGATTTACAAAAATAGTCATTGTTTCAAAAACATTATCTCAAATAAGAGTTTATCCCAAGACCCAAAGACATAAAAACATGAAGTTGTGTACGATCATGTCTTCGTCTGTCCACGATCCTCGGAAGTACCTGAAACTATAAACTGAAAACTGTAAGCCAAAGCTTAGTAACTTCCCCCAAAGTACCAAACACACAACATATAACAACATATACTAGGTCCTCAGCCTATGTCTGGAATACCCCTGCAAGGTCCTCAATATAAGTCTGGAATACCCCTGATCCCTCAGTACGGGTCTGTCATGCCTAATAGGCCCTCAGCTCATATCTAGAATGCTCCCGAGAACCATGAATCAATATGGTTTACAAAAATAGTCATTGTTTCAAAAACATTATCTCAAATAAGAGTTTATCCCAAGACCCAAAGACATAAAAACATGAAGTTGTGTACGATCATGTCTTCGTTTGTCCACGATCCTCGGAAGTACCTGAAACTATAAACTGAAAACTGTAAGCCAAAGCTTAGTGACTTCCCCCAAAGTACCAAACACACAGCATATAACAACATATACTAGGTCCTCAGCCTATGTCTGGAATACCCCTGCAAGGTCCTCAATATAAGTCTGGAATACCCCTGATCCCTCAGTACGGGTCTGTCATGCCTAATAGGCCCTCAGCTCATATCTAGAATGCTCCCGAGGGTTGTTGGCTATAACACAAAGCAGTACAACCTCAACCCATCACAATATGTTGACATATGTATAACAGATGAACATATAACAGTAAACAGATAAACGTGCAGATCTTAACGGATCACTACAGCATAACAATATCCTATAACAGGGTACAAAATCTACCTGGCCGACATTGGTGACTTGACCCACAAGTACAGTGAGGAAAACTCACATCCCATTCTGAATGCAAGTTGAATAAATCTCAGTCTCGAAAATTGGATCTACGATTACCTAACCAAAATCAAGGAATTAATCTCAATTAATCAGCTCAAAATACCTAAAATACCCTTAAGTCAAACTTGGTCAACCCTGGTCAAAGTCAAAGTGAACGGTCAATGTCCAAAAGTCAAAATCCCTTCCTAGCGGAGTATGCCCTACGTACCAAAAGAGTACGCCCGACGTACTCTGATGTTGACCAAAAGCAGGGCGTTGACCGCATATGCCCAACGTACGCTGCCAAGTTCTAAAACTTCATTAAGAGCTTATTCCATTAAGCTCTTCCGTCCAAAACTTAGATCCAACCCCAAGATTATGTCCTACGTCATAAAGTTTCCAACTTTATGACTTTGCATGGCTATAAAGTCTCCAATACCAAAAACCCTAACTCCTTAACCCATTAAAACTTCCTAGCTCATACATGAAAGGATATTAACGACCAAGAACCCGTTTTTATGATTCAAGCTACCCCAAAACCTTTAAAAGGACAACTCATGAAGTCTAGAGTAGACCATACTCAAGAATACCAAGCAAAAGGGACCAAAATGCATGAAACTTAACCATAACAAGAACTAAGAGCATATCTGTAATGCCCTGTTCCGAATCGTTTCCTATGTGGGGGTGGTGACCCGAAGACCAAGTATCATCAGGTTAAGGGCCTTTGAGGAAAAGAGATTTAGACCCATTTGGGTGTGGGTAATGTAATTTGGATGATCCGGGAGTTCATTCTGTGTTTTGGCGCCAAGGGGTATTCCGGTAAAGTGTCAGTTTGGGCTTTTATGAATTTTGAATTTTATTTTTCCGGAAAGTTTTAAGGCAAGTATGAGTTGATAGAAGTGTAAAGTTTCTCGTTACCTTTCCGTGGATATAAAGAACGTCAAAATCGGAGTTAGAATGAAGAAATTATGACTGTTTATTGTTTGGTCGGTTTTGGGTTATGCTGAGTACGTTGGGCATACAAAGGGAAGCACGCTAGGTGTACATAGGCACCCTGAGTACGTTGGTCGTATGCAATCAGTGCCTAAACCCTATTTTCTTGGTTTGAGTCCTATTTAAGCTCCTTAACTCCCCCAAACCCACTCCATTCTCAGCCTCCACCCCTCCAACACCCCTTCCATGAAACCCTAACCCTAGTTGAGCCTTGTGTGGTAAAAGAAGGTGTTTTTAAGTGCTTTGGAGTATGCATGGTGCACTTTAGAGAAGAAGACACTTCTTGGAGAAGTGTTGGTTGCATTGGAGCTGGTAGATCTAGACTTTGTTGACCTTGATCTATCTTCTAGAGGTATAATGTTTGAATCTTGATGATGCATTTGTTAGATCTAACTAGTTTTGGATTGAGAGACCCCTTCTCTAAAACCTTACCATATTACTCCAAACATGCTACATGCATATTCATAAACATATTTTACATAGATAGTCTGATTACAAGAGTCAGGATACAAACCGACTATTAAGATTTTCACAAAGTTTTATATATAATACATAACTACCCAGGAATTTATAATTCTTATACATATATGAACACTACGTGCAAAAGTAATAATATTAATTATTCTAAATCTTCCAACAGTATATGTCTATACTGGATGCTTAACACCTGAAATAGTTAAACATTGCGAGGGGTAAGCGGTGACGCTTAGTGAGTTCAATAATAGTTACAGTATAACATTATGCCATATATATATATATATATATATATATATATATATATATATATATATATATATATATCAATATGACAGAAGCAAGGAGAGACAAAGAATAACAACGGTATATTTGTATCATATAACAGGCCTTCCATATCAACCAATGATTTGATTCCAAGATTTACGATCAATGAGACACAATAATTTTAACATGATATACATCATAAAGCTTCAACCCAAGTGGCATAGAAAATAAACAATTTCTGATTATCATTTTGCTAGAATATATAGGCTTTCAGCCCTACCTATCCCTATGCCAATACCAAAAGTGATACGAGTCATGCTCTACATGGCCAAATGCACAAAGCCAATACCAGAAGTTATACGAGACATGATCTACATGGCCAGAGGCATAATACAAATACCAGAAGTGATACGAGACATGCTCTACATGGCCAAAGGTATAAATCCAATATCAGGATAACACAGGAAAGCATATCGCAGATATAACACATAACATACAATTGTCCCTATATTGAACTCACCGTGAAATAATCGAATGTTAAAATGGTAATTTAGGCAGCACTTCGTTTCTATAAATGACTTTCTTTGATGAAAACCAGAAGCTTTATTGAAAACCGGGCCTTGCGAGGGTTGAGTTTCAAACCGAAAAGATAATTTTCTCGGGGTCTTCGGGCGCTTCGGGACGTTCTTCGGGTGTTAGGTATGTTCTCGAGGCTTCGGGGCGTTAAAAGTAGCTTGAAAGGAAGTTTAATGTTAAAAAGTATGCAAAAATCCAACCAAAACCGGGAGGGTTCGCACCTCCCTTTATATAGAGCGAGGTCTTCGGATCCGGAGGGAAGGAGAAGGGCACGCATCGGACGAGCGAAGGTGGCACGCGTCAGATCTAGCAGGCGAGGTGGCTCGCTTCGGACATGCCACCGGTGCGACACAAGCTAGAATTCAGTTGGACCGCTCTTTGGACGCACCATGAGTCGGACACGCGGCATGCATGCGAGGGTTGTACGTGGCCGATTCCGAGCCTAGTATGCGAAGATTTTCGGATTTTGTGCCCAAAACTTCAAAAATTCATAACTTTCGCATACGAGCTCCGTTTTCAACGTTCTTTATATCCACGCGTAGGCGAGATTATACTCTACAACATTCGTTTAGACGCCATTGGCTAATTTTAAATTTATTTTTAATATTATTATTTTTAACAGACCGGGACAGGAAAATCCGTTACAAATTCATAACTTCTTCATCCGACGTCCGTTTTCGTCTGTCTTTTTACCGTTGTACTACTATTGATGAGACCTTCAATTCTCGTTTAGGTTGTGTCGGCTAAAAAATCACTCGATCTTTATTTCAAATTTTTAGTTGTATACTGCTATACCGAATCTTAGAAAAATCATAACTTCCTCATACGAAGTCAGATTTGGACGTTCTTTTTATGAAAATACTCGGTTTAACGAATACTACAACTTTTATTTAGATCACTAAAGCTAAAAAGTAGTTTATTGAAAACTCACTTTTTACGTCATATAGCGTCGTGCCGGTTCTATCGCGAAACTTTAATGAGTCATAACTTCTTCGTTATAACTCGGATTTCGATGACATTTTTTCCTAAATGTTTCTAACGAGATAATCTAAAACTTTCAATAACATTATTTTTACTTATTTTCAACTTTATATTTTCGTTAATTTCAATAGTTGACTTTTGATTGGAATCTCATATGACTTCCAATATTTTCCGAATGATTTTAAACATAGTTTTACTTCAAATCTCGTAAAAACTATATTGTTAGAATTCAACGCTCAAAATCATATAATATTTAATAATATTATTCATTTTTAAGCTAACAAGCTTACAAAACACGATAATTAAACAAGGTTAATAACGTGTATGTTACAAATACCTCCTCCTTTTGAGGATTTCGTCTCCGAAATTACAACGATTTAAAAAAATGGGGATATTTCGCTCTTATCTCATTCTTATTTTCCCAAGTATAATTTGGGCCTCGATGGTGTTTCCACTTGACAAGCACCAACTCCATTTCTTTATTACGTAGATTAGCCGTTCTTTCGTTTATGATCTCTTCAGACTCTTCTACATATCTTAACTTATTATCCAGTTTCACCTCGGATAACGGAACCGTTTCATCATATATGCTCAAACATTTACGTAGATAACTCACATGAAACACATCATGAATACCTGCCAAATCTTCAGGCAATTCCAAGCGGTATGCTTGTTTACCAATTGTCTGGATGATTTTAAAAGGACCAACAAATATAGGACTTAGTTTTCCTTTCTTCCTAAATCGCATAATGCCTTTCCATGGGGATACTTTCAGTATTACGAAATCACCCACCTGGAATTCTATGGGTCGTCTCCTCTTTTCTGCATAGGACATTTGTCGATCCTGGGCCGCTTTCATTCTTTCTCGTACAATTTGAATCTTGTCAGTGGTGTTTTGAATCATTTCAGGGCGTCCAAGGATTTTCTGTCCTACACCACGCCAACATAATGGTGTACGACATTTGCACCCATATAGTGCTTCATATGGCGACATTTTGATTGAAGTGTGGTAGATGTTATTATACAAAAATTCGACAAGAGGTAAGTACTTATCCCAGTTACCACCGAACTCCAAGACACATGCACAAAGCATATCTTCTACTGTTTGGATTGTTCTCTCCGTCTGGCCATCTATCTGGGGATGATAAGCTGTGCTGAGAGCAACTCGAGATCCCAATTCACATTGCATAATCGCCCAAAAATGAGAAGTGAAACGAGTATCACGATCGGAAATAATCTTTAGTGGCACACCATGTCTCGCAACAATTTCATCTAAGTATACTTGTGCGTATTTCTCCATTGGAGCTGTTTCACACATGGCAAGAAAATGTGCACTCTTAGTCAGCCGGTCGACAATTACCTAAAATCTCTCATTCTGTCTAGCAGTCTTTGGCAATTTGGTAATAAAATCCATGGACAGCTCTTCCCATTTCCACACGGGAACACTAATACTTTCTGGAATTCCGTAAGGCTTTTGGTGCTCTGTTTGACTTGTAAGCATATTAAACATTTCTGCACGTATCTTCCAATGTCTCTCTTTAATCCAGGCCACCAATAAGCAGCCCGTACATCATAGTACATTTTACTCGTACCAGGATGTATTGACAGCTTAGACTTATGGGCTTCATCTAAAATCTTCTGTATTAATCCGCCAATCTTTGGAATCCATAGCCGATTCTTAAATACCTTCAATCCTCGTGGATCATCAAGTAAAATATCAACATAATGTATCATCCCTTCATTCTTCACATTTTCTGGCTTTAAGGCCTCTACTTGCCATTTCTCTAGTTCATCAAGAATAGTGAACTTTACTGTAGTGTGAGTAATAGCATAACACACACTATTATGATATACCTTTCTGCTAAGTGCATTGGCAACTACATTAGCCTTGCCAGGATGATACAAGATTTCACAGTCATAGTCTTTGATCAGCTCCATGGCTCTTTGTTGTCTCATATTCAAAGTTTGCTGAATGAATATATACTTGAGAGTTTGTGGTTGGTAAACAATTGGCATTTTGTACCAAAAAGATAATGTCTCTAAATTTTTAGGGCAAATACCACTGCAGTGAGTTCGAGGTCATGACTGGGATAATTCTTTTCATAATCTTCCAGTTGTCTTGAGGAATAGACTATCACTTTACCACGTTGCATCAACACACAACCAAGTCCCAACCTTGAAGCATCTCTATACACTGAGAAATCATTATCACCTTTTGGAAGTGATAAGATTGGAGCATGAGTCAAAAGATATTTTAAAGTTGAGAAAGCTTTTTCTTGGGCTTCACCCCATTTGAACTTTGCTTCCTTTCGTGTAAAACTTGTGAGAGGTACAACTATACGTGAAAAATCTTGAATGAATCTCCGGTAATACCCCGCGAGACCCAAGAAACTGCGAATTTCAGAAGCATTACGAGGTGCTTCCCAATTCTGAATGGCTTCAATTTTGGTAGGATCTACGGATATACCGTCACCAGAAATCACATGGCCGAGAAATTGAACTTGGCGAAGCCAAAATTTACATTTCGAGAATTTAGCATATAGTTTCTCCTTTCGAAGAAGTTCTAAAATTTCACGAATATGAATGGCATGATCAGATTCAGACTTGGAATAAATTAGAATATCATCAATGAATACGATTACAAATTTATCAAGCATTAGACGACATATCCGATTCATCATATCCATGAATACAGCAGGAGCATTCGTCAGACCGAACGACATGACAAGGAATTCAAAATGCCCATATCGAGTACGGAAAGCAGTCTTGATACATCCTGCTCGTGTAATTTCAACTGATGATAGCCATATCTCAAATCAATCTTCGAGAAATAGCTAACACACTGAAGTTGATCGAACAAGTCATCTATGCGAGGTAGTGGGTACTTGTTTTTTATAGTTACCTTATTTAGCTCACGGTAATCAATACACATTCGCATCGAACCGTCCTTCTTCTTGACAAACAATACTAGAGCACCCTAAGGAGAGGTACTCGGTCGAATAAAATCTTTGTCAAGTAATTCTTGCAGTTGAATCATCATTCCTTCATCTCAGCTGGTGCAAGACGATAAGGAGTCTTTGCAATCGGAGCAGCATCAGGCACAAGGTCAATTCGGAATTCTATTTGCCTATCCGGAGGAAGTCCAGACAAATCATCGGGGAAAACATCAGGATATTCATTAACAACGAAAACATCATTTACAGTTTTCTTCTCCTCTTTTGAGATATCAACTGTATAGGCCAGATAGGTAAAACACCCCTTCGATATAAATTTACGAGATTTTAGGAAAGAAATTATTTTTAAGATTATAAGTCTTTGTTCATCGTAGACATAAATAGGATTCTCCCCTTCGATAGGAATGCGTACGATTTTTCATAGCACAAGAGTTCTGCGCGGTTCATTGACAACCAATCCATGCCGAGAATAATATCAAAGTTGGGCAAGGAGATAGGAATCAGATTAGCAAGAAAATTATAGCCTTCAATTTCTATGACACAATCTCTATGGACTTTATCAGCAAGTAATGATATACTTCCAGCGGTATCTACGTGAAATGGTTGCGCAAGTGTATATCAAGCAATTTGAAACGAATGCGAAAATTCATGAGACACAAAAGAATCTGAGGCACCATAATCAAATAAGATGTGAGCAGGTCTAGAGTTGACGAGAAATGTACCAGTCACAATATTCGGTTCCTCGCATGCCTCCTCTGTGGTAATCTGAAATGCATGACCCTTAGCTTTTGGCACCTCCTCCTTTTTAGTTAAAGTACCCTTTGGTTGTTGAACAGAAGCTTGACTTCCCGCCACTTGACTAATAAGGGTAGGACAGAAAAGCTTCCTGTGGCCAGTAACACCACTAGCATAGCATGTAACATTCTTCATCGGGAAAACGGGCTTCATGTGGCCTATTTCTCCACATCCATAGCAAATCACCGATCCTTTTTCTATTTTGCATTGGCCCTGGTGATTCTTTCCACAATTTCGACACGATGGTGACTGAAGAGAAAAAGATTGTGACCTACCGCGGCCACGAAAGGCGATCTGAGATTGCATTCTTGCATTAGAATCATATCGAACAGATCGAGTTGATGGAATAGAAGAAACAGGAACAATTCAATCAATACGTGGATGCTTCGGAATAGAAAGAGTGGCACCGCGTATCTCTAAGTCATGCTCGCACTTTCGGGCATACTCAACAGCTTTATCAAATGACAAAATATCCCGATTGATCACGAAATCATGGATGTCATACCGTAACCCTTCCATGAATAACTGAATTTTATCGTCTTCAGTTGGAATATACTTTGCAGCAAACCGTGCTCTCTGATTGAATTGAGTTTCATACTCATTCACGGTTATTCCTTCCTGCTTAAGCTCGAAGAATTCTTTCTCCAATCTTCTCCTCATGTCTAGAGGACAATACTTTCCTAGCAAGCAAGTTTTGAACATCTCCCAGGAGAAATTCTCCTGGTCATACTCATTGAGAGCTTCAAAAGTTGCTTCCCACCAGACCAAGGCTTCTCCGATCAGCATTGCAGAAGCATAATTAGCCTTGTCTTCATTAACCACATGAGAGATACGGAATACTTTTTCTGTTTTCTGGATCCAGGTAAGAACAACAATAGGATTAAGGACTCCTGAAAACTCAGTAGCACCACTACTCTTGAAAGTTTTAAATGAGGGACGTTTCGCCTTCTCTCCCAAAGATTCTCCAGTGGCTTTCTCTTTACTTTTATCACTATGTTTTTTGTGTTTTTCGAGAGTCTGTCGAATAACACCAGTAAGTTTATCGAAGAGTCGCTCTTCACGAGGGGATACTGGAGTTTCTCCTTCATCATGATGAGGATCTCCACCCATTTCTGGTGTATGACTACTCACTTGTTCAACCATTGCTCTGAAAATTTGGAGTAACATAGTATTTTAGAATATTAGGATTTATCATTACCTAACACTCTACTTAAGTCTTTCCTATGGTTTGTATCCATATACTAATAATGAATCAGTTCATATGTTGAACTTCCAATAGCTTAAGTCTAAATACCAATCTGTGGGATTTAGTTCACTTAAACTACTGCTCTGATACAATGATTGAGAGACCCCTTCTCTAAAACCTTACCATATTACTCCAAACATGCTACATGCATATTCATAAACATATTTTACATAGACAGTCTGATTACAAGGGCTTGGATACAAACCGACTATGCTCAATGCCAATACCAAAAGTGATACGAGTTATGCTCTACATGGCCAAAGGCACAAAGCCAATACCAGAAGTTATACGAGACAAGCTCTACATGGCTAGAGGTATAATACCAATACCAGAAGTGATATGAGACATGCTCTACATAGCCAAAGGTATAAAACCAATACCAGAAGTGATTCGAGACATGATCTACATGACCAAAGGTATAAATCCAATATCAGGATAACACAGGAAAGCATATCGCACATATAACACATAACATAAAATTGTCCCTATATTGAACACACCGTGAAATAATCGAATGTTAAAATGGTAATTTAGGCAGCGCTTCGTTTCTATAAATGACTTTCTTCGATGAAAACCGGAAGCTTTATTGAAAACCGGGCCTTGCGAGGGTTGAGTTTCAAACCGAAAAGATAATTTTCTCGGGGTCTTCGGGCGCTTCGGGACGTTCTTCGGGTGTTGGGTATGTTCTCGAGGCTTCGGGGGGTTAAAAGTAGCTTGAAAGGAAGTTTAATGTGAAAAATTATGCAAAAATCCAACCAAAACCGGGAGGGTTCGCACCTCCCTTTATATAGGGCGAGGTCTTCAGATCCCGAGGAAAGGAGAAGGGCACGCGTCGGACGAGCGAAGGTGGCACGCGTCGGATCTTGCAGGCGAGGTGGCTCGCTTCGGACATGCCACCGGTGCGACACGCGGTGGATTTTAGTTGGACCGCTCTTTGGACGCACCACGAGTAGGACACGCGGCATGCATGCGAGGGTTGTACGTGGCCGATTCCGAGCCTAGTATGCGAAGATTCTCGGATTTTGTGCCCAAAACTTCAAAAATTCATAACTTTCGCATACTCTACAACTTTCTTTTAGGCGCCATTGGCTAATTTTGAATTTATGTTTAATATTATTATTTTTAACAGACCGGGACAGGAAAATCCGTTAAATTTCATAACTTCTTCATCCGACGTCCGTTTTCATCTGTCTTTTTACCTTTATACTACTATTGACGAGACCTTAGATTCTCGTTTAGGTTGTGTCGGCTAAAAAATTACTCGATCTTTATTTCTAATTTTTAGCTGTATACTGCTATACCCAATATTAGAAAAATCATAACTTCCTCATACGAAGTCAGATTTGGACGTTCTTTTTATGAAAATACTCGGTTTAACGAATACTACAACTTTTATTTAGATCACCAAAACTAAAAAGTAGTTTATTGAAAACTCACTTTTTACGTCATATAGCGTCGTGCCGGTTCTGTCGCGAAACTTTAATGAGTCATAACTTCTTCGTTATAACTCAAATTTCGATGAGGTTTTCGTCTAAATGTTTCTAACGAGATAATCTACAACTTTTAATAACATTATTTTTACTTATTTTTAACTTTATATTTTCGTTAATTTCAATAGTTGACTTTTGATCAGAATCTCATAAGACTTCCAATATTTTCCGAATAATTCTAAACATAGTTTTACTTCAAATCTCGTAAAAACTATCTTGTTAGAACTCAACGTTCAAAATCATATAATATTTAATAATATTATTCATTTTTAAGCTAACAAGCTTACAAAACACGATAATTAAACAAGGTTAATAACGTGTATGTTACATTGATGTTATGAGCTTTTGGTCATTTTAGTGCATAAAGTTTAGATCTTGAAAGTTTGTGACATTGTTATGGATAAAGTTAGAAACTTTATCCATCTAAACATCATTTTGATTCAGATATGAAAGTTGGAGACTTGTACTTAATGGATTAAGGTTAAAATGATGAACTTTTGGGCCCCTTTAAGACTTAAAGACTAGATCTTGTTTGTTGGGACCATTCTAATGGATAAAGTTGGAAACTTTATCCTTTATAAAGCTATTATGAACTATAAAAATGTGATCTTGGCCCTCTATCCCTTCCATGCAAGAGTTGTGATGTCTTATTGGGTTAAGAACTTAGGGGTTTGAATATTAAGCACTTTATAGCCATGCAAAGTCATAAAGTTTGAAACTTTAAGACTTAGGACATCATTTTGGGCTTGGATCTGAGTTTTGGATGAAAGAACCTAATGGAATAAGCTCTTAATTGAGTTTTGGGACTGGGCTGAGTATGCTGGGCGTACCTGGTGCTACGCTGCGCGTATGTGGTCAGCACCCTGCTATTGATCACCATCAGAGTACGTTGGGCGTACTCTCTTGGTACCTACGTAGGGCGTACTCCGCTGGGAAGAAATATTGTCTTTTGGACTTTGACCTTTGAGTTTGACTTTGACAAGGTTTGACCAAGTTTGACCTAAGGGTATTTTAGGTTATCGGGTTAATTATTGATTAAGATTGTATATACTATTAGTTTTCGTGAGGTTGTCCGGTTCGGCGGTCCGAGCAGTTATTTGATTATCAGCAGATTAAGGTAAGTCTTCCTCACTGTACTTACACGTCGAAGGCATCAAGGCCGACCCATTGGATTAGATATCCTGATATGTGATAGTATGATGCTATGCTTAGTGATATGTAGATCTACCTGATTGTTTGCTGACTGATTACATGTTTATCTGTATATGTTAGACCTCGTAAACGTGTCGGGTCGTGTCGGGTTCGTGTCGTGTCAGGACATTAAACGGGTTGAAAGGACTTGACCCTAACCTGACCTGCTTAATTATCGTGTCGTGTCGTGTCAACCTGTTTATTTCCATGTCGGTTTCATGTCGGGTTTCGGGTTAAGGTTTATACCTTGTAAATATGTTGTATCATGTCGCTTGAAACATTTTAAAGGTTGGAAAGTAGGAGTTATGGATGCAAAAATGAAAAAGTGAAACATTGGAGTTAGGAGATGGAATGATACAAATTTTAGTAAGTTTAGAAGGCAAAATGAAAAGAGTTAAAGTTGGGGAGCAAAGCGGATAAGTGGTGAGGATGAGTAAAATTAAGTAACTTTGAATATTTTAATATTATTTCTAATTATTGAGTTTGGCCCACTACAAGTCTGTAACATATAATATTTATAAAAATATGAAATTTATAATAAATAATATATAATTAAACGGGTCATATTCGAGTCATCTTCGAGTTGAAAGTTTTGACCCTAACCCTACGCGTTTAATTATTGTGTCGTGTCTTGTCGTGTCAACCCGTTTACATAAACGTGTCGAAATCTATGACCCTAACCTGCTAATTTCATGTCGGGTTTTCATGTCGTGTCATGTTTTGCCAGGTCTAGTATACGTGCACATATTTGGTTGGTGGCTGAGGCTTTACTGCTTTGTACGTGAGCCAATAGACCGAGGGTATTCCAAACCGATGGTTGACTGGACCCGAGTTATATATATATATATATATATATATATATATATATATATATATATACATATATATATATATATATATATATATATATATATATTGGCATTCCAATCTAGGGTATTCCATCTCGAGGATGACTAGACCCTATGATTGAATGGGCATGGGGTATCCAACCCGATGGTTGATTGGACCCGACATGATTGTTATGGTATATGGTGAGACTGGACTGCTTTGTACGTCAGTCAACAGGCTGGGGGTATTCCAACCTGACGGTTGATTGGACCCGACATGTTTCGTATTCCAACCCGATGGTTAATTGGACCATACATGCTTATGATACAAGGGTATTCCATCCCGAGGATGACTGGGCCCATCGTGGACATGCCTGGTATTCCAGCCCGAAGCTGATTGGGCCAGGCATGAGTATTTGTGCATATGATTTGTTTGTTATGTGTATGTGGTGGTACTTTGGGGGAAATCACTAAGCTTTGTTCTTATAGTTTCAGTTTATTGTTTCAGGTGCTTCAGATGGTTGTGGCACGGCGAAGGCGTGACCGTATACACCCTTGGTTTTACAACTGACTGGAGCTTGGAAGACTCTGATTTTAAATCACGTTTTGGAAACAATGGTTTTGTAAACATTTTTATTAGTAAATGAGTTGTTTTGAAAGGTTTAAATTTGTTGACGTTTTTGGGATGTTAAAATTTGGTATCAGAGCCTTGGTTTGAGTGAATTGGAGGAACACTCGTGTGAATACAATCTCAAACTAAGGAAATAAAATTGTTTTGAAAGTGATTTTCAAAATTGTTTTCAAAATAATCAAGAAAGGATGCGATGTGTACGATCAGCCGGAGCCAGTAAGTAGACCCCAAATCACTACACTGTTATTTGATACTGTAATATGTTAGAACAGCATGCTAGTGATCGGCTAAGGATCTTCAGGAATTGCATGGTAGAATTTCCTAATTATATGATGCATGTTAGCCTAGGTTTCTTTCTTATATGAAATTCACATCATTATTGTAGTTGCTTGGTGTATGCATCATAGTTCTACATAACTAAGTTTCTATAACTTGAGAATTTTTGGTTTGACCTTATTTCCTGTTCGTATTTGATGAAGGGATTATGGCGGAATCAAGTATTTAACTATCTATAGGATCCAGTGTTATGTATGATTAGCATACACGAGTGCTGCAGGGTTGGTGGAAGTTTCATGAGTGGTTGCAGTTCATGGCCGGATAGCGCGTGGAATGATTAGCCACTCTTGAGAGAGTGTGGTTAGGGCGAAGGTGCATCCAAGATGCTGGGAGGTAGCGATCGAGAATTTCATATGAGGATCTGCCTGATTTTATAGTATCTTAGTGTCAGTCGTCTCCGTTGCTCGAATGTTGCTTGCTTTGTGCTTTGTGGGGCTCACGTTGATATGAGCCAACTATCAAATGAATACATTAAGTTACTTGCAATGGGGATTAAGTAATCTTAGAGTGAAAGATTTGGCCCTATTGAGCAGCTCTCGTTTGAGTCTAACCGTTGTAGGGTTGGGTCCTTTAATCGAAGAATTATTTAAGTTTTGTTGCATGTAATTGTATTCATGAAGTGGTTGGCTGATATTGATTGGAGCCCTTCAACAGTTGATGGCAGGGGAGGTGGGGAAATCCTAGGAGAACCTAGGAAGTATTTTAGTGTGGTTGTTACGCTGTTGAGTAGGTATCGGGAGGATTTTTTTAGTAGGTCTTAGAGGACTTGAGATGATTCTTGATGTCACTCCCCCGGCCGAGGCGGCGGAACATGTCGGGCTGGGCGACTAAGTTCATGTATCACAGATAAACTGAATATATAGCACAAGTACAACAGTAAACAAAACAACATTTAAATTCCATCTTGATGTTTGAATACATGGTTCTTACATATAATAGTATAATATATGAATTACCTTAAACACGTAGGCGGACATAATAAACAGTACTAAACTAAATTGCCTGAGATTCCTCATTATCCGTCGTCTGAATTTGCTTGATTATTGATTTCCTGATAATACATGTAGTGTGGATATGCTAAGTGGTTAGAATCAGCTAATGAATATCATCTCACTAAAAGCACTTAACTAAAAATTTTGTGAATAACTCTCAGCCCTAACTTACTTATGGGTAAGTTCTAGACATAATGAATTTCATGACATTAAGTATATAAAAGTCGAGTATGTTTGACATATGTGTAAAGTATAAGGCTCTAACTTTTATAACAAAGTATGTTTCTTTTATAAACTCTATAGTAAAAGGCATATGTTATTTCATTAGTTGTATAAACATAACATACTATGATATCAAAGTTTAAAACGATATTGTTTACTTATAATATATAAGTATTAAAACAAGGTTTTGTAACTACTATGTACAAATGAGGCCAGACATGAAACACTAGAGGGCAGAATCATTTTAGCAATTAAGCCGTTCTGCAATCCAACAACCCAAGCGGCCCTTCAAACAAGATTACTCGTATCGTAAGCAGTTAAAAGGTAATGTAATAATATATTTGTATAGTTTATAATACTTAGTACATGTATTCTCCCCCAAAATAAGTAAATACAAAAGAGGGGACGTAACACGCACCTTATCGAGTGGTCAACGAGTAGTTCTGAAACCCAGGAAGTATTGTCGAGAGCTCATGATCTCCGGGATTAATCCGATTTCCTAGAAATTTCAATATATATATATATATATATATATATATATATATATATATATATATATATATATATATATATATATATATTTGGACGTTATTAGGGCATTTTGACTAAGTATAATGATTTATTAATTTTCCAAATTTTTATTATTCCAAAATTTAATTACATAACCAATTTAAATAAATTATATTATAAATATTAAAAATTTTAATTTATTATTTTCCAAAATATTTAAATAATCCAAAATTTTATTTAAATTGAAATTAAATTAATAGCTTCTAAAAATTTATTTATTCTAAAATTTATTTAGTAAAATTTATCAATAAATTTTATAAATTTTCTTTTAAAGTTTATCGATCCATTCGAGGGTTTTTCCACACTAGATTTTGCCATTTTTAATTGAAGTTTTAATGGCTTTGGACTACATTTGTAAAACTTTTAAAAACTAGATATATTGTGTTTAATTGGAATGGGAGTTTGAACAATGTCTTTCACATTTACGTACACAGGAGGGTATACCTCTCTGTTCTTCGTCCCCGATCGTAAGAAAGAAAAAAATACGTAAAGAGTTTTGTGATTA
This sequence comes from Lactuca virosa, assembly GCF_052849685.1. NCBI lineage: Eukaryota > Viridiplantae > Streptophyta > Magnoliopsida > Asterales > Asteraceae > Lactuca > Lactuca virosa. The sequence continues at coordinate 289,000,995 of NC_136428.1, forward strand.
TCACTAATGCGTGAAAGGGTAGTAACCGAGCAAAGAGGTAGAGTGTGGAAGGCTTACAATGGTGGAGGCGGTGAAATGGAGGTGGTGGCCGGAGCTGCAATAGAGAAGTGACGGAGGTGGCAGGAGGGCACTCCAGTGGTCTTCTGCCGCCTGTTTCTTGCTGGTAATGGCGAGTTTCGATGCAAGGGAGGTGGAGAGACCCTTGGGGATCGAATTCAGCAGCAAACAAGGAGTGGGTGTGGGTTTTTCCCGGTGGTGGCAATAGGTGATGGTATGGTGGCAGTGGGTGGTTCCGGCAGTGGTTTCCTCCGGTTCCTCCTCCTGTTTTGAGTGGAATTCAATGAAGGAGAATGGCAGAGAGGGTGGTGATGATTAAGGGGGTTATAAGGGTGATGAAATGGTGGGTTTAGGGTGGTGCTTTGGTGGTTTGTGGTGGATTTTTATTGTGGTGCTCAAGAAAGCAATTAGAGAATAGAAAGAGGAAGGAAAGATCAAGATTTAGATAGGATGAAGGGAAGTGAAGCTGATGAGTGGGAATTAAAGCATTCTTAAGCTTCAATTTATAGCAAAAACCAACGCACACAACCCACATGAGGCTATACCTCCAACCATGCATTATACCCTAAGTTGAGGTACGCAAGCAATGTAGAGAATATGGTCACATGGGATAAGTGAGAAGGGAAAGAAATCTGGTCATTTTTGACTTCTTGGGTCATATGTAGGCCCTATATAGGGTTACCCCCATTAAATGTCTAAAACACACTAAACCGGGTGCATCGGGATCCATGCATCAAGAATTTTTATAAAAAGTACTGTTAGATAGAGTTAATTCAAGTATTCCAGAACATCAAACGGATTAATTTTTGGAGTTACAGAACTCTGGGAAATTGCGTTTGAAGTTTCGAGTCTAAACGGCTCGCGGTGTCCGTTTTCGCGAATTTTGTAAATATTTTAAGTAAAAATATTTTGAGTACGGAATTAAATAATAGATTATAGTCTAATTCCAAAAACATTCTCGAAAATCCCGTCGACAAAGCGTAAGTACCTCAACGGATCGATTCGGTGTTACGCGATTAAAGAGAAACAGTGTTTTACTGTCTGTTTTCTTAAAACTGTCGTATCTTTTGCATACGAACTCCGTTTTGGACGTGGTTTATATTTTCGGAAATAGGGGAACATGTACTATAATATTTTAATGTTTTCTTTTCTCAAAATTGCTTAATGGAAAATTTCAATTTTTCTGACGCATTAGTCAGCGCTGTAGTTGAGCGGTTTGATTTGACTGTCAGTTTACACGTTTGAAAGTAAAGTATCATCTGATATCATATAGTAATTGAATTGAAATCATTTATATTTCATTAGATTCACTAAAACTGAACGAGTTAAATTACAAACAAATTTACCGTAATTTAGTCATCTGAAATCTATGCCCTATATTTCGGGATGTCACACTTGAGGAAAGTATGGATAGGTGTGGAAGGTAGTATTGGACCCATACTACTGGAAGCACATGATTCATACTCGAATCGAGGAGAGTTTTGAGAATTCTAAGGGCTGGTCAGGAGAGATAGCATGGTTTGATACCATGATTCATGGCAGTAGTTTTGTATCTGTCGATATTGTGGTAGGGTTGCTTGAGGTCGTGCATTCGAGTCGCGGGACTCAAGAAGGAAACGGTTGTTATGATTGGCTAGAGGACTGCAGCTGGAAATGAGTGGTTAATTAGTGGTTTGGAATGCCGCCATCTGTGGCAGGGGTGATGCCCTTTCCGTTCTCCGAGTTCGGAGAGGAGTGAGTAGCCTTGCGACTTTTAGAGTTAGTATGTAAACCCAACATGGGGTCTGTTGGTCGCTGTTTTTGGCGACAGTGTGGCAGCGCAAGAGTGCGCGAGTGGATTGATGTGTTATGGATGCTTTGTGATGTGATCAAGGGTCCATCTTCTTGGGATATAGGAAGGTCATGTACCAGATTGATGGTTGGGATTGTAGGCTAGGAGGGCATGTTTTGGATCGTAAGTCGGTGTTGGCTTATGCTCTTGCAAGGAATCCTTAATGTTAAAAAGGCCATGATTGGGGAAATTTCAGAGATCTTCAACTAAAATTCAAGAGTTCTCTTGGGATTTGTTTGATCGTTATTTGGAAGATCATCATGCATGTGTTATTCATTCCTTGTTCAGGGATGGTTGTACCTGGTTAAGCCGATTTGAGTTATGGTATGGTTTCAACACCAGTAGGTGGTAGTTCGAACCCTAAGTGGGGGAGAACTAGGTATTCTGCTTAGAGGATTAGCGATCTATTCAGGTTCGTAGTATTGAGAGAATGGTTCCTAGGGCTCTGCGGTGCGAGTATGTGGGATCTCGGTTCAGGATTTGGTGAAGGTGTGGGTATATAGTAGGTGGTGATCGGATGTATGTGTTCAGGAGACACATGAGTTGTCCCTCATCAGGAAGTGGTTGGTCAAGGAGCTCGTTGCAGCTATTAGTTTCTCGTGGGGGTGCCAAAGAATAGATGAGGAGCCGTTGGGACCACTCAGGTTGAGTATTGGCTGTGGAGGGAATTTGTCAGCTCATTGCATCGATTTCTAATTATAGTCTAGCTTGTTCATAGGTCGATCATGGAATTAGTTTAAAAATTGGGTGCGATCAGCTCCGCACGGGGTTTAGATCATTTAATTTAATGTCAATGCGTACTCGATTTTTGGTTGCATCGTTCATCATTCATCGAAGGTTCTCCGATGGTTTCATGTTATGACAGTTGAAGTTCAATGGATGTGTCAACCTATCATTAAGTTCAGTGTGTTTTATGTTCCTTTGGTCTCTGGGTATGTTTACCCTCAATGATGGTGGTGTGGAATTTTGGTTCATAGCCAACTCAGGTTTTGGTAGCATTCAGTATCACCTTGGAAGTCTTCATGAGCCGGTTGCGTATTGGTGGAATATGTTCAGTCTCAACCAAGATATAGGGTCTTGTTCTGATCATTCATGGGGATATCTTCTGTTAGAGGCATGCATGTGGTTGGTAATGTGAAGTATATGAAGAATTAATACATACACGAGACATATGTATCATAAATTATTAGTTTGCTATATGTGGATATGTATAATGTATAGGAATCAATTTTTCATATAAGAGATGTCTAGGTTATTATGCATACACAATATTTATACACTCCCATATTAAAAATTTACTATATATGTTTGTAAGATATATATATAAAGAATTGGAGATTTTTATATAATAAGTGTCCAAATTGTCATATATGCTAGTAATTGGTATTTGGAAATGATATATAACACACACACACACACACACACATATATATATATATATATATATATATATATATATATATATATATATATATATATATAGTGTTATATAATTTTAACTAGATGAGTGTCCCCCGCGTTGCGGGGATTGGAACGTGTCGCTTTTTATGTGAAAATATTGTACTTTGCCTCAATTGGTAGCTGCAGTAAAGTATGTTTCTATTCTCCCTACATTTCACCTATCTACAAACGGATAATAGCCGTTTCTCCCTATCCATTATTCATCACCTTAACCTGCACAATTGAACAACTTAAAAAAGTTTAAGAAGGTAGATAACATTTTAAAAAAAAATGCAAATACAAATTGATAAGCCATTTCATCTAAGTAATGAACTCTAATACAAAGTCTGAAGACTTTTAGTAAAGATGGCCCAAATGAGTGAAAGAATGTGAACCATCATATGGTCTTAGACAACAAAGTATTTTCATCTATTTGCGTATGAGTTATTTTTGTAGAATAAATGAAAATACCATGCTATGTTTGTCATAACAATGAAGGTGACATCCTTTTTTGACATAAAAACAAAAGTCGCATGCTATTTGTCAAAAAAAAATGAAAGTTGCATGTTATATTTTCCATAAACATGGCAATAACATACTATTTCTGTGTGATAACAATGAAAGTAGCACATTCTTAAAAATCGGATCAAGTTTCAAAAGTTGATTTGATTCAATTCAATTCTACAAACAGTTCAGTCACGTCCTCTTATTTTGTTTAGGACATGGGTCCCCGAATAATGACTATATTACGAATTGAAATCAAAATAATCATGTTTTAATGTCTTAGATAATATAATTTTGATTGTGATGATCTGACCACTTAAAAGTTGACTAATTACTTTTCATTAGTTGGCATGAAACAAACAAAAACTTTTTCATGCATATTTCTTAATGTTTATTAATACTATTATACTATTATAATAAAATATGCTTATAATTATATATGATAATTGATCAAAACTATTAAGAGTAAATTATCACCAAGATATAGTAAAAAGTTAGAACACCATTCCTGTAACAAATTTTCTTACAGGTAGTTATATTATTTTAAAACTTTAATTTTTCAAATGTTCAAGTAAAACCATTAATTAATTAAAGAAAGAATTAATGTAATAATAATATAAAAATATAACCATACTTTCCTTCCCTGTTTAAAAAGTGAGAAACAACAAAATAAAATTAGCATATATATTATGGCTGCCATTTTATGCCACCAAAAGGTGTATATCTAAAAAAAAAAAAAAAAAAAAAGATCACATATGAAGTTACGAACCTGGGAAACCAATGGAGGTAGAAGTAACCAATTAAATCAAGTGAATCCTATCCATTCCTTTTCTGTCATCTCCTTTCATCCCTGACCTGTGAATTAGATATAACCGTCAATATTTTTTATAATACATGAATTTATATAATATACTTGGAATGTTTTCATATATTTAAAAGCTTAACCTGTTATTCATATCCGCGAAACAAAATTACCTGAAAGAATACTGCAAAAAGTTTCTTATGGCATCAGATTAGATACTTTAGTAGGTTGACTTTCTTTACTAATCTGCCCTTACATGTAGCTAATTAGCTATACCTGAAACCAAACTTGCATGAATGAAAATATTTCAGAATTTTGCTTTCAAGTTTCTTCTTTCTTGAGAAAACTCCACTCAATTGTTATACATGTAATTACATATTAACATCACCTAATTGCATATCTTAAGAAATTGTACAAGTCAAGACGCTTAAAAAGAGTCAAAGGTCATAAAAATCATCTAATCTCCAACCTGTTTCAAAAACTAATACCATTTCTCATAATGTTTTTCCGATTTCTCTAACATATTGTCTATTAAGTCTAAATTTGGAAATCCAAATTCAATATAATTTATGACTTCTCAAAAATTGGTCAAGTGCCAATTATGAAAATTTGTGGAATAAGATATATATGAGATGATATGCCAACAAATTGAGTCTACTAAAACCAATAAATGAAAACTAAAAAAAATGAAGACTTACCTTGTTTGGATATCATCAATTTGCCTCTTAATCTTCTCATGACAAAAGAATGCCTGCATAAACACATGTCACCACAACAAAATTGTGTGCCCATATACATGATTCGTTGTTCTAATCTAGAGTGTGAATTCGTTCAACCTGTAATTTTCTGTTTTCTACCTCTTAATTAATAATTAAAAGGATTTAAATAATTATCTGACAGAGTTTACCTCTCTTTGTTTATTAGGACATTTGTAAGTGATCCATTTGCCATAGATTCAGTCACAGTAAGTAAAGTTTCACCAGCTCACCAAAGGACAGTTACAACCTTGTTTCAAAGAGCATTCTGAAAATCAACATGGAGCTGATTCCGAGAGGATAGTGTTATTTCCTGTAAATTACATCATCTCAGAAAGCATTTCTTTTAGGTCAAAAGAGAAAATGTAAAAACAAAAAATGTGCCTGAAGGACCCTGAGCATCTTACTTTCATTTATGCCATTCACATGAACAATACCATGAGAAAGGTTTACATAAAGATTTCTATCGACCATGGAGAAATTTTAGAACCTAAAACACAAAAATAACAAAAAAAAAATTGATTCAAATCAAGAAACATAGTATCGGTTTGGTATCAAAACCAAATGAAATCAAAGCTGACCAAAGTTGTAGCGTTGGGGACCGCGAGGGCGACGAAGTAGGTCGGGTCATCGAGGTATAAATAAATGTTCCATAAACACCACTGTATGCTGAAATTTGACATAATCGCTGTCTAAAATTGCCTCTGCAGAAAATTAGAAAGCTAGTCAAACCACATACATGTAAACAATTTTAATCGACTGATAACGATCGTGGAAATCCCAAAATCGGAAGAAACCTAAATCAGAATTTGAAGAGTGACGTACCTGATCGAAGTCGAGAAAGGGATAGGTGGAAGTCGAGAAAGGGATCGGCGGCGAGTCTCAAGCAACTCCGGCTCCAAACAGGCGGTATTGGAGCCGGCAGCTAAACCGGTGATGGCGTGGGTCCAAACCATCTACTATTCATCGAGGGTGGGTGGGTGGTTGCTTCTGATCGAAGTCGAGAAAGGGATAGGTAGAACGGTGGTGATCGGATGTCTGGAATGGTGAAAGAAACAGCATGTAGGTAATAGGATGACCGGTGGAGAGCGTATCAACATCCGATGGAGGCAGTGAGGAAAAAAAAACAAATACATGAGATAAGGCGGTGGAGAACAATCGGTGGGAAGGATCTGGAAGCGCAACAATGGTAGAGAGAAGAGTAACCGGATGAACAGTACCCTGGTCAGGTACTGTTCCTAACTTTCATTTCTTTAATATACATCTATTAACTATTAATTACATCACACATATATACATTGTGATTACATGATTGACTATTAGTCTTTAGAATTCATGAATAGATTATGTATAGATACATGTGTAAATATTTTCTAACTTTCTCAATTTGTCTCCCATCGATCTCGATATCAAGTAATTTTTCTAAAAAATGAAGAATGATAGTATCGGTTACAAGGATTCCAAAAACTCAGGCGAATTAATTTTCCGAGTTGTAGAACTCCGAAAAATCGCGTTTAATTGGACCCAAACGTCCTTTTTTCGACTTTTGCAAATATTTTTGCTGAAAATATTTCGTTTATGAAATTAAATACTGGATCATAGTGTGAGTCAAAAAAACACTCTTGGAATTTCCATCTGAGGTGTGCAAATCCCTCAACGGATAGAAACCGTTTAAGCAATTTTAAGAAAATCAGTATTATACTGGTTTGAATTCTTAAAATGGGCGTATTTTTTGCATACGAACTCCATTTTGGACGTTCTTTATCTTTTCGGAAATAGGGGAACATGTACGGCGAGATTAGAGTGTTTTTTCACTCACAACTACTTAATAAAAAATTTCAGTTTTTCAGACGCATTAACTAGAGTTGCATTTTGAACTGTCTGATTTGTTTATTAGTTTACACATTTGGAGGTAAGATTCGATCTGGTATCTTGTAATAGTTGAAATGAACTCATTTATTTAACAAAAGATTCACAAAAACTCAATAGGTTAAATTACAAAGATATTTACTATGAATTGACCGTCCAGAGTTTTTGACTTAAATTCTGAGATGTCACAACATCATAGAAGGACAAATCAGCAAACACCTTGTCCACTACCTTGCATATACCGTCAAACAATATCCACCTCATATCCTCCTCCAATATTCGAACTTGCTCAGTCTAGTCGACCAAACTTGCGTGAATGTTCATATTCCTCAACGCACACCCTCTAAGATCACTCTTCAATTTTTTTACACCCTGCTCCAACATTGCAATCTTATCCACATTCCCAATCTTATCCAACTTCAATAAGGCTACCTTACCCTTCAATAGAGAAACTTCCTTTTTTAAATGCTAGTTATTGGCCAACTTACCCTCTAAGATAAAATTTTCTTCTTGCAATAATCTCACCTTACCTCTCACATTCTCTAGCTCCGACTCAGGGACCATAAGAGCGTTAGAACCAACCATTTCCAATTCAACGACATTTTTTCACATCTCCACATACTAATCGCACAATAGTTGAACGTTTCAGGACAAACTTGTAGAAGGAGTAATAAAAGGCTTCACAAGCTCTGATATTTTTTTAAACTCACAACGTAATTCATGATTCTCTTGATATAAATCCTCAGTTTTGTCACACCATGTCATTATTTCATTACCTTAAGTTGGGTTCTCCACAAGTTTCACCATGAACATGTCTCAGATAGGTTCTCTACAAGTTTCCCACCAATATTCCCATTTGGGAACATAGATAGGTCCAGAGTGATGAGGAGCACTCGTATCTCGTGGAGGGCTTACAACATTCAGTTGCTCAAAGTACACGGTAGGCATGTTAACACCAAGAGTACTAGTAAATGACCGAAAAGATGTCGGATATAGAGAACGGGATTGCTTTATTGGCCTACCACTACTACTTCTCTCTCCACTAGATAATGCCGCTGGAAAATCAGCTGAAGCAACCACCCATTTATCTCTCTTTCAGGGAACCAAACCAGTACCTACACCTTTACCCTCATCATCATCATCATCAATAACAATTCTTGAAACCATGCCAACTGGAGTTCGATCATGACCACAAACATCAGAAGCATATGAGTCATGAACATGAATAGAAGATTCATCCTCGTCCTCTTTGCTATTCCATTAATTGTTATCTTATTATTCGTCATTGCTCATACTGTCATCCAACAAAGAAAACTCAAAATCATCATAACATATGTCCCTAGAAGCAACTGGACATTCAACGAAGTAATACAAGAGAAAGGGAAGATGACTACCATTTGACAATAAAAATAAAAACATGATAATTAGAAGGATGACATCATGAAGAAAACAACCAAAGGATACCAATATGAAAGTGAAAAGATGATATGTGTATTTTTATATATATTTTTATGCATTATATCTTAATATTTTGGCCTTTATTATTCTCTTTTAGAACTAAAAGGTACTTATATTGCTTTGAATTATGATTTGCAGCAATTAGTTGTTGTTAGAGCGGAAAAGAAAAGACTGAAGTGGAAATCGGGCTTAGAAGCTAAAAGAAAGGAAAAATGCTGGAGGAGCCATTTACGCCCCGCGTAATGAACTTGTACGCCAAGAGTAATGGCTAAATTAGAGTTACGCCCAGCGTAGTTTATGGTTACGCCCAGCGTACTGGGTGTTTATCCAGACTTCCCAATCGCGATACAACTCTTGCTACGCCCAGCGTAAACCAAGTTACGCCCAGCGTACGTAAGTCGGTTCCAAGGGTTATAAAAGTCGATTATTAGCTAACCAGAAGGGGGATTCGACTTCCAACTTAATTTAGTCGATAATTAACTTCTGTTAAGCCGTTTTGAGGGTCTAGAAGGCGGCCGGAAGGCCGTTAAGCTAACGGGAGCGGAGATCGGAAGGATTGGAAAGCGGATACATGTTGGTAATCATATGGGTTGTTAACGTGACCATGTTTAGCATTCCATTGTGTTACTATTATGTGTTTAGTTTCTGATTTAAGTGTAAAAACCTTTTACTTTGCGTTTATGATTGAATGAAGCTTTAAATATTAGACTAATTGCTATATTGAATTGTTTATTTATGTTTAATTTATCTTGCCAAGCTTGTTAAAAGATCCTTACGTGTTAATGATAATTATTTGCTGTTAATTATTAAGTAAATTGAGTTGTATGAACATCTGCTTGATTGCTTGTTTCTTATGATTTTGATGACCATCGAGATTATAAGTCTAGGAATAACGAATGTGAAACTAGGATTAACTTGATAATAAGTAAGTTAATGTGTAAGCCTTGTTTGATGACCATCAACAAGAGGTTAATTGAACGACCAATTTGATTAACTATATTTACAAGTCTTGCTTGATACGAACTGAACACTAGGAAGCATGTTAGTTTAACCAACTGATCACTGTTTGAATTGACTTGTTTGCTAAAGGATTAGTTATAGTGAACGCGAATCTAATCATTTTAGGAATCGGTGAACATGAATAAATGAATTTGTGTATGAAAGTGTCTATGTTTTTAAGGTGTAATTTATCTAAACCAAAGTACCTGAAGAGATTTGCTTTCCTGTTAGTTTATCGAGAGTTGTTAATTAATTATTCGTTTGAGAATTATTAAATTACTTCTTCATTCTTTTCGTGTGACCTGTAACCTATAATCAAATATTTTAAATTAATTCACCACCGTTCCCTGTGATCGACACCCAACTTACCTAAGCTATATTGTAATCTGACTAGGTACACTGCCTATAAGTGCATAGTTAGTCTAAGTTTGTTAGGTTATAAATATTAAAATTAGTGGGTACTTTTGTGCACATCAAGTTTTTGGCGCCGTTGCCGGGGAACGGCGTTTAATTAATTTAGTTTATTTGATTATTCGTTTTTTTTTTTTATTTTTAGTTAGTTTTATTTTCGTTGATATCATTTCACTTGTCGGGAAGGTTTTTGTTGTTATTTGTAGGAATTTGTGATCATACACATTGATTGGCTTTATCTTTTGCATGGGTTTCGAGATTGCAAGCGATTAGGGAATTCTTGACCTGCTTAGCCTACTAGTTTGTTGATTTGTCCAACTCAATCCATGGGACGCAGTATAGCAAGGCGTATTGTGGTGGTTAAGTAGAAGACCGAGCTCTTGCTGTTCTTGACTAGTTAGGTAACCTCTTGTTCTACTTTTAGTTAAAGGTGCGAAGAAAACAATGGAAATATTCTAACGGGTCCCGAAAGTTGTTGTCTTCACAAACCATCTCTTGCGTGCAAGGGTTTTAATCAACCATTGTTGTTTGATCTCGACAAAGAAATGATCATGATGTCTCATTTTTTTTGTGTCACTCATCGGAAAGTCATGGCTGTTGTTGAAGCAATTAAAAAATAATATTGAGAAGTTCCCAAATATATTAGATGGAAAAAGGGATTTCAAATAAGGAAAAAGAAAAAAAGAAAAGAAAATAAATACAGTAAAAGTACGCCCAGCGTAACCATAATTACGCCTAGCGTACTAAGCGGATGGTCGCGACCAGACTAGCCAGGGAATTGGAGGTACGCCCCGCGTACAATGGAATTTACGCCCAGCGTAAGTCGGCGTCAGGTAATCTTTTAAACCCTTTGACTTTTTGTTCTTCCACCATTTTGTTACTCCAACCCTACGCTACGCTGTGACGGACGAATTTCCCCCGAAAATTCCGTTTTTCCTTCTTTTCTTGTAGAATCGACACCGAGGTATGTTCTTTGGTTACCCTTTGGCTTAATTTTATGTTTAATTTCTAGAAATTGGTTACATTGAACTATTTAGAAATCTAGGGTTTCTGCATATCTTGAAATAGGACCGATTTCAGTTGAATGTATGTGTGTTTACGGCTCAAATAGACCGACTTCACTTGATTGGGACTTAATTTGTCCTTAAACTCGTGTATTAACCTTCGATTTGGGCATTTGAACGAACGCATAGAGTTCGAGTGTACGACCCCCATGTGTTCGACCCTACATGTGTTCGTAATCTGAAGGCATTGTATGGGTTATGAATTTAGACCAAACAGGGGACTGAAATGCGTTCCTGGACGTACGCCCAGCGTATGCTGGACCTACGCCCAGCGTAAGGCCAGACCAGCACCCTCATTTTTCATTTAAATCTGTTAATGCTACTGGGTATTTTGTTTTGGTTTTGTGTTGTTTGTATTTTTGCAGATTATGGCCCGTAGAACTCAAAGAACCAACCCACCCGAGGACGTGACCGATCACCGTTTCTTGCAATTCCCGCAAACTCTAAACAATGAAACCTGAGCCAAATATGTGAGAAATCGGAGTCTTCTGCTTACTAAGGAGATTGACATAGCACCTTCATTTGATTGGGAATTGGCGACCCAGACTGGACTTGATGCGCTGATCCAGAATTTTTTGCAATACACCCACTCGGACGCGAGTGGCGTGCCTTTGTTCGTATGTCAGGGTTGGGCAAGATTGTTCAGGATCCAGGAGCCTGTGTATCGGGAATTTTTGCTGGAGTTTTATGCTACAGTTTCCTATGACCCTAGGAAGACACCCGATGATAGGACAGCCTTTTCTTTTAGACTGGGTGGTGTGAGTCGGGAGTGCAGTGTGATTGAGCTTGCCACTCGAGTTGGGATATATACAGTAGACGAGACGAGGAATGTCCACTTCCCGGTATTCCTTGCTGATTGCCTCACGGGCCGGCCAGATGACTACAATGAAAACACTTTCTGGGCAGAGATTACTGAGGGAGTGTACACACCATCTACTGCACGGGGGAGGATGATTCGGTCTACCACATATAGATTGCTCCACCGTCTGATTTCCATGTCTCTCACGCACCATAAGAATAGTGAGAGAGTGCCTTCTACAGACTTGTATTTCTTATGGGCGCTTGTTACTCCAGGGAAGCACCTAAACCTTCCAATTGCTTTAGCTGCTTATTTGGGTAGGAGGGCCAGGGGACTTCGGGAGGATAGCCCGATTTGCGGGGGGGGGGGGCATTTTATCACACGATTAGCTTGATCCTATCAGTTGTTGACGCGCGAGATTACGAGATCGATGGTGTTTCATGATATAAGGCCGATGAGCCTTAAGTTGTTGGAGTCGATGCGTGTATTTGAGCGGGGCGAGGATGGTGTCTTACGGGTAAGACCAGATGACGTGGCCGACGAGGAGGGTGCAGTCGAGCCACAGCCGCGACGAGCCCAGCGGCGTAGACCTGCTCCTCGAGGAGCGCAGCAGGGACCTGAACCAGAGATTGATATACGTTACCTGGCCCAACGCGTGGACGAGGGATTTCAACGCATTGACGAGGGATTTCAGAGTCTGGGTGAGCGTGTTGCACACGTAGAGAGACGGCAGCAATGGTATGGGGATGCGCTGACCGCATTTTTTGCCCACCAGGGATTTCAGTACCCGGTTCCTTTTCCTCCGCCATTCCAGTCACGCTCTGATGGAGCCGGTACATCTGGGACGCAGCAGCATGATGACGGAGATGATGAGTGATTTAGTATCTTTTTTTTATTTTTATTTTTTGTGTTATTTTTAGTTTAGTATTAGTATTTTTATTTGGTATGTAATTAGTTTAATTTAGGTTGTTTTACTTTTGTTTTCCATGTTGATGCTCCTTGGTTGTTTAGATCTTTGCAGAATTTTCGCCCTTAGAAAGCTGGCAGTAAGTTCAGCAGCTAGGTCCGACTGTTGCTAGAGAGAGACGTGTGAGAGTTCGAAGATTATGGTCAAGACCCACGATTTTACATAAGTGTGGGGTGCGTGTTGATTTCGTGAGAGATTATTTAGAAGAGTGGCATTTTTACTATATTTTGAATCTTATGGTATGGATGAGCTGTTCCCACACCATAGTGTTTTCTTTTGACGCGAGGTAGAAGTATCATCCCGACTGCCACGATATGGTTGACACTTTTCTATGTCGTGGGGGAGTTTTCATCGCGAGAAGAGGCTGCCATTCTTGATATGACGATGTGACCAACGATTTTCACATTGTGGCCATGTTTAGATTTCACATATCTCGACGAGACGACGTGGTTGACACTTTCCCACGTCATGGTTACTACATATTGTATTTATTTGCAATCTTTGCACCACATCTTAAAAGTCGGCGTTCTTGAAAATTCAGAAGTAGCAGTTCCAGTTTCTAGTCTTTCAGTAATGTTTGGAGCAACTTGTAGCAGCCCCATTCGATCTCACCACAACTACCCAGGGGAGTCTGTTCCTTTTTTTCCCTTTTTATGTGCTTAATTCGTTTTAGCATACAATGAGGGCATTGTATGAAATAAGTGTGGGGTAGGGGGTCGAAAAAGGAATTTAAATTGGAAAATTAAAAATTGCTAGATTAGGTAAATTTGAAAATTTAAACACTTGAAATAATAGTTTAATTTAGAAAAATCTAGTGATAATTTAAAATTTTTGCTAATATTGTATGAGATGATCCGATGAGAACTCAAATGTTTAGTTGAGCCAATACACGTTATAGTGCATTTGTGGCCTCCCTTATTTTAGTGAAATCATGGAACAAAAACATAACCCCACTTGGTTTGAGGGATGCAATATGTTTAGCAGCCTAAACCTGAAATGTATCCAGGGAAATTATTATCATTAACCAATAAAGGTTGAGGTTGAGCGCCTCTGCTTAAGCATGTAGGTTTGGAGTGAAAAAAGCGAGGTACATGTAATAATAAAAAAAAAGAGAGAGAGAATTGCAAGAAAAGTTTGAAGAATTTTGGAGCAAATAAAGTGAAGATCAAAAGATCAAAATTCCAAGAAATTCAAAAAAGTTGAAGATACCAAGAAATCAAATTAAATAAGGTGGTGAATTCAAAGAAATCAAAGATCAAATTATCAAGAAAGTGAAGAATTCCAAAAGAGCTCCATAGTGGTATCATAAATTGTAATTCTAGATTATGTATGCTTAGGTTGCTCAACTAAAAATACCTTGAGGTTAGGAGGTTTTCTGCGGATGGATTCGGAGGGTTGCATAAAATGAGCATTGTTCGGAAAAAGTGGGTAAGTGTTTATGAAGATTGTGAGTATTTAAAGTATGGGGGGGGGGTACTTTAGGAAAATTTTAGACACAAATGCATGCGTTGAGGTCTTGACATAATGGCTGAGTTTTAAATGGATTGTTTAGTACGATATTGGTAAAATAAAAGTAAAATTTGCTTGGGGGCAAGCAAAGGCTAAGTGTGGGGTATTTTGATATGTGTATTTTTATATATATTTTTATGCATTATATCTTAATATTTTGGCCTTTATTATTCTCTTTTAGAACTAAAAGGTACTTATATTGCTTTGAATTATGATTTGCAGCAATTAGTTGTCGTTAGAGCGGAAAAGAAAATACTGAAGTGGAAATCGGGCTTAGAAGCTAAAAGAAAGGAAAAATGCTGGAGGAGCCATTTACGCCCCGCGTAATGAACTTGTACGCCAAGCGTAATGGCTAAATTAGAGTTACGCCCAGCGTAGTTTATGGTTACGCCCAGCGTACTGGGTGTTTATCCAGACTTCCCAATCGCGATACAACTCTTGCTACGCCCAGCGTAAACCAAGTTACGCCCAGCGTACGTAAGTCGGTTCCAAGGGTTATAAAAGTCGATTATTAGCTAACCAGAAGGGGGATTCGACTTCCAACTTAATTTAGTCGATAATTAACTTCTGTTAAGCCGTTTTGAGGGTCTAGAAGGCGGCCGGAAGGCCGTTAAGCTAACGGGAGCGGAGATCGGAAGGATTGGAAAGCAGATACATGTTGGTAATCATATGGGTTGTTAACGTGACCATGTTTAGCATTCCATTGTGTTACTATTATGTGTTTAGTTTATGATTTAGGTGTAAAAACCTTTTACTTTGCGTTTATGATTGAATGAAGCTTTAAATATTAGACTAATTGCTATATTGAATTGTTTATTTATGTTTAATTTATCTTGCCAAGCTTGTTAAAAGATCCTTACGTGTTAATGATAATTATTTGCTGTTAATTATTAAGTAAATTGAGTTGTATGAACATCTGCTTGATTGCTTGTTTCTTATGATTTTGATGACCATCGAGATTATAAGTCTAGGAATAACGAATGTGAAACTAGGATTAACTTGATAATAAGTAAGTTAATGTGTAAGCCTTGTTTGATGACCATCAACAAGAGGTTAATTGAACGACCAATTTGATTAACTATATTTACAAGTCTTGCTTGATACGAACTGAACACTAGGAAGCATGTTAGTTTAACCAACTGATCATTGTTTGAATTGACTTGTTTGCTAAAGGATTAGTTATAGTGAACGCGAATCTAATCATTTTAGGAATCGGTGAACATGAATAAATGAATTTGTGTATGAAAGTGTCTATGTTTTTAAGGTGTAATTTATCTAAACCAAAGTACCTGAAGAGATTTGCTTTCCTGTTAGTTTATCGAGAGTTGTTAATTAATTATTCGTTTGAGAATTATTAAATTACTTCTTCATTCTTTTCGTGTGACCTGTAACCTATAATCAAATATTTTAAATTAATTCACCACCGTTCCCTGTGATCGACACCCGACTTACCTAAGCTATACTGTAATCTGACTAGGTACACTGCCTATAAGTGCATAGTTAGTCTAAGTTTGTTAGGTTATAAATATTAAAATTAGTGGGTACTTTTGTGCACATCAAAAGACCTGGTCCTCGAATGTATAAGGCAGACACAACACCCATCTAGATCTAGTATGGACTCATACCAGCTTGCTCTAACACTACTTCATGAAACTTTTTCCTAGACACATTTAATCACAAAAACCTCGATATGTCTTGTGCAAGGTCACATGTCCTAATAAGTTTCTGGTTATCAATAGTACCAGGAAGGTGGAGAACATTACGATAAAGAAAATGAGAAGCATTGAGCCAAATAAATTCGTTTTTCCACTTCTTAATGGACTCGGGAAGACCCTCTATGAAACTTCTCCCCCGAGAACAGAAGTAAAAAGAAGCACCAATGCTACAAATCTAGAAGAAATATTGAAACAAGTCGACGGTAGGTACAATCAGAGAAAAATGGCATAAAAACTCAAAGTAGATTATCTTGGATATAAAATTAGGCTTGACTTGACATTTGAATCCTACATGCTTCAATAACATGCCCAAAACAGATACTCAACACAAGTTGCCGATACGACTCCTGACCTAATCATCAACGACCCCGAAAGAACCACTGGATAGAATGAGCTCCTTGCCCAACAACTTCTTGTCGCAGAGAAAACTTATGCATTCCTAAGCATATATATCTGATTGCAACTTACCATGCACCTCATTTTCACCAAATCTTGAACCAGAATCTCACATACCTGAACCAAAGATATCTGCAACCTATTATGTCGGAACCATAAACTCAAACATATCGATGATCCTCCCAGCCGAATACCCAATCCTCCTCTACTTAGGGTTCAAACTTCCACCAAATGGCATTGCAAACAGACCAAATCCCAAACAGGCTCAACCATATTCATAGCATCCCTGACCCTTGGAATGTATGACACAACGCAAGATGGACTTCCAGATAAAGACGAAACAAACTCAAAGGTATTATGAATCTCATATGGAGACCTCAAAAACTTCCCAAACAAATCCGCTTCTAACATCGAGGATCCCACGCATGTGTACAAGAAATAATTTGGACAATCCATTCATAGCACTGATCCTTGATATGAAAACGAATGGACTACCATACACCTTGCCTACAAATCCCCATCCATCAATTTATTGCGAGAACCATTCATAAATACAAGAGGCATCATCCTCATGGTCGGGATACATCAAAGACAACAAAAGTTGTCGTTACCGATTTACTTCTCGTGCTCCATGAACAATCGACTAGCACCTGACCTAACTATATATGAATAAAGCAGACCCTTGATCTCATCTCAAGGAAACAATACCACAAGATTCCTATTGTGCATTCGCACACTGCCACACTTGCCACCAAAAACCGTATTATCTAGCCCCATGCTAGGTCTACACCCCAACTCTGAAAATCATATCTCTTTTCTCTCTTTCCTTCAAACATGGAAAGCTGGAAGAACATAACCTCTATTGAAAATAGTGACATCCTAATCCATCAGCCAATCACTTAACCTCCAGTTGCAATCCTCGATCCGAGCATAATAATCGCTTCCTTCTTGAGTCCCACGACTCAAACTTTCACTACTTCGAGCAAGGCCTTTGAGACCTTAGAATCAACTAACTCACCTAGGTATGCACCATTCAAACCTAAACTGACATGGCCACTAAGGCCCAAACAATCACCAGGACCATCCTCAGCCTGAACAACCATAACCGATAAACCGAATAAGACGGAAACACATTGCAATGAATCATGGTGCCAAACCATACAATCTACCCTCAACCAGCTCCTTAAAATCCCCAAAAGTTTTCCTCGATTCGAGTACAGATCCTGTGCTTTCAGTAGTATGGTCGCAATACTACCTTCCACAATTATCCATGCTTTCCTCAAAGATCGTTCCAGATCCTCTAAGTAACTACTCATGTTCATTACCGTTCAATCCAACCACGTATACTCGTTCTTAAATGAATACCAACAACGTATCAGTTCCTCTAAGACACATCCTAGGATTTTAACCTCACCTTACCATTTTCTACTGAAGAACCCTTACTAATATTAGCTAACTACTTCATGAATACAGTTACATGCAAAAAACCTTAAACAATCTTTCGAATAAAAGACCCAACCCTACAACGGTTGGACTCAAACAAGAGCTGCGCAATATGGGCAAGTAAATCACTCTAAATTTTTTTAACCTTTACTGCATGTAACTTATCATATTCACCTAATAGTTAGCTCACATCAATATGGGACCCACAAAGCACAAAGGAAGCAACATTCAGGCAGTAACACCCTAAAACATAAAGGCATCCTCCAACTCAGTTGCTACTATGATGCTAGGAACTTCCACTAACACTTTCGGTTGCCTTATGAATGAAAATTATACACAAAATGGGGTCACATTGACTATCGAATGAATGATTCTACCCTAAGCCCACAACCAGACAAGGAATAGGAAATCAAGCCAAATAAGTCATTCTAGGGCTATATGATCCTAATCGTATACAGTTTTTAAAGCATACACTTACCAATCAATTCCACCAACATAGATTCCAAATATGGCATAGAATCCAATTCCTCCTAGGCTACAATGCATCACAAATCATGTCATTCTATCCAACATTTGAAATCCATACTAGCATGTAGTTCCAAAAGCTCAATCAACAGGAATATAAAGGCATCTCTCCTAGCATACTATCATGTAAATCCTGAGCAGATCCTTAGCCCTAATCTAGCATGTAATTATCATAACCAATACAATAAACATAACACATGTATGGGTATTTTGGGAAATACTTATTTGAGATCGGGTGATTGCATGCATTGCACCCTTTTTTCTTAAAAACCTTTTTGGAAAACTCATCTTCTTTAAAAAAAAATTATTAAATCCTCCGTTTGAGTTTAGAAACACCTGAGAGTGTGTCCGAATCCCTCAAAACAAGGCTCTGATACCAACTTGTAACGTCCCAAAAATATCGAGTAAAATTTTCATTTTTATATAAGTTAAACCATTCATTCATTAACTCAAAGACAAGCTGAATAAAAGTTTTCTCAAAACATTAGAGTAATTCGTAAACATTCGGTGTAGAATAAATCTTTAGGGGATGTAGTGCGTGATGGGTTTTGTGCATAACTACAACCTATGTGTTCATGCAACCCTAATTGCTTTGGATCTAAGTTTTTCACTAGTTGAACATGCAAATTGAATACCAAAGAAAAACCCTAGATCTAGCATATAATTTCAAAAATTACATAATAAAAGGGTTTTGATGTTTACCTTACTTGTTATGTAGTAATAACAAGAACACCTTGTAGATCCTTGACTCTTGAAAGCAAGTGCCTCAAATGTTGCACCTCTAATGACTTACAAACACCACTAGCAAAAGGATGAGAGGAGAGAGGATGGAATGCACTTAGAATTTCGGGTAGGGTTTAGAGTAGCAAGCATAGGCCGAAAATCATAGGTGGTGGGGTCTTTATATAGCTAATGGCTACTAGGGTTTGCTGGAGGAAACCCTAATTTCATGCTTAAGGCTTAAGCAACCCATGGACCCTTATTAGGGAGCCTTGGACGAAAATCTTATAGGGCCTCCTATAATTTTCGTCCACTCCATTCTAAGGATTCCAGTAGCCCAGTTTCAGAACTATCAGTGATTTTCAAAACAACCACTGTTCCTTTAATCAGTTCCTTTAATCCCAAAATTAATTCCAAATTAATTTTTGATTAAATAATAATTAAATAACATGATTTCTAATTAATATATTATTTTCATAATACATTAATAAATCAATTTATTATTCCAAATAATAAATTCAACCTCTCTCTCCAAAGGTCATCCTGTCAAGTTGCTAGAGTGAAGGCAACCCAAAAGGACCATGCTACTACCAAATCAAGTACATACCAATTATAGTTATGGGCTTAGACACCTAATCCAAAAGTCTCCCACTTGGATAAGTCTAATAACTATAATTGCAAGTATGACATCAAAATTTGACTAGGAATCGTAGTTTTCAAAAGCCGCTGTCGAACTCTGACCTAGTCAGTTACAAGTCCTTAGATAAGGGATCATATAATCCTCCATTCTGCAAGATATCATGTGGGCAAATGACATGGAATAGAACCATTCTGATTGTCCAACAGTTTGTTTCCCAAATTCTGATTTGTTTGAAAATGAACTTAATTGAACACATCAATTCAGTCGTGACTGGGCCCGACACATAAGTCAACACAAAATCATCGAGGGGCCCAAGATATCGCTTTTACTCCTTGGGATAAAAAGAACATATAAACTTTGACTTATATGCTTGTACTATTTACTCATCAAATCGTACACAACAATACGTTTTATAACATCAAGTTACTGATGCGTTTACCCATTATCAATGCACAACCAACTCGTAAACAACAACTCATATATCTCCGTTTAAATATTATACGATATTATTGTCTCATAATTACTCGTGATATATTCCATGAAGTAACTCAAAGAGCGTGGGTTTAATCTATTACTCAAATCCCCATTTCAGGAGTACTCATGAACGTTGCAGCAAACATTTGCTATGTCTAAACACTTAGACAATCTACAAGCCAATTCATGACAATCTTAATTAATTACTTACTTCCAAAGTATGATCAACTGTGGATAATTTGAATAATCCAATTATTCAGGAAGTAAAACATGCAAAAGTGAAACACAATGATAAACAATTGACAAAAGATAGTAAACAATACTCATAAATAAATCTCCATTACTTAATCATCAAATGTCAATTATATTTATATTGTTACAAGTTTCTGAATATCTATCTAATCACTAAAACTTATATCACCATTCAGACCAATGCTCCTCGCATGCTGAACGTGCTTAATCCTACTCACACCCTTTGTGAGGGGATCTGCAGGATTCTCTTCTGACGATGCCCTCTTAACGACGAGGAGTCCTTCTTCTACTCGATGTCTAATAAAATGATATTTTATGTCGATATGCCTAGATCTTCCATGATCTCTTGGTTCCTTGGTCAAAGCAACCGCTCCTTCATTATCGCAGAAAATCTCCATGGGCTCCTTTATGGCTGGCACAACTCCAAGGTCTCCAATGAAGTTCCTCAACCATATAGCCTCCTTTGACGCTTCGATCGCAGCTATATACTATGATTCACATGTTGAATCAGCCACGGTTTCCTGCTTGGAACTTTTCCAAGTCACTGCTCCTCCATTGAGTGTAAACACCCAACCAAACTAAGAACGGAAGTTGTCTCAGTCTGTCTGAAGATTGGCATCACTATAACCAGTAACTCACAAGTCATCACTAGCACCAAGTACAAGGACCCAGTCCTTGGTTCTTCACATATACTTAAGAATATTCTTGACTGCTATCCAGTGAGCTTTACCCGGGTTTCCTTGATATCGACTGACCATGCTCAAGGAAAAAGCCACATCAGGGCGATTACATGTCATAGCATACATAATCGAGCCAACTACGAAAGCATATGATACTCGACTCATTTCCGCTATCTCTGCATCAGTACTCGGACTCCGAGTCTTACTCAGTTTGGTATTACTCTGGATGGGTAATTCTTCCTTCTTGGAATTCTCCATGCAAAAATGTTTTAGCGCCTTATCCAAGTAAGTAGTTTGACTAAGTCCAACTAGTCTTTGATGCGGACGAAATGCTACACCTAATCTTACCTACTATCCTACTAGCTATTCGACCAAAGGCATTGTACCTTTTCGCAAACAGTTGGGTATCGATCACAGGGAACGGATTAGCTAATTAACTTATCTACTAAAAATTAATCTAACAAAAACAAAGTAATTTGGTTGTTATCTGATTTTACTAGTTCAGACAAACTATATACTCAACTATTCAAATTCAATTAATTATTAAAAACACTTCTGCTTAGTTCGAATCCACTTTCCCTCAATGGTTAGCTATTAATTATGGATAATTCAAGTTGGCTACGAGTTAGTAAGTTATTAGCAATTCAAGTCCAAATATACTAATGTTTAACTAATTCATGTAGAACTATATTTGGCCACACATAGTTTAACACAAAATCAATTATTAATTATGATTGGAGCTATGTAAGATTGAGTTAACAAACATAATTATGTTCACAATATATGTTCTCCAGCACAGCCAAATTCAAACATTTTAATTACTTATCTAAGATTGGTTCGATCTTAGCTTCAATAATCTAATTGTTACTAAATTCCTAGGTAATCAAATTCATGCAGGTAATGTTCACTAAACTACACAGAATATGAATTAAAGCAATCTAGTATCAAGTTTAGCGTGCTAGGTATAAACAATCAAACACAAGCATATATCCAACTAGTAAAATCCATAATCAAATAACCAAACCATGAGTTCTAGCTTCATCTAGCTAAACAGAAGCAGCTAGATTCGTCTACTCAAAGCTAAAATCAAACACATAATCTCAACTAAATAAGACATAGTAATTGTACGAAACTAAAAGTAAAGTAATGATCTTCCAATCCTTCTTCCTTTGATGCCAATGATTGATTTCTCTCCTAATTCTCCTCTGAAATCCGACTTCTGGAACTTCTAATCTCCAGCCAACCTCTAAAAATCATGAGCACCAAGGATATATATTGTAACATCCCGAAAATACCAGCTAAAAATTTCATTTTTAAATTAGGTTAATTCATAAAAACATCGTTACAAAACATTCATAGTATTAATTTATGTCTGAGAACCGGTAACATCATAGTAAAATATTCAGAGTACATCCCAGGAAATCCATAGTGCGGAAAACATGAGAGTGTGTGATATGCCGCTACCGCGCCGACTCCTTTCCCCTAGCTGAAGAGGTACCTGAAAACAAAACTATAAAAACGTAAGCACGAAGCTTAGTGAGTTCCCCCATAATGCCACATACCATACAATCATATAACGAGTAACTAAGGGATACGGGCCTCGCCCACACCCATAGAGATACGGGCCTCGCCCACACTTTACTTTCTGAGAGGTACGGGCCTCGCCCACGCTCTGCTATCCATGGAGATACAGGCCTCGCCCACACTCCGCTACTAAACCATAATATACAAGTATCACACAGACAACAAGTATAAGCAATTCTATCTTACTGGCATATAACACAATCAAACTCAACTATGAGATACGGGCTCCGCCCACACTCCGATACTAACATATCGTCTATACGGGCCGGCCTTGGTGCCTTAGACCCGTCCCTACTGGAAGGAAACTCACCTCGAGAGTAGCTGCTGAAAAACCTGCTCAGACTACGCCTGGCTGCCGCACCGGTAATCCCTCCGGCTATAAATCCGTAAACATGGATTAGGTACTCATAAATACCCCTAAGGTCAAATGACTGGTCAAAGTCAACTCCTTGGTCAAAGTCAACCTTCTGATTGACTGGACTCGCCGAGTCCATATGGCGACTCGCCGAGTCCTTCTTTATCTAGCCCGACTCTGACTCATCGGGTCCCTGTTCTCACTCACTGAGTCAGCCTGACTCGCTAGACGGTTTCAACTAACAAACCCGCGACTGGACTCGCCGAGTCCAAGGGGGAAACTCGCCGAGTCCGACGAACAGATCTCACAATTCGCTCCAATCTTCCATCAGAACATCAACTTTGGAGATTTGGAGATTCTGGGACTATAGCTACACGTTAAATTGTTGATTCCACGTGCGACTACGAAAGGGTTGGACCTCCTACACTTAAACCCTTCTTATCCTAGTGACAGTTCATATGACTCGTCGAGTTCAAGGCTATATTCAAGGGACTCGCCAAGTTTGGAGAACGACTCGCCGAGTACCAGGGAATCTTCATAGGACTCGCCGAGTTGTTTATCCAACTCGCCGAGTCTAAGGCCATCTTCATGAAACTCGCCGAGTGCACTTTGGCACTCGCCGAGTACCCTTCGACTCTTCACCCATTCTGGCCAATTTTGAGACATGCAACCGATCCAACTCATGGGTCTCAGTTCCTAGGGTCTGGTTATCACATATACACACGAAATCTGGGGGTTTTAAGGCTTGAAGATCAACCATTGGGGACAAAAACGAACCTTAGAGCTAATGAGCAAAGTGAGGGTTTTATTACCTGATTTGATGCCTTCCCCAGAGTAGATTTCGGTTCTACCTTCACTTCTGGAACACTCCAACTTCCTCCTTCTTCTTCTAAGCTCCAAAACCTTCTTTGGAAGATCAAAATCACTCAAGAACACTAAAGGAGCTAGGGTTGTTCTCTACTGCTCTCTGGGAAGAAAATGGGACAAAATGGGTGTTTTAGAATGGGTAAGATAGGGTGCAATGTCTGGAAATAGAGTTTCATTCAGACGGGTGGACTCGCCGAGTCCATGCATCGACTCGTCGAGTTCACCGCTCAAATCCCGTGTCCACCTTGCTGCTACTCGGCGAGTCGGGACGTGGACTCGCCGAGTTCGTGGCAAAATATGAATAAAACTTAAATAAAATCATACCATGAACCCGGTGTTACATATATATTTTTTGAAATTACCCTCCTCACGTGGTGAGAAAAGGTGTAACATCCCGAAAAATACCAGCTAAAAATTTCATTTTTAAATTAGGTTAATACATAAAAACATCGTTACTAAACTTTCATAATATTAATTTATGACTGAAAACCGGTAACATCATAGTTAAATATTCAGAGTACATCCCAGAAAATCCATAGTGCGGAAAATATGAGAGTGTGTGATATGCCACTACCGCGCCGGCTCCTTTCCCCTAGCTGAAGAGGTACCTGAAAACAAAACTATAAAACGTAAGCACGAAGCTTAGTGAGTTCCCCCATAATGCCACATACCATGCAATCATATAACGAGTAACTAAGGGATACGGGCCTCGCCCACACCCATAGAGATACGGGCCTCACCCACACTTTACTTTCTGAGAGGTACGGGCCTCGCCCACACTCTGCTATCCATGGAGATACGGGCCTCGCCCACACTCTACTACTAAACCATAACATACAAGTATCACACAGACAACAAGTATAAGCAATTCTATCATACTGGCATATAACACAATCAAACTCAACTATGAGATACGGGCTCCGCCCACACTCCGATACTAACATATCGTCTATACGGGCCGACCTTGGTGCCTTAGACCCGTCCCTACTGGAAGGAAACTCACCTCGAGAGTAGCTGCCGAAAACCTGCTCAGACTACGCCTGGCTGCCGCACCGGTAATCCCTTCGGCTATAAATCCGTAAACATGGATTAGGTACTCATAAATACCCCTAAGGTCAAATGACTGGTCAAAGTCAACTCCTTGGTCAAAGTCAACCTTCTGATTGACTGGACTCGCCGAGTCCATATGGCGACTCGCCGAGTCATTCTTTATCTAGCCCGACTCTGACTCATCGGGTCCCTGTTCCCACTCACTGAGTCAGCCTGACTCGCTAGACGGGGTCAACTAACAAACCCGCGACTGGACTCGCCGAGTCCAAGGGGGTGACTCGCCGAGTCCGACGAACAGATCTCACAATTCGCTCCAATCTTCCATCGGATCATCAACCCTGGAGATTTGGAGATTCTGGGACTATAGCTACATGTTAAATTGCTAATTCCACGTGCGACTACGGAGGGTTGGACCTCCTACACTTAAAACCTTCTTATCCTAGTGACTGATCATATGACTCGCCGAGTTGGAAGAACAACTCGTCGAGTTCAAGGCTATATTCAAGGGACTCGCCGAGCTTGAGGAACGACTCGCCGAGTACCAGACAATCTTCATAGGACTCGCCGAGTTGTTTATCCAACTCGCCGAGTCTAAGGCCATCTTCATGAAACTCGCCGAGTGCACTTTGGCACTCGCCGAGTACCCTTCGACTCTTCACCCATTTTGGCCAATTTTGAGACATGCAACTGATCCAACTCATGAGTCTCAGTTCCTAGGGTCTAGTTATCACATATACACACGAAATCTGGGGGGTTTTAAGGCTTGAAGATCAACCATTGGAGACAAAAACGAACCTAAGAGCTAATGAGCAAAGTGAGGGTTTTATTACCTGGTTTGATGCCTTCCCCAGAGAAGATTCCGGTTCTACCTTCACTTCTGGAACACTCCAACTTCCTCCTTCTTCTTCTAAGCTCCAAAACCTTCTTTAGAAGATCAAAATCTCTCAAGAACACTAAAGGAGCTAGGGTTGTTCTCTACTGCTCTCTGGGAGGAAAATGGGACGAAATGGGTGTTTTTGAATGGGTAAATTCGGGTGCAATGTCTGGAAATAGAGTTTCATTCAGACAGGTGGACTCGCCGAGTCCATGCATCGACTCGCCGAGTTCACCGCTCAAATCCCGTGTCCACCCTGCTGCTACTCGGCGAGTCGGGACGTAGACTCGCCGAGTTCGTGGCAAAAATAAGAATAAAACTTAAATAAAATCATACCATGAACCCGGTGTTACAATTCTCCCCCACTTATTTTAGACTTCGTCCTCGAAGTCTGCCGCTCCCTTTCAGAACATCTCCGGATAATGCTCCGTCATCTCGTCCGCGGGCTCCCAAGTCCATTCCGAGCCCTTCCGATGCTGCCATTGCACCTTCACCAGCTCCACCCTTTTGTTCCTCAGTTCCTTCGTCTTCCGGTCTAGGATAGCCACAGGCCGCTCGATATAATTCAGGCTGTCATCAATCTGGATGTCCTCCAAAGGTACCACTGCTGAATCGTCCACCAGGCACTTCCGCAGCTGGGAGACGTGGAAAGTGCTGTGGATCTGACTGAGTTCGGCTGGCAGATCCAGCCGATATGCCACCTTGCCCACTCGGGCTGCAACCCTAAACGGTCCAATATACCTAGGACCCAACTTGCCCCGTTTCCTGAATCGGATGACGCCCTTCCACGGCGACACTTTCAGGAGAACCATATCCCCGACCTGGAACTCCAGGTCTGATCGGCGCCTATCCGCATAACTCTTCTGCCGACTCTGAGCAGTCTGAAGCCTGCTCCGGACCTGCTGAATCTTCTCTGTCGTCTTGAGCACTACTTCAGTGCTCCCCATGACCCTCTGTCCAACCTCGCCCCAACATATCGGGGTCCTGCACTTCCTCCCGTACAACATCTCGAAGGGAGAACGGTCAATACTCGCGTGATAGCTGTTGTTATATGAAAACTCGGCTAAAGGAAGATAGGTATCCCAGCTACCACCGAAGTCTAAAACACACGCCCGCAGCATGTCCTCCAGAGTCTGGATGGTCCGCTCGCTCTGGCCATCCGTCTGCGGGTGAAAGGCTGTACTAAAATGCAGACGAGTACCCAGCTCGTCATGGAATTTCTTCCAAAACCTGGAAGTGAACCGAACATCCCTATAGATCACTTATACTTGGCCAATGCTCAGCTAGTTCCGCTGTGAGTGACTTGTTACTTTCTAATAAACCAGCTATCCTGCCCGAACTTGCACTTAGGGCACAATTACTAACATCGCCTAAACGCTGAAACTGCCCGAACACTGAACTGCCTGAAGTAGTATGCTGCCACATGGTTGCTTTCCAAAATCTAACGAGACCTCCCTGGTCTCAGTTCGTTCACCAATTATCTGAAATACCGGGTTCCGGCCCGGTTGCGGACCCAAAGGACTCCCACTTAGTCGCCTCACACGACTTCTGAACAAATTCCTTCTCTAGAACTAGTTGCCACTAGTTTCCATGCCACTGAGACTCTAACAACCTCCCGATCCAACCGATCGGGTTCGTACGTCGAATCCTGACGTCACCAAATACAGGCTAAAAGTGATTGCCTCCTAACCGATGGTAGCCCTATATCACAAGCAATCTTATATAGTCCATTGCTTCCCTGACGCCACAACTGCAGTGGCATTCCTGCAGTCGTATCACTGACTCAACTCGATCTAATCCTTCGGGGTAATTCCGAAATCCAATCCGTGGATTTCCATATACTTACTGCTACACCCGAACTGGTGGGTACTAATGTTCCTTCCGCGTCCTAACAATGCGCTCACGCTATCTACCAACCAAGTAAAGGCTGCGGCTACACCCACAAACTTACATCACTCAAGCACTATCTGCTGCCAGCGAATGCTACGGCTACACCCGCAGACTTACAACACTCTAACATTATCTGGCTGTTAGTGAATGCTACGGCTACACCCACAGACTTACAACACTCTAACACTATCTGGCTGCTAGCAAATATTACGGGAAAACGATCTCCTTTTTGGCAAGTTTTTCCGAACTTCCTTCTTGCACTATCCTCTAACCATACAGCCGCTTGGGCTGTCTTCCTTCCACACAAGCACGCGAAACTCATCCCAGTTTCAAGACTGTTCCTACTTCTGAATCTTTGGATGATTCTCCCCCACTTTGATTCAACTAACGTTCCACAACACACAATACTGGAAGGATTCTCAATCCTTCCGATCCCCCATGACCAATCTCCTAGAACCCAAGCTTACCATTGCTAGGGTTGCAATACCAGCTAATCCAAAAGATCACACAACTTCTAAAATTCCGAATAAATCTCCGGTAATAACCCGCTAGACCCAGGAAGTTCCGAATCTCAATTGGAGACCTCGGAATCTCCCACTGCATTACGGCCTCTAACTTGGCCGGATCGACTTGAATATCCTTCTGATTGACAAGGTGCCCAAGAAATTGCACCCCGCGCAACCAGAACTCACAATTGAAGAACCTTGCAAAAATTCTCTCCCTCCTCAAAGTCTCTAGCACCTCCCTCAGGTGCTTCTCGTGATGCTCCTCAGTCTTGGAAAGGATTCCCCATCCCTCCTATCATTTAAAGGCTTGATCCGCTGACAATCAACATTTATCTCTGCTGGCTCTTTAAATAACCCATCATCAGACCTAAACCAGCCTTGTCAACTAGTCGAGCACCTTTCAATCCCCGATTGTTCCTGCTTCATTGACTACATCCTGAGAACCTGCGCTTAAGGGGAAACATCTTCGAACTACTATCCTATCGTCCTCTGGTTACCCTACTGGGAACTCAAGCTTACCACTGCTGAGAATATAACCGATCTAAATACAAATAACACCTTCCTAAAAATAGTGAGACACTACCGAGTCCTATTCATACTTGCTACTAATACTGCATCTGAAGTAACCTACTCTACAGGGAATGTCCTCAACTATTGTTCTAGTATCCAAGGTATGCAGATGGCATATAACTCAATCATAAGCAGGCCATAAAATTCTGAAATATTATTATCCTTACGGATGCAGAACTATAACAATAAAATCATAACATAAGCTGATAGGGAGAGGAAGATTCATACCCGCAACCTTCTCTAAAGAACCCCCGAATCCTCCTTCCTTCCGAGGCCTATGATGATACTGAGGCTGTCCCATCCGCTGAGCGGGGCAATTTGCCCTGACATGACCAGGCTGATGGCAACGATGGCATAACTCTACTTCTATTGTGCATTCTTGGCGTCTATGACCCCTCCATCCGCATCTGCCGCACTTAGACTTGTTGCGCACGTCATCCCGTGCTCCTTCCTTCCTCGTGCAACCATCTCGACCCTGTGGGTCCCTGACACCAGCTACGGCAGTGTCTATCTGCCCATCTTGCTGAACTAGGCCGGAAGACCGCCTCCTCTTCCTCAGCTGGCTATCTGAACCAATCTCCTGTTCCCGTGTCACAGTGACCCTTTCACCTATCGCCTGGATAGCTGAGGCCCGCCTTTCCATCCCGATGACCACTCTATCAGTGACACGCCCAATGGTGTCTGGTAGCTCTTCGCGGAGGGCCCATGAAACCTCTGCAGCAATCCAATCCTGTAATTGACTCTCCTGGGGACAGGGTGCCCCACTCACTCCCGACCCCTAATGGAAAGAGCTAAGAATGGGATCCCCCTCCCTGATGGATCCTTGGGATCCACAAGAATTGGGCTCTTGACGAGCCCCAAACTGCCCTGAAACTAATCCGGTCCTAAAGGCCTTAAGACGACTGTCCAAAAGCTCCACGACGGCCTCCTTGATCGAACTGAAGATCACAGGAGTCTGATCGATGATGTTGCGCATAATTTCTGTTGAAATAAACTCTCTCATCCGACCATCAAGCTGCCCGGCTCCAGAGTCAGAGCCAGATCCCTCCCCGGCACCTGAACTGCCAACTGATATCTCGCGCAACGTCACCATGCTGAAAACATATCACAATAACTGTCAGAATACTCATTGCCGTTGAGGGTTCTCACACATACTCCACAATTTCCTTGGTTTCGTCTTGGCCCCTCTTGAGTCGGGTACGGATCCTCCGCTTTCAGTAGTACGGGCCCATACTACCTTCCACGTCTATCCGTACTTTCCTCAAGAATTGCCTCAACTCAACCAAGTCCTCTCTACTAATACTGCGGTTCTCGTGCTACTCTCGCCCTAGGCTTGCTCTAGGGAAATCTCTGACTCTACCCAAACCAGTCCTCAGCTGCTGAAGGCCTCCTTGTAATGCCAATTAGCCATCACCTGAATACCATCACATGTGACGAGGCTCAGATAATCCTTCGAGTAAGAGACTCGTCCCTATAACGGTTAGACTCAAACGAGAGCTGCGCAATAGGTCCAAATCCAGCACTCTTAGATTATTCAACCCTGATCGCATGTGACGTGACGTATTCACCTAGTGGCTAACTCCCATCACTCCGAGCCCTACAAGTACGAAGCAAGCAACATTCAGACACAGTAAAATACTCAAGCAAATCTATCCTCATAACGAGAAATCTCATGCTACTCTCGTCCTAAGTAATCGCCATCCCACTCTCCGCCATCAGCTGCACAAGAGGTCCCTGCTTTCTTTCCCTAACTAGCTCGCGAATACTATTACATATTACTCAGACTAGATAATTATTCGAATGAGAGGTCCTACCCTACAACGGTTGGACTCAAACGAGAGCTGCGAAATAGGGCTAGACCCAACCTTCTGAAATTATTTAATCCTTGCAATATGTAATTTAGCATATTCGTTCACTAGTTAGTGAAAGACGACTAGAACTCCTAATAGCACAAAGCAAGCTGCATTCGGGCATTGAGTACACATAATCAAGTACATACTACCCTGGCTATCATACTGACTGATCTGTACTAGCATGCAATTCTCAAAAAGCCGAAACACATAAAGCAGGCACATAAGGCATCATTCCTAGATCCTTAGTCCTATTCTAGCGTGCTGTTCTACTGAAACTGAACTGATAATCATAACGTAAACTTGTATGGGCACTTTGGGGAAAACTTACTTGAGCTCGGCCGGTCGCGCACATCACACACCTTTTTCTTTTTAGAAACCCCTTTTACTTAGTCTTTAGAAAATCATTTCTTTATAAAAATCTTTTAATCCCTCGATTTGAGTCCAGACACCCCCGAAGGTGTGTCCGAATCCCTCAAACCAGGGCTCTGATACCAACTTGTAACATCCCGAAAAATACCAGCTAAAAATTTCATTTTTAAATTAGGTTAATACATAAAAACATCGTTACTAAACTTTCATAATATTAATTTATGACTGAAAACCGGTAACATCATAGTTAAATATTCAGAGTACATCCCAGAAAATCCATAGTGCGGAAAATATGAGAGTGTGTGATATGCCACTACCGCGCCGGCTCCTTTCCCCTAGCTGAAGAGGTACCTGAAAACAAAACTATAAAACGTAAGCACGAAGCTTAGTGAGTTCCCCCATAATGCCACATACCATGCAATCATATAACGAGTAACTAAGGGATACGGGCCTCGCCCACACCCATAGAGATACGGGCCTCACCCACACTTTACTTTCTGAGAGGTACGGGCCTCGCCCACACTCTGCTATCCATGGAGATACGGGCCTCGCCCATACTCTACTACTAAACCATAACATACAAGTATCACACAGACAACAAGTATAAGCAACTCTATCATACTGGAATATAAAACAATCAAACGCAACTATGAGATACGGGCTCCGCCCACACTCCGATACTAACATATCGTCTATACGGGCCGACCTTGGTGCCTTAGACCCGTCCCTACTGGAAGGAAACTCACCTCGAGAGTAGCTGCCGAAAACCTGCTCAGACTACGCCTGGCTGCCGCACCGGTAATCCCTCCGGCTATAAATCTGTAAACATGGATTAGGTACTCATAAATACCCCTAAGGTCAAATGACTGGCCAAAGTCAACTCCTTGGTCAAAGTCAACCTTCTGATTGACTGGACTCGCCGAGTCCATATGGCGACTCACCGAGTCCTTCTTTTCTAGCCCGACTCTGACTCATCGGGTCCCTGTTCCCACTCACTGAGTCAGCCTGACTCGCTAGACGGGGTCAACTAACAAACCCGCGACTGGACTCGCCGAGTCCAAGGGGGTGACTCGCCGAGTCCGACGAACAGATCTCACAATTCGCTCCAATCTTCCATCGGAACATCAACCCTGGAGATTTGGAGATTTTGGGACTATAGCTACACGTTAAATTGCTAATTCCACGTGCGACTACGGAGGGTTGGACCTCCTACACTTAAACCCTTCTTATCCTAGTGACTGATCATATGACTCGCCGAGTTGGAAGAACAACTCGTCGAGTTCAAGGCTATATTCAAGGGACTCTCCGAGCTTGAGGAACGACTCGCCGAGTACCAGACAATCTTCATAGGACTCGCCGGGTTGTTTATCCAACTCGCCGAGTCTAAGGCCATCTTCATGAAACTCGCCGAGTGCACTTTGGCACTCGCCGAGTACCCTTCGACTCTTCACCCATTTTGGCCAATTTTGAGACATGCAACTGATCCAACTCATGAGTCTCAGTTCCTAGGGTCTGGTTATCACATATACACACGAAATCTGGGGGGGTTTTAAGGCTTGAAGATCAACCATTGGGGACAAAAACGAACCTAAGAGCTAATGAGCAAAGTGAGGGTTTTATTACCTGGTTTGATGCCTTCCCCAGAGAAGATTCCGGGTCTACCTTCACTTCTGGAACACTCCAACTTCCTCCTTCTTTTTCTAAGCTCCAAAACCTTCTTTGGAAGATCAAAATCTCCCAAGAACACTAAAGGAGCTAGGGTTGTTCTCTACTGCTCTCTGGGAGGAAAATGGGACGAAATGGGTGTTTTTGAATGGG
The DNA here is from genome assembly GCF_052849685.1 of Lactuca virosa. Taxonomy (NCBI): domain Eukaryota; kingdom Viridiplantae; phylum Streptophyta; class Magnoliopsida; order Asterales; family Asteraceae; genus Lactuca; species Lactuca virosa. The sequence continues at coordinate 289,034,041 of NC_136428.1, forward strand.
TAAATTCGGGTGCAATGTCTGGAAATAGAGTTTCATTCAGACAGGTGGACTCGCCGAGTCCATGCATCGACTCGCCGAGTTCACCGCTCAAATCCCGTGTCCACCCTGCTGCTACTCGGCGAGTCGAGACATAGACTCGCCGAGTTCATGGCAAAAATAAGAATAAAACTTAAATAAAATCATACCATGAACCCGGTGTTACAAAAGGCTTCTCACGTTGTGAGTTCAATCCTAATCCGTATCGAAATTGCAAAATGTGTGTTTTAAAAATTATATACGGTTAGGATCTTATAGCCTTAGAATAATTGATTTGGCCTTATTTCATGTTCCTTGTCTGGTTGTGGTCGTAGGGTAGGGTCTATTATTCGAGAGTCTATTAGATCCTGTTATGTGTATAATTTTCATGCATAAGGCAGCCAGCAGTGAGGATGGATGTGGGTAGCATGAGTCATGGTATATGGGCTGGATGTTCTATGATAGTTCATGGGTTGGAGAGTTACTGCACGAATTCTGCTTGCTTTGTGCTTCATGGAACTCTTGAATGATGGGAGTCAGCTACTAAATAAATATGACAATATTCAGGAAGTGGATGGCTAGCATCATGGGGATTTCTTCAGCAGTTAATGACAGGGTGAGGTTGGGAACCTAGGAAAGCCTAGGATATGCTCCAGTGACTTAGTGGGGCGGTTCGGTGAGGCTGGGAACCTAAGAGTTGCTTCGGTAGGTATCGTGCTGGTTTTTAGCAAATATTTGGTGCAACGGTGGAGTAGGTGATTTAGAGGATTCGTGAGGATTGTCGAGGAAAGTGTGGATAGGTGTGGAAGGTAGTATTGGGCCCGTACTACAGAAAGCACAGGATCCATAGTCGAATCGGTGAGAGTCTTGGAGAATCTAAGAAGCTTATAGGAAGGAGAATTCTTGGTTATGCTCTGATCGTGGGGAAAACTTTTTTGCCAGATGAGGACGAGCACACATGGGGAAGGACCAGGGTTAGGTCCCGGCTCCGGTGGTGAGCCAGTTAGTGGAAGGACTGCTAGGGATTTGATTTCACGTTGGATAAAGGAGATGGAAAGTGTTTTCCACACTAGTTCCTACACCTTAGGAGCTAAGGTTCGGTTCGCCTTGGATCTCTTGTATCGGGCGACAAGAATAGATTGTGAGATCTTTTGCACTTTTGGGATTGGAGACTATCTCTTGGGAATAGTTTGTAGCCCGGTTTAGGGCAGAGGCTGCTCCAGCTATTGCAGTTCAGCCGTAGACGATTGAGCTGGTGAGTGCGTCAGGGTGCGAGACCCTGAATGATATGATTTCTAGAGCCCGAGAGCGGGAGATTTATTTGGAGCACATTGGGAAGAGGGGACCAGATCAGGTGCATACATTGGAAGGTCCCGGAAGAAGACCCAAGAGTTCGGATCAGCTTTTAACAGGTCAGCAGGGCCGGATTCAGTGCATCACTTGCGGGAAACTACACGATGGAGTTTTCGTTCCAACGGTTTGGGTAAGTGTACCTCTGGGTTTGTTCCCTGCTTCTGTTTGGGTTATATCTTCAAGTGATGTCATATGCCATTTTCATGTCGTGAAATATTAGTGGTTAACAAAAGGTCATTTTCATGTCCGTAGGATGGTTATTCAACATCGTTAGGATTCGGTGGTTTTAGTAACCGCTATTGATTGGCTAATGGAAGCGCCAAGAGAAGTGGCTAATTGCTAAGGGCTATCGGTTTCGCTGGGATTTGGGAAGTGTTCATTTTGTCTTTTGTAGTTGTGTGGTCCTTGGGGGATTGGCCAGTGATGGAGCACTAGTTGTTAAGCGCTAGTTGTCATCGGGTCAATCGTTGTAAGGTTAGAAGGATTGGGAATCCTTCAATTCTCATGTGCTTTGGGAATTTAGTCGATTCAAAGTAGGGGAGAATCATTTAGCTATTCAGGAGCACGAGCGGTTTTGAAAATAGTATGAGTTCCGCATTCCCGTCAAGTAGGAGGGCGGCCCAAGTGGGTGTTTGGTTTGAGGGTTGTGTGAGTTTAGAGTTCAGTAAAACTTCCCAACATGTGAGTTGCGTCTTCTTGGTGCTTGATAGCAGAATTTGAGGAAACATGTTGGGGCTCCAGTCATGAATTGAGTTCAGCTGGGTGTTTGGTCGAGTGCGTGCTCGACTCTGTGTGCGTGTCGAATTGATAGATTAGGGGTAAGTCATTGTGATGTGGTTGTGTTAGGGTGAGAGTGTTGTAAGACTACAGGGGAGCCGTGGCATTCACAAGTGGTCAGATAGTGTGGGAAGTGCAGAAAGACTGCAGGGTAGCTGTCACATTCATGGATTTGTTCAAATGACTTAGGCCAGGTTGGGCCAGATCGCAAGGTGTGAGTAGGTCACAACATAATTGGAATCAGGAAATGGTAGGTCGAAGGGAACCGGACTGTTGGGTTTTGAGAATTCTAACACTCCTATGGTGTACATGCAACCCTATAAACCTTGGATCTATGTTTTCTCTATTATACATGCAAATATTAACTATTCCAAGGTTTCATCCTAACTAGCATATTATGAAGCATCTATACTACAAAGTTCTAGTTAGATGACATACCTTTTGATGTAGCTTGATGTCTTCAAGCTTTAAGAGCTTAGCCCCAATAGTGTGGAAGCCTCAAATGGAATCACAAATCACCAAAACACCTTGGAAGAACTTGAGAGAATATGTATGCACACTAAAATCGGCCCACTCTTATTTTCACATACTTGTGCCAATTTTGTGAGTCAAGGACCCCTTTATATATTATGGAGGATTAGGGTTACATCCATGTAAAGCCTAATACCCATGACCTTTCATTTACATAGGATCCATGGGTTAAAAGCTCCATGGACCATCCATGAAAGCTTAGCCCAACCTAAATGAACTTGGCCCATTCCATATATATATAAGAGTCCATATTTAATTAGTTCTTTTTGATCACTTAATTAATTCTAAATTAATTCTTGATCAATACTAATTAAATAATATGATTCCATATTAATATATTAGAACTTATAATATATTAATATAGATCATAAATATACTATTCTCAAAAGACTATCCATATAAATTGTGCCGGTGAAGTGCAACCCAAATGGACCATGCCGGGTCGGGTCAAGTACATACCAAATATAGTTATGGACTTAGACATTAATCCAACAGTCTCCCACTTGGATAAGTCTAAAACTATTATTGAGTATGACTTCAAAACCTAACTGGCAATCGTAGCTCTTAAAGCCGCTGTCGAACTCTGACCTTGTCAATGACTTGTCCATTAGATAAGGGATCATATATTCCTCCATTCTAGATATCATATGGACTGAGACATGGATTATAATCATTCTCTCTGTCCATTTGTTGTTTCCCGATTTTCGATTTATGATGACTGACTGATTGAAGACATCAAATCAGTCCTGGCTTGGCCAAGCACTCACATATGTCATCGCTAAATCATCGAGGGGCCCACATATATCGCTTTTATCCCGAAGGTAAAAGGAATGGATAAACTTCGACTCATATGGCTTGTTCTACTACTTGTTGAATCATACACAAAGGCACGTTTTATAACATCGAGTTACCAAATGCATTTTCGTGCAATCAATGTATAACCAACTCATAGTAACAACTCATATCTCTAGGTTTGAAGAATATAAGATATTATCGTCTCATGATCACTCGTGATAAAATCCATGAAGTGATTCAAATGAGCGCGGGTTGAATCCAATACTCAGAACTTATGAGCACTCATGAGTGTTGTAGCACCACTTTGTCCACCAACTTGGACCTCTACAAACCAACCCATGACAGTCTTGATTCATATCTACTTCCAACATATGACCGACTGTGGATGGTTTGAATAACTTAATCATTCAGGAAGAGCGACTTAGTTATTCTGGAAGTCAAAACATGCAAAGTGAAACACAAGAATAAATGAATCAAATATGGTATCAAACCCTATGAATATAAATAAACACTTTTATTTATCACCATACTGATTACTCATTATTCATTGTTTCGGTTTTATCAACTTTATACTTGAATTAAAAACACTAGTTGTCCCATGCTCCAAGCATGTACACTATGTTTTTCTTAAACAATAGCTTTGCCATACACCAAGTATGCACTCTATGTTTGTCTATGATCCTTACTTTGTGAAATAAACCAATTGAACATAATTTCAATGATTCTAATTTCACACTCCCAAATCCTTATCGAAAAATGTGAGAATTTCAAATTCCTATCATTTATCGAAATCTGTTTAGATTTTAAACTTATATGCACTGACCCTCCTGTAATGAATATGTACAAAGTCACAAAGACTTGTCAACAGTCATTATAAGGTATTCCAATGGAGATCAACTCCATGGAAACTAAGTCTCATATTCAAAGTACATTGCTTTGGACATGCTTCTTGCATTTAGTTTTCTAATCTTACAAAGATAACTTCCACCTATGGAGACAACTCCATATTCTCATTTTGACTATCACTTCTGAATAAGAGATGCCTCTTTTCAGAATATGTCAATATGGTCCTTCCAAAATTAGCACTATACTTCCAACTGTCCCTGAGCAACCAATCTTTGGTAAACCTCAGATTGTCCTCGACAATTGCTTAATCATTTAAGTCATATCCAATTCTAGACCTTTTCCCTTATTAATGCCTCTGGGCATTTGGAAAAATTTAGAAATGACAAATATTATAGCACATGCAATCGATCCTGTACCCAAAGCAAATGGTACACGATTCATGATGTCTCACATAAAGACATGATTCTAGACCAGTCTTTTGCTACAATATTTTTATTTGCCATGTTTTTCAAAATTTGACTATGTTGGGTTTTGAGAATTCTAACACTCCTATGATGTACATGCAACCCTATAAACCTTGGATCTATGTTTTCTCTATTATACATGCAAATATTAACTATTCCAAGGTTTCATCCTAACTAGCATATTATGAAGCACCTATACTACAAAGTTCTAGTTAGATGACATACCTTTTGATGTAGCTTGATGTCTTCAAGCTTTAAGAGCTTAGCCCCAATAGTGTGGAAGCCTCAAATGGAATCACAAATCACCAAAACACCTTGGAAGAACTTGAGAGAATATGTATGCACACTAAAATCGGGCCACTCTTATTTTCACATACTTGTGCCAATTTTGTAAGCCAAGGACCCCTTTATATATTATGGAGGATTAGGGTTACATCCATATAAACCCTAATACCCATGACCTTTCATTTACATAGGATCCATGGGTTAAAAGCTCCATGGACCATCCATGAAAGCTTAGCCCAACCTAAATGAACTTGGCCCATTCCATATATATAAGAGTCCATATTTAATTAGTTCTTTTTGATCACTTAATTAATTCTAAATTAATTCTTGATCAATACTAATTAAATAATATGATTCCATATTAATATATTAGAACTTATAATATATTAATATAAATCATAAATATACTATTCTCAAAAGACTATCCATATAAATTGTGCCGGTGAAGTGCAACCCAAATGGACCATGTCGGGTCGGGTCAAGTACATACCAAATATAGTTATGGACTTAGACATTAATCCAACAAGGACATGAGGTACGACTACAGTTATTCTGGTAGTAATCACCTTTTTGAGTCGGATTCAGTGGCGACAGGTTGTTAGCCTATCATGATCGGATGGATCATAGGATTGAAGGAGCCATAAGTGGCGGTATAGATAGTGAAGTTATTGTCAGGCGAGATATCCTTCAGAGGTCGTGTGGGACTGTTGTGCGTGTGTTTCAGGCCCAACAATCTGTTAAATGTCCGATGTTTCGCGTATTTGACAGATAAGGTGATATCATAGAGGTCTCGATGGCTTCCGAAAAGCAGCAGGTGGTAGCAAGAAGAGTCGAAGTCGGTTTAGTGACTTGGGGTTCGTGCGTGGAGTTGCTTGTATTAGGGGTATACGCCAAGTTGTTTGCATGTGGATTAAATGATCATGGAGTTATTGATTAGACCCTGTTGCACAACTCTTGTCTGAGTCTTAATCGTTGTAGGGATAGGTCTCCTACTCGTAGGATTATCTGAGTTTCCTCTCAAGTATATGTGTACTGCAGGGAAATTTAGTCTGTGACTCTGTTTTCTAGTGGGAACCTCAACTTATTAGAAGTTGAGTAGCCAGTTGGGAGATAAGGGAAATGAATTCGGCGATGATTCAGTGTGGGCAATCAGTCAGGGAGACAGACGATCTCGAGACTATAGATTTTAGACTGAGTAGATGTGATCATGTTGCAATGAATTCATTCATCTTTGGGTTTTAGAACCCTGCGAGGGATGATTTTGGTTGCCTTGGTAAGTCTGGGGTATACTTGTGGTTGTGACCGTTTTACTGAAGTTGTTTGGCGTGTCAGGAATGGTAAGGAATGATTTCGAGGACGAAATCTGATTTAAGTGAGGGAGAGTTGTAACATTATGAAGAAGTGATTAATCGAGAATGTAACAAATCAGAGTAACAAAAATGTAATTGAATACACGATGTAAATATGATCTGGTTTCAGCTCTATTACGCTTTCAATTCTTACAGAGAGAAAATAGACAAGTTCGTACAAAGACCCTTATGTAACTCTAAGTAATGTCCCTATTTATAGGAAACATCAAAGCACACAAAAAATTACAAGGACTAAAACACTACGCTTCGTTACAAAAATGCCTTGTAAAATAATCTTAGGTCTTCGACATATTACAACAGGTCTTCGACCCTTACAATCTCCCCCTTTGTAATAATGTCGACCTTCTTCAGTTCGTGAGAATCTGTATGGCATACATCATCACCCTTTGAATTTCCGTGTACCAAGAAATAACCTTCTTCAACTCTTGCTTGTCTCCTGGATTATTCTTCTTGCAGTTGTTCATACGAACAATAAAGTTCGTATACTGGGATGTAGTATATCTCTCTACTTCGCATGCCTGGAACAAAAATCTCTTGGCCTTCCCATTCTTATCTTTCCCTGCGAACACCATTCCAAATGGCTTTAAGTATATCTCCCCATCTGCATACTTCTTTAACTCAACTTGAGACTTCATTGGTTCCATGGGAGCTTTTACTTCCAATCCCTTCGCATTTGCTAACTCCACATCAGTTAGTGCCAAACATTCATAATAGTTGTCTATGAATATCTTGATGTGAGCAAGCCCAAGACGAAAAACTTTCGGATCAGTCTCTCGAAGATACGAATCATCTTTATCTTTTAAAAGCAATGCAACTTGTATAAGATCATACAATTTCATCAACGGAAAATCAGCCACAGAGAAATCACAGACTTGACCATTCGCCCTTGTAACAAAGAAACGGAAATTCTGCATCATGTTCTCGAACAGAACATCCCTCTTAATACTAATCACCTTCTTTATCTTCACAATTGACCATATTTCCTCTGGAGCTTTCCCAAGAACAGCATGAAACCTAAGTTTCATATATATGTAATCATCATCATTATCAAATTTCTCAGCAATTATGTACTGAGCCATGATGAACATCATTTCATTGATAGGAAAGTCAAGCTAACTCATATCTGTATTCGAAACTATATAGCTCTGCTTGGGATTCTTCTGAAAAGCATACATATGATTGAATGCCACTTTTGCTTCAATTGTTTCATAGTTGTAATGCTTAGCAGGATCTCCCTTGTCCATTCCAGGAGGGTCACTTGCACGAAGTCTCATTATGCTTTGAACAACTCTTAATTTTTCGAACTCAGCTTCTGCTTCAGCTTTCTTCTCCTCTTTCGAATTTTAGACCACAATTGTTTTTCCTTTGTATTTGATCAAAGAGCTATCAACAACTTCTTTTGGCTTCGAACTAGTACCACCTCCAGCAGAAGAACCAATCATAATTCCTTTCGAAATTGGCCTTGTAATTGGTATCGTGGTAACAACCGTTGAAGTAACTGGCCCAACAGATGAAAGAATTGGTTTTGTTGTTGGAATCTTTGTTGAATAAACTTTGCCAACAGTCTTAACATCTTCATGCGAAATCCCACCAAACTTCGCATCACCAACCTTCTTTTCTCCCCTTTGCACCTCTGTGTTAACAGGTGGGGCATCTGTTGGTAGAATATTTGTAATTCTGGACAATGGGGCCAACTGTTTATGCAAAACAGCTTCGAATTGAGTAAACTTCTGAGACAAGAATTTGGGTGTAATGATCGAAGAAGAAACAGGCTTGACAGATAATTCTTTTAGCTCCTTTAGCAAAGAAATGACCTCCACAAAACTTTGACTGTCACTTGTAGAAAGTTGAGTAAGTTGGGGACTCAAACTTTCGTACATTTTAACATACTTTGTGACAGCATCACAAATAATATCCACCTTCTGACTAAGAGATGCATAGTCTTGCTGAGCACTAGCAATCTCTTTCACCATATCTTCACGAAGTTCTTGAAGCTTGAGATTTACATCTTCACGAACTTTCTTCACATCAAGAATGAATAAAGTATGTCTTTCTTTGGCTTCACTTTTGAGTTCTTTTACTTCATTCAGAAAATTCGCGGACTTAGAGTTCACTCGTAACTCATTTTTCTGATCATGATGGTCTATCGTCTCTAAGATTCTACATTCCGAGTCTCGAATCATTCCAGAAACTTTGCTAATCATCCTGGCTTCGAATGCTTTCATCATTACATCAATTTCAAAACTGGAGATAGATTGACTACCCCCATGTCATCTTGAGACTGAATCATCAAATTTAACTTCTTGTTCAGAATCTTGAATTGCTTCATGGACATCAACATATGATCAGGAAAATTCTCTTCCTCATCATCAAACTCCAAAGCTTCAAAAGTTCCCCCAAAACCGCCTTCGTTAGTATCAGTTTCAGGTTCACCAACATCTTTGGGTGATCGGTGGATTGGGATGAAAACAAAGTAGTAAAAGGTTGATTGAGAATGTTTTCTTAAGTGGGTGAAGTTGTTGTGGTTGTGGTTGAAACAGGAATGATAAACGGTGGTAAGGAAACAAAAGTATCCACAACTGAAGAATCAGGATTACCTTGAGTTGATTTTGGAGCTTCTTGATTCAAATCTCCTTCACCCATATTGACATTTACATCCGTATTAGATATGTTTGTAGTGATGTCTGAAGTTCGAACCTCCTCAATTGCTGAATCAGTTAACGAAACTTCGGGTGGTTTGACCTCAGTATTCTCAGGAGATGATTTTGAAAGTGTGGCTTCGGGTGTTTCAGGAACATTCTCCTCTTCAGACGATTCCTCTTGAATAACCAACTTTCGTTTCTTTATCTTCTTCTTGGAAATATGTTTGGCCACATCTTCAGCTCTTCGTTTCTTTGATGAAGGCGAAACAGGAGCTGGAACTTCACGAGTAAGGACCCCTTGGTGATTAAGATGTGGTTTACGAACCATTGTGGGAGAAAACCTAGAAGATCCATCTGTAGACTTTCGTGAACCACGAGTTAACTTCTTTAGTCTTCGAAAAACACCAGACTTCGATGGAATTGTTTCCTTAACATGATTATCAATAACAGGCTCCACAGGCTCGATCAAAACAGTCGAAACATGTTCTTCTGGCTTCGTTTGTTTCTATGGTGACTTCTTTGGCTTGGATTCTTGCACAGGCTTCTCAGGAGTAGCCTTTGCATCCTTCTTCGAACGTTTCGATTTCTTAGAAGGACCATCATCTTCTTTGGATATCAACTTTCCTGTCTCATCATCAGGATTAATAGTCTTAAAATACTCAACCAACACCGGATTGGTTGGATCAGCCCGTTTTAACATTGCATCAGGGATCCGAGCAATGTTCGAAAAAACCTCAGCGTCATCTGGAACTTCCTTGGGAAAGTGATAGTTCAAGAAATCAGTCTTCTCTTCATCTGCTGGCACATCAATCCCTTCTTTTTCATAAACATAACGAAGAATCAAACTCTAGTATCTAGCACAAGAAATTCCTTGAACTACATTAGTGTTTTCCACACTTTTCTGAAAATCCTTCCACATCTGAGTCGAATAATCCACCATAATATCATAGTACAAACCAACAACCATAGCATAAACTTCCATTCGACCTTTATCTAAACCAACATTACGACCAGTCAAGCAGCGTAGAAAGATTCCAAAAAGAAAATTCCAAACAGTCGGAAGTCCAGATTTCTTGAAATCACTGATCTTGGTGAGTGGGGGTTGATGACCCATCTCATTGAACATATAAAGAACTTCAGCAAACGAAAGATCAGTATATGGTGGAGAATTAGGGATATCAAGAATCTGACAAAACAACTTCTTGGTCAATCGAACCTTCTTCTCATTCACCAGTTGGAAGGTAATAATATTCATTGCTTTGCTGTACGTAGCACTGGATCCTGCTTGTGAAAGCCATGAAAGAGGAACAACAAACGAGTTAAACATAGCAGTTGAAAGAACAGAACTTTTCAACGCGACAATCAACATCTTCAATTCTTCGGGATACAAAGAAACATCCCCTTCGACTTGATAATTTGTGCTTTGAATCTTCATAATCGGTTGGGAACTGATGTCTTCAGTTGTTCGGGATGCAGAATCAGCACCAGCATGAGCAGCCATGATTAGGGTTTTGAAGCTTTGAAGAACAGACACAATTTGGGAATTTTTCTTTTGTGAGCGTAAACTGAGAAAGAACCCTTGATTCCCCTTTTATATGTAACCCTGGAATTTGAATTTGACGCGGGATAAGCATTAAATGAGATCTGACGTGGCACCTTGAAACTCGCACCAGTCTGCCAATAAAGTAGCCATGCGTCAAAAAGTAACTGTCACATCGCCTTGAAACCCAGACTGAATACAAAACGTCTTGTCACACAGTCTGTTCGTGTCTCCCAATAGAATTGTAACGGTCACCAACCTTCGGATGGAGGTAAAGCTCTTTCGTCTTTGGGTTTAGAGACGAAGTCATTTGCTAGACGGTCGTAATCATCAACCTGAGTAGGTAGTACTCAGAACCTCAAGGATTTCGTGAGTGCAGTGTGCCAAAGATAAGATAAGAAGCAAATTAACGAAAATATGGAACTGTGATGTCGAAAAACAAATTTTCGACACAAAAGCAGATAAACCCCGGGCAAAGGTTGCTACGTTAATTATCAAGAGAGATAATCAACTGCTTGTGTATGTTCCCTTGAATTTCAATCGAATACTTATAGAGAAGTATCGAAGGGCTTCTTTTGCAAGGCTTTGTGGGTGGTTTAGAATTTCGTTACATATCAACCTAAACATAAGGTGAGTAATTGTAATAGAAATTACCTGTTTGACCAGTGTAGTCAGGGACAAGTATGCTTTGAATTATTGTGCATGTGACTTAGAAAGCAAATGAAACTCACAAAAAATAATATTCAAGAAAATAAAATTTGTGTGCTGGATCTTGTTGGGTAACAAATATCGTGGGTTTCGAATATTTGATCAAGACCACTCAAACGAATTGAATATGATTTGGAGTATCGAAAATTGGTACAGAAACAAATGTTTCGTTAAAACTGGAACTTCGTTCCCCGTCAATTCCTTAAATGAGTTCGTAAGATTGGGTTTCACTTTCATCACGGTCTCATGATGTTAGATCATTAACACAGAAGTTTGATATGCCTAAGTCATGATTGGGTTGATCGATGACCTCTCGGACATATGTCATTGTGTGTGAGAGTGTATGAAATTTGTGATGAAAAATATTGATTTGAGAAACGAATTGTACCTCTGTTACTTTCGGACCAAACAAAAAACTCTTAACTCATTTGAGAAGAGTAAGGTAGCTCATTTGACTAATGTGAATATAAGCCTGACTTGGGAAGAAATTTTCGTATGAATATTTTCATTAAGGCTTTCGTAAACACACATTGAGTCTATGGAGGCTTGGGTCGACATGCTGCAACATGTTTCTAGGGACAGTCTAACTAGTACAAAAGTGTCGAAAATGTACCTTCCCATAGAAACGCAAGCATGACCTTTGCAAAACTTTCGTGTAATCTGCACAAGGAAAGACAAAGAAGAAAATAACAAAAATCTTTTTGATATTTTTGGTTTTTTGAAAAGAAAGTAAATATTTTTGTGTTTTTATAAGTTTTTCGAAAAAGAAAACAATTAACAAAAAAAAATCTTTTTGGAATTTTTGATTTTTCGAAAATAAAATAACACAACAAAAATAAAATCTTTTTGGAGTTTTTGATTTTTCGAAAATAAAATAACACAACAAAAATAAAATCTTTTTGGAGTGTTTGATTTTTCGAAAAACAGGAAAAACTAACGATAATTTGACAAACGAACGGAAATTTGACAAACTAACGAAAAGTTGTTAAACTAACGAAAATTTGACAAACTAACGAAAATTTGTACCGCAAAACCAAAATGCGCAATGTGTCGAATTCGAAGCGTTTCGAAGCGTTGACTATGAACAGTAACCCCTGAATGGTTAATACTATCAGCCTCTGAATGAAGTATTATTGCCTCTGAATCGACACATTTGTATAACACTTCTTTGTTATACATTCGAAATCATTATTCCTTATCTCCTGGAATAGAATTCCCTTCGATCATTACAAGTCCTCCTAAAATTCTCACAAATGATTTTTCATCTAATGGTTTCGTGAAAATATCAGCCAACTAATCAGTAATTTTCACAAAATGCACTTCAATATTTCCATCCTCCACATGATATTTTATGAAATGGTAACGAAGAGCAATGTGCTTGGTCTTTGAATGTTGCACAAGATTGTGACAAATACGAATAGCACTTTGAGAATCACAATATAATGGAATTTTCTTCATATTAATTGCATAATCACGCAATTGACTTTGAATCCAAATTATTTGTGATGTGTAAGCTGCAGCAGCAACGTATTCTGCTTCTGCTGTGGAAATCGAAACACAAGTTTGCTTCTTCGATTACCAGCTCACCAATTTTCCATCAAGTAATTGACATCCTCCACTCGTGCTTTTTCGATCAAGATTGCAACCTCCCAAATCAGCATCTGAGAAAGCTTGTATAAAGAAACCTGTTTTCGAAGGATACCACAATCCTAACGAAATTGAGCCTTTGAGATAACGAAAAATATTGTTGACTGCAGTGAGATGTGGTTCTCGTGGATTTGACTGGTACCTAGCATAATTACAAACAGAGAACATAATATCAGGTCGACTTGCCGTGAGGTAAAGTAACGAACCTATCATGCTTCTGTAAAGAGTTAGATCAACAGCAGGTTTATCTAACGAAGGTGTAAGCCTTGTTCCTGTTGCTATTGGTACTCGTAATTTCGTGCTATTCATCAATCCAAACTTTTCAAGAAGATTCTTCTTATATTTTTCTTGATTGATAAAAATTCCCTCTCTGTTTTGACGAATATTCAAACCAAGAAAATCATTGATTGTTCCCATCATACTCATCTCAAACTTGCTTTTCATCAAATTTTCGAATTCATTAGACAAAGCAGGGTCAGTAGAGCCAAAAATAATATTATCGACATAAATTTGAACAAGCATTAGATGATTCCCAACTTTCTTTCAAAATAATGTGGGGTCAACTGATCATTGTTTAAATTCCGACTGTTTTAAGAATGAGGTAAGAGTTGCATACCAGACTCTTGGTGCTTGATTTAACCCATAAACAGCCTTATCTAAAATATAAACATGATTAGGATATTCTTCATTTATGAAACCTGGAGGTTGTTCAACATACACTGTCTCTTCTAGTTCACCATTAAGAAATGCATATTTCACATCCATTTGATAGACATCGAAATCTTTATGAGCTGCAAAAGCTAAAAATATTCGAACAGCCTCGAGTCTTGCGACATGGGAAAAGGTTTCTTCATAATCGATACCTTCTTGTTGTGAATACCCTTTAACAACTAAACGAGCTTTATTTCGTAGAATATTTCCATCCTTGTCGGTTTTATTTTTGAAAATCCATTTTAACCCGACAATCGAAACATTTTCAGGTTTAGGAATTAATCTCCAAACCTTGTTTCGTTCAAACTCAGCCAATTCAGATTTCATTGCAACAACCCAATCAGAGTGTTCCATTGCAACCTTATATGTCTTGGGTTCGATTTTTGAAATGAAACATTAAACATGCAAAATTCTTGATGAGTATTCAATACCTCATTCTTTGCACGAATTTGAACTCTTGTTAATACTCCTTCTTGTGGATTTCCAATCACCTATTCTTTCGGATGATTTCTAGTCCATTTATCTAATAGTGGATATGCTGGATCAAAATTCAAATGTGCATCTTCGTATAATTCTTCATTTTCTGAACCTGCAACAGAAAGATTATCATTAATATCGTGAAAATAATCATTCTAATCAAGACTTATCATATCATCATCATTATGTGTATTTTCGACAGAATCATCATTCTGATGCTCCCCCTCAACAAGATGCTCCCCCTCAACATCTTCAACCATTCTTCCATTCTCTCCCTCGAAAGAATGCTCCCCCTCAACCAGAGTATTCGAATCCAAGTGCTCCCCCTCCAGTGGATTATTATGCATACTTTTGCCAACTTCTGGAGAATTCGTTGTTGAATTGCTATCAACAATAGTTTGAGTGGGTTCAGAGTCATCAATATGCTTTGAAGATTCAGATTGGTGGTTATCATTCGCACGAACTTCAGCATCCACAACACTGTCAGGAACACCGAAAATTAAATCATAATCAAAATCAGATGAACTCACAATTTCAGATTCATTTGTTGATTCATTAAAAATCGGCTTTTGTTTGAATTGTTTTTCAACCTCTTTGACATAATAGTCATCAAAAGTAAGATTAAAAGTCTCTTCAACTTTTCGTGTGCGCTTATTCAACACTCTGTATGCCACCGAGTTGTGCGAATATCCCAAAAATATTCGTTCGTCAACCTTCGCTTGAAATTTCAAAAGATTATCCTTGAGATTCATGATAAAGCACCTACAACCAAACACATGAAAGAATTTAACATTTGGTTTTCGGTTATTGATAATTTCATACGGAGTGATATTAAAACGTCGATGGATAAAATAACGATTCTAAGTAAAACATGTTGTTGACACCGCTTCGGCCCATATATATTGAGGAAGATTCGCATATGTTAACATTGTTCTGGCTGTTTCGCAAAGTGACCTATTTGTTTGTTCAACTACACCATTTTGTTGTGGTGTATATGGAGACGAAAAGTTATGCGAAATTCCTTTCTCAATTAAGTACGAATCCAACATCTTGTTTTTGAACTCAGAGCCATTATCACTTTTGATTTTTCGAACATTCTTTTTCAAACTCATCTCAATTTTCTTGGTAAAATCAATCATTGTTTGAGCGACTTCAGATTTGAACCTGAGAAAATACACCCAAGTGAATCGAGAAAAATCATCAACAATAACCAAAATGTACCGTTTCTTGTTGAGAGTTTCAACAGTTGATGGTCCACAAAGGTCAATATGAAAAAGTTCCAACGGTTCAACAACTTTCGAATCTATCACAATTGGATGTCCTTTCCTATGATGTTTCCCTTGTTCACAAGCTGCACATAACGTATCATTGTCAAATTTTAAAACCGGTAAGCCTCGAACAAGATCATCAATAACCAATTTATTCAAATTTCGAAAGTTTAAATGTGATAGTCGTCGATGCCATAACCAGTTGACATCAGAGGAAGCTTTCGAAAGTAAGCACACTGATGGTTTCCCAACAATCGGTTTTAGATCAAGAGTAAACATATCGCCATAGCGTTTTGACTTTAGAAACATTTCGTTCGTTTCAACCTTTGAGATAATACTCCCTTCTTCGTTAAACACAACTTGATTGCCAGTGCCCACAACGAGTTGTGAAACACTTATCAAGTTATGTTTCAGACCTTCGACATAAGCAACACGATTTACAGTAAACTGTCCATTCATTACTTTCCCATAGCCTTTCACTTGACATTTATGATTGTTTCCAAACTTCACAACACCTGCAATTTCCAATCTTCAAAAATCTATCAAATTTTCCTTTCGTCCAGTCATGTGACGTGAGCAACCACTATCGATATACCATTTCTCATCATATTGCTCATCACATAGCACCTGCGATCAATGAAAGAATTTAAGTACCCAAGGTTGTTTGGGTCCTTGGAAATTAGCTTTAAAAACAGAATGAAATGCAGAACTTTTAACCCAATCACAAACTTTAGTTTTGAGACTATCAATTAAGTCCACATCACTATGTAAAGGAATAGAAACATAAGTTTTTGTTAGTTTGGGATTGTCACTGACACATGCCTTCGTCTTTTTAGATTGTGTATGAACATGCTTTTCTTTCGAAACCGGTTGCCAAGTTTTTACCGAAACATTCAAATCTTTTGAAGATGAGCTTTCAGTTGACGAAGTATTCACATACTTCTCATAAGCTTCTTGAATTTCTTGTTGAGAGTATTTCCTTGATTGATACATTCGTCCTTTTCCTTCAAGCCAATGATCAATGTTTTTGTCACGAGACAACCCTTTTGTGTACGAAACTTTAAAGGTTTGTTTTCCTGAAGGATTTGAAAATTTTGGTTTTTGTGGGACGAAATCAACATTTGATTTAGGACGAAATGCCATGGCATATCGACTTCCATCATTGTTTCCAACGCTTTCATTTTGAGAAAACCGGTTGTGAAATTTTCGTTTTTGAGAAAATCTTGTTTGTTGATTAGAAGAAAATCGTTGTTTTGAGGGTTGATTTTGAAAGCTCTTTGAGGTATTTTTGATATTTGTAGAAAACGTTGTATTTTGATCTTTCGAAGAATTTGTTTTTGGATAAAATTCAGATTTTGTTTTGTTTGATTGAGCGGGATTTTTCTTTTGATCTGAATAAGATGCTGAATTCGAAGACTTGTTCTCAACAGATTTAGTCTTTGTGTTTTCAGACGTTTTCAATGTCAAACCATTTTGTTTCTTTCGAGACTCCATGGTTTGCCAAAAAATCTTCTTTCGAGCTTGTCTTTTTGTAATTTCTTTCACAACTTTAGATTTTTCAACCCATTTGCGTTGTGGTTTTTGTCTTTGAAAAACAAACGAATTCTTTGTTAGATTATTTTCGACAGTACTTTGATTTGAAAAGAATCCTTCGTCTGTTGTTTTCTTGTTGTCATCTTCGACCAATTTGTTGAATTCTGGTTTAATGTTTTCAACTTTTCCAGTAGTGACAAACACTTGATTTGGAAAAACAACATCATCTGTACACTTGAAATTTGGATACACCACTTGATTTGTTTCCAAATAATGGGCTCCTTTTTCAGACAAAACTTTGTTGAAATTTTCAGTGTCCCCAAACACTTGATCAACAATAACACGTGGAATTTCAGTTTCTTTCGAATCTTTGTTTGATGATACCTTTTTGTGCGAATTGTCTTCATCATTTTCATCATCACTGCTATCCGTTTGACTATCTCAGATATCCACAAAATCGGGATGACAAACTTTCGAAGTTGAAGGTTTGTCAGTGTCAATCTTAACCATCAAATCCTTAAGTTTTTCTTTTCCTTTAGATTTTGATGCAACATTAATGACAGACAACTGAGAACAATCAACATCCTCAATATCACTAATTTCGCTAATATTGTCAGAGTTATCTTCAATATCGGCAAAATTAGATTGAGAATCAGATGTTGAATTCTCAGTCTTTTTCAAAATTTTGATTTGTTCTGATTTAGTCAAAGTTTGATTCACTATGTTAATTAATTCATTTGAATCCAGACATTCATCAATTTTGACAATTCCATAAGCATATCTATCATCAGGAATTTTGTCAAACTCAACAATATTTTTCTCACAATCATACGAAATATTATCAACCTTCTCTCTCTTATATTCTAAGAAAGGTAAAAATTTCCTATGTTGTTCCTTGCTAATTTCACACGAATGATGCAATGTCATTAATTTGCCATATAGAC
This sequence comes from Lactuca virosa, assembly GCF_052849685.1. NCBI lineage: Eukaryota > Viridiplantae > Streptophyta > Magnoliopsida > Asterales > Asteraceae > Lactuca > Lactuca virosa. The sequence continues at coordinate 289,051,947 of NC_136428.1, forward strand.
GTTTTGCAGAATTACAGTATATATTTCGTTGAGCTAATAAGAGTTTTAGATCACTAGACAACGAATCCCTATCAACCATAATGTTCGAAATCTGCAATTCTAAACATTCTATCTTGACAGCTTTCGAATCTAACTTCTTCTGAGTCTCTAACAATTGATTGCTTAATTTCTTAGCTTCATTGCTAGCAGAAACAACCAAATTATCAAAATAAGCAACAATATCATCAAAAGCAACAATTCCAGAATTATATGCACTCAAAGGAATATTGAAAGATTGAAGAATATTACGTACCTTAGTTGTCATTGGAGACTTATCAGCAGACTTTGACACAAAGCATCGGCCTGTCACCTCTCCGTCCGTATCTTCTTCCAGCTTCGCATACATGGCTCCATGCGTAGGATTATGCATTTCTTCATCATCTGAACCCGAAGACGAAATTTGATATGTGCCATCATCCTCCTGTTCACCTTGAGCCACCAAAGACAAACTTTTAGCCTTCGTACGCACCTCTTCCTATCTCTCCACATAATACGCTTCGTCCTTTATCCTATTCTTTTTCTCATCCTTCTTATGCAGCATGCAATCATTTTCTAGATGATTTGCTCCGTTGCAATAATGGCAATCCATACCCGAATCTCCTTTCAGTTTCTTATCTTTCTTATCCTCAGCAAATTTCCCATCATTCTTCTCATACTTCTTTTTCTCCTCTCCAGCAACCTTATTCATGAAACTTCCTTTTCCCTCACTTTGCTTCACCTTTGGATTAAACGGTTTCTTGAAAAACTTTTTGACTCTGTTGTTTGAGTAAAAAGCTATTGCCTCATCATCGGAATTCATGATAAACCCCTCTTCATCATCATAATCACCTTTTTCGACTGCTTCCTTTTCAGACACTTTGGAGACAAGTGCCAATGGACCTCCCAGGATAAGCTTCGACTCTTCTGCCATTTCGTTCACTTCACTTTCGTGAGTTTTCAGTTGATTGTACAAATCATTTAGAGAAGATATGTCGAAACTCTGTTGATTTTTCACCATCATGCTAACACTCCTCCATTCTTTATGGAGTCCCATAACGAAGGTGAGATTAAATTCCATAGCAGACCTTGTGATTCCATAACGATTGCATTTGTAAATCAACCCATTCAGCCTATCATAGTAACTTTCAATTGTTTCACCATCTTTTTGCTTGAAATCCTTCAATTCAATCAAACAGTGCTTAACTGAATTGATTGTCTTCTCGCTACCTTGAAACTTTTCTTTGAGATTATTCCAGATTTCTTTTGCAGTTGTACAACTTCTGACATAGTTATACACAACTGGAGGCAATGCACCGCGTAACTCCCTTATGCATCGTTTTTCAAGTTTCTTCATTCGATCATATTGAGCATCCACACTCGTAGTACCACACGAAGATCCAATTCGTTGAAGATTTGTCGGAAGAGTAACATTCCCTAAGATTCATGACCAAAGCTCTTCATCGAGACCATTCAAGTAATCTTGCATACGATCAGACCACTGATCATAGTATTTCGGAATGAGCATAGGAATCTTAGTTGAAGATCCTAGCAGATGAGCGTATGAAGTCATCGAGTTGAGATTGAAGTTTGCCATTGATGTACGGAAGAAAATTTTTGAGAATTTTTGAGAAATCAAAGAGAATTTGAAAGCAAATTGCTGAATTGAACAGAAATATCAAGTAGAACACTCGATTCAACAAATCAGTTGCAGAATCAAATCACAACTGTAGTCAAAAGGTGTGGAAACTTTTTGAACCAGAAATTTGATTCAAAAACCTTTTTAATCATAATGAAAATCAGATCGCATATTGTGATTCCTGCTCTAATACAAATTGAAGAAGTGATTAATCGAGAATGTAACAAATCAGAGTAACAAAAATGTAATTGAACACACGATGTAAATATGATATGGTTTCAGCTCTATTATGCTTTCAATTCATACTGAGAGAAAATAGAGAAGTTCGTACAAAGACCCTTATCTAACTGTAAGTAATGTCCCTATTTATAGGAAACATGAAAGTACACAAAAAATTACAAGGACTAAAACACTACGCTTTGTTACAAAAATGTCTTGTAAAATAATCTTAGGTCTTCGACATATTACAACAGGTCTTCGACCCTTACACATTCCGTTTGAAATTAAATAAATAATAAACTCTAAAGACCCCGAGATGTAAATTTTCACTCTTATCTTATTTTATTGTAACCAAATCAATAATAATTTAGCAAGGTGTTGGCTTCGAGGAGTTAAAAGTCATAATTTTGGATTTTGGGGTTAAAAGTGTAAGTTCTAGATAGGTTGTGTAAAGATTTTCAGAAGTCAAGGGGTGTTGGGTAAATATCGGACTTAAATTGAAAAGAATTTTGAAGGCCGAGGGCCATTTGGTAAGTTTGGAAGTTAATTTGAAAATATTTTTATGGAGAGGGATGTATATTGGAACATTTGGACTTAGATTGAAAGGATTCTTGGAAGCAAGAGGGCTATAGGGTAAATTAGGGACTTAAATTGAAAGCTTTTTGGGATGGAGGGGCTGGAAGCGTCAAATGGCATGAATTTTATATTGGAGACGGGGATTAATCCCATCACCCTCCTTACATCTCGTTCACTCAAAAAGAAAAGGAACCCTAACCCTAGAGCGTAATCCTCCAGCCGCAACTACCTTTGGAACACCCTGATCCGCTGCTGCTTTACCGATGAACGTGTCACACCCCAAACCGGAACGACGGAAACGTTCGGGGGCGGAGGACATCATATGTAGTATCACAACACATGCATCATAGTAATCAAAGTAACAAACAACCATTGCATTGATATTAAAGTGTTTACAAAGTATGTGATTCACAAAAGATTGACTCCAAAGTAAATAACAAAACAAGACATGAAGCTACTATGCTCCATCTTCTGAATCCCTAAGTGCGTACCTGTCTACTAGTTCCCTGAGAATACAAGTTATTTTCAAAAAGTAGATAAGCATTTAAGCTGGTGAGTTCATAAGTATTTTAGTTATGAAGAGTAAACTATAAGTTCTTTAGAAAAGTTCGTCTGTTCCTCCAGAAAAATCCTATATTTTCTGATGTGATGAATAATAAGTAAAAATGACTCTACAATTCCTTCTATGAGTACTAAATGGATACAATTTATATAAAATCCAGATCAAACAGACAATCGATTGTGTGAATCTGCCCTAAGCCTACAACCACACAAGGAACAGGAAATGAGGCGGAAGTCACACATCCCACAGTTTGTTAAATCTTCATTGTATACAACCCTGGCGTGTTAATTTGGTACTTACGGAGTATATTTGATGAAAACATTTCTTAAGAAAATCATATATTTCCTTTAGTAAAAATGGTAACCACAATAGTTCCTTCTATAATCACTTAGTTTATACTAGCTATATATAATCTATTATCGAACGGACAGTTAATTGTGTGAATCTGCCCTAAGTCCACAACCAAACAAGGAACAGAAAGTACGGCGGAAAACACACATTCCACTGCCTATCAAATATTAATTATATATAACCCTGATGTATAAGCTAAGGTATTATAGAATTAACCATTTAAGGTGCTTTAGTTATACTGGTTTAATAATGCGTATCAAACCTTTTACAGATAAGTTTCTAGTTTCACCTACTTAATGTTCTATCCGAAAAGTATGTTTTTGTAGTAGAAAGCGGTATACTGAATTTGTATGCTATGACCTGACCCATACTTGTTACTCCCTATGATTACTTGGTGTATACAGGATATATATATATATATATATATATATATATATATATATATATATATATATATATATATATATATATAGCTAAGATCGAATAGATAGTAGACTGTGTGAATTTGCTCTAAGCCCACAACCAAACAAGGAACAGGAAATGAAGCGGAAAGTAGACATCCTACTGCCTATCGGATCCGATTAATATATATCCCCAATGTATCTACCAAGGAATTATAAAGTTAGCATTATAGGCCCCCTTTTTAGCGCTATCTTTACTAGAAAATAGTTTGCATTTCTTGATGTGAGAATATCACTATAAAAATGTAATGGAAAAATGAAGATATACAATAGTATTGTATAAAATAACTACTGAAGTACCAACTACCTTTAAAACCAATTTGTTTAATTAAGGTAAAATGTGATGAGGTTATAACCATGCTTTATTTGACTAGTATGAAACACGACAATCTAAAGATGTTGAATATGGTATGATATTTGTCACCCGTAGACCTGCAGGTCCCACTATAGCTAGCAGCAAGGAGTGGGATGTCAATCCCGTATAGATCTATACACAAACTCACACTCTCCCTCCAGGAGACTCTGGTTACAAAACGTGACACAACAAGTATATTGCTATGTCATGAAGTAGTGGTTCACATTATTTTTATTTTGTTCTTGTTATAGTATCTATGTTCCTTCCTGTTCTAGTTATAGTATGAACTGAATCCCTAAGCTATACCTATTATAGTTTACTAGTATGTCTGTTTCGAGCTATCCCTGATTTGTAGAAAAGACTCAATTATCTACTGAGTTATGCATGTACTTTAAAAACAGAGTTTTATAAACAACAATGTAACATCCTTTAAAAGACTTTTTGAATTGATTTAATCACTTACTAAAGCATAAGAAATTCTTTAATGTGATGGTTATCACAGGTAAATATTAACACAATTAAATTGTGTTCAACTTGTATTCCCCCCCCCCCTTAAAAGCATTTAAAACCATTTAAAAGATAGATTATAGGGGTATAAACTCACCTTATGTGGGTGATTTAATTGAAGATTCGAGTAAGGATGATAAGTTCCACAAATGAAGTCCCGAGGCACAAATGAGTCCTAAATGACATATAATGATACATATATGTATACAATTAGTGTATATAACAACTAACATGTAAGGGAAACAACCTTAGGAACTAGGAAACACTCTCAATGGAGTGTTAGAATCACATATGATTGAATGAAGGGTGTTCACGGCCACACAAGGAGTGTTCACGGCCTTAGAATGGTCCACATCCATAGAACACATGATGTGTTCACGGCCCAAGCTTGATCTTATGAAGGGTTTACGGCCATGGATGGAGGGTTCACGGTCCAACCTTGCATTTAAGAAGGGTTCACGGCCCTATGAAGGGTTCACGGCCGTGAACTCTTGAAGATTCATGCAAATAAGAGTTTGTTTCATGGGTGGAAATCAAGTGTTTCTAATGGACAACAAGATGATGGATGAGATACTTACGTTTTGGAAGCCTTTAGAGTGTTCACGGTTGAAGATAGTTGAGAGAGAAAGGAATGTGTTCACGGCTAGAGTTCAAGAAGTGAAGAAAAATGAGTCAACTCTATATATATGAAGGATGTTCACGACCCAAAGATGGGTTCACGGCCGTGAACCTAGATGTGGCTGTGAACTCCTTTTTGATGGTGCTTCCGACTCGATTGCAACTCAATGAACTCAAGCTAACACTTCCTAACACACAATCCTTGAGTGTACTAGGCTTAGAAACTCTTAAAAGGACCCTTAACAAGGCTAAAAGGTAACAGAAACAAGTCTAACTTTCGATTGATTGAATTGACTTACAAGATAGAAATTTCGGGTTGTCACAGAACGCCACAACCACAGTACTGCTACCGGAGGTCCTGTGAGCAACCGGGATGACCGCCGGAGGCCGACGAATGGGCCATAATCGTTGTTACGAAGGGTCGTGAGTGAGCGGGAAGTCTCGGGTAAGGCCATCTGCCACCTCTCTCTCTCATCTCCTTCGCTCTTCTCGGTGGGTTGACGTCGTGTACGTCGGTAGTTGACAACGGTGACTCTATGGTTGCCGTTTTTGCTCGTTCCAACGTCCTCAGCCTCCTACTCGGTGGTTGGGAGCTATGGTCTCGTGCATTAAATAGATAAGTGTTGTTGTTAGAACCGTGAAGTGGTTGTGGGTGTTTGTTTGGCCAGAAAACCCGAAAAAAACCACCATGGTTGCCGCCATATCGTCTTCTTATGCCGCTGCCAACCACCGTGAGGAGGTGGCTGTATACGTGAATTAGTGTGTGTATGAGCGTATTTCATGAGCTTAATGCTGTATGGTTTTCTCTTGGCCAGGAAATCGATGGAAACTCATCACCACCACCGTGAGGTGGTGGCCGCCACCTTCTGCCGCCGTTCCGCCAGTGCTAGCCATCATCTCCGGTGGTTGTGGGCTTTCGGGGCATTTGGATTGCTCCTTGGAGTGCTTTTGGTGTTTTTTTGGCCAAAGATCATAACCACCACCACCGTGAGGTGGTGGCTGCTACCGTAAACCACCGCCAACCACCATTGTCCGAGGTGGTAGTGGGTGGTACCCGACCTCTTAGACTTTATTTAATGTAAAAACTTAACTATTGGATTAATTGGCTTGTAATTTGGTTGGAAACCCTAATTAGGGTTTAGAAAACCCTAATTTTGGAAATGTGAATTTCGGATTTGTCGGGACCCGCGTTTGGACTGTTGGATTTGTAATTTCGAATTACGCCTGAGCACATTGTTGTATTGGTCTAGTAGAGTGATGGACTTAATGTATTAAGTCTTTAATGGGTTAAGTAAGAACATTTAACCATAATCGTCATTTTATGTGAAAAACCCTAATTAGGTTTGGGGTTCTTGTTGAGCCATTTCTTGGACTAAGTTGTTGTGGGCCTTCGTGGGCCAATTAGGAACATATTTATGGACTAAGGAAATTTTTGGGCTTTAGGATAAGGTCCATTGGAAAGGTTTCCGCCTAATTTGGAAAATTGGGCCATAAGGTGGGCCATAATTGGGCCTTGATGATTATGAGATATTGGACCATCAGAACGCCAAGTGTTTGAACTAGAATAAATGGTTGGGCCTTAAGGTAAGACCATGTAGAGGTTTGGGCCCAATTTGGAAAATTGGGCCATATGATGGGCCTTGGTTGATTATTTGGCTTTTGGGCCTTCAGAGTGTGAGTTTGGGCCTTGGTTTTAAATCAAGCTAGGTTGGGGGTAAAGTAGTCTTTTTACCCCACGCATGGACTTATGGTTATGTAATGGAACCCAATTATTAATTGGGTGTTGTTTTGATGTTGACAGTTCGGGAATCTGTCAACCAGCAGCTGGAGTTTTATCCGCAGGAATTTAGCAGTGCGAAGTGAGTCTCCTCACCATACCAATGGGTCTAAGGCACCAAGGCCAACCCATTCAATTAGTTGTAGTATTTATTGTGGAATTACTACTGATATCCCTGGTATGCATGAATATGTGAATGTGCTAGTACTTATTGGTTGATATGTGAAGACCCCAGGGAGAGCCCGTGGCAGCTTGATATCAGACCATGGGGGAGCCCATGGTATTCTAGGTAAAGACCATGGGGGAGCCCATGGCAAGTAGGTATAAGACCCTCGGGCGAGCCCACGACAAGTAGGTATAAGACCCTGGGGGGAGCCCACGACATCCTGGAGTAAGACCCTGGAGGGAGTCCACGACATCCATATGTGTTTGTATGCATGACTTGTATGATTGACATGGGTTATATGATTATGTGGATTGTATGGGGTATGTTATGGGGAACTCACTAAGCTTCGTGCTTATAGTTTTGTTTATGGTTTAGGTATCAATTGTTTGGAAAGGAAGGGCCCGACTCGATCGCAGCGCGTACACTTGTGTTTTCCGCATGATGTGATTTTGGGATGTAACTCTGATAAATGTTTTAATTAAGCAATGTTTTGGAAAGTTTGGATTTAAATGATATCTGTGTTTTAACTATAATAAAAATAAAATTTTTACCCTAGATTTTTGGGTCGTTACAAGTTGGTATCAGAGCCTTGGTTTGAGGGATTCGAACATACATTCGGGTGTGTCTGAACTCAAACTGAGGATATGTAAAGTTTTCAAAAGAAAAAGAATGTTTTCAAGGAAAGAATCTTTTAAGACAAGAAAGGGTGTGGTGCATGCAATCGGCCAAGCTCAAGTAAGTTTTCCCCAGAATACCCATATATGTTATCTGTTATGACTTCATTTATGAATCTGTGAATCGCATGCTAGTTAGGGCTAGGAGAGATCCCATTATATGTTGTATGAGCTGGTAGACTTGCATGCTAGTGCTCAGTAGTCAACAATAGATTGCCCTGATATGTGATGCTTGTAGCCTTGGAGACACTGGATGTTGTGCTGGAATGGGAATGACTTTTGGTATTAAAACTGCTAAATGTATGCTTTAAAAATGTATACAGTTAGAATCTTATAGCCTTAGAATAATTGATTTGGCCTTATTTCCTATTCCTTGTTTGGTTGTGGTCCTAGGGTAGGGTCTATTATTCGACAGTCTATTAGATCATGTTTTGTGTATAATTTGCATGCATAAGGCAGCCGGTAGTGAGGATGGATGTGGATAGAATGAGTCGTATGTGGGCTGGATGTTCTATGATAGTTCATGAGTTGGAGAGTTACTGCACGAATGTTGCTTGCTTTGTGGTTTGTGGAACTCTTGAATGATGGGAGTCAGCTACTAAGTGAATATAACGATATTCCGTAGGTGGATGGCTGGCATCATGGGGAGTTCTTCAGCAGCTGATGGCAGGGTGAGGTTGGGAATATAGGAAAGCCTAGGATATGTTCCAGTGAGTTAGTGGGGCAGTTCGGTGAGGTTGGGAGGCGAAGATTTGCTTCGGTAGGTATCGTGCTGCTGTTTAGTAGATATTTGGTTCATCGGTGGTGTAGGTGACTTAGAGGATTCGGGAGGATTGCCGAGGAAAGTATGGATAGGTGTGGAAGGTAGTATTAGGACCGTACTACTGAAAGCACATGATCCATACTCGAATCAGTGAGAGTCTTGGAGAATCTAAGAAGCTTATGGGAAGGTGAATTATTGGTTATGCTCTGATCGTGGGGACAACTGTTTTGCTAGATGAGGACGAGCACACATGGTGAAGGACCAGGGTTTGGTCCCGGCTCCGATGGTGAGCCAGTTAGTGGAAGGACTTTCAGGGATTTAAGTTCACTTTGGATTAAGGAGATGGAAAGTATTTTCCACACTAGTTCCTGTTGGATTAGGTGTCTAAGCCCATAACTATAATCTTTATGTACTTGACCCGAGAGTAGCATGGTCCATTTGGGTTACCTTCACCAGGACAATTTGATAGGATGGACTTTTGAGGAAATGTTATTTATGATTTATTAATATATTATAAGTTCTAATATATTAATATGAAATCATATGATTTAATTAGTATTGATCAAGAATTAATTTGGAATTAATTTAGTGATCAAAAGAGACTAATTAAACTAATGGGGACTAATTGTGTACAATAATTATATATATATATATATATATATATATATATATATATATATATATATGTATATATATATATATATATATATATATATATATATATATATATATATATATATATAGTTTGGGCTTATGATACATGATGGACTAGGTTTATGGAAGAATCCATAAAGTGTTAGCCCACTTGATTCATGGATCGTCGATAATAATACCAAGGGTAAGGATTAGGGTTTACCCATGACCCTTGGATTCCTACACTATATATATGACACCCTTTGGCCTAAAATGGGTTTAACATTCTTGGAGAATCATAGAACCGAATTTTAGTGCTCCATATTCTCTCTCAAAAAACCTGCATTTTTTCATGGTGTTTGTGAACCATTTGAGATGCAACATTTGAGGCACTAAGTTCTTAAAGGCCAAAACTACAAGCTACAACAAATAGGTAATTTTATAACTCATTTCTATGAGGTTTATGTCAATTGTATGCTAGTTGTAGGCTTAATGCTTTGGAAACAATATTGCATGTATAATTAGAGAAAACATAGATCCAAAACTTTTAGGGTTGTATGTGCACCATATGATGTTGTAGTATACAAAACCCAACAGTGGTATTAGAGACATGGGTTGTTTTCTGTTATGTTTGATGCTTGCTTAATTTTCAAAGCTGGAAAAATCGATTTTCTGCAGTCTGACAGATGAAGTCCCCGAGTCCATGAATAGACTCGACGAGTCCACTCAGTAAAACATCAACTCGGCGAATCCAGTTCATGTACTCGACGAGTTGGTGTCCCTGTTTGCAGAATTTCGAGTTTTTGGCCAAAAATGGATAGGATGATTACAACAAACTGTTTTGTAAACATAAAAATTGTATTCTCTGAGTTGGTAATGATAATCCTCATCCATTTAAAAGAAAATTATCAAATATTTAGATAATAAGATGATTATTTGTAATATTTGATATGAATTGCCTTTCTATGAGTTAGATTAGATCAATAGAAAGTTATATGATAATTGTTGTTAATCAAAAATTGATCTAAATTGTTCTTGATATAAGTTTTGTAACTTGTCCTCAAGTTATATGAAAGGTCTCATTCATGAACTTTAAAACTCATAAATTCCATAAGTTATGTAAAATGAAAGTCTCATTTTTAAATGGTTTTAAGGTCTTCCATAACTTGTCCTCAAGTTATGGAACATGAAAAGTTTTTCATAAAAACCACATTAAACTCATAAGTTATGGAAGCCAAAAGTTTTTGAAAAGTTCAAAACTTGCCCTCAAGTTTTGGAATTTGTAAAGTCATACTTATGAATACTTTAATTCCAAAGCCTATAATTTTAGAAGTTAAAATTCAACCCTTATATTATTATTATATTAACAGTTAATACGTATATATATGTATACGAGTAAGTCAGTCTTACCATTAGTAGGTCTCATTCACAAAGCCAGTCTATAAGGGGGTATAAGGTTACTGCCTATAAATGGCAGTTGAATGGGTGTCCACTCTCACCCACCGCTTTCTTGACTGGTGGAGGGTCATTAGTCGAACGGGTAGGATAGGACACTAATTCTCAATATAAGTAAAATGATAATTATAAAGTAACTAAAGTTTTATTAAATTCCCAATCTTAGTTACTTGAGGAAAAATGTGAATATGGTTCTATCCCATAAAATTTCACTTTGCATCTTGTTCAGTCGTTAGTGGAGCGTGTGTGGTTAACTGTCACACTAGTCTGGGATTGACAGTGCGTGGCAAAGGGTAGCTTGATGTTAATCATGGATCAATGGAGCGTGTGTGGTTAACCGGCACATTGATTGGATGATGTGTAACAGTAAGTGTACCAAGCTAATTTTCATGGTTATTCACACCTTGTTTGTGATCCTCGGCATCCCAGTCACAAACTTGAAGGGCATAATCAAGATTTAAACATGCCATTGAAAAGTTCAATGAATCTCAAAGGATCTAGGAATTTCAATCCAATTAAAACCTAAAATTCGTTTTCGTTTTGAATGGTGGAAATTGGTAAATCGTCATTTACCTACCTTCAAATATTTTGCAATTGGATTACGACATCCCTCTTCCAAATTGTAAAATATTGTGTTGGGTCCTAGCCTTAATATTTCATTTGGGTGTTATATTAAGGACTTAAATCAACTAACTTGAATTTCTCCCTGATAGATGTCTAGTTCTGGCAACTATGATCTTCCTTATCCTTTTGGAAAAAGCTTTCCTAATGAAGATGATATCCCACATGGCGATCATGGTGAAAGATTAATCCCTTTGTCATGCATTAATGGGACTGGAAATCATACTTCACTTCCTCCACCCCTTCCAATTATTATCCCTAACCCACAAGTTCAAAGACTTGAAAATTTCAAGGTCACTCAAGCCTTATTGGCAAGCAAACACAAAGATGGAAAGTCTGTATGTGCTCACATCTTGGAGATGAAGTTACGTATTGACAGGTTGGGAGAGTTAGGTGTCAAAGTCTCGACGAAGTTGGCTATTGACTGGGTTCTTCAATCACTTCCTGAGTTATATAGTGAGTTCATTAAAGATTACTATATGACAGACTGCGACATGAGCCTTATTGATCTTACCTATTTTCTTGTTGCTGCTGAATCAGCAATGATTTGACGCACTGGTAAAGCAGATTTGATTGGAAGATCTACTCTCCAAACTTCCATGGACATTGACAATGGTAACATTGGAAGTCCATAAAAGCTTTATCTTCCCAATGTGAAAGAATTCAGTTGTTTTATTTCCATTTAAAGGGACATTGGTTGCGAAGATGCCATATTTACCTGAAAGATCGCAAGGATGGTAAAGTCAAAATGTTTGATTCTACTTCAGGTAAGTCCACTATCTAACTTTATTAAGTTCCTATTTGGAGATTCCTAATACATGATGTAATGTAATTACATTTTGATATTTTGAAGGATCGAAGAAAAGCAAGGAAGCTTAAAGAAAGAGTAAGTTGATTCTGATCGCGAACAGTTGGATTTCGATAGCATGGTTTGGTGATCATAATTTTTTAGTTGTTGCTTAAGAGTTGTGACAGATTGCTTAGGAATAGATAACAACATAGTTTTCATTTATAATTGCATTGTAAGGAAAAGTTTTTCTGCAATTTTATAAATAAAGAAAAGTTTTTTATTTTATCTTATTTTAAGTTTCCTTACAATGGCATTTGAGAAAATTGTTGTTTATATGTTTCCATTGATAGCAATATTGGAAAATGCATTTGATTCTTTCGTTTGGGGTATTGTCATAATTTACCAAATAAGGAAAGATTCTCATCACCCAAGTTTCAATTGGATAGAAATTTGGAATCATGCAACTTGTATTGTATGATGAATGAGAATTTTCATCTTTGGGAAATTAAGACTAATTCCTTGTTCACATTATATGTGAGTCAAGTTACACTTGGTTGTGCGCTGGTCAGGTCCACCACAAAGAACGATAAAACTATTCGTTATGATTTACTAGAGTTTAGTAAATATGGTTATACTTACAAGATTAAGTGTAATTCTGAAACGTTGGAAAAAGTTTCAATGTATGGCAAAACGAATGAGAAAAATCAAATTAGGCAGAAAGAAAAAAGTTTCTCCAATCTGAAAAGATGGGAGAGTACTTTAGTATCGTGTTTTATGATCATCTTAATGATTATGAAAAATCATATCATAATTGATCCTCTAAGGATATCTTAGTGCATTTATATGGCTAAGGAGAGGAATCGTGAATTGTTGAAATGATTAAATCAAAAAGATGAGTCATACTTCGTTCCAAAAACAAGTCTTAGAGTAACATTCCAAGATCTAGCCTTGAGTGACACAATCTTAAGAAAGGTTTAGAACACTTATCAAATGTAAAGTAAAATGTTTTCTACTCTTGTACATTTGAAATTGGTAAGTTGTTTGTCTTGATAAGACCAACTAAGACCAATTGTGTGAAGTGTTTGTCGTGATAAGATACCACACTAACTCTTGAATATTTGTTTGCCAAGAATGTTTCTTGACATAGAGAATCTTATATGTCATGAGGTCAGAGGGAGTCTTAAAGATCTTGAAAAAGTTTCAAGAACTAATCAAGAATAAAACCTATTGTTTATCACTAGCACACGACTTGAGGTTTATAACCTATCGTGTTGACATATTCTTATTTCTGTACCCATTCCAGTTGATTGACTATGCATGTGAGTTCTATGAGTTCTCATTTGTTTGCATAACAACCTGGAAGCAATGGTGGGCCTTTGTGCTGCCAAGTGGCAAGAAATTAAGATTGAACAAGTTCAGTCCATATGAGTTTGGATTTGTCACTAACCTTGTCTTGAGATTATGGTTATGATATATTCACATGGATAGGAACACATACACCATAAATATCTAAGTGTCATAAGGTTTCTCTACAATTCGTGAAAATGATTGTGAGGAAACGCTTTCACTAAGTAGATTTTAAGGAGATAGCAATTGTGGTATTTGCATTCTCAAATTCGATTATGATTACGGCATCCCTCTTCATAGTTCGAATTGTGAGAAATGGAAAAAAGGTCTAAACATTTGAGACTTATTCTTGTAAGTTTTAAAATTGTTTAGACACACATGTGAGCTATCTAAAGAAAGGTGTATGATTTTGAGAAGCCTAGATAAAGTCTTATCGAAGAATCTCGTCTCAGAAATCTGAATTTTGGTAAGGAAGTCAATAAGTATTAATTTCTAGAAGTCCAACTGATTTCTGGGTACATGTCAAAGCTAGTGGGAGCATAAGTGTTATGCTAGTAAGATAATAATTATTATGCTAGTGGGAGCATAATTATTATGGTAAGTGTTGCAAGTTAGCAATGTTAATTATAGAAAACAAAAGTTTCAATTCGCAAAGTTGTAGGGTTTGAAAAGTTCTTTTGCTATAATTAAGGGAGAGAAAATTATACTTCATTCGAATTCTAAATCCTTAGATTGAGATTTTAATCAAGTATAGTCAAAGATATATATGAATGTTATGTTGAAAAGATTCGACATAAGAAAATTCTATATATGGAAATATTATTGCAAGAGACTGGTAAAGTATCACGTCTTTATGTGAGACATTATGAATCGTATCCCATATGCTTCGGGTATAGGATCGATTGCATATGGTATAATATTTATTTGTTCTGAATTTTCCAGATGCCTAGGGCATTAAGAGGGAAAAAGGACTAGAACTGGACATGACTAAAATGGTTAAGCAATTGTCGAGGACAATCTGAGTTTTACCAAAGATTGGTTGCTCATGGACAATTGGAAGTATAGTGTTAATTTTAGAAGGACCATATTGACATATTCTGAAAAAAGGCAACTCTTGTTCAAAAGTGATAGTCAAAATGGGAATATGGAAATGTTTCCATAAGTGGAAATTATTCTTTAAAATCTGTGTAAGATTAGAAAACTTAATGCAAGAAGGATGTTCAAATGAATGTACTTTGAATGTGAGACTTCGTTTCCATGGAATTGCTCTCCATTGGAATACTTTCTAATGTCTGTTTCCAAGTCTTTGTGACTTTTGTGCATAGTCATCACAAGAGGATCATTGCATGTAAGTTTAGAATTTGACAGATTACAATAAATTGGCAAGATTTTGGTATTCTTACATTTACGATAAGGATTTGGAATTGTGAAATGAGCATCATTGAAAGGTTCTCAATTGATCTATTTCACAAAGAAAGGACCATAAGTAAACATAGTGTGCATGCTTGGAGCATGGCATAACTATTGATTTAATTCAAGTATTAAGTTGATTATTCGAAACATTATACAATGAATAATGAGTAATCAATATGGCGATTAAATAAAAGGTGTTTTATTTACACTCAAAAGTTTTGGGGCCATATAGGGTTAGTATTATTCTTGTGTTTCACTTTGCATGTTTTGACTTCCCGAATAACTAGGTTATTCAAACCATCCACAGTCGATCATACTTTGGAAGTAGGTATTGAGGCAAGACTGTCATGAATGGGTATGTAGATTTGTGTAAAGGCGTTTAGGCATCGCACAAGTTTGCTGCAGTGTTCATGAGTACTCTGGAATAAGATTCAAGTATTGGATTAAACCCACGCTCATCTGAATCACTTCATGGATTTTATCACTAGTGATTGTGAGACGATAATATCATATATTATTGAAACCAAGACATGTGATTTGTAGTTTACAAGTCGGTTGCACATTGACATATGTAAACGCACAAGTAACTTGGTGTGATAAAACATATTGTTGTGTGTGATTTGATGAGTAAGTACAAGCAAGCATTTGAGTCGAAGTTTATCCATTCCTTTTACCCTTAGAGGGATAAAAGAGATATTTGTGGGCTCCTCGATGATTTAGTGATGACAACCCCAAGTGCTTGGCCAAGCCTGGACTGATTTGATTTGTTCAACTAGTCGGTCGTCATAAATCGTAAATCGGGAAACAACAGATGGACAGAGAGAATGATTATGATCTATGTCTCTGTCCATATGATATATTATAGAATGGAGGAATATATGATCCTTTATCTAATGGACACGTCATTGACTGTGTCAGAGTTCGACATCGGCTTTTAAGAGCTATGATTGCTAGTCGGGATTTTGGAGTCGTACTTGCAATAATAGTTATTAGACTTATCCAAGTGGGAGACTGTTGGATTAGGTGGCTAAGCCCATAACTATAATTGGTAAGTACTTGACCCGAGAGTAGCATGGTCCATTTGAGTTGCCTTCAGCAGGACAACTTGATAGGATGGACTTTTGAGAAAAGGTCATTTATGATTTATTAATATATTATAAGTTTTAATATATTAATATGAAATCATATGATTTAATTAGTAATGATCAAGAATTAATTTGGAATTAATTTAGTGATCAAAAGAGACTAATTAAATTAATGGGGACTAATTGTGTAAATTAGTTATATATATATATATATATATATATATATATATATATGTGTGTGTGTATGTATATATATATATATATATATATATATATATATATATATATATATATAGTTTGGGCTTATGATACATGATGGACTAAGTTTATGGAAGAATCCATAAAGAGTTAGCCCACTTGATTCATGGATCATCGATAATAAGCCCAAGGGTAAGGATTAGGGTTTACCCATGACCCTTGGATTCCTACATAATATATGACACCCCTTTGGCCTAAAATGGGTTGAACAGTCTTAGAGAATCATAGAACCGAATTTTAGTGCTCCATATGCTCTCTCAAAACTCCTGCATTTGTTCATGGTGTTTGTGAACCATTTGAGGTGCAACATTTGAGGCACTAAGTTCTTAAAGGCCAAAACTAGAAGCTACAACAAAGAGGTAATTCTATAACTCATTTATATGAGGTTTATGTCAATTGTATGCTAGTTGTAGGCTTAATTCTTTGGAAACAATATTCCATGTATAATTAGAGAAAACATAGATCCAAAGCTTTTAGGGTTGTATGTGCACCATAGGATGTTGTAGTATACAAAACCCAACAGTTCCTACCCCTGAGGAGATAAGGTTCAGTTCACCTTGGATCTCTTGTACCGGGTGGCAAGGATTGATTGTGAGATCTTTTGCGCTTTCGAGATTGGAGACTGTGTCTTGGGAATAGTTTGTAGCCCGGTTTAGGGCAGAGGCTGCTCTTGCTATTGCAGTTCAGCCGTAGACGATTGAGTTGGTAAGTGTGTCAGGGTGCGAGACCCTGAATGATATGATTTCTAGATCCCGAGAGCAGGAGATTGATTTGGAGAACATTGGGAAGAGGGGACTGTTGGGTTTTGAGCATTCTAACACTTCCTAAGTGTACATGCAACCCTATTAAACCTTGGATCTATGTTTGTCTAAGATACATGCAAAATATTATTTTCCAAGGTTTATAACCTATCTAGCATGGCATGGGGTACTTTTAAACATAAAAGAACTAGATGAGTTACATACCTTTTGTTGATTGTTGATTCCTTGGAGTTTGAGAGCCAAGCACCAATAATGTGAATGCCTCAAATGGAAATCACAAATCACCACAAACTTGGAAAATGTATGAGAGAGTATACTAACTCTTGATTTTGGCCACCACACTTACACACACACTAGTGTCTTTTTCATGCAACATAAGCTTGTTTATATAGTGTGCATGGTTAGGGTGAAACCCTAATAACCCATGTCTTTTCCTCTTCCAAGGATCCATGGGTTAAAAGCTCCATGGATCATCCATGGACTTCCATATAAGCTTAGCCCACTAACAAATAAGCATTAGCCCACACCATATAAATACAATAGCCCATGATTTAATTAGTCTTCCTTTTAATCACTAAATCAATTCATAATTAATTCAAGATTAAAACTAATTAAATAACATGACTTTATATTAATATATTATAAGTTATAATATATTAATAAATCGTAAGTATACAATTCTCATAAAATTATCCATAAACAGTTTGGGTGAAGTGCAACCCAAATGGACCATGCCGGGTCGGGTCAAGTATATACCAAATAACTTATGGACTTAGACACCTTATCCAACAGTCTCCCACTTGGATAAGTCTAATAACTGTATTTGCGTATGTTACTTCAGGAACCAACCAGCAATCGTAGCTCTCGAAAACTCTGTTGAACTATGAAGCGCCATTTTAGATAAGTGATCATATAATCCTCTGTTCTCATGATATCAGCCGGACAAATACATGGAACAACGTCGTACTTATTGTCCAGCAGTTTGTTTCCCGATTTCCGATTTGTTTGACAAAGAACTAAATTGAACACATCAATTAGGTTCTGACCGGGCCCGGTACATAGGTCAAAACAAAATCATCGAGGGGCCCAGATATCGCTTCTAATCCTCCAAGGACTAGAAGGAACAGATAAACTTCGACTCATATACTTGTTTCTACTACTTGTTGAATTATACACAAAGGCACGTTTTATAACATCAAGTTACTGATGCATTTACGTGCAATCAATGCACAACCAACTCATAGGTAACAACTCATATCTCTAGGTTTGAAGACTTATATGATATTACCGTCTCACGATCACTCGAGATAAATTCCATGAAGTGATACAAGTGAGCGTGGGTTGAATCCAATACTCATAACTTATGAGCACTCATGAGTGTTGTAGCCATGTCCAACATCTTAGACCTCTACAACCAACTCATGACAGTCTTGATTCATATCTACTTCCAACATATGACCGACTGTGGATGGTTTGAATAACTTAATCATTCGGAAAGAATAACCTAGTTATTATGGAAGTCAAAACATGCAAAGTGAAACACAATAATAATCGAATCCAATATGGTCTCAGAACCCTTTTGAATATAAATAAAACCACCTTTTATTTATCACCATATTGATTACACATTATTCATTGTATAATGTTTCAAATAATCAACTTAATACTTGAACAAAAAACAACAGTCGTCCCATGCTCCTAGCATGTACACTTTGTTTTTTCTAAACAATAGTTATGCCATACTCCAAGTATGCACACTATGTTTGTCTACGATCTTTACTTTGTGAAATAGATCAATTAAACATGATTCCAATGATGCTCATTTCACAATCCCAAATCCTTATTGTAAATGTAAGAATTCCCAATTCCTACCATTTACCAAAAACCTGTTAGATTTTAAACTTATATGCACTAATCCTCTCGTAATGATTATGCACAAGGTCACCAAAACCTTGTCATCAGTCATTACAGAGGATTCCAAAGGAGATCAACTCTATGGAAACGAACTCTCATATTCAAAGTACATTGCTTTGAACATCCTTCTTGCATAAAAGTTTCTAATCTTACACAGATTGAACAACTTCCACCTATGGAGACATTTCCATAGTCCCATTTCGACTATCACTTCCGAACAAGAGTTACCTCTTTTCATAATATGTCAATATGGTCCTTTCCAACAATTTACATCATACTTCCAACTGTCCCTGAGCAACCAATCTTTGGTGAACCTTAGATTGTCCTCGACAATTGCTTAATCATATTAGTCATATCCGGTTCTATTCCTTTTTCCCTCTTAATGCTCTAAGCATTTTGAAAAATTTAGAACGGATGAATATTATAGCACATGTGACCGATCCTATATCCGAAGCATATGGGACACGATTCATGATGTCTCACATAAAGACCTGATACTAGATCAGTCTTTTGCTACAATATTTTTTTATTTGCCATGTTTTCAAAAATCGACTATGAAGAGGGATGCCGTAATCATAATTGAATTTGAGAACGCAATATATATAGAATTTCCTTATGTTGGACCATTCCAGCATAAAATTCATATATATATCCTTGACTAAAGACGATTAAAAACTCAATCTAAGCTTTTAGAATTGAAATGAAGTATAATTTCCTCTCCCTTAATTATAGCAAAACAACCTTTTCAACCCCTACAACTTTATGAATTGAAACCTTTTGTTTTTCCATAATTAACATTGCTAACTTGCAACACTAAACATAATAATCATGCTCCCACTAACATGATGATTATCAGCATAACACTTATGCTCCCACTAGCTCTGACATATTTCCAGAAATCAGCTGGACTTCTGAAATTTAGATTCGTACACCCTTTATTAGATAGCTCACATGTGTGTCTAAACAATTTCCAGAACTATGAAAAGGGATGCCGTAATCATAGTCTTAATTGTTTAGACCTTTGCCATTTCTCACAAGTCCATGTTAGTGTGCCGGTTAACCACACACGCTCCACTAACGACTTTGAGAATGCAAACATCACAATTGCTATCTACTTAAAATCTTCTTAGTGAAAGCATTTCCTCACCATCATTTTCATGAATCGGAGAGAAACCTTATGACACTTAGATTTTATGGTGTATGAGTTCCTATCCATGTGAATTTGTCAAAACCATAATCACAAGACTAGGTTAGTAACAAATTCAGCCTTACATGGATTGAACTTGTTCAATCTTAATTTCTTTATTAAAATGTGGAAAAATATTCCTTACAATGCATCTTCAAATGAAAACTATGCTATTACATATTTCTTAGCAATCTATCATAACTTTTAAGTAGTGGCTCAAAAATCCGATCCTCGAACCATGCAATAGAAATCCATCTTCGTGATCAGATTCAGCACACTCTTATTTTAACCTTCGTTTTGCTCGATCCTGCTAAACATCAAGATGCAACCTAGTCACATCATGTAATAAGAATCAACAATTAGGAATTTTAACAAAGTTAGATAGTGGACTTACCTGAAGCCGAGTCAAACATTTTGTCTCTACTTGCTTTCAAATATTTCAGGTATTCAAGGCAGCTTCGCTTCCAATGTCCCTTCTCATGACAATAAAAACATATAGACTCTTTGGGAATGGTACACGAGACAATCACAGACTTAGCCTTTCCCTTTACCTTTTGGTCAACCGGGTTGACCAAGGCCGATCCCCTTCCATTGGGACGAGAAAGATTTTCTGGACTTCCAATGTTACCATTGTCCATGTCCATGGAAGTTTGAGAAATAGATTTTCCATCAATTTTTGCTTGACCATTGCGCCAAATCATTGCTGATTCAGCAGCAACAAGCAAATAAGAAAGATCTATTAGGGTTATTTCGGGATCTGTCATATGGTAGTCTTTAATAAACTCACCATACGACTCAGGAAGTGACTGAAGAACCCAGTCAACAGCGAACTTCCTTGAAATAACAGCACCCAACATTCTCAACTTGTCTATGTGTGACTTCATTCCTAAGACATGAGTGCACACAGGTCTTCCATCTTTATGTTTCATTTCTAGTAGAGCTTGAGTGATCTTGAACCTTTCAAGTCTTCGGGCTTGTGGGTCAGGGAGAATAAATGGAGGAGGTGGGGGGAGTGAAGCATGATGTTGAGGGACATCATCTTCAAGAGGAAAGCTTGTTTCAAGCGATTTGGGAAGATCATAGTTGTCTGAACCAGACATCTACAATGGGAGAAAATCAAGTTAGTTGATTCAAGTCCTTAATATAACACCCAATATGAAATATTAAGGCTAGGACCCAACACAATATTTTATAACTTGGAAGAGGGATGCCGTAATCCAAGCTATAAAATATTTGAAGGTAGGTGAATGACGATTCACCAATTTCCACCATGAAAAACGAAATAATTTATTAGGTTTTAATTGGATTTGAAACTCCTAGATCCTTTGAGATTCATTGAACTTTTCAATGGCATGTTTCAATCTCGATTGTGCCCTTCAGGTTTTGTGACTGGGATGCCGAGGATCATAAAACAAGGTGTGAATAACCATGCAAACTCACTTGGTACCCTTAATATTATCACCTAATCGATGTGCCGGTTAACCACACACGCTCCACCGATCTATGATAAACATTAAGTCACCCTTCGTGATCCTTACTAGTCCAAGTTAGTGTGCCGGTTAACCACACACGCTCCACCAACGACTTGGTAAGGTACAAAGTGTGAATTTCATGGGTTAGCACCATATTCACATTTTCCTAAAGTAACTAAGATTGGGAATTTATAAAAGGTTTAGTTACTTTATAATATTCATTATACTTTTAATGAGAATTTAAAGTCATTGTCCTACCCGTTCGGCTAACGACCCTCCACCGATCAAGGAAGCGGTGGGTGAGAATGGACACCCATTAAGTTGCCATTTTATAGGCAACAACCTTATACCCCCCTTATAGACCGGCTTCGTGAATGAGGCCTACTAACGGTAAAACGACTTGATCTTATACATATATATAATAATTAACCATTAATGTTATAAATAGTATAAGGGTTGAATTTTAACTTTTAAAACTCTAAGGGTTTGGAATTAAAGTTTATTAAAGTGTGTGAAACTTTACAAATTCCAAAACTTGAGGGCAAGTTTTGTAACTATCCAAAACTTTTCATTTCATAACTTATGAATTAAAGGTTCATAAAAATGAAGACTCTTCATTTTATGTAACTTATGTGTTTTAAGTGTGTGTTTAAAAGAAGTGACCTTTTGGATATCCATAACTTGAGGACAAATTATGGACTCCATTAAAACACATAAATGATCAAGAATTAATCCTAAACAATTCAGCAAATAATTCCTATCATCTTCTAAATTCATAAGAACATGAACATGATCATCAAAGTTTCAAGAATTATATGAACACATACAAAGCATGAAATTTTGATATAAGCTATTGTAAATGGATTAGAACTACCATTACACCAACTAAAACAAGTTTTAAAACACCAAAACAGTTTAGGGTAATGTTTCTAGTCCATTTCCAGCAGCAAAAGTCGAAAATCTGCATTCTGAGGCTCCTACTCGCCGAGTGCACGAACCTACTCGGCGAGTAGGATGAGCTTACACATGAACTCGGCGAGTCCCCCCATGGACTCGGCGAGTTCATCAGTCAGACAGCAAAAAATCGACTTTTTATCACTATTCTGCATCAAGTATCAAACAAACAAGCCTAGGCTCTGATACCACTGTTGGGTTTTGAGCATTCTAATACTTCCTAAGTGTACATGCAACCCTATTAAACCTTGGATCTATGTTTGTCTAAGATACATGCAAAATATTATTTTCCAAGGTTTATAACCTATCTAGCATGGCATTGGGTACTTTTAAACATAAAAGAACTAGATGAGTTACATACCTTTTGTTGATTGTTGATTCCTTGGAGTTTGAGAGTCAAGCACCAATAATGTGAATGCCTCAAATGGAAATCACAAATCACCACAAACTTGGAAAATGTATGAGAGAGTATACTAACTCTTGATTTTGGCCACCACACTTACACACACACTAGTGTCTTTTTCATGCAACATAAGCTTGTTTATATAGTGTGCATGGTTAGGGTGAAACCCTAATAACCCATGTCTTTTCCTCTTCCAAGGATCCATGGGTTAAAAGCTCCATGGATCATCCATGGACTTCCATATAAGCTTAGCCCATTAACAAATGAGCATTAGCCCACACCATATAAATACAATAGCCCATGATTTAATTAGTCTTCCTTTTAATCACTAAATCAATTCATAATTAATTCAAGATTAAAACTAATTAAATAACATGACTTTATATTAATATATTATAACTTATAATATATTAATAAATCGTAAGTATACAATTCTCATAAAATTATCCATAAACAGTTTGGGTGAAGTGCAACCCAAATGGACCATGCCGGGTCGGGTCAAGTATATACCAAATAAGTTATGGACTTAGACACCTTATCCAACAGGGACCAGATCACGTGCATACATTAGAAGGTCACAGGAAGAGACCCAAGAGTTCAGATCAACTTTTGAGAGGCCAGCAGGGCCGGATTCAGTGCAGCACTTGCATGAAACTACACGATGGAGTTTTCGTTCCAAAGGTTTGGGTAAGTGTACCTCTGGGTTTGTTCCCTACTTGTTTTTGGGCTATATCTTCAAGTGATGTCATATGCCATTTTCATGACGTGAATTATTAGTGGTTAACAAAAGGTCATATCCCTATTTGCAGGTTGGGAGTGTTCAGTATTATCTTGGTTTATGGTCGAGATCGGTTCAGGGATATTAAGTGGAAGGTCTGCGGACAGGGTTCCGTAGGATGGTTATTCAGAATCGTTAGGATTCGGTGGTTTTAGTAACCGCTATTGATTGGCTAATGGAAGCGCCAAGGGAAGTGGCTTATTGCTAAGGTATTGGTTGGAACATCCTGTCTTTTGGTCTTCAAGATTTGAGTGTGGTATTATTTCAAGCATCAGGGCTATCGGTTTCGCTAGGATTCGGGAAGTGTTCATCTACTCTTTAGTAGTTGTGTGGTCCTTGGGGGATTGGCTAGTAATGGAGCACTAGTTGATAAGCACTAGTTGTCATCGGGTCAATCGTTGTAAGGTTAGAAGGATTGGGAATCCTTCAATTCTCGTGTGCTTTGGGAATTTAGTCGATTCAAAGTGGGGAATAATCATTCACGTATTCAGGATCGGGAGCGGTTATGAAAATAGGATGAGTTTCGCATCCTCGTCAAAGAGGTGGGCGGCCCAAGGGCTGTTTAGTTTTAGGTTGTCTGAGTTTAGAGTTCGGTAAAACATCCCAGCATATGAGTTGCATCTTCTTGGTGCTTGATAGCAGAATTTGAGGAAACAGGTTGGGGTTCCAGTCATGAATTGAGTTCAGCTGGGTGTTTGTGTCACACCCCGATCCTTGTCGGAATCGATCGAGGCGTGATATATTGTTCAAAGTCTCATGACAACTATGTTATAATATGATTAGATTCAATTAAGTACTAAGTATGCAAACAAGATCCACAACATACAAATACAAATCCAAATATGAACAACATTTATTACATCAAATTTAAATAGTCTTGTGGATTTCTAAGGCACAACCTATTTTTCATCAACTTCATTCTTCAAATCTGCATCATGGGTAAAAACAGGTCAACTACGAGAGTTGGTGAGTAATCTAATTTTAGTAGAGAAAATTGTGAAGTTGAAACCTTTATAATTGGAAATTTGTTTTCTTTTGAAGTCGGCAAACAATTGTATTTGAGATAACGGTTTATAAATCAAAAATTGATTAACAAATGATAACAACAACAATAAGTCCTCACCCTATGTATACATATGTATATATATATAAATATATATAGGATGGAGCATCTAATCATCATACACACTCAACCACGTGCGATCAATCACCTTAGCGTCCCAAGGCGGGGTGGTCAACCCAATAGCGCTATTATTGTCCATAACGTACCTCAAGAATACGGGCATAGTCATGGAGATTAGACTAAAAATGATAATGCACTACAAGTACATGTAGCGTAAACAAACAATAGTTATACAATTAATGACTCACGTATAAATGTCCCAACAATGTCTCAATTGTGATAAAACAATAAAATGAAGTTGGAACATATTAGAACCACATGATACACCCCAAAAGTATTGAAAATTATAAAGTATGGGGTAGATTACTCACATTAGTCCCAAAACGAAATGCGTGTGTCGTACGATAGACGATTCGTGTCAAAATGGCGTAGAACCTAATATAATTAATAGTTTTGGTTTAGGAACTGCTAAACGAGAATGGAGTATTAATACAAATAATTAGACACATATTCTTATATTAGATGAATTAACAATAATTCATTTTGATTATCATATTAATGTATTTATTTGTTAAATGAATTACTTACTTTGCATAATTAATTTATATTTTCAATTTAGGCCAGATTTTAATAATTTCTTATTAAAATAATAACTTGCCCAATTATAATTATTTACAGATTTTAACAATTATTTATATGAAATAATCATTAAAATGCATTTTTACATGCTTAAATACTTAGGAAAATAGTTTTAAATAGTAAACAGTATTGAAAAATTATGAAATTATTAGGAAATCATTATTTCATACAATATGAATTACTGTAAAATTTGTATATTTTTCTGAACTGTTTAATATTTATTTAATATTTTAATGATTAAACAACACAAAATTCGAGAAAAATAGTAAATGATTCTCAAAAAATCTGTAAAATTAACCATAGTCTTATAACATGATGTAGAGCTCAGTGTATAAGTTTCAGATATTTGTGACTATGGGAAGTATTTTTTATATATTTCATTATTAATTAATCAATAAAATCATAAATAATAGTAAAAAGTAATATAAATGCATGAAACTTCATATATCATGTTTAATCAGTATACAGGTCCTCCCAGAATTTTCTTAGAATTTATTGAATGCAAAAAGTATTTTATGTGAATTATTGCCCTACTTTATTGCAATAATTATAGTAATTCAATAAAAATAAATTATTTTCTGAAAATTTCCAAACCTTCTTATTCTATTGATGGGATTCTGAGAAAAATCAGGTTTATGCATAAAATGAGTTTTAGATATTTTGGTGGATTTAATTTGTTTCTTGTATGAATATGAAACTTTTAACAACATACCTTGATGAATGCTTCAAGAGGGATGAAGATTTGAGTATAATAGATTGTTCTTGGATGGAATATGAGTATTCTTGGAGGAAATTTCGAGATTGAGAGTGAGAGAAAGAATAGAGAAGGTTTAAGTGGTGAAGAGAATAATGTGTTGGGAGAAAAATGAAAGGAAAGTGGATGGGAGGTGTGAGTGGGAGACCATGGGAATAATCTTTTTGCTTTTGGTGGTCTTCATAATTTCCCACTAACACAAGCATCTTTTACATAATTAATATAAGATTTTTATAAAATTTAATGTAAAGTTTATAAAAATAGAGTTTTATAAAATTTAATGTAAAGTTTATAAAAATGGAGTTTTATAAAAGATGAGTTATTATTTGATTATAACAATCTACTTTGATTTGAAGTTTAATTATAGCATTCAAGTTTGATTCTTTTAAATTTAATTAGAGCATTATACTTTGATTTGATTTTAATATGGTATCATAATTTAATTTGATTATAGTTATAACGTTGTACTATACTATGTTGCTATTAACGTCAATTTATATCGTAGTGTATGAGTTTTGATCCTATTAGCGTCAAGTAATCTTGAGTAGGGTTTGAATGAGATTGAGAGAGGTTTCGTTTGTGATCTTTTTGAGTCTCCGGCTTCGCAACGCAAGGTCCGTAGACCCCGTTAAGCCATGATTTAGTATCCTACACAATCCCGATGATTGTGCAATAGTGTTTTATCGCTTTGGTTCGTTGTTTAGCACTGTTAAGGCTAAGGAATATCAAACACATGAACTTTCCAAATGATGTTTTCTCATTAAAATAGTGAATTGTACAGTGATTACATAACGTAAACCCTATCATACAAGGGTTAATGGAGTTGACCGGTTTGACTAGTTGACTTTGTTTGACTTTGACTTAACCGAAATTTGATGGTTGTCACATCATCCCCCCGTTAGAGGGAATTTCGTCCTGAAATTTGCATTTTGATTGGGACTTCAAGAGTTTGGAAAACTTTTCGTAGTACAAGAAATTGATTATGGTGAGGAACAACCCTCCTGATGTCACATGACGACCTTGGAAATTTCTTATTGTAACTTGAACTGAGTCAATTTAAAAGGAGTTTATTGTTTTGGGACGATAGAGTATTCTATGTGTGCTTTTATACTCCTTGTTTTATCCTTGGTATTACCACTATGAATATTTTATAACGTAGTTAGTGAGTTCCATCATTACGAATGTTTCAACAAATTTTGACGAAATTTGCATTATAAGTCCTACACGTTCTTTTATAGTCGATTGACTTAAACTAGTCGTATATCATTAAGATTGCAAGGGCATTTTGGATGGGTGACCCCGCCTTAAGCCCACAACCAAACAAGGAACAGGGACTGAGGCGGAATCACACATTCTAAGTCCATAGAATCTTAATGATATATGACCATAACGTTTACACTAGCCATCATAGATTCCAGGGGCGTAGTATTATTGGGGCCAGGAGTAGGAATTGTAGTTCAAAATAAAATTGTTATAAGCCTGCTATCTTCAAACTTGGGCTTTGGCCCCTCCTGATTCCTAATCAGAATGGTCCAATACTCTTGCCCGATCCAAGTCGAGAGTTGATTCATGTGGCTTGAGCTTAGGCTTGGGTCTTAGAGAAAGAGGCAATGCGTCAGGCTGGCTTCACAGAGCTGCAAAAACTCTTCTCTCTCGACAGTGGATAGATAACATGCCTCGGCTCTTCAGGCCCACATTGCCTACTGGGCCAACTCAAATGAACATCCACTTTGTTACCCCACTTGGGTTATAGGCAAGTGTTACCAAGCCCGGTATCAAGAAATCAAAATCGATTCATCCATATTTGCCCAATTCGCTGCCTATCTCGTCTGCTGTTCGTTTCTCGCTGTCTCGCCAAGTCAGTCGCCTGGTCTCACTCTCGCCAATCGCCATCGCCTAATGCCCAAATCCCTATTCACACTTCACAGAAATCAGGTATGTAATCCCGAGACCCATATCCTGTTCAGCTGTTCTTTCTTTTCTGATTGTAAGATTGTTGATTGTTGGTGTTGGCGTATTGCACTGCTGCTGCTGTTTTCAGTCAATCCGTTGCCTATTTATGCGTTACTACTGTCTTACTGAGTTTCTTTTTAATTTGGCTGTCATTTGTGATTTGGCGATTTTCCAATTTGATTTATAAGTTATGAACTTATAGATTTGGTTATTGTTAAATGAGTTATTGGTTATTGTTCAAATTTTGATTTTGATTTTTTTTTTGTTAATTTCAGTTTATAATATTTTCGGCCCCCCTCCCCCAAGTTAATTGTTCAAGCTCCGCTACTGATAGATTCACTGGTAAAAACCCTGAGTTTTTACATAGATGATAAGACTTATTTGGGTTTTGCCGTGTTCCCAAGATTCATGGTTTATAGACTTGAATAGATGCTAGTTTTAGTAATAAAAAGAAATTTAGAATTTAAATGTCGATGTTAGATGCTTGTACTGATATTTAAGGGGTTAAAAAAAATAAAGTTTTATTAGTTACCTATAGCGACACTCAAGTCATAATTTGCATGTGTGAAGACTTGGAGTACTTTCTAATGAAAAGTGTGCTACTGGGGAAATTCGAAACTGGTACGTAGCTTCAAAGTCAAGAATATGCAGTAGGCATGTGATGCATTAAATGCATGAGGCACAAAAGTCCTAATTTGCAGCAACATATACGTATATGTGTGTGAATTGAAGAAGAAGGTTACGGCTCAAAGACCATTCATTTCCTCTTTATTTTTTATTTATTACTCCTCCCACTTACCTTATATAAATCATCACAGAAGAAGGTAACGGCTCAAAGACCATTCATTTCCTCTTTATTTGTTATTTATTACTTCTCCCACTTCCCTTATATAAATCATCACAGAATAAGGTTACGGCTCAAAGACCATTCATTTCCTCTTTATTTGTTATTCGTTACTTCTCCCACTTCCCTTATATAAATCAACACATTCTTACTGCGACTCTTTAACTTCTCCCTCACAAATGGATCCGCCTGCAGATCATCAAAACCCCATAGATGACCTCGATCGGTTTCAGTACTTTGATCATCAGGATCTGTTCAGGTATATATAAATGTCACTCATTACACCATCTTTCGCACAGAAAAGTGATTTTGTTTATATTGATCAAAACATGGTTTGATTTTTGCAGTGGTGACCTGCTCAACCATCAGGATTTCGAGTTGTCGGAAAAATCACATGAAGTGCTCGATCAGAATGTTTCCACAGTACTTAACAAAGATCAAAACATCATTTCTAGAAATGAGTTTCATGATCTTGATCCCCTTGAAGACATAAGCTTATGGGATTGTTGGGAGGATGGTAATTTACCATTGGTTAGTTTCAGTGAAGACTGTAAATCCGGTGGTGAGGCTACAGGTAGTTCTAGTGCTGCCACCACTGATCACGGTGGCCGGAAGGTGGCAAATAGATTGAGACCATTGGAGTTTGAAGAGATAGCGAAGTACTTTGAGATGCCGATAATCATGGCAGCAAAGGAACTAGGGATAGGGTTAACATTGTTGAAGAAAAGATGCAGAGAGCTAAACATAAACAGATGGCCTCATAGAAAACTTAAGAGCCTTCAATCCCTCATTCAAAATGCCAAGGTAAACTACGATAATAACCTTCTATACATTACTCATGCATGTATGCATGCACTTGGTAACCAAAGTAGTTTTGGTATTTTCTAAAATTTTAATTATTAGTTTCTTTATAACATAAACATAGGCCCTAGGCATATGCCACATCGAATCAATTGTTTTACTACGATTTCTGATTTATATTTACATAAACTTAACTCATTGTAAATTTTATGAACTCACACGAAAAATATATTGCATCTACCTAAAAAAACTAGGAGTTTGGATTAAAGGAGGAGGTAGAGACGTTAGCAGGGCACAAGAAGATGATGGAGAAATTGACAGGTATGGAATTGACAGAAAGAACAAAGAAGCTTAGGCAAGCTTGCTTCAAAGCTATTTATAAGAAGAGAGGACTTAACAATCCTTAGTCCTTACCTTTTCTTTTAGCCATTTTGTTATAATTAGTGGATTTTAATCTACATTGTATGCGTTTTTCTCTTGATAGATTGATACCCTTTTTAGTTTCATTGTGTTTGTCTATTGATTTTTTTTTTGCAGAAAATTTTGTATAATTTGGGTATTATAGTTTGTATTATGTATTTAGCTATATTCTAGATTGCCGACACGACTACGCTGACGACTCTATACCAGAGGTCTATATAAATAGACTTATGAATTTAGTAGGAATAACTTGATTATAATCTTGTGATTTGTTCCATGTCTGATCCACTCCTAAGATTCACTCGACATGCCCCCAGTTATGTGTAATTAAAATTTTATTAGACTGTTGATCCTAATGAGTCTACCCTAAGTCCACAACCAAACAAGGAACATGTCAACTATGAGAAACACGCATATGGACTTGTGAGTTATTTGTAAATTGATTAGGGAAATAAAGTATTTTTTTTTAGACATTGTTGGGTAAAATAATTGTAAAACACTTGTTGGGCCATGGTTAGGAGTGTTAGGCACCTTTTGGGCTTTCCAAGGTTACTAAATGTGAAACATGTAGCACTTGCGTGGGCCCCCACAAAACTAAGTTTTCACATTTCTTTCCCACTTCTAGGCCCATTAGGGAACTTAATAGTCCAATGAGTTGGCCATTTTGGAGTGTATCCTTTCGGATACGTTTGATAAGGTCGGGTATTTTGATGGCTCAAAAGTAATGTGAATGACGCGATTTGGCCTATAGGTTTGGGAACTCTCGCCTTTGGTCCCCAGATAAGCAAACTGGTCCCTCGGTTGATTGGGATGTATACGAATGCTTACCTAGTCAGGACTTTCGGGCTACCGGCACCTCCCCCTTCCAGTTACTACGCGTCCATTACTATGATCCTACCCAACTAGAGTGGATGACTTTGAATTTCCTATGAGCTCTAAGGAATACATATATGTATATACATTTTGTTAAACAACTTGAGTATGTGTGCGATTTTCAGAGAAAGTGGAGAATATTCACAAGTGTATGCACACATATAAGTGTCAGGAGTAATACGTATGCACATAAGGGAGCAATTAACACACAAAGGTATTCCTAGGATTTTCTAAGTGCGAATTGCATGCAGTTGTGTGTGCATTTTATAAACTAGCATACGAGAGGACCCTAGAGGCTATAGACTAGGTCAAGGCAATTAACCTAATTCCCTATAGTCAAGGGCTCTGATACCAATCTGTCACACCCCGATCCTTGTCGGAATCGATCGAGGCGTGATATATTGTTCAAAGTCTCATGACAACTATGTTATAATATGATTAGATTCAATTAAGTACTAA
The DNA here is from genome assembly GCF_052849685.1 of Lactuca virosa. Classification (NCBI taxonomy): domain Eukaryota; kingdom Viridiplantae; phylum Streptophyta; class Magnoliopsida; order Asterales; family Asteraceae; genus Lactuca; species Lactuca virosa. Next base: position 289,083,566 of record NC_136428.1, read on the forward strand.
GTATGCAAACAAGATCCACAACATACAAATACAAATCCAAATATGAACAACATTTATTACATCAAATTTAAATAGTCTTGTGGATTTCTAAGGCACAACCTATTTTTCATCAACTTCATTCTTCAAATCTGCATCATGGGTAAAAACAGGTCAACTACGAGAGTTGGTGAGTAATCTAATTTTAGTAGAGAAAATTGTGAAGTTGAAACCTTTATAATTGGAAATTTGTTTTCTTTTGAAGTCGGCAAACAATTGTATTTGAGATAACGGTTTATAAATCAAAAATTGATTAACAAATGATAACAACAACAATAAGTCCTCACCCTATGTATACATATGTATATATATATAAATATATATAGGATGGAGCATCTAATCATCATACACACTCAACCACGTGCGATCAATCACCTTAGCGTCCCAAGGCGGGGTGGTCAACCCAATAGCGCTATTATTGTCCATAACGTACCTCAAGAATACGGGCATAGTCATGGAGATTAGACTAAAAATGATAATGCACTACAAGTACATGTAGCGTAAACAAACAATAGTTATACAATTAATGACTCACGTATAAATGTCCCAACAATGTCTCAATTGTGATAAAACAATAAAATGAAGTTGGAACATATTAGAACCACATGATACACCCCAAAAGTATTGAAAATTATAAAGTATGGGGTAGATTACTCACATTAGTCCCAAAACGAAATGCGTGTGTCGTACGATAGACGATTCGTGTCAAAATGGCGTAGAACCTAATATAATTAATAGTTTTGGTTTAGGAACTGCTAAACGAGAATGGAGTATTAATACAAATAATTAGACACATATTCTTATATTAGATGAATTAACAATAATTCATTTTGATTATCATATTAAGGTATTTATTTGTTAAATGAATTACTTACTTTGCATAATTAATTTATATTTTCAATTTATGCCAGATTTTAATAATTTCTTATTAAAATAATAACTTGCCCAATTATAATTATTTACAGATTTTAACAATTATTTATATGAAATAATCATTAAAATGCATTTTTACATGCTTAAATACTTAGGAAAATAGTTTTAAATAGTAAACAGTATTGAAAAATTATGAAATTATTAGGAAATCATTATTTCATACACTATGAATTACTGTAAAATTTGTATATTTTTCTGAACTGTTTTAGTATTTATTTAATATTTTAATGATTAAACAACACAAAATTCGAGAAAAATAGTAAATGATTCTCAAAAAATCAGTAAACTTAACCATAGTCTTATAACATGATGTAGAGCTCAGTGTATAAGTTTCAGATATTTGTGACTATGGGAAGTATTTTTTATATATTTCATTATTAATTAATCAATAAAATCATAAATAATAGTAAAAAGTAATATAAATGCATGAAACTTCATATATCATGTTTAATCAGTATACAGGTCCTCCCAGAATTTTCTCAGAATTTATTGAATGCAAAAAGTATTTTATGTGAATTATTGCCCTACTTTATTGCAATAATTATAGTAATTCAATAAAAATAAATTATTTTCTGAAAATTTCTAGAACTTCTTATTTTATTGATGGGATTCTGAGAAAAATCAGATTTATGCATAAAATGAGTTTTAGATATTTTGGTGGATTTAATTTGTTTCTTGTATGAATATGAAACTTTTAACAACATACCTTGATGAATGCTTCAAGAGGGATGAAGCTTTGAGTATAATAGATTGTTCTTGGATGGAATATGAGTATTCTTGGAGGAAATTTCGAGATTGAGAGTGAGAGAAAGAATAGAGAAGGTTTAAGTGGTGAAGAGAATAATGTGTTGGGAGAAAAATGAAAGGAAAGTGGATGGGAGGTGTGAGTGGGAGACCATGGGAATAATCTTTTTGCTTTTGGTGGTCTTCATAATTTCCCACTAACACAAGCATCTTTTACATAATTAATATAAGATTTTTATAAAATTTAATGTAAAGTTTATAAAAATAGAGTTTTATAAAATTTAATGTAAAGTTTATAAAAATGGAGTTTTATAAAAGATGAGTTATTATTTGATTATAACAATCTACTTTGATTTGAAGTTTAATTATAGCATTCAAGTTTGATTCTTTTAAATTTAATTAGAGCATTATACTTTGATTTGATTTTAATATGGTATCATAATTTAATTTGATTATAGTTATAACGTTGTACTATACTATGTTGCTATTAACGTCAATTTATATCGTAGTGTATGAGTTTTGATCCTATTAGCGTCAAGTAATCTTGAGTAGGGTTTGAATGAGATTGAGAGAGGTTTCGTTTGTGATCTTCTTGAGTGTCCGGCTTCGCAATGCAAGGTCCATAGACCCCGTTAAGCCATGATTTAGTATCCTACACAATCCCGATGATTGTGCAATAGTGTTTTATCGCTTTGGTTCGTTGTTTAGCACTGTTAAGGCTAAGGAATATCAAACACATGAACTTTCCAAATGATGTTTTCTCATTAAAATAGCGAATTGTACAGTGATTACATAACGTAAACCCTATCATACAAGGGTTAATGGAGTTGACCGGTTTGACTAGTTGACTTTGTTTGACTTTGACTTGACCGAAATTTGATGGTTGTCACAGTTTGGTCGAGTGCATGCTCGACTCTGTGTGCATTTCGAATTGATAGATTAGGGGTAAGGTATTGGGCTACGGTTGTATTGGGCGAAAGTGTTGTAAGACTGCGGGGGAGTCATAGCATTCACAAGTGGTCAGACAGTGTTAGAAGTGCAGAAAGACTGCAAGGTAGCCGTGGCATTCATGGATTTGTTCAGATGACTTAGGCCAGGGTGGGCCCGATCGTAAGGTTGTGAGTAGGTCACAACATAATTGGAATCGGGAAACGGTAGGTCGAAGGGGACCGGACATGAGGTACGACTACAATTATTCTAGTAGTAATCACCATTTTGAGTCGGATAGAGTGGCGAGGTGTCCATCAGAAGTCGTTTGGGACTGTTGTGCGTGTGTTTCTGGCCCAACAATCGGTTAAGTGTCCGATGTTTCGAGTAGTTGACAGATAAGGTGATATCGGAGAGGTCTCGGCGGCTAAGTTGTTTGATGTTTCGAGTAGATGTTTTAGTGACTTGGGATTCGTGCGTGGAATTTCTTGTATTCGAGGTATACACGAAGTTGTTCGCAGGTGGATTAAATGATCACGGAGTGATTGATTTGACCTTGTTGCGCAACTCTTATCTGAGTCTTAATTGTTGTAGGGATAGGACTCCTACTAAAAGGATTATCTGAGTTTCCTGTCAAGTAGAACTGTACTGCAGGGAAATTTGGTTTGTGACTTTGTTTTCTAGTGGGAACCTCAAGTTATCAGAAGTTGAGTAGCCAGTTGGGAGATAAGTGCAATGAATTCGACGATGATTCAGTATGGGCGGTCAGTTAGAGAGACAGACCATCTCGAGACAACAGATTTCCGACTGAGTAGATGTGATAATGTTGCAATGAATTCGTTCATCTTCGGGTTTTAGAACCATGCGAGGGATGGTTTTGGTTGCCTTGGAAACGCTGGGGTATACTTGTGGTTGTGACTGTGTTGCTCAAGTTCTTTGGCGTGTCAGGAATGGCAAGGAATGATTTCGTGGACGAAATCTGATTTAAGTGGGGGAGAGTTGTAACATTTCGTTTGAAATTAAATAAACAACAAACTATAAAGACTCTGAGATGTAAGTTTTCATTATTATCTTATATTATTGTAGCCAAAATCAATAAAAATTTAGCAAGGTTTTGGCTTCGAGGAGTCAAAAGTCATAATTTTGGATTTTGGGGGTTTTGATGTTGACAGTTCGAGAATCTGTCAACCAGCAGCTGGAGTTTTATCCACGGCGCTTCAGCAGTGCGAGGTGAGTCCCCTCACCATACCAATGGGTCTAAGTCACCAAGGCCGACCCATGATATGTCTGGTATGCATGTACATGTGAATGTGCTAGTACTTATTGGTTTATATGTTTGGTTTGTGTATGCAAGTTGACTATGTGATATGTGGTATGCTAGTTGATTATATGACATGTGGTATGCTAGCAATTATGTGATATGTGATATGCTAAGTTGTCTTTGTGATACTTGCATGGAAGACCCGGGGGAGCCCGTGGAAGTTGGATATTAGACCATGTGTGGGAGCCCATGGAATTCCAAGCAAGACCATAGCGGAGCCCATGACACATAGGTATAAGACCCTGGGGGGAGCCCACGGCATCCGGGAGTAAGACCCTGGAGGGTGTCCACGGCATCCATATGTGTTTGTATGCATGGATTGTATGATTGATATGGGTTATATGATTATGTGGACAGTATGGGGTATGTTATGGGGAACTCACTAAGCTCCGTGCTTACAGTTTTGTTTATGGTTTCAGCTATCATTGGTTTGGAAAGGAAGGACGCGGCTTGATCGCAGCGCGCACACCCGTGTTTTTCCGCATGATGTAATTTTGGCATGTAACTCTGATAAATGTTTTAGCTAAGAAAAGTTTTGGAATGTTTGGATTTAAATGATATCTGTGTTTTAACTATAATAAAAATAAAAAAATTTACCCTGGATTTTTGGGTCGTTACAAGTTTGTATCAGAGCCTTGGTTTGAGGGATTCGAACATACTTTCGGGTGTGTCTAAAATTAAACTGAGGATCTGTAAAGTTTTCAAAAGAAAAAAAAAATGTTTTCAAGGAAAGAGTTTTCTAAGATAAGAAAGGGTGTGGTGTATGCAATCGGCCGAGCTCAAGTAAGTTTTCCCAAGAATACCCATGTATCTTATCAGTTATAACTTGATTTATGAAACTGTGAATCGCATGCTAGTTAAGGCAAGGAGAGATGCCTTTATATGTTGTATGAGCTGGTAGACTTGCATTCTAGTGCTGAGTAGTCAGCAATAGATTGGCCTGATATGTGATGCTTGTAGCCATGGAGATACTGGATGCTGTGTTGGAATGGGAATGACTATTGGTATTAGAAACTGCTAAATGTGTGCTTTAAAAATTGTATACGGTTAGGATCTTATAGCCTTAGAATAATTGATTTGGCCTTATTTCCCGTTCCTTGTCTGGTTGTGGTCCTAGGGTAGGATCTATTATTCGACAGTCTATTAGATCATGTTGTGTGTATAATTTGCATGCATAAGGCAGCCAGCAGTGAGGATGGATGTGGATAGCATGAGTCGTGGTATATGGGCTGGGTGTTCTATGATAGTTCATGGGTTGGAGAGTTACTGCACGAATGTTGCTTGCTTTGTGCTTCGTGGAACTCTTGAATGATGGGAGTCAACTAAGAACACATTTTCCAGCTTTGTGCTCTACGTCCAGCGTAGAGCTAAGTATGTCGCGCTTAAGGTCAAAAGTGTTGACCTTTGGTTTTATTTGACTTTTTGACCAAGTGTGCCTTTTGGTCAATTTGTGAGGGTTTTGGCCTTAGAAGGGGCAATATTGTGACATCCCCATTTTCACGGCCAGAAAAGACCAATTGTGTTTATGCTTTATAAAAATCAGAGTACCTCGTTTAATAAAAATGTTGCGGAATTTGTTCCCAGAAAAACATGATAAATACGTTATCAAAGCATTTCCGAAGAAATGTATTTTTATTCATTTTAAAACAATTGGGATGTCATTCGTCAATACAGAAACATAAGCATAAACAGAACTTACATTCATTATCACTAGTGATATATATCCTTAATCTCTCAGTGTAACGTAACTTCATATCGACACCTGTGATACATATAAATTTGAGTGGATCAGGTTGGGAAACCTGGTGAGTACATAGGGATTTCAATCCCACAATGTTATATCATATAGATATTTTAGATCTCACAAAATATACAATTTCCCCATATATATATATAATCAACTCTTACCCCACCCCATGAATCCTCTCAACGAGACTATCCATACTCTCGGGCCTTAGATTTTACCTCTTACTCCCGGATCTAATCCATGTTCTCGGATCAATAATTGTGCCCATTCCATACTCTCGGATTAGGGACAAGTGTCTATGTCTAAATCCATACTCTCGGACCTTAAATTTTACCTCTTACTCCCGGATCTAATCCATGTTCTCGGATCAATAATTGTGCCCCTTCCATACTCTCGGATTAGGGACAAGTGTTTATGTCTAAATCCATACTCCTGGATCAGTAACGAATAACTATGTCTTATCCATACTCCTAGACTAAGGACAACTGACTATGTTTTAATCCATACTCTCGGATTAATGACATTTGACTATGTCCAATCCATACTCTCGTACTACGGACAATGATTATGTCTAATCCATGCTCCCGAATCAATGACATATATTAAAGTTCTATTCTATGAGTATAACTCACGCGTACTCGTAAAAAGATACTACCCAATATTCCTCATAATTAATTTAGGTTTACTCTTTATCTTAAATCATCATATATAATCAGGTATGTTCTTTACACACGTATTTCAGGCAACATCAAATAACTCACACATAAACATATATTTAATACCTCGATCAATACTTGTATTAAACTCATGTTCATGAAAGGGACCATGCACTCACCTGATAAGGTGGTGATTCTGAGTTCGGACAGCGCTTCGCTTCTTAAAACAATTACATTTGACAAAACCTAGTATTATTACTACTAAAGTTTAGTCTAACGTTCACCGAGACTAATTAATAGTCTTGTTATTATTAATGTTATATAAGCGTTAACACATTACTTTTCACCCACTATGTACAGACACGGGCCAGACATGAAACACCGGAGGACAGGATCATTTTGGCATATAGCACTTTTGAATCCAGCAACCCAAGCGGCCCTTCAAACCGGATTCCCCGTACCGCGAGTGGTTAAAAAGATATTATAATGACACTTATATAACTCATAATAATAGCCCAAATAATTATTATAAGGTCCTAATAACATTACTATATTGAAACATAAGTTATACTAAAAATTGGGTAGACGTAGCTCACTTACAGCGGGTTTTCTCAAAACCGGGCTCCGCCAAAGCAGAGTTTCTGATCCGAAGGCTCTTCTTTTCGGAGTCGTCGGGAGTTCCGGGGCTTCCTTCTCGTGCTAAGGAATTACCCTAGGGTTTGGGGGGGGGGGGGGGGGTTGGGCGGTTAGAGAGAGTTTAGAGAGAGAAAGAAGTGGGTAAAGTTGTGAGGAATGAGGCAGCCTCGGTACCTCTATTTATAGGATTCCTGGAGTGACTCCATGTCGTGATGCCTCCCTCCACGTCGTGGTCTTGAGTAGGTTCCAAGGTTTCGCCTGGTGCTGACACGTGGCACTAGGCGCAGGTAAAACAACCAATCTTTAAAAATTCATAACTTTCACATACAAGCTCCGTTTTCGACGTTCTTTATATCCACGCGTAGGTAATGACAAGATCTACAAGTCTCCTTTTGACTCTGTCGGCTAATTCTCGACCAACTTTAAATTTAACAGTAAGAGGAGATTATATTGTTAAATGATTGCGTAAAATTCATAACTTCTACATACGGACTCCGTTTTCGTCTGTCTTTTATCTTTGAGTTCCTATTAATGAGATCTTCATTTCTTATTTAGGTCGCATAGGCCAAAAATCGCTCGGTCTAAAATTCGAATTTCGAGTTGTGCACTACTAGGCCAAATCTTAGAAAAATCATAACTTCCTTATACAAAGTCGGATTTGGGCGTTCTTTTTATGCACGCTCTCGGTTAACGTATACCATGAATTTTGTTTACATTGCTAAGGCTAAAAAGTCATCTATCATAAATTCACTATTTACGTCACACAGCGTCATGCCGGTTTTGCCGTAAAACTTCGACGGGTCATAACTTCTTCGTTATAACTCGGATTTCGGCATTCTTTATATGTACGGAACCCTTGTGAAATATGCTACAACTTGGTTAGGATTATTTATTCTAAATAATATTTTGTTAAAAAGTCGTTTTCGACACTTATTATCTCTAAATTGATTTGTCCGAGTCTGCGGGCGTTACAATTATCTCCTCCTTAGGATGATTACGTCCCGGAATCATCAACGAAACAGGGATGTATATTGACTCCATACGTTATCTCTTCATCCTAGGTAATAATCGTAACTTCTATGTTCCTTTGAATGAGTATCTAACTCTTGGACTTCTTGACCGCAGGCGGTGCTCGATCTCGCTCCCGCTCTCTGTCTCATGTTAGACCTTTAATCATGACCTTCGATTCACAATCCCGATCCTTATTGGAAACTCCTTCTTCTTCTTAACAAACTTAAGATAAGTTATTTGATTTACACAATAGACCTATGGGTCACATTCAAATGACCTCTCATCGTGTGCTTAGACTCAGGACTCTTAGAGTCAAATTCCAAAATGGAATATACTTTCCTTCATGTTCTAATGTGATATAATCATATTTCAACATGTAGCATTTCTAGCTACCAGCTTCTTTAACAACGAGCGTGATACTTCTATTGATCGCTTTGATTATCTTTCACTTCAATCTTCTGGCTTAAGTCAGATGCTACATCGAACTTGGTTCTCTGAACCACGTAACATACTCATCGTAGTCGGACTCAATTTGATATGACCACTAGGGTCGGAATAACAACCATCTTCTTAGTCATTACCGAAATGATGGTAACGACATACTTGAATAAAATGGTATCAATTACTAGCTTCTTGGTAACCTTGTGACTTTCCCTGATTCAAGTATGAGTCATGTGCTTCCGGTAGTATAGGCCTCTACTACCATTCACACCTACTCATATTCATCCCAAGTATTGCCTCGCAGTTTTCCAAGTTACTATCACAAAAACAATTTTAACACATGCAAATCTGTCCAAACAATCATCAAATTTTCCCTAGAATCTACTAGGACTTCGCCCATGCGTATCTTCAATTTCTGCTTCAACTTTTGTTGGATATAGTGTCTAAGTCCATAACTTTATTTGGTATGTACTTGACCCGACCCGGCATGGTCCATTTGGGTTGCATGGCATTGCAATACTTGGATAGACTAAATGAGAGAATAAGGCACTTATGATTATTAATATATTATAAGTTCTAATATATTAATAATAGTATTATTTAATTAGTATTGATCAAGTATTAATCTAGTATTAATTTGGTGATCAAAGTGAGACTAATTAAATATATAGGGTTGATTATGACAATCATCAATTCTTTTATGGTGGATTAATGATCCATGGTTTGTGGGTTTGGTTATAACCATATGGAGTTCCATGGATAGTCCATGGGAGTTACAAACCCATGGGTCATGGGAAATCAAGAGTCATGACAATTAAGGGCATTCATGTGTAAACCCTAATTGTGACAACACTATAAAAGGAACCCTATGGCTAGCAAAATCGTGACCTAGTGTTACTAGAGAGGGCATAGCCGATTTTGAGTGCTAGAAGTATTCTCTTAAGTTATTCCAAGTCTTGTGGTGTTGTGTGAAGCATTTGAGGCACAACATTTGGGGTGCTAGGCTCACAAAGTCTTGAAGGAATCCAAGCAACAACAAGGTATGTATTTCTACTAGTGTTTTATAAGTTATGTAATCCCCATGCCATGCTAGTTAGGAAATAACCTTGTAAAAGAAATTTGCATGTATATAGAGAAAACATAGATTCAAGGTTATTAGGGTTGCATGTACACTTAGGAAGTGTTAGAATGCTCAAAAACCCATCAGTGGTGTCAGAGCCTAGGATTGTTTTTTGTATACTTGATGCAAAACTGCTTAAAAATCAAAAATTCTGCACTCTGATGACAGGACTCGCCGAGTCCATGAACAAATTCATCCTACTCGGCGAGTAGAATAATGCACTCGGGGAGTAGGAGCGTGTTAGGCAGTTTTTTCGAGTTTTGTTGCTGGAAATGGATTAAGATCATTATCCCAATCTGTTTTGGACTTGTAAAATCTGTTTTTCAAAATGATAATGATTATGTTAACCCATTTTACATGACTTTTATCAATTTTCAAGTATTGTATATGTTTATATGATTTCTTGAAATTGCTTGACATGAATTTGTGTTCTTATGAGTTTTTAGAAGATCATAGGAATTATATGTAACCTCCATGTATGTTTAATTCATGGTCTTAATGGAAATGATGGTGTCCATAACTTGTCCTCAAGTTATGGATAACCAAAAGTCACTTCTTTAAATTGTGATTAAAGAACTAAAGAAGTTTCATAAAATGAAGAGTCTTCATTTTATGAACCATTAAAACTCATAAGTTACAAATTGAAGAGACTTGGAATAGTTTCAATTCTTGCCCTCAAGTTTTGGAATTTGAAAAGTCTTACACTTTAATACTTTAATTCCAAATTAAACCTAAGATTTTTAAAAAGTTTAAAAATCAACACTTATACTATTATTATAATTTTATTATATAGATATGTATAAGAATATGTCATTCTTACCGTTAGTAGGCCTCATTCACGAAGCCGGTCTATAAGGGGGGTATAAGGTTGTTGCCTATAAAATGGTGACTTAATGGGTGTCCACTCTCACCCACCGCTTCCTTGATCGGTGGAGGGTCGTTAGCCGAACGGGTAGGATACGACTTTAAATACTTGTTAAAAGTATAATGAGTTATAAAGTAACTATACATTATAAATTCCCAATCTTAGTTACTTTAGGAAAATGTGAAATTGGTGCTAGCCCATAAAATTACACTTTGTACCTTACCAAGTCGTTAGTGGAGCGTGTGTGGTTAACCAGCACACTAACATGGACTAGTAAGAGTGGCAAAGGGTAACTTGACTTTATTATAGATCGGTGGAGCGTTTGTGGTTAACCGACACATCGATTAGGTAATATTGTTGAGGGTACCAAGTCAATTTGTATGGTTATTCACACCTTGTTTGTGATCCTCGGCATCCCAGTCACAAACTTGAGAGGGCACAATCGAGATTCAAACATGCCATTGAAAAGTTCAATGTATCTCAAAAGATCTAGGAGTTTCAAAACCAATAAAACCTAATAATAAAATATTTCGTTCTTATGGTGGAAATTGGTAAATCGTCATTTAGCTACCTTCAAATATTTTATAGTATGGATTACGGCATCCCTCTTCCAACTATAAATAGTTTGTTGGATCCTAGCCTTAATATTTCATTTGGGTGAATTATTAAGGATTCCTAATCTAATGAAACTTGTCTTTCTTTCCTTTCAGATGTCTTCTAACAATGCTTATGGCTCAAACCCAACAGGCTCCTTTTCTCTTATGAACTTGTGTGGTAAGGTCATCTTTGATGGATCCAATTTCAATGAGTAGATCAGAAACATCAGAATGATTACCCGCTATGAGGACAAAGAATATGTCCTCGATAGGGAGCTTAAGGTTGTGAGTGAAGCCACTGCTACTCCTGAAGAGTTTGCGGAGTTTGTTGCACATGAAAAGGATGCTACTAAAGTAGCATGCATCATGATGGCCACCATGACTCCTGAACTTCAAAAATCCTATGAAGATTTCTACCCCTATGAGATGCACCTGGATCTGATGGAAAGGTACCATCAGAGCGCGCGTCAGGAGAGGTATGAAATCATCTCCTCCATGATAACCGCAAGGATGAAGGATGGTGAACCCATCACCGGTCACTTGCAGAAGATGTAAAGGTTCGTTGACCGGTTGCTGAAGCTAAATGTTGACTTTCCTGAAGAAATGGCGATTGACATCATTCTCCATTCCTTACCTCCAAGTTATGATCAGTTTCGTATGACTTATCATATGAACAAGGAGGAAGTCACACTTAGCAAACTTCAAGGACTCTTAAGGACAGCTGAAAATGGCCTTAAGGGTAAAGCGGTTGCTACTTCTACTCCTTCAACAGCCCCTGTTCTGGCTGTTAGGCAGGGAAAGGGTAAGAAGAGGAAAAACCCTTCGAAGGGTACCAAGGGTAAGACTCTTGATGGTTCCTCTTCAAGTGGGACAAAGAAAGGTCCCATTACTCTTTCTTCAAACCCAAAGGAAGCACAGTGCTTCTATTGCCAGGATAAGGGACACTTCAAGCGAAGCTACCCTAAATATCTGCAAGATGTAAAGGATGGGAAGGTTAAACCCACCCATGCAGGTATTTACACAATATTGTCTAATAACTCATCTAATGCTAATTCTTGGGTGCTTGATACAGGTTGTGGTATTCACATCTGTACTGATTTGCAGGCACTAAGAAGAAGTGAGCAAGTGGAGCACGGGAAGATAAACTTAGTCATGGGCAACAGGAAAGCATCACCTGTTACCAAGATAGGAGTTTATTCTTTATTGCTTAATAATGGGTTAATGTTAGATTTGAATAAGTGTTGTTACTCGCCCGAAATGGCGAGAAATATTATTTCTTTTCATGGCTTGTACAAACAAGGTTTTTCATTTTCATTTGATAATAAAAATGGTGCTATTAATGTTTATTACAGTGATGTATTTTACTTTAAAGCATTACCTTGTGATGGTGTATATGAAGCCGTGAATGTTGTAGACAATCTAGGAAATAATGTGTTCTATATTGATTCTTCAGATAGCTTGGATAAAGCATCCTTGTGGCATTGTCGTCTTGGACATGTTAACAAGAAGCGCATAGGCCAACTCCAAAAGGCTGGAGTCTTGGAATCATTTGACCTCAAGTCAGATGATAGTTGCGACTCTTGTTTACTTGGAAAAATGACAAAGTCACCCTTCACAGGTACTTGTGATAGGGGTGAAGGTTTGTTGGACCTTGTACACATGGATGTGTGTGGGCCCTTCAGAGTTGCTACAAGGGATGCTAATCGCTATTATGTGACTTTTACTGATGATTACAGTAGATATGGATATATTTACTTAATCAAGCATAAGTCAGAAACCTTTGAAAAGTTCAAAGAGTTTAAGCAGGAAGTGGAGAATCAATTGGGCAGGAACATCAAGATGCTCCGATCCGATCGGGGAGGAGAGTATCTTAGCATTGAGTTCCTTGACTATCTTAAGGAATGTGGGATTGTCTCACAATTGACACCTCCCAGGACACCACAGTTGAATGGTGTGGCTGAGAGGTGCAATCGAACCTTGTTGGATATGGTTCGTTCCATGATGAGTCGAGCTTCATTACCAATCTCTTTCTGGGGGTATGCCTTAGAGACTGCCGCCCATATCCTTAATCTAGTCCCTACTAAAAAGGTTGCCAAAACACCTCACGAGATGTGGACTGGGAAAGTTCCCAATTTGGACCACATCAAGATTTGGGGTTGTGAAGCTTTCGTGAGGCGTGAGACTCATGATAAGCTTGAACCTCGAAGTGAGAGGTGTATTTTCATCGGCTACCCACAGAGATCCTTTGGTTACCTCTTCTACAGACCCAGTGATAATGTGGTCTTTGTAGCAAGAAGAGGAGTCTTTCGTGAGAGAGAATTCATAAGCCAAGGGGACAGTGGGAGGCAAATTGACCTTGAAGAGCTTCAAGAGTCAAGTGGTGAAGGAACCTCAAATGCTATCGACCAACCTGAGGAGGAAACTCCTGTTGATCCGATAGATGAGTCTGTACCTCCAAGACGTTCCACTAGGGTGAGGAACAAACCTGATTTTTATTATGGTTATCATATCACCACTGAAGGTGATACATTTATTAGTGATAGTACACTAATAGATTTCGATGAACCTAATAATTACAGGGAAGCCATAGCAGGCCCTGAGTCTGCTAAATGGAAGGAGGCTATGGACAGCGAGATTCAGTCCATGTATGACAATCAAGTTTGGAACTTGGTTGACAATGTACCAGGTCGTAAGACAGTTGGGTGCAAATGGATCTTCAAGAAGAAGACCGACATGGATGGGAAGGTACACACTTATAAAGCGCGACTGGTTGCGAAGGGCTTTACTCAAACTCCGGGAGTTGACTATGATGAGACCTTCTCACCAGTAGCTAAGATTAAGTCTATTAGAGTATTGTTAGCCATAGATGCATTTCATGATTATGAAATTTGGCAAATGGATGTCAAAACCGCTTTCCTTAATGGAAAGTTGGCTGAGGATGTTTACATGGCTCAACCAGAGGGTTTTGTCGATACAAGATACCCTAATAGAGTGTGTAAGCTTGATAAATCCATTTATGGATTGAAACAAGCATCTCGCAGATGGAATCTTTGCTTTGATGAGAAAGTCAAAGAGTTTGGCTTTTCTAGGAGTGAGGATGAGTCTTGTGTGTATGTCAGGGCTAGTGGGAGCATAGTTAGCTTCTTGGTGTTGTATGTGGATGACATACTTCTCATAGGAAACGACGTCCCAACCTTGCAGGAGGTTAAGTCCTGGCTTGGGAAGTGTTTCGCTATGAAGGACCTTGGAGAAGCTGCCTATATCCTAGGGATAAGGATATTGAGAGATAGGAGTAAGAGACTAATTAGACTTAGTCAAAGTACTTACTTGGATAAGGTGCTGAATATATCAAGGGAACCCTGGCAAGGCACACTGGACAGCGGTAAAGAACATTCTCAAGTATCTGCGGAGGACTAAGGATTGGGTCCTTACCCTCGGAGGCAGTGATGACTTGAGAATGGAAGGATATAGCGATGCTAGCTTCCAGACTGATAGGGATAATTTCCGCTCTCAGTCAGGCTGGGTCTTTATCCTAAATGGAGGGGCAATTACTTGGAAAAGTTCCAAGCAGGAGACAGTAGCTGATTCTACTTGTGAATCAGAGTACATAGCAGCAAGTGAAGCAGCTAAGGAGGCGATATGGCTAAAGAACTTCATCGGAGACCTTGGAGTTGTACCAGCTATAAAAGAGCCAATGGAAATTTTATGTGACAGCGAAAGTGCGGTTGCTTTGGCTAAGGAACCAAGAGATCACGGGAGATCTAGGCACATTGACAGAAAATACCATTTCATCAGACATCGAATAGAAGAAGGACTCCTCGTGGCTAAGAGGGTATCATCAGATGAGAACCCGGCAGATCCCCTCACGAAGGGACTGAGCAGGGTTAAGCATTTACAGCATGCGAGGTGCATTGGGCTGAAGGATGATATTAGTTTCAATAATTAGATTCCTGAAACTTGTAAAATGTAATTGACATTTGATGATAAATAAAAGTTGTTATTTATTTATGAGTAAGGTGTTACTATCTTGTGTTGATTGTTTACTATGTTTCAATTTTGCATGTTTTTACTTCCAGAATAATTATGTTATTATTCAAACCATCCACAGTCAGTCAAACTTTGGAAGTAAGTATTGATTTAAGACTGTCATGAATTTGGCTTGTATGATTTGTCTAAAAGTGCTTTGGACAATGCAATGGTTTCTACAACATTCATGAGTACTCATAAGGGTTGAGTATTGGATCCAACCCACGCTCACTTGCATCACTTCATGGAATTTATCTCGAGTGATCGTGAGACGGTAATATCATATAAATCTTCAAACCTACAGATATGAGTTGTTGACTATGAGTTGGTTATTCATTGATTGCACGAAAACGCATTGGTAACTCGATGTCATAAAACGTGCCTTTGTGAATAATTCAACAAGTAGTTAGTACAAGCATATCAGTCGAAGTTTATATGTTCCTTCTAGAAATAGAAGCGATATCTGGGCCCCTCGATGATTTGGTTTTGACCTATGTACCGGGCCCGATCAGAACCTAATTGATGTGTTCAATTTAGTTCTATGTCGAAACAAATCAGAGATCGAGAAACAAATGCTGGACAATAAGTAAGACCATGTTCCATGTGTTTGTCCGGCTGATATCATGAGAACAGAGGATTATATGATCACTTATCTTAAATGGCGTATCATCATCATCTCAGTTCCGAGAGACTTTGAAAGAGCTACGATTGCTAGTTAGATTTTGAAGTCATATTTGCAAATATAGTTATTAGACTTATCCAAGTGGGAGACTGTTGGATATAGTGTCTAAGTCCATAACTTTATTTGGTATGTACTTGACCCGACCCGGCATGGTCCATTTGGGTTGCATGGCATTGCAATACTTGGATAGACTAAATGAGAGAATAAGGCACTTATGATTATTAATATATTATAAGTTCTAATATATTAATAATAGTATTATTTAATTAGTATTGATCAAGTATTAATCTAGTATTAATTTGGTGATCAAAGTGAGACTAATTAAATATATAGGGTTGATTATGACAATCATCAATTCTTTTATGGTGGATTAATGATCCATGGTTTATGGGTTTGGTTATAACCATATGGAGCTCCATGGATAGTCCATGGGAGTTACAAACCCATGGGTCATGGGAAATCAAGAGTCATGACAATTAAGGGCATTCATGTGTAAACCCTAATTGTGACAACACTATAAAAGGAACCCTATGGCTAGCAAAATCGTGACCTAGTGTTACTAGAGAGGGCATAGCCGATTTTGAGTGCTAGAAGTATTCTCTTAAGTTATTCCAAGTCTTGTGGTGTTGTGTGAAGCATTTGAGGCACAACATTTGGGGTGCTAGGCTCACAAAGTCTTGAAGGAATCCAAGCAACAACAAGGTATGTATTTCTACTAGTGTTTTATAAGTTATGTAATCCCCATTCCATGCTAGTTAGGAAATAACCTTGTAAAAGAAATTTGCATGTATATAGAGAAAACATAGATTCAAGGTTATTAGGGTTGCATGTACACTTAGGAAGTGTTAGAATGCTCAAAAACCCATCAACTTTGTGGTGAAAATGCCAGACGATAGGATAACTTCAAGAATTACGCCAATCGTTTCATCATCCCGCCAATCGAAGGTGTACTTCGGACGTACCGTACTCCTCTAAACGTACTATTATTTTAACTGACGTATTCTAAAGTCAAGATACCACTCTTACGATATCTTTCGATAGGTGTCATTCACTATCATAAGCCTTTTCGTTTCCTCCATTTACTCAATTCTCAACGAGTCTTCACCATGGCATTACATTCATGGAAGCATGTGTTCAGCACATCAAGACGAGAATATAGATAGAGAAGATTTGGACGTGTAATACTCCTTATTACTCCGAAAAGTTATATGTCAGTTCTAATACCGTAATTAAACGTTTAGAAATCTGAACACATAAAGTTTCTAGATCTGGTTGGCAACAGACTATAGATCCGATCAGATGATAGCATATCATAATTTAGCACATAAAAGCATGTTAGGCATTTTCCCTAAATAAGCTAGTGCTTGTGTCTATTCAAGTGTATTACCTAAATTTATTAGACACACTCCTCATGATCATCGCTTAGCATTCTACGTTTAAGTCTAGAAATAAAATCTTTTTTCCTAGTTCGCTTAAACTAATGCTTTGATACCAACTGTGACATCCCCATTTTCACGGCCAGAAAAGACCAATTTTGTTTATGATTTATAAAAATCAGAGTACGTCGTTTAATAAAAATGTTGCGGAATTTGTTCCCATAAAAACATGATAAATATGTTATCAAAGCATTTCCAAAGAAATGTATTTTTATTCATTTTAAAACAATTGGGATGTCATTCATCAATACAGAAACATAAGCATAAACAGAACTTACATTCACTATCACTAGTGATTTATATATCCTTAATCTCTCAATGTAATGTAACTTACTATCGACACCTGTGATACACATAAATTTCAGTGGGTCAGGTTGGGAAACCTGGTGAGTACATAGGGATTTCAGTCCCACAATTTTATATCATATATATATTTTAGATCTCACAAAATATACAATTTCCCCATATATATATATATATATATATATATATATATATATATATATATATATATATATATATATATATATATATATATATATATATATATATATATATATATATATAATCAACTCTTACCCCACCCCCGTCAATCCTCACAACGAGACTATCCATACTCTCGGACCTTAAATTTTACCTCTTACTCCCGGATCTAATCCATGTTCCCGGATCAATAATTGTGCCCATTCCATACTCTCGGATTAGGGACAAGTGTCTATGTCTAAATCCATACTCTCGTACCTTAAATATTACCTCTTACTCCCAGATCTAATCCATGTTCTCGGATCAATAATTGTGCCCATTCCATACTCTCAGATTAGGGACAAGTGTCTATGTCTAAATCCATACTCCCGGATCAGTAACGAATAACTATGTCCTATCCATACTCCCAGACTACGGACAACTAACTATGTCTTAATCCATACTCCCGGATTAATGACATTTGACTATGTCCAATCCATACTCTCGGACTAGGGACAATGACTATGGCTAATCCATGCTCCCGGATCAATGACATATATTAAAGTTCTATTCTCTGAGTATAACTCACTCGTACTCGTAAGAAGATACTACCCAATATTCCTCATAATTAATTTAGGTTTACTCTTTATCCTAAATCATCATATATAATCAGGTATGTTCTTTAAACACGTATTTCAGGTAACATCAAATAACTCGCACATAAACATATATTTAATACTTCAATCAATACTTGTATTAAAATCATGTTCATGAAAGGGACTATGCACTCACCTGATAAGGTGGTGATTCTGAGTTCGGACAACGTTTCGCTTCTTAAAACAATTTCCTTTGACAAAACCTACGGTTATTACTACTAAAGTTTAGTCTAACGTTCTCCAAAACTAATTAATAGTCTTGCTATTATTAATGTGATATAAGCGTTAACACAATACTTTTCAGCCACTATGTACAGACAGGGGCCAGACATGAAACACCGGAGGGTAGGATCATTTTGGCATATAGCACTTTTGAATCCAACAACCGAAGCGGCCCTTCAAACTCGATTTCCCGTACCGCTAGTGGCTAAAAACATATGATAACGACACTTATATAACTCATAATAATAGCCCAAATAATTATTATAAGGTCCTAATAACATTACTATATTGAAACATAAGCTATACTAAACATAGGGTAGGCGTAGCTCACTTACAATGGGTTTTTCTCAAAACCGGGCTCCACCGAAGCAGAGTTTCTGAGCCGAAGGCTCATCTTTTCGGAGCCTTCGGGAGCTCTGGGGCTTCCTTCTCGTGCTAGGGAGTTACCCTAGGCTGTGGGGGGTTAGAGAGAGAGTTTAGAAGTCCATAAGTATGAACATTCATATCAACAATTTCAAGAATCATATAAACATATATAAAACTTGAAAATTTAATAATAACCATTGTAAATGGATTAGCATAATCATTACCACACCAAAAACAGGTTTTATAAGTCCAAAACAGTTTCGGCTAATGATTCTAGTCCATTTCCAGCAGCAAAACTCGAAAATCTACACACATGGCCTCCTACTCACTGAGTGCAAGAACCTACTCGACGAGTAGGATGAAGTTTCACTTGGACTCGGCGAGTCCCCCCATGGACTCGGCGAGTTCACTGAACAGTGAGCAGAAATTCGACTTTTTTCAGCAATTTGCATCAAGTATATTGAAAACGCTCACTGATACTACTGATGGGTTTTCAGCATTCTAACACTCCTATGGTGTACATGCAAACCTAGAAACCTTGGATCTATGTTTTCTCTAATATACATGCAAATTTGATTTTTCCAAGGTTCACATCCTAACTAGCATGTTATGGGGTACTTGCAACATAAAAACTAGATAGAAATACATACCATTTCTTGTGGTTGATTTCTTGGAGTCTTGAGAGCCTAGCACCAATAATGTGGATGCCTCAAGTGGAATCACAAATCACCACACAATTTGGAAAACTTGAGATAATAGTAATACACACTTAGAAATCGGCCCACCTTTGTTCTCACACACACTAGTGGCATTTCATGTGCCAAAGACCTCTTTATATAGTATGATGGATTAGGGTTACATCCATGTAAACCCTAATACCCATGACCTTTCATTTCCATAGGATCCATGGGTTAAAACTCCATGGACTGTCCATGCAAGCTTAGCCCATCCTAAATGAACATTGGCCCATTCGATATATATAAGGGTCCATATTTAATTAGTCTCTTTTGATCACTAAATTAATTCTTGATCAATACTAATTAAATAATATGATTTCATATTAATATATTATAACTTATAATATATTAATAAATCATAAATATACTATTCTCAAAAGATTATCCATACAAATTGTTTCGGTGAAGTGCAACCCAAATGGACCCTGTCGGGTCGGGTCAAGTATATTCCAAATATAGTTAAGGACTTAGGGCCTGTTTGATATGCAGCTAACTGGGTCCGGTCAGCACTTTTTGCTGACTCGGTCCGGTCAGCCTGTTTGGTAAAGGGCTAATCTCGTCTAACCCGGTCCAATTCTCTGATTGGGTCCTAGGAAATTGTCTTATTCGGTCCATGGTAAAAAAGAAGCTGGTTGAAACAATTCCTCACTTTGCCCTGATGTACGCTACATCATGAAGATGTAAACGACAATACCCACTGTTTCTCCCTCTCCCGCTTCTGTCTTCACCGAAGTTATCTTCTCCGTTCTTCCATCGTGACGCTTCTTCACCACGATTCTTCCCATTGAGGACTTCTTCCATTGCTAGTAAGCTTTGATGTTTTTAATCTTCCTCTTTAATCGTTTCATGAAATTGTTTTTGAAATCGATTTCGCTAAATCACTAAATGGTTTGTGATGAATGAATGTATGAATTTCTGGTAATTTCTTTGCTGTTCGATTTTTGTTGCTTTTTGTTGTTCGGTTTTTTCTATGAATTGTTGTTGTTCGGTTTTTTCTCCTTCTTGGCGATTCCCACAAATGAGTAATGTTTATGTTTCTCCCTCTCTCAATCGATATGTGATTTGTTCTTTATTTTTTTGATTTTTGCTCTTATAGTCGCTCCTAAAAAATTTATTTTGGATTTGTTGGTTGAATCACCTGATGTCGATTCCCAAGGCAGTTGTTGTTTAGCTTGTTTTTTCTGATTCCTACAATTAGTGTTGATTTCGATTTTTGATTTTGATACACACATACAATAGTGATTATATACAATATTGTTTCTGATTATGCTAATTGATATAGTTATACACATGTTTTCTGATTTTTTATTCTTTGACAACTTGATTTTTGCAATGGTTTCCAGTTTTGATTAATTATTGCAATTGTTTCTAAGGTATCATCACTAAATAATCAGAACACTCCGATATGATTCTGGTTTGGAAAAAGTTGGGCTCAAGTCGATTTCAAAGTATCATCATCTTCTTTGGAATACGAAAACAAGATTGCATCTGTGAATGAAGAGAAGATTAACGTTATGGGTTATTATCCTCTACTTTTAACCATATTCAGTCCATCCTTTGTACTCTATTTGTTACAGATCATTGTAGATGGAAATGTATTTCACTTTAAGTTATATCATTTTACTTTCATTTTACAACATTAACCTCTATTAATAACTTTAATTTTATAACAATTTACTACATTTTACTTTCATTTTATAGAATTCTACTTTTAATGTAAATTCAAAAAGTTCCAATAGTCGGTTTATAGCATTCTACTAACATTACACTAATCAATGATTTTTTATAAAAATGTTGTTTGAGGGTAATGTAGTCATTTTGCATAGTCAGTCAGATGCAAAATCAAACAGCAAGTTCTAGTCAGAAGTTAACCCAGTTACAACTTTTAACCCAGTCAGCTTTGACCCAGTTAGCCACTATGAAACGACCCCTTAGACACTTTATCCAACATGAACATGCTGTCAGGCATATCTGTGTGCCCGACCTACCCTGCTAGGCATACCGGGGTGCCTAACCTACCCCTGTCAGACATACCGGGGTGTCCGACCTACCCCTCCGGTTTATCTCAACCGGTTACGGGGATTATTTCACCCCTACTACTACCACATGATATCAAACGTAATCATACTGTCTAGCATGGCTGGGTACTATACTACCCCTTCGGCCCTATCGACTGAAAACCGGGGACTATTCCCCTTACTACTACTATCACATAACATCATACTATACTAACATGTAAAACATATCAGACAGTAGCAAACAAATATAACTGTCACAAAGACAATTATCTAACAACAACTCCTACCAGTGGGCCGGCATTGTGGCCTTAGACCCACTTCTACTGGAAGGTAACTCACCTCGATGTCGTATAGTGTCTGCACTATCCTCGGTAAATCAACTTTTCTCAACTCCTCAATCCCTTGAATAAACTGGAAATGGAGCAAAATCTCTGGATCCACTTGCTTCTTCAAGAACCCCCAAGCTTCCACTTCTTCCTTCAAGCTTCAACCAACTCTAAATACTTAAAAATGGCTCAAGAACACTCAAAAAGCTCTAGGGTTTCGAGATAAGGCTTTCTGGAAGTGACAGGGACGATGGGGGCTGGGCTGAGGCAATATAAGTTGTTTATATAGGGTGCAAACCCTAAATATTAGGGTTTCCTCCAAACAGTCCTACTCGTCGAGTCGGGCTCCCGACTCGTCGAGTAGGTTACTTAAAATCCGCGTCCAAAGTCTTGTCTACTCGACGAGTTGGGCCTCCAACTCGCCAAGTCCCAGTGTAAAAACATAAAATCTTTAAATTTAAAATACGTACCGGGAACCAGGCGTTACAATCTCCCCAACTTATTTTATACTTCGTCCTCGAAGTCTGCTGATGCATCTGGAAAAAGATTGGGGTAGTGCTCCCGTATCTCGTCCTCCGGCTCCCACGTCCATTCTGAGCCCTTACGGTGCGGCCATTGCACCTTCACTAGCTCGACCCTCTTTTTCCTCAGATCCTTCGACTTCCTGTCGAGAATAGCTACTGGTCGCTCAATGTAGTTCAGGCGGTCATCCACCTGAGTATCCAGCCTATATGCCACCTTGCCCACCCGGGCTGCAACCCTGAAACGACCGATGTACCTGGGGCCCAACTTGCCCCGCTTCCTGAACCGGATGACACCTTTCCAAAGTGACACCTTCAGGAGGACCACATCCCCGACCTGGAATTCCAGGTCCGAACGACGCTTGTCGGCATAACTTTTCTGCCGACTCTAAGCAGTCTGAAACCTGCTCCTGACGTGCTGGATCCTCTCCGTGGTTTTGAATACCACTTCGGTACTCCCCATGACTCTCTGCCCAACCTCACCCTAGCAAATCGGGGTCCCGCACTTCCTCCCGTATAACATCTCAAAGGGAGGACGATCGATACTCACATGGTAGCTGTTGTTTTAGAAGAACTCAACTAATGGAAGATAGGTATTCAAACTACCACCGAAGTCTAAGGCACATGCCCGCAACATATCCTCCAAAGTGTGGATGGTCCGCTCGCTCTGACCATCCATCTGCGGGTGAAAAGCGGTGCTAAAGTGCATACGAGTACCCAACTCGTCGTGGAATTTCTTCCAGAATCTGGAAGTGAACCGTACATCTCTGTCAAAAATCATAGAGACTGGCACTTCGTGTCAATCTACAACCTCTCGAATATAGATATCGGCCAGCTTCTCGGCCGAAATGCTCTCCTGGATCGGTATGAAATGGGCACTCTTGGTCAACCAATTCACGATGACCCATATGGAATCCACTCCCCGCGCGGTCCTGGGAAGTTTGGTGAAGAAATCCATGGTAATATCTTCCTATTTCCACATGGGAATATCTAGCGCCTGTATCTTGCTATGTGGCCTCTGGTGCTCGGCCTTGACCTTCCTGCAGGTCAAGCACCGCTCTACATACCATGCTACATCCCGCTTCATGCAGGGCCGCCGGTAATCAGGGCGAAGATCTCTATACATCTTCGTCGCCCTGGGATGAATAGAAAACCTGGATTTGTCCGCCTCCTCCATCAAAACCTGGCGCACACCCCCATGATAGGGAACCCACACCGTACGATGTAGCGTCAACAACCCATGGCTATCATAGTCGAAGGAGGAAACATGTCCCACAATACGCTCACTCTTCCATTGTTCCTCTTTCATAGCCTCTTGCTGAGCCTCTCGGATCTACTCCAGAAGCGGAGTCACCATTGTCATCCATAAGCAAACGTCTCTGATCGGGGCAGCCTTGTGGCTAAGAGCATCGGCCACCACATTGGCCTTCCCCGTGTGGTAGACGATCTCACAATCGTAATCCTTCACCACATCTAGCCACCGACGCTGCCTCCTGTTTAGATTTAGCTGATCCATGAGGTACTCGGACTCTTATGATCCGTGTATATGGTACAACGGACCCCATAGAGGTTGTGTCACCAAATCTTGAGGGCAAAGACAACCGCCCCCAACTCCAAATCGTGCGTCGGTTAAATCGCCTCGTGAGGCTTCAGCTGCCTCGAAGCGTAAGCGATAACATGCCCTTTCTGCATCAATACTGCGCCCAACCCTAAGATGGACGCATCGCAATATACCACAAAATCCTCCACGCCCTCTGGCAGGGCGAGGATCGGCGCCTCGCATAGTCTCTGTCTCAATGTCTCAAACGCTGCCTGCTGCTCAGGCCCCCAACGAAAAACAACGACTTTCTTCGTCAGTCGGGTCAGGGGTACGACTATATTGGAAAAATCCTGAATGAATCTCCGGCAATAGCCCGCCAATCCCAGGAAAATCCGAATCTCAGATGGAGACTTCAGAACCTCCCATCTCATCATAGCCTCTACTTTGGCCGGGTCAACCAAAATACCATTCTAGTTGACAAGGTGCCCAAGAAACTGCACCTCACGCAACCAAAACTCACATTAAACTTGGCGTACAAGCTCTCCCTCCTCAAGGTATCCAACACCTCTCACAAATGCTCCTCGTGCTGCTCCTGTGTCTTGGAGTAAACCAAGATGTCATCGATGAAAACTATCACAGACCGATCCAGCATCGGTCTGCATACGCGGTTCATGAGGTCCATGAATGCGGCAGGAGCATTGGTGAGCCCGAAGGGCATCACCACTAACTCATAGTGGCCATAGCGAGTCCGGAACGCAGTCTTCTATACATCCTCGTCTCTGACCCTCATATGGTGGTAGCCTGAACGTAAATCAATCTTGGAAAACCAAGATGCCCCCTGAACCTGGTCAAAGAGATCATAAATCCTTGGGAGTGGGTAATGGTTCTTCACCGTTACCTTGTTCAGCTGCCGATAATCTATACACATCTGATGCGACCCGTCCTTCTTCTTCACGAAAAGAATCGGGGCTCCCTAGGGTGAACTACTCGGTCTGATGAATTCCTTGTCTAAGAGCTCCTGCAGCTGTGTAGACAAATCCTACATCTCGGGAGGAGCCAACCGATACGGTGCCTTGGCTATCGGGGCCACACCGGGAACCAGGTCGATCCTAAACTCCACCTGTCTCTCCGGAGGTATCCCAGGGAACTCCTATGGAAACACATCCGGGTACTCTCGCACCACCGGTACATCACTCACAGTCGCCTTACCCTCCTCACGGGTGTCCATGATGTAGGCGACATATCCGGCGCAACCCTGCTGAAGGTAGCGCCTAGCCCTCGCTGCTGAGCATAAAGCTGGTCCATGTTGTGGCCTCTCGCCCTGAATCACCAGCTCTCCCCCACTTGGGGTCCTGACACGTACCAACTTCTGCGCGCAGTCAATCATAGCACCATTAGGGCTCAACCAATTCATATCGATGATGACTTTGTTCCCACGCAATGGTATAGGAACCAAGTTTACCAGATAGCGCTCCTCGAACAATCTCAATACACAATCTCTGAAAACTTCTGATGCTCGAACTGATCGGTCGTCAACAATCTCGAACTCTAGTGGGCAATCCAACATGCCCGAAGACTTAGGGAACTTCTTGCTAAGTGCAAGAGAGACAAATGATCGGGTAGCACCCGAATCGAACAACACTTGAACTGGAATACCATTCACATGGAACGGTCCAAAACAAAACACATAACATAGCACATAAATATCATAAACAACATATAATAAAAGCTAGGGAGAAGAAATCATGGTAGTCACCACATCGGGTGCGGCGCGTGCCTCCTCGGTAGTCAACTAGAAGGCTCGGCTCCTCACCACTGGAGCCTCCGACTTGCCCTGCCGGCCATCAGCTGCATAAGGAATCCCTGCTACCTTTACCTAACTAGCTTGTGAATACCATTACATATTACTAAGACCAAATAATTCTTTGAATGAGAGGTCCTACCCTACAACGGTTGGACTCAAACAAGAGCTGCGCAATAGGGCTATACCTAACCTTCTGAAATTATTTCATCCTGGCAATATGTAACTTAACTTATTCGTTTACTAGTTAGCTAAAGATAACTAGAACTCCTAAAATCACAAAGCAAGCAACATTCGAGCATTGAGTAACCATAGTAAGCATATCCTATTCAGGCCATCATATTACTGATTAATCACCTCTAGCATATAATTCAATAGGCACATATAGCAGGCACACAAGGCATCTTCCTAGATCCTTAGCCCTAATCTAGCATGCAGTTCTTATACAAGGGCAACAATCATATAAGGCATCATTCCTAGATCCTTAGCCCTAATCTAGCATGCGGTTCTCATAATCATATCACCTCATATCATAACATGTATGGGTATCTTGGGGAAAACTTACTTGAGCTCGGCCGGTCGCACGCATCACACACCTTGTTCTTTCTCAAAACTCCTTATTTTAAATCTTGGAAAAATTATTTTGTTATAAAAATCTTTCAAACCCTCGATTTGAGTCAAGACACCCCCAAAGGTGTGTCCGAATCCCTCAACCCAAGGCTCTGATACCAACTTGTAACATCCTGATTTTTAAGATCAAAAATTTTCGTTTTAAATATAGTACTTATAAAACCATTTACTGAAAAACAACATCATCATCATTTCAAGTCATCAAACCATAATCACATGTCTCAAAATCGTAACAAAAAGTAGTAATAATGTCAGAGTACAAATCCCATGAATCTCAAAATGCGGAAATCATGTGTGTGCGATGTGCAGCTACCGTGTCGGCTCCTTCCCCTTCGATGAAGAGGTACCTGAAACCAAAACTGAAAACCATAAGCACAAAGCTTAGTGAGTTCCCCCATCATACCACATACCATACAATAAAGATGTTGTCAGGCATATCTGGGTGCCTGACCTACCCTGCTAGGCATACCGGGGTGCCTAACCTACCCCTATCAGACATACCGGGGTGTCCGACCTACTCCTCCAGTTTATCTCAACCGGTTACGGGGACTATTTCACCCCTACTACTACCACATGATATCAAACATAATCATACTGTCTAGCATGGCTGGGTACTATACTACCCCTTCGGCCCTATCGACCGAAAACCGGGAACTATTCCCCTTACTACTACTATCACATAACATCATACTATACTACCATGTAAAACATATCAGACAGTAGAAAACATAGATAACTATCACAAAGACAATTATCTAACAACAACTCCTACCAGTGGGCCGACATTGTGGCCTTAGACCCACTTCTACTAGAAGGTAACTCACCTCGATGTCGTGTAGTGTCTGCACTATCCTAGGTATGAAAATCAACTCTTCTTAACTCCTCAATCCCTTGAATAAACTGGAAATGGATCAAAATCTCTGGATCCACTTGCTTCTTCAAGAACCCCCAAGCTTCCACTTCTTCCTTCAAGCTTCAAACAACTCTAAATACTCAAAAATGGCTCAAGAACACTCAACAAGCTCTAGGGTTTCAAGATAAGGCTTTCTAGAAGTGAGAGGGACGATGGGGGTTAGGTTGAGGCAATATAAGTTGTTTATATAGGGTGCAAACCCTAAATATTAGGGTTTCCTCCAAACAGTCCTACTCGCCGAGTCGGGCTCCCGACTCGTCGAGTGGGTTACTTAAAATCCACGTCCAAATTCTTATCTACTCGACGAGTTGGGCCTCCAACTCGCCGACTCCCAGTGTAAAAACATAAAATCTTTAAATTTAAAATATGTACCTGGAACCGGGCGTTACAACGTCACACAGCGTCGTGCTGGTTTTGCCATAAAACTTCGACGGGTCATAACTTCTTCGTTATAACTCGGATTTTGGCGTTCTTTATATGTACAGAGCTCTTGTGACATATGCTACAACTTGGTTAGGATTACTTATTCTAAATAAAATTTTGTTCAAAATTCATTTTCGACACTTATTGTCTCTAAATTGACTAGCCCGAATCTGCGGGCGTTACAAAAATGGTCTTTTACCAAAAAACTGTCAGACTTGGCTTGGGACTAGGTGAGTTTGGAAAATTACCTTAATTTCTAATTAGGGTTATTTGGTGCGGTTAATAGGCAGAGTCTAGTTCCGGCAGTACAGGTGTCAGTTTTATCAGTCTTCTGTGCGAGGTGAGTCTTCTCACTATACTTGCATGTGTGGTAGTATATATGTGTTGAATAGCTGGGTCATATTTGTTGTTACTGTGATATGTGTTACTGTGTGTACTGAGACTTCGGGTAGTCTCCAGGGTTGCTGATAACCCACAGGGCATGTTGTTTGATCATTGAGACTTCGGGTAGTCTTTAGGGTTGCTGATAACCCATAAGTGTTATTTGTGTTGTGTTGTATGTGGTATTTTGGGGAAGTCACTAAGCTTTTTGCTTACGATTTGTGTTTTATATGTTTTTAGGTTTTCTTATATTAAAGGAGGGGCACGGCTCGATTGCATCGCATCCATGGGAGATTTGTGCACATGATAACTTTTGACGATACTCTGATAAATGTTTTGAGTTAAATGGTTTTACCTAAAAATTTCGTAGGTGTGATTTGAATAAACACGTAATTTTTAAATGAAAAATTCGGGTTGAAATTCGGGGTGTTACAAGTTGGTATCTTGGTTTGAGGGATTCGGGTATACTCTCAGGTGTGCCTAAGCTCAAACTGAGGAATAAGTAAAATTTTCTAAAAGAAAACAATTTGCTAAAAATGTTTTAAGATAAAAAAAGAGGGGGTGCGATGCGTGCTATCAGCCAAGTTCAAGTAAGTACTTCCCAAAATACCCATACGTGTTTTATGATTGATGTTTGATATGAGTATATCATAATTACATGCTAGATCTTCTTAGTGTTGGATGGTATGATGCATGATTAGGAGAGATGCCTTATGTCTGTTATGTGAGCTGGTAGTGATGCATATTATTGACTAGAGATCTTCAGGGGCTTCTAAGATAGGACTACCTAATTATGAAATGCTTTTAGTTCTAGATGCTTGAATGTTGCTTTCTTTGTGATTTGTAGGACTTATATTGATGTAAGTTAATTACTACATGAATATGTTAAGTTACATGCTGCAAAGGTTAAAAAATCTCAGAGTGATTGATCTAGACCTATTGTGCGGCTCTTTTCTGAGTCTAACCGTTGCAGAGTTGGGTCTTTTAGCCGAAGGATTATTTAGGTTTTGTTGCGTGTAATTGTATTCGTAAAGTAGTTAGCTGACATTGATGGGAGTCCTTCAGAAGCTGATGACAGGGTGATGTGGAGATCCTAGGAGAACCTATGAAGGACATTAGTGTGAGTGGTACGTTGTTTAGAAGATTTTGGAAGGTATCATTATGAGGAAGTGAATTAGAGGATTCGGGATGATTTTGAGGAAAGTACGGATATGTGTGAAAGGTAGTATTGCGCCCGTACTACTGAAAGCACAAGATATATACTCGAATCAAGGAAAGTCTCAAAAATTTTAAGGAGCTGGTTGAGGGTAGGAACACAGTTTGGCACCATGAATCCATTGCAGCATTTTGATATTTATCAACATTTCGATTATAGTTGTCCGAGAAGAAGATAGGTCTAGATATTGTTCGGAACTTAGTAGCCATGTTAGTTTGGCATTGGATGGTCCAGATCTAGATTAGTAGCTAATTTTAAGGTCTTGGGGGCCTTTCTTGAGGTAGTGCCAATCTGAGTCGCGGTACTCAAGAAGGGAGCGATTGGGATGAGCGGTTTGAGGATTGCAGTTTGAGGTTGAGTGATCGGCTGATGGCTTATGACGTCATTTTCTATGACAAGGATTATGTTCTTCCAATTTTCTGTGTTAGGGAAAAGAGAGTGCGAGCGTATGATTTCAGAATTTGGAGGAAGACCCAGTGGGGGAACTAGATGGTTTTGGTATCTGCGATAAAAGTGGAAATGTACAAGAGGATTCTTGTGGTGAAATCGCCTCAATATATTTCATATGTGAAAAGAGAGTTATTTTTGTAGAGACTGTATAAGATGAGAACAAGGGTATGTCGTCTTTGAGTTCAGTTAGAGCGTGTTTTAGTAGGTTGTTCCAGGTGATCAGGAGAAGTGAATTGGGAATGATGACTTTTGTTATCTATGTTGTATCTCGACTATGAAGATGATGCCTCTTGTTTTTAGGATTGATTCTCACGATGAAGTGATGGTTAGGGATTCAGAGGCGAAGTGTGTGGTAATCCATTTGTTCCTAGACAGAGAACCAGCGCTATGAATGGACTATCAGAGTTACTTCTTGTGCATATCATGATATTCTAGATGATAGAGGCGGTTATGATTGGGAAGTTTCCAAGGTCTCCATCTGAGACTTAGAATTTCATTGAGTTGTTGGGTCTTTATCTGGGAGATAATCTTGCATTGTCTTATACATTCCAACAGCTAGGGATGATATGTATCTGGCTGAGCCGGTTTGAAGTGTGGTTTGTTTGCAACGTCAGTTGGCGATAGTTCAAACCCAAGTAGGGAGGACTAATTATGCTACCTGGAAGATCATCGATCTGTTCGATTTTATGGTTTCAGAAGAATGGGTTACAAGGATCGCCGGTTTGGGTATGCGAGACTTTGGTTCGCGATGAGGGTATAGGGCAAGTTTCCATCAGATGTATGTGCTCAGAAATACGTGAGTTGTCTCCGCGACAGGAAGCAGTTGGTCAAGGAGCTTGTTGTAGTCGGTGGTCCCTTTCGGGGATGCCGACGAACTAATCAAGAGGTGGTTAAGTCACTCGAGTTGATTATGAGTGGTTGAAGGATTTGTTAGCGCGATGTATAGATTGCTACTTATAGTCTAAGATAGCAGTGGTTGATCTGTCAATCAACTTTAGAGTTTGGTATATGTAGTACCACATGGGTTTAGTTCAGTAGAAAATTTGATTGCAGGGTTGTTGTCGGTGCATTCTCGATCGTTGGTTGTTTCTCGGTCATCATCAATAGTTGGGATGCTTTAAGGGTTACGAGTTATATAAGTTGGAGGTTAGTAGACGTGACGACCAATCGTCAAGTTCTGTCTAAGGTATATATTTGCTTCTGGGTACGTTTTCCCTTAATTGCTTGATTGTGGAATTATTGTCTATAGCAGGCTCGAGTTTGATTCGGTAGTAAGTAGAGCATTGAAGGGATTATCTATATGCTTCAATTATAGGTCTATGGGTTCTTTGTCATCACTTGGGATTATACAAGGATGTAGAATTGTATGCAGGGAAGGTACTTTAGATACAATAATCTTTCATCGAGAGTAGTAAAGTGCTTCATCTGGTTTGGGGTATGGGCACCCGATATCGTTTGGTCATGGGATCTTAGTCCAAAAATTTTAGTATGGTGGTGGCTAGGTAAGGAGATTGTGGGATGGCTTGGTAATCCAGTGATTATGAGGTTGTCAGAGAATAGATGAATCCAAGTGAGGGATGGTCAATTAGGACCATCGGGGATAGTTCCAAGTACGAGCCATATTATAATTTGTACCCATGTCGGGGATTTGGATCAGTTTATCTTGAGGAAGCGCCAAATTTCCTTTCAGTCGGGAAGAATCCAATATAGGTTAGGTCGTGAGTGTGGAGCAAGCTACTGTTAGGCCAGCAAGGCCTTGCCCGACTGATCAGGTGGTGCGTATAAGATATTGTTTGATTAAGGATTAACTGGGAAAGCCAGTTAACATGGTATTATCCTAAGACAACTAGAGAGATAGTTTTGGTCATGCTTGGGATCAGGGTTTAAGCAAGGAATAATGTTCTTTGGCCAGTGGTAAAAAGCGAGCAAATGATATGGATTTATGGCTAGGTTTAGGTCGAGGGTTGTGCTAGGACCTCTGTGCACGTTCTTGTCTGATGAAGGCTTTAGGGTTTGAAGCACAACCCGAACATCTGATAGAGTTCAGCAGGATGGGGTTTGACTCGCAATGATTTAGGTTAGGAATTCTTGCGTGTAATTGGCAGGACCATGAGTTGGGCCCATGACGGTTGTGGAAAAGATGTAAGACTGTGGAGCAGCCATAACATCACTAGGATAGTATGCGGTTGTGGAAGTGATGTAAGACTGCAGAGCAGCAGTAGCATTCACAAAGTTAGTATGCGGTTATGGAAGTGATGTAAGACTGCGGAGCAGCCGTAGCATTCACTAGGATAGTATACGGTTCTAGAAGTGATGTAAGATTGTTGAGTGGTCGTAGCATTCACTAGCTTAGTATGTGGTTGTGGAAGTGATGTAAGACTACGAGCAGCCGTAGCATTCACTAGGATAGTTTGTGGTTGTGGAAGTAATGTAATATTGCAGGGCATTCGTAGCATTCACTAGGTTGGTAGGTGGTTTTGAAAATGATGGAAGTCTATGGCTTGGCTCGTAGCATTCTCTAGGATGATTTAGATCACTGTAGGTTTGCGTGAAGGATTATGAGTGGGCCTCAGCATTTGTAATACTTGGGTAGATCATAGGTTGGTTTGGGGCCTAATGTGATGTGAAAATACGATTCGGTTCATATCAATCATCGGAGTGAAGTGGATTGCTGATTGTTTGTGCGTTGGTTGGTTGATTTGTCTTTTATTTGGAATGAATGATTGATGGAATCGTACTGGCATATGGGTCAGGACAACCTTTATCTATTCGACTCTTAAGGTTGGGAGTCAATTTGATATTTGAAGCAAGATTTCCAGCATAGGTGGATGGTCGGGGTTTATGGTTTCCGGATATCAGTGGAATAGTTCAGATTGGATGGGTTTGTTCGGTCCGAGTTGCAGAGTTGAGTCATTATGGGAGCAGTTTGGAATGGTTCTATCTGTTTGGAAGTCATACATTTCTTAGGGTTTCCAATTTCTAGGCAGAGCAGTTGGTTATTCTTTTATTGACTGAGGGCAGAATATTTAGGTTCGTTCTTAGTTAGGTTATGTGATTCTGCTAAGGCTTGGCTTTGATAGCAGTGTTGATGATCGGTCTTTGGTGTGAGATAATTCCTCAACCTTAATTAGAATTTAGTTGGATCGAATGGTATGACAGGGGAGAGTTGTAACATCTTGTTTGAGGACGTTTCCTACTTTAGGAATTGGGGACCGTAATGTGACCATGTAAAGGCCTTGGGCTTTAATGGATTGGATTTTAGATTCTATTGGAGTTGTATGAGGTTGGATAAGTGATCTAAACCTTGGATTGTTCGATAGAAGCTGAGGGGTAAAATGGGGAAGGTTATGTTTGGGGTTTCAGGTTGGAGATTCGGTGCTCCTGAAGGTATCACCTTGCAAAGGTGCTATCCGATTAAGGAAGCGGTGCAAGCTAGGCCCTAGGTTTATTGGCCCTTTCAGAGTGGTAGTCTGAGTAGGCAAGGTGGCATACCGGTCAGAGTTGTAGGGGAGTTGAGTCAGTTTCATCACACCTTCCATGTTTCCCAGTTGACGAAGTTGTTGAATGTACATGCCCAAGAATCATTCTTGTATTTTAATTAGGGAATAATTATTTTTTTGTGAAAATAATAATTATAAGATAGTATAACTAGTTATTATTTCATACGGTATGAATTAAGAAGTCATGCACAAAATTTTAGACTAGTTGGATTCTTTTGTCTTTTACCTAAAAATAAAGTTTATATTTTATAAACTTAGAGTTTATAAAAATTAAAGATTCCATCCTCTTTTGAGAGGTATGGTCAACATTAATAAAGTAATATCAAGGTTGCTTGTCAACCTCCATGCTTTGTCTCCCCATGCTTCTAAAGGCTACAAATACTTTAGAGTATTTTATTATAAGGCCCTTACTTTGCATTAGGGGTGACCATTTGGACCGAACTTGACCGGACCGGCTCTTGGACCGGACCGGTTATGGAGAATATTGTGGACCGTGGACGGGACCGCATGAGTCGTGTCTGTGTCTGTGTCCGGGTCCGGGTCCGGGTTTTCCGGTTCTTGGACCCGTTCGGACCGGTACAACTTTAATTGCATAGAGTACAAGTCGTTAAATAAGTTTTTGGGTTTGATAGAACTCGTTAAAACGAATATGTTGTTGGGTTTGATACGATACAACTTGTAAAAATGATTACGTTTCCGTTTCATGCATAACTAATCTACCTTGATGTATAATATTATAACTTGCAAAATTAATTTTCCAAATAAAAGCAACTAACATATAATCAAGTTCGCCAAGATCCACTTCATATGATTTATCTGTCAAAAATACATAAAATTCAGAATTATAGTCTAAAATAATAGTTAAAAAGCTTAAATATTTCAGCTTTGATAGCTCAATTTGAAGGATTTTAACTCACTGAATATAATACCAAAATCAACAAAATTATAGTCTAAATTCATCTACAAACTGTGAACTAAATTTTGGAAAAAAACCGCAGGTCAATCCGACATAAAACGAATGAGTTATGGTTGTTTAAAAAATTTCACAAATTACAAAATTTTAAAAATCTTGCTGAAAAGCTGAAAATTTTTAGCTTTGATAGCTCAACTTTAAAAGACTGTAACTCATTGAATATAATATGAAAATCAACAAAATTATAGTCTAAATTCATTTACAAACTGTAAATTAAACGTTGGAAAAAACCGCGTGTCAATCCGACTTAAAGCGAATGAGTTATGGTTGTTTAAAATTTTTCACAAATTACAAAATTATAAAAATGTTGCTTAAAAGTTGAAATTTTTCAGCTTTGATAGCTCAAATTTGAAAGACTGTAACTCATTGAATACAATAACAAAATCAAGAAAATTATAGTCTAATTTCATCTACAAACTGTAAATTAAACGTTGGAAAAAACCGTGTGTCAATCCGACTTAAAACGAATGAGTTATGGTTGTTTAAAAAATTTCACAGATTACAAATTTGTTTTTTTTAAATCATGTCCAACCGGTTCTAAACCCGGTAAAAACCAGACCGGACCGGTTTTGATGGATTCCTAGAACCGAGAACCGGCCCCCCGGGGGTCCAAAAAACTGGTCCGTTCTGGTCCACCGGTCCAAATGCTCACCCCTACTTTGCATAGGGTATATAAAGGATGTGTTTTGCATGTTTTTTGGCTAGTTTTTGGTCTTAATTCTTCACTTAAATTTTGTGGCCAAAAATACTCTTTCTCTCCTCCTCTCTCTCTCTTTTGAAGTTAGTTTGGTGGTTTAAAAGCCTTCTTGAGTTGTCTCCTTTAGTTCTTATTTGAGTTAAGCACTTAAACGCTTAAGATACTCAAGAATACAAGAAGGAACTAGCATTCCAAGTGCCTTATTCTTGATGGTGGATACATATAGAGAATCATATTCTTTGACTTTTTGCAATCTTCATCAACACCCCAAAACCAAGTGGGTTCAAAGGCTTAAAAGGTTGTCATTCTAAAAACTCTGGTTGTTTTTATTTCATTCTAACCTCTATAAATGCATCCATGATGGTTTGGTTTTGTTATAAACTAAAAATAAACTTGTTACTTTTAAAGACTTCCGTTGCCGGTTTTTATAAAAAACTAACTTATATTTTGTATCAAAACCCATCATGTGGCCGATAAGACATTTGTGGTTCCTTTGGAAGAGATTTAGGTCGATGGTCACCTGGTTTATATTGAGAGGCCGGTGGCGATTCTGGATAGGAAGGTGAAGACCTTGAGGAAGAAGGTGGTGAACTTGTTTAAAGTTCAGTGGCAGCATCAGAAAGGCTACAAGTGGACTTGGGATCCCGAGGTTGAGATGCGTGAGCATTACCCCGATCTTTTCATAGCGGCTGACTTCGAGGATGAAGTCTGATTCAAGTGGGGGAGAATTGTAACACTCGTTTCCAAGTATTTCAATTTTCAACCTAAAAATGAAATTATCTTGCAAATGGGTACCTACATTGGGCGTACACGAAGTGTATGCTGAGCGTATGTCATTAAAAGATCGCGACAATTGCTGAGTACGTTGGTCGTACATATTGAGTACGTTGGGCTTACTCGTGTTGTTCCCAAAACCCTAAATGTTTAGGGTTGTGTACCTTATTTAAGCATCCTATTCCACCTTCTTATGACCAAACTCCATCCCTCTTAGCCTTGATATCGAAACCCTAATCCTTGAGTGTGAGTTTTGAATCTTTTGAATGATTTTTGTTTTTTCTTGGTGATGAAGGAAGATTATTGAAGAAGTGGTGGTGCACTCAAGCTCTTGGATCCAGAATCTACACCTCATTGTTCATCTGCAGAAGGTATAAAGTTCATACCTTAAGGCTTGTTTGCTCAGATCTTGGTTAAGATTAAGTGTATGCTCTATTTGTCCCAAAACCTTGGTCTTTGTGAGTATGGACTACTCTAAACTATTTGAGATGTCCTTTCAGACGTTTTAGAGTGCATGGTGATCTTAGAAGTTAGGGTTTTGGGATTTAGCTTTCTTTAGCCATGCAAAGGCATAAAATTAGAGACTTTATGAATTAGAAGGTCTTTTAGGTTCAGATATGAGGTTGGGGTAAAGTTTCTTAATGATTAAGAGCTTAAAAGTTAAGATTGAGTTTTTGTTGCGTATGATGAGTGTAAATCTAGCTACTCCCGCGAAGTCAGCTAAGAACCCGTTTTTCCAGCTTTTTGCTCTACGCCTAGCGTAGAGTTGAGTACGCCATGTGTAAGGTCAAAAGTGTTGACCTTTTACGTTCTTTGACTTTTTGACCAAGTGTGCCTTTTGGTGAATTTGTGAGGGTTTATGTCTTGGAAGGGGTAAAATGATCTTTTTCCCAAAAATTGTGGATTAGACTTGGCTTGGGACTGGTTGAGTTTGGAAAATTTCCATAATTTGTAATTAGGGTTATTTGGTGCGGTTAATAGGTGGAGTCTAATTTTGGTAGTACGGGTGTTAGTGTTATCGGTCTTCTGTCTGAGGTGAGTCTTCTCACTATACTTGCCTGTGTGGTCGTATATACGTGTTGACCAGCTGGGACTTATTTGTTGTTAATGTGATACGTGTTACTGTGTATACTGAGACTTCAGGTAGTCTCCAAGGTTGCTGATAACCCATAGGGCGTGCTGTTTGACCACTGAGACTTCAAGTAGTCTCCAGGGTTTCTGATAACCCAAAATTTTTATTTGTGTTGTGTTGTATGTGGTATTTGGGGGAACTCACTAAGCTTTGTGCTTACGATTTGTGGTTTAAATTGTTTTAGGTTTTCTTATATTAAATGAGGGGAACGGCTCGATTGCATCGCATCCATGGGAGATTTGAGCACATCATAACTTTTGACAATACTCTGATAAATGTTTTGAGTTAAATGGTTTTATCTAAAATTTTCATAGTTGTGATTTGAATAAACATTTAATTTTTAAATGAAAGATTTGGGTTGAAATTCGGGGCGTTGTATAATGCTTTGATTTAATTGCAAATTTCCAATCATAAAATTACCACATGTTAGATTTAGAATCATTTCGGCGGGGCATTGTATCAAACACCTGCTCTGTATTCCAAGAAGTATTGATTAGTACTACACCATTTGCATATTACTACATACAAACAACTCAAACAACTACGTTTATTATAAGATATTTAAAAAAACAAACGATAACCGGGATGGATTTAAGGAATTTGTAAACAAAAACCAGCAAGGATGAGTGAAGTAGGCAGGAAAGCAACATAGGCCTTCTTACCCAGAATGAGGGAAGTGGTTGCAACAACTTATGCTCAAATTGTTTTCCTACGTAATACCACCTATAGGTAATCACATGTTATCATTTATGTTTTTAAATGTGAAAACATGTGTATTAATTAACTAATTATTTAATATCACATATAGGTAAGCATAGGTTTCAATGTGTTTGTTTTCATCATGATCAAGAATCCTATAATCAAAGATAAATTTTAAGAACACATTAAACATCATGAAAAGATTCAAATACTTGTAATAAGTCTTTAATAAAAGAGTCATATAAATGGATATTTCTTCAAAATATATCAGTATACATTCAGAAGGCATCAACTAAAAGAAATATAATAAAACACCATGGACTGATACATACATAAACATTATATAGTTACTAAGAAAGAAAACAAAGAATGACTAAGCATTTAAAAAATAGTACCACATCCATACCAGAAAAATGCCTATAGTTTGCTTGGTGTTTAAACCGCCATAGCCGAGCACCCTTAGTGTATTTTCACCATGATTTAACCTCTTCCCAACATAAGCCTGAAAGATCTTTATGCACACGAGTTATTATAAAATGATATTTGCTAATGGCATATGATCCTATAGGATCACACTTGATAGCAAGTTACTACTTATTGATTATTTATTAGAGTAATTTGATTATTAATAAATATAATCAACACCTGTATTTAAATTGGAAAATTATTATTTTATGAAAATAATATTTTTTTAATGACAAATATGGAATTATTGTTTTTAGGAAATAATAATAAAAGAGAACAAAACCTAGTTATATTCATATGATATGAATATATATGTTATGTACATTTATTTGGACACTTTGTGGTTCATCAAATTGGAACATTTAACAAGCTAGTTATAAGCTTAAGTGTAAGACACTCATATATCTCATCTTGTATGCACATAGCCGAATTCTTCACTAGTTGGAGAATAGGTTGCTTGTTGGATTTCTTACTTCACATCCCATGTTTCTTGTAAGTCCCATGATTTCATTTAATGAAAGTATGGTCTTTGGTATTTATGTGTTAGTATATAAAGGAGAGAATAATAACTTTTGAAGTTTAATATTTTTATTCTCTTCTCTCTTAAAAGTTAAGAGCAACATGCTCTCTACCCTCTCCAACTCTTGCATTGTGTAGTGTAGTTTTGGGTGATTAATATGCTTCTCCTTTTAAAAATTATTTTGTATAAGTTCTTTAAGGCATAAGAATTATATTATGCAATTAAGACTAGCATCTTTTGGTGGTTTACTATTGCTTAGTGGATACAATATACAAAGCATCTGTTTTGATGTCATATGAGAATCAAAGTCTTCCAAAATTGTAGCTCTTTTACAACTACGGTTGATTTAATTTTTCCATGCTTTGCAAAATTATCCATGGTGAGTTAAAATGGTTTTTAGCTTTTTCATTTTAAAATCCTTGCGTTGCTAAATTCATAGCTTATTATAGACTATTTTTAATAAAACCCAACAATTGGTACAAAGCCATTTTTGCAAACTTGATTAAATTAGTAAATTATTTGGAATAATCTTTCTTTTTGAAAAACATGCATGATTTTCTTTTATAAGAAAATATCATACATATTTTCTATGATAACTTTAAAATATTTATAATTATCATTTTTAAAACTAGAAGTTTACATGCATCTTTTTAGTTATAAGCATTATCTTAGAAAAACAAAGTGTTGTATATATAATTTTATGTGTCTGTGTGTCTGTATATATATATATATATATATATATATATATATATATATATATATATATATATATATATATATATATATATATATATATATTGTCACAACCAGCATTTTTAGCTAGGAAGTTATGTCCTTATGTAAACATCAACTATTGTAAGACTTGTACTATAAGTGGATATCATACTCTATGCTCAATCAAAATCGTCCATTTGAATCAAAACTCCTGAGTAAAGTTCAAAACCTAATATAATGCATCTCATATACTTAACTATGGGTCTGAAACCCTAAATATCCGGGTTCGAATTTAGTACGGACTAGGATCCTCTTATTGGGCCTAATGGGCCAGTAAACCTTCTATTTGATGATTTTGGGCCAACGAAACCCATTTGGGCTCTAGTTGGGCCCACATTCGTCAAACCATAGCAATTGGGCCATGTTGGGCCTAAAATAACTCACTTATTTATCATGAACCTTGATGGGTCGTGAACCCCATCCTTCCCCATTCACGACCGACTTTCAAAAAAAAGGAAAAAAAACAATGGGATATTAGGGAGTGCCACCTCACTAATGACCAACAAATAACAAGGCAATTACATCTCAAATCTCCATGCAATACACAACAAGTATCCATGCAAACTCATGTTTCCATGAAATATCTTGTCACTCTCTTCTTCTTCTTGTATTTCTCGGCCATAGAGCACCACCATCACTCTCATTTCCTCCTTCACTCTTAAAGAAAAACTCTCTTTTCCTTTCCTCCTCTAAAAAACCGTGGATGTGTGTGTGCTCAAGAAGGTCCCTCCAACTCACATACTAGGTAAGATACTTCACTTTTAACTTGGATAAATCCATCTTATGTTTAGATCTTCATCAAAACATCACAAATCTTGTCTTATACTCCTAGAATCATCATATTTTCGAGGACCCTCTCAAGAAAGCTTCTAGGGCCGAGATCCATCTCAATCTTCATCCAAGACCAAAACCAACAACCCAAAGTGAGTTCACATTAAGATGAAAGACTTCAAAATTTGGAGAAGCATTTTAAAAGGACCGGTCCGGATCACAACAACACTCAAAAATGGAGATG
Source organism: Lactuca virosa (assembly GCF_052849685.1). NCBI lineage: Eukaryota > Viridiplantae > Streptophyta > Magnoliopsida > Asterales > Asteraceae > Lactuca > Lactuca virosa. Next base: position 289,123,954 of record NC_136428.1, read on the forward strand.
TCATTGACAAGGATATTGATAATTACACTGAAGCAGATTTTGAAAAGGTTGAACAGCAAGAAAAGGCACTGGCTACACTCACAATGGCCTTATCCCCAGAGATTGCACAAGGTTTCAGAGAATACACTTCAGCAAAAGCTCTGTGGGAAGCTTTGATTGAAGTATATGAAGGAAATGAGGACATGAAACAAAGTCGCCAGGATATGTTGAGACACAAGTTCAATATGTTCAACCACATTCTTGGAGAAACCCTGGAAGTTCAACTTCAACGATTCATCAATTGACCACTGAAATGAGTTCAGCTAGGATCTCAGTGCCAAGATTTGAAATCAACAACAAACTGTTGAATTCTCTTCCAAAGGCATGGGATATGAATGTTGTTGTCATCAAGAAAACAAAAGATCTTAACCGACTTAGTCTGGCTGAAACCATGGCCATCATCAAAGCATGTGATCTTGATCATAAACAGAGAGAGATCAATCATGTGAACTCGTACTCAACTGCAAATCTCAGAATTTCTACAAACAATGCTTTATCGTCCTTTACTACTGATCAAAGTCAAGCTTTCGCTATTCCACAACCACAATGTCAAATGTTTGCTAACTCACAAGTTCAACCATTTGTTTCTCCTCAATCATCATCATATGCCATTCCATCCATGCAAAATGTTCAACCTTTAATATCTTATCCACAAGTTGCTTCCTCTTCAAAAGCACCTGTTTCAGCTCCTGCTCCCAAGGAAAATGAAGAAAATTTGGCTCTTGCTACCAGTCTTGTCAACTGCTACAATGCCTTCGTGGCTGGCGAGCTACCTCCTCAACTATCTTTCGCTGATTTGGATCAAATTCATCCCGAAGATGTTGAGGAAATGGATATTACATGTCAAATTGCTATGGCGGTGTTCAGAGCAAAACAGTTTTCCAAGAAGAAGGGCAAAAATAATTGGGGAATGAATGTTGAAAAGAAGGTGGGTTTCAACAAAGGCAACTCTGATGCTTCAACTGCCATGAACCTGGCCATTTTGCCAGAGACTGCACGAAGCCTGACAGGAGGGAGAACAACGAACGAACGATGGTGCAGTGGGTAGCAGCAGGGGAGCTACCACCAACAATCAAACCATGAATCTTGCAGTGGTGGCTCAGGCGTTTGATTGGGATGACCAAATTCAGGCCCTGAGCATCTCAGGACCTGAATATGCGCATCTTGCCCAGATCAACGCACTGCGGAAGGAGAAGCTGAAATAGACCCAGAGGCGGAGATTGTCACACCCCGCTAAAGCGGAAACACGAGGCGTGGCAATATAAAGGGTTTCATAGCAAAAGTTAAAAGACAACACCAACCATAGTATTAAAATCATTACAATTTTACAATGGGTTTGAACAACTTTTAAAAGAAATTACAATGTAAATTGAAATACAACACATGCGAATGCTCCTAAAAGTGAAGTGTCCCTAAGTGCCACTTACTCGATGATTCCTGAAAAAGCATGTAAAACGAGCGTCAACTATAAAAATAGTTGGTGAGTACTCACAGATAAACAAAATAATATTGGTTCCATGAATTGAAATCAAAGTTTTGATAAAAGTTTCCAATAATAAAAGTATATTGTTAAAATGAGTAAATAAGTTTGTAAAAACAAAGTTCTTTGTAATCATGAGAGATAAAGTATGTTGCCCAAATAAGATGCAACATTCATATTCTCATTGAAGATAAAGTTCGTTACTCAAACGAGTAAACAAGTTTCATTGCTAAAATGAGCAATCAATTTCGTTGCTACAAGGAGCAAACAATTTCATTGCTAAAACATGTATATAAGTTTTCAGTAATAAAAGTTCGTTGTTGTAATGAGAAACAAAGTTCATTTCTATAATTAATAACAAGTTTATTGCTATAACGAGAAACGAATTTGTATGTGTATGAGCAAACAATGAGTCTCAACCAAACCTATGACTAAAGCCCTATCAAGATCTATGCTTATCGTTCCATAGATGAATATGGTATCATGCACTCCAGCAATAGGGCGAGTGAAGAGTTGTCAATTCCTAATAGCGCTATCCATAATGACCATTGGCTCAAAGAGTTAATGGTTAGAGATAAGGGAAGGGCCTTAGTACGATAAGTTCTCATGTTCCGTGTTGCATAGACATACATAGAGAGACATAGCAATAAAATAGCAATCATGTTTGATACAAATCAATTTAAATACAACATTCAATAAATAGTTTGTTTTTTTTTCGGGACATGCTTTTCCACCCCAAAACATAAAAACTGAAAATAGGGGAGTGCGTGAATACTCACAATATGCAAAATATAGCAACCAAGTTTATACGAGTCAAATAAATACAACGAACATAAATAGTTTAGGACATGCTTTTCCACCCCAAAACGTAATAACCAAAAATAGGGGAGTGGTGAATACTCACAATATGCAAAATATAGCAACCAAGTTTATACGAGTCAAATAAATACAACGAACATAAATAGTTTAGGACATGCTTTTCCACCCCAAAACGTAAAAACCGAAAATAGGGGAGTGGTGAATACTCACAATATGCATTGAGATGATGCAAATGATGCCTTGAGCTAAGTTCCACTTGTACCACTATCGATTCCTACAATAATGGTATTCGCTAGTGAGTCTCTAATCGAAATCTAACACTAGTAGACTTACTACTACAATAGAATTATGCCAATATTGTGTCAAAATTTAATATCGATAAGTTACAAACATTTTTCTGTGAAAATTAAATTTCAATGAATCAATTGTTATATAACAATTTAAGTGGAAATTTCTCATTATTGAAATGCTAATATTTAACAATTTAAGAGGTGTTCCAATGATTAAATATTCAAAAACTAAATTAATTTAGTTCTAAAATTTCCCAAAGTTTGCATTTCAGTTTTAATTGAAGTGAAAGACCTCAAGATAAATTTTCTTGAATTTTTTATTTGTCTGACTATTTTTCACGATTTTAGTTTCTTGAATAACCATAAAATCTTGAAAAATACTAAACAGTTAATAAAAATTACCAAACTTCAGATTTTGGTTCTAAATGTACTAAAAGACTTCTAGATAAATTTTCATGGAGTATGAATATGTATAACCATTTTTCATATATTTAATTCTCTAAATATATACAAATTCATGAAAAACAGAAATCAGTTTCCAAAATTACCCAAACTTTTTGTATTACTGTTATTAAACATTATTAAGCTGGGAAAAATATAAAAATTGATTTCTAAACTGTTTAACCCAATTTTATGATTTTTGAACATTTATTCTAATAAAAATTGAAATAAATAGAAAACAGTTTCCAAAATTGCCCAAAATTTTTGTAACACTTTTATTATACATTTAGAAGCTGTGAAAAATATAAAAGATATTTTTCAATTAGTCTTTCTATTTTTCTTTGTTTTATCCTCTTAAATAATCATTAATTGGAGAATAATTATTAAACAGTTAAAGTATATTACCAAAATTTTTGTACACTTCATTTTCAGAGTAAATAATCTGGGAAAAATACCAAATGTGGTTTTTATATACTGAAATCCGATTTTGTGTATTTAAGTGTATTTAATCTTAGAAAATAGGAGAAAAATAGTATACAGAAGAGAAAAATCATCAAAGATTTTATGTAGCCTCGTAATGTACTACAAGGTGTTCTGGTAAATTTGCAAGAATTTTGGATGAGCAGAACTATTGTTTCTATTTTTAGTCCATTATAAATACAAAAATCAGAGAAAAATAGGAATACATTATGAAAAATTCTGAAAATACTTTTCTAAGTCTTATACCTCTGGTAGAAGCTGTGAAAATTGTTATACAGCCTTTTCAGCTTGTCTAAAGTGGTTTTATGATTTATTGGGGCTAAACAAAAAGAAAATTCAAAACCATATTAAACAGTAAGAAAAGTCATTGAAACTTCATGGGAGATGTTTATTAAATTAAAGAATCATCCAAGAATTTTTCCAGAATTTATTTACTAGTGTAAGTATTTTATATGATTTAACACTCTATTTTCTTATTATTTTCATATAAAAATAAAGAAAATATATGTTGAGCTGAAAATTTCCAGAATGCATCTTCATACAATTTAACAACAATGAAAAATTGTTTTCTTATTTTTGATGTTGAAAACCATGCCTAAAGGCTCAATAAAATGTATAGAGAAAACTTGGTTCTTGTGATTTATGTAAAGATTATTGATGTTACTTTGACAATTTTTGCAACATGTTACAAAGACTTTTGAATCATGATCTTTTTGTTCCTATTAATACATGATATTAAGAGTTTAAAATAATTTTTGAATGATTTTTAGTGATGAATAAGTCCTTTGAACATGCAACACAAAACAAATGTTCATAAGGAAAGTGCTGTTTGAGCAACAGTTTTGTAAAACTTGGTAAAAATCGAATATTGGAATTTTCCAGTGAGGTCAGATGGGTTTGAAAGATAACTCAAAATATTATATTTCAGAAAAAGAATCACGAATTTTGGCTAAGAAATGAGTGAGATGTGACAGTTTAAAGTCGGGTAAAGAAATCTGGCAGATTGCATGCATGATGATTGGTTAGAAAAGTGGGTTTTCATCATTTCCTTGAGTAAATCTTTTCAAGTATTTTAAATATATCATGATAAACTCATATTTTAGTCATGTTTCCAGAGATCAAAAGATTAAAACTTATCAAAATGTATACATGCATTTATGAACAAAATTTTGTTTCTCAAAAACTCTTAACTTGAGTTTGATGTTTTAATCCTTAAAATCGATTTTTGCACTAAGATCATGAACATGCAACCTTGTTTATCATACATGCATGGTGTTAAAACACATTCATCATGTTGTAAAAACCATTTTAACAAAAAGAAAACAAGTTTTAAGAAGATGAAGAAGGAGAAAGTGTAAGAAAAAGAGCAAAACTTAAAGGAAAAGTGAAGTAGAAATCGATTTTACCTTCAAGAATACCACAAGATGATGAAGATTTCGAGTTTGAGGAGTGTTCTTGGGTTTGTTTTCTGGAAAATTTCTTGGTTCTTAGAGGGAGGAAGAGAGAATGGAGTGGTGTTTGGAGAGAAAAAGTAGAGAGAAGGTAGAGAGAGTTTTCTAGAGAGAGAAAGAAGAGAGATGTGTGTGTGTTGGAGAATGAGAGTGTGAGAGAGATATGGGGAGAGAGGGATCCGATTTTAGGGGAGGAGAGGCTCTCTCTCTCTCTCTCTCTCTTGTTTCTTTTATAAAAATTCAAATCTTTTATAAAAATATCCAACTTTTTATAAAATGTGCACCTTAACCTAGTTTTTATGCATAAAACTCTTGATTTTTGACTTATAAATCAAGGGTAAATGTTAATAACTAAATCTTTATTTTTCATTGAATTTTATTTCATAGTAATTATTATGATAAGATAATATCATAAGGTTCATAATTGTTTTTATAGGATTTTTAAGGTTAAAGTTTATAAATATGAGTTTTTAGGGCTTTTAGGGTTTTGGAGTTTAATAAACTTTGAATATCAAAATAAATAGAATATTTGAGACTTTAAATTATCTTATGGTATTATAACTCTTTTATAGTTATAAATAATGTTTGTAATTTATTTTTATCGGTTTATTGGCGTTCTATGTAGTGATTCCGAGATTCAAGCGAAATTGAGGAATCAAGTATACTAGTCCTAGTCTTCAAATTTGACTTAAGTTTTTATGAGACTTTGAACTAACTTCTACTTCTAGGTCAAGTGCATGATGTGTGTATATGATTCATGAAATGTTGTTTGAGTCAAAGAGTGATCCAAATATGGATAGTCACTACAGCTTAGTAGATGTAGAATTCACATATCAAGGTGAAATCTAAGTACACCATCCATTGTTTCTATCTGTTTCCAAGTTTCTAGTAGGTTATAACTTAGCTTCTAATTACTAAGTTTAATATGTGTCGTGCCTATACGTGCAACTAAGTTTAGTCAAATCTAGAACCGAATCGAATTTTGACGGTTGTCACAGTCTCCCCCGGTTGAAAGAATTTCGTCCCGAAATTCAATTCGTGACGTATTCTATTAGAACTCAGTCAAATACAATTGTATAGCTGGAGAGGTGGTGACTTGAAGTGTTCTTTGATTATTTTGGGTTAATTCCTCAAGGGAACAGCCCAACTCTTTAGCTATAATCAAATTAATGTTTCCCTAATTCGAGTTCTACAGTCTAGATTGCGAGAAATTAGGATCATGGAAATCATGATCCAACCATGGCGACCTAGTTGAAAAAGATTATATAGTTAGATATTATCTAACTTAAAAGAACGTTATAAGTTTTGCTGAAGCACCAACTGCACTGAGCGTTAAATCCGCATTGATGCTTAAGTCGCATTCTAAATTAACACTAAGTGTAACTTCGCCGCTAAAAAAAAAAAAGAGATTAGGAACAATTTGTTCACTTTCGGGTTGGCTACTATATCTGGAAAAGATATATTCCAAAATAAGAAGGGGTACCACGAATGAAAGAGAAGCGGTCGAGGGTAAGTTCCTAAAAATACGTAGTAAGGGTAGGCAACGAAGTTTTGGTACATCTCAAATGTAAAGGCTAATTAAGTGTCGTCGACAAAATAAATTACGAAATGATTGAGCATCTCTGAGGCTATAATTACTACTACGGTTACTCTTACAATAATAAAACCTTATTCGAAGAATAAATATATTTAGAGAGTCATTGTTGCAAATGGAAGCGATGAAAGTTTATGATAAGTTAAATCACATTGTGTAGATAGCATTTTAAGTGTTTAGAAGTGATAAAAATCTCACTGTTATCAAAATATGTGTTTAAAAATGATAATTAATCTCACTATTATCAAAATGTGTAATAATTCCAAGATAATGAAGATACATGTGTGACGATCCAACAAAGTAGTAAAATAATATAAAGATTAATTAAGGTTAAAGGTTTAAGTCGTCATTAAAGGAATTTGTATAGAAATATTTGTATTAAACTTTTGAGAAATTATCCAATTGTCTAAGTCAGGACAAATTCAAGCTTACGGGTCAGACTATTTATGAAAACAAAGTTGAGAGTTTAGGAACTCACTGAAAATTGCAAAGTAAAATATTATTTTAAGAAAGGTGTAAAAATGTCAATCTTTGAAAATAGTGCATTCATAGTTTAGTGTTTCTACAAAAACAATCATTTAGAGAATAGATAATCGTAAAATTTAAAACTTTTGATGTATTTAAATAAAAGAAGAAACATAAGGATACATATCCTTCACATATATTTTTCGGATATAGAAAAATTATAAGCATAAAGGTATTCATCTTGTGTATTACTTATAACGAAAGATACAATGAAACTTGCATTTTAAATCAAGTTTCCAAATTTATAACGAAAGAGCAAATGTAAATAAGGCTTACTTGTTTATTGTAGATTTAAAAATAAAAACAAGATGTATATGTTAAAAGGCATAATTGAATATATCAAAGTTGACTAAATCGAAGTTATGACTCACAACTATACACGTATTAATCGCTCAAAACGAAAGGGTAGACTTCTAGTCTATATGTGTACGAACATGGTACCAAGAGAAGCAAAATAAATAGAAACAAAGTTAGACAATGTATTATGTTAATATTATGGCGTGCGAGATCTAAAATCAGAAGGAGAGCGAGAAATAAAGTTTGTGGGAAAGAAAAAGGAAGGTAGCGGTGGCAATGATTGTTATTGTCGAAATTATAAGAACAATACATATAGGTAGATTTAAAACCAGGTTGAGATATATTTCAAACTTCAATATGTGATGTATATTGATGATTAAATAGATATGAAGAAGTTTTAAAGTGTTTTCTAAGGTTTGCTAAAAATTTACGAGTTATCTATTAAGTTAAACTCCATTTGTGAAAAAGAAGAAACACTAAAACTTGTAATTGAAAATCTGACAGTTTTGACCTTTTTGACTGGGGTCCAACAATGGTTAAAACGGATAATGTAAAGACTTAAGATATTTAGATGAATAATCGTGCATTGTCAAAAGTACGTTGCTGGAAGTTTAAAAGTGAACACTAAGTTTTGCAATACTGTAAGTTTTATAAACACGGATTATAAAACTAATTTGAAATAAAATAAACAAATGATGTGTGTTGGAAATTTAGGAATTAGAGATATCTTAGAAACATGTGTGAAGTAGGAAGTTGTGAAAATATCATGTTGGGATTCAAGAAAACACATTTAAGTAAGGTACAATGCCTAAATGAGAAAGTGGTCAAAAGAGTCAAAACAAAAGTGGTTTGAAAGATCCGATGAAGCTTTTACACATTATATGAACTTCAATGTCATATGTCTATGTTTTATAGCATAGAATTTAAACACTTTTATAAAAGAAAATGTTTCTAAGTTTTTCGAAAACGTGCCAAAATGGTAATCAAGGTTTAAAATGGTTTCTATGCCCTTAAAAGCACATTTATCCATTGAAATGGATTTGAAATGAAATTGAAATAGCAAGGTAAAAACCAATATTGGTTAAATTGAGTTTTGAAGAAAAGTGTTAAGTTAAAGCAAGTTGTCAAAAGATTTTTATCGAGAATATGACTTAAATTGTTAGGAAAGGTCTAGTAAGTTGTATGAAGTGGTTATAAAGTATTTTATCGATGATAAATAAAACCGATGAAACGAAATAACTTTTCGATGGAAGATTAAGAATTAAGGAATAAGTAGATTAGTGTAGCTGATCATACCTAAATACTAAGGCGAGTACAAGGCGAGTACCGGTGTCTTTTCCTCAAAATAAAGGACAAGAAAAATTGTTTGTAAAACGTTTTATGGTGTCAATGTAGTTTCGTGGCCTTTTATAGAGGTCAAAGGGGCATCCTATGTTAAGTTTTAAGCTCAAGGTGGAAACAACCTAAAGCTAAATTTGTAGTGTAGTAGAGAAGTCTCATGTATGGGTTAAACCTCCTTGTGTCTCCTCGTTAGTCGAATCCAGAATGCCCGCCAATGGTATCCAAGTGATTACTTAGTGGTGACTCATCTACCTTTTTACGCGATGCTCTGATTCTCATCCGTGTCGGTATCGAAACGCTTTTTCCTAGTTGTAACTCTAGTACGAAGACGATGAAGAGGTATTGGGGAATAATTGGCATATGTTTCGACTTAAGATTATTACTAGTGCATATCTAACTACTAACCTTACATCTAAAGTCAATAGCTACCGATGAATACTCATGCTCAGTACTAAGTGCATTGCTATTAGAGTGGCTAGTGATACAACCTAAGTGGTTAACCTAGCACTTGATAAGGGACATGAATATTTCTAAATAAAGGCATTGTTATAAAAGTGCACTTAGTTTCTAAGTGTATCTAGATGAATGCCTATAATATGCAATGCCCGTACGCACACCGAAAAATTTTGTTTTTCAAAAGTTTAAGTTGAAAATCGTTTTGAACATAATTCTACTATAACCGTTTCAAGCCTCACATTAAGTTTCCTTAATTAAGCATAGTTGGCCAGGCTATACTTAATTAAAGTCCAATAATGCGTACTCGAATTAGTTATACCAGTAGTATGTTTATTATTTTTAAAACATTTTGAAATTTATTTTTTTTGGCTATAGTTGTGGTTCTCCAAAGGAAAACCGGTATTCTCTATAACCATCGGCTCTGATACCATTTTCTGTCACACCCCGCTAAAGCGGAAACACGAGGCGTGGCAGTATAAAGGGTTTCATAGCAAAAGTTAAAAGACAACACCAACCATAGTATTAAAATCATTACAATTTTACAATGGGTTTGAATAACTTTTAAAAGAAATTACAATGTAAATTGAAATACAACACATGCGAATGCTCCTAAAAGTGAAGTGTCCCTAAGTTCCACTTACTCGATGATTCTTGAAAAAACATGTAAAACGAGCGTCAACTATAAAAATAGTTGGTGAGTACTCACAGATAAACAAAATAATATTGGTTCCATGAATTGAAATCAAAGTTTTGATAAAAGTTTCCAATAATAAAAGTATATTGTTAAAATGAGTAAATAAGTTTGTAAAAACAAAGTTCTTTGTCATCATGAGAGATAAAGTATGTTGCCCAAATAAGATGCAACATTCATATTCTCATTGAAGATAAAGTTTGTTACTCAAACGAGTAAACAAGTTTCATTGCTAAAATGAGCAATCAATTTCGTTGCTACAAGGAGCAAACAATTTCATTGCTAAAACATGTATATAAGTTTTCAGTAATAAAAGTTCGTTGTTGTAATGAGAAACAAAGTTCATTGCTATAATTAATAACAAGTTTATGGCTATAACGAGAAACGAGTTTGTATGTGTATGAGCAAACAATGAGTCTCAACCAAACCTATGACTGAAGCCCTATCAAGATCTATGTTTATCGTTCCATAGATGAATATTGTATCATGCACTCCAGCAATAGGGCGAGTGAAGAGTTGTCAATTCCTAATAGCGCTATCCATAATGACCATTGGCTCAAAGAGTTAATGGTTAGAGATAAGGGAAGGGCCTTAGTACGATAAGTTCTCATGTTCCGTGTTGCATAGACATACATAGAGAGACACAGCAATAAAATATCAATCATGTTTGATACAAATCAATTTAAATACAACATTCAAATAATAGTTTTTTTTTTTCGGGACATGCTTTTCCACCCCAAAACATAAAAACTGAAAATAGGGGAGTGCGTGAATACTCACAATATGCAAAATATAGCAACCAAGTTTATACGAGTCAAATAAATACAACGAACATAAATAGTTTAGGACATGCTTTTCCACCCCAAAACGTAAAAACCGAAAATAGGGGAGTGGTGAATACTCACAATATGCAAAATATAGCAACCAAGTTTATACGAGTCAAATAAATACAACGAACATAAATAGTTTAGGACATGCTTTTCCACCCCAAAACGTAAAAACCGAAAATAGGGGAGTGGTGAATACTCACAATATGCATTGAGATGATGCAAATGATGCCTTGAGCTAAGTTCCACTTGTACCACTATCGATTCCTACAATAATGGTATTCGCTAGTAAGTCTCTAATCGAAATCTAACACTAGTATACTTACTACTACAATAGAATTATGCCAATATTGTGTCAAAATTTAATATTGATAAGTTACAAACATTTTTCTTTGAAAATTAAATTTCAATGAATCAATTGTTATATAACAATTTAAGTGGAAATTTCTCATTATTGAAATGCTAATATTTAACAATTTAAGAGGTGTTCCAATGATTAAATATTCAAAAACTAAATTAATTTAGTTCTAAAATTTCCCAAAGTTTGCATTTCAGTTTTAATTGAAGTGAAAGACCTCAAGATAAATTTTCTTGAATTTTTGATTTGTCTGACTATTTTTCACGATTTTAGTTTCTTGAATAACCATAAAATCTTGAAAAATACTAAACAGTTAATAAAAATTACCAAACTTCAGATTTTGGTTCTAAATGTACTAAAAGACTTCTAGATAAATTTTCATGGAGTATGAATATGTATAACCATTTTTCATATATTTAATTCTCTAAATAGATACAAATTCATGAAAAATAGAAACCAGTTTCCAAAATTACCCAAACTTTTTGTATTACTGTTATTAAACATTATTAAGCTGGGAAAAATATAAAAATTGATTTCTAAACTGTTTAACCCAATTTTATGATTTTTGAGCATTTATTCTAATAAAAATTGAAATAAATAGAAAACAGTTTCCAAAATTGCCCAAAATTTTTGTAACACTTTTATTATACATTTAGAAGCTGTGAAAAATATAAAAGATATTTTTCAATTAGTCTTTCTATTTTTCTTCGTTTTATCCTCTTAAATAATCATTAATTGGAGAATAATTATTAAACAGTTAAAGTAAATTACCAAAATTTTTGTACACTTCATTTTCAGAGTATATATAATTTGGGAAAAATACCAAATGTGGTTTTTATATAATGAAATCCGATTTTGTGTATTTAAGTGTATTTAATCTTAGAAAATAGGAGAAAAATAGTATACAGAAATCAGAGAGAAAAATTTCTTGGTTCTTAGAGGGAGGAAGAGAGAATGGAGTGGTGTTTGGAGAGAAAAAGTAGAGAGAAGGTAGAGAGAGTTTTCTAGAGAGAGAAAGAAGAGAGATGTGTGTGTGTTGGAGAATGAGAGTGTGAGAGAGATATGGGGAAAGAGGGATCCGATTTTAGGAGAGGAGAGGCTCTCTCTCTCTTGTTTCTTTTATAAAAATTCAAATCTTTTATAAAAATATCCAACTTTTTATAAAATGTGCACCTTAACCTAGTTTTTATGCATAAAACTCTTGATTTTTGACTTATAAATCAAGGGTAAATGTTAATAACTAAATCTTTATTTTCATTGAATTTTATTTCATAATAATTATTATGATAAGATAATAGCATAAGGTTCATAATTGTTTTTATAGGATTTTTAAGGTTAAAGTTTATAAATATGAGTTTTTAGGGCTTTTAGGGTTTTGGAGTTTAATAAACTTTGAATATCAAAATAAATAGAATATTTGAGACTTTAAATTATCTTATGGTATTATAACTCTTTTATAGTTATAAATAATGTTTGTAATTTATTTTTATCGGTTTATTGGCATTCTATGTAGTGATTCCGAGATTCAAACGAAATTGAGGAATCAAGTATACTAGTCCTAGTCTTCAAATTTGACTTAAGTTTCTATGAGACTTTGAACTAACTTCTACTTCTAGGTCAAGTGCATGATGTGTGTATATGATTCATGAAATGTTGTTCGAGTCAAAGAGTGATCCAAATATGGATAGTCACTACAGCTTAGTAGATGTAGATTTCACATATCAAGGTGAAATCTAAGTACACCATCCATTGTTTCTATCTGTTTCCAAGTTTCTAGTAGGTTATAACTTAGCTTCTAATTACTAAGTTTAATATGTGTCGTGCCTATACGTGCAACTAAGTTTAGTCAAATCTAGAACCGAATCGAATTTTGACGGTTGTCACAGAGATGATGGAACTACAATTTGCATTCATGGTTCAAAGTACCCCAAGGCCTGCAAAGCCGGAGGTCAGTGAAAACTTTTGTTCTCAATCTTGTATTAAAACTGTCAAAATTTTACGTGATCAAATCGAGTTAGCAAAGAGAGAGAACGAGGACTTAAAATATGAGAAATATGAACTTAAAAGAGACTAGAGGCCATTAAAAGAGAAATTAGAGGCCAAGACTAGTGATTTTAGAAAGTTGCAGGAAGATTACAGTAACAAATGTGAAAATTACAATTACATAAAGAAACAACTTGTTGTTGTCACTGCTGAACTTGACACATTGAAGACCCGTTTTGCAAATGCCGATTTTTAACTTTAAAAAATTCGATGTGTCAAGTGAAAGAGTTGCAACAATAATTGAACACCAAATGAAATGGAAGGACCAGAAGCAAGTTGGAATAGATTATGAGAGTGTCCCTCCTCCATTTAATCACAATTATACCGCTACTCCATTGACTCAAGCTGAGATAGACCGAGAACCATTTATGATTTATGGTAAATCAGCTGCTGAACAGGCTACAGAACGTAATACTAGGGAGTTAGATACTAACATTTCTACTTCCTGTGCAGATTCGTCTTTAAGTCAGGAAAAGCAAGAGGCTGGAGAGAAAGTGTCTGAAAATAATCTTGTGTCAAAATTTGGTGTTCCTATTTTGAACAATGTCGAGTCTGTGTCTGATGTTAAAACTAATATTTTAATTTGTGATGATTTGTTGTCAAATTTTAATGTTTCTGATAAATGTGGTGTTGTTTTTGTGAAAACTATTGAATCTGAATCTGACACTAGCACATCCACATCTTCTACACCTCTCACACAATCTGACTCATACACTTGCACGTGTGGGAAAGTTAGAAAAGTCAATAAGAGCACGAAATCTGATAAAGGCGGCACCAGGTCTAATGATAATAAGCAAATTTGTTTCAACTGTGGTACTGCCGGATACATTGCTCGTAATTGTCCCAACAAGGCATTTGTGCATTTTTCTGCACCGAGAAGAGAAAATGAGTTTCGAGGAAGGTCTCTAACCAAAACGTCCATAAGGTCTCGTCTTCGTGATGATGATCGGAAAGTTTGTAATGATAAGAAAATGGTTGATCTTAAAACGAACAAACAGGTTTTCACTAAACCAGCCACAGGTGCTTTGCCGAAATCGAATGTGGTTAAGCTAATATCGATTTCATCAAAGGGTGCGTCTGGATCTTCGACTAATCCTAGCCGAAGATCTAAACGCTCAAAGCAAAAGAAAATTATTTCTAAATCACCTATAATTTCTTCAAAACCTAACTATCAGTGGGTGCCCAAATCTACACTTGTCCAATCATCATCATCTTCTGACGGTGCATCTGATTCAAATTCATTAATTGAAAAATCAAAATGATAAATCTGTGAATGTCAAGGGTAAACCCAGGGATGTAATGACCTGGGTCCCCAAATCTAAATGATCCCGCTCATTGTGCAGGAACAGCTGCGGAGGAATGTCGCCAGACCATGGTATGTCGACAACGGTTGTTCCAGGAACATGACAGGAGACATCTCCCAACTGCACAACATTCAGAATTTTTATGGGGGATATGTTTCCTTTGCGGGAGGAGATGGCGGAAAGATCACTCAAAAAGGAACAGTTACCAATGGAGTGCTGAGCTTCGAGAATGTTAACTATGCGCTTGAGTTAAAGCACAGTTTGTTGAGTGTTTCTCAAATTTGTGATAAGTGCTACTCAACACATTTCACCGATAAAGAATGTCTAATTTTGAAGCCAGACATTGTCATCCCAGATGAATGGATTCTTGTTAAATCAAAACGGGACGGCAATGCATATATCATTTACATGAACAACAATCTTCCTGAACAAGTCACTTGCCTCTTCTCGAAGGTTTCCGAGCACAATGCTATGTTGTTGCACCAAAGACTCGGACATGCTAAAGCAAAGAACCTGAATCAACTTGCTAAGAATGAAATAGAGCACGGACTTCCAGTGAAAGATTTCATCTCGTCTGAAAAGTGTGTGGCATGCGCCCAAGGAAAACATCACAGAAAGCCACATCTGCCAAAACAGGTCAATTCAATCAACCAGGTGCTCCAATTGTTACATATGGACTTATTTGGTCCGGTTAACATCCTCAACATCAACAGAAATTCATATTGCCTGGTTGTGATCGATGACTTCTCGTGGTTCACGTGGGTTTTCTTCTTGTCCAATAAGGTTGGGGTTGCTGACTTGATTAAGAAGTTTATTGTGATGATAGAGAACCAGACCAACCACCGGGTGAAGGCGCTCAGAACTGACAACGGGACAAAATTCAAGAATGTTGTTTTTGATCATTTCTGTGTGGAAAAAGGGATACTGCGTCAATACAGTGTCGTTCGCATACCGCAACAAAATGGTGTTGCTGAGTGGCGGAACCGAACATTACAAGACGCTGCATGGACGATGTTATGCGACTCTAAACTTCTAGTCTTCTTTTGGGCCGAGGAGATCAACACGGCGTGTTATGTTCAAAATCGTGTTTTGATCAACAAAGCTCAGATGATGACTCCATACGAAATTCTCTACAGTCACAAACCATCTGTTAGCCACTTCTGTATTTTTGGCTGTCCTTGCACCCTCCTTCATCTGGAATCCAACCCTAAATTCAACGCCAAAGCTGATGATTGTTACTTTGTGGGGTATGCTGCTCGCACGGCGTACATGGTCTACAATAAGAAGACGAAGCAAATCGTAGAATCCTTCAACGTGCGCTGGTTGGAGGAAAACGAAACGGATGCCAGAGTCGGTCCAGATTGGTTGTTTGACTACACATCTTTATTCAAATCGTTCAATGTGTTTTCAGATGATTTGTCTGGTTCCAGCTCCGGTTCGAAGACTGTGATTGAAGATGAAGACAAAGAAGTTGTTTACAGACCGCCAGTGGTGTCTTCTACGACTCCTACAGTGGATGCATATGTTCCAATGAATTTGTCCAATTCTCCAAGTCAAGAAAACAATCCAGATGCTGATGCCACTCCTCCTACTCCTGATGAAAGAGAGTTCATGTCCAGAGATGCTTTCGCTGCTACTCAAACATTTATGGAACCTCTCTTTCCCGAACCAATTGCTAATGAGTTTGTGGCAAGCCCCTCTCATGATTCCAGACCGTCTGAGGTGGATCATTCAGCAGATGATGGATTTGTCAATATTCACAACCTTCCCGTAATGCTCAATGACATCAGCCAGGAGCTACCTTCCATAATTCAATGCGATCACCTGATCGAAAAAGTCATTGGTCAGCTGGGCGACGGTGTTCAAATGCGGAGTCAGAGTGGAGATGTAAATACATGTCTCTATTCTTGCTTCATATCTCAAATAGAGCCAAAGAATGTTGAAATGGCTTTGAATGAGCCCAGCTGGGTGGATGTTATGCATGAGGAGTTGAATCAGTTTGAAAAGCTTGGGGTTTGGAAGCCGGTTGAATTACCTAAGGGTAAGAAGTCACTCGACACGCGTTGGGTTTATCGAAACAAGCAAGATGATTCAGGGGTTATTGTGCGAAATAAGGCCCGATTGGTTGTACGTGGATTTCGCCAAATTGAGGGTCTCGACTACACTGAAGTTTATGCTCCGGTAGCTCGCTTGGAGGCTATTCGCATTTTCCTCGTGTATGCTTCCTACATAAACTTCACGGTTTACCAGATGAACGTCAAGACTGCCTTCATGTACGGCGTTGTGAAGGAAGAAATCTACGTCGATCAACCTCCTGAGTTTGTCAACTCGAAGTTTCCGAATCACGTCTACAAGTTGGACAAGGCTTTATACGGGTTACATCAAGCTCCAAGGGCGTGGTATCCAACTCTTACGAAGCACTTGCTCAAGCATGGTTATTCACGGGGGACGATTGATCAAACCCTGTTCATTAAGCATGTTGGTGCCGATCAGATTCGTGTTCAAATCTACGTCGATGAAATCATTTTCGGGTCAACATGTCCACATCTATGCAAGGAGTTCGAAAGTGTGATGAAGAAGAGGTTCGAGATGAGTTCTCTGGGGAAGATGACCATGTTTTTAGGGCTTCAGGTCAAACAAAACTCAACCGGAATCCTGATACATCAAGCCAAGTATGTTGAAGATATGCTGGAGAAGTTCGGGTTTCGAGACGCAAACCCTGCCTTGACGCCAATGGTCGAGCGACCTCTGTTGACTCCAGATATTGAAGGCGAATCCGTAGATCAGACTGACTATAGATCAATGATCGGAGCGTTGATGTATCTTACCGCGAGCAGGCCAGACATTATGTTCGCGGTTTTCAATGCGCACGATACCAGGCTCATCCTAAACTTTCACATCTTATTGTTGTCAAAAGAATTTTTCGGTATCTCAAAGGCAGCCCAAAATTGGGTCTTTGGTACCCGAAAAATTCTGAATTTGATTTATATGCTTTTGCTGACTGTAATTATGGAGGTTGTGAGCTTGATAGGAAATCAACGTCTGGCGGATGTCAATTTCTTGGAGACAGGCTGGTGTCATAGCAGTGCAAGAAACAGCATACAGTCTCAACCTCAACGGCAGAGGCGGAATACGTAGCTGCTTCTGCCTGTTGTTCTCAAGTTATCTGGATACAACATCAATTACTGGATTACTGTTTTAAATTTCTAGAAACCCCTATTTTTTGTGATAATGAAGCTGCAATTCAAATTGCTAAAAATCAAGTCCAACACTCGAAAACCAAGCACATCGACATTAAAGTGCATTTTATCAGAGACTGTTATGAGCGTTCGCTCATTCGGTTGGAACATGTTCCCACTGCTAATAATGTGGCGGACCTGTTCACTAAGCCGTTCAACAAAGCTCGATTCGATGTGCTTGTGGGATTTTTGAAAATGATACGCTTTGTAGACTAATTTTTGTTTTAGGTTAGTTTAAATTTGCACATTTAATTTTCATTCTCACACATGCACAAATTTAGGGGGAGAAATTAAACAAAAACCAAACAAAAATTAAAAAATTAAAAAAAATCCAAAAACAGTTGCTTTTCTGTAAGTGTTGTGTTGGGAAGTGATATATTCATGTGATAACAGGCAATTTGAATATGTGTAATATACCAAAAATCAAACAAAAAAAATCAAAAATCAAACAAAAATCAGAAAATTAAAAATCCAAAAATAGTGTTATTTCTGTTTTATTTCTTGTTCAGAAAAATTAAAAAAATCCAAAAATATTGTGTGCTAAGTTTTCTTTTAGTTTTGTTTTGTCTTGAAAAGTGAATTCAGATGTAGATGAGACTCATGGAGACTGTATCGAGATTTTCTGAGCCAAGGCTTCATTCATGATCATCGAAGAATTCTCATTCGAAAGAGCAAGAAATGAAGACTATTCTTTCAACATTCAATTTTTCTACCCCAGAAGCAAGGTGAAGCTGACTTGAAGATTATGTGACAGATTGCACTGAAGCCTCCTCAATCAATTTTCTGCTATTCTTGTACTTGTTGAAGTGATCCAGAAGATTAGATCTCTCTATTGTTCTCTCTGAAAATACTCAAGCTGAAAGCGCCACCTTTAAAAAATCTTTTCAAGAAGCCTCCTCACCCAACGTGCGTTCAATGCCAAATTCTGAAGAAAAGCCCAAGTGCTCAATATGAAGTCATTTATTGAAGATTCATCATGTTCATCTTGAAGCTGTGAAGAAATCGAAGATAAACGCTGAAGCCAAGCTTCAAATGAAGATTCACAAGAAAAGCCAGCTACTTTTTAGGGGGAGCTTGTTGGGTCAATTAGAAAAGAAATCTATAAACCAATGGGGAGATTGTTGGGTCTAAAATATTGGTTTATACTTTACTTTTCTAGGAAAATGTATTTTTCAGTCATGTAATAGGTGTTTACGGTTGTGTTTACGGCCGTGAACCCATTCACGGCCCATGTGTCATATATATAAATGTTAGGTGGGTGAGGAGAGTACGGCTAGAGAAGGAGGGCTAGAGGAGCTTAAGTGTGTGAAACTCAAGGTGTGATCTAGAGAGAAAGTGAATCTTGTGTAAGGAACTTCATTCTAATCAAATCATACAAGATTCATATTATTCTTCTTCTCCTTCTCTTCTATTTTTATCTGGCATCATCCGTTTGATTGGGATTCCGCACCATCAAACGGATCTGATTGATACTCAAGCAGATTTGGGACTTACAGTTCCATGACAGAAAGATGCCTCAAAGACCAAATCGCGGAACCAACACGGCACCGACACCACCGGAGATAAACTCAGTCGCGTTCCAAGCGGCAGTGTCTGCTGCGGTCACCGCAGCACTGGCACAGATTCACAACGAAAATAACGATGGAGGAAACGGACATGGAGCCGGAAGTACAAACCAGGGGATGAACCAAGGACCCACAAGAACCTGTAGCTACAAAGACTTCACGAACGCCAAGCCTCGAACCTTCAACGGGACGGGAAGCGAGATAACTCTGAAAAGGTGGATAGAAAAAGTGGAATCAGTATTCGAGATCCGCGGATGTCCTGAAGAGTGCAAGGTGAAGTTTGCGGCTTGCACATTCATCGATCAAGCTTTCTCTTGGTGGAATGGTCACGTGGAGGCCATAACACTCCCTGTGGTGAATGATATGCCATGGGAGGAGCTTAAGGAAATGCTGATGGCCGAGTACTGTCCAAAAGGAGAAATCCAGAAGATGGAGCTGTTGGATTAATGTCTAAGTCCATAACTATAATTGGTAAGACTTGACCCGACCCGGGATGGTCCATTTGGGTTGCATGGCATCATGCATTTGGATAGACTATAATGAGAGAAATAACACTTAAGGTTGGTTAATATATTATAAGTTCTAATATATTAATAAGGTTATTTAATTAGTATTGATCAAGAATTAATTTGGAATTAATTAAGTGATCAAAAGGAGACTAATTAAATATATGTGTTGATTGTGTAAATCATTCATTCTTATATATGTGGGCTTGTGATCCAAAATTCCTTATGTTGGACTAAGTCCATGGGGTGACCCATGGATACTCCATGGAGGTTAAAATCCATGAAGCATAAGGAATGGGTAAAGTTATGAGTTACATGGTGTAACCCTAATAGCCACCATATAACAGAATCTCATGGCTCAAGAAATCGTGCACTAATGTGTGTGTGTGAGGGCTAGACGATTTCATTGAGTGTTCAAGTTTCTCTCAAGTTATTCCAAGTGTATTTGGTGTTGTGTGAACCATTTGAGGTGTCACACTTGGGGCACTAGGCACTCAAGCTTCATGAAGACATTCTACATCAAAGAGGTATGTATTCTATCTTGTTATATTTATTATTTTGTATGCTAGATTAGGATAATACCTTGGATGTTCATAATTGTATGTATAATAGAGAAAACATAGATCCAAGGTATTTAGGGTTGCATGTACACTTAGGAGTGTTAGAATGCTCATAACCCAACAGTGGTATCAGAGCCTAGGCTTGTTTTCTTGTTATACTTGCAAAAGTAGCTGAAAAATCGAGTTGGATGCATATATTCGATTGTTTTGGCTGGAATTGGACTAGGAACATTACCCTAAGATGTTTTTGGACTTATAAACTTGTTTTTGATGTGGTAATGTTCATGCTAATCCAATTTCTAAGATAATTGTCATAATTTCAAGATTTGTATTAGTTTGTATGTTCATGCTAATTTCTTGAAGATTGATGATTTGAATTATCTTGTTCTTATGAGGTTCTTAGATTAATAGAAAAGTTGTGTGAAATAGTTGTTTTCAATCCATTTTAATCTAAGAGTTCATTCCAAAGTGTGTTTTGTAACTTGTCCTCAAGTTATATGAAAAGTCACATTTAAGAATCATAAAACTCATAAAAGTTGGCAAAGGTTACAAAATGAAGAGTCTAGTTCTAATTAAATGGTTTTATGACTCCATAACTTGTCCTCAAGTTATGGAGGTTCAAGAGTCTCTTCATTAAATTTAAAAAAAAAAGTGTAACCTTAATTAGTTCCATAAGTTACAATAAAAAAAAGTTATTTTTTTTATTAATTAGTTTAAGGTCTTCCATAACTTGTCCTCAAGTTATGGAACTTGAAGAGTTTTTTTTTTTTTTTAATTAAAACTACTTTAAACTCATAAGTTATGGAATTAATTAGTTTTGAATAGTTTCAAAACTTGCCCTCAAGTTTTGGAATTTGAAAATTTTTCACTTATAAATACTTTAATTCCAAGTTAGCCCTTAGAATTTTAAAAGTTAAAATTCAACCCTTATACTTTATAATATTATAAGTTAATAATATTTATATATATGTATAAGAGTAAAGTCAGTCTTACCGTTAGTAGGCCTCATTCACGAAGCCGGTCTATAAGGGGGATATAAGGTTACTGCCTATAAAATGGCAGTTTAATGGGTGTCCACTCTCACCCACCGCTTCCTTGACTGGTGGAGGGTCGTTAGCCGAACGGGTAGGACAAGGACTATAATTCTCCTTTCATTAAAAGTATTAATGATAAATACTAAGTAACTAAACTCTTATTAATACCCAATCTTAGTTACTTAGGAAAATGTGAATTTGGTGCTAACCCATGAAATTACACTTTGCACTTTGCTTAAGTCGTTAGTGGAGCGTGTGTGGTTAACCGGCACACTAACCTGGACTTAACAAGGTAGGCAAAGGGTAACTTAGTATTTATCATAGTATCGGTGGAGCGTGTGTGGTTAACCGGCACACTGATTAAGGGGTAAATATTAAGGGTGCCAAGTATATTTGCATGGTTATTCACACCTTGTTTTGTGATCCTCGGCATCCCAGTCACAAAACCTGAAGGGCACACTCGAGATTGAAACATGCCTTTGAATAGTTCAATGAATCTCAAAGATCTAGGACTTTCAAATCCAATTAAAACCTAATAAATTATTTCGTTTTTCATGGTGGAAATTGGTGAATCGTCATTCACCTACCTTCAAATATTTTATAGCTTGGATTACGGCATCCCTCTTCTAAATTATAAAATAGTTTGTTGGGTCCTAGCCTTAATATCTCATATTGGGTGTCATATTAAGGACTTTAAATCAACTATCTTGAATATCTCCCAAAAAGATGTCTGGTCTAGACATTTATGATCTTCCCAAATCTCTTGAAACAAGCTTTCCTAAATGAAGATGATGTCCCATGGATATCATACTTCTTTCACCTCCTCCAATTATTCTCCCTAACCTACAAGTTCCTAAAAAGTTTAAGGTCACTCAAGCCCTATTGGCAAGGCAAGGTCTAGGTGTGATCATATCTTGGAGATGTAGTCACATATTGACAAGCCGGGAGAGTTGGGTGTCAAAGTCTTGAGAAAGTTGGTGGCTCAACTACTTTCTAAGTCACATAGTGAGTTCTTTTGGGAATCCTATGAAACAGACTAAGACAAGACCCTTAATGATCTTATCTATTTGCTAAGATCAACTTCCTAAAACGCTATGGACATTGACAATGATGACATTAGATATCCAGTAAAGCTCTCTCTTCCCAATGGAAAGGGATCGGCCATAGTCAACTCGGTTGACCCAATGGTAAAGAGAGAGGCGAAGTCTGAGATAGTCCCATTATCAAGGGTCCATAGGTAACTATTGCCAAAGGAAGGGGCATTGGTTACGAAGCTGCCAAATTTACCTAAGGATGTTAAAGTCAATAAGTTTGGCTCTACTTCAGGTAAAGTCCATTGTCTAACTCTATTAAGTACATGTGATTCTGATCGCGAAGATGGATTTCAATCGCATGGTTCGGTGATCAGAATTTTGGGCTATTACTTAAGAGTTATGATATTTATATTGCTTAGGAATAGATAACAACAAGGTTTTCATATGGATTGTAAGAATAAGTTTTTCCGCAAAGTTTTAAAATAAAAGAAAAATGTTTTGATTTTATTTATTTTAAGTATCCTTACAATGGCATTTGTGAAAAGTTGTTGCTTATAAGATTCCATTGATAGCAATATTGGAAAAATGGATTTGATTCTTTCGGTTGTGGTAGTGTCTAATATTACCAAATAAGGAAAGATTCTCATCACCCAAGGTTCAATTGGACCGAAACTTGGAATCATGCAAGTTGTATAGTATGATGAATGAGAACTTTCAGCTTGGAAAATTAAGACTAATTCCGTATGTGAATAAGGAAAGGACTAAGGGATCGAGTACACATTCTTGTGCACTGGTCAAGTCCACCACAAAAAACCAAGAAGACTATTCGTCATGATTTACTTAAGTTCAGTAAATATGGTTATACTTATAAGTTTAAGTATAAGCTGTAGCATTGGAGAAGTTTCAATGTGAGACAGAACGAATAAGAAGAATCAAAGTATGGCAGAAAGATAAAAGTTTCTCAAATCTGAAAAAGATGGGAGAGTACTTTAGTATCATGTTTATGATCATCTTAATGATTAAGATACCATATCACAATTGGTCCTCTAAAGTCATCTTAGTGCATTCTTATGACTAAGAAGAGGAGTCATGAATTGTTGAAATGGTTAAATCAAAAAGATGAGTCATACTTCGTTCCAAAACAATTCTTAGAGTCATACTCCAAGATTGTAACTTGAGTGACATATCTTAAAGAGGGTTTGTTAACACTAGTCAAATGTAAGAGTAAAAGGTTATCTACTCTTGTACATTTGAAATTGGTAAGTTGTGATGTTTTGGATAAAACAGAGACCAACTTAGGCCAATTGTGTAAAGTGTTAGTCTTGATAAAGAATCCGCACTATCTCTTGAATATTTGACAAGGGAGTCTTATATGTTAAGAGGACAGTGGGAGTCTTAAAGCTCTTGAAAGTTTCAAGACTTAATCAAGAATAAAACCTAAAGTCCTTCACTACCACACAACTTGAGGTTTATAACCTATCGTGTTGAAATTTTTGTGCCTATTCAAGTTGGCTTTGCATAGGAGTTCTGAGAGTTCTCAATTGGTTGCACAACTACTTGGAAGCAATGGCAGGCACCTGAGCTGCCAAATGGCAAGAATTTAAGATTGCACAAGTTTAATCAATATGAGTTTGGATTTGTCACTAACCTTGTCTTGTGATTATGGTTTTGACAAATTCACATGGATAAGAACACATAAACTATTAAATCTAAGTGTCATAAGGTTTCTCTCCGATTCATGAAAATGATGGTGAGGAAACACTTTCACTAAGTAGATTTTAGCTAGATAGCAATTATGATATTTGCATTCTCAAAGTCGTTAGTGGAGCGTGTGTGGTTTATCGGCACACTAACATGGACTTGTGAGAAGTGGCAAAGGTCTAAACAATTGAGACTATGATTACGACATCCCTTTTCATAGTTCTAAAATTGTTTAGACACACATGTGAGCTATCTAAGAGAGGTGTATGATTTTGATAAAGTTTTATCAAAACAATCTAGTATCAGAAATCTGAACTTTGGTAAGAAAGTCAGCTGATTTCTGAGTACATGTCAAAGCTAGTGGGAGCATAAGTGTTATGCTAATAATCATCATGTTAGTGGGAGCATGATAATTATGACAAAGGTTGCAAGTTAGCAATGTTAATTATAGAAAACAAAAGTTTCAATTCGTGAGGTTGCAGGGGTTGAAAAAGTTGTTTTGCTATAATTAAGGGAGAGGAAATTATACTTCATTTCAATTCTAAAAGCTTAGATTGAGATTTTAATCGTATTTAATCAAGGATATATATATATGAATTTCATGTTGGAATGGCTCAACATAAGGAAATTCTATATACGGGTCCATTATTTGCGTTCTAAAATTCGATTATGATTACGGCATCCCTTTTCATAATCTGAATTTTGAGAACTTGGAAAATTGAAATGGAAATATTATAGCAAAAGACGGGTTTAGTCTTTATGTGAGACATCATGAATCGTGTCCCATATGCTTCGGATATAGGATCGATTACATGTGCTATATTCATCCTTTCTAAAATTTTCCAAATGCCTGGGGCATTATGAAGGGAAAAGGTCTAGAATTGGATATGACTAAAATGATTAAGCAATTATCGAGGACAATCTAAGGTTTACCAAAGATTGGTTGCTCAAGGACAGTTGGAAGTATAATGTTAATTCTGGAAGAACCATATTTACATAATCTGTAAGGAGGCAACTCTTGTTCAGAAGTGATAGTCAAAATTGAATATGGAAATGTTTCAAAGTTAGAAATTATTCAATCTGTGTAAGATTAGGAAACTTAATGAAAGAAGGATGTTTCCAAGGAGCTGATCTCCTTTGGAATGCTCTGTAATGATTGTTGTCAAGTCTTTCTGACTTCGTGCATAATCATTAAGAGGATCAATGCATATAAGTTTAGAATCTAACAGATTTTAGTAAATGGCATGAATTTGGAATTCTTGCATTTGCAGTAAGGATTTGGGACTATGAAAAGAGGATCATTGGAGTGATGTTAAATTGATCTATTTTACAAAGTAAAGATCATAGACAAACATAGTATGCATACTTGGTGTATGGCATGACTAGTGTTTAGAAACATAGTGTACATGCTTGGAGCATGGGACAACTATTGTTTTAAATTCAAGTATAAAGTTGATAAAACCGAAACAATGAATAATGAGTAATCAGTATGGTGATAAATAAAAGTGTTTATTTATATTCATAGGGTTTGATACCATATTTGATTCATTTATTCTTGTGTTTCACTTTGCATGTTTTGACTTCCAGAATAACTAAGTCGCTCTTCCTGAATGATTAAGTTATTCAAACCATCCACAGTAGTTCATATGTTGGAAGTAGATATGAATCAAGACTGTCATGGGTTGGTTTGTAGAGGTCCAAGTTGGTGGACAAAGTGGTGCTACAACACTCATGAGTGCTCATAAGTTCTGAGTATTGGATTCAACCCGCGCTCATTTGAATCACTTCATGGATTTTATCACGAGTGATCATGAGACGATAATATCTTATATTCTTCAAACCTAGAGATATGAGTTGTTACTATGAGTTGGTTATACATTGATTGCACGAAAACGCATTGGTAACTCGATGTTATAAAACGTGCCTTTGTGTATGATTCAACAAGTAGTAGAACAAGCCATATGAGTCGAAGTTTATCCATTCCTTTTACCTTCGGGATAAAAGCGATATCTGTAGGCCCCTCGATGATTTAAAGATGATACATGTGAGTGCTTGGCCAAGCCAGGACTGATTTGATTTGTTCAATCAGTCAGTCATCATGAATCGGAAATCGGGAAACAACAAATGGACAGAGAGAATGATTGATAATCCATGTCTCAGTCCATATGATATCTAGAATGGAGGAATATATGATCCCTTATCTAATGGACAAGTCATTGACAAAGGTCAGAGTTCATCGACAAGGTCAGAGTTCGACAGAAGCTTTTGAGAGCTACGATTGCTGATCGGTTCCTGAAGTCATACGCAATAATAGTTTTAGACTTATCCAAGTGGGAGACTGTTGGATTAATGTCTAAGTCCATAACTATAATTGGTAAGACTTGACCCGACCCGGCATGGTCCATTTGGGTTGCATGGCATCATGCATTTGGATAGACTATAATGAGAGAAATAACACTTAAGGTTGGTTAATATATTATAAGTTCTAATATATTAATAAGGTTATTTAATTAGTATTGATCAAGAATTAATTTGGATTTAATTAAGTGATCAAAAGGAGACTAATTAAATTTATGGGTTCATTGTGTAAATCATTCATTCTTATATATGTGGGCTTGTGATCCAAGATTCCTTATGTTGGACTAAGTCCATGGGGTAACCCATGGATACTCCATGGAGGTTAAAATCCATGGAGCATAAGGAATGGGTAAAGTTATGAGTTACATGGTGTAACCTTAATAGCCACCATATAAAAGAATCCCATGGCTCAAGAAATCGTGCACTAATGTGTGTGTGTGAGGGCTAGACGATTTCAAGGAGTGTTCAAGTTTCTCTCAAGTTATTCCAAGTGTATTTGGTGTTGTGTGAACCATTTGAGGTGTCACACTTGGGGCACTAGGCACTCAAGCTTCATGAAGACATTCTACATCAAAGAGGTATGTATTCTATCTTGTTATATTTATTATTTTGTATGATAGATTAGGATAATACCTTGGATGTTCATAATTGTATGTATAATAGAGAAAACATAGATCCAAGGTATTTAGGGTTGCATGTACACTTAGGAGTGTTAGAATGCTCATAACCCAATAGGAGCAAGAACTGTGGAAGCTCACAGTCCAAAATTTTGACATCGATGCTTACATCTCGAGGTTTAGTGAGTTCTCACTCATGTTTCCAGGCATGATCACGTCTGAAGGAAAGAAGATTGAAATATTCATCTGGGGATTGACCTCTCCAATTCAAGGAAATGTAATCGCAGTGAACCCTGGAACGTATGACAGTGCTAAAAGGCTAGCCAAGAAGTTATACGACCATGGAAACAAGAAGGGTGCCAAAGCAGGGGAAACAGAAGTCAAAAAGGAAGGTGATAACAAGAAAGGCAAGACAAAACAAGCGCAAAGGGCGACAAACCCAAGAGTCATCAAAGAAGCAACAAATAGTAGCAGTCCACGCTGCTACTGCCCAGGTTACCTCAGCACCACATGCTCCAGCCTCATCTACACCAACTACTACAAGGTAATACTCACGGACCCTACCCAAGTGTAACAAATACGGTTTCCACTACCATGGAGAATGCAGGGAGATGCATTGCACGAGTTGCAACCGAAAGGGTCATACCGCACGATACTGCAGATCTCAGCCTCAACAGAACCAACAGCCGAACAACAACAACAACAATCGCAACAACAATAATGTTGGGGCTAGTTACACTTGTTATGGGTGTGGAGGAACTGGTCATTTCAAAAGCGATTACCCCAAAGCCAACAACCAGGGGGCAAGAGTATCAAGAAGGGTATTGACATTGGGTCAAGGTGAAGCAGTTCAAGACCCGATGGTTGTTAATGGTATGTTCCCACTTAACAACACTTACGCATGCATTTTATTCGATAGCGGAGCCGAGCGATGCTTCGTTAGTAACAAATTCAAACACTTACTAAATCAACAACCCCAGAAGCTCAACGAAGCCTTCACGATGGAGATGGCTAATGGGAAAACCGAAACAACCAAAGATGTTTACGTAGGGTGCACATTAACACTAAACAACCATTCATTTCTAATAGATTTGATGCCAGTAAATATTAGGAGTTTTGATGTGATAATCGACATGGATTGGTTAAGCCCCCACCATGCTGATATTATGTGTCGCGAGAAGGTCGTTCGCCTTCACCTCCCCAATTGTGAAACCCTAATAATCTATGGTGATAAACGTGGTGCCAATATTCGTCTCATCTCGTGCATCAAGGCACAAAAGTGACTTCACAAGAAAAACTATGTTTTCCTCGCTCATGTTGTGGATAAAGCCAAAGAAGAAGTAAACATTAAAGACATCCCAGTGGCATGCGACTTCTCAGATGTATTTCCAGAAGACCTTCCGGGAATACCCCCAGAAAGACAGGTTGAATTTCGAATCGACCTCATACCAGGAGCCACATCAATTGCAAAATCACCCTACAGGTTAGCTCCCGCTGAAATGCAGGAGTTATCCAGTCAACTAAGTGAATTGTTGAGCAAAGGATTCATCAGACCAAGCTTCTCACCCTGGGGAGCTCCGGTCTTGTTTGTCAAGAAAAAGGGCGGATCCTTCAGGATGTACATCGATTATAGGGAATTGAATAAACTCACTGTCAAAAACCGATACCCACTCCCTCGGATTGACAATCTATTTGACCAGCTTCAAGGAGCTAGTTACTTCTCCAAAATAGATATAAGATCCGTTTATCATCAACTTCGAGTCCGAGAGGAGGATATTCGAAAAACTGCTTTGCGAACTCGATACGGTCATTATGAATTTGTTGTAATGCCCTTCGGTCTAACAAATGCCCTTGCAGCATTTATGGACCTCATGAATCGAGTCTGCCGCCCATTTCTTGATACTTCATCGACGATATTCTTTTATACTCCCGAAGCGAAGAGGAGCATGGTCAACATCTCTTTCAAGTCTTGGAGACCCTAAGGGCTGAGCAATTATATGCAAAACTCTCCAAATGCGAGTTCTGGATTCGCAGTGTAAACTTTTTGGGTCACCTAGTCAGTGAGGAATGGATTCACGTAGATCCTTCCAAGATCAAGGCCATTGAAGGCTGGGTGATTCCGAGAACACCCATAGAAATTCGACAATTCTGGGTCTCGCGGGCTACTACCGAAGGTTTATCCAGAATTTTTCCAAGATAGCCAAACCCCTCACCACCTAGACACAAAAAGGCGTATCTTTCAACTGGACAGAAAAGCAAGAAGCTACCTTCCAAACCTTGAAGCGAGCCCTCTGTAGTGCACCAGTGCTATCCTTACCGGAGGGAACCGAAGACTTCGTAGTCTACTGCGATGCTTCGAACCAAGGATTAGGTTGTGTCCTCATGCAGCGTGGAAAGGTGATAGCTTACACATCCAAACAATTGAAGACGCATGAAGTAAATTACACCACCCATGATCTCGAGCTGGGAGTTGTGGTCTTCGCCCTAAAGATTTGGAGGCACTACCTCTACGGTACGAAGTGAACCATCTTCACTGATCACAAAATCCTCCAGCACATTCTAAACCAAAAGGAGCTGGACATGAGGCAACGAAGGTGGGTTGAGCTGCTGAATGATTACGAATGCGAGATCAAGTACCACCCAGGCAAGGCTAACATGGTAGTCGATGCCCTGAGCAGGAAAGAATACTCAGGTCGTCGGGTGAAGACATTATCAACAACAATCCACTCCCACCTAACCTCACAGATCAAGGGATCCCAATAATATGCATTGAAGCCGAAGAACGCGACAAATGAAACACTACGTGGGATGGATAAGAACTTTGAAGCCAGGGAGGACGGAAGTTACTACTTCATGAACAGAATCTTGGTCCCTAAACTTAGGGGATTCAGAGAGATAGTCATGAACGAGGCTCATAGATCGCAATATTCCGTCCATCCAGGTTCGGATAAGATGTACCTGGACCTTAAGCAACATTATTGGTGGACAAATATGAAGGCAGAGATTGCCACTTATGTGGGCAAGTGTCTCACCTGCGCCAAAGTGAAAGTGGAGTATCAAAAACCCTCGGGATTATTACAACAGCCAATAATACCCGAGTGGAAATGGGAAAGGATTAGTATGGACTTCATAACCAAATTACCTAAGACAACAGACGGATTGGATGCTATCTGGGTGATTGTCGATAGGTTAACTAAATCCGCTCATTTCCTGCCAATAAAAGAATCGTACAAGATGGAAAGATTAACACGAATCTATATCAAAGAGATCCTGAGACTTCATGGAGTGCCAATATCTATTATCTCGGATCGTGATAGTAGATTTACTTCATGGTTTTGACAGTCACTCCAGAAGGCTATGGGGACACAACTAGACATGAGCACTGCTTACCACCCTCAACCTGATGGCTAGAGCGAACGAACCATCCAAACACTCGACGACATGCTCTGAGCTTGTGTGATCGATTTCGGCAAGTCATGGGATACCCACTGCCCTTGATTAAATTCTCATACAACAACCGCTATCACACGAGTATAAGGGTTGCTCCTTTTGAGGCCTTATATGGTCGCAAATGCAGATCGCCTCTCTATTGGGCTGAGGTGGGTGACACCCAGCTGGCAAGAGGGCAATCACCAAGCAGCACTCCTACAAGACCAGAAATCTTTCGAGAAACTACAGAGAAGATAATCTAAATCAAAACCTGACTCCAAGCATCGCGGGACCGACAAAAGAGTTACGCTGACAAACGACGAAAAACCTCTGGAATTCCAAGTCGTAGATCGGGTACTATTAAAGGTCTCTCATTGGTAAGGGATGATCCGTTTTGGGAAACGGGGAAAACTCAATCCGCGATACATCGGGCCATTCGAGATTCTAGCCCGACTTGGTCCGGTGGCATATAAGTTGCAGCTACCTACGGAGCTCAGCAACGTACACCCCGTATTCCATGTTTCAAATTTGAAAAAGTGCTTATCAGACGAAACCCTTTTCATTCCTCTGGAAGAGATCGAAATAAACGAGAATCTCCTGTTCGTCGAAGAACCGGTCAAGATAATGGATAGGGAAGTGAAGCGTACGAAACAGAGTCACATTCCGATTGTGAAGGTTCGATGGAACGCTAAGCGTGGACCAGAATTCACATGGGAACGGGAAGACCAGATGAAGCAGAAGTACCCTCACTTATTCTCTCGTTCATGATCCTACCCTTCAAAAGAATTTCGAGACGAAATTCCCTCTAACGGGGGGATGATGTCACAACCAGCATTTTTAGCTAGGAAATTTTATCCTCATGTAAACATCAACTATTGTAAGACTTCTACTCTAAGTGGATATCATACTCTATGCTCAATCAAAATCGTACATTTGAATCAAAACTCCTGAGTGAAGTTCAAAACCTAATACAATGCATCTCATATACTTAACTATGGGTCTGAAACCCTAAATATCCCGGTTCGAATTTAGTACGGACTAGGATCCTCTTATTGGGCCTAATGGGCCACTAAACCTTCTATTCGATGATTTTGGGCCAATGAAACCCTTTTGGGCTCTAGTTGGGCCCACATTCGTCAAACCATAGCAATTGGGCCATGTTGGGCCTAAAATAACTCACATATATATCATGAACCTTGATGGGCCGTGAACCTATCTTCCCGTTTGCAATTGGGCCGTGAACCCCATCCTGCCCCATTCACGGCCCACTTTCAAAAAAAAAAGAAAAAAAAACAATGGGATATTAGGGAGTGCCATCTCACTAATGACCAACAAATAACAAGGCAATTACATCTCAAATCTCCATGCAATACACAGCAAGTATCCATGCAAACTCATGTTTCCATGAAATATCTTGTCACTCTCTTCTTCTTCTTCTATTTCTCGGCCATAGAGCACCACCATCACTCTCATTTCCTCCTTCACTCTTAAATAAAAACTCTCGTTTCCTTTCCTCCTCTAAAAAACCGTGGATGTGTGTGTGCTCAAGAAGGTCCCTCCAACTCAGATACTAGGTAAGATACTTCACTTTTAACTTGGATAAATCCATCTTATGTTTAGATCTTGTGACAACCCGAAATCTCTACCTGTAAGTCAACGCAACCAATAGAAAGTCAGACTTGTTTTTCCTTCGGTCTTACTGTGTTTAGGATCAGTTTGAGAGTCTCTAAGCCTAGTATACTTAGGGATTGAAGGTTAAGAAGTGTCTATTCGGGATTAGAGGAATGCATTCGAGCCGGAAACATCATCTAGGGATGTTCACGGCTGCAAACTAGGTTCACGGCCGTGAACCCATGTTGGGCCGTGAACCCCTCTCCATATATATATGTTTTTCCTTCATTTACCCCTTAATTCTTCTCTCCTTGGCCGAAAACTCCTCAAGACTCATCGAACAAAAGCTCTCTTTTCACCCCCACAAACGTAAGTAATTCATCCCTCTTTACTTGTTAATCATCTTATTCATGTAAAGAGCTTCATATTCATCCATTGATTCATCACTTTCATCATCATCTTTATGAACTTGAAGAGTTCACGGTCGTGAACCCTTCATAGATGGGTTGTAAACACATATTGGGCCGTGAACCCTTCATGTGTTCATGGGCCATGAACTCATCTTGGGCCGTAAACCCATGGTGGTTTGGCCGTGAACTCCATTTCATCCCTCGTTCTTGGTTCTAGCACTTCATTGCAAGTGTTTCCTACATTCTAAGGGTGTTTCCTATGATCATTAGTGGTTTTGGACACTAATTTTAGGCCTATTCATGTTTTACGTGCTTAATAGGGCCGTATTGTGCTCGGGACTTCACTTAGCATACCAAGTATCCTACTTTTGTCATTCATCCAAATCATTCACAATCAAGTGAGTTCATACCCCTATATTTTCCGAGATTTTAATGTTTTAAAAGGGGGAATACAAGTAAAAGCACAAGTAATCTTGTTTTTGAAAATATAATTTGGTTTAATATATGTTCCTATCATTAGCATACATTGAACATAAAACTTACTAAACATGGTAAACATTGTTACTACTAGACTTGAAATCAGTTTTACAAAACATGTTAAGATACAAACATTACAAACACAATTTTCAAAACAAAGGAAACAAGCTTATGAATTATAAAATAAAAGGTACTATTTTATAAGGATTCATGTTAATAACAAAAAGGGTTTTCATAGTATTATTCGTGGATTCGTTGAGAGAACTACAGTGTGAGACACGTCTTCTGGGAAGTCTACCCCTTCTAACCAGAGTCTCTTGGAGGGAGAGCGTGAGTTTGTGTATAAATCTATATGTGAGTGACAATCCCGCACCCTGACTATCAGCTACAGTCAACCTGGGGTGACAAACGTCCTTCAGTTCGCGAAGTCCGAAGTACGTCGTAATGTTTATCGTCCATAGTATGGTTATAAGAACTCACAGGGGAAACAACGACTTGTTCACGTAATAATATACCTAACGAACAGTCAACAGGGTTAGTAACTATTTGACGACTTAGTATGTACATTAGGGTAATATGACATTAACATCCGACATGCGGTGGGATGTGTGATCTCCGCCTCATTTCCTGTTCCTTGTTTGGTTATGGGCTTAGGGCAGAATCACCTAATCGATTGTCTGTTCGATCTAGATTTCTATAACTCGTATGTACTAAGTGATCGCAGGAGGGTATTAACAACACTTCTAGATTATAGAACATACTACATATTACTGGTGGTAGCCAGGGTTTTTCAAACAGAACAATGCTTAAACAACATAAGTATGGTAGATACTTGTACACTTTGGATTGGAACAGATGATTCAAATACTTACACTTAGGGAAAATATAGGATTTTCCAGGATAAACATCAATGCTTTAGAAATAACTGGGTTATTATTCAGCTAACGAACATACATTATTAATTCTATAATTCCTTAGTTTATGCATCCGAGTTATGTATGAAGAATATCCAATAGGCAGTGGAATGTGTGGTTTTCGCCTCATTTCCTGTTCCTTGTTTGGTTGTGGGCTTAGGGCAGATCCACACAATTAATTGTTTGTTCGATATTGGTTTATACATAGCTAGTATGAACTAAATATTTATAAAAGGAATTGGTTTAATCATGCTTTCACTAAGAAAATATTGGATTTTCTTGAGGAACTCCATCAAAAGATTTCAAAGGACCAATACAGTTAACTTTGTAAGTATCTAGTGAATACTTCAGGATTAGGTACATAAGGATCCGACAACCAGTGGAATGTGTGGCCTCCGCCTCATTTCCTGTTCCTTGTTTGGTTGTGGGCTTGGGGCAGAACCACACAATCGATTGTTTATTCAATCTGGATGGTATATGATTTGTATACACTAAGTACTCGCAGGAGGAAATAGTAAGAATCATTTTTACTGAACATTCATTACATCAGAAAATATAAGGTTTTCTGGAGAAACACAACGTACTTTTCGAAAGAACAAAGAACCTGTTTTCTAAAACAAAATGCTTATGAACTCACCAGCTTTATGCTGATACTCTTTCAAAACTTACTTGTATTCTCAGGACGTTAGTAGACAGGTACACGCACCGGATTCAAGAAGACGGAGCATAGTAACTTCGAGTCTTTACTTGTTATTTACTTTTGGAGTCAATCGTGTATGATTCGAATGTAATGTAAACATTATACTATTAATACAATGGTTGTAGTTGCTTTGATTACTATTATTCAATTGTTGTGATACTATACATGACGTCCTCCGCCCCCGAACGATTCCGCCGTTCCGGTTTGAGGGTGTGACAGATTGGTATCAGAGCATTGTTTATAGTGAACTTAGTATATCAACCAGTAAAAGATATACAACTATAAATACAATGGGGCCGGAGTGCTCTGACTAAAAGTATACTTTTAAAATATAAGTATTTTTCGAGAAGCATACTAATAAGCATACATATTAAGAATAAGTATCACAATAAGAACAAATACGAACAAAACAAACAAAAGTATTTAAATGTTTGACATTACAGTCAAACCTAAGCAGTTATGTAATCAACTATGGAATAAATATAACCTGATCAACTATATTTATTTGAGATACGACCAACATGTGTTTGGGAGTGATGGTGGTGTTGCAACGAGCCTAAAACTTACCTAACTCTATATATACAAAGTATCCCTTGAACAAAAATGAAGATAAAATACTACAGAGTATTTTAGGCACTATAACAAACTTACATGAGAACTAAAAGACCTTTACTGGCAGGTCTATAGTTGCAAAGTGCATGCTTCCAGGGTTATATATAATTGGGATGTTCTAGACTTAGAATTGGTGATTTTCGCTCTACTACCTGTTCCTTGGTTGGTTGTGGTTTTAGAGTAGGATCACCTATTCGAAGGTCTATTTGATCTTGGTTATATACAGCTTGCATGCACTGCTTGGCTATAGGGGGGCCCAGTTTGGATCATCAATAGCTACAGAAGAAATGATTTACTTAATATCATAAGATTCTTTAGACATTCCCATTCTCGCGCGAACAACCTAGACATAGATAGCCGCTCCACTATTACCACCAAAAGAGAAGCCAATGAGAACTCATACGATGAGGAAAATCTTCCATCAGGAAGTGATGGAGATCTGTGGTAAAACCCGAAGCATGATCTACAGAGAATAGGAAAACCATAAGAGAGCCCAGAGACAACAAAGTCCAACAGCTGAATTCAGGACCATCATAACTAGGACAGGAAACCCCTCCCGAGGCGCGCAAGGTGGTAGAGCACCATATACGTCATACTAATAATTAACTAACTAATATGATCTAGTGAGTTAGTGATTACACTGCTCACACTATGTGTCAGGCTTATCGCCTTTATCATATCAACTAGTAACAAGTAGACCAGGTCCCAGAACTTCGCAAAGAGGGTAGTCACTATCAAATTCATAAGTCTATGTTGCATAGACCTCTGTTATGAATTTCTTCAAAAAGTCAGAACATGAAACACTCAGAACTAAGATAACTCCGATTTAGATAACACTCGACTTGTAACCACTAAGGACTTATCCTCGTTTCATCTTCTAAACCTCATGGCAGAAAGATGCCACCGAAGAAGTCGAACAAAAACAAGAACAACGCACCACCGCCACCTCCTCAGTATGACCCGGTTGTCTTTCAAGCGGCAGTAACAGCCACAGTGACAGCTGTCATGACTCAAATCAACGCAAGTGGTACCGGTGGATCGGGTAGTGGTACCAATAGCTTTAACCACGGATACACAAGGGAGTGCTCATACAAAGACTTCATGATTTATGGATGAAAATCCTTCGATGGAAGTGGGGGAGTCATCGCCCTAATGCGATGGTTCGAAAAGACAAAATCGATTTTTGAGTTACGTGCGTGCCCATAAGGGAGCAAGGTGAAGTTTGCTGCTTGCACCTTCTCTGACAGAGCCCTTACATGGTGGAATAGCCATGTCAAGTCATTGACTCTTCCAATAGCAAACGCAATGGGCTGGGAAAATCTAAAACAAATGATGCTGGAAGAGTACTGCCCGAGGGGCGAAGTGCAAAAACTAGAGCATGAGCTGTGGAATCTTACCATAGCAGGCTCAGACATAGAAGCCTATACTGTAGATTCAGCAATTTAGCTACACTATTCCCTGGGATGGTTACCCCGGAGAGCAAGAAGGTAGAGAGATACATTTGGGAACTACCTTCTCAAATCCAAGGAAACGTATTAGCAACGAAACCTCTTACGTTTGACAGTGCCAAACGCCTGGCTCGAACATTGGTGGACTATGGGATCCGCCAAGGCATAATGGACCCTGTTCATGGGTCAACCAAAGGAAGTGATGATAAACAAAGGTCCGAGAGCGGGAAGAAGAGGCAATTAACACAAGAACCCTCCGAGGGACAACAGACAGGTGCAGCCTATGCTGCCACGACACCAACTCCTTCAGCACTAGGCAGTCGTTATGCTGGAACCCTCCCTAAATGTAATAAGTGCAACTTTCATCATACCGGAAGGTGTCGGAAGCTGTATTGTGAGAATTGCCTCAGAAGGGGACACATCATTCGCTTCTGTAGGGCACCGACACGACCAATCTCTAAGGACCCATTTGAGGAAGTAAGTTAGACCTGCTACGAATGTGGTGAAACGGGACACTACAGGAGAGATTGCCCATTGGCCAGAAACCCTGGTGAAGAAGGAAGAGTGCTAGTGATCACTTCAGGAGAGTCTACCCCGGAACAACCTGAGAACAGCGGTACGTTTCCTAACTAGATCCTAACTATAAGAATTTCTTCCTCGTCTAAACAAAGCATATAGTTTATGTAGAAACTAAATACTATTTCTGGTAAGCTATAATGACTTGGTGTAAACATTAGGGCCATATATAATTAAGAACCAATAGACTTAGAGTGCGTGATTCCGCCTTATTTCCTGTTCCTTGTTTGGTCGTGGATTTAGGGCAAAGTCACGCAGTCGACTGTCTTATCAATATTAATTATATATGACTTGTAGACACAAAGCGATTATAGAGAGACTGGATAGGGATCATAATATCAAGTATCATTCACCAGAACAATCTTTCAGTTAGAACACTTAATACAGTACAAAACATTCGCAGTAGTAATAACAAGGTCAAAACAGAAAGCACTAGAATCGTACACACAGATGCACTGATGTTATAACACGACAACTCCTTCCGAACTAACTTAACACGCGAGCCTACGATGTCATCCCACCTAGTCTAATTGAGTCCACGTTATATCAAACCCACGTGTCACCGAGGAGACCCTTCGCCTTAAACCGACCGAATAACAAAACTCTCGTCACTCATAACGACAAACTAGATGCGAACCTTGGAATAGTCTCTCGCTTCAAACCTCCGAAGTACTCATGCGAGAAGTACGGTATCCTCCTGTAACCTTCCTTAAGAATTTCCAGCAGATCACTTGGAAGATACCAATTGCGCAGCAAGTCAAGTTCAAGCCCAGAGGCTAGGGACGAATACGGTTAGCCTATCATGTTTTGTGAAAGCGCGAGGGTGGTGTATAATTAAGATTCTATGGACTTAGGATGTGTGTTTCCGCCCTATCTCCTGTTCCTTGTCTGGTTGTGGACCTGGGGCAGAGCCACCCATCCGACCGTCTTATCAATCTTAATTATATACGACCTGTGTACACAAGGTAATAGTAGACGAACCAGGTATGAGTCCTACCATGAACTTCAGGACAAAAGCTACTCAGATCTACAAATGGACATTCTACCAGTTAGATCAACATGGTCAAGCAAGTCGAACCTACACACCCTCCACAAGCCAAAACAGTAGACACAACAGGGATGAGCCGCTGAAGCACCCAGCGAGGATCTGAATCCACAAAAGAACGCGAGGGTTAGATGGAACCGAAGTACCCACCTCATTTCTTTATCCTTAACCAACAACTCAGAATCCTAATTTCGAGACGAAATTCCATCTATCGGGGGGATGATGTGACAACCCGAAATCTCTACATGTAAGTCAACGCAACCAATATAAAGTCAGACTTGTTTTTGCTTCGGTCTTACTGTGTTTAGGATCAGTTTGAGAGTCTCTAAGCCTAGTATACTTAACGATTGAAGGTTGAGAAGTGTTAGTTCTGGATTAGAGGAATGCATTCGAGCCGGAAACATCATCTAGGGATGTTCACGGCCGCAAACTAGGTTCACGGCCGTGAACCCATGTTGGGCCGTGAACCCCTCTCCATATATATATATATATATATATATATATATATATATATATATATATATATATATATATATATATATATATATATATATATATATATATATATATATATATATATATATATATATATATGTTTTTCCTTCATTTACCCCTCATTTCTTCTCTCCTTAGCCGAAAACTCCTCAAGACTCTCTCAAGACTCATCGAACAAAAGCTCTCTTTTCACCCCACAAACGTAAGTAAATCATCCCTCTTCACTTGTTAATCATCTTATTCATGTAAAGAGCTTCATATTCATCCATTGATTCATCACTTTCATCATCATCTTTATGAACTTGAAGAGTTCACGGCCGTGAACCCTTCATAGGGTCGTGAACCCTTCATAGATGGGTCGTAAACCCATCAAGTGTTCATGAGTTCATGGGCCGTGAACACATATTGGGCCGTGAACCCTTCATGTGTTCATGGGCCGTGAACACATCTTATGTCGTGAACCCATGGTGGTTTGGCCGTGAACTCCATTTCATCCCTCATTCTTGGTTCTAACACTTCATTGCAAGTGTTTCCTACATTCTAAGGGTGTTTCCTATGATCATTAGTGGTTTTGGACACTAATTTTAGGCCTATTCATGTTTTTATGTGCTTAATAGGGCCGTATTGTGCTCGGGACTTCACTTAGCATACCAAGCATCCTACTTTTGTCATTCATCCAAGTCATTCACAATCAAGTGAGTTCATACCCCCTATATTTTCTGAACTTTTAATGTTTTAAAGGGGGGAGGGGGGAATACAAGTAAAAGCACAAGTAATCTTGTGTTTGAAAATATAATTTGGTTTAATATATTTTCCTATCATTAGCATACATTGAATATAGAACTTACTAAACATGGTAAACATTGTTACTACTAGACTTGAAATCAGTTTTACAAAACATGTTAAGATACAAACATTACAAACACAGTTTTCAAAACAAAGGAAACAAGCTTATGAATTATGAAATAAAAGGTACTATTTTATAAGGATTCATGTTAATAACAAAAAGGGTTTTCATAGTACTATTCGTGGATTCGTTGAGAGAACTACAGTGTGAGACACGTCTTCTGGGAAGTCTACCCCTTGTAACCAAAGTCTCCTGGAGGGAGAGCGTGAGTTTGTGTATAGATCTATATGGGAGTGACAATCCCGCACCCTGACTATTAGCTACAGTCAACCTGGGGTGACTAATGTCATTCAGTTTGCGACGTCCGAAGTACGTCGTAATGTTTATCGTCCATAGTATGGTTATAAGAACTCACAGGGGAAACAACGACTCGTTTACGTAATAATATACCTAACGAACAGTCAACAGGGTTAGTAACTATGTGATGACTTAGTATGTACATTAGGGTAATATGAAATTAACATCCGACATGCAGCGGGATGTGTGTTCTCCACCTCATTTCATGTTCTTTGTTTGGTTGTGGGCTTAGGGCAGAATCACCCAATCGACTGTCTGTTCGATCTAGATTTATATAACACGTATGTACTAAGTGATCACAGGAGGGTATTAACAACACTTCTAGATTACAGAACATACTACATATTACTGGTGGTAGCCAAGGTTTTTCAAACAAAACAATGCTTAAACAACATAAGTATGGTAGATACTTGTACTCTTTAGTTTCGGAACAGTTAAGACAATAACTTACACTTAAGGAAAATATTGGATTTTCCAGGATAAACATCAGTACTTTACAAACAATTGGTTTATTATTCAACTAACGAATATTCATTATTAATTCTATAATTCCTTAGTTTATGCATCCAGGTTACGTATGAAGAATATCCGATAGACGGTGGAATGTGTGGTTTCCGCCTCATTTCATGTTCCTTGTTTAGTTGTGGGCTTAGGGCATATCCACACAATCAATTATCTATTCGATATTGGTTTATACATAGCTAGTATGAGCTAAGTAGTTATAGAAGGAATTAGTTTAATCATGCTTTCACTAAGAAAATATTGGATTTTCTTGAGGAACACTATCAATAGATTTCAAAAGACCAATACAGTTAACTTTGTAAGTCCTAGTGAATACTTCAGGGTTATATACATTAAGGTCCGACAACCAGTGGAATGTGTGGTCTCCGCCTCATTTCTTGTTCCTTGTTTGGTTGTGGGGTTGGGGCAGAACCACACAATCGATTGTTTGTTCGATCTGAACTGTATATGATTTGTATACACTAAGTACTCGCAGGAGGAACTAGTAAGAATCATTTTTACTTAACATTCATTACATCGGAAAATATAAGGTTTTCTGAAGAAACACAACGCACTTTTCGAAAGAACAAAGAACCTGTTTTCTAAAACAAAACGCTTATGAACTCACAAGCTTTATGCTGATACTCTTTCAAAACCTACTTGTATTCTCAGGACGTTAGTAGACAGGTACACGCACAGGATTCAAGAAGACGGAGCATAGTAACTTTGAGTCTTTACTTGTTATTTACTTTTGGAGTCAATCGTGTATGATTTGAATGTAATGTAAACATTATACTATTAATACAATGGTTGTTGTTGCTTTGATTACTATTATTCAATTGTTGTGATACTATACATGACGTCCTCTGCCCCCGAACGTTTCCGCCGTTCCGGTTTGGGGGTGTGACAGATCTTCATCAAAACATCACAAATCTTGTGTTATACTCCTAGAATCATCATATTTTTGAGGATCCTCTCAAGAAAGCTTCTAGGGCCGAGATCCTTCTCAATATTCATCCAAGACCGAAAACAACAACCCAAAGTGAGTTCATACCCCCCCTAGTTTCGGTTTTTACTATGTTTTGGGGGAGAATACAAGTTGTTTTGTGTAGATATATGTGTGTATGCATGATTTTGTGTGTTTTTCATGTTATATATGTGATTATGTGTTATAAACTCCATGAACTTAAAGATCTACTAAAAGATGATGCTATTTGTAGAACATAACACTCATTTCAACTTATCTTACAAGGAAATGGTTTTAAAATACATACAAGTTACTTAAAACCAAGAAAAATTGTATAATAGGGCCAAAAGTGACAAAATGACCAAATTTGGGTTTATTTATGTAACTCACAGTTAGTAGGGGTTCAAAAAGGATTATTTTTGCTAAACATGGTTAGTTACGGCATTTGAGACCCTACAAGGAGTAAAAATGTAAAAAAAATTCATAATTGGGCTTTATTTGGGCTTCTCACGGCCTTAGGCCAAAATTGTAACTTTTTGGGCTTTGTGGGCTTAAGTGTCATTTTCAACATAGTTGTGTCAAAAATGTAAATTTTTGCTAAGAAAAACTAAAAATATGAATTTGTTAGAACTTGGGCCAAAAAGATAAAACTATTTACAAATGGGTCAAGAATGCACATTTTCATAAAAATCAAGCCAAAAATGATATTTTGACAAAAAGGAGTTGAAAATGTTATTTTTACAAAAACTAGCCTTAAATGCAAGTTTCGTTCTTAAAAGGGGCCTAAAATGTTATTTTTACCAAAAATGTGTCTTAACTGTAAATTTTCGGCTTAATGGGCCAAGAATGTCATTTTTACAAAAAGTGGGCCTTTTATGTCATTTTGGTAAATAATTGAACTAAAACAAGCAATATAATAACAAACGGGCTAATTACGTCATTTTCATGTTTATTGGGTCTTAGTGACCCATTTATATGTTTGATAGGTCTTGTATACTCTTTACATGTTTATTGGGCTTTGTTGACCCATTTACATGCTCGACGGACCTTGGATTCTCCTTACGTGCTTATTGGGCCTGTAAATAATATACATGTTAATTGGGCCTTAGTTGTCCTTTTACATATATATTGGGCTCGGGTTATATATATAATCTCATTCCTTTTGAGCCTAGAAATGATTTATATGCTTAGCGGGCCTTAGTTGTCCACTTACATCTTCATTGAGCCTGGAATGTACCTTAAATGTTTCTCTTCGCGTAAATTCGATTAAGGATCTAGTGAGATGTGTCGGTTGACACCTATTGAGTGTACGATCATAGCCTGTAGTTATAACCAGACTCTCTTGGAGGGAGAGCGGGGGTTTGTGTATAGATCTATACCTGGGTGACACCCCACACCTGAGTTGTTCGCTACAGTTAGACTAGACCAGTCTAGGGTGACAAAAAGCTTACCTTATTCCGTCGGCGTCCGAAAAACACCAAGACAAGCGAAATTGTCATTATCTAGTATGGTTATAACTACTCACTTAGAGGAATTAACGTTATAAAATTTACGGGAAACCATTCTCTTTTCTCTTTGGATTACTCGGTAACATACTCGCGCTGGTACTCAACCTCGGGGGTTGATATACCAGCATTCTCTTTCACAGACAACATGGGGTTGTCTAGGGTCATTCTCTTTATATTCTCTTTGTCATTCTCTACATTCTCTTTTTGCATTCTAGTAAACATTAACACACATGCATTAATACAAGATCGGACACAAACATACTAAATTGTTTTCAGAAAATATAGGATTTTCTGGTGGTTACAAAGTTATACAAATCATTTTCTCAAACATGCTTATGAACTCACCAACATTTTTATGTTGACCTTTTTAAATTAACTTGTATTCTCAGGAAATCGTTGAGCAGGTTGGGCAGAACGAATTCATGGATATTTTGTCATATTTTGTTTCATCATACTTTAACTATTTTGGCATGTAATATTCAAATACAATACTAGATGTAAACTATGAATATTGTTATATTACATGTGTGATGATGATGATGTTATGTTTCAATTATATACTCTGTGATGATACTACAAAAATGAAGTCACGTCAAGCCCCCAGACGTTTACGCCATCTGGTTTGGGGGTGTGACATATATATATATATATATATATATATATATATATATATATATATATATATATATATATATATATATATATATATATATATATATATATATATATATATATATATATGTTTGTGTGTGTATGATGTGCATAATGTAACACCTTGAATTTCACAACAAATTTTTCGTTTTTAATTCA
The DNA here is from genome assembly GCF_052849685.1 of Lactuca virosa. Classification (NCBI taxonomy): domain Eukaryota; kingdom Viridiplantae; phylum Streptophyta; class Magnoliopsida; order Asterales; family Asteraceae; genus Lactuca; species Lactuca virosa. Next base: position 289,167,711 of record NC_136428.1, read on the forward strand.
CCAAACATTACTCATAAATTCAAGTCATCACATAAATTATAGGTTATTATCAAAACATCATCAGAGTATCCCAAAATCCACAAGATATCATAAGCCGACGAATGTGTACAATCATGCCTCTGCCTTCCCGGAATCTACAGAAGTACCTGGAACATATTTAAATCAACATTGTAAGCATGAAGCTTAGTGAGTTCCTCAAAATACCATATACACAAATAAGTAGCCTCTCGTGGCTAAATCTTGGTAAGGACCCTCCGGTCATGTGTCTCAGTGAAAACCCTCCGATCTCACGTCTCGGTATGGACCCTCCGGTAATAGCTCAACATATATACATAATAATATAACAGCATAAGTCACAAAGACAAAATTCATAATATCACATAAACAGATAAGAAAATAACACCCTCCGTTCAACAATATGAATAAGACCCTCCGGTCGATAATATAAATAAGACCCTCCGGTCAATAATATGAATAAGACCCTCCGGTCAATAACATGAATAAGACCCTCCGGTCAATAACACGAATAAGACCCTCCGGTTACACATGCATTATCACACAGATAAGTATAGTGGGAAGACTCACCTCAGCGATGGACCATTCCTACAACTGTTGATGTCGCGCACCGACCCGAAACACTGAGCCAAACTCACAACTAACTCAATTAGTATCCAAGGCTAAACCCAAGCACTAAGTCCAAAGATGGCCCAACTAACCAGGCCCACAGAAGGTCCAAGCCCATTGGGCCCACTAAGGCCCATAAATAAGTCCAATCCTTAATGCAATCCTCAGTCCATCAAAAGCCCAAATAGCACAAACCCATACAAAACCCAAGGCCCAAAGTCCAAACGAAGAACAAGTCCAAAAGCCTACTGACCATCATTACGATGGGCGTAATCCTGGTATGCCCTGCGTACCAAGTTGCTCGTCTGAAAACGGGGAGATGCATGCGTACGCTCAACGTACCCATTTTTACGCTCGGCGTAAGCGCCAAAAACCCAAAATATCCATTAAGCACTTAATGCTTAAGACCAGAAGCCCACAACACAGATCCAACTCTTAATGAACGTCTAGAACCATAAAGTCACGGACTTGGTGACTTTGCATTCCCCAAGAGGACCCCATCTCAAGAAATGACACTCTACTTCCACTACATGAACATTAACTTATGCATGAAAGGATTATACTCATCAAGATCTAAACATTAACTTGTATTCTCAGGAAACCAACAAGGACCAAATACAAAGATCAAAGGTTCTGGAGTAACTCCTACTCACAAGAACTACCACAAGGGGACCAAAGCCATAACCAAAAACCACCTAGCTAGATCTTCATGAAAAAGTTGCCAAGTTTGAGACTTTATACCTCCAGAAGCTTGCAAAGTTAATGAAGGTTCTGGATCTAGAAGCTTTACTCTAACCATAGCTTGATCACCAAGTTCCTTCTTCTTCAAGGGCCAAACATAACAAGTCATAACCCAACTAGATCCACATGAGAAAGACACCAAGATTCAAGCTTTATAATTTCTGGAGCTAGATCAATATGAGTAGGGCTTGGATCCACATGCTCCAAGCCAAGCAATTGTTCCTCAAGAAACTCCTTCTTCCAAAATAAGCACCAAAAACCCACTAAATCACCAAAAAGCTCAAGAATCACTCAAATGGAGGCTCAGGGACAATTTCTAGGGTTTAGAGGGATGGAGGCTGAAGATATTATGATTAGGTTATGAGATAAGGAGCTTAAATAGGGTCTAAGACCCTAAAATAGGGTTTGGGTCTGATTGGAGTACGTCCAGCGTACTCCGAAGAGCATCCGCGATCATCCTGGTCAGTACGCCCAGCGTATGCCAAGGTATGCCCCGCGTACTACTCTCTTCACTAGTATGCCCCGCGTAACCTTTGAGCACGCCCCGCGTACCCGACTGAACCTCAAAACCACCAAACTTCCAGAGGCCAAAACTTCTTTGTTATAAGTCCGTTTCCGACGATCCTTATATCCACGAAAAGGTAGCGAGAAGCCCTACACTTCTATCAACGTTATTTCTCCTGACGCCCACTCGAACTTAGATCTAAAATTCATGAAAGGCTCGAACGAACGCCTTTAACAATTCCCTTGGGCTCTAAAGCACAAACCGAACTCTTTTATCACACAACCTACCTTACCCACATCCCAAAAGGGTCTAAACCTTCCTTCTTTAAAGCCTCAAAACTTCTCATACCCAAATTATCGCCCACGAGCCTTAAATTACAGAACGCTTCGAAACAAGATGTTACACATAAACTTGTCATGAAATATTTATGATGTTATTTGTGTTGATTTGTTAAAATGGTTGTAATATTTATTTATTTATATGGTATGTATTAATTAAATAAATAGGTTTCATTTTATTTATTTTTGTAACTAATTGCTTAGCTAGAATAGTTTATTTTTATAAAAATGCAACAAGATCGAAGATGGTAGCCATTTTGAAGATCAAAAGTTCATGAACTTAATTTTATTAAAGTTTTATAAACATTTTAAAATTATTTTTATGAACTTGCTATAAGGTGTTGAAGCAAATAGAAAAACATAAAGATATCATAAGAAGATTTGTTCCCTTAATGTCTCTTAGGAATAGACTTGGCATTTTTTATTGATGAGTCACAAAATATCATTAGTTTATGGTTGGTTTATGCACACATGTTTTATGCTTTGTGATGCTTAATTTTATGTTATATTATTCATGGTTTTAAAATTAGATTTTAAACTGTTAGATAATATTTTAAACATAAAATGATCATAAGGAGTTTGGTTTTAATACAGTTTTTCTTTGAACATAAGATGGTAAAAAGGTTTTAAAAATAAAATGAACTTTATCGTTTTAAACTAGCTAACAACATATTTAGACGATTTAAAATTTATAAGATTAAAATTGGGATTTTAGAGACTTATTAAACAATAAACTTTATATTATAAAATAAAGTTTTATTAAAAGGTTTATAAATATTCTTTAGCGCTCAAACATCAAAACTTAATACTAAATATTAACTTTAAAGTTTGATCGTGTCAATTATATAAAATTGAATTTCATAGAAGAACATTGTTAAAATGTAATTTTATATAAAAGTATGTAATGGCTTATTGCATGCATGCAATAACCATAATATTATATGGTTTTTAAACTAGAATTATAAAAATAAAAATAAAAAACATTAAAAGACCCCTTATTAAACGCAAATCTATGTCTTCTACTATGAAAGCACTCACACGTATCCCTCAAATGGAGGCTCAGGGTCAAATTCTAGGGTTTAGAGGGATGGAGGCTGAAGATATTAGGGTTAGGTTATGAGATAAGGAGCTTAAATAGGGTCTAAGGCTCTAAAATAGGGTTTGAGTCTGATTGGAGTATGCCCAGCGTACTCCGAAGAGCACCCGTGATCATCCTGGTCAGTACGCCCGGCGTACGCCAAGGTATGTCGCGCGTACTACTCTCCTCACTAGTACGCCCCGCGTAACCTTTGTGTACGCCCCGCGTACCCGGCTGAACCTCAAAACCACCAAACTTCAAGAGGCCATAACTTCTTTGTTATAATTCATTTTCCGACGATCCTTATATCCACGAAAAGGTAGCGAGAAGCCCTACACTTCTATCAACTTTATTTCTCCCGAAGCCCGCTCGAACTCAGATCTAAAATTCACGAAAGGCTCGAACCAACGCCTTTAACAATATCCTTGGGCTCTAAAGCACAAACCGAACTCTTTTATCACACAACCTACCTTACCCACATCCCAAAAGGGTCTAAACCTTCCTTCATTAAAGCCTCAAAACTTCTCATACCCAATTACCGCCCACGAGCCTTAAATCACAGAACGCTTCGAAACAGGATGTTACACATAAACTTGTCATGAAATATTTATGATGTTATTTGTGTTGATTTGTTAAAATGGTTGTAATATTTATTTATTTATATGGTATGTAATAATTAAATAAATAGGTTTCATTTTATTGATTTTTGTAACTAATTGATTAGTTAGAATAGTTTATTTTTATAAAAATGCAACAAGATCGAAGATGGTAGCCATTTTGAAGATCAAAAGTTCATGAACTTAATTTTATTAAAGTTTTATAAACATTTTAAAATTATTTTTATGAACTTGCTACAAGGTGTTGAAACAAATAGAAAAACATAAAGATATCATAAGAAGATTTGTTCCCTTAATGTCTCTTAGGAATAGACTTTACATTTTTTATTGATGAGTCACAAAATGTCACTAGTTTATGGTTGGTTTATGCACACATGTTTTATGCTTTGTGATGCTTAATTTTATGTCATATTATTCATGGTTTTAAAATTAGATTTTAAACTGTTAGATAATACTTTAAACATAAAATGATCATAAGGAGTTTAGTTTTAATACAATTTTTCTTTTAACATAAGATGGTAAAAAGGTTTTAAAAATAAAATAAGCTTTATCGTTTTAAACTAGCTAACGACAAATTTAGACGATTTAAAATTTATAAGTTTAAAATTGGGATTTTAGAGACTTATTAAACAATAAACTTTATATTATAAAATAAAGTTTTATTAAAAGATTTATAAATATTCTTTAGCGCTCAAACATCAAAACTTAATACTAAATATTAACTTTAAAGTTTGATCGTGTCAATTATATAAAATTGAATTTTATAGAAGAACATTGTTAAAATGTAATTTTATATAAAAGTGTGTAATGGCTTATTGGATGCATGCAATAACCATAATATTATATGGTTTTTAAACTAGAATTACAAAAATAAAAATAAAAAACATTAAACGACCCCTTATTAAACACAAATTTATGTCTTCTACTATGAAAGCACTCGCACGTATCACTCAAATGGAGGCTCAGGGTCAATTTCTAGGGTTTAGAGGGATGGAGGCTGAAGATATTAGGGTTAGGTTATGAGATAAGGAGCTTAAATAGGGTCTAAGACCCTAAAATAGGCTTTGGGTCTGATTGGAGTACGTCCAGCGTACTCCGAAGAGCACCCGTGATCATCCTGGTCAGTACGCCCAGCGTACGCCAAGGTATGCCCCGGGTACTACTCTCTTCACTAGTACGCCCCGTGTAACCTTTGTGTACGCCCCGCGTACCCGACTGAACCTCAAAACCACCAAACTTCCAGAGGCCATAACTTTTTTGTTATAAGTCCATTTCCGACGATCCTTATATCCACGAAAAGGTAGCGAGAAGCCCTACACTTCTATCAACTTTATTTCTCCCGAAGCCCACTCAAACTCAGATATAAAATTCATGAAAGGCTCGAACCAACGCCTTTAACAATACCCTTGGGCTCTAAAGCACAAACCGAACTCTTTTATCACACAACCTACCTTACCCACATCCCAAAAGGGTCTAAACCTTCCTTCTTTAAATCCTCAAAACTTCTCATACCCAAATTACCGCCCACGAGCCTTAAATCACAGAACACTTCGAAACAAGATGTTACACATAAACTTGTCATGAAATATTTATGATGTTATTTGTGTTGATTTGTTAAAATGGTTGTAATATTTATTTATTTATATGGTATGTAATAATTAAATAAATAGGTTTCATTTTATTGATTTTTGTAACTAATTGATTAGTTAGAATAGTTTATTTTTATAAAAATGCAACAAGATCGAAGATGGTAGCCATTTTAAAGATCAAAAGTTCATGAACTTAATTTTATTAAAGTTTTATAAACATTTTAAAATTATTTTTATGAACTTCCTACAATGTGTTGAAACAAATAGAAACATAAAGATATCATAAGAAGATTTGTTCCCTTAATGTCTCTTAGGAATAGACTTGGCATTTTTTATTGATGAGTCAGAAAATGTCACTAGTTTATGGTTGGTTTATGCACACATGTTTTATGCTTTGTGATGCTTAATTTTTTGTTATATTATTCATGGTTTTTAAATTAGATTTTAAACTGTTAGATAATATTTTAAACATAAAATGATCATAAGGAGTTTGGTTTTAATACAATTTTTCTTTTAACATAAGATGGTAAAAAGGTTTTAAAAATAAAATGAGTTTTATCGTTTTAAACTAGCTAACGACAAATTTAGACGATTTAAAATTTATAAGTTTAAAATTGGGATTTTAGAGACTTATTAAACAATAAATTTTATATTATAAAATAATGTTTTATTAAAAGGTTTATAAATATTCTTTAGCGCTCAAACATCAAAACTTAATACTAAATATTAACTTTAAAGTTTGATCGTGTCAATTATATAAAATTGAATTTTATAGAAGAACATTGTTAAAATGTAATTTTATATAAAAGTATGTAATAGCTTATTGGATGCATGCAATAACCATAATATTATATGGTTTTTAAACTAGAATTATAAAAATAAAAATAAAAAACATTAAAAAACCCCTTATTAAACGCAAATCTATGTCTTCTACTATGAAAGCACTCGCACGTCACTTGTATAAGCTAGTGGGATAAAGCTCACCTAACCACTAGGGTTATCTTTTAATGGTTGAGGTGTATTTCGATTTATGTAACCAAGTTATAGGTTGATTATACAAGTTCCTCAAACTGGATGAGTTGATCAGAAATCTATTGTGATAAAAGTTACCTAAGCAATAGAGATTGATGCGTAGATGGGATCAAATTGATGGTTTTTTTTATGCATCTTTACACTAGATTTAGGCAACTGAAGCATTAAAAAATAATGCTAAGTGTGCACCCTAGCTTTTGGCAACCTACTTTCAAGACTATGAATTTAACTATTAAGAAGGAATAAAATTACTAACCTTTCAAATATAATCGTATATTCTTGTGATTCCTTTAAAGATCGTGAACTCTTAGTTGCTCTTAGATGAATCTAGCACCCAAAGTAGGAATGCCTCTAATGACTCACACCCAAAAGACCAAAATATTTATTAAGAATCAAATTCTTATAGATAATATATTTGTTTCAACTTGTTATTGGTGTGACCCTTTAGGATCATATGATTCTTGAGCATATAATCTTTCAATCTCCCACTTGCACAAGACTCGTTATTGACTGATATAAACAATGGTGAACGTCTAACAACATTTCACTGCCCCTAATAACAACGACAAAGTGTCATTCAACAACATGCAATTCCCAAAAAGCTCAAAGCTTCAATTGATGTTTAAGGTAAGTAATCAGTTATCTTTTTATCACAGACATCATGTTGAACATGATATATATGGATCACAATCAATCTTATTTAGTGTTCAACTTTTGATAAGGCTCTTTAAATGTCTAATTCTCAACACATAAGATGAAAAAAACTCATTCTTGACTATACACATCTTTTGTGTAGTTCATATTATACCTAATAATGATCTATATAATTGTCTGGTTAAATAACAACATTTGACCATATCAAAGTATAACATTCCCCACACTAAGTCTCAAATATGTATCTCAAGTATAAAGATACACATATATGACTTTTATCAAGTATCACAAATGATAGTGATCAATGAAGTGATCTCGAAATTAGTCAAGTTCAATACTCGTTCTCTAACAAATACATATGAAGTTGGATGCAACTCTTTGTCTACTTTCATCTTATGAAAGTAAATTAATCTACTTCATATTAGTCTTACATCATAGTTATTCTCATAATTATGACCGACTATAGACCTTTTAGAATAACTAAATTATTTATGGACTAAACATGTTAATATGGAACACAACAAATATTAATGAAAATAATATCCCATATATCAAAACAAATCAACAATTATTACTTCTAATATTCAAATATTAAATCCAAATTAAATCTTATTACTAGAATAACGAAGTCATGTTCCCAAGCATGACCTTCAACAACAATATAGACATGTTATAAGATAAACAATATCGCATACTTTATTTTAAGACCTTTTAAAAATAGTCGCTTGTATAATAAAATATCGATCTAGCAAACTAGCTAAATTATTTAGTGTGACAGGATTAACCAATGTCAACCGACCAAAGAACATTATTGAACGTAGAAAGGACCTGAACTTTGAAATAGGTTGCTTCGTTCAACTTTTTTCTATATTAAAATTTTAATTTATGTTTGGTAATATTATGGTTATTAAGGTGCCTTGTGTCATCACTTATATTTAATATTATGGTTATTAAGACGCCTTGTGTCATCACTTATATTTATGTCGATTTAATGGACAATAATTCATAAATTAAAAACATCAGTTTCATGTCACAATCTGATTATTACTGATGTGTTTGACCAAAAACGGCACGTGGTTTAGATCTTTTAGCTTTTTCTCATAACCCCTTTTTAACATTTAAATGATTATGTCTCAAACGTTTTAATTTTAACTTGTAGTAGTTACTTTTCTAACATTGGTAGATAAATTTTATTTTCTATTGCCGACTATATAATTATATAATAGCTTTACGCTTTTTGTATGGTTGGTTTCATTACCAACAATAATTAAAACAACAACAAATAGAAAGGGAAATGATATATATATATATATATATATATATATATATATATATATATATATATATATATATATATATATATATATATATATATATATATATATATATATATATATATATATATAGTACGTGTAAAACTCATGTATTATATGGGTTCATTTAAAAAATTATATATAAAATTATAAACATTTGAAAAGTTGAATTTATAAGAAAAATAGAAAAATATTGAATTATTAAAATTAAAGTGTTTTTTCTTTTTTAAATTTAAACAAATAATTTAGATAAATAAACAAAGAAAACTAATAAGCTTTAATTTAGAAAATTTAAAATTAAAAGGAAAATCAATTAACGAAATGCAAATGTCTTTATTATTATATTTATTGCAATTAATACATTTAATAAAAATGAAACAACCACAAAATACCATGTGAAAAAGAATTTAATTGAAAATAACTACAAAATGACATTTGGCCAAATCAATGAGAATGTGACAAGTGACAAAAGTTTTTTATTTATTAGGGAGGATATATATATATATATATATATATATATATATATATATATATGAGAAATTAAATTGGTTCCTACTTTTTATGCCTACAAATGTTCCTACCCAATAAGATTATGACAAATGTCATCATTCCATATTTTTTTTAACTAACTCATTAAGGCTATATTAGAAATATATTAAATAAAATTGAATTTAATGGTGATTTGTCATAATTTTAGTGGGTAGGAATAATTGTAGGCATAAAAGTTAGGAAGTAATTTAATTTCTCTCTCTCTCTCTCTCTCTCTCTATATATATATATATATATATATATATATATATATATATATATATATATATATATATATATATATATATATATATATATATATATATATATATATAGGATGGTTTAATTGAGAAAAAAAAGGTTGAGAATACGGGATTCATTCTCAGCCATACATTTATTTTGCCGCAAAACACTTAGGCGTACCGGCAGAAATGGATAACGAATAAACATGTGTTTTCCAACCAAACATGTTTTCTTAAACTATGTTAATCATTACCTTAATATACACAAAAACATACTTTTTTTTGTTTTTTTGATTTTTAGAAAGCCATTTTTATCGAAAAATTATTTTAGATATATATCGAAATTCATAATTTTTTATTCTCTATAAATAGACATCCATATTGATATAGTTTTGAAATAAAATAAAAAAATTATTTTTTTAGTGATTCAGCTCTCGTTATTCATAAGTGAATAAAAATCTATCAGATTTTATTACAGTTCATTCGTTATTCACTTATGAATAAAACGTATGCTTAACTTTTTTTAGTTTAAGTATCGTTCATAAGTAATAAAGTTTTCTTACTTAAAATATATTTTTTACATCATCTTTCGCCATATATTATATTTATATATGAATAAAATGTGTATTAGTTGTCGTTATATTTTATATTCATATATGAATAAAAAATTTATCAGATTTTTGTTACAGTTAATTTGTTATTAATATATGAATAAGTAGTATAAATGATACTTAAACTGTAAAAAAAATTAATTATATATTTTTATTCATAAGTGAATAACGAATGTACTGTAGCAAAAATCTGATGTATTTTTATTCACTTATGAATAACGTTAGTTGAAAATATAAAAAATATATATATTTTATCTTAAAATTATATCAATATGGATGTCTATTTGTAGAGAATAAAAAATCATGAATTTTGGTATATTTAAAATCATTTTTCTATAAAAATAGTTTCTTAAAAATTAAAAAAACGAAAAAAAAAAACTATGTTTTTGTATATATTAAGGTAATGATTAGTATAGTTTAAGGAAACATGTTTTGTTGGAAACACATGTGTATTCTTTATCCATTTCCGCTGGTACAACGTAGGCTTTTGCGGTAAAAATAAATGAGGCTTTTGTTGAAAACACATGTGTATTCTCTCTCTCTCTCTCTCTCTCTCTATATATATATATATATATATATATATATATATATATATATATATATATATATATATATATATATATATATATATATATATATAAAAGGAATATGATTTTTTTCAAATAGGATTCTTCTCAAAGAAAGTTGTAATATTTTCTATCAGAGAACCTTTCTAAGAAGATGGAAAAGGATATTCCAATTATTGATAGTGACATTTTTTCGAGACTTGTACCATATAGCTTTTTACTCAATGTTTTTTTAGATTATTTTGTAATTTTTTAATGTTTTACTCCATAGATAACCTTTCGTAATTTCCCGTGACTCCGTAACTAGACTTACCAATATGAGCGAATAGATATTGATTCACATCCTTTTAATAAATTTCAAAATTCGATCAAAACAAGCTCCGTAACCCATAAGGTTTTAAATAATCATACTCATATCTTTATCCATCGAATTAACAGATATCCAAACTCGTCCTGTAACCCATATGTTTTTTGAATAATCAAAACACAATTTACTTACTTCTTAAAATAACATTTCTTAAATAGAACAAATGTTGATTTAGAAAATGCATTACGTACTCAAGGACTTTCTATTAGAATTAAAATCACTATTATAGTAACTTTCGATTGATTTTTGACTGTCGATTATAGTGGTAGAGTATAACAATTACAAACTTTATGTTGGGTTAATCGGATATTAAACCAAGGGCATTTTAAGAAAGTTCCATATTTAAGTTTTATTTTATTGTTTTAGAGTTTGAGTAGGTCTCTTTTAGAATTAGTATAAGTAAGTGTATTTCGATTGCTTTGTTTAATCAATTTTAGAACCAAGTTTTGTAGCAGTAACTTGTTCTTAATCTACTATTGGTTATTCTTTTTCCTGTGTATTTTATGGGGCCTAAACCTTAAACTTGGTATCAGAGCGGTTTCGTTGAAGGGGGCGTGATTCAAGGTTGATTAGAAGCAACCTCGGTTTCTTTTAATCGGGTTTGTGAGAGACTAATCGGAGGCGCGGAATAAACGGACAGGAAGACGTCAAAGCGGGTGGTTTTGATTCGGTACGTTTTGCGGGTGACGGAAGACAGTAAAGGTGGTCGTGACCTTGTCTTGTTATCCGGTGGAAGAGTTCTCTCGGAACAAGCTTGATTAAAGAAGCTGGGGTTAAGGAGAAAAGGATGTTGTTGGTTAAAGAAGGAAGTTCGATGACATATCAAGTTCCGGTTTTGACTCCAACGAATTATCAAGTGTGGGCGGTCAATGTCACACCCCCAAACCAGAACGACGGAAACATTCGGGGGCGGAGGACGTCATGTTCAGTATCATAACAATGCATAATAGTAAAACAAGCAACAACATCATCCATTGCATTAATAATATAGTTAATACAAGTGTGTTCTGAATGTATTTGTAAGACACCAAAAATATATATATCAAAATAAAAGACGAGTCTTGAACACACTCCGTCTTCTCAAAACCTGGTCCAGTGTACCTGTCTACTGGTAACCTGAGAATACAAGTTATTTTGAAAGCGTAGATCAGCATTTAAGCTGGTGAGTTCATAAGTATTTTAGTGTCAATTGTTTGTATAAGTTTGATGAAAATGTTTGTAAGTGTTTGATGTAAAGTTTGTAAATGGTTGATGTAAATGTTTGTATACTTCCTAGAAAATCCTATATTTTCTACTAAATTGGAAAGTAGTCTTCTACCAACACCCGAATGTTTTGTATGTTTGTTCTTTTGTAAAAGTGAGTGTTTTCCCAAGTATATGACTATTATTACCAGAAAATAGTTTACATTACCTTTTATGTGAGAAGATCACTATATGAATGTAATGGGAAAATGACAGTGTACAGTAATGTTGTAATAATTAACTACTGAAGCACTAACTACCTTAAAATCAATTTGTTTAATTAAGGTTAAATGTGATGAGGTTATAACCATACTGATTGACGAGTGATTAACACGACGACCTGCTGGCATCGAAACTGATGTGACATTTGTCACCCCTTGGCCTGCCGGCCAAACTGTAGCGAACAGTCGGGATGCGGGATTTTCAGTCCCGTATAGATCTATACACACAATGCCCGCTCTCCCTCCAGGAGACTCTGGTTACAAAACGCGACCTATGTGACAACCCAAAATTTCTATCTTATCAACCAGTCAATTCAATCAAAGTCAGACCCATTTCCGTTATCTTTTAGCATTGTTTAGAGCCTGTTTGAGTGTTCTAAGCCTAGTACCATCAAGGTTTGGGTTTAGGGATGAGATATCTTAAGTCATAATATAGCATTCGGGCCATTCACTCCTTCACGAGGAGTGTACGGCCGTACACCCGTACACCCATGTACGGCCGTGAACCCTCGCCTATATAAGTGATACTTAGTCATTTTTCAACACTTTTTCACCTCTCCAAGCTAAGAATTCGGATTCTCTCTCTAGCTTCATCAAGTTTCTCACCTAGATCCCCAAAGATGTAAGTGTTTCCTACCTTAATTTGTTACTACATAGCTTTAACTAGTGATGAATCCATGTTTCATTCCATAAATTTCATCTTTTGTTAGATCTTCATCTTTCACCAAGAACACACACTAGTTCTTGGTGGCCATAAACCCTCAATCAAGCTTCCAAATTGTGAGTAACTGCTTCCTATGCTTGTTATCTACTAGAAACACTTGTTATTTATCTTAAAATCGACAATCCTAGCAAGAACATGAAGGTGTATGGTCGTAGACCCGTGTACGGCCTTAAACTTTCATTAAAGCTAAGCATGGGACCAACAACACTTCCTTGATACCAGATAGGGCCTTAAAAGGACCTCATTTGCATACCTCTTCATGAGTGTACGGCCGTACACTCATGGGCCGTAAACCCCATGGCCGTACACACACTAGTGTGGCCGTGAACCTCCCTTATTCAATCATACGTGATTTTAGCACTTAGTTTCAAGTGTTTCCTAGTCCCTAGGGTGATTCCCTATCATAACTAGTTGTATTATACACTAATTTGATACAAATATGTGTCATTATATCCTAAATAGGATCCGTGTATACTCGAGTCTTCACTTGACACTTAGCTTCCTACAACCAATCTTACGTACACATCACTCGCAGCAGGTGAGTTCATACCCCTACATTTTTCCGAGTTTTTAATGTTTTCAGGGGGGGAAATACAAGCCAAACATAAATGATTTTATGAAATTTATACAAAAATGATTTCAATAAACTTAAAACGGATGCAATCGATACAAACATACAGTTTCCATACTTTTATAAAATATTTAGATATTTTATCCCTTCTGTATTATGCTGAGCATAAGGGACGTTTTCAACTTACAAGATTAACCACAGTTTTCAGATCAATACATGATTATACATATACAAACACACAAACTATAATGGGTATAGTTTGGGAATTCATACAAGGTTATACATATACAAACACACAAACTATAATAGGTATAGTTTGGGAATTCATACAAGGTTATACATATACAAACACACAAACTATAATAGGTATAGTTTGGGAATTCATACAAGGTTATACATATACAAACACACAAACTATATTAGGTATAGTTTGGGAATTCATACAAGGTTAAACATATACAAATACACAAACTATATTAGGTATAGTTTGGGAATTTATACAAGAATATACATATACAAACACACAAACTATAATAGATATAGTTGAGAATTCATTTAAACGGTTTACAAACTTATCTTTTATAAACCTCTCCGTTATTTATAAAAAGGGTTTTCCTGTATTATTACTTGTAAAGTCGTTAATCTAGTTGGAGACACGTCCTTGGGCGCTTACAAACATAACTAAGTGGAGGACTACCCCTTATGATCCAGAGTCTCCTCGAAGGAGAGCGTGAGTTTGTGTATAGATCTATACGGGACTGACAATCCCACACCTTGCTGCTAGCTACAGTAGGACCGGCAGGTCTATGGGTGACAAACTCATAAAGGATACTGGTGCCCGATTCGCGCCATATCTTGTTTAGTATGGTCATAAAACTCGCAAATAGATAACAACGATATACTTATGTAATAATATACTTTACATGAAAAATGATTATTTAGCATAATTATGGAAAATACATGGTTTCTTTATGAGAAAGAAAACCACTATACATACTGGTAATAACCAGGGTTTTCAAACAGAACATTCTACACAGAGGTTTTTCATACATAATTCATCATACAATACATCTAGTAGTAATCAAACATACCAACTAATATGTTTTATATACTACAACTGGATACAATAACAAACATTCATAGTTAGTTCTATAACTCTTTAGTTTATGCATCAGGATTACGTATAAAGAATACTCAATAGACTGTGGGATATGTGTTTTCCGCCTCATTTCCTGTTCCTTGTTTGGTTGTGGGATTAGGGTAGATCCATATAACCAACTGTCTGTTCGATAATTGTTTATACGTGGCTAGCATGAACTAAGTGGTTATAGATGAAATTGATATTATCTCACTCTTACTAAAGGAAATATTGGATTTTCTTGGAAACATACAAACATTTCACTGATTCGTTAACCAGTTTTTTTTCTTTTATTACAAAAAGATGCTTATGAACTCACCAGCTTTTATGCTGATACTCTCTTTCAAAACCGCTTGTATTCTCAGGAAATCAGTAGACAGGTACCTCGACAGATTTTCGAACAGACGGAGCGTATGGAGTCTCTTATTTCTTTTTGTTACTTTTGGATGTATTAAAATATGATGCAAACAGATGTAAACACTTATTATATATATTCAATGTAATGGTTGTGTTTACTTTGATTACTATGATGCAATTGTTGTGATACTATACATGAAGTCATCCGCCCCCGAACGTTTCCGCCGTTTCGGTTTGGGGGTGTGACAACCTAACAAGTATATTGCTAAGCCGTGAAGTAGTGGTTTCACATTAATGTTATCTTGTTCTTGTAAAAGGATGTATGTTCCTTTCTGTTCTTGTTATTGTATGTTCCTTCCTGTTCTAGTTATTGTATGTTTCTTCCTGTTCTAGTTATTGTATGTTTCTTCCTGTTCTAGTTATTGTATGTTTGAACTGACTCATGTATGAATTGACTCATATAAGTTTCATTGTTCTAGAAATAGTAAGTAGTAACTTCCTAAACTATACCTATTATAGTTTACTAGTAAGCTATGTTATTGATTGACTGATCATGTTTGTTGTGATAACCGTCAAATTTCGCTCAAGTCAAAGTCAAACAAAGTCAACAAGTCAAACCGGTCAACTCCATTAACCCTTGTATGTTAGGGTTTACATTATACAATTCGCTATTTCAATGAGAAAACATCATTTGAAAAATTCATGTGTTTGATTTTCCTTAGCCTTAACAGTGCTAAACAACAAACCAAAGCGATAAAACACTATTGCACAATCATCGGGATTGTGTAAGACACTAAATCATGGCTTAACGGGGTTTATGGACCTTTCGTTGCGAAGCCGGACACTCAAAAAGATCACAAACGAAACCTCTCACAATCTCTTTCACTCAACCTCTCTCTATTAAAATCTCTCCCAAATCTCTCCCGAATCTCTCCCAAATCTCTCTCAAAAGTTCCTTTAATTTTTTGTAATCATTCGGGCCATCCCGACCCTTAACTGGGTCAAAAACCACTTGAAACGGGGTAAAAACGGGTAAAATAGGCTTAAGGACCCAAAACTGAAGCTTCAGGACCGAAGTCCCTGTCATAAAGGAAGACGACACACATTTGTCTGTCGTAACCTTACGACTCGCGTATTGATGACACGCAATGAGTATCAAGGAAGCCCCTGTCATAAAAGAAGACGACATGCATGTTTGCGTGTCATAATGTTTCCGGTTTTTCGACTACGACTTCGTTTTAACTCCGTTTTTCATTATTTTAACGTGGGATTTTCACCCAAAACTTTATTTTATAAACTAAGGCCCCAAAATATATAAATCTCCAGGGTTTTTATAAAAATGTATTAAAAGAATTGGTGGTTGGACTAATTATTGAGGGAATATTTGCTTTTCCTTATTTTATGACAAAAGCAAGCCACCACCACCTCACTCTATGATCATCCACTCTTTCCCACTACTCCTTGTCACCTTAGTGGACCTTTACACCCAATCTCCAGCTCTTCCCATGTTCTAAGAGCTGGAGGATTGATCCTCTCTCCTCATTCTCCATAAAGTTCTTTCATTCTACACTTAGCAACCAAAGGACACTCTCCAAAATTCTCTCATCTTTTCTCTCAATTTCAAGAACTTCAAGGCTTTCTCCAGGGATTTCTTCCTTCAATTAGTAAGTATCTTCATCATTCACATAATTATTAAACTCCATTCTACTCAAATCATTGATATCTTACACAAATTCCATCTTATTCGGTGTTAGATTCTCGAATCATCAAGACATCTTCTTAGTGTTCTTGGGTTGAACACTTCCTCTATCTCACTTTCATCTACTGAAATCACATAAGGTGAGTTCATACCCCTACATTTACATGTTTTTCTTAAGTTTTAAGGGGGGAATACAAGTAAAATCATCAAGAACACAATTAAACTTTTTCTAACAGATTACATCAGAAAAGATGGACGTTAATCACGGACTGTTTTGGTCAACTTAAATATTTTAGTTTTCAAAACTGTTCCAGGTACAAGTAGTTCAAACTCTTAGCTTTAAAATGGCTACTTGCACATCTCCATATGATTTTTCTACAATTTATGGTGATTTTTACAAAACTGCCTGTCATTTCAGAGGCAAACCCGGACCTGTCTGTGATTATGAACATTTTCACCTCTGTTAGAGATCACTAAAAATCATGGTAAAATTTACGAACAAACTAGACTCATATTCCAAACTCTCAAAATTTGCGGATTTGGATTTAGAGTTTTGATGATTTTTTTATAAATTTTGTAAGAACAGTAACAGAAACTGTTTTTCAACGAAAAGTTGCTGTTAATTTCATTTCACCTTGTAACATGTTGAGCAAGGTGTATATCTTTATGTGATTATATGTTATTGCAATATATGACATTTTATCTTAATATTTAGACACACATCAGTTTACAAATGGATTTGGTCATATAAAATATAAAGAATAACAAGTGATTATAATCAAAGTACAATCGATACATTCAAACATTTAATAAACTATTTTGAATATAGTTTGCATACATTACCACGTACTACCCTTGGTTGATAAACTATAATAGGTATAGTTTATGATACATTACATAACAAATACATTTAAAAAGGGTACATTTATACAAATGATATTTTCATTAAGCAAGGTACGGCCATACGGTACCAAGTTTTCATAACACGTAATTCCGTTAATGACTTTGTGAGACATTTACTTCAAATTACCATTAAGTCCTGTATTGTAACCAGAGTCTCCTTGAGGGAGAGCGTGATACTTGTGTATAGATCTATATTGGGTTTGACAAACCCACACCTAAGCTGCATGCAACAGCTAGACCGGCAGGTCTGGGGTGACAAATGTCATAACATTTCCGACGCCTGAAGAACGTCGTTTCAGGCCAACTAGGTCATAGCATAGTTATAATAACTCACATAAAGTATTAATAAACGTTGGAATTTACGGGAACTTCATTAAAATTTAACGAGTTTATGTCGATTTAAACTTGCATTGTTTTACTATAAATATGACAAATTACTTGTACATTTCGGTCTTTGGGTTTTAAGACTACATTTACACATTAAGGAAAATATTGGATTTTCTAACACAAATACTACTTTCACAAACGAAAGGCTTTTAATAATACCAAACAAAAGCTTATGAACTCACCAACCTTTGTGTTGACACTTTTTCAAACAACTTGTATTCTCAGGAAATCATTAAACAGGTAATCAAGTGCTTTTGAGGATGGGACGCTAAGGCGTCTACTATTTCATATTTTGTCAACATATTGTAATTGATTCGTAAACATGTAATTCATACAATGATGTAACTTTTTCAATTATATATATGTTGGTTGTGTTTGCTTGAATTACTATTACAATTGTTGTTATGATACTATACATGAAGTCCTCCACCCCCGGACGTTTCCGCCATCCTTGGTTTGGGGGTGTGACAGGTTGGTATCAGAGCACAGTTTATAGTGAATTAAGTATATCAAACCACATAAGATATACAAACTATAAACACAATTGGGACTAATAGTCTCTGATTTGTGCATTTTTCAAATAAATATACTTTTAGAAAATAAATGATTTTTTATTAAAAGTATAAATACATGCATACATGCTCATATAGTGTCATAACTAGAAGAACATAAAATAAAAGAAGAGGAGTTGTACATTATGGGTATGCCTTGGTATATGTAAATCAAGTCTGGGAAGGATATAGCCTGATCAACTATATCTGTCCGAGGAGTGACTTACATATACTGGGGGATAGTCATAATGGGCAACAAATCTATCAACCTAACTACACCCTACAGAGAATACTTTAAGAATCGAATCTAAATAGCTAAAAATACTATAGGAGTATTTGGTGATACTATAACCAACTTATGTGAAAACTAAAGACCTCTATTAGTAGGCCTATGATAACTGAGTGCATACGCCAAGGTTATACATAATTAAAGATATTATAGACTCAGAATCTATGACTATTGCTCTACTTCCTGTTCCTTGTTTGGTTGTGGACTTAGAGTAGAGTCATTTATTCGAAAGTCTATTCTATCTCAAATTATGTATAACTGATATGCACTACGTGATTATAGACGTAACTAATAAGGATCACCCCTATAAGTAATTATAGGATTAGGCGTCTATTAATTATCTCTTCTACCCCTATTCTCGCAGGAGCAACATGATGTGTAAATTTTAACGCCCGTACAAAACCTACTTCTACCCACTACCATAACTCCATCTCCAAGACGTTAACAGAAACACCAAGAATAGTTCACTAAAGTGCGAAAATATACATGTGTATATAAATGGTAAGGATATTTACTAAAAGGTTTATCAATGAAATAGGCATGCATTTTATTTCATTGAATCTCACTACTTGGTATTACAAACAATTTACAACTGGTAACTCTAAGATTCTTTAGGTGTACCTCGAAGTTATGTGTAATTAAGGAATGATTGACCTAGAAATGGTGAGTCCGCCTTAGGACCTGTTCCTTGTTTGGTTGTGGACTTAGGGTAGACTCATTAGGATCAACAGTCTAATAAAATTTTAATTATATATAACTGGGGGCATGTCAAGAGAATCTTAGGAGTGGATCAGACATGGAACAAATCACAAGATTATAATCAAGTTATTCCTACTAAATTCATAAGTCTATTTATATAGACCTCTGGTATAGAGTCGTCGGCGTAGTCGTGTCGGCAATCTAAAATATGGCTAAATACATAATACAAACTATAATACCCAAATTATACAAAATTTTCTGCATTAAAAATCAATAGACAAATACATAAAATGAAACTAAAAAAAAAAAAAAGAGTATCAAACTATCAAGAGAAAAACACATACAATGTAGATTAAAATCCACTAATGATAACAAAATGGCTAAAAGAAAAGGTAAGGACTAAGGATTGTTAAGTCCTCTCTTCTTATAAATAGCTTTGAAGCAAGCTAGCCTAAGCTTCTTTGTTCTTTCTGTCAGTTCCATACCTGGCAATTTCTCCATCATCTTCTTGTGCCCTGCTAACGTCTCTACCTCCTCCTTTAATCCCAACTCCTAGTTTTTTTAGGTAGATGCAATATATTTTTCGTGTGAGTTCATAAAATTTACAATGAGTTAAGTTTATGTAAATATAAATCAGAAATCGTAGTAAAACAATTGATTCGATGTGGCATATGCCTAGGGCCTATGTTTATGTTATAAAGAAACTAATAATTAAAATTTTAGAAAATACCAAAACTACTTTGGTTACCAAGTGCATGCATACATGCATGAGTAATGTATAGAAGGTTATTATCGTAGTTTACCTTGGCATTTTGAATGAGGGATTGAAGGCTCTTAAGTTTTCTATGAGGCCATCTGTTTATGTTTAGCTCTCTGCATCTTTTCTTCAACAATGTTAACCCTATCCCTAGTTCCTTTGCTGCCATGATTATCGGCATCTCAAAGTACTTCGCTATCTCTTCAAACTCCAATGGTCTCAATCTATTTGCCACCTTCCGGCCACCGTGATCAGTGGTGGCAGCACTAGAACTACCTGTAGCCTCACCACCGGATTTACAGTCTTCACTGAAACTAACCAATGGTAAATTACCATCCTCCCAACAATCCCATAAGCTTATGTCTTCAAGGGGATCAAGATCATGAAACTCATTTCTAGAAATGATGTTTTGATCTTTGTTAAGTACTGTGGAAACATTCTGATCGAGCACTTCATGCGATTTTTCCGACAACTCGAAATCCTGATGGTTGAGCAGGTCACCACTGCAAAAATCAAACCATGTTTTGATCAATATAAACAAAATCACTTTTCGGTGCGAAAGATGGTGTAATGAGTGACATTTATATATACCTGAACAGATACTGATGATCAAAGTACTGAAACCGATCGAGGTCATCTATGGGGTTTTGATGATCTGCAGGCGGATCCATTTGTGAGGGAGAAGTTAAAGAGTCGCGGTAAGAATGTGCTGATTTATATAAGGGAAGTGGGAGAAGTAACGAATAACAAATAAAGAGGAAATGAATGGTCTTTGAGCCGTAACCTTCTTCTGTGATGATTTATATAAGGTAAGTGGGAGGAGTAATAAATAAAAAATAAAGAGGAAATGAATGGTCTTTGAGCCGTAACCTTCTTCTTCAATTCACACACATATACGTATATATTGCTGCAAATTAGGACTTTTGTGCCTCATGCATTTAATGCATCACATGCCTACTGTATATTCTTGACTTTGAAGCTACGTACCAGTTTCGAATTTCCCCAGTAGCACACTTTTCATTAGAAAGTACTCCAAGTCTTCTCACATGCAAATTATGACTTGAGTGTCGCTATAGGTAACTAATAAAACTTTATTTTTTTTAACCCCTTAAATATCAGTACAAGCATCTAACATCGACATTTAAATTCTAAATTTCTTTTTATTACTAAAACTAGCATCTATTCAAGTCTATAAACCATGAATCTTGGGAACACGGCAAAACCCAAATAAGTCTTATCATCTATGTAAAAACTCAGGGTTTTTACCAGTGAATCTATCAGTAGCGGAGCTTGAACAATTAACTTGGGGGAGGGGGCCGAAAATATTATAAACTGAAATTAACAAAAAAAAAAAAAAAAAAATCAAAATCAAAATTTGAGCAATAACCAATAACTCATTTAACAATAACCAAATCTATAAGTTCATAACTTGTAAATCAAATTGGAAAATCGCCAAATCACAAATGACAGCCAAATTAAAAAGGAACTCAGTAAGACAGTAGTAACGCATAAATAGGCAACGGATTGACTGAAAACAGCAGCAGCAGTGCAATACTCCAACACCAACAATCAACAATCTTACAATCAGAAAGGAAAGAACAGCTGAACAGGATATGGGTCTCGGGATTACATACCTGATTTCTGTGAAGTGTGAATAGGGATGTGGGCATTAGGCGATGGCGATTGGCGAGAGTGAGACCAGGCGACTGACTTAGCGAGACAGCGAGAAACGAACAGCAGGCGAGATAGGCAGCGAATTGGGCAAATAGGGATGAATCGATTTTGATTTCTTGATATCGGGCTTGGTAACACTTGCCTATAACCCAAGTGGGGTAACAAAGTGGATGTTCATTTGAGTTGGCCCAGTAGGCAATGTGGGCCTGAAGAGCCGAGACATGTTATCTATCCACTGTCGAGAGAGAAGAGTTTTTGCAGCTCTGTGAAGCCAGCCTGACGCATTGCCTCTTTCTCTAAGACCCAAGCCTAAGCTCAAGCCACATGAATCAACTCTCGACTTGGAGCGGGCAAGAGTATTGGACCATTCTGATTAGGAATCGGGAGGGGCCAAAGCCCAAGTTTGAAGATAGCAGGCTTATAACAATTTTATTTTGAACTACAATTCCTACTCCTGGCCCCAATAATACTACGCCCCTGGAATCTATGATGGCTAGTGTAAACGTTATGGTCATATATCATTAAGATTCTATGGACTTAGAATGTGTGATTCCGCCTCATTCCCTGTTCCTTGTTTGGTTGTGGGCTTAAGGCGGGGTCACCCATCCAAAATGCCCTTGCAATCTTAATGATATACGACTAGTTTACACCAATCGACTATAAAAGAACTAGTAGGACTTATAATGCAAATTTCGTCAAAATTTGTTGAAACATTCGTAATGATGGAACTCGCTAACTATAAAATATTCATAGTGGTAATACCAAGGATAAAACAGGGAGTATAAAAGCACACATAGAATATTCTATCATCCTAAAACAATAAACTCCTTTTAAATTGACTCAGCTCAAGTTACAATAAGAAATTTCCAAGGTCGTCATGTGACATCAGGCAGGTTGTTCCTCGCCATAATCAATTTCTTGTACTACGAGAAGTTTTCCACATCTTTTTCCAAACTCTTGAAGTCCCAGTCAAAATGCAAATTTCGGGACGAAATTCCCTCTAACGGGGGGATGATGTGACAACCGTCAAATTTCGCTCAAGTCAAAGTCAAACAAAGTCAACAAGTCAAACCGGTCAACTCCATTAACCCTTGTATGTTAGGGTTTACATTATACAATTCGCTATTTCAATGAGAAAACATCATTTGAAAAATTCATGTGTTTGATTTTCCTTAGCCTTAACAGTGCTAAACAACAAACCAAAGCGATAAAACACTATTGCACAATCATCGGGATTGTGTAAGACACTAAATCATGGCTTAACGGGGTTTATGGACCTTTCGTTGCGAAGCCGGACACTCAAAAAGATCACAAACGAAACCTCTCACAATCTCTTTCACTAAACCTCTCTCTATTAAAATCTCTCCCAAATCTCTCCCGAATCTCTCCCAAATCTCTCTCAAAAGTTCCTTTAATTTTTTGTAATCATTCGGGCCATCCCGACCCTTAACTGGGTCAAAAACCACTTGAAACGGGGTAAAAACGGGTAAAATAGGCTTAAGGACCCAAAACTGAAGCTTCAGGACCGAAGTCCCTGTCATAAAGGAAGACGACACACATTTGTCTGTCGTAACCTTACGACTCGCGTGTTGATGACACGCAATGAGTATCAAGGAAGCCCCTGTCATAAAAGAAGACGACATGCATGTTTGCGTGTCATAATGTTTCCGGTTTTTCGACTACGACTTCGTTTTAACTCCGTTTTTCATTATTTTAACGTGGGATTTTCACCCAAAACTTTATTTTTTAAACTAAGGCCCCAAAATATATAAATCTCCAGGGTTTTTATAAAAATGTATTAAAAGAATTGGTGGTTGGACTAATTATTGAGGGAATATTTGCTTTTCCTTATTTTATGACAAAAGCAAGCCACCACCACCTCACTCTATGATCATCCACTCTTTCCCACTACTCCTTGTCACCTTAGTGGACCTTTACACCCAATCTCCAGCTCTTCCCATGTTCTAAGAGCTGGAGGATTGATCCTCTCTCCTCATTCTCCATAAAGTTCTTTCATTCTACACTTAGCAACCAAAGGACACTCTCCAAAATTCTCTCATCTTTTCTCTCAATTTCAAGAACTTCAAGGCTTTCTCCAGGGATTTCTTCCTTCAATTGGTAAGTATCTTCATCATTCACATAATTATTAAACTTCATTCTACTCAAATCATTGATATCTTACACAAATTCCATCTTATTCGGTGTTAGATTCTCGAATCATCAAGACATCTTCTTAGTGTTCTTGGGTTGAACACTTCCTCTATCTCACTTTCATCTACTGAAATCACATAAGGTGAGTTCATACCCCTACATTTACATGTTTTTCTTAAGTTTTAAGGGGGGAATACAAGTAAAATCATCAAGAACACAATTAAACTTTTTCTAACAGATTACATCAGAAAAGATGGACGTTAATCACGGACTGTTTTGGTCAACTTAACTATTTTAGTTTTCAAAACTGTTCCAGGTACAAGTAGTTCAAACTCTTAGCTTTAAAATGGCTACTTGCACATCTCCATATGATTTTTCTACAATTTATGGTGATTTTTACAAAACTGCCTGTCATTTCAGAGGCAAACCCGGACCAGTCTGTGATTATAAACATTTTCACCTCTGTTAGAGATCACTAAAAATCATGGTAAAATTTACGAACAAACTAGACTCATATTCCAAACTCTCAAAATTTGCGGATTTGGATTTAGAGCTTTGATGATTTTTTTATAAATTTTGTAAGAACAGTAACAGAAACTGTTTTTCAACGAAAAGTTGCTGTTAATTTCATTTCACCTTGTAACATGTTGAGCAAGGTGTATATCTTTATGTGATTATATGTTATTGCAATATATGACATTTTATCTTAATATTTAGACACACATCAGTTTACAAATGGATTTGGTCATATAAAATATAAAGAATAACAAGTGATTATAATCAAAGTACAATCGATACATTCAAACATTTAATAAACTATTTTGAATATAGTTTGCATACATTACCACGTACTACTCTTGGTTGATAAACTATAATAGGTATAGTTTATGATACATTACATAACAAATACATTTAAAAAGGGTACATTTATACAAATGATATTTTCATTAAGCAAGGTACGGCCATACGGTACCAAGTTTTCATAACACGTAATTCCGTTAATGACTTTGTGAGACATTTACTTCAAATTACCATTAAGTCCTGTATTGTAACCAGAGTCTCCTTGAGGGAGAGCGTGATACTTGTGTATAGATCTATATTGGGTTTGACAAACCCACACCTAAGCTGCATGCAACAGCTAGACCGGCAAGTCTGGGGTGACAAATGTCATAACATTTCCGACGCCTGAAGAACGTCGTTTCAGGCCAACTAGGTCATAGCATGGTTATAATAACTCACATAAAGTATTAATAAACGTTGGAATTTACGGGAACTTCATTAAAATTTAACGAGTTTATGTCGATTTAAACTTGCATTGTTTTACTATAAATATGACAAATTACTTGTACATTTCGGTCTTTGGGTTTTAAGACTACATTTACACATTAAGGAAAATATTGGATTTTCTAACACAAATACTACTTTCACAAACGAAAGGCTTTTAATAATACCAAACAAAAGCTTATGAACTCACCAACCTTTGTGTTGACACTTTTTCAAACAACTTGTATTCTCAGGAAATCATTAAACAGGTAATCAAGTGCTTTTGAGGATGGGACGCTAAGGCGTCTACTATTTCATATTTTGTCAACATATTGTAATTGATTCGTAAAGATGTAATTCATACAATGATGTAACTTTTTCAATTATATATATGTTGGTTGTGTTTGCTTGAATTACTATTACAATTGTTGTTATGATACTATACATGAAGTCCTCCACCCCCGGACGTTTCCGCCATCCTTGGTTTGGGGGTGTGACATTTGTACACCTTTGCTACCCAAAGGTATTGAACTAATTGAAGGTACTTTTATATCTATATACATATACATAATATATAACTAAGATTCAAACGACATTCGGACAAACAACCGATACCCTAAGTCCACAACCAAACAAGGAACAAGAAATAAAGCGAGTTATCAGTCCTAAGCCCTTTCAACCTTGTTTATATAACTATATCTATATAGACATGATGTTGACAATATATATGTTTAAAAGAGGTTTGTAAAACATTTAAAGAGTTTATCATTTGAAAAGGGTTTTAACCATTTGAATGGTTATTAATGACTTGATGTCAGTTTATAAAATGATTTGAAACAGTTTGTTTGATAACACAGTTTTGAAGTATAAGGAATCTCTTGTTTTGATATTTATAAATCACATGTGATTGATTATACAACTATATTGTTTTCTACTTGTATCCCCCCCCATAAAAGCATTTAAAATCATTAAAATATAAGTTTAGGGGTATGAACTCACCTGTAGTGAGTGATTCGAATGAAAGATAGATATAGGATGCTAAGTATGCCAAGTGATGTGTTGAGCACAACGGATCCTAGTAAGCATATAATGACACATATATGTATATATATAACAACTAATCATATAAGGGAACAACCTTAGGTGCTAGGAAACACTTGGAATGAAGTGTTACAATCACATATGATTGTAGAAAAGGGTGTTTACGGCCATACAATGATGTGTTCACAGCCAAGGAGTGTTCACGGCCACACATGAAGTGTTTACGGCCAAGGAGTTTATGGTCACCACATGAAGTTAAAGGGTTTAGGGCCATGGGTTGAAGGGTTCAAGGCCACCATGATCTTATGAAGGGTTTACGGCCACTTGAAGGGTTTACGGCCGTAAACTCTTGAAGATCAAGCATGAAGTGGTTATTTCTTGGTTGTAATTCAAGAGCTTTTAATGGATAACTAGTATATGGAAAGGATACTTATGTTTTGGAAGCTTATATGGTGATTACGGCCCAAAGAACAAGTGTGTGTTCTTGGTGATTTAAAGATCTAAACCCAAAAGAGATGAATTCATGGATGAAATCATAGCGTATCACTTAAATAAGAAGGATATCAAGAAAGAATGGAAGAATCACTTACAACTTTGAAGAGAAATGGAAGTGTTCTTGATGATACTTGAGAGAGAAATGAGTTTTCAGCCTTGAAGATGTGAGAAATGAGGAAGAAATGAAGGAATCCTATACTAGAAGGAAGGGGTTTACGGACAAGCTTGGGTTTACAGCCGTAAACCCACTTTGGGCCGTAAACATCCCTTGATGGATGAACTTGGCTCAATATGAAACTCATAAAATCCTTACTCACAATTCATAGCATTAAGTCCTAAGTGTACGAGGCTTAAAAACTCACAGAATAACCCTTAGCACGGCTAAAAGGCAACAGATACAAGTCTAACTTTGATTGATTTGCTTGGCTTATAAGATAGAAATTTCGGGTTGTCACAGTCAAAGTCAAGTCGATTATGGATGCAACGACATATGGGAGGCAGTCGAACCAAAGGCGTTAGGTGAGCATCGGATCAAAAGAATTCAAAACAAGCTCTTGCTTTTTTGTTTCAAGCGATACCTAAAGATATGGTGTTGCATATGGCGAGTTATGCCGACCCAAAACAAGTGTGGGATGGGCTAAAAACATGGTATTTGGGAGTGGATCGGGTGAGAACGGATCGACTTGCAACCTTAAAAAGGGAGCTTGAAAGTTTATGCATGAAGGAGGGTGAAACTGTTGATGATTTTGTAACAAAATTATCCGGTTTAGCGTCAAAAGTAAGGAGTCTTGGTTACGAGTTTGAAGAAGGTGATTTGGTGAAAAGGTTACTTGATTCGATGCCTAAGTCGTTTCTTCAAATCGTAGCTTCAATAGAGCAATGTTTCGAGTTGGATTTGATGTTATTTTATGAAGCGGTTGGTAGATTGAAGGCATACGAGGAGCGTATAAGAGGAACTGAGAAAGTGGAGGACACTCAAGGTGGGTTGTTGTTGGCTAGTGAGGAAAAGTCACATGTTTGTAAGCATTGTGGCAATGGAAGTTCAAATCGGGATGACTTTAAACGTGGCCGGGGAAGAGGTCGGGAGTCCGGGAGAAGTCGAGATGGTAATAAACGTATGACATCCCCATTTTTACGGCCAGAAAAGACCGATTTGTTTATGCTTTATTTGAAAATCAGAGTATCCTTTTAAAGAAAAATGTTGCGGAATTTGTTCCCAAAATAAAATATGATAAAGATTTATCAACGCATTTCCGAAGAAATGTGTTTCATTATATTAAAACCCCGAGATGTCATGTTCGATACAGATCAAAAGCATAAACAGTACAATATAAGCGTTACAACATTATTTCATATCTACAGGCCTATAATCCGTAATCCCTCATCCAAACATCACATCTATGCTCGAGTGCCACTACCTGTAATACAAGAAACTGAGTAGGTCAGGCTTGGGAGCCTGGTGAGTACATAGGGTTTTCAACCCACAATAAATAAGTTTATTATTTTCATCAACCAAACAAACCCAATTACCCGTTCCCGTTATCCTCACTTTACGTCCCTAAAACATCTAATACAAGGGACCTAGCCTAAGGATTTTCATCGGGGCAACAACACTGCTTCGGGGGTTCCTCAGCAATTTATGTCAAATAAGGCAACCAAGAGGGGGATGGAGTACTGTTGGCGAACATTGAGTTCTAATAAACACCTACAGGTTGCGAGCCTGCTAGCGTTCCACTAGACTATCTAGAAAAGTCTGTGGTCGTCATCTATACTCCGCTAGATAACTGGATCAACAATAACTTCGAGGCCTCTCATTATTTTATTTTATCACACAACAACTATTACATCTACTCATGTTTTTAACCAACATATTAGTAGATATAAAATACATATACAGTTTAAATCATTTAAAACATGTATAAAATTGTTCATCTAGCATAGATAGCAAGTATACAGATAATATGCACACATAACACATAATTTATATAAAATACTTCATATCTATGTGTAAGATGAAAGTAACTATGCACTCACCTGATAAGGTGGTGACTTGGTACTTGGACAACGTTCTGTTTACTTAAAACAACTTATTTTCACAAAACCTAGTATCATTACAACTAGAGTTTAGTCTAATGTTCATCGAGACTAATTATTATTCTTGGTATTATTACTATTATATAAGAGTTAAAACAATACTCTTCACCTACTATGTACAGACAAGGGCCAGACATGAAACACCAGAGGGTAGGACCATTTTGGCATATAGCACTTCTGAAATCCAACAACCCAAGTGGCCCGTCAACCCGGATTCCCCGTACCGCAAGTGGTTAAAAAGATATTATAACGACACTTGTATAAGTCATAATAATAGCCCAAATATTTATTATAAGTTCATAACAACAATACTATATTTAAATATAAGCTATACTTAAAGTAGGGTAAGCATAGCTTACCTACGAGGGGGTTTAGCTAGGAGCCGGGCTCTGCAGGGGCAGAACTTCCAAGCCGAAAGCTCTTCTTCTCGGAGCCTTTCGGCGCTCCGGGACTCACCTCTAGCACCTAGGAGGTGCTAGGGAAGGAGGTAGGGGTTTGGGGGTAATGAGAGAGAAAGGGTATGAAAGGTGTGAGTTTTGGGGGTGATTTACGCCTATATTTATAGGCTGTCTGGGCCGATTCATGTCGTTAAAAAGGGTGCTCACGTCGTGAGCCTTGTGTAGGCTCCAAGGCGAAGTCTGGTGCCGACACGTGGCGTCGGACGCCGGTAAAACAGCCAATCTTTAAAAATTCATAACGTTCGCATACGAACTCTGCTTTTGACGTTCTTTATATCCACGCGTAGATAAAGACAAGATCTACAACTTTCCTTTTGACTCCATTGGCTAATTCTCGACCAATTTTAAATTTAATAGTAGGAGAAGATTATAATGTTAAATGACTGCGTAAAATTCATAACTTCTACATACGAACTCCGTTTTCGTCTATCTTTTTATCATTGAGATCCTATTAATGAGATATTCAATTATCATTTAGGTTACGCTGGCCAAGAATCGATCGATCTAAAATTCGAATTTCGGGCTGTGCACTGATATGCCAAATCTTAGAAAAATCATAACTTCCTCATACGAAGTCAGATTTCGGCGTTCTTTTTATGCACGCTCTCGGTTTAACGTATACTACAAATTTCATTTATATATCTAAGGCAAAAAAGTAGTTTATCAAAAATTTAGTTTTTACGTTTCGCGGTGTCGTGCCGGTTTTGCCGTAAAACTTCGATGAGCCATAACTTCTTCGTTATAACTCGGATTTTGACATTCTTTATATGTACGAAACCCTTGTGACATATTCTACAAATTGGTTAAGAATATTTATTCTAAATAATCTTTTGTCAAAAATTCGTTTTCGACACTTATTGTCTCTAAATTGACTGGCCCGAATCTGCGGGCGTTACAGTTATCTCCCACTTAGGATGATTACGTCCCAGAATCATCAATGAAACAGGGCTTGTATAATGATTCCATATGTTATCTCTTCATCCTAGGTAATAACCGTAACTTCTATGTTTCTTCGAACGAGTATCTGACTTTGGGTCTTCATGACTGCAGGCGGTGCTTGATCTTGCACCCGCACTCTGTCTCACATTAGGCTTTCAATCATGACCTTCCTGTCATAATATCGACCCTTATTGGAGACTCCTTGTTCTTATTAACAACTTAAGATAAGTTTCTTCCTTCGATTATCATAATAGACCGTTGGGTCACGTTCTAATGACCTCCCATCGTATGATGCAACGCTTAGACTCTGGTATTTTAGAGTCAAATTCCAGAACGGAATATACCTTCCTTCATGTCCTAATGTGATATAATCACCTTTTAGTATGTAGTACTTCTAGCTACAAGTTTCTTACTTTAACAACGATCGCGATACTTCTACTGATCGCTTCGATTATCTTTCATTCCAATCTTCTGGCTTAAATCAAATGCTACATCGATCTTGGTTCTATGAACCTCGTAACATACTCATCTTAGTCGGACTCGATTTCATATGACCACTAGGGTCGGAACAACAATCATCTTTTTAGTCATCACCGAAACAATGGTATCGACATACTTGAACAAAACGGAATCAATTACTAGCTTCTTGGTAACCTTGTGACTTTACCTAATCCAAGTGTGAGTCATGTGCTTCCAGTAGTATAGGCCTCTACTACCATTCACACCTACTCATACCCGTCCTAATTATTGTCTCGCATTTTTTCAAGTCACCATGCAAGAATTTTCACATAATCATTTAACACAATAGATGACATAACGAAGCTTTATATTATTTCTTGAAACGATTACATAAACGTTCAAGTTTAACCTATACTATGCCTCTAACAGGCTACACCATATGTTAATATCCACATGGCTACTTCATGGCTTGATCTTCGGAGATCGGTCCTCACTCCTGATTCCTTGCGTTATCAGCTGCCTCATCAAGGATCATATGGAATCATCTTGCTTTCGGCTTTGGCGGGACATTTGGCTTTGTAGCCCCTTCCCTCTTTGGGCAGTCTTGCTTGAAGTGCCCTTCCTCATTACATTCGTAACACACTCTTTTGTTGAATTTACACTCGTTGGCGTAATGCCCATGCTTTCCACACTTGCAACAAGTCACCTCCTCACCATATTTTCCAGAGTGTTTCTTTTTGCACTTCTCACACCATCTTGCTTCACTTCCTCCTCCAGACTTCAGGAATTTGCTCTCCTTGTTAGACCTTGAAGATCCTTCAAACTTCCTATTCTCTCCAACTTCAACCTTGTTGGCGGTTCTGCCCTTGATCATTTCTTCGATAGACTTAGCAACCCAGATGGCAACCTCAAGGGTGCGTGCTTGGCGTACTGGCACAGTGTACTCCCATGGTAGTCCCTTTGCATAGCTATTGATTTTTGTCAGCTCGTCAGGGGCAATGCGCAGAGCAAACTCCATCTTGTCTGTGAAGGCATTAGTGTATTCATCAACGGACATACCACCCTTTTCCAACGTCAGGATTGGTTCTCTAGCCCTAGCAGATTTTGGGCCGAGCAGAACTTATGCTTGAAATGCATCAAGAACTCTGCCCAAGTTATTTGCAGGGGCTCGTTGGGGATTAAAGTCTTCCCTAGAGTGTTCCACCAGCGAACAGCTCCTCCTCTGAACTGACGCACTGCAAATGTGGTTTGTAGCTTGCCCTTTCGACCACACGTCATGAAGGCCAACTCCATCTCCGAGACCCAATCCATAACTCCGATCGGATCTTCCTTCCTAGTGAAAGTCGATGGCTTGCAAGTTAGAAAGTCATTGTACTTGCAGCCGTTTCTCTCGACTCCGTCCTCGTAGTTATTCCCCCTAACCACCGGTGGATCAGCTTGACCAACGGTCCTGCTGTAGTTCCCCTCTTGTGATTGCCCGTCATTTAGCTCTGGTTGTTCGACAGGCATCGTAGGTTCATCCCTATTATTCAGCAGCAATTGCCTCATCTCTTCCCTCTGTTCGGCCATCATAGCCCAAACCATGGCTTGTACTCCGGCCATTGTGATTGGCTCAGGTGCAGTTGCTACCTCTCGTGCATGTTCTATCACAGGCCGCTGATTAACGTCTTCGTTAGCATTCCTGAGTCCGCTTCGAGTTCTTACCATGTC
Organism: Lactuca virosa; assembly: GCF_052849685.1. Lineage (NCBI taxonomy): Eukaryota > Viridiplantae > Streptophyta > Magnoliopsida > Asterales > Asteraceae > Lactuca > Lactuca virosa. The sequence continues at coordinate 289,200,338 of NC_136428.1, forward strand.
GATCTATACACCAATTTAAACGTTCGGTGTGTAGTGACGAGAATTTAGATAGGAAATATTCATTTACGATAGACGTATAGATCTCTTTATTACTTCGAAAAGTTACATGCCAACTCTAATACCGTAATTAAACATTTAAAAATCTTAACACATAAAATTTCCAGATTCGGTCGGCAACAGACCATAGATCCGATCAGAAGATAACATCATAAAACATCACAAATCATTTAGCCCATAAAAACATTTAAGGCATCTTCCCTAATTAAGCTAGTACTTGTGTCTATTTAGGTGTACTTCCTAAAATATATTAGACACACTCCTCACGATCATCGCTTAGCATTTTAAGTTTAAGTCTAGAAATAAATCCTTATTCCTAGTTCTCTTAAAATAATGTTCTGATACCAACTATAACATCCCCATTTTCACAGCCAGAAAAGACCGATTTGTTTATGCTTTATTTGGAAATCAAAGTATCCTTTTAAAGAAAAATGTTGCGGAATTTGTTCCCAAAATAAAATATGATAAAGATTTATCAAAGCATTTCCGAAGTAATGTGTTTCATTATATTAAAACCCCGGGATGTCATGTTCGATACACATCAAAAGCATAAACAGTACAATATAAGTCTTACAACATTATTTCATATCTATAAGCCTATAATCTGTAATCCCTCATCCAAACATCACATCTATGCTCGAGTGCCACTACCTGTAATACTAGAAACCGAGTGGGTCAGGCTTGGGAGGCTGGTGAGCACATAGGGTTTTCAACCCACAATAAATAAGTTTATTATTTTCATCAACCAAACAAACCCGATTACCCGTTCCTGTTATCCTCACTCTACGTCCCAAAAACATCTAATACAAGGGACCTAGTCTAAGGATTTTCATCGGGGAAACAACACTGCTTCGGGGGTTCCTCAGCAATTTATGTCAAATAATGCAACCATGTGGGAGATGGAGTACTGATGGCGAACATTGAGTTCTAATAAACACCTAAAGGTTGCGAGCCTGCTAGCGTTCCACTGGACTGTCTAGAAAAGTCTGTGGTCGTTATCTATACTCTGCTAGATGACTGGATCAACAATAACTTCGAGGCTTCTCATTATTTTATTTTTTCACACAGCAACTATTACATCTACCCATGTTTTTACCCAACATATTTGTAGATATAAAATACATATATAGTTTAAATCATTTAAAACATGTATAAAATTGTTCATCCAACATAGACAGCAAGTATACAGATAATATGCACACATAGCACGTAATTTATATAAAATACTTCATATCTATGTGTTAGATGAAAGTAACTATGCACTCACCTAATAAGGTGGTGACTTGGTACTCGGACAACGCCCCGTTTACTTAAAACAACTTCTTTTGACAAAATCTAGTATCATTACCACTAGAGTTTAGTCTAATGTTCATCGAGACTAATTATTAGTCTTGGTATTATTACTATTATATAAGCGTTAAAACAATACTCATCACCCACTATGTACAGACAGGGCCAGACATGAAACACCGGAGGGTAGGACCATTTTGGCATATAGCACTTCTGAAATCCAACAACCCAAGCGGCCCTTCAAACCGGATTCCCCGTACCACGAGTGGTTAAAAAGATATTATAACGACACTTATATAAGTCATAATAATAACCCAAATATTTATTATAAGTTCATAACAACAATACTATATTTAAATATAAGCTATACTTAAAGTAGGGTAAGCATATCTTACCTACGAGGGGGTTTAGCTAGGAGCCGGGCTCTGTAGGGGCAGAACTTCCGAGCCGAAAGGGTATGAAAGATGCTAGGGAAGGAGGTAGAGGGTTTGGGGGTAATGGGAGAGAAAGGGTATGAAAGATGTGAGTTTTGGGGGTGATTTACACCTCTATTTATAGGCTGTCTGGGCCGATTCACGTCGTGAAAAAGGGTGCTCACGTCGTGAGCCTTGCGTAGGCTCCAAGGTGAAGTCTGGTGCCGACACGTGGCGCCGGACGCATGTAAAACAACCAATCTTTAAAAATTCATAACTTTTGCATACAAACTCCGTTTTTGACGTTCTTTATATCCATGCATAGGTAAAGACAAGATCTACAAGTTTCCTTTTGACTCCATTGGCTAATTCTCGAACAATTTTAAATTTAACAGTAGGAGAAGATTATATTGTTAAATGATTGCGTAAAATTTATAACTTCTACATACGAAATCCATTTTCGTCTATCTTTTTATCGTTGAGCTCCTATTAATGAGATCTTAAATTCTTATTTAGGTTACGTTGGTCAAAAATCGATCGAGCTAAAATTCGAATTTCGGGCTGTGCACTGCTATGCCAAATCTTAGAAAAATCATAACTTCCTCATACGAAGTCAGATTCAGGCGTTCTTTTTATGCACGCTCTCGGTTTAACGTATACTACAACTTTCATTCAGATATCTAAGGCAAAAAAGTAGTTTATCAAAAATTCAGTTTTTACGTTTTGCGGTGTCGTGCCGGTTTTGCAGTAAAACTTCAACGGACTATAACTTCTTCATTATAACTCGGATTTCGGCGTTCTTTATATGTACGGAACCTTTGTGAAATATTCCACAACATGGTTAAGATTATTTATTCTAAATAATCTTTTGTTGCAAAGTCGTTTTCGACACTTATTGTCTCTAAATTGACTAGCCGGAATCTGCGGGAGTTACAGAACGTGTCCTGGATAAAAGTCACGTTAGATGTTACAAATGTAGTGAGCTTGGTCACTATAAAAATGAGTGTCCTAAATGTGAAAAAGAATAAGTGAGTCTAATCGAAAAGGAACCAACATTGTTTTGAACGACGAGTGGCTCGTATGACAAATCTGATTAAGGGGGTGAATGTTGGGTTAATCGAATATTAAACCAAGGGCATTTTAAGAAAGTTCCATATTTAAGTTTTATTTTATTGTTTTAGAGTTTGAGTAGGTCTCTTTTAGAATTAGTATAAGTAAGGGTATTTCGATTGCTTTGTTTAATCAATTTTAGAACCAAGTTTTGTAGCAGTAAATCCTTGTTCTTAATCTCCTATTGGTTATTCTTTTTCCTGTGTAATTTGTGGGGCCTAAACCTTACATTTTCTTCCGGTTGATAAATGACTTTATTGATTCATAAAAGAAATGGGTGATTTTTTGATGAAATATAAATGAAATAACATCATGAATTTCGGTAGAAGACTGAAAGTCTATAAATCGACTCATAAAGTCCTACATTAAAATAGTTTGGTCTTTGACATTTTCCCTTTGTACTTTTGATTGGAAGTAAAAATAAACTTTAGGCAGTATAAATATAAATGTATATTTCTAAAATTTATATCGCGGGAGGAGGGGGGGGGGGGGGTTGGGGGTATAAACGGGGTGAATTGATGATGATCCATCCCCGACCCTTTTAATAAAAAGGGTTAGTAGCTACAGGTCGTTAACGGGTAAATAAATCAAAAACCATGCTCCAAACCCATATATTTTTTAAGGGATTGGATCGAATCAGTGTTAAAACCAGCTCCATTGCCAATCCTACTCATAGCTAACTTTTATTTAAAATCTAGTGGAATTCATGCGTTACATCGCTAAAATTATATATATATATATATATATATATATATATATATATATATATATATATATATATATATATATATATATATATATATATATGGGAAATGACGAAAAAACACTATATTTTTCCAAACGTTCGACTTAACCACCAATTTTAAAAGTTACGAAAAAACCACGAATTTTTGGTAAAATGTTTCAGCGTGACCACTGTTACTTATTAGAACTTATTTTATGTACGAAAAAAGCCCTATATTTTTTCGAAAGTTCGGTTTAACCACCAATAAGTTGGTGGCTAAACCGAACATTTAGAAAAATATAGTGTTTTTTCGTATTAAAAATATGTTCTAATAGGTAAAAATGATCGTGCTGAAACATTTTACCAAAAATTGGTGGTTTCTTCGTAACTTATTAAAACTTGGTGGTTAAACTAGAAAATGTGACAAAATATAGTGGTTTTTTTTTCATTATTCCTATATATATATATATATATATATATATATATATATATATATATATATATATATATATATCAATTTTATTAACTATAAAATAAGTCAAATAACTATTTTTTCTATATCAAATCAAACGGTTGATGTAAAATATTATTATTATACAGATGCATTTGATAAAATAAATTAATATTGAAGTTGAATATTTAATTATTTATAAACAGTGCAAGTATAATTGAAATTCTAAATATCAACCACATTATATAAAAATAAAAGATTGTACAAAACCCTAACTAATATTAATTCGAACACAAGTGCTCAAACCGACTATGAAGAAAGGTCCATATCGCATGAGGCTCCATTCTGACTTCGAGTTTTTACACTTTACTTGAGCGGGTCGACATCCACCAGGTCATCGATTCTCAAATTATATTTTACGGTTTCTATTACATGAGATCCTCCATGTTTCTTATAATGATCCACCATGTAATATCACTAAATTAATAGTCATAGCTGAATTGATTGTATAGTTGATCAAATTATAATCTCACAAAAATATCACTAATGGGCTATTTGGATTTACTAATTAATAACTAAATAAAATTAATATTTATAATAAATTATAAGGAATATGTTAATAGAAGGTGAGCAAATAGAACGATCCATGCAAGGACGAAGTATGTATCTATATCTTTTAAGAAGTCACCACATTATGATAATATTTTTCCAAAGAAATGACAACTATGAAATAACTATTTTTCTACCAGATCAAAATGTTGATTTAAACCATTACCATTATACGGAATCATATGATAAAGTAGATTAATGTTAATATTAAAGTTGAATATAAACAAAGCAGGTATAATTGTAATTCTAAATATCAACCACATTATATATATAAAAAAAGATCATACAAAATCTTAACTCATATTAAGTCGAACACAACTGCTCAAACCGACTATCAATAAAGGTCAATATTGCATGAGGCTCCATTTTGATTTCGAGTGTTTACACTTTACTTGAGTGGGTCGACATCCATTTAGGTCATCAATTCTCAAGTGATATTTTACGGTATCTATTACATGAGATCCTATAATTTTTTTACCATGATCCACCATGTGATATCACTAAATCAATAATTAGAGCTGAATTTTTTGTAAAGTTAATTAAATTATAATCTCGCATACAATTTTATAATGGTATTTTTTAGTTAGCGATCAAAATGAGCATTGAGTGTTGATGCATGTCGTTTTCACAAAAATATCACTACTAGGCTATTTAGAAGTACTAATTAATAATTAAATAAAACTGATATTTATAATAAATTATAAGGAATATTTTAATAGAAGGTGAGTAAATAGTACCATCAATGCAAGGAAGAAGTATTTCACATTTAAAGTAATTAATCACACATAATCCCATTCCAAGAAAATCACACAAGTTCAACACCTCATGCATTTGAAACCCCCACACCCTTTCACCTTCATTATATATGTAGTTATATTAGTACATTTTTCTTACAAAAAGTCGTCATTTGGTTGAATATATTATGATTCAAAAGTTTTCATATAGTTGAAGCATTTACGATCCAAATATGATGATTTGAAGAAATGGGTTATGTCGCATCGACGGTAATTGTAATATGATTTTTTCTTTCAACCCAAACAAATGAAGTTTTTCTATTCTTTCTTTATATTCAATTTCTCATTTAATCTTTATATGTGATTTGTATGTATTACTCAATCTTGAATGTGACTCTCCAAACATCAATGTTTTGCTTGGAATATTTTTCTCATTCTTCTTTTTCAAGAAAAACATTTTGATTGCAGGTTAGTGAAGAATTGTCATCAAGTTTCTATGGTTGAATGGTGTTAAATAAAGAAAGAAGATGCATAAAACTGATATAGGTTTTTTTTTGTTTGAGCAAAGTAGACGAATGTTAGTTTTTTCTTTTGATTTAAACGTATATTTATGTAACATTTTTATTTATATATTCAACCACCCAATGTTCTTATTTATTTGATTGTAGTTTTTCTATTTTGATTATGTTTACTTTCTATTATTTTTTTGTTGGGTTATCCTACACAACATATTTACAAGACAATATTTAAAAGATAACATAATTTTTAACATTTGATATGTAATTATGATGACTTATCATGATATGTTCTTCATATGAAACTAATTTATCCATATTACTACGACAAGAATTACACATGACATTTACGAAAATATATATTATGTGTAATTTGTTTAACATATATATATATATATATATATATATATATATATATATATATATATATATATATATGCACCTATGTATGTTATAAATTTATAATTAAATATCTTCATGTTTAATAATTGAAGGGATTAAAATGATGCATCAAAACCAATTATTTAGACGAATATTATAATAATAATAATAATAATAATAATAATAATAATAATAATAATAATAATAATAATAATAATAATAATAAATACACATTTCTAAGTACCGTATTCATTTGAAACTCACACTACAACTCAAGAGTTTTCTAATTTATGTATATTTATTAGTTACAACTCAAAAGTTTTTAAATTATGATTATTAATTAATAATCACTAATAACTTTTTATTTTCCCTTCTTTTATAAGGTTGTAAAGTTTTGCTCATTAAAAATATTAATGTATTTGAAGAGATTTGTGATTTAAATAAGAAAAGTTAATATAAATGTTATAATCAATGTTTTAGTGTTTTATGTTATTAAAAGTTGTAGTGTTTATTTTTCATATTTTTTACTATTCATTATATATATATATATATATATATATATATATATATATATATATATTTAATACAAATGTTATAATATATGTTTTTGTATTTTGTATGTTACTAAAAGTTGTAGTTCACATTTTTGTTCCTACATTTTGTTACCCGTTATATATAGATTATCATACGTTTGATATATAATTTACATAATTTTAAACGGTTTATAAATATATCAAATAATTGTATATATTAGAATGACTTAAAAATTAAAACTATAATCATCATATCATACTATATTATAAAGGACACATTTTTTCTTTCACCACACTCATTTGAAACTCCCAACTTTTCATATTTCCATACAATATGCTTAATTTATTAACTTAAATATGCTTTTAGTTGTAAATATTATCATAAATGGAAGAATTTGTGACTTATCAATATGATATAATTAATTTGTTAACTTCAATATATAGTTAAATAAATAACCTAGATTAATATATCAAATAAACTTAAAAATTTAGTGTAAAATTTAAAACCTAAAGTAAAATATCAAATAATGTTTAAAAAAAATTCAATTTATATTTTTTAACATAGTTAAAAGGAAAACATTAAATATAATAATAATAAAAGAACCTAAATTGATGAATCGAATTAACTAAAAGATGTCTGAAAACTATATTCTAACAATATATTTTTAACCTGCGCCGCGCAACGCGTGGGAATTCGTCTAGTATACTTATAAATGAAGCATTTTTTCTTTCACCATATTTATTTGAAACTTCCATGCATTTTTCCTTTCACCACATTCATTTGAAACTCCCATGACTTTTCAATTTCTTTCTAATAATGATTATAAGGTGGTTAATAAGGTTAAGTAACTATCAAACCTAAAGTGTAATCATATATAAACTACATTTCAATATTAAAAGAATATATTTTCTTCAACTTATGAAGTTATGTTTTTAACTTTTAACATATTATACTTAATTTATTAGGTCTAATATGTTGTTGTATGTAAACCATTATCATTTTAAAGCTACAACTTTTGAATAATTTGTATAAAATACTTAAATTGTTAATTTAAATATAACCTTACATGATAAAGGAAGCATTTTTTCTTTCACCACATTTATTTGAAACTCCCAACTTTTCATATTTCCATACAATATGCTTAATTTATTAACTTAAATATTGATGAGACAATGAATCAAGTATTGAACAAATTAGAGAGTAAATTCAAAGTAAAATCAAAAGATTTGAACACCGATGTAAATATGATCTGTTTGGCTCTATTACGCTTTTGCAAATTTTACAGAGTACAATGAATATTCTGTAAAGACTTTTTTTCTAAGACACTAGTAACCACTCCTATTTATAGAAGAGAAAAACGTACAAAAAATATACTAAGGACTAAACATGAAGCTTCGAATATTATGCCCTAGTAAAATACATTATAAAAATACTCGAAGACCCTAAATACAAACTTCGACTATTACAACATTTCGACCCTTACAATCTCCCCCTTTGTAATCAAAGTCGAAGTCTTCAGTTTGTAAGTAGAGTAATGGAGTACAGCAAAACTCTTCGAACCTCAGTATACCAAGAAATAATTTTCTTCAATTCCTTCTTGTCTCCTTCATTATTCTTTTTGCAGTGGTTCATACGAACAATCAAGTTCGTATATTGAGATGTAGAATATCTCTCCACTTCGCTAGCTTGGAACAAAAACCGCTTTGCTTTTCCAGCTTTATCCTTTCCAGCAAAAACTATTCCAAATGGCTTTAAACATATTTCTCCATCAGCATATTTCTTTAACTCAGACTGAGTCAACGAAGGAGCCATTGGAACTTTTACTTCCATTCCCTTTTTGCAGTAGCCAACTCCACATCAGTCAGTGCTAGGCACTCATAATAATTCTCAATGAAGATTTTGATGTGAGCAACTCCAAGTTTGAATTCCTCTGGATCTGTGTTTTGCAGAAAAGAAAAGGATTTGTCTTTCAGAAGCAATGCCACTTGTATAAGGTCATACAAGTTCATCAGAGGAAAATCTGCAATAGTGAATTCACATGTTTTTCCATTTGCCCTGACCACAACATATTTAACATTTTGAATAATGTTTTCAAAGACCACATCCTTTTTCATGCTTATCACCTTCTTGATCTTGATCAGTGACCATACATCCTCAGGGGCTTTGCCAAGAACTGCATGAAAACGAATTTTCATATGAGTCCCTTCATCCTTTTCTTTGAAATTCCTTTCAGCTTTGAACTGAGGCATGATGAACATCATCTCATTTATAGGGAAATCCAACTGGCATGCATCAGTGTTTGTAACCACATAACTCTGTTTTGGCTTCTTATCAAATGAGTACATGTGATTAAAGGCAACCAAGGCTTCGATTGTTTCATAGTTGTAATGTTTTGCTGGATCACCTTTATTCATGCCCTTCGGATCATCAGCCCTCTGAGTCATGATGCTTTGAATAAGCCTCATTTTCTCGAGTTCAGCTTCAGCTTCAGCCTTCTTTTCTTCTTTAGATTTTTCAACCAGAATTGACTTTCCTTTGTCTTTCGAAGCAGATTTTTCAGTTACGTCTTTTAGCTTCGAACCACTTCCACCAGATTCCAAAGGTTTACCAATTACAATTCCTTTCGAAATTGTTCTTGTAATTGGTAATGTTGTTACGATTGTTGAGGTCACTGGTTGAGCAGTCACAATTACTGGTTTTATTGAAGGGATGCTAGATGGAAATACCTTGCCCACCACTTTCGCTTCTTCTTCTGTTGACTTCCTTTCTCCCCCTTGCACCCCTGTGAAAATAGGAGGGGCAGTAGTTGTGGGAAGAAGACTAGATATGCGAAATAGTGGAGCAAGTTGCTTGTTAAGTATGGCTTCGAACTGCACAAACTTCTGGGACAAAAATTCTGGAGTAATCAACGGTGACGAAACCGGTTTTGTTGAGATCTCCTTCAACTCCTTTAACAACTTGATCACATCTTCAAAATTTTCACTTTCAGACTTGGAGATTTGAGTTAGTTGAGGACTCAAACCTTCGTATAGCTTGACAAATCGAGTGACAGCATCACAAATGATATCGACCTTCTGATTCAAGGACGCATAATCATGTTGAACATATAAAATTTCCTTTTTCATGTCTTCACGAAGTTCGTGAATTTGGGAGTTAACATCCTCCCTCACTTTCTTGACTTCCTGAACAAAAAGAACATGTCGTTCTTTTGTTATGCTTCGCAGATCCTTAACTTCTCCCATAAAATCAGATCTGAGAGTTTTAACACGAAGCTCAAAATTCTGATCTGTATAATCAATCTTTTCTAAAATAACAGACTCTGAGGCTTTTATCATTCCAGAAACTTTGTTGATTACTCTTGATTCAAACATCTTGAGCATAGAATCAACCTCCAAACTTGAAATAGATGAACCTTCGCCAAGATCAGCTTGAGATTGAATGATGGAGTTCAACTTTTGATTAAGAATTTTGTATTGCTTCATTGTCATTAACATATGATCAGGAAATTCTTCATCTTCATCATGAAACTATAGGTCTTCAAATGTTCCACCAAACCCTTCATTATCAGTTTCAGTGGGTGAAGATGGTTTGGGTGTATCAGTGGATTGAGAGGAAAAAATGGAAGTAATTGGTTGATTGATGATATGTTCAAAGATTGGTGAAACAGAAACCAATGATTCGAAAGGAGTAAAAATAATTGGACCTTGATCTGCATCTTTCGAACCACCTTCACCCATGTTGACATTTGCATCCGTATCAGATACGTGTGCAGGGATGCCTGAAGTTCGAACCTCCTCAAAAATTGACTTGGCAATCGAAACTTCGGGTGGTATGGTAACAGTCTTCTCAGGGATGGAACTTGTAATGATAGAATTGAACTCTGGAGTTTCTGGTATTCGTTCATCCTCTTCTGTAGACTCAGTAGATAAAACAATTTTTCGAGTCTTCTTCATCTTCTGCTTTTTTCGTTGTGACAAGTGTTTTGCCATATCTTCTGCTGCTCTTTTCTTGGATCCGGGAGAAACAGGAACATGTACCTCACGAATTAAAAATCCTTGGTGAGTAATTTGAGGCTTGCGAATCAACTTCTGTGATGGTGACTTTCGTTTGTGAGTGGATTTTATCTTGATTCTTCGAAACATCCCTGTTTTCGAAGGAATAATGACGTTCTCTTGAGTCTCTTCCACTATTGGCTCAATCACTTGTGTTGCTTCAACTGTCACTGCAACATTTTCTGTCTTCTTCTTTGAAGATTTAGAGGATGTTGTACCCTTCGTTTTCTTTTCAGGTGAAGCAGGATCAGCTTTCTTCGACTTTTTGGTCTTCTTTTCTTCGCGTGGTAACAAAATTCCCGTAGGAATAGAAGAATCAAATGTTTTCAGATATGCAATCAAAACAGGATTCGTAGGATCCACCCTTTTAAGCATTGCGTCTGGAATCCGAGCAACGTTTGGAAATTCATCATCATTGTCAACAACTTCCTTCGGAAAGTGATAAGATTGAAAAGTAACCTTCTCTTCTTCATTTGAAACCAGGATGCCTTCCTTGTTGTAAAAATGTTGCAGAATTAAACTCCAGTACCTAGCACACGAAATTCCATGAACAACATTCGTATGTTCTACTCCTTTTTGGAATTCCTTCCATAGCTGTGTAGAGTAGTCTGCTGGAAGATCATAGTATATAAACCAGCCACCATGGCATAAACCTCCATCCTTCCTTTATCTAATCCAACTGTTCTTCCGGTTAAACAACGCAAAAATATCCCAAACAAAAAATTCCATACTTTTGGAAGACCAGACTTCTTAAAGTCACTTATCTTTGACAATGGGGGCTGATATCCCATTTCATTAAACATATGAATTATTTGGGAGAATTGAAATTCAACAAAAGGAGGTGTATTTGGAATGTCAAGAATCTAACAAAACAGTTTCTTGGAAAGCCTAACCTTTTTGTCATTGATTAGGTGAAAAGTAATCGAATCAGAGGCTTTGTTGTATGTGGCAGTAGATCCTGCTTGAGAAAGCCAGGATACCGGAACAGAAAAGAAATTGAACATTGCTTTGGATAAAACAGAGTGTTTTAAAGAAACAATAAGCATCTTGAATTCTTCTGGACATTGAGAAAGTTCACCATCCACATAATAATTGGTAGATTGAATCTTCATAACTGGTGCAGAAGAAGTATCTTCAGTAGAAGGATCGACATGAGCATTAGTCGCCATTGTTAGGGTTTGAAAAAGATGAAGAACAGAGAATTTGGGAAGTTTTGAGTTTTGATTACATAAACGTATAGAGTACTCTTGAACCCCCTTTTATATGTAACCCTAAATGATTTGAATTTGAAGCGGGATGCATTTAATGAGATCCGACGTGGCACCTTGAAAATCGGACATGTACAGCGGAAAGGTAGCCATGCGTCAAAAAGTGTCTGTCACATCACCTGGAAAACCGGGCAAAATACCATACGTCACGTATACACAGCCTGCCATTATCCCCTTAACTTTCGAAGTTCATTTCACTAACTTTCGAAGTTGTGGGAATATCAGTTTCTTTCTCAACTATCAAATACTTAACTTTTTCTTTCCCTTTAGAATTTGAAGCAACATTAACAATAGACAATTGAGAGCAATCAACATCTTCAAGTTCACTAATTTCACTAATATTGTCAGAATTATCTTCAATATCAGCAAAATTAAATTGAGAATCAGATGATGAATTCTCAGTCTTTTTTAAAATGTGAATTTGTTCAGATTTAGTCAAAGTATCATTTACAATGTTAACTAAATCATTCGAATCAAGACATTCATCAACTTTGACAATTCCATATCTATACTTGTCATTCAGAACTTTGTCAAAATCAGCTATTTCTTTTTCACAGTCATACGAAATGTTATCTACCTTAGCTCTTTCATAAGCTAAAAATGGCAGCAATTTTCTATGTTGTTCTTTACTGATTTCGCATGAATGATGAAGTTCAGTTATTTTCCCATATAATCTTTTAGCAGCATTACAGTAAATGTTTCTTTGTGCTAACAACAGTTTATTATCACTAGATAAATTGTCCCTATCAACCATGATATTCGTTATTTGAAGTTCTAGACAATCTATCTTAGTGATTTTCGAATCTAATTTCTTCTGTGTCTCTAGCAATTACATTGACAGCTTCTTAGCCTCATTGCTAGCAGATACCACAATCGAATCAAAATAAGTAATAGTTTCATCAAAAGATACTAATTCAGAATTATAAGCATGTACTGGAATATTAAAAGATTCAAGAATGTTTCGTACCTTTGTGGTCATTGGTGATTTGTCAGCAGCTTTTGATACGAAGCATCTTCCATGCACTTCGTATGTTTCCTCCTCTGATTCTTCCTCCATTTTTGCAAACATAGCTCCATGAGTTGGATTTCGCATTTCCTCATCATCTGATCCAGATGACCAGATTTGATAAGTACCATCTTCATCCTCATTTGCACCCTTTGCAACCAGAGACAAATTCTTAGCTTTCGCACGAACCTCCTCCAACTTTTCAGCATAGTACGCCTCATCCTTGACCTTATTCTTTCTCTCACTCTTCTTTCGAAGCATACAGTCATTAGCAAGGTGATTAGCACCATTGCAATAATGACATTCAATCCCAGCATCTCCCTTCAGTTTCTTCTCAGACTTTCCCTCAACAGGCTTCGAATCTTTCATTTCATCTTTCTTTTTCTCTTCCCCAACACTTTTACTCAGAAAGTTCCCTTTTGTCTCAGACGACTTTGCCTTCAGATTGAAAGGCTTTTTGAAGAACTTTTTCACACGATTGTTTAAATAAAAGGCAACTGCCTCATCATCTGAGTTCATGATGAACCCTTCATCTTCATCTGAAACATCTTTCTCAGCATCTTTTTCAGAGATCTTCGAAACCAAAGCTAGTGGACCTCCCAACATAGCCTTCGATTCTTCAGCTATTTCGTTCACTTCGCTTTCATGAGTCTTAAGTTGGTTGTACAAGTCATTCAATGTTGACGTATCAAAGCTCTGTTGATTCTTCACCATCATGCTCACACTACGCCATTCCTTTCGAAGTCCCATAACAAATATCAGATTGAATTCCATGGCTGATCTAGTGATACCATATCGATTGCATCCATATATCAATTCATTAAGACGATCGTAATAAACTTCAATTGTTTCACCATCTTTCTGTCTGAAGTCCTTCAGCTCCACTAAACATTGCTTCACAGAATTAACTTTCGTCTTCTCACTTCCCTGAAATTTTTCCTTGAGATTGTTCCAGATTTCCTTTGCAGTTGTACAACTCCTCACGTAGTTGTAAACAACTAGAGGTAAAGCTCCTCTTAGCTCTCTTATACACCTTTTCTCCAGCTTTTTCAGACGATCAGATTGATTTTCAACTTCAGAGTTTCTAGAAGAAGAACCAATTGGTTGAACATTCGATGGTGGATTGAGATTGCCAGAATGCAATTCCACAGTTCTTCATCCAATTCATTGAGATAATCCTGCATACGATCAGCCCACTGATCGTAATACTCAGGAATGAGCATAGGACTTTTGGTGGATGATCCTAGAAGATGAGAAAATGAAGTCATGGAATTCAGATTAAATGACGCCATTGTTGTACGGAATAGATCCTTGAGAATTTTTGAAGAAACTTTGAGAATTTGACAACAAACTGTATGATTCAAATCACAATCACTCTTAGAACACTCGATTCAATGAATTAAGTGCAGAATCGAATCACATACTTAGATCTAAACAATTTTTCACTTTCAAAAAGTGCGGAAACTTTTGAATCAAAAAGTTGACTCAAAAACCTTTTGAACAAAGTGAAAATCAGACCAGAGATATGATTCCTACTCTGATACCAATTGATGAGACAATGAATCAAGTATTGAACAAATTAGAGAGTAAATTCAAAGTAAAATCAAAAGATTTGAACACCGATGTAAATATGATCTGTTTGGCTCTATTACGCTTTTGCAAATTTTACAGAGTACAATGAATATTCTGTAAAGACTTTTTTTCTAAGACACTAGTAACCACTCCTATTTATAGAAGAGAAAAGCGTACAAAAAATATACTAAGGACTAAACATGAAGCTTCGAATATTATGCCCTAGTAAAATACATTATAAAAATATTCGAAGACCCTAAATACAAACTTCGACTATTACAACATTTCGACCCTTACAAAATATGCTTTTAGTTGTAAACATTATCATAAATGGAAGAATTTGTGACTTATCAATATGATATACTTAATTTGTTAACTTCAATATATAGTTAAATAAATAACCTACATTAATATATCAAATAAGCTTATAAATTTAGTGTAAATTTTAAAACCTAAAGTAAAATATCAAATAATGTTTAAAAAAAATTCAATATGTATTTGTTAACATAGTTAAAAGGAAAACATTAAATATAATAATAATAAAAGAACCTAAATTGATGAATCGAATTAACTAAAAGGTGTCTGAAAACTATATTCTAACAATATATTTTTAACCTGCGTCGCGCAACGCGTGAGAATTCGTCTAGTGTACTTATAAAGGAAGCAATTTTTCTTTCACCATATTTATTTGAAACTTCGATGCATTTTTCCTTTCACCACATTCATTTGAAACTCTCATGACTTTTCAATTTCTTTCTAATAATGATTATAAGGTGGTTAATAAGGTTAAATAAATATCAAACCTAAAGTGTAATCATATATAAACTAAATTCCAATATTAAAAGAATATATTTTCTTCAACTTATGAAGTTATGTTTTTAACTTTTAACATATTATACTTACTTTATTAGGTCTAATATGTTGTTGTATGTAAACCATTATCATTTTAACGCTACAACTTTTGAATAATTTGTATAAAATACTTAAATTGTTAATTTAAATATAACCTTACAGGATCAACATAAATATAAATTTTAGTTCAACTTAAACAACCAAAAGAATATTTTTTTTCAATAGTTAAAAGTGATAAATCGTATTGTCTTTCTAATAAATATTATAAGTTGATTAATAAGGTTAAATAAGTATCAAACCTAAAGTGTAATCATAAATAAACTAAATTTCAATATTAAAATTATATTTTTACTTGTAGTTATAAAACTATGTCTTTAACTTTAACATATTATACTTCATTTATTAGATTTTATATGTTGTTGTATGTAAACCATTATCAGTTTAAAGTACAACTTTTGAACAGAATTGACAAAATACTTAAATTGTTAATTTAAATATAATATTACAGAGTCAACTTCAATATAAATTACAGTTCCACTTAAAAAACCCGAAGAATATTTTGTGAATAGTTAAAAGTGATAAATTGTAGTGCTAAATGCAAAAACTAAATTGTAATATCAATTTAACTAAAATATTTCCTAAAGATATTTTTATAATTGTTAAAAGTTTTCAAATAAATAGATTAAAATAACTTACAATAACAATAGTTAAAAGTAACTCCATATAAATGATTATATTGTTACCTTAAAAAAAATTTGTTGGATGTTTTAAATAATTACAATGATAGAAATTAAAACATTAAGCAACAAATTTTAAAAAATTAATTAAAAATAACAACATCTATAAATAACATTAAACCATATATTATATTTAATTTTATTCATGAGTAACCCGCGGGTAGAGGTTGTTCAAAAGATTGAGATTATGCAGTTTAAATAGATGTATATATTATCATATAATTCAATATAATCAATATATTATATCAACTTAGTATAGGAATTATTATATCAAATTTAACAACTACATTATTGTTATATATAAAAAACATATATTTGTAAAAAAATTTAGCTATATAGATTCTTCTGCGCAACGCACGGACATTCGCCTAGTCTTTATCATATCATACTATACTTATAAAGGAGTCATTTTTCCTTGAACCTCATGCATTTGAAACCCCCCACAAAAATTTACAAACACCTCATGCATTTGAAACCTCCTATTTTAATGAATACCACTCAAAAGTATATTAATAATGATTAACAATTCCAAGTTTTTATAACTTATATAATATATTTAATAAAAAATTAAGGATAGTCTACTATAAAAACCCAATCTCTTTGAGTAGACACACAAAAACAAATCACATACAAAATCTGCAAAGAAAACAAGTTTAAAGTTTTTTGTGTTGGTTTGAGGCTTTAGAGCACCTTTTGAGCCATACTATTATGTTGAAGTTTTTAATTTGTAAGTTTGTTATATACTAATTCTTTTTTGTATTTTCTTTGTTTAAGTATTCTTTTAAGAATATCATTGTATGTTGTGGTTGAAATTTTAATGTAAATTAGATTAGATTCATATTATCGATTTTATGTTATGGAAGGTGATATATATATATATATATATATATATATATATATATATATATATATATATATATAATATTTAATTAACTATTGTATACATGTTTGTATGTTCGTATTGCTTCAAAACAATAATTAATTAAAAATCATGGATATGTCATATTATCCATAGTATCCATGTAAGCCTCTTTTAAAGTGGAAATTGTCTATCTTATCGCTTTATATTTTAGTATATGTGTAACATTTTAATTATAATAATAAGTGTTTTTTAAAAGTTTCTTTCACTTATTAATAATAATAAGTGGATTTTAAAATTAATGAACAGTAATTAAAAATAATAAAATCAAATTATAAAAATCATGGATATGTCATATTAACCTTGCAAATCTCTTTTGAAATGCAATTTGTCTATCTTATCACTTTATTATTTAGTGTATGTTTCACATTTTAATAATAATATTAAGTGTTTCTTACAAGTCTTTTTTAACATATTATTAATAATAAGTGGTTTAAAATTAATAAATAATAATTTTAAATGATAATAACATCAAATTATAAATTACATTTAGCTATAAATAAACTGTATTTTAAATGAACATCATTATTGAAATTAGAAAATCATACTATCATATCATATTATACTTATAAAGGAGGCATTTTTCCTATCACCTCATGCATTTGAAACTGTCGCACCCCCAAACCGAGATGGCTGAAACATTCGGGGGCGGAGGACGTCATGTACAGTATCATAACAATGCACAATAGTAAAACAAGCAACAACATCCATTGCATTAACAGAATAGTTAATACATGTGTGTTCTTTGTATAGTTGTAAGACACCAATATATATATATATATATATATATATATATATATATATATATATATATATATATATATATAATCAAAATATAAAAGACGAGTCTTGAACATGCTCCGTCTTCTCAAAACCTGATCCAGTGTACCTGTCTACTGCTTCCCTGAGAATACAAGTTAATTTGAAAGAGAGTATCAACATTTAAGTTCATAAGTATTTACTGTCAAATGTTTGTAGTTGTATCATGAAAATGTTTGTATTTGTCTAGTGAAATGTTTGTATTTGTTTAGTGAAATGTTTGTATACTTCCCAGAAAATCCTATACTTTCTTCTAAAAATGAAAAGTAGTCTTCTACCCAAGACCCAACTGTTTTGTATGTTTGTTCTCTTGTAATAGTGTAAAACGTACGTTTGTACTTGAAATAGTATAAAATGTATGTTTGCACTTGAAATAGTATAAAATGCATGTTTTCCATATTTGTAAACCATCTTTACTAGAAAAATAGTATGCATTTCTCATGTGAGAATATCATTGTATGAATGTAATGGAAAATGAAGGTTCACAGTAGAATTGTATGAAATACACTACTGATGCATTAACTACCTTGTAACCAAACTGGTTAATTAAGGTTAAAATGTGATTAGGTTATAACCATGCTTGATTGACTAGTATAATACACGACGTTCTTCAGGCGTTGAAAATGATATGACATTTGTCACCCGTAGACCTGCAGGTCCCACTGTAGCTAGCAGCAAGGTGTGGGATGGTCAATCCTGTATAGATCTATACACAAACTCATGCTCTCCCTCCAGGAGACTCTGGTTACAAAACGTGACATAACAAGAATATTGCTATGCCATGAAATAGTATCTCACATTTTAGTTATCTTGTTCATGTATAGTATGTAAGTTCCTTTCTGTTCTTGTAAATGAATAGTATACTTTGTAATGAATAGTAATAGTATGTATGTATTGATTCATGTATTGTTTCTCTGTTCTAGAAAATAGTATGTATTGATTCATGTATTGTTCCTCTGTTCTAGCAAATAGTATGTATTGATCCTCTAAACTATACCTATTATAGTTTACTAGTATGTTTGTTTGAACTGTAACTGATTTGGAGAAAAGACTCAATTGCCTAAAATCTGCAACGGAGTTAAGTATGTACTTTGAAAATGGAGTTTAATATTCATGTATATATTTAGCAAGTATAACTATGATTTAGCCGACAGTCGGACTAGTGATCCTACCCTAAGCCCACAACCAAACAAGGAACATGAGTCAAGGTATTTAGCAATAGTGCTAAGTCCGTTAAAGCATACTTCTACATAAATGTATAAATGAATACGATTTTGATAATAAACAGCGATCTAAAATAGTTTGAAAGAGTTGGAAAATGATTTTATCAGCATTTAAAAGCATAAGAAATCCTTTGTTTGTTTGTTTTCACATGTAAATGTTAACACAAATAAATTGTGTTCTACTTGTATTCCCCCCTAAAAGCATTTTAAAAAGGTAAATTATAGGGGTATGAACTCACCTTAAGTGAGTGATTCGTTTGGATGTTCGATATAGGATGATTGTTTCCACAAGTTAGATCCTGAGACAAAACAAGTCCTAAAATGCATTTCACACGATATATTGGCATGAAATTAGTGAATATAACCTCAAAGGTGTTTAGGAAACAACCTAGGATGTAAGAATTACTTACAAAAGAAGTGTTAGAAGCGAAATCGGGTGACTGCTTGGAGTTCACGGCTGGGCTTCGGTGTTTATGGCCGTAAACGGTTCACGGCCACTTGAAGATTCAAGTGTTTTCGGTTGTAAACTCAAGTGTGTGTTCTTGGTGTTCTTGGTGAATCCAAGGAGATTCAAGGGTTTACGGCTCAAGTATCTTGATGAAATGAAGATCACTTGAAGATCCAAGCAATATCCTAAGAAGATTCAAAGGATGAAGGATGAAGGATGATAGTTGAGAGAGAAATGGTGTTTGCGGTTGGGTGTTCTTGAGTGAGGAGGAGTGAGTTTTCGGCTGGAACAAGAAGAAGTGAGGAAGTATTTACGGTCCAGCCCCTATATAGGGTAAAAACTTGATGGGACACCTTCATTGGATACCACACCGAAGGGATAAGACCGAGGTTTGCGGCTGCGAACCGTTTGCGGATGCGAACTGTTTGCGGCTGCGAACCGTTTGCGATCCGAAGTCTTAAATTATGCGAGGGTTAGCGGCTCGGATGAAGGGTTCTCGGTTCCTATTGTTTTCCTCCTTAAACACACAACACCTTTGAATACAAGGTTGATACACTTATAACTCATTAATCTAACCAAATTAAGATAATTAAAGAAATAATTTTGACCTTTATTTGATATTTTTGACTTTCGTTAACCAAGATTGACTTTTACAAGATTTGAAATTTCGGGTTGTCACATCATCCCACCATTAAAGGGAATTTCGTCCCGAAATGAAGTCTAAGAGATACACATGGACTAGGGAAAATATGAGGATACTTAAGTTTCATTTGATCCTCCCGCTCCCAAGTGAATTCAGGCCCCCGTTTTGCATTCCAGCGAACCTTCACTATCGGGATACGGCTTTGTTTTGTTTTCTTGACTTCCATATCCATGATTTCTACTGGTTCTTCCACGAAGTTGAGGCTGTTATTGATCTCGATTTCATCGAGTGGGATAACAAGAGTCTCATCAGATAGACATTTCTTTAGGTTCGATACGTGGAAGGTAGGGTGTACGTTACTAAGTTCCTGTGGTAGTCGGAGTTTGTAAGCTACAGGGCCGATTCTAGTGTGAATATGAAAAGTCCCAATGTACCTTGGATTTAGTTTGCCTCGTTTTCCGAAGCATCATGCCCTTTGAGGATGAGACCTTCAATAGAACAAGGTCACCAACCTGAAATTCCAAGGGTTTCCGTCTTTTGTCAGCGTAGCTTTTCTGTCTGTCTCTAGAGGCTTTCAATTGTTCATGAATTTGTACAATCTTTTCAGTCGTCTCCCTGATGATTTCCGGACCAGTGAGAGTGTTGTCAGGAACTTGTCCTTTAGCTAGTTGCGTGTCACCCACCTCAGCCCAGCACACAGGGGATCTGCACTTCCGGCCATAGAGAACTTCAAATGGAGCAACTTTGATACTAGTATGGTAGTTGTTGTTGTATGAAAACTCGACCAATGGTAAATGGATATCCCTCACTTTACCAAAGTCGATCACACAAGCTCTCAGCATGTCTTCCAATGTTTGTATAGTCCTCTCACTCTGTCCATCAGTTTGTGGGTGGTAGGTTGTACTCATGTGTAGCCTAGTTCCCAGAGATTTTTGTAGCGACTGCCAAAACCTTGGGGTGAATCTACTGTCTCTATCGGAGATAATAGATATGGGCACACCATGCAATTATACGATCTCTGTAATGTATGTTCTTGTCAATTTCTCCATCTTGTCAGTTTCTTTGATTGGCAGGAAGTGTGCGGACCTGGTTAATCTGTCGACGATCACCCAAATGGTATCAAGTCCACCCGTTGTCTTGGGAAACTTGGTTATGAAGTCCATTGTAATCCGCTCCCACTTCCACTCAGGTATCTCTGGTTGTTGTAGTAAACCTGAGGGCTTTTGATATTCTACTTTAATTTTGGCGCAAGTAAGACACTTGTCTACAAAGGTATCAATATCTGCTTTCATGTTAGGCCACCAATATAACTTTTTGAGATCCTGATACATCTTGTCTGAACCTGGATGAACGGAGTATCGAGTATTGTGTGCTTCGTTCATGACAACGACTGTGAAACCACCGAGTTTCGGGGTCCAGATCCGATCCATGACGTATAAGACTCCGTCACCCGTGACTTCTAAGTTCTTATCCATCCCTCTTAGGGTTTCACATGCCACATTTTCAGGTTTCAAGGCTTCCTGTTGAGCCTCCTTAATTTGTATGGACATATGTGAATGGATTGTCATAGTCAATGCCTTGACTCTACGACCTGAGTATTCTTTCCGACTTAGGGCGTCAGCTACTACATTGGCTTTACCGGGATGATAACAAATTTCGCATTCGTAGTCATTTAGTAGCTCGACCCACCGTCGTTGTCTCATGTTGAGCTCCTTCTGGTCGAATATATGTTGGAGGCTTTTGAGGTCTGTAAAGAGAGTGCTTTTCGTACCATACAGGTAGTGTCTCCAGATCTGCAGAGCAAATACCACTGCTCCTAACTCCAGATCATGAGTAGTGTAGTTGACTTTGTGCGTCTTACGCTGTCTTGAGGCATAGGCTATAACCTTTCCTCGTTGCATAAGAACACAACCAAGCCCTTGGTTGGATGCATCGCAATAAACTACGGAATCTTCTATCCCTTCTGGGAGGGATAATATATGTGCGCTGCATAAGGCTTTCTTAAGCGTTTGGAACGCCTTTTCTTGTTTCTCTTCCCAGTCAAAGGTCACACCTTTCTGGGTCAATGTGGTAAGTGGTTTCGCAATCCTTGAAAAGTTCTGAATGAATCTGCAATAGTAGCCAACGAGGCCTAGAAATTGACGAATTTCTGTAGGCATCTTTGGTGCTGACCAGTTCTCAATGGCCTTGATTTTAGAAGGGTCAACATGAATTCCCTCTTCGCTAACCACGTGACCCAAGAATTCGACTCTTCGAATCCAAAATTCGCATTTAGAGAACTCTGCGTAAAGCTTCTCTGCTTGTAAAGTTTCCAAGATCTGTCGTAAGTGTTGACTATGTTCCTCCTTACCGCGTGAGTAGATGAGTATGTCGTCAATGAATACGATCACGAACTTATCTAAGTAAGGACGGCACACCCGGTTCATTAAGTCCATGAACACCGCGGGTGCATTGGTTAATCTGAAAGGCATCATTACAAACTCGTAGTGACCATAACGAGTTCGGAAGGCTGTTTTGGGAACATCTTCCTCTAAAACTCATAACTGGTGATACCTGGATCTTAAGTCAATCTTTGAAAAGTAGCTCGCTCCTTGAAGTTGGTCGAACAAGTCGCCTATCCGTGGTATAGGGTATCGGTTCTTAATGGTAAGTTTGTTTAGGTTGCGATAGTCGATGCACATACGGAACGATCCATACTTCTTCTTCACGAACAAGACCGGTGCTCCCCAGGGTGAGAAGCTTGGTCTAATGAATCCGTTGCTTATCAGTTCGTTCAGTTGACTGGATAGTTCCTGCATCTCGGCTGGTGCTAGTTGATAAGGCAATTTGGCTACAGGGGTATCTCATGGAATTAAGTCGATTCTGAACTCGACTTGACGTTGTGGTGGTAATCCTGGAAGATCTTCGGAAAAAATGTCGGGAAAGTCGCGTACTTCTGGGATGTTCTTTATGTCATTCACTTTTTATCTCATATCAACCACGTGAGCAAGGAACGCATGATATTCCTTTCGTAAGCACTTATGGGCTTGAATACTCGAGACGATTCAAAGGTTCGTGCCTGGTTTGTCACCATAGATAACTAAGGTTTCACTATTTGGTAGTTTAAGACGAACGACTTTCTCAAAACACATGATGTCGGCACGATGAAGACTCAACCAATCCATGCCGATAATGACGTCGAAAACTTTAATTGAGACAGGCATGAGGTCGATCTGAAATGAATAGCTATCTAGAGAGAGGGTGCATCCTATGTATATATCGTTAGTGCTCTCAGTCTTCCCGTTAGCCATTTCTACAGTGAACATTTATTTTAGTGCTTGTGGTTGTTGTTTAAGTAAGTGTGCAAATTTTTGATTCACGAAACTCCTCTCCGGTCCACTATCAAATAGTATGCATGCATAAGAGTTATCGAGGAGAAACGTACCCGTGACCACCGTAGGGTCTGCCACAGCTTCCTCATGGCCTATCGCCAAAATTCTCCCTACGCCACCAGTATTCCCTGATATCGGGCAGTTCCTCTTGTAGTGCGCAACTTCATCACACCCATAGCATGCCTGGCCTACTCCAATACCAGGGACCTGGGTGATTGGTCTTGCTGGAGCCTTACAGAAACGGGCCGTGTGCCCTTTCCTGTTGCAGTTAGCACATTGCATCTCCCGACAGGGTCCGTTGTGGTGGAAGTTGCACTTGTTGCACTTCGGCAAACTCCCATCGTACTGTTTTGTTGGTGTAGGGACAGCAGGGGTTGTTGCGGCATGAACAACCACAATCTGTTGTTTCTTGGCAGAGTTCTACACCGATTTGTCCTTATTTCTGTCCCAAAACTTCCTCTTGTTGTCGGTCGTTTTGGCTGGTTCTGGGACAGGGGCTGTTACTAGCGTGCAGACTCCATGGTCAATGAGTCGCTGTGCCAATCGTTTGGCACTATCGAATGTAGAGGGGTTTGAAGACAATACATTCCCCTGAAATGGAGGTACCAGTCCCCAGATGTACCTCTCGATCTTCTTGCCTTTAGTGGGGACCATCCCCGGACATAGAGCCACCAGATCACTGAACCTAGCTGTGTAGGCTACTATGTCTGAGCCTTTAATGGTCAGGCTCCAAAGTTCATGTTCTAGTTTTTGAACTTCGCCCCTCGGGCAGCATTCTCCTACCATCAGGTCCTTTAGTGCTTCCCAGCCCATCGAGTTAGCAACTATGAGAGTAAGTGACTTGACATGGCCATTCCACCATGTGAGGGCCCTATCTGAGAAGGTGCAGGCAGCAAATTTTACTTTGCTTCCTTTTGGGCAGGAGCAAATCTCAAAGATAGACTCCGTTTTCTCTATCCATTGCGATAGAGTAATGATTTCACCGCTACCGTTAAAGGTTTTGGGTTTGCGGTTGGTGAAGTCTTTGTATGAACACTCCCTAGGGTGTCGTGAGGTTGTGACTATCACCTTGGGTAGAGTTAAAACCCGTTCCACCTCCGCTAGTACCGCTAGCGTTGATCTGAGTTAAGGTTGTCGTTACAACCGCGGTCACCGCAGCTTGAAAAACTACAGGATCGAATTGTGGAGGAGGTGGTGGTTGAGTTGGAGTTATTGGTGGATTGCATTTGCATGATCTACGAGGAGGCATCTTTCAACTATAAGTTTACAAAGATGAAGATAATTTGTAAGATGTCAATAGTGAGAATAATGAAAGTGTTCCTTGAACTAATTCACCATAGTTCAACCTGTAATTGTTTGAGTGTTTTCAATAGAGAACTACCATTAGAAAGATGAAAGTATTTGGATAGAGATTTTCCAAGAGGATTGGATGCCTGTCAATATCATTGGTATTATAGATGTATAGAGCTCAGGAAAATTTGACCTTGTAATAGGTCTACAACGTACCAATATAGAGAAAACTTTGACAGCACAACGACCTAACGAACTAAAAGTTCAAGGTCTAGATATAAACAGGAAAATAATACTAGAGTTTAAAAGTAGACCTAATATATATCCAAAAGAGTGAGTAGAGTATGCTCTACTCGCGAGGAGTGTTGTTTTGGTTCGTACTAGATTATGCCCTGGACTCAGCCAGCTGGTGTTCTGTTTCCCACACACGCCTTTCCAATGCGACTTGACCCTGTCGAAGTTCTCTAACTTCGGATCGACTGGCATTCAGTTCCATCTGTAGTGCGTCAGTGTGAGTCCTGGTTAACTCATGGTCATCGGTCAGATGGCGGAGACGAATTGTGTTGACTTCTGAGTTAGCCCTGATTTCCATGACTTGGTCGATGGTTGCTCTTCCTTGCTCGGCATTGGGAGCAACACGACAAAACAAGATAAGGAGGATTCTGTCAGCTGAGCCTCCCTCGTTCAGGTTGTAGAAGCTTCGGTCTCCATTATATGGAGGTGATTGTCCCTGTTCGTGGCTCCACCTTCCCAAGTTCACTGCCCACAGAGGCGTCGGGCCTTGAAAATCCTGTCGATGGTTAGGATTTTGGGCAACTTGAGGTGGATTATACACCTCAGGTTCTGAGTCAGAGTCTTCTTGCACATCCTCTTCGTTCTCTTCCTCAGAACTCTCCTCGGGGTCTTCCTCTACTGGGACCACAGGGTTCTCTTCTTCAGGTTCAGCTTCAAGCCATCCTCCGTTCCCTTGATCGGGAAAGTACAGGTCACCAGGTAGATGGAATCCAACCATGTTTATCTAAGCGAGAAAAGGGGTGTAAGAGGCATATAATAGATGTATTACTAAAGATATTTATATAATGATCCTTACCAGTTACTTCAATACTTGCGTAGTGCATATCAGCTATATATAACCAAGATAGAATAGAGCTTCGAATAAGTGATCCAACTCCAAGATCACAACCAAACAAGGAACAGGAAGTAAAGCGAAGATCACAGATTCTAAGTCTATAACATCTTAGTCACATATAACCTTAACGCATCCACTCAACAACTATTAACCTACTAGTAAAGACCTTTTTAGTTTTCACATAAGTAATTATAGTACAACAAAATACTCCTATAGTATTTTAAGTTTTTGTTATGTTCTAGTGTTTCATTGTAGTAGAGTTGGTAAGTTTTAGACTTGTTGCAACACCATAACCATTCCTAGGCACATACTAATCACTTCTCGGATAGATATAGTTGATCAGGCTATATCAATCCCAGGCCTGATTATATGTCCCCAAGCCTACTTGTGTTGTTCAACAACCACAATACTTTTGTTCTGTTCTAGTATGACACTGTTCTTAGAATGAATGCATATATGTATACTTTAGTAAAATATTTTATTATTTAAAAATTAGAATCTCTTGGTCAGAGTGTTTTAATCCCGATGTGTTTATAGTTGTATATCTTTTATGGGTTAATATACTTAGTTCACTATAAACAATGCTCTGATACCACTCTGTCCCACCCCCAAACCGAGATGGCAGAAACATTCGGGGGCGGAGGACGTCATGTACAATATCATAACAATGCACAATAGTAAAACAAGCTACAACATCCATTGCATTAATAGAATAGTTAATACATGTGTGTTCTTTGTACAGTTGTAAGACACCAAATATATATATATATATATATATATATATATATATATATATATATATATATATATATATATATAATCAAAATATAAAAGACGAGTCTTGAACATGCTCCGTCTTCTCAAAACCTGATCCAATGTACCTGTCTACTGGTTCCCTGAGAATACAAGTTAATTTGAAAGAGAGTATCAACATTTAAGTTGGTGAGTTCATAAGTATTTACTGTCAAATGTTTGTAGTTGTATCATGAAAATGTTTGTATTTGTCTAGTGAAATGTTTGTATTTGTTTAGTGAAATGTTTGTATACTTCCCAGAAAATCCTATACTTTCTTCTAAAAATGAAAAGTAGTCTTCTACCCAAGACCCAACTGTTTTGTATGTTTGTTCTCTTGTAATAGTGTAAAACGTACGTTTGTACTTGAAATAGTATAAAATGTATGTTTGCACTTGAAATAGTATAAAATGCATGTTTTCCATATTTGTAAACCATCTTTACTAGAAAAATAGTATGCATTTCTCATGTGAGAATATCATTGTATGAATGTAATGGAAAATGAAGGTTCACAGTAGAATTGTATGAAATACACTACTGATGCATTAACTACCTTGTAACCAAACTGGTTAATTAAGGTTAAAATGTGATTAGGTTATAACCATGCTTGATTGACTAGTATAATACACGACGTTCTTTAGGCGTTGAAAATGATATGACATTTGTCACCCGTAGACCTGCAGGTCCCACTGTAGCTAGCAGCAAGGTGTGGGATGGTCAATCCCGTATAGATCTATACACAAACTCACGCTCTCCCTCCAGGAGACTCTGGTTACAAAACGTGACATAACAAGAATATTGCTATGCCATGAAATAGTATCTCACATTTTAGTTATCTTGTTCATGTATAGTATGTAAGTTCCTTTCTGTTCTTGTAAATGAATAGTATACTTTGTAATGAATAGTAATAGTATGTATGTATTGATTCATGTATTGTTTCTCTGTTCTAGAAAATAGTATGTATTGATTCATGTATTGTTCCTCTGTTCTAGCAAATAGTATGTATTGATCCTCTAAACTATACCTATTATAGTTTACTAGTATGTTTGTTTGAACTGTAACTGATTTGGAGAAAAGACTCAATTGCCTAAAATCTGCAACGGAGTTAAGTATGTACTTTGAAAATGGAGTTTAATATTCATGTATATATTTAGCAAGTATAACTATGATTTAGCCGACAGTCGGACTAGTGATCCTACCCTAAGCCTACAACCAAACAAGGAACATGAGTCAAGGTATTTAGCAATAGTGCTAAGTCCGTTAAAGCATACTTCTACATAAATGTATAAATGAATACGATTTTGATAATAAACAGCGATCTAAAATAGTTTGAAAGAGTTGGAAAATGATTTTATCAGCATTTAAAAGCATAAGAAATCCTTTGTTTGTTTGTTTTCACATGTAAATGTTAACACAAATAAATTGTGTTCTACTTGTATTCCCCCCTAAAAGCATTTTAAAAAGGTAAATTGTAGGGGTATAAACTCACCTTAAGTAAGTGATTCGTTTGGGTGTTCGATATAGGATGATTGTTTCCACAAGTTAGATCCTGAGACAAAACAAGTTCTAAAATTCATTTCATGCGATATATTGGCATGAAATTAGTGAATATAACCTCAAAGGTGTTAAGGAAACAACCTAGGATGTAAGAATTACTTACAAAAGAAGTGTTAGAAGCGAAATTGAGTGACTGCTTGGAGTTCACGATTGGGCTTCGGTGTTTACGACCGTAAACGGTTCACGGCCACTTGAAGATTCAAGTGTTTTCGGCTGTAAACCAGGGCCGGTCCAAAGATATAGTGGGCCCAGGGCAAAAAGAAAAAATGGGCCCCTAAAGTTGAAAATAGACAAACCGTTATAAAATTCACTATTAATATTAAAAAGAAAAAATATGACCACAACATTACAAAAACAACTAATTTAAAGAAAAATATTTTTCCTAGCATTTTTAGATAAGTTGATTTTTTTTCTCTATATATACCATATATTATAGGAATTTTGGGCCCCTAAGAGACATGGGCCCTGGGCGACCGCCCGGATTGCCCACCGTCTGGACCGGGCCTGCTGTAAACTCAAGTGTGTGTTCTTGGTGAAACCAAGGAGATTCAAGGGTTTACGGCTCAAGGATCTTGATGAAATGAAGATTACTTGAAGATCCAAGCAAGATCCTAAGAAGATTAAAAGGATGAAGGATGATAGTTGAGAGAGAAATGGTGTTTACGGTTAGGTGTTCTTGAGTGAGGAGGAGTTAGTTTTCGACTGGAACAAGAAGAAGCGAGGAAGTGTTTACGGTCCAGCCCCTATATAGGGTAAAAACTTGATGGGACACCTTCGTTGGATACCACACCGAAGGGATAAGACCGAGGTTTGCGGCTGCGAACCGTTTGCGGTCCGAAGTCTCAAATTATGCGAGGGTTTGCGGCTCGGATGAAGGGTTCTCGGTTCCTATTGTTTTCCTCCTTAAACACACAACAACTTTGAATACAAGGTTGGTACACTTATAACTCATTAATCTAACCAAATTAAGATAATTAAAGAAATAAGTTTGACCTTTATTTGATATTTTTTACTTTCGTTGACCAAGATTGACTTTTACAAGATTTGAAATTTCGGGTTGTCACGATAAACCCCCACACAAATTTCCAAGCACCTCATGCATTTGAAACCCTCACACCTTTTCACCTTCAAAGTAATTAATCACACATCATGAAAAGGTTTTATAACTTATATAATTAATTTAGTAAGCAATTAGTGGATAGTCTACTATAAAAATGTGTCATTCTCTTTGAGTAGATACACAAATACAAATCACATACAAATTTCACAAAGAAAACAAGTTCAAAGGTTTTGTATTGGTTTGAGGGTTTTAGACTATTTTTTTCAGCCATGTTATTATGTTAAAGTCTTTAATTTGTAAGTTTGTTATATACCAATTCTTTTTTTAGATTTTTCTTGGTTGAAGTATTCTTTTAAGACAATCATTGTATGTTGTGGTTGAAACTTTAATGTAAATTAGATTGGATGCATGTTATCAATCATATGTTATGAAAAATGATATAGATAATATTTAATTAATTGTTGTATATATGTTTGTATGTTTGTGTTGCTTCAAAGTAACAATTAATTAAAAGTCATGGATATGCAATATTATCTATAGTATACTTGTAAGTATTTTTTTAGTATATGACTTTATATTTTAATATTTTAGTATATGCAAATTGTCTATCTTATGACTTTATATTTTAGTATATGTTTAACATTTTAATTATAATAATAAGTGTCTTTTAAAAGTTTTCTTTCGTTTATTAATAATAATAAGTGGTTTGAAAACCAATGAACCATAATTTTAATAATAAAATCAAATTATAAAAATTATGGATATGTCATATTATCCATGCAAGTCTTTTGAAATGCAAATTGTCTATCTTATCAGTTTATTTTTTAGTATATGTTTCACATTTTAATAGTAATATTAAGTGTTTCTTAAAAGTCTTCTTTAACTTATTAATAATAATAAGTGGTTTAAATTTAAAGAACAATAAGTTTAAATGATAATAACGTTAATTTATAAATTACATAACGTTAACAACAAATAAATTGTATTTTAAATGAACATCAATATTGAAATTAGAAAATAATCGTATAAGTAAAAATTTAAATTAATCAATCATAACAATTGTTAAAAATAATATTAAATAGCTAATTATATATAATTTTATTAATGAGGAGGTGGGTTGATGTCAATGAATAATAGTGTTCAAAATATTATGTCAAAGTTAATGTCAATAACAAAACCATTTTAAACATATATTTTTCAACATTTTAACAATATATTTTTAACCTACGCTGCGCAACGCGCGGGAATTCGTCTAGTATACTTATAAAGGAAGTATTTTTCCCTTCACCACATTCATTTGAAACTCCCATGATGCATTTTACTCAAACCATATTCATTTGAAACCTCTTATTTGAATGAATACCACTCAAAAGTCTTTTAATAATGATTTACCGTTCAAAGGTTTTATAACTTATGTAATATGTTTAATAAGAAATCAATGGATAGTCTACTATAAAAGGCCAATTTATTTGAGTAGACACACAAATACCAATCACATACAAAATTCACAAAGAAAACAAGTCTAAAGGTTTTTGTGTTGGTTTGAGGGCTTTGAACCATTTTTCGAGCTATGTTATTATGTTAAAGGTTTTAAGTTGTAAGTTTGTTATATATTAATTTTTTTTTCTTGGTTTAAGTATTCTTTTAAAACAATCATTGTATGTTGTGGTTTGAATTTTAATGTAAATTATATTAGATTCATGTTATCGATCATATGTTATGGAATATGATATAGATAATATTTAATTAAATATTGTATATACGTTTGTATGTTTGTGATACTTCAAAGCAATAATTAATTAAAAATCATGAATATGTCATATTATCCATATAAGTCTGTTAAAATGCAAATTGTCTATCTTATCACTTTATATTTTAGTACATGTTTAGCATTTTAAGTATAATAATAAGTGTTTTTTAAAAGTTTTCTTTCACTTATTAATAACAATAAGTGGTTCTAAAATTAATGCGCAATAGTTACAAATAATAAAATCAAATTATAAAAAACATGGATATGTCATATTATCCATGCAAGTCTCTGTTGAAATGTAAATTGTCAATCTTATCACTTTATTATTTAGTATATGTTTCATATTTAAATAATAATATTAAGTGTTTTTTAAAAGTCTTATTTAACTTATTAATAATAATAAGTGGTTTAAAATTAAGGAATGATAATTTTAAATGATAATAACATCAAATTATAAATTACATAACATTAGCTACAAATAAATTGTTTTTTAAATAAACATCATTAATGAAAATAGAAAATAATTGCATAATCTTTATCTTTATCTTTATCTTTATATCTTTTATACTTATAAAGGAAGTATTTTTCCTTTCACCACATTCATTTGAAACTCCCATTATGCATTTTAATCAAACCATATTCATTTGAAACCTCTTATTTGAATGTATACCACTCAAAAGTCTCTTAATAATTATTAATCATTCAAATGTTTTATAACTTATATAATATGTTTAATAAGCAATTAATAGATCGTCTACTATAAAAGGCCAATCTCTTTGAGTAGACACACAAATACCAATCACAAACAAAATTCATAAAGAATACAAGTCTAAAGGTTTTTGTGTTGGTTTGAGGGTTTTGGACAATTTTTCGAGCCATTTTATTATGTTAAAGTCTTTAATTTGTAAGTTTGTTCAATACTAGTTCCTTTTATTATTTTTTTATTATTTTTGGTTTAAGTATTCTTTTAAGACAATCAGTGTATGTTGTGGTTGAAATTCTAATGTAAATTAGATTAGATTCATGTTATCGATCATATGTTATGGAATGTGATATTGATAATATTTAATTAAATATTATATATATGTTTGTATGTTTGTGTTGCTTCAAAACAATAATTAATTAAAAATCATGGATATGTCATATTATCTTTATTATCGATGAAGTCTCTTTTAAAATGCAAATTGTCTATCTTATCCCTTTATATTTTAGTATATGTTTAACATTTTAAGTATAATAATAGGCGTTTTTTAAAAGTTTTCTTTCACTTATTAAAAATAATAAGTGGCTTTAAAATTAACGAACAATAGTTATAAATAATAAAATCAAATTATAAAAATCATGGATATGTCATATTATCCATTCAAGTCTCTTTTGAAATACAAATTGTCAATCTTATCGCTTTATTATTTAGTATATGTTTCATATTTGAATAATAATATTATGTGTTTCTTAAAAGTCTTCTTTAACTTGTTAATAATAATAAGTGGTTTAAAATTAATGAACAATAATTTTAAATGATAATAACATCAAATTATAAATTACATAACGTTAGATACAAATAAATTGTATATTAAGTGAATATCATTAATGAAATTAGAAAATAATTGCATAAGTAAAAATTTAAATTAATCAATCATAAAAATTGTTAAAAATAATACTAAATAGATAATCATATTTAATTTTGTTAATAAGGAAGGTGGGTTGATGTCAATGATTATTATTGTTCAAAATAGTTGAGATTATATATATATATATATATATATATATATATATATATATATATATATATATATATTAGATTAAAAATATTATGTCAAAGTTAATGTCAATAACATAATCATTATAAACATATATTTTTCAATATTATAACAATATATTTTTAACATGCGCCACGCAACGCGTGGAATTCGTCTAGTATAATTATAAAGGAAGGATTTTGCCTTTCACCACATTAATTTGAAACTCCCATTCGTTTTTCCTTTCACCATATTCATTTGAAACTCCCATGACTTTTCAATTTCTTTCTAATAATGATTATAAGTTGGTTAATAAGGTTATATGAATATAAAACTTAAAGTGTAATCATATATAAACTAAATTTCAATATTAAAAGAATATATTTTCTTCTACTTATAAAGTTATGTTTTTAACTTTTAACATATTATACTTAAGTTATTAGGTCTAATATGTTGTTGTTTGAACAATTTGTATAAAATACTTAATTTGTTAATTTAAATATAACCTTACAGGATCAACTTAAATATAAATTTTAGTTCAACTTAAACAACCGAAAGAATATTTTGTAAATAGTTAATAGTGATAAATTGTAGTTCAACTAAACGTGTAATCATAAATAAACTAAATTTCAATACTAAAATAATATTTTTACTTCTACTTAAGTTATGTCTTTAACTTTTAACATATTATACTTAATTTATTAGATTTAATATGTTGTTGTATGTAAACCAATATTAGTTTAAAGCTAAAACTTTTGAAAGGTTTGGACAAAATACTTAAATTGTTAATTTAAATATAACATTATACGGTTAACTTCAATATAAATTTCAGTTTCACTTAAAAAACCCAAAGAATATTTTGTGAATAGTTAAAAGTGATAAATTGTAGTGATAAATGCAAAAACTAAATAGTAATATCAATTTAACTAATATATTTCCTAAAGATATTTTTATAATCGTTAAAAGTTTTAAAATAAGTAGCTTAAAATAACTTAGAATAACAACAGTTAAAAATAACTCTATATAAATGATTATATTGTTACCTTTAAAATAATTTTTTTTGATGTTTTAAATAATTACAATGACAGAAATTAAAAGGTTAAGCAAATAAATTTAAAAAAATTAATTAACAATAACAACAACTATAAACAACATTAAATCATATATATTTAACTTTATTCATGAGTAACCCGCGGTTAGAGGTTAGTCAAAAGATTAAGATTATGCAGTTTTAATAGATGTATATATATTATCATATAATTCAAAATAATCAGTATATTATATCAACTTAGTATACGAATTATTATATTAAATTTAACAACATTATTGTTTTATTTGAAAAAACATATATTTGTAAAGATTTCAGCTATATAGATGCTTCTGCGCAACGCGCGGGCATTCGCCTAGTATACTTATAAAGAAATCATTTTTCCTTTCACGACATTCATTTGAAACTCCCATGACTTTTCAATTTCTTTATAATAATGATTATAAGTTGGTTAATAAGGTTAAATAAATATCTAACCTAAAGTGTAGTCATATATAAACTAAATTTCAATAATAAATGAATATATTTTCTTCTACTTATAAAGTTATGTTTTTAACTTTTAACATATTATACTTAATTTATTAGCTCTAATATGTTGTTGTGTGTAAATCGTTATCATTTTAAAGCTACAACTTTTAAATAATTTGAATAAAATACTTAAATTGTTAATTTAAATATAAAGTTACAGGATCAACTTAAATATAAAAATTAGTTCAACTTAAACAAGCCAAAAAATATTTTGTAAATAGTTAAAAGTGATAAATAGTATTGTCTTTCTAATAATAATTATAAGTTGGTTAATAAGGTTAAATAAGTTTCAAACCTAAAGTGTAATCATAAATAAACTAAATTTATATATTAAAATAAAATTTTTACTTCTACTTATAAAGTTATGTCTTTAACTTTTAACATAATATACTTAATTTATTAGATTTAATATGTTGTTGTATGTAAACCATTATCAATTAAAGCCACAACTTTGAACCGTTCGGACAAAATACTTAAATTGTTAATTTGAATATAACATTACAGGGTCAACTTCAATATAAATTTTAGTTGTACTTAAAAACCCAAAGAATATTTTGTGAATAACGAAAACTGATATTTTGTAGTGCTAAATGCAAAAACTAAGGTGTAATATCAATTTAACTAAAATATTTCCTAAAGATATTTTTATAATCATTAAAAGCTTTCAAATAAGTAACCTAAAATAACTTACAATAACAATAGTTAAAAATAACTCTATATAAAAGATTATATTGTTACCTTTAAAATAATAAAAAACTGTTTGATGTTTTAAATAATTACACCCATAGAAATTAAAACGTTAAGCAAATAAATTTTAAAAAGTTAATTAACAATAACAATAACTATAAATAACATTAAACTGTATATTATTATATCAAATTTAACAACGACATTATTGTTATATTTAAAAAACATATATTTATAAAGATTTCAGCTATATAGATGCTTCTGAGCAACGTGCGGGCATTCGCCTACTCTTTATCTTTATCTTTATCTTTATATCCTTATAAAGGAATCATTTTTCTTTTCACCATATTTATTTGAAACTCCCATGATACATTTTACTTAAACCATATTCATTTGAAACCTCTTATTTGAATGAATACCACTCAAAAGTCTCTTAATAATGATTAACCATTCAAAGGTTTTATAACTTATATAATATGTTTAATAAACAATTAATGGATAGTCTATTATAAAAGACCAATATCTTTGAGTAGACACAAAAATACCAATTACATACAAAATTCATAAAGAAAACAAGTCTAAAGGTTTTTGTGTTGGTTTGAGGGCGTTTGACCATTTTTCGAGCCATGTTATTATGTTAAAGTTTTTAATTTGTAAGTTTGTTATATACTAATTCTTTTTTATATTTTAATTTTCTTGGTTTAAGTATTCTTTTAAGACAATCATTGTATGTTGTGGTTGAAATTTTAATGTAAATTAGATTAGATTCATGTTATCGATCGTATGTTATGGAATGTGATATAGATAATATTTAATTAAATATTATATATATGTTTGTATGTTTGTGTTGCTTCAAAGCCATAATTAATTAAAAATCATAGATATGTCATATATTATCCATATTATCCATGTAAGTCTCTTTTAAAATGAAAATTGTTTATCTTATCACTTTATATTTTAGTATATGTTTAACATTTTAAGTATAATAATAAGTGATTTTTAAAAGTTTTCTTTCACTTATTAATAATAATAATAAGTAGTTTTAAAATTAACTAACAATAGTTATAAATAATAACATCAAATTATAAAAATCATGGATATGTCATATTATCCATACAAGTCTCTTCTGAAATGCAAATTGTCAATCTTATCACTTTATTACAAAAGAGGCATATATAAAAGAGGCATATTTCAAAGCACCACATTCATTTGAAACTTCCATGACTTTTCAATTTCTTTCCAATAATTATTAAAAATTGGTTAATAATCTTAAATAAGTGCTAAAACTAAATTTTAATCTTAAATTAACTAAATTTGAATATTAAACTAACATATTTTACTTCTACTTATAAAATTATATCTTTAACTTTTAACATATTATACTCAACTTATTAGTTTATATATGTTGTTGAATGTGAATTATTGTTATTTTAAAGTCACAGCTTTGAATAGTATAAAATATTTCAATTATTAATTTAAATATAACGTTAAAGGGTTCATTAAGTTAAAATTCAATTAAACTTAAAATAAAATTCAAAGATTATTTTATAAATAGTTAAAATATGTAAATTGTAGTGTAAAATGCAAAAGCTAAACTGTAATCCACAAATAACTAAAAAAATCAAAAACTAATTTTATAATCATTAAAAGTTTCTATATAAGTAGTTTAAACATAACTTACAACAAAAATAGTCAAAAATAACATTATGTAAAAAATTATATTGTTACCTTTAAAAAGAAAAACAATGTGTGATGTTTTCAAATAATTACAATGATAGAAGTTAAAATGTTATGCAAAAAAAAATTTAATTAACAATGACAACAATTATAAATAACATTAAACCACATAGTATTTTTAATTTTTTTATGTGTAACCCGCGAGTAGAACTCATTGAGACGATGGATATTATATAGTTTTAATAGATGTTTACATTGTAATATCACTCAAAATAGTCAATGTTTAATAACAACTTAGTATAAGAATTATTATATCAAAGTTAACAATAACCTCATTGTTATAATTTACAAAAACATATATATTTATAAATATTTCAACTATATACTAATATTCTGCGCAACGCATGGGTATTCGCCTAGTCATACATACTTATAAAGCTAACATTGTTTCTTGAATCTCATGCATTTGAAACCCCCATAAAAATTTGCCAACACCTCATGCATTTGAAAGCCTTACACCCTTTCACCTTCAAAGTAATTAATCACACATAATCCCATTCCAAGAAAATCACATACTCTATAAGTTCAACACCTCATGCATATGAAACCCCCACACCCTTTCACATTCATTATATATGTCGTTATATTAGTACATTTTTCTTACAACAAGTAGTCATTTGGTTGAAGATATTATGATTCAAAAGTTTTCATATAGTTGAAGCATTCACGATCCAAATATGATGATTTGAAGAAATGGGTTATGTCGCATCGATGGTAATTGTAATATGACTTTTTCTTTCAACAAAAACAAATGAAGCGTTTCTATTCTTTCTTTATATTCAATTTCTCATTTGATCTTTATATGTGATTTGTATGTATTACTCAATCTGGAATGTGACTCTCCAAACATCAATGTTTTGCTAGGAATATCTTTCTCATTCTTCTTTTTCAAGAAAAACATTTTGATTGCAGGTTAGTGAAAAATTGTCATTAAGTTTCTATGGTTGAATGGTGTTAAATAAAGAAAGAAGATTCAGAATACGAATATAGGTTTTTTTTTGTTTGAGCAAAGTAGACGAATGTTAGTTTTTTCTTTTGATTTAAACGTATATTTATGTAACATTTTTATTTATATATTCAACCACCCAATGTTCTTATTTATTTGATTGTAGTTTTTCTATTTTGATTATGTTTATTTTCTATTATTTTTTTGTTGGGTTATCCTACACAACATATTTACCAGACAATATTTAAAAGATAACATGATTTTTAACATTTGATATGTAATTATGATGACTTATCATGATATGTTCTTCATATGAAAGTAATTTATCCATATTACTATGACAAGAATTACATATGACATTTACGAAAATATATATTATATGTGATTTGTTTAACATATATATGCACCTATGTATGTTATAAATTTATAATTAAATATCTTTATGTTTAATAATTGAAGGGATTAAAATAATGCATCAAAACCAATTATTTAAACGAATATAATTTAATATAATAATAATAATAATAATAATAATAATAATAATAAATACACATTTCCAAGTAGCGTATTCATTTGAAACTCACACTACAACTCAAGAGTTTTCTAGTTTATGTATATTTATTAGTTACAACTCAATAGTTTTTAACTTATGATTATTAATTAGTAATCACTAATAATTTTTTATTTTCCTTTCCTTTATAAGGTTGTAAAGTTTTGCTCATTAAAAACATTAATGTATTTGAAGAGATTTGTGATTTAAATATGAAAAGTTAATATAAATGTTATAATAAATGTTTTAGTGTTTTTATGTTATTAAAAGTTGTAGTGTTTATTTTTCATATTTTATATTATTCGTTGTATATATATCTTTTTTAACACAAATGTTATAATAGATGTTTATGTATTTTTATGTTACAACAAGTCGTAGTTCATATTTTTGTTCATACATTTTGTTGCCCGTTATATATATATTATCATACGTTTGATATATAATTTACACAATTTTAAACGGTTTATAAAATTATCAAATAATTGTATATATCACAATGACTTAAAAATTAAAACTATAATCATCATACTATATTATAAAGGAAACATTTTTTCTTTCACCACATTCATTTGAAACTCCCAATTTTTCATATTTCCATACAATATGTTTAATTTATTAACTTAAATATGTTTTTAGTTGTAAACATTATCATAAATGGAAGAATTTGTGACTTATCAATATGATATACTTAATTTGTTAACTTCAATATATAGTTAAATAAATAACCTACATTAATATATCAAATAAGCTTAAAAATTTAGTGTAAGATTTAAAACATAAACTAAAATATCAAATAATGTTTAAAAAAAATTCAATACATATTTTTTAACATAGTTAAAAGGAAAACATTAAATATAATATAATAAAAGAACCTAAATTGATGAATCGAATTAACTAAAAGATGTCTAAAAACTATATTCTAACAATTTATTTTTAACCTGCGCCGCGCAACGCTTGGGAATTCGTCTAGTATACTTATAAAGGAAGCATTTTTCCTTTCACCATATTCATTTGAAACTCTCATGATGCATTTTACTCAAACCATATTTATTTGAAACCTCTCATTTGAATGAATACCACTCAAAAGTCTCTTAATAATGATTAATCATTCAAAGGTTT
The DNA here is from genome assembly GCF_052849685.1 of Lactuca virosa. Taxonomy (NCBI): domain Eukaryota; kingdom Viridiplantae; phylum Streptophyta; class Magnoliopsida; order Asterales; family Asteraceae; genus Lactuca; species Lactuca virosa. The sequence goes on from NC_136428.1 coordinate 289,239,998, forward strand.
TATAACTTATATAATATGCTTAATAAGTAACTAATTGATAATCTGCTATAAAGGCCAATCTCTTTGAGTAGACACACAAATACCAATGACATACAAAATTTACAAAGAAAACAAGTCTAAAGGTTTTTGTGTTGGTTTGAGGGCTTTGGACCAATTTTCGAGCCATGTTTTTATGTTAAAATTTTTTAATTTGTAAGTTTGTTATATTTTAATTCTTTATTTTATTTTATTTTTCTTGGTTTAAGTATTCTTTTAAGACAATCATTGTATGTTGTGGTTGGAATTTTAATGTAAATTAGATTAAATTCATGTTATCGATCATATGTTATGGAATGTGATATAGATAATATTTAATTAAATATTGCATATATGTTTGTATGTTTGTAATGCTTCAAAGCAATAATTAATTAAAAATCATGGATATGTCATATTATCCATATTATCCATGTAAGTCTCTTTTAACATTCAAATTGTTTATCTTATCACTTTATATTTTAGTATATATTTAACATTTTAAGTATAATAATAAGTGTTTTTTAAAAGTTTTCTTTCACTTACTAATAATAATAATAAGCGGTTCTAAAATTAACGAACAATAGTTATAAATAATAAAATCAAATTATAAAATCATGGATATTGCATATTATCAATGCAAGTCTCTTTTGAAATGCGAATTGTTAATCTTATCACTTTATTATTTAGTATATGTTTCATATTTGAATAATAATATTAAGTGTTTATTAAAAATCTTCTTAAACTTATTTATAATAATAAGTGGTTTAAAATTAATTAACAATAATTTTAAATGATAATAACATCAAATTATAAATTACATAACGTTAACTACAAATAAATTGTATTTTAAATAAACATCATTAATGAAATTAGAAAATAATTGCCTAAGTAAAAAATTTTAATTAATCAATCATAACACTTCTAAAAAATCATACTATATATAATTATATTTAATTCTATTAGTGAGGATGGTGGGTTGATGTCAATGAATATTATTGTTCAAAATAGTTGAGAATATATATATATATATATATATATATATATATATATATATATATATAGATATATATATATATATATATATATATATATATATATATATATATATTAGTGAAAAAATATTATCTTAAAGTTAATGTCAATAACATAACCATTAGAAACATATATTTTTCAATATTCTAACAATATATTTTTAACCTGCGCTGCACAATGCGTGAGAATTCGTCTAGTCTATATCTATATCTATATCTATATCATACATACTTATAAAGCTAACATTTTTTCTTGAATCTCGTGCATTTGTAAATTTTATAACATTTATTGTAAAGTTTTGCTCATTAAAAACATTAATGTATTTGAAGAGATTTGTGATTTAAATATGAAAAGTTAATATAAATGTTATAATAAATGTTTTAGTGTTTTTATGTTATTAAAAGTTGTAGTGTTTATTTTTCATATTTTATATTATTCGTTGTATATATATCTTTTTTAACACAAATGTTATAATAAATGTTTATGTATTTTTATGTTACAACAAGTCGTAGTTCATATTTTTGTTCATACATTTTGTTACCCGTTATATATATATATATATATATATATATATATATATATATATATATATATATATATATATATATATATATATATATATATATATATTATCATACGTTTGATATATAATTTACACAATTTTAAACGGTTTATAAAATTATCAAATAATTGTATATATCACAATGACTTAAAAATTAAAACTATAATCATCATACTATATTATAAAGGAAACATTTTTTCTTTCACCACATTCATTTGAAACTCCCAATTTTTCATATTTCCATACAATATGCTTAATTTATTAACTTAAATATGCTTTTAGTTGTAAACATTATCATAAATGGAAGAATTTGTGACTTATCAATATGATATACTTAATTTGTTAACTTCAATATATAGTTAAATAAATAACCTACATTAATATATCAAATAAGCTTAAAAATTTAGTGTAAGATTTAAAACCTAAACTAAAATATCAAATAATGTTTAAAAAAAATTCAATACATATTTTTTAACATAGTTAAAAGGAAAACATTAAATATAATATAATAAAAGAACCTAAATTGATGAATCGAATTAACTAAAAGGTGTCTAAAAACTATATTCTAACAATTTATTTTTAACCTGCGCCGCGCAACGCGTGGGAATTCGTCTAGTATACTTATAAAGGAAGCATTTTTCCTTTCACCATATTCATTTGAAACTCTCATGATGCATTTTACTCAAACCATATTTATTTGAAACCTCTCATTTGAATGAATACCACTCAAAAGTCTCTTAATAATGATTAACCATTCAAAGGTTTTATAACTTATATAATATGTTTAATAAGCAACTAATTGATAATCTGCTATAAAGGCCAATCTCTTTGAGTAGACACACAAATACCAATGACATACAAAATTTACAAAGAAAACAAGTCTAAAGGTTTTTGTGTTGGTTTGAGGGCTTTGGACCAATTTTCGAGCCATGTTTTTATGTTAAAATTTTTTAATTTGTAAGTTTGTTATATTTTAATTCTTTATTTTATTTTATTTTTCTTGGTTTAAGTATTCTTTTAAGACAATCATTTTATGTTGTGGTTGGAATTTTAATGTAAATTAGATTATATTCATGTTATCGATCATATGTTATGGAATGTGATATAGATAATATTTAATTAAATATTGTATATATGTTTGTGTGTTTGTATTGCTTCAAAGCAATAATTAATTAAAAATCATGGATATGTCATATTATCCATATTATCCATGTAAGTCTCTTTTAACATGCAAATTGTTTATCTTATCACTTTATATTTTAGTATATATTTAACATTTTAAGTATAATAATAAGTGTTTTTTAAAAGTTTTCTTTCACTTACTAATAATAATAATAAGCGGTTCTAAAATTAACGAACAATAGTTATAAATAATAAAATCAAATTATAAAATCATGGATATTGCATATTATCAATGCAAGTCTCTTTTGAAATGCGAATTGTTAATCTTATCACTTTATTATTTAGTATATGTTTCATATTTGAATAATAATATTAAGTGTTTCTTAAAAATCTTCTTTAACTTATTTATAATAATAAGTGGTTTAAAATTAATTAACAATAATTTTAAATGATAATAACATCAAATTATAAATTACATAACGTTAACTACAAATAAATTGTATTTTAAATGAACATCATTAATGAAATTAGAAAATAATTGCATAAGTAAAAAATTTTAATTAATCAATCATAACACTTCTAAAAAATCATACTATATATAATTATATTTAATTCTATTAGTGAGGATGGTGGGTTGATGTCAATGAATATTATATATATATATATATATATATATATATATATATATATATATATATATATATATATATATATTAGTCTAAAAATATTATCTTAAAGTTAATGTCAATAACATAACCATTATAAACATATATTTTTCAATATTCTAACAATATATTTTTAACCTGCGCTGCGCAATGCGTGAGAATTCGTCTAGTCTATATCTATATCTATATCTATAGCATACATACTTATAAAGCTAGCATTTTTTCTTGAATCTCGTGCATTTGAAACCCTCTTTTTTTAACTTCCTCAAACCACATTCATTTGAAACCCCCTTTTTTAACTAATGCAACTCAAAAATTTTCTTAATTATGATTTAACAGTCAAAAGTTTTATAACTTATATTATGTTTAATTAGAATTTTGTGAAAAGTTACTATAAAAAGGCCAATCTTTTGGGAAGACATGCATACAAATCATATATAAATTTCAGAAAGAAAACAAACTTAAAGGTTTTTGTGTTGGGTTGAGGTCTTATGACCACTTTTGGAGATATGCTATTATATTAGAGCTTTTAATTTGTAAGTTTGTTATTCTAATTCATTTTTATATTTTCTTCGTTTTTGGATTATTGTAATACAGTCGTTATATATTGTGGTTTAATCGTTAATATATTGATCATATGTTATATAGGGTGATGTCGAAAATATTTAATTAAATATTTTAAATATGTTTTTTTGTTTTGTAATTGTACCCGTTTCAAAAAGATAATTAATTAAAACTCATAAATATGTTATACTTCCATCTCTCTCTCTCTCTCTCTCTCTCTCTCTCTCCCCCCCCCTCTATATATATATATATATATATATATATATATATATATATATATATTATAATAGAAGTCAAAACATTTCAACCAAAATTTATTTAAAATCTAATATTTCAAATGTTTTTTAATAATGATTGTAAAAATTTCAACATGTGTTACTTAATTGATTGATTAATAAAAATATTAATGTTTTGAAACTCCTAACTCTTAAACTTATATTATTTAATTTGTTAGTTAACTAAAATATTTTTCCTACATAAAGATAACATTTTTTATGTTTGGTTACTCATATTTGTTTATGTAATTAGAAAACAAGGTGTACATAGAATGACTACTTCAATTCCACATAGGAATCGTTACCACTAGAGAGGTATGTTGTCTTTAACCGATGGTAGGAGATCCACATACCCTTTTTAATTATTTATATTAATGCTTAGTAATATCTATTTTATATTCCTATTCATATTAATTTTTTAGGTACAAATTAAGGAAGAGGATTCTCGGCGCACCAACATAAAGTCAAACGTACGCCTTGCAAAATATGTAATTAAAATTAAATATCATATTTACTAATCGACTTATTTTAAAACTCTTGATGACATTTATGTATAATGATATATTTTGTATGACTTCATTCTTAATTTCAATGTTTAATATTTGAAGGTTCATATATGAAACCTTGGATGTTTTGGTGTAATATAAATAGTGTAATACAAAGTTTATTAGTTCAATATTGTTTATTAATAGCTCATTCAAAACAACTTATTTCTTATTTTATCCAGAAAATATTATCGGACATAAGAAAAGTAGATTATATTAATGTTATACAAAAACCTATAATATATATTGGATATTACAAAAGTAAAAGTAACGTTTATAAGGTATGGACTATATTAGCTAGTATCAAAATATAAGTTGATGGATTTTTATGTTATTTGATAATTCGGTTAATGCCCAAAACATGACTAAAAAATAAATTTCAACATATTTCTATCTTTTTCCCATAATTATTTTAACCACTTAAATGCATTCTTGCGCAACGCATAACAAATAAACAATAGAAAATCAACCAACTCAAGGAGATATAAATAACATTACCTCCAAGAACCCAATTATGACTAGTTGCATTGGAGTGCAGAAACCTTGGATGAACCCTTAAATGATGTATACCACCTGTAGATATGATAAATATGTCAGGTTAAGGATTTGTTCTAAAAAATCTTAAACTTTTCACGAGTGAACTGAAGTACAAAAACAGTAAACAATTAGAGACTGAGAGGTGCAACATGAAAGTTTGCGAGAATTTTGAGATAAACATTATACTTTCTTCATGTTATTCCCTTACTTTTCCTTCATAAACACATTCACAATAACCTTAATCAAAGTTTTGGTTAGATTAATTAAGTTTAAAAATGATCAACTGATAAACTTGAATACTAATAATTGCAAGTAGCCAAGTAACTATAATAATTCCTAGAAAAAACACTAAAACCCTTAAATAGGCAATGAAAACATCAAAGGCGCGCAACAAGTTTTTACATACCTGACGGTGCATCCTAACCACCACCGGAAGATCCAGAAGATCCGGAACCTCCTTTGAAAGTGGCAGCTTTCCAAAACTGCTTACATTTCAGTTCCGATGAAACAATATTTGCCTTGGAATTTTGCAATGCAGCATCCTTAGGCGGCAAACAATCTAGAAAACCTTCAGGAAGAGTCACACCATTAGCAGATTTATGCTTTTTGTTACTATGAACTTCACCAACACCTCTCGAAATCCTAGACCTCTTGCTGTTTCTAATTTCAATATCAGTCACCGGAACGCCCGAAACATCCTTCGTTTTCGTGTTGTTACTTTCCTCACCGTTCGATTCCTTTAGGATTTCCTGCTTAACTTTAAGGCCGGCCATTGCCGGAACGACGTTCCTAGAAACAAAATCAGAGTAGCAGTGGCAAAGATGACAAAATGAGCTTACCTTTCCCAACCCTCCAGCTTCCTTTTTAAGTGAACTTTAGTGCTTTAAATGTGGTCGTCCAGTGGTTGTTATGATTCTTTCATTTTTATTTCCTTTATAAATAAACTCTGGAACAATGCGTAGTAGCAGTAGAGAGATGACAAAAGGAGCTTACCTTTCCCAAACCTCCAGCTTCCATTTTAAATGAACTTTTAGTGCTTTAAATGTGGTCGTCCAGTGGTTGTTACAATTCTTTCGTTTTTATTTCCTTCATAAATAAACTCTGGAACAATGTGTAGTAGCAGTCGCAGATGACAAAAGGAGCTTACCTTTCCCAACTCTCCAGCTTCCTTTTTAAATGTACTTTTAGTGCTTTAAATGTGGTTGTCGAGTGGTTGTTACGATTCTTTCGTTTTTATTTCCTTCATAAATAAACTCTGGAACAATGCGTAGTAGCAGTCGCAGAGATGACAAAGGACTTTTGACTCGTAGCTTCTTGTAAAATATAGTTTTAAAATGTGTTTGGATTAAGTTTTGACGGAGGAAATGCCAAAAAGCCAAAACTTACCAAAAGTCACAAATCATAGCTTTTAAAATCTCTCCTTTTTCTTCTTGCCAAAAAAATCATTTTAAAACGACTTTTAGATTTACAGATTTACAAAACACCTTTTCAAACTTTTAGCTTTTTGAAAAAACCAAAAGTCCAAACTTTTTGAAAAAACCAAAAGTCCAAAAAGTCAGTTTAAGAGATTAAAAAAGATTAAACATTAAAGTATAAATAAAAAATATTTTTTAATGTACAACTTTAAAATAAGAAAGGAAGAAATATATTTATTGCAATTTAATATCATATATATTATATATAATACTTTACATATATAAATATATGACTTTAATTTTAAAAATTGAAAAAAAACAAAAAATTGACAAGTGGATAATATTTATTTCAAAAATACGAATCACAAGTGTCAAAACTCATTTATTAATGAGGATAAACAAAGTATTTGATTTTTTTCATTTTAATTTGTCCTAATATAAATATAATAGCTACTAAATAACAAAAAAAATATAAAGAAAAAATATGGACAGAAAGTACAAATATTTATATAATTTTCTTATTTACTTTGAATGAAAATAAATATTTTTAGTGAAACCATACTCTACAAAAATTAAAATATAAAACAAAAATAACAAACAAAAAAACTCAAACACTAAAATTGAAATATACTATAATATATTCATACTTTACTCTTTTTGGAAAAATCAAGAAAACAGTTATGAAATTGATGAAAAAGAAAAAGAAAAAAGGAAAAAAAAATAAAAAATGCAAACAAAAAATTAAAAAAATAATAAAACAAATTATAAAATATTAAAAAATTAAAAAATTAAAATGAGTGGAAAATTTTAAAACATATAATTCAATATAAACTTTAAACTAAGTATTATTTTAAATAAAAAAACATGAACCATAACCACATTAAATTAAAAAAAAAACATTATTACTTGAATTCAAATAAGGAAAATTAAAGAAAAAAAGGTGACATAATTTATTGAATTGAAGTTGAATTACTTCAATCTAAATAAATAAAAACATTAGAAAAATCATAAATAACTAAAATTGTATGGTTTATGCTCCTAAGTTTGTGAGAATTTTAATGTTGATATATTTTATTAGTATTAAATTAAAAGCATTTTTAGTTCTAGTTGTAACATTTTTTTTTTCTTCAGGTGTAAACCTTTAGTGAAAGTAATCAAATTAATCTTCAATAAAAGATAAGTTTATATTTATAAACAGATTTCATATATTTTATTAGGAAATGTTAATATATATTAAAAAAAATTGTATATTATATTTTTTCATATATAATAAACAAATCCTTATTTTCTATAGCACACCCATTAATTTTTATTAGTACCTATATATCTTAGTAAATTACCTCAAATGTATATATATTTAAGGGAGGTAATAAAATTAAATATATTTTAAAATAAATAAAAAGAAATTACATAATTATTAATATTTGACATAAATGGTTTGATTTGAGAAAAGTTTAATTAATAAATAAAGAATAAAAGAAAATATAGTGTAATACATTAAAATTATTAGCATGCGGAAGCTTCATTCATATGCACATGTTTGAATGTAAGATGTGTCGATGGAGACACTAGTTTATAACACATCTCTCGATGTAAGATGTGTGGATGTAGACACTACCACTTATAATACACTAGTCGAATGCTCGCGCGTTCCGCAGAAGCAGTTGTATACCTGAAATCTTTACAAATATATGTTTTTTTAAATAAAACAATAATATTATTGTTAAATTTGATATAATAATTCATATACTAAATTGATATAATATATTGATTATTTTGAATTATATGATAAAATATATATATATATATATATATATATATATATATATATATATATATATATATATATATATATATATATATATATATTAAAACTACATAATCTCAATATTTTGAATGACCTCTACCAGCGGGTTACTCATGAATAAAATTAAATATAATATATGGTTTAATGTTATTTATAGTTGTTGTTACTGTTAGTTAATTTTTTAAAATTTATTTGCTTAACGTTTTAATTTATATTATTATAATTATTTAAAACATCAAACAATTTTTTTTATTTTAAATGTAACAATATAATCATTTATATAGAGTTATTTTTAACTATTGTTATTGTTATTGTAAGTTATTTTAAGCTACTTATTTGAAAACTTTTAACGATTATAAAAATATTTTTAGGAAATATTTTAGTTAAATTGATATTGCAATTTAGTTTTTGCATTTAGCACTACAATTTATCACTTTTAACTAATCACAAAATATTCTTTGGTTTTTTTAAGTGGAACTGAAATTTATATTGAAGTTGACCCTCTAATGTTATATTTAAATTAACAATTTAATTATTTTGTCCAAACTGTTCAAAATTTGTAGCTTTAAACTGATAATGGTTTACATATAACAACATATTAAATCTAATAAATTAAGTATAATATGTTAAAGTTAAAGACATAACTTTAAAGTAAAAATATTATTTTAATATTGAAATTTAGTTTATTTATGATTACACTTTAGGTTTGATACTTATTTAACCTTATTAACCAAATTATAATCATTCTTAGAAATACACTACAATCTATCACTTTTAACTATTTACAAAATATTTTTTGGGTTCTTTAAGTTGAACTAAAATTTATATTTAAGTTGATCCTCTAAGGTTGTATTTAAATTAACAATTTAAGTATTTTATACAAGTTGTTCAAAAGTTATAGATTTAAAATATTAATGGTTTGCATACAACAACATATTAGACCTAATAAATTAAGTATAATATGTTAAAAGTTAAAAATACAACTTTATAAGTAGAAGAAAATATATTATTTTAATATAGTAATTTAGTTTATATATGATTACACTTTAGGGTTGATATTTATTTAACCTTATTAACCAACATATAATCATTATTAGAAAGAAATTGAAAAGTTATGGGAGTTTCAAATGAATGTGGTGAAAGGAAAAAATGCATGGGAGTTTCAAAAGAATGTGGTGCAAGGAAAAATACTTCCTTTATAAGTATACTAGGCGAATATCCGCGCGTTGCGCAGAAATACCTATATAGTTGAAACCTTTATAAATATATGTTTTTTAAAATATAACAATAACTTTCTTGTTAAATTCGATATAATAATTCGTATATGGTTTAATGTTATTTATAGTTTTTGTTATTGTTAATTAAAATTTTAAAATTTATTTGCTTAACGTTTTAATTTCTATCATTTTAATTATTTAAAACATCAAAAATTTGTTTTTGATTTTAAAGGTAACAATATAATCATTTATATAGAGTTATTTTTAACTATTGTTATTGTAAGTTATTATCTGAGTAAATTACACGAATCGTCCCTCATGCAGGTGCCAAAATGCATGTTTTGTCCCTATTTTCAAAAATTAACTCGGACCGTCCCTCCTATTGTTAAAAGTTGCACAGTACATCCCTCGTTAGTTTAAATTTGCAAGTTTCATCCCTTTTGATACATAAAAAGACTATAATACCCTTTTTCTTTTCTTTTCATTTATTTTGAACATTTTTAATTATTAAAATTATTTTAATTATTTGCCCTCATTATTTTTAATTACTAAAAATTATTTTAGTTATTTTTCTATTTTGTGGAATAAGAACTGACCACCACCACCACCGGTAATCTACGCCACCACCATAAAATGGAGCACCACCACCACTTCTCACCGGAAAATGTAGCACCACCGCTACCCCTCATTTCACCCAACCCACTCTTTCGTTAATGTTAACATGTTTCACTAAAAATAACTACAAACCACCACCTCATTCACCAAACCAACAACGTATACTCAACCCACCATCGAACCAGGCACATTTACTGTTAACACCACCACCATCCTCCATCGGAAAACCCACCTGCAAAACAGGAAAGAATAAACAGGGTAAATTAGGAAGTAGGTAAATTAGGAAGTAAGATTCAGGGAGATGGAAAATCTGATTTGATACAAAACTGATTGAAAGAAAACGATTTAGGGTTCTTAAATTGAAAGCAAACCTGATTCACTGAACTTGCAAATCTGATTCATTACAGAGGGAGATGAAAAGAGGGGGTTGTAAGTATGCACTTCGTTCGATCGGTGAACCACCATCGCCAACTGTGAGCCGCCATCGTCACCGGCGCGCTGCCATTGTCACATCATCTAGGGTTCGCATCATTGTGTTATCACAGAGGAGGACTGTCAATGGAGACGATTTTGATTCGATCCGACCTGCTTCTCCGATATCAATGTCCCTCTTATCCGATCTTCCATGATGAACTTGTACCTGGTTCGATGACCTGATTTCGATGATGACATAATGAAAAGGGGAAATGGAAGAGGGAGGGTGGGTTGAGTTGTGGTGGGTAATGATTTGATAGCATCGCTGGAGTGGCCGAAGAGGCGGAGATGTCCTGAAGTCGTCGAAGCCGGCGATGATACTGGAGGAGGTGGAGATGACTGAAGAAGAAATTGTTTGAAGAGGACGGCGTGCTTAGGGTTTAAGGATCTTTATTTAATATCTTTGATAAATGGAAATAAAGAATTATTTTAATAATAAACAAATCAATAAATTATTAGTAAATAAAAAATAAATCAAAAAAGAAATAAATAAGGGTAAAATTGTCTTTTTATGTCTCGAGGGATGAAGCGTATAAGTTTTAAAGTAACGACGGACGGTCCGAGTTAATTTTTGAAAATAGGGACTGGACGTGTATTTTGGCACCTGCACGAGGGACGATTCGTGTAATTTACTCTTATTATTTTAAGCTACTTATTTGAAAACTTTTAACGATTATAAAAAGATCTTTAGGAAATATATTAGTTAAGTTTAGATTGCAATTTAGTTTTTGCATTTAGCACTACAATTTATCACTTTTAACCATTCACAAAATATTCTTTGGGTTTTTTTAAGTGGAACTGAAATTTATATTTAAGTTGACACTTTAATGTTATATTTAAATTACCAATTTAAGTATTTTGTCAAAACTATTCAAAAGTTGTAGCTTTAAACTGATAATGGTTTACATACAACAACATATTAAATCAAATAAATTAAGTATAATATGTTAAAAGTTAAAGACAAAACACTATATGTAGAAGAAAATATATTATTTATGATTACACTTTACGTTTGATATTTATTTAACCTTGTTAACCAACTTATAATCATTATTAGAAAAACACTACAATTTATCACTTTAAACTATTTACAAAATATTCTTTGGGTTGTTTAAGTTAAACTAAAATTTATATTTAAGTTGATCATGTAATTTTATATTTAAATTAATAATTGAAGTATTTTATGTAAATTGTTCAAAAGTTGTAGCTTTAAAATGATAATGGTTTACATCCACCAATATATTAAAACTAATAAATGAAGTATAATATGTTAAAAGTTAAAAAACATAATTTATAAGTAGAAGTAAAGATATTCTTTTAATAATGAAATTTAGTTTATATATGATTACACTTTAGGTTTGATATTTATATAACCTTATTAACCAACTTATAATAATTATTAGAGAGAAATTGAAAAGTCATGCGAGTTTCAAATGAATGTGGTGAAAGGAAAATGCATGGGGGTTTCAAATGAATATAGTGAAGAGGAAAATGCTTCCTTTATAAGTATTTGTTATGCAGTTAAAAGTAAAATTATATACAAAAATTATGTTGTTGTCTTTAAAAACAAAAATAATGTTTGATGTTTTAAATAATTACAATGATAGAAATTAAAATCTTAAGCAAATAAACTTTTTAAAATTAATTAATCATAAGAACAACTATACATATCATTAAATTATATATTATATTTAATTTCATTCATAAGTAACGTGCAGGTAGACGTCATTAAGACACTTAAGATTATTCAATTTTAAAAGATATCTACATTATCATATAATCCAAAACAAACAATGTTTCTACCAACTTATTATAAGATTTATTATATAAAAGCTAATAACAATGTCATTGATATATTTAAAAAACATATATTTGTAAAAATTTCAAATATATTGTTGTATTCTGTGCAACGTGCGAATATTCGCCTAGTTTTTTATATAAAAAGATGTCAAATAAAGTTCATAAAAAAGATTATATATATATATATATATATATATATATATATATATATATATATATATATATATATAAATGATGACAAATTGTGTTCACAAATAGTATAAATATTTAGACACTTGATATAATGATGTATATGTATATATAATTTTTTTCAAATGTGTATAATACATTACAAAATAAAGTGTTAAGCAAAATAGTATAAAATGAAGTTTTGTACGCAAAACAATGATTAGGTATATATTTATTGATAATAATATGAATATGTATCCTTGTATTTACCAAACCATAATATATATATATATATATATATATATATATATATATATATTTTGTTGATTAAATATATAGAATGTATATTTAAGGAATGACCTAAAGACACGGACTACGTGAACAAAAAATGATTTAATTTCGTTAGAAACAAAATACGGTAAAAGCGAGTTTATTGTGGTTATTGGTTGATTTCATTTCGTTAGAAACAAAATATAATTTAATTTCGTTAGAAACAAAATAACTGATTTATTTGTATATTTGTGTTTCAAAGTTTGTAATTATTGGTTGATTTCATATTGGCTGAAATTTGGATGTTTTTCAAAACACAACTGTTACATTGTCCGATTTTCGTCAGAAAATTTGTATTACAACTTAAAGTCCAAGTATATGAAACTTTACAATTTTAGTGTTGTTTAAAAGTTTGATTAAATTTCTTGAACGACTTCAACGAATTAGCCAAATAAACTTTTCATTAAAATTTAGGTACTTAAGCACAAACACACGCACACAATTATGGGTCTGATAATTACGAGAACCTTTATATGATATTGATACTCTTTATCCATTAAGAACATTAAAACTTAGTAAAATCCCTATGTGCTATCACTGTTAATCTGAAAGGAGCATGAAACTTATTGGTATAGATCTATACGGCTTGACAACCCCTCATATGGTTGCTAGCGACAACCGCCGTTTGACGAGTAAAAACAGGCGTAATTGTTCGTTCTCTTCATACTTTCACAACGTCGATGAAGCGTTAGTGATGATTTAGGCACATCTGTTCATTGTGCTCTTCAGAGGCTTTCTCGTCCGTAGGTCGGTTATAGGCTCATTATAAAACCCGTAAATTCATTCTAGACGTGCAAGAATAAAACGAGAATGACTTATTCAAGTGGTTAAGTGTCAAATATTGATTTAATTAAACAAATAATGTAATGACCCAATTTTCAAAAGAAAATTTTCATTTTTAAATAGTCAAAACATTTCCAATAAACCACAAATCTCAAGAACAAATGTTTTCAAATTCATAACATCAACAATTTTATTTCAAATATCAAAGTGTCCCATTAAATCAAATGCGGGGGAGTGCATGCCGCGCCATCAAGCCTTGCCCTTGCCCTTAGGCTCAGAAGTACATGAAACAAATCAACAAATTGTAAGCTAATGCTTAGTGAGTTCCCAAGAGCATATCCCACACAATCCACATAATCACATAATCCATATTAGCTCTAAAAGCTACATAAACCATACAAGTTATGCATACAACATATAGGGATGTCGTGGGCTCCCCACAGGGTCTTACTCCAGGATGCCATGGGCTCCCCACATGGTCTTACACCTAAGTGCCATGAGCTCCCCCATGGTCTTTAATAGGAAAGCCATGGGCTCTCCACATGGTTTTACATCCAAGTGTCATGGGCTCTCCCGTGGTCTTTAATAGGAAAGCCATGGGTTCTCCACATGGTCTTACATCCAAGTGCCATGGGCTCTCCCATGGTCTTCTATACAAGCATACCACATATACAACTAGCATACCTCCTAGCACATAACCAGCTAACATGCCGCATAACACTACTTCAACTAGTGTACCACATATCATAAAATGGGCCGGCCTTGGTGCCTTCGACCCATTTGTATGGTAAGAAGACTCACCTCTCAAGAATGCTGAACTGATAAGATAGGATCAGATAAGTCTTAACGCCCAACTCCAAATCAACTGCCTATAACCATCATGTGATTAATTTGTCAAAATCCCGAAATACCATAAATACCCTCAAAGTCAAACTTGGTCAACCCTGGTCAAAGTCCAAGTCAACAGTCAAGGTCAACAGTCCATGTTGACCCCAACTCGTCGAGTGCATCTAACAACTCGTCGAGTTCCTTCAGAGTCCAGAAACCGGGACAAACCCTAGCCAACTCGCCGAGTTGTCTCATCAACTTGACGAGTTCACTCAATATCCAGTAGACGGGGAAACTCGATCCAACTCGTCGAGTTGCCAGGGAAACTCGTCGAGTTTTCCCCCTGTTTGCTTATTCTGATTATACGTTGATTGCATGGACTCTAGGGCTTAGATCTGAAACCAAAAGGTGTCTAGAAGGATAAAGTTCCAACTTTATCCTCTAGAACCACTCTGAATGCTCTAAATCCCTTAACAGAGGTTGGAAAGCTCAAAAGCTTAGCAATGTGGTTCAAGACTCTAGGGATCTGGAATCCCTCCTTTCCAGAAGAGGTTCTAATCCTCAAAACGTTCCAAAAATGGAGACTTTATGGACATGCATGTTATAATGTATGTCTTGAAGTCAAAATGGCCAAAGAGGGAAAATATACCCTAAAATCCATGCATGGCATCCATGCTTGACCAAAAGCTAGATCTAGCCCACCATGGGACCATTTTGCCCTGGAGATTCATAAAGTTGCTAACTTTATGAACCTCATGCATGCAATCGACAAGAATGATAGGAAATGAAGAGTAAACTCAAGATCTAGTCATACTATAAGATAAAAATCGAATCTTGAATGCTTACAATAGTCCACAAGATGGTCAAGCTCAAGAGTGAGGGCTTTGTTTGCTGGATCTTCTCCTTCTTCTCACTATCTTCTTCTTCTTAAGCTCCAAAAGTCACTCTAGCTCACAATATGAGAGAAAATGGAGATTAGGGTTTATCAGTGGCGTTCTTAGAGCTTCGAGGCTGATGAAAGGTCAGCCTCAAGGTTTTAAGGAGATTATATAGGGTGCAAACCCTAAATTTTAGGGTTTTCCTTTACATCACCTACTCGTCGAGTCGGGCCTTCCAACTCGCCGAGTAGGTCCTAAATCCTGCGTCCCACAAATGATCTTTACTCAACGATTTGGAGCTCCCCAAATCTCCCCCACTTGAACTAGACTTCGTCCTCGAAGTCTGCTGATGCGAACAAATCCGGGTAGTGCTCTCGCATCTCCTCCTCCGGCTCCCATGTCCATTCAGAGCCTCTTCGGTGCTGCCATTGCACCTTTATTAACTTCACCTACTTGTTCCGAAGAACCTTGGTCTTCCTATCCAAAATCGCAACGGGCCTCTCAATGTAGTTCAGGATCTCGTCCACTTGACTGTCGTCCAACGAAACAACCGCGGCCTCGTCTGTGACACACTTCCGAAGTTGGGACACGTGGAAGGTATTGTATATCTGGCTAAGCTCGTCCAACAGATCCAAGCAATAGGCCACCTTGCCCACCCGGGCAGTAATCTTGAACGGTACAATATATCGGGGCCCTAGCTTGCCCCTCTTCCGGAATCTAATGACACCCTTCCATGGTGACACTTTCAGCAAGACAAAATCACCCACCTGGAACTCAAGATCCGATCAGCGCCGATCATCATAGCTTTTCTGAAGGCTCTGTGCAACTCGTAACCTATCACGCACCTGCCAAATCAGAATCAACTCAGTAGTCTTGATCACTACCTCGGTGCTCCTCATGACTCGGTGCCCTACCTCACCCCAACAAACAAGGGTCCTACACCTCTGACCATACAACATCTCAAACGGTGGTCGGTCGATACTAGCATGATAACTTGTTGTATGAAAACTCTGCTAGTGGGAGGTATGTGTCCCAACTCCCTCTAAAGTCCAACACGCATGCCCGAAGCATATCCTTGAGTGTTTGGATCGTCCTCTCACTCTGGCTGTCTGTCTGGGGGTGGTATGTTGTGCTGAAAAGTAACTGAGTGCCCAGTTCCTCGTGGAACTTCTTTTAAAATCAAGATGTAAATCGAACCTCCCGGGCAGAGACTACTGACACTGGCACTCCGTGCCTAGCTACTACCTCTCGCACGTAAATATCCGCTAATTTCTCAGCAGAGATGCTCTCGGAGATCGAAATAAAGTGGGCACTCTTCGTCAATCTGCCCATGATAACCCATATAACATCCACACCCCTCATTGTCCTTGGTAACTTTGTGATGAAGTCCATGGTGATCTCTTCCTATTTCCACATGGGAATGGGTAGCGGCTAAACCTTGCCATGAGGCCGCTGATGTTCGGCCTTGACCTTCCTGCAGGTCAAGCACCGCTCCACAAACCAGGCGATCTCCCGCTTCATGCAGGGCCACCAGTAACTCAGTCTCAGGTCTCTATATATCTTTGTAGCCCCCGGGTGAATAGAGAACTTGGATTTGTGTACCTCCTCCAGGATCTTCTGTCTCACACCCCCGGTTACCGGTACCCACACCCGACCACACTATGTCAGAAGACCTCGACTATCTCAAACAAACAAGGGAAATTGACCCCGAATCCGCTCTATCTTCCAGTTCTCTTTCTTCAAACCCTCTACCTGAGCCTCCTTGATCATATCCAACAATAGAGAGATTAGCGTCATCCTCAAGCAAACGTTCCCAATTGGGGAACCCGCAGTCTTGCGGCTTAAAGAATCGGCCACCACGTTGGCCTTCCCTGGATGGTATAAGTGTTGGATAAGGTGTCTAAGTCCATAACTATATTTGGTATGTACTTAATCCGAGAGTAGCATGGTCCATTTGGGTTGCACTTCACCGGGACAATTTGTAGGATGGACTTTTGAGAAGAGGATAATTATGATTTATTAATATATTATAAGTTATAATATATTAATATGAAATCATATTATTTAATTAGTATTGATCAAGAATTAATTTGGAATTAATTTTGTGATAAAAAAGAGACTAATTAAATATGTAGGGATTGATTGTGTGAATCATTCATTCTTATAAAGTGGGCTAATGATCCATGATTCCTTATGTTGGGCTAAACCCATGTGGTGACCCATGGATACTCCATGGAGGTTAAAACCCATGGAGCATGAGGAATTTGGAAAGTCATGCACATTAGGGTTTGCATGGTGTAACCCTAATGTAGCCACACTATATAAGAAGCCCTTTGGTTCATGAAATCGGCACCTAGGGTTCTTGTAAGAGTGCTAGCCGATTTTGAGTGCATATTATATCCTCTCTAGTTCTTCCATTTGTTGGTGGTGACTTGTGATTCCACTTGAGGCATTCACATTATCAGTCTGTCTAATCATTATGCTTGGTGGAAGAATTATTGTGATGTTATTAATGTATCTCACAGAATACATGGAACAATGACTCTTGACGTCTATAACGTTTTGTACAATTATCAATCATGTCAGATGTTTCGTCAAGTAAATTACATATTCATTTATAACAGTAGAACCTAGTTCAAAACTGTTCAAACATTAGAAGAAATCAAGGTCAAAGAGAGTCACAATGTGTGCTCTAAGAGGCCTATAATTCAGAAAAGGGAAATGCATCATAACTCCAAGAAATCAAGAAAGTGACAATATGATATATCTTGTTTATATTGTAGTGAAACTAGATACTAGAAGAGGAACTACTCCTCTTATCTCACTGAGTTGAGGGAAGTCTGGTATGACCAACACTTTAGGTATCTATATGATAGAATTATCTTTTCCAACATACACTTATGTATTAATACTGCATGCAACATTAATATTTAATGCTATGTTAGATGTTCCGAAGAAGTAAGCAACTGATTACAAACATATTGGTATTCCATGTTACAAGTCTAACAATTTGTTATTATCGATATTGCTAGAAGTTTTGACTAGAAAATAGTTTGTATTTCATTATAAACAATATATTATCAAGGAAAAATTCTCCACATGTAACACCACAAGAGTTAGTTTAAAGAAATTGAATTCCCAACCTCACGCCCCACATAGATAAAAAAAATCCAATGCATCAACCCAACTATGTTAGATATAACACGCAAGATTTTTTATTTAAATATATTATTTACATCGTCCCATTTCAGTGATCTTTCTTGTATTACTTATTGTTTAACATACAATTAGCCATACATCAATTTCGTGTTTGCTCGTACCCCTCTCTCTTCTCACCATATGACCATTCTAGGCCTACATTTTCCTTCTCATATGCTGATAAACTTGCGACTCTCCTCAAACCCTCACCAAAGAAAAGTCACAATCAAACAATCCCATAAATAAAAGTTGTTTTTCTTAAATCACAACCAAAAAAATAAATAAATAACAAACTTAGACCATCGACATCCATACAATGCCACTGTGCTTTTAATTGTTCCACATCAACTTTTCTAATAACACCTACATCGGTGCAATACCAATACTCTTTGATGATAGACCTCACTGCCACATCAACAACTATTTAATTAATCCAAAAAATCTTAATATAATATATAAATGTTTATAATTTAAAAATAAAAAATATTATATTATAAATAATTTGTATAATATATATGATATTATAAATAATATATATATATATATATATATATATATATATATATATATATATATATATATATATATATATATATATATATATATAAGTTTCATTTGGGTCACGACTTCTACTTTGTGTGTAAATCTTCATATTCTAATAAAAGAATAGTTTTATTCCCCTTTTGTCATGTGTTACCCTATTAAGCCTCGTAATTAATATCATGTCACTTGTCAACCTATTGATTCTCCATTTCAAATTTCAAATTTTAAGTTTCTCTCTCTAATTACATTAAATTAATAACATTAGAATAAAAATTAAAATATTATTAATACAAATTATAAGATGATATAATTTCACGTATTTATTTAAATCAACGATTATAATATCATATAACTAAAATATATCTCTTAATTAATAATTTATTTAAAATAATTTACTTAAAATAATTGATTAATAATTTTGAGGTTTAACTATGAAGTTTAATTAATTTTTTAACTGTGATTCCCACGGGTTATAAACTCGTAATATGTATATATAATAAATCTCCCTTCTCCCAATCCAAATAAAAGAAAACCTTTATTCTCCTTTTGTCATGTGTCATCATATTAGATCTCCTAATTAATGTAATGTCACTTTTCAACCTATTGATTCTCCATTTTAAATTTCAAATTTTAAATTTCCACTCTAATTACACTAAATTAATAACATTAGAATAAAAATCAAAATAAAATTAATACATATTATTAGGTCACGTATTTATTTAAATCAACGACTATAGTTTTATATAATTAAAAAAAATATCTCTTACTTTATAATTTATTTAAAATAACTGATTAGTAATTTTGAGTTTTTACTATGAAAGTTTACTTAATAACTAATAACATTAAATTAATAACATCAGAATAAAAATAACTAATTACACTAAATTAATAACTAATAACACTAAAATTTTATTTAAAATAACTAATTACACTAAATTAATAACATTAGAATAAAAATCAAAATAAAATTAATACATATTATTACGTCACGTATTTATTTAAATCAACGACTATAGTTTTATATAATTAAAAAAATATCTCTTACTTAATAATTTATTTAAAATAATTGATTAGTAATTTTGACTTTTTATTATGATAACGAAAGAATAATGTTTTCTTCTTCAAGCATTTAAACTCTTGGAATAGATTGGTATACGTGGCATTTCATTTGCATTTGCAAGCATTGTGTGTGCTTTTAGGTAATGTAGCAACACCCTAAACTTCCTTGGGAACACTGATAAACATCACAAATGTGTATGATTCGATATGCTAATTGTACACCATGGACTACCACTAGCGTCCACGAGGGGCTTCCACTATCGCCAATTTAAAGAGGCATCACCATCACTTTCTTGTTACCGTTCGTTACACAATTAACTCAATTTTGTAAAAAAAAAAAGCTTCATGTAGTATGCAGGCGCACACACACATACACACACACACACACATATATATATATATATATATATATATATATATATATATATATATATCCAATGCTAAACGATATGTGTTAATAGTTTTTTTTTTTCAGAAAAGCTTCTAGAGGCAACTAAGAATTTTGCACAAATAATTTACTACTTCTAAACAGTTATCCATAATACGTGCTCATATTCCATGACTCGTGACCGTCAATGCCTGTCTGAAATCACCTCTCAAAATCATTATCTTTCCACCAAATGGGAGCATCACCCCAGTTATATCTTTTATTGTACGGTCAACCGCCTCCAACGCATGTCTTTTAGCCA
This sequence comes from Lactuca virosa, assembly GCF_052849685.1. Taxonomy (NCBI): domain Eukaryota; kingdom Viridiplantae; phylum Streptophyta; class Magnoliopsida; order Asterales; family Asteraceae; genus Lactuca; species Lactuca virosa. The sequence continues at coordinate 289,261,119 of NC_136428.1, forward strand.
TCGGCACTTCGTCCGATATGATTATTTTTGCAGTCCGTAATAGTTGATAACTACCCCTTTGTCTTGTAATCTTGTTGATTGAATTATTTTCAATACGAATGGAAAATAAGTAAAAATCATTGCTTTGGATGAGGTAAGGTATTTTTCGGGCATTCAGGACCCTTCTGGACTATATTAACGAATTTACTAAATTATTCTGATGCAAATATGTTGTCAACGGATTAATAAGCAATAAATAGAAGCATTACTACTTATTTTGCATAAAAATTTGTAACTGCAAAAAATAGCAACCTACTTTGCAAAAAATACAAATATTGTCAAATAACACCCTACTTTGCATTGGTTAAAAAAACTATTGAATTAGACAAATAATAATAAAAAATAGTTAAATAGAAAGCCTACAACTTGACATGGAAAACAAATGAAGATATCAACCTATTAATTGATATATCAGCAAACAGTTTAGCAAAATAACAAATCTACTTTGTATTTTTTCGATTTCCTTAGACATCGTTTATTTATACTTTTTAATAGCAAATTAAAAGCTTTTTCTTGATGGGGATTTTTAATCATTTTTAAATTAGAAAGAACTTCATGTCATTTTTTTTATTGAAAAGCACTTCTATGTTTTGTTAATAAAAAAGTTCAAGTTAGGACCACAATTGCTAACCTATTATCAGACTATTTTAAACCTACTATACATGCGACACACATTTTAGGTAGTATGCAAACAATAAAACATTACCCTTTAAGCCATCCTTAACAATTAACAATAGCTTAACACAAATTTGACAATAGACTGTCAAAGTATTACAAAAATAGTAAAAAGTAACTCCAATATGTTAACATAAAGTTAGATATGCTATAACAAGTTAAAGAAAACTGACCAAAACATTCAGCATATTTTGAAAAATATACACCAATGGTCATTTTATTTGCATAGTATTCGGCTCTATAGTTTAGAAGGTAACTTTACCCCTATAAACCACCAAGATTGGGTCAACTCCACCATTCAAGATCCAACTAACCGGTAAAAATCGGCTCAATAGAAGGTGGTTCATGTTGTCCCCAACCAAGATTGATAACCTCATAAACCAAGACAACACATCAAACAGTGCAAAATACATACAATAATCATAAATTTGGACAAAATGGTGTAAACATTACTTGTCAATGTTTTCCTGGTTCATGTTCGCACCTGATTCAAAAAGGTATAATCAGCTTAAGTTTTTTGCGCAAAATACGAACCAAGTTTCAATAAGATAAACTTACTTCAACTAAGTTTAAATAATAACAATCGATTTTCATTTTTTTTGTCTTATTCTTTCCATACTTGCACTAATAGCTACTCTATAGAAATTCACTTTTTTTCCTCTTTCGAATAGTAACAAACTTTCCTTATTACTTATTTTTCATTTTTTTGACCTGCAGTTTATGGTACCTTTATAATAGCAATATGCAGATATACTTCTATATATTGATGTTACGTTACTATTACCTGAGTTCATCCAAAGGAGTGGTGAGGATACTACAATTATTACTACAAGGATATTATCTTCTTCTCTCCCCACTGATCATTAGCCAAACTATCAATGTGTGCCCTTTCAAAGTGCATTATATCCATTTATCTTATGTTGTGACACCAATCCTTCACCTCTTATGCCAATCCATGAAATTAATAATTCATTCATATTCTCATGGTATCTCTATTACCAAGATTTCCACATATACACTATATAATATATTTTCCATTCCCGTGCTATCTACAATTCGAGATTACTGGCATATTGTTTCGTTACAATCATGTGGTATCTCCAATCTGAAACTACCATCGTATGATTTCGTTCTTTTGGTATCTCCAATCCGAGACTACCACCGTATCGTTTCGTTCCTGTGGTATCATTACAAATATATGTTTTTTAAAATATAACAATAATGTTGTTGTTAAATTTGATATAATAATTTGTATACTAATGATATATAATATATTGATTATTTTGAATTATATGATAATATATACATCTATTAAAACGGCATAATCTCAATTTTTTGAATGACCTCTACCTGTGGGTTACTCATGAATAAAATTACATATAATATATGGTTTAATGTTATTTATAGTTGTTGTTATTGTTAATTAATTTTTTAAAATTTATTTGCTTATCGTTTTAATTTCTATCATTGTAATTATTTAAAACATCAAACAATTGTTTTTGATTTTAAATGTAACAATATAATCATTTATATAGAGTTATTTTTAACTACTATTATTGTAAGTTATTTTAAGCTACTTATTTGAAAACTTTTAACGATTATAAAAATATCTTTAGGAAATATTATAGTTAAACTGATATTACAATTTAGTTTCTGTATTTAGCACTACAATTTATCACTTTTAACTATTCACAAAATATTCTTTGGGTTTTTTAAGTGGAAGTGAAATTTATATTGAAGTTGACCCGGTAATGTTATATTTAAATTAACAATTTAAGTATTTTGTCCAAACTGTTCAAAAGTTGTAGCTTTAAACTGATAATGGTTTACATACAACAACATATTAAATCTAATAAATTAAGTATAATATGTTAAAAGTCAAAGACATAACTTTATAAGTAGAAGTAAATATATTATTTTAATATTAAAATTTAGTTTATTTATGATTACACTTTAGGTTTGATACTTATTTAACCTTATTAACCAAATCATAATCATTATTAGATAGACACTACAATTTATCACTTTTAACTATTTACAAAATATTATTCAGGTTGTTTAAGTTGAACTAAAATGAATGGGAGTTTCAAACTTAAAGGAAGCATTTTTCCTTTCACCACATTCATTTGAAACTCCCATTCATTTTTCATTTCACCACATTCATTTGAAATTCCCATGACTTTTCAATTTCTTTCTAATAATAATTATAAGTTGGTTAATAAGATTAAATAAATATTAAACCTAAAGTGTAATCATATATAAACTAAATTTCAATATTAAAAGAATATCTTTAATCTACTTATAAAGTTATGTTTTTTAATTTTTAACATATTATATATAATTTATTAGTTTTAATATATTTTAGGATATAAACTATTATCATTTTAAAGTTAGAACTTTCGAACAATTTATATAAAATACTTAAATTATAAATTTAAATATAACATTAAAAGATCAACTTAAATATAAATTTATTTTAACTTAAACAACCCAAAGAATATTTTGTAAATAGTTAAAAGTGATAAATTGTAGTGTCTTTCTAATAATGATTATAAGTTGGTTAATAAGGTTAAATAAATATCAAACTTAAAGTGTAATCACAAATATACTAAATTTCAATATTAAAATAATATCCTTATCTCTACTTATAAAGTTATGTCTTTAACTTTGAACATATTATACTTAATTTATTAGATTTAATATGTTGTTGTTGTTGGGTTTTGAGCATTCTAACACTCCTAAGTGTACATGCAACCCTAAATACCTTGGATCTATGTTTTCTCTATTATACATGCAAATATGAATATTCCAAGGTATTACCTTATCTAGCATACAATCTTTGATACTTGGGTAATAAAACAAGTTAGAAGACATACCTTTTTATATAACTTGATTCCTTGATGCTTAAGAGCCGAGTGCCCCAAGTGTGACACCTCAAATGGTTCACAAAACATCAAAATACACTTGGAATAACTTAGAGAGAAATGAACACTTCATGAAATCGGCTAGCCCTCACCATACACACATAGTCTCTCATGGTGGGCCGATTTTGGGAAGAATAAGATGCTTATATACTGTGTCACAATTAGGGTTACATCATGTAAACCCTAATTGTCATGGCCTTTCATTTCCATGATCCATGGGTACAAAAACACCATGTAGCATCCATGGAGCATCCTATGGGTTTTAGCCCAACTTGATAATCCATGGAGCATTAGCCCACTATACAAGTATGGATGATTTACACAATCAACCCATATATTTAATTAGTCTCCTTTTGATCACTTAATTAATTCCAAATTAATTCTTGATCAATACTAATTAAATAATCTTATTAATATATTAGAACTTATAATATATTAGCAAACCTTAAGTGGTATTTCTCTCATTTTAGTCTATCCAAATGCATGATGCCATGCAACCCAAATGGACCATGCCGAGTCGGGTCAAGTACATACCAATTATAGTTATGGACTTAGACACTAATCCAACAGTCTCCCACTTGGATAAGTCTAAAACTATTATTAAGTATGACTTCAAGAACCGACTGGCAATCGTAGCTCTTTAAGCCGTTGTCGAACTTTGATCTCGTCAATGACTTGTCCATTAGATAAGGGATCATATATTCCTCCATTCTAGATATCATATGGACTGAGACATGGATTATACATCATTCTCTCTATCCATTTGTTGTTTACCGATTTCCGATTCATGATGACTGACTGATTGAACAGATCAAATCAGTCCTGGCTTGGCCAAGCACTCACATGTATCATCATTAAATCATCGAGGGGCCCACAGATATCGCTTTTTATCCCGAAGGTAAAAGGAATGGATAAACTTCGACTCATATGGCTTGTTCTACTACTTGTTGAATTATACACAAAGGCACGTTTCATAACATCGAGTTACCAATGCGTTTTCATGCGATCAATGTATAACCAACTCATAGTAACAACTCATATCTCTAGGCTTGAAGAATATAAGATGTTATCGTCTCATGATCACTCGTGATAAAATCCATGAAGTGATTCCAATGAGCGAGGGTTGAATCCAATACTCAGAACTTATGAGCACTCATGAGTGTTGTAGCACCACTTTGTCCAACATCTGAGACCTCTACAAGCCAACCCATGACAATCTTGATTCATATCTACTTCCAACATATGACCGACTATGGATGGTTTGAATAAATTAGTCAATCAGGAAGGATGACCTAGTTATTATGGAAGTCAAAACATGCAAAGTGAAACACAAGAATAATCGAATCCACTATGGTCTCAGAACTTATGAATATAAATAAAACATCTTTTATTTATCACCATATTGATTACCCATCATTCATTGCATACTGTTTCAAACTATCAAATTTATACTTGAATTAAAACAATAGTTGTCCCATGCTCCAAGCATGTACACTATGTTTTTCTAAACACTAGTCATGCCATACACCAGGTATGCATACTAAGTTTGTCTATGATCTTTACTTTGTGAAATAGATAGATTGAACATAATTCCAAAGTTTCTCATTTCACAATCCTAATTCCTTACTGCAAATGCAAGAATTTCAAATTCCTGTCATTTACCTAAATCTGTTAGATTCTAAATTTATATGCATTGGTCCTCTTGTAATGATTATGCACAAAGTCACAAAGACTTGTCAACATACATTACAGAGTATTCCCATGGAGATCAATTCCATGGAAACATCCTTCTTGCATTAAGTTTTTCTAATCTTACACAAATTTAATAACTTCCACCTATGGGAACAACTCCATATTCCCATTTTGACTATTACTCTTGAACAAGAGTTGCCTCTTTTAAGAATATGTCAATATGGTCTTTCCAAAATTAACATTATACTTCAAACTGTCCCTGAGCAACCAATCTTTGGTAAACCTTAGATTGTCCTCGACAATTGCTTAATACTTTTAGTCATATCCAATTCTAGACCTTTTCCTTTCTTAATGCCCCAGGCATTTGGAAAATTTTAGAAAGCATGAATATTATAGCACATGCAATCGATCCTATATCCGAAGCATATGGGACATGATTCATGATGTCTCACATAAAGACATGATACTAGACCAGTCTTTTTGCTACAATATTTCTATTTGCCAAGTTCTCATAATTCAGATTTTGAAAAGGGATGTCGTAATCATTATCGAATTTTAAAACGCAAATAATGGACCCATATATAGAATTTCCTTATGTTGAGCCATTCCAACACAAAATTCATATATATCCTTGACTAAAGATGATTAAAACCTCAATCTAAGCTTTTAGAATTGAAATGAAGTATAATTTCCTCTCCCTTAATTATAGCAAAACAACTTTTCAACCCCTGCAACTTCACGAATTGAAACTTTTGTTTTCTATAATTAACATTGCTATCTTGCAATACTAATAATTATCATGCTCCTACTAACATGATGATTATTAGCATAACACTTATGCTCCCACTAGCTTTGACATGTACTCAGAAATCAGCTGAACTTCTAGAAATCAATACTTTATTGACTTTCTTACCAAAGTTCAGACTTCTCATACAAGATGCTTTGATAAAAACTTTATCAAAAACATACACCTTTCCTTAGATAGCATGCATGTGTGTCTAAACAATTTCAGAAATATGAAAAGGGATGCCGTAATCATAGTCTCAATTGTTTAGAGCTTTGTCATTTCTCACAAGTCCTTGTTAGTGTGCCGGTTAACCACACATGCTCCACTAACGACTTTGAGAATGCAAATATCACAATTGCTATCTAGTTAAAATCTACTTAGTGAAAGTGTTTCCTCACCATCATTTCCATGAATCGGAGAGAAACTTTATGACACTTAGATTTTATGGTGTATGTGTTCTTATCCATGTGGATTTGTCAAAACCATAATCACAAGAGAAGGATAATGACAAATCCAAACTCATATGGACTGAACTCAATCTGAATTTCTAGCCACCTGGCAGCTCAAGGGCCTGCCATTGCTTCCAAGTTGTTATGCAACCAATTGAGAACTCTAAGAACTCATATGCAAAGCCAAATTTAACTGGAATGGGCACAGAAATAGAAATATGTCAACACGATAGGTTCTAAACCTCACGTCGTGTGCTAGTGTTAAACTACATGTTTTTATTCTTGATTAAACCTTGAAGCTTTCAGAATCTCTAAGACTCCCACTCTCCTCTTGACATATAAGACTATCTTGCCAAATATTCAAGAGATAGTGCATATTCTTTATCAAGACAAACACTTCACACACTTGGCCCAAGTTGGTCTTTGTTTAACCCAAAACATCACAACTTACCAATTTCAAATGTACAAGAGTAGGACACTTTTACTCTTACATTTGACAAGTGTTTTAAACCTTTCTTTAAGATATGTCACTCAACTTACAGTCTTGGAGTATGACTCTAAGACTTGTTTTGGAACAAAGTATGACTCATCTTCTTGATTTAACCATTCCAACAATTCAAGATTCCTCTTCTTAGTCATAAGAATGCACTAAGATGTCTTTAGAGGACCAATTGTGACATGGTTTCTTAATCATTAAGATGAACACAAGACATGATACTAAAGTACTCTCCCATCTTTTTAGATTTGAGAAACTTTTATCCTTCTGCCTAATTTGATTCTTCTCATTCGACACTATTCCAATGTTTTAGAATTATACTTGTAAGTATAACCAAATTTACTAAACTTTAGTAAATCACGACGAATAGTCTTATCGATCTTTTATGGTGGACTTGATCAGTGCACAAGAATGTGTACTCGATCCCTTAGTCCTTCACTAGACTCACATATACATGCGAACAAGGAACTAGTCTTAATTCTCCAAAGCTGAAAGTTTTCATTCATCATATTGTACAACTTGTATGATTCCAAGTTTCTATCCAACTGAAAACTTGGTTGATGAGAATCTTTCCTTATTTGGTAAATTATGACACTACCACAAACGACAGAATCAAATTCATTTTCCAATGTTGCTATCAATGAAATCATATAAACAACAATTTTTCACAAGTGCCATTGTAAGGATACTTAAAATAAATAAAATTAAAACTTTTCTTTTATTTTAAAACTTTGCGGAAAAACTTATCCTTACAATGCAGATGCATATGAAAACTATGTTGTTATTTATTCCTAAGCAATCTATCATAACTCTTAAGCAGTAGCTCAAAATTCTGATCACTAAACCATGCGATCGAAATCCATCTTCGCGATCAGAATCAGCTCACTCTTCTTTAAGCTTCCACTCCTTTCTTTGATTCTTAAAACTTCAACATGTGACCCAGTCACATCATGTAATAAGAATCTCCAAAATAGGAGCTTAATAGAGTTAGATAGTGGACTTACCTGAAGTAGAGTCAAACTTTTTGACCAACCTTATCATCTTTCAGGTAAATAGGGCAGCTTTGCAACCAATGCCCCTTCCTTTAGCAATATAAACATATGGACCTTTTGGGAATGGTACATGAGACTGTCTCAGACTTAGCCTTTCTCTTTACCATCTGGTCAACCAAGTTAACTATGGCCGATCCCTTTCCATTGGGAAGAGAAAGTTTTTCTGGATTTTCAATGTTACCATTGTCAATGTCCATGGATGTTTGGGAAGTTGATCTTCTAATCAAATTTGCTTTACCAGTGCTCCAAGTCATTGCTGATTCAGCTGCACCTAGCAAATAGATAAGATCATTAAGGGTCATGTCATAGTCTGTTTCATAGTAGTCCCAAAGGAAACTCACTATGTGACTTAGAAAGTGATTGAACAACCAACTTTCTCAAGACTTTGACACCCAACTCTCCCGGCTTGTCAATATGTGACTTCATCTCCAAGATGCGGTCACACATAGACCTTGCTTGCCAATAGGGCTTGAGTGACCTTGAACTTGTGGGTTAGGGAGAATAATTGGAGGAAGTGGAGAAAGTGAAGTTCCAAGAGATTTGGGAAGATCATAGATGTCTGAACTAGACATCTTTTGGGAGATATTCAAGATAGTTGATCTAAAGTCCTTAATGTAACACCCAATATGAAATATTAAGGCTAGGACCCAATACTATACTTTTATAACTTGGAAGAGGGATGCTGTAATCCAAACTATAAAATATTTGAAGGTAGGCGAATGACGATTCACCAATTTCCACCATGAAAACGAAATAATTTAAATTAGGTTTTACTTGGATTTGAAACTCCTAGATCTTTTGAGATTCATTGAACTGTTCAATGGCATGTTTCAATCTCGATTGTGCCCTCTCAAGTTTTGGGACTGGGATGCCGAGGAGCACAAAACAAGGTGTGAATAACCATGCAAATATACTTGGTACCCTTAATATATACCCCTCACTCGATGTGCCGGTTAACCACACGCACTCCACCGATACTATGATAAACATTAAGTTACCCTTTGCCTCCCTTGTTAAATCAAGCTAGTGTGCCGGTTAACCACACGCGCTCCACTAACCGACTTAAGCAAAGTGCAAAGTGTAATTTCATGGGTTAGCACCAAATTCACATTTTCCTAAGTAACTAAGATTGGGAATTTATAAAAGTTTAGTTACTTAGTATTTATCATTAATACTTTTAATGAAGGGAGAATTCTAGTCCTTGTCCTACCCGTTCGGCTAACGACCCTCCACCAGTCAAGGAAGCGGTGGGTGAGAGTGGACACTCATTAAACTACCATTTTATAGGCAGTAACCTTATACCCCCCTTATAGACCGGCTTCGTGAATGAGGCCTACTAATGGTAAGACGACTTGCTCTTATACATATATATATATATATAAATATTATTAACTTATAATATTATAAAGTATAACGGTTGAATTTTAACTTTTTTAAAATTCTAAGGGCTTAACTTGAAATTAAAGTATTCGTAAGGAAAACTTTTCAAATTCCAAAACTTGAGGGCAGGTTTTGAAACTATTCAAAACTATTCAATTCCATAACTTATGTGTTTAAAATAGTTTTAATCCAAAAACTCTTCAAGTTCCATAACTTAAGAACAAGTTATGGAAGACTTCAAACTATTAAAAGAATAAGACTTGTCTTTATTCATAACTTATGAAATATTTATGAGTTTTATGAAACTTTAATGTGACATTTCATGTAACTTGAGGACAAGTTACAAAAACACATTTTAGAATCAACTCTTAGATTAAAATGGATTGAAAACACATAATCAATTAACTTTTCTATTAATCTAAGCAACTTATATGAACACAGATAATTCACATCAAACTTTTTCATGTAATTAGCATAACTTTTAAACTAATACAATGCATGAATCTATTGACAGTTATCTTTGAAATTGGATTAGCTTGAACATTACCACATCAAAAACAGGTTTATAAGTTGAAAAACAGCTTAGGGTAATGTTCCTAGTCCAATTCCATCCAAAACAGTCGAATATATGATGTCTGGGGGTCCAACTCGTCGAGTACATGAACCAACTCGCCGAGTTGGATGAGTTTTGCCTTGGACTCGGCGAGTCTGCTGTTCAGACAGCAAAAAACTTCGATTTTTCAGCAATTTTAGCAAGTATAACAAGAAAACAAGCCTAGGCTCTGATACCACTGTTGGGTTTTGAGCATTCTAACACTCCTAAGTGTACATGCAACCCTAAATACCTTGGATCTATGTTTTCTCTATTATACATGCAAATATGAATATTCCAAGGTATTACCTTATCTAGCATACAATCTTTGATACTTGGGTAATAAAACAAGTTAGAAGACATACCTTTTTATATAACTTGATTCCTTAATGCTTAAGAGCCGAGTGCCCCAAGTGTGACACCTCAAATGGTTCACACAACATCAAAATACACTTGGAATAACTTAGATAGAAATGAACACTTCATGAAATCGGCTAGCCCTCACCATACACACATAGTCTCTCATGGTGGGCCGATTTTGGGAAGAATAAGATGCTTATTTAGTGTGTCACAATTAGGGTTACATCATGTAAACCCTAATTGTCATGGCCTTTCATTTCCATGATCCATGGGTACAAAAACACCATGTAGCATCCATGAAGCATCCTATGGGTTTTAGCCCAACTTGATAATCCATGGAGCATTAGCCCACTATACAAGTATGGATGATTTACACAATTAACCCATATATTTAATTAGTCTCCTTTTGATCACTTAATTAATTCCAAATTAATTCTTGATCAATACTAATTAAATAATATTATTAATATATTAGAACCTATAATATATTAGCAAACCTTAAGTGTTATTCTCTCATTTTAGTCTATCCAAATGCATGATGCCATGCAACCCAAATGGACCATGCCGAGTCGGGTCAAGTACATACCAATTATAGTTATGGACTTAGACACTAATCCAACAGTTGTATGTAAACCATTATCAGTTTAAAGCTACAACTTTTGAATAGTTTGGACAAAATACTTAAATTGTTAATTTAAATATAACATTACAGTGTCAACTTAAATATAAATTCCAGTTCCGCTTAAAAAACCCAATGAATATTTTGTGAATAGTTAAAAGTGATAAATTGTAGTGGTAAATACAAAACTAAATTATAATCTCAATTTAATAAAAATATTTCCTAAAGATATTTTTATAATCGTTAAAAGTTTTCAAATAAGTAGCTTAAAATAAATTACAATATAAATAGTTAAAAATAATTGTATATAAATGATTATATTGATACCTTTAAGATCAAAAAACAATGTTTGATGCTTTAAATAATTATAATGATTGAAATTAAAACGTTAAGCAAATAAATTTAAAAAAATTAATTATAAATAACAACAACTATAAATAACATTAAACCATATATTATATTTAATTTTATTTATGAGTAACTCGCGGATAAAATTCATTCAAACGGTTGAGATTATTCAGTTATAATAGATGTATATATTATCTTATAATTCAAAATAATCAATATATTATATCAATTTAGTATATGAATTATTATATCAAATTTAACAACAACGTTATTGTTATATTTAAAAAAACATATATTTGTAAAGATTTCAACTGTATAGGTGTTTCTGCGCAACGCGTGGGCATTCGCCTAGTAACTTATAATGGAAACATTTTTCCTTTCACCACATTCGTTTGAAACTCCCATTCATTTTTCCTTTCACCACATTCATTTGAAACTCCCATGACTTTTCAATTTCTTTCTAATAATGATTATAAGTTGGTTAATAAGGTTAAATAAATATAAAACCTAAAGTGTAATCATATATAAACTAAATTTCAATATTAAAAGAATATATTTTCTTCTACTTATAAAGTTATGTTTTTAACTTTTAACATACTATACTGAATTTATTAGGTCTAATATGTTGTTGTATGTAAACCATTATCATTTTAAAGCTACAAATTTTGAACAATTTGTATAAAATACTTAAATTGTTAATTTAAATATAACCTTACAGGATCAACTTAAATATAAATTTAAGTTCAACTTAAACAACCTAAATAATATTTTGTAAATAGTTAAAAGTGATAACTTGTAGTGTCTTTCTAATAATGATTATGAGTTGGTTAATAAGGTTAAATAAGTATCAAACCTAAAGTGTAATCATAAATAAACTAAATTTTAATATTAAAATAATATATCAACTTCTACTTATAAAGTTATGTCTTTAACTTTTAACATATTATACTTAATTTATTAGATTTAATATGTTGTTGTATGTAAACCATTATCAGTTTAAAGCTACAACTTTTGAACAGTTTGGACAAAATACTTAAATTGTTAATTTAAATATAACATTACAGTGTCAACTTCAATATAAATTTCACTTCCACTTAAAAAACCCAAAGAATGTTTTGTGAATAGTTAAAAGTGATAAATTGTAGTACTAAATGCAGAAACTAAATTGTAATATCAGTTTAACTAAAATATTTTCTAAAGATATTCTTATAATCGTTAAAAGTTTTCAAATAAGTAGCTTAAAATAACTTACAATAACAGTAGTTAAAAATAACTCTATATAAATGGTTATATTGTTACCTTTAAAAAAAATTGTTTGATGTTTTAAATAATTACAATGATAGAAATTAAAACGATAAACAAATAAATTTTAAAAAATTAATTAACAATAATAACAACTATAAATAACATTAAACTATATATTATATGTAATTTTATTCATGGGTAACCCACAGGTAGAGGTCATTCAAAAGATTGAGATTATGCAGTTTTAATAGATGTATATATTATCATATAATTCAAAATAATCAATATATTATATATCCTTAGTATACAAATTATTATATCAAATTTAACAACAACATTATTGTTATATTTTAAAAAACATATATTTGTAAATATTTCAGCTATATAGATGTTTATGCGCAACGCGCGAGTATTCGCCTAGTATACTTGTAAAAGAAGCATTTTTACTTACACCACATGCATTTGAAACCTCTATGGCTTTTCAATTTCTTTCTAATAATTATTATAAATTTGTTAATAATGTTAAATTAATGCAAAAAACTAAATTCTAATCATAAATTAACTAAATTAAAATATTCAAATATCATATTTTACTTCTATTTATAAAATTATAAAATTATGACTTTAACTTTTTAGCATATTATAATTAACTTATTAGTTTAGATATGTTGTCGTATGTGAACAAATATCATTTTAAAGTCACAACGTTTATATAACTTATAATTTTTTGTAAAATAATTAAATTATTAATTTCAATATAATGTTAAACGGTTAACTTAAATCAAAATTTCAGTTAAACTAGAAAAAATCAAGGCTATTTTATAAATAGTTAAAAGTTATAAATTATAGTGTTAAACCTAAATTGTAATCCGAAATTAACAAAAAAAAACCATGAAACTATTTGTATAATCATTAAGAATTTTCAAATAAGAAGCTTAAAAATAACTTATAATAAAAATAGTTAAAAGTAATATTATATAAGAAATTATAATGTTATTTTTTAAAATAAAACACAATATTTGTTGTTTTAAAGAATTACAACCAAAGAAGCTAACAATATTCATCAAATAAATTTTAAAAAAGCTATATTTCTGAAACCAAATTAAAATAATTATGAGTTTCCAAATACGTTATTTTAAATAACTTACAATAACAATAGTTAAAAGTATCATTATATAAAAAAATTATATTGTTACATTTAAAAAACAAAAACAATGTTTGATGTTTTAAATAATTATAACGATAGAAATTAAGATCTTAAGTAAATAAACTTTTTAAAATTAATTAATCATAACAACAACTATAAATATCAATAAACCATATATTATATTTAATTTTATTCATTAGTAACTCGCAGGTAGAGATCATTGAGACAATTAGGATTATAGAATCTTAAAAGATGTCTACATTATCATATAATTCAAAACAAATAATTTTTATACCAGCTTATTATAAGATTTATTATATAAGAGGTAAGAACAATGTCATTGATATATTTTAAAAAAAAAATATTTGTAAAGATTTCAAATATATTGTTCTATTTTGCGCAATGCGCATGTATTCGCCTAGTTTGTTTTATAAACTTGTACATTTGCTTTGTTTTGGTTGATTTTACATAGGGTGAAATCTGGTTTTGGTCAAAATGCAACTGTTATGTTGCCCGATTTTTGTTAGAAAACTTTTAAATAGGTTTTAAACAATAAATGAACGCCAAGTATAATAAACTTTATTATTTAAGGTTTAAGACCCGGGTTCCTATATTTGAACGATTTGAAGCTAGTAAGAAAATAATAGTCTAATAAACTTTTAACTAAAGTTTAGAACTTAAACACACGAACATACTTTTAGATCTGTTAAACCCAGGATTCCCTATATGTGGTGTACTCTTCATCAACTAAGAACACAAAAGCTTAGTAAAGCCCTCTGTGCTATAACTGTTAACACGTAAGGAGCGTGGAACTTTTTGTATAGATCTATACACATTGACATCCCCACCTATGGTTGTTAGCTACAACATACATTCGAGGAGTCAAAATGGGCGTTAATGCTCATTCTATACACATTTCATGATGTCGATGAATCGTTGGTGATGTGATTGGAATGCCCCTTTTTCAGTGCTTTCTCAAAGACTTTCTCATCCAGTAGCTCGGTTATAGGCTCATTATAGACCTATAGTACACTCTAAAAGCATAAATATAGAATTGAAATAGTATTTATATGTAGTTTGAATACTCATACGAGTGAAAATAGGATTGTAGGTAGTAGGAATACTTTGCCCAATAGATGAGTGTCGATAAATTAATTAAGTAAAATAATACTTAATAATATTATGACATTTGTTTATAAACTTATACTTAATAAGTTACCAATATAAAAAACACTCTCACTTGTATGGGATTACAAACAATTATTCTATTTATTTTATACTTTTTAGTTAGAAAAAGTAAGTTCAATTTATATAAGTTGATATCTAGTTATATTTATATAAAACATATTTTTGCTTATAAAAGTATGCAGAGTCAAAACTTGTGGAACTCACCAACAATTTTGTTGACGTATTTTACACGCATGATTTCTCAGGAACTTAGGAGCTAGAGTACACACTTCGTGTAACATGGAAAACCAATTCCATTGATTTTATTGTTGGCCGCTCTGTTCAGGACTTTGTTTTATTTTGAATTACATTTTGTTGAACTTGTTCTGTACTGTCGTGCTTTGGGAGTTTTGAACAATGTAA
Organism: Lactuca virosa; assembly: GCF_052849685.1. Taxonomy (NCBI): domain Eukaryota; kingdom Viridiplantae; phylum Streptophyta; class Magnoliopsida; order Asterales; family Asteraceae; genus Lactuca; species Lactuca virosa. The sequence continues at coordinate 289,276,514 of NC_136428.1, forward strand.
TCCTTGTACTAAGATCAAGGTTGTAAAAAATGCTCGACATTAGCTAGTCGATAGGCTGAGATTAAGAGATTAATTAGCTATGCGAGGATTAATCGGGGCCCCTAAATTGCTAAATTGTTGAATTTTAAAAAATTAAATATGACTACTATCATAACGAAATTCATTAAAATACCACTAACATCATAACAAAACAAGTTAATATGATTAATACAACACTAATCATTCCTTAACTAGTTTCTATTGAGATATAACATGTTCAAAGTGTTAAAATTCCATCGTTTAAAATTGCTTTGCTCATTTTGTAGGCATGGATTAACCTCTAGGTGCCTTCTAGTCGGTCGGGTAACGCGTTGTAACATCTGGACCATTGTAAGTTCCCTTTTTACTCTTGAATTATTAAACATTGCATTTTGGTCCTTTAGCTAGTACGGGGGCGTACTCTATGAGTACTGTAACGCCCGTAGATCCGGGCTAGTCAATTTAGAGACAATGAGCGTCAAAAATGAGTTTTTGATGGAAGATTATTTAGAATAAATAATCTTAACCAAGTTGTAGAATATGTCTCAAGGGTTCCATACATGTAAAGAACGCCGAAATCCGAGTTATAACGAAGAAGTTATGGCTCGTCGAAGTTTTACGGCAAAACCGACACGGCACCGGGAAACGTAAATAGTGAATATACGATAGAGCGACTTTTAGCCTTAGTGATCTAAACGAAAGTCGTAGAATATATTAAACCGAGAACATCCATAAAAAGAACGCCCAAATCTGACTTCGTATGAGGAAGTTATGATTTTTCTAAGATTCGGCTTAGCAGTGCACGGCCCGAAACTCGAATTTTAGTTCGAGCAGTTTTTGGCTTACGCGACCTAAATGAGAGTTGAATATCTCATTAATAGGAACTCAACGGTAAAAAGACAGACGAAAACGGATTTCGTATGAAGGAGTTACAAATTCTTCGCGGTCATTTAACAGTCTAATCTCCTCATACTGTTAAATTTAAGATCGGTCAAGAATTAGCCAACGGAGTTTAAATGAAAGTTTTAGATCTTGTTTTTACCTACGCGTGGAAAAGAAGAACGTTGAAAACGGAGCTCGTATGCGAATGTTACGGGGTTTAGAAGTCGGCAGGGTGCTGCTGCAAAAGGGGTGACGTGGCACAATACATGCCACACACGTTTGGCCACCAGAAAGCTGACATGAGGCATGGACTCGGCGAGTCAGTACTTCGACTCGGCGAGTTGATCAGGAATTCAGCCTATAAATAGAGGTGCCAGGTTCCCTCATTCTCCACACCATTCCAACTTCTCTTTCTCTATCTACTTTCTCTCTCTAGCCTCCCTTAAGCCCCCTAAAGTCTAGGTAAACCCCATAGCACCCGAAGGAAGCCCCGAGGCTCCCGAATCCCCAAGAAAAGAGCCTTTCGGCTCGGGAACGCTGCTCCAGCGAAGCCCGGTTTTCGAGAAAACCCGTTGTAAGTGAGCTACGCCTAACCTATCTTTAGTATAGCTTATGTTTCAATATAGTAATGTTATTAGGAACTTATAATGAGTATTTGGGCTATTATTATGAGTTATATAAGTGTCGTTATAATATTTTTTTAACCATTCGCGGTACGGGGAATCTGGTTTGGAGGGCCGCTTGGGTTGCTGGATTCAGAAGTGATATATGCCAAAATGATCCTGCCCTCCGGTGTTTTATGTCTGGCCCCTGTCTGTACATAGTAGTGAAGAGTATTGTTTAACGCTTATATAATAGTAATAATAGCTAGACTATTAATTATTCTCAGTGAATATTAGACTAAACCCTAGTGGTATAGATGCTAGGTTTTGTCGAAGGAAATTATTTTAAGAGTAACGAAGTGCTGTCCAAGTTCGGAATCACCAACTTTTCAAGTGAGTGCATAGTTACTTTCATCTTACACATAGATATGAAGTATTTAATATAAATTACATGCTATGTGTGCATATTGTCTGTATACTTGCCGTTTATGCTGGGTGAAAGATTTTTATACATGTTTTAAATGATTTACATTGTATATGTATTTTATATCTACAAAATGTGTTGGGTAAAACATGGGTAGATGAAATAGTTCGTGTGTGACAAAAAAAATAAAATGATGAGAGGTGATATAGACCATGAGATAAGGGTGAGAGGTGAACCATGAGAGAAGCCTTTTACCCAAGTGTTGGCCCCGTCATCTAGCAGAGTATGGATGACAACCATAGACTATTCTAGACAGTCTAGTGGAACACTAGCAGGCTCGCAACATGTAGGTGTTATTTGAACTGTGTATTCACCAGCTGTACTCTAAAAACCTATTGACATGTATTGCGAGTGGATTCTCGGAAACGATACTGTCGATAAACGAGATAAAAACCCATTGACATGTATTGCGAGTGGATTTTCAGAAACGATACTGTCAATAAACGAGATAACCATGGCAGATGTGCCTAAAGGAATCTACCGACAGAAGCGCCTAATAGAGAACCTCGTAACCCCGGCAGATGCACCTAAAGCACAATACCGACAGATGCTCCTCGTAAGGAATGTCACAATTATGGCAGTTGCGCCTAAGTGATAATATTAGTAGCTGTGCTTGACAGATGTGTCATTAGCAAAGATGAATTTCGTGCCTATTCAATAGGATAATGTCACACCCCAAAACCGGAATGGCGGAAACGTTATGGGGTGGAGGACGTCATGTATAGCATCACAACCAATGTATAATAGCAACCATAGCAACACAACCACTACAGTGAATACATATATGAAAAGAAATGTTTACAGCGGTTTGAAACTTGTCTGAATTACATCAAATAGTATGTAAAAATATAAACATAAGACTCTTATTGCTCCAGCTTCTCAAAAATCCAGTAGGTACCTGTCTACTGATTTCATGAGAATACAAGCAGTTTGAAAAATATCAACATAAAGCTGGTGAGTTCATAAGCGGTATTTTAAAATGAAAACTTGTTGATGAATTTGTAAAAACGTTCGTATGGTTTCAAGAAAATCTGATATTTTCTTTAATGAGAATGTAGTGTTATCAATTCTGTATAAAACCATGAATGTTCATTGCTGAAAACTGTAGTGTTATGCGAAAATTACTACTTCATGTGACTAGCTAATGCTAATCATGAAGTGTAGGTATTCCGTACATGAAATCATTGTATAATCGGTTCTCGTTTGGAAAACCCTGGCTATTGCCAGTATACGTAGCGTGTTTTATTACTTAAAATAAAACCATGTAGTGAAATCCCTGGAATCCTCCAGTTGTAGTGTGTAGTAGTTCTATTTAGTAAAAATAGAACTAATGAAGAATGACAGTTGTAAACCAACGGTGATTTATATATATTGTGAGTCGTATAACCATACTTGATATGACTAGAGACCTTTCCAACGTTCTTTAGGCGTTGAGTTAAATGACATTTGTCACCCTAGGCATGCCTGCCCAACTGTAGCTAGCAGTACGGGTGTGGGATTGCCAGTCCCGAATAGATCTATTCACAAATCTCACACTCTCCCTCCAGGAGACTCTGGTTATACTATGATAGGATTTATCCATGTACACCTAAGGGTACAGTGTTGAAGTAGTGCCTCACAGTATCGTACAATCTAGTTTACATGTAGTGTTGTAGCGTTATACCGTAGTAAAATTTGTATGTATACCGTATGTAGTGATAATTATAGTTATGAATGTCATGTTCATGTAGTGATGTATACCATAAACTAAATCTGTCATAGTGTATATGTTTAGTGGTGAAAGTTTCTATACTTGTTACGTTTCGAAAATCCCAAACTATACCTATTATAGTTTGCATGTATAGCGTAGTGAATATCGAGTCCGGAAAACTATGCAATTTTAGTAATAAGTTGTAAAACGTCCCTTATGCTCAACACAGTACAAAAGGGTTAAAGTATGAGAATTGCATGAGTTTTATACTTGTTAAAAGCTCTTTGTATTAGTTCACAAAAGAATTTATGTTTGGCTTGTATTCCCCCCCTGAAAACGTTTTAAAAACCAGTAAAAGCGTAGGGGTATGAACTCACCTTATGCGAGTGGTTTGTACGAAAGACCGGTACGAGATGCTGAGTGACGAGTGAAACCTCGAACTCAACTTGATCCTAATAACATGTAATGACACACATAGGAGTCAAATGAAGGTATTTCACTACTAGATACCATAGAGAACCACTCTAGAGACTTGGAACTACTTGCACCAAGTGATAGAACCTTGTAGGATTGAGTATGGGGAGTGTATGACCACCTTGAGTGTGTGTGCGGCCATGGGTGTGCGGCCGTACACTCATGAAAGAGGGTGCCTTTGAAGTGTTCTCAAGGTCCATGCTTGCATCTATGAAGTGTTCTAGGTCTATACTCAATTGTAGTGCAAGTTAAGGGTCCTAGAAGTGGGCTTGCGGCCCTAGGATGTGTGTGTGGTCGCAAACTAGAGTGTGCTGCCGCACACAAGGTGTGTGCTACCGCACAAGGGTGTGTGCGGCCGTACACAGGTGTATACGGTCGTACACCCCATATGATTATGTCCAAAATGTCCATTCCAAGGTGCAACAAGGCTTGGGTCATGTCTATCTCGAATATGGAAGTCAAACTCTCACTTTGGAGGGTATTTTAAGGGTGTGTGGCCACCTTAAGGGGGTGTGCGGCTGCACTCACTTCCAAACACGAAGAACATGTTGCTTATTGCACACTTAAGGCTTAGATAGAGTGGTCTTTCATGGATTGCAAGTTAGAGGATGAAATACTCACGTTCTTGAAGCTTTGGAGGGTTCAAGGTTGGAGAAACTTGAGATAATAGTGTAGTGTGCTGCCAAGGAGTGAAAAGAATGAAAGGGAAAGGAGTCTACCCTTTATATAGGGGAGAGAGTGCTGCCAAAAAGTGAGTGTGTGGCCAAGGGGTGGTTGTGCGGCCGCACGCCCATGTGTACGGCCGTACACTCCTCCTAGAGGTGTGTATGGCCCGATTTTCTCACTATGTGACTCGCTGACTCATTCCTAACCTCAACCTTGGTCATATTCAAGCTTAGAAAACTTAAATGAACCCTTAAACAGTACAAGAAATCAACAAAACAAGTTGAATATTGATTGAATTGACGAAGTGTACAAGATAGAAGTTACGGGTTGTCACATCATCCCCCCGTTAGAGGGAATTTCGTCCCGAAATTCAAGAATAGAGTACAAATCATGAACTTGGAAAGAGGTGAGGGTACTTCTGCTTCATTGAATCCTCGCGCTCCCAAGTGAATTCAGGACCTCGCTTGGCATTCCAGCGAACCTTTACTATCGGGATGCGGCTCTGCTTCATACGCTTGACTTCCCGGTCCATGATTTCAACAGGTTCTTCCACAAAGTGCAGACCCTCTTCTAATTCGATCTCGACGAGAGGAATCACAAGTGTCTCGTTGGACAGACACTTCTTTAGGTTCGACACGTGGAAGACAGGATGGATGCTGAGCTCTCATGGTAACTGGAGTTTGTATGCTACGGGACCGATTCTAGCAAGGATCTCAAATGGTCCAATGTACCTTGGGTTTAGCTTTCCACGTTTTCCGAAACGTATCATGCCTTTCCAGGGTGAGACCTTCAAAAGGACACGGTCACCAACCTGGAATTCCAAGGGTTTTCGTCTCTTATCGGCGTAGCTCTTTTGTCTATCTCGTGAGGCTTTCAGTCGTTCCCGGATTTGTACGATCTTTTTGGTTGTCTCTCGGATGATCTCAGGACCAATGAGAGCACTGTCGGGGACCTGACCCCTGGCTAGCTGCGTGTCACCCACTTCAGCCCAGCACAGAGGGGATCTGCACTTGCGGCCATAGAGGGCTTCAAACGGCGCAGCCTTGATGCTGGTATGGTAGCTGTTGTTGTAATAAAACTCGACCAGAGGAAGATGAGTGTCCCATGATGTGTCGAAGTCAATGACACAGGCTCTCAACATATCTTCCAATGTCTGAATTGTCCTCTCACTCTATCCATCTGTTTGTGGATGATAAGCCGTGCTCATATCCAACTTAGTTCCAAGAGCCTTTTGCAGCGATTGCCAAAATCTCGAGGTGAACCTGCTATCTCGATCGGAGATAATGGATACAGGTACCCCATGAAGGCGAACTATTTCTCGAATGTAAATCCGCGTGACTCTCTCCATTTTGATGTTTTCTTTGATTGGCAGGAAGTGGGCGGACTTTGTCAACCGATCGACAATTACCCAAATGGCGTCGTGCCCACTCGGAGATCTGGGTAACTTAGTGATAAAATCCATTGTTATCCTTTCCCACTTCCACTCAGGTATTTCTAGCTACTGAAGTAAACCCGAGGGCTTTTGATATTCCACCTTCACCTTGGCGCAAGTCAAGCACTTGCCCACGAAGGTCGCAATTTCTGCTTTCATGTTTGGCCACCAATAGAGTTGTTTGAGATCCAGATACATCTTATCTTAACCTGGGTGAACAAAGTATTTAGTCTTGTGAGCCTCATTCATGACAACCTCTCTGTACCTGCTGTACTTTGGGGTCCAGATCCGGTTCATGAAATAGTACACTCCGTCTCCCTTGACCTCTAAGTTATTGTCCATTCCCCGCAATGCTTCATCCGCCACTTTCTCTGGTTTCAAGGCTTCCAGTTAAGCCTCTCTGATTTGCGCGGATAAATAGGAATGAATGGTCATTGTTAGCCCTTTCACCTTACACCCTGAATACTCCTTTCGGCTGAGGGCATCCACTACCACATTGGCCTTTCCGGGATGGTAGCGAATTTCGCACTCGTAATCACTGAGAAACTCTACCCATCGCCGTTGTCTCATGTTTAACTCCTTCTGATCAAAGATATGCTGAAGGCTTTTATGGTCGGTGAATATAGTGCACTTGGTTCCATAGAGATAGTGTCTCCAGATCTTTAATGCAAAGACCACTACTCCCAACTCTAGATCGTGAGTTGTGTAATTTACCTCGTGTGTTTTCAACTGCCTCGAGGCATAGGCGATAACCTTTCCTCGTTGCATGAGCACACAGCCTAGGCCATGACTGGATGCATCACAATAGACAACGAAGTCTTCCTTCCCTTCGGGCAGGGACAAGATAGGTGCGCTGCACAGGGCCTGCTTCAATGTTTGAAAAGCAGTGTCTTGCTTGACTCCCTAACTAAAGGTTACACCTTTCTGTGTCAGGGTAGTTAAAGGCTTAGCAATTTTGGAAAAGTTCTGGATAAACCTGCGATAGTAGCCCGCGAGACCCAAGAATTGACGGATTTCTGTGGGTGTCTTTGGTGCAGACCAATTCTCAACCGCCTTGATTTTGGAAGGGACCATGTGTATGCCTTCCTCGCTAACTACGTGACCGAGAAAAGTTACATTCCTGATCCAGAACTCACACTTTGAATATTTCGCATATAGCCTCTCCGCCCTTAATGTTTCCAGCACCTGCCTCAAGTGCTGTTTATGGTCATTCTCACTCCGCGAATAGACAAGTATATCGTCGATGAACACGATCACGAACTTGTCTAGGAAAGGGTGGCGCACCCGATTCATCAGGTCCATGAATACCGCTGGTGCATTGGTCAGACCAAAGGGCATTACTACAAACTCGTAGTGTCTATAGCGAGTTCAAAATGTTGTCTTGGGCACATCATTCTCGTGAACCCGCAACTGATGGTACCCTGATCTTAGATCTATCTTTGAAAAGTAACTGGCTCCCTGCAGTTGGTCGAAGAGATCGTCGATTCTGGGTAAGGGATAACGGTTCTTGATGGTCAGCTTGTTCAGCTCTCGGTAGTCAATGCACATCCGAAAGGATCCATCTTTCTTTTTCACGAATAAGATCAGAGCTCCCCAGGGTGAGGAACTCGGCCTTATGAACCCTTTGCTGATCAGCTCATTGAGCTGGCTGGATAACTCTTGCATTTCCGCTAGCGCTAAACGATAAGGAGACTTAGCTACAGGAGTAGCTCCGGGGATTAAGTCGATACGAAACTCGACTTGACACTCGGGAGGAATTCCTGGGAGGTATTCGGGGAAGACATCAGGAAAATTGCAGACTTCGGGAAGACTCTCGAGGTTTGTAACTTTTTGCGTCTCATTAACGACGTGATCTAGGAATGCATGGCATTCCTTCCGCGGATACTTTTGGGCCTTGATGCATGAAACGATACGAAGGTTCTAGCTAAGCTTATCTCCGTAAATCATGAGGGTTTCACCAGAAGGAAGATTGAGACGGATAGCTTTCTCGAAGGAAATAATATCATCACGATTGGAGCTCAACCAGTCCATGCCGATAATGACATCGAAACTCTTGATAGACACAGACATAAGGTCGATGGAAAAAGAATGACCGTCTAGTGTAAGAGTACAACCTATGAATATGTCATTAGCGCTCTCTTTCTTTCCGTTAGCCATCTCGACGGTGAAAGTTTCGGTTAAAGGTTGAAATTTACATTTGATTAGGTGTTTGAATGCATGACTAAAAAAACTCCTCTCCGCACCAGAATCGAAAATGATGCATGCATAAGAGTTGTCAAGGAGGAACGTACCCGTAACAACGGTAGGATCAGCGACCGCTTCGTCCTGGCCCATCGCATGAACTCTCCCTGTATTTCCACTAGTTGTCGCCTTGGGGCAGTTTCTCCTGAAGTGCCTAGCCTCTCCACATCCATAGCAAGCTTGACCAGCGCCCGCTCCCGAAGCCTGGTTGGTTGGTTGGGTTGGTACCTTGCAGTATCGAGATGTGTGTACCTTCTTTCCACAACTGTTGCAAATCAACTCACGGCAGGGTTCGTGATGATGATAGTTACACTTGTTGCACAGAGGTAGCTTCCCAGCATAAGCACCGGTAGGAGCTTGGGTGGTTGGAACGACAGCTGGAGCAGCAGCAGGAGTAGTAGCAGTGTGAACTGCCACTGTTTGTTGTTTCTTGGAGGGCTCCTGCGAAGACTGTGTAACATCCGGATTCCCAGGTATCTTATTTTAAGGATTTATATTGAGTTTTAGAGAGGGACTCGGCGAGTAGGCGCTAAGACTCGCCGAGTGGGATCGCGCATTTCTTGTCTGATTTAATGAAGGACTCGACGAGTCGATGCGTGGACTCGGCGAGTCCCCGCTGTATAATGAAAACCTAATTCTCGGGGTTTGTGCCCTATTTAAAGGCCCTTATAGCCTCCATTTGCGGCCAATACACCCCTGAGAAACCCTAGAGAGCAGAGAGGTAAGCTTGTGGTGCAAGAGGAAGGCTAATTCACCATTTCTTGTGTGTCTTAGCAAAGGAGAAGTGGTTTTCAACAAGAAGAGGTCAAGGGAGCTGTGGATCCAGGGTTTTCAAGTTCAGATCTACACTATTGAGGTATCAAATCGAATTTCCTTTCTGTTTTGGTAAAGATCTATGATTTAGGGCTTTCTATAAACCTTTTAAGGCTTGAAAACTTGCGTTTATGGTCCCTTGCTGGGATAGACCTCAGATCTGGACCCATAGAGGTTCAGAGAACCCTTTTCATTCTGCTTTATGTTTGTTCATGGAGGATTGGAGACTAGGTTGCCATTTCTAGAGTTATTTCTCCATTTATGACTTGATGTGGGTTGCATGCACTTAAAGGTTGCACCTTTACGTGACATTTGAGCGTTTGAAGGATGGATCTGATAGTTAAGGAAGCAGATATGGCCTTAGAAGGTCATTTGAGTAAGAACATGGAAGCAACTCGTCGAGTCGGGGTTGCCCCGCAATTCGTGGTAGGTGTGATCCGTCGAGTGGGTCAATGAATCGACGAGCCAAGAGAGGCTAGAAGGATTCCGAGAACCCGCTTGGACTCGCCGAGGTCGCCCTTGTGCACTCGACGAGTCGGGTCAAAGTTGACCGTTGACTTTCGTTGACCTTAGGGTTCTGGTCAAGACTGATTTAGGAGAGTTCAGGGAAGGGTAGAATGGCCTTCTACACAATCTGTATAGATGAGGCTATGAGAGAAACTTGATCTGGAATGTTATTTGAATAATAGGAGGAGGCTAGGTCGGAACGTTGAGCACGAGAGTTTATCCGACTTCTTTGAGGTGAGTCTTCTCACTATGCTGTACCTGGAATGGTACCTATGTGTGACCGGAAGGTCTTATATGCTATGAGATGTATGTGCTGTATGCTGTTATATGATATGTATGTGTTATGTATGTTATGAATGAGAAGGACAGGAAGGTCATTATGATGTGGACCGGAAGGTCAGGATGATATGGACCGGAAGGTCATTACGGGTAGGACCGGAAGGTCTACCAGGGTTGTGGGATGGAAGTCCTCTGAGACACAGTGACCGGAAGGTCTTATAGCCTTGAGTGGCGTATGTGCGTATGTGGTATTCTGGGGAACTCACTAAGCATTTATGCTTACAGATGTTGTGTTATGTGTTTCAGGTACTAGCGAGGATCGCGGGAAGGCGCAGGCATGATTCGTACACACTCATAGAGATTTTGTTTTGAGATTCTGGGATTTGTTTGATATGATGATATTGGATACAGTTTGTTGACATTGTTTTGATGATTGAAAGTACGATTTAAAAATGAAAAATTGTTTTGAAAATTTAGGTTGTTACAAGTTGGTATCAGAGCCTTGGTTTGAGGGATTCGGATGCACCTTCGGGCGTATCTGAACTCAAACTGAGGATTTTAGAAAGTTTTTCATAAAAAAGAACAATTTTTCTAACAGAGTAAAAGATTTTGAGAAAAGTAGAAAGGAGCAGTGTGTATGATCAGCCAGCGCCTGAACGGTGATTTCCCAAAATACCCTTACATTATGTGCTATGAGATATGTTATGATATGCATGCTAGAGTAGGCTAGGTATTCATATTAGGACTAGAGTGGCCTGATTTGTGATGCCTTAGCCTAGGGAGATTTCTGCTGCTATGTGATGCTTGAGAGTGAGTAGGTATCAGTGAGGAGCGTATGAGAGGTCTACCGAATGGTAGCCTATGCTAGCGAGATGTAGGGTGCTTGTGATCTAGGATCCTAGGAGGAGGATTTAGGGTGAATACTGGTGCGGTGTGGACGGTAGTATAGGGCCCGTACTACTGAAGACACCGGAGCAGTGCGCACTCTAAGTAAGAATCCTTTGGGTACTAAGGAACAAGTAGGGTTGAGTTATCGAGTGTAGGTATGCTCGAGCGAGTCTCTGATATTATTATGTTGTATTTCAGAGACATCATGGTTGGGACATGCCACAGACTTGAGACGAGCGGAGTGAGTGACGAGGAGCTTCGTCAGATGATCCACGATGAGGTGGCAGCAGCGATTCGAGCCGAGATTCCAGAGATGTTTGGGTCTATCAAGACCACATTGATTGAGACTTTTGATGAGCGGCACGCAGCAGTGACTGAGGCTGCGGCTGCTGCCGCTACCGCAGCTGTGGCTGCTGCCAGGCCTCAGGGAGGTGACTCGTTGTTGTTTCGGGAGTTCAGCAACACGATGCCACCAGAGTTTGATGGGACGCAGGATCCGATCGCTGCGATGAGATGGATTTCTGATATCGAGGGACGCTTCTACACGTGTTCATGTCCGGAGCATCTGAGGTTACGGTTCGTGCTGAACCAGCTTCGCTTGGGAGCGAAGGACTGGTGGAAGTTCATGACGGCGAGCTTCACTCTTGCAGAGATTTCAGAGGTGACGTGGGAGCGGTTCACCACCATGTTCAGAGACGAGTATGTTCCCCCGGTGGAGAGGGAACGGTTGATTCAGGAGTTCTTGACCCTCAGGCAGGGTACTGATTCTGTTACTGTGGTTACCAGGAAATTTCATGAGAGGGCGATGTTCTGCCCCGAGCAGGCACGCATGAGCCGGTATTTGGGCATTTTGAGGAGGGATATTCGGGAGTTCGTATCGAACTCGACTTACCGGACATTTGCTGAGCTTCAGGCAAATGCCCGGAAGAGGGAGATTGAGTTGGAGACTCAGGCCAGGGCGGAGGCCGAGTCTCAGGGGATGGATCGGCGGCCGGAACAGTCTCAGCAGGCAGCCAAGCGGGCAAAGCCCGCCGATTCGAGATCTGGAGGCCAGAAGGGCTGCACTTGCGGGAAGTGCGGCAAGGGACATGACGGGGTTTGTCGATCAGGTGCTTGCTACAAATGTGGCAAGGAGGGGCATATAGCCAAGGATTGCCCCAAAGGATTCATGGTTTGCTTTCATTGCAACCAGACGGGCCACCGGAAGGCCGAGTGTCCGCAGCTGCGAGAGACGTCATAGGGAGCACAGCAGGGATCGGCCCCTGCCGCCGTGCGAGCTACTGAGGGTCGGCCGGTGAAGGCCGAGGCACCGAAGGCTCGCGGGACAGCCTTCCAGTTGACAGCGAAGGATGTCCGCGCAGCGCCCGATGTCGTGGCTGGTATGTATTCTTTCATTTATTTATGCTGAGTTATGAGATCTTGTGCTTATATTATGATATGCATAGGTACTTTTCTTGTGAGTTCTGTACCTGCTTTGGTGTTATTCGACTCAGGTGCGAGTCGGTCATTTGTGTCTTTAGCGTTTAGTCAGCACATCAGTATCCAGCGGTAGACATTGAGTCGACCGCTACGGGTTTCCATAGCTGACGAGCGAGCGGTGTATGCTACGGATGTGATTCGAGGATGTGTACTCGAGATCTTCGGTGTTGAGTTCCCGATAGATCTGGTCCCGATTGCAATGGGGGACGTGTGTGTCATAGTGGGCATGGATTGGTTGAGCCGATTTGGGGCTGTTATAGACTGCGAGCGACAGTTGGTGACGATACGAGACCCTAGTGGGGGAGTACTTACGGTGTACGGCGAGGGTACCCGATGTGGTTCAGTGTTTTGTTAGGCTGCCAGAGCGAGACAGAGTTTACAGCAGGGCTGCAGCGGATTTGTAGCCTATGTGATGGACACATGAGTGGCCGCTGGGAGGCCAAGTTCGATTGATGATGTTCCGATAGTACGCGAGTTCCCGGATGTTTTCCCCGAGGAGTTGCCGGGTGTGCCTCCCGAGAGGCAGGTAGAGTTCCGCATCGATTTGGTTCCGGGGGCAGCGCCTATCGCCAAGGCACCTTATCGCCTTGCGCCGCCAGAGATGCAGGAGTTATCCTCGCAGCTTCAGGAGCTGCTGGGGAAGGGGTTTATTAGACCAAGTAGTTCCCCTTGGGGAGCGCCGATCCTTTTTGTCAAGAAAAAGGATGGTTCACACCGGATGTGCATTGATTACCGGGAGTTGAACAAGCTAACGGTCAAGAACCGTTACCCCTTACCGAGCATCGATGATTTGTTCGATCAGCTGCAGGGAGCGTCTTGGTTTTCCAAGATTGATCTGAGGTCGGGATATCATCAGATGAGGGTGCGTGATGAGGATATCCAGAAGACGCCGTTTAGGACTCGTTATGGGCATTACGAGTTCGTGGTGATGCCTTTCGGGCTCACCAATGCACCGGCGGCGTTCATAGATCTCATGAACAGGGTGTGCAGACCGATGTTGGATCGTTCGGTGATTGTGTTCATTGGTGATATATTGGTGTATTCGAGATCCAGAGAGCAGCATGAGGAACATTTAAGGGAGATCCTCGGAGTTCTGAGATCGGAGAGGCTTTATGCCAAATTCTCCAAGTTCGAGTTCTGGTTACGGGAGGTCCAGTTATTGGGGCATCTCGTCAACCAGAATGGAATTTTGGTTGATTCGGCCAAGATTGAGGCGGTTATGAGGTGGAAGGTGCCGAGATCACCCACCGAGATCAGGAGTTTTCTAGGATTGGCCGGCTATTATCGGAGATTTATCAGGGATTTCTCCAAGATCGCCGTGCCACTCACCAGGTTGACCCGGAAGGGTGTTGCTTTTTCGTAGGGTTCGGAGCAGTAGACCTCGTTTGAGACACTTCGCCAGAAGTTATGCGAAGCCCCTGTGTTAGCCCTCCCGGAAGGGATGGAGGATTTTGTGGTGTATTGTGACGCATCAATATCGGGGTTGGGTGCAGTACTTATGCAGAGGGGGCATGTGATAGCATATGCATCGAGGCAGCTGAAGCCTCATGACACGAGATATCCCACCTACGATCTGGAGTTGGGGGCAGTGGTGTTCGCCCTCAAGATCTGGCATCACTATTTTTATGGGGTTCGGTGTACCATATACACGGACCACAAGAGCTTGAAGTATTTAATGGACCAGCCCAATTTGAATATGCGTCAGAGGAGATGGTTGGACGTGGTAAAGGATTACGATTGTGAGATCCTGTACCACCCGGGCAAAGCTAATGTTGTAGCTGATGCACTGAGTCGTAGGGCGGAGAGTGCCCCTATTCGGGACACCTGTATGCGATTGACAGTGATGACTCCGGTGTTGGACACCATTCGGGAGGCCCAGGCAGAGGCCGTGAGACCGAAGAACCGCAAGAGAGAGCGGGTGATTGGGCAGGTACCTCAGTTTGTTACCGATAGCCGGGGGCTAATGACCTTTCAAGGTCGGATTTGGGTGTCGTATGCAGGTGGGGCACGTACCATTTTGATGGAGGAGGCGCATAGATCGAAATTCTCGATCCATCTCGGGGCCACTAAGATGTATTTGGACCTGAGGAAAGATTATTGGTGGCCCTGTATGAAGAGGGATGTAGCATGGATTGTTGAGAGGTGCTTGACCTGCCGCAGGGTTAAGGCCGAGCATCAGCGTCCGCATGGCAAGTTGCAGCCGCTTGAGGTTCCCCAGTGGAAGTGGGAACAGATTTCCATGGATTTCATCACCAAATTGCCGAGGACCGCGAGGGGTGTCGATGCAATTTGGGTGATCGTCGACCGGCTGACGAAGAGCGCGCATTTTCTTGCTATCAGTGAGGGCTCTTCTGCTGAGAGGCTGGCAGAGTTGTATGTGAGGGAGGTGGTATCGCGGCATGGGGTGCCGATCTCGATTGTGTCAGATCGAAATGTACGTTTCACTTCCAGGTTCTGGAAGAAGTTCCACGAGGAGTTGGGCATGAGGCTGCATTTCAGTACCGCCTACCACGCACAGACGGACGGGCAGAGTGAGCGGACGATTCAGACACTCGAGGACATGCTTCGAGCATGTGTGTTGGACTACGGAGGAAGTTGGGACACGTACTTGCCGTTGGCTGAGTTTTCCTACAACAACAGCCACTATTCAAGTATTGGCATGCCTCCCTTCGAGCTGTTATATGGAAGGAGGTGTCGGACTCCCATTTGTTGGGGAGAGGTAGGGCAGCGTGTGATGGGTAGCACTGAGATAGTGCTTCAGACGACAGAGCAGATACAACAGGTTAGACAGAGGTTACTGACGGATCAGAGTCGTCAGAAGAGTTATGCGGATAGACGGCGATCCGAGCTTGAGTTCCAGGTGGGGGACTTCGTACTCCTGAAAGTATCCCCTTGGAAAGGAGTGATCCGATTCAGGAAGAGGGGCAAGCTGGGGCCCCGGTACATCGGTCCGTTCAGGGTAACTGCAAGGGTGGACAGGGTGGCTTATCGGTTGGAGCTACCTGAGGAGCTGAGCCAGATTCATGATACCTTTCACGTGTCTCAGTTGAGGAAGTGTATAGCCGGCGAATCGGCGGTGGTACCGCTGGAGGATATTCAGGTGGATGCGAGCCTGAGTTATGCTGAGAGACCAATCGCGATCCGGGATCGGAAGATCAAGGTTCTAAGGAACAAGGAAGTGTCCCTAGTGCAGGTCCAGTGGCAACATCGGAAGGGGTCCGAACTGACCTGGGAGCCGGAGTTGGAGATGCAGGAGCAGCATCCTGAGTTGTTTGTCGAGCAGGACTTCGACGACGAAGTCTGATTCTAGTGGGGGAGAATTGTAACATCCGGATTCCCAGGTATCTTATTTTAAGGATTTATATTGAGTTTTAGAGAGGGACTCGGCGAGTAGGCGCTCAGACTCGCCGAGTGGGATCGCACATTTCTTGTCCGATTTAATGAAGGACTCGAAGAGTCGATGCATGGACTCGGCGAGTCCACGCTGTATAATGAAACCCTAATTCTCGGGGTCTGTGCCCTATTTAAAGGCCCTTATAGCCTCCATTTGCAGCCAATGCACCCCTGAGAAACCCTAGAGAGCAGATAGGTAAGCTTGTGGTGCAAGAGAAAGGCTAATTCACCATTTCTTGTTGTTTTAGAAAAAGAGAAGTGGTTTTCAACAAGAGGAGGTCAAGGGAGCTGTGGATCCAGGGTTTTCAAGTTCAGATCTACACTATTGAGGTATCAAATCGAATTTCCTTTCTGTTTTGGTAAAGATCTATGATTTAGGGTTTTCTACAAACCTTTTAAGGCTTGAAAAGTTGAGTTTATGGTCCCTTGTTGGGATAGACCTCATATTTGGACCCATAGAGGTTCAGAGAACCCTTTTCATTCTGCTTTATGTTTGTTCATGGAGGATTGGAGACTAGGTTGCCATTTCTAGAGTTATTTCTCCATTTATGACTTGATGTGGGTTGCATGCACGTAAAGGTTGCACCTTTACGTGACATTTGAGCGTTTGAAGGATGGATCTGATAGTTAGGGAAGCAGATCTGACCTTAGAAGGTCATTTGAGTAAGAACATGGAAGCAACTCGCCGAGTCCATAAGTGGACTCGACGAGTCGAGTCGGGTTTGCCCCGCGATTCGTAGCAGGTGTGATCCGTGGAGTGGGTCAATGACTCGACGAGCCAAGAGAGGCTAGAAGGATTCTGAGAACCCGCTTGGACTCGCCGAATCGCCCTTGTGCACTCGACGAGTCGGGTCAAAGTTGACCGTTGACTTTCGTTGACCTTAGGGTTCTGGTCAAGACTGATTCAGGAGAGTTTAGGGAAGGGTAGAATGGCCTTCTACCCAATCTGTAGAGATGAGGCTATGAGAGAAACGTGATCTGGAATGTTATTTGAATAATAGGAGGAGGCTAGGTCGGAACGTTGAGCACGAGAGTTTATCCGACTTCTTTGAGGTGAGTCTTCTCACTATGCTGTACCTGGAATGGTACCTATGTGTGACCGGAAGGTCTTATATGCTATGAGATGTATGTGCTGTATGCTGTTATATGATATGTATGTGTTATGTATGTTATGAATGAGAAGGACAGGAAGGTCATTATGATGTGGACCGGAAGGTCAGGATGATATGGACCGGAAGGTCATTACGGGTAGGACCGGAAGGTCTACCAGGGTTGTGGGACGGAAGTCCTCTGAGACACAGTGACCGGAAGGTCTTATAGCCTTGAGTGGCGTATGTGCGTATGTGGTATTCTGGGGAACTCACTAAGCATTTATGCTTACAGATGTTGTGTTATGTGTTTCAGGTACTAGCGAGGATCGCGGGAAGGCGCAGGCATGATTCGTACACACTCATAGAGATTTTGTTTTGAGATTCTGGGATTTGTTTGATATGATGATATTGGATACAGTTTGTTGACATTGTTTTGATGATTGAAAGTACGATTTAAAAATGAAAAATTGTTTTGAAAATTTACGTTGTTACAGACTGGCCCTTCCGCTTGATCCATAATTTCTTCTTCTTCCCACCACTTTCCTTTTGTGGCTCGGAGACAGCTGCCACCTCATCTAGATCGACTCCATGATCGATCGGAGTCTGCGCCAGGCACTTAGCGCTATCAAATGTAGTCGGTCTAGCAGCCAAGACGTTCCCTTTGGTCGGGGCTGTCAGTCCCGAGATGTATCTTTCGATCTTTTTGCTTTCCGGGGTGACCATTCCCGGACAAAGGAGAGCCAGATCACAGAATCTAGCAGTGTAGGCAGCGATGTCAGATCCCTTCATCTTCAGATTCCAAAGTTCGTGCTCCAACTTTTGCACCTCGCCCCTCGGGCAGTATTCAGCAAGCATAAGTTCCTTCAGTCTTTCCCGACCCATGGCATTAGCCACTGGCAGGGTTAGGGATTTTACTTGACCATTCCACCAGGTCAAGGCTCGGTCGGTGAAGGTGCAGGCGGCAAACTTCACCTTGTTGGCTTCTGAATAGGCGCAAATTTCGAAGATGGATTCGATCTTCTCGAACCATCGAGTCAGAGCGATGACTCCTCCATTTCCGTCGAAGGACTTGGGCTTTGCAGTTATAAAGCCCTTGTAGGAACACTCCTTTTGTTGTCCCTGACTTCCGTCTTGTCTTTGAGGGTCGGTTCCACCTCCAGCCCCTCCAGCGTTCACTTGTGCCATTGCTGCAGTCACGACGGCTGTAACTGCTGCCTGGAACATGACAGGGTCGAACTGAGGGGGTGGTGGTGGTGGCGGGGTGTTGTTTCTTCGGTTGAACCTTCTTTGAGGAGGCATCTTGTTCTAGAAACAATCACGAAGAAGATGATGGTAAGTCCTCAAGATATATGAAACAAGATATATCTCAACTTGATAATAAAAGTGTTCTACAAAGCGATAAGCAAAGGAAGGTTACTAATGCAAGTAAGTTATTGCTGAGAAACGAATAGGTAGCAACACTAGGAACGAATCTCCTCACTGAATTTGGCTCTAGCAAAATACGCCTATAGTATTTTATGATGAATGTTTTTGTCCTTGGTAAGTTTTAGGCCTGCTGTAACACCACCGTCATTCCCAAGCACATGTTGGTCATGTCTCGACTGAATATAGTTGATCAGGCTATATTTACCTTAGACATGATTACATAACTGCCCAGGTTTAACCGCAGTGCCCCAACATCCAAATACTTTTTGTTTTATCCTACTCATGACACAGATTCTGTTATGTATGCATACTCGTATACTTTTTATAAAAATACTTATATTTTTGAAAGTATACTTTTAGTGCAGAGCACTTAGGCCCCTTAGTGTTTATAGTTGTATACCACGTAAGGTTCGGTATACTAGTTCGTTATAAACAAGGGCTCTGATACCAATCTGTCACACCCCAAAACCGGAATGGTGGAAACATTCAGGGGTGGAGGACGTCATGTATAGCATCACAACCAATGTATAATAGCAACCATAGCAACACAACCACTACAGTGAATACATATATGAAAAGAAATGTTTACAGCGGTTTGAAACTTGTCTGAATTACATCAAATAGTATGTAAAAATATAAACATAAGACTCTTATTGCTCCAGCTTCTCAAAAATCCAGCAGCTACCTGTCTACTGATTTCCTGAGAATACAAGCAATTTGAAAAATATCAGCATAAAGCTGGTGAGTTCATAAGCGGTATTTTAAAATGAAAACTTGTTGATGAATTTGTAAAAACGTTCGTATGGTTTCAAGAAAATCCGATATTTTCTTTAATAAGAATGTAGTGTTATCAATTCTGTACAAAACCATGAATGTTCATTGCTGAAAACTATAGTGTTATGCGAAAATTACTACTTCATGTGACTAGCTAATGCTAATCATGAAGTGTAGGTATTCTGTACGTGAAATCATTGTATAATCGGTTCTCGTTTGGAAAACCCTGGCTATAGCTAGTATACGTAGTATGTTGTTTACTTAAAATAAAACCATGTAGTGAAATCCCTGGAATCCTCCAGTTGTAGTGTGTAGTAGTTCTATTTAGTAAAAATAGAACTAATGAAGAATGACACTTGTAAACCAATGGTGATTTATACATATTGTGAGTCATATAACCATACTTTATATGACTAGAGACATTTCCAACGTTCTTCAGGCGTTGAGTTAAATGACATTTATCACCCTAGGCGTGCCTGCCCAACTGTAGCTAGCAGTACGGGTGTGGGATTGTCAGTCCCGAATAGATCTATTCACAAATCTCACGCTTTCCCTCCAGGAGACTCTGGTTATACTATGATAGGATTTATCCCTGTACACCTAAGGGTACAGTGTTGAAGTAGTGCCTCACAGTATCGTACAATCTAGTTTACATGTAGTGTTGTAGCTGATGGGTTTGAGCCATAAGAACTTTCCTATGTGCACATGTAAACCCTAATTGCTTGGATCTAGGTTTCTCAAATTGAACATGCATTGAATCCAAGACTTGCAATACTAGATCTAATGTAATATATTGAATCTAATCATATGAAATCAGATCTGAAAGAATACCTTGAATTACTTGCTTGATACTTCTTCTTCTTGGAGCTTAGAGTCACAATTGTCACTCCTCTAATGGCTTACAAACACCAACTAGCAAGAAGATGATCTTGAGAGAGAGGGAGAAGGGATAGAAATCGGCTCTAGGGTTCCTTGGCTTGCAAGAGTGCCGATTTCTCCACCCCAAGGGTTCTATTTATACTATGAGCTATTAGGGTTTCTCCTTTAACCCTAATTGAATGACTTAGGCCCTAAGCAATCCAAGATCCTTCTAGATACAAGGCTTGGACGAATTTAAGGTTCCCAAACCCTAAATTTCGTCCACCCCAATATCCATAAGGATACATAGCCCAAAATACAACTATCACACATTTGACAGTTTATGCCCTTTATTCAATTAACCTCTTTAAGTCACCAAATTAATTCTCAATTAATATATGACTTATATTAATTAAATAACATTATTATTTCTTTAATATATTATTCTCATAATATATTAACAATAATATCTCTTCTATCTTAACAAATCATCCTGTCAAGTTGCTATGGTGAAGGCAACCCAAAAGGACCATGCATAACCGGGTCAAGTACTTTCCAAATATAGTTACAGCCTTAGACACTAATCCAACAGTCTCCCACTTGGATAAGTCTAGTAACTATATATGCAAACACAATCCGATTAGCAAGCGTAGCTAAAGACGTTGTCAACTCTGATCTTATCAGTATCCTATCCTTTAGATAAGGGATCGTATAATCCTCTGTTCTAGATATCGTGCGGACAATTACATGGAACATGGTCATACTTATTGTCCTGCAATTTGTTTCTCGATCTCAGATTCATTTGACATAGAACTTAATCGAACACATCAATTTAGTTCTGACCGGGCCCGGCACATAAGTCAAAACAAATCATCGAGGGGCCCTAATATCGCTTTTATCCTCTTAGGATAAAAGGAACAGATAAACTTCGACTTATATGCATTTATTATCCACTAATCAAATTACACACAACAATACGTTTTATAACATCAAGTTACTGATGCGTTTGCGTATTATCAATGCATAACCAATTAACAAACAATAAACCATATATCTAGGTTTTAAGACTATATGATATTACCATCTTGTGATCACTCGTGATAAATTCCATGAAGTGATTCCAACAAGTGCGGGTTTATTCCAATGCTCAAATCAAGTTCATAAGCACTCATGAACGTTGCAGCAAACCTTTGCAATGTTTAATACACTTTAGACAATCTACACACCAATTCATGACAGTCTTCATTCATACCTACTTCCAACATATGAACGACTGTGGACTATTCGAATAATTCGATTATTATCAAACAATTAATTACTCAGGAAGTCAAAACATGCAAAATGAAACAATAGTTAAACAATTAACATAAGACAGTAGCTTTACTTATAAATAATACTCCTTTATTTAATCATCAAATGTCAATTACATTTATCTATTACACGTTTCCAAACTATCTAATCTAAACTAATATCGTCCTTTAGCCCAATGCTCCTAGCGTGCTGCAAATGCTTAACCCTGCTAAGTCCCTTCGTAAGCGGATCTGCTGGGTTATCCTCTGACGATACCCTCTTTACCACGAGGTGTCCTTCTTCTACTCGATGTCTAATAAAATGATATTTTCTGTCGATATGTCGAGA
Source organism: Lactuca virosa (assembly GCF_052849685.1). Taxonomy (NCBI): domain Eukaryota; kingdom Viridiplantae; phylum Streptophyta; class Magnoliopsida; order Asterales; family Asteraceae; genus Lactuca; species Lactuca virosa. Next base: position 289,298,148 of record NC_136428.1, read on the forward strand.
TCTACCATGATCCCTCGGTTCCTTGGTCAAGGCAACCGCTCCTTCATTATCACAGAAAATTTCCATAGGCTCCTTTATGGTAGGCACAACTCCAAGATCACCAATGAAGTTCTTCAACCACATAGCCTCCTTTGACGCTTCGCTCGCTGCAATGTACTCTGATTCTCATGTTGAATCAGCTACTGTTTCTTGCTTGGAACTTTTCCAAGTCACCGCTCCCCCATTAAGGGTAAAGACCCAGCCCGACTGCAAATGGTAGTTGTCCCTGTCGGTCTGAAAGCTGGCGTCACTATACCCTCGCACCTTTAAGTCATCACTCCCTCCGAGGACTAAAAACCATTCCTTGGTCCTCCGAAGGTACTTAAGAATATTCTTGACTGCAATCCAATGAGCTCTACCTGGGTTCCCCTGATATCTACTGACCATGCTCAAAGCAAAGGCCACATCAAGGCGAGTACAAGTCATAGCGTACATGATTGAGCCAACTGCGGAAGCATATGGTACTCGGCTCATCTCAGCTATCTCGGCTTCTGTACTAGGGCTTTGAGTCTTACTCAATTTGGTATTACTCTGTATCGGTAGTTCTCCCTTCTTTGAGTTTTCCATACTAAAACGTTTTAGTACCTTATCCAAGTAAGTATTCTGACTAAGTCCTATTAGTCTCTTACTTCGTTCTCTCACTATCCTTATTCCTAAAATATAGGAAGCCTCTCCGAGGTCCTTCATAGCGAAACACTTCCCGAGCCAGGACTTAACCTCCTGCAGAGTCGGGACGTTGTTTCCTATGAGCAGTATGTCATCGACATACAAAACGAGAAAGCTAACTATACTCCCACTGGCCTTGACATATACACATGATTCATCTTCACTTCGTACAAATCCAAACTCTTTGACTTTCTCATCGAAGCAAAGATTCCATCTGCGAGACGCTTGCTTAAGCCCATAAATGGACTTCTCAAGCTTATACACTCTATTGGGATGCTTTGGATCGACAAAACCCTCTGGCTGAGCCATGTAAACATCCTCAGCCAACTTCCCATTAAGGAAAGCGGTTTTTACATCCATTTGCCATATTTCATAGTCATGAAATGCAGCAATGGCTAGCATCACCCTAATAGACTTTATCTTCGCAACTGGCGAGAAGGTTTCGTCGTAGTCAATTCCAGGAGTCTGAGTGAAACCCTTCGCAACCAATCGCGCCTTATAAGTGTGCACGTTCCCATCCACGTCGTTCTTCTTCTTGAAGATCCACTTGCACCCGACCGTCTTACGACCTGGTACATTGTCAACCAAATTCCAAACTTGGTTGTCATACATGGACTGAATCTCGCTGTCCATCGCCTCTTTCCATTTTACATACTCTGGGCCTGTCATGGCTTCCTCATAGCTATTAGGTTCATCTAGATTTATTAGTGTACCATCACTAATATACGTGTCCCCTTCGGTAGTAATATGAAAACCATAAAACTGGGGTTGAACTCTAACTCTTTCGGAACGTCTAAGAGGTAAGGACTCGTCAATTGGTTCAACCGGAGTTTCCTCCTCGGGTTGAGCGCCAGCGTTAGAGGTTCCTTCATCGCTCGACTCTTGAATCTCTTCAAGATCGACTTGCCTCCCACTGTCTCTTTGGCTTATGAGTTCCCGCTCTCGGAAAACCCCTCTCCTCGCAACGAAGACAACATTGTCACTCGGTCTATAGAAGAGATATCCAAAGGATTTCTGTGGGTAGCCGATGAATATACATCGCTCACTACGAGGTTCGAGCTTGTCGTGAGTTTCTCGTCTTACGAAAACTTCACAGCCCCAAACCTTGATATGTGCCAACGAGGGAGCTTTCCCTGTCCACATCTCGTGAGGTGTTTTGGCAACCTTCTTTGTGGGTACTAAATTAAGGATATGGGCGGCAGTCTCTAAGGCATACCCCCAGAATGAGATAGGTAGTGAAGCACGACTCATCATGGAACGAACCATGTCTAGCAAGGTTCGATTACGCCTCTCAGCTACACCATTCAATTGTGGTGTCCTAGGTGGCGTCAATTATGAAACTATTCCACATTCCTTGAGGTAGTCGTGGAATTCAAGACTTAGGTACTCTCCACCTCGATCAGATCGAAGCATCTTGATTTTCCTGCCCAATTGATTCTCCACTTCTTGTTTAAACTCTTTGAACTTTTCAAAGGTTTCCGACTTGTGCTTGATTAAGTAGATATACCCATATCTGCTACAATCATCTGTGAAAGTCACATAGAAGCGATTTGCATCCCTTGTGGTGGATCTAAAGGGTCCACATACATCTGTATGTATGAGATCCAATAAACCCTCACCCCTCGTACAAGTGCCAGTGAAGGGTGACTTGGTCATCTTTCCAAGTAAACAAGATTCGCACGTGTCATCTTCCCTAAGGTCTAACGACTCCAACACTCCATCCTTTTGGAGTTGGGCTATGCGCTTCTTGTTGACATGTCCAAGACGACAATGCCACAAGGATGCTTTATCCATACCATTGGAAGAATCCATACACAACACATCATTTCCTAGGTTATCTACAACCATAACAGTTTCATAAATTCCATTACAAGGCATTGCTTCAAAATATAAAACACCATTTAGATAAGCATAAATCGAACCATTCTCATTATTAAACAAATATCTAAATCCTTGTCCAAATAAACCATGAAAAGAAATGATGTTTCTTGCCATATCTGGCGAGTAGCAACAATTATTTAATTCTAAATTCAAACCATTCCTAAGCTCTAAAGAATACACTCCAATCTTGGTGACAAGCGACGTTCTTCTGTTTCCCATGATCAGATTTATTCTTCCAAACGACACATCCCTATTTCTTCCTAGTCCCTGCAAATCAGAACAAATGTGGTAACCACACCCTGTATCAAGAACCCAAGAAATAGCATGAGATGAATCATTAGATTTAATTGTGTAAATACCTGCGAAAGATGGCTTGATCTTCCCATCCTTGATGGCTTGCAGATATTCCGGGCAGCTTCTCTTCCAATGCCCTATTTTGTGGCAATGGTGGCACTCTGCCTCCTTTGGGTTTGGGTTGGGCTTAGCAGGATCAACCTTGGTCCCACTAGAAGAGGAACCATTTTGGGACTTTCCTTTGTGGTGGTTCTTTGAAAAAGCCTTCCTCTTCTTGCCCCTTCCCTGTCCAATAGCCAAAACAGGAGCAACGGGTGGATTGGGAGTTGGTGCAACAGACTTGTCCTTGAGGTTGCTCTCAGCAGTCCTCAAGAGCCCTTGGAGTTTGCTTAGGGTGACCTCTTCCTTGTTCATGTGGTAGGTCATCCTTAATTGGTTGTAGCATGAGGGCAAGGAGTGAAGAACAATGTCGATAGCCAAATCTTCCCCAAAGTTGACATTCAACTTGCGAAGACGATCAACATACCTTTGCATCTTTTGCAAGTGCACAGTAAGAGACTCTCCACTTCCCATTTTAGCAGTAATCATATTCGTTATGATTTCATAGCGCTCTTGCCTCGCGCTTTGGTGATACCTCTCCATCAAGTCTAGATGCATCTCATAATTATACATGTCCTCATAGGACTTTTGGAATTCTGAGTTCATTGTGGCTATCATGATGCAATAGACCTTCGTTGCATCACGCTCATGGTTCTCAAAGACAGCCATTTCTTCAGGAGTAGCAGTTTCTGGATTGATCTTTTCGAGCTTCTCATCGAGAACATACTCTTTGTCCTCGTAACGCGCGATTGTGCGAATGTATCTTATCCATTCGTTAAAGTTCGTTCCATCGAATGTCACTTTTGAACAAAGGGTCATTAGAGGAAATGAGCTAGCAGCTGCGTTGTTTGCGTTAGACATCTACAAATAGAAAGAACAAAGTTTTATTAGATTAAGTCCCTAATTAACACCCAAAATGAAAAATTAGGGCTAGGACCCAACAACGTTATTTACACATTAGAAAAGGGATGCCGTAATCCAATATGCAAATAATTTGGAGGTAAGTGAATGACGATTCACTAATTCTTCACCATAAAAACATAAGTTTTAAGTTTTTAAATGTATTGAGAATTCCTAGATTTCTTTGAGATTCATTGACCCTTTCAATGGCATGTTTAAATCTCGATATGCCCCTCTCGTTTGTGACTGGGATGCCGAGGATCACAAAGTGGGTGTGAATAACCATGCAAATGTACATGGTGCCCTCACTGTTACAGTTACCTATTCAATGTGCTGGTTAACCACACACGCTCCATTGAACTATAACGAACGATGAGTCATCCTTTGTCACCTTTGCTTAGAACCCAATTAATGTGCCGGTTAACCACACGCGCTCCATTAATGTCTTAGCGAGGGTACAAAGTGTAATTTCATGGGATTGCATCAATTCACTTTTCCTAAAGTAACTAAGATTGGGAATTTTATAAAACATTTTTAGTTACTTTATATTGATTCATTATACTTATTAATGAGAGGAGGCTTGCCCTATCCTACCCGTTCGGCTAACGACCCTCCACCAGTCAAGCAAGCGGTGGGTGTGAATGTACACCCATTAAGCGTCATTTTATAGGCAGCAACCTTATACCCACCTTATAGACCAGCTTCGTGAATGAGGCCTACTAACGGTAAGACTAGCATTGTAAATCATACATATATATATATATATATATATATATATATATATATATATATATATATATATATATATATTAAGCTTGTAATAATATAATAGTATAGGGTTGAATTTTAAACTTGTAAAATTCTAGGGATTGAAATTTAAAATTATCCAAATTAAACTTTTAATCACAAAATTTAAAATTTCAAAGCTTGAGGATAAGTCTTGAACTTTTTCAAAGCATAAGGATCAAATAGCAAATAATATAAATCATCTAATTAGATTATCTCAATTTGATCTTGTTTAATGTTACTTGCAAAACAATTTACCAATTCAATTCAAATAATCAACAATTATCATATAAGGAAATTATTATTCAACTAATTGGTAATTATCTTTTGTTAGGTCAAGAATATACTCATATATATGATTAAAATCCGATTTTAATGACCCAAAACAGTTAAGACAAGTATCCTCAAGTAAAACAGCAAGAAATCCTGAAACTTCCTCCTTCTGACGCTCGAACTCGCCGAGTACCTCTATGGACTCGCCGAGTTGGAGCTACTCGCCGAGTCCACAGTGGAACTCGCCGAGTACAGTAGTCAGAATCACAAAATCAAAATTTTCAAGCAACAAGCAATCAACCAATGCATCAATTCAATAGAAATCAATCAAAGCTCTGATACCACTGATGGGTTTGAGCCATAAGAACTTTCCTATGTGCACATGTAAACCCTAATTGCTTGGATCTAGGTTTCTCTAATTGAACATGCATCGAATCCAAGACTTGCAATACTAGATCTAATGTAATATATTGAATCTAATCATATGAAATCAGATCTGAAAGAATACCTTGAATTACTTGCTTGATACTTCTTCTTCTTGGAGCTTAGAGTCACAATGGTCACTCCTCTAATGGCTTACAAACACCAACTAGCAAGAAGATGATCTTGAGAGAGAGGGAGAAGGGATAGAAATCGGCTCTAGGGTTCCTTGGCTTGCAAGAGTGCCGATTTCTCCACCCCAAGGGTTCTATTTATACTATGAGCTATTAGGGTTTCTCCTTTAACCCTAATTGAATGACTTAGGCCCTAAGTAATCCAAGATCCTTCTAGATACAAGGCTTGGACGAATTTAAGGTTCCCAAACCCTAAATTTCGTCCACCCCAATATCCATAAGGATACATAGCCCAAAATACAACTATCACACATTTGACAGTTTATGCCCTTTATTCAATTAACCTCTTTAAGTCACCAAATTAATTCTCAATTAATATATGACTTATATTAATTAAATAACATTATTATTTCTTTAATATATTATTCTCATAGTATATTAACAATAATATCTCTTCTCTCTTAACAAATCATCCTGTCAAGTTGTTATGGTGAAGGCAACCCAAAAGGACCATGCATAACCGGGTCAAGTACTTTCGAAAGATAGTTACAGCCTTAGACACTAATCCAACAGTAGCGTTATACCATAGTGAAATCCGTATGTATACCGTATGTAGTGACAATTATAATTATGAATGTCATGTTCATGTAGTGATGTATACCATAAACTAAATCTGTCATAGTGTATATGTTTAGTGGTGAAATTTTCTGTACTTGTTACGTTTCGAAATTCCCAAACTATACCTATTATAGTTTGCATGTATAGCGTAGTGAATATCGAGTCCGAAAAACTATGCAATTTTAGTGATAAGTTGTAAAACGTCCCTTATGCTCAACACAGTACAAAAGGGTTAAAGTATGAGAATTGCATGAGTTTTATACTTGTTAAAAGCTCTTTGTATTAGTTCACAAAAGCATTTATGTTTGGCTTGTATTCCCCCCCTGAAAACGTTTTAAAAACCAGTAAAAGCGTAGGGGTATGAACTCACCTTATGCGAGTGGTTTGTACGAAAGACCGGTACGAGATGCTGAGTGACGAGTGAAACCTCGAACTCAACTTGATCCTAATAACATGTAATGACACACATAGGAGTCAAATGAAGGTATTTCACTACTAGATACCATAGAGAACCACTCTAGAGACTTGGAACTACTTGCACCAAGTGATAGAACCTTGTAGGATTGAGTATAGGGAGTGTTTGGCCACCTTGAGTGTGTGTGCGGCCATGGGTGTGTGGCCCAATGGGTGTGCGGCCGTACACTCATGAAAGAGGGTGCCTTTGAAGTGTTCTCAAGGTCCATGCTTGCATCCAGGAAGTGTTCTAGGTCTATACTCAATTGTAGTGCAAGTTAAGGGTCCTAGAAGTGGGCTTGCGGCCCTAGGATGTGTGTGTGGTCGCACACTAGAGTGTGCTGCCGCACACAAGCTGTGTGCTACCGCATAAGGGTGTGTGCGGCCGTACACAGGTGTGTGCGGTCGTACACCCCATATGATGATGTCCAAAATGTCCATTCCAAGGTGCAACAAGGCTTGGGTCATGTCTATCTCGAATATGGAAGTCAAACTCTCACTTTGGAGGGTATTTTAAGGGTGTGTGGCCACCTTAAGGGGGTGTGCGGCGACACTCACTTCCAAACACGAAGAACATGTTGCTTATTGCACACTTAAGGCTTAGATAGAGTGGTCTTTCATGGATTGCAAGTTAGAGGATGAAATACTCACGTTCTTGAAGCTTTGGAGAGTTCAAGGTTGGAGAATCTTGAGAGAATAGTGTAGTGTGCTGCCAAGGAGTGAAAAGAATGAAGGGGAAAGGAGTCTACCCTTTATATAGGGGATAGAGTGCTGCCAAAAAGTGAGTGTGTGGCCAAGGGGTGGGTGTGCGGCCGCACACCCATATGTATGGTCGTACACTCCTCCTAGAGGTGTGTATGGCCCGGTTTTCTCACTATGTGACTCGCTGACTCATTCCTAACCTCAACCTTGGTCATATTCAAGCTTAGAACACTTAAATGAACCCTTAAACAGTACAAGAAATCAACAAAACAAGTTGAATATTGATTGAATTGACTAAGTGTACAAGATAGAAGTTCTGGGTTGTCACAGATAATCCTTAGGAATCCATGAACGAGGAATAGCTGATTCTTAGGGTAGATCCTTAATAGTAAATAGGATAATGGGGATGGCTAATTGGGTTGATTGATTGTTTGATGATTAAACATAATGATTATATTATTGTGGGTTGAAACCCTATGTACTCACCAGGATTCCCAACCTGACCTACTCAAGCTTATTTGTATCACATGTGTCGATATGAAGCTACTTTACACTGAGAGATTTAAAAGAGATGTGGATCACTAGTGTAAATGAATGTAAGTTCTGTTTATGCTTATGTTTCTGTATTGACAATGACATCCCATGTCACACCCCCGAACCAGACGGCGGAAACGTCCGAGGGCTCATGTGACTTTAATTGAAATATCATCACAATGATTATACATGAAACATAACATAAACATCACCATGCATTAATACTTTACAACCGTCATTGTTCACATCAAGTACATTGTCTAAATATTACATATCCATAGCATAAATTGTTTGAGGATCACAAAACATAACATCCTAACACACTTTGTAATTTCTTCAGCTTATCTGTTACCTGAGAATACAAGTTATTTTGAAAACGGTCAACACATATAATGTTGGTGAGTTCATAAGCAGGTTTGATATGAAAATGTTTTGTGTAGTTTGAAAAACCCAGAAAATCCGATATTTTCTGAAACGGAAATTGTTTACGAAATAGGTGTGATGATCCATAAGTATATGCGTGAATGATTTCAAAACGTGTAAAAGTAGTATTTTTCTCATAATGAATCCTTGAGTTATAGTTATCGAAAGTAAAAGTGAATAATGTTGTTCCCCCGGAAAACCCGATGTTTTCCGATATAAATAGTATGATCGTTTTGTATTATTGTATCGCCACAACGAATGATAATGATTTCCCATGATTACTTAGATGGTATTGGATCTCTATGTGAGTCGTTATAACCATGCATAATAATGACTATTTCGTCTGTCTTGGCATTCTAGTGAAAGCCGGTATTGAATTAAGATTTTGTCACCCTAGACTGGCCGAGTCTAACTGTAGCGAACAGCTTAGGTGTGGGGGAGTCACCCCCGTATAGATCTATACACAAACTCTCGCTCTCCCTCCAGGAGACTTTGATTATAACTACAGACTACGACTGACAATTATTGGTGTCGCCCGTTATTACTCACCAAATCCAAATTAAATTGAATAACCTTGTTTAACAACCTGATTTATGTTTACTTGAATAAAAGGTAAGCCTAACAGACGAAGAGAAGAGGACTACGAGGGCCCACTAATCACGTATGTTACTGTAGGCTGTCGAGTATGCGACGGACACGTTAGTCCATCATGCATACGATTGATTTGGACCTTACTAGCAATGCAAATGGGCCACCACGGCCCAATAGCATGTAAAAGCCATTTAGGGTCCATTAGGCATGTAATTGGGTCACCGAAGGCCCAATAAACATGTGTAATTATATTGGGCCCAATAATCATGATATTGGGCTACAAGGCCCAATAGCACGAATAGAAGGTATTTGGGCCCAACCATTGAATCGCTTATATTTTATCGAGTTTAAGTTCGTATTGTTGGTATTTGTTGTATGTTAAATGTTTATTCACAATGTTTAAAAAATATCTTAACGTTTGAATTATAACGAAGCTTTAGATATATTTATATGTATATATTTTAAAATCATGCGTTATAAGCTTGATATTTTTAACACAAACATTCATAATTGTTTATTTGGCCCAAAAACATTTATATTGACCATTTTGGCCCTTTCTCTTTAAAAATGGCACTTTTAGTCTCTTTTTATGAAAATTGACATTTTTGGTCCATAAACCATTTTTCTTGACATTTTCTACCCAAACTTTATTTGAATAAAAATTTCAGTCCAAAAATATTGCATTTGTCATTTCCAGCCTTTATTTGTAAAAAGTTTACATTTTTGGCCCAATTTCCGTAAGTTTTACAATTTTAACCCCAAAATCAAAAACTTTGCATTTTTAGTCCAATTTGGTAATAAAATTATTTTCAACCCCTGAAATAGTTCATTTACGTTTTAGACTCATAGTTTGTTAAGTTTTACATTTCAGCCCCTTTTTCGCAACCTTGGGCCCAAAACTTGTGAGGCCCAATTTAAAGCCCAATAAGTTAAAATTCATGTTTTTGACCCTTTGAGAAGTACTATTTTTATAAAAATCAGTTTTTATACAAATAAATACCTTATAACCCTCGTAAAACCGATAATTATCAATTTATACCCAATCTTTGTTATTTTTGGAGGGAGAAGGAAGAGAATACTTGAGAGAGTTTGAAGGAAGTTTGAAGGTGTGTGTGTGTGTGGTTTATTGCTCTCGGCCGAGAGTTAAAGAGAGAGAGGAGAGAAGTGAGTGCATGGGAACATGAGTCTTGCATAGTTTTATGTTGAATAATACCTAGTTACCCTCTAAATAAAATTGAGGTGGCAAGATTAGGATTAATTATCCATTTCTCTTTTTTTTTTAACACATGGGCCGAAATTTGGGCCAAGGAAGAAAGAAGTGAACTAGTTTGGGCTCATTCTTGGTCTTGCTCGAAAACATAAAGTCCATTAAGTAGGTTTTCGGCCCATTGGGCCCTTAGGAGGGTTTACGGCCAGATTAGAATGAAAGAATGGGTTTCACGGCCCATTGAAGTTTATTAGGTTTGTTATGGCCCAATAAGGCCCATTAAGGTAAACCAATTCATTTTGGATCCATTATGGCCCAAAATGTTAAGTTTCATGGAAGTGAGTCCAATTAGGGCCCATTTAAGGGTCCTAAGCCCAAAATAGTCAAATTGGAAGCTTATTGGTTCATTAGGCCCAATAAGGAAATCCTAGTCCATGATTGACTTAAACCGGGATTTTTAGGGTTTCCAATCTTTTGTTGACCATTTGAAGTGTTTGTATAGAGTGTTTAATGGAATTTTGTTGTTACTGAATAAACACCATGCATACTTCCAAGTTTTAGCCACAAATGTTACTTTGGTTAATATTTACAAAAACCTTAGAATTCCTAGTTGTGACATCATCCCCCCGTTAGAGGGAATTTCGTCCCGAAATTCTTTTTGAAGCTAGATTTGAGAATGCGAGAGTAGGTGAGGGTACTTTTGCTTCATCTGGTCTTCGCGTTCCCATGTGAATTCTGGTCCACGTTTTGCGTTCCACCGAACTTTCACAATCGGAATGCGACTTTGCTTAGTACGCTTCACTTCCCTGTCCATGATTTCAACTGGTTCCTCGATGAACAGGAGATTCTCGTTGATTTCGATTTCTTCCAATGGGATGACGAGAGTTTCGTTGGATAAGCACTTCTTCAAATTGGAAACATGGAACACGGGGTATACACTGCTGAGCTCATTAGGTAGCTGCAGCCTATAAGCCGCTGGACCGATTCGGGCAAGAATCTCGAATGGTCCAATGTACCGTGGGTTTAGTTTTCCTCGTTTCCCGAAACAAATCACCCCTTTCCAGGGAGAGACTTTTAGCAGCACCCGATCCCCGACTTGAAATTCCAAGGGCTTTCGCCCTTTATCAGCATAGCTCTTCTGTCGGTCTCGTGATGCTTAAAGTTGAGCTCTAATCTGAACTATCTTCTCTGTCGTCTCACGTATGATTTCCGGTCCTATTAATGCATTGTTTGGTGTCTGTCCTCTTGCTAGCTGAGTGTCGCCTACCTCAGCCCAACACAACGGTGATCTACATTTACGACCATATAATGCTTCGAAAGGAGCAACTTTGATGCTTGTGTGATAACTGTTGTTGTATGAAAACTCAAGTAAAGGCAAGTGGGTATCCCACGACCTTCCAAAGTCTATCACACATGTTCGAAGCATATCCTCAAGCGTTTGAATGGTTCGCTCACTTTGACCATCCGTCTGTGGGTGGTAAGCAGTGCTCATGTCGAGTTGTGTTCCCATAGCCTTTTGTAGTGATTGCCAAAAGCGTGAAGTGAACCTACTATTCCGATCTGAGATGATAGATATTGGCACTACATGGAGTCTCATAATTTCCTTGATGTAGATTCTTGTTAGTCGCTCCATCTTGTATGTCTCCTTTATTGGCTGGAAATGGGCAGATTTTGTCAACCTATAAACTATTACCCATATGGCATCCATTCCATCAGTTGTCTTGGGTAATTTGGTCACAAAGTCCATGGTAATCCTTTCCCATTTCCACTCGGGTATTACCGGCTGTTGTAATAGTCCCGAGGGCTTTTGGTACTCTACCTTCACTTTAGCGCAAGTGAGGCACTTGCTAACGTAAGTGGCAATTTATGCCTTCATGTTAGGCCACCAATAATGTTGCTTGATATCCAGGTATATTTTATCTGAACCCGGATGGATGGAGTATCGTGTCTTATGGGCTTCATTCATGACCACCTCTCTGAATCCCCCAAGTTTAGGGACCCAAATTCGGTTCATGAAATAACATGTTCCTTCCTTCTTGACTTCGAAGTTCTTTTCCATTCCCCGTAATGCTTCACTAGTTCTGTTTTCTGTCTTCATGGCATCAGACTGGGCTTCTTTGATTTATGAGAACAGGTGGGATTGAATGGTTATTGAAAGAGTTTTCACACGACGATTTGAGTATTCTTTCTGACTCAAGGTATCAGCTACCACGTTAGCCTTGCCGGGGTGGTACTTGATTTCGCACTCATAATCGTTTAGCAGCTCAACCCATCTTCGCTGTCTCATGTTTAACTCCTTTTGATTTAAATGTGTTAGAGGCTCTTGTGGTCAGTGAAAATGGTGCACTTCGTACCATAAAGATAGTGCCTCCAAATCTTTAAAGCAAACACCACAGCTCCCAATTCGAGATCATGGGTAGTATAATTCACCTCATGTGTCTTTAGTTGCCGGGATGCATAAGCTATCACCTTCCCACGCTGCATGAGTACACAGCCTAAACCCTGATTCGAAGCATCACAGTAAACTACGAAGTCCTCAGTTCCCTCTGGTAATGATAGTAATGGTGCACTATAGAGAGCTCGTTTCAGAGTTCGGAAGACAACCTCCTGCTTTTCTGTCCATTCAAATGGTACGCCCTTTTGTGTAAGCATGGTAAGTGGCTTGGTTGTTTTGGAGAAGTTCTGGATGAATCTTCTGTAATAGCTTGCGAGACCCAAAAATTGATGAATTTCTATGGGTGTCGTTGGGACTGCCCATCCTTCAATGGCTTTGATCTTAGAAGGGTCCACATGTATCCCTTCTTGACTGACAACATGACCTAAAAAGTTTACGCTACGGAGCCAGAACTCACACTTAGAGAGTTTTGCGTACAACTTTTCAGCTCGCAGGGTTTCCAGGATTTGTCGGAGATGTCGACTATGTTCCTCTTCGCTTCGAGAATAGACCAGGATATCGTCGATGAAAACGATTACAAAGTTGTCAAGGAATGGTCGGCAGACTCGATTCATCAGGTCCATAAATGCGGCAGGGGCATTCGTTATACCGAAGGGCATTACAACAAATTCATAATGTCCATAGCGAGTTCGGAAAGCGGTCTTGGGGATATCCTCTTCCCGAACCTTGAGTTGATGATAGTCGGATCGTAGATCTATCTTAGAGAAGTAATTTGCTCCTTGAAGTTGGTCGAATAGATCGTCGATTCGTGGAAGTGGGTAGCGATTTTTGATAGTGAGCTTATTCAGTTCTCTAAAATCGATACACATCCTAAAGGATCCGTCCTTTTTCTTAACAAAGAGGACCGGAGCTCCCCAGGGTGAGAAGCTAGGTCAGATGAATCCTTTGCTCAAGAGTTCGCTGAGTTGGCTTGACAGTTCTTGCATCTCCGCAGGAGCCAACCTATAGGGTGATTTGGCAATGGGTGTAGCTCCTGGCACAAGGTCGATTCGGAATTCGACTTGTCTTTCTGGGGGTATCCCCGGAAGATCTTCTGGAAAGACGTCAGGGAAATCGCATGCCACTGGGATGTCTCGAATATTGACCTCTTCCTTAGACTTATCCACTATGTGAGCCAGAAACGCCAAGTCCTTCTTTTATAGATACTTCTGTGCCTTAATGCACGAGATAAGACGAAGGTTCGTACTGGGTTTGTCTCCGTATATAATTAGGGTTTCGTGGTTAGGGAGATGAAGGCGAACGGCCTTCTCGCGACACATAATTTCGGCATGATGGGGGCTCAACTAATCCATGCCAATAATCACATCAAAACTCCTAATAGTTACAGGCATCAAGTTTATTTGAAACACGTGGTGATTTAAGGTTAGGGTACATCCTACGTACATTTCCCCAGTTGATTCTGTTTTCCCATTAGCTATTTCCACCGTAAAGGTTTCATTAAGCTTCTGGGGTTGTTGTTTTAGCAAATGTTTGAACTTATTACTCACAAAACTCCGCTCTGCCCCGGTATCAAAAAGGATGCATGCATATGAGTTGTTAAGGAGAAACGTACCAGTGACAACAGCGGGATCCTGAACCGCTTCTCCTTGACCCATGGTCAGCACTCTCCTTTCTCCTCCATTCCCTTGATTGTTGACATTGGGGCAGTTTCGACGGAAATGTCCAGTCCTTTCACATCCATAACAGGTGTGGCTAGCTCCAGTGTTGTTGTTGTTGTTGTTGTTGCGGTTGTTGCTGTTGTTTCCTTGTTGCTGGTTCTGGGGAGGATAGGTCCTACAGTATTTTTCTGTGTGACCCTTTCGGTTGCAACTGGTACAATGCATGTCCCTGCATTCGCCATTGTGATGGAGATTGCACTTGTTGCACTTTGGGAGATTCCCAGAATACTGCTTAGGGGCACTTGGGGTGGATGAGGCTGGAGCATGTGGTGTGGAGGGAACTTGGGTGGTTGCAGCATGAACTGTTACTGTTTGTTGTTTCTTTGACGACTCTGAGCCTTGTCGTCCCTTCCTCTTGTTATTCTTTCCTTTCTTGTTGTCACTCTCCTTCTTGCTTTCTGTTTCCCCTACCTTCTCCCCCTTCTTGTTGTTGGGGTCGTATAGCTTCTTGGCCAACCTCTTGGCACTGTCAAAGGTTTCAGGATTTGCAGTAATCACGTTTCCTTGAATTGGGGAGGTTAATCCCCAGATGAATCGTTCGATTTTCTTCCCTTCCGAAGTAATCATGCCAGGGCACAACAGATACAGTTCACTAAACCTTGATATGTAGGCATCGATGTCGGAGTTTCGGACGGTAAGATTCCATAACTCTTGCTCCATTTTCTGAACTTCGCCATGTGGGCAGTATTCAGCCATCAGCATTTCCTTCAATTCCGTCCATGGCATAGCATTAGCCACCGGAAGTGTCATAGCTTCCACATGTCCATTCCACCAGGTGAGAGCTTGATCAACAAATGTACATGCTGCAAACTTCACCTTGACTTCATCCGGGCATTCGCATATCTCGAACACCGATTCCACCTTTTCAATCCACCTCTTCAGGGTTATCATTCCCCCTGTGCCATTAAAGGTTCGTGGCTTGGCATTAGTGAAATCTTTGTAAGAGCATGTCTTGGTAGGTCCTTGGTTCATCCCGTTGTTTGAACTTCCGCCCCCCTGCCCGTTGCCTCCACCATTGTTCCCATTGTTGATCTGCGCCAATGCTGCTGTGAGTGCAGCAGATACAGCTGCTTGAAATGCAACTGAGTTGATTTCTGGTGGTGTCGGTGGTTGATTGTTTCCACGGTTTGGTCTTTGCGGCATCTTGCTGTTATGGAACGAAAATTTGTTGAGTACGTATTGTATTAAGTTGGGAATTTCGTGAGTCGATTTTGCATTTAAGTGATTCCATATAGTTACACCAAACAATAAGAGTATAAAACACATAACAGATAACAACATCACGAATAAACACATAATATTTTCCACTAATAATATCCGTACTTTGATACATGAAAATTTTCTCTAAAGAGCATACATAAAGTTCGGCAGCATAACGACTCTATGAGTAGTGTAATCACTTAAACATGGAGTCGGTAGTAAATAACATGGTAAGCATAAGCGAACATAGCACTAGTAGGGGGTCTACTGATCCGGAGTGCTCCGAGATGTGTCGGGTGGTGGGGCTGAAGATGTGGATGTGCCCTGAAGACGCGCCACTTGCTGTTCTGTGGCTCGTAGTCGATCCTTCCAAATTGCTTGACGTACATGAAAGTTATGGATTACTTCCTGAGTTTCTCGTTCCGCTCTTGCCACTGCGGCTCGCATCTGGTTCAGCTGCTCGACTGTGTCCTGGGCTAGGTCGCCGATGTTTCGCAACCTCCTCACCATAACAGGAAGTGCTCGGTCAGCCGGCCCTCCATCCCTCAGATCATAGAATTCCCTCGCCATGTCGTACGGGGGTCGCTGACCTTGCTGCCTACTCCATCTCCAAATGTAAACTCCCCATGGGGGTGTAGGGCCATTAGGGCCCATTCGATGTGCAGGCACCCTAACTGGAAATGGTGGGTTGATGACTACAGACTCTGCGTCCGAGTCATCGTCACTACTGTCGCTAGATTCTTCCACTCCAGAGTCAGCCACAGGCTCTGCAGGCCCGTCTTCGATCCCAACCTCTTGTTCATCCTCAGACTCCTCTTCAGGTTCCTCTTCAGGTTCCTCCTCAAGCCATCTGTTATTCCCCTGATTAGGGAAATACGGATCTCCAGGAAGATGGAAACCAGCCATACTGTCTACAAGAGGGTATATAATTAAACCATTATTAATCCTAAGATATTTTTAGTTGTTATAAAAATTGGGTTGATGTTCTTTAACAAGAGGGTATGCCTTAGGTTTACTGACCATCGCGATCGCCACAGGGCATGTGATAGTTGTATTATGAAGAAATGTAGTTGATCATGCTACATTCATACCTAATACAACTGTAAATAGTCCTGGCTTAACCGAGACGTCAGGTTTTCCCAATCATCTTCTTTGATTTGTTATTATGTTCATTTTTCTAAGTCGCACAACTAAGAGTGTTTATTAGTATATGTTATTTGTTTTGTTCAGAATTATTTAGTCCCTCTTTGGGTTTATAGTTGCATATCAATGTGTGGTTAGATATGCCAGTTCACTATAAACAGAGCTCTGATACCAACCTGTCACACCCCCGAACCAGACGGCGGAAACGTCCGAGGGCTCGTGTGACTTTAATTGAAATATCATCACAATGATTATACATGAAACATAACATAAACATTGCCATGCATTAATACTTTACAACCGTCATTGTTCACATCAAGTACATTGTCTAAATATTACATATCCATAGCATAAATTGTTTGAGGGTCACAAAACATAACATCCTAACACACTTGGTAATTTCTTCAGCTTATCTGTTACCTGAGAATACAAGTTATTTTGAAAACGGTCAACACATATAATGTTGGTGAGTTCATAAGCAGGTTTGATATGAAAATGTTTTGTGTAGTTTGAAAAACCCAAAAAATCCGATATTTTCTGAAACGGCAATTGTTTACGAAATAGGTGTGATGATCCATAAGTATATGCCTGAATGATTTCAAAACGTGTAAAAGTAGTATTTTTCTCATAATGAATCCTTGAGTTATAGTTATCTAAAGTAAAAGTGAATAATGTTGTTCCCCCGGAAAACCCGATGTTTTCCGATATAAATAGTATGATCGTTTTGTATTATTGTATCGCCACAACGAATGATAATGATTTCCCATGATTACTTAGATGGTATTGGATCTCTATGTGAGTCGTTATAACCATGCATAATAATGACTATTTCGTCTGTCTTGGCATTCTAGTGAAAGCCGGTATTGAATTAAGATTTTGTCACCCTAGACTGGCCGAGTCTAACTGTAGCGAACAGCTTAGGTGTGGGGGAGTCACCCCCGTATAGATCTATACACAAACTCTCGCTCTCCCTCCAGGAGACTTTGATTATAACTACAGACTACGACTGACAATTATTGGTGTCGCCCGTTATTACTCACCAAATCCAAATTAAATTGAATAACCTTGTTTAACAACCTGATTTATGTTTACTTGAATAAAAGGTAAGCCTAACAGACGAAGAGAAGAGGACTACGGGGGCCCACTAATCACGTATGTTACTGTAGGCTGTCGAGTATGAGACGGACACGTTAGTCCATCATGCATACGATTGATTTGGACCTTACTAGCAATGCAAATGGGCCACCACGGCCCAATAGCATGTAAAAGCCATTGAGGGTCTATTAGGCATGTAATTGGTCACCGAAGGCCCAATAAACATGTGTAATTATATTGGGCCCAATAATCATGATATTGGGTCACAAGACCCAATAGCACGAATAGAAGGTATTTGGGCCCAACCATTGATTCGCTTATATTTTATCGAGTTTAAGTTCGTATTGTTGGTATTTGTTGTATGTTAAATGTTTATTCGCAATGTTTAAAAAATATCTTAACGTTTGAATTATAACGAAGCTTTAGATATATTTATATGTATATATTTAAAAATCATGCGTTATAAGCTTGATATTTTTAACACAAACATTCATAATTGTTTATTTGGCCCAAAAACATTTAGATTGACCATTTTGGCCCTTTCTCTTTAAAAATGGCACTTTTAGTCCCTTTTTATGAAAATTGACATTTTTGGTCCATAAACCATTTTTCTTGACATTTTCTACCCAAACTTTATTTGAATAGTAATTTCAGTCCAAAACTATTGCATTTGTCATTTCCCGCCTTTATTTGTAAAAAGTTTACATTTTTGGTCCAATTTCCGTAAGTTTTACAATTTTGACCCCAAAATCAAAAACTTTGCATTTTTAGTCCAATTTGGTAATAAAATCATTTTCAACCCCTGAAATAGTTCATTTACGTTTTAGACTCATAGTTTGTTAATTTTTACATTTCAGCCCCTCAAAACTTCATTTTTTCGCAACCTTGGGCCCAGAACTCGTGAGGCCCAATTTAAAGCCCAATAAGCTAAAATTCATGTTTTTGACCCTTTAAGAAGTATTATTTTTATAAAAATCAGCTTTTATACAAATAAATACCTTATAACCCTCATAAAACCGATAATTATCAATTTATACCCAATCTTTGTTATTTTTGCAAAAATGACACTTGTAAGTTCTTTGGCTTTGTTTTTCACTTTTTGAACTTAAGGACCCTTAAAACTATTATGTATGTTGTCTATTTTGTTTTTGTTTATGATTCTTTCACCCTTTTTTCTATAGATCTCGAAATATCACAAGTATCACATATTATCACAATACAAAACTAAAGAAATCACACATAACATGCAAGCACACATAGATCATCACATAATACTTGTATTCTCCCCCAAAAACAAGTAAAAACCGAAAACAAGGGGGTATGAACTCACTTTGCTTAGTTGTTTCGGTTTTGAAGAAGATGTGAATAAGATTTTTGGTCCTAGCAACACCTTGATGTAGATCTCGAACTTGAGATGATTCTAGGAGTATGATTACCACAAATGTTTAAGAGAAGGGATCTAACATGAGAAAAGAGTTATATAATTCTTGGATATGTATAACTTACCAAGAAATTATGATGTTCTTGTGAAAATCCTCTTGATACACAAGCAAAACTTCGAGATTTTGGAGGGAGAAGGAAGAGAATACTTGAGAGAGTTTGAAGGAAGTTTGAAGGTGTGTGTGTGTGGTTTATTGCTCTCGGCCGAGAGTTAAAGAGAGAGAGGAGAGAAGTGAGTGCATGGGAACATGAGTCTTGCATAGTTGTATGTTGAATAATACCTAGTTACCCTCTAAATAAAATTGAGGTGGCAAGATTAGGATTAATTATCCATTTCTCTTTTTTTTTAACACATGGGCCGAAATTTGGGCCAAGGAAGAAAGAAGTGAACTAGTTTGGGCTCATTCTTGGTCTTGCTCGAAAACATAAAGTCCATTAAGTAGGTTTTCGGCCCATTGGGCCCTTAGGAGGGTTTACGGCCAGATTAGAATGAAAGAATGGGTTTCACGGCCCATTGAAGTTTATTAGGTTTGTTATGGCCCAATAAGGCCCATTAAGGTAAACCAATTCATTTTGGATCTATTATGGCCCAAAATGTTAAGTTTCATGGAAGTGGGTCCATTAGGGCCCATTTAAGGGTCCTAAGCCCAAAATAGTCAAATTGGAAGCTTATTGGTCCATTAGGCCCAATAAGGAAATCGTAGTCCATGATGGACTTAAACCGGGATTTTTAGGGTTTCCAATCTTTTGTTGACCATTTGAAGTGTTTGTAAAGAGTGTTTGATGGAATTTTGTTGTTACTGAATAAACATCATGCATACTTCCAAGTTTTAGCCACAAATGTTACTCTGGTTAATGTTTACAAAAACCTTAGAATTCCTAGTTGTGACATCCCAAATGTTTTAAAATGAATAATAATACATTTCTTCGGAAATGCTTTGATAATATATTTATCATGTTTTTTCTGGGAACAAATTCCGCAACACTTTTATTTAAAATGTTACTCTGATTTTCAAACAAAGCATAAAAAAATCGGTCTTTTCTGGCCGTGAAAATGGGGATGTCACAGTTGTATCAGAGCATTAGTTTAAGAGAACTAGGAATAAGGATTTATTTCTAGACTTAAACTTAGAATGCTAAGAAATGATGGTGAGGAGTGTGTCTAATAGATTTTAGGTAATACACCTGAATAGACACAAGCACTAGCTAATTTAGGGAAAATGCCTAACATGCGTTTATGTGCTAAATGAATTGTGTTGTTTTATGATGTTATTATTTGATCGGATGTATGGTCTGTTGCCAACCGGATCTGGAAAATTTATGTGTTCATATTTCTAAACGTTTAATTACGATATTAGAACTGGCATGTAACTTTTCGGAGTAATAAGGAGGATTACACGTCTAAATCTTCTCTATCTATATTCTCGTCTTGATGCACTGAACGCATGCTTCCACGAACATAATGTCATGGTGAAGACTCATAGAGAATTGAGTAAATGGAGAAAATTAAATGGATTTTGATAGTGAATGACACTTATCGGATGGTATCGTAAGAGTGGTATCTTGCCTTTAGAATATGTCTGATAAAATAACAGTACGTTTAAAAGGAGTACGGTACGTCCGAAGTACACCTTCGATTGGCGGGATGATTGAACGATTGGTGTAATTTCTGAGGTTGTCCCATCGTATGGCATTTTCATCACCAACCGAGTTGAAGCAGAATTGTTGTTGAAGATATGCATGGAAGAAGTCCTAGTAGAGTCTAGGGAAATATTTATGATTATTTGGACACATTCGTATGTGTTAAATTGTTTTGTGCTTTTAAGAAATAAGAACTTGGGGACTGTGAGACAATACTAGGGACGAGTATGAGTAGGTGTGAATGGTAGTAGAGGCCTATACTACCGGAAGCATAGGACTCACACTTGGATCAGGGAAAGTCACAAGGTTACTAAGAATCTAGTAATTGATACCATTTTATTAAAGTATGTCGTTACCATTGTTTCAGTAATGACTAAGAAGATTGTTGTTATTTCGACCCTAGTGGTCGTATCAAATTGAGTCCGACTACGAGGAGTATGTTACGTGGTTCGGAGAACCAAGTTTGATGTAACATCTGACTTAAGCCGGAAGATTGAAATAAAAGACAATCAAAGCGATCGGTAGAGGTATCGCGATAATTGCTTGTAGCTAGAAATGCTACCTTTTAAGATGTGATCAGAACATTAAGGAAAGTTTATTCCATTCTGGAATTTGACTCTAAAAGACCTGAGTCTAAGCAATGCATCATACGATGAGAGGTCATTAGAACATGACCCATCAGTCTATTATGATAATCGAAGGAAGAATTTGTCTCAAGTTTGTTAAAGAAGGAGTCTCCAATAAAGATCGAGATCGTGACATGAAGATCATGATTGGAAGTCTAACATAAGATAGAGAGCGGGTCCAAGATCGGGCACCGCCTGCAGTCAGGAAGTCTTAGAATTGGATACTTGTTCGAAGAAACATCAAAGTTACGGTTATTACATAGGATGAAGAAATAACGTATGGAGTCATCATGTGAGCCCTGTTTCGTTGATGATTCCGGGACTTAATCATCCTAAGGGGGAGATAATTGTAACGCCCGCTGATCCGGGCTAGTCAATTTAGAGACAATGAGCGTCAAAAATGAGTTTTTGATGGGAGATTATTTAGAATAAATAATCTTAACCAAGTTGTAGAATATGTCTCAAGGGTTTTGTACATATAAATAACGCCGAAATCCGAGTTATAACGAAGAAGTTATGGCCCGTCGAAGTTTTACGGCAAAACCGGCATGGCACCGGGAAGCGTAAATAGTGAATTTACGATAGAGCGGCTTTTAGCCTTAGTGATCTAAACAAAAGTCGTAGAATATGTTAAACCGAGAACATCCATAAAAAGAACGCCCAAATCTGACTTCGTATGAGGAAGTTATGATTTTTCTAAGATTCGGCTTAGCAGTGCACGACCCGAAACTCGAATTTTAGTTCTAGCAGTTTTTGGCTTACGTGACCTAAATGAGAGTTGAAGATCTCATTAATAGGAACTCAACGGTAAAAAGACAGACGAAAACGGAGTCCGTATGAAGGAGTTACGAATTCTTCGCAGTCATTTAACAGTTTAATCTCCTCCTACTGTTAAATTTAAGATCAGTCGAGAATTAGCCGACGAAGTCTAAATAAAAGTTGTAGATCTTGTTTTTACCTACGCGCGGAAAAGAAGAACGTCGAAAACGGAGCTCGTATGCGAAAGTTACAGGGTTTAGAAGTCGATAGGGTGCTGCTGGAAAAGGGTGACATGGCACAATACAGGTCACACACGTTTGGCCACCAGAAAGCTGACATGTGGCATGGACTCAGCGAGTCCGTACTTCTACTCGGCAAGTCGATCAGGAATTCAGCCTATAAATAAAGGTGACGGGTTCCCTCATTCTCCACACCATTCCAACTTCTCTTTCTCTCTCTACTTTCTCTCTCTAGCCTCCCTTAAGCCCCCTAAAGTCTAGGTAAACCCCCTAGCACCCGAAGGAAGCCCCGAGGCTCCCGAAGCCCCAAGAAAAGAGACTTTCGGCTCGGGAACGCTGCTCCAGCGAAGCCCGGTTTTCGAGAAAACCCGCTGTAAGTGAGCTACGCCTAACCTATCTTTAGTATAGCTTATGTTTCAATATAGTAATGTTATTAGGAACTTATAATGAGTATTTGGGCTATTATTATGAGTTATATAAGTGTCATTATAATATCTTTCTAACCACTCGCGGTACGGGAAATCTGGTTTGGAGGGCCGCTTGGGTTGCTGTATTCAGAAGTGCTATATGCCAAAATGATCATGCCCTCAGGTGTTTATGTCTGGCCCTGTCTGTACATAGTGGGTGAAGAGTATTGTTTAACGCTTATATAATAGTAATAATAGCTAGACTATTAATTAGTCTCAGCGAATATTAGACTAAACCCTAGTGGTAATGATACTAGGTTTTGTCGAAGGAAATTGTTTTAAGAGTAACGAAGTGCTGTCCAAGTTCGGAATCACCACCTTTTCAAGTGAGTGAATAGTTACTTTCATCTTACACATAGATATGAAGTATTTAATATAAATTACATGCTATGTGTGCATATTGTCTGTATACTTGTCGTCTATGCTGAGTGAAAGATTTTTATACATGTTTTAAATGATTTAAATTGTATATGTATTTTATATCTACAAAATGTGTTGGGTAAAACATGGGTAGATGAAATAGTTGCTTTGTGACAAAAAAATAAAATGATGAGAGGTGATATAGACCATGAGATAAGGGTGAGAGGTGAACCATGAGAGAAGCCTTTTACCCAAGTGTTGGCCCCGTCATGTAGCAGAGTATGGATGACAACCACAGACTATTCTAGACATTCCAATGGAACACTAGCAGGCTCGCAACCTGTAGGTGTTATTTGAACTGTGTATTCACCAGATGTACTCTAAAAACCCATTGACATGTTTTGCGAGTGGATTCTCGGAAACGATATTGTCGATAAACGAGATAAAAACTCATTGACATGTATTGCGAGTGGATTTTCGGAAACGATGCTGTCAATAAACGAGATAACCCTGGCAGATGCGCCTAAAGGACTCTATCGGCAGAAGCGCCTAATAGAGAACCTCATAACCCCAGCAGATGCGCCTAAAGGACAATACCGACAGATGCGCCTCGTAAGGAATGTCACAATTATGGCAGCTGCGCCTAAGTGATAATATTAGTAGATGTGCTTGACAGATGTGTCATTAGCAAAGATGGATTTCGTGCCTATTCCTTAGGATAATCCTGAGGAATGAATGAACGAGGAATAGCTGATTCTTAGGGTAGATCCTTAATAGTAAATAAGATATTGGGGATGGGTAATTGGGTTGATTGATTGTTTGATGATTAAACATAATGATTATATTATTGTGGGTTGAAAACCCTATGTACTCACCAGGTTTCCCAACCTGACCCACTCAAGCTTATGTGTATCACAGGTGTCGATATGAAGCTACTTTACACTGAGAGATTTAAAAGAGATGTAGATCACTAGTGTAAATGAATGTAAGTTCTGTTTATGCTTATGTTTCTGTATTGACGATGACATCCCAAATGTTATAAAATGAATAATAATACATTTCTTTGGAAATTCTTTGATAATATATTTATCATGTTTTTCCGGGAACAAATTCCGCAATACTTTTATTTAAAATGTTACTCTGATTTTCAAACAAAGCATAAACAAAATCGGTCTTTTCTGGCCGTGAAAATGGGGATGTCACAGTTGGTATCAGAGCATTAGTTTAAGAAAACTAGGAATAAGGATTTATTTTTAGACTTAAACTTAGAATGCTAAGAAATGATGGTGAGGAGTGTGTCTAATAGATTTTAGGTAAGACACCTGAATAGACACAAACACTAGCTAATTTAGGGAAAATTCCTAACATGCGTTTATGTGCTAAATGAATTGTGTTGTTTTATGATGTTATTATTTGATCGGATCTATGGCCTGTTGCCGACCGGATCTGGAAAATTTATGTGTTCATATTTCTAAATGTTTAATTACGATATTAGAACTGGCATGTAAATTTTCAGAGTAATAAGGAGGATTACACGTCTAAATCTTCTCTATCTATATTCTCGTCTTGATGCACTGAACGCATGCTTCCACGAACATAATGTCATGGTGAAGACTCATAGAGAATTGAGTAAATGGAGAAAATTAAATGGATTATGATAGTGAATGACACCTATCGGATGGTATCGTAAGAGTGGTATCTTGCCTTTAGAATATGTCTGATAAAATAACAGTACGTTTAGAGGAGTACGGTACGTCCGAAGTACACCTTCGATTGGCGGGATGATTGAACGATTGGTGTAATTTCTGAAGTTGTCCCATCGTGTGGCATTTTCATCACCAACCGAGTTGAAGCAGAATTGTTGTTGAAGATATGCATGGAAGAAGTCCTAGTAGAGTCTAGGGAAATATTTATGATTATTTGGACACATTCGTATGTGTTAAATTGTTTTGTGCTTTTAAGAAATAAGAACTTGGGGACTGTGAGACAATACTTGGGACGAGTATGAGTAGGTGTGAATGGTAGTAGATGCCTATACTACCGGAAGCACAGGACTCACACTTGGATCAGGGAAAGTCACAAGGTTACCAAGAAGCTAGTAATTGATACCATTTTATTCAAGTATATCCCCAGCTAGTCTCTGAAACCTAGTCCTAGATAATCGATTTTTTGTGTATCTAGGACTGAAAATCAGTCCCTGATACATCAAAGCATCAAAGACAAAAAATCACTCTTTGATAATATCTAATTCAGTCTCAAATATGTTTTCTTCAAATCCCCAATATGGTGTCATATGAGTCCCTAATTCTATCTTTTAGGTACTGAATATCAGTCCTATACAATGTATGATTCAGTCTCTGATATGTTTCATTGAAATCTCTATTTTATGTTGTATCAGTCTTTGATACTATATTTCAAGGACTAAATATTATTCTTAGATACTATCATGTTGAGTCTCCTATATCTTTCCTTCAAGGCCTCACTTGTATCATATTTGTCCCTAATTTAAATGGAATATAAAATAATAAATGGAAAAACACAATATCATTACTTAAATTAATATTTAACTTGTATAACAACTATATTCTCAATATTGAAAACACAAATGTCTTGAAAAACTAACAAGTCTAAATGTTTTTCTAGTAACACTAAAAACATAAAACTACTAAACTAAATACTTGTTGGGGGAGGAAACACGAAAGTTGATTGCAAAAAATGGCTTGAGAGTTAAGTTTCCCATCTTCAACGTACACTGGTTCACTCACTTGGTTGCCCCTACCAATTGCAAGAATACCAGCCTGCACACATACATGAAATAATTTTTGTTATGTTTCTGAATAAATAATTTTTCTGAACGCTTTTGAAAGAAGAATTCATAAACTGAGGTGGATTTATAATGACATAACATTGGTCTACCAGAACATACCTAAAATTTTTATACTGTAATGACTAACAATATTCATGAGGAATTACTTTTTTGACAATATATTTAATATTAAAAGTAAATGATATTGAAAAAAAAGTGCCACCTTGGAACTCATTTTTATGTAAGCTTTCCTACTTGTGCCTCTTCATCAAGTTCCCTAATCTTCAAACGAACAAAACATATAAAATTATCTATTTTCCCTTTATCACTATAAGAATATATATATATATATATATATATATATATATATATATATATATATATATATATATATATATATATTGTTATATTATATTTTTTCATTCCATTCCTTGAAAAAAGACTCCCTAACTATGGAATATAAATTAATAAGATGGAACAGAATCACATTCCTTCAAGAATGGTTCATTCCATTCCATGAAAAGAAAACTTTTCTCATTCCAATTGAATGAACCATTCTGGTCCATGGATTCCATGTGAGAGATGTCAAACTATTAAACATTTAAGCACCAATAATACCTCTAAGGAAATAGACGATATGAATTTTTATCGACATTTTTCACAATTGGAGTCATCAACACCTATAATTCAAGATGTTAAAAAAAATAAAAAAAATTTAGCAATAACAAAGAAAAAATAAATATAAAATAACATGTAAAAAAGAAACTGGTACCTTCTTAGTAGCAACCACAATTGATATATCAACAAAATCACATACTACAATTTCTCTTTCCATATCATTCCAAAAAGTTGCCATGTATTTTCATAGTCAACTACCAACATTTAATAATTGTTATATTTAAATTATGAGCATGAAAGAGTCTTACATACAGTTAGCTTTTGGAACTTTTCTCAATGTAATTGCCAAAGTTTTATAACAATTCATTCACCAACACTTTAACCGCAAATTTATCTGCACAAAAAAAGTAAAATTATGCATCCATTAAGGTGATGAAGAAAGAATATCTAACAAATATCATATCCGTAAACACAAAACAGACCCTTAAGCTCTTTTCTAAAAGATAAAAGACAATCCAACATAACATCTATCAAAAACCATAAAATAGTTTAACCATAAATACATTGTTGTTTTATTTTTACCACAATAACTCATTACAAAAGCTTATAAAATTTGCAGTTAAATATAATTGAGGTGTGTTCTATTTTGATTCTAACAACCTTTTATTAATCTCCTGCAAAACAAGTAAAACACACATGTTATTATACTTAAAAGGGAAAACTGCAGAAGCCATTATTGAAGAAGCACCCAACTTATTTTATGTAATTACGATTTTTGCAGATGGACTTCTGTACTTTTGCTTTGTCATCACCACCCATGGCATGTTGAGCTACCTTTGCCTCCTTAGCTTCCATATTACCACTAACTAATGATTTCACCTTTTCCACACCAGCTGGATCTTTAACCTTGCAAAACAAAACAGTAATATCAATTCTGATTTTATGATTATTAACATTTTTGGTAAATTAAAAGTGGAATTGTGGAAAAAAAACCTACTACTATTGTGAAGGGTTGTCAATTAAAACGTCTTTTAAGCCTTCATGTTTCAGTATGTTTGCTAGGTATCGAGAGTCAGTATCAATAACATAAGCATTTATGGATTTGAGCATTTTGGAAGCCTAATAGAAAATTTCAATTTTACCTTCTTCAGGACATTCGAATCAGATGAACACGATGAAAAAACTTGGAGAAAAGGTCTGAATCGATGATGGGAAGATGTCTGAAGAGTGGGGAGGGAAGGTTTCAACTTGAAGCGATGATTGGGGTGACTAAGATGAAGGATGATGACGATGAAAGGCAGCAACTGTATGAGGCAGTAGGGCATTGGCGGCTGACGACCGGGATAAAGGAGTCTCAAAATATCCAAATTTTGAACCAATGAGTGTCTTGAATTGTAATTTGCTTTAATATCAGCTGAAAGTCTTGAATCATAACTGCCTGCAGCAAATAATAGTCGAAATCTAATTTTTTTAGGTTTTTTTGTGAAGCAATGAATTTGGGATCGGAGGGGAAGCGGGTTTTTTTAATTGTTTTGGGGGTGGTTTTCGTTTTACCACTCGTTCAAAGGAGGAGGGCGGAAGAAACTTACATTTATATTTTTCAGGTTTTAGAAAGGAAGAATAAAAAAATTATTTATAAAAATTCAAATTAAATATAATAACACATACTATAGTAGAATATATAAAACTTATAGTGGTATTTTAATTTATTATGTCACTAATAACTATAAAAAATAGTGTCATAAAATATTAAATGGTATGATATTTACTGTGTATATATATGTGTGTGTGACTAAACAACCAACCTCAAGGACTAAAATTCAATCCCTAATGATTTCCCTTCATAGTCATAAGTGGCTAGTCTATCCAATACTAAACTTCAGTCCCTAATAAGCTTCTTTCGAAATAATATATGTGACTCGAATTTAGTCCCTAATAAGTTCCATGCATAATTAAAACTGACACAAGTCCACGAGGGACTGAAATTCAATCTCACATAACTTTCCCTCCAAAGTCAAAGTTGGCGATAGACTATTTAAGACTGAAATTCAGTCCCTAATGTGTTTCCCACCAAACCTAAACTGACGCAAACAGATTAGAGATTGAATTTTAGTCTCAAATAATTTCGGTCAGTCTCTAATGATTCAGACTTCAAAATCAGTCCTAGATAGTATATGAGACTAATTTATCAGTCCCAAATATATGGTATCCGATACTGATTGACCAGTCTCTGATATTTTAGTCACAGAAGCCCCTTTTTCTTGTAGTGTAGAGCCCTATTAAGCCATGAATGCACGTAAAATTGCTAACTTTAAGTGATAGATCATCTTTTAGGACTAGATCTGAGAGTTTGGAGTAGGGACTGAATGGATTTAGTGCGTATTTGTTGAGATTTGCCAACTGGTGAGTACGTTGGGCGTACCAAGCTGGTACGCTGCGCGTACTTGCCCAAGGATGTGTACAATGAGCGTACGAGCTGAGTACGCTCAGCGTACTCAACAGATGGGCTTTAGATTATTGGGCTCTTTGTTATGGGCCATGTTTGGACTTTAGATGCTTAGGGCCTTATTGGTCCATCAGGTTTTATTTTGGACTGATTTTTTTTTACTTTGGGCTCATTTGGATAAAGGCCCACGAAGAGATTTTGGCCCAATTTGGAAAATTGGGCTTTGGGTGACCATGTTGGATTTGGGCCTTTTGTATAGCTAGTTTGGGCCTTGGCCTTGGGCCAAATTAGGAAAAGGGTATAATGGTCCTTTTACCCTAGTTAGTTTGTTGATTATGGATTGGAGTCCAATTATCAATTGGATGTTATTTTATAGCTTGGGGATATTCGGATCAGCAACCGAGCTTTATCATTGTGATTCAGCAGTTCGAGGTGAGTTTCCTCATTATACTTAGATGGGTCTAAGGCACCAATGTCGGCCCATGATCGGTTATGTTATGATGCTAGATATCTGTGTGACTCTTGTATGTGTATGCTTACCGGGTGGGGCCCGATGGTTATTCTGTATATTATTATCATGTTACTCTTATATGATTTGCATGTTGGGCAGGGACCGTTATATGAGTTAGGGCGGGTCTCGTTATACTCATATTGGGTACATTGTGTTGTGTCATTGGGCTGTTTTTGTTTAGTCCATTTTATACATGGATTGCGCCCGTCCATCCGTTTCATTTATTAGGGTTAGAGTATTTAAGGTGCATGCATGCACCGTATTTCATTAACGATCTGAGCTTTATCATTGTAACCCTAATCACCCCTCTACAGTAGTAATTCTTAATCGAGTTCTTCCGAGGCTGTGACATTTTAATCATTCGACACATTCTTGATTCATATTCTGTGTTTGATTTACCTTTCCTGTTTGAATCTATTCGATCTATCAAGGATTATATCCTAACAATTGGTATCAGAGCGGGAGACTGTGTAATCAAAATATGCATTTCTTCTGTTTATAAAATCATTATGGTTTCCGTTAATATTGGATCTTGTTGAGCTGTCATAATTGTTCTATTGACGCCACTCAGTGATCGTAATATTACCCTAAATCAATATGTTTACACGTCTAATTCTTAACAGGTTACAAAGGGTTCATCATCATGCAGCAAGATAATTCTCACATCAACTCCATTAATCTTTCTAGCAACATCGGATCGAACATAAGAATTCCTATCTTGTTTCCTAATGAATATGAAGTCTGGGCACTCCACTTTGAAGATTACGTTCTTGGTCTAGAGGACAATGGTTATCTCATATGGGAAGCCATCACTCTTGGAGCTTTTGTTCACACTGGAACAAGAAGAGTTATTAAAATTCAGGTGGACTACAATAGACTCCTTCTTAAAGTCAAAGATGTCTCTCAAGATGAGAAAGATAAACTCATCAGCAATGTCAAAGCAATGATAATTATTCGATTTATTTTGCCTGCTAATACTTTGCGCCTGGGTAGTTCTTGTGACACTGCAAAAGCCATATGGGATAGGCTTAAGGAGCTCTACTCCACAGATGTAGATCTGGAGCCTTCCACACAAACTCTCCTGCTTTTAGAATTTGGAGCTTTTGCTCAGAATCCCGAAGAAATTCTGAGTCAAACCTTCAATCGCTATAATCATCTCCTCAGCAGGATGATGAAACATGGCATTGGACGGGAAGTAATCGAACAAAAGGTCACGTTTATAAATGGACTTCAATTAGAGTGGAAGGCAGTTGTGTCTACAGTTAAGGCACATGATCAATTCAAGAACTATACTTTGGCCAAGCTTGCTGGCATCCTGAAGTCACATGAAGACGAAGTGACTAAAGAAGCGAAAGTAGTTTCTGGGTTGG
This sequence comes from Lactuca virosa, assembly GCF_052849685.1. Classification (NCBI taxonomy): domain Eukaryota; kingdom Viridiplantae; phylum Streptophyta; class Magnoliopsida; order Asterales; family Asteraceae; genus Lactuca; species Lactuca virosa. Next base: position 289,329,002 of record NC_136428.1, read on the forward strand.
GATTATTGGCTCTTATCGCGAAGGGAAAGAAAGTCGCTGAAGAAGATGATTCAGATTTTGAGCTCTATGAGTGTGATCTTTCCAAAGAAGAGTTTGCAATGATGGTGTCGAATCAAACGATTTGCAAAGAAAAATTTCAACCGGAACAAAAACCGAAACTGGCAGGGTAGTTACAGCTCTGAAAATGTGAAAGAGGACAAGGCGAAGGACGGTTCGCATAAGGATGAAGACAAGAAAGAGAAGAAGCTCATGGGAGACTCCGGCTACGATTGCAACTATTGCCACGACAAAAATCATTTAGCTAAGGAGTGTATGCTGCGGAGATTGAATGAGAAGAAGGAGGAAGAAGATGATGAAGCAAATTATCTCCGAAAGCTTGAGGAGATAAAGAAGGAAAAGAATTCTGATAATTCTATGCCTTCTTTGATTGTGCAGGAAAAAGGTGTTGATGAGTTTGGTAGGGTGGAAGTGTGGTCCACAAATTCTGAAGATGAGGAGGTTCGCAGACCTACTCATGGACGAAGTTTCGTTGCGAATGAAGAGAGTTCGCATGTTGGAGGAAAATTCTTCATGGTGACAAACAATGTGTCACATATGCACGGCTATGCGACCGATACTGGATGTGGAGCTGAATATGAGAGAAGAAATAATAGCTGCTTTGCTGCGAAGCCCGTCTTCGAACAGATCAACGAATGTGATAAATTGATCAATGAGGTAAACTCCATACTTGAATCTCTTAGTATTCCAGTGTCAAGATACGAAACTGAACTAACTGAGTTAAAATTCACATATTCTAGTATAAGTAACAGCTTAAAACAAACTCGTTTGACAAATTCTAACCTAACCGATCAAATCAGCAGGATTTCGTTAAAGAGTGAGGAGCGAAGGATATGGATTGAGAAGATTGAGTATGAACTGTCTAGGTCTAGGGACGAGTTAATTTATTTGCAGCGAGACAATTTAATGCTTTTAAAACAACAAAACATTTTTGTTTGATTGTGAAAAGGCTTTATTCTAACATTACTCAATTGCATTTAGATTGTGAAATTGGTGAGAAAATTCATAAAATGATCTTACCGTTCCTTGAATTAAGGGAAGATGAAATTAATGCTGATTATTATAGATGTGAATCCATCGTCTCATCAGACGAAACTTCAGATGCATACAAGATTGGTCTGGACAAAATTGAATCTTATATTAAGTCCAAAGACCATAAAAAAATGTTGAAACAATTGCTTGATGAAAATGACAGACTGAAAATCAAAACTGAAACCATGCAGAAGTTTGACTCATTGATTTCAAAATTTAGTTCAGATAACACATTGAATGTTGAAAATGTATGAGTTCGATGATGATAGTGATATGAGTGAAATTTATGTAGAGGATGAGGTTGACTGTTCGAAATTTACTAAAAACGAAACTGAGTCTGCGACAGTCCTTATCTCTGAAACCTCAGTTGAATTCGCAAAATTTTCTGAAAACAAATCTAAAGTTTTGAAAGAAAAAGCGATTGTATTTCAAAAGGTACACACTGTTTCAAACCAAGTATTTTCAACTTCAGGACTTGACAAGAACCAAACTGTTGAACTAACGTCCTTAGTTGAAGAAGATAACGCAGATGGATGTGATGAGTTCTTATGGTCAGTTCCAATCGACAATGCTGACAAAACTGTAGGACTTTCAGAACGAACCTCATGGAAAATGAAAGGATGATATGTAGCAGAACCTTTAAACAAGGTCAATTCCAGCTATGAGAAAGGAAATTCCAGTGGAACTAAGGATGGACTTAGTGACACATCTTCGACGAAAAATGAAACTCCAGTGAGGAAGCAAAGAGCGAAAGCTAACATTCATAAACCCTCAGAACAATTCGTTGCTCAGAAACGTCAAAGGACTGTGAGATACAACAAAAATCTCAAGGAACGAAAGCAGTTTTGATAGTCAAGGAACCCCAATTACGTTCGCATTGAAAAAACTCTCTATCCAAAAGCAAACTTTGGAACAAAAACGAACCCTAAAAACCAATCACAAAATCAGTTTTACAGCCTAAAGGATACAAAACCGAAAGCCTTTCAAAACTCTACTCTTTCAAAGCCAAAAAGTCATGTGGTAGTCTCAAAACCTCTCACCTCTCAAACCAAAACACTGAAAGACGTTAAGGGAAAAGGAAAGTTTGTTTCAGATCATCAAATTCCTCTCAAGAAACCCAAAACTAACTCTAAGAAAATTGAAAAGGGATTCGTAAAAAGTCAGATCAAAGATCAAAAACAATCTTCTTCAAAAGACAAGAAGATAAAGGTTTTCAAAATAACAAAGAAAGATAAAAATCACCCTGATAAAACGAACGTATCTAGTTGATCTTGCCCTTACTTTTCCACTCTCTATAAAAGGCTCAAAAGGACCCAAACAACTTTGGGTTCCTAAATCTACTTAATTTTTGCAGGTCATTTGTGACGAACAGTTTGACAATGAATGATACATCGACAGTGGCTGTTCGCGTCATATGACAGGGAGAAAGAAGGAACTCAGAGAATATAGAGAACTGAAGGACGGTGGAAGAGTGAAGTTTGGAAATAACTCACTTGGTAAAATCAAAGGTTATGGGATGATAAAAAATGGAGAATTCTCGATTCGTAAGGTGGCTTATGTAGAGGGATTGCAACACAATCTTCTAAGTGTTTCACAGCTAGTTGTAGGTACAAGGTTAAAAGTTTCATTTGATGACGAAGGGTCCGAGATTATCGAAACGAAAATGAAAGCAATCCTTTTGAAGTCGAAAAGAAAAGGAGAGATGTATCCATTGAACCTAAATCCGATAAGAGGAAAGTCTGTTATTTGTTTACTCACGAAAGCTGAAACGAATGACAGCTGGCTATGGCATCGAAGACTTTCGCACCTTAACGTCAAGGATACCAACAAGCTTGTTCTTGGTGATCATGTGCGAGGACTTCCCCTCTTAAAATACGACAAGGATCATCTTTGTGCTGCGTGTGAAATGGGGAAACAAAGTAGAAAAATTCATCCAACAGTAGTAAACTCAAAAGTCATTGAGCCACTCGAACTTTTACACATCGATCTTTCTGGTCCTTCTGCGATCGGAAGTATTGGTGGTAATAAGTATATTAAGGTTATTGTAGATGATTTTTCTCGTTTCACTTGGGTATATTTCCTTAAACAGAAATCGGAAGCAACTCCCAAGCTCAAAGACTTCATAAAGCAAATAAAGCTTCAACTACGAAAGCTGGTTCGCAACATTCGCATTGATAATGGGTTGGAATTCAAGAACCAGGCGTTTGACGATTTTCTAACTGCGAAAGGAGTTTCGCACAGCTTCTCAGCCCCCTACACTCCACAACAGAACGGAGTTGTTGAAAGGCGAAATTGATCCCTTTTCGAAGCTGCGAGAACCATGCTCTTATTTGCGAATCTGCCACTCTATTTTTGGGCTGATGCGATTGGGACAACTTGTTCACCCAAAATCGTTCAATTCTTAATAAACAATTTTCTATCACACCTTATGAGATCATCAATAAACGAAAACCTAATGTTAAGTTTTTCCATGTTTTTGGTTCCAGGTGTTTCATATTTAATTCCAAAGAACAAAGGAACAAATTCGATGTGAAGGCTGACGAAGGTATCTTCTTGGGGTATTTGCTAACCTCTAAGGCATATAGGGTTCTTAACAAACGTTCAAAACGAATAGAAGAAACCTACTATGTCACATTCTATGACAACTACTTAAAGCGGATTCAAGCAAATGATAGTCAAACGAAAGAGATCTTTCCTCAACCATGTCCAACCACAATTCCACTAGCCAATCTTTATGAAGAATTCATGTTGCTATTTGATGAGCCAGAGAAAGCCATCTCATCTGAATCCAGAGTAGCTGATAACAAAGTCGATGAATTGCAGAAAATGATTGACGACGCTGCGAAGGATATGAGACAAAACCCACCAAGTGTGAATGTATCAGATACTACGAACGCAACAGTTCAGCGGGAGAATCTGTCTTCAACAACAACATCTCATACATCTGCTCAGGGGGAGAATTCCATTCTTCAGGTTCATAATGAAACTCCATCCTAGGGGGAGGAACATATTCCTGAAGTAGAAGAAGTATCTTCATTCGAGGGGGAGAATAAAGGAACGAATGAAGATCCCAATGTAAATGAAGACTCTGATGTACAAACAGATTTTGAAGAAGTGGATGTTGAACTTGATCCTTCTTATGATCCAAAATACCCACCACTAACGGAATGGAACAGAGATCATCCAAAAACACAAGTTATTAGTGAATCATCTGAAAGAGTTCTTACAAGATCTCAATTAAAAGCGAAACAAACTGCACTATTCTCGAAAGTGGAATTCTGTATGTTTAATTCGTTTATCTCCAAGATCAAACCCAAGATAGTTAATGTTGCTCTCGATCACTCTGATTGGGTACAAGCAATGCAAGACGAACTCAATGAGTTTGAACAAAACAGGGTCTGGAGATTGATTCCCACTCCACCGGATGCATCTGTAGCTGGTCTCAAATGGGTGTTTCGCAACAAATTGGACAAAGAAGGTAACGTTATCAGAAACAAAGCGAGACTCATTGTCAAGGGATATTTTCAGGAAGAGGGCATAGACTCTCGAATAGACCTTTGCACCCGTTGCAAGGCTGGAATCTGTTCGCATCTTCTTGGCATATGCAGTGCACAAGAATTTTGAAGTATACCAGATGGATGTCAAATGTGCTTTCTTGAGTGGCGAAATTGAAGAAACAATATATGTGGAGCAACCACCTGACTTCATAAAAGAGAAGTATCCTAATCACTGTTACATTCTAGACAAAGCGGTTTATGGTCTGAAACAAGCTCCAAGGGCCTGGTACGAAACTCTCACTCGTTTCTTAAAATGTATAAATTTAAACAAGGTTCTGTTGACCCAACCTTCTTTCGCAAGAAAGAAGGTGACCATTTAATGATTGTCCAAATCTATGTTGATGACATTATCTTAGGATCAACAAATCCCAGCTTAATAGCTGAATTCCAAAAGTTAATGGAAACAAAATTTGAGATGAGCTCAATGGGTCCAATTAATTTTTTCCTTGGATTAAACATAAGACAGAGCCAGGAAGGAATATTTATAAATCAGGAGGCATACACGAAGACTCTACTCGCTAAGTTTGGATGGTAGGAGACTCAAAAGTAAAGGTTCCAATGGCATTCGAAACGAAATTGACTCCATCTCTGGATAAACCGGCTGCAGACATGACGCTCTATTGTCAAATGATAGGTTTTTTAATGTATTTAACTGCTAGTCGACCAAATATTATGTTTTCCGTTTGTTATTGTGCCAGGTTCCAAGTGAATCCCCGAGAGCCTCATATGACTGCCGTCAAGAACATATTCCGTTATCTGAAACGAACATCATCTATTGGGATATGGTACCCATCAAAGTCTGGGTTCTTTGTGCAAGCATTTTTTCGGATGCAGATCTTGGTGGATGCGGGTTAGATAGAAAGAGCACAGCTGGAGGATGCCAATTTCTTGATGACAAACTTGTTAGTTGGCAATCCAAGAAGCAAAACTGCGTCTCCTTGTCAACAGCCGAAGCTAAATATATTGCGGCTGCCTCTTGTACCTTAAAGATCATATGGATTTAAAGTCAACTTTGTGACTATGGCCTAAACATGAAACGAATCCCCCTGTATTGTGACTCAGAAAGTGCAATTCGCATTTGTCACAACCCAATGCAACACTAAAAATGAAAAACATAGCACTGAGGTATCACTTCATTAAGGATCACGTGGAAGATGGAAATGTCGAGATACATTTTGTGAGATCCACTGATCAATTGGCTGACATATTCACGAAAGCCTTACCTGAAACTACATTCATTAGAATTCTTCAAGGCTTAGGAATGATGGAAGTTGAATCAGTTCCAATACCACTTTTGCTTTCATAGTACTACTTTCTTTTTTGGTTACATGTTCGCTTTCGTTCTCATTCTTGTCACGCGAATTGGCACAAACACTCACACTACTTCGTTTCCGATTTTTTTCGGGACGCGAATTGACACGAACGTTCGCACTACTTCACATCAATTCTTTTTAACGGAAGTTAATGCGAACGCTTGTTTTCTTTTGTGACCAACTCTTATCTCGTGGTTTGGAGCTTTTTGTATCCTTATGTGTATTATATATTTTTTTTAATATCTAAAATCCAAAAATAGTTTATTTTTTTTTATTTCATTTCAAAATTCCAAAAATATTTCTTTTCTGTTTTTATTCTTTTTCAGAAAAATTCAAAATAACAAAAATATTTTCGTTACTTTTGTTTTTCATAAAAAATTGAATAAATTGAGCAGATTTGAAGATTCATATCTTGGTTCTCTCAAAATCAAAAGTTGGGGCAGGTAGATTCTCTTTATCTATGCACTAGCTAAGTATCCCTAGAAGCATGCTGCAACATGTTGTCCAAAGCCTCAAAGACTCTATGTTGAAGCCTTACTGATTCGATACACACAAATCGATTCTTCCCAATAAGGCTGTTATATTCACATAAGTCAAGAGCTACCTTACTCTTCTCACATTGAGTAAAGATTTATCTGCTTGGTCACTTTCGCATAGCAGAGGTACTTTCATTTCTTCAACACCATCTCCTTACTTTTCCATCACTTTCGCTTCCATGAACGTAACCCTTGAGACTCTCAACATTTACCACTGAGGTTTACGGTTACACAACAACTGTGTTAATGATATTCGTTTCGTTCAACCACGAACTAAGTGAAACCCAAAATCCAATACATTTTAATGAATTGACGGTGAACAATTAAACGTTCTAGATTTTCACGAAGAAATTAACGAATAACCACTTTCGTGGTTGGTACCTGGAAATCTGTTTTTCTTTTTGTGCGATCTTAATGAAATGTTCTACACCCAAGACATTTCTTCCCAATAGATCCATTTTTAATTTTTCTTGAGATTTCTTTTCTTATCCTGGTCACTGAAAATACTTCCCAACCTACTTGTTCAATTTAATACACCGGTCACAAGAGTACTTCATATGAACTATCGGACTTATATCAAGTTTCGTAGTTTCGTTGAAGATAAAGCCACCCTATTAGCCTTTGTAAAAGATGCCTTTCATTGTTTCTTAATAAACAATTGATCGTACTTCAACGGGAAACCACACAGACACTTCTTAGTCTCTCTTGACTTTGGAGGAAGAGATCGTTGCCCGGGATCCACAGTTTTGTGTCTTATATGACATCACTAAAATCCCACATATATATTTTGCTTTATTTCTTTTTCTTTGGCACACTCTTGCATGGAGATCACTATGATTTTCCTAAATGTCTTGATCGTGGTACTTATGTCTTTTTCAGTTTCACAGTTCAACTGATGTTCGTTTTTATATGCACAAGACAATTTGTCTATCAAATGCGAAATGAGGCATGAGAAGTAAATGTGAACGTTGGTAATTGAAGCGTTGGAAAGAAGATAACCATGGCGCGGCATGATATGGATAAGATTTCAAAATTTTGAGCGCGTGGAATTTGAAACAGTTCCAATTATCACGCCGTCTGACACATTTTTAGGGGCTACAGTTGTCAAATCTCGCTTTTTCAGGTGTCGTTTCAGAGGGATTCACGCAACCGTCGCTTCAACTTTCTCTCTCATGGGCACTCATATAAAATGGGTTTTTCGATCAAACCATTACTATTTACAACTATCAAAACTCTTAAGAACCCTAAAGGCAATCTCTCTCTACTGTTCATCTTCTTCACCAACCAACAACAATGGCTGGATCTTCTTCAGTTCACGATCAGACCGCTCAATCGTCACTCCTTGCCATCAAACAAAATGAAAACTTGATTCTCGATTTGGATCCTTTCAAGTATAATAGTTTCATACTTCCAATCGTTGAGTGCTTGAAGTACTCTCCTCTGATCAATGCCTTGACTAAGTTTGAGTGCGTTCCAATGTCTTTCCTGTCAAAGGCTTATTCCTCTGCATCATACATCAAGGAAGAAGAACGCATTACTTTTGAAGTTTTCGATAAGAAAACCTCCATCACCAAGTCCATATTTTGCTCTCTGCTAGGGCTTGCCCACGATAATTCTATGGTGAATCTAGATTTAATCTCCATCGCAGCAATTGTGGAGATGTTCTATCAAATGGGGTATAAAGATCTCATCACGTCAATCTCGAAGTTCAGGAAACCCAACTTGCCTCCTCAATGGAATGGTCTCTTCACCTTGATCTTCAAGGCTTTTTCTGAAAGAGTCACTGGTTTAGATTGTGCCAGTAAGTTGTTTATGAATATCATATATGGACTCTACCATGGCATTAACCTAGATTATGGCACTGTTCTCTGGGCTCAACTGGTCCAAATCACCCATTCTATGACTCGACACAGTGAGATTTCCTGTGCTCGATTTTGGGCTATCGTGGTTCAACGGGCTATCGACAAACTCAACATACCTGTGATGCAAGATTCTCTGATGTCATCGATTTCCACTTTTCATACAACCAAGATCATCATTGCTGACAATTCCAAGTTTTCCTTTGTTGGCTCAATTCCGGAGACGATGTTTCGATGTGTGCCTGATGCAAGCAAAATTATGGAGGCATACCAAAATCTTCCATCTTCAGGAGCACGCCTTCTTACTCCTGATATGCGAACCACCATTGAAGAAGCTGACAAGGTGAAAAAGGGAGGGAAACAAAAGCAAACGAAAGAGGGTCCATCTGAACCTGCTCCGACCCCCGAAAAGCGAAAAGCTAAAGCTGGGTCATCTGCACTAGCTCCCTCATCTCCAAAAACATGAAAGATAAAGAAGCATGCTCGCAAGGTTCGCATTCCATCACCAACTCTAACTCCATCTGAAAGCGAATGTTCGCAATCTGCTGAGGATATCAAAGCGAACCCGATGATACTGTACCACGTTCTCAACAAGAGGTAAATGTTTCTATCCCAGAAGCTACTCCTACTTATAGTCAATATTTTCAATCGCCTCATCAATCACCTGATCACACCACCACTCCCATCTTCATAGCTCCATGCCCACCTCTTGTTTCTTCTCAACCTCAGAGTACTGTCGCTCAACCCGTCCCTATCTTCACTGACACAACAACCACAACCCCTACCGGTGAACCTCCTGTCACTGTCAACGCATCTGATGCGGGGGCAAGGACTTCAGGTTTCGCAACCACTTCCACTACTACACCCCTTTCCCCTCTTCACAAAGGAGATTCTGAAACTCTTTTTGATGATGATGATCTAGAGTTCGACACCTTTCATTACAGTCCCTTCTCAGTTCAAGAAGAAAGCGATGATGATGCCCCTGTCACTCAGAGGCATCTCAAAGCTATCAATGAAAAGTTAGACTCGTTGCTAAACTCCTCCTCAACCACCCATAGTGATTCCTACTCAAAGTCAGTTGTTCAGGGCGTGTTAAATACTTTGGTCCACGAACATGCTGCAAATCTCGAGAAAGCAAACAAGGTAGTTGAAGAATATGCTGCCATTTGCAATGCTGCGACCGAAAAAGTCGATAAACTAATCTCTGAAACTAAAACTTTCATGTCAAACCTTCAGTCTGAAGCTGAAAACAATGCTTCCAAGGCAACTGAGGCAATTGCAAAACTCAGCACCACGCTTCGCATTGAAAAAGAGAGTCTGGAACAAGTTCGCACTGGCCTTCAAAATGACAACACTGCACTTCACACTTATATCTCTTCAAGGCTCGATACGCTCCAACACGAACTGGCGGTTGAAAGTAAAATCATGGACGACCTGGCTATCAAAAATACAAATCCCAAAGCCCAATCTACAAAGTTCAATCAGGCGAACAATGAAATTGAAGAGCTCAAGTCTGAAAGAGCTGTTATAAAAAGCTGCATTGGAGATGTCAATGGCTTCCTATCCAATCTCCTTGATGCTCATGATCCAATCCTTACTCTCAGTGTTCGCAGGCACTTGGTTGATAAGCTTCGTCCTGCCATCGCTTTGCTTAAAAGAATAGAAAGTGTTTCTGAGGCCCATGTCCCTCTGAAACAAGGGGAGAGTTAATGAAGGATCAATCCACAAAGGCAGGGGAAACACCTAAAAGCACAAACGAACCGAAGGGTAATGTAGCTTCGGGTTCGAAAGGAAAAGAAAAGATAATTGAGAGTGATGAAGAAGAGGAAAACGAAGCAGATCAATTAAAGAGAAAGGCTCGTGATCGCAAGCTGAATTGAAACGCTCGCATTGCAAGAGAAGCAGAAGAGAAAGAAAGAAAGGAGCGCGAGGCACAAGCCACTTTGGAGAGCAGAAAAACGCTCTTTCCATTGTGGACTTTGGAACGAATGGTGAGTGAGGCTGTCGAGTTTCCTAGTGTTCATTGGTTGGAGCCAGTAACTTCATTTGATCTGGAGAACACGTAGGATTCTCAGTTTGACATGCCAATAACTCGAAAAGCCTTTATCTTTTGCTGTTTTGATACTATTACGACAGCTCCTTCCACATATGCGAAAGTAGATAAAGCTTTAATGGATTTTTATCTTACTTATGCCAAGCCTCAGTACGTCACATGGAGTGCACAGAAGATTACAACAGTTAAATTCGTTGGGCCAATCTCTACAGGGAGTTTCGTTAATGCCAAATTTAAAACAACGAGAGGATCTGAAAGCACTGTACACGAATTCACCCTAGCTAATCTGCCAAGTCTCAACCCACATGAATGGATTATGTTGTTGCACTTCTTGTTAAGGGAAGAAAAAAAGTACGAACCCATTCTGGCTCACATAAAACGAATGCTGGTTTCGTATGTACATGAAGTAGCGAAGCTAGACACCAAGATAGCTACTGTTTTGCAGAAAAAGCCTACTGTCCAGCCCATTGGAAAAGCGAACGAAATCAACAAGATGAATATGGGAAAGATTGAAATGGACAACTGGACCATTATGTTCCAACGCGGTACAGAGGCTCGTGGATACTTTCAGAAATGTCTCTTCGCTTTGCCAGACAAACACTTGTTCTCCACATTCTGTGTGGGACACATTTTGGAGATTATCAACAAGTGCAAGCTAAACGATGCTGCGGCGAAGAAACTTTTTAACGATATGATACGCTGGTATATCGCCTTTCGCAACACTTTACTTGCTGTTATGCCCAAGATCTTCAAGAGCACCAAGAAGGCACAGCAGTAAAGGATCTCTCGCCTCAATTGACGCAAAGAGGGAGATTGTTAGGTACATTGTGTTGCATCATTGGGCTATTTTTGTTTAGTCCATTTTGTACACTGATTGGGCTGTCCATCCGTTTCATTTATTAGGGTTAGAGTATTTAAGGTGCATACATGCACCGTATTTCATTAAGGATCTGAGCTTTATCATTGTAACCCTAATCACGCCTCTACAGTAGCAATTCTTAATCGAGTTCTTCTGAGGCTGTGACATTTTAATCATTCGACACATTCATGATTCATATTCTGTGTTTGATTTACTTTTCTTGTTTGAATTTATTTGATCTATTATTGATTATATCCTAAAAACTCAGTGGGCAGGGCTGGTTATATATTCAGTGGACGGCCGTTATATTCAGTGGGTGGGGCCCATTATGTAAGTTTGGGCGGGGCCTGTTATATGTATGATATGTGGTATTTGGAAGAAACTCACTAAGCTTAGTGCTTACGGTTTTCAGTTTATATTTTTAGGTACTTCTGGTGAAAAAGGGAAGAGTTTGGGGGGATTGCAGTGCACACACATTATTGTTCCGCATTTCATGATAACTCTGATATTTGTGATGTTTGATACAATTGTTCCAATTGGGATTTGTGATGATGTATTGGATATTGTTTTGTTAAATTAAAAATGTAATTTTTGGGTCTTATTTTTGGGGCGTTTCACATGTACGGATAAATTAGAGTTTAATGAGGACCTAGTCGGGATTTTTACAACACCGACTAAGATTAATGAAAATATGTAATATTATTATAAGTTTTTGTACTATTCATTATATGTGTGCTATTTGTTATCCAATATTACGTAGCTACCTCGATGCTTCAGCCGTCGGTTGGGGTGTGACAGATATTGTTACATTAGTTGAAAATATGCTTGACAATATGGGTCTTGGGTTATCGGTCCAAAGAGCATATCACTTTCTGAAGGACAAAACAAAGGGCAATACCAATGTCAGACAATGTCTCCGTAAGGTTGCTGATAGGCATTTTACAGCAGCACTGAAATTGAGATGCTCCTTGGGTGTTGCTTTATACGGAAGTGATACCATCAAAGCTTTAGAGGCTAAGCATCAATACAAGCCACCCTATCTATATCGAGCACCATTTATTATGAGCTCTCCCTTAAAGTAGAGATTGACAATGTCCTTGGTTGCATTAAATCGTTTCCTAAAGGAACTTCATATGCGAGAGATGGCTTAAGAGCTCAACACATTTTGGATGCTCTATGTAGGGATGGGTCTGCTATAGCCACATAACTCATTTATGTCATCACTATAGTGGTTAATCTGTGGTTAAAGGGAAGATTTGAAGGGTTTTGAGCATTCTAACACTCCTAAGGTGTACATGCAACCCTAGATACCTTGGATCTATGTTTTACTAAGATACATGCAAATTTGATTTCCAAGGTTCTTAACCTATCTAGCATGGCATGAGGAACTTCAATCATAAAAGCTAGTAAGAAAACATACCTTTCTTGTTTCTTGGATTCCTTGAAAACCTTGTGAGCCTAGCACCTTAAGTGTGATGCCTCAAATGTCTCACACAACACCACAACACTTGGAACAACCTTGAGAGAAGACACTTATCACTCAAAAATCGGCTAGCCCTCTAGTTCTTCACTTAGTGGCCGATTTTGCTTACCATAGGGCTTCTTATATAGTGTGCCACATGTAGGGTTACTCCATGTAAACCCTAATGTGCATGGATTTTCATATTCCATGATCCATGGGTTTATAACCTCAATGGACTATCCATGGAGCACATTATGGGTTTTAGCCCAATTCATATAAACCATGGATCATTAGCCCACTATACAAGAATGGATGTTTTACACAATAAACCCCATATATTTAATTAGACTCCTTTTGATCACTTAATTAATTCCAAATTAATTCTTGATCAATACTAATTAAATAATATTATTAATATATTAGAACTTATAATATATTAATAAACCTTGAGTGTCCTTTTCTCTCATTTGGTCTATCCAAGTATTGCAATGCCATGCAACCCAAATGGACCATGCCAACCGGGTTAAGTACATACCAAAAATAGTTATGGACTTAGACACCTTATCCAACAAGATTTTCATCGTGTTTGGCAGAATTTGTAGCGTCTGCACCTCTTACTCTGTCACACCCCCAAACCAGACGGCGGAAACGTCCGGGGGTGGAGGACTTCATTTGTAGCATCATAACACATGCATCATAGTAATCAAAGTATAAACAACCAATGCATTTAAAAGTAAAAGTATTTACATGTGTTCAATCACTGTATATTGACACCAAAATAGTTATAGCAAAATACAGAAGATATGACTCAAAATAGCTCCATCTTCTCAAAAAGCTCGGGGAGTACTTGTTTATTGTTTCCCTGAGAATACAAGTAATTTGAAAAGAGTATCAACATAAAGTTGAGTGAGTGCATAAGTATTTATGTTTAAAAGTATGTTTTCTGTTCCATGAATCTGTAAGCTGTTCCAGAAAATCCTATATTTTTTGTTGTATATGAAAAGTAGTTTTAATCTCATAAAACCGTTCTTATTTGTAAACCAATGTTTTGTATTTGTATTCCTTTATGTAAAACTTGTAACTGTGAGTGTGCCTGGTTCCACCAGCTGTTATTGTAAACTGTAATGTACTACTGCAGTTTGTATTTTGTAAACTAGTACTTTGAAAATGTACTTACGTTTAGTTGATTATACACTAACGTATTGTTAATATCTTTTTAATGAGTTATTATAACCATACTGAGACTAGATGGCCTGAAAGAAACGCTTTGTAGGCGTTTAAATTGTTGATAACAATTGTCACTCATTGGCGTGTATGCCTGACTGTAGCTAGTAGCCTGAGTGCGGGGTTGTCAATCCCAATATAGATCTACACACAACTTGTTTCGATCCCCTAATTGGAGATTCTGGTTATAATATCAGGTTTTTAATTATGTTGTTTAAATGAATTAAACAACCTGAATCAAATGACTCATAAAAAGCATATAAACGTTACATGTATAATAGTTATGAAAACCCAATCATCCTGAAATAATGATTGATTGTATATTCCTGAATTAGTATTCTTAACATGTATTTTGGAAGTTCCTTGATTTGTTTTTAATCAAACCTTTGTTTCTTGTAAAACGGTGTATTCTAGTATACTTGAATCATGAATTAATGTTCTATGTATCATAAATTATACCTATTATAATTTATATGTACTTTCTGAAATGGTATTAACTGTTTTTAATGTAACCCCTTGCTCAACATGTTACAAAGGGTATTTAAACGACATTTGAAATAACTTTTATATTTATATACATATACAATTATATATAAGTAAAATTTAAACGACATTCGGACAAATAACCGATACTATAAGCCCACATCCAAACAAGGAAAAGGACCCAGAATGAGTTATCAGTCCTAAGTCTTTTAAATCTTATATATATATATATATATATATATATATATATATATATATATATATATATATATATATATATATATATATATATATATATGAATTTGGGGGGAAAATATAAGTTTATAAAAGAGTTTAATATTTTGAAGTATTTTTAATGACTTAATGTCATTTTATCACAATTTGAAATCATTTGTTTGTAACACAAAATTCTTGTGTTAGACTTGTATTCCCCCCCCCCCCCCCCCCTTAAAACAGTAAAAACTATGAAAATACGGGGGTATGAACTCACTTGATAAGTGGTGATTTGGATAGCGTTTCGTTTTCTGGAAAGGAGTTTATTTGATGAAAAACTGGCTTTACTCGGGCAGAGTTTCGACTGGAGAAGGTTGTTTTTCTCGAGAATTTCGGGGCTTCGAGGCTTGCTTAGGGTTTTAAATATGATACCGGGGCTTTGGGGGTTGTAAGTAAGTTTGTTGGAGTGAAAGAGGTGAAAGAGTGTGAAATTTGGGGTGAAAATGGTCTTGGAACCGAGTAATCTTGCACACATATATATATAGGCCGAAGCCTCGGATCCGAAGGAAGGGGGAAGAGACGCGTGTCTCGGACAGGTGGCGAAGAGGCTTCGCATCGGACAGGTGGCGAGGCGCGTCGGCTTCTCACTGGGCCGCGACTTTGGTCGAATCAGGAGAGGACACGGGGCGGTTTCGCATGCGAGGCGACGTGGCCGGACATGCACCATGCGAAATTTCACGGTTTTCAAGGATTTCTCGATTTTTGTGCCCAAAACTTGCGAAATTCATAACTTTCGCATACGAGCTCCGTTTTTGACGTTCTTTATATGCGCGCGTAGGTAAAATTATACTCTACGACTTTCTTTTAGACTATTTTGGCTAATTTTGACTTTATTTTTAATATTATTATTTTTAACAGACCGGGACAGGAAAATCCGTTAAAAATTCATAACTTCTTTATCCGAAGTCCGTTTTTGTCCGTCTTTTTACCGTTGTACTACTATTGACGAGACCTTCGATTCTCGTTTAGGTTGTGTTGCCTAAAAATCACTCGATCTTTATATCGAGTTTTTAGCTGTGTACTGCTATATTGAAATTTAGAAAAATCATAACTTCCTCATAAGAAGTCAGATTTTGACGTTCTTTTTATGAAAGTTCTCGGTTTAACATAATCTATAACTTTCATTTAAATTGTTAAGGCTAAAAAACCTTTTATTGAAAACTCACTTTTTACACTGAACAATGTTTTGCCGGTTTTGTCGCGGATCTTCGATTGGTCATAACTTCTTCGTTATAACTCGGATTTTAGTGTTCTTTATATTTTTGAAAACCTTGTTACAATCTCTACCACTTTGTTCGTCCCAATAAAGATTATTTAACACTTCATTTTTGAGAGTCGATTATGTAAATGTACACAGTGTGCTAAAATTTATCTTTATTATTTTAAAAAGAACTACAAATTGGCCTATATTATTACATAGGTTTGAAATAACGGTTTGTTACATACTCCGCTCCTAAAACCTGACAATGGAATTCGTTCTATTGTTATAGGAACTATATGGAGGCGTTTGGTTTCGAAGGTTGCTATGAAAGGCTTTGGTAAAGAAATTACACAATACCTTAATAATTTTCAATTTGAAGTGGGCGTATCAGGTGGTGCTGCGACAGTTCTTCATAGTGTTAATAGGGTGTTGAGTGAACGTCATGATGATCGGTCTCTTGCAATGCTTACTGTGAATTTATCGAATGCCTTCAATATGGTGGATATATCCGCCTTACTTCATGAGGTCCAGATGAGGTGCCCTTCCATTTCTTTGTGGGTCGAATTCTTATATGGATAGTCAACAAGGTTGTATTTGGTTAATAAGCATATTTGGTCCACTACTGGAGTTCAGCAATGCGACCCTTTAGGACCACTTCTTTTTTATCTTGTTTTTTGCACCCACTTGTACATTGGATTAGAGACAAATTTCAAGCTTCTTCTTCATGCTTGGTATCTTGATGATGTGACCGTCATTGGAGATTCATAGGAGGTGCCCAGAGTATCGAACATCATTAGGGTGGCAGGCCCATGATTCGGTCTTGAATCGAATATCAAGAAAACTGAGCTATTTTGGCCTTCATGTAATGGTAGGAAGCTTTGTGCAGGTTAATTCCCTACTGACATTGGACAACCATTATTGGGGGTGAAGCTTCTGGGGGGGGGGGGCTGTTAGTAGAGATGCAAATTTTATTAGTGGGTTAGCCATAAAGAGACCTGCCAAGGCTGTTTATTTGATGCACATTCTTTCACAATTACATGACCCCAGAGTGAGCTCCTTTTGCTTCAATCTTGCATGGGCACTACCAAACTTTTTTTTGTGGCCTGAGGACATGCCAACCCGTTCACATGGAGGAGACAACATTGTGTTTTGATAAAGGGTTACATGGGTCGATTGAGGACATTGTGGTTTGTGGGGATCCTTTCTTTGGGGGCATTCAATGGCGAGTTACTTCATTACCAATGTTTGGAGGTTTGGGGTTGTACTCAACAATAGAGGCTTCCGCCTATGCTTTTATGGCCTCACGAGCTCAATCGTGGGTGTTATAAGACCATATCTTATGAGATAGCGGCATATGTGGTATGTATTTTGATTATGTTTGTGCTTTGGGATGTCTTCATGATACGATTCCGGGCGTTGACTTCAGCGGTTTCACTAATAAGGATATCGCCCCGCTAAAAGCCCAACATTCATTGGCGAGTGTCCTTTTTAGTAAAATTGTCCAAGACATGGAAGTTCACTACGAAATGACGACTAGGAAGAAAGCAGTTTTTAAGTGTCTAAGGGCACCACATGCTCAAGATTTTCTTATGACTATCCCTATTGACGGTCTTGACCAGCATATGTCGCCAATAGAGTATCGTGTTATCCTTAAGTATCGCCTTATGATCTCTTTATTTCCGGTTGATGAGACATGCCCTGTTTGTCACAAGGCATGCTTGGACTCCTTTGGGGAACATGCAGTTCAGTGTCGAGAGCTCCCGAGTTTAAAGTACCGAGACGATCTGGTTAGGGATGTTTTGTTCGACATATTTAGGCGCGCCAGGGTTTCTGCCAAGAAATAGGCACTTGTGAACTTTTCAACTGACCCATTGGAAGGAAGATCAACACTTAGACCAACTGATGTTTTAGTTTTCGGATGAGTTGGAGGGAAGCATGCATGTGTGGCTCTAACAGAGGTTTTCCCTCTTGTGGGCTTAAGGGGTGGGGGTTTCATTGTGGGGCAAGCTGCTTTAAAGCTGCATCATGGAAAGCGGCAAAGCATGAGAAAGTGTGCATGAAAAATCAACACATATTTATACCTTTTGCATTTGATACTTTCTATTTCCTTGCGCCAGATGCCGTGAAGCTCCTCAATAGAATCTAACAAGTCATGCACAATAATGTTATGACCCTCAAGATCTATGGATTTTTTTTAATAGTTTTGACATCCAAAAAGGAGTTGCAACACAACTTGTTGTCCGTTTAGCCGCTATGTTTATGTAAAACTTTTATTAGAATTAGTAAATATTTTTGGAGTATGTAATTAAAAAAAAGTTAAAGATGTATACAAAAATTAACACTAAAAGGGTGTTTAGCAAAGTTTACGCAAAATAACTTTTAACTTTTTAACTTATAATTTAACTTATAGTAGTATCAAAATGGAGTTTTAAAAAAAATGTTTGGCTAAACTTATCCGGTGTCAAAACACTATAAACTTATTAATTTATTGGGTATGTTTTTGTGTCAATGTAGGTTCAGGTTAAGAGGTATATTTATCAATTTCTTTGAACGATGAAATAAAGAGTTTTTGATAAGTGATTATCAAAAAATGACTTATAGGGAGCTCCAAATAGATATAAACGGTTTTTTAAAAAGCTTTTTACCTAAACATTCTTTTTGACTTATACTGATATGAAACCGGTATTACCGGAATAAAGCAAAAAACTCATTTTAAACTTTGCCAAACACTCTCTAAATAATAATAATAGAAAATTAAAATTTAAAATTTAAACAGAATGAGACGAAAAAAAAAATACATTTTAGTCGTTTTCTATGTACACTTAATTAATCAATTATTTGGAGATTGAAAGAAACTATTAAACTTCCGGGCAGACGGGCAGACGTCATAACCGTCAGGCTGTCCAATGACAGATTGCCACGTCATCAGGAAACTCCGATTTGAAGACTGTAGGTTTGAGTGGTCTCCTCATTTATCTATTCATTGTACTAAGTCAACTAATTTAATGGGAATGAGGTGCCAATGCACACTTTTACTTTTTGCAAGTGTCCAACTCCACCCCCTTCTTTTTTCTTCAAAACACTGGCGATTCCTTACCTATTGGAGACCTGATTCCTCTTTTCTTGTATAAATTCCCTTAAATTAAGTTGCGTTTCAATTAGAAATCACATATTCTATCGCGTTTTTTGTGGAATTGTTTCTAGATATGGAAGATGAATATGCAAAACTTATCAGGAGGATGAATCCACCAAGGTACTGCAAATATACGCTTCATTTCTCTTCTAATTTCAATAAATTGTTCTCGAATTTCGATTGCTCAATCTGGATCTTGTATATTTGTTTGATGATTACGTAATTGAATCACTTGCTACGAGAATTTCTCTGAGATTGTACCTCCTTGGTTGTTTTTCTGTTATTTTATTATATATGCAGATGATTCTAGCGTGTGATTTGAGTTTATGTGCTAAGTTTGACTGTAATTAACTATTCGAATACATTAACTGAATGATTTTGTAAATTTACTTAATTAACTTTTCTTGATTTGACCCCTATTAGATCTGAAGTGTTAGTTTTCCGTGTGAGTGAGTGCGTGTTTCTTCCTAATTTAAGTTCATATATTGTTATCGCAGAGTTACAATCGACAACAACTCTTCTCCGGAAGCAACAGTTATCCAGGTATGTGACTAGTTTGTTGTACGATACTTTCAGTTTCAGAAACCCTCGACTCGATTCAACTCATTCAAATTATTCCTCTCCATGCTCTGTATGTTAGGTCGAAAGTGTGAATAAGCATGGTATTCTTCTCGAAGTTGTCCAAGTTCTTTCAGATTTAGATCTCGTCATCACAAAAGCCTACATCTCATCAGATGGAGGATGGTTCATGGATGGTACGTTATTCTTTATTCTTCTTCACGTCACTGCATCAAATAAGAATCTGAATAACTTTTTACGCCATTTCCATCTGGATTCTCTTTCTCCCTACAGTATCTGATCCTACTTCTTTGATTTTGACAATCCACAGTTTTCAATGTTATTAACCCTGACGGAAGCAAAATTAAAGATGAAGGTGTTGTCAATTACATAAAAAAGGCAAGCATCTTTTCTTCTTCTACCCCTTCTAAAGCCACTTGTATATATCAAGTATCTTGGAATAAAAGCTCAATATGTAGTAATGCTTCTTCCATTACAGGTGCTTGAAAGTGATGCTTTTTATGTCCCTTCATTAACTGGTTCAGTTGGATTAAAACCTTCTGAAGATTACACAGTAATTGAACTAGCTGGAATAGACAGACCTGGATTATTATCAGAAGTATCTGCAGTTCTCACAAATCTTGGATGTAATGTAGTCAATGCTGAAATATGGACTCATAATGCAAGAGCTGCAGCTGTTGTACATGTCACAGATGAGAAAACAAGAAGTGCAGTTGAAGATCCTAAAAGACTCTCAACTATTAAGAAACTGCTGTGTAATGTTCTTAAGGGGAACAATGACTTGAAGACTGGTAAAATGACGCTTTCGACCCCGGGGTTTACGCATAGGGAGAGAAGATTGCATCAGATTATGTTTGCTGAAAGGGATTATGAGAATGTTGGAAGGGTAGAACAGGAAGAAAAGGAGAATAGATGGAGGCCACAGGTTAGTGTGTTGGATTGTGCTGAGAAGGATTATACGGTTATTACTATGAGGTGTAGGGATCGACCAAAGCTTTTGTTTGATATAATCTGCACTTTGACTGATATGCAATATGTTGTGTTTCATGGAGTAGTTCACACAGGGAAAATGGAGGCTTATCAGGTATTTTAGTTTCTTTTTGTGTTTCATTTGTTATGTTTGTGAATTGTGAGCATAATACATGATTAGATGAGCCAAATGTTTACAATAAGTTCAAGAAATAGCAACGTACTTTCATTTATTATTATTATTTTTTTATTATTTTAGCATATCCAAATTCATTTCTTTATATAGCACAAAATAATTTTGACTAGCATAATTGGGTGGAATTTTCAAAGTTAAATAAGGTTTAATATTGTAAAACACCTTATATTTTGTGTTTTTTCTGGATTAAACCTTGAATTTATTTTTTGACGGAAAAAGACTTTGTATTTTTTTCATTTTTTCCTGATCTGGCCCTTTTAGTAGTTTTTTTAAAAAAATTGTAAAATGCGAGGATTTTTTTGAGAAAACATAAAAAAGTTGAGGGTTTATTTGGAAGTAGTTAGAAGGTTGAGGGTTTTTTTTGGAAAAAAAGACAAAGTTGAGGGTTTTTAGGAAAAAATGAAAAAAATACAAGGTCTTTTTCAGGCAAAAAATAAAGTTAAGGTTTAATCTGAAAAAAAACACAAAATATAAGGTCTTTTATGAGATTAACCCGTAAAATAACCTAATAAGTATAATGGTATTATTGGGTAGATTTTTTTAAGATACAATATCTTAATAAGATTTTTTTTGAAAAGTAGAATGTTATAATACAAGGTCTTTTTTTTTTTTTTTTTTTTTTTGGAAAAATGATGTCTAAAAGATATTTGAGAAAATAACGACAGACTTGGAAAAATAAATGTAAAAAGTTGGGAAATAATGGAAGTCTTTCTTTCTGCATTAAATAAATAAGAATCATGCATATGCACAAAAAAAAAAATAACCTTCATTTGCAATTCATGTCTTGATGTCCTTTTCTATTTTTTTAAAAAAAGTGGAGGTTTTTTATTAAATGGATGTAATTAATGTAGGAATATTATATTAGACACATTGATGGAAGCCCAGTAAGCTCAGAAGCAGAGCGAGAGCGTGTTATGCAATGTCTTGAAGCTGCAATCGAGAGGAGGACTTCTGAGGTATAATAGTAAGATACACTATAATACAAAAATCAATATTTTTAATATATATATTTTTTCTAACACAATTTTATTGTTTATGGTTAACTTACTCAGGCGCTAGAGCTAGAACTACACACAGCAGATCGTATTGGGCTTCTATCCGACATAACAAGGATATTTAGAGAAAACAGTTTATGTATAAAAAGAGCCGAAATTTCAACAACAGAAGGTGGAAAAGTCAAAGACATATTTTACGTGACAGACATGACCGGAAATACCCCTGTTGACCAAAAAACTATAGATTCAATCCAAACACAAATCGGTCAACAAGCATCACTCCATGTTCGATGGAACTCTAACCAATCACCCGAACCACCACCCGAAGAAACACGAATGAGCTTTCTCTTTGGAAATCTCTTCAAAACCCGACCATTTCACACTCTTAAATTGGCCTAATCATAGTAACTGGAAACACTGTACATTTTTTAGGGTTTCCAGCTGATATGATATTATATGATATGATATGGTATGATGTGAATATGATATCACACAAAGTAGAAAAAAAAAGATTGATACAAAGTAGCGTATGAAGGGATCGGAGGACCTTGTAAATAGATAGTTGTCCTCTCTTTCTTCCCTTATATAAGTTGTTGATATTGTAAATAATAAGGTAAACAAATGGTGATCTATTACTATGTACATAGATAGATATCATATCATCAAGATTATATGTATATGGTATATTGTAAAGAGTGTGGTTTGTATATACAAGTCTATTACTTCTTGTTGTATGTTTTAGGGGATTTTTTTCCATTAACTTCTTGGTATCGTGGCCACATGAACCCACCTCAAGGCCCGTGTGGATGACAATTACCAAAGGCTAGCAATATTTTGGGCGTCTCAAGATTTGAATCTCAATCTTTTGGAATTGCACACTTTCTTCTAACTCATTTCATATAGTCACACTGATACTAATGATTTTATTAAAACTGACAAACAATATAAACTTTGTTTTTCTATTGTGTTTTGAAAAACAAAGTTTACACTAATTATCAATTTTAATATTATCTTTAGTATCAGTTCTATTGTGTTTTGAAAAAAAAAGTTTATACTAATTATCAATTTTAATATTATCATTAGTATCATTTCTATTGTGTTTTGAAAAATAAAGTTTACACTAATTATCAATTTTAATATTATCATTAGTGTCAGTTCTGTTGTGTTTTGAAAAACAAAGTTTAAACTAATTATCAATTTTAATATTCTCATTAGTATAAGATCTATTGTGTTTTGAAAAACAAAGTTTACACTAATTATTCATTTTAATATTATAATTATGAGTATGACTGACGATATCAGAGAAGTTAGGAGTAAAAAAGTTTTGGTTTTCTGATTTTAACATATTGAATTTGTTTATTCAGATTAAGTGAGAATCAATCGTATATAGATGTCCAAAATAAATGCTTAAACTCATTAAACTATTAAAAAAAGGAAAACTATTGGTTTAAACTCATTAATCAAGTTAAAAATGAAAGTTATTGCAAACATCCTAATGAGTAATGAGAAGCCACTGCCCACAAAGAAAAGATAAAGTCAAGTTTGGGGTTCTATGAGATTGACAGCACGTGTCACTAGATAAATGAAAAATAACAAAGATTTGATTTCTTAAAGAAAATCTAAGTGGGATCTCGTAGAAATCCATATGACATGATACAATACACGTAAACAGGTTTTGTAACGCTCATTTGGTTTTTGGACTTGTAATCCATTATTTCAAACAAAGGTACTTATCGTATTTTAGCTGTCATGTAAAGGACCATTTTTAAGTTTTAACTCATATGCCCTGTATATCGATCATACTAAATAATTACTTTTTAGGAATATTCATGTGACCATGTATAATTTTTTTTTACATATCATTGAAAATGATCAACATTTTATGTTTCCACCGAAATGATGTTTTACTCCAAAATTGGATCATTTCGAAATTTGGAGTAACCAGGTATGTATAGAGGCAAAAAAATTGGATATACGGATACAAAAATAGTTAGAAATTCAAAATAGCGTTTACACAGAAATTTACAATATTTAAAGTCATATCCGAAAATCATAATATAAACAAAAATTACAACAGATTTACTTATTATTTCAAACCATACCTATCATATAAAATTATAGAAGTCAATGTTTAATAATAATAAATCAATTACAAATTATAGAAGTCAATGTTTAATAATAATAAATCAATTACAAACATCAACTTTAAGTAATAATAAATCAATTACAAACATCCACTTTATCACATAAAAGGCATAAAACAGTAAACCATTTAATGATAAAAAGCTATTGACCAAAAACATATCTCATATTTAATAACTTGCCATTGTATAGGTTAAAAGTAAAGATGTTAAAAGTAAAGTAATCATTTTAAAGAAATATCGTGGAGTTTAACGGTCACAAGATTTATAGTTTTAATGTATTGAGTATGGGCAATGGTGTTACGAAGCCAACTATTGCCATCCATATTTCAACATGTTATAACATAAAGTGGGGTGGTGTGCATATGTTATAACATGTTACGAAGTAGAGAGAGAAGAAGAAAGAAAAAGAATTTGATTGGTTGATGAAAGCAAAAGCCAATCACATTTCTCGTTTTTGCTTGTCGATGTTACAAAGAGTTGTGCCGTAACACCCCCTTAACTAGAAATGAGGGTGGTGTTCATCTTGTTATGACCGGGTTACGAGGTGCCACATCAGCAATAACATCACTTCTTGTTGCCTATACCGTGTGCTTTTATAAATTAAGTTTAATGTTTCAAACCACGAGGGTATCCAATCATATCATAATAAGAGTTTAAATGAACCGCTACTTAGACCTTCTAAAATGTCCAAGATAAATCTTCTAAGCTTGGTCTTCTAATAGGAATAATACATATCAACATAGTAATGGTGGGTTTTGAGAAAATCTAATA
Organism: Lactuca virosa; assembly: GCF_052849685.1. Taxonomy (NCBI): domain Eukaryota; kingdom Viridiplantae; phylum Streptophyta; class Magnoliopsida; order Asterales; family Asteraceae; genus Lactuca; species Lactuca virosa. Next base: position 289,353,698 of record NC_136428.1, read on the forward strand.
AGTAAACACTGAATTAGACTTTGGAGAAAATGGATAATGATATTAACCTACTTTTTAAGTCATAATTCCCCAAAACATTCAAAAATTTATGAGTGTAATACATATGAGGGTTAAGAAGCATAGAGAATAATGATTTCAAAAACCATTTCAATGCGATGCATATACTTTTAGAATCTCAACACGAGTTATCTACTCTCAAACGAAGTCTCTTTCATGCCAGGGTCCACATGTTCTAGAGGCTTTAACCGAGTAGAAGCTACTCGATTAAATGCATTGTCATTGACTATATAGTAGAGATGTAACATCCCATTTCCACAACAAAAAATTTTCATTTTTATTAAGATAAAAACTTTCCAATTTATTAATCTATTAATTAAGAAAACCATTTATTCCGAATTACATTTATTAAAAATCATAGTATTATAGAAACAAGAAATCTTCAATGTTGCTGATGAGTGTGTACATGCCCGCCTTCGCCTTCCAGCAATAACCGATGATACCAGAAACCATAAACAACTGGGTAAGCATAAAGCTTAGTGAGTTTCCCTCCAAATACCCCCATATAAACAGATCACAAATACAATCAAACATGTCAGGTCCAGTCAACCATCGAGTTGGAATACCCCATGCCCATTCAACCTCCGGGTCCAGTCATCCTCATGATGGAATACCCCAGGTTGGAATGCTAATATAAAACAGGTCCAATCAGCCATCAGACTGGAATACCCAGGGTTTGTTGGCATACCGCCTCAACCCTACTGCTCTTCCCGAGCCTCCATGCCTACGACTTACAGCCGACCCGCACCGAGTATCTTGGCCTACCGCACAAAGAAGTACCGCCTCAACCTAACCAAATACAATATGTCGACATATAAACAATCAGTATCAAGTAGATACATAATATAGGCAAACAACAATCATACATCTCACTACTTCCTACTAATCCTCTCACAACATACAGTCCCACTACCAGATAACCCTTATAGAATGTGTAACCATAAGTAACTAGAGGTGAGATAGCCACTCGAACAGATGGTCCTACTCTAGAGCCACAACCAAACAAGGAACAGACAAGAGAGCCTAGACCAAGAGATCTCAGGCTATCCTACATGACCACCGACAGTCCCTAAGGGCACTCCATAGATGATAACCAGCAAGCACATATAACATACGTTCTACAGGTTATTACCATAAAGCAACATACTCAATACCAGGAGACATATCTAATTGATCACTACAACATAACAACATACTCAATACCAGAACACAGATCTAACAGATCACTATAGCATAGCAGCATACTAAATATCAACAATCCAAGGAATGCATGGCTGCATATACTTAGAGGTAAGATAGTCACCCGGACATGTGATCCTACTCTAGAACCAAACCAAACAAGGAACAGGTGAGAGATCTTAGATCAAGAGTCCACAGTCTATCCTACATGACTATATACAGTCCCTAGGGCATCCTTCTACTAACAGATAACCAAAACTAGTGGGTCGGCATTGGTGCCTTCGACCCACGGGTACACTGAGGCGAAACTTACCTCGATATGCGTATACATAACCACTATAGCAATGAAGGACTCTACCAGCTTCAACTCATTTCCAAGAAGCTACAGGAAGATACTTGAGTCAATACCCAATCACAGGTCATAATCACTTGCAACAGTGACCACCTCACATGAAATGACGGTTAGGGTTTCACATAATATGACGATTAGGGTTAAGTAAGAACACTTAACCCATTAAGGACTTAATCACTTAAGGGTATGATTGATTAACGTTTGACTTAATCATTCTCGAGTGAAATAATTGATGGGTTTTGAGCATTATAACATTCCTATGGTGCACATGCAACCCTAATTGTTTTGGATCTAAGGTTTTCTCAAGTTATACATGCAAATCAACTATCCAAAGCAAGAACCCTAATCTAGCATATAATTTTCGGATTTAATAAACAAACTAGGGTAAGAAGAATACCTTTTTGTTGATTTCTTGATCTTAACCTTCAAGAGCTTAGTGCCTCAACTGTTGCACCTCTAATGGAGTCACAAACACCACTTAACAATGGATGTATAATGGAGAGAGGAGGAGGCTACACAAATCGGCTAGGTTTTCTTCTAGGAAGCAAGTGCCGATTTTTCGAGCCTTGGGGTTCCTTTTATAGTTGAGCTGTTACTAGGGTTTTCAATTGGAAACCCTAATTCCCTTGCTTAGACCCTAAGCAAAATATGGACTCCCACATGGAAAGCCTTGGACGAAAACTCTATGGTTTCCCATATATTTTCGTCCACCCTATATCAATGGGATCTATTAGCCCAAACTATAACTATTACTGATTTATATAATCAGTCCCCGTTCTTTTAATCAGTCTCTTTTGATCATTAAATTAATTCCAAATTAATTTCTGATCAATACTAATTAAATAATATGATTTTTCAATTAATATATTATTCTTATAATATATTATTAAATCATTAATTAACCTTTTTCTCCAAAACTCATCATACCAAATTGTTGTGGTGAAGGCAACCCAAAAAGACCATGCTACTATCGGGTCAAGTACATACTAATTATAGTTATGGGCTTAGACACCTAATCCAACAGTCTCCCACTTGGATAAGTCTAATAACTACAACTACAAGTATGACTTCAAAATTCGATTAGCAATCGTAACTCTCAAAAGCCACTGTCGAACTCAGACCTAGTCAAATGACGCGTCCTTTAGATAAAGGATCATATAATCCTCCGTTCTGCAAGATATCATGTGGACAAAGACATGGAACATAATCATTCTTAGTGTCCAACAGTTTATTTCCCGACTTCTGATTTGTTTGACATAGAACTTAATTGAACACATCAATTTAGTCCTGACCGGGCCCGACACATAAGTCAATACAAAATCATCGAGGGGCCCAAGATATGGCTTTTACCCTCTTAGGATAAAAGGAACAAATAAACTTTTACTTATATGCTTGTACTATTTACTCGTCAAATCATGCACAACAATACGTTTTATAACATCAAGTTACCGATCCGTTTTCGCATTATCAATGCACAACCAACTTGTAAACAACAAATCATATATCTAGGTTTAATGATTATACGATATTATCATCTCACAATCACTCGTGATGAATTCCATGAAGTGATTTATATGAGCGTGGGTTTAAACTAATACTCAAATCTTATTTCAGAAGTACTCATGAACGTTGCAACAAACCTTTGCTATGTCTAAACATTTAGGCAATATACAAACCAATTCATGACAGTCTAACCTCATAACCTACTCCCAAAGTATAATTGACTGTGGATAATTTGAACAATCTAATTATTCTGGAAGTAAAACATGCAAAATTGAAACAATAGTAAACAATTGACACAAGATAGTAAACTTTACTCATAAATAAATCTCCATTACTTAATCATCAAATGTCAATTACATTTATCTATTAAAAGTTTCTAAACATCTATCTAATCACTAAAAAGTAATATTGTCCTTCAGACCAATGCTCCTCGCATGCCGTAAGTGCTTACCCCTGCTCAGACCCTTTGTCAGAGGATCTGATGGTTTCTCCTCTGACGATACCCTCTTGACTACGAGGAGTTCCTCTTCTACCCGATGTCTGATGAAGTGATATTTTCTGTCGATGTGTCTGGATCTGCCATGATCCCTTGGTTCCTTGGTTAAGGTAACCGCTCCTTCGTTATCACAGAAAATTTCCATGGGCTCCTTTATGGCTAGTACAACTCCAAGATTTCCAATGAAGTTCTTCAACTATATCGCCTCCTTCGACGGTTCGCTCGCTGCTATATACTCTGATTCGCATGTTGAATCAGCCACGGTCTCTTGCTTGGAACTTTTTCCAAGTAACTGCTCCTCCATTTAGGGTAAATACCCAACCCGACTGAGAGCGAAAGTTATCTCTGTAGGTCTGAAAGCTGGCGTCACTATACCCTGTCGCTCTCAAGTCATCACTCCCACCAAGTGTAACGACCCAGTCCTTAGTCCTTCGCAGGTACTTAAGAATGTTCTTTACTGCTGTCCAGTGAGCTCTACCCGGGTTCCCTTGATATCGGCTAACCATGCTCAACGCAAAAGCCACATCAGGGCGGGTACATGTCATAGCGTACATGATCGAGCCAACGGCGGAAACATATGGTACTCGACTCATTTCCGCTATCTCGACATCGGTACTCGGACTCTGAGTCTTACTCAGCTTGGTATTGCTTTGGATTGGTAATTCTCCTTTCTTGGAATTCTCCATGCTAAAACGTTTCAGAATCTTGTCCAAGTAAGTACTTTGACTAAGTCCTAATATTCTCTTACTTCTATTTCTCAATATCCTTATCCCGAGAATATAAGCAGCTTCTCATAGATCCTTCATAGCGAAACACTTCCCAAGCCAGGTCTTAACCTCCTCAAAAGTTGGGATGTCGTTTGTCACACCCCCAAACCAAGGATGGTGGAAATGTCCGGGGGTGGAGGACTTCATGTATAGTATCATAACAACAATTGTAATAGTAATTCAAGCAAACACAACCAACATATATATAATTGAAAAAGTTACATCATTGTATGAATTACATGTTTACGAATCAATTACAATATGTTGACAAAATATGAAATAGTAGACGCCTTAGCGTCCCATCCTCAAAAGAACTTGGTTACCTGTTTAATGATTTCCTGAGAATACAAGTTGTTTGAAAAAGTGTCAACACAAAGGTTGGTGAGTTCATAAGCTTTTGTTTGGTATTATTCAAAGCCTTTCGTTTGTAAAAGTAGTATTTGTTTTAGAAAAATCCAATATTTTCCTTAATGTGTAAATGTAGTCTTAAAACCCAAAGACCGAAATGTACAAGTAGTGTTCGTTCCTTATAGTAAAACAATGCAAGTTTAAATCGACATAAACTCGTTTGATTTTAGTGAAATCTCCGTAAATTCTATGTTTGTTAATACCACATGTGAGTTATTATAACCATGCTATGACCTAGTTGGCCTGAAACGACGTTCTTCAGGCGTCGGAAATGTTATGACATTTGTCACCCCAGACCTGTCGGTCTAGCTGTTGCATGCAGCTAAGGTGTGGGTTTGTCGGACCCAATATAGATCTATACACAAGTATCACGCTCTCCCTCGAGGAGACTCTGGTTATAATACAGGACTTATTTGTAAATTGAATCGAATGCCTCACAGAAGTCATTAACGAATTTACGTGTAGTGTAATGAAAACTTGGTACCGTATGGCCATACCTTGCTTAATGAAAATATCCTTTGTATAAATGTACCCTTTTTAAATGTATGTATTATGTAATGTTTCATAAAGTCATTAACGGAATTACATGTTATGAAAACTTGGTACCGTATGACCGTACCTTGCTTAATGAAAATATCCTTTGTATAAATGTACCCTTTTTAAATGTATGTGTTATGTAATGTTTCATAAAGTCATTAACGGAATTACGTGTTATGAAAACTTGGTACCGTATGGCCGTACCTTGCTTAATGAAAATCTTCTTTGTATAAATGTACCCTTTTTAAATGTATGTGTTATGTAATGTATCATAAACTATACCTATTATAGTTTATCAACCAAGGGTAGTACGTAGTAATGTATGCAAACTATATTCAAAATAGTTTATTAAATGTTTGAATGTATCGGTTGTACTTTGATTATAATCACTTGTTATTCTTTATATTTTATATGTCCAAATCCATTTGTAAACTGATGTGTGTCTAAATATTAAGATAAAATGTCATATATTGCAATAACATATAATCACATAAAGATATACACCTTGCTCAACATGTTACAAGGTGAAATGAAATTGACAGCAACTTTTTGTTGTATACAGTTTCTGTTACTGTTCTTAGAAAATTTATAGAAAAATCATCAAAGCTCTAAATCCAAATCCGCAAATTCTGAGAGTTTGGAATATGAGTCTAGTTTGTTCGTAAAATTTATCATGATTTTTAGTGATCTCTAACAGAGGTGAAAATGTTCATAATCACAGACTGGTCCGGGTTTGCCTTTGAAATGATAGGCAGTTTTGTAAAACTCACCATAAATTGTAGAAACATCATATGGAGATGTGCAAGTAGCCATTTTAAAGCTAAGAGTTTGAACTACTTGCACCTGGAACAATTTTGAAAACTAAAATATTTAAGTTGACCAAAACAGTCTGTGATCGAAGTTCATCTTTTCTGATGTAATCTGATAGAAAAAGTTTAATTGTGTTCTTGATGATTTTACTTGTATTCCCCCCTTAAAACTTAAGAAAAACATGTAAATGTAGGGGTATGAACTCACCTTATGTGGTTTCAGTAGATGAAAGTGAGAGAGAGGAAGTGTTCAACCCAAGAACACTAAGAAGATGTCTTGATGATTCGAGAATCTAACATCGAATAAGATGGAATTTGTGTAAGATATCAATGATTTGAGTAGAATGGAGTGTAATAATTATATGAATGATGAAGATACTTACTAATTGAAGAAAGAAATCCCTGAAGAAAGCCTTGAAGTTCTTGAAGTTGAGAGAAAAGATGAGAGAATTTTGGAGAGTGTCCTTTGGTTGCTAAGTGTAGAATGAAAGAAATTTATGGAGAATGAGGAGAGAGGATCAATCCTCCAGCTCTTAGAACGTGGAAAGAGCTGGAGATTGGGTGTAAAGGTGCACTAAGGTGACAAGGAGTAGTGGGAAAGAGTGGCTGATCATAGAGTGAGGTGGTGGTGGTTTGCTTTTGCCATAAATTAAGGAAAAGCAAATATTCCCTCAATAATTAGTTCAACCACTAATTCTTTTAATATATTTTTATAAAAGCCCTGGGGATTTATATATTTTGGGGCCTTAGTTTATAAAATAAAGTTTTGGGTGAAAATCCCACGTTAAAATAATGAAAAACGGAGTTAAAACGAAGTCGTAGTCGAAAAACCGGTAAAAAGAGGCCGTCTGCGAGACCTCTCGCATGGGCTGTCTGAGAGGCTTCTCATGCGAGGCTTCTGTCCTGAGAGGCTTCTAATGAGAGGCTTCGGTCCTGAGAGGCTTCTCATGAGAGGCTTCAGTCCTGAGAGGCTTCTCATGAGAGGCTTCGGTCATGAGAGGCTTCTAAGAGGCTTCGCTTCTAATAGGAGGGTTTTGGTTCCTTAAGGTTATTTTACCCGTTTTTACCTCGTTTCAAGTGGTTTTTGACCCGGTTAAGGGTCGGGATGGCCCGAATGATTCCAAAAAGTTATGGGAACTTTTGAGAGAGATTTGGGAGAGATTTCCAATCGAAAGAGATAGAGTGAAAACGATTTAGAGAGGTTTCGTTTGTGATTAATTTGAGTGTCCGGCTTCACAACGCAAGGTTCGTAAACCCCGTTAAACCGTGTTTTAGTGTTGTACACACTCCCGATGAGTGTGCAATAATGTTTTATCGTTTTGGTTCAGTGTTTACTGCATTTGAGACTTAGGAAATTCAACACACGAACTTTCCAAATGATGATTTCTCATTAAAATAGCGAATTGTATAGTGATTACATAACGTAAACCCTAACATACAAGGGTTATTGGAGTTGACCGGTTTGACTTGTTGACTTTGTTTGACTTTGACTTGACCGAAATTTAACGGTTGTCACATCATCCCCCCGTTAGAAGGAATTTCGTCCCGAAATTTTCATTTTGACTGGGATTTCAAGAGTTTGGGAAGAGATGTGGATACTTTTGTTTAATCTGATCCTCGTGTTCCCAGGTGAATTCGGGTCCTCGTTTAGCGTTCCAGCGGACCTTCACAATGGGAATACGACTTTGCTTTGTTTTTTTGATCTCTCGATCCATGATTTCTACCGGTTCTTCCACTAAGTGGAGACTCTCGTTGATTTCAATTTCGTCAAGAGGTATCACGAGGGTCTCGTCGGATAGATTTTGTCAATCATATTTTCGGGGTTAAAAAAATAAAGTTTTATTAGTTACCTATAGCGACGACTTGTCGTCACCACAGGTTTAATCTATTACCATGACTTGTTGTCGCTATATGTTTTTAACAAGAGCCAACGACATACCTATAGCGACACACAAGTCATAATTTGCATGTGTGAAGACTTGGAGTACTTTCTAACTGGTTCATGTGTGAAGACTTGGAGTACTTTCTAACTGGTTCATGTGTGAAGACTTGGAGTACTTTCTAATGAAAATTGTGCTACTGGGGAAATTGGAAACTGGTACGTAGCTTCAAAGTCAAGAATATGCAGTAGGCATGTGATGCATTAAATGCATGAGGCACACAAGTCATAATTTGCAGCAACATATACGTATATGTGTGTGAATTGAAGAAGAAGGTTACGGCTCAAAGAATATATATATATTCATTTTCTCTTCATTTGTTAGATACACAATAACCATAACATCATAGACTATATATATTCAATTTCATTTGTAATTTTCACTAGTTTATATTCCGCGAGTGTTACCGAAATCATTTATCAATTTTTCAGAAGTGCTTAACTTGTTTTGTTGCATTCCCAACAATTTGCTATTAATTACTTCTCCCACTTTACTTATATAAATCATCACATTCTTACCGTGACTTTTAACTTCTCCCTCACAAATGGATCCACCTGCAGATCATCAAAACCCCATAGATGACCTCGATTGGTTTCAGTACTTTGATCATCAAGATCTTTTCAGGTATATATTGTGACAACCCGAAAGATATTCCGTTAACATAACCCATTCCGTTAATAAAATTTATTTTATTTTGGGTTTTCTGTTAACTTTCAAATTAAATAATTCATTTAGAATTATTATTATAATTTCGTATGTGGCAGAACGAAATATTTATTTGAGTGAAAACACTCTAAATAATCTTTTGAGAATTTCTAGACTACGACTAACACGGGTAAAATAATAAGCTCCGTTTAATGTCCGTATTGGGTGTATTCCCACCGGGTCACTAACTCTAGTCATACAAAAGGGTGGAGTGACCACCATTTGAGCTTTTCCCACACTTGAACTTTCTCTCTCTACTCTCTCTCTAAAATCGGATTTCTCTCAAGGATCTTCACTTTCAAGCTCCAATTTGGTAAGTGATCCTTCCTAACTAGTTGTTTATCCTAACATGCATGCAAATCCATGTCTTAAACTCCCAAATGCATCAAAAACTCGTGTTTACGGTTTGGGGGAGCCTCCCAAAACCGTAAACTCCTTCAATGGGGGGTTTTGAAGCCCCAAGACCCTTCCAAACATCTTCTAATGCTTAGATCCTTACATGCATGGAGTTAGAACCCCAAGATCATGAATTTTTGGCCATGAACATGAGTTTACGGTCCTTGAATATTCAAGAACCGTAAACACCCTTTCATGGGGTTTTGATGCTCCTTAACCCTTCCAATGCATGTCTAATGGCCTTGAAACTTGCTTGGATGATCTTAGAACCCTAAAACATGTCCAAATGAGCATACACATGAGTTTACGGTTTGGGAACGTCTCCCAAAACCGTAAACACCTTCCAAGGGTGTTTTAATGCTCCAAACACTTTGCATGGCTTGTATTTGAGTCTAGAACTTGCATGAATGGCCTACAAACCACCAAAACACTTGGAAAATGGACAAACATGACAAAGGTGGGTTTACGGCCGTAAACCCATGAGTTTACGACCGTAAACTCCCCAAGGGTGGTCCAAGGACCGTAAACCCTTGAGTTTACGACCGTAAACTCCCCAAGGGTGGTCCAAGGACCGTAAACCCAAATTCCTAGGCCATTTCATGTCCCGATCATTTCCTAAACCCTCGAATCAACTCTAGATCCTTCCTTTGTGCAAGATGAGACCTTAGATCACTCAAGCCACCACACCCATGAGTTTACGGCCGTAAACTCATGGGGGATATAGTCTTTGGACCGTAAACTCCCCTAAGGGTTTACACTTGAAGAGTAAACACCTTATCTAGGCCCTACACTCCTTAGGTGCAACCCGTACCATCCCTAACACTTGAATTGAAGTGTTTTCGTGCCTCGGAGTGTATTATCCTACTATCTTGGTAAATCAAAGTCTAATTAGATACAATTATGTATCTCTTCATGTTACATAGGAACCTCATGCGTGTTCAAGCCCTAAACTAATACTTAGCATCTAAATCGGCACATTCTCGTCAGGTGAGTTCATACCCCTACACCATTTTCTGTGTTTTTTTATGTTTTCAGGGGGGGAATACAAGCAAAAGTACAAGGAAACTTGTACTCAAATCTGTTATTTCGTATAACATAATTACATGTTCAATATGTTTTAAACATTGAAATCCGCATTAACCAACCGTCTAACTCGTGGAGTTAGTTTTCAAAACCAGTTGTGAAACTTATTATAAAATGTTACATTTTCACATTTCACAAGGATTTCATGTCATTTCATAAACCGGGATTTGCAATACTATTACTTGTAAAGTTCATTATTCTCATGATTAGAGACACGTCCTCGGTAACACTCCACACGGATTACGAGAGTGGAGGACTACTCCCGTAACCAGAATCTCTTGGAGGGAGAGCGTGACTTGAGTGTATAGATCTATACGGGACTGACTACCCCGCACCCTGCTGCTAGCTACAGTTGGATCGTCAGGTCCATGGGTGACAAAAGTCATAAAATGACGATGGACTTCTTATTGCCATGTCTAGTCTATCGTATGGTTATGGAACTCGCAACTTAGATAATGAAGATTTACTGATAAAGTAATAACGAACCTAGTGAACTAACCTTCTAGTAATAACTGTCTTTAATTACTACTAGTTCACTACTTACTTATTAGTTTTGTGTACGTGTCAAAACTAATACGCTTACCACGGGATACTAGACATTCAATATGTTTCACTTAATCGATACAAGTATGGTAGATACTTGTACACATCATTTCAGAATCGATAACCAACGAATGTTTTACATAAGAAAACATAGGGTTTTCTTGGGTTAACGAAACTTTTCATAAACAAGGTTGTATGGTACATCTAACGAGAAATCAAATCATATTTTCATAAGGAAATTTGCAGGATTTTCTTGATTCAAACTGTGTGACAAAGGGATAACCAAACTACTTTTATAAGAAAATATGAGATTTTCTTGGATATCAACTGTTCATGAAACAAAAGGAAACTGAATTTTTTTCCAAAAAACAAACCGCTTATGAACTCACCAGCTTTATGCTGATATTTTAAAACTGCTTGTATTCTCAGGGCATCCATAGACAGGTACTCCTACCGGTTTCTTTTTGAGAAGACGGAGCATATAGAAGACTCGTCTTTACTTTTGATCTAACCAATGTATCTAAGAAAACTTGTAGTACTTTATTTTCAAACAAATGTAAAACTTTCTTATGAAATGTAATGGTTGTGTTTACTATGCTTGCTATGTACATTGGTTGTGATACTCTACATGACGTCACCCCGCCCCGGAACGTTTCCGCCATCGGTTTCGGGGTGTGACATATATAAACGTCGCTCATTACACCATCTTACGCACAGAAAAGTGATTTTGTCGACATTGATCAAAACATGGTTTGGATTGGTAGTGATAAAAAAGAGTCTTTCATCGTGTTGGATTTGATTATCTTGAGTTTTTGGATTTTTGCAGTGGTGACATGCTCAACCATAATGATTACGAGTTGTCGGAAAAATTGCATGAAGTGATCGATCAGAACGTTTCCACAGTACTTAACAAAGATCAAAACATCATTTCTAGAAATGAGTTTCACGATTTTGATCCCCTTGAAGATATAAGCTTATGGGATTGTTGGGAGGATGGTAATTTACCATTGGTTAGTTTCAGTGAAGACTGTAAATCCGGTGGTGAGGCTACATGTAGTTCTAGTGCTGCCACCACTGATCACGGTGGCCGGAAGGTAGCAAAGAGATTGAGACCATTGGAGTTTGAAGAGATAGAGAAGTACTTTCAGATGCCGATAATCATGGCAGCAAAGGAACTAGGGATAAGTTTAACAGTGTTGAAGAAAAGATGCAGAGAGCTAAACATAAACAGATGGCCTCATAGAAAACTTAAGAGCCTTCAATCCCTCATTGAAAATGCGAAGGTAAATTATGATAATAACCTTCTATACATTACTCATGCACTTGGTAACCAAAGTAGTTTTGGTATTTTCTAAAATTTTAATTGTTAGTTTCTTTATAACTAAACATAGGTCCTAGGCATATGCCACATCAAATCAATTGATTTACTACGATCTCCTGATTTATATTTATATAAACTTAACTCATTGTAAATTCTGTGAACTCACATGAAAAATATATTGCATCTACCTAAAAAAAAATTAGGAGTTGGGATTAAAGGAGGAGATAGAGACGTTAGAAGGGCACAAGAAGATGATGGAGAAATTGCCAGGTATGGAATTGACAGAAATAACAAAGAAGCTTAGGCAAGCTTGCTTCAAAGCTATTTATAAGAAGAGAGGACTTAACAATCCTTAGCCATTTTGTTATAATTAGTGGATTTTAATCTACATTGTATGTGTTTTTCTCTTGATAGTTTGATACCCTTTTTAGTTTCATTTTATGTATTTGTCTATTGATTTTTAATGCAGAAAATTTTGTATAATTTGGGTATTATAGTTTGTATTATGTATTTAGCCATATTCTAGATTGCCGACACGACTACGCCGACGACTCTATACCAGAGGTCTATATAAATAGACTTATGAATTTAGTAGGAATAACTTGATTATAATCTTATGATTTGTTCCATGTCTGATCCACTCCTAAGATTCACTTGACATGCCCCCAGTTATGTGTAATTAAAATTTTATTAGACTGTTGATCCTAATGAGTCTACCCTAAGTCCACAACCAAACAAGGAACAGGTCCTAAGGCGGACTCACCATTTCTAGGTCAATCATTTCTTAATTACACATAACTTCGAGGTACACCTAAAGAATCTTAGAGTTAGCAGTTGTAAATTGTTTGTAATACCAAGTAGTGAGATTCAATGAAATAAAATACATGCCTATTTCATTGCTAAACCTTTTAGTAAATATCCTTACCATTTATATACACATGTATAATTTCGCACTTTAGTGAACTATTCTTGGTGTTTCTGTTAACGTCTTGGAGACGGAGTTATGGTAGTGGGTAGAAGTAGGTTTTGTACGGGCGTTAAAATTTACACATCATGTTGCTCGTGCGAGAATAGGGGTAGAAGAGATAATTAATAGACGCCTAATCCTATAATTACTTATAGGGGTGATCCTTATTAATTACGTCTATAATCACGTAGTGCATATCAGTTATACATAATTTGAGATAGAATAGACTTTCGAATAAATGACTCTACTCTAAGTCCACAACCAAACAAGGAACAGGAAGTAGAGCAATAGTCATAGATTCTGAGTCTATAATATCTTTAATTATGTATAACCTTGGCGTATGCACTCAGTTATCATAGGCCTACTAATAGAGGTCTTTAGTTATCACATAAGTTGGTTATAGTATCACCAAATACTCCTATAGTATTTTTAGGTGTTTAGATTCGATTCTTAAAGTATTCCCTGTAGGGTGTAGTTAGGTTGTTAGATTTGTTGCCCATTATGACTATCCCCCAGTATATGCAAGTCACTCCTCGGACAGATATAGTTGATCAGGCTATATCCTTCCCAGACTTGATTTACATATACCAAGGCATACCCATAATGTACAACTCCTCTTCTTTTACTTTATGTTCTTCTAGTTATGACACTATGTGAGCATGTATGCATGTATTTATACTTTTAATAAGAAACCATTCATTTTCTAAAAGTATATTTATTTGAAAAATGCACAAATCAGAGACTATTAGTCCCAATTGTGTTTATAGTTTGTATATCTTATGTGGTTTGATATACTTAATTCACTATAAACTGTGCTCTGATACCAATCTGTCACACCCCCAAACCAAGGATGGCGGAAATATCCGGGGGTGGAGGACTTCATGTATAGTATCATAAGAACAATTGTAATAGTAATTCAAGCAAACACAACCAACATATATATAATTGAAAAAGTTACATCATTGTATGAATTACATGTTTACGAATCAATTACAATATGTTGACAAAATATGAAATAGTAGACGCCTTAGCGTCCCATCCTCAAAAGCACTTGGTTACCTGTTTAATGATTTCCTGAGAATACAAGTTGTTTGAAAAAGTGTCAACACAAAGGTTGGTGAGTTCATAAGCTTTTTTTTGGTATTATTAAAAGCCTTTCGTTTGTAAAAGTAGTATTTGTTTTAGAAAAATCCAATATTTTCCTTAATGTGTAAATGTAGTCTTAAAACCCAAGGACCGAAATGTACAAGTAGTGTTCGTTCCTTATAGTAAAACAATGCAAGTTTAAATCGACATAAACTCGTTTGATTTTAGTGAAATCCCCGTAAATTCTATGTTTGTTAATACCACATGTGAGTTATTATAACCATGCTATGACCTAGTTGGCCTGAAACGACGTTCTTCAGGCGTCGGAAATGTTATGACATTTGTCACCCCAGACCTGTCGGTCTAGCTGTTGCATGCAACTAAGGTGTGGGTTTGTCGGACCCATTATAGATCTATACACAAGTATCACGCTCTCCCTCGAGGAGACTCTGGTTATAATACAGGACTTATTTGTAAATTGAATCGAATGTCTCACAGAAGTCATTAACGAATTTACGTGTAGTGTAATGAAAACTTGGTACCGTATGGCCGTACCTTGCTTAATGAAAATATCCTTTGTATAAATGTACCCTTTTTAAATGTATGTGTTATGTAATGTTTCATAAAGTCATTAACGGAATTACGTGTTATGAAAACTTGGTACCGTATGGCCGTACCTTGCTTAATGAAAATATCCTTTGTATAAATGTACCCTTTTTAAATGTATGTGTTATGTAATGTTTCATAAAGTCATTAACGGAATTACGTGTTATGAAAACTTGGTACCGTATGGCCGTACCTTGCTTAATGAAAATCTTCTTTGTATAAATGTACCCTTTTTAAATGTATGTGTTATGTAATGTATCATAAACTATACCTATTATAGTTTATCAACCAAGGGTAGTACGTAGTAATGTATGCAAACTATATTCAAAATAGTTTATTAAATGTTTGAATGTATCGGTTGTACTTTGATTATAATCACTTGTTATTCTTTATATTTTATATGTCCAAATCCATTTGTAAACTGATGTGTGTCTAAATATTAAGATAAAATGTCATATATTGCAATAACATATAATCACATAAAGATATACACCTTGCTCAACATGTTACAAGGTGAAATGAAATTGACAGCAACTTTTTGTTGTATACAGTTTCTGTTACTGTTCTTAGAAAATTTATAGAAAAATCATCAAAGCTCTAAATCCAAATCCGCAAATTCTGAGAGTTTGGAATATGAGTCTAGTTTGTTTGTAAATTTTATCATGATTTTTAGTGATCTCTAACAGAGGTGAAAATATTCATAATCACAGACTGGTCCGGGTTTGCCTTTGAAATGATAGACAGTTTTGTAAAAATCACCATAAATTGTAGAAACATCATATGGAGATATGCAAGTAGCCATTTTAAAGCTAAGAGTTTGAACTACTTGCAACTGGAACAGTTTTGAAAACTAAAATATTTAAGTTGACCAAAACAGTCCGTGATCGAAGTTCATCTTTTCTGATGTAATCTGATAGAAAAAGTTTAATTGTGTTCTTGATGATTTTACTTGTATTCCCCCCTTAAAACTTAAGAAAAACATGTAAATGTAGGGGTATGAACTCACCTTATGTGGTTTCAATAGATGAAAGTGAGAGAGAGGAAGTGTTCAACCCAAGAACACTAAGAAGATGTCTTGATGATTCGAGAATCTAACATCGAATAAGATGGAATTTGTGTAAGATATCAATGATTTGAGTAGAATGGAGTGTAAAATTATATGAATGATGAAGATACTTACTAATTGAAGAAAGAAATCCCTGAAGAAAGCCTTGAAGTTCTTGAAGTTGAGAGAAAAGATGAGAGAATTTTGGAGAGTGTCCTTTGGTTGCTAAGTGTAGAATGAAAGAACTTTATGGAGAATGAGGAGAGAGGATCAATCCTCCAGCTCTTAGAACGTAGAAAGAGCTGGAGATTGGGTGTAAAGGTCCACTAAGGTGACAAGGAGTAGTGGGAAAGAGTGGCTGATCATAGAGTGAGGTGGTGGTGGTTTGCTTTTGCCATAAATTAAGGAAAAGCAAATATTCCCTCAATAATTAGTTCAACCACTAATTCTTTTAATATATTTTTATAAAAGCCCTGGGGATTTATATATTTTGGGGCCTTAGTTTATAAAATAAAGTTTTGGGTGAAAATCCCACGTTAAAATAATGAAAAACGGAGTTAAAACGAAGTCGTAGTCGAAAAACCGGTAAAAAGAGGCCGTCTGCGAGACCTCTCGCATGGGCTGTCTGAGAGGCTTCTCATGCGAGGCTTCTGTCCTGAGAGGCTTCTAATGAGAGGCTTCGGTCCTGAGAGGCTTCTCATGAGAGGCTTCAGTCCTGAGAGGCTTCTCATGAGAGGCTTCGGTCATGAGAGGCTTCTAAGAGGCTTCGCTTCTAATAGGAGGGTTTTGGTTCCTTAAGGTTATTTTACCCGTTTTTACCCCGTTTCAAGTGGTTTTTGACCCGGTTAAGGGTCGGGATGGCCCGAATGATTCCAAAAAGTTATGGGAACTTTTGAGAGAGATTTGGGAGAGATTTCCAATCGAAAGAGATAGAGTGAAAACGATTTAGAGAGGTTTCGTTTGTGATTAATTTGAGTGTCCGGCTTCACAACGCAAGGTTCGTAAACCCCGTTAAACCGTGTTTTAGTGTTGTACACACTCCCGATGAGTGTGCAATAATGTTTTATCGTTTTGGTTCAGTGTTTACTGCATTTGAGACTTAGTAAATTCAACACACGAACTTTCCAAATGATGATTTCTCATTAAAATAGCGAATTGTATAGTGATTACATAACGTAAACCCTAACATACAAGGGTTATTGGAGTTGACCGGTTTGACTTGTTGACTTTGTTTGACTTTGACTTGACCGAAATTTGACGGTTGTCACATCGTTTCCTATGAGGAGTATGTTATCAACATACAAAACTAGGAATGTAACAATCCGTTATTTCAAGTCAATGTAAATCAAACTTCTTCAAATGAAAGCCTATATCTTAACCAAGTACAAGTGAATTCACATCATAACATTGATACAATAAGAACTTTGAATGCCTAAAGTGCATGTTAATTTAACTTATATATAAGTATATATAGAAAAGCATGTTTAAGTAGGCTAATATAAGATTAATACTTAACTTAAAATCATAATATATCTTATATATATGGTTTTAGGTTTAGGGAATCTAATCCCTAACCAAAACCGAAATCACCTTCTTTTGGGAAAACCAAAACCGAAAACACATGCTTTTGGAAAGCCAAAACCGAAAACCCTTTTTCTCTTTTACTCTAAGGCCGAAAACCCTTTCCATTTTGACTTAGGACTGAAATCACTTCCATTATGGAAGTATAGGACCGAAAACACTTAGTTTATGGCCCATTAAGACCGAAAACCACCCCTATATATAAGTGTATGACCGCAAACACTCCTCATTTCTCATTTCCCAAACCGAAAACACCTCAAATTTGCCCTCAACTACCATACGAAATCATCATATCTTCAAGGGATTTTGTCCAGATTCCTTCAAATCTTCATATTTCCATCAAGAACATTCATAACCATCTTCAAATCTTCAAGTTTCCACCAAGAACACCAAGAATATCTTCAAATATTCATATTTCACCCAACAACACCAAGAACACCTTCAAATAATTCCTAAGGCTTTTTGTAAGTATTTCTTACATAATTTAGTGTTGTATGACACTTTAAATTATTTAGATTAATATTTTATTAATTTAAATACGATATCGTGGAAAATTATTATTAGGATATGACTACTCACACATATTCTAACCCGAGGATCATAACTACCACTTCGTATCCAAACAAGAACGCACACTCGAGGTGAGTTCATACCCCTACGTTTTCACTAATTTTCCATGTTTTTAGGGGGGAAAACAAGTAAAACACAAGGAATCTTGTGTTAACATTCAAATGATTTCAAACGTTTCAAATTATTTTAAATTGTTTAAGGCTATTCTAAATTATTTCAACTATTTCAATTATTGTTTTTACCAAAACACACACACACACACACACACACACATATATATATATATATATATATATATATATATATATATATATATATGAGATTCAACAGACTTATGACTGGTGTTTCCGCCTTAACTCCTGTTCTTTGTTTGATTGTGGGCTTAGGGTAAATTCACTTGTCCGACTGTCTTTTTAATTTCAATTATATATGCCCTATATATATATATATATATATATATATATATATATATATATATATATATATATATATAACTTTAAACCTTTGTAACATGCTGAGCAAAGGAGAATTTTCAGAAATATTTGCATTACAAACAGAACATACTTATAAACTATAATAGGTATAGTTTATGGAACACACATACTACTCTACTAGTTCAAGAAACAATACAAGAATTTACATAATAAACTATAATAGGTATAGTTTATGGAACACTTACATCATTGTTACTAAATTCAGAGATATAATACCAACAAACATATAAACCATAATAGGTATAGTTTATGGAACATATGTACTATTTTTATTAAGTTTAGGTTACACTATAGAAATAAACATATAAACTATGATATGTATAGTTTATGAAAGATACATACAGTTATCCATTACAAAGTGATTTTCATTTATTCTACACGTAACCGTCAATATAGCTTTGTGAGACACACTTCAAGTACTTACCTAAGTACCAACGAAAGCCCTGAATTTATAACCAGAGTCTCCTGGAGGGAGAGTGTGATACTAGTGTATAGATCTATACGAGACTGACAATCCTGCACCTGAACTGTTAGCTATAGTTAGGCCGGCAGGCCTGGGGTGACAAATGTCGTACTATTTCCGACGCCTGAAGAACGTCGTTTCAGGCTATCTTAGGTCATCAAACATTGTTATAATAACTCACAATTTGGTATTGAACAATACGATTAGTGTAAGAATACATAAACAACTTCAAGTAGTTTTATTAAATAATAGAACTACAAGACAGCATTTTACATTACAGATGGGGAAATCCAGGCACATACAATTACAGAGTTTTCATACAAGAATACATAGAGTATACTATTTTCCAATACATAGAAAACATACTTTTCAGAGAACATTCATTTTCATTTGGTTTTATTTATTAATAAGACTATGATATACTATTACTGAGTACAACAACACTTACACGTTTTGGTCTTACGGTATTAAGGCTACAATTCATTTACAACAAGAAAATATAGGATTTTCTGGAAGAACATACTTACATTTTCAAAGAACTACATACTGATTTCAAATACAAATATGCTTATGAACTCACCAACTTAAATGTTGATACACTTTCAAAATCACTTGTATTCTCAAGGAACCAGTAGACAGTACATTTACCGGTTTTGAGAAGACGGAGCATTATGCAGTCACGGCTTCAAGTTTTTTTTATACATTTTTGTTGTCATACAAACAATGTTATGAACAGATGTAAAAACTATACTTTATCAATGTAATGGTTGTTGCTTTGATTACTATTATTCAATTGTTGTGATAGTGTACATGACGTCCTCCGCCCCCGAACGTTTCCGACGTTCCGGTATGGGGGTGGGACAGATTGGTATCAGAGCATTGTTTATAGTGAACTAAGTATATCGGACCATACAAGATATACAACTATAAATACAA
Organism: Lactuca virosa; assembly: GCF_052849685.1. Taxonomy (NCBI): domain Eukaryota; kingdom Viridiplantae; phylum Streptophyta; class Magnoliopsida; order Asterales; family Asteraceae; genus Lactuca; species Lactuca virosa. The sequence goes on from NC_136428.1 coordinate 289,373,542, forward strand.
TGGGGCTGAAACACTTTGAATAAAAGTATACTTTTAAAATCTAAGTATTTTATAAGAAGTATACAAACATACATACATACCAGAAACAATATCACAGTAAGAACTACACAAAAGTATTTAGGTGTTGAACACTGCAGTAAAACTTAGACAATTATGTAATCATATCTGGGATAAATATAGCCTGATCAACTATATTCATTCAAGATACGATCAACATGTGTTTGGGAGTGATCATGGTGTTGCAACAAGTCTAAAACTTACCAACTCTATATACAATAGAAACTCTAGAACAAAACAGAAAGTTAAAATACTATAGGAGTATTTTATAGCACTATAACACTAGAACAAAAACATTTAGGCCTCGATAGTGGTATATACTAATAGTAGAGAAGGCCCTTTTTAACAGAATCAATCATGAGAAAACAAAGAACCCTTGCTGGTAGGTCTATAATTGCTAAGTGTATACATAAGAGTTATATATAATTAAGATTTTATAGACTTAGAAATTGTGATCTAGATTTACTTCCTAGTCCTTGTTTGGTTGTGAACATAGAGTAGGATCACTTATTCGAAGGTCTATTTGATCTTGGTTATATATAATTTGTATACACTATGTGATTATAGGAGGACCCAGTATGAGTTACACTATACAAATTAATTAGCCAGTGTTGTTATAAATTTCATATAGTTGAAATGGTGATTATTTACTTATATTTAGTAGACTTCTATTGTAAATCGCTGATAGAACACTATAAAATTCAGGATATAATGCGTTTAGAACTAAGATATATCTTGTTCAATAATACCTGACTTTTGACCACTATAGAGGACTTATAGTCACTTCCTCTTAAAACTTTTTAGAAAAAGATGCCGCCACATATATCAATCAGGCGTTCCAACAACACTCCACCACCTCTAGCACCGCCACCACCTCCATCGTATGACCTTGCTGTTTTCCAAGCAGCCCTAACAACCGCCGTGGCAGCCGCCATAACGCAAATCAATGCAAGTGACACTAGTGAGGCGGGTAGTGGTGGAAACCCTTCTAACCACGGAGAAAGCCACGGACACCCGAGGGAGTGTTTATATAAAGATTTCACGAATGCTAAACCCAAATCTTTTGATGGCACTAGAGGTGTCATTGCCCTCACACATTGGTTCGAGAAGACTGAATCATGTTGGGTTTTTGAGCATTCTAACACTCCTAAGTGTACATGCAACCCTAAATACCTTGGAACTATGTTTTCTCTATTATACATGCAAATATGAATATTCCACGGTATTACCCTATCTAGCATACAATCCTTGATACTTGGGTAATATAACAAGTTAGAATACATACCTTTTAATGAAGCTTGAAGTCTTGAACTTTAAGAGCTTAGCCCCAATAGTGTGGAAGCCTCAAGTGGAATCACAAATCACCAAAACACCTTGTAAAACCTTTAGAGAATATGGATACTTCGCTCACACTTATGAAATCGGTTATTGCCCTCTTTAGTGTATCTACACTAGCCACTAGCCTAATTTCATGAACCATAAGACCCTTTATATAGTGTGGAGGATTAGGGTTAAAACCTAATACCCATGACCTTTCATTTCCTAGGATCCATGGGTTAAAGCTCCATGGACCATCCATGAAAGCTTAGCCCAACCTAAATGAACTTGGCCCATTCTATATATATAAGAGTCCATATTTAATTAGTTCTTTTTGATCACTTAATTAATTCTAAATTAATTCTTGATCAATACTAATTAAATAATATGATTCCATATTAATATATTAGAACTTATAATATATTAATATAAATCATAAATATACTATTCTCAAAAGACTATCCATATAAATTGTGCCGGTGAAGTGCAACCCAAATGGACCATGCCGGGTCAGGTCAAGTACATACCAAATATAGTTATGGACTTAGACATTAATCCAACAGTCTCCCACTTGGATAAGTCTAAAACTATTATTGAGTATGACTTCAAAACCTAACTGGCAATCGTAGCTCTTAAAGCTGCGATTATAATCATTCTCTCTGTCCATTTGTTGTTTCCTGATTTTCGATTTATGATGACTGACTGATTGAACAAATCAAATCAGTCCTGGCTTGGCCAAGCACTCACATGTGTCATCGCTAAATCATCGAGGGGCCCACAAATATCGCTTTTATCCCGAAGGTAAAAGGAATTGATAAACTTCGGCTCATATGGCTTGTTCTACTACTTGTTGAATCATACACAAAGGCACGTTTTATAACATCGAGTTACCAAATGCGTTTTCGTGCAATCAATGTATAACCAACTCATAGTAACAACTCATATCTTTAGGTTTGAAGAATATAAGATATTATCGTCTCATGATCACTCGTGATAAAATCCATGAAGTGATTCAAATGAGCGCGGGTTGAATCCAACACTCAGAACTTATGAGCACTCATGAGTGTTGTAGCACCACTTTGTCCACCAACTTGGACCTCTACAAACCAACCCATGACAGTCTTGATTCATATCTACTTCCAACATATGACCGACTGTGGATGGTATCAAACCCTATGAATATAAATAAACACTTTTATTTATCACCATACTGATTACTCATTATTCATTGTTTCGGTTTTATCAACTTTATACTTGAATTACAAACACTAGTTGTCCCATGCTCCAAGCATGTACACTATGTTTTTCTTAAACAATAGCTTTGCCATACACCTAGTATGCACTCTATGTTTGTCTATGATCCTTACTTTGTAAAATAAACCAATTGAACATAATTTCAATGATTCTAATTTCACACTCCCAAATCCTTATCGAAAAATGTGAGAATTTCAAATTCCTATCATTTATCAAAATCTGTTTAGATTTTAAACTTATATGCAATGACCCTCCTGTAATGAATATGTACAAAGTTACAAAGACTTGTCAACATGCAATCGATATTTTTATTTGCCATGTTTTCAAAATTTGACTATAAAGAGGGATGCCGTAATCATAATCGAATTTTGAGAACGCAATATATAGAATTTCCTTAAGTTGAACCAATCCAACATGAAATTCATATATATATTCTTGACTAAAGATGATTAAGGTCTCAATCTAAGCCTTTAGAACTGAAATGAAGTATATCCTCTCCCTTAATTATAGCAAAACAACTTTTTCAATCCCTGCAGCCTCACGAATTGAAACTTGTGTTTTCTATAATTAACATTGCTAACTTGCAACACTAACAATAATTATCATGCTCCCACTAACATGATGATTATTAGCATAACACTTATGCTCCCAATAGCTTTGACATGTACTCAGAAATCAGCTGGACTTCTAGAAATCAATACTTTATTGACTTTCTTACCAAAGTTCAGATTTCTGATACGAGATGCTTTGATAAAACTTTATCAAAATCATACACCTTTCCTTAGATAGCATGCATGTGTGTCTAAACAATTTCAGAACTATGAAAAGGGATGCCGTAATCATAGTCTCAATTGTTTAGACCTTTTGCCATCTGCTTCAAATCTACTTGGTGGAAGTGTTTCCTCACCATCATTTTCATGAATCAGAGAGAAACCTTATGACCCTTAGATTTTATGGTGTATGTGTTCTTATCCATGTGAATCGTCAAAACCATAGTCACAAGACAAGGATAATGACAAATCCAAACTCATATGGACTGAACTTATGCAATCTTAACTTCTTACCACCTGGCAGTACAAGGCCTGTCATTGCTTCCAAGTTGTTATGCAACCAATTGAGAACTTTCAGAACTCTTATGCAAAGCCAACTTTAACTGGAATGGGCACATAATATGTCAACACGATAGGTTATAAACCTCAAGTCATGTGCTAGTGAAGAACCTCAGGTTTTATTCTTGATTAGTTCTTGAAATTCTTTTTAGGATCTTTAAGACTCCCACTATCCTCTTGACATATAAGACTATCTTGCCAAATATTCAAGAGATAGTGCGGATTCTTTATCAAGACAAACACTTCACACAATTGGCCTTAGTTGGTCTTTGTTTTATCCAGAACATCACAACTTACCAATTTCAAATGTACAAGAGTAGGACACTTTTACTCTTACATTTGACAAGTGTTTTAAACCTTTCTTTAAGATATGTCACTCAAGTTACAATCTTGGAGTATGACTCTAAGAATTGTTTTGGAACGAAGTATGACTCATCTTCCTGATTTAACCATTTCAACAATTCATGATTCCTCTTCTTAGTCATAAGAATGCACTAAGATGACCTTTAGAGGACTAATTGTGATATGATTTCTAAATCATTAAGATGATCACAAACATGATACTAAAGTACTCTCCCATCTTTTCAGATTTGAGAAACTTTTATCTTTCTACCTAATTTGATTCTTCCCATCGTTCTGCCATGCATTGAGACTTTTCCAATGTTTCAGAATTATACTTAAACTTGTAAGTATAACCATATTTACTAAACATTAGTAAATCAAATAGTCTTAACGAGCTTTGTGGTGGACATGACCAGTGCTCAAGAATGTGTACTCGATCCCTTTAGTCCTTCACTTGACTCACACATCCATGTGAACAAGTAATTAGTCTTGATTTTCCAATGCTTGAAAGTTCTCATTCATCATACTATTCAACTTGCATGATTCCAAGTTTCGGTCCAATTGAAACTTGGATGATGAGGAACTTTCCTGATTTGGTAAATTTAGACACTACCACAAATGAAAGAATCAAATCCATTTTCCAATATTGCTGTCAGTGGAATCATATAAGCAATAATTTTCCACAAATGCCATTGTAAGGATACTTCAAATAAATAAAATTAAACAATTTTCTTTTATTTTAAAACTTTGCGGAAAAACTTATCCTTACAATCCACTTGGAAAATTGTTGTTATCTATTCCTTAGCAATATATCATAACTTCTTAAGCAACTGCTCAAAATTCTGATGCGATCGAAATCCACCTTCGCGATCAGAATCAGCATATACTTCCTTTAAGATTTCTCTCTATTCTTTGATTCTTAAAACATCAACATGTGACCCAGTCACATCATGTAATGAGGATCTCAGAATAGAACTTAACAGAGTTAGATAATGGGCTCTACCTGATGTAGAGTCAAACTTATTGACTTTAACATCCTTAGGTAAATTTGGCAGCTTTGCAATCAACGCCCCTTCCTTTGGCAAAAATAAACATATGGACCCTTTGGTAATGGGACTATCTCAGACTTAGCCTTTCTCTTTACCATTTGGTCAACTGGGTTGACTATGGCCAATCCCTTTCCATTGGGAAGAGAATGCTTTTTCTGGATTTCCAGTGTCACCATTGTCACTGTCCATAAAGTTTTTGGGAAGTTGATATTCTAATCAAATTTACTTTACTATCGTTCCAAATCATTGCTGATTCAGCAGTACCAAGCAAATAGATATGATCGTTAAGGTTCATGTCATAGTCTGTTTCATAGTAGTCCCAAAGGAACTCACTATGTGACTTAGAAAGTGATTGAACATCCAACTTTCTCAAGACTTTGACACCCAACTCTCCCGGCTTGTCAATATGTGACTTCATCTCTAAGATGTGATCACACATAGACCTTGCTTGCCATTAGGGCTTGAGTGACCTTGAACTTGTGGGTTAGGGAGAATAATTGGAGGAGGTGGAGGAAGAGAAGTATGACTTCCATGAGCCAAACTCGGGAAGTCATATTCATTAGGAAAGCTTGGTTTGGGAAGATCATTGTTGTCTAAACCAGACATCAACAATGGGAGAAATTCACTTAAAGTTGATTTAAGTCCTTAATATAACACCCAATATAATATATTAAGGCTAGGACCCAACAAACTATTTTATAAATTGGAAGAGGGATGCCGTAATCCAAGCTATAAAATATTTGAAGGTAGGTGAATGACGATTCACCAATTTCCACCAAGATAAAAGAAATGTATTATTAGGTTTTAATTGGTTTTGAAACTCCTAGATTCTTTTGAGATTCATTGAACTTTTCAATGGCATGTTTCAATCTCGAGTGTGCCCTTTAGGTTTTGTGACTGGGATGCCGAGGATCACAAAACAAGGTGTGAAGTAACCATGCAAATATACTTGGTACCCTTAATATTTACCCCTCAATCGATGTGTCGGTTAACCACACACGCTCCAACGATACTATGATAAACATTAAATTACCGTTTGCCTACCTTGTTAAGTCCAGGTTAGTGTGCCGGTTAACCACACACGCTCCACTAACAGGTTAAACAAAATGCAAAGTGTAATTTCATGGATTAGCACCTTATTCACATTTTCCTAAGTAACTAAGATTGGGAATTTATAAGTGTTTAGTTACTTAGTATTTATCATTATACTTATAATGAAGGGAGAATTATAGTCCTTGTCCTACCTGTTCGGCTAACGACCCTCCAGCGGTCAAGAAAGCGGTGAGTGAGAGTGGACACCCATTAAACTGCCATTTTATAGGCAGTAACCTTATACCCCCTTATAGACCGGCTTCGTGAATGAGGCCTACTAATGGTAAGACGACTTGCTCTTATACATATAATATATTAAACTTTTAATATTATATGTATTTTAGACATTTAAAATACTTGGTGGTTTAATCTATTAATTAAACTAGACTTTTAATTTAATTAAACTCAAACCATATATTTATGGATTTAATAATACTCTTTTAATTAAACGCTTTAATTAACTATTAATAAAGTCCATAAGAGTTAATTTGAACTATTCAACAAAACATCATAATTCCAATTATTAAACTCAATATTAAAACCATTTAATTAATTGTTTAAGTTATGAACCCAAGAGTTTTAGAATTCAATTCTTTTTTTTCATAAAAAACTTTTCTCAAATTCCAAAACTTGAGGGAAAGTTTTGTAATTCTTGAAAACCTTTGGATTCCATAACTTATGGAATTAATGGTGTTTTATGATGAAACTTTCCATGTTCCATAACTTAAGAACAAGTTATGGAATTCTTTAAAACATTAACACCAAATTTTGTAACTCCATAAAAACTTTGGATCAAATTTTTTTTTAAAAAAAAAAAACTTCCATATCCATAACTTATGGAAGTTTCAAAAACCCTTAAGATCACAACTTTAAAAAAAACTTTTGAGCTCTAAAATTTTATGACAAAATATGTAACTCCTTAAAACATTTAGATCAAACTTTTAAAACTAATAAAATAATCATATCATTTTATCTTTTACTAAATTTGACCTTCAACTCATATAACAAATGATTCAAATTTTACAAATAATTCGTTTTTCACAAAACAAGTAATTATCTTAAAATTTGACAAACGTCATGTTTTTTTTTTCCTTTTTTTTCAACTTGAAAATAAAACATTTGCATCAATATAACAGAAAACAACCCATGGCTCTGATACCACTATTGGGTTTTTGAACATTCTAACACTCCTAAGTGTACATGCAACCCTAAATACCTTGGAACTATGTTTTCTCTATTATACATGCAAATATGAATATTCCAAGGTATTACCCTATCTAGCATACAATCCTTGATACTTGGGTAATATAACAAGTTAGAATACATACCTTTTAATGAAGCTTGAAGTCTTGAACTTTAAGAGCTTAGCCCCAATAGTGTGGAAGCCTCAAGTGGAATCACAAATCACCAAAACACCTTGTAAAACCTTTAGAGAATATGGATACTTGGCTCACACTTATGAAATCGGTTATTGCCCTCTTTAGTGTATCCAAACTAGCCACTAGCCTAATTTCATGAACCATAAGACCCTTTATATAGTGTGGAGGATTAGAGTTAAACCCTAATACCCATGACCTTTCATTTCCTAGGATCCATGGGTTAAAGCTCCATGGACCATCCATGAAAGCTTAGCCCAACCTAAATGAACTTGGCCCATTCCATATATATAAGAGTCCATATTTAATTAGTTCTTTTTGATCACTTAATTAATTCTAAATTAATTATTGATCAATACTAATTAAATAATATGATTCCATATTAATATATTAGAACTTATAATATATTAATATAAATCATAAATATACTATTCTCAAAAGACTATCCATATAAATTGTGCCTGTGAAGTGCAACCCAAATGGACCATGCCGGGTCGGGTCAAGTACATACCAAATATAGTTATGGACTTAGACATTAATCCAACAAATCAGTGTTGGAAATCTGTGCGTGCCTTGAAGCTAGAAAAGTCAAATTCACAGCATGCACATTCCTGGATAGAGCACTCTCATGGCGGAACGGCTATGTCAAGTTGTTGACTCTCCCAGTAGCCAATGCCATGAGCTGGGAATATTTAAAGGTTCTAATGCTGGCAGAATACTGCCCAAGAGGCGAGGTACAAAAGCTAGATCAAGAGCTCTGGGGTTTGACGATGAAGGACTCCGATATTGCTGCTTACGCTGCCAGATTCAGTGACCTGGCTATTTTGTGTCCCGGGATGGTCACCCCGGAAAGTAAGAAAGTGGAAAGGTACATCTGGGGACTATCTCCTCAGATCCAATGGAATGTGATAGTTGCCAATCGACTTACTTTCGATAGTGCCAAGCGTCTGGCACAAACACTAGTGGATCATGGAGTTCGCCAAGGCTTCATGACAGTTGTTCCTGAGCAACCCAAAGAGACTGGAAACAAAAAGAAGTTTTGGAACAAAAGAAAGGGCCAATCTTCACAAAAGCCCTCAAAGAAGCAACAAACTATGGCAGTGCACGCTGCTACTGTTCCTGCAACTGTTCCTACCATTGTACCTGCTACTCTAGCACCCTAAAGTCGATATGTTGGAAACCTCCAAAAGTGTAACAAGTGAAAATTCCATTACACGGGAGTTTGCAGGGAGATACATTGTAAAAACTGCAACGGAAAGGGGCATACCACCCGTTTCTGTAGGGCACCAGCACAACCAGTTACCCAAGTCCCCGGCGTGGGAGTAAGCCATGCCTGTTATGGGTGTGGCGAAACAGGACACTTCAAGATAGATTGTCCAAAGAAAAAGAATGCTAGCGATGTGGGAAGAGTGTTTACAATAGGTCACGAGGAGGCAGTAGCAGATCCCACGATGGTCACGGGTACGTTCCTTCTCGATAACTCTTATGCATGCATACTCTTTGATAGTGGTACGGAGAGGAGTTTCGTTAGCCATAAATTTAAACATCTACTCAAACAAAAACCACGATCACTAAACAAAATTTTCACCATCGAGATGGCAAACGAAAAGACAGAAAGCTCCAACGACATATTCATATGCTGTTCCCTCACTTTAAACGACTATTCTTTTCAAATTGACCTTATGCCGGTCTCCATAAAAAGCTTTAACATCATCATCGGCATGGATTGGTTAAGTAATCACCGTGCTGATATTCTATGCTACGAAAAGGCTATCCGCCTTAATATTCCAAATGGCGAAACCCTTGTTATCTACGACGAAAAACCCGATACGAACCTTTGCATCATCTCTTGCGTCGAAGCCCAAAAATACCTGCGCAAGGAGTACCACGAATTCTTGGCACATGTAGTGAATGAGAAGCAAGAAGTAAAAGACATCGAGAGCATTCCCAAAGTCTGTAATTTTCCTGACATCTTTCCCGAAGATCTTCTAGGAGTTCCTCATGAATGCCAAGTCGAATTCCGAATCGACTTGATTGCTGGAGCTACCCCTGTAGCCAAATCCACGTATCGTCTTGCACCAGCAGAGATGCAGGAATTATCCAGCCAACAAAACGAACTGCTCAGCAAAGGATTCATCAGACTGAGCTTCTCACCCTGGGGAGCACCGGTCTTGTTCGTAAAGAAGAAAGATGGATCGTTCCGAATGTGCATAGATTACCGTGAACTAAACAAGCTTACCATTAAGAACCGATACCCTTTACCACGAATAGACGGCCTGTTCGACCAACTTCAAGGAGAAAGTTTCTTTTCAAAGATCGACCTGAGATCAGGGTACCACCAATTACGAGTCCAGGAGAATGATGTTCACAAAACAACATTTCGAACTCGTTATGGTCACTACGAGTTTGTATTGATGCCCTTAGGTCTAACAAATACACCCGCAATATTCATGGATTTAATGAATCGGGTATGCCGCCCCTTCCTAGACAAATTCGTGATAGTATTCATAGATGATATACTTATCTACTCACGAAGTAAGGAAGAACATAGCCAGCACCTGAGACAAGTTCTAGAAACATTAAGGGGCAGAGAAGCTATATGCGAAGTTCTCAAAGTGCGAGTTTTGGATTAGGAAGGTGAATTTCCTTGGTCATGTGGTCAGCGAGGAAGGGATTCATGTGGATCCCTCCAAAATCAAAGATATTGAAAACTGGACGACCCCTAGAACCCCAATAGAATTTCGTCAATTTCTAGGCCTTGCTGGCTATTACAGAAGGTTCATTCAAAACTTCTCCAGAATCGCTATGCCACTTACCACCCTGATTCAGAAGGGTGTAACCTTCAGCTGGGGAGAGAAACAAGACACTGCGTTCCAAACACTGAAGCAAGCCCTGTGCAGTGCACCTATCTTGTCCTTTCCAGAAGGAACATAATACTTCATAGTATACTGTTATGCATCCAATCAGGGATTAGGCTGTGTACTTATGCAATGAGGAAAGGTTATTGCCTATGCCTCGAGACAACTAATGGCACACGAAGTCAACTACACTACTCATGACCTAGAGTTGAGAGTAGTAGTTTTTGCTTTAAAAATCTGGAGGCACTACCTTTATGGTACAAAGTGTACCATCTTCACCGACCATAAAAGTCTCCAACACATCTTCGATCAGAAAGAACTTAACATGAGACAACGACGATGGGTAGAACTACTTAACGATTACGAGTGAGAGATTCGCTATCATCCCGACAAAGCCAATGTAGTAGCAGATGACCTTAGTCGAAAAGAATACTCAGGTCGCAGAGTAAAAGCACTAACCATGACCATCCATTCACATCTGTCCACACAGATCAAAGAGGCTCAGCTGGAAGCCTTGAAGCCTGATAATGTGGCAGGTGAAGCCTTAAGAGGAATGGAGAAGAACTTAGAAATCAAGGCCGACGGAGTTCGTTATTTCATGAATCGGATCTGGACACCGAAGTTTGGTGGCTACAGGGATGTTGTCATGAACGAAGCCCACAAAACTCGATACTTCGTTCATCCAGGTTCAGATAAGATGTATCTGGATCTCAAGAAACTATATTGGTAGCCGAACATGAAAGCCGAGATTGCTACCTTTATGGGCAAGTGCCTAACTTACGCCAAAGTCAAGGTAGAATACCAGAAGCCCTCAAGTTTACTACAACAACCAGAGATACCTAAGTGGAAGTGGGAGCGGATTACAAGGGATTTCATAACCAAGTTGCCCAAGACATCGCATGGTCATGACACCATTTGGGTAATCGTCGACAGATTAACCAAATCCGCACACTTGCTACCAATAAATGTAACAACGTAAATTTTCCAAAACAATTTTTCATTTTCAAAACATACTTTTATTCATAAGATGATATCAAAACATACTGTATCCAATGTTATCATATCAAAACATCTCCCAGAATCTCAAGACATAAACTCCATGAGTGTGTACGGATCATGCCGGCGCCTTCCAGCGATCCTCGCTAGTACCTAAAACACATAACACAACAACTGTAAGCATAAATGCTTAGTGAGTTCCCCAAAATACCACATACGCACATACGCCACTCAAGGCTATAAGACCTTCCGGTCACTGTGTCTCAGAGGACTTCCGTCCCACAACCCTGGTAGACCTTCCTGTCCTACCGGTAATGACCTTTCGGTCCATATCATCTTGACCTTCCGGTCCATATCATAATGACCTTCCGGTCCTTAGCATTCACAACATACATAACACATCAATATCATATAACAATATACAACACATACATCTCATAGCATATAAGACCTTCCGGTCACACATAGGTACCACTCTAGGTACAATATAGTGAGAAGACTCACCTCGTACGATGTCGGATAACCTCTCGTGCTCGATAACCCGACCTAGCCTCCTCCTATTAACATAATAACATTCCTGATCAATACCCTCTCTTAGAATCATCTCTAAAGATTGGGTAGAAGGCCATTCTACCCCTCCCTGAATTCTCCTGAATCAGCTTGACCAAAACCCTAAGGTCAACTGAAGTCAACTGTCCAACTTTGACCCGACTCGTCGAGTGCACATGGGCGACTCGGCAAGTCCATGCGGGTCCTCCGAATCCTTCTAGCTTCACTTGGCACGTCGAGTCATCCCTTCACTCGACGGGTTACACCTGTCACGAATCGCGGGGCAACCCCGACTCGACTCGTCGAGTACACTAATGGACTCGGCGAGTTCCTTCCATGGCAACACTCAAATGACCTTCTGAGGTCATATCTGCTCCTCTAACCTATAGATCTGACCTTCCCAAACACGATAATCACGTAAAGGTTCAGTCTTGACATTCATGCAACGCACACAAGGCTTTCCTTGGTGAAATGGCTTCTAAAATGGCAACATAGTCTCATTCCCTCCATGAACCAACATAAAGTGGAATGGATAAGGCCCTCTAGACCTCTAGAGGTCCAGATCCAGAGTCTGACACTCAAAGGGACAACATACTCAACATTTCAAGCCAATAAAGGGTATAGAAAACCCTAAAATTCAAGGATCTTAAACCAAACAGAGAAATGATCAATTTGCTACCTCAACACTGTAGATCCAAGCTTGGAAACCACAGATTAGCAACCCTCTTGACCTCCTCTAGATGGAAACACCTTCTTCCTTGCAAAACAACACCGAAAAGGGTTCAAATGGCTTTCTCTCTCACACAACTCGTTCAAGCTCTCTAGGGTTTCTCTCTCTGGACTGGTAGCCGCAAATGAGGGCTATAAGGACCCTTAAATAGGGCACAAACCCCAAATATTTAGGGTTTCTGTCCACAGTGCGGACTCGTCGAGTCCACCCATCGACTCGTCGAGTCCCTTCATTAATCCAGTCAGCAAAACGCGATCCTACTCGACGAGTCTAGGCGTCAACTCGTCGAGTCCCTCCTCAAAACTCAAAATAAATTAATAACATAGAATACCTGGGAATCCGAATATTACAATTCTCCCCCACTAGAATCAGACTTTGCCCTCGAAGTCTCGCTCGACAAACAACTCTGGATGCTGCTCCCGCATCTCTAACTCCGGCTCCCAAGTTAGCTCGGACCCTCTCCTATGTTGCTACTGGATCTGAACCAGGGCACCTCCTTGTTCCTCAGAACCTTGATCTTCCGATCCAGGATCGCGATCGGTCTCTCAACATAATTCAATCTCGCATCCACCTGAACATCCTCCAGCGGCACTACCGCCGACTCGTCGGCTATACACTTCCTCAACTGAGACACGTGGAAGGTATCATGAATCTGGCTCAACTCCGCATGTAGCTCCAAACGATACGCTACCCTGCCCACCCTCGCGGTCACTCTGAACAGACCGATGTACTGGGGCCCCAGCTTGCCCCTCTTCCTGAATTGGATCACTCCTTTCCAAGGAGAAACCTTCAGGAGTACGAAGTCTCCCACCTGAAACTCAAGCTCGGATCGTCGCCTATCCGCATAACTCTTCTGGCGACTCTGAGCTGTTAACAACCTCTGCCTGACCTACTGTATCTGCTCAGTCGTCTGAAGCACTATCTCAGTGCTACCCATCACGCGCTACCCTATCTCTCCCCAGCAAATGGGAGTCCGACATCTCCTACCATACAACAACTCGAAGGGAGGCATACCAATACTCGAATGGTGTCTGTTGTTATAGGAAAACTCAGCCAACGGCAAGTACATGTCCCAACTTCCTCCGAAGTCCAACACACATGCTCGAAGCATGTCCTCGAGCGTCTGAATCATCCGCTCACTCTGCCCGTCCGTCTGTGGGTGATATGTGGTACTGAAATGCAACCTCGTACCTAACTCCTCATGGAACTTCTTCTAGAACCTGGAAGTGAAACGTACATATCGATCTGACACAATCGAAATCGGTACTCCATGACGCAATACCACCTCTCTCACATACAACTCGGCCAGCCTCTCTGCAGAAGAGCTCTCACTGATAGCAAGGAAGTGAGCGATCTTCATCAACCGGTCAACGATCACCCAAATTGCATCGACACCCCTCGTGGTCCTTGGCAATTTGGTGATAAAATCCATGGAAATCTGTTCCGACTTCCACTGGGGAACCTCAAGTGGCTGCAACTTGCCATGCGGACGCTGGTGCTCGGCCTTAACCCTGCGACAGGTTAAGCACCTCTCAACAAACCATGCAACGTCCTTCTTTATACAGGGCCACCAATAGTCTTTCTTCAAATCCAAATACATCTTAGTGGCTCCAGGATGGATCGAGAACCTCGATCTATGCGCCTCCTCCATCAGAATGGTACGTGCCCCGCCTGCATACGACACCCAAATCCAACCTTGAAAGGTCATTAGCCCTCGACTATTAGTAACGAACTCAGACACCTGCCCGATCACCCGCTCCCTCTTGTGGTTCTCCGGTATCGCGGCCTCTGCCTGGGCCTCCCGAATGGTGTCCAACACTGGAGTCATCACCGTCAATCGCATACAAGTGTCTCGAATCGGGGCACTCTCTACCCTTCGGCTTAGAGCATCAGCTACAACATTAGCTCTGCCCGGGTGGTATAGGATCTCACAATCGTAATCCTTCACCACATCCAACCATCTCATCTAGCGCATATTCAGGTTGGGCTGATCCATCAAATACTTCAAACTCTTGTGGTCCGTGTATATGGTACACCGAACCCCATACAGATAGTGACGCTAGATCTTGAGAGCGAACACCACTGCCCCTAACTCCAGATCGTGGGTGGGATACCTCGTCTCATGAGGCTTCAACTGCCTCAATGCATACGCTATCACATCCCCTCTCTGCATAAGCACCGCACCCAATCCTGTAATCGATGCATCACAGTACACCACAAAATCGTCCATTCCCTGGGGAAGGGATAACACCGGGGCTTCGCACAACCTCTGGCGAAGAGTCTCAAACGAGGTCTGCTGCTCCGGACCCCATGAAAAAGCAACGCCCTTCCGGGTCAACTTGGTGAGGGGTACGACAATCTTGGAGATATCCTTGATAAATCTCCGATAGTAGCCGGCCAACCCCAGAAAACTCCTGATCTCGGTGGGGAACCTCGGCACCTCCCAACTCATCATAGTATCAATCTTGTCCGGATCGACCAATATCCCATTCTGGTTAACAAGATGTCCCAAGAACTGGACCTCTCGTAACCAGAAATCGCACTTGGAGAATTTGGCGTAAAGCCTCTCCGACCTCAATACTCCGAGGATCTCTCTCAAATGCTCCTCATGCTGCTCTCTGGATCTGGAATACACCAATATATCGTCGATGAACATGATCACCGAACGATCCAACATCGGTCTGCACACCCTGTTCATGAGATCAATGAACGCTGCCGGTGCGTTGGTGAGCCCAAAAGGCATCACCACGAACTCGTAATGCCCATAACGAGTCCTGAATGCCGTCTTCTGGATATCCTCGTCTCGCACCCTCATCTGGTGATATCCAGATCTCAAATCTATCTTGGAGAACCAAGATGCTCCCTGCAACTGATCGAACAGATCATCAATGCTCGGTAGTGGGTAACGGTTCTTGACCGTTAACTTGTTCAACTCCCGGTAATCAATGCACATCCGGTGTGAACCATCCTTTTTCTTGACAAAAAGGATCGACGCTCCCCAAGGTGAGCTACTCGGCCTGATAAATCCTTTACCCAACAGCTCCTGAAGTTGTGAGGATAACTCCTGCATCTCTGGTGGCGCAAGGCGATAGGGCGCCTTGGCGATAGGCGCCGCTCCTGGAACCAAATCAATGCGAAACTCCACTTGCCTCTCGGGAGGCACACCCGACAACTCCTCGGGGAAAACATCCGAGAACTCACGCACTATCGGAACATCATGAACCGAACTCGGCCTTCCCGCGGCCACTCGTGTATCCATCACATAAGCTACAAACCCGCTGTAGCCCTGCTGTAGACTCTGCCTCGCTCTAGCTGCCGAACAGAATGCTGACCCAGATCGGGTACCCTCGCCGTACACCGTAAGTACTCCCCCACTAGGGTCTCGTATCGTCACCAACTGTCACTTGCAGTCTATAACAGCCCCAAATCGGCTTAACCAATCCAGGCCCACTATGACACACACGTCCCCCATCGCAATCGGGACTAGATCTATCGGGAACTCAACCCCGAAGATCTCGAGTACACATCCTCGAATCACATCCGTAGCATACACCGCTCGCTCGTCAGCTATGGAAACTCATAGAGGTTGACTCAACGCCTCCCGTTGGATACTGATGTGCTGACTAAACGCTAAAGACACAAATGACCGACTCGCACCCAAGTCAAATAACACCAAAGCAGGTAAAGAACTCACAAGAAAAGTACCTACGCATATCATAATATAAGCACAATATCTCAAACTCAACATAAGTAAATGAAAGAATACATACCAGCCACGACATCGGGCGCTGCGCGGACCTCCTCCACTGTCAACTGGAAGGCTCTCCCGCGAGCCTTCGGTGCCTCGGCCTTCACCGGCCGAACCTCAGTAGCTCGCACGGCAGCAGGGGAAGATCCCTGGGTGCTCCCTGTGTTGTCTCCCGTAGCTGCAAACACTCGGCCTTCTGGTGTCCGGTTTGGTTGCAATGAAAGCAAACCATGAACCCCTTGGGGCAATCCTTGGCTATGTGCCCCACCTTGCCACATTTGTAGCAAGCACCTGATCGACAAACCCCATCATGTCCCTTGCCGCACTTCCCACAAGTGCGGCCCTTCTGGCCTCCAGATCTCGAATCGGCGGTCTTTGCCCGCTTGGCTGCTGGCTGAGACTGTGCCGGCCGCTGATCCCTCCCCTGAGACTCGGACTCCTCCCGGGCCTGAGTCTCCAGCTCAATATCCCTCTTCCGGGCATTTTCCTGGAGCTCAGCAAATGTCTGGTATGACGAGTTCGCCACGAACTCCCTAATATCCTTCCTCAAAATGCTCAAGTACCGACTCATGCATGCCTGCTCAGACGACACGTGCTCAGGGAAAAACAACGCCCTCTCATGGAACATCCGTGTGATAACAGTCACTGACTCCGTCCCCTGCTTGAGGGACAAAAACTCATGTGCCAACCGTTCCCTCTCCATCGGGGGAACATACTCATCTCTGAACATGGTGGTGAACCTCTCCTAGGTCACCTCTGAAATCTCTGCAAGAGTGAAGTTCGCCGTCACGAACTTCCACCAATCCTTCGCCCCCAAGCAAAGCTGGTTCAGTGCAAACCGAACCCTCAGATGCTCCGGACATGAACAGGTGTAGAAGCATCCCTCGATATCAGAAATCCATCTCATCGTAACAATCGGATCCTGCGTTCCATCAAACTCTGGTGGCTTTGTGTTGCTGAACTCCCGGAACAGCAATGAGTCACCCCCTTGAGGTCTAGCAGCAGCCACAGCAGCAGTAGCTGCAACAGCCGCAACCTCAGTAACTGCTGCATATCTCTCGTCAAAGGTCTCAATCAGGGTGGTCTTGATCGACCCAAACATCTCCGGTATCTCTGCGTGGATAGCCGCGGCCACCTCATCGTGGATCATCTGACGAAGATCCTCGTCACTCACGCCGCTAGTCCCTAGTCTGTGGCGTGTCCCAACCATGATGTCTCTGAAATTCAACATAAAATATCAGAGACTCGCTCGAGCATACTCGCACTCGATAAATCAACCTTACTCGGTCCCTAGTACCCTAAGGATTCTTACTTGGACTGCGCACTTATCCGGTGTCTTCAGTAGTACGGGCCCTAAACTACCGTCCACACCGCATCAGTATTCACCCCAAGTCATCCTCCTAGGATCGCAGATCACAAGTACTCTACATCTCGCTGGCATAGGCTACCCTTCGGTAGACCCCTCAAAAGCTCCTCACTGCTACCTACTCACTCTCAAGCATCACATAGCAGCATAAATCTTCCTAGGCTAAGGCATCACAAATCAGGCCACTCTAGTCCTAATATGAATACCTAGCCTACTCTAGCATTGCATATCATATCATATCTCATAATACATAATGTAAGGGTATTTTGGGAAATCACCGTTCGGGCGCTGGCTGATCGTACACACTGCTTCCTTCTGCTTTTCTCAAATCCTTTTACTTTTTGAAAAATTGTTTATTTTATGAAAAACTTTCTCAAATCCTCAGTTTGAGTTCAAATACACCCGAAGGTGCATCCGAATCCCTCAAACCAAGGCTCTGATACCAACTTGTAACAACGTAAATTTTCTAAAACAATTTTTCATTTTCAAAACATACTTTTATTCATAAGATGATATCAAAACATAATGTATCCAATGTTATCATATCAAAACATCTCCCAGAATCTCAAGACATAAACTCCATGAGTGTGTACGGATCATGTCGGCGCCTTCCCGCGATCCTCGCTAGTACCTAAAACACATAACACAACAACTGTAAGCATAAATGCTTAGTGAGTTCCCCAAAATACCACATACGCACATATGCCACTCAAGGCTATAAGACCTTCCGGTCACTGTGTCTCAGAGGACTTCCATCCCACAACCCTGGTAGACCTTCCTGTCCTACCCGTAATGACCTTTCGGTCCATATCATCTTGACCTTCCGGTCCATATCATAATGACCTTCCGGTCCTTAGCATTCACAACATACATAACACATCAATATCATATAACAGTATACAACACATACATCTCATAGCATATAAGACCTTCCGGTCACACATAGGTACCACTCTAGGTACAATATAGGGAGAAGACTCACCTCGTACGATGTCGGATAACCTCTCGTGCTCGATAACCCGACCTAGCCTCCTCCTATTAACATAATAACATTCCTGATCAATACCCTCTCTTAGAATCATCTCTAAAGATTGGGTAGAAGGCCATTCTACCCCTCCCTGAATTCTCCTGAATCAGCTTGACCAAAACCCTAAGGTCAACTGAAGTCAACGGTCCAACTTTGACCCGACTCGTCGAGTGCACATGGGCGACTCGGCGAGTCCATGCGGGTCCTCCGAATCCTTCTATCCTCACTTGGCACATCGAGTCATCCCTTCACTCGACGGGTTACACCTGTCACGAATCGCGGGGCAACCCCGACTCGACTCGTCGAGTACACTAATGGACTCGGCGAGTTCCTTCCATGGTAACACTCAAATGACCTTCTGAGGTCAGATCTGCTCCTCTAACCTATAGATCTGACCTTCCCAAACACGATAATCACGTAAAGATTCAGTCTTGACATTCATGCAACACACACAAGGCTTTCCTTGGTGAAATGGCTTCTAAAATGGCAACATAGTCTCATTCCCTCCATGAACCAACATAAAGTGGAATGGATAAGGCCCTCTGGACCTCTAGAGGTCCAGATCCAGAGTCTAACACTCAAAGGGACAACATACTCAACATTTCAAGCCAATAAAGGGTATAGAAAACCCTAAAATTCAAGGATCTTAAACCAAACAGAGAAAGGATCGATTTGCTACCTCAACACTGTAGATCCAAGCTTGGAAACCACGAATTAGCAACCCTCTTGACCTACTCTAGCTGGAAACACCTTCTTCCTTGCAAAACAACACCGAAAAGGGTTGAAATGGCTTTCTCTCTCACACAACTCGTTCAAGCTCTCTAGGGTTTCTCTCTCTGGACTGGTAGCCGCAAATGAGGGCTATAAGGACCCTTAAATAGGGTACAAACCCCAAATATTTAGGGTTTCTGTCCACAGTGCGGACTCGTCGAGTCCACCCATCGACTCGTCGAGTCCCTTCATTAATCCAGTCAGCAAAACGCGATCCTACTCGACGAGTCTAGGCGTCAACTCGTCGAGTCCCTCCTCAAAACTCAAAATAAATGAATAACATAGAATACCTGGGAATCCGGATGTTACAATGAAGGAAACAGACAAGATGGAGAAATTGACCAGAACTTACATTAGAGAGATAGTACGACTGCTTGGTGTGCCAATATCTATTATCTCTGATAGAGACAATAGATTCACTTCGCGGTTCTGGCAGTCACTACAGAAATCTCTAGGAACTAGGTTGGATATGAGTACATCCTACCAACTACAAACTGACGGGCAGAGTGAAAGAACTATTGAAACCCTAGAAGACATGCTGAGAGCTTGCGTGATCGACTTTGGTAAAGCATGGGATACCCATTTTCCACTTGTCGAGTTCTCATACAACAACAACTATCACACCATCATCAAGGTTGCCCCGTTCGAAGCCCTCTATGGCCGTAAGTGCAGATCCCATCTGTGTTAGGCTGAAGTGGGTGACATGCAAGTAGCTAGAGGCCAATCTCCTGACAACACTCTCACCGGCCCGAAGATCATTTGTGACAACCCGAAATTTCTATTCTGTACAACATGTCAATTCAATAGAAGTCAAATCAGTTACAGTTAAATTTTCAGACTTTTTGGATTAAGTTTGATTATTTTAGGATTTACACTTTAGGAGATACCAGGAGAAAGGATGCCCTAGGGTTATAGTGCAACACTGTTATTCCTAAACTTCAAGAAATTGGAGTTTACTGCCGGAATAAAATAGTTTCAGCCAAAAACCTAGAAATTTGGAGTATATATATGACACTTGTCATTTTATGTCATTTTTCCAACTTTCTCAAGAACAAAAGCAAATCCTCTCAAGTATCATCCCGGGATTTATTCCAGATCTTGATCTAGTAAGTGTTTTCAACCATTTCAAGTTAGTAGATCACTTAATCTAGTGTTTTAACACCCTTCTAACCGTGAAATCATTCCAAAAGGTTGATTCTTCCATTTTCACCAAGAACACACACTAGTGTTCTTGGCATTTTGGCTCATTTCAAGCTTCCATATAGTAAGTACTTCTATCCTAGAGTGTGTTTAAGCTTGCTATACTTCATTATAACATGAAATCATCCAAGAAACACCAAGAAAATGGTGTTTACGGTCCAAGAACATTCTTGAACCGTAAACCCATTTTAAGGGACCAAAATGTCCCTAGTCCCTTCCTAAGCCTAGGTAACTAACTTGGATCCTTACCTTGATGTGTTAAGGACTTGAAATCATCAAAATACCAACATCCATAAGGGTTTACGACCGTAAACCCAAAGGGATGTGGTCTTTGGGCCGTAAACTCCAAATAGGAGTGAAATGGTGCCCTAGCTTCTTCCTTAGGCTTATACTTCAAGAGGAAACACTTCAAGGGACTTAGAAACCTTCAAATCAACAAATGGTCAAAAGAGGGGGAGTTTACGGCCGTAAACTCTAGGGTTTACGACCGTAAACCCATTGGGTTGAGGTCACAAAACCGTAAACTCAAGTTAGGGTTTCTTTTGAACCCTAAACCCTATAGCATTGTTCTACAACAATTAGATGCATTCCTTGAGACTTATAACACTTATGTAAGGTGTTTAACTTGTCTTAGGATGTCTTAACTTTGCTAATTAGTTGTTTAAAGTCTAATTAGATACATATATGTTGTATTTATATGTTAAATAGGATCATTGTGTGTGTACAAGTCTTCACTTGACACCTAGCAATCCTATTTCTTCAGTTCATCCAAACCACCAACTACAGGTGAGTTCATACCCCTTAATTAACCTTTTAAATGTTTTTAAATGCTTTTATGGGGGGGGGATACAAACTCTTTTATTGTCAAATACATTTATCAAACTCTTTTAACTTATATTACGTGTATCTATATAAAATAGTTATATAAGTAGGATTGGAAGGACTTAGGACTGTTAGTCTACCCTGCTTCCTGTTCTTGTTTGATTGTGGTCTTAGGGTATCAAGGTTAGTTGTCCGAGGGTCGTTTGAATCCTAGTTATATATTATGTATATGTATATAGATATAAAAGGTTTGTTATCAAACTCTTTTAACTTATATTACGTGTATCTATATAAATATAGTTATATAAGTAGGATTAAGAAGGACTTAGGACTGCTAGTCTACCCTACTTCCTGTTCTTGTTTGATTGTGGTCTTAGGGTATCAAGGTTAGTTGTCCGAAGGTCGTTTGAATCCTAGTTATATATTATGTATATGTATATAGATATAAAAGGTTTTCCTTCATTCAAGTCCATACCCTTTGGTAGCAAGGGTATACAAACATGTTCATACATTGCTAGTAAGCTACCATAGGGGTAGTTTAGGAAGATACTATTACTAGAACGATGAAACATACAATGAGTCAGTTCATACATGAGTCAATACATACTATAATGAGAAACAAACATGAAACAGAGTGATGAGAAACAAACATACATGCTAGACAGAGAAAGAACACACAATACAGCTAGCACACAAGTCACATAACATTTACATTAATACATTTATGTGAGCCATTAAACAGGGCATGGCACTACCTACCATGACTGTTTTTGTATCAGAATCTCCTTAATTGGGGAGCGTATGAGTTTGTGTATAGATCTATACTGGATTGACTATCCTACACCTTGCTGCTCGCTACAGTGGGACTTGCAAGTCTACGGGTGCCAAACGTCATTTTTGTGGCATCTTACATTGTCACTTTACTATTGAGTCGGTAGCAAGATACAGGCCGATCACATGTTACCTTAAAATATACAATTGGCTTAAGGTAGTTAGTACAGCAGTAGTTTCATAATGCTACATTAAAGTACTATAACATTTTCCCTTTACATTTTACTTTGTGATTTCACACAATAAACAATAATGTAAAAACTATATTTTTGGTTAATGATAGTCGGATTTGGGAAAATACTCACTTTTATAAAAGATACACGCACAGACACTAGATGCCTTGGTAGAAGGCTACTTTTAGTAGGAAACATAGGGTTTTCTAGGATAGTTCAAACAAATACAAAACTTTTACAAACACACAGTACATCTTACAAAACATCTTACAAATGCTTTCATACAAACACAGACACTAATATACTTATGAACTCACCAGCTCTAAAGCTGATAAACTCTTTCAAAATAACTTGTATTCTCAGGTCACCAGTAGACAGGTACCGGAGCCAGGTTTTGAGAAGATGGAGCTCGTTCAAGACTCATCTTATATTTTTGATGTATATTGTTTTGGTGTCTTTAAAACTTAATGGAACACACTTGTATGAAATTATATTATTAATGCAATGGATGATGTTGTTGCTTGTTTACTACTTGCATTGTTGTGATACTGTACATGACGTCCTCCACCCCAGAACGTTTCCACCGTTCATTTGGTTTTGAGGGTGTGACAGATTGGTATCAGAGCATTGTTTATAGTGATTCGAGTGTATCAACCCATAAAAGATATACGAACTATAAACACAAGCGGGATTTAAAATACTCTGATGAAGAGTTTATACTTTAAATAATAAAATATTTAATAAAGTATACATACCTGCATTCATACTAAAATCAGTGTCACTAGGACAGAACAAAAGTATTACGATTGGTGGACAGCATAAGCATACTTAGAGACATATGGTCAACCCTGGGAAGATGTAGCCTGATCAACTACATTATCCGAGGAGTGATTAGTATGTGCCTAAGTGTGGTTGTGAGGTTGCAACAAGTCTAAAAACTTACCAACACTTCTACAACAAGAACAGTAGAACAAAACATTAAACTTAAAATACTATAGGAGTATTTTGTGTTACTATAATTACTTATTCAAGAACTAAAGGTCTTTATTAGTATATCAATGGTTGTTTAGTGGATACACTAAAGTTATATGTACTAGGATGTCATAGACTTAGAATCTGTGATCTTTGCCTTACTTCCTGTTCCTTGTTTGGTTGTGGGCTTAGGGTTAGGGTCACTTATTCGAAGGTCTATCCCGTCTGCATGACATATCACTGGTATGCTTTAAACAAGTATTGAGGCAACTGATAAAGATCATCTTATAATTATTTATTTAGTTAGTTAGTCTAATTTAGTTATTTCTTATATCCATTTTCTCGCGTAGATTTAATGGCTGGATTTTATCTTCCCAGAGACCCGTACTTTCCCAACCACGACAACGCAGAATGGCTGGAAGAAGAACCAGAAGATAATCACCCAATTCCTTTAGATGATTATGAAGCTGAAGGTTTTTCTGATGGTTCCGACTCGGAGCCAGAAGTCAACAACCAACCCCCAGCTGTTCAAAACCCAAACCCTCGTCCCGCATTTCAAGGACCCACACCTTTGTGGGCCACAAACTTGAATAGGTGGAGTCGGGAACAAGGTCAACCTTTTCCCTACAATGGAGACAGAAGTTTCTACAACCTTACTGAGGGAGGTACAACTGATAGGGTCCTACCTATCATGGTTCGTAGGATTGCTCGGAACACCGAGCAGGGTCGAGCGGCTATCGACCGGGTAGTAGAAGTTGATGCCAATTCTGGTATTAACACTGTCCGCATTCGCCAGCTGGAGTCCGCTCATGAAAGGGCTCAGGTTAGCAATGCAATGCTTCAGAGGGAACTTGCTAAAACCCGAGCCGAAGTCAGGGAACTTCGAGCTCAGCAAGCAAGGTCTGACAGGCGTGTGAGGGACATAGAGCGCCTCCTTTCGGATTCAAGGGCTCACTCAAGCAGTTCTCGTCGTCGTTAGAATCGTACCGACTTCCCCTTTGGATATAACTTAGTTATGTAAAAAAACTTAAGTCTAATTTCCTATCCTTATAAATCTTAGACCTGCTAGGTTTTGATTAGGTAGTATGCTGTCAAAATTTTCCCATCTTGGTTGATGTAAGACCTACTTCTAGGTCATTTTTCCCCAAACTCATTACATCTGTAATTCCAATATCTTTGACAGATATAAAAATCTAATGGAAATTATTATCCAAACGCTTTCATCTTCATTCAAGTATTCCAT
Source organism: Lactuca virosa (assembly GCF_052849685.1). Classification (NCBI taxonomy): domain Eukaryota; kingdom Viridiplantae; phylum Streptophyta; class Magnoliopsida; order Asterales; family Asteraceae; genus Lactuca; species Lactuca virosa. The sequence goes on from NC_136428.1 coordinate 289,398,424, forward strand.
TTAATTATGCTGTTGGGCTATGGAGAGTTAGTCCATGAGTCATTCTCATCAATGTTCATGTCAAATTCTTATCAATATCATATTCATTCTAAACTTTCAGCTAAAAGATGCCTCCACGTAAGTCAACAAGATGTAATCCTCCACCACCTATTCCTCAATTTGATACAGCAGCCCTCAATGCTGCTGTAGCTGCGGCTGTGGCAACGGCCATGGCTGAGTATCATTCTTCAAGTTCCACTGGAGGAGGGACTCCTATTCCAACAATACAGGTTGAAACCCCTGTGGGCTCGAGAGAGTGCTCCTACAAAGATTTTACAAACTGCAAGCCATTATCCTTCAGAGGAACTGGCGGAGTCATTGTACTCTCGCAATGGTTTGAGAAAACCGAATCGGTTTTCACCATCTGCTCCTGTCCAGAAGGGAGCAAGGTGAAGTTCGCTGCTTGCACCTTTGAAACCAGAGCCCTAACATGGTGGAATATCCATGTTAAGTCACTATCTCTTTCAGTGGCAAATGATATGGGCTGGGATACTTTAAAAGACCTCATGATTGAGGAGTACTGCCCGAGGGGCGAGATCCAAAAGCTGGAGGAAGAACTTTGGCGCCTAACCATGAAAGGCACCGACATCATAGCATATACCGCCAGGTTCTGTGAACTGGTGGCCTTGTGTCCCAACATGATTCATACAGAGGGAAAGAAAATCGAGAGGTATATATGGGGGCTGGTGCCACCATACCAGGGAAATGTATTGTCATCACGCCCCACTACATTTGATAGTGCCAAGCGATTGGCACAGTAGCTAGTTGACCACGGGGCCCGTACCCCGGCTGCAACAACCACCCTGGCCATCTCAGAAACCGCCAGAACTGCAGAGTCCAAGCGGAATTTCTGGGATGACAAGAAAAAGAAGAAGGCTGCGAAGAAACAGCAGACAGTGGCAGTTCATTGTGCGAAAGCACCTGCCACTGCTGCTATCCCAATAAAGCAGTATTCTGGAAGTTTGCCTTTATGCAACAAGTGCAACTACCATCATATGGGAGCCTGTCGGGACATGCAGTGTGTAAACTGCAACAGGAAGGGGCATACAGCCCGTTTCTGTAAATCTCCGGCGAGGCCAATCACCCAAGTCCCCGGCGCTGGAGTGGGCCAATCTTGCTACAACTGTGGCGATGTGGGCCACTACAAGAGGAACTGCCCCAAGGCAGGGAATGCCGGTGGAGTAGGAAGAGTTCTGGCTATAGGCCATGAGGAGGCGGTTGCCGACCCCACCGTGGTCACTGGTACGTTTCTCCTCGACAACTCTTATGCTTGTATACTATTTGATAGTGGAGCGGAGAGAAGCTTCGTGAATCAAAAATTTGCTCATTTACTTAAGCAAAAATCACGAGCACTCAAAGAACCGTTCACAGTAGAAATGGCTAATGGGAAGACAGAGAGCACTAGCTGCATTTACATAGGGTGTACCTTAACTTTAGATAGCCATTCATTCTCGATCGATCTCATGCCAGTCTCAATTAAAAGTTTCGACGTCATCATTGGCATGGATTGGTTGAGTCTTCAGCGTGCCGACATCATGTGTTACGAAAAGGCAGTCCGCCTTAATCTTTCGTCTGGCGAAACCCTAGTAGTTTATGGCGACAAACCCGACACAAACCTTCGTATCATCTCGAGCATTCAAGCTCAGAAATTCTTGCGAAAGGAATGTCGCGCATTCCTTGCTCATGTTGTCGATGTGAGCCAAGCAACAAAATCTATTCAGAACATTCCAGTAGTACACGAATTTCCCGACGTCTTTCCAGAAGAGCTACCAGGATTACCTCCGCAACGACAAGTCGAGTTCAGAATCGACTTAGTTCCAGGGGCTACCCCCGTAGCCAAATCGCCTTATCGTCTAGCACCTGCAGAGATGCAAGAACTATCCTGTCAACTTAACGAACTGATCAGCAAGGGCTTTATAAGACCAAGCTTCTCACCCTGGGGAGCTCCAGTCTTGTTCGTCAAGAAGAAAGACGGATCTTTTCGTATGTGCATCGACTACAGGGAGCTCAACAAGCTGACCGTCAAGAATCGTTATCCTTTGCCTCGGATTGACGATTTATTCGATCAACTTCAAGGGGCGAATTTCTTTTCCAAAATTGACTTAAGATCCGGATATCACCAGTTACGAGTGCTAGGGGAGGATGTTCCACAGACAGCCTTCCGAACTCGTTATGGGCACTACGAATTCGTAGTGATGCCGTTCGGATTAACAAACGCGCCCGCTGTATTCATGGACTTAATGAATAGGGTGTGTCGTCCTTACTTGGATCAGTTCGTCATCGTCTTCATCGATGACATACTTATCTACTCTCGTAGTAAGGAAGAACATAGTCAACATCTGCGACAAGTCTAAGAAACCCTGCGCGCGGAGAAGCCTTTTGCGAAATTCTCGAAATGCGAATTTTGGATCCGACGAGTCGAATTCTTAGGGCACGTGGTTAGCGAAGAGGGAATCCACGTTGACCCATCCAAAATCAAAGCCATTGAGAGCTGGTCAGCACCGAAGACGCCTACAGAAATTCGTCAATTTCTAGGCCTCGCTGGCTACTATCGCCGGTTCATTCAGAACTTCTCCCGCATTGCGAAGCCTCTTACAACACTTACCCAGAAGGGCGTATCCTTTGACTGGGAAGAAAAGCAGGAGAGAGCATTCCAAATGCTCAAACGAGCCTTGTGCACTGCACCAATACTATCCCTCCCCGAAGGGATAGAAGACTTCGTTGTCTATTGCGATGCATCGAACCAAGGTCTCAGATGTGTTCTGATGCAGCGAGGTAAGGTCATCGCCTATGCCTCGAGGCAGCTAAAAACACATGAGGTCAACTATACGACGCACGATCTTGAACTAGGAGCAGTTGTTTTTGCTTTGAAGATCTGGAGACACTACCTGTACGGTACGAAGAGCACAATCTTTACAGACCACAAGAGCCTACAACACATATACGATCAGAAGGAGCTCAACATGAGACAACGACGATGGGTCGAGCTACTCTGTGACTACGAATGCAAAATTCGTTATCATCCCGGCAAGGCCAATGTAGTAGCTGACGCCCAAAGTCAGAAAGAATATTCTGGTCGTAAAGTCAAGTCATTGACTATGACTATCCATTCACACTTATCCACACAAATACAGGCGGCTCAGCTCGACGCTTTGAAGCCTGAAAATGTGACCCGTGAATCCCTGCGAGGAATGGATAAGAACTTGGAAGTTAAGGGTGGCGGAGCTTATTATCTCATGGATCGGATCTGGACCCCGAAACTAGGTGGTTTTAGAGACTTGGTCATGAAAGAGGCGCACAACACTCGCTATTCCGTTCACCCAGGTTCAGATAAGATGTATCTGGATCTTAAAAAGTTATACTGGTGGCCTAACATGAAAGCAGAGATTGCTACCTTCGTAAGTAAATGCCTTACTTGCGCAAAGGTCAAGGTCGAGTACCAGAAACCCTCAGGTCTTCTTCAACAGCCTGAGATCCCAGAATGGAAGTGGGAGCGGATCACTATGGATTTCATAACCAAGTTGCCCAAGACAACGGGTGGACTTGATACCATATGGGTCATCGTCGACAGATTGACCAAGTCCGCGCACTTCCTGCCTATCAAAGAGACAGACAAGATGGAGAAGCTTACAAGAACTTACATTAGAGAGATTGTACGACTGCATGGTGTTCCTATATCCATTATCTCGGACAGAGATAGTAGGTTCACTTCTAGGTTCTAGCAATCACTACAAGGTTCCTTAGGAACTAGGCTGGACATGAGTACAGCCTACCATCCGCAGACAGACGGGCAAAGTGAGAGGACTATCCAAACCTTAGAAGACATGTTGCGAGCCTGTGTGATTGACTTTGGGAAAGCATGGGATACTCATTTACCCCTTGTCGAATTTTCCTACAACAACAGTTATCACACAAGCATAAAGGCTGCTCCATTCGAGGCCCTCTACGGCCGAAAGTGCAGATCCCCTCTGTGCTGGGCTGAGGTGGGTGATACCCAGTTAGCTAAGGGACGAGTTCCTGAAAGCGCTCTCACAGGTCCGGAGATCATACGGGAAACGACGGAGAAGATCGTTCAGATCCGTGAACGACTGAAAGCCTCCAGAGACCGACAGAAAAGCTACGCTGATAAACGAAGGAAACCGTTGGAATTCCAGGTGGGCGACCATGTTCTATTGAAGGTCTCACCCAGGAAGGGCTTAATACGCTTTGGAAAGCGTGGAAAGCTAAATCCAAGGTACATTGGGCCTTTCGAGATTCTTGCCAGAATCGGCCCTGTAGCTTACAAACTTAACTTACCGAGCGAACTCAGTAACGTACATTCTACCATCCACGTCTCGAACTTGAAAAAGTGTCTGTCCGACGAGACTCTTGTAATCCCACTCGACGAGATCGAGATCAACGAGAGCCTCAACTTTGTGGAAGAACTAGTAGAGATCATGGACCGGGAGGTCAAGCAAACGAAACAAAGCCACATCCCGATAGTGAAGGTTCGCTGGAACGCCAAGCGAGGACCTGAATTCACTTGGGAGCGAGAGGATCAGATGAAACTGAAATATCCTCGTCTTTTTACTTAGTTCCTTGTAACTACTTATTTGCTTAAATTCTAATTTCGGGACGAAATTCCTTCTAAGGAGGGGATGATGTGACAACCCGAAATTTCTATTCTGTACAACATGTCAATTCAATAGAAGTCAAATCAGTTACAGTTAAATTTTTAGACTTTTTGGATTAAGTTTGATTATTTTAGGATTTACACTTTAGGAGATACCAGGAGAAAGGATGCCCTAGGGTTATAGTGCAACACTGTTATTCCTAAACTTCAAGAAATTGGAGTTTACTGCCGGAATAAAATAGTTTCAGCCAAAAACCTAGAAATTTGGAGTATATATATGACACTTGTCATTTTATGTCATTTTTCCAACTTTCTCAAGAACAAAAGCAAATCCTCTCAAGTATCATCCCGGGATTTATTCCAGATCTCGATCTAGTAAGTGTTTTCAACCATTTCAAGTTAGTAGATCACTTAATCTAGTGTTTTAACACCCTTCTAACCGTGAAATCATTCCAAAAGGTTGATTCTTCCATTTTCACCAAGAACACACACTAGTGTTCTTGGCATTTTGGCTCATTTCAAGCTTCCATATAGTAAGTACTTCTATCCTAGAGTGTGTTTAAGCTTGCTATACTTCATTATAACATGAAATCATCCAAGAAACACCAAGAAAATGGTGTTTACGGTCCAAGAACATTCTTGAACCGTAAACCCATTTTAAGGGACCAAAATGTCCCTAGTCCCTTCCTAAGCCTAGGTAACTAACTTGGATCCTTACCTTGATGTGTTAAGGACTTGAAATCATCAAAATACCAACATCCATAAGGGTTTACGACCGTAAACCCAAAGGGATGTGGTCTTTGGGCCGTAAACTCCAAATAGGAGTGAAATGGTGCCCTAGCTTCTTCCTTAGGCTTATATTTCAAGAGGAAACACTTCAAGGGACTTAGAAACCTTCAAATCAACAAATGGTCAAAAGAGGGGGAGTTTACGGCCGTAAACTCTAGGGTTTACGACCGTAAACCCATTGGGTTGAGGTCACAAAACCGTAAACTCAAGTTAGGGTTTCTTTTGAACCCTAAACCCTATAGCATTGTTCTACAACACTTAGATGCATTTGTAAGGTGTTTAACTTGTCTTAGGATGTCTTAACTTTGCTAATTAGTTGTTTAAAGTCTAATCAGATACATATATGTTGTATTTATATGTTAAATAGGATCATTGTGTGTGTACAAGTCTTCACTTGACACCTAGCAATCCTATTTCTTCAGTTCATCCAAACCACCAACTACAGGTGAGTTCATACCCCTTAATTAACCTTTTAAATGTTTTTAAATGCTTTTATGGGGGGGGGGATACAAGTTGAACAATTGTAGTTATTATATCAATCACATGTGATTAATAACTACCAAACAAATGGTTTTCTTACTTTTCAAACTGTTTATCAAACTGTTTTACCTCAAACTGTTTTACAAACTCTTTTATTGTCAAATACATTTATCAAACTCTTTTAACTTATATTACGTGTATCTATATAAATATAGTTATATAAGTAGGATTGGAAGGACTTAGGACTGTTAGTCTACCCTGCTTCCTGTTCTTGTTTGATTGTGGTCTTAGGGTATCAAGGTTAGTTGTCCGAGGGTCGTTTGAATCCTAGTTATATATTATGTATATGTATATAGATATAAAAGGTTTGTTATCAAACTCTTTTAACTTATATTACGTGTATCTATATAAATATAGTTATATAAGTAGGATTAAGAAGGACTTAGGACTGCTAGTCTACCCTACTTCCTGTTCTTGTTTGATTGTGGTCTTAGGGTATCAAGGTTAGTTGTCCGAAGGTCGTTTGAATCCTAGTTATATATTATGTATATGTATATAGATATAAAAGGTTTTCCTTCATTCAAGTCCATACCCTTGGGTAGCAAGGGTATACAAACATGTTCATACATTGCTAGTAAGCTACCATAGGGGTAGTTTAGGAAGATACTATTACTAGAACGATGAAACATACAATGAGTCAGTTCATACATGAGTCAATACATACTATAATGAGAAACAAACATGAAACAGAGTGATGAGAAACAAACATACATGCTAGACAGAGAAAGAACACACAATACAGCTAGCACACAATTCACATAACATTTACATTAATACATTTATGTGAGCCATTAAACAGGGCATGGCACTACCTGCCATGACTGTTTTTGTATCAGAATCTCCTTAATTGGGGAGCGTATGAGTTTATGTATAGATCTATACTGGATTGACTATCCTACACCTTGCTGCTCGCTACAGTGGGACTTGCAAGTCTACGGGTGCCAAACGTCATTTTTGTGGCATCTTACATTGTCACTTTACTATTGAGTCGGTAGCAAGATACAGGCCGATCACATGTTACCTTAAAATATACAATTGGCTTAAGGTAGTTAGTACATCAGTAGTTTCATAATGCTACATTAAAGTACTATAACATTTTCCATTTACATTTTACTTTGTGATTTCACACAATAAACAATAATGTAGAAACTATATTTTTGGTTAATGATAGTCGGATTTGTAAAATACTCACTTTTATAAAAGATACACGCACAGACACTAGATGCCTTGGTAGAAGGCTACTTTTAGTAGGAAACATAGGGTTTTCTAGGATAGTTCAAACAAATACAAAACTTTTACAAACACACAGTACATCTTACAAAACATCTTACAAATGCTTTCATACAAACACAGACACTAATATACTTATGAACTCACCAGCTCTAAAGCTGATAAACTCTTTCAAAATAACTTGTATTCTCAGGTCACCAGTAGACAGGTACCGGAGCCAGGTTTTGAGAAGATGGAGCTCGTTCAAGACTCATCTTATATTTTTGATGTATATTGTTTTGGTGTCTTTAAAACTTAACGGAACACACTTGTATGAAATTATATTATTAATGCAATGGATGATGTTGTTGCTTGTTTACTACTTGCATTGTTGTTATACTATACATGACGTCCTCCACCCCAGAACGTTTCTGCCGTTCATTTGGTTTTGAGGGTGTGACATCATTCGAGAAACCACATAAAAGATCATTCAAATCCAAGAACGACTGAAAGCTTCTACAGACAGACAGAAAAGCTATGCTGATAAGAGACGAAAACCCTTGGAATTTTAGGTTGGTGACCGCTTTCTGTTGAAGGTCTCACCCTGGAAGGGCATGATACATTTCAGAAAACGTGGAAAGCTAAATCCAAGGTACAATGGGCCGTTCGAGATTCTTGCTAGAATCGGCCCAGTAGCTTACAAACTCCGACTACCTCAAGAACTTAACAACGTACATCCTATCTTCCACGTGTCTAACCTAAATAAATGCCAATCCCACGAGACTCTTGTGATTCCACTCGATGAAGTCGAGATAAACGAGAGCCTAAACTTTGTGGAAGAACCAGTAGAAATCATGGATAGGGAAGTCAAACGAACGAAACAAAGTCGCATACCAATAGTGAAGGTTCGCTGGAATGCCAAGCGGGGACCTGAATTCACTTGGGAGCGAGAAGACCAAATGAAACAAAAGTACCCACATCTTTTCCCTAGTCCATGAGTACTCGCAATAAAAATAATTTCGGGACGAAATTCCCTTTAACGGGGGGATAATCTAACAACCTGTTATTTCAAATCAATGTAAATCAAACTTGTTCAAATGAAAGCCTATATCTTAACCAAGTACAAGTGAATTCACATCATAACATTGATACAATAAGAACTTTGAATGCCTAGAGTGCATGTTAATTTAACTTATATATAAGTATATATGGAAAACCATGTTTAAGTAGGCTAATATAAGCTTAATACTTAACTTAAAATCATAATATATCTTATATATATATATATATATATATATATATATATATATATATATATATATATATATATATATGGTTTTCGGTTTAAGGAATCTAATCCCTAACCAAAACCGAAATCACCTTCTTTTGGGAAAACCAAAACCGAAAACACATGCTTTTGGAAATCCAAAACCGAAAACCCTTTTTCTATTTGACTCTAAGGACGAAAACCCTTTCCATTTTGACTTAGGACCAAAATCACTTACTTTATGGAAGTATATGACCGAAAAATTAGTTTATGGCCCATTAATACCGAAAACCACCCCTATATATATAAGTGTATGACCGCAAACACTCCTCATTTCTCATTTCCCAAACCGAAAACACCTCAAATTTGCTCTCAACTACCATACGAAATCATCATATCTTCAAGGGATTTTGTCCAAATTCCTTTAAATCTTCATATTTCCATCAAGAACATTCATAACCATCTTCAAATCTTCAAGGTTCCACCAAGAACACCAAGAACACCAAGAACACCAAGAACACCAAGAACACCTTCAAATAATTCCTAAGGCTTTTTGTAAGTATTTCTTACACAATTTAGTGTTTTCTAACACTTTAAATTATTTCGATTAATATTTTATTAATTTAAATACAATATCGTGGATAATTATTATTTGGATACGACAACTCACATGGATTTTAACCCGAGGATCATCGCTACCACTTCGTATCCAAACAAGAACTCACACTCGATGTGAGTTCATACCCCTACGTTTTCACTACTTCTCCATGTGTTTAGGGGGGAATACAAGTAAAACACAAGGAATCTTGTGTTAACATTCAAACGATTTCAAATGTATCAAATTATTTTAAACTGTTTCAAGCTATTCTAAATTATTTCAACTATTTCAATTATTGTTTTTACCAAAACATATATATATATATATATATATATATATATATATATATATATATATATATATATGTAAGGTCCTGATTATAGGATCAAACCAGTGATCAAAACAAACAATAATAGAAATGAGTAGAATAAGCAGATAATCAAGCAATGCACACGTTCATTCACTAAAAACGTCAAGTACACCTGGAAGAATCACACACACTGACCGTAAACTGTTGAGTTACGTCAACCACTGACAGATACTGACACAAACTATATATAGGAAAGACTAGCCGTAAACAGGTTTACAGCTGTAATCCTGTTTACGGCTGTAAACAACACCTCTAACATGACCAATACCCTACCAAGACATATATACAGATAATTGCCTAGCCCAAACCACAATTCTATGACCTATCAATCTCCCCCTTGGTTTGAGGCTAGCATTCACTTGGTCTTCTGTTATCATGGTTTCTCGAACAGCCTCACATCCGTTCTTTCAATAGCCCCCATCCAAAGCTTGTTGGAAATGATCTTTGCGACCATTCCTGTGTATTCTTTAGCAGTTGACTCCAAGATGTCTGATTTACAAATGATTTGATGACTTGCCAAGGTGTGAATGTCTCTCTCCCTGAACCTTAGAAGATCCTTAGCTTCAACAAGTCAAATAACAGTGTCACTGTCTGTAAACTTGATTACTATAGTGGCTGTGACCTCATCAAATGCCCAGAATTCCATCCGATCTAGATATCCTTCGTGAAAATGTTGAGGAATTGGAATTTCTTTCAACTGTTTTGTAGCAGGCCACAACACTATCTTCATTGGCTCATTTGTTTTGGGATCAAGCACCTCTGGATCTCTTCTAATCAGAGAGTTAGCAGTCTTCATTCCAACGAATTTTCTTTGACCGACCGCTCCAAAAAGAATTTGAAATCGAAAGCCTGAGGATCTTTGGAGGGATTGTGGAATGGATCATTTGAGAGTTCAGTAAGATCGACTCTTGTCCAAGAGCAAAAGTCGTGTGGACTCTTGTAGTATTCAACAGGACCAAAGTTCCTCTTCACCAACCATAGTTTTAGATCAGCATGATAACCCCACATCCTAATTCCCGAACGATTTCCAAACTTGTCACCAAATTTACGCTTTTCAAGACCAGTTACTGTGAATTGATGTTTGTCTCCCCTTCTATTGTCATCAGAGTTCATCATGAACAACCAACCTTCTTTTTTCTCAGAAGTAACTTTTCTTTTACCGTGCTTGATAGTGATTCAACGATTGGCATTGACAGGCTCATATTCGAATCGATCGACAATTCGTGTGGTTCTGGGAGGTGGAGGATCCACATGATTGTCATTTAGAGGAGGCTGGACAGGGGCGCTAGAAATACCTTCAGTTGCTTCTGATGGAACAACATATGACTTGAATTTATCACCTAATTCTTCATAAAGCATATTTTTCAAGTTGTAGTAGCATGCAGTCAAGGCTCCAAGGTGATTTTGGAGATCAAATATTTGCTTTGATTTGGCCCTGTTGTCAGCTTCAACATCTGAAAGACGAACATCAAGATTACCTATCAGCACATCTTTTTCAATGATTGTTTGTTTCAACACACCAATCTCAACCCTGAGCTCTGTTTTGGAAGGCTCAACTCCCCCAGATCGACCTTCCTCAATAGATATGCCTTTTCCACGAGGAGAAAGGCCAGTTTCTTCTTGAGCTGTCAGGGCCTTTGCAAGTCTCTCAGAAGCAATGTCATGAGCAGGCCTTGGAGGAGAGGAACCTCCAGGAGCTGAAGGACTCCCTACTTTAAAGGTAGTTCTTGGTCCTTCATGATCGGGAGCAGTTGAAGCGGTTGGAGTAGTAGCTGATGTTGTGATTGTTGGATGAATGGGTGAAGTCTGTTCCTGAATAAGTACCCCCGGCCTTGGATCATGTCTTCTTCGCTTTAATGGACAATGGGAGGTATGTATCACAGGCGGATCACTCACAAGTGGCGTGGAGGTTATAACATCAACATTTAGGGGAGGAATCCTTGATGTTGCATCCGTATCTTTTGGAGAACTGGACACCTATACAGAGGAAGGATGTGTAGCTTCTTGAAAATCATCTACATCCCATGTCTTCGTTGTCGGTTGAGCAACATCATGGACACCGTAAAAGAAAGTGTCAAACTCCTCATTTGTGGGGCAAAAGTCATTCTCAAGCCCAAAATTCATTTCCAAATCATTAAATCTTTCCAAATTTCCTACAAAAAGTGAATCATCATCTTCAAATCCCTCTTCTTCACCACCATCATCAGCGGTGTTTACACTCTCATGAAAGTCACTCTGCACTTCCACATTGACCATAATATCATGTTCCTCTGCTATAATTGCAACAGGAGGAGCTCTCTCAGCTTCATGGTCAGAGGCAGTTATCACATCATCTTCTGATTCCAAATGAGCAGAGGACTCTTCAGACTCAATTGAATCACTTAGCTCTGCAAATGCTCCAAACGTCACCAAGGGATATTTTCCTTGAAACATGACTTTACCCTTACAGTTTTGTTTGATTAAGCCAACAGTGTTTGATCCAAGAGATTTCATATCAAGTGTTTCTCCTGCTTTATCAATCTCTAGATATTGCTCATTGATGATTACTTGAAGGAACCTTGGATACATGAAAAATTTGTCTCTTTTCTTTCCTTCAAGGTTCTCGACAAATTCGTCCAAGATGAACTTGGAGAAGTTAAAGTCAAGCCCTGCAGCCAGAGCAGTGATTGCGCCTGTATTCCGTAGAGAGATTTCGTCTGCCCCATATTTCCTTCTTGAGATGCAGCTCACAAAGACATGAGCTAGAAACCTCCAGTATGGAGGTAGCAGCTTATTGAGAGTAGGAGGAAAATCTCCTTCATATCCCATTTTTCCAAGAAGTTCTTGAGCTTGATCCATTTCAATCTCAGAGGGGAATCTTGGTTGATCTTTGATTCTTAGCAACTCCCGGATGATCTGCTATGTTGCTATGACTTTGCATCCCTTGACAGTAGCTTCAACAGACTTTAAACCATCACCCCTCCTTTTCACCACTGCAGACATCCATAATTCTTGAATCAGACTTTGACAAATCACTAGATTAAGAGTCAGAGTAGTAGCTAAACAGCATTTCCTCAATCCATGGATCATAGACTTGAATTCACCATGAGCTGCTGGAGGGTCAACCAGAAAGATCGCTAAATTGTGACTTTCAGCAAATTTGAGTCCAGCCATTTGATCTGCACTTAATCAAGCTAAGTCAGAAAACAATTTAATTAATCGTTAAAGACTAGGGTTTTACTCATGTAACAATTTAATTAGGCTTTAATAGTGATTGAGTAAAAAAAATTAATGCTCAAAAATTGAAGTGTACGGCTGTAAACGGGGTACAGCTGTAAACGGGGTACAACGGTAAACGGGGTACAGCCGTAAACGGGGTACAACCGTAAACGGGGTATAGCAGTAAACGGGGTATAGCTGTAAACAGGGTACAACCGTAAACCCTTCAATGGCCGTAAACTATTCGATGGACGTAAACGCCGACATAAACAAATTCGTCGATTAATCCTTCGATTCACGGTCGATTTCTTGTTAAAATGTCATTTTGGTGGTCAGAATATGCATACCTAAAAGATTGAATTGTCGGTTTCGAGTTAAAACACAAATGGGGATGGATCGATGAGAGGATTTGAGAGTAGGTTTACAGCTGGAGCAATGAAAAGTGAGCAGAAAAGGTTTACAACCGGATACAATGGGTTTTATACCTGGACCCAAAACCCGGTTCATTTTCCATGGGCTGCAAACCCAAAATGCCTTAAGTTCAAGCCCTGCATCAATTCATTTTAAAAATAAAACATTTTGAGGACTAGAAAATAGAATAAAAAAAATAAAAAAATAAATAAATAAAAAGTAAAAAAATACAATAAAATAAAATAAAGAAAATTCTAAAAAATTAAAGTGAACAAATTTTAATTGATTTTTTTTATTTTTTTTATTTTTATCAAGATAAAAATAAATATAAAAATAAAAATAAACATAAAGATAAAACTTGAAATTAAAATGAATTAACACATTAACACTAATTTCACTTCAACCATCACTAATAAAATTTTATGAGATTGGGATTAAAGTTTTTTGACAGTCCAAATCCGTTTATTGGTACCTTTACCTTCATGTCTAGATCTAGTCGATCGTCAGTATTGTGATCCACTTAAACACGAAACTTTGTGACAAATTTTTGACATACTATAAAAGACAAGGCATTGTGACCTTGCATTTCTAGAAATAATTTCTAAGGATCATTCATCTAACGACGACCAAGGATATTGTTGTCCACCTAAATTGAGAAGCGAGATCTACAGATAACCTAGTAATTGTTCAATTTTAAATGTACTAGAACATGTTTCCCGCTTCCTGACATACCCCAATAATCAGGAATTTCCAAAGTACTCCTTACTTTAGGTGAGCAGACAATTATTATGGGAGAAGTCAGATTTAGAATGCATATGTTGTATACCCAGGTCAGATCTCTTCCAATCTTGTAGAGGGTGATGCATATGACTAACCAGATTTAGAGGGATTAAGAAGTAGAATGGTGCATATGCTGTGTACCAGGTCGGATGTATTTCAATCACGCAAAGGAGACAACATATGAGTAACAGACAGGAAGAATTGCATAGATAGAAGATGCAGAGAAATAGAATTGCATATGTTGCAATCCAGGTCGGATGTATCTCAATCACACAGAGGAGGAAACATATGCCTAACAGAGAGAAAGCAATAAAATAATTTCCTATAGACCTACTTTCTCGGAATTCCCCAGTCGCCCCGTCAATACCGGAATTAAGAACAGAGTCCGTACATTGAGAAAGAGTGAAACCACGGTTCTAGATACATATTGTTTTAGTGTAACCGGTAGATTCTCATGTATATCTCCCTGCTCAATCTACCCGAGCGTCGTATTGTCAGGCTAAATGGAACTATCTAAGATTTGTCAAGTCTCTAGATTCCTTAAGTTCATCTATACCTAGTCAAGTCCATTCAAAAATTTCGTGTCTACCAGCGCATCGAACATAGAGCCTAGCTAATTCAACTTTGGTACATTACACAGATTCAAATTGCCTGTTATCACATGAATATATCACTTCCCAAAACAACACCTACAAACAAAAAACTATAAGAAAGAAAAGATTGTCTTTGAAACAAATCAGTGTAAGATAAACTCAGGAGTATCGAGAAGAAAAATCAAACCGTAAGTCACCGACTGAATTTTCATCCAGAAGGTCTGAGAACAACACGCATAATCTCAGAACAGATCTGAAAATTCTTCACATCGTTTAGCACTAACCCCACATGATCCTCTCCTTTCTTCCTTTCCCGCAAAGGACACATACTCTCAAACAAAGTTCCGAGTGTTGTACAGTTGAGAGATGCCTCCTATCATGTGCCTGGAACAGCCACTATCAACAAACTGAAGTGTGATGATATGCCTCCATAACCGCTCCAGCACAGAGCGGGATCAGTTGGTATTTGGAACCCAGTCCATTTTGAAACTGGGTTGACCTTTGTCATCCTTGCACGGTACTCTCTCCCATAATATATCCTGTTTATCACAAATAGAAGATGAAGAAATATTAGAATCATTGGGTGATTTGGGAGATTGAACCTTTGGTACCCATCTGTAGTTGGGTTTAACCCATTTCTTTTTTGATCCGATGGGTGGCTCGGTACTTGATTTTGAACTTGAAGCCGATCATCGAGATGACTTTGACCTAACCGGTCTTGGTTTCACTGGAGCATCTCTTGGATTGGACTTCTTGGCTGGCATTTCCTTCTCGATTTTGGGATTTGGATTTTTGGACTTGGGAGTTGAACTCTTGCCCTTTGTGGCATTCCAACCGCCATTGTCTGAATGTGACCTTGATGAATTTCTTTTGGAAAATCTCCCTCTTGGTGCGTTCTGCTAGCCATGTGCGTAGTAGGGAACGTATGTGCGATTAGGACAATTTTGGGCAATGTGTCCAGGTGTTCCACAGTGAGAACATGTCCTTTTCTTCACCGATGAGTTGTTTCTTCCTGCCCCTGGTGGCGTACCTTTGCCTCGCTTCTGGTTGTTCCCACATGAACACATACATCAAGCCGGCTGTTTCACTTGTTCTGGTGGCCTGTATTTACCAACAACAGGTTGATTAGAAGCAACTGAGTTTGAAGCAACAGATTCAGAGTTCAAGGAGTCATTTGTTTGTTCAATAGTTTTCTCCTTGTTCTCATCATCCACTACTTTACTTGCACAAGAAGTAGAAGCATTAGAATCGTTCAGCTCAACACTTTCTGGCACAACCACGGCAGAATTATCAAAGATATCATCAAACATATCGAAAAAATTTGAGTCATCAGACTTTGATACAATTTTATTATCAGACACACTCTCTTCAGCAGCTTCCTTGCAATGACTTAGAGGTTGATCTGCATAGGAAGTAGAAACATTAGTATTCCCAACCTTAGGACCACTTCCCAACATAAATACAGCAGGTTTGCCATATTTAAGATGTGCCTCTCTGTCCATTTCCTCTTTTGTCAAAGGATTATACTGATAGGTGTGATTAAAAGGAGGAGGCACTTTATCATACCCTAAACCCTTTGACTGATTATCTTTGAATCTCAAACTATGTTCTATCATGGACGCAACTACCTCACTTGACACATCAAATTTTCTGAAATTAAAATCTGCATTTTCAAACTTATTTTTCAATGTGTCAAGTTTAGCAGTTAACTTAGCAAGTTGTTATGTCATATAACTATAGTTTCCACATTTATTTCTATATTCTTCTTGTAGTTTTTGGAAGTCCTTGGTTTTGGTCTCCAAATTTTCTTTTAGGGTTTTTTGTGCCTTCCTAAGTTGATATCCATTGTACTTTAGGTCCTCATTTTCCCTTTTTAGTAACTCAATTTGTTCACGAAGAAATTTAATAGTAGTTTCACAAGATTGAGAACATGAAACTTCAGTGACCGGGATGTTTGAGGAACGCATTTTTATAAAAAATATGCCCTTTGACTAAAAACTCAAAAGTCAACCTTAAAAGTCAAGCTTAAAAAGTCAAACTTAAAAGTCAAACTTAAAAAGTCAAACTTAAAAGTCAAACCAAAAAGCTAAAATTGAAAATTTAAAGGTTAAACGAGAAAGTCAAAGTTTAAAGTCAAATGTCAAACTTGAAAGTCAAAGTCAAATTTTTAAGTCAAAAGTCAAAAATAAAAATTATAAACTAAAATTTTGGGTTGAAAATGGAATTTAAAAATAAAAGAAATTGATTTTTGGGTTAAAAATGTTAAATTTGCGAAATTAAAGTTGAAGCAGCGAAGCCTTATGAATTAAATTGGGAAGGATTGTATCGTGTGGCAGGCTAGCTCAAGTGGATAGGACGCGTTGACTGATGAGGTGGAAGACCCAGGTTCGATCCCCGACACCCCCAATTTTTTTTAATGTACGATGATGCGCTGCTGAGCCGTAAACTCCGAAGCGAAGCTCGCCGCAAACTGCCGAGCCGTAAACCGAGGACCGTAAATCCGCCTGATCGAACACGTGTCTTCGGACCGTAAACTCACGAGACCTCGGACCGTAAACTCTCAGAACGAAAATCGTTTCCGGTCGCAAACTCTTCGGAAACCCTAGCTGCTGGCCGTACACGCCGCCACCCCCTCGCTGGTTACGACCAAAAACAACGTTTTTTCGACTTTGTAGCTCCAAAACTCGATCAAAAACTCGTTTTTATCAAAAATACGAAGAACAAACCCCCTATTTTGCCAAGATCTATCCAAAAACGAAAAAATCATTCAAAAATAAGATCAAAAACGCACCAGATCTGCAAAAATTGATTGATACAATCCAGACTCTGATACCAATTGTAAGGTCCTGATTACAGGATCAAACCAGTGATCAAAACAAATAATAACAGAAATGAGTAGAAGAAGCAGATAATCAAGCAATGCACATGTTCATTCACTAAAAACGTCAAGTACACCTTGAAGAATCACACACACTGACCGTAAACTATTGAGTTACGTCAACCACTGACAGATACTGAGACAAACTATATATAGGAAAGACTAGCCTTAAACAGGTTTACGGCCATAAACACCTACCCAACCGTACACACAAAACCATCAGCTACAAAACACCTCTAAGATGACTAATACCCTACCAAGACATATATACAGATAATTGCCTAGCCCAAACCACAAATCTATGACCTATATATATATATATATATATATATATATATATATATATATATATATATATATATATATATATATATATATATATATATATATATGAGATTCAATAGACTTATGACTGGTGTTTCCGCCTTAACTCATGTTCTTTGTTTGATTGTGGGCTTAGGGTAAATTCACTTGTTTGACTGTCTTTTTAATTTCAATTATATATGCCCTATATATATATATATATATATATATATATATATATATATATATATATATATATATATATATATATATATATATATGAGTATAAAACTTTAAACCTTTGTAACATGCTGAGCAAAGGAGAATTTTCAGAAATATTTGCATTAAAAACAGAACATACTTATAAACTATAATAGGTATAGTTTATGGAACACACATACTACTCTACTCGTTCAAGAAACAATACAAGAATTTACATAATAAACTATAATAGGTATAGTTTATGGAACACTTACATCATTGTTACTAAATTCAGAGATACAATACCAACAAACATATAAACTATAATAGGTATAGTTTATGGAACATATGTACTATTTTTACTAAGTTTAGGTTACACTATAGAAATAAACATATAAACTATGATAAGTATAGTTTATGAAAGATATATACAGTTATCCATTACAAAGTGATTTTCATTTATTCTACACGTAACCGTCAGTATAGCTTTATGAGACACACTTCAAGTACTTACCTAAGTACCAACGAAAGCCTTGAATTTATAATCAGAGTCTCCTGGAGGGAGAGCGTGACACTTGTGTATAGATCTATACGAGACTGAAAATCCTGCACCTGAACTGTTAGCTACATTAGGCCAGCAAGCCTGGGGTGACAAATGTCGTACCATTTCCGACTCCTGAAGAACGTCGTGTCAGGCCATCTTAGGTCATCAAGCATGGTTATAATAACTCACAATTTGGTATTGAGCAATACGTTTAGTGTAGGAATACATAAACAACTTCAAGTAGTTTTATTAAATAATAGAACTACAATACAGTATTTTACATTATAGCTGGGGAAATCCAGGCACATACAATTACAGAGTTTTCATACTAGAATACATACAGTATATTATTTTCCAGTACAGAGAAAACATACTTTTCAGAGAACATTCATTTTCATTTGGTTTTATTTAATAATAGGACTATGATATACTATTACTGAGTAAAACAACACTTACACGTTTTGGTGTTACGATATTAAGGCTAGAATTCTTTTACAACAAGAAAATATAGGATTTTCTGGAAGAACATACTTACATTTTCAAAGAACAACATACTGATTTCAAATACAAATATGCTTATAAACTCACCAACTTAAATGTTGATACACTTTCAAAATCACTTTTATTCTCAGGGAACCAGTAGACAGGTACATTAACAGGTTTTGAGAAGACAGAGCATTATGCAGTCACGTCTTTTAGTTTTTGTTATACACTTTTGTTGTCATACAAACAATGTTAGGAACAGATGTAAAAATTATACTTTATCAATGCAAGGGTTGTTTCTTTGATTACTATTATTCAATTGTTGTGATACTGTACATGATGTCCTCCGCCCCCGAACGTTTCCTCCGTTCCGGTTTGGGGGTGTGACAAGGAAGCTAAATATGCTACCACTAGCTTTGACATATACGCATGACTCATCCTCTATTTTCGAAAATCCAAACTCTTTGACTTTCTCATTGAAACAAAGATTCCATATGCGAGACGCTTGCTTTAATCCATAAATGGATTTTTGTTGGAGCATCAAAATGCTCTACAATGTTGAGTGTTTATTAGGTTAGAATATTCCATTGTATGAAAATCATATTCCCTCCACTAGTATATAAAGTGGAGGTGATGGTCATTTTTATTGTAAGAGTGTTCACTATGTAGACTTGTAGTTTAGAGAGAGTGTGGTGGGATCTCTCCCACCATGGGAGAGTTATCTCTCCCAACCCATAAGTGTTCTTGTAATATTTTATATCTCTCTATCTATCTACTACAATTTTTACTCACATATTATGTTCTTCATGTTCATACACGGTTATCTTCTTGGTAATATCTTCCGCACCGATCCAATCGACAAAATGGGAACCTACAAGTGGTATCAGAGCAAGACCTTCGAGATCTCACGATTATTTCAAGGGAACGATCCCGATTGGTTTTATATCTTAAAGATTTTCATCATTTATGAAGATCATCTCAGCCTTCGCAATTGAAAAATCTTCTGTGAGTTATTTACTGTTTTGTTGGTGATGTTGCTAGAAAAATAAAAATTTTGCTGCTACTGTTCATACACTTTTGCTGCTGTTGAATTTGAGTTTATGAAAAAATAAATATGTTTGCTGAAGAAAATGAAGTTCTTTTTAAAAAAATGTGGTGTTTGATCTTAGTATCCCATGCAAAAAGGTGTTTAGAAAAAGACAAAAATATGGTTATGAGGTAAGAGATTGAACAAATGGTCATGTGTTCGGAGTATGTGATTTTTTTTAGAGATGAAAATGAGTTGTGGATAAGATTTTCCGAGATGAAATTGATTTTGGAGTGTTTGGGTATGAAAATATCGAGATTACAAGCTCATAAACTGTTGGTACAAGTGTGGATTACGCATGATAAATTCTTTTGTCATGGAGCATTTAATGCTCATAACCATGTGGGGACAAGAAATTAAAAAAAAAAAAAAAGGTTGCTGGACATTTTTGAATATTGACGTCCAAAAGTGGGAGCATGCCACCCAATATCACATTAGGCGAGTGTGTCAGACGCTCCATTCATTACGCACCACATCAGTTGGGTCCCACCTGCGCTAAAGTCAAACAATGCATTGGAGTCACTCTTTTGTCCAACAGGCGCAATTGAGTTTTGCTGCCGCCAGGCGCATCCCTCCTGCCACACGCATGCTTTCTGCCACATGCTCCAGCTTTTGTCGGTCCAACCCTCTCTCTCCTTAATTACTTTTGTCTCATTTATTTGTAAGTTCTGAGACTGAGCTTCTACCACATTTTTGAACTGGACCCCACCTCTTCCGGACCATACAGCCTTTCCGGACTCTCCATAGACCAAACTAATGTATCACCTTCCGGAACCACCTTCTTTGTTTTGGAACTTAGAATCTTTTTTTGTTCCGGACCATAAAGCCATTCCGGACCCAAAAGTAATTCCGAACTCAAAGACCTTCCGGAACCACTTTCACTGTTGACGTCAGAACCTTTTATTTTTAAACCCACTCCGGAGCTTCTAAAGCCATGCCGGAATCAAATTTTATTCCGTACCTTATCTTCTAAATACCCATTTCGGAATTTTACTTTCATTTCGGAACCAAGCTTTACCCATTCCCATTTTTTTTATTTTCAAACCCATTCCGGAATTTTTTTTTTCCGAACCCTTTTTTTTTCCACTTCGAACACCAACCATTCCTCATCAAAAAAAAAAAAAAAAACCTTCGAGACCTTTTGTTGTTTCTGACCCAACACTCATGTTTTGACCCACCAAACCCTTATGGATCCACAATGTGAATCCATTTCACATCACTCCCGAATTTTCATTGCCTTTTATTTTATTTCATCCAATTTATTTTCAAGTTTTTTATTATCACCAATTTACTCCTTCATTTTTTTTTAAAAGCAATTAATTTTATTTATTACCCATTATTTTTTAATACCAATTATTTTTTTCAAAAACCAAATTTTTTTTTATTAAAACCAATTATTTTTTTAACACCAATTTTAGCCCCATGACATGGTTTAAGGCTTCATTCTTCTTGCTGATTATGAGTGAAGACACATTTGGTTCATAGATTATTATATTTGGTGTCTCACTTCTACCGAACTACTCGCATTTTTACTCCCTTCGGACTATTTATATATGGTCTCGGACCATCAATTGGGAGTTCGGGTTTGCATTTCGGTTTTCGGCATCACTTCGGTTCAGCATTATGATTTTTCAGCAGCGGGTTTTATGATATATTCTACAGTGTTTGTTCAGTTTAGCGATACATCACCATGTCTACCCATGACCAAAAAATAATATCTTCGTTTTTACGGGTAGATGCTCACATCAAGGGGGAGCGTGCGATGCTCCATCATATCCGACATATTTTCTTTCCCGGTTTCATGATTATTTTTGATCTTTATTGCATGGTCGATCAAAAATAGGGGGAGAATAATGAGCATCCATTCTGGTTTATTATTGGAGTTTTGACGTTAGAGATATTTGAAGACGAAGATTCATTTAGTAGTGTGATGTGGCACTGATTTTTGGTCTTCACAAATCGAATTTTTGGCACTACTTGATGTTCTTCGGATTACGATTATTTATCTTCAGACTCTACATTTTGGGATGTCTCATTTGTGTTTGCATCCGATTCCGATCTTATGATTGCTCGAGTTTGGATTTGCGATATTTTGAAGACGATGATTATTTTAGCGATGCGACGTGACACTTATTTTTGATCTTACGATCAAATCTTTGGCATTGCTAGACCATGTCTTCGAATTCACATTATTTATCATTCGGACTTTATTTTTGGATGCTTCACATTCTCAGCAGGTTGTTCTTCAGAGATTATTAGAGATTATTTGGTGCATTATCACTCGATTTCGGAATATTGAAGACGTTGTGTGATTCGACATTGTGCTCTTCAGTTCTACAGTCGAGGGGGAGACTGTGAACATGATTGGTTTTTGGGGACTAATCACATTCGAAGATTGGGATTTCATACTTTTATTCAGAGATTGGGGTTTCTCTGTTTTTTCTTTGATGCTAGAGATTCCGTTGCCAGATTCCGAGATCACGACACCTTCAGCACTTCCGAGACACTTCGGCACCAGACCCACCGGACCTGCCTGTCAGATGTTCTTCCTTTTATCACTGCTTTACCCTCACCATTTTCGAGCATTTAGGGGGAGATTGTTGGAGCATGAAAATGCTCTACAATGTTGAGTGTTTATTAGGTTAGAATATTCCCTTGTATGAAAAGCATATTCCCTCCATTAGTATATAAAGTGGAGGTGATGGTCATTTTATTGTAAGAGTGTTCACTATGTAGACTTATAGTTTAGAGAGAGTGTGGTGGGATCTCTCCCACCATGGGAGAGTTATCTCTCCCAACCCATGAGTGTTCTTGTAATATTTTATATCTCTATATCTATCTACTACAATTTTTACTCACGTATTATGTTCTTCATGTTCATACATGATTATCTTCTTGGTAATATCTTCCGCACCGATCCAATCGACAAAATGGGAACCTACAATTTCTCAACCTTGCATACTCTATTTGGGTACTACGCATCTACAAAACCCTCTGGCTGACACATGTAAATATCTTCAGCAAGTTTCCCATGAAGGAAAGCAACTTTGACATCTATCTGCCATATTTCATAATCATGAAATGCAGCGATGGCCAGCATAACCCTTATAGAATTGATCTTGGCTACTGGCGAGAAGGTCTCATCATAGTCAACCCCCGGGGTTTGAGTAACACCCTTCGCAACCAGCCGTGCCTTGAAAGTATGCACTTTCCCATCCATGTCGGTCTTCTTCTTGAAGATCCACTTGCACCCGACCGTCTAATGACCTGGCACATTGTCAACCAAGTTCCAAACTTGATTGTCATACATGGACTGAATCTCGCTGTTAATTCCTCTTTCCATTTTAGAGACTCGGTGCCCGCCATGGCTTCCTTGTAGTTAGTAGGCTCATCCGAATTTACCAGTGTACTATCACTAATAAACGTATCACCTTCCGTAGTGATATGTAAACCATAAAACTCGGGTGCCATCCTAACTTGAGAGGAACGACTAAGAGGTAATGAATCGTCAATTGGTTCAACAGGAATTTCTTCCTCAAGTTGAGTGCTAGTGTTAGAGGTTCCTTCATTGCTTGATTCTTGAAGCTCTTCAAGATCAATTTGCCTCCCACTTTCCTCTTGGCATATGAGTTTTCTTTCATGTAAAAC
This sequence comes from Lactuca virosa, assembly GCF_052849685.1. Taxonomy (NCBI): domain Eukaryota; kingdom Viridiplantae; phylum Streptophyta; class Magnoliopsida; order Asterales; family Asteraceae; genus Lactuca; species Lactuca virosa. The sequence continues at coordinate 289,421,974 of NC_136428.1, forward strand.
CCCTCTCCTTGCTACGAAGACCACGTTATCACTAGTTATGTAGAAAAGATATCCAACAGATTTCTGTGGGTAGCCGATGAAAATACATCGCTCACTACGAGGTTCAAGCTTGTCGTGAGTCTCTCGTCTTACGAAAGCCTCGCAAACCCAAACCTTGATATGTGCCAATGAGGGAACCTTCCCTGTCCACATCTCGTGAGGTGTTTTGGCAACCTTCTTAGTTGGGACTAGATTAAGGATATAGGAGGAAGTCTCTAAGGTATACCCCCAGAATGAGATAGGTAACGAAGCTCGACTCATCATGGCACGAACCATGTCTAACAAGGTTCGATTGTGACTCTCAGCCACACCATTAAGTTGTGGTGTCCTAGGTGGTATCAATTGCGAAACAATTCCACATTCCTTAAGATAGTCGTGGAACTCGATACTAAGATACTCACCACCCCTATCAGATCTGAGCATCCTTATCTTCCTGCCCAATTGATTCTCCGCTTCTTGCTTAAACTCTTTGAACTTTACAAAGGTTTCCGAATTGTGCTTGATTAAGTAGATATATCCATATATGCTATAATCGTTAGTAAAAGTCACATAGAAGCGGTTAGCATCCCTTGTGGTGGATCTGAATGGCCCACACACATTTGTGTGTATGAGATCCAACAAACCCTCACCTTTTTCACAAGTACCAGTGAAAGGTGATTTATTCATATTTCCAAGTAAAAAAGATTCGCACATGTCATCCGACTTTAGGTCAAACGACTCCAAGACTCCATCCTTTTGGAGTTGGGCTACGCGCTTCTTGTTGACATGTAGAAGACGACAATGCCACAAGCATGCCTTGTCTAAACCATTAGACGAATTGATATGCAACACATTATTTCCTAAGTTGTCTAAAACCATCACAATTTCATATACACCATTACAAAGGAAATGCTTCAAAATAAAAAGTACCATTATAGAAAGCATTAAAAGAACCAACTTCATTATTAAATGAAAATCTAAAACCTTGTCTGTACAAACCATGAAAAGAAATAATATTCCTCATCATTTCTGACGAGTAGCAACAATCATTAAAGTCTAATCCTAACCCACTACTAAGCACTAAAGAGTATATCCCGATCTTGGTGACCGGTGACGATTTCCTATTCCCCATTATCAGGTTCATCTTCCCATGCTCCACATCCCTACTTCTTCTTAGCCCCTGCAAATCAAAACAAATGTGAAAACCACATCCTGTATCAAGGATCCAAGAACTAGAATGCGATAAGTTATTAGATTTAATAGTATAAATACATGCGAAGGATGGTTTTATATTTCCATCCTTGATGTCATCCAAGTATTTCGGGCAGCTTCGTTTCTAATGCCCCTTGTTGTTACAGTAGAAGAACGTTGCTTCTTTAGGATCAGATGAGGGAGTGGTAGAACCGGTTTTTCCTTTGGATCCACTTGAAGAAGATCCATCATGAGACTTTCCTTTGTGGTTCTTAGAGGGAGATTTCCTCTTATTCCCTTTTCCATGTCCTATAGCGAGGACGGGGGCAGCAGCAGTAGGAGTGGACTCGGCAGCCTTGGCTTTAAGTCCACTTTCAGTAGTTCTCAACAAACCTTGAAGCTTTCTCAAGGTGACTTCCTCCTTGTTCATATGATAAGTCATCTTGAACTAGTCATAACAAGGAGGTAAAGAGTAGAGAATGATATCAATCACCAACTCTTCGTCAAAGTTGACATTCAACTTGAGCAGACGATCTATATACCTTTGCATCCTTTGCAAGTGGCTCGTGATGGACTCTCCATCTTTCATCTTGGTTGTTATCAACGAGGCGACAATCTCGTACCTTTCCTGACGCGCGCTTTGATGGTAATTTTCCATCAAATCTTGGCACATGTCATAAGGCCAGTAGTCCTCGTAGAACCGCTACAGCTCCGGAGTCATAGTGCCTACCATAATACACGACACCTTTGTCGCGTCTTTTTTGTGAGCCCTATACTCAGCTATTTCTTCAGCAGTAGCTTTTGATTCATCTATATCTTTGAGCTCTATATCGAGGACGTATTATTTCTCCTCGTAGCGAAGGGCCATACGAATGTTGCGGATCCAATCATTAAAATTGGACCCATCAAAAGTGACCCTCCCAGAAATGTTCAAAAGAGAAAAGGAGCTTGAGGAGTTGGAGTTCGATCCAGAAGCGTTGTTTGAGCCAGACATCTGAAAAAGAAAAGGAACAAAGTTTTGATTAGATACGCAATCCTTAATATACCACCTAAATGAAATATTAAGGCTAGGACCCAACACAATAATTCATAATTCGGAAGAGGGATGCCGTAATCCAATTGCAAATTATTTAAAGGTAGGTAAATGAAGATTTACCAATTCCACCACGAAAAACAAAATGAAGAATTAGGTTTTAAATGAAATGAAATTCCTAGATTCTTTTGAGATTCATTGAACTTTTATGGCATGTTTAATCTCGATTATAGCCTTCAAGTTTGTGACTGGGATACCGAGGATCACAAACAAGGTGTAAATAACCATGCAAATTAGCTTGGCACTCTCGAGTCATTTACCACCTAATCAATGTGTCGGTTAACCACACACGCTCTATTGATCTATGATAATTCTCGAGCTACCCTTTGCCACCCTTGTTAGTCCAAGTTAGTGTGCCGGTTAACCACACATGCTCCACTAACGACTTAGCAATGTGCAAAGTGCAATTTCATGGAATAGCATCATTTTCACATTTTCCCTAAAGTACCTAAGACTGGGAATTTATAAAAACATTTAGTTACTTTATAATATTCATTATACTTATTAATGAGGAATTAATGTCCTATCCTACCCGTTCGGCTAACGACCCTCCACCAATCAAGGAAGCAGTGGGTGAGAGTGGACACCCATTCAACTGCCATTTTATAGGAAGTTTCCTTATACCCCCTTATAGATCGGCTTCGTGAATGAGGCCTACTAGCGGTAAGACTGACTCATATTATATATATATATATATATATATATATATATATATATATATATATATATATATATATATATACATATTAATCTTTTAATATTATAATAGTATAAGGGTTGTATTTAGGGGTGTTCGTTTGGGTGGATCGGTTCGATCCGATCCAATTAAGTAAATCCAAATTGATTTCGGTTTTCAAAATATGGATCCGAATTGTCCAAACTAAATTCAAATCCGATCTAATCCAATCCAATTACAATTCGGTTGGATCGGTTTTGATAATTCGGTTTTCAAAAGGCATAACATTTTATAACGATATATAATTTTAATATTATCCAATTTTTACAGAGGACGCAAAAACAAATTATTTAGTTGTAATTTAAAATTTATGAACAACTACTAAGAAAGTATATTATAATTTAATATTTAATAGATAAAACACTTTTGAGAGAAAATACATATTAATTTTTTTTATTAGGTGAAACCTTTTGAACTTTTTTGAAAAAAATAATTTATAAAATTAATAAATAATTGTAGATATATTAAAAATAAATAAATAATAAATTTTTATTTGGTTTTTTTGGACTATTCGGTTCTTATTTTATAAACCAAAACCAATCTGAAATCCAAAAAAACAATTCGGTTTTGGTGAAATCCAATCCAAAAATCTAAATATCCGAACCAAATAGTCCAATCCAAATTGTCCAATTGGATAATTTGGTTTTATCCAAATAGTGAACAACCCTAGTTGTATTTTAAACTTTTAAAACACTAGGGTTTTAGAATTTAATATTTCAAAATTAAAACTTTTAATCAAATTTTAAATTCCAAAACTTGAGGGAAAAATTGAAACTTTTGAAACTTCAAGATCAAATTTTGAATAATTAAACTAATCACATAATTATGGACATTATCTTAAAATTTGACCATTATCTTCAAATTAGATGAGGATATTCATTACCATAACAGAAAATTCGAATTTTAACAGTTAAAACAATTTAAGGTAATGATCTTTATCTAACTTAGGCTTAAAAGCCGAAAAATCTACCAACTGACGAGTCGCCACGTCGTTTCATGCCATAACACGTCGTTTCAAACCAACACGTCGTGTTCAACTATGAACACGTCGTGTTCATCAGGTAGAGTCCAAAAACGATTTTCTTCAAACTTTGAACAAATCACAAATGCATAAACTATAACAGAAAAACACCCTAGACTCTGATACCACTGATGGGTTTTGAGCATTACAACATTGCTATGTTGCACATGAAACCCTAATTGCTTTGGATCTAGGTTTTTCTCAAGTTATACATGCAAATCAATTATCCAAAGCAAGAACCCTAATCTAGCATACAATCTTCGGATTTAATAAACAAACTAGGATTAGAAGAATATCTTTTTGTTGATTGCTTGATATTGACATTCAAGAGCTTAGTGCCTCAATTATTGCACCTATAATGGAGTCACAAACACCACTTAGCAATGAATGAACAATGGAGAGAGGAGGAGGCTACACAAATCGGCTAGGGTTTCTTCTACGAAGCAAGTGCCAATTTTGGGAGTCTTGGGGTTCCTTTTATAGTTGAGCTGTTACTAGGGTTTTCAAATGGAAACCCTAATCCCCTTGCTTAAGCCCTAAGAAACATATGGACTCCCACATGGAAAGCCTTGGACAAAAACTCTATGGGCTTCCCATAGATTTTCGTCCACCCTATACCAACGAGATCCATTAGCCCAAACTATAACTATTACTGATTTACATAATCAGTCCCCGTTCTTTTAATCATTCTCTTTTGATTACTAAATTAATTCCTAATTAATTTATGATCAATACTAATTAAATAATATGATCTCTCAATTAATATATTATTCTTATAATATATTAATAAATCATTAATTAACCTCTTTCTCCGAAACTCATCCTATCAAATTGCTATGGTGAAGGCAACCCAAAAGGACCATGCTACTATCAAGTCAAGTACATACCAATTATAGTTATGGGCTTAGACACCTAATCCAACAATAAAAATCCAATCAATGGCCCAATTACGCGCCTGCTCATTGCCCAAAATAGAGCTCCCCGATTCTAGGGGTTTTCATATAACATGATAACTAGGGTTAGTGTTCCACACTCAACCCCTTAATGACTTAACCCATTAAGTCTAATATTGCATTAAGTTAATTGTAGAGAATTATTATGTAACGCCCGGGTTTCGGGGCTAAGCATTTTTAGACGATGTAATAGTCTAGGTCAACTATTGTAACTCTTTTGATGTAATAAAAATGAAATATTTGAGTATTTTGTGAATTTATGTGCTTATTATTTAATTATAAATGTATAATTAATAAAGAATAAAAATAAGCGTCAAAATTAAAATATAAGATAAGCCCGATATCTTTACATAAAGTTGTAGTGGTCAAAACAAGGATTCCGGAGATATAAAGAACGCCGAAATCCGAGTTATAACGAAGAAGTTATGACCCGACGAAGTTTCACGACGGAACCGGCACGATACCGGGAAGCGTGAATAGTGAATTTATGATAAAGCGAGTTTTTAGCCGACACGACCTAAACGAGAATCGAAGAGCTCTTTAATTGTGGCGTAACAATAAAAAGACAGACGAAAACGGACGTCGGATGAAGAAGTTATGAATTTTTAACGGACCAATCCTGTCCCGGCCTGTTAAAAATATAACTTTTAAAATATATTCAAAATTAGCCAACGGAGTCTAAACGAAAGTTGTAGATTACGTTCCCGCCTTCGCGTGGATATAAATAACGTCAAAAACGGAGCTCGTATGCAAGAGTTATGATTTTTCTAAGACGGGAGGTCGATACGCGATATTGGGTGATATGGCACCACCAGAAATTGGACATGTGACACCACCAGAATTTGGACAAGTGGCACCACCAGAAGGCCACCACATGCCCCAACTCACTATAAATAGAAGTGCCGGGTTCTCTCATTTCTTACACCTTTCCTCTTCCATTTTCTCTCTCTAAACTCTCTCTCTAAGCTCCCTTGAGCCCCTAAAGTCTAGGTAAACCCCCTAGCACCCGAAGAAAGTCCCGAGGGTCCTGGAGTCCCGAGAAAAGAACCTTTCGGCTCGGAAACGCTGCTCCAGCGAAGTCCAGTTTTGAGAAAAACCCGCTGTAAGTAAGGTACGCCTACGAAATTTTTAATATAACTTTTAAATAATTATAGTAATGTTATTAGGTCCTTAAAATAATTATTTGGGCTATTATTATTTATATATTGGGTGTTATTTAACGCTTGTATAATAATAATAATAGCCAGACTATTAATTAGTCGCGGTTAACGTTAAAACTAAACGCTAGTGATATTAATACTAGGTTTTGATCAAGGAAAAATTGTTTTGAGATAACGGAGTGCTGTTCGAGTACCGAGTCACCACCTAATCAGGTGAGTGCATAGTTACTTTCATCTTACACATAGATATGAAATATTTTATATTAATTACGTGCTATGTGGGCATATTATCTGAATACTTGCTGCCTATGCTGATGAAAGATTTTTATACATGTTTTAAATAATTTAAACTGTATATGTATTTTATATCTACAAAAATGTTGGGGTAAAACATGGGTAGATGTAATAAGACGATGTGTGATAAAATGATGAGAGGCCTCGATGTTGTTGTTATTGATTCTGTCATCTAGCGGAGTATGGATGACGACCACGGACTCTTCTAGACAGTCCGGTGGAACGCTAGCAGGCTCGCAACCTGTAGGTGTTTGTGAACGATGTGTTCACCGGTGTACTCCATCCCCCTCATGGTTGCCTTTAGGACATTTATTGCTAAGGAAACCCCTTGGCAGTAGTGTCCATCCCGATATTGATCCTTAGTCTAGGTCCCTTATGATAGGTGTTTTAGGGACGTAATGTGAGGATAACGGGAACGGGTAATCGGGTTATTGTTGATTGATGAAATTAATAAACTTATTTACTGTGGGTTGAAAACCCTATGTGCTCACCAGGCTCCCAAGCCTGACCCACTCAGTTCCTTGTATTACAGGTAGTGGCGAACGAGCATAGACATGATGTTTGGGATGAGAGATTATGAATAAATGTAGTAAGGTTATATTGTACTGTTTATGCTTTTGATCTGTATCGAACATGACATCCCGATGTTTTTAATGAAATACATTTCTACGGAAATGCTTTGATAAGTCTTTATCATAATTTTATTTTGGGAACAAATTCCGCAACACTTTTATTTAAAATGTTACTCTGATTTTTAAACAAAGCATAAACAAAATCGGTCTTTTCTGGCCGTGAAAATGGGGATGTCACAGTTGGTATCAGAGCATTAGTTTAAGCGAACTAGGAATTTGTAGGATTTCTAGACTTAAACTTAGAATGCTAAGTAATGATTGTGAGGTGTGAGCACTAGCTTATTTTAGGAATTGTGCCTAAAATGCTTTTATGTGCTAAATGATTTATGCCTTATATGCTGTTATTTGTTCGGATCTATGGTCTGTTGCCGACCGGATCTGGAAACCTTATGTGTTTAGGATTCTAAACGTACACCTACGATATTAGAACTAACATGTAAACGTTTCGGAGAGATAAGGATGATTTAAACGTCTATCCTGAATAAAGATCTAAATTCACCATATTCGGTGTATAGATCAAAATGGCAAGAACCCGCAGTGGAGCTGGAAACGCAAACGAAAACAGGAATCGACCACCTGTAATTGAGCAAATACATGTTGTAGCTGCAGCACCTGAGCCAGTAACGATGGCTGGTGTACAATTGATGATTCAGGCGATGTTGGATAATCAGATGGAAGAAACTAGACGTCTGCTTCGACAAAATCGTGAAGAACTTTCAATCCAAGTTGAAGAGCCCGAAGTGAATGAAGGGCCATCGGAAGGTGGAAACTTCAGTGGTACCGTTGGTCAAGACAACCCACAAATTGTTAGACAAGGCAATCGTAATGGAGGAAATGATGGAAGAGGATGTAAATACAAGGATTTTATGGCGTCTAAGTCACCGTGTCTATCCGGAAGCCCGACGCCGGTGCAAATTATGGATTGGATCTCCGAAATGGAGACAATGTTTGAAAGTTGCGAATGCAGCAACAGGCAGAAGACCGCTCTTGCGATCCCGTTGTTGAAATATGGCGTGTTGAGTTGGTGGAAGCTGTTAGCTGATTCTATGCCCAAGGGAGAAGCGAGTAAAATGTCTTGGGAAGATTTTGTGGAACAACTGAAATCAATAACGAGTTTCAGAATTTGAAGAAGGGAAAGATGAGCGTTGCTGAATACGCTGCAAGTTTCACGGAGAAAATGAAGCTTATCCCATACCTAGTTCCAACAGAACTCTCAAAGGTCAATAAGTTTGCCCTTGGACTACCAGCGGACTATGGTCCAATGGTTAAGCAAGCAACCACGTTGAAAGCCGCCATCTGGGCTGCCAGAAATGTTGAGACCCAGATCAGGGAGAAAGGTTTGGAAAGGTCAGAGGTTGGTGAGAAGAGGAAGTTTGACGGACCCTCGGGGTCCAGCAAAAAGGGTAAATTCTCAAAGTCTAGTTCGAAAGGAGGTGGAGGAGGCGAAGTGAAGTGGTGTGACAAGTGCAAGAAGAAGCACTCTGGAAAGTGCGACGGAGGGGTCACTTGTTTCAAATGTGGGAAGCCTGGGCACTATGCCAATGAATGCACATTCACTAAGAAGGTCTGTTATGAGTGCAACGAGGAGGGGCACATTTCGAGGGACTGCCCGAAGAAGAAGGAAGCAGGAAGACCCAACATTCCACCAAAGCCGAAGGCTAGAGCCTTCCAGATGACACTGGAAGCTGCTAAGGAAGAAGCTGATGTCGCTTCAGGTACCTTTCTCGTAAACAAATTGCCTGCCCAAATTTTATTTGATTCTGGAGCCAACTACTCCTTTATTTCGCATGAATTTGGTAGAAAGCTAGCTTTGCCTGTCGATAGACTAGATAATGCCTTATTAGTCGAAGTTGCTAGTGGCAAGTTTGTACCTGTTAGCCATCGTATGAAAAACATCTTAATTGATTTGAACGGGAATAAGTTTCACGAGGAATTATTGCCTATCGAACTTAACGGTTTCGACATCGTGTTGGGAATGGATTGGCTTAGCACCAATGATGCGGAAATACTGTGCAAAAAGAAGATCGTAAAAGTAAACCCGCCTGGGAAAGAGTCGTTTATGGTGTATGGGGACAAACGCAGGGTAAATTCTGGAATCATTTCTCTAATGAAAGCCAGAAAATGTTTGACCAAGGGATGTACATCATATTTAGCATTCGTGATCGATTCTAAGAAGGAAAAGAAGGTGATACAGAGCATTCCTGTCGTGTGTGATTATCCGGAAGTATTTCCCAAAGATCTTCCCGGATTACCGCCTGATCGACAAGTAGAATTCCGTATTGACTTGTTACCAGGAACGACACCAATAGCAAAAGCACCTTACCGATTAGCACCGACGAAGATGAAGGAGCTGATGATGCAACTTCAGGAGTTATTGGACAAAGGTTTCATTAGACCTAGTTCATCACCCTGGGGAGCTCCGGTGTTATTCGTGAAAAAGAAAGATGGAAGTATGAGACTGTGTATTGATTACAGAGAGCTGAACAAGGCAACAATAAAGAATAGATATCCGTTGCCAAGGATTGAGGACCTGTTCGATCAACTGCAAGGTTCAAGTTATTTCTCAAAGATCGATCTTAGGTCAGGATATCATCAACTGAAGGTGAGAGATCAGGATATTGAGAAGACTGCGTTCAGAACGAGATATGGACACTACGAGTTCTTGGTTATGTCGTTTGGACTAACTAATGCTCCAGCAGCATTCATGGATCTGATGAACAGGGTTTGTAAACCATTCCTCGATAAATCCGTGATAGTGTTCATAGATGACATTCTCATCTACTCGAAAAGCCAAGAAGAGCATGGTAGACACTTGCGGGAAGTGTTAGAAGTCTTGAAGAAGGAGAAGCTGTATGCTAAATTCTCCAAATGTGATTTTTGGATTCGAGAAGTCCAATTCTTGGGTCACGTGGTCAACCAAGAAGGGATAATGGTCGATCCAGCAAAGATTGAAGCGGTAATGAAGTGGGAACAACCAAAAAGTCCCACGGAGATCCGAAGCTTTTTGGGATTAGCCGGATATTACCGAAGGTTTATCCAAGGATTTTCTTCAATCGCTAGTCCATTAACAGCGTTAACCCACAAAGGAGTTACCTATGCTTGGAGTGATAAGCATAAAGAAGCATTCGAGAAGCTAAAGAAGAAACTATGCGAGGCACCGATACTTTCTCTACCCAATGGAGTTGAAGACTTCGCTGTTTATAGCGATGCGTCTGGTGTTGGGTTGGGTTGTGTTTTGACCCAAAGAGAAAAGGTGATCGCATATGCGTCTCGACAGTTGAAGGAACATGAAAAGAACTACCCGACTCATGACTTGGAGTTGGCGGCGGTAGTTTTCGCTCTAAAAATATGGAGGCATTACCTCTATGGCACGAAGTGCAAACTTTTCACCGATCATAGGAGTCTCCAATATCTCTTTAATCAGAAAGAATTGAACATGAGGCAACGACGCTGGCTAGAATTACTCAAGGACTATGACTGTGAGATACTTTACCACCCCGGTAAAGCAAACGTTGTCGCTGATGCTCTCAGTCGAAAAGTCAACCTTGAAAGAAAAAGGCCAAGAGCGTTGAGAATAGAAGTTGTCTCGACCATTGTGGAAAGTATCAGGGAAGCTCAAGAAGAAGCTTCAGAGAAGAGTAACCGAAAAGAAGAACGTTTGGGAAAAACATTAGTGTTCGGTACAAACAGTCAAGGACTAAAGGTATTCCAAGATCGGATTTGGGTACCTAAGACTGGAGGAATAAGAGATCTTCTGATGGAAGAAGCTCACAAGACCATGTACTCGATTCATCCCGGTAGCACTAAAATGTATAGGGACCTAAAACCCTACTACTGGTGGCCGACGATGAAGCTCGACGTTGCGAAATATGTGGCCGAGTGTGTAACTTGTGCAAGAGTTAAGGCCCAACATCAGAAACCATATGGGAGTTTAGAACCCTTACCTGTACCCATGGGTAAATGGGAAGACATCACCATGGATTTTGTGACTAAACTACCCAGGACGAAGAACGGTAACGACATGATTTGGGTGGTCGTGGATCGTTTCACAAAGAGTGCACACTTCATAGCTGCCAATGAAAGGTGGTCTATGGATAAGCTTGCAAATGCTTACGTAAAGGAAATTGTGAGACTTCACGGTGTTCCTCTAACAATTGTATCGGATCGTGATAGTCGTTTCACGTCAAGGTTTTGGAGAAGTCTACAAGAGGAATTGGGTACGAAGTTATGTCTGAGTACAGCTTACCATCCGCAGACTGATGGTCAGAGTGAAAGAACGATTCAAACGCTTGAAGATATGTTGAGAGCATGTACCCTCGAGTTCCAAGGTAACTGGGATGAACACTTACCTTTGGTAGAATTTTCCTACAACAACAGTTTCCACTCGAGCATCAAGATGGCACCCTATCATGCTTTGTATGGACAAAAGTGTCGTACGCCTTCTTGTTGGCTCGAGGCTGGAGAAAAGCAGTTTATGGGCCCCGAGATAGTCCATGAGACTGCTGAGAAACTGAAGGTGATCAGGGAAAGGATGTTAGCAGCTCAGGATCGTCAGAAGAGCTATGCTGACAAGAAAAGACGACCGATGACCTTCGAAGTTGGGGATTCCGTTTTGCTTAAAGTCTCACCGTGGAAAGGACTTATACGATTCGGGAAACGAGGAAAGCTGAGTCCAAGGTTTATTGGACCGTTCAAAGTTCTTCAGAAGATTGGGAACCAAGCTTACAAGCTGGAATTGCCCGAAGAACTCGATGGTATTCATAACACCTTCCATGTATGTTATCTGAGGAAATTCACGGGAGAAGTTCCCGACATAATTCCGATCTCGGAGTTAAGAATGGATGAGAATAAGAGGCTAATCGAAGAGCCCGAGGCAATTGTTGACCGTAAGATTAAGAAGTTACGACGCAAGATGGTCGACTTAGTGCTAGTCCGATGGAAACATTCGAATGGGCCGAATCTCACTTGGGAAACAGAGGATGACATGATGAGTCGCTATCCGCATCTGTTTGCTGACGCATGATTCCGGGACGGAATCATCCTAAGGGGGAGAGAATTGTAACGCCCGGGTTTCGGGGCTAAGCATTTTTAGACGATGTAATAGTCTAGGTCAACTATTGTAACTCTTTTGATGTAATAAAAATGAAATATTTGAGTATTTTGTGAATTTATGTGCTTATTATTTAATTATAAATGTATAATTAATAAAGAATAAAAATAAGCGTCAAAATTAAAATATAAGATAAGCCCGATATCTTTACATAAAGTTGTAGTGGTCAAAACAAGGATTCCGGAGATATAAAGAACGCCGAAATCCGAGTTATAACGAAGAAGTTATGACCCGACGAAGTTTCACGACGGAACCGGCACGATACCGGGAAGCGTGAATAGTGAATTTATGATAAAGCGAGTTTTTAGCCGACATGACCTAAACGAGAATCGAAGAGCTCTTTAATTGTGGCGTAACAATAAAAAGACAGACGAAAACGGACGTCGGATGAAGAAGTTATGAATTTTTAACGGACCAATCCTGTCCCGGCCTGTTAAAAATATAACTTTTAAAATAAATTCAAAATTAGCCAACGGAGTCTAAACGAAAGTTGCAGATTACGTTCCCGCCTTCGCGTGGATATAAATAACGTCAAAAACGGAGCTCGTATGCAAGAGTTATGATTTTTCTAAGAAGGGAGGTCGATACGCGATATTGGGTGATATGGCACCACCAGAAATTGGACATGTGACACCACCAGAATTTGGACAAGTGGCACCACCAGAAGGCCACCACATGCCCCAACTCACTATAAATAGAAGTGCCGGGTTCTCTCATTTCTTACACCTTTCCTCTTCCACTTTCTCTCTCTAAACTCTCTCACTAAGCTCCCTTGAGCCCCTAAAGTCTAGGTAAACCCCCTAGCACCCGAAGGAAGTCCCGAGGCTCCCGGAGTCCCGAGAAAAGAACCTTTCGGCTCGGAAACGCTGCTCCAGCGAAGTCCAGTTTTGAGAAAAACCCGCTGTAAGTAAGGTACGCCTACGAAATTTTTAATATAACTTTTAAATAATTATAGTAATGTTATTAGGTCCTTAAAATAATTATTTGGGCTATTATTATTTATATATTGGGTGTTATTTAACGCTTGTATAATAATAATAATAGCCAGACTATTAATTAGTCGCGGTTAACGTTAAAACTAAACGCTAGTGATATTAATACTAGGTTTTGATCAAGGAAAAATTGTTTTGAGATAACGGAGTGCTGTTCGAGTACCGAGTCACCACCTAATCAGGTGAGTGCATAGTTACTTTCATCTTACACATAGATATGAAGTATTTTATATTAATTACGTGCTATGTGGGCATATTATCTGAATACTTGCTGCCTATGCTGATGAAAGATTTTTATACATGTTTTAAATAATTTAAACTGTATATGTATTTTATATCTACAAAAATGTTGGGGTAAAACATGGGTAGATGTAATAAGACGATGTGTGATAAAATGATGAGAGGCCTCGATGTTGTTGTTATTGATTCTGTCATCTAGCGGAGTATGGATGACGACCACGGACTCTTCTAGTCAGTCCAGTGGAACGCTAGCAGGCTCGCAACCTGTAGGTGTTTGTGAACGATGTGTTCACCGGTGTACTCCATCCCCCTCATGGTTGCCTTTAGGACATTTATTGCTAAGGAAACCCCTTGGCAGTAGTGTCCATCCCGATATTGATCCTTAGTCTAGGTCCCTTATGATAGGTGTTTTAGGGACGTAATGTGAGGATAACGGGAACGGGTAATCGGGTTATTGTTGATTGATGAAATTAATAAACTTATTTATTGTGGGTTGAAAACCCTATGTGCTCACCAGGCTCCCAAGCCTGACCCACTCAGTTTCGTGTATTACAGGTAGTGGCGCACGAGCATAGATTTGATGTTTGGGATGAGAGATTATGAATAAATGTAGTAAGGCTATATTGTACTGTTTATGCTTTTGATCTGTATCGAACATGACATCCCGATGTTTTTAATGAAATACATTTCTACGGAAATGCTTTGATAAGTCTTTATCATAATTTTATTTTGGGAACAAATTCCGCAACACTTTTATTTAAAATGTTACTTTGATTTTTAAACAAAGCATAAACAAAATCGGTCTTTTCTGGCCGTGAAAATGGGGATGTCACATATTAAGTATTGTTTTAAGTTTAATTAATAGTTTTAATGCGGGTCCCGACCAACCCCAAAATTAGGGTTTATTAACATTAGGGTTTTCTAAACCCTAATTAGGGTTTCCAACCCAAATATGTGCCAACTAGGTTCTAGGTTAGGCTTTTAGGTTAATTTGTGTTTAATAAGCTGGGCACCACCCACTACCGCCCTAGGCGGTGTTGGTCAGCGGTGGTTCACAGCGGCAGCCACCACCTAACGGTGGTGGTGGTTATGATTTTAGGCCATAACAATAACAAAAGCATTCCAAACATCAGCCCAACCACACACACATATGTAAAAAGCCACCCAAGGTGGCGGCTGGTGGCGGAAGAATGGCGGCAAGAGGTGGCAGCCACCACCTCACGGTGGTGGTGGTGGGTTTTTCTTCGGTTCTCCGGCTACAATTTGTTCCTACAACCTTATAACATTAAAACACAAACATTCACACATAGTACACACACAGCCACCACACACGGTGGTTGGTGGTGGTAGAAAAGAGTAGCATGGGCGGCGGCCACCATGGTTGGCTGTCATGGTGGTTCTTCAAGTATCACGGCCAACAGGACATCTACGCATGTACTGAAACACGCTCACAACCACTCTTTCACGGTGGCAGGCGGCAGACGGAGCAATTGGCAGCAACGCACGACAGCCGCTCAGAGCGGCGGCTACGACATCGTCATGATAACAGAAAGAGATAGAGAAGACAGAAGGTGGACGACCCCTACCGAAAACAACAGCAATGACAACCACGAATGTGTTTCTTTTGATCATCCACTGCCACGATGTCCAATGGCAGCCTTCGTCTCCAATGGCAGCAACACATTGACGGTGGAGCTCGGTGGTGCAAGGGAACGACGAGAGGGATGGCGGCGACGGCTGGAGGTTGGAGGGATAAGGGTGGTGGCTGGGATGCGATTTAGGGTTTGGGTTTGGGGGCATGCATCAAATGACGAGGGAAGGCACGAGTTTAAGTCCCATGTTTTCCTTTCAAACTTTAATCTCATTTTGCACTTTTGGTCCCTCATCCATAAATTTTTTTCAATTTAAATCCAAAATTTACCCTTTAGCCCCTCCTCTACAAAATATTTCACATTCCAAGTCCTAACGTTACAATATAGACCCCAAATTCTGGAGTTTATATCATTTAACTCCCATGGCTAACACTGATCAATTATTACAGATTTAAGGCTAAAATAAAATAAAATATAAAATACATCTCGCGGTTTTAAGGCTTATTATATATATATATATATATATATATATATATATATATATATATATATCATTATTATTATTATTATCCTTATTTATTTATTTACTTATTTTATTTTATTTATTTCATTTTTTAAACGGAATGTTACAAGAGACACCGTACCAATCCCATTATGGATCAACTTTGTCTATAAAGGTCAAGAATCAATAAATAATAATTTAATATTTAAATAATCATGTGACCAATGAGTTCCATGGAATGTATTCCAAAGTCCAATCCCTAAGTATTGCACTTATTAAACCAATAAGTGTTTTCCATAAGGACCACAAAAGGTTAAACCATGATGCTATATCCTTTAATAACCAATCCTTAAAGTTCATGAAAAACATTCAAGTCAACTTATCTTAAGTAATATGCACAAGTACGATGCATAAACAAGTTTTTAATCTACATTTCTATTTAGGTGAAAACATTTACACAATAGGCTTCTATGTAATGCATAAACATACCATAATGGTCATATAGCATACATCGATACTTATTATATAATGTTATTCCAAAATATTTAACAAATATAGTGATAGAGACATGTACTCTTGATATTTACTCATCTCAAGGATCTTCCTTACATGATCTATTAATATTTTACAATCTCAATAGTTAACCTACAAGCCATAATAATCCAATATAATACATAAAACATTTACATACAACAATCTTAATTTTTATTATAAAATATGGTACATACAGATATACATTGCTTATTTTAGATTTATATGCTCTACGTGTACATGTGTACACGTCTACACTTATTGCTTATAGTTATATTGTTTAAAAAGACTATTTGAAAAAAATGTACAATGTGTCAATGTTGTGCATAATTGTATGCCCCCAAGTGTACAATAACATCCCCAAAATCACGATAAATATTTTCTGTTTTAAATCAAGTAAAATCATTGTTTTTCGATACCATCCAAATCAAAACCATTCGTTTACAAAACATTGCTATCAAAATAGAAATCATATATAAGAGTGTGCCGCAAATCATTATCATCAAAATCAAGAGGTTGTGCATGATCACGCCTTCGCCTTGTCACGATCATCTGAAGTACCTGAAACAATAATCTAAAACTTTATGCATGAAGCTTAGAGAGTTCCCCGCCCCCTAAGGTACCACTACACAAACGTATAACAACATGAATATTAGGTCCACATCTAACATAATGGATTACCCCTAAGTCAACAACATGAGTCTGGCTTGCCTTTCGGCCCACAGCTCATGTATGGCTTACTCTCGAGCCCACAACATAAGTCTGGATTTCCGACCCACATCTTATGTCTGACTTTCTCCCAGGTTTTGTTGGCTTCCGCACAAAGCATTGTTGCCTCAACCTGACCACACTAAGTCGACATATACAACAGATAAACATATAATTAGCAAACACGTAATCATGCATATCTAAAGATCACTACCGCATAACAACATCCTATCAACTAGGATATAGATCTAACAAATCACTACATCATAGCAACATCCTATATATCAGGATACATAACCTAGTGGGCCGACATTGGTGCCTTCGACCCACAAGTACAATGAGTAATACTCACCTCTCAGTCTGAAAATATAGCTGAACAAAGAACAACTCCACATACCAACTCTACTGGTCACCTGTACAACAAACAGTGACCTTGTCTCAAACTACCATCCAAAATACCCAAAATACCTTTAGGTCATGCTTGGTCAAAACCCTGATCAAAGTCGAAGGTCAAAAAGTCAACCAAGTCAACTCAAGTTGAGTACGCCCCGCATACTCAGCAGGTACGCATGGAGTACTCACAATCCAGATACGAGGCTCCAAAGGAGTACACACAGCGTACTCAGAAGTACGCCCAACGTACTCGACCAAAAGTCACTTCCACATTAAGTGCTTATTTCAAGAAGTAATTTCGTCCAATTGCATATCTAGCCCCCAAATATCATTCCAAATCATAAAGTTTCATTGTTTATGAGTTTACATTTTTATGCTTCCAAATAACTCCATAATGGATAAAGTTTCCTACTTTATCCATTATAATGGTCCAAACACCCAAGATCTAGTCTTTAAGTCTAAAAGGGACCAAAAGTGCATATTTATCAACTTAATCCATTAAGTCCAAGTCTCCAACTTCAGATCTGAATCAAAATGATGTTTAGATGGATAAAGTTTCCAAATTTATCCATAACAAGGTCACAAACTTTCAAGATCTAAACTTTATGCACTAAAATGCCCGGAAGTTCATAATACCCAAAACTGGCTAGATCTAACAAACACATCATCAAGATTGAAGCTTTATACCTTTAAAAGAAAGATCAAGGTGAACAAGGTCTGGATCTACAAGCTCTGATGCAACCAAATCTTCTCCAATGAGTTCCTTCTTCTCCAAGATGCACCATGAACACTCGAAAGCACTTAAAGACACCTTCTTTTGCTCACAAGGATCAAACTAAGGTTATGGTTTCATGGGAGGACGTTCAAGAGGTGGAGGCTGAGAATGAAGAGGGTTTGGGGGAGTTAAGGGGCATAAATAGGGCTCAAAACTCTCAAATTAGGGTTTGGAACTTGATTGCGTTCGCCCAGCGTACTCCTAGTACGCCCAACATACTAGGTTGGAGTTCGCGATCACACTTTCCTAGTACGCCGATCTCACTCCTCGTACGCCTAGCGTACTAGGCTCAATCCTAAACCCTCCTAACTTTGAACGGTTATAACTTCTTCGTTCTAAATTTTATTTCGATGTTATTTATATCCATAGAAAGGTGTTAAAGATCCCTACAATATTATATAAATATCTTGTACTAAAAACTTCTCGAACAAAAATCCATATTTCATGCAAAAACCCGGCCTATGACTTTTTCTCTTTCTACCCTTCGACCCAAAACACATTTCAAGGGTTAAGATCTCGCATCCATCATTACCTCCATCCAAAGGTCTAAACATTACATCCTTAAGGCCCAAAGTCTTTACATAATCGACTCCCGACGCACGAACCTGAAATAAGAAATGACTGGAAACAGGATGTTATAATTCTCCCCTACTTAAACTGGATTTAGTCCTCGAAATCCGTCTTGGTTAGAATCTCTGAAGTTAATTTAAGCTCTCTCTAACCCTTTCAAAATCAATTAACATATACGGAGAAGTCGAGAGATCACTCAGATACCCACAACTTCCAACAAACAACCCAATAACTTGAAAATACTCAACCACAACCATAACTGTAAAACCCAACTTCCAGAGAGAACCACTCAAACCGGGAACTCTCAAAAATATAAGAACAACCCAACTCCATCAATATACTCCCCACGACCGGAACCCATCAGTATAAACTTCAGAAACCATACCCTAAGACTGATGATCATCCCAATGGCGTACCTACCTTTAGTCCCTGTTTAGGAACACCACCAAATCGTGCAGAAAGAATACTTAAAATACAACATTCATGAATTTCAACCAACCCCACATCCGAAAGTTATGCCCAAAAACCTTAAACACACACTTGACTTCCTGAAAAGTCATCAACAACCCACTCCTCCCATGAGCATAATGATGACCTATCTAAGAATTTCATATTGCATCCAAATCCTTTATTAGCTCAGGTGTACCTCCACATGAAAGATCACTCGAGGCGTCTACAACGAACTTTGCGACTCGATATTTCTGAACCAATACCTAACACTGGTAACCAAACTCCTAATAAACAACCTATAAGGAAACGAGGTCCACCATTGTAAACATTCATCAAGAGACTTCCAATGCACAACCAATACATTAACTAAAACAAACTTTTACTGACCACATGATCTAAACCAGCTGGTCCCTGAGTCTCCCGACTCCCAATAATGCACTAACATCCAAAGTACTACTCACGGAAAATAAACAAACATGATCATTGGGCCCACAACCTATGTATGGAATACCCCTACAAGGTCCTCAACATAAGTCTGGATTGCCTTCGAGCCCACATCATGAGTCTAAAATTCCCTTCCCGGCCCTCCGTCAATGTCTGGAATGCTCCCGGTATCCTGGATTTTAAATGACTACCGATCCCAAATATGCCAATAAAACTAACGATCTTGAGACCTAAGAGTCTCAACCAATTGACTACCGGGTCCCGGCCACATGGAGCACACAACCACTGGTCCATGATACATCGTAACACCTTCTAACCACTAAAACGATAAGCTCACGGTACCACACCAATCTTGTCGTCATTCCATCACTCGCCTGAAAAACTCACGACCAGCACCACGGGGCCTAGAGATACACAACCTCAATCCACCGCCTTGTAGGAGCCCAATTAACATCCCTCTCAACGCTAACCGAACACAACACTACTATACTCGTTTACCACACACAATTCCGTTCACAGTACAGGCTACTACCAATGCAAAATTTTAGGTGAAAACATTGACGCACACATCCAAAGAATGAGATAGGCGGTTGCATTGTTGTTCCAATTTAAGGCTACAACAAATTAAAAATCATGCCAATAACTCGAGCTGGGTGTTCTCATGCCACCTTATTTAACCTAAACAAATCCCCAAGGGAAAACACATATACAACCCTAGCTCTACTGCACCCCTTCTTCCTCACCACACTTACCCATCGGGTGTGGTAGTGGTATATCTAACCAAAAAGGCGAACCTTAACCGCTAACAGAATCATCCTCACGAATGGCGAAAGACTAAGATCCCACACCTTTATTGAAACCGAACAGATCCAACCAATACTTGAATGGCTCGATAAAACCTCCAGAGCCATCAAAAATGTTCCCAAAACCCTGGTTGGTCAGTCTAGCTTCCAACCCAGCCGACGCGACATGCCAAAATGGGATTCTGCCTAGATCCAAAGTCATACCTGAAAAACTAACAACGTTATCCCAACTTCCAAAGAACCTCTTCTATGGATGAAGAATGAAAAGTCCAATAGTCAAGGGTGCATTGGCAACCAATCCATTGGTCTAATACACTACTGAATAGAACCCATGAGGGACTAAACATGACAACTATGAAACTGTCACACCCCAAAACTAGAACGGCGGAAACGTTCGGGGGTGGAGGACGTCATGTACAGTATCACAACAATGCATAGTAGTAAATAAGCAACAACATCATCCATTGCATTAATAATATAATTTAATACAAGTGTGTTCTGTAAAGTTTAATAGACACCAAAAAGTAAATCAAAATATGAGATGAGTCTTGAATGTGCTCCATCTTCTCAAAAGCCTGACATCGGTACCTGTCTACTGATGACCTGAGAATACAAGTTATTTTGAAAGAGTTTATCAGCTTTAAAGCTGGTGAGTTCATAAGTATTTTAGTGTCATTGTTTGTATGAAAGTGTTTTTATGCACTTGATGTATAAGTTTGTAAATGTTTGTATCTCCTAGAAAATCCTATATTTTCTACTAAACGTAGCCTTCTACCAAGGCATCAAATGAAATGTATGTTTGTTTCTTGTAAAAGTGTGTATTTTCCTAAATATGACTATCATTAACCAAAAATATAGCTTTTACATTACCGTTCATTGTGTGAAGGTCACAAAGTGAATGCAATAGGGAAATAGTAAAGTACTGTAGTGTTGTATTAAGTAACTACTGCTGTACTAATTACCTTAAACCAATTGTTATTTAAAGTAACATGTGATATGCCTGTACCATACTACCGACTAAAAACACGACGATGAAAGACGTCGGAAGAAATGACATTTGGCACCCGTAGACTTGGAAGTCCCACTGTAGCGAGCAGCAAGGTGTAGGATAGTCAATCCAGTATAGATCTATACACAAATTCAACGCTCTCCTTCTAGGAGACTCTGGATACAAAACGAGCCATGAAAGGTGATGCCATGCCCCGTTACGTGGCTCACATAACTGTTGTAATGTTCTTGTATATGTATTGTATGTACTAGATGTATTGTATGTTCTCTCTCTGTCTAGTATGTATGTATGTTCTCTCTGTTTCTCATAATAGTATGTTCTCTTGTATAATGTATAGTATGTACTAGCTGTATTGTATGTTCTCTCTCTGTCTAGTATGTTATGTTTGCTTCTCATCACTACATGTTATGTTTGTTTCTCATCACTATATGTTATGTTTGTTTCTCATCACTATATGTTATGACTCATGTATGAACTGACTCATTGTATGTTTCATTGTTCTAGTAATAGTATTTGTAAATTCCTAAACTATACCTATTATAGTTTACTAGCAATGTTGTTTGTATAAATGAACATGTTTGTATACCTTTGCTACCCAAAGGTATGGAACTGAAAGAAGTAACTTTTATATCTATATACATATACATAATATATAACTAGAATTCAAACGACCTTTGGACAAATAACCGATACCCTAAGTCCACAACCAAACAAGGAACAAGAAGTAAGGCGAGCTATCAGTCCTAAGTCCTTTCAATCCTACTTATATAACTATACCTATATAGATACACATTTGACAAAGTATAAGTTTAAAAGAGTTTGAATAGAAAGTATTTAACATGTAAAAGAGTTTGCAAAAACAGTTTGAAGTAGTTTGATTGATAACATGGTTTGAAAAGTAAGAAATCCACTTGTTTGGTAGTTATTTATATAATAACTATAATAGTTCAACTTGTATTCCCCCCATAAAAGCATTTAAAATCATTTAAAAAGGTTGATTAAGGGGTATGAACTCACCTGTAGTGAGTGGTTTGGAAGAACGGATGGTATAGGATGCTAAGTGTCAAGTGAAGACTTGAGCACACACACAGATCCTATTTAACATATAACGACACATATATGTATCCAATTAGTCATTTAACAACTAAGTAACCAAGTTAAGACACCCTAGGACATGGAAAACACTTTGATTCAAGTGCTAGAAGTACTAAGGGTTGCATCTAAGGGTTGTAAAGCCACTTAAGGGAGTTTTCGGTCGAAGTGGTATGTTTCTTGGAGTTTTCGGTTCTTGTGGTTTTCGGTCCATATGGTTTTCGGTCCAAAGAGGTTTTCGGTCCAAATGGTTGGCCGAAAACTCATGATGTTTGATGCATAAGGTGATTTCCATGGGCTTTCAACAATCAATGAAGTGTTCTAGACTCAATACTAAGTATTAGGAAAGGCTTAAAGTCATATTGCACCCTTCATAAGGGTTTTCGGTCTAAGGAGATGCACTAGATCGAAAACACCTTTTGTTCTTGGATAAATGATGATTTCAAGGCCCTAAATCAAGAGTTTCAACTAGATAACAAGTATAGGGAAGTAATACTTACGATTTAGAGGCTAATAGAGTTGATTTTGGACCAAAACACTAGTGTGTGTTCTTGGTGTTCTTGAAGATCTAACCCGAAAGAGATGATTTTATGGATAAAATCAAAGGGTTGTACTAGATAAAGCTTTGTAACAACAAATCAAATGGAAAGAATTCTTACAATTTTGAAGATCAAATTGAAGAACTCGATGATACTTGAGAGAGAATGGATGTTTCTAGCTTTGAAAAGGAAAGAATGATCCAAATGATCATGAAATATACATGTAGGATGGGGTTTTCGGTCACCTTGACCGAAAACTCTAAGTTCTTGACCGAAAACTCCTTTTTAAGGAGGTTTTCGGTTTGCTTCATGACTAGAACTTCAACCAATTCATCCTAACACTGATTCCTTTGATGTACTAAGTTTAGAATACTCGAATAGACTCCAAATAGGGCTAAAAGTTAACAAACAAGACTAACTCTGATAAATTTGAATGTTTATACAAGCTAGAAATTTCAGATTGTCACATCATCCCCCCGTTAGAAGGAATTTCGTCCAGAAATTAGAGTTTAAGCAAATAAGTAGTTACAAATAACTAAGTAAAAAGACGAGGATATTTCAGTTTCATCTGATCCGCTCGTTCCCAAGTGAATTCAGGTCCTCGCTTGGCGTTCCAGCGAACCTTCACTATAGGGATACGGCTTTGCTTTTTTGCTTGACCTCTCGGTCAATGATCTGTACAGGTTCTTCCATGAAGTTGAGGCTCTCGTTGATCTCGATTTCGTCGAGTGGGATTACAAGAGTCTCGTCGGACAGACACTTTTTCAAGTTCGAGACGTGGAAAGTAGAATGTACGTTACTGAGTTCGTGTGGTAAGTTGAGTTTGTAAGCTACCGGGCCAATTCTAGCGAGAATCTCGAAAGGCCCTATGTATCTTGGATTTAGCTTTCCACGCTTTCCGAAGCGTATCAAGCCTTTCCAGGGTGAGACCTTCAATAGAACACGGTCGCCCACCTGGAATTCCAACGGTTTCCTTCGTTTATCTGCGTAGCTTTTCTGTCAGTCTCTAGAGGCTTTCAATCGTTCGCGAATCTGAACGATATTCTCTGTGACAACCCGAAATTTACTCCGTCACTGTAACCCGTTTCCGTTAATAAAAGTTAGTTCTATTAAAATTTTCCGTTAACTTTGTTTATTAAAATAATTCATTTTGAGTTATTAAAATAAATAATATATAATGACGGAATAAAAACAACTAAGTCGGGTTACGGTTAGTTTAACCGGTAAAAACATTTAGCTCCGTTTAAACGACAGTGTATGGTGGGTCCCCACTAGGCAGCCATATATAAAGGAGGAGTGTCCATCTTTAGAGCCTTTTCCCACCTTGGAGCTTTCTCTCTCTACTTTCTCTCTCTAAAATCGGGTTTGGCCAAAAGATCACCTCATTCAAGCTCAAAAATCAAAGGTAATCTTCCTAACTTGTTGTTTAACTTAGTATTCATGCCATCTCAAGTTTGAATCATCCAAATGCCTTAACATGCATGTGTTTACGGTTTGGGGAGCCTCCCAAAACCGTGAACTCCCAAAAACGGGTTTAGAAGCCCCAAAAACACTTCCAAACCTTCTCTAATGCTTAGATATAGCTTAGATACTTGCATGCATGGACAAAGGAACCCAAGATCGTGACTTTTTGGCCATAAACTTGAGTTTACGGTTCTTGAACATTCAAAAACCGTAAACCCAAAAACCGTAAACACCTCAAATGGTGTTTTGATGCCCCTAAACCTTTCCTTAGCTTGTTTGATGAACTAGAAACTAGTGTAAATGAGCTTAGGACCTTGAAACATGAAATGGTTGAAGTGGTCAAGGGTTTACGGCCGTAAACCCTAGAGTTTACGACCGTAAACTCCTAGAGTTTACGACCGTAAACTCCCAAGGAGTGGTCCAAGGACCGTAAACTCCAAGGGAGTACCCAATTGAACCCTAATCACTTCCCAAGCCTTCGAATTGATCCTAGAAGCCTTCCTTGTGATGCATGAGACCTTTAGACACACAAACTCACCATTTCCATGAGTTTACGGCCGTAAACTCATGGGGGAAATGGTCTTCCAACCGTAAACACACTTAAGTGTGGCCAAGTGAAGTGTAAACTCCATAGTGAGGCCATACACTCCTTAGATGCCACCTTTAGCACTCCTAACACTTGAAACAAAGTGTTTTCATACATTAAATTACCTTTACTCACTTGATTAGTGATTACACAACTAATTAGATACTTTATACATCACTACATGTTACATACGATCCGTGTGTGTGTTGAAGTCCTCACTTGACACCTAGCATCCTACCCGGCGTTTCCATCCACTTCACTCACTGCAGGTGAGTTCATACCCCTAAATGAACCTTTTTAAATGTTTTTAACTGTTTTATGGGGGGGGGAATACAAGTTGAACCAACTAAGTTATAGAACAATCGCATGTGAATTATAACTTGCAACCAAAAGGATTTTCTACACTATTAACTGCTTTTACCACCAAAAAGGGATTTTCTATATTTTCAACTACATTGCCAATTAAACTGTTTTCAAACGCTTACCAAATTCGTTTTCATGTTAAATCACTATAAAACTATTTTCCAAAATTCGTTTAAACAGATTTTTATTCTCAAACCATATCTACACCAATATATTTATATAAGTAAGACTTGAAGGACTTAGGACTAATAACTCATCTTACTTCCTGTTCTTGTTTGATTGTGGGCTTAGGGTATTTTGTTATTAGTCCGACTCTCGTTGAATTCTTAGTTATATATCCTATATATTTGTGTCAGATATAAAAGTTTTCATATCAGTTCAATGCCTTTGGATATCAAAGACATGCAACCAACAATACTATTTAACTATAATAGGTATAGTTAAGGGATACTACTCAATGCTACTATTGCCATGACAACTACCAGAGTCAGTTCAGTTGTGAGTCAATATATACTATATACTATACAAGAGAACACTACATACTATACAAGAGAACACTATATACTATACAAGGAGAACATTATGTACTATACAAAGAGAACACTACATACTATACAAGAGAACTTACTAAAACAGAATGTGACATACTATTTCTCGATACGACACATCTTTGTGCTATCACCGCGTAACCAGAGTCTCCTGGAGGGAGAGCGGGCATTATGTGTATAGATCTATACGGGACAGACACTCCCACATCCCGACTGCTAGCTACAGTCCGAGCCGTCTAGGCCCAGGGGTGACAAAATGTCACATCTACATATGACTCGGAGGGTCAAAGGGATTCGATCGTCAATCAGCATGGTTACGTACGAGTTCACATTCAAACCTTTAATTAATACTTTAAAAATTAAAGGCAACAGACTCCCTGAGGAGTATTGTACATTTAATACTACCTGGAGCCTGCATTTCATTACATATGGCCGACAGTGATACTGTTGGGGTAAAACATTTTTCTCATTACTATAAAGTCAAACTATATTTTCAAACTAATAAATACTGGGAAAACTTGTACATTATCAAAGGAACAAACAAACCATCGGGTCTTGGTGAAGACTACTTTTTCTGGAAAACATAGGGTTTTCTAGGGCTCATACTATTTTCGAACACCGAAACTTTCTTTTACAAATGTATAACTATGAATATTTGTATACAGGAAATGACACTAAATACTTATGAACTCACCAGCTTTATGCTGATATACGTTTTCAAAATAACTTGTATTCTCAGGTCATCAGTAGACAGGTACGGATGCAGCTTTTGAGAAGACGGAGCACACATAAGACTCCACTTTATTTTGATTGTATTTTTGGTGTCTAACATTTGTACCGAACACGTTTGTATTACAATTATTATCTTAATGCAATGGATGTTGTTGCTTGTCTTTACTATTATGCTTTGTTATGATACTGCACATGACGTCCTCCACCCCAAAACGTATTCCGCCGTTCTCGGTTTTGGGGTGTGACAGATTGGTATCAGAGCACTGTTTATAGTGAATCAAGTATATCAACCCATAAAAGATATACAAACTATAAACACATCGGGACTAAAACACTCTGAACAAGAATATATACTTTTAAATAATAAAATATTTGACTAAGTATATATATACATTCATTCATACAAAGGGTCAGTATCATACTAGAACAGAACAAAAGTATTAAGATTGTTGAACAGCACAGTTAGGCTTAGAGACATATGGCCAAAACTAAGCGGATGTAGCCTGATCAACTACATATTCCTAGGAGTGGCTAGCATGTGCCTAAGAATGGTTGTGGTGTTGCAACAAGTCTAAAACTTACCAATACTGCTACAAGAACATCAGAACAAGAATACTATAGGAGTATTCTGCATTCTAGTTACAACATATGTGAGAACTAAAAGGGTCGTTACTAGTAGGGCAATAGTTGCTAAGTGGATACACCACGGTTACATGTGACTAAGGCGTTATAGACTTAGAATCTGTGACCTTTGCTTCATTTCCTGTTCTTGTTTGATTGTGGGCTTGGAGTTAGGGTCACTTATTCGAAGGTCTATTCTGCTTCGATTACATGTAATTGGTATGCACTATGCAAATATTGGGTCGACTAATAACGATCATCTTATAAGTATCCTAGATTAGCACGCCTATCAACTTTTCTTTCCCTATTCTCGCGTAGATGGCGTAACCGCATCCCGAGCGGAAGTCATGGAACTCCGAGCACGTCAGAGGACGCACGAGCGACATCTTCAGGGAGTTGTGCGCCAACTGGCTGATCTTAGGGTTTGCCCCAAAGGATCCCCGTCGCCAGTAAAAGATGCCAACTCATCCCTCTCTTTTGATTAAGGAATAGCCTTCTTTCTATAGTCAATAGAGTACATGCCTGTAAACATTCCTAACTTTGGAAGTACTCTAGTTAGACTACTAAACTGCCAACATTTTCCATGATGGTTTGATGTAAGACCTCCTGCTAGGTCATTTTCTTTCTCAAACTCATTATACATCAGTAATACCAGTAATATTGGCAGTATCTAATCGATGGGGAAGTTGTACTTTTGGGTGTCCCTAACCTAGCAGTACATTTCCCTTGGTTTGTTAGACTATAGAGAATTAGTCCAAGAAACACCCTTATCATGTTTACAAATCGATTCTTACTATTGTCATCGTTTTCTTAACCTTTCAGTACAGGATGCCGCCTCGCAAGCGTCCAACCAGGAGAACTCCCGCAACTCAAGCTCCACCACCACCACCTACACCGCCGGTTCCTCTGCAGTTCGACCCAGTGTTGTTCCAAACAGCCGTGACTGCAGCCGTGACCGCCGCTCTGGCGCAAGTCAATTCTGGTGGTGCCAGTGGAGGTGGACTGGGCACTAACTCTAGCCAGGGTGAAACCCACCCCCGTGCTCGGGAATGCACCTACAAAGATTTCATCAGTTGCAAGCCTACCTACTTCAACGGGACCGGGGGAATCCTCGCCCTAACCCAATGGTTCGAAAGAACCGAAGCAGTATTCGAAATGTGCTCCTGCCCCGAAGGGAGCAAGATAAAGTTTGCTACTTGTACCCTTACCCAAAGGGCCCTAACATGGTGGAATGGCCATGTCAAAGCCCTCTCCCTTGTAGCAGCTAACGCCATGGGTTGGAATACACTGAAAGACCTAATGATGACAGAGTACTGCCCAAAGGGGGAAATTCAGAAATTGGAGGAGGAACTCTGGAATCTCAAAATGCAGGGTTCCGATATAGTAGCTTACACCACCCGGTACTGCGAGCTGGTAGCCCTATGCCCTAACATGATCCCCTCGGAAGCCAAGAAGATTGAGCGATACATCGGGGGCCTAGTGCCTCCGTATCATGGGAACGTTCTATCATCAAGACCGACGACCTTTGAAAGTGCCAAGGAGTTGGCCCAAATGCTTATCGATCATGAAGTTCCCCGTGCTCCATCAACAACTACAACCATCACTACTGCTCCAACTCACGCCTCCGACAACAAGAGAAAACGGGGAGATCAAAAGAAGGGTAGATCAGTCAAATCCTCTTCCAGTAACCAGCAAATGGTGGCTGTCCATGCTGCCACCACTCCTACTGCCCCTGTGCCCGCTAAAACATATGCGGGGAATCTACCCAAGTGCGATAAGTGCGCCTTCCATCATAACGGCCCATGCCGTGAAATGCACTGCACCAATTGCGACCGGAAGGGCCACACCATCCGGTTCTGCAAAGCACCTCCCAAACCCATTTCCCAAATTCCCAGTTCGGGAGCGAGCCAGGCCTGCTATGGCTGTGGCGAAGTCGGACATTTCAAAAGAAATTGTCCAAAATCTGGCAACGCGGGAGGAGTAGGTAGACTACTTGCTATTGGCCATAATGAGGCTGTAGCAGACCCCACCGTAGTCACGGGTACGTTCCTTCTTGATAACTCTTATGCTTGTATCCTATTCGATAGTGGGGCAGAAAGAAGTTTCGTAAATCAAAACTTTAAACACTTACTCAAACAATCACCGCAATCACTGAAAGAAACCTTCGTCGTAGAAATGGCTAACGGCAAGACGGAAAGTTCTAACGAAATCTACATAGGTTGTACCCTCACGCTAGATAATCATTCGTTTCCTATCGATCTCATACCAGTAGCGATCAAGAGCTTTGATGTCATCATAGGCATGGACTGGTTGAGTCTCCACCGTACCGACATCCTGTGTTTCGACAAAGCCATCCGTTTGAATTTGCCCAACAATGAAACATTGATGATCTACGGAGACAAACCCAGTACGAGCCTTCGCATCATCACGAGCATTCAAGCTCAGAAATACTTGCGCAAGGAATATCGCGCATTCCTTGCACACGTTGTCGACACGAGCCGGAAAACGAAAGAACTCAAAGATTTCCCCGTCGTGTGCGACTTCCCTGACATCTTTCCAGAGGAACTTCCAGGTTTACCTCCCAAACGACAAGTCGAGTTCCAAATCGACTTAATTCCAGGAGCTACCCCCGTAGCTAAATCGCCCTATCGTCTAGCGCCTGCTGAGATGCAAGAACTATCCGGCCAACTTAACGAACTGCTCAACAAGGGCTTTATAAGACCAAGTTTCTCACCCTGGGGAGCACCAGTCTTGTTCGTGAAGAAGAAAGACGGATCGTTCCGCATGTGCATCGACTATAGAGAACGCAACAAGCTGACAATCAAGAACCGTTATCCCCTTCCTCGTATAGACGATTTATTTGATCAACTGCAAGGGGCGAGTTACTTTTCCAAAATTGATCTAAGGTCCGGGTATCACCAGTTGCGAGTGCTCGAGGAGGATGTTCCGAAGACAGCCTTCCAGACTCGATACGGGCACTACGAGTTCGTAGTGATGCCGTTCGGACTGACCAATGCGCCCGCAGTCTTCATGGACTTGATGAATAGAGTATGCCGTCCTTACTTGGATCAGTTTGTCATCGTCTTCATTGATGATATACTTATCTACTCTAGAAGTGAGGAAGAGCATAGCGATCATCTGCGACAGGTCCTGGAAACTCTACGATCGGAGAAGCTTTACGCAAAGTTCTCAAAGTGCGAATTTTGGATCCGAAGAGTCGAATTCTTAGGACACGTGATTAGCAAAGAAGGAATCCACGTGGACCCATCCAAGATTAAAGCTATTGAGAACTGGTCAGCACCGAAGACGCCTACAGAAATTCGCCAATTTCTAGGCCTCGCTGGCTACTACCGAAGATTCATTCAGAATTTCTCTCGGATTGCGAAGCCTCTTACGACATTGATCCAGAAAGTCGTGGCCTTTGACTGGGAAGAAAAACAAGAGAAGGCATTCCGAACCCTGAAGCGAGCCTTGTGCACCGCGCCGATACTGTCCCTCCCCGAAGGGACAGAAGACTTCGTAGTATTTTGCGATGCATCCAACCAGGGGCTCGGCTGTGTTCTGATGCAACGAGGTAAGGTCATCGCCTACGCCTCAAGACAGCTGAAGACACACGAAGTCAACTACACCACGCACGACCTCGAGCTAGGAGCGGTCGTGTTTGCCCTAAAGATATGGAGACACTATCTGTATGGTACAAAGAGCACCATCTATACCGACCACAAAAGCCTCCAGCACATCTTCAACCAGAAGGAGCTGAACATGAGACAACGACGGTGGGTCGAGCTACTCAATGACTACGAATATGAAATTCGTTACCACCCGGGTAAAGCCAATTTAGTAGCAGACGCCCTAAGTCGGAAGGAATATTCTGGGCGAAGAGTCAAGTCCCTAACCATGACTATCCATTCGCATCTACCCGCACAAATTAAGGGAGCACAGCTTGAAGCTTTGAAACCGGAAAATGTGGCGGGAGAGTCCCTGCGAGGAATGGATAAAAATCTGGTAGTCAAGGATGACGGAGCTTACTACCTCATGGACCGGATCTGGACACCGCGACACGGTGGCTTCAGAGACTTGGTCATGAAAGAAGCGCACAACACTCGATATTCCATTCACCCAGGTTCAGATAAGATGTACCTGGATCTCAAGAAATTGTACTGGTGGCCTAACATGAAAGCGGAAATTGCTACCTTCGTGAATAAGTGCCTTACTTGCGCTAAGGTCAAGGTCGAATACCAGAAACCCTCGGGTCTTCTCCAACAGCCAGTGATACCTGAATGGAAGTGGGAGAGAATTACTATGGATTTCATTACCAAATTGCCCAAATCTCCGAGTGGGTACGACACCATTTGGGTAATTGTCGACCGGCTAACCAAATCCGCCCACTTCCTTCCTATCAAGGAAAATTTCAAAATGGAGAGACTTACGCGAATTTACATTCAAGAGGTAGTTCGACTGCACGGTGTACCTGTGTCCATTATTTCCGATCGGGATAGCAGGTTCACCTCAAGGTTCTGGCAGTCACTACAAAAGGCTCTTGGAACTAAGCTGGATATGAGCACAGCATACCATCCTCAAACCGATGGACAAAGTGAGAGAACTATTCAAACCTTGGAGGATATGCTGCGAGCCTGTGTAATCGACTTTGGTAAGGCGTGGGATACTCACTTACCCCTAGTCGAGTTTTCCTACAACAACAGTTATCACACAAGCATCAAAGCTGCCCCATTCGAAGCCCTATACGGCCGGAAGTGCAGATCCCCTCTGTGCTGGGCCGAGGTAGGCGACACTCAAATAGCTAAGGGACGAGTTCCTGACAGTACTCTCACCGGTCCAGAAATCATCCGCGAAACCACCGAAAAGATCGTACAAATCCGAGCACGACTTAAAGCCTCAAGAGACCGACAGAAAAGCTACGCAGACAAACGGAGGAAACCCTTGGAATTCCAGGTGGGAGACCGAGTCCTCTTGAAAGTCTCACCCTGTAAAGGCTTGATACGCTTCGGAAAGCGCGGAAAGCTGAATCCAAGATACATAGGGCCTTTTGAGATTCTCGCTAGAATCGGCCCCGTAGCTTACAAACTCAATCTACCCCGCGAACTTAGTAATGTGCATCCTACCTTCCACGTCTCGAACTTGAAAAAGTGTCTATCCGAAGAGACTCTCATAATTCCACTCGATGAAATCGAGATCAATGAAAACCTCAACTTCGTGGAAGAACCTGTGGAGATCATGGACCGAGAGGTCAGACGAACGAAGCAAAGCCGCATCCCGATTGTGAAGGTTCGTTGGAACGCCAAGCGAGGACCAGAGTTCACTTGGGAGCGCGAGGATCAAATGAAACTTAACTATCCTCACCTCTTTGCTTAATTGTGTTGTATTTACGTAACTACTTGAATTCTGAATTTCGGGACGAAATTCCCTCTAACGGGGGGATGATGTGACAACCCGAAATTTACTCCGTCACTGTAACCCGTTTCCGTTAATAAAAGTTAGTTCTATTAAAATTTTCCGTTAACTTTATTTATTAAAATAATTCATTTTGAGTTATTAAAATAAATAATATATAATGACGGAATAAAAACAACTAAGTCGGGTTACGGTTAGTTTAACCGGTAAAAACATTTAGCTCCGTTTAAACGACAGTGTATGGTGGGTCCCCACTAGGCAGCCATATATAAAGGAGGAGTGTCCATCTTTAGAGCCTTTTCCCACCTTGGAGCTTTCTCTCTCTACTTTCTCTCTCTAAAATCGGGTTTGGCCAAAAGATCACCTCATTCAAGCTCAAAAATCAAAGGTAATCTTCCTAACTTGTTGTTTAACTTAGTATTCATGCCATCTCAAGTTTGAATCATCCAAATGCATTAACATGCATGTGTTTACGGTTTGGGGAGCCTCCCAAAACCGTGAACTCCCAAAAACGGGTTTAGAAGCCCCAAAAACACTTCCAAACCTTCTCTAATGCTTAGATATAGCTTAGATACTTGCATGCATGGACAAAGGAACCCAAGATCGTGACTTTTTGGCCATAAACTTCAGTTTACGGTTCTTGAACATTCAAAAACCGTAAACCCAAAAACCGTAAACACCTCAAATGGTGTTTTGATGCCCCTAAACCCTTCCTTAGCTTGTTTGATGAACTAGAAACTAGTGTAAATGAGCTTAGGACCTTGAAACATGAAATGGTTGAAGTGGTCAAGGGTTTACAGCCGTAAACCCTAGAGTTTACGACCGTAAACTCCTAGAGTTTACGACCGTAAACTCCCAAGGAGTGGTCCAAGGACCGTAAAATCCAAGGGAGTACCCAATTGAACCCTAATCACTTCCCAAGCCTTCGAATTGAACCTAGAAGCCTTCCTTGTGATGCATGAGACCTTTAGACACACAAACTCACCATTTCCATGAGTTTACGGCCGTAAACTCATGGGGGAAATGGTCTTCCAACCGTAAACACACTTAAGTGTGGCCAAGTGAAGTGTAAACTCCATAGTGAGGCCATACACTCCTTAGATGCCACCTTTAGCACTCCTAACACTTGAAACAAAGTGTTTTCATACATTAAAGTACCTTTACTCACTTGATTAGTGATTACACAACTAATTAGATACTTTATACATCACTACATGTTACATAGGATCCGTGTGTGTGTTCAAGTCCTCACTTGATACCTAGCATCCTACCCGACGTTTCCATCCACTTCACTCACTGCAGGTGAGTTCATACCCCTAAATGAACCTTTTTAAATGTTTTTAACTGTTTTATGGGGGGGAATACAAGTTGAACCAACTAAGTTATAGAACAATCGCATGTGAATTATAACTTGCAACCAAAAGGATTTTCTACACTATTAACTGTTTTTACCACCAAAAAGGGATTTTCTATATTTTCAACTACATTGCCAATTAAACTGTTTTCAAACGCTTACCAAATTCATTTTCGTGTTAAATCACTATAAAACTATTTTCCAAAATTCGTTTAAACAGATTTTTATTCTCAAACCATATCTACACCAATATATTTATATAAGTAAGACTTGAAGGACTTAGGACTAATAACTCACCTTACTTCCTGTTCTTGTTTGATTGTGGGCTTAGGGTATTTTGTTATTAGTCCGACTCTCGTTGAATTCTTAGTTATATATCCTATATATTTGTGTCAGATATAAAAGTTTTCATATCAGTTCAATGCCTTTGGATATCAAAGACATGCAACCAACAATACTATTTAACTATAATAGGTATAGTTAAGGGATACTACTCAATGCTACTATTGCCATGACAACTACCAGAGTCAGTTCAGTTGTGAGTCAATATATACTATATACTATACAAGAGAACACTACATACTATACAAGAGAACACTATATACTATACAAGGAGAACATTATGTACTATACAAAGAGAACACTACATACTATACAAGAGAACTTACTAAAACAGAATGTGACATACTATTTCTCGATACGACACATCTTTGTGCTATCACCACGTAACCAGAGTCTCCTGGAGGGAGAGCGGGCATTATGTGTATAGATCTATACAGGACAGACACTCCCACATCCCGACTGCTAGCTACAGTCCGAGCCGTCTAGGCCCAGGGGTGACAAAATGTCACATCTACATATGACTCGGAGGGTCAAAGGGATTCGATCGTCAATCAGCATGGTTACGTACGAGTTCACATTCAAACCTTTAATTAATACTTTAAAAATTAAAGGCAACAGACTCCCTGAGGAGTATTGTACATTTAATACTACCTGGAGCCTGCATTTCATTACATATGGCCGACAGTGATACTGTTGGGGTAAAACATTTTTCTCATTACTATAAAGTCAAACTATATTTTCAAACTAATAAATACTGGGAAAACTTGTACATTATCAAAGGAACAAACAAACCATCGGGTCTTGGTGAAGACTACTTTTTCTGGAAAACATAGGGTTTTCTAGGGCTCATACTATTTTCGAACACCGAAACTTTCTTTTACAAATGTATAACTATGAATATTTGTATACAGGAAATGACACTAAATACTTATGAACTCACCAGCTTTATCCTGATATACGTTTTCAAAATAACTTGTATTCTCAGGTCATCAGTAGACAGGTACGGATGCAGCTTTTGAGAAGACGGAGCACACATAAGACTCCACTTTATTTTGATTGTATTTTTGGTGTCTAACATTTGTACCGAACACGTTTGTATTACAATTATTATCTTAATCCAATGGATGTTGTTGCTTGTCTTTACTATTATGCTTTGTTATGATACTGCACATGACGTCCTCCACCCCAGAACGTATTCCGCCGTTCTCGGTTTTGGGGTGTGACATTCTCTGTCGTTTCCCGTATGATCTCCGGACCAGTGAGAGTGCTGTCAGGAACTTGTCCTTTTGCTAACTGGGTGTCACCCACCTCAGCCCAGCACAAAGGGGATCTGCACTTTCGGCCATAGAGGGCTTCGAATGGAGCAGCCTTTATGCTCGTGTGATAACTGTTGTTGTAGGAAAATTCGACAAGGGGTAAATGAGTATCCCATGCTTTCCCAAAGTCGATCACACAGGCTCGCAACATATCTTCCAAGGTTTGGATAGTCCTCTCACTTTGTCCGTCGGTCTGTGGATGATAGGCTGTACTCATGTCCAGCCTAGTTCCTAGGGAACTTTGTAGCGACTGCCAGAACCTCGAAGTGAATCTACTTTCTCTGTCCGAGATAATGGATATGGGAACACCGTGCATTCGTACAATCTCCCGTATGTAGGTTCTTGTAAGTTTCTCTATCTTGTCTGTTTCTTTGATAGGCAGGAAGTGTGCGGACTTGGTCAATCTGTTGACGATGACCCATATGGTATCAAGTCCACCCGTTGTTTTGGGCAACTTGGTTATGAAGTCCATAGTGATCCGCTCCCACTTCCATTCCGGTATCTCCGGCTGTTGTAGAAGACCTGAAGGTTTATGGTATTCGACCTTGACCTTGGCGCAAGTAAGGCATTTACTTACGAAGGTAGCAATCTCTGCTTTCATGTTAGGCCACCAGTATAGCTTTTTAAGATCCAGATACATCTTATCTGAAACTGGGTGGACGGACTAACGAGTGTTATGCGCCTCGGTCATGACCAAGTCTCTGAAACCACCGTGTTTCGGTGTCCAGATCCGATCCATGAATAATAAGGCTCCGCCACCTTTGACTTCCAAGTTCTTATCCATACCTCCCAAGGATTCACTCGCCACATTTTCAGGTTTCAAAGCGTCGAGCTGAGCGTCCTTAATTTGCGTGGACAAGTGTGAATGGATAGTCATAGTCAATGATTTGACTCTACGACCAGAGTATTCTTTCCGACTTAGGGCATCAGCTACTACGTTGGCTTTACCCGGATGATAACGAATTTCACATTCGTAATCATTGAGTAGCTCGACCCACCGTCGTTGTCTCATGTTGAGATCCTTCTGGTCGAATATATGTTGTAGGCTTTTGTGGTCTGTAAAGATAGTGCTTTTTGTACCATACTGGTAGTGTCTCCAGATCTTCAGAGCAAACACAACTGCTCCTAGCTCAAGACCGTGAGCGGTTTAGTTGACCTCATGTGTCTTCAGCTATCTCGAGGCATAGGCGATGACCTTACCTCATTGCATCAGAACACAACTGAGCCCTTGATTTGACGCATCGCAATAGACAACGAAGTCTTCTATCCCTTCGGGGAGGGATACTATTGGTGCGGTGCACAAGGCTCGCTTGAGCGTTTGGAACGCTCTCTCCTGTTTCTCTTCCCAGTCAAAGGCCACGCCCTTCTGGGTCAGTGTTGTAAGAGGTTTCGCAATTCGGGAGAAGTTCTGAATGAACCTGAGATAGTAGCCAGCGAGGCCTAGAAATTGATGAATTTTGGTAGGCGTCTTCGGTGCTGACCAGCTCTCAATGGCTTTGATTTTGGAAGGGTCCACGTGTATTCCCTCTTTGCTAACCACGTGCCCTAAGAATTCGACTCTTTGGATCCAAAATTCGCATTTCGAGAACTTCGCATAGAGCTTCTCCGAACGCAGCGTTTCTAAGACTAGTCGCAGATGTTGACTATGCTCCTCCTTACTACGAGAGTAAATAAGTATGTCATCGATGAAGACGACGACGAACTGATCCAAGTAAGGACGACACACCCTATTCATTAAATCCATGAATACTGCGGGCGCGTTGGTTAATCCAAACAGCATCACTACGAATTCGTAGTGCCCATAACGAGTTCGGAAGGCTGTCTTCGGGACATCCTCCCCTGGCACTTGTAGTTGATGATATCCGGATCTTAGATCGATTTTTGAAAAGAAGTTCGCCCCTTGCAGTTGATCAAATAAATCGTCAATACGAGGCAGAGGATAACGATTTTTGACGGTCAGTTTGTTGAACTCCCTGTAGTCGATGCACATACGAAACGATCTGTCTTTCTTCTTGACGAAGAAGACTGGAGCTCCCCAGGATGAGAAGCTTGGTCTTATAACGCCCTTGCTGAGTAGTTCGTTAAGTTGACTGGACAGTTCTTGCATCTCTGCAGGTGCTAGACGATAGGGCGATTTGGCTACTGGGGTAGCCCCTAGAACTAAGTCGATTCTGAACTCGACTTGACGTTGCGGAGGTAATCCTGGGAGTTCTTCTGGAAAGATATCGGGAAAATCGCGTACTGCTGGAATGTTCTTAATGTCTTTCGTTTCTTGGCTCACATCTACAACATGAGCAAGGAATGCGCGACATTCCTTTCGCAAGAATTTCGGGGTTGAATGCTTGAGATGATACGAAGGTTCGTGCCAGGTTTGTCGCCATAGATTAGTAGAGTTTCGCCAGACGGCAGATTAAGGCGAACAACCTTTTCATAACACATGATGTCGGCACGATGTAGACTCAACCAGTCCATGCTGATAATGACGTCAAAACCTTTAATTGAGACCGGCATGAGGTCGATCGAAAATGAATGACTATCTAGAGTTAGGGTACACCCTATGTATATGCAGCTAGTACTCTCTGTCTTTCCATTAGCCATTTCTACAGTGAACGGTTCTTTAAGTGCTCATGATTTTTGCTAAAGTAAATGAGCAAATTTTTGGTTCACGAAACTCCTCTCCGCTCCACTATCAAACAGTATGCATGCATAAGAGTTATCGAGGAGAAACGTACCAGTGACCACTGTGGGGTCGGCAACCGCTTCCTCGTGGCCTATGGCCAGAACCCTTCCCACTCCACCGACATTCCCTGCCTTTGGGCAGTTCCTCTTGTAGTGGCCCACCTCGCCACAACCGTAGCAAGCTTGGCCCACTCCTGCGCCAGGGACTTGGTTGATAGGCCTCGCCGGAGCTTTGCAGAAACAGGCAGTGTGCCCCTTCCTGTTGCAGTTTGAACACTGCATTTCCCGGAAGGCTCCGATGTGGTGGAAGTTGCATTTGTTGCACTTAGGCAAACTTCCAGCGTACTGCTTGACCGGAGCAGCAGCGGCAGGTGCTATCGCAGCATGTACTGCCACGACCTACTGCTTTTTGGCAGCTTTCTTCTTCTTCTTGTCATCCCAGAACTTCCGCTTGGAATCAGCGGCTTTGGAGGGTTCTGAGATGGCTAGGGTTGTTGTTGCTGCTGGAGTACGGACCCCATGGTCAATAAGCCGCTGTGCCAACCGCTTGGCACTATCGAATGTAGTGGGGTTTGAAGCTAAACATTCCCCTGAAATGGAGGCACCAACCCCCAGATGTACCTCTCTATTTTCTTTCCCTCTGTGTGAACCATGTTGGGACAGAGGTCCACCAGCTCGCAGAACCTGGCGGTATAGGTCACGATGTCGGAGCCCTTCATGGTCAGGCTCCAAAGTTCTTGCTCCAGCTTCTGGTTTTCGCCCCTCGGGGCAGTATTCTTCAATCATTAGCTCTCTCAGAGCTTCCCAGCCCATAACATTAGCTGCTATGAGAGATAGTGACTTGACATGGCTATTCCATCATGTCAGGGCTTTTTCATCGAAGGTGCACGCATCAAATTTGACTTTGCTTCCTTCTGGGCATGAGCAGATCTCAAAGATCGACTCCGTCTTTTCGAACCATTGCGAGAGGGCAATGACTCCGCCAGTCCCTTTAAAGGACAGTGGCTTGCAGTTGGTGAAGTCCTTGTAGGAGCACTCTCTCAAGCGCACAGGGGCT
Source organism: Lactuca virosa (assembly GCF_052849685.1). NCBI lineage: Eukaryota > Viridiplantae > Streptophyta > Magnoliopsida > Asterales > Asteraceae > Lactuca > Lactuca virosa. Next base: position 289,461,296 of record NC_136428.1, read on the forward strand.
TCACCGTGAGTAGAATGAACGGGTGTTCCTCCTCCAGTGGAACCGGAAGAATGATATTGAGCCATGGCTGTTGCTACAGCCGCAACTACTGCAACATTTAGAGTTGCCGTATCGATTTGAGGAGTAGGTGGTGTTGCAGTTACTGGAGGATTGCGTCTTGTTGATCGGCGTGGAGGCATCTTGCAACTATAAGTTGACAAATATGACAATATGGGTAAGAATAGAGAAATTGATGAGAGTGACTCGTGGACTAACTCTCCGTAGCCCATCAACACAATTGAATGGTATGATTGAATGTAGATCTAGTACTAACAGATGATAGCATTTGGATAATAATTTCCATGAGATTAGATATCTGTCAATAATACTGGAATTACAGATGTAACAAGTTCGGGAAAAATGACCTAGAAGTAGGCCTTACATCAACCAAGATGGGAAAATTTTGACAGAACTACGACCTAATCAAGACCTAACAGGTCCAAGTTTTAACAAAGATAGGAAATTAGACTAGAGTTTTACATAACTAAGTTATATCCAAAAGAGAAGGTTGGGTAGGCTCTATCTACGACGAGAACCACTCGAATGAGTCCTTGATTCAGACAGACGGTGCTCTATGTCTCGCATGCACCTTTCATACATTGACTGCCTAGCCCGAAGTTCCCTAACTTCAGCTTGGGATGCAGCTAGCTGTTGCTGCAGAGTCCCATTGGTTATCCTAGCCCTTTCCATAGCTACCTCGAGTTGGCGAATGAGGACCGTGTTAACGCCAGAGTTGGCGTCAATTTCCATGACTCGGTCGATAGATGCTCGACCTTGCTCCACATTTCAAGCTATCCTAGGGACCATGATGGGTAGGACTCGATCAGCTGAGCCTCCCACGCTTAGATTGTAAAAGCTTCGGTCTCCATTATACGGTATGGGCTGACGTTGCTGATTACTCCAACGGTTCAAATTTGTTGCCCACAAGGGTGTGGGACCTTGAAATGCTGGTCGAGGGTTAAGGTTCGGGTTTGGGTTTTGAGCTACTGGGGGTAGGTTGTTGACTTCGGGTTCTGAGTCAGAACCATCAGAAAAGCCTTCAGCCTGGTGATCATCCAAAGGGATTGGGTGATCATCTTCTGGCTCTTCTCCCAGCCATCCCGCATTGCCATTGTTGGGATAGTACGGGTCTCCGGGGATATGCAATCCAGCCATGATATCTACGCGAGAAATGGGGTAAAGAAATAATTAATAGACGACCTAATTAGATAATTATAAGATGATCTTTATCAGTTACTTCAATACTTGTTTAGTGCATACCAGTTATATGAAATCAAAACAGGATAGACCTTCGAATAAGCGATCCTAACTCCAAATCCACAACCAAACAAGGAACAGGAAGAAAAGCAAAGATCACAGATTCTAAGTCTATGACATCCTAGTCACATATAACCTTAGCGTATCCACTTAGCAACTATTGACCTACTGATAAAGACCTTTTTAGTTCTCAGATAAGTAATTATAGTAACACAAAATACTCCTATAGTATTTTAAGTTTATGTTCTGTTCTAATGATTTCATTGTAGTATTGTTGGTAAGTTTTTAGACTTGTTGCAACCTCACAACCACCCTTAGGCACATGCTAGTCACTCCTCGGATAATATAGTTGATCAGGCTATATCTTCTCAGGTTTGACCATATGTCCCTAAGTCTAATTGGGTTGCCCAACAATCGTAATACTTTTGTTCTGTCCTAGTGACACCGATTTTAGTATGAATGCAGGTATGTATACTTGGTTAAATATTTTATTATTTAAAAGTATAAACTCTTGGTCAGAGTATTTTAATCCCGTTGTGTTTATAGTTTGTATATCTTTTATGGGTTGATATACTCGATTCACTGTAAACAATGCTCTGATACCAATCTGTCACACCCCAAAACCGGAACGGCGGAAACGTTCAGGGGTGGAGGACGTCATGTACAGTATCACAACAATGCATAGTAGTAAATAAGCAACAACATCATCCATTGCATTAATAATACAATTTAATACAAGTGTGTTCTGTAAAGTTTAATAGATACCAAAAAGTAAATCAAAATATGAGATGAGTCTTGAATGTGCTCCATCTTCTCAAAAGCCTGGCATCGGTACCTGTCTACTGATGACCTGAGAATACAAGTTATTTTGAAAGAGTTTATCAGCTTTAAAGCTGGTGAGTTCATAAGTATTTTAATGTCATTGTTTGTATGAAAGTGTTTGTATGCACTTGATGTATAAGTTTGTAAATGTTTGTAAATGTTTGTATCTCCTAGAAAATCTTATATTTTCTACTAAACGTAGCCTTCTACCAAGGCATCAAATGAAATGTATGTTTGTTTCTTGTAAAAGTGTGTATTTTCCTAAATATGACTATCATTAACCAAAAATATAGCTTTTACATTACCGTTCATTGTGTGAAGATCACAAAGTGAATGCAATGGGGAAATAGTAAAGTACTATAGTGTTGTATTAAGTAACTACTGCTGTACTAATTACCTTAAACCAATTGTTATTTAAAGTAACATGTGATATGCCTGTACCATACTACCGACTAAAAACACGATGATGAAAGACGTCGGAAGAAATGACATTTGGCACCCGTAGACTTGGAAGTCCCACTGTAGCGAGCAGCAAGGTGTAGGATAGTCAATCCAGTATAGATCTATACACAAATTCAACGCTCTCCTTCTAAGAGACTCTGGATACAAAACGAGCCATGAAAGGTGATGCCATGCCCTGTTACGTGGCTCACATAACTGTTGTAATGTTCTTGTATATGTATTGTATGTACTAGCTGTATTGTATGTTCTCTCTCTGTCTAGTATGTATGTATGTTCTCTCTGTTTCTCATAATAGTATGTTCTCTTGTATAATGTATAGTATGTACTAGTTGTATTGTATGTTCTCTCTCTGTCTAGTATGTTATGTTTGTTTCTCATCACTACATGTTATGTTTGTTTCTCATCACTATATGTTATGTTTTTTTCTCATCACTATATGTTATGACTCATGTATGAACTGACTCATTGTATGTTTCATTCTTCTAGTAATAGTATTTGTAAATTCCTAAACTATACCTATTATAGTTTACTAGCAATGTTGTTTGTATAAATGAACATGTTTGTATACCTTTGCTATTTAAAGGTATGGAACTGAAAGAAGTAACTTTTATATCTATATACATATACATAATATATAACTAGGATTCAAATGACCTTCGGACAAATAACCGATACACTAAGTCCACAACCAAACAAGGAACAGGAAGCAAGGCGAGCTATCAGTCCTAAGTCCTTTCAATCCTACTTATATAACTATACCTATATAGATACACATTTGACAAAGTATAAGTTTAAAAGAGTTTGAATAGAAAATATTTAACATGTAAAAGAGTTTGCAAAAATAGTTTGAAGTAGTTTGATTGATAACATAGTTTGAAAAGTAAGAAATCCACTTGGTTGGTAGTTATTAATCACATGTGATTGATATAATAACTATAATAGTTCAACTTGTATTCCCCCCCATAAAAGCATTTAAAATCATTTAAAAAGGTCGATTAAGGGGTATGAACTCACCTGTAGTTAGTGGTTTGGAAAAACGGACGGTATAGGATGCTATGTGTCAAGTGAAGACTTGAGCACACACACGGATCCTATTTAACATATAAGGACACATATATGTATCCAATTAGTCATTTAACAACTAATTAACCAAGTTAAGACACCCTAGGACATGGAAAACACTTTGATTCAAGTGCTAGAAGTACCAAGGGTTGCATCTAAGGGTTGTAAATCCACTTAAGGGTGTTTTCGGTCCAAGTGGTTTGTTTCTTGGAGTTTTCGGTTCTTGTGGTTTTCGGTCCATATGGTTTTCGGTCCATAAGGTTTTCGGTCCAAATGGTTGGCCGAAAACTCATGATGTTTGATTCATAAGGTGATTTCCAAGGGATTTCAACAATCAATGAAGTGTTCTAGACTCAATACTAAATATTAGGAAAGGCTTAAAGTCATATTGCACCCTTCATAAGGGTTTTCGGTCTAAGGAGATGCACTAGACCGAAAACACCTTTTGTTCTTGGATAAATGATGATTTCAAGGCCCTAAATCAAGAGTTTCAACTAGATAACAAGTATAGGGAAGTAATACTTACGATTTAGAGGCTAATAGAGTTGATTTTGGACCAAAACACTAGTGTGTTATCTTGGTGTTCTTGGTGTTCTTGAAGATCTAACCCGAAAGAGATGATTTTATGGATGAAATCAAAGGGTTGTACTAGATAAGGCTTTGTAACAACAAATCAAATGGAAAGAATTCTTACAATTTTGAAGATCAAAGTGAAGAACTCGATGATACTTGAGAGAGAATGGATGTTTCTAGCTTTGAAAAGGAAAGAATGATCCAAATGATCATGAAATATACATGTAGGATGGGGTTTTCGGTCACCTTGACCGAAAACTCTAAGGTCTTGACCGAAAACTCCTTTTTGAGGAGGTTGTCGGTTTGCTTCATGACTAGAACTTCAACCAATTCATCCTAATTCTGATTCCTTTGATGTATTAAGTTTAGAATACTCGAATAGACTCCAAATAGGGCTAAAAGTTAACAAACAAGACTAACTCTGATAAATTTGAATGTTTATACAAGCTAGAAATTTCAGATTGTCACAGAAACTGATTGACCGATTAGAAACTGCCCATCCTAGGCCATATATATCAATTTATACAACAATCAGAAAAAATACCTCAACAATTGATACCCAACGTGAACATCCAAAACGCCTATTAACCTATTCCTCAACGTTTTCGAAAGGAACCATTGGCTATATCGAGTTCATTGTCCAACAGCGACTTGCGGCGAAGACGACTCTTACATTACTGAACACGTATATCTGTTGGTAACTTGCTCTGCACCCATGTCTTGACCAAATCCTGAATCAAAATCTCGAAAACCCGAACCATAGATACCTACAAACCATTCTTCGGATACGTTAAACTGAACATACCGATGTTCCTCCTAGTAAAATGCCTAGTTCTCCCCCACTTAGGGTTCGAACCACCACCATCTGCCGTTGCAACAAACCATATCTCAAACCGACTCAACTAGGTACATAGCATCCTGACCCTTAGAATGTACAAAAACGCCAGATGATCTCCCACATAAAACCCCAAGCAAACCCTAAGAGATTCCAAATCTCATATGGAGACCTCGGGAACTTCCCCAACCAGGACCACATCTAATATCAAGAATACCATGCATATGCACAACAATAAACATGATATTTCATTCATAACACCAACCCCTATCAAGAACAAACTGACTGCTACACTCTTCGTCTGCAAATCCCCAAGAAGCAGACCCTTGGTTTCATCTCAAGGCATCCATACCACGACAATCCTCTTGTTCATTCCCACGATGCCATACTACCGCTAAAAACCGTAACCAACTAGCCCCATGCTGGGTTTACATCCCAACTCTGAACATTACATGCCTGCTCACTCCATCCTCGTGACTCAGAAAACTGGAAGGACATAACCATCGCCATAGATAGTGACATACCAATCTATCTGCCGATCACTCATCCTCCGGCCGAAATCCTCGATCCGATCATGACAACCGCTTCCTTCTTGAGTTCCACGACTCAACTGGCACTACATGAGAAAGGATATCGAGACCTCACAATCATCTAACTCACCTAGGTATGGACCATTCAAACCCATCTGACATGGCCACCCAATCCCAAACAATCACTAAACTCATCCTCATCCTGAACAACCATAACCAAACAATCGTCAAATACGAAAATACTGCCACGAACGATGATATCCAAACATGTTGTCTACCCTCAACCAAATCCTTAGAATCCTTGTGAATTGCCTCGATTCGATTATGGATTTTGTGCTTCTAGTAGTACAAGCCCAATACTACCATCCACACCTATCCATACTTTCCTCAAGATTCATCCTGAGTCCTCTAAGTTACGTTCTCATAATAGTACTCCCAATGCCTTCTAAACAACGAAGCAACCGTACTAAGCACTTCCGAGTCTCTCCTAGGATTCTCCACCTCCCCTGCCATCAACTTCTTAAGAACCCCTATTAATGATAGCTAACCACTTCATGAATATAATTACATGCAACAAAACTTAAATAATATTTCGACTAAAAGACTTAACCCTACAACGGTTAGAATCAAACGAGAGTTGTGCAACAGGATCAAGTCCTTCACTATAAGATCATTTAAACTTTGTAGCATGTAATTTAACATATTCATTTGATAGTTAATTCACATCAATATGAGTCCTATAAATCACAAAGCAAGCAACATTTGAGCAGTGGAGTTGACTGGCTCTAAGACACAATAAAATCAGGCAGATCCTCATACAAGATTCCCAACCTCTAGCCCCAAGCATCTAGGATGCACATTCATCCTGTATCTACTCCCTCAAGAGTGGCTAATCATCCCTCATGCTGACCCGCTATGAACTGCACCCACTCATGAAACTTCCACCAACCCTGCAGCCACTCGTGCGTGCTAATCATACATAACGTTGGATCCCATAGACAGTCGAATAATTGACTCTACCCTTAGCCCTTTATCAGACAAGAACATGAAATAAAGCTAAATCAAACTTTCTCAGGCTATAGAATCTTTGTTATGTACAACTATGATGCATATACTAAGCAAGTACAGTAATGATGTCATTTTCATCTAGCATTCATGAAATCCTCCTAGGCTATCCGGCATCATACGTCAGTCAATTCTATCATGCAATTCCTGAAGATCCATAGCCTACTACTGGCCTACAGTTCTATAATATCATAACAGTCAACAGCGTGATAACTTGGGGTATACTTTCTTGCTCCGGATGATCGTACACATCTCATCCTTCCTGGGTTACTTTTGAAAAGAATTTAAATTTAATTTGAAAATAATTTGAGAATAATTTGAAACTTTCACAAATCCTTAGTTTAAGTCTGGATTTACACGAATGTCCATCCAATTCACTCAAACCAGGGCTCTGATACCAATTTGTAACATCCCCAAAATCACGATAAATTTTTTCATTTTTAAACCAAGTAAAATCATTGTTTTCAGATACCATCTAAATCAAAACCATTCGTTTACAAAACATTATTCTCAAAATAGAAATCATATACCAGAGTGTGCTCCAAATCAGTATCATGAAAACCAAGAGGTTGTGCATAATCACGCCTTCGCCTTGTCACGATCATCTGAAGTACATGAAACAATAATCTAAAACTTTATGCATGAAGCTTAGAAAGTTCCCCGCCCCCCCCCCCTAAGGTACCACCACACAAACGTATAACAACATGCATATTAGGTCCACATCTAACAGAATGGATTACCCCTAAGTCAAAAACATGAGTCTGGCTTGCCTTTCGGCCCACAGCTCATGTATGGCTTACTCCCGAGCCTACAACATAAGTCTGGCTTGCCTTTCGAACCTAGATTTTATGTCTAGCTTGCTCTTGAGCCCATAAAATAAGTCTGGATTGCCTTTCCGGCCCACATATTATGTCTGGCTTGCTCCCAGGTTTGTTGGATTCCGCAAAAAGCAGTGTTGCCTCAACCCAACCACACTAAGTCGACATATATAACATATAAACATATAATCAACAAACATGTAATCATGCAGATCTATAGATCACTACCGCATAACAACATCCTATAAACCAGGATACAAATTTTTATAGATCACTACATCATAGCAAAATCCTATATACCATGATACATAACCTAGTGGGCCGACGTTGGTGCCTTCGAACCACAAGTATAGTGAGTAATACTCAACCCTTAGTATTAAAAGATAGTTAGACACAACACAGCTCTGCATACCAACTCTACTGGCTACGTGTACAACAAATAGTGACCTTGTCACAAACTACTATCCAACATACCCAAAATAATCTTAGGCCATACTTGGTCAAAACCCTGATCAAAGTCAAAGGTCAAAAATTCAACCAAGTCAACTCAAGCTGAGTACACCCTGTGTACTCAACATGTACGCATGGCATACTCACAATATGAATATATGGCTCCAAGGGAGTACGCACAATGTACTCAGAAGTACGCCCATCTTACTCAGCCAAAAGTCACTTCCCCATCGAGTGCTTATTTCATGAAGTCCTTTCGTCCAATTCCAGATCTAGGCCCTAAATTGATGGGTTTTGAGCACTCTAACAACCTTAAGGTGCACATACAAGCCTACATGATTTGGATCTATGTTTTATCTAATTATACATGCAATTTGATTTTCCAAAGCATTATCCTAACTAGCATGCAAAACATGGGTACTTGTATAACAAAACTAGTTAGATGACATACCTTTTCTTGTAGCTTTTTTCCTTGGACCTTTAAGAGCCTAGCACCCCAAATGTGGTGCCTCAAATTCTTCACACACCACCACCAACAATGGAGGACTTGAGAGAGGATTACTTGCACTCAAAATTCGGCTATGTTCTTCCAAAGATCACTAGTAGCCGATTTCATTTGCTAAAGAGGGTCTTATATAGTGTGGCAAGGATTAGGGTTACATCCATGTAAACCCTAATGTGGATGACCTTTCATCTTACTTAGGCTCCATGGGTTAAACCTCCACGGACTATCCATGGACTACCATGTTGGTTTAGCCCACCCTAAATAACCATAGGCCCACACTATAAGAATCATTGATTTACCAAATCAACCCGTTACATTTAATTAGTCTCTTTTGATCACTAAATGAATTTCAAATTAATTCTTGATTAATACTAATTAAATAATATGATTTCATATTAATATATTAGAACTTATAATATATTAATAAATCATAAATAGCCTCTTCTCAAAAGTCCATCCTTACAAATGTTCTGGTGACATGCAACCCAAATGGACCATGCTACTCTCGGGTCAAGTACATACCAATTATAATTATGGACTTAGACACCTTATCCAACAGTCTCCCACTTGGATAAGTATAATAACTATAGCTGCAAATATGACCTAAAACACCGACTAGCAATCGTAGCTCTTAAAAGCCTTTGTCGAACTGTGACACACCATTTTAGATAAGGGACCATACAATCCTCTGTTCTCAAGATATCAGTCGGACAAATACATGGAACATAGTCATTCTTATTGTCCATCATTTGTTTCCCGATTTCCAATTTGTTTGACATAGAACTTAATCGAACACATCAATTGAGTTCTAATCGGGCCCGACACATAAGTCAAAACAAAATCATCGAGGGGCCCAAGATATCGCTTTTAATCCTCCAAGGACTCAAAGGAACAGATAAACTTCGGCAGTATATGTTTGTACTAACTACTTGTTAAATCATACACAATAGTGCGTTTTATAACATCAAGTTACTAATGCGGTTTCGCACTATCAATGTACAACCAACTCATAGTCAACAACTCATACATCTTGGTTTGAAGACTTATATGATATTATCGTCTCACAATCACTCGAGATAAATTCCATGAAGTGATACAAGTGAGCGTGGTTTTAATCCAATACTCAGACCTTATGAGCACTCATGAATGTTGTAGCAAACATTGTTATGTCTAATACACTTCAGCTAATCTACAAGCCAAATTCATGACAGTCTTGCCCCAATACCTACTTCCAAAGTATGATCGACTGTGGACAGTTTGAATAATATAATTATTCTGGAAGTCAAAACATGCAAAATAAAACAATAGTAAATGATTGACACAAGATAGTAACATTACTTAAAAATAAAAAAGACCTTTTATTTAATCATCAAATGTCAACTACATTTCAACTATTACAATTTCAAAACTATCTAATCATTAAAACTAATATCGTCCTTCAGCCTGATGCGCCTCGCATGCTGTAAGTGCTTAACCCTACTCAGTCCCTTCGTGAGGGGATCTGCTGGGTTCTCCTCTGACGATACCCTCTTTGCTACGAGGAGTACTTCTTCTCTTCGATGTCTTATGAAGTAATATTTTATGTCAATGTGCCTGGATCTACCATGATCCCTTGGTTCCTTGGCTAAGGAAACCGCACTCTCGCTATCACAAAAAATCTCCATAGACTTCTTTATAGCTGGTACAACTCCAAGGTCTCTGATGAAGTTCTTCAGCCATATTTCCTCTTTCTCCGCCTCGCTTGCTGCTATGTACTCTGATTCGCATGTTGAATTAGCTACTGTCTCCTGCTTGGAACTTTTCCAAGTTGTTGCTCCTCCATTCAGGGTAAATACCCAGCCCGACTGAGAGCGGAAATTATCTCTGTCGGTCTGAAAGCTGGCGTCACTATACCCCACCACTCTCAAGTCATCACTCCCACCGAGGGTAAGGACCGATTTCTTTGTCCTCCGCATGTACTGAAGAATGTTCTTAACCGCAGTCCAATGAGCCTTACCGAGATTCCCTTGATATCTGTTAACCATGCTCAAAGCAAAGGCCACATCAGGGTGAGTACAAGTCATAGCATACATGATCGAGCAAAAAGCGAAAGCATATGGTACTCGACTCATCTCAACTTATCTCAACCTCTGTACTCAGACTCTGAGTTTTACTCAGTTTGGCATTTCTCTGGATCGGTAAGTCACCTTTCTTGGAATCCATCATGATGAATATTTTCAACACCTTTTCCTAGTAAGTACTTTGACTAAGTCCAGTTAGTCTCTTACTCCTGTCTCTAAATATCCTTATCCCTAGGATGTAAGCAGCTTCTCCAAGGTCCTTCATAGAGAAACACTTCCCAAGCCAGGACTTAACTTCCTACAAGGTTGGAATGTCATTTCCTATGAGTAGTATGTCATCCACATACAACACCAAAAAGCTAATTGTACTCCCACTAGCCTTGACATATACACAGGACTCATCCTCGCTTCTCGAAAAGCCAAACTCTTTGACTTTCTCATCGAATCAAAGATTCCATCCGCGAGATGCTTGTTTCAATCCATAAAAGGATTTCTCAAGCTTACACACTCAATTAGGGTACTTTGCATTGACAAAACCCTCTGGCTGATTCATGTAAACATCCTCAACCAACTTTCCATTAAAGAAAGCGGTTTTGACATCCATTTTCCATATTTCATAATCATGAAATGCAACTATGACTAGCATAACCCTAGTAGACTTAATTTTCGCTAATGGTGAGAAGGTCTCATCATATTCAACTCCTGGAATTTGAGTAAAGCCCTTCGCAACCAGTTGCGCCTTATATGTGTGTACTTTCCCATCCATGTCGGTCTTCTTCTTGAAGATCCATTTACACCTGCCTGTCTTACGACCCGGTACATTGTCAACAAAGTTCCAAACTTGATTGTCATACATGGACTGAATCTCGCTGTCCATTTCCTCTTTCCATTTAGCAGACTCGGGGCCTGCCATGGCTTCCTTGTAATTGTTAGGTTCATCCAAATTTACCAGTGTGCTATCACGCTAAATGTATGACCCTCAGATGTTATATGGAAACCATATAACACAGGTGGAACACTAACCCTACTGGAGTGCCTGAGAGGTACGAACTCGTCAACTGGATCAACATGAGTTTCCTCCTCAGGTTGATTGCTACTGCTTGAGGTTCTTTCACCGCTTGACTCTTGAAGCTCTTCAAGGTCAATTTTCCTCCCACTGTCTCCTTGGCCTATGAGCTCTCTCCCTCTCTCTATCTTTCTCTCCCCCTCTCTCTCTCTCTCTCTCTCTCTCTCTCTCTCTCTCTCTCTCTCTCTCTCTCTCTCTCTCTCTCTCTCTCTCTCTCTCTCTCTCTCTCTCTCTCTCTCTCTCTCTCTCTCTCTCTCTCTCTCTCTCTCTCTCTCCTCGCAACGAAGACAACATTGCCACTCGGTCTGTAAAAGAGATAACCAAAGGATTTCTGTGGGTAGCCGATGAAAATACACCGCTCACTAAGAGGTTCGAGCTTGTCGCGAGTCTCGCGCCTCACAAAAGCCTCGCAACCCCAAACCTTGATGTATGATAAAGAGGAACCTTCCATGTCCACATCTCGTGAGGTGTTTTGGCAACCTTCTTAATTGGGACTAGATTAAGCATATGGGTGGCAGTCTCTAAGGCATACCCCCAGAATGAGATAGATAACGAAGCTCGACTCATCATGGAACGAACCATGTCCAACAAGGTTCGATTGCGCCTATCATCCACACCATTAAGCTGTGGTGTCCTAGGTGGCGTCAATTGTGATACAATCCCACATTCCTTAACATAGTCTAGGAACTCGATAATAAGATACTCACCACCCCGATCGGATCGGAGCATCTTTATCTTCTTGCCCAGCTGATTCTCCACTTCGTGCTTAAACTCTTTGAATCTTTCAAAGGTTTTTGACTAATGTTTGATTAAGTAGACATAGTCATATCTACTGTAATCATAAGTAAAACTCACATAGAATCGGTTAGCATCCCTTGTGGCGGTTCTGAAGGGCCCACACACATCGGTGTGTATGAGATCCAACAAACCTTCACTCCTTTCACAAGTACCAGTGAAGGGCGACTTGGTCATCTTTCCAAGTAAGCAATATTCGCAAGTGTCATTCAACCTTAAGTCGGATGACTCCAAAACTCCAACCTTTTGGAGTTGGCCTATGCGCTTCTTACTGACATGTCCACGACGACAATGCTAGAAGCATGCTTTATCCAATTCATTGGAAGAATCAATGTGCAACACATTATTTCCTAAGTTGTCTACAACTATCATAGTTTCATATACACCATTACAAGGCAATGCTTTAAAATAAAAACACCATTATAAAAATCATTAATAGCACCAATTTCATTATCAAATGAAAAACTAAAACCTTGTTTGTACAAACCATGAAAGGAAATAACATTTCTCGCCATTTCAGAAGAGTAGCAACAATTATTCAAATCTAATTCTAGCCCACTACTAAGCAATAAAGAATAAACTCCAATCTTGCTGACAAGTGAAATCTTCCTATTCCCCATGATCAAGTTCATCTTCCCGTGCTCCACATCCTTACTTTTTTTTAGTCCCTGCAAATAAGAACAAATGTGAATTCCACAACCTGTATCAAGGACCCAAGAACAAGAATGTGATGAGTTATTTGATAGAATAGTATAAATACCTACATGGGTGGCCTTAACCTTCCCATCTTTGACATGCTGCAAGTATTTAGGGCAGCTTCACTTCCAATGCCCTTTATCATGACAGTAGAAACACTCTGCTTCCTTAGGAATGGAAGAGGGACCGGCAGAACCAACCTTGGTCCCACTTGAATAGGATCCATCAAGAGACTTTCCATTGCGGCCCTTAGAGGGAGCCTTCATCTTCTCCCCCTTCCCTTGTCCAATTGCCATAACAGGGGCAGTGGTAGGAGTAGTAACAACCGATTTACCTTTGAGACTACTTTCAGCGGTCCTCAAAAGCCCTTGAAGTTTGCTAAGTGTGACCTCCTCCTTGTTCATATGATAGGTCATGCGGAACTGATCATAACATGGAGGTAAGGAGTGTAGAATGATATCTATAGCCAGCTCCTCATCGAAGTTCACATTTAATTTTAACAAACGGTCCACAAACCTTTGCATTTTCTGAAAGTGGGTCGTGATGGATTCACCATCCTTCATCTTTGTTGTTATCATGGAGGCGATGATTTCATACCTCTCTTGACGAGCACTCTGATGGTATCTTTCCATCAGGTCCTGGAGCATCTCAAAAGGTTAGAAGTCCTCAGAGGACTTTTGGAGTTCAGCTGTCATGGTGGCCAACATGATACAAGACACCTTGGTGGCATCCTTCTCATGAGTCCTAAACTCAGCGATCTCCTGAGGAGTAGCAGAAGACTCATCGATTTCCTTAAGCTCCTTGTCAAGGACATATTCCTTGTCCTCATAGCGAGTGACCATCCTGATGTTCCTAATCCAATCATTAAAATTAGTGCCATCAAAGATGACTCTCCCACACAAGTTCATGAGAGAGAAGGAGCCAGTAGGGTTTGAGTAAGAAGCAGTGTTGGAAGACATCTGAAAAGAAAAAAAGACAAAGTTTAGATTAGATAAGAGTCCTTAATATAACACCCAAGTGAAATATTAAGGCCATGACCTAACACAATATTTTACAATTTAGAAGAGGGATGTTGTAATCCAACTTGAAAAATATTTAAAGGTAGGTAAATGGCGATTTACCAATTTCCACCATGAACAACGAAATTGATTATTAAGTTTTAATTGGATTGAAATTCCTAGTTTCCTTTGAGATTCATTGAACTTTTCAATGGCATGTTTAAATCTCGATTATGCCCTTCAACTTTGTGACTGGGATACCGAGGATCACAAACAAGGTGTGAATAACCATGCAAATTAACTTGGTACACTTGATGTCATTTATCACCTAATCGATCTGCCGGTTAACCACACACGCTCCAACGATCTATGATAAACACCAAGCTACCCTTTGCCACCCTTACTAGTCCAAGTTAGTGTGCCGGTTAATCACACACGCTCCACTAACGACTTGGCAAGGTGCAAAGTGAAATTTCATGGATTAGCATCAAATTCACATTTTTCCTAAAGTAACTAAGATTGGGAATTTAATAAAAGTTTAGTTACTTTATAATTATCATTACACTTTTAACGAGAATTAATGTCTTATCATACCCGTTCGGCTAACGACCGTACACCAGTCAAGGAAGCGGTGGGTGAGAGTGGACACCCATTAAACTGCCATTTTATAGGCAGTAACCTTATATCCCACTTATAGACCGGCTTCGTGAATGAGACCTACTAACGGTAAGACTGACTTGTCTTATACCTATATATAATTATTAAACTTATAATATTATAATAGTATAAGGGTTGAATTTTAAGCTTTTGAAATTCTAGGGTTTGTAATTAAAGTATTCATAAGTGTGACTTTACAAATTCCAAAACTTGAGGGCAAGTTTTGAAACTATTCAAAACCTTTCATTTCCATAACTTATGAGTTTAATGACTTTTAAAGAAAAGACTTTTCGTTTTCCATAACTTGAGGACAAGTTCATGAGTCCATTAAGACCATTTAGATCATTATATTAATTAACACAATAATCAAATAATACATACATGATCTAGTTAAACTCATAAGAACAAGATAATTCATATCATAAATCTTCAAGAAATTAGCCTAATCATATAAACTAATACAAATCTTGAAAATATGACAATTATCTTTTAATTGGACAAGCATGATCATTACCTTATAAAAAAAACAGATTTCATGATTCAAAAAACAGTTTGGGTAATGATCCTAATCCAATTTCTAGCCAAAACTCGAAATTCTACACACAAGGGCGCCAACTCGGCGAGTACATGAACTGGACTCGTCGAGTTGGTCTATTTCTGAGTGGACTCGGCGAGTCACCCAGTGGACTCAGCGAGTTCACCAGTCAGAATGCAGAAATTCGATTTTTCAACTTTGAAAACCAATAAACATCAAGTATAATAGAAAACAAACCTGGCTCTGATACCACTGATGGATTTTGAGCACTCTAACAACCTTAAGGTGCACATACAACCCTAAATGCTTTGGATCTATGTTTTATCTAATTATACATGCAATTTGATTTTCCAAAGCCTTATCCTAACTAGCATGCAAAACATAGGTACTTGTATAACAAAACTAGTTAGATGACATACCTTTTCTTGTAGCTTGTTTCCTTGGACCTTTAAGAGCCTAGCACCCCAAATGTGATGCCTCAAATGCTTCACACACCACCACCAACAATGGAGGACTTGAGAGAGGATTACTTGCACTCAAAATTCGGCTATGCTCTTCCAAAGATCACTAGTAGCCGATTTCATATGCTAAAGGGGGTCTTATATAGTGTGGCAAGGATTAGGGTTACATCCATGAAAACCCTAATGTGCATGAACTTTCATCTTAGTTAGGCTCCATGGGTTAAACCTCCGTGGACTATCCATGGACTACCATGTTGGTTTAACCCAACCTAAATAACCATAGGCTCACTATAAGAATCACTGATTTACCAAATCAACCCGTTACATTTAATTAGTCTATTTTGATCACTAAATTAATTCCAAATTAATTCTTGATCAATACTAATTAAATAATATGATTTCATATTAATATATTATAACTTATAACATATTAATAAATCATAAATAGCCTCTTCTCAAAAGTCCATCCTTACATTTGTTCTGGTGACATGCAATGCAAATGGACCATGCTACTCTTGGGTCAAGTACATACCAATTATAGTTATGGACTTAGACACCTTATCCAACACAAATATTATTCCAAATCATAAATTTTCCATATTTATGAGTTTGCATGCATAGAAAATGCCCAACACAAAAACCCTAACTTTTCTTAAGCTCTTAAGTTCTCTAACATTTGCATGGAAGGGAATATGGGACCAAGATTACATTTTTATGCTTCCAAATAACTCCATAATGGATAAAGTTTCCAACATTCTTCATTAGAATGGTCCAAACCCCCAAGACGTAGTCTTTAAGTCTCAAAGGGACCAAAAGTGCATCTTTATCAACTTAATCTATTAAGTCAAAGTCTCCAACCTTCAGATCTGAATCAAAATGATGTTTAGATGGATAAAGTTTCCAACTTTATCCATAAAGAGCTCACAAACTTTCAAGATTTAACTTTATGCAATAAAATGCCAAAAAAACTCATAATACCTAAAAATTGCCAGATCTAACAAATGCATCACCAAGATTCAAACTTTTTACCTTTAAAAGAAAGATCAAGGTGAACAAGGTCTGGATCTACAAGCTCTAATGCAACCAACACTTCTAAAATGAGTCCTTTTTTCTCCAAGATGCACCAACAACACTCCAAAGCACTTAAAAACACATTTGTTTGCTTACTAGGCTCAAACTAGGGTTATGGTTTCATGGGAGGACGTTGGAGAGGTGGAGGATAAAAATGGAGAGTGTTTGGGGGAGTTAAGGTGCATAAATAGGGCTCAAACCCTCAAATTAGGCTTTGGCACCTTATTATGTATACCCAACGTACTCCTAGTATGTCGAGTGTACTAGGTTGGAGTACGCGATCACACTTTCCTAGTAAGACCAGTGTACTAGGCACAACCCAAAACCCTCCTAACTTTGAACGGTTATAACTTTTTCGTTCGAACTCCGATTTTAACGTTATTTATATCCATGGAAGGTGTTGAAGAGCATTACAATATTATCTAAATATCTTGTACTAAAAACTTTTTAAATAAAAATCCATATTTCATGCAAGAACCCGACCTATGACTTTTTCTATTTCTACCATTCGGCCGAAAACACAGTTCAAGGGTTAAGGTCTCGCATCCATCATTGCCTCCATCCAAAGGTCTAAACTTTACCTCCTTGCCTTTACACAATCGTCTCCCGGCCTACGACCCTGAAATAAGAAATGATAGGAAACAGGATGCTACATGTACAAGTGTACACTTATTTTCGTACATGTGTGCAAGAAAAATAGTAAACTTCCGATCAAGTGTACAAGTATGTGTAATGGCGTGTGTAGCTATGTAAACGACATGTATACATTTCTTTTGAAAATTAAGCGTTGATTTGCCTAATTTCAATATGTAAACACCGCTAATCATCTAAGGAACCAATTTCAATGATTTGGGACTATTAATTAGGGTTAAAAGCTTAGTTTAAAACCTAATTACAATCGAAATAAGATTATTAACATGATCGATTCATCACTTAAAGAAATTACCATCATTATTTTTCATTTAAGCTTCAAAATCAAGGCATTAATTAGCTATTGGGGAACCTGCTTTTGAAATGAACAACTTGCAAGGGTGTTCCAAAACATGGTGGCCACCATAGGTTTGCAACACCCTATCAACCAAAAACTAGTGGGTAAACGTAAATAATAAATAGGGCTTTAAAACGAATATTAGAAAGGTCGGTCATAAGTAATAACAAGGTATGGTCCGATAAGCTTGATGATGCATTGTGGGCGTTTCGAACCGCTTTTAAAAATCCAATTGGTACTATGCCTTATAGGCTAGTTTTTGGTAAAAATTCTCATTTACAGATAGAAATCGAACCAAAGGAATTTTAGGCTTTGAAAACTTGTAACTTTGAATTATCCGAATTGCATACTAACCATTTGATGTAGATGAATGCCCTAGAAGAATTGAGAAATGAAGTTTATACTAATTCCTTGATTTATAATGACAAAACTAAGAAGTAGCATGATGCTAGGTTGACAGGCAATAAACATTTTGAGCCCGGTCAAAAAGTCCTACTTTTGAACTCAAGAATGAATCTCTTTCCGGGTAAATTAAAGAAAAGATGGTATGGCCCGTTCGTGGTGAAAGAAGTCCTTCTATATGGCACAATCGAGTAATATAAAAGTGATGGAACATCATTTAAAGTAAATGGGCATCATGTGAAACATTATGAGGAAGGAATGACAAGGCTAGATTTGGATGGAAAGGTCGTCAATTTGGAAGAACCTGCCACAACGTAGGGGGGGAGGAAGTCCGGCTCACGACTCCTAAAAACAAAGCGTTTATGGGAGGCAACCCGGAAATTGAGTTTGCATTTTCTTTCCCTTTAGTTTTAAAATTTTGTTTTGTTTTTGTTTTAAGTGTGTTTTAAATGTTGCTGTAAGGGCATGCAAGTCACAAATATGGGGTGTGGAGTTTTTATTAAAAATAAAATCATTTTTCAAATTATTTTTGGTGCACTATACATCACCACGACGTGATGAGCTGTTCCACGACATGGTGGTGGGAAGGGCCCGACAATCATGACGTGGTGTCGGATTTTTTTCACTGATCCCGATTTAACCCTAAAAAGTCAAAAAGTTAAACACTTTTCATCCACACGCTCCTAACACGACGAGTTCTTGCTCCCACGACATCCTTCTCCGATAATCCTCGATTTTTCATGTTTTTCTTCAACAAAGAAAATGAACAAAAGGAGACAACAGCACCCTATTGCTTCCCACGAATTCCCATGGTTTAATTTTCCAAATGTTGTTGAAACTTTAGTTATGATTGAGTGGAGGAAGAAGTTAGCTGCATTAAGGGCCCAATAAATTCATGTTCCAAATGCTCTAAACTGGGATTGGTTTCAGGAGGTCGGGTTGGTGGAAATCCTTGATCAATATTTGGTCAAAGAATTTAATAGGGACAATGTTCGGTTTGTATGCACAGGATGGGGGAGATTATTTAGGATTTAAGATCCGATGTACAAAGAATTATGTGCAGAGTTCCTTGCTTGGGTTTTCTATAATGAAGATAAGGTTAGGACCACGAATTTTAGCACATTTATGGAGGATTTCCATAAGGGTTTTCCACATGGTATTAATGATGCGAGCCAGTGGAACACCATAGATAATGGGGTATACGATCCAGGTACGGCTCAAGAGGGTGACATCCAATCACCAATTCATAGGCTTATACACCGTGTCCTCACTTTTACCATCAATCAGAGGAAGGAGGGGGATAAGGTGACTAACTTTGATGTAATTTTCATGTGGAGCATTATCATACCTGGGTATTTTTTTCAGCTTTCACATTGTGTGGCAGAATTTTTAGCAGTAAAATAAGGGAAAGAAAGAAAGGGAGCACCCATTATTGGGGGAGGGGGGGGATGCTGATATCGATATTGGCTAGGTCTTATGGTATTTTTGAGCTGAGGGAGGATGAGGCTTTGTCAATGGAGCATACCTATTCGTTTAACCGCCTTTTGTACAAAAGGGCGCGAGTGGTGATTGATAATGGGGGTAACAACTACTCTATTCCCCCAGATGATCAAGTGAAGACTCCTACACTTAGGCGAGTTAGGAGAAGAGGTGATGATATGTACGATAATCCACCTGTTATTTTTGAGGAGGATGAGTTGGAAATGGATCCCTATAATTTTTATATGAGGCGATATCAAAACACTTTGGGCCGGGGCATGAATTACATGGGAATGCATATGGATCTGATGATGTAACAAATGTCCATTGATCGCCCAACCGGTTATCCCTCGCAATACCACTACATCACGACTTGGGATGAGTTATGGGTGGAACACCAAGGTGGTGCTGGCGGTAGTGGATGAGGAGGAGACGAAGATGACGAGTTGTGTGGTTTTTAAGACAATTTATTTATTTGTTTTTATGTTTGGTAATGCAAGATGTTAAGTAATGTAGTATTGAAGTAATTTTAGTTTTTGTGGTTGTTTTTTCTTTTTATTACTTGTTTGTTTTTGATTTCTCAGAAGCCTATTTAGTTGATGAGAGGAGTTGATGATTTCCAAAAGAACGTGACAAAAGCCTAACTGAATAAGAGCATTTTTTTTGCAAAATAGAAGAAGTATACCACCTTGGTATTACTTTTTCTTGGACAAGGATCGAGCTAGAAAGACATTTTATTTTTCTAAGAACAACGAAACGATGATGTGGTCACGTCTAACCACGACGTGCTGTTGAGGAAATTCACGATTACAAGTCTATATTTTTCGAAGACTACGACGAGTTCCTACAATACCATATCATGTTGCTACTCAAATTCTTTATTTTTGGTTGCTTGTTTCACACCATTTGAAGTCCATTTTTTTGGAATATTGAAGACCATTCCAATAGAAGTCCAAAGTACCATTTTCCAGATATCTCAAGAGATGTTGACCACACAAGATTCAAGTTCAACCTCTCCACTTCAATTCCAGGGGAGTCTGTTTCGATTTCTCTCTTAACGTTTACGTTCTTACATTATTAAAGCATGCATTGAGGACATTGCATGAAATAAGTATAGGCTAGAGGGTTGAGTATATGAGTAAGTAGCATTCTGAAATTTTTTTGTTATGAAAAATGACAAGGAAAAAAATTATTAGAAATATTTGAAAGAATATCTGAAAATTGAACCTAGTTAAAAATTGTTATTATATTGAGACCTAGGTTGCTGGTGTTGTGTGGGATGATCGGATGCGATCCTCGATGTTTTTTCAAGCCAACATATGTTTTAGTATATTTGTGGCTTCCCTGTTCTAGTGAAATTAAGAGACAAAAACATGACCTTGCCCAACTTGAGGGATGTAAAAAGTTTTGGCTTTGGGAAAACCTAGACCCAATAATAAGCTTACCAGTGATTGATTTATCTCCTCAGTCCTTTATGTCAAAATAAAGCGAGTCAATTTATCAAGTTTATGTGTTTAATTTTCCGTATTGCTGAATCTAGTTATTATATAAATAAAACAACAATTCAGGAGTGGATCAATCCATGACCTTTGCGACTTGGTTAGTATTCCCATCGGGATATTTTTCGTGTATCTATCCGCATACAGTATATTAACGCGGATCCGAACTTGAGAATGTCACTAGACGGGTTTCATCGAAAGTCATGGATTCCATTAGCGACCTAAAAGATTCCGAGTGCTCAAATGAATCTTTTTGAAAGTCATGAACTATAGTATTAGTAAAGTTGCAACTAAGTTTAAAGTTTAGTTATTTATTTGCTTATATGATTATGGGAAGTTGAAGTATAGAGAAGCTATTAAAAAAATTAAAAAATTGAAAAAAAAATATAGAAATATAAAAAAAGTTAAAAAAAGAGAAAAGTTCCACAAAAAGAAAATATTGCAACAAATAAATGTGTAGTTATATTTTTAGGAAATTATATTATATATTATTGTTCATTCTTGTTGATTTAATTGGCATTTGACAATAACCTTTGAGACGAAAAGGGTAAATAAAGGGGCATAGGAGGTAAGAATGGAAACAAATGAACGTTGTTCAAATTGACTAGGAAGTGTTTATGAGGATCGTAAGTATTTAGGATTGGCGAACTTCATAGGGAAAATTAGACACAAATATACGCATTGCGATCTTGGAGTAATGGAGAGGTTTAAAAAGGATTATGTTGTGCGATATTGGTAGCTAAATTTTTGAAGTCAGGATAATAAAAACCAATTTTGCTTGGGGGCAAGCAAAAGACAAGTGTGAGGTATTTTGATATGTGCATATTTAGTTATATATTTCATGCGATATTTCACTACTTTTTGTTACATTTATCCCATTACAGAACAAAAGGTAATTTATTTGTTTAAAATATGTTTTGTGGCAGCGAAGACATGCTTGGGATCAAAATGAACCTATTGGGGAGCTGGAAGCGGGAAAAATGGATAAAAGTCAAAGATGTCTTAAAATTGGAAGACCACGTCGTCGTTGTCTCAACACGACGTGGTGATTGGAGAAATCTCGATGGAATAGTGACTTGTAGATTACGTGTTTTTAATGTAGACCACGTCGTTGTGGCGGCCAACCACGATGTGGTGGGCTAGATTCAGGAATTATAAATATTACGATTGTTCTCTCAAATCAAGAGAATGCGTGGAGTTTTATTCGACTTTTGACGATCATAAAAATGTTGGAACTTAGAGGAAGCTCGAATTTCCATCACGGTTTAGCTTTTGAAGAGATTTGAGGCAATACTGATTCTTAAAACCAAATTACCTCGCTATTCATTATGATTTTCATTGTGAACTTCGTTTTTAAGATTTTGTTTATAGAAATCATGGGCAAAAAACCGTAACTTCTATTTAGTGTAGATGACCCTTATGTCTATGTGTCGATTTATTGGATTTTAGATTGTTGCTAGTTGCTTATTTGTTATGATAACTTGTTAAATACCCTTTTGTGTTAATGATAACTATATTTTCTGTTTATTGCTGAGTTTTTCTGAATTGGGTGATCATTCTTATTTGGTAAACTTGAATCTTATAAATTCGTGACCATCAAATTTGTAAGACTAGTATTTTGATCATAAACCTAGGGTTAAATAGAATAGTAGGTAAATTAATATGGAAGCTAATATGTGATGATCATTCATGTATTGAATTGATGTTGTTATCCATTGATGTCAATCATTAGTTAAATTCTAGCATAACTCGAATTAAATACGAGTAATCTTATTTGTTTGTGCACCTGATCAATGAATGAATGAATTAGTTTTACTAAAGGATTATTCTTTTGATCATAAAGTTTAGTCAATTTAGGAATCGGTAAGCAACAATAAACTTAATCCATTGCACTTCCAAGAAATCAACCATAGGAATATTGTGAATCGAATATAAATAGAAGTGTCTTTAATATCTCGTCTTAATCCTTAATTTGAATTGCTTTTGTTAGTTTAATTGCTTTTGGTAGTAATTGTTTAATTTTCTAGACTTGCAAAACTTCAAAAAGCTCACTTTTAATTACTTATTTGAATTAGTTAACATTTAGTAGTATTTTAGCTAAGATTTACGTTCCTTGTGTTCGATACCCTACTTGAACTATCCTTCTATTTGATTAGTTATAATGCCTATTACGTATTAGTTAATCTAGATTAGTTGGTTTATTACTTAGTACAATAAAATACGTATCAAAGTTTTTGACACCGTTGGAGGGGAACAGTTCAAATTGTAGTTAATTATTATCTACTATTTGTTTTCGATCCTTTGTGTGAGATTTATTTCACATAAAGTTTAAATTTTTCTTCTTTTAAATTTTTTTATTATGGCGTAACTACGACGTGGTTAAGGACCTGAAAGTTTTCGTTTATTAGTTTTAGTTTATTATTTTTTTGTTCCTTTTTACGCGTTGGTTTTCTATTTTTTACAGTTATTTTTCAAGATGACGGATATCACATAAATGACAATGGGTGCATACAAGAGGCAAGTGCGCAATGATTTAGGATCAGGACTTGCTCCACCATAAATTCCAATTGAAACCAAATTCGCTCTCAAGGGTCACATTTTAGGGATGCTTAAGGACATTCCATTTTCCGGAAAAGATTATGAAGACACATTTAATCACATCGAAGAGGTCAAGCACATTTCCAGTTACTTCAATGTTCGAAATGTCTCGCGAGAAGCAATTTTGCTTAGAATGCTCCCAGTAATCTTCATGGTAGATGCAAAAATTTGGTTAAAATCCATTGCACCTGGAGCAGTTACTACTTGGACGAATCTATGCAAACCTTTCATTGAGAAATTCAGTCCACCATAAAAAATATCAAGGCTCAAGAAAAGGATAGAAAATTTCCAACAATAAAATGGTGAGTCCTTGTTTGAAATGTGGGAGATATATAAAGGCATGCTTAGGAATTGACCCAACACAATCTAATTGTGCAACAAGAAGTGCTTATCTTCTATGATGGGGTGAACGTTACAAAAAGACAACTCCTTGACTCACAAGGACCAATGAAAAATAAATAACCGCATACTAGTAAGGAGTTAATCGAAGAATTCACAAAACATTCACACGAATATCATACACCATGAGAAGACGTTACAAGAACAAAAGGAAATTTTGATAGGGGCAATGATCATATGGTGGCTATTTTGGAAAAATTAGAATCAATGGACAAGTGGATGATAAAGATGGATAAATCCATCCACACAATTTAGGTTGGATGTGACAATTATGGTGGTCCTCACATAACAAAGGTTTGTGACCTTGAAGAGGACGGAAATCAGAGAGTTCAAGCTTGCTATTTTTATGGAGATAGATATGATGAAATTTAGAAGAAGCCTAAAATGATTAACTTTGAAGAGATACTTGCCCGATTCACAGCTGTATCAGAGAAAAGACACGATGAGACTGATGTTCTAATATGAAGTGAACAACTCTGCACCAGAAATATTGAGGAAAAAATTAGTCAACTCTCAAAGCAATTCAATGAACAGTTAGTGGGCACACTTCCAAGCAACACGGAACAAAATACGAAAGCACATGTCCAAGCCATTACCACAAGGAGTGGTAAAACTATTACTTATTTGGCTCCTATTACTAACAATGATTCATATGTTGTGCATAAACCGGAAAGTAAAAATCAAGAAAAGGACTTTGAACCTCAACCAGGACGTTGTGAAGAACCAAACACAATGTGGTCATCTACTGAAGTTACTAAAAATCCTCCGGTCAAGCCATATCAACCACCACTGCCATTTCCAAGCCGTGCAAAGGAAGACAAGCAAGCCGAAGACTATAAGAAGTTCCTGGAACACATAAAGGCCCTTCAAATCAATATCTTATTTATCGAATAAGTGGCTCAAATGTCGAAGTACATAAAATTTTTGAAGGATCTTCTCACAAACAGAAAGAAGATGGAAGAGGATGCAAAGGTGATCTTAAACGAGAATTTCTCAGCCGCCATGCTGAACGAGTTACCTAAGAAGATGGGGGATCCAGGAAGCTTAACACTCCCATGCCAATTCGGAAATTTGGCCACAAGCTATGATCTTGCTAACTCGGGAGATAGTGTAAATCTCATGCCATATTCATTTTTCAAGAAACTAGATCTCCTGAAGTCGAGGCCAAATAGAATGGAAATACATCTAGCTAAAAAGACAATGACATTTCCAAGAGGTATATGTGAGGACTTATTAGTTAAAATTGAAATTTTTTCCCACAGATTTTGTTGTTCTTGATATGAAAGAATAAAACCAAGTTCCAATAATTCTTGGAACACCTTTCCTAAGAACCGCATGGGCCTTGGTATACATACGAGAGTCAAAACTCACCCTTAGAGTTAGAGAAGATGATATCACTTTTGGAGTGGATCGAGCTATGGAGAATTCAAAAATAAATGATGACATGGCTTTTGCGGTAGATATGTTCGATGAGGTGTTAGAGAAAGAATTAAATGGGTGGAAGGATAATAATTCTGAGGGGTATATGGTTCTTGAAGAAAGTGATATCGATGCTGAACATGACATAGAATAGTTAGAGAAGCTAATGGAAGAAAGTGAAATTAAAGAACTTGAAATGCATTCTGAAGGCCAACCACGTCGTGGTGACATAACCACGTCGTGGTCATCTAAAACTTCGCGATGAGACGGGCATTTCGAGAACACCACGACGTGGCAGGTGGAAGACCATGACGTAGTGCCCTCTCAGAACCCAAAAATTAAGCTAAAAACTTTGCCCGGACATATTGAATACGCTTTTTCGGAGGAAAATGAGCAAAAGCTTGGAATTATATCAGCTAATCTTGAGCCCGAAGAAAAGAAAATATCAGTGGAGGTATTGAGAAAATGAAAGAATGTTATCACTTGGAAGATTTCCAACATAAAGGGGATTAGACCTTCATATTGCTCACACAAGATCAACCTGGAAGAAGGGGCCAAACCAGTAGTGCAAACACAAAGACGATTTAATCCAAAGATGCAAGAAGTGGTGAAATTATTAGATGTCAGGATTATTTATTCAATTTCTCATAGCCCATGGGTTATCCTAATCTATGTGGTACCAAAGAAGGGTGGCATGAAGGTCGTGGAAAACGAAAAAAACGAGCTCATTCCAACTCGAACGGTAACCGATTGGCGAATGTGCATCGATTATCTCAAGTTAAACGATGCCAGTTGCAAAGACCACTTTCCTTTACCTTTTATCGATCAAATGCTAGAACGTTTATCTAGTCCCCTCTATTACTGTTTTATAGATGGTTTTTCAAGGTATTTCAGATTCCCATCGACCCACGTGACCAAAAAAAGACGACATTTACGTGTCCAAGTGGGTCCTTTGCGTATCGTCAAATTCCATTTGGACTATGTAATGCACCGGCCACATTTCAAAGATGCATGAAAACAATATTTCACGACATGGTTGAAAAGTTCATGGAAGTTTTCATGGATGATTTTTCCGTCTTTGTGTCATCTTTTAATGATTGTTTGGATAACCTTGACTTAATGCTTTCTAGGTGTGAAAAGACCAACTTAGTTTCGAATTGGGAAAAGTGCCATTTTATGGTAAAAGAAGGGATAGTCCTAGGTCACAAGGTTTCCTAAGCGGGAATCAAGGTTGATCGTGCTAAGATTGACACCATTGCTACATTACCACCTCCAACTAACGTGGAAGGGGTGCAGAGTTTTTTGGGTCATGCGGGATATTACCGCCGTCTTATAAAATATTTTTCAAAAATCACAAGACCCTCAACACAATTGTTTTTAAAAGACACAGATTTTAATTTTTCTAAAGAATGTTTGGATGCCTTTGAAAGTTTAAAAGACAAATTGACTCACACCCCAATCATGGTAGCCCCCAATTGGAGTTTACCTTTTGAACTTAAGTGTGATGATAGCGATTTCGCTTTAGGAGCACTTTTGGGACGACGAGTTTATAAGCACTTTCAACCCATATATTATGCAAGCAAAACCCTAAATATGGCACAATAAAATTACTGGACCAAAGAAAAAGAGTTATTAGCCATATTGTATGCCTTTGAAAAATTTCGTACCTATGTAATTTTGTCTAAAACCATTGTTTTTACTCACCATTATCATCTTAAGTATTTGTTTAATAAGCAGGATGTGAAGCCAAGATTGATTCGATGGGTGCTTTTACTTCAAAAATTTGACATCGAGATCAAGGAAAAAAGGTGATGGAAAATGTGGCGACCGGTCATCTTTCAAGATTGGAGAATCCGAGACTTGAAGAATTGACTGAGGATGAAATTGATGACAACTTTCCTAATGAATATTTTATGGTGATGATTGGTGAAGAACCATGGTATGTAGATATTATCAATTACCTTGCAAGCAGATATCTCCCGAAAGGCTTATCCCACCAACAAAAGAAGAAACTCTTCTCATAACTCAAATATTATTTCTGGGATGAGCCTTTTTTATTTAGAAGTTGTGCGGATGGGATGATAAGGCATTCTGTATTTGGAAGTGAAGCAAGAAATATTCTCCAACATTGTCATAGTAGGCCAACTAAAGGACATCATGGGACCCAATAAACAGCAAAAAAGGTGTTTTATGTGGGATTCTGTTGGCCCACAATCTTCAAAGACGCTACCAATTTTTTCAAGGAATGCGACTCTTGCTAATGTTTGGGTAATATATCTTCACACAATGAAATTCCTCAAAACATCATTCAAGTTTGTGAGGTGTTTGACATTTCGGGAATTAACTTCATGGGACCTTTTCCGGATTTGAGAGGTAACAAGTACACATTAGTAGCGGTTGATTACGTTTAGAAGTGGGCGGAAGCGTAAAATTTACCTACTAATGACGCACGTGTTGTCGTTAAATTTCTTAAACGATTATTTTCTCGTTTTGGCATGCCCAATGCATTAATTAGCGACCGAGAACCCACTTTTGCGATGAACTACTTGCAAGGGTGTTACAAAAATATGGTTTCCACCATAGGTTTGCAACATCCTATCATCCGCAAACAGGTGGGCAAACCGAAATGATAAATAGGGCTTTAAGAAGAATATTAGAAAGGTCGGTCGGAAGTAATAAAAAGGTATGGTCTGATAAGCTTGATGATGCATTGTGGGCGTTTGAATCCGCTTTTAAAACTCCAATTGCTACTACGCCTTATAGGATTGTTTTTGGTAAAAAATTTCATTTACCGTTCGAAATCGAACACAAGGCATTTTGGGCTTTGAAGACTTGTAACT
The DNA here is from genome assembly GCF_052849685.1 of Lactuca virosa. Taxonomy (NCBI): domain Eukaryota; kingdom Viridiplantae; phylum Streptophyta; class Magnoliopsida; order Asterales; family Asteraceae; genus Lactuca; species Lactuca virosa. The sequence goes on from NC_136428.1 coordinate 289,489,677, forward strand.
TTGAGTTATCCGAATTGGGTACTAACCATTTGATTCAGATGAATGCCCTAGAGGAATTGAGAAATGAAGCTTATAGTAATTCCTTGATTTATAAAGACAAAAAAAAAAAAAGTGGCATGATTCTAGGTTGAGAGGCTATAAGCATTTTGAGCCCGATCTAAAAGTCCTACTTTGTAACTCAAGAATGAGATTCTATCGGGGTAAATTAAAGACAAGATGGTATGGCTCGTTCGTGGTGAAAGATGTCTTTTCATTTGGCATAGTTGAATTATATAAAACTGATGGAACATCATTTAAAGTAAATGGGCATTGTGTGAAACATTATAAGGAAGGAATTACAAGGAAAGACTTGGATGGAGAGGTTTTCAATTTAGAAGAAACCGCCACAACGTAGGGTGGGAAGGAGTCTGGCTCACGACTCCTCAAAAATAAGTGCTTACGGGAGGCAACCCCGAATTGAGTTTTCATTTTCTTTCCTTTTAATTTTAAATTTTAATTTTGTTGTAATTTTTAAGTGTGTTTTAAAATAAAAAGGGTTTTCACTATTTTTCTTATAAATGTTGTTGTGAGGGAACGCGTGTCACAAGTGTGGGGTGTGGTGTTTTTATTAAAAATAAAAAAATAAAAAAATTATTTTTGGTGCAATGTACACTACCACGACGTGATGAGCTGTTCCATATGTGGTGGTGGAAAAGGGCCCGACAATGTTCAGTTTTAGAACAACACAACGTGTTTGCCTCAAACACGACATGCTGTCATATTTTTTTCACTAATCTAGATTTAATCCTAAAGAGTCAAAAAGTTAAACACTTTTCATCCACACGCTCCCAACATGACGAGTTCTTGCTCTTACAACATCCTTCTATGATAGTCCTCGACTTTTCATGTTTACTTCAACAAGGAAAATGAAGAGAAGGAGGAAACAACACCCTATCACTTCCCAAGACTTCCCATGGTTTAATTTTCCAAATATTGTTGAACCTCCGGTTATGGTTGAGTGGAGGAACAAATTAGTTGCATTAAGGGCCCGAGAAATTCATGTTCTAAATGCTCTAAACTAGGATTGGTTTGAGGAGGTCGGATTGGTGGAAATGCTTGATCAATACCTGGTCAAAGAATTTATTGGGGACAATGTTCGGTTTGTTTGCATAGGATGGAGACGATTATTTAGGATTCAATAGCCGGTGTACAAAGAATTAATTATGTGCAGAGTTCCTTGCTATTGTCTGCTATAGGAAGACGGATGAAATTCACGACACGGAGAACTTCACTTTTTGTGTGGGAGGACAGAGAAGGGAGTGTAGTTTAGCTGAGTTATCCTAAAGGTTGGGTTTGTATGATCAAAATGAGGTTATGACCGCAGATTTTAGCACTTTATGGAGGATTGCCATAAGAGTTTTCCACATGGTATTAATGATGCAAGCTAGTGGAACACCATAGCTAATGGGGTATACATTCCAGGGACAACTCAAGAGGGTGACATCCAATCACCAATTCATAGGCTTATCCACCGCCTCCTTAGTTTTACCATCAATAATAGGAAAGAGGGGGATAAGGTGCCTACCCTTGGTGTATATTTCATTTGGAGCATTATCACACCCGAGGATTTTTGTCATCTTCCACATTGTATGGCGGGATTTTTAGGAGTAAGAGAAGGAAAAGACAGGAAAGGAGCACCGAGTATTGGGGGGGGGGGGTTGCTCATATCTATATTGGCAACGTCTTATGGTATTTTTGAGCTGAGGGAGGATGGGCTTTGTCAATGGAGCGTACCCAATCATTTAACCGCCTTTTGTTCAAAAGAGCGCGAGTGGTGACTGATAATGGGGGTAACATCTACTCTATTCCCCCAGATGATCTAGTGGAAGATCCTACACTTAGGCGAGTTAGGACACGAGGTGATGATATGCAGGATAAGCCACCTGTTATTTCTGATGAGGATGATTTGCCAACGGATCCCTATAATGTTTATATGTGGCGATATCAAGACAATTTGGGCCAGGGCATGAAGTACATGGGAATGAATATGGATCTGATGATGCAAAAAATGTCAATTGATCGCCCAACCGGTTATCCCTCGCAATTGTAACATCCATAAAATTCATAAAAATTCAAAACCTTTTCATCATCCAAAAACCATTAGTTATTACATAATGTTTTCAAAATAGTTTCATATCAGAGTATCCCAGAAATCAAAATCATAAAATGTGAGGAGGTGCACGATCAAGCCTTCGGCTTCCCGCGATTATCCGAAGTACCTGAAACAAAATCAACAACTGTAAGCACGAAGCTTAGTGAGTTCCCCTAAAATACCAACACACACAAAATAACATATATCACAAACAACATACTACGGGTCCAATCGTCCATCGGGATGGAATACCCCAGGCCCTCAACCATCGGGTTGGACAGTCAACATACTATGGGTCCAATCATCCATCGGGATGGAATACCCTAGGCCCTCAACCATCGGGTTGGAATGCCAACATACTATGGGTCCAATTAACCATCGGGTTGGAATACGAACATACGATGAGTCCAATCAACCATCGGTTTGGAATACCCTAGGCCCCTTAACCATCAGGTTGGAATGCCAACATACTGCGAGTCCAATCATCGTCGGTATGGAATACTCTGGGCACTCAACCATCGGGTTGGAATACCTCGGCCTGTTGGCTTACGCCGACCTGGCAGCTAGCAGGGGACACTGGGCCTTCTTATGGCTTACCTGCTCACCATGGTAACAAAGTCTGACACTAGAAGCTGGAGTCTGCTGCCTACAATCCTTCGCGATGTGGCCCTCCTTGCCACACTTGTGGCATCCTGAAGAAGATCGACAAACCCCATCATGCACCTTTCCGCACTTCCCACAAGTGTGACCCCTCTGACTCTCCTTCCTGGAGTCAGCGGCCCTAAACCGTTTCGACACAGGCTGTGACTGTGCCGGGGCCCGCCTCTGCTCCCTCAATTGAAACTCAATCTCCAGCTCGTGCCGCCTGGCAGCCTCCTGTAACTCTAACAAAGTATCACATCTATGAGTGGACACGTACTGTCTGATGTCTTTCTTGAGGATGCTTAGATGTCGGGTCATCTGGGCCTGCTCGGAAGTGAATTCAGGGCAAAACATCACCCTCTCAGTAAACATCCGGGTGATCTCCATCACCGACTTCATACCCTGTCGCAAATCCAGAAACTCCTAAGCCAACCTCTCGTGCTCAACCCGAGGAATGTAGCGAGTGTGGAACATCTCCTTGAACTGATCCCATGATACCGCAACTCTCTGCTCATTAGAATACGACCCTGTAACAAGTCTCCGCCAATCCTTTGCTCCGGACCTCAACAGGTTCAGAGTGCACCTGACCCTCTGGTCAGCAGGGCATGAGCACGTGAAAAAGCATCCATCAATGTCAGATAGCTACCTCATGGCTAAGATCGGATCATGTACTCGATCGAAATTCGGGGGCTTCGTGTTATCGAAGTCACGATACTGAAAAGCCCGACCGGTCCCACTACGTGCGGCTGCTACGACGGTGAAGGTTGCAGCGGCAACCGTCTCAGCAATGGCTGCATAGCGCTCATCAAAGTACTACACCATAACGGTCTTAATAGACCTAAACATCTCTAGGAGCTCAGCCCGAAAAAGTACGACAACCTCCTCATGCAGGATCTCCCGAATCCTGGTATCCAACTCATCTGGTCTCATCTGACCAATGGTCTCGGGTACTGCTGGTCCACCCTGACCGCCATCTCCTGATCCCGACCCGGATCCGGTCAGAAATCGCCTCTTAACCACCATGCTGAAAATAAACCAGGAAGATATCAGACATCCTACATAGTAATGGGGAACCAAATCCCAACAAAGCCCTAGGGGTTGTGACTTCCTTGCTACGCGTATGGGTCCCGTGCTTTCAGTAGTACATGCCCATACCACCTTCCACACCTACCCATATTTGTCTTAAGGATCATCACCACGCCCTAACAATATACATAAACATAGGAGAACGCTCAATCCTCACTCCTAGAGGAAGGCTAAATATCTCATAACAGGTCGACTGAACCTGCACAACTTATCCATGAAACTTCCACCAACCATGCAGCACTCGTGTATGCTAGCCATACATAATGCTAGACCCTATATAAATTCGAATATCTGATCCTACCCTAAGCCCTTCATCAAACAAGAACAGGAAATAAGGCCAAACCAAACATTCTTAGGCTATAAGATCTTAATTATGTACAGCTATGATGCATACACTAAGCAACTACAGTACTGATGTCAATTTCATAAAAGGAAAAGCCTATGCTATCAGACATCATATAATCAGGCAATACCATCATGCAATTCCTGAAGATCCCTAGCCTATCACTAGCATGCTGTTAACATATCACATTATCAAATAAATGTATGGTATTTTTGGGGTCTACTTATTGGCTCCGACTGATCGTACAGTTCGCATCCTCCTTTGGTTTTTTGAAAACCATTTGAAAATCTTTTCCTTAGTTTGAGACTGGATTCACACGAGTGTTCCTCCAATTCACTCAAACCAAGGCTTTGATACCAACTTGTAACATCCATAAAATTCATAAAAATTTAAAACTTTTTCATCATCAAAAAACCATTAGTTATTACAAAATGTTTTCAAAATAATTTCATATCAAGTATCCTAGAAATGAAAATCATAAAATATGAGGAGGTGCACGATCAAGCCTTCGCCTTCCCGCGATCATCCGAAGTACCTGAAACAAAATCAACAACTGTAAGCACGAAGTTTAGTGAGTTCCCCCAAAATACCAACACACACAAAATAACATATATCACAAACAGCATACTACGGGTCCAATCATCCATCGGGATGGAATACCCCAGGCCCTCAACCATCGGGTTGGAATGCCAACATACTATGGGTCCAATCATCCATCAGGACGGAATACCCCAATCCCTCAACCATCGAGTCAGAATGCCAACATACTATGGGTCCAATCAACCATACGGTTGGAATACCCCAGGCCCTCAACCATCGGGTTGGAATGCTAACATACTATGGGTCCAATCAACGATTGGGTTGGAATACCCTAGGCCCCTCAACCATCAGGATGGAATGCCAACATACTGCGAGTCCAATCATCCTCGGGATGGAATACTCTGGGCCCTCAACCATCGGGTTGGAACACCTTGGCCTGTTGGCTTACGCACAAAGCAGTGAAGCCTCAGCCACCAATCAAACATGTGCACATATAACAGATAGACATATAACGGTCTACAACCAGTCAAACAGATCTAACAGATCACTACGCATAGCAACATCCTATCTACCAGGATACAGATCATGACAGCATAGCAACCACCTATCTAATAGGATACCGATCTAACAGATCACTAAGCATAGCAACATCCTATCTACCAGGATACAGATCATAATTGTACTCAATCATACGACAAAACAGGATAACAATCCAAAGGTCCGACCTTGGTGCCTTAGACCCTGTTAGTATAGTGAGGAAAACTCAACTCACAAGTAGCAGTGACTGAAAAGGTCAAACTCTCGAATCACAGTTCAGAACTCGGCCACCTACAACCACCATATACCCAATTCCATTAAGATCCCAATTTCCCAAAATATCCTCAGAAGGAAAACATGGTCAACCATGGTCAAGGTCAAAGTCAAAGTCAACGGTCAACAGTCCATGCTGACCCCACTCGTCGAGTGCATCTACTGACTCGTCGGGTTCCTTCCTATCTCAGAAATTCATGAAAAGCCCGATACAACTCGCCGAGTTACCCGGGTAACTCGTCGAGTCCGTCATCATCTAGAAAGTGGGAATACCCAACTCAACTCTTCAATTTGGCTAAGCAACTCGTTGATTTCCTTCAGTCTCTACACATTCAGTCCTTTTCCAGTCGAATCCAGAGCCCCAAACTACAGATCCAGTCCCTTAGGACTGAAATACCACGTAAAGTTTCTAACTTTACGTGCATGCAAGGCCTCAAGAGCCTAAAACACTAAAACTAGGTTTAGTAATAGGTTTAGGGCATGGAGGAGGACGTATACTAGAAAAGTGGGCAACTTTATGTCCAAGGAGGCCCTAAGATGCTCAGATATGAAGTCCTAGCTTCAAAGCATGCCCAAAACCAAGAATGAGTTAGAAATGACCATAAACTCTCTAATGGAGACATCTAACAAAGGGGTGATTTGTTGGATATAGTGTCTAAGTCCATAACTTTATTTGGTATGTACTTGACCCGACCCGGCATGGTCCATTTGGGTTGCATGGCATTGCAATACTTGGATAGACTAGATGAGAGAATAAGGCACTTATGATTATTAATATATTATAAGTTCTAATATATTAATAATAGTATTATTTAATTAGTATTGATCAAGTATTAATCTAGTATTAATTTGGTGATCAAAGTGAGACTAATTAAATATATAGGGTTGATTATGACAATCATCAATTCTTTTATGGTGGATTAATGATCCATGGTTTATGGGTTTGGTTATAACCATATGGAACTCCATGGATAGTCCATGGGAGTTACAAACCCATGGGTCATGAGAAATCAAGAGTCATGACAATTAAGGGCATTCATGTGTAAACCCTAATTGTGACAACACTATAAAAGGAACCCTATGGCTAGCAAAATGGTGACCTAGTGTTACTAGAGAGGGCATAACCGATTTTGAGTGCTAGAAGTATTCTTTCAAGTTATTCCAAGTCTTATGGTGTTGTGTGAAGCATTTGAGGCACAACATTTGGGGTGCTAGGCTCACAAAGTCTTGAAGGAATCCAAGCAACAAAAAGGTATGTATTTCTACTAGTTTATATGTTTTATGTAATCCCCATGCCATGCTAGTTAGGAAATAACCTTGGAAAAGAAATTTGCATGTATATAGAGAAAACATAGATTCAAGGTTATTAGGGTTGCATGTACACTTAGGAAGTGTTAGAATGCTCAAAACCCATCAGTGGTATCAGAGCCTAGGATTGTTTTCTGTATACTTGATGCAAAATTTCTTAAAAATCGAAAATTCTGCACTCTGACGACTGGACTCGCCGAGTCCATGGGGAGGACTCGCCGAGTCCATGAACAAATTCTTCCTACTCGACGAGTAGAATAGCGCACTCGGCGAGTAGGAGCGTGCTGGGCAGTTTTTTCGAGTTTTGTTGCTGGAAATGGATTAAGATCATTATCCCAATCTGTTTTGGACTTGTAAAATCTGTTTTTCAAAATGATAATGATTATGTTAACCCATTTTACATGACTTTTATCAATTTTCAAGTATTGTATATAGTTATATGATTTCTTGAAATTGCTTGACATGAATTTGTGTTCTTATGAGTTTTTAGAAGATCATAGGGATTATATGTAACCTCCATGTATGTTTAATTCATGATCTTAATGGCAATGATGGTGTCCATAACTTGTCCTCAAGTTATGGATAACCAAAAGTCACTTCTTTAAATTGTGATTAAATAACTAAAGAGGTTTCATAAAATGAAGAGTCTTCATTTTTATGAACCATTAAAACTCATAAGTTGCAAATTGAAGAGACTTGGAATAGTTTCAAATCTTGCCCTCAAGTTTTGGAATTTGAAAAGTCTTACACTTTAATACTTTAATTCCAAATTAAACGTTAGATTTTTAAAAAGTTTAAAAATCAACACTTATACTATTATTATAATTTTATTATATAGATATGTATAAGAATATGTCATTCTTACCGTTAGTAGGCCTCATTCACGAAGCCGGTCTATAAGGGGGGGTATAAGGTTGTTGCCTATAAAATGGTGACTTAATGGGTGTCCACTCTCACCCACCGCTTCCTTGATCGGTGGAGGGTCATTAGCCGAACGGGTAGGATACGACTTTAAATACTCGTTAAAAGTATAATGAATTATAAAGTAACTATACATTATAAATTCCCAATCTTAGTTACTTTAGGAAAATGTGAAATTGGTGCTAGCCCATAAAATTACACTTTGTACCTTACCAAGTCGTTAGTGGAGCGTGTGTGGTTAACCGGCACACTAACATGGACTAGTAAGAGTGGCAAAGGGTAACTTGACCTTATTATAGATCGGTGGAGCATGTGTGGTTAATCGGCACATCGATTAGGTAATATTGTTGAGGGTACCAAGTCAATTTGTATGGTTATTCACACCTTGTTTGTGATCCTCGGCATCCCAGTCACAAACTTGAGAGGGCACAATCGAGATTCAAACATGCCATTGAAAAGTTAAATGTATCTCAAAAGATCTAGGAGTTTCAAAACCAATAAAACCTAATAATAAAATATTTCGTTCTTATGGTGGAAATTGGTAAATCGTCATTTACCTACCTTCAAATATTTTATAGTATGGATTACGGCATCCCTCTTCCAACTATAAATAGTTTGTTGGATCCAAGCCTTAATATTTCATTTGGGTGAATTATTAAGGATTCCTAATCTAATGAAACTTGTCTTTCTTTCCTTTCAGATGTCTTCCAACAATGCTTCTGGCTCAAACCCAACAGGCTCCTTTTCCCTTATGAACTTGTGTGGTAAGGTCATCTTTGATGGATCCAATTTCAATGAGTGGATCAGAAACATCAGAATGATTACCCGCTATGAGGACAAAGAATATGTCCTCGATAGGGAGCTTAAGGTTGTGAGTGAAGCCACTGCTACTCCTAAAGAGTTTGCGGAGTTTGTTGCACATGAAAAGGATGCTACTAAAGTAGCATGCATCATGATGGCCACCATGACTCCTGAACTTCAAAAATCCTATGAAGATTTCTACCCCTATGAGATGCACCTGGATCTGATGGAATGGCACCATCAGAGCGCGCGTCAGGAGAGGTATGAAATCATCTCCTCCATGATAACCGCAAGGATGAAGGATGGTGAACCCATCACCGGTCACTTGCAGAAGATGCAAAGGTTCGTTGACCGGTTGCTGAAGCTAAATGTTGACTATCCTGAGGAAATGGCGATTGACATCATTCTCCATTCCTTACCTCCAAGTTATGACCAGTTTCGTATGACTTATCATATGAACAAGGAGGAAGTCACACTTAGCAAACTTCAAGGACTCTTAAGGACAGCTGAAATAGGCCTTAAGGGTAAAGCGGTTGCTACTTCTACTCCTTTAACAGCCCCTGTTCTGGCTATTGGGCAGGGAAAGGGTAAGAAGAGGAAAAACCCTTCGAAGGGTACCAAGGGTAAGACTCTTGATGGTTCCTCTTCAAGTGGGACAAAGAAAGGTCCCATCACTCCTTCTACAAACCCAAAGGAAGCACAGTGCTTCTATTGCCAGGATAAGGGACACTTCAAGCGAAGCTGCCCTAAATATCTGCAAGATCTAAAGGATGGGAAGGTTAAACCCACCCATGCAGGTATTTACACAATATTGTCTAACAACTCATCTAATGCTAATTCTTGGGTGCTTGATACAGGGTGTGGTATTCACATTTGTACTGATTTGCAGGCACTAAGAAGAAGTGAGCAAGTGGAGCACGGGAAGATAAACTTAGTCATGGGCAACAGGAAAGCATCACCTGTTACCAAGATAGGAGTTTATTCTTTATTGCTTAACAATGGGTTAATGTTAGATTTGAATAAGTGTTGTTACTCGCCCGAAATGGCGAGAAATATTATTTCTTTTCATGGCTTGTACAAACAAGGTTTTTCATTTTCATTTGATAATAAAAATGGTGCTATTAATGTTTATTACAATGATGTATTTTACTTTAAAGCATTACCTTGTGATGGTGTATATGAAGCTGTGAATGTTGTAGACAATCTAGGAAATAATGTGTTGTATATTGATTCTTCAGATAGCTTGGATAAAGCATCCTTGTGGCATTGTCGTCTTGGACATGTTAACAAGAAGCGCATAGGCCAACTCCAAAAGGCTGGAGTCTTGGAATCATTTGACCTCAAGTCAGATGATAGTTGCGAGTCTTGTTTACTTGGAAAAATGACAAAATCACCCTTCACAGGTACTTGTGATAGGGGTGAAGGTTTGTTGGACCTTGTACACACGGATGTGTGTGGGCCCTTCAGAGTTGCTACAAGGGATGCTAATCGCTATTATGTGACTTTTACTGATGATTACAGTAGATATGGATATATTTATTTAATCAAGCATAAGTCAGAAACCTTTGAAAAGTTCAAAGAGTTTAAGCAGGAAGTGGAGAATCAATTGGTCAGGAACGTCAAGATGCTCCGATCCGATCGGGGAGGAGAGTATCTTAGCATTGAGTTCCTTGACTATCTTAAGGAATGTGGGATTGTCTCACAATTGACACCTCCCAGAACACCACAGTTGAATGGTGTAGCTGAGAGGCGCAATCGAACCTTGTTGGATATGGTTTGTTCCATGATGAGTCGAGCTTCATTACCAATCTCTTTCTGGGGGTATGCCTTAGAGACTGCCGCCCATATCCTTAATCTAGTCCCTACTAAAAAGGTTGCCAAAACACCTCACGAGATGTGGACTGGGAAAGTTCCCAATTTGGACCACATCAAGATTTGGGGTTGTGAAGCTTTCGTGAGGCGTGAGACTCATGATAAGCTTGAACCTCGAAGTGAGAGGTGTATTTTCATCGGCTACCCACAGAGATCCTTTGGTTACCTCTTCTACAGACCCAGTGATAATGTGGTTTTTGTAGCAAGAAGAGGAGTCTTTCGTGAGAGAGAATTCAAAAGCCAAGGGGACAGTGGGAGGCAAATTGACCTTGAAGAGCTTCAAGAGTCAACTGGTGAAGGAACCTCAAATGTTATCGACCAACCTGAGGAGGAAACTCCTGTTGATCCGATAGATGAGTCTGTACCTCCAAGACGTTCCACTAGGGTGAGGAACACACCTGTTTTTTATTATGGTTATCACATCACCACTGAAGGTGATACATTTATTAGTGATAGTCCACTAATAGATTTGGATGAACCTAATAATTATAGGGAAGCCATGGCAGGCTCTGAGTCTACTAAATGGAAGGAGGCTATGGACAGCGAGATTCAGTCCATGTATGACAATCAAGTTTGGAACTTGGTTGACAATGTACCAGGTCGTAAGACAGTTAGGTGCAAATGGATCTTCAAGAAGAAGACCGACATGGATGGGAAGGTACATACTTACAAATCGCGACTGGTTGCGAAGGCCTTTACTCAAACTCCGGGAGTTGACTATGATGAGACCTTCTCACCAGTAGCTAAGATTAAGTCTATTAGACTATTGTTAGCCATAGCTGCATTTCATGATTATGAAATATGGCAAATGGATGTCAAAACCGCTTTCCTTAATGGAAAGTTGGCTGAGGATGTTTACATGGCTCAACCAGAGGGTTTTGTCGATACAAGATACCCTAATAGAGTGTGTAAGCTTGATAAATCCATTTATGGATTGAAACAAGCATCTCGCAGATGGAATCTTTGCTTTGATGAGAAAGTCAAAGAGTTTGGCTTTTCTAGGAGTGAGGATGAGTCTTATGTGTATGTCAGGGCTAGTAGGAGCATAGTTAGCTTCTTGGTGTTGTATGTGGATGACATACTTCTCATAGGAAACGACATCCCAACCTTGCAGGAGGTTAAGTACTGGCTTGGGAAGTGTTTCGCTATGAAGGACCTTGGGGAAGCTGCCTATATCCTAGGGATAAGGATATTGAGAGATAGGAGTAAGAGACTAATTGGACTTAGTCAAAGTACTTACTTGGATAAGGTGCTGAAGAGGTTCAGCATGCAAGAATCCAAGAAAGGGGAATTACCCGTCCAGAGTAATGCCAAGCTGAGTAAGGCCCAGAGTCCGAGTACAAAGGCTGAGATAGCTGAGATGAGTCATATACCATATGCTTCCGCTGTGGGCTCGATCATGTATGCTATGACTTGTACTCACCCTGATGTGGCCTTTGCTTTGAGCATGGTCAGTAGATATCAAGGGAACCCTGGCAAGGCACACTGGACAGCGGTAAAGAACATTCTCAAGTATCTGCGGAGGACTAAGGATTGAGTCCTTACCCTCGGAGGCAGTGATGACGTGAGAGTGGAAGGATATAGCGATGCTAGCTTCCAGACTGATAGGGATAATTTCCGCTCTCAGTCAGGCTGGGTCTTTATCCTAAATGGAGGGGCAATTACTTGGAAAAGTTCCAAGCAGGAGACAGTAGCTGATTCTACTTGTGAATTAGAGTACATAGCAGCAAGTGAAGCAGCTAAGGAGGCGATATGGCTAAAGAACTTCATCGGAGACCTTGGAGTTGTACCAGCTATAAAGGAGCCAATGGAAATTTTCTGTGACAGCGAAAGTGCGGTTGCTTTGGCTAAGGAACCGAGAGATCACGGGAGATCTAGGCACATTGACAGAAAATACCATTTCATCAGACATCGAATAGAAGAAGGACTCCTCGTGGCTAAGAGGGTATCATCAGATGAGAACCCGGCAGATCCCCTCACGAAGGGACTGAGCAGGGTTAAGCATTTACAACATGCGAGGCGCATTGGGCTGAATGATGATATTAGTTTCAATAATTAGATTCCTGAAACTTGTAAAATGTAATTGACATTTGATGATAAATAAAAGTTGTTATTTATTTATGAGTAAGGTGTTACTATCTTGTGTTGATTGTTTACTATGTTTCAATTTTGCATGTTTTTACTTCCAGAATAATTATGTTATTATTCAAACCATCCACAGTCAGTCAAACTTTGGAAGTAAGTATTGATTTAAGACTATCATGAATTTGGCTTGTATGATTTGTCTAAAAGTGCTTTGGACAATGCAATGGTTGCTACAACATTCATGAGTACTCATAAGGGCTGAGTATTGGATCCAACCCACGCTCACTTGCATCACTTCATGGAATTTATCTCGAGTGATCGTGAGACAGTAATATCATATAAATTTTCAAACCTAGAGATATGAGTTGTTGACTATGAGTTGATTATTCATTGATTGCACGAAAATGCATTGGTAACTCGATGTCATAAAACGTGCCTTTGTGAATAATTCAACAAGTAGTTAGTACAAGCATATCAGTCGAAGTTTATCTGTTCCTTCTAGAAATAGAAGCCATATCTGGGCCCCTCGATGATTTGGTTTTAACTTATGTACCGGACCCGGTCAGAACCTAATTGATGTGTTCAATTTAGTTCTATGTCGAAACAAATCAGAGATCGAGAAACAAATGTTGGACAATAAGTAAGACCATGTTCCATGTGTTTGTCCGGCTGATATCATGAGAACAGAGGATTATATGATCACTTATCTTAAATGGCGTATCATCATCATCTCAGTTCCGAGAGACTTTGAAAGAGCTACGATTGCTAGTCGGATTTTGAAGTCATATTTGCAAATATAGTTATTAGACTTATCCAAGTGGGAGACTGTTGGATATAGTGTCTAAGTCCATAACTTTATTTGGTATGTACTTGACCCGACCCGGCATGGTCCATTTGGGTTGCATGGCATTGAAATACTTGGATAGACTAGATGAGAGAATAAGGCACTTATGATTATTAATATATTATAAGTTCTAATATATTAATAATAGTATTATTTAATTAGTATTGATCAAGTATTAATCTAGTATTAATTTGGTGATCAAAGTGAGACTAATTAAATATATAGGGTTGATTATGACAATCATCAATTCTTTTATGGTGGATTAATGATCCATGGTTTATGGGTTTGGTTATAACCATATGGAACTCCATGGATAGTCCATGGGAGTTACAAACCCATGGGTCATGAAATCAAGAGTCATGACAATTAAGGGCATTCATGTGTAAACCTTAATTGTGACAACACTATAAAAGGAACCCTATGGCTAGCAAAATGGTGACCTAGTGTTACTAGAGAGGGCATAACCGATTTTGAGTGCTAGAAGTATTCTCTCAAGTTATTCCAAGTCTTGTGGTGTTGTGTGAAGCATTTGAGGCACAACATTTGGGGTGCTAGGCTCACAAAGTCTTGAAGGAATCCAAGCAGCAACAAGGTATGTATTTCTACTAGTTTATATGTTTTATGTAATCCCCATGCCATGCTAGTTAGGAAAGAACCTTGGAAAAGAAATTTTCATGTATATAGAGAAAACATAGATTCAAGGTTATTAGGGTTGCATGTACACTTAGGAAGTGTTAGAATGCTCAAAACCCATCATGATCAAGGTGGCAACTTTTTACCTCCAAATGGTTGCAAAAACAATGAAGCTCCCGGATCTAAGGCCTTCTACGCAACCCAACCTCTTCAAGCTTCTAGTTTCCTCCAAAAGAGCACAAGACTAACTCTCCAAAGTTCACACACACTCAAGAAAGTAATAAAGCACAACTAGGGTTTCTCTCTGGATAATAAGGTGATAAGGGAGGCCGGTGAGGGGACTTAAGGTCCTTTAAATAGGGTGCAAACCCAAAAAATTAGGGTTTTCATGAACAGCCTCAACTCGTCGAGTTGGGACCTTCAAACTCGTCGAGTAGGTTTTATAAAATGTCCGGCCTTCTTGGTTTCTACACGACGAGTTGGAGCCTCCCAACTCGTCGAGTTCTAAGGCAAAATGCATAAAATCCTTAAAACTTTATTCCTGAAAATCGGGATGTTACAACAATACCACTACATCCCGACTTGGGATGATTTATGGTTAGAACACCAAGGTGGTGCTAGCGGTATGGATGAGTAGGAGAAGAAGATGACGAGTTGTGTGGTTGTTAAGACAATTTAGTTATTTGTTTTTATGTCTGGTAATGCAAGATGTTAAGTAATGTAGTATTGAAGTAATTTTAGTTTTTGTGGTTGTTTTTGCTTTTTATTACTTGTTTGTTTTTGATTTCTCAGAAGCCTATTTAGTTGATGAGAGGAGTTGATGATTTCCAAGAGAACGTGGAAAAAGCTTAAGTGAGGGGTGAAACTCACGACTTAAAAAGAAACGATTTTGAGTGATGAAGACAATAGTTAATCATGCTAACTAAAAAAGAGCATTTTTCAGCAAAATAGAAGAAGTAAACCACCTTGGTATTACTTTTTCTTGGTCAAGAATCGAGCTAGACAGACGTTTTATTTTTTTGAGAACAACAAAACCACGACGTGTTCACATCTAACCACGACGTGGTGTAGAGGAAATTCAAGATCACATGTCCATATTTTTCGAAGACCACAACGAGTTCCTATAATACCATGTCGGGTTGCTACTCATATTCACTATTTTTGATTGCTTGTTTTGCAGCATCTGAATTCCGTTTTTCATGGAATATTAAAGACCATTCCAATAAAAGTCAAAAATACCATTTTCCAGCTATCTCACGAGATGTTGACCACACAAGATTCAAATTCAACCTCGTCACTTCTATTACAGGGGAGTCTGTTCCAATTTCTCTTTTTTTACTTTTATGTTCTTTCATTGTTAAAGCATGCATTGAGGACATTGAACATAGGAGTAACAGGCATTCTATAATTTTTTTTTGTTATGAAAAATGACTAGAAAAAAAAATTATTAGAAGGATTTGAAACCATAATCTGAAAATTAAACCTAGTTAAAAAATTGTTATAATATTGAGACCTAGGTTGCTATTGTTGTGTCGGACAATCCGATTTGAGCCTCAATGTTTATTCAAGCCAACATATGTTCTAGTATATTTGTGGCTTCTGTGTACTACTGAAATCAAGAGACAAAAACACGACCTTGCCCAATTTGAGGGATGTAAAAAGATTTTGCTTTGGGAAAACTTATACCTAATAAAAAGATTACGAATGACTGATTTATGTCACAGGGTCATTTCTGTCAAAATGAAGCGAGTGAATTTATCATGTTTATCTGTTTACTTTTCCGTATTGTTGAGTCTAGTCATTATATAAATAAAGTAACAGTTCAGGAGTGGAACCAATCTGTGACCTTCAGGACTTGGCCAGTATTCCCATGGTGATATTTTTCGTATATTTGTCTGCCGGCAGTACATTAACGCGGATTAGAACAGGAAGAAGGCCACTACATGGGTTTCATCGAAAGCAATGGGTTCCATTAGTGACCTAAGGGATTCCGAGGACTCAAATGAATCTTTTAGAAAGTCACGGACTATAGTATTAGTAAAGTTGAAACTAAGTTTAAAGTTTTAGTTATATATTTGCTTATGTGATTATGGGAAATTAAAGTATTGAGAAAACATAAAAATTTGAAAATTTGAAAAAAAAATATAAAAATATTTAAAAAAATGAAAAAAAGAGAAACGTTCTACAAAAAGAAAATGTTACAACAAATAAAAGTGTACTTATATTTTTAGGAAATTATATTATATATTATTGTTCATTCTTGTTGAGTCACTCGACATTTGACAATAATTTTTAAGACGAAAGAGGGTAAATAAAAGGCATAGGAGGTAAGAATAGCAAAAATGAACGTTGTTCAAATTGACTGGAAAGTGTTGATGAGGACTGTAAGTATTTTGGATTGGAGAAGTTCTTAGGGAAATTAGACACAAATATATGCATTACGTTCTTGGAGTAATGGAGAGGTTTAAAATGGATTGTCTTGTGTGAGATTGGTATCTAAATATTTTGATGTGATGATAATATAATCAGTTTTGCTTGGGGGCAAGCAAAACATGAGTGTGTGGTATTTTGATATGTGCATATTTAATTACATGTTGCATGCAATATTTCAATACTTTTTGCTACATTTATGCCCATTATAGAACAAAAGGTACTTAATTTGTTTAAAATATGTTTTGTATCAACGAAGACATGCTCGAGATCAAAAGGAAGCTATTGCAGAGCTGGAAGTAGGAAAAATGGATAAAAGTCAAAGAAATCTTAAGAATGGAAGACCACATCGTTGTTGTGTCAACACGACGTGGTAATTGGAGAAATCCCGATGGAATAGTGACTTGTCGATGACGTGTTTTTAATAAATACCACATCGTGGTGGCGGTCAACCACGACGTGGTGGGCCAGATTCGGGAATTATAAATATTACGATTATTCTCTCAAACCAAGAGAATGCTTGGTGTTTTATTCGACTTTTGAAGATCATAAAAGTGCTGGAACTCAAAGGAAGCTCAGATTTCGATTAAGGTTTAGCTTTTGAAGATATTTGAAGCAATATTACTTCTTAAAACCTAATTGCTTTGTTATTCATTATGAATTTCAATTTCAAGAGTTTATTTCTAGAAATCATGGGCTAAAAACCCTAATTTCTGTTTAGTGTAGATAATCATTATGACTGTGTTGGTTTATTGGATTGTTGCTAGTTTGTTATTTGTTATGATAGCTCGTGAAAGACCCTTTTGTGTTAATGCTAACTATATCTTCTGTTTATTGCTGAATTTTTCTGAATTGAATGATCATTCTTATTTCGTAAACTTGAATCTTATAAATTTATGACCATCAAAGTTGTAAGACTAGTGTTTTGATTATAAATCTAGGGTTAAATAGAAGAGTAGGTAAATTAATGTGGAAGCTAATATGTGATGATCATTCATGTATTGAATTGATATTATTATCGTTTGATGTCAATCATTTGTTCACATGATCAATGCATGAATGAATTAGTTTTACTAAAGGATTATTCTTTTGATCATAAAGTTTAGTCAATTTATGAATAGGTAAGCAACAATCAACTTAATCCATTGCACTTATCCAAGAAATCAACCATAGGAATATTGTCAATCGAATCTAAATAGAAATCTCTTTAATATCTTGTCTTAATCTTTAATTTGAATTGCTTTTGTTAGTTTAATTGCTTTTGGCAGTAATAGTTTAAGTTTCTAGACTTTCAAAACTAGAAAAACCCATTTTTAATTAATTGTTTGAATTTGTTAACATTTAGTAGTATTTTAGCTAAAATTTTCATTCCCTGTTTTCGATACCACACTTACCTGAAATATCCTGCTATTCAATTAGCTACACTGCCTATCGCATATTAGTTAGTCTTGATTAGTTGGTTTATTACTTAGTATAATAAAATACGTATCAATGGAACAACATGGTCAACTTCCATCTCAAACTGAAAAGAATCTGAATGTGAGTGCCATAACCTTGAAACATGGGAAAACACTTGGAGAAAGCATCTCCAAAAGAGCTTCAAGATAAGAAGAAGATGATGCTATTGTTATTGAACCTTTAAAGGTTGTAGTTCCTGCAAAGGAACCAGGTGTGCCAAACTTTGATCAACCCAAATCATCCAACAAACCTATCAAGCGATTGGTCATACTACCACCCTTTCCTTCTCGGTTATCCGTCTCAAAGAAAAAGGAGGAAGAGAAAAAGTTTCTTGAAACTTTCTACAATGTCCAAATCAACATTCCAGTATTAGATGCTATTAAGCAAATTCTAAGTTATGCTCTCAAGGATTTGTGCATTAACAAGAGGAATATAAATGCAAATGAAAAGATTCAAGTCAATGTAAATGTGTCCGTGGTTATCCAAAAGAAGTTAGCTCCTAAATGCAGGGATCCAAGAATTTTTGATATCCCTTGTATCATTGGTGATTTGTATGTTGAAAGTGCCATGCTAGACCTTGGAGCCTCAATCAATGTGATGCCATATTCGGTTTTTCAATCTCTCAATGTTTGACCTTTAGAAGAAACCAGAGTAATCATCCAATTAGCGGACAAGTAAAGTGTTTCCAAGAGGAGGGTTAGAGGATGTGCTAGTACAAGTTAATCAACTCGTATTTCCCGCAAATTTCCGTGTCATTAATTTTGAAGAGAAGACTCCTTCCAAATCATCTATGATCCTCCTTGGAAGAACTTTCATGAATACCACTCACATGATCATTGATGTTCATAATCGGAAAATCACCTTGGAGTTTGATGGAGAGGCCATTGACCTCAACATCTTTTAATTAATGAGGTACCCTACTGACATTTCTCCACTATATATGGCTGATGTGATTGAGCCAATAACCCAAGAAGGGTTTGATTTATCTAATGTTCTGAGAGTTTGAAGATGGTACTCAACATGAGCCGTGTTGTGATAGTTTGAAGATGGTATATTTTGAAGATGGTACTCAACATGAGCCTTGTTGTGAGAGTTTGAAGGAAAAGTTGAACATGTATACATTGGAATCCGAAGTTGAAGAGATTGTGAAGACTTTAGAAGTCAACAAGTCAACAAAGAAAGATGTCTCTCAAATTGTTTTGTCTTATTCACCCAACAAGATTCCCCTTTCCATTATCCACCACCTGCACTTGAATTTAAAGTCTTACCTAGCCACTTTAAGTATGCTAATCTAGGTAAATATGAGACTGTTCAAGTGATCATATCCTTTCAATTGAAATATTTTGTAGAAGTCCAGTTGGTTAATGTTTAGAAATATCACAAATAGGCCATGGGGTGGACAATAGCGGATACCAAAGGGATAAGTCCAAATGTATGCACTCACAAGATCCTCATGGAAGATGACTGTAGGCGTGGAAGGGAAGCTCAAAGAAGATTAAATCCTTCAATTATCGAAGTTGTCAAGAAGGATATAATCAAGCGCCTTGATGCATATATGATTTATCCTATTTTCGACTCTAAATGGGTTAGCCCGATTGAAGTGGTTCCCAAAGAAAATGGGAATCACGGTTGTTGAAAATAACAAGGGAGTAATGTACCCACTCGAGTTTAAAATGAATGGAGGGTGTGCATTAATTATATAAAGTTGAATTCAAGCACAGGAAAAGACCATTTTCCCATTCCTTTCATTGACAAAATGCTCGAGAGGTTGGCGGGAAAATTGCATTAATGTTGCCTTGACGGGGTACTCAGGTTTTCATCAAATATCCGTTTCCCCCGAAGATCAAGACAATACAATGTTTACATGCCCTTTTGACATGTTTTCCTATAAGCGGATGCCATTCAGATTATGCAATGCCCCTGCCAGATTTCAAAGGTGCATGGTGAGCATCTTCTCCGAGTATGTTGAGAATATAATTGAAGTGTTCATGGACGACTTCATCGTATATGGCAATTCTTTTGATGAATGCTTGGGCAACCTCACGAAAATTTTGAAAATGTGAGTTGAGAAGAAATTGGTGTTAAACTTTGAGAAATGTCACTTCATGGTCAATCAAGGCATCATATTGGGACACATTGTCTCCAAAAAGGGAATTGAAGTTGATAAATCCAAAATCGATGTCATACAAAACCTTCCTTACCCACCATATGTTAGAGAAGTGTGATCTTTCTTGGGCCATGCAGGATTCTATAGGATATTTATCAAAGATTTTTCGAAGATCACAAGACCAATGTACCCCCTTCTCTAAAACGATGTTGAATTAGACTTCTGTGTCAGATGTCAAGAAGCTTTGGAAAAACTCAAAGACTTACTCACTTTTGAACCCAAAATCCAACCTCTAAATTGGCAGCTTCCTTTTGAAATCATGTGCGGTGAATCTAGAGACCCGTTCCGGATACTTATTCTGGATTAAAAATCTCAATTTTTGTCCCCCTACATATATATGAGTCTGCATGTACTTAGGCACTTACTTTCGATCATCAGCAATTATCTCTTATAACTAATTAAAGATGAGTTTCTTAGAGAGTGAGCATGAAGAAAGCTTTAACAACTTGTCTGTTTACCTATACAACCTTAGGCGAACCAACCCACACACTTACACTCACATCAAAATTGATGTGATGGATCATTTCCAAGCTTTTTTGTGGCTATTGGATGTGTAGAATATTTTTTTCCATACTTGTATTGTTTCTTTAAAATTGATATTGTTTCTACATATAAACTAATTGTTTTGTGTTCCCCAAAAAATACAATTCCATGCATTCATAGGCTGCTTGCTGCCTATCATCTTCATAAGTAGTGTCTGTCTAAGAGGGGACTACCTAAACACAATGTTCGTAGCGGTTGCTATCGACGAGAACAACCAGACCCTCCCTATAGCATTTGGTCTGGCCATGGAAAATAATCTTGATTGTAGTACCTGGTTCCTTATGAGGTTAAAGGAAGCTCTCAGAGTGGGTAGGGAAGTATCGTTCATAACCAATATGGACGATGTCGTTAGTTCTTGCATAGGTCATGTGTTCCCTAATTCGTATCATGTGTATACTTGTAAAAGTGTGTTCATGTATATGCGCACAACATGCGTCTCTTAAATATCATTTGAACCTTTATTCTGGATGACATACAAGTCATATACTATATATGATTTAGAGCAAAACTTTTATCGGCTAACCCACGATGCACGTGAGGTACTTGTCAATATCGGTCATGCGAAATGGGAAAAAGCCTATTTCCCTAACATCCGTTGGAATGTACTTAACATTGATATTCCATAATTTCTATTGGTGTTATTGGTTAATCAACACAATGTACCGATAATAACGCTTATCGAGACAATTCCCGACTACATTCAATGGATTTTTGTTGAATGTAGTTCCATGGGAGGTAAAATACAGTAAAATATTGGATATTTTTCGTGTACAATAACTTCCCTAACTTAAATGATAATATTTACCTTTCAGGGAAGTTGAATAGCATACTAACCCCATGTTCATAGATGGTGCTTCAGAGGAGGATGCAAAAGTCCGTTTGGTAGAAAGAAACAAAGATCCAACCTGAGATCCAGTCTCCATTCCCATCCGACATTTTCCACGTTTTTGATTTTAAAAGAACTGGTGTTGTAGATATGAACCGTCATATCTGTTCATATGGGAAATGGCGCAGACTGGGTATAATATGTGGTGATGTTATTGCAACATCACGTTATTCAAACATTATTGAATTAGTAGATATGGTTCAAATATATTATCGGGATGATGTGTTTCGAACTACCTATCATACCCAGAATGTGCACCCTCTTCCCCCTCTATCTAAAAGGGGAATACCTTACCCATTGATGTTCGTTTTATTGCCTATGTAATCGTAACTAATTATGTTTGTAATCGATTTTTGGAGTGATTAATGAAAGATATTATTATTGCCCTAATATTTGTTAGACGTTACAAAGATAGAAAAAAAAACATAATTTACAACTACCATAACCTTATTAAATATAAAGATAACAAAATACATAACTTAAAAATACGGGACATCTTTTAAAATATCCCAAGCATATTCGTGTGGAAAATCAACCCTGTTATTTTTTTGTCTGTATTCCACCCTTGCCCACTGCAAAATTACTTGTTCATCTTCATCCATTAATTCGTTGTCGACCTTGTGATAAATTTTGATAAAATTCTTCACCTTTGGCCGTATGTCTACAAACTTAGCCTTCACTTCTTCTTCAGTATGATACTGTGGAACATTTAACTCAAAGCGAAACAAAATTTTCAAGCGTTCCCATCTCGATCCGTGCATTAGATGTGGCAGCATGAGGAAAACTATATTATCCTCAACTATTACCCAATATTGAACAAGCATGATCTCCTCATGTATAGTGCACGGTTGAGGCTGATTTATTGCCATTCCAGACTTTTAATGGTTTTACAATTCCGAAGTTCTAAAGGTTCTACAATTTCAGTCTCTTATTTATAGTTCCTCATGCCAGATTCCTGACTGCCATTTAGGACTGACATTTCGGAAGTCATATCAACAATTCATGTATAGTAAAATCAATCATATATGTCATATATTCCTGAAGAATATGAGTCATGGATGCATATTTCAAAAACGCATTCCGAACGTCATATTCCAGAGAGACAGTTCCAGACATCACATTTCAGACACTTATTTCAGACGCGGCATTTCGGACTATTAATATGTAGCTACTATGCATCATAAATGTAGAAATAAGTTTAGAATGAATTTATCTGAGTTTGGTGTTTGGCATTGTAAAGAAGATTACTATGTTTGTTCAGATATTAACCAGTTTCCGGAAGGCCCAGATTTCCCACTCCTGGATAAAATGCCTAATGACATTTTCCAAGCTATGAAGGCCGCTGAAGAAGCAAATGAAAATGATTATGCAACAAATAGAACACTAAATCAACGTGAAGACGATCAAGCGGAACAAGTAAATGAAATAGAAAAATGGGTGTTGAAGCTATGAAAAAAGTCAAAGAAGCTAAGAAGTGGACTGAACATGCAAATGCAAAGATTGATAAGCTTCGTGTATAACGGGACCGTCTAGCAATATTGTTAGAATTAGAGGAGATTTTATTGACCGCAAACAAAATATGTATCCCTTACAATTTCCTAATTTGTGGAAACCAATATAAGTATGTATTAAGATTTGTAACAGTCTTTGTACTAATGTTAATGAAACACATTGTCTTTTTAGATAACCCTACCGTTTCGTTTACATATTTAAGTTTCAAAAGTCATTACAATATTTTATTTTATATTACATTTTCAGGATAACTGGGAACTTGCATCGGATGCCAGCTAGCGGTGTTTACATGATTTTCAAACAATTCCATGTAGGTTTCAATTAGGTTGAAACCATTATCGGTCAATTGGACTCGATCTTCTATTGTTAGAGTTGTCCTACGTGCTTCTTCGATGTGGTCCATCGTGTTAAAAAACTATCGTATATCTTCAGACATCATAATGAGGGGCATTTGCATATTATAAATTGCTAGTTTTCTCTTTGCCTTCACCGCAGAAGGCGGTAATGAGATTTCCAGCATGACTATTCATTGTTTCGCACGCTGATAATCATGAATGAACTCTAATGCAGTCCTATCAACAAGACATTGTTACTCTTTTTCAAGACGTAGTATCTCGTATTCTATTGGCAACTCATCCTTATTGATCGACTCACTGGATGTTGGAGACTGAAATTTTTTAAATATGTTAATATACACATTAAAAACAACCTGCATAAACGTATCCAATAATAAAACCAACTTGCTGAAACATAACCATAAAAATTATAATGACATTGTAACTACTCTATAATAACAGTTTTGTTTGAACTTGCTCCGATCCCATCTTTCGGAGTTCTATATGCTTTTAATTTAAGATTTAACATCGTTTCTGATTTCTTTTTTGTAATTTTATAGGTGTCTTTGCTGATTTATTTTTTGTTTTAATTTCTAAATCAGCATCCTGGTTTGTTATCTGCAAAAATAAAATTCCAACAACATTTTAATACACATTACCATAAAACCGACATTTTTAATAAAATTTTAATCGCTTTTACCTTTGTCGGGTCCAATTTTGAAAACTCCTGTAAATGGAATACAACTTTTTCATCCGTAAAACTCACTTTAAAAAAAAACATCCACACAAACTCGTCATTGGAGTAATAGGGGTTATTAAACAATGTTAGGAACCAAAAAAAATTAATATTCAATTATCATTCAGGCTTCTCATTCTCACATCATTCTGGACCAAGTTCTTTGTATTCCAGAACATCATTCCGGACAAAGATCTTCATATTCTGGATCTACCGAACCTTTCTGGATTCCCTAAAAAACATAGTTACAGACTAAAAAAACGGTCCTAAACACACTATATCTACTTACATGCACCTCATACAAGTACCACAAAAAAAATAATGGATACTCCGGACTCGTTTTTCATATTCCGGAGGGTTCATCATATTCCGGAATACATATAATTGTTTGAAAACTCAAATGCAAGTAATTTACAGAGTAGAAATCATTTCGTTTGACGAATCCATGCTGTAAATAGGCCTGAAATGCAGGTAAAACAAACTTCAGAATTACAGAATTTGGAACGCATATTGCGGATTTTTGTGTGTGGGACCCACATATAAACATTGATCTACAGTATTGGGCTAGGGCCATGTATTTTGGTCCAGAATGGTCCATTTCGGATCGAATGATCATTTTGCAAAATATATATATATATATATATATATATATATATATATATATATTATTAAAATAACATTAAAAAGTGGTTAGTGACTCAATTTCCCCAAAAGATATCCCAATACAACTTAAAACTAAATAAAGGGGAAAAAATAAAAAAATTTATGCACTTAAATAGTAAATCATGTAGTTTTTTCTAGGCTAGCAATTGGATATAGACGTAAGCATATACAATTTTACTTTTAAGTTTAAGTTTGTGGTTTTCTCACTTTTCTTTAAGATAACACTAGTATAGCAAAATGATCAGACGAGGCCTGATTGAATGCCGAGTTGGTTCTCTTAATTTAGTCTAAATTTGTCACCCGGGTTCATGTAATTATTTTCTACATTTTGTGGTTCTTTATTAGGTTTAGGAGATCTTCGATGATTAGCCCCTCTCTATAATTTGCCATATCATTTACAGCCCCTTTACGTTAATAATCAGATTCATATATCTACCGTATGCTAATCTTTGTTTTATTAATTTATACTGTACTTCGTAGTGAAATCGAATATATAATACTCTCCACATGCAACAAAAAGTTTCTTCATCTTTAAATCCTGGCAAAGAAATGGCATGCTTCCTCTGTTGGTGATGGTTGTTTGACTCTTCAACAAACAGGTGAATATTGAAAGTCTTCATAAAAGTAGTGTTGCACCTTTGAATTACTCAACATTTTTTTAGTGTGGACACATGTACATATGCTCAAACCATGTAAATAAGATTGATTGCCCTTAAAAATCAATTTTTTTTAAGGTAATGTAAAGAGCTAGAGTGTAGTTCTTTTTTTTTGGGTTTCTCTTTTTGGTGTTATATAAAATGTGTATATATATCACCAAATTCTGCACTGGTGCAACGTCCATCTTGGAAGTTATGGAATTGGAGGTGGTCTCTCACTATTATCAACCTATTAAAGGCTTTCAAGATTAATTTCATACGAGAGTGGCAACGATCACATATCCTCCCTGAGGTTTTTATGAGACAGATTGGTACCCTGTCAGGTGTGTTCCACAGGGCATAAGCCACTGCAACCTCCTCGCTGTGATAATCAGAGCGATCTTCTTTCATTTCATCCGAAACATCAATGTCATCAAGATTAGCTAAGTCATTAATAGCATCAAATAACCACTCCAATTCTTCATCAAGCTCATCAAACTGTCAGTGGTCAGCGTCTATCGTAACAAACTGATATGTTTTTTGATGGATATCCACCAAGCATACACTGCTTCTGTTGGAGCAGTTAGTTTCAACAGATGATGGAACTTTCTGACTCTACACCACTTACTCACCTTAAGTCTCATATCATAAGGGATCAACTCTTCAATTCGGTTGAACAAAGAAGAGTTTTGATATTCCTGACAACCATTGAGCAAGGCAACCCAAGAGCATTCAAGTCATTTCAATGGTGTCGATGCAACAAAACTTAAAGCTTCAGGTAGTCGTGCAGCCCTTATTAGAATACTAATGATACACATATAGTGCTCCAAACCGATTTCAGTGGGAAAAGGTTCTCATACAGAGACTGTAAATAAATAACGTGGTAAAACATGATATATAGTAAAAGCCGACTGTGAGCACCACTTGACTAACAAATATTAATCCAAAAGAATCACAAAAACCTAATTACCCTCGAATTATTGATGAAAAGTTGAAAACAGAAGGACCTAGGGTAAAAACAGGTTGTAAGAAATTTCGCATAGACAGACGCATTGGTAAAGAGAGAGTTGAGGATCAGAGATTGATGGAACCTACGGAAACCAAGGGGTCAAGCGAAGTTGAAACGTGAATAAACAAGAAACACTTAAGAAATATCTAATCTTAACTATCAGTTAGCTAGTCCAAAAGAATCACAAATATAGATGATATAACAGGAGTACCTGGAGCAATAGCAGGCTCTTTAAACTTTCGAGCGACTTTTGCTGGCATACACAAAAGAGGTAAATATCATAGATTGAAAACAGCAACGAATTGAAGGCCAAGGGTGATGTGAAATTGAACCCTAATAAAGCTTTTATTAGCCGTTTCACTTATGCATGCATGTTTAGACTCAAGGGTATGGAAGGGTCGTTCGCGCGTAAGAGGTGACGTGGATGGCTTGTTCATGCGTGAACACCGCCCTCACCAAGAGTAAGTGTGACGCGAATTGATGCGGGTCACGGACGATTACGGGGCATTTGATTGGTTAACGTGTTTTTTGACCGTTGTGGCATTAATTAAAAAAAAAACTTTTTTCTTTTTAATTTAAAACTTTACCTATATATACAAACACATAAACACACATCAAATATCTTACACCAAATACACTCAACAATAACAATATGAATAATTTTTTGGGTGCCATTTCTTCTTCATCTGATGATGATTCCGATGATGATGAGTTGATTCTGTACACGTTGTTGTCTGCGGCACACGACTTTATACGTTAGGGAGGCGAAGTTCAAATGTCGAGAAGAAACGAAGAAAGTCGATCAACCGGGATCGTATCGCGGAGAACAAACTTTTGGTACGTGATTACTTTAGCCCTGATAATTTATACAACCTATCGAAATTTGAAAATCCTTTTCTTATTAGTAGAAATTTATTCGTACGTATAGCTAGAGATTTGGAAAACAATTATGAGTTTTTTCAATTGAGATGAGATGCTAGAGATAAACGTGGTTTTACTACATTATAAAAATGCACAACGGCTCTTAGACAATTGGCGTACGACATAGCCGCAGATGCTTTCGATGAATATTTGAAAATGCCTGCGAGGACATGTCGAAAATGAACATATCTTTTTTGTAAGTATGTTATAGAGGTTTACGGTGACATATCTTTTTTGTAAGAAGTGATGTCGAACAGTTATATGCCGCACATCAGGCTAAACATGGATTTCCATGAATGCTAGGTACCATTGATTGTACACATTGAGTGTAGGAAAATTGTCCTAATGCATGGCGAGGGCAATTCACATGAGGTGATCATGGTGTGCCTATTGTTATACTAGAAGCAGTTGTTTCACATGACCTCTGGTTTTGGCATGCATTTTTTGGTATGGTAGGGTCAACAACGACCTGAATGTGCTTGGAGTATCTCCAAGACATTTTGCAAGGTAAAGCACCAAACATGTCATACGTTGTAAATGGACATGTACAATTATGGATATTACCTTGGTGATGGGATATATCTAGAGTACGCTACATTTGTCAAATCATACACATATCCGACCGATGAAAATCGAAAATCATTCAAGTTAGGACATGAATCTGCAAGGAAGGATGTGGAGCGGGCATTCAGAGTCCTCAAACAGAAGTGACACATAATCAAACATCTGGCACGAGCATGGGATAGGGAAAATTTGATGAAGGTGATGAAAGCGTGTGTTATTTTACATAACATGATAATAAAAGAAGAAGGTAAGGCTATTTGTACATATATTGCGAACGATATACTCAATCCACCTGCAGTAATACAAGTCGACAGCCCATCATACTTTATGAGGCTTTTGGAAATACAAAACAGTGAAACACATCACAATCTACGTCAAGATTTGACTGAGTACATATGGAAATGAAAATCCGAAGACCACAACGACGATGAGGAGGATGAGGACGCGGACGATGATAACGAGGTCGACGGTGAGGACAACGATGACGACGAGTAGTATTTTTTTATTTCAATGTTTTATTAATGTTTTTTTATTAGTAAAATGTGTAACATCCGGACTCCCACGTATATTATTTCATGTGTTTAATGTTGAGTTTTATTGAGTGACTCGACGAGTTGTGAGTCTAACTCGTCGAGTAGAGTTGTCGGTTGTCACGTGGGATTAGTGGTCTACTCGACGAGTCTGAGAGTCGACTCGCCGAGTAGACGCTGAGAGGTGAAACCCTAAATCCCCGGGTCTGGGAACTATTTAAGGGCACTTATAGCCTCATTTGCGGCTCGTCAGTTACCTACCCTCTATGAGAGAAAACCCTAATCGGCCATTTAGCTAGGAAAGAGTATTGAGCTATCTTCTGAGTGTTTGGTGCATCTTTTGAAGAGGAAAAAGGATTTCCATGCCAAGGACGGGAAGAGGCTGTCGAGTCGTGGCTATAGCACCCAAGGGCTTCTGTGAAAGGTAAAAGTCCTCACATTTCTCATTTCATTATGTAAAGCTCATATTATTGAAGTTAGGGCTTTTCCATCCAAATTTGGGACCTTGAGCGTTTTGGGTTCATTTAGAAGCTAGGACTTCAGATGTGGACCTTTTGAGGTCCCTAAAGCCCTAAGGTGATTGCTTGATTCTGCCATAATAGAGCCTTTGAGAGAAAAACCCTTTGAAGAGCATGTTCTTGGCATTTTAAGCTTTAAGTGCCATGCATGGACGTAACGTTCATGGCTTTACGCGATAATCGAGCCCTGAGGGTTTAGATCCATTTATTGGAGTGATGGATCTGCTTGAAAACATTTGAATGAAAGATCAGATTGAGGGGAATCGTCGAGTCTATGAACTGACTCGACGAGTCCGGTGGGGTTTCTCCCTGATGAGTCTGGACATGGGTGACTCGATGAGTTGACGAGACAACTCGACGAGTCAAGGTGGATCTTCGCGATATGACAGTAGTAGCAAGAGGACTCAACGAGTCATATAGGTGCACACGGCGAGTCGGGTCAAACATGGACTATGGACACGAGTTTGACTTCTGTTGACTTTAGGGTTTGGTCATAAATGAGTAATGGAGACCATGGAGGGGAAAATGGTCTTTTGCCCACGTCAAGAGTTAGAGAGAAAGAATAACCTTTGCTTTACTTAGAGTCGAGAATCGAGTATTAATTAGAGATATTTACCCTATGTGTTAGGCGGTGGCTAGTTCAAGATTCGAGTACAAGGATAATTGTTTTCTTGCTTCGAGGTGACTCTTCTCCCTATACTTACTATGAGTAGTGATCTAGCTGTGACCTGAGTATCTTATGTGCTTATATCGAGTGTCGTGATATCCTACATTATGTATTTGTGATTTATGTTGTATATTATGTTGAGCTTACAGATTTAGGACCAGAGGGTCCATCAGAGTTGTGGGACTGGAAGGTCCGACTGAAACACATTGACCGGAGGTTCTTACAGTGATATAGCCTCGAGTGGCTAATGAGATGTGTGTGTGGTATTTTGGGGAACTCACTAAGCTTCGTGCTTACCATGTTGTGTGTTTCAGGTTTTTCTCAGGCTCACGGGAAGGCACCGGCTTGATTGTACACACCAGTGATAGAGTTATGTTTGGGGATTCTGGGTTTAAATCAAACAATTATGGAGTCGTGATTTGTAAATGAAATAAATGAGATTTTTGTGAAATGTGTTATTAGAACTATATGATTTTAATTGAAAATTTTGTTTGAAAATTTACGGTGTTACAAGTTGGTATCAGAGCCTTGGTTTGAGGGATTCAGAGGCACCTTCGGGTATGTCTGGACTCAAACTGAGGATTTGAGAAAAGTTTTCAAAAAGAAAAGATTTTTCTAAAACGAGTAAGAGTTTCTAAGTGAAAAACGAGAAGGATCAGTGTGTACAATCAGCCAGAGCCTGAACGGTGATTTCCCAAAATACCTAAATTGTTTACTTTATAAGATATTGAGATACCATTTATGCATTCTAGAGGATAGGCTAGGTAATTCATATTTTAGGGCTAGAGTTGCCTGATTGTGGTGCCTTAGCCTAGGGGTTGTTGCTATCTGTTATGTGCCTTGTGTATGTGTTGAGTAAGAGTATCTAGTAGGAATCACTTAGAGAGGGAGTTCTGAGTCGAAAGATAATCTAAGAGAGATACCTAGATGAGCATTTGAGGAATCTTCTTAGGAGAGTAATTATATACCATGAGAGGTGAGATAGCCTGAGTTCAGTGATGCCTTTTTAGTTGTGAATAAATCAAGTGGAGTTGTGTGCTCGAGTGGTGTGTTAGTGCCGATGGAGGAAATTCGATGCCCGAATGCTGCTTGCTATGTGCTTTGTGGAACTCTTGATGATGGGAGTCAGCTACTTAGTGAATATAACGATATTCAGGAGGTGGATGGTTGGCATCATAAGGAGTTCTTCAGCAACTGATGGCAGATAAGTGTGAGGACCTAAGGGAGCCTAGTGAGTAATTTGAGTCCTATGAGTACACTGTTTGGGGAAGAGTATGCGCTGGAGAGCAAGCTTCTGTAACGGGATTGGTGATCGAGAAGGTTGAGCAGCTACTTAGGAAATCTGGGACGATTCGTGTGGAAAGTGTGGGTAGATGTGGCAGGTAGTATGGGCCTATACTACTGAAAGTAGAGGACCTGTACTCGAAACAGGGAGAATTCAAGAAGTTCTAAGTAGCAGATTAAGAGGGGATAACATGGTCTGGGTACCATGATTCGTAGCAGATTGAGAGGATATAACATGGTTCGAGTAACATGATTCGTGGCGGTTAGTGCTTATGGTTTTACCATTTATCCCGTTGTGGTTTTTTAGACTGAGATCGGATGTGATAGAGTGTGGGGCCAGAGGGACATGTCGAGCAAGCCTCAAATAGAGTGTATCTTGGGAGGGAAACAGAGTTATTTTCCGAGAGATCTTATTGGTGAGATGCTAGTTGGAGTCGCAAGACTCGGGGATGAGTAGCATTGGTGCTTTATGGAGGATTGCAGTCTAAGTTTAGCAATCGGCCGAAAGTGGAGATGTCACTTTCTGTGACCAGAGTTGCGTTGTTTCCGTTTCTTGTGAGAAGAAGAAGAGATATTGAGCTTTTGGTTTCTAAGCTTGGAGGTAAACCCTGTGGGGTAGCATTGGTTGGGATCTTTTCACCAGAGTATTTGGGTAGTGTGTCTACCGCAAGGTAATATTATAACATGAGAGGGTCATCAGTGGGGACTGAGATGGACAAGGACAAGTATACCCTATTTGAGTATAGTGGGGCATATGTTAGCAGCAGTGTCGGGAGATCAAGAGGAGTAGGTTGGGGCGGTGGCTCTCATTGTCTATGATGGACACCGAGTGTGGGAGTAAGGTCTGTGCTCTCATGATAATTCTCATGATGGGACGTTGGTTGGGGAGTTGAAGATGAGGAGTGTGATAGTTCATTATATCCAGACCGAGATTCAGGACTAGTTCAGAACAGTTGGGGTATCCGGCGGTATATCGGTATGAGGCTTCGAGACGACTAGAGGCAGTCACGTTGAGAGAATTCTGAGATTCTTGTCTGAGTTTCGGGATAGTTAGAGTTGCTTGGTTCCATTGGGAAGATCATTGAAGTGATTATATGGTACGTCCCAAGAGTCAAGTGTGATATACCTGGTGAAACAGTCTATGGAGTGGCTTGTAGTATGCTAATTGATGATGGTTCGAACCCCGAGTGGGGGAGAACTGAGTATTCTATTAAAAGGATCAGCGATCCGTTCAAGGTACGGTTAGAGAACTGGTTATGTAAATTCGGGGTACAAGGCGGGGTGATGTATGGGTATGTGCTTAAGGAAGGATGAGTGAATCCACGACATGTGATCGTTGGCCAGAGAATTTATTATAGCTAGGGATTTTCTTCGGGTTCGCAATTATTGAGTTCGTGGCGTTTGGGTCGCCGAGTCCAGGGTGCAATAGCTGGGATTTGCGAGTATAAGTATAGAATGTGATCTATACTCCAGGAGGGGCAGCAGTTCATATATCAACCAATTTCAGAGTCAGTGTGAGTAGTTCGTGCGGGCGGTGATCAGTAGAGGGTGAAGCTTCAGATTTCGTCAATGTGTTTTCAGTCATTGACGATTCCTCTGTGTTTCAATTTGAGAGATGGGAATCTTCCGAAGTTACAAGTTGTGTGAGGATAAGATCGGTTGCGAGATTCTGAGAGAGTACGTTGGGGTATCTGAGTATGATGTCGTGATTACAAGATCAGTGGTTGAGGCAAGATATCGTGAGGTTCTGTGATGGTGTACCAAGGCATCCGGGTATGATGTCCTAAATTTTGGAGAATTTTGAGTCTTGAGTTTGAGATGGTAAGTGGTGTATCAAGTATCTATGGTTCCAGTGGGAGCCCTTCGACTATTTGACATCAATCGAGATTATCTAAAATGTGGGTTGTAGCGAGAAAATGGAGTTTTGTCATGGCGGTTGCCGTCGGGAGTAGTGATGCTTATTTTGTATAGGTGTGTGCACCTATCTATGCTGGGCCGCGGGGCATGAATTAGTAAACGCAGTGCAGCGTCAACTTGAGGATGAGATCGTGGGGTGGTAAGAGAAAGTGTTGTAAGACTTCGGGGAGGTGTAGCATCCATGAGTTAGTGCGAGAGAGTGTGGTGATACTGCAAGAAGTCGTAGTATTTACCAGTCAGCGAGAGGGTGTGGTGATACTGCGGGGAGCCGTAGTATTCACCAAGCAACGAGCGGGCGTTGTGAAACTGCGGGGAGCCGTAGCTTTCACTGGTAAGAGGGAGAGCGTTGTGAAACTGCGGGGAGCTGTAGTTTTCGTTGGTCAGCGAAAGAATATTGTAGAACTGCGAGGGAACCGTAGCTTTTACTAGCCAGCAAGCAAGATAGAAGCATTGTGAATCTACAGGGAGCTGTAGTATTCGCTAGTCAGAGTAGGAAGTAGAGGAGTTCTTAGGCTTGGGCAGCCTTACCACTTGAGTCTTCTGGAACCTGGTTGCCGGACTAGGGGCGAGACTGGGGTCTATGTGTCGGTCGAGGATCGTTGTATCCCGGGTTGGGAAGGGATTATCCGAAGAGGAAGGGATTAGAGAGATGGCGTGGGCATAAATTCGCGAATCGCGGGTACAAATCAAGTATCAGATTGGAATTGAGTGATCCCAATTCTGCGTCGGGCTAGACTCTCGAGTTTGAGTTGGCTCCAGTGACGTATTGAGAAGGCGAAATGATATTTCGGACTTAGAGGTGGGTTCCATTTTGAGGGGCATTATGTGTCATCTGATGTTTTAGACCTATGTGGGTTAGTTCGTTTGTATGGAAAGGTCCGCGAGACGCATGGAGCGAATGAGCAGTAGACGACAAAGGTCGGTGGTGAGGCGGTGTCAGTTGGGGTTGTAGTATTCGCTTGGGGTAAAGTTAACTTTGTGGCTTGTGTGTCACCCTGGGCCGAAATAGTTAGTGTGAGAAAGAAGTCAGTGAGACGTTTTGGGATATGAAATGGGTAACCTTTTGAGGTTCAACTATTGGGTCGGGAGTTGACTAGGTGCTCTGTGTTGAAAGGGATATTTGAGAAAGGAGTTGGGGCTTATGATTGTTTGACGTAAGAGGATACTTCTGAGAAAGCATGATCATCTTCTTGTGTCTGAGGACAAGGTATTGAGAGTTCATTGTTTGGATGGGTTTTGATTGTAGTACAGTGGATGGGTCCTTGTTGTGATGTGATCCTTTCATTCCTTGGAGTATGGTCTGGATCATTTAGTATGTCTGGTAAGAGTGATCGGTAGCCAATTATTGTTCCTGGACTTGTTTCTATCAGTCGCAACGAGAGAATCAGAGGGGTAGTGATTTATCGGGGTCTGTTATTCGAGGAGCGAATAACATGGTGATATCTTGAGAGGGCGGTCTGGCAGTGAGATAGGCCACTAGAGTTTCCAGATTCTGGGAGTCAGAAGGGGCATCGTAGCAGCAGAGGGGTCTGCCCTTTTCCGGGTTTGAGAGTTCCTGTTTGGATTCAAGTGTCCATGGAGGAAGATAGTTGTGTGGTATGAGATCCTTTCGGTAGTCTTTTTTTTCGGGTTTTTGGGTTCGATCTATGTGTTGTTGAGGAGCGATTTCGAGGGAGAAATCTAATTCAAGTGGGGGAGAATTGTAACATCCGGACTCCCAGGTATATTATTTCATGTGTTTAATGTTGAGGTTTATTGAGTGACTCGACGAGTTGTGAGTCTAACTGTAACACCCGGGATTTTTCCAGGTATTGTAAGTATTTTCCTTAATAAATTTATGGGTTTTTTGGTTGGGCTTTGACTTTGGGCCCTTAAGACTGGGCTAAGGAACCTCGTACGCGGGGCGTACATTGCTATGTACGCTCAACGTACTCAGGAAAAGGAAACGCGGAAACCATGCACGTACGCCCAGCATACGTGTGTAGATCCTTAAACCCTAAAATTAGAGTTTGCTCATTATTTCAGCCTCCCTTCACTCTTACCCAGCCACCACGAAAACCCTAGCTCCCTTTGTGTGCCTTTGTGTTCTAGAAGGCATTTGAGAGTGTTTGTGTGTTGTTTTAATGAGAAAAGAAGAAGAGAGCTTGAAGAAGAAGCAAGGATCCACCAAGAGCTTGTAGATCCAGAGGATTGACACCATTTCTGACTCTTTTGAGGTATTAAGCTCCATACTTGACCATTGTATGCATAGATTTGTTTATTTGGGGGTTTTTATGTCCTTTTTTACCCCATTGTTGAGAGTGCTTGAGTATTGTTGGTTCCAGAGCATAAGAGCTGTCATTTTGGACTCTTAGAAGCACCTAGGGTCATAAAAATAGGATCTTGGTGGTTAAGCCAAAACCATGCAAGGGTAAGATGGTCTTAAAGTTTGTATAATGGACCAAAATCATGTTTTGACCCCAACCATGGATGCAAGCACCTAAAGTTTATAACTTTATGGCTTGGGAGGCCTTAAATGACCTGGATCTACATTTTGGACGTAAAGACTTAATGGATTAAGTCAGAAGTGAAGTCCTACGGAAACTGGGTAGTACGCTAAGCGTAAACACTAGTACGTTGCGCGTACTGGGGTGGTTCACGGTCCGTTACCGTTCACAGTTAGTTACCGTTTACGGTCAACTTCCGTTTGCGGCCAAGAGTACGCTGGGCATACTTGCCAGGTACGCCGCACGTACATGTGCAGAATGGCAACCATGGGCTTTTGGGCCTTAAGGATCTGGGCCTGGGCTTGGGGCCCTGTGGCCTACTGAGAAGTACAACTTTGGACTTAGAAATCTGGAACTAGAGCATTGGGCCTATTGGGCCAAGATTGGACCCTTGGAATTGTTACCTTTGGACTTGGAGCTTTTGGGCCCAATTAGGGGGATGAGGCCCATTTCAGGAATTGGGCAATTAGTGGGCCTTAAGGAGTCTTTAATAGGCCATTGGAGGACTGGGCTTAATAGATTAGAATTGGGACTCTTGGATGTCCCAATTAGACCAAGGGGTAAAATGGTCATTTTACCCCAAGTTGTGTTATAGACTTTGGTGTTAATATGTTTATGTTAGTCGGGAGTCAATCAGAGCAGCTATTAGAGACTACTTTCCGCGAGATTCGACACTCAGTTTTCGAGGTGAGTTACCTTCCAGTAGAGGTGGGTCTACGGCCACAATGCCGACCCACCAGTAGGGATTGTCTTTAGATGATTGTCTGTGTGATAATTATCTAGGTTGCTATTACCAGATGTGCTTTATGTGCCAGTATGATATGTTGTATGTAATAGCGGTAGTAGGAGGGGAATAGTCCCCCGCCTCGGTCGTTAGGACCGAAGGGTAGGTCAGTACCCCAGGAATGCTTGATAGCATGATTATGACAGCATGATTATGATAGTATGAATATGATTTGCTAGTAGTAGGGGGTGAAATAGTCCTCGTTGCCGGTTGAGATAGATCGGAGGGTAGATCAGCACTCCAGAACTGCTTGACATGGGTTGGTCAGCACCCCAAAACTGCTTGACATGGGGTGGTCAGCTCCCCAGAACGGCTTGACATGGGTAGGTTGGGCTCCCCATAATTTCCCGGCAGTAAGTATGTTGTTTGGTATGTGGTATGATGGGGGAACCCATTAAGCTTTGTGCTTACAGTTTCAATTTTGGTTTCAGGTACCTCTTAATCTAAGGGGAAGGAGCCGGCTGGGTAGCAGCGCATTGCACACACATGATTCCGCATTTGAGATTTCTGGGATTGTACTCTAACATTATTACTACTTGACACTATGGGTTTTTGAGACATGTAACTATGGTTTATGAATTATTGTGATATCAACAATGTTTTCCTCAAACAAATTTTATGAGCATTTTAATTAAAACAAAAATTTTTGGTCTCGATTTTTGGGATGTTACACTAACTCGTCGAGTAGAGTCGCGGGTTGTCACATGGGATTAGTGGTCTAATCGACGAGTCCGAGAGTCGACTCGCCGAGTAGACGCTGAGAGTTGAAACCCAAAATCCCCGGGTCTGGGGACTATTTAAGGGCACTTATAGCCTCATTTGCGACTCATCAGTTACCTACCTTCTCTGAGAGAAAACCCTAATCGGCCATTTAGCTAGGAAAGAGTATTGAGCTATCTTCTGATTGTTTGGTGCATCTTTTGAAGAGGAAAGAAGGATTTAAAAGCCAAGGACGGGAAGAGGCTTTCGATTCGTGGCTATAGCACCCAAGGGCTTCTGTGAAACGTAAAAGTCTTCACCTTTCTCATTTCATTGTGTAAAGCTCATATCATTGAAGTTAGGGCTTTTCCATCCAAATTTGGGATCTTGAGCGTTTTGGGTTCATTTAGAAGCTAGGACTTCAGATTCGGACCTTGTGGGGTCCCTAAAGCCCTAAGGTCATTGCTTTATTATGCCATAATAAACCCTTTGAGAGAAAAACCCTTTTAAGAACATGTTCTTGGCATTTTGAGCATTAAGTGCCATGCATGGACATAAAGTTCATGGCTTTACGCGATAACCGAGCCCGGAGGGTTTGGATCCATTGATTGGAGTGATGGATCTGCTTGCAAACATTTGAATGAAAGATCAGATTGAAGGGAGTCGTCGAATCTATGAACTGACTCGACGAGTACGATGGGGTTTCTCCCCGATGAGTCTGGACATGGGTGACTCGACGAGTTGACGAGACAACTCGACGAGTCAAGGTGGATCTTCGTGATATGACAGTAGTAGTAAGAGGAATCGACGAGTCACATAGGTGCACTCGGCGAGTCAGGTAAAACATGGACTATGGACACGGGTTTGTCTGTTGTTGACTTTAGGGTTTGGTCATAACTGAGTAATGGAGACCATGGAGGGGTAAAATGGTCTTTTGCCCACTTCAAGAGTTAGAGAGAGAAAGAATTACCTTTGGTTTACTTAGAGTCGAGAATTTAGTATTAATTAGAGATATTTACCCTATGTGTTAGGTGGTGGCTAGTTTGATATTCGAGTACAAGGATAATTGCTTGCTTGCTTCGAGGTGAGTCTTCTCACTATACTTACTATGAGTAGTGATCTAGGTGTGACTTGAGTATCTTATGTGCTTATATCGAGTGTTGTGATATCATGCATTATGTCTTTGTGATTTATGTTGTATATTATGTTGAGCTTACAGAGTTAGGACCGGAGAGTCCATCAGAGTTGTGGGACTGGAAGGTCTCACTGAGAGAGATTGACCGGAGGGTCTTACAGTGATATAGCCTCGAGTGGCTAATGAGATGTGTATGTGGTATTTTGGGGAACTCACTAAGCTTCATGCTTACCGTGTTGTGTGTTATGTGTTTCAGGTTTTTCTCAGGATCACGGGAAGGCACCGGCCTGATTGTACACACCAGTCATAGAGTTATGTTTGGGGATTTTGGGTTTAAATCACACAATTATGGAGTCGTGATTTGTAAATGAAATAAATGAGATTTTTGTGAAATGTGTTATGAGAACTATATGATTTTAATTAAAAATTTTGTTTGAAAATTTACGGTGTTACTATGTGGAATTTTAAAAATATTATTTTTATTTAAGTTAATGTTTTTTTTATTTAAAAAATATTTATGTATGTTTAATAATTGTGTTTTTTATTTAATATAATGTCAAAAAAATATTTTAAAAAAAAGATAAATAATATGGAGTAATAACCATTTCCAATGGCTAGTGAACATGTAATGGAGGTGATGTGGCGCATAGGTAGCATCACTTTTCTAGTGGACATCTTGTGACCATACCCCGTAGCCTCAGAGAGAGTAGAGAGAAAAAGATAGTAGAGACAAATAGCCGTTCTAAGAAAAAAAAGTACAGACAAATCAAATGAAGGGTTTGGAATGACCGAAAAACCCTATAAAAAGTAAAATTCCTATGAGACTGAAATTTATATAGATATGGGGAGTATTTTTTTTTTTTATTTTTTTTTTATTTTTTTATAAAACTAGGTAACTTTTAAAAAAGTTTTGTAAAATAGGTTAACTTTTAAACATCTTGTAGAAATAGTTTATTTTGAGGTAAGACCCACCACTTTTATATTTTTCTAGGGGTTATTTGCTAAAAAATGTTTATATAAATTTATTTATAACCTTTACATTTACAAATTTAACCCTTTATGTTTTATCTCATTTTATTTATCTCTTTCACTATTAAACAATCTACTTTTTATCCTTATTAAAAATATATGCATAGATTACTTTATTCCATAATATATGATTATATTTTATGTATTATTTTTTACAAGTAATATCTTTAAATAGATTTTATTAATACCTTTAAATAGATAGCAATATTGAATATATTATAACGGTACCTAGTTTGGACAATTTCTTCTATTATGACCAAGTTGGTGACATAGTCCACATTTGCAAGGTTCGTCAGGATGACGAATGTCCATCTTGTTATGAAACCGATTTGCCCTGTCTTCGGCCTCGGTGAATAGAAAGTTTCGAGTTATCTGCTTTAATCTTTCGATCCGACTCCAGCCAATAATCAAGATCAGAAAGTGGTACAAAAGCAAACATATATTGTTATTTGTATGTCATAGTTGTGTACACATCACTTACAATGGAAAGAGGGATATCCCCTCTATAAATGCAAATTGCAATAGCATGCGGATTTTGAAATCTTTCCATTTGCCACTTACCACACGTGTATGTTTGTTGAAAATAATGGACAATGTACACATTTCCTCCTTTGTCATTTATTTGTAACTTTGTGACAATTCTGTAGACACCTTCATTGTAGTCAAACTCGGTTAATGTAAGGCTTTATGCATGAGTTTCTCGTTTGCATAAGAGACGCCACATACATGATGGGAGAGGTGTATTGCAATTCATTGCAACATCACTATACTTTCTGAAATGCTGTACACTTCTATTGAATGTAAGGTTAATACACGCCCTAATCGGTAATTGTCTTGCTCCTCGAAGTGCATTGTTTATACTCTCATATATATTTTTTTTCAAGAAACCCCATCGACGATTGTCATCATATAAAAAACAACACTATCTTCTTTTATTTTTCTCTAAATATTTACAAGCTTGAAGATTGATGTTTTTTATTTCATTCATATATGTAACAAACTTTCTTCTTTGTATGGTGCTGCCAATAGACCAACAAAGCTTTTTAAGACTCGCGTTCTTGTACCTTTGCATGAAATTACTTCTAATGTTTCGAAGCCTGATATCTAAGCACCTTACTTTTGTTTTCTGATTCCTTCCAAACATCTATAGAAAGGCGATCTTCAATATCGGCTATGTCATCGTCTCCTATATCTCCAACATAACTCATAAAGTTCACAACCGGTGTTTCACACACACCATCATCATCAGAATTATTCCTAACACATAATGAGTCACTACTAGTATCTTCACTATCTAGTGAGTTTGCTTCATCATAATCTCCCATAAATGTATCACAATCAGGAAAAGGAAACGGTACATTTGATGGATTGCGCTCCAATACGCCAACATTACGAAGGAGATCTACAAAACTAGTACTTGTAGGCGGCATTATTTTTTCAACTTCAATTAAATTTGACCCCAATAATTTTCAACATTCTCAGCCAAATAATACATTACATCTGGACTTGGATCACTTATGACCCGTGTAATATTGGATTGCCCACCAAACTGATAGCATAGTGAGATATTTAACGTATGTGATGTTTTTTCAACTCCAACATGTGCATGACATAAATCTTTAAGTTCTTCATACCCCATTTTATGGCTAAAGATATTTGAAGTAGAAAAGGTTGAATGGTCACCCTTTATGATACCATTCTCATACTCAATATTTTCACCCCAATATAAATTAATCATAAATGGGTGATCTAGAGTCATAATGATAAATATACCAAAACTAACTGCAAAATAAATCATAAGATAGAAAAAAAAATATTAATGAGCATGCTACATATGCTAGTTATTATTACTAAATATTTGATATAATGACAATAATACGTACCTTGTTATAGACGAATGAATGTTAAACAAAAAGAAGAAGGAAATAACATAAATTCAAGAACTATGAGGGAATTTCATCATGTTGGAAGAGATGAAAAATTATCTAGTATATGAAAGAAAAAATTATAATACCTAAGAGTGAATTGATTTGACAATTCATTAAATGAGTTTTATTGAGTTTTCATCAATAGTGAAATTTGAGTTGAGTCTTCAGAATTCTTTTGCTTAAGTTGAATAAAGAAAAGTGACATAACTATACTGAGTTTTCACAAATTGTGAAAACTCAGACTACACATTTCACACATTGTGGACTAAAGAATTTCTCATATTTACAAATAAGATGATAATAAAAATGTCATTACGAATGTTTTGATTATGTTTTTTTTATATTGTAATTTAGTGTATAATTCATATTGTAATATCGTTATTAATAATATAAGTTAGTGTTACATTTTATTGTAATTTTACGCATAATTCGTATTGTAATATCGTTTTTAATTGTTTTTGTAATTTCATAATATTGTAATATATTCAATATTGGTACTTATTTGAAGGTATTTATAAAATCTATTTAAATGTATTACTTGTAAAAAATAATAAATAAAATGTAATCATATATTATGAAATTAATTAATCTATGTATAATACTTAATAAGGGTAAAAAATATTGTTAAACAATGAAAGATATAAATAAAATGAGATAAAACTTAAAAGGCTAAATTTGTAAAATATGAGAGTTATAAATAAAAATACATAATTGCTTTTATAAATAATCAGTAGAAAATGATAAAAGTGGTGGGTCCTCCCATAAAATTTGATTCGGAAGCTTCTATTCACCGACTACCAGACGCCTCAAGGCTTTGACAACTAAAAATTTAAGGGAGAAAAGGCTTAAAGTTAAGATAAATTGAGAGAGAAATGTTTGGAGCATGTGAGAATGGTCGGAGATTCGACTTCTGTTTATAGCTGAATTTTGACTGTATGCGGCACACTTGGATTGTGCGTGCCGTGAAAATTGTTGGAAGAGGTGATGTGTTGATTGATGGATGGTTCCACGTACCGAGCATCTAGTGGAGTGTCAGTGCGTGCGGCGCAGTCTATCGTTGCGCGCGAGTGTACCCGAGGAATTTCTGTTTCTTCGAAAATTCATATCTTCTTCATATGAGCTCTATTTTCGACGGATTTTATATCCACGCGTAGCTATTGAAGAGATCTATATCTTTCATTTAGACTTCGTTGGCTAATTTTGAATTTACTTTTAGAAAAAATTGCAAGAAATGGTCCTTGTGGTTAGGTGAAAATTTCCACTTCGGACCAAAAAGGTTTGGAGTAGCACTCACGGTCCAAAGGTTTTTATTTTTTTGCGAGTTTGGTCCACTTTGGTTTGATTATTTATAAATTGGTGATTTTGTCTTTCTATTTTTTTCGATTTTGTTATTACAAAAAGAAAAGAAAAAGAAAAGAAAACACATACACACACATACTCTCTTACTCTTTCTTTCTTTCTTTCTTTCTCTCTCTCTCTTTTTCTCTCTCTCTCTCTCTCTCTCTCTCTCTCTCTCTTAAAACCCCAACTTTATTCTATCCTCATCATTACAGATCAAATACCAACATCAATCCAAATTATCTTCACCTCCATCGATTATCAGAAGAAAAATTTAAAAAAATCTCAATCCAATTCAGGAATCATCATCGATAACAATCATTGAATTAATCTTCACCCTAGACCCCACCTACATCTTCTCTTTTCCATTTCACATACATTTCCCTCTTTCTATCATAAAAATTCTCATATCTGAGCAACCATAAAACCGCTATTGAAACTGAAGATTGTGGGGTTTTTTGATAGTGCATGACGGTGATAATGACCAGCGAAAGGGACATAACGACAATGTTGGAGATGGATGAAAGGCACCGACGAGACGGTGGTTTACTATGGTGATGTTGGTAGCATTTTAGGGTTTGATGATGAATAAGCACGATAGCGATGATGTTGAGAAGAAGTCGGCCAAAGAAGAAGAAAATAGTTGCAGACCACCACCTTCGCAGCCCCTTCCAGACTCCCTCTAGTCGTATAGCACCACCAAACACCCATCCCCACACCCACCTGCTCTGCTAACCCCCTTGATCAATGGCAACAGCCTCGTCGAAACAACCAAGAAGAAGGCAACAGGAAGAACTAGCTGCCATCTCCTTCTAGTATCGTTTTTAGCCACTATTTGACCCTCCTATTTCCAAAAAATTGACCATGGGTGTCTCCCACATTATGACCAGTCGTGAAATTCCCCATCTGAAAACCCCAGCCGATAAGAAACCCTAACTTCAGATCTCAATCTCCTCTCTCTCGTCGTTTGTTTTTGAGGTTCAAAGGGAGGGTTGAAACGATCGAAGCGGGTGTTTGGGGTGGTGCTACCTGACTGAAGGGAGGCAAAGGGGTAGCCTAGGCCGGTGACAACTGCCGATTTCTTCTTCTTTGGCCGCTGGTAAACATAAACCAAGAGAGAGAGAGAGAAAGAGGGAGAGTGAGAGAGAGAGACAGATAGTGTGTATGTGTGTGTGCGCGTGTGTGTGAGAGGGTTTTTTTTATTCTTTAATAAAAAACTGAAAAACAAAAAGGGAAAAATCGT
Organism: Lactuca virosa; assembly: GCF_052849685.1. Classification (NCBI taxonomy): domain Eukaryota; kingdom Viridiplantae; phylum Streptophyta; class Magnoliopsida; order Asterales; family Asteraceae; genus Lactuca; species Lactuca virosa. The sequence goes on from NC_136428.1 coordinate 289,533,110, forward strand.
CATTTTATATAAAAATCAAACCAAAATGGACCAAACTCGCAACAAAATGGAAACTTTTGGACCATTGGTGCTAGTCCAAACCTGATTGGCCCAAAGTGGCAATTTTCGACATACTATAGGGACCATCCTTGAAATTTTGTCTTATTTTTAAAGTTATATTATTAATAGGCTTAGACTGTTAAAGTCTATTAAAATTAATAAATATATCATATTGTATCTGTTCTCGATTGTCTTTATATCGACGGATAGGTGTTAACGAGATCTTCAACTCTCGTTTATATTGTTTTTCCTAACAATCGACTGATTTCATTTTCAATTTCTGAGCCGTATACTACTACGTTGAAATATTAGAAAAATCGTAACTTCCTCTTATGAAGTCAAATTTGGTCGTTCTTTATATGTACGTAATCCTTGTCACATATAGTATAACTTCAGTTAAAATTATTTATTCTAAATAATCTTCTGTCAAAATATTGTTTTACCGCTTATTTGACTACCCATATGTGCGGGTGTTTCAATTATCTCCCCTTAGGATGATTACGACCTGGAATCATCAGCATGACAGGGCTGGATGACGATCCCATGAGTAACTTTTCCATTTTAAGTAGAAATCATACAAGATGAGGTCCTCACTCCTACTGTTGTAATAGACCGAATGGTCATACTTTTATGATGCATTAGCTAGACTCAGGTCTCTTTTAATTAGATTCTAGCACAGAATGTACATTCCTTCATGTTCTAATGGTATATAATCATATTCTAGCATGTAGCAGTTCTAGCTATACACTGCTTGATCTTCACGATTACTACGATACTTCTATCGATCTCTTGACGTAAGTAGGATGCTACACCAATCATGGTTCTCTGAACCAATTAAGTTACTCCGTAGAATTTTTCTCAAGTCGGACTTGATTCAATATAACCACTAGGGTCGGAATACATCCATCTTCTTAGTCATTACAAAAATGATGGTAACGACAAACATGAACAAAACGAATCAATTACTAGTGCCTTGGTATCCTTTTGACTTTCACTGATCCAAGTGTGAGTCATTTCCTTCTGGTAGTATAGGGCTCTACTACCTTTCACACATACTTATACTTGTCCCAAGAATTGCCTTGTAATACCGAAGTAACTATACTTAAAATCACAAAACAATTTAACACGTATGAATGTATCCAAGAAATCATATAAATTTCCTAGACTCCACTTGGACTTCTTCCATTCGTAACAGCAAATCTGCTTCAACTTCATTGGTGGTGGAAACGCCAGATGATGGGATGACTTTGGAAATCACACCAAAAGTTCTACCAGCCCGTCAATCGAAGGTGTACTTCAGACGTACCGTACTGTTATGTATTCTAATGGTAAGATACCACTCTATAGGTATTACATATGATATCTTCCAATAGGTATTATTCATTATCGTAAGCCTCCACATTTCCTCTATTTGCTCAATCCGCTACGTGTGCTCATCACGACATTCTGTTTCCTCCAGAACAATCGCTGGAATTGCGAGTATATTATGATAGGGAAGATTTTATTTATGTTTAGATGCATAATCCTCCCTATTAGTCCAAAACTACATGCTAGATATAATCTAGTCTAGTATTCTACTATTTGAATCTGGAACACATAGAATTTCTAGATCCAGTCAGAAACAGACCATAGATCCAAATCAAGTAATAGCATCCTAGGTAGGCATCCTAAGGCAAGTAATAACATAATACATTTAGCAGATAATAGCAATTTAGGCATTTATCCTAAAATATACTAGTGCATGAGTCAGTTTAGGTAAACTACCTAAATATAGTAGACACACACCTCACAATCATTGCCTATCATTCTAAGTTTAAGTCTAGAAATTCCCTAATATTCCTAGTTCACTTAAACTAATGCGCTATACCAACTGTGACATCCCTAATTTTCACGGCCCGAAAAGACCGTTTTATTTATTTATGCTTAATTTAAATCAGAGTGATCTTTAAAAATGTAGAATTGGTCCCATAAAAAGTATTTCCGAAGAAAATGTTGTTCATTGATTATTAAAACTTGGGATATCATAATTGATACAAAACATAAGCATAGACATCACATGCATTAGATTAACTCGTATTAATGGCCTAAAACTCCATGAATCTCTCCGCATAATGTACCTCCAAACCATTACCTGTGATACAGAGAAACTGAGTGGGTCAGGTTGGGAAACCTAGTGAGTACATAGGGATTTCAATCCCACAATGCTATTATATATATATATATATATATATATATATATATATATATATATATATATATATATATATATATATATATATATATATATATATCTTAATATTGTAAAACCAATTGTTACCAAAAAATATATAGATGTAACTATGACTTGGATATCCATAAACCCTCATACCTAAACATACCCACCCAAATCGATCCTCACATATCCTAGTCTATAATTATCACGAAGAATTAACTTACCCACTGAACTGTTTAGAATATGATGACTTGTCATTACGGTTGCCTGATATGGACCCACCATTTCTGGTCATCCAAAAGATTATACAGACATGCTATTATAGTCCCCTGATCGAGAACCACCATCCATGGTTATTCGAAAGGAATACTATATTGTACTCCAGTACGGAGCTACCGTACATAAACACCTAATGGTGTCATAGGATAGACTTCTACTCTCCGTTCCTAATGCATATAACCTTAACATGATGCTACCCATTGTTGAGTCTAGGAGGTGCGTCATTGGGCTTGTTGCCTCAGTCCATTATTATCACGGTTCTGGGCCTGTCCAGCTGTGTTATGATATTAGGGTTTACTTTATAAGGCGCATGCATGCATCATTGTCTGTACGCTTTTTAATTATTATTCCTTTCATTGTACTATAACCCTAGCACACTTCTACAGTCGAAGTTCTTTGTCGAGCTCTTATGAGGTGGAGCATATTAATCATTCAGCTCTTGTTTGATTCATTCTGTGTTCCTTGCTTTTATTGTGTTTATCTAAATCTGTTACGAATCTAAACGATCTTAGAGAATTTAGTTCTCATCAATTGATATCAGAGCAGGAGACTGTGTAATTCATACGTATATCTTCTGTTGGAAGAATCTCTTTAGGATTTCCGCTTTTGTCGAAATTGTTGGAGCCCTCATCTCATTATTGACGTCGTTCCACGTTTTTTATAAAACCCTAATTCAACCTTTACAAGTCTGGTTCTTGAAAGATATTCAAAACAGGTCATCATGTCTCACGAAGATTCACAAACAAACCCCATCAACATATCCAACATCGTCGGATCTACTACGAGAATCCCGATTTTATATACTCAAGATTATGAAGTTTAGACGCATCACTTTGAAGACTATGTTCTTGGTTCAGAAGATAATGGGCATATAATCTGGGAGGCTATCACCTTGGGTCCGTTTGTTCACTCTGGAACAAATAGAATCATCAAAACTCAAAAGGAGTATAATCAGCTGATGATCGAGGTGCAGAAAGTTCCTCAAGACGAGAACGACAAACTGATGAGCAACATTAAAGCTATCAGGATGATCAGATTTGCCTTACAATTGGATACTTTTCTTCTGGTTAGTTCATGCACAATGGCAAAACAAATCTGGGATATGCTTAAGGAGCTGTATTCCACAGATGAGGATCTAGAGCATTCAATACAAACTCTTTTGCTCTCTGAGTTCGGTGAATTCAAGCAAAATCCAGAAGAAAAGCTCATTCAGGCGTTCGATCGTTTCAATCATCTTCTCAGCAAGATGTTCAAGCGTGGAATTGGCAGAGAAGTAATCAAGTAGAAGGTCACTTTCATGAATGGCCTAAGACACAAATGGATGGCTGTGGTTTCGACAGTGAAAGCTCATGAACAGTTCAAAACCTATTCGTTGGCGAAACTTGTGGGAATGCTCAAGTCACATGAAAACGTAGTGACTAAGGAAACGAAGGTGGTATCTGGTATGGGATCTTTGGCCCTTCTCTCAAAGAGAAAGAACATGGCTGAAGAAGAAGAAGAGTTGGATCTCTCTGAATGTGATCTGAAAAATGAAGAATATGCATTAATGGTCTCGAATCCCAAGAAGTTTGCTCGCAAAAAGTTTCCCACCTCCAAGAACCGAAACTGGCAAGGGAGCTACAATTCCGAAAAGGCGAAAGAGGAGGTTAAAACCGCTCCTCAGCAAGAAGAAGCGAAGAAGGAGAACAATCTTGTAGATGACTCCGGATATGACTGCAATTACTGCCACGGAAAAAATCACTTTGCTAAAGATTGCATTTTGAGGAAGCTGGTTGAGAAGAAGGATGGAGAAGATAATGAAGCATACTATTCACGCAAGCTGGAGGAAATAAAGAAGAAGAAAACCTCTAATACTTCAATGAATGTTTTAATTGTGCAGGAGAATATTGTTGATGATGAGTTTGGAGGAGTGGAGATTCTGTCTACTGACTCCGATGATGAAGAAGTTCGCAAGCCCTCGCATGGCAGAGCGTTTGTGGCGAAGAAAGATAATGTTGAGTTTGTTGGAATGTGCTTAATGGTGACTGCTGGAGTATCACAAATGAGAGGCTACACAACGGATGGCGGATCTGATGAGGCGAAGGAAAGAGAAGACAGATGCTTCGCTGCCAAACCGATGGGTGAGCAGATCAACGAATGTGATAAGTTGATCAAGAAGGTACAATTTATCCTTGAATCACTAAAAATACTAGTAAATAACTATGAAAAGGAATTAAACGAATTAAAATTCAAGTTTTCTAGTTTAAGTGGTAGTCTAAATCAGAATCGCCTAGCAAATTCTAACCTAACTGATCAAATCAGCAGTGTGTCTTCAAAGAGTGAGGAAAGAAGAATGTGGATAGAGCAGAAGGAAGTGGAGTTAGTTAGGGCAAAAGACGAAATAATTTATTTACAACGTGACAATTTGAAGCTTTTGAAACAAAGAGATATTTTTTGCTTGATGATCGGTACAACTTATATCACATATTTAACACCATTTGATGATGCTATTGCATTGCTTTTCCTTTTTAAGGCTTTACTATGATAAAAATATATGTTTTATAGGTTCCGGAGAAGTTTTGGAGCAATCGGGTGGAAAACGAGATGTTTTTGGAGCAAATTTTCACCGTACTAACAGAACAAATTTCCGTAATGAAGGTGGTATTTTACCGTAACCCTACGGTGTTATACCGTACCTTACTTGATAGCTGGTGAGCCCTACTGTGAGGTGGCCGTAGCCCTACAATAAAATCAGTGATACCTACGGTAGAACACCCGAGACCTACGGTGAACACTGAAATCAGCCATCGAATTAAATTGAGAAAATCATATGTTATACCTTTGGCCATGGTATAAATACCCTTCTTATGCCTCATAAATGGGGGACGTCAACTAGGGTTTGGAAGTCATTGCATTTGGCGATTTTTACACAGCGACGCACGGGTTGAAGGTTTAGAGAATTTTCTGCATTCAAGGCTTCAAGTCGTTAGATTGAACTCGTGTTTCAATTATTGAAGATCATCAATTCATCATCATTTTCTCCAACCTTACCATCTTATTACTTGTTTCCCAAGGTTTACTCATTCTAGTTTTTTTTTCAGTTATTGGACATTATTAGTTTTTATGATCTTTCGTGTGTTCATGATTCTCAAGTTGAATTATATTGTTTTCATTAAAGTCACGTGCTTTTTGATTTCTATGGAAGGCTAAACCATTAGGGTTACTTCCGGGGATGTTTAGGACTTTTGGATGAACACACTTGATTATTACTTGATTCTAGTTAATTTCAATTGTTATTTTATGCTTCATGTGATGATCTTTGGTAATGATAAATGAAATTGGGTTGTATGAATTGTTTGATGTCATAATTAAGATAGTCTATTGTCAATTCCTCATTTGTTCCAAGTTCAATTAGTTTAGGAATAAAGACAAGTGATTGAATCAACATATATTATTCCAATTTGTGATATTAAATCTTAATATTATAATATGTGTTTACAAGACACTTTATCGCCAATTCACTAATTGTTCCTAATCCAATTAGACATAGGGAGTAAGAAAAATAGTTGAATGAACATATTGTGTGCCCAAAACTATGTGTTACAAGTTAATAAACCCCAATTGCATATAAGTAATTGAATTAGGATTCTAGGGAAGAAAGTGTGTGAATCTAAATTGTCCATAACTGAACCGGGAGTACCTTGCCTTTCTCATTGAGAGTTTCGTTTTTATTAATAAATTTCCAAGTTTTTGTTTGATCTTTGTTTAAATCTCTTTCGTGACAATTGCTGGTAGTAGTTTTTCGTTAACTATTTTAACACAAAGTTTGACCACATCCTCCTCGTGGATGCGACCCTTACTTACCCTAGCTATCTAGTGGTTTTGAGGTTATTTTTTATTGAGACAACGACATCGATCAAAATTTGGCGCCGTTGCCGGGGAGATTGTGCGCTTGAACTATTGTTTTTAAGTCGTTATATTCTTTTACTTTCATTTTCAATTCTCGTTTGCAGTTCACGTTTGTTTTATTTGTGTTGTGCAGGCACACCAGTGCATGCATACAAGACATATCGGATGCTCTTCACTGCTTGTATTTGATCCAGAAATCGAACGAACAGCTCGCTCAAATCGGGTCGCCAGAAGGAACACCAACACTATGAGTGTAGATAACGTTGTCGTGGGAGATGTGGTCGAGGGGCATGCGGATGCAGTCAACAATCCTCCACCGCTAGTTCCACCACCAGCTCCACAATTCCCAAACAACAACAATGGAAACAATGGGAATAACAACAATGCCGGTGCACCAATCATCCAACCAGTACAGCCACAACCGAATAGAAACAACCATGACCAAAATGGTGGAAACGGAGGAAATTGGGCACAAAATATGGGAGGCAATGTAGGAAACCACAACGGTGGTAATGTCAGAAATCAGAACCAAAATCCTAGAAATGTTGGTCCTCAATTCGGTAATGGTGGTAACGAGGATGACTGGGATTTTGATGATGGAAGTGATAATGGACTTGGTTGGAATCAGAACCACAACAGTGGTAATAGGTGGAATCAAGGCAATCGGGGTGGAAACGGGAACTACAACAATAACTGGAACAACCAGAATTTCCCCAATGATGGCAACAATGACTACAACGATGGGTTCGGAAATCACGGCTTTGGGAATCAATATCGAAGGAATCCAAATGGTGGATTCAACAATGCAAATGGAAGATACTACAACGAAGGTAACCAATTCCCTCATCTTTACTTTCCGCAACCTAATAGACAATCTGTGGCGTCTCATTTTCAGCCGGGAGAGTATGATGATGCTTCACCTATACTCTTCGCTGAAGGAAATGAGCATCATGTGGAGGTAAAACCACAACTAATTAGTGTCTTACCCGTCTTTAGAGGCCATAAAACTGATGATCCATACAATCACCTCTATGAGTTCCTTGCAATTGCTAACGCGAATACTCCATGAGGAACTAATAGAGACTCCTTTAGACTTCACTATTTCCGTTCACTTTAAAAGAAAAAGCTAAGTATTGGTTCACTTCTCTTGCCCCCCATAGTATTACTACTTGGGAGCAATTAAAAACTAAATTTTTGCAAGAGTTATACCCTGCTAGTAAAACAACAAAAATAAGAAAAGCGATACAAGACTTTGCACAAAAACCCAATGAAGAATTTCATGATGCATTTGAACGCCTCAAGGAATTGTTGCGTTCATGTCCACATCATGAATTTCCTTGTTGGCAACTTGTACGTTTCTTTTATGATGGAGTTGACACTGCCAACCAAACTATGATTAATGCCTCGTCTGGCGGCACTATCATGATGCAAGATAGTGAAGACGCTTGGCGATTCTTGGAGCAGCTGAGTCATGGTTCAAAAACCAATTACTCAGTTAAGAAACGGGACACCCCAGTTTCATCTGCTACTTCAGTTGGACTAGACAAAAACTGGAAAAATGAAGTCAAATATGATATTAATTCTTTAAATAAAAAATTTGACTTACTACTCTCTAGTCTAGGCAAAGAGAAAGGTGTGTTTTTTTCGCAGGGACAGAAGATATGTGTAAGTTGTGGAGATTCAGGATACATCGCAGATGAGTGCATGAGAAGTCAAGAGGAAATCAATCAAGTTCACGGCTATGGTTAATTCCAAAATAATCCATGATCATTCAATCGGAACTACAACCAAGGCGGGAACTACAACAACAATGGGAATTTCAACAACAACAACCGTCAAGGGAATTACCAAAATCAAAATCAGTCAAAACAGTTCCAGCAGTGCAACTTTAACTAAGGTGGAACATCAAAGAAGGAGGAAACTGATGGCAACAAGTTGGACAAAATCATGGAGTTCATAACCTAAACATATCAGAAAGTCGACACTAACTCCAAGTTCATAGCTGCTATTGAGAAGCAGATTGCTCAACTGGTGGAGCAAATTGGGAGAAGAGAAGATGGCAAGTTTCCAAGCACCACAACAGTCAACCCATCTCACACCCAAAGACCCGGAAAAGAGCATCAACTGAACGAGGTAATCACCTTGCGTAGTGGGAAAAAGGTTGACAACAAGGTAAGTGCTCCTACTTTAGATAATGATAGTGACACTGAAGTCGTTTTTGATGAAAAAGAAGAGTTTGAGAAAGGTTTTAAATCTGAAAAACAAAAAATAGCTAAGGGTAAAGATGACTCTAAAGTTGGGGAGCATGGGGTGGAGGTTAATACCGCACCATACCCTTCGGCTTTAGAGAAACCGACATCCTTCCCTTTTGGGAAGCGAGGGCCAAAAATGGAAGACATGTGGGATCTATTTAGTCAAATTAAAATAAATATCCAGTTAGTCAAACTTATTAAGGAGGTACCTTCTTATGCTAAATTTTTGAAGGATTTGTGTGTTCAAAAACGCAAACTCCAAGCACATCTCCCTAAAAAGATTGTTTTAACCGAGCATGCGAGTTCCATAATATCAAATAAACTTCCTCCCAAGCTTAAGGATCCCGGGGCACCTTTAATTTCTATTACCTTAGGTAACATTAATATCAAAAAGGCACTCCTTGATCTTGGAGCTAGTGTTAATATAATCCCGGGAAATCTGTTTGATCAACATGACTTAGGCACTTTGGAACAAACTAATATTATTTTACGATTAGCCGATAAGTCAACAAAAATTCCCCGGGGTATATTATCAGATGTCATCATTAAGGTGGAGGATTTATATTACCCAGTTGATTTTCTTGTGCTTGACACCGAGAGCACTTATAAAGAAAGTCAACCTTCTATTATTTTGGGTCGTCCGTTTTTGGCAACAATAAATGCACAAATTAATTGTAGAACGGGTGCCATGGATATCTCTTTTGGAAATAGGAAACTTAGAATTAATGTTTTTAATACATTTCCTAACTCACCATCGGATTATGAATGTTATCGGGTGGATGTGGTTGATGACTTAGTGCATCAATTCACTCCTAAAATCTTACACCCCGATCCGTTGGAGTTTTTTCTTTCTAATGACAGAGACGAAGTTTTAGACTTGGATGACATCAAGATAGTTGAGGAGGCATTTGAAAATGCTATTGAGCAAGAGAGGCCACCATGGAGTTATCAACTTGAAAAATTGCCAACAAGTTTTTCGGACCCACTTAAGCCATCTTTGGAGGAACCACCCACTCTTGAACTTAAAACTCTTCCTTCACATCTTAAATACTCTTTTTTAGGATCTAACGAGAACTTACCAATTATCATGTCTTCTGATTTGACAGGTCCACAGGAGGAAGCATTACTGAAGGTACTTTCCAAGTATAAGGGAGAAATTGGATAGACTGAAGCAGATTTGACGGGGATTAGTCCAGCCACATGCATGTATCGAATCATCACTGAAGCTGGAGCAAAGCCATCCCGAGATGCACAACGAAGGCTCAACCCGAATCTGCGAGAAGTTGTTAAAAAGGAGGTGCTGAAATGGCTTGATGCGGGTATTATCTACCCAATATCTGATAGTGATTGGGTGAGCCTGACACAGACAGTGCCAAAGAAGTCGGGCATCACAGTGGTGGATACAGAAGATGGAGAGAAGATCTCAACAAGACCGGTCACCGGATGGAGAGTTTGCATCGATTATCGCAAGCTCAATGCTGCAATGTCAAAGGACCATTTCCCTCTCCCTTTTATTGATCAAATAATTGAGAAATTATCTGGAAAAAAGTTTTATTGCTTTTTGGATGGATACTCGGGGTATAATCAAATTGTCATCCACCCCGAGGATCAATCCAAAACCACATTCACATGTCCCTGTGGCACCTTTGCTTTCCGAAGGATGCCATTCGGCTTGTGCAATGCCCCTGCCACATTTCAAAGATGTATGATGACTATTTTTTCAGACATGGTGGGGGACTCATTAGAAATTTTCATGGATGATTTTTCAATTTTTGGATCTTCTGACATGCTTAAACCAATTAGAAAAAGTTTTAAAACGTTGTATTGAGTCTAATTTGGTTTTAATTTGGGAGAAGAGTCATTTTATGGTAAAAGAGGGAATTGTACTTGGCCATGTTGTCCCCGAGCGTGGTTTTGATGTTGATCGGGCCAAAGTACAAATTATTTCTACTCTTCCCCCACCAACTTCGGTAAAAGGCGTCTGTTCTTTTCTTGGACATGTCGGCTTTTATCGAAGATTTATCAAGGGTTTTAGTGCAATCTCAAAACCTCTTTGTAATTTACTTTTAAAAGACGCATCATTTTCCTTTGATAAATCATGTCTTGAATCTTTTACCACATTAAAGAACAAACTTGTTGAAGCCCATATCTTGCAATCACCCGATTGGACTTTACCTTTTGAAATTATGTGTGATGCGAGTGATTACGCGGTAGGGGCAGTTTTGGGACAACGGGTGAATAAAAAACCCGTTGCAATTTGTTATGCGAGCAAAACGTTTTCGGATGCACAATTGAATTACACTACTACCGAAAAAGAGTAGCTTGCGGTCGTGTTTGCACTTGACAAATTTAGATCTTACATATGGGGATCTAAAGTTGTAATTTTTACCGACCATAGTGCCATTCGCCACCTCTTGGAAAAGAAGGATGCCAAACCACGTCTCATAAGATGGATCCTTCTTCTTCAAGAGTTTGATCTTGAAATTCGGGACAAAAAGGGTTCCGAAAATGTTGTGGCGGATCATTTATCTAGAATAATTAATAATGATAACTCAACGGAAGTTATTCAAGAAAACTTTCCGGATGAGCATATTCTTGCTGTCAAAACTATACCATGGTTTGCTAATTTAGTGAATTACTTTGTGAGATGGGAAACTCCATCATATTGGACTGCTCAACAAAGGAGGTTTTTCCACTCCCAAACAAAATACTACATATAGGAGGACCCGGATCTTTTCGAAATTGGAGCGGATCAAGTGATTAGGAGATGTGTACCACATACGGAGCAAGAAGACATTCTTCGACACTGCCATTCATATGCATTTGGAGGGCATTTTAGTGCCAAAAAGACAGGGCATCGGGTTCTACAAAGCGGTTTTTTTTGCCCTCTATTTTTAAAGATGCACATACATTCGGTAAAGCTTGTATTCGTTGCCAACAAGTTGGGGGGGATCTCACGACGGGACATGATGCCAATGACCCCAATTTGAGTAGTTGAAATTTTTGATGTATGGGGCATTGATTTCATGGGCTCGTTCCCCATTTCTTTTGGCAATCTATACATTCTTGTAGCCGTCGATTATGTATCAAAATGGGTTGAGGCTGAGGCTACACGCACGAATGACCATAGTGTTGTTTGTAAATTTGTTAAAAAGAACATCTTTTCTAGACACGGAATCCCTCGAACTATTATTAGTGATGGGGGTTCCCATTTTAAAAATTGGCATTTTGCAAAGTTACTAAAACGCTATGGTGTCACACATAGGATTGCTACTCCATATCACCCACAAACGAGTGGACAAGTAGAAGTGTCAAATAGGGAAATAAAACGAATCTTGGAAAAGACTGTTCGTCCCGACCGAAAAGATTGGTCATTAAGATTAGATGATGCATTGTGGGAATATCGAACATCCTATAAGACGCCCATTGGAATGTCCCCGTATCAGCTTGTTTATGGAAAGCCATGCCATCTCCCGGTGGAGTTGGAACACCGTGCTATGTGGGCCATTAAAAAGGCTAACTTTGAATTAAGTGATGCAGGTACGGAAAGGAAACTTCAACTTGTTGAATTGGAAGAGATTCGAAAAGAAGCTTAGGAAAGCTCAAGGATCTATAAAGAAAAGACGAAGGCATTTCATGACCGACATATTGTCCGAAAACAATTCGTTGAAGGACAATTGGTGTGGCTATTCAACTCTCGTCTCAAACTCTTCCCCGGAAAGCTTCAGAGTAAATGGAGTGGACCTTTTGTGGTGACAAATGTGGCGGATCATGGTGTCACACCCCCAAACCGAGGATGGCGGAAACGTCCGGGGGTGGAGGACTTCATGTATAATATCATAACAACAATTGCAATAGTAATTCAAGTAAACACAACCAACATATATATATATATATATATATATATATATATATATATATATATAATGGAAAAGTTACATCATTATGATTTACATGTTTATAAATCAATTACAATACATGGACAAGTTAGGAAATGTTTGACGTCTTAGCATCCCATTCTCAACAACACTTGGTTACCTGTTTAATGATTTCCTGAGAATACAAGTGGTTTGAAAAAAAGTGTCAACACAATGGTTGGTGAGTTCATAAGTTTTTGTTTTGTATTATTAAATACTTTTCACTTACAAACATAGTATTTGTTTTCTTTTGAAATTGGCAAACAATTGTATTTGAGATAATGGTTTATAGAATTGAAAGTTGATTAACAAAGGATAACAACAACAAATAGTCCTCACCCTATACATATACATATGTATATATATAGGATGGAGCATCTAATCATCATACACACTCAACCACGTGCGATCAATCACCTTAGCGTCCCAAGGTGGGGTGGTAAACCCAATAGCGCTATTATTGTCCATAACGTACCTCAAGAATACGGGCATAGTTATGGAGATTAGACTAAAAATGATAATGCACTACACATACATGTAGCGTAAACAAAACAAAATGACAATGCACTACAAATACATGTAGCGTAAACAAAACAATAATAATAGTGCACTACAAATACAAGTAGCGCAAACAAAACAATATTTATACAAATACTGAGTTATGTATAATTTATAGAAAACTCGTATGGTGATGTGCAAGTAGCCATTTGAAAATCAAGAACTTGAACTACTTGCACCTTGTGTTGTTTTGAAAACTAAAATGTTTAAGCTTACCAAAACCGGTCGTGATTGAAGTTCAACTTTTCGGATGTAATCTATTGAAAACGTTTAATTATGATATTGATGATTTAAATTGTATTCCCCCCCTTAAAACTTAATAAAAATATAAAATGTAGGGGTATGAACTCACCCTTGAAGCGTGAGTTCCATTGGTACGGCATTTGCATTCTTTTGAGAAACGAAAAACATGCCGAGTGAACCGCACATTCATAATCCTTGAACCTTGAAGTATTACCAGGGCCGTTTTGTAACAGGTTTACAGTATAGGGATTGTTTGTAAATTATTTTAACCAAAGTGGGACTGATTGGGTAAAAATAATTTCAAAGGAGGGGTTATTATTGACAATTGAAATCAAAGATTGGGGTTTGGACTGAATTTGCAAAGTATTTGTCAAAAGAGGTTAAGTTTTGATAGTTTAAAAAAATGGGTTTGATTTACGTTTGACCTTTGACTGGGTCAAACCCGGTACCCGTTTTCCTTTCGGGTTGAAGCTCCATACCCGACTACTTGATCCAACTATAATCTATTAGGGTCTTTAAACCCGTTCCATTTATTTGATCGGGTAAGAAGATGAAGGGGATACCATCGTTCACTTCAAAAAAAATCTCGAGGAACACAAATGAACGTGAGGAAGACGAAGGCGATCGAACACCGAAACCGAAAACGTCGGTATCACCACCATCGCCGCCCGGCTCCGACGTCTCAGCGAAGGATCTACCTCCATCGTCGGAAATCTCGGCCCGAGGAAACGAGGCAGCAGCCGCAGACGAGGTTCAAGGAGACGGGGAAAGATCGATTGGAGCTTGAAGACGAAGGCAGACATGGCCGATGGTAATCATGAGAGGGGGAGACGACTTCTCAGGTGCGTTCTTCTTGATCCCCCTTTTCTTTTTTTTCTTTTTTTTTTTTTTCTTCGTCGGGATCCATCCGATTGTAGAGCAATAACAACATCAGACGATGTTTAGGGTGTGTGGGGTGGTTCCGATCGGGGAACCAGGTGGGGTCGTGAAGGGGATAAGGGAAGGACGAACAAATCGTCGGTGCTGATGGGGAGGTTTGTGGGTTGTTCCGCGACTGGAGAAGAGTTTAGGAGTGGCGGTGGCAGCTTCTTGATTCCCAGACAGCTTCTTCATCAGAAGGAGCCCTCGACGAGACAATTAGGGCGACGGGAAGAGCAGAACAATTAGCTCCGATCAGAAGAACACCTCCGGTGCTTTGGCTTGGCTCGGATGTAGAAGGAAGAAGAGAAGGGGTTGATTGGCTACTGTTGCTAAGGAATCATCTCATGGGTGCTTGGAAGCTGCGATGTCTGAAGCATAAGGGTGTTTAGGTGGTGCTAGACGACGGTGGAAGACAGAGAAGGAGGAGGAGGGCGCCATGGCCGGCAGCTTCACAGGTTCCTTCCTCTCTCTTTTTTTTTTTTACTATTATTCAATGGAGCTTGATCAACAGGTTTAGATGGGTGATTGGGTTTTGATTATTTGACAGGGAAAGAACGAGAATTCGATGGGTGTTTGGGATTGTGCTTCTTCCACAGGAAAAGGAAAGGAAATACCAACGGGTTATTGTTCTTCTTGTTTGCAGTTGTACTCGAGAATCAAGAACAGGAGTGTTCTTGCTTTGATACAGGTTTTCCTTTTGGTTGTTCTTGATAGAAACCGATGGGGAGGGGTATTTGAGATGTTTGTTCTTGGTTATTTGTATTGAAAATTGATGAATGGGATGATTGTTTTGATAGGAATCGATGTAGGGAAAATTGTTTGGGTTTCTTTGATAGATTGCAGGAAACAAGGAAGAAAATGGGAAAGAGTAAAGCTATTCCCCTACAGTGTCAATTGGCTTCTTTATTAGTGTCAATTGGCTGTCAATTTATTAGTGTCAATTGGGTGACGTGGCACCACTAGAAAGAGGACATGTGGCACCACCAGAAGGCTGCCACATGCACCAACTCGGCGAGTTTGTGTCAAGACTCGGCGAGTCCATCAGATATTTTCACTATAAATAGAGGTGTCGGGTCTTGCCATTTCTTCACACCTCCCAAACTCACTTTCTCTCTCTAGTTTCTCTCTCTAGCCTCCCAAACCCCCCTAAAGCCTAGGTAAACCCCCTAGCACCCGAAGGAAGCCCCGAGACTCCCGGAGTCCCGAGAAAAGAGCCTTTCGGCTCGGAAACGCTGCTCCAGCGAAGCCCGGTTTTGAGAAAAACTCGTTGTTTTGTCCGAGGAAAATTGTGTTAAGAGTAACGAAGTGCTGTCCGAGTACCGAGTCACCACCTAATCAGGTGAGTGCATAGTTACTTTCATCTTACACATAGATATGAAGTATTTTATATAAATTATGTGCTATGTGTGTATACTGTCTGAATACTTGCTGTCTATGCTGGATGAAACATTTTATACATGTTTTAAATGATATAAACTGTATATGTATTTTATATCTACAAAATGTGTTGGGTAAAACATGGGTAGATTAGAGGTGAGATAAATGATGAGCGATGAAAGATGAGATAAATGATGAGCGATGAAAGATGAGATGAATGATGAGCGATGATATATGAGTGATAAAATATGGTGCGAAGCGATGACCTAAGCGATCAGCCAAAGCGATGAGCCAAATGATGACCCAAGCGATGGCCCCGTCATCTAGCAGAGTATGGATGACAACCACGGACTATTCAAGACAGTCTAGTGGAACACTAGCAGGCTCGCAACCGGTAGGTGTTGTGAACGATGTGTTCACCCGATGTACCTTAAAAACCCATTGACAGGTATTACGAGTGGACTCTTAAAAACGATGTTGTCAATAAACGAGATAAACCCTGGTGACTATGCAGACTTAGTGCCGATTCCTTAGGATACTCCTTAGGAATGAATGAACGAGGAATAACTGAATCTTAGGGTAGATCCTTAAGAGTAAAGAAGATAATGGGGGATGGGTATTTGGGTTGATTGTTTGATGTTTAACATAATAATTATATTATTGTGGGTTGAAAACCCTATGTACTCACCAGGTTTCCCAACCTGACCCACTCAAGCTTATTTGTATCACAGGTGTCGATATGAAGCTACTTTACACTGATAGATTTAAAAGAGATGTAGATCACTAGTGTAAATGAATGTAAGTTCTGTTTATGCTTATGTTTCTGCATTGACAATGACATCCCAAGGTTTTGAAAATGAATAAAAATACATTTCTTCGGAAATGGTTTGATAACGTATTTATCATGTTCTTCTGGTAACAAATTCCGCAACATTTTTATTAAAAGAGGTACTCTGATTTTTCTAAAGCATAAACAATATCGGTCTTTTCTGGCCGTGAAAATGGGGATGTCACAAAAAACGCCAGCGGAACAGAAGATATCAAAATAATCTCAATGAGCGAAAGCAGATTTGGCAGTCCCAAAACTCAAATTATGTTCGCAAAGAAAAGATGTCTAATTCAAAAGCGAAAGTAAGCTCACAAACAAATTCAGGTCAATGCTCACACTGCAACTCTTATAGTCAAAAGAACCGAAAGAGCAGTTTCGGTCCTAAATCCCAACCTTCTCCACATCAACTCAAGCCGAATCCAGTCAAGGACGTTAAAGGGAAAGGAAAGTTAGTCTCAGACTCTGAAGAACAAGCAAAGAAGACGACTGCTAACCCTAGGAAACAAAAGAAAGTTTTTGTTAAGAATCCAAATAAAATTTCTCAATCGGATCCAAACAAAACGAAAGCTAACAAAATTAAGGTTTTCACCATCAAAAGGAAAGACGAAACCACTTTAATAAAACGAACATATACGGTTGATCTTTCAATTGCTATTCCCTTTTCTGTAAAAGGCTCACGTGGACCCAAGCAACTTTGGGTTCCTAAATCTGCTTAAGCTTTGCAGGTTATCAGTGAAGAGCAGTTCGACGACGAATGGTATATTGATAGTGGCTGCTCGTATCACATGACAGGGAGACGGGAAGAGCTGAGGGAGTTTCGGGCTCTAAAAGACGGTGGCTGTGTCACGTATGGAAACAACTCATATGGCATAATAAAAGGCTATGGAATGGTAACGAACAAAGATTTTTCCATTCGAAAGGTGGCCTATGTGGAAGGATTGCAACTCAATCTCATAAGTGTCTCGCAATTGGTTGTAGGGACTGTCCTGAAAGTCTCATTTGATGATGAAGGATCTGAGATCATTGAAAAGAAAACTAAGTTCTGTTGAAGTCCCAGCGCAAAGGCGAAATGTATCCATTAAATATAAACTTGATATGAGGGAAGCCTTGTATTTGTCTTCTAACGAAATCTCATTGTGATGAAAGCTGGCTATGGCATCGAAGACTCTCACACCTTAACTTCAAAGACATCAACAACCTGGTTCTTGGTGATCATGTACGAGGACTGCCACTTCTAAAGTTTGACTAGGAACATTTGTGTGCTGCATGCGAGATGGGAAAGCAAAGCCGGAAGAGTCATCCCACACGTGTTAACACAAAGATCATCAAACCTCTTGAGCTTCTACATATCGATCTATACGGTCCTTCGGCCATAGAAAGTATCGGTGGTAGTAAATACGTTCTTGTAATAGTTGATGATTTTTCATGTTTCACCTGGGTTTTCTTTCTTAAACAGAAATCAGAGGCGACTCCTAAGCTCTAAAACATTATAAAGCAAGTGGAGATTCAACTGCGAAAGGTGGTTAGAAATGTCCGAAGTGACAACGGGTTGGAATTCAAAAACCAAGAGTTTGAAGAATTTCTGGGGGAAAAGGGAGTAACTCACAACTTCTCCGCACCGTATACTCCACAACAAAATGATGTAGTTGAAAGGCGAAACCGTTCGTTGTGTGAAGCCGCCCGAACCATGCTCAGCTTCGCTTCTCTACCTCTATACTTCTGGGCTGATGCGATTTCTGCTGCTTGCTATACCCAGAATCAAACCTTTCTCAATAAGCGATTCTCTACCTCACCGTATGAAATTATGAATAATCGCAAGCCTAATGTTAAATTCTTTCATGTCTTCATTTCCAGGTGCTTCATATTTAACTCTAAAGAGAACTGAAACAAGTTTGATGTGAAGGCAGACGAAGGGATTTTTCTTGGCTACTCTCTTACCTCCAAGGCATATAGGGTTCTGAATAAAAGATCAAAGAAGATTGAAGAAACCTACTATGTCACATTTGATGACAATTACGTGAAGAAACTTCAATCCAGAGATAGTCAAATGGAGGAGATCTTTCCACAAACAGGTCATGTCACGGCTTCTATATCAGATATGTTTGAATAGTACATGTTGCTCTTTGATGAACCGGAGAATGCAATTCACTCTGAAACGAAAGCGGCTAATAACAAGGTTGACAACCTGAAGGAGATAATCAATGAAGCTGCAAAATCCATGGAAAGCGAACCTCAACATCCAAGCGAACCCAAAGGTCCAAGCGAACCCAAAGGTCAAAGCGAACCCAAAGGTCCAAGCGAACCCAAAAATTACCGCACCACTTTCCAGGGGGAGGGTTCGTCTACATCAAAGCGACCTGATTTGCCTTTCCAGGAGGAGAACCCATCTCCAACAATGAACCATGAAAGTCCAATCGAGGGGGGAGAATTCTGAACCTAATGTTAAAATTGTTTCCTCATTCGAGGGGGAGAATAGTAATTCGAATGATGAAGAAACCCAGTCAGAATTTGAAGAAGTCAATGCCGAATTGGATCCTGCTTATGATCCTAACTACCCTCCTCTCATAAAATGGACTAAAGATCATCCGAAAACTCAAGTTATTGGTGAATCATCTGAGGGAGTTCTTACACGCTCTCAACTGAAAGCGAAGCAAACAGCTCTATTCTCTCAAGTGGAATTATGCATGTTTAATTCGTTTGTTTCCAAGATTGAGCCGAAAACAGTAAACACTACACCTGATCACTGTGATTGGGTACAGGCTATGTAATACGAACTCAATGAGTTTGAGTGAAACCGAGTCTGGAGACTGACTCCTACACCAAAGGATGCATCTGTGGTTGGACTAAAATAGGTATTTCCGAACAAGATGGACAAAGAATGGAACGCGATACGCAACAGGGCAAGGCTAGTGGTTATGGGATATTATCAGGAAGAAGGTATAGATTATGAAGAAACCTCCACTCCTGTAGCAAGGTTAGAATCAGTTCGGATCTTTCTGGCATACACTGCTCATAAGAATTTTGAAGTTTTTCAAATGGACGTCAAGTGTGCATTCTTGAATGGAGAAATAGAAGAGACTGTTTATGTGGAGCAACCACCGGGTTTTGTGAACGAGAAGTATCCTGATTATTGCTATATTCTGGACAAAGCGGTTTATGGTCTAAAGGAAGCTCCTAGAGCCTGGTATGAAACATTAACTCGCTTTCTTAAAATGTCAAAATTGAAACAAGGTTCGGTTGACCCAACCTTCTTTCACAAGAAAGAGGGTAACCATTTAATGATCGTCCAAATCTATGTTGATGATGTAACGCCCATAAAATCAAGCCAATTTAAAACTTTTAAAAACATTTCAACCCATTAAAAATCATTACATCTTGGTTTTCAAAATGTATAATATCAAAGTTTTCCCAGAAACATAAACAAAACATGAGGAGTTGTACGATCATGCCTTCATCTTGCTGCAATCCCCTGATGTACCTAAAACAATAAACTAAAACTATAAGCCCGAAAGCTTAGTGAGTTCCCGTAAAATACCCATACCCACAATAATACACATATAATCATAAACAACAAACTATGGGTCCAGTCAACCATCGGGTTGGAACACCCCAGGCCCTCAACCATCCGGTTGGAATGCCAACATACTATGGGTCCAATCATCCTAGGGATGGAATACCCCAGGCCCACAACCAACAGGTTGGAATGCCCACACACTATGAGTCCAATCATCCTCGGGATGGAATACTCACAGCCCACAACCTACAGGTTGGAATGCCCAGGTCTATTGGCCTTCGCATAAAGCAGATAAGCCTCAACCGCTAAACAAACATGTGCACATATAACAGATAATCACATAACAGTCTATAGACAATACTTGATCTAACGGATCATACTACATAGCACATAACATCATCCTATCTACCAGGATGCCGATCTAACAGATCATACCACATATCATATAATGTTATTCTACCCTCTAAGATACCGATCTAACAGATCATACTAGCATAACATAACCAGATAACAATCCAAAGGGCCGGCCTTGGTGCCTTAGACCCTTGAGTATAGTGAGGAAAACTCACCTCGCACTGTCGACTCAAAGATAAACCCAAGCTCTTGGATTGCCGGTACAACTCCACCACCTTCCCAAAAGATGCCAACTGAAGTAGATCTTGATTCCCACAAGTTCCTTGCTTCAATCCACTTGTTTTCCCCAAGCTCTTCTCCCCAAGAATCCTCTTCCAAAGCTGAGAATCAGGGCGTTACAGATGAGATCATCTTCGGTTCTACGAATCCTAGCTTAACGGCGGAATTCCGGAAGTTAACACCAGAAGGCATATTCATTAATCAGGAGGCTTACACGAAGACTCTACTGGCAAAGTTCGGTATGATGGGAGATTCTAAAGTAAAGGTTCCAATGGCATTCAGAACGAAGCTAACACAATCTCTGGAGAGACCAACTACTGATATGACCCTCTATCATTAAATGATAGGGTCTCTAATGTATCTAACAGCTAGTAGATCAGATATTATGTTTTCTGTCCATTATTGTGCCAGGTTCCAAGCTAATCCTCGTGAACCTCATATGGTGGCTGTGAAAAATATCTTCAGGTATTTGAAGAAAACCTCATCTCTCGGTCTTTGGTACCCTGCGAAACCAGGCTTCTTTATTCAAGCATTCTCTGATGCCGATCTTGGAGGATGTGATCTATAACGAAAGAGCACTACTGGCGGGTGTCAATTCCTTGACGGAAAACTCGTTAGCTGGCAATCCAAGAAACAAACGTGTGTGTCTCTTTCTACGGTCGAAGCTGAATACATCGCCGCAGCGTCTTGCACTTCACACGTCATATGGATACAAAGTCAACTTAGATACTATGGCATAAACATGAAGAAAATTCCCCTCTATTGTGACTCAGAAAGCGTTATTCGGATTTGTCACAACCCATTGCAACACTCAAAAACGAAACATATAGCACTGAGATACCACTTCATCAAGGATCACGTAGAAGATGGTAACGTTGAGATCCGCTTTGTTCGATCCACTGATCAATTAGCTGACATCTTCACGAAGGCCTTACCAGAAGCAAGTTTCAATAAAATACTCCACGGCTTAGGGATGATGGAAGCTAAATTAGTACCGAAACCACTTTCGCCTCATTAAAATTGGACAAGCGAAATAGAGCGAACGCTCGGTCTATTTCGGTTCCATATTTTTCGAGAACCGAAATGAACCGAACGCTCGGTCTAATGCGCTTCGTTACTTCTAAGGTGAAATTTCGGTTGTATACTTTTGTACACTATGTCTATCTTTTCTCAAATTCATTTTATGGTTTTCATTTCTTTTCATAAAATCCAAAAATATTTTCTTTTCTGTTTTTATTTCTTTTCAGAAATTTTCATAAAATCCAAAAATATTTTCTTTTCTGTTTTTATTTATTTTTATTTATTTTCATAAAATCTAAAAATATTTTCTTTTCTGTTTTTATTTCTTTTCAGAAATTTTCATAAAATCCAAAAATATTTTCTTTTCTGTTTTTATTTCTTTTTAGAAATTTTCATAAAATCCAAAAATATTTTCTTTTCTGTTTTTATTTATTTTCAGAAAAATTCATAAAATCCAAAAATATTTTCTTTTCTGTTTTTATTTCTTTTCAGAAAAATTCATAAAATCCAAAAATATTTTCTTTTCTGTCTTTATTATTTTTTTTTTCAGAAAAATCAAAATGATCAAAAATATTTCATTTTGTGTTTAGTAATTTCTTTTTTTTTTCAAAATAAAATCAAAATACTAAAAATATCACACTGAAAGGACTCATGGACGACTTCCAATGATGAAGCTGGGACAGGTATAACTCTCTTTATCTTTGTACTAGCTAAGTGTCCCTAGAAGCATGCTGTTGCATGTTGTCCTAAGCCTTGACGACTCTAAGTGAAGCCTTACTGATTCAATATATACAAATTGTTTCTTCCCAATAAGGCTGCTAAAATCACTCAAGTCATGAGCTACCTTACTCTTCTCATATTGAGTTAAGAGTTTTCTGCTCGGTCCTTATTATATAGCAGAGGTACTTTCGGTTCTTTAACCACCTTCACACTTTTATCCATCACATTTCTGTTCATAAACGTAACCCTTGAGACTCTCAGAATTTACCACTGAGGTTTACGGTTACACATAATGTGTGTTCATGATCGTAGTTTCGTTTCACCACGTACTATGTGAAACCCAACATCCAATGCCTACAATGAATTGACGGTGAACAATTACACGTTCTAGTTTTCACCCAAGAGTTAACGAAACCACTTTAGTGGGAGGTACCAAGAAATCTTTTTTTTATTTAGCGATCTTTATGAAATTGTCTAACACCAAGACTTTTCTGCCCAAAAGATCCAATTTATTTTTGTTTTTGAGATTTCTACTATATCACCAAGTCAGAGAAAACTGATCAAACCTACTTGTTTTATAGGCTACACCGGTCTCACAAGTACTTCATCCAACTTTTGGTCTTATATCAAGTTCCGGAGTTTGATTGAAGCGAAAGCCACCCTAATAACCTTTTTCTGAAAAGATGCCTTTCAATGCTTCTTAATAAGCATTTGATCATATTTTAACGGGAAACCACACAGACACTTCTAAGTCTCTCTTGACTTTGAAGGAAGAGATTCGTGCCCGAGATCCACAGTTTTGTGTCTTATTTGACATCACTTATATCCCACAAATACTTTGTTTTATTTCTTTTTCTTTGGCACACTCTTGCACGAAGATCTTTATGATTTTCCACAAGTCTTAATCATGGTACTAATTGCTATTTCTCAGATCTATAGTTTCGGTTCCATACGTTATGATGTTAGACTATGTTTGGAAGCGAAGGTTAGTCAAATGAAAGCGAAAGGGAGAGTCTACATTTCAAAAGGAATTTGAACAGTTTTAAAATTAAAAAGGCGGTGAATGGATAAGACTTTGAAAGGCGCGTGAATTTGAACTGTTTCCTTTTCTCACACCACCTAACACGATTGACACACTTTTCGGGGTAACAGTTGTCAAATCACAATTTTTCAGGCGTCGATTCAGAAATCGCGCAATCATCACTACATATTTTTCTCTCTCATGGTAATCGTATAAAGGATTTTCTCACCTCACCTTTACCTCTTTACCACTTACAAAATCCTCTCGAGCATTAAACGGCGATTTCTCTCTACTGTTCATCTTCTTCACTTCAAGCTTCAACAATGGCTGACTCATCTTCCGTTCAAGAACAAAGCGCACAGTCCTCTCTTCTCACCATCAAGCCGAATCAAAACCTGATCATCGATCACTCTCCATTTCAGTATGATCCTTACATGCTTCAGGTGGTTGAATGCCTCAAATATTCACCACTCGTGATTGCCCTCACCAAGGTTGAATCTGTTATGATGTCTGTCCCGTCTCAAATTTATTCATCAGCTTCATACGACAAAGCCAAGGAAAGGATTTTCTTTGAGATTTTTGATTAGAAGACTTCGATTTCAAAGGTTAGGTTTTGTTCACTGCTAGGGCTAACCATCAACGACTCCATGATCAACCCAGATTCGATTAGCAAGACTCAGCTTTTCACCATGTTTTACGATATGGGGTACACCGAAGTTCTTACAACAGTGACAAAATTCAAGAAGTCATGCCTTCCTCCACAATGGAATGGTCTCTTTACTCTTCTTTATAAGGGCTTATCGGAGAGAGTTGCAGGGTCTGACGGGGCAAGCAAAGCATTTATGACTCTCCTCTATGGTCTTTACTATGGGATCAACATGGACTATGGGTCTATTCTCTGGACTCAACTGGTACAAAGTCTGAACTCATCTTCTCGTTATTCCGACATCTCATGTGGCAGGTTTTGGACCTTAGTTACTCAATGGGCAATGGACAAATTCCACATTCCAGTAATGGCAGACTCTTTGATGTCATCAATCGCCAGTTTTCACACAACAATGATTATTGTTGCCGATCCATCCAAATTTCTGTTCATTGGTTCAATTCCTGAGACTATGTACCACCGTGTTTCTGGGGAAAGCAAGCTCATTAGTGAATACAAGAAGCTTCCTCCTACGGGACCGAGGCAGCTAACCCCTAAAATACAAAGATCGCTGGATGCTGCTGATAAACCACCAAAACGAAGGAAGGAGGCTAATCAACGAAAAAGCGAGAAGGAAGGACCATCATCTAAAGCTGCTATGCCTAAAAACCGAAAGTCAGAACAAGCAACTTCTTCCGCTCCTAAGAAGCGAAAGATCAAGAAGATGGCGCCCAAGCCAAAGGCTCAGTCTTGAAGTGATTCAGACTATGTTCCCTCAGACCCACAACGCGAACGAGAGTCAAGCGAAAGTGAAAAGTATTAAGATGAGAGTTCGCTCCGAGGAGCTTCACCTCCACCTTCACCGACTCATCAGGTTAACCGAAACTCACCTCCTTCCTCTCCTACTCACTCTGTTCCTATCACTATTGCTCCATGCCCTCCTCCAATCTCTTCTCCAACTGCAACTTCTATACCTATACCAACTCCTTTATTCACCGAAGTTACCACAACCACCACTACTACAACTGAACCTCAAGTTTGTGTCAACGTATCTGATACGGGGGCACCTACTTCAGGGACTGAAACCCCAATCACCACTAAACCCCTATCTCCGTCTATCTCAATCGAATCTAAAACTGTTCTCGGTGGAGAGGATGTTAACTTTGATTCTTTCTATTATAGCCCCTACAGAGTTTAGAGTGAGGATGATGATGATGATGCTCCGGTAACGAAACAACATTTAAGGGGTCTTAACGAGAAACTTGACAAGCTGCTTTCCTCTGCATCTTCCTCTTCTACTACTGAATACTCCGATGCAGCGGTCAAGGCCCAGTTCTCCACTCTGGTCAAAGAGCATCAGGAATCTATTGATAAAGCTACCAAAGTTGTGGATGCTTCTACTACTTCTTGTCAGAAAGCGACCGAAAATGTCGAAAAACTCATCTCGGATGCTCAAGTGTTTTTGGAGTCTCTCCAAGCGGCTGCCGAAAAGAATGCTAATATGGTGAATGCTACTATTAAGAATCTCACCGCTTCGCTTCAGGATGAGCATAAGCATTTTGAAAGCATTCGAACGGGGATTCAAACTGATAATGCAGAGTTCGTCTCTTCCGTCAAGTCTCGTCTTGATCAACTCCAGACTAAGTTAGCCGTGGAAAACAAAATCATGGATGAACTCGCTCATCGCACTACCCAGCTCAAAACTCAGACCTTGAAGCTCAATCAGGCGATCATGGAAATTGATAATCTCAAGTCTGAGTGAGCAGTTATCAAAAGTTGTGTTAGTGATGTGCACTCTCTTCTGTCCAATCTTCTAGAGGCACATGATTCGGTTCTTACTCTCACCGTCCGACGACATTTGGATAAGAATCTAAGACCTGCTCTTGACATGTTGAGTCGTATCGAATGTGTTCCGGAGAGTAGTGTCCCTCCGCAACAAGGGGGAGAAGCAAGTCAGGTTCAACCCTCACAACCTCTGACAAGCAAACCTATTCAAATCGATTCACAACCGAAAGTCACCACTGAACCGAAGGTTAATGAAGCTTCGCGTTCTAGTGTGAAGGACAAAAGCAAAAAGATAATCAATGATAGCTATGAGGAAGAAACCGAAGAAGTGTTGATGTCTAAGTCCATAACTATATTTGGTATGTACTTGACCCGACCCGGCATGGTCCATTTGGGTTGCACTTCACCGACACAATTTATATGGATAGTCTTTTGAGAATAGTATATTTATGATTTATATTAATATATTATAAGTTCTAATATATTAATATATAATCATATTATTTAATTAGTATTGATCAAGAATTAATTTATAATTAATTAAGTGATCAAAAGGAACTAATTAAATATGGACTCTTAGATATATATATATGTGTAGTGGGCCAAGTTCATTTAGCTTGGGCTAAGTCTTCATGGATAGTCCATGGAGCTTTAACCCATGGATCCTAGGAAATGAAAGGTCATGGGTATTAGGGTTTAACCCTAATCCTCCACACTATATAAAGGGTCTTATGGTTCATGAAATTATGCTAGTGGCTAGTGTGGATACACTAAAGAGGGCAATAACCGATTTCATAGTGTCAGCCAAGTATCCATATTCTCTAAAGGTTTTCCAAGGTGTTTTGATGATTTGTGATTCCACTTGAGGCTTCCACACTATTGGGGCTAAGCTCTTAAAGCTTGAAGACATCAAGCTACATCAAAAGGTATGTCATCTAACTAGAACTTTGTAGTATAGGTGCTTCATAATATGCTAGTTAGGATGAAACTTTGGAATATTTAATATTTGCATGTATAATAGAGAAAACATAGATCCAAGGTTTATAGGGTTGCATGTACACCATAGGAGTGTTAGAATGCTTAAAACCCAACAGTGGTATCAGAGCCATGGGTTGTTTTCTGTTATATTCATGCAAATGTTTGATTTTTAAAGTTGAAAAAAAAAGAAAAAAAAAACATGAAGTTTGTCAAATTTTAAGATAATTACTTGTTTTGTGAAAAACTAATTATTTGTAAAATTTGAATCATTTGCTATATGAGTTGAATTAGGTCAAATTTAGTAAAAGATAAAATGATATGATTATTTTATTAGTTTTAAAAGTTTGATCTAAATGTTTTAAGGAGTTACAAATTTTGTCATAAAATTTTGGAGCTCAAAAGTTTTTTTTAAGTTGTGATCTTAAGTGTTTTGAAACCTCCATAAGTTATGGATATGAAAAGGTTTTAAAAAAATTGATTCAAAGTTTTTATGGAGTTACAAAATTTGGTGTTAATATTTTAAAGAATTCCATAACTTATTCTTAAGTTATGGAACATGAAAAGTTTCATCATAAAACAAGCATTTAACTCCATAAGTTATGGATTACCAAAAGTGTTTATGTTTCCTTGATTTATGAGTTAGTTTAGATTAATGGAAAAAAAAATTGTGTTTTAGTTGTTTTCAATCCTAATTAATCTAGAGGTAGTTCATAAAATGTGTTTTTGTAACTTGTCCTCAAGTTACATAAAAGGTCACATTTATGAATCTTAAAACTCATAAAAGTGTCATAGGTTACATAAAAAAATGAAGAGTCTTTTTCATTAAATAGTATTATGACTCCATAACTTGTCCTCAAGTTATGGATGTTTAAGGGTCACTTTTTCAAAAGTGTTATTAAAGAATAAGAGGTTACATAAAAAATGAAGAGTCTTCATTTTAATGAACCATTAAACTCATATGTTATGAAAGGAAAAGTTTTGAATAGTTTCAAAAACTTGCCCTCAAGTTTTGGAATTTGTAAAGTTTTCACTTATGAATCCTTTAATTCCAAGTTAAGCCCTTAGAATTTTAAAAGTTAAAATTCAACCCTTATACTTTATAATATTAGAAGTTAATAATATTTATATATATGTATAAGAGTAAAGTCGGCTTACCATTAGTAGGCCTCATTCACGAAGCCGGTCTATAAGGGGGGTATAAGGTTACTGCCTATAAAATGGCAGTTTAATGGGTGTCCACTCTCACCCACTGCTTCATTGACCGGTGGAGGGTCGTTAGCCGAACGGGTAGGACAAGGACTATAATTCTCCCTTCATTAAAAGTATTAATGATAAATACTAAGTAACTAAACTCTTAATAATACCCAATCTTAGTTACTTAGGAAAATGTGAATTTGGTGCTAACCCATGAAATTACACTTTGCACTTTGCTTAAGTCAGTTAGTGGAGCGTGTGTGGTTAACCGGCATACTAGCTTGATTTAACAAGGTAGGCAAAGGGTAACTTAATGTTTATCATAGTATCGGTGGAGCGTGTGTGGTTAACTGGTACATCGATTGAGGGGTAAATATTAAGGGTACCAAGTATATTTGCATGGTTATTCACACCTTGTTTTGTGATCCTCGGCATCCCAGTCACAAAACCTGAAGGGCACACTCGAGATTGAAACATGCCTTTGAAAAGTTCAATGAACCTCAAAAGAATCTAGGAGTTTCAAAACCAATTAAAACCTAATAATACATTTCGTTTATCTTGGTGGAAATTGGTGAATCGTCATTCACCTAACTTCAAATATTTTATAGCTTGGATTACGGCATCCCTCTTCCAAGTTATAAAATAGTTTGTTGGGTCCTAGCCTTAATATTTCATATTGGGTGTTATATTAAGGACTTTAGATCAACTATCTTGAAAATCACCCAAAAAGATGTCTGTTTCATACATCTATGATCCTCCTAAATCTCTTGGAACTTCACTTCCTCCACCTCCTCCAATTATTCTCCCTAACCCACAAGTTCAAGGTCACTCAAGCCCTATTGGCAAGCAAGGTCTATGTGTGATCGCATCTTGGAGATGAAGTCACATATTGACAAGCCGGGAGAGTTGGGTGTCAAACTCTTGAGAAAGTTCGTGGTTCAATCACTTTCTAAGTCACATAGTGAATTCCTTTGGGACTACTATGAAACAGACTATGACATGACCCTTAATGATCTTATCTATTTGCTTGGTGCTGCTTAATCAGCAATAATTTGGAGCACTGGGAGAGCAAATTTGATTAGTAGATCAACTTCCCAAACTACCATGGACATTGACAATGGTAACATTGGATATCTAGAAAAGCCTTCTCTTCCCAAGGAAAGGGATGGACCATAGTCAACTAGGTTGACCAAATGGTAAAGAGAAATGCTAATTCTGCGATAGTCCCATGTACCATTCCCAAAGAGTCCCTATGTTTCTCTTGCCAAAGGAAGGGACATTGATTGTGAAGCAGCCTATTTATCTGAAAGATCATAAGGTTGATCAAGTCAAGAAGATTAACTCTACTTCAGGTAAAGTCCACTATCTAACTCTGTTAAGTTTCTATTCTGAGATTCTTGTTACATGATGTGACTGGGTCACGTGTTGATGTTTTAAGAATCAAAGAAAAGTGAAGAAACTTAAAGAAAGTATATGCTGATTCTAATCGCGAAGATGGATCTCGATCGCATGGTTCTGTCATCAGAATTTTGAGCTGTTGCTTAGGAGTTATGATATATTGCTTAGGAATAGATAACAACAAAGTTTTTCATGTGCTTTTGCACTGTAAGGATAGTTTTTCCGCAAAGTTTTTAAAATAAAAGAAAAAAAATTTGTTTTTATTTATTTTAAAATATCCTTACAATGGCATTTGTGAAAAGGAAAAAAAATTTGTTGCTTATATGATTCCATTAATAGCAAGAGTGGAAATATGAATTTGATTCTTTCATTTGTGGTAGTGTCTAAATTTTCCAAATAAGGATAGATTATCATCACCCAAGTTGTATAGTATGATGAATGAGAACTTTCAAGCATTGGAAAATTAAGACTAATTACTTGTTCACATGGATGTGTGAGTCAAGTAAATGACTAAAGGATCGAGTACACATTCTTGTGCACTGATCAAGCCCACCACAAATGTAACTTGAGTGATACATCTTAAAGAAGGTTTATTAACACTAGTGAAATGTAAGAGTAAAAGGTTGTCTACTCTTGTACATTTGAATTTGGTAAGTTGTGATGTTTTGGATAAAACAGAGACCAACTTAGGCCAATTGTGTTAAGTGTTTGTCTTGATTAGAATCCACACTATCTCTTGAATATTTGGAAAGAAAGTATTATAGGTCAAGGAGACAGCGGGAGTCTAAAAGATCCTGAAAGGGTTTCAAGAAGTAATCAAGAATAAAATCTGTATTTCATCACTAGCACACAACTAGAGGTTTATAACCTATCGTGTTGACATTTCTATGCCCATTCCAGTTAAGTTGGCTATATATATTTGAGTTCTACATGTACTCAATTGTTTGCATAACTACTTGGAAGCAATGGTAGGCCCTTGTGCTGCTAGGTGGCAAGAGGTTAAGATTGCACAAGTTCAATCCATATGAGTTAGGATTTTTCACTAACCTAGTCTTGTGATTATGGTTTGACAAATTCACATGGATAAGAACACATACACCATAAAATCTAAGTGTCATAAGGTTTCTCTCCGATTCATGAAAATGATGGTGAGGAAACGCTTTCACTAAGTATATTTAAAGTAGATAGCAATTGTGATATTTGCATTCTCAAAGTCGTTAGTGGAGCGTGTGTGGTTAACCGGCACACTAACATGGACTTGTGAGAAATGGAAAAGGTCTGAACAATTGAGACTATGACTACAACATCCTTTTTCATAGTTCTAATATTGTTTAGACACACATGTGAGCTATCTAAGGAAAGGTGTATGATTTGATAAACCTTATCAAAGCAATCTAGTATCAGAAATCTGAACTTTAGTAAGAATGTCAATAAAGTATTGACTTCTAGAGGTCCAGCTGTTTTCTGGATACATGTCAAAGCTAGTGGGAGCATAAGTGTTATGCTAATAATCATCATGCTAGTGGGAGCATGATAATTATGATAAGTATTGCATATTAGCAATGTTAATTATAGAAAACAAAAGTTTCAATTTGTGAGGTTGCAGGGGTTGAAAAAGTTGTTTTGCTATAATTAAGGGAGAGGAAATTATACTTCATGTCAATTCTTAAAGGCTTAGAGTGGGATTTTAAGCTTAGATTGAGATTTTAATCATCTTTAGTCAAGAATATATATATGAATTTCATGTTGAATTGGTTCAACATAAGGAAAAACTCTATATATTGTGTTCTTAAAATTCGATTATGATTACGGCATCCCTCTTCGTAGTCAAATTTTGGAAACATGGCAAATAAAAATATTGTAGCAAAAGACTGGTCTAGAATCATGTCTTTATGTGAGACATCATGAATCGTGTCCCATTTGCTTTGGGTACAAGATCGATTACATGTGCTATAATATTTATCCTTTCTGAATCTTCCAAATGCCTTGCGGCATTAAGGAGGAAAATGTCTAGAATTGGATATGACTAAAGTGATTAAGCAATTGTCGAGGACAATCTAAGGTTTACCAAAGATTGGTTGCTCAAGGACAGTTGGAAGTATACTGTTAATATTGGAAGGACCATATTGACATAGTCTGAAAAGAGACAACTCTTGTTCAGAAGTGGTAGTCAAAATGGGAATATAGAGTTGTCTTCATAGGTGGAAGCAATCTGTGTAAGGTTAAAGAAACTTAATGCAAGAAGCATGTTCAAAGCAATGCGCTTTGAATTTGAGACATCGTTTCCATGGAATTTCTCTCCATTGGAATACTCTGTAATGATTGTTGCCAAGTCTTTGTGGCTTTGTGCATAATCATTACAAGAGGAACAGTGCATATAAGTTTAAAATCTAAACAGATTTCGATAAATGTTAGGAATTCTTACATTTACGACAAGGATTTGGAAGTGTGAAAAGAGAATCATTGAAATTATGTTCAATCGATCTAGTTCACAAAGTAAGGATCATAGATAAACATAGAGTGCATACTTGGTGTATGGCAAAGCTATTGTTTAGAAAAACATAGTGTACATGCTTGGAGCATGGGACAACTAGTGTTTTTAATTCAGGTATAAAGTTGATAAAACCGAAACAATGAATAATGAGTAATCACTATGGTGATAAATAAAAGTGGTCTATTTATATTCATAGGGTTTGATACCATATTTGATTCATTTATTCTTGTGTTTCACTTTGCATGTTTTGACTTCCATAATAACTAGGTTATTCTTCCGGAATGACTAAGTTATTCAAACCATCTACAGTCGGTCATATGTTGGAAGTAGATATGAATCAAGACTGTCATGGGTTGGCTTGTAGAGGTCCAAGTTGGTGTACAAAGTTGTGCTACAACACTCATGAGTGCTCATAAGTTCTGAGTACTGGATTCAACCCGCGCTCATTTGAATCACTTCATGGATTTTATCACGAGTGATCATGAGACGATAATATCTTATATTCTTCAAACCTAGAGATATGAGTTGTTACTATGAGTTGGTTGTACATTGATTGCATGAAAACGCATTTGGTAACTCGATGTTATAAAACGTGCCTTTGTGTATGATTCAACAAGTAGTAGAACAAGCCATATGAGTCGAAGTTTATCCATTCCTTTTACCTTCGGGATAAAAGCGATATCTGTGGGCCCCTCGATGATTTAGTGATGACACATGTGAGTGCTTGGCCAAGCCAGGACTGATTTGATTTGTTCAATCAGTCAGTCATCATAAATCGGAAATCGGGAAACAACAAATGGACAGAGAGAATGATTGATAATCCATGTCTCAGTCCATATGATATCTAGAATGGAGGAATATATGATTCCTTATCTAATGGACAAGTCATTGACAAAGGTCAGAGTTCATTGACAAGATCAGAGTTCGATAGCGGCTTTAAGAGCTACGATTGCCAGTTGGTTTTTGAAGTCATACTCAATAATAGTTTTAGACTTATCCAAGTGGGAGACTGTTGGATTAATGTCTAAGTCCATAACTATATTTGGTATGTACTTGACCCGACCCGGCATGGTCCATTTGGGTTGCACTTCACCGACACAATTTTTATGGATAGTCTTTTGAGAATAGTATATTTATGATTTATATTAATATATTATAAGTTCTAATATATTAATATATAATCATATTAGTTAATTAGTATTGATCAAGAATTAATTTATAATTAATTAAGTGATCAAAAGGACCTAATTAAATATGGACTCTTAGATATATATATGTGTAGTGGGCCAAATTCATTTAGGTTGGGCTAAGTCTTCATGGATAGTCCATGGAGCTTTAACCCATGGATCCTAGGAAATGAAAGGTCATGGGTATTAGGGTTTAACCCTAATCCTCCACACTATATAAAGGGTCTTATGGTTCATGAAATTATGCTAGTGGCTAGTGTGGATACACTAAAGAGGGCAATAACCGATTTCATAGTGTGAGCCAAGTATCCATATTCTCTAAAGGTTTTCCAAGGTGTTTTGGTGATTTGTGATTCCACTTGAGGCTTCCACACTATTGGGGTTAAGCTCTTAAAGCTTGAAGACATCAAGCTACATCAAAAGGTAAGTCATCTAACTAGAACTTTGTAGTATAGGTGCTTCATAATATGCTAGTTAGGATGAAACCTTGAAATATTTAATATTTGCATGTATAATAGAGAAAACATAGATCCAAGGTTTATAGGGTTGCATGTACACCATAGGAGTGTTAGAATGCTCAAAACCCAACAAGAAGATGCTCTCAAAAGAAAGCAAAGTGACCGAGAGCTTGATGAAAATCTTCGCATCGCAAGAGAAGAAGAAGAGAGGGAAAGAAAACGAAAAGAAGCTCATGACGCATTGGAAAGTAGAAAAAACTCTATTTCTTTTGTGGACATTGGAGAAACTTTTAAAAGAAGCAATTGAGTCTCCTAGCACTCATTGGCTTGAACCGGCCATCTCGTTTGATCGTGAGAATTCGAGAGACTCTCAGTTCGACATGCCTATCACCCGAAAGGCATTTGTGTTTCATTTCTTTGAACCAATCACTGCTGTTCCTTCTCCTGGTGTCACACCCCGCTAAAGCGGAAACACGAGGCGTGGCAGTACAAAGGGTTTCATAGCAAAAGTTAAAAGATAACACCAACCATAGTATTAAAAATCATTACAATTTTACAATGGGTTTGAACAACTTTTAAAAGAAATTACAATGTAAATTGAAATACAACACATGCGAATGCTCCTAAAAGTGAAGTGTCCCTAAGTGCCACTTACTCGATGATTCCTGAAAAAGCATGTAAAACGAGAATTAATTGACTACTATCTTGCATTCTCTCAACCATAATACTTGACTTGGAGCGCACAAAAGATCACAACAATTAAGGTATTTAAACCAACTTCAGCGGGGAATTTTATAAATGTAAAGTTCAGGGTGACCCGAGGCTCTGACAACTCGGTTCATATGATCTCTCTTGCTGATCTGCCAAACTTAAATCCACACGACTTGATCCTTCTGAACAACA
Source organism: Lactuca virosa (assembly GCF_052849685.1). NCBI lineage: Eukaryota > Viridiplantae > Streptophyta > Magnoliopsida > Asterales > Asteraceae > Lactuca > Lactuca virosa. Next base: position 289,567,573 of record NC_136428.1, read on the forward strand.
TTCTGCTAACTAATCAACAACAGTATGAGCCTATCATCGATCACATCAAGAGAATGTTAGTTTCTTACATTGATGAGGTTGCCAAGATGGATCAAGAGATTGCCTCTGCCTTAAGGAAGAAGCCTATAATCACACCAATTGGGAAGGCAAGCGATGTGAACAAGATGCAGATGGGTAGGATTGACCCGAAGTATCACACAGTAATGTTCAGCAGAGCCGAAGGCCAAAAGTGCTTGTTCGCTCTTGATGATAAACACCTGTTCTCCACTACTTGTCTGGAGCACATTCTTGACATCATTGACAGGTGTAGGCAAAACAGTGAAGCTGATAAGAAAAAAAATTTAGATATGCTTCGGTTGTATATTGACTTCCGTCAGACTCTTCTTGCCATCATACCGAAGTTATTCAAGACTGTGAAGAAATCTACTCTCACTCAACCGAAATGATCTCTCGCCTCAATTGACGCAAAGAGGGAGATTGTTGAGTCTAGGAGTTACGTCACTGGGCTTTTTGCCTCAGTCCATTATTATCACGGTTATGGCCTGTCCAGCCATGTTATGATATTAGGATTTACTTTATAAGGTGCATGCATGCATCATTCTCTGTACGCATTTTTATTATTATTCCTTTCATTGTACTGTAACCCTAGCATACCTCTACAGTCGAAGTTCTTTGTCGAGCTCTTCTGAGGTGGAGCATATGAATCCTTCAGCTCTTGTTTGATTCATTCTGTGTTCCTTGCTTTTATTGTGTTTCTCTAAATCTGTTACGAATCTAACGATCTTAGAGAATTTAATTCTCATCACCTACTATTCAATTTAATTTGAACTAAGAATCCTTTTATAAGTCTCATTTCCATAATAGGCTAGACTATCCAACTTATGAATTTTCTTGAAATACCAACTATATTTTAGGCAACCCTATCCTAATATTAACATAGGGTATTTATATTTTCTTAATATTTTCATGAATAATACTTTTATTATTTCTTTTCATGTAATAATATAAATCCTATACTATAAGACATATAGAACCATATCTGGTTCACACCTTGTATATAAACATACATATTTCTAACATATATTCCAGACTATAAGCATATAGTTCAAATATAGACTTTCTAAAAAATTTTACTACATTTATTAATTTTATTAAATTCATGTTTATAAAAGGGAGTATGCACTCACTTGATAAAAGTGGATTCCTCGGAGTTTAGGCAGAACTTCGCCTTGGTACTTTATCTTTTCTTCTAACGTGACCTAGGTATGGATATCACTAAGTCTTAATATTATATTCTTTGCAACTTACGATAGTCTAGATTCCTCACTAATCTTAATGATTACATCAAGATCTATCTTTTAAGGAACAACCATGTAGGATCATATCGAAGGTAGGGCCCGTTTGGTATACATAATATAATGTTTGGAAATCCCACTTTAAACACCTCACTAAATGTAGTGTAGACGTCATCCCTGTAATTAGATCAATCAGTATAATGACTTTGGAATCACTGATAAGTCTTAATTATAGGTTTATAATAATCACTATGACTATAACTAAAAGTTACATTTGAATGAAGTAAGTGTAGATTAACTTACAGAGCTTTCTAGTGAAAACTAGGGATTATGTCGGCAAAACTATGATCCGGGAGTTTATATTCACCGGCTATCAGACACGTCAGGGCTTCACCAACTAACAACTTAAGGGAGAAAGGGCTTAAAATTGAGATAAATCGAGAGAGAAATGTTTGGAGGGTGTGAAAATGGTTTGAGATTCGACTTCTATTTATATCTGAATGTGGATTGCACGTCCCGCAGCTAGTATGTGTGCGCCACCCAAATTGTCGGAATAGGTGATGTGCCGATCGATGGATGGTGCCATGTGTCGATCATTTGGTAGAGTTTAGTGTGTGCGGCGCACTCTGTCGTTGCGCGTAAGCGCACACGAGGAATTTATGTTTCTTCAAAAATTCATATCTTCTTCATACAAGCTCTGATTTTGACAACTTTTATATCCATGGGTACCTATCAACGAGATCTACAACTTTCATTTAGACTCCATCGGCTAATTTTGAAGTCATTTTTAAAGTCATATTTTTAACGGGCTTAGACTGTTAAAGTCTGTTAAAAATTCGTAACTGTCTCATATGGTATCCGTTCTCAACTGTCTTTATATCGACGGATAGGTATTGATGAGATATTTAGCTCTCGTTTAGATTGTTTTTCCTAACAATAAACCGATTTCAATTTCGATTTCTGAGTCATATACTGCTACGCTGAAATATTAGAAAAATCGTAACTTCCTCTTACGAAATCAGATTTGGGCGTTCTTTATTTGTACGGAATCCTTGTCACATATACTATAACTTCAGTTAAGATTATATATCCTAAATAATTTATGTAAAAATGTTGTTTTATCGCTTATTTGATTAACCTGTATGTAACATCCCAAGTTCGGAAGCAAGAAGTTGGAGGGTGCTAAGTGTAAATTAAGGAAGCTACTCGACGAGTAGGTATGCTACTCGTCGAGTCGGAGCGGGATTTGATCACGGGTTAAGTGGCCAACTCGCCGAGTCGGAAGATGTACTCGACGAGTTGGTGCTGGAATGAGAAAACCTAATCCCGAGGGTTGCACCCTATTTAAAGGACTTTATGTCCTTCTCCCAGCCTCCTATTCCCCTTTTTGAGATCCAGAAACCCTAATTTTCGTGTGAGACTTCATTGTTTAGGAGATTGGAGCTTGGAAGAGGAAATTGGTGGAAGGAGCTTGAGGAATTAGAGGCTAGCATCAAGGGGCTTGTGTAGATCTGGGATCTACATCAGTTTGGGCACATCTCAGAGGTAAGGATCCATTATCTTAAGCTATTTCCTTTTTGGTTCATCCTTGGTGGTTGATTTGGAGTTCCTTGGCTTGTTTGAGACCTATTTCGGGTTTGGAGTTTAGATCTGAGGTTGCTACTCCAGATCTAGGCTTGTGATTGTCCAAAATGTCATAAAGCTTCTGTTTAAGAGTTGTTGGTGAAGCCCCATAGTCCTTAGCCCTAGCCCTAGTGTGTTTTGGGCCTATATCTCCTTGGTTTCACGTAAAGTTTGCAACTTTATGTGAGGGTTAGACTGTAGAAGAGTGGATCTATGGATTGGAGCCCCTGCATGGCTAGAAAAGCCTCTGTATGGATTGAGAACTGGAGAGACTCGGCGAGTCACATGGGTGTACTCGACGAGTTGTATGAACATGTGCATGGACTCGGCGAGTTGGAAGAATAACTCGGCGAGTCTGTTGAAGATTGCCTTGGACTCGACGAGTCTGTTCTTAGATTCGGCGAGTCTGGTCGCAGAACCTAACCTCTTTTGGTTAAAGCTTTGGATTAGTGAGTCGGTTGGCGACTCAGTGAGTTGGACAGGATGGAATTCTGAGATCGTTGAACTCGACGAGTCTTGGGGCGACTCGACGAGTTGAGTCGTACTATGGGAGTTTTCTGAGTATAAGAACTCGACGAGTCGACGGGTTGACTCGGCGAGTAGAGTCAACTAGGAAGGTTGACTTTGACTGAGGACTTTGACTTTGACCAAGAGTTGACCAGTTTGATTTCCAAGGGTATTTTGGTAATTTTGGTATTTATGGAATTGGTTCTTTGGTAGTGTTCTGTGGTGGAGTTCGTGTCGGTGGTCGGAGCAGCTTGGTCTTATCTCTTCAGTCGGCAATTGCTGGTGAGTTATCCTCACTATATCGACAGGGTCTACGACACCAAGGCCGGCCCTTTATCGGATGGAAATCCGGATATTGTTTGTTATGTTATTGCTTTGCTAGATCGATACCTGGTATATAGGGTAATGTTATGTTAGTGACCTGGTTAAAGTCGGTATCCTGGTATATATGGTAATGCTATGTAAGTGACCGGTTAGGTCGGTATCCTGGTTAGGATGTTGTTATGCTGTTTGATCTGATAGATCGGTTTGTCTGAAGATTATTATGTGACTGACTGTTTTATGTGCACATGATTGTTTGGCTGAGGTTGGGTTGAGGCGGGTCCTGCTTTGTGTTGTAGGCCAATATACCCAGGGCGGACCGGATAGACCGTAGGCCCAGCGAGCGGTCCGGATAGGCTGAAGGCCCCAGGAGGGCGGTCCAGACGTGCCGAGTCTCGGGGAGTGGACCAGACCGACTGAAGGCCCGGTGCGGGCGGACCAGTCATACTGTAGACTCAGAGAGTGGACCAGGTGGACTGAAGGCTCGGTGCGGGCGGACCAGTCACACTGTAAACTCGATATGCATGGTTGTTCTGTATTATGATATGATTTGATATGTGTATGGTTATGTGGTTGGTTATTTGGGGGTAACTCACTAAGCTTTCGGGCTTACAGTTTAGTGTATTGTTTCAGGTACTTCAGGAGATCGTGGCAAGGCGAAGGCGTGATCGTACCACTCCTCATGTTTTATGGTTTATGCGTTATGGTTCTGGGGGATACTCTGATGTTTAAACTATTTTGAAAACGAGATGTATGAACTTAATGGTTTTTGAATGAATTAAAATGTTTTAATTTGGCTTAATTTTTATGGGTGTTACAAGTTGGTATCAGAGCCTTGGTTTGAGTGAATTGGAGGAACATTCGTGTGAATCCAGTCTCAAATCAAGGAGGGATTTTCAAAATGGTTTTCAAAAGGTTTTCAAAATAAGTAAAGGAGGATGCAGAGGGTACGATCAGCCAGAGCCAATAAGTAGACCCCAAAATACCATACAAGTTATTTGATTATGTGATATGTTAGAACAACATGCTAGTACTAGGCTAGGGAATTTCAGGAATTGCATGATAGAATTGCCTGATTATGTGATGCTTACTAGCCTAGGGTTTTCCTTATATGAGATATTCAGCTTTCCTCTAGGAGTGAGGATTGAGCGTGTGTGTGTATATATGGTTAGAGTGTTGTGGTGATACTTGAGACAAATATGGGTAGGTGTGGAAGGTAGTATGGGCCCGTACTACTGAAAGCACAGGACCCATACGCGTAACAAGGAAGTCACAACTCTCTAGGGTATCAGTTATGAGATAGTTCCCCGGACGAGTATGTGATGCGTCTAAGGGTTTTGTTGGTGTATTGCAGTATGGCGATTACGAGACGTTTTGGGGCAGGATCCGGTTCGGGATCGGGATCAGGAGAGGGTGGTCAGGATGGACCAGTACCACCCGAGGTCGTTGGTCAGATGAGTACGGATGAGTTGGATGCCAGGATTCGTGAGATCCTGCATGATGAGGTTTCTGCTATGTTCCGGGCTGAGTTGCCGGAGATGTTTGGGTCGATCAAGACCGCCATGGTTGAGTACTTTGATGAGCGCTATGCAGCTCTTGCGGAGACGGCTGCCGCGGCAGCTACAGCGGCTGTAGCAGCGGTAGGGAGAGGAACCGGTCGAGGTTTTCAGTATCGGGACTTCGATAATACGAAGCACCTACCTTTGATGGAGTTCAGGATCCTATCATTGCTATGAGATGGTTGTCAGACGTGGAGGGTTGTTTCTTCACGTGTTCATGCCCTGCGGATCAGAGGGTGAGGTGTGCTTTGAACCTTTTGAGGCTCGGGGTGAAGGATTGGTGGAGGTTGACTACGGGATCTTATTCTGATGCGCAGCGGGCTGCGGTTACTTGGGATCAGTTCCGGGAGATGTTCAGTACTCGTTATGTTCCGCGGGTAGAGAGAGAGAGGTTGGCCCAGGAGTTCTTGGAGCTGAAATAGAATTCGGAGTCGGTGACGGAGATCACCAGGATGTTCACTGAGAGGGAGATGTTTTGCCCGGAGTTCGTGTCGGAGCAGGCTCAGATGTCCCGGTATCTGAGTATGCTCAAGAGGGATATTAGACAGTTTGTGTCCATGCAGAGATGTGATACCTTGTTAGAGTTGCAGGAGGCCGTCAGGCGGCGTGAGTTGGAGATTGAGTTGCAGTTGCGAGAGCAGAGGCAGGCCCTGGTGCAGTCGCAGCCGGCGCCAAAACGGTTCAAAACCGTTGACTCCAGGATTGGGGGTCAGAGCAGCCACACTTGTGAGAAGTGTGGGAAGGGTCATGCCATAGTTTGTAGGTTCAGTGGTGCATGCCGCAAGTGCGGGAGAGAGGGGCATTATGCGAGGGATTGCCGTCAGTCAGCCCCGGTACAGGATATGAGGATTTGTTATCACTGCCATCAGGTTGGACACTTGAGGGCCAACTGCCCACAGTTTGTTGCAGGATCAGTGCAAGCTCCAGCACCGGCCACTTTGAGGATTACTGGCGGGGGTCATGGTGGAGCGGAGCCTCCGAGGGCTCAGGTACGCGCATTCCAGCTTACAGTAGAGGAGGTCAGGGCAGAGCCAGATGCAGCTGCGGGTATGTTTCCATCTTGTTATCTTGTTATCTTGTTATTTGTGTGGTATTGTAAATCTGTCTGCATTGTTCCACATGTTTTGTAGTATGATTGAGGATCTTAGTAGTTAGGAGTTGTAGTTAGCGTTCAGGAGGACTCTTGGTCGAAAGATAAGGTATATGATCTCGTTGCTAGGAATAGAAACTGCGATGCGAGAAGTGTTCAGTTGAGATTAGAACTTCCCTGGAGTTCGGGCGTGCGATAGCGGAAGGGTTATTCGGCGAAGGTTACTCACTCCCGAGGGAGTCAGTTCATGGTTAAGAGGGAATATATGGAGTAAGGGCGATTGTGCTATGCCGGTTTTGGGCATCGGTGGTTAGTAGTCGGTGCACTAAGTGGGGGAGAATTGGAAAATTCTCCGGTGAAACAACATGCATCCAAGGATGGTTAGTTGTTTGGATTTCAGCAGTGTTTTGCTGAGGGTGTGGATCGGTGAGAGCAAGTGGTAGACAAGTGGGGCGGAGCACAGACCATGGTTTTCGGAAAAGGTGACTAATTGTTGTAAGGCCAAGGGTTAGGCCGGAAATTAAGTATATGGAATGGAGCTGGAGTTCGGAACCCCAAGAGGGCTAGAACAGACTGCATGGAAGAGATTCCCGGGAAGGTTGGTTCAGGGTGACGTACGACAGTTTTGAGCGGTCCGGATAGACTAAAGGCCAGAAGGCATACCAGTCAGACCGAAGGCTTGGGGAACGGTCCAGACAGGCTGAAGGCCCAGGAGGGCGGTCCAGACATGCTGAAGGTTCTGAGAGTGGTCCAGATAGGCTGAAGGCCTGGTAAGGCGGTCCAGTCATGCTGAAGACTCTGTATGTGTTAGTAGATCTGTATGCGGAGAATGAGTGACTGTGTCGCCATGCAATAGTAATCGATATGGTCTGGCCCCAAGTATTGATCATGATGATGAAGTTGGCTGGAGGCCGTGCGTGGGCCTTGTTAGTTATGTGATCGGATTCAGAGTATATGGGAGTTCGAGAATAGCAGTTGCTCTACATGGATAGTGTAGAGTGGAGTTTAGCTCTGTGGCACTTATAGGTGCGGTAAGGGTTGTTGAGTAGACTTCCTGGAAAGGGAAGGTATGTAGCTCCGGAAGGAGTTTGGGTCCTCTGAAAGGAAGGCAGTGGAGTAAATGGATGATGGAAAGTGCTTGGTAGTAAGCACTGGGATTGTACCAGATATATGGAAACACATACGGGTTGGATGCCTGTTGAGGTTGTGGCAATGTTGGATGATGCGTAGGCATGTTTTCAGTCTCCTTGGAAGAGGAGGAGGAAAGTGGTTCCAGATTGGAGATTGGGACAGAGGAAGGTGAGATAACAGGTTAACAGACTCGGGAGTAGTCTGGACCGGTGCTGAGGACTGTATAAGGATATTACAGTTGGAGGTCAAGGACCTAGAGATCGTGATAGGGAGGTGTGAGTGGGTTGCACTCCGTCGTGTCGAACCGAAGGGTTCGAGGGTGACGCAAGTACAAGGTCCTTAGTTCCGAGTATGGTTGTAGGCTTCAGTTATGTATGTGGAGGTATTCCAATCTGGGGTATTCTATCATGAGGATTCGTTCCAGGTTGCAAGTTATCAGGGTTATCGCCAATCTTGGGCGAAGGAAGATGGATTAGTGTCTTGGCGGAGCTCAGTGGGTGTTGTGGTATCCAGTCTTCGCAGGTTGCGAATGAATGCGTAAGACGGAAGTAAGGCAGTGTCTTCAGGTGGCACTTAGTTGATGAGTGTTGTCATCAGAGAAAAGAAGCCGGTGGCCGGCTTGAAGCAGTTATTAGGACCCTGCAAGGGAAGAGATGGATTTTAGGGATTCGATAACTGTGTTTGAAGGAATCTGGGCCGGTTTGAGATCAGTGGATGCATTGTAGGAGTATCATCCGGAAGTTTGTGTTACCGCAGGCTTCGAGGACGAAGCCTAATTTAAGTGGGAGAGAATTGTAACATCCCAAGTTCGGAAGCAAGAAGTTGGAGGGTGCTAAGTGTAAATTAAGGAAGCTACTCGACGAGTAGGTATGCTACTCGTCGAGTCGGAGCGGGATTTGATCGCGGGTTAAGTGGCCAATTCGCCGAGTCGGAAGATGTACTTGACGAGGTTGTGCTGGAATGAGAAACCCTAATCCTGAGGGTTGCACCCTATTTAAAGGACTTTATGTCCTTCTCCCAGCCTACTATTCCCCCTTTTGAGATCCAGAAACCCTAATTTCCGTGTGAGACTTCATTGTTGAGGAGATTGGAGCTTGGAAGAGGAAATTGGTGGAAGGAGCTTGAGGAATTAGAGGCTAGCATCAAGGGGCTTGTGTAGATCTGGGATCTACATCAGTTTGGGCACATCTCAGAGGTAAGGAGCCATTATCTTAAGTTATTTCCTTTTTGGTTCATCCTTGGTGGTTGATTTGGAGTTCCTTGGCTTGTTTGAGATCTATTTCGGGTTTGGAGTTTAGATCTAAGGTTGCTACTCCAGATCTAGGCTTGTGATGGTCCAAATTGTCATAAAGCTTCTGTTTAAGAGTTGTTGGTGAAGCCACATAGTCCTTAGCCCTAGCCCTAGTGTGTTTTGGGCCTATATCTCCTTGGTTTCACGTAAAGTTTGCAACTTTATGTGAGGGTTAGACTGTAGAAGAGTGGATCTATGGATTGGAGCCCCTACATGGCTCGAAAAGCCTCTGTAAGGATTGAGAACTGGAGAGACTCGGCGAGTCGCATGGGTGTACTCAACGAGTTGTATGAACATGTTCATGGACTCGACGATTTGGAAGAACAACTCGGCGAGTCTGTTAAAGATTGCCTTGGACTTGGCGAGTCTGGTCGCAGAACCCAACCTCTTTTGGTTAAAGCTTTGGATTAGTGAGTCGGTTGGCGACTCAGTGAGTTGGACAGGATGGAATTCCGAGACCGTTGAACTCGACGAGTCTTGGGGCGACTCGGCGAGTTGAGTCGTACTATGGGAGTTTTCTGAGTATAAGAACTCGACGAGTCGACGGGTTGACTCGGCGAGTAGAGTCATCCAGGAAGGTTGACTTTGACTGAGGACTTTGACTTTGACCAAGAGTTGACCAGTTTGATTTCCAAGGGTATTTTGGATATTGTTTGTTATGTTATTGCTTTGGTAGATCGATACCCGGTATATAGGGTAATGTTATGTTAGTGACCTGGTTAAGGTCGGTATCCTGGTATATAGGGTAATGCTATGTAAGTGACCGGTTAGGTCGGTATCCTGGTTAGGATGTTGTTATGCTGTTTGATCTGATAGATCGGTTTGTCTGAAGATTATTATGTGACTGACTGTTTTATGTGCACATGGTTTTTTGGCTAAGGTTGGGTTGAGGCGGGTCCTGCTTTGTGCTGTAGGCCAACATACCCAGGGCGGACCGGATAGACCGTAGGCCCAGCGAGCGGTCCGGATAGGCTGAAGGCCCCAGGAGGGCGGTCCAGACGTGCCAAGGTTCGGGGAGTGGACCAAACTGACTGAAGGCCCGGTGCGGGCGGACCAGTCATACTGTAGACTCAGAGAGTGGACCAGGTGGACTGAAGGCCCGGTGCGGGCGGACCAGTCACACTGTAGACTCGATATGCATGGATGTTCTGTATTATGATATGATTTGATATGTGTATGGTTATGTGGTTGGTATTTTGGGGGTAACTCACTAAGCTTTCGGGCTTACAGTTTAGTGTATTGTTTCAGGTACTTCAGGAGATCGTGGCAAGGCGAAGGCATGATCGTACAACTCCTCATGTTTTATGATTTATGCGATATGGTTCTGGGGGATACTCTGATGTTTAAACTATTTTGAAAACGAGATGTATGAACTTAATGGTTTTTGCATGAATTAAAATGTTTTAATTTGGCTCAATTTTTATGGGTGTTACAATGTATTTGCAAGATACAAGATACAGGTGTTACAGTTTGGTGAATATGGAGTGCATGCATATATAAGATCGAATTATCAGTTGGTACAATAGAATGACAGGAGTCAAGGGGGGTTGCGCCCCTTATGGGGTCCAAGGGGCAGATTGACAAATCTCATCACTTTTGGAAACCATTAATTGAGCCATTAAAATTGTGATTATCTTAGCTAATTAAGAAGAAGGTAACCTAATATGTTAAATATAAATACTACTCATCTATTGAGTTGTCGATACCTTTCCAACTCTCGCTCTTTTATAACGAACAAAGAATACGTATAGCAATTTGGCTTGTGTTTCTATGCCTAGATTCACAAGTGTCCCTTTGGACTATCCTAGGCTAGAATCCCTATAACCCGGACACAAGGTGAAAATATTAGTTCAGAAAGCGACCTTAAACGGTCCATTAGGTATCCGAGTCTCCACTATAGTGGAGGAGCTAGAAATGCAAACACAAGGTTTACTCGAAGGAAGTAACCTAACACCAATGGTTGAGACAGGGTCATTTGGGAATGTGTTATGTGCTTGATGAAGATACATCAAAGGGATTGAGTGTAAGCCTTCAAATAGAACGACAAACTATTGTGAGGGAGATCCCTCACAACCACACGAGGTAAACGTAACATAAACAAAATTATTTTTAATTTCAAACTATCATATAAAGACCGGTAAATGCATGTTAGTTTAGTAATTTTGATACTTGTTAATTATTTGTTATATATTTTGTTAATTGGAAGTTTGGTTCATGTTCTTACTTTGGTATTTTAGTTTATGTTAGTTTGGTATCATTGGTAATTGGAGATTTGATATGTATTTTGACATATTGATAAATTGGAAGTATGGTATGTTAGTTTTGATGATTAATTGGAAGTTTGAGATATAGTTCGGTATTTTGATATCTTTAGTAATTAAAGTTTGATATGTAGTTTGGTATGTTGGTATGTGCATAATTTGCATATGGTATATATGTTGGCAGTTTTGATAATTAATAGTAAGTTTGTTATGCCGTTTGGTTTAATTTGCATATGGTATATATGTTGGCAGTTTTGATAATTAATAGTAAGTTTGTTATGCCGTTTGGTTTATATTTATTGCTATTTTTGTATGTTGACAATTAGGACGGTATTATTAATGTGCATATTTATTTTGTAAGTGGACGATCCCGTGGATGCTATTATAAAAAAAACCCCTACATATAGCAATAAACTTTTTAAATGGTTTCTATCAATGTAAAAAAATGGAAGCAGAGATGGCGATGATATCGGGTGTAACGATGAGGAGAACAATGGGCTCGAAGATAGAAGATAAGGCAAGGATGATTGGCTAGTTTATGTTTAGCTTTATATATTTTTTTAACGTTGTACATTTGTTAATGACTTTAATTTTATGGATTTTTATTAAGTATTTTATGTTGACAAAGTGGATTTCCTATTATATGCAATTTTATTACTGCATTTTATATAATTTATTATTGCATTTTAGCAAAAATATTAAACAAAAAAGGCATTATCGGCGACAACTAGCATCAGAGACACAATGTTGGCGAGACTAGTACCGGCGACTTGGTGTATTACCGGTGATTGCGATACAGGCGATAAAAGGGCTTTGACGATTGCGATACAAGCGATACAGGCGATAATAGCGACAACATGTCACCGATAATATCTTTAGTGACGAATTTAGGGGCCTTTATCGACGACATATGTTGTTGGTGACGCCTCTATTTTTTATTATTATTTATTTATTTATTATTATTATTATTATTATTATTATTATTATTATTATTATTATTATTATTATTATTGCAGTGACACAAAATTCAACTTCTTCATCACTATGTTCTTCCATAACTGATTCTTTATTACAATGGTATTCAACATTTGTTTGACGACAAATCGATTGATAGATCCTCTTTGACTATGAACAAATTATTCTAATTGTTTTTTTCTATGTTTAGAGACATTTAAGAAAAATCAATGTTAATAATATATATTTGTGATATTTATCAAAAAACCAAAGTTTAAAATAGTTAGAGCATCGTATACAACTCTTGTTTTCAAATCTTTGTAAGTCTTACACAATATTATACTAATATTAGAATCCAAAATTTGAGAAGGTTATTGTCCATTTGCCGTCATTCCCCACTACTACCTTAAAAAATATATGTTAACTAGGTAAACGCACGCGTCAGGTTTTTTTTGTTAATGTTTAGAATGTCAGATGCATGAAAATCCAAGGCTAAATGCAAGAAATTACAATCTACTTTTATTTTTTTTTAGTTTTCTGTTTTGTCCAAAAAAGCAATGTACTTTCATATGGAAAGTTACATAATGAGTTTGGTAAGCCATTAAAAAAATAAATTAGCAAAAATAATAATAATAATAATAAACAATTGTTGAGATATGAGAATCCAAGTAGAACTTTTAACACATTTAACTTTCACTTTGCAATTGATCATATACAGATTCCTATACCTATCTGATTACATGTACATTTAACGCATAACCGTACATGTGTATCATAAATAGAAGGCGAAGAAGAAATTGCAAACCTAATGATGTTGAGCTGCTTTTGCGCTCAACCCAACATAAGCTTCAGTCATTCCAATCAACGGCTGTAAATAAATATCCAATTACAAAAAGTAAAATAAAAAAATCGAATTCATGTAGATTTGGATGCCATTTCAATGCATAAACTCGGTATTTGAAAAAAACTATGACCTTCTACTTGGGACATTATTCTAAAGTGTGATGATAGTAAATTTTCATAGAAAACAGGGAAAAAAATGTTCGGTTGTATGTCCTTATGATTTTGGGAAATTGATTTGGCGGTGTCATGGTTGCCTACACAATTAAAAAAACACAAAAACATAATTACATTTAAAATGAGTAAAATATGTAATGAGGTAATTTGGGAGAAAAAACAAAGATGAGAAGAAAAACAATTATAAAAAGTTAGGATTACCATAAAAGAGTTCGAATCATTAGAATACGAAGACGAAGACGAAGACATCATGTGAAAAGACCAAACAATCCTAACTCCTGCAATTGTGAAGGTATTTCATGATAAGATGAGAAAAGACAGAAATGTTGATATCAACAGAATATAAACATCCTAAGTAATAGCCCGGAATCATAGTGAGGGGCATATACGGAAAGTTGACTTTATAACTGTGCCCCACCAAAAAACAGGTCCAGGTATGTGTTCCTTGTTTATTGTTTCATATATAGTTGTTGTTTTACAAAAATATGTTAATCTTAATCATTTTATTGTATTTTACTTTGGAAAACATTAATCTCTTATAATACTAAAACACAGACAATTACACACCAGCCCAATAGCGGAGCCAGCACAAGAGTTAAGGGGTAGCACAATTTTTTTACCCCGTTTTATATAATATGGTTTTTTCAGGTTCGGGTTAAACACGTTCGGTTTATATAAATATATTATATATTATAGACTTGTATAAACATATTTACAAGGTATAAACCTTAACCCGAAACTCAATACGAAAATAAACAGGTTGACATGACACAACATGATAATTAAACAGGTCGGATTAGGGTCACGACCTCTCAACCCGTTTAGTGTATTGGCACGACACGAATCCGACATGAAATCGAAACCCCTGAAAATTCAAGCAATTAATATATTTATGTTTAATAAAATATTTAATTTTATTTCAAGTCATACATAGATTATTGTTTGAATTAAAATATAAATCGATATAAAAAATTCGTTTGTGATTATAACAAAGCCATTTTTACAACAAAATAATAAAATCAATTATCAATAAAACTGACAAAGTATCAAAGAAAAACAAATTGTACAAAAGCCAATGCACACAATACTACTATTTTTATTTAGAAACCAAGCGTCCAAACCCTATTTATATTTAGAAATCAAGGGTCCAAACTCAATCGCGTTACATCAACAAGAACATAATAGAGTACAAAATATACGCAAATACCTTCAAGCTTCCTCCACCATCGACATTCAACCCTAATTAACCTATTCATTCTTTGGCCCAACACCACCGCTACCTCCGGCACCACCGTGAGCCATTCCCTTCCAATTCCTTCAATTTATCCTCTAGTTTGTCCACCTCTGCCGGTTGATTCTTCTCCAGCTACACCAACCTATCGTCCACCGCCTTCTCAATGCTCTGCTTATCCTCCGCTGTTAGCTTCGCCGTAAATTTCTCATCCCTCACCATGTTCCTCATGTTGTAAGTGTAATTCTCGAGGTCGTTTTGCGCCTCCACCTTCTTCATTAGCTCTTCATCCTCCGCATTGTACCTCCCTGCTTCCTTCACCAATAGTACATCATATTTGTTAGGGGTAGCACAAATGTGTTCTTCCAGCGTAGGCATCTCCGCTTCTTAATTTCTTATATTGCTTGGGAATTTTTTAGGGGTAGCATAGGCTACCCCAGGCGACCACACAGATCCGCCTCTGCACCAGCCATCATAAAGATCAAGATTTATGAGTGAAAACATAAAAATTTGACATTTATCATCTTATAATCAGCTCACATATTTTATATAAAATATGACAATAAAATACAAATATGCTTACAAGGTCAGTCGAAATTACAGGATTTCCTTTAATTATAATAGTTGAATACATATCGATTGAAGGCAAACGGGCAACAAGCTGCGCCGCTAGCCCTTTCTGGATGACAAAACCAATTCTTTTGAAAACAACATTTGTGGATCTAGGAGATATGAAATTAGAATGCATAACTCGTTGAACTCTATTGAGGAGCTCCACCGCCTCTGGTGCGAGAAAACCAAATGTATCGAATGCAAAAGGTACAAACAGACCTTACAAGGATAATTTTGGTTTCATCTAATTCCCCCTGAATTTTCAACAGCTTATCTACCTCCGCAGGATGCTAAAGAGATTAAAAATCAATCACCCAAAGATAATGAAGCTTAAAGTAAAAGATTAAGAAACCAAAAAGTAAAAATTTACCTGGAATTTGGTTAGAGCTTCATTTAGATATGGCCATAGTTGGGTGCAATCAGCTTGACTTACTTCTCTGATGGAATCGAGGAAACAATTGATCACATTAACGAAAGCCATTTTTATAGCTAATACTCTTCACAACACATAGGGATTATAATAAGTACAAGAAAAGATGCAGATCACAGCAATGCAATCGGTAAAATCCAGAAAGTCCACGAATATAAAGAACTTAGGCATCTTGATTGTTGAGGGAGGGTTCAACTGCAAGCCCTAATTGAGAAATTTAAAGAATACATGAATTATTATTTTTTTTCTTTCAGTTTCGTGTGAAGAACTCACGCTGTTCATCGCCTAATATGCCACTGCTTTCTGCGATTAGTTCCAGCTCCGACGCTAAACTGCGATCCGCGCTCCTTCGGCCACCGGAACTTGATATAGTAGCAGTAAGTCCCCAGATCCGAGTTATTTTCCAATTTATATTTTAGTAAAAACAAAATGAAACGGTAGTATGTATTTTTGATGGTTCTCGTTGAAACTTTAATTTTTTTTTAACCCTAATCTACAAAATTGGGGGAGAACACGAACCAAGTTGTGGTAGATGAAGCGGTCACGGTGGGAGCAGTGTGGGAGAGGAGAAATTAAACCAGAACTGGATTAGGCGGTTGAGCGGTGTGGTTACACCCTGGAAGGATTAAAACGGTGGGTTTTTTTAGCACATGACACGTGGAAACCACTAAACAAAAAAGGGGAAAAGTATTTTAAAAAAATCCATAAATAGAAAAAAGAAAATCTTGTTCACAAAGATATATATATATATATATATATATATATATATATATATATATATATATATATATATATATATATATGCCTATTGTAATAAATGAATAGTTTTAATCTCCTTTTACCAAGTGTTACTCTAATACAACTCCTCATTAATATTATGTCATGTGTCATGTACATATATTATGCAACTCATTTCAAAATTCAAATTTATATTTTCTAATTATATGTTAAATTTGAAGTTATAATAACTTAAAATTTTGATATATCTCTTAATTAATAATTCATTCAAAATGATTTATTTAAAACAATTGATTAATAATTATAAATTTTTATTATGAAAGTTTAATTAATTTTATAACCCGTGGTTCCCACGGGTTATAAACTAGTATATATATATATATATATATATATATATATATATATATATATATATATATATATATATATAGCTTAACACACAAACAGATTCTCTCTCTCTCTCTCTCTCTCTCTCTCTCTCTCTCTACTTCCTTGCTCCTAATCCTCATTTCTTGTAGATCTCTCACATTCTCCTTTTGCTTCGGTCTCTCGATTCTTTGTGCTAATTTTGAATCCTTGCGACTTGTGTGATTGTCAGATAAGAAGCTTATATGTGTGTATATAGGGCTGTAAACGAACCGAACGAACACAAACGAGGCTTGTTCATGTTCGTTTGTTTAAGTTAGCCGAATAAATAAATGAACACGAACGGATGAACGAACGATTTTTCTTGTTCATGTTCGTTCGTTTAACAAATTATATTGTTCATGTTCGTTCGTTTATGTTCATGAACATGCTAAAAGAACATAAATGAACAAAGATAAAAAGCGTAATTTAAGATATATGAACATAAATGAACATATAATACACTAATGTAATAAAACACAATTAAGCATATGTGAACATAAAATGAACTTATATCAACAAACATAAACGAACAACATAAACGAACTTTAACGAACATAATTGAACGAACGAGACCATTGTTCATGTTCGTTCGTTTAATTAAACGAACGATAATTTGTGTTCATGTTCATTCATTTATTAAATAAACGAACATAAACGAACTTTCCGCCGAACGGTTCACGAACAGTTCGCTGAACGTTCAGTTCGTTTACAGCCGTCGTTATATATACGATTTTTGTTTCTTAGATTTTTGAAGTCAATATATTCAGGACAAGTGAAAAGCAATGCTCTATGTTTAAGATTTTTCACTCAATTAGGTATTATTTTTATATGTAATTGAATAACGAGAGGTCTTATGTTTCAAATTTTCTAATGTTTTTAGGAAATTATCAGACAAAGTCCTAATATTACGGGTCGGTTTACGGTTTAATACTAACGTTTATTTTTCTGAACAAAAAATACTCGATTATTTTATATTTTGACCAAATTAATAAAATAGTATTTTTTTTTAACAGAAAATGACATATTATCGTATAAAACTTTATAACTGAGAATTTTTCTTCAAAAAATAAATGTTGGTATCAAACCATAAACTAACTTAAATTATTAGGACTTTATCGGAAATTTCTCATGTTTTTATTATGACATGGTTCCTTCAGAGTTCCACCTTCAAAGTATTAGATATCTGACTTGAGAATGTAACATTGTAATTTGGGTCGTTGTTTTTCAAATTCCATTTTTTTTCTTAGTTATCATTATTAGGACTTTCGTTACTGATTTTATTTTACAACTTGCTTTGATATCATGCTTCTAAAATTTAAGATAGAAATCAGGTGTATTCTTTTCTTAAAGCAATCTTTAAAATGTCTCCGAAAAAGCATTTATCTAGAACTGAAAAACAATATATATATATATATATATATATATATATATATATATATATATATATATATATATATATATATATATATATTGATGCTTTGTTATAAAAGTAAAAAGGATATATGGATAAAAATTTCAAATGAGTTCTTATTCAAATGAACATGATAATAAGTTAAACAAAAAAATATATTAACTTGAGACGAGAGGTAGTATAAGGGACGACACATGATAATATGCGTTTGTGTCGTCGCTAAACGATACCCGTCGCCGCTAAAGGGTCGCCTCTAACAGTGTACATCACGATCCGTGTGACTTCGCCTAGAGTCAATCATGTCCGTTCCTTTTTGATCTGATCCAACGGGGGTTTCTCCGTACCAAAGCAATAGCGGCGACGACAATAGAGACGACGTCGTCGTCGCTACTAGTCACCAAAAAAGACGCGGGATATCTTCCCTCCAACTTGTTGCCCTAATTTCCATCCTGTCGCCGCAAATAGTGTCACCGCTAAAGGGTTGGCCCCTTTTAGCTCCTCATCGTGTCTCAAAACAAGTTATAGCCAACTTCACTCCCAATTCCTCTTTTCGGCGATTTTCCGGCGAAGACCACCACAACCGATCCTCCAATCGATTTTTTCAGCGACCATGACCACAAAGCCTCTCCTTTCTCCTTTCCTTTTCACGCCTCCTCTCCCCCACTTTGGCCCAGGCGGTGATACGTTTTCCGGCGAGAAAACTCCGATTTTCCGATGAGAAAACTCCGATTTTCCGGCATCTGCAACAACGGTAGGTCCCTTCCTTCCTTTCTCTTTCAATTTCTTTTATGGAACGAACTTTTGTGGTAATTTTGGATTTTTAGTGTGATTTTGGTGGTTTCACAGCCTCTTCTCCGGTGATACCACCTCTTCTCTGGCGACCTCGACCACAACACCACAACCAAATCGATTTCCAGGTTTGTTTTCTTTATTTTTCTGTTTTTAATGTAGGTATATGAAATGTTGGTATTTGTATGTGAAATGTGTATGTATATGTATATATTTATATAAATATATATGTATATGTGTGGATATGTATGTCAAAATGTGTGTATATGTTTGTATATCTATGTAAAAATGTATGTATATGTTTGTATATGTATGTAAAAATGTATATGTATGTGTATTTGTATGTGAAATGTATATGTAAGTGTATTTGATGTTATAATGTGAAATGTATATGATTGTATAATTGGAAAAAAAAATAGGATGTCATAATGCACAATGTCTTTTAAAGTAGTATACTATAATAAAAAAAACAAAATAACTAAGATGCTATAAATAAAAATAAATATGAAATTATACAATATCGTAATAGAAAAAAAAAAAAAATAAGTGGTATGTGTATATATATAAAATATATGTGTGTATATGTGTATTTGGTATTTGGTGTGTCTATATGTATAAAATATATGTGTATATATGTGTATTTGGTATGGGTAATAGCCACGTTATTTGTTTCTATTTTTCATCTCTTTTATCAACACAATAACCTTTATTTCACTTAGATGCATTTACTTGTGTTAAGACATGTGTATTCACAACAAGAAATATAACGTTTAGGGACGACATTATTTGCTTGTGTATATGTGTATTTTTATGTAAAATGTTATGATTGACAATGTTAATTCAAAAAACAAAAAAAAAATCTATGCTATAATTCACATTTAAAATAGAATGCTATAATAGAAAAACAACTCCCACTTGTAATGTTTATTTAAGTATAACATATTTTTTAATGTTAAAAAGAATCTGAATAAACTTGAAGTATTTCACCGTGCACATGTCAATAAACAAGGGGAATTCGTTGATCCGTTAGTTGAAGAACAATATGTAAATTATTATTACTTAAAAATGAAGTAAAATGTTGTTTTTTTTTTGTGTTGATTTTGAAGTATATTGACAATCTTCGTGAAATGCAGAATGCTTTAGTTGCTGTTTACAAACTCAGCACATAGCCGCCTTTGGTGATGATCCGGACTCCATTGATTGGATAGCCTTATTTGAGAAGGTGTTAGGTGCTCGAAGGGGACATGTGAGAGACATCGAGCCTAAGCCTTCCGTAGCGGATACAAGTGAGCTCACACCCAGTGGCAGTCACAGTCACAAACACTGCAACCAACACATATACTTATTAATTTGTTGTGAATTTTGTTGTTTGATAGTTTGGTAGTTTGTTAGTTTGTTAGTTTGTTAAATTGTTATGAATTTGGTAGTTTGTTAAATTTTTAAGGACTTAGTGTGTTTGTGACTTAATTATTAAGTAATAATAATTTGTTTTTATAGTTCGATATATTTTTACTTATATTCTTACTTTGTAGGATGTGGATGTTAACGTTTTTCTCCAAAATCCAGCGTTTGTGACGACAATTGGAGATATTATCCGCTCATTTAGCAAGCAAGTCGACAATGCAACCAACAACGACGAGGAAAACGACGATGGGGAAGACGATTAGTATATATTGTTTTATGTTATGGATGATGTTATTATGAATTCAGATGTTATTATGGATTTATTAGAGTATGGACTAGATCGACTACTATTTCATGTTTCGACTATTATTTCATGTTTGTTAGATTGTTTATGTAATGTGATATACTTTGTGTATGTTATTTGATGTTTTATGTAATGCAGAATTTTAAATTATAAGTTTTATAATTTTATAAATTCTGCATTTTTATAATATAATCTAATATAAAATATAAATTTTATTAAAAGAAAAACAGACATTAGTGGTGACACCTTTAGGGATGATCTTGAGCATTAGCGACGACAAATCCCGCCGGAATATTTGGCCGGAGTAACACTGGCCGATGACCGAAATATTATTAGGGACGACACCTTTAGGGACGATGTCTGGTATTAGCGACGACATGTATTAGGGACGACGCCTTTAAGGACGACTTTTGAGTATTAGCTACGAGGTATTTGTGGCGACCCAATTGAGATGACATGTCGTCCCTAATACCTGTTGGGGTGGCTTTCTTGACTGTTTGCGACGATTTATGTCGTCTCTAAAGGTGCCTTTTCTTGTTCTAGCATCTTATTAGCCGATCTTGTTACAATTGCATCTTATTTAACGAAATAGTAATTTATAAAATTTTATTAACAGTTTTTGTTAATATTTCATCATATATCAGAGATAGAAGTTTTTCATCAATGTTGAAAAAAAGCATTTATTTAATATTTATGGTTATTTTATTTTATTTTATTTTACTTTTTTTTTAATTATTATATATATATTAAAGTTATGAAGAAAAGTAGATGTAACATCTTTGTCTCTTTTAGTCCCTCTACTTCAATTTGTTATTTTTGCCATTTAAGTCCCTATATTTTGTTGTATTTGTCACTTTATTATTTTTATTTTCTTTCCATTCTTCGTTATTGACTGGTCAATGGGTTATATTTGGTGGACACGTGGGTTGGTTGTCTACCAGGGTTACCACCAGGGTTACCAGGTGGGATCCACCCCTTCATTCAAAAGTGATACGTGTTCTGTACACGTGAGCAGCCACCGCCCCAAAAATCCATTTGTGTCACCGACTTAGATGGTGAATGGTATCCAGGTTACTCACTCAACCATGGTCACCGCCTCTCCATAGCATTCTGTCTTCTTCCGACCGGATGTTGGTTGCTTCTTCCTCATACGCTCCTCCAAACCGCTGTCTCACCCCATTACTGTCATAAGTCTCATCACCACCCACCTTCCCCCACCGTATGTTCTAATAACTCCGATTTACGTTTTAATCTTTCTTCTCCTCGCGAACTCAAGTTCCGATGTGCGTTTTCTTTGTTACAGGTGGTAATTGCATCAGGTTCGACTAATAATTCTCCCAAACCTAACGACGTTCATCTAGTCCTTCCACCGCGAGAAGATTCTCCACCGCCTTATCTCAGCTTCGACATATCCATCACCGTCCGAGCAGTTACCGGTGATTGCGTGGTCCAACACCGTCTCCACTGTCTTCCCATCTTATCTATACACGAAGGGTTTATTTTCGGATGCTTTATTCCACAAATCCTACCAGATTTTTTATAGATAAGGATGGTGCGATTTGTAGGTGGTGGTTGTTCTATGTGGGTTTTTGGCTCTGAGGTTATCTGAAACTCGTTGAAGCCAACATCTTCCTCCTGAAAGGGCAGCGGCGACCTGATTAGTGTTGTCGTTCTTTCTTGATTTCTGTATTGGGATTAATTGATCTGCTTTCTTTATATTTTTGGGCTTAATTGATTTTCTATCTTTTTTGTTCTGTTCGTTTCCAATTTCTTGAACCCTAATGTTCATAAGGTTTTCAGTTGGTGATTATTTTTTTACAGCAAAGGTTGACGTCGTTGACTGGTGCTCCGACTCATCGACCCCACCTCCTTCGTATCAAATTGGCCGCTCCATTTCAATCGTCAGGTTTGTTTGATAATTTTTATAATTTTTTTTGGGGCTGAAATTGAAGTCATTGCATGCTTTAGGAGAGATAAGTGAGATGTAACGAGGATAAAAGGGAGTTAAACCACACTCCAGGTATGAATTGTTCCCAAAATTCTCCCCTCTGCAAATACTCAAATAATGTTTGATATGAATTGATCTTCCTTCAACTCAACTATTTCTTCTTCCTACTGCTATCTGAATCTTCCTCTATGTTGATATTGATTTATTTTATTTTCTATTTTTTAGTTGATTATCAGTGAGTAGGTTATTGGTGTTTTAAGTAAAGAAAGCGGAGATCGTGTGTTTTTGTTCATCTTAGGTCAAATTTATGGAGCAAAAGCATGAAGTTCATCAAAGGGGGTTAGTTGATTTAACTTTTCCTCTTTTTTTTCGTTTACATGTTGTCTTTTTCAATTCAAAGATCCTGTTAGTAATAGTTGAAATCTGGAGTCTATTGGAAGCTATGAAAACCGTTGGTAGGTCATAGGTGGTACAGGTGACATAATAGTATGAGAAAAAAGTATAGTTTTGACTACCATTCTAGAAACCACTATGTTACGTAATGATAGTTATTTATTCTTTTTAAATATAAAACATATACTTTATATATTAACGGTTTAGTAAATATATAACATGTTTTTATCCATTCAATTTCTTACTTTAGTGAGTTCTTAATGTATTTTTCTTAATTATATTTAAAATTTTTCCAACTACCCGCTAGAGTTAAGCATCTGTTTCAGATACAAACCTTAGAATTAGTTTCAACTATATAGTTAAGATTTATAGCTTGATGTAATTACACCATGCTTGATGTAAAGAGTGCTCAAAGTGTTGGTAATTACAAGAGAGTGAAAGAAACATGTGCTTGACGAAGAAAGGAAGATAGTTTTTATGTTTTTTTTTTGTGAAATTGAATAGGATGTCTTGGTTACTGAACCAAAGAAAAAAAAGTAAAGAAAATATTTTTGATTCAAATGCTGCTCCTTCACTCATAATCTTCTCTTAATGACGAACCAAAAGAAACCAAAGTAAAGAATTTTTTTTTTGTCTGCAATTCTACAAATGACAGGTGCTTGGGAGCCAACATATCCATATCTATTATCAGCTCCTTTGTTTTTTTGTATAAGTGTTATAACTTTGGACTTGCTCCTCAATATATGTCAATTTTTGCAGGTTAGGTAGGCATGCACCTTCAATTCAACAATACATGGAATAGAATTTTCGGTTCAATTTCTTCAACTCCTATCTTTTTAATTTTTTCTTTTGCTTCTTCCGATTGAGTGATTTATTTGGATGGGTGTCTAGGGTAGTGAATCCCTTGGGATGACTGAGGGAAACTGATGGATTCGGCAAGAAATTGGTTTTACAGGGAGAGTCTCAATAAGCGATGGTGAATTCTTGGTTTTTAAACATAATGTGCAGTTTAAAGCATGTGTTTTAGGTCTTGATTTTAACGGATGCCCAATTACTTTTTCCATTTTTAGGCTTACAACTAACTTGACATCATTCCATATTTGGAATTGGTGCAGGTTTTTCTTCAAAATCAGTAACTTGTATTATGCTATTAAAGGGCAATTTGGTCAATCTTTGTTTAAGCTTAAAGATTGCAAGTTATTACATGGTTTTGTGATCATGAAAGGCCGAAATTGGAATAAAAAAAGAAAAAGGGAAACAACAAAAAAATTAAAAGGTTTTTAAACAGTTTTAGACAGGTTTGGTCAAGGCTCCAAGGGCATTTTTCTTTCTTTTTTACCATTTTGTTGACTGCGAAATTGATCTGCGTAATAAGGAGACTCCTCAAGTTTTTTCCGAGTTTATCATTGGGCTGTTCATTTCTCTCAATTATCATTTAATGGATCAGAGGCATTTTCATCAAACTGCTCTTTTTCTGCTTACTGTTGTTTTTCACTTTTGGCTAGCTAGCAATTGGTTTGAAGTTAATGTTATTTAAAGCCCGACTCAATGCATTCAGATGCAAACCATATACCTATTTGTCTTTCCTTTTTTTTTCTGTCTTAGTTAACGTTTTTGAGAATGTTACATCAATTACTCCTAATTGGCAAAACATGTTCTTTTCCCTTTGTGGTGAGAAAATTCTCTTTTAAATTGTGGAATACATTTATTGTTATTATTTAATTTGAAATAATGTAATATGACAACATTTTCTCTCCCCTTTTGTTATGTGCAGCTTGCTAATTTTATGGGTCGTTTCCCTGGTTAACATGTCCCAGAAAGGTAGCTTTCTTTGTTTGTAATTCAGTTTATTTATTTATTTTTTTAATTGTATGGATTGATATAATAGAATCGGGGATGAAATTGTTCATTTCATTACAGAATGGAATGTAAAATTGCAAAACAGTATATTTTTTACTGTGTAATTTATAATGACAATTTTGTTAAAATAAAAGTAATAAAGATAATTGATTGACCAATTTGCACCATATATAAAGAACACTTCACAATGATGTTTAATGCGGTAATTGTACTTACTTTCTTTCGGTTAATGACATATTTTTTGTGTAGGGTCAAGGAGAGGTTGCAAAAGAGGGTGGTCGTGAATTTTCTCACAAAGGTAAAGGGATGTTGGATCGATTGGAGCACAAAGAGGTTGTGGGGTTACATACACATTATTGAATCAATGGTTTTATTTGCTCATTCATCAACTGCTAAGGGACTATAATTTTTTTTATGTTTTTCATTACTATTTGTGTATGCTATATCTTTGATATGGTATGGCAGACTTTGAATTTGGTTTCCGGTTTCTTTTATAAAGAGATTGAGTTTTTACTCTGCGTTTGACAGAAACGTGGTAATCAAGCTAATGAATATTAAACGCAGTACCATTTAATCATAACAAAAAACCAACATTAAAGGATTCCGGAAAAACGACATTGAAGGCTTCTGACCCCCGCAAAGCGGGAGACACTTTTCTAGTTGTGATTATATTTGTGTTTTGTGGACATTATTTATGATTTTCATAAACAGTACTTTTTCGAATCTTTTTTATAGTTGACTTGGACCGGCCTGATAACACGAAAAATATCTGTGATCCAAGAAGACGACCTTAAGACATATTTGATTTGTATGGGATCTAAAGAAAAGTGTAACAAGTGTTCTTTACAAAGGTTGGGTCTTTTTAATTTGTCTCCATTTGTCACCCGGGTTCATGATAATTAATAAAACTCTCCACATAATGCAACAAGTTTCTTCATCTTTAAATCGAACTAAAGAAATGGCTAGGTGTGGTCACATGTACATATGCTCAAACGAGGTAGAGAATATTGATTTCCCCCTAAAAATCAATGTTTCTTTAAGGAAATATACAGAGCTAGAGTTGCACTTCTTTTTTTGGGTTTCCCTTTTTGGTGTATATATGTGTATCACCAATAATCTTCACAGGAGCAACGTCCATCTTGGAAGTTATGGAATTGGAGCTGGTCCCTCACCATTATCTTCCTACGTCTGACTTTTGAAATTAATTTCATTCGAGAGTGGCAACGATCACATATCCTCCCTGAGCTTTTTATGAGACGGATCGTTGCTATGTAAGGTGTGTACCGCAGGGCATAAGCTACTGCAACCTCCTCGCTGTGATAATCAGAACGATCTTCTTTCATTTCATCCGAAACATTAATGTCATCAAGATTAGCTGAGTCGTCATTAATAGCTTCAAACATCGGCTTCATTACGTCATCAAGCGCATCAAACTCTAGGTCCTCATTGTCTACCGTAAGAAACTCATATCTTTTTTTGTTGATATCCAACATGCACACACCGCCTTCGGTTGGAGCAGTTAGTTTCAACAGACGATGGAACTTTCTGACTCTACACAACTTACTCACCTTAGGCGTCAGATCATGAGGGATCAACTGTTCAATTCGGTTGAACAGAGAGGAGTTTTGATGTTCCTGACAACCATTGAGCAAGGCAACCCAAGAATATTCATGCCATTTCAATGGTGTCGATGCAATAAAACATAAAGCTTCTCTTAGTCGTGCAGCCCTTATTAGAATACTAATGATACACATATAGTGCTCTAAACCAGGTTTGACACCCTTTTGTTCCATGAACTCGTACAAATAGTAGTACCCTTCTTCCACAAGCCCCATATGTTCACAGGCATTGAGAACACAGATAAAAGTCAAAGAATTAGGATCTTCCCCTTTTTCCAACATTTTTTTAAACAAGGCCAACGACTTGCTACCAAGGCCATGATACGCATATCCACCGATCATGATATTCCAGGTTAAAGTATCACGATAAGTCGAACCTAAAAACACCTTTTCAGCAGCTTTAATGTCACCACTCCTCGCGTACATGTCAATCAAGCCACTCTCGACATTCTTATGATCCTTGAATCCAGTCTTATGTGAAAGTGCATGCAGCGAACTACCATATCTCAAAGATAATATTTTAGCACAAGCATCGAGTAGTACACAAAACGTATATTCATTTGGAGCAACATTCTCATGCTGCATATCCGAAAACAATTCTAACGACTCCTCAACCGACCCGTAATCCGATAAAGCAGCCAGCATTGCTGTCCATATAACCACGTTTCGAACTTCATACATGTCAAAAACTTTTGCAGCAGTTAAAATATCTCCACATATCCCATACATCTTAATCATTTCACTGCATACAGACACATCAAACTCGACATTACTTTTTAGCAGCTTGTTGTGTACTTCACGCCCCAAGTCCAAATCATCAAGTTTACAACAAAGACCAAAAAGACCAATATAAGTAGCTTTGTTCCACACCTTATCTACAACAGACATTCTCGTTAAGAAACTCAATGCGTCATCCAAGAAACCTTTCTCGACAAGTTCATCCAACATCTGATTATAAGAGCGGATATCCAATCTATCATTAGAAGCTATAACCTGCATAGCCCCTATCACATCTGGCAACATGGAATGCAAGCACACAAGAGCGTTTTCCATGTACTTATTGAACACTAATCCCGATTTTAACATATACCCATGACATTGTCTGCCATATAAAAGGTGCCCAGAGTTTACACAAGACGAAAGCACCAATGCGGATATATACTCATTAGGGCAATACACATCGTGCTCTGAAACCATTGATTTAAAAAATTCAAGAACTTGAAGACCAGACGCGTTTTGGAAAGGATTCGGCATTATATTACAAACATTGTGAGCAAATCCCGATGCTTTACGTTTTGAGTAAATATTGATCGGAGCATTAAAATGCTTGGGTATATTATCACGAGACCACTGAGTAGACAGTAAACGATCGGAATATATTTTGCCCAACTCAAGGTTCGTAGTCCCACTTATGTATCTTAGGAGCTTAGCTTTGTCCTGTAGAAAAAGCAAGGGGGAAGTCCTCATCATGACTGACATTACTAAAATTCCAACTCCGTTCACCAATTCTTGTTTATTACTGCATAAAATTTGACATAGATTAGATATTTTACATGGAAAAGTAAAAATTTAGGTTAATCACAGTTGTTTATTAGATCAACGTATCAAATGAATCTACTTGGCTTGAAATTATGATTTAGTTTTCTTCTATTCATATCCTAAAGAAAGTATACGTTCACCACAATATATCTTCCTGACAAAATGCCAATAAGCAAATCAGATTCCATGTTAACCCAGACGGTTATTTTTATTAGGGATGTTATGTTCTAATGCTCGGAGGTAATGGATTTTGGTATCCTAATCTCATTCGTTTCGGATTTAGTCATTCGTTTCGGATTTAGATTCCCATAGAGAATTCAGATATCAGAAATTTCTATCATTTTGGTCAATAGAATAGAAGTATATATATGATGAAAAAGTATTTACTTATAATATTCCCAAAGATAATAATCATGTTTTGATGCTTGACAGCTTCTGCCCTTAGCTGATTTCAATACGCAAAAACTTCTTACATAGACTTTAAATAATAACGTGGTAAAACACAATATAGTGAGCAGCTGTGACTAACAACTATTGGGGTTGAAACACACTTTTGTTCAGAACCAGAACAAAAGAGAAGAGCTTACACGCTCAATATTACAAGAAAAAGAAACAACCCTCTAATACTCACTCTAAGTATTACACACTACACTCTCTACTTTTGGTGTCTTACAACTGAGGTTAGAGCCTCTATTTATACTTAAACAAGCCTACAATTACTACTGCTACCATTTATTGTGTTCATTATGTGAACATACGAAGTTGCCATTTGAGTTCTTATTGTCAACATAAATAGAGGCGCAGCTACTGATGTCAGGTTCACACCAAGTCTGGTTTACACTCACATTCTCCCCCTTAAGCCGAACTTGGCTAGAGATTCGTCACGCCGATCATGTTTCGCATTTCACTATGTTTCACGTATGCTAAAGCCTTTGTAAAGATGTCCGCCCGTTGATCCTTCGAGTTGACATATTTCACTATAATTTGCCCACGTTCAACACATTCTCGTATGAAGTGATAACGAATGTCAATGTGTTTGCTTCGACCATGAAACACAAGATTTTTCATCAATGTGATTGCTGACTTGTTATCGACATATAAGGTGATAGGCATAATATGATGTCCCGTGAGCTCCTTCACGAGATTAGCAAGCCAAATGGCTTGACATGCTGCTGTTGTAGCTGCCATGAACTCGGCTTCACACGTGGACAAAGCAACAGTCTTTTGCTTTTGGGATTGCCAAGTTATCGCATTCCTTCCCAGATAGAAAATCATTCCACTTGTGCTCTTGCTATCAACAGGGTCACCTCCAAGATCACTATCGGTAAAACCAACCAAATCTTCAATTTCACGACCTCTTCCATAGTTGATTCCATAATCAACGGTTCCTTTTACGTATCGCAAGATGTGTTTCACAACTTGGAAATGCAAAGTGGTTGGTTCCTCCATGAAACGACTTGCAATTCCAACCGAAAATGACAGGTCTGGTCGAGTGTGAGTCAAGTACCTCAAACAACCTACCACTCGCCTATATTCAGTTGGATCAACTTTTTCACCATCTTCATCATTCTTAACCTTCAACTTAGGTTCCATTGGTGACGTTGTCGGATTGCAATCCAGCAACCCAAATTGCTCTAAAATCTTCTTTGCATAAGCCGTTTGTCGCAAAGATATTCCCCACTTCTTTTGCGAAACTTCGATTCCAAGGTAGTAAGAAAGTAATCCCAAGTCACTCATTTCGAATTCTTTCTTCATTTGTTCTTTGAATTCGACAACATCATTAGTGTTCGACCCGGTAATGATCAAGTCATCAACATAGACACCAACAATAAGAATTTTGTCTTTTGAGTTCCTTTTGTAAACAGCTGGGTCTTGTGAACTTTTTGTAAAACCAAGCATTTTTAAGCTTTTATCCAAACGAATGTTCCAAGCTCGAGGAGCTTGTCGTAGACCATAAAGAGCTTTATAAAGCTTGAACACCTTGTGACTGTTTGCTTTATCAACATATCCTTCTGGTTGGGTGACATAAACCTCCTCTTTGAGATCTCCATTGAGAAAAGCCGATTTGACATCGAGATGGTGGACAACCCACCCATGTTGAGCTGCTAAGGCAAGAATGAGCCTTACGGTGTCAAGTCGTGCTACCGGTGCAAAAACTTCATCAAAGTCGACTCCTTCCTTTTGTACAAATCCTTTTGCTACAAGTCGAGCTTTATGCTTCACCACTTTTCCCAAGTTGTCTTTCTTCACTTTAAACACCCATTTCAAACCGATTGCTTTGTGTCCGGATGGCAAATCGGTAAGTTGCCATGTCTTGTTCTTCTCGATTGCATCCAACTCTGTTTGCATAGCCTCCTGCCATGCCTTAGAGGTTACCGCCTCTTTAAAATTCAAGGGTTGATCCGCTGCAATCATCAACAATTCTCCGGGTTCAAGGAACACATTTTCGGTCTCAGAATAAATATCGGTTAACGGACGCAATCCCCTTGGCCCAATCTCACTAGAAGGGCTTTCCATATGGGGCGAGGTTGAAGAAAACGGGGCTGAGACAGGAGTATGTGGAGCTGGTTCAGGCTCGTCAAATTCAGCATATGGTTGTCCAACTTGGATAGCATCGATTCCTGGGCTGTTTGGTTGTTCCGGATTGATTTCGGGGTCATTTTGAGGTGTTTCGAGGTGTATTTGGGGTTGTGGTTCAATTATGGTAAAGGTCTTAGGAGTCGCCATATCTTCTTCTTTGTTTTTGTACCAATTCCATTCTTCTTTTTCGTCAAAAACAACATCGCGACTAACTCGCAACTTTCGGTCTTGCGGATCAGACAAACGGTTGCCTTTAGTTCCATCTTCCACACCTAAATACACCATCTTCTTACTTCGATCATCAAGCTTCTTCAAGTGACCACCTACAAGTTTAGCAAAAGCAACACAACCAAAAACTTTTAGATGTTCAAGGTTGGGCTTTTTGCCAAACCACGTTTCATAAGGCGTCTTGTCGGGAAGTACTTTTGTTGGCAGGCGGTTGAGAAGATAAACTGCATGTCTAACCGCTTCTCCCCAAAACTCTCCCGGAACATTTCTACCTTTGAGCAGACTTGTTGCCATGTCCATAACGGTCCGATTTCGCCTTTCTACAACTCCGTTCTGTTGAGGCAAATATGGTGTCCTAAGATGCCTTTGAATACCATTTTCTTCACAAAATAATGAGAATTCTTTTGAAGTGAACTCTCCCCCTCGGTCCGTTCGAAGTGTCTTTATTTGATAACCCGAATTCTTTTCAACCATCAACTTGAACCGTTTGAAAGCGCTCAAGGCTTGAGACTTCTCCGATAGCATGTAAACCCACATCCACCGGCTAAAATCGTCTACCAAAAGGAGAAAATATTTACTCCCTCCAACAGACGTAGGTGTGATCGGACCACATAAGTCCGCATGAACAAGTTGTAGAGGTTTTTGAGCTCGAAAAACTGCATGATCAGGGAAAGGAATTCGGGTTTGTTTGGAAAGAACGCATCCTTCACATACTTGGTTTGGGTGCTCAATCTTTGGGACTCCGATTGCCATATTCTTTTCGGACAACTTCTTTAAGGTGAGAAAGTTAACATGACCGAGTCTAGAATGCCATATCCAAGCTGGTTCGTCTTTTGTTGCTAAAAGACAAGTCGGTCTACCGGTCCTTAAAGAAGTTTTATATAACCGGTTTGGGGATCGTTTAACTCTCAAAAGTAGAGTTTTGTTTCTGTCAAACAATGTCAGATCCGACCCATCCATTATGACCCGACTCCCTTCCTCCATCATTTGTCCAAGACTAATAATATTGTTTTTTAGACTTGGAATGATATATACCTCATTAAGGAGTCTTTGGTCGCCATTTTTGCTATCGAATAAAATCGACCATTTTCCCAAAATAGCGACGGTCGAACCATCCCCAAATTTCACATGGCCCGTAACGTGCTCATCTAGTTCGCGAAACTTTGAGCGGTCTCCAGTCATGTGATTGCTAGCACCGTTGTCGAGATACCATACCTCAGACTCGACTCGACTTTCTCCCGATGCAAGAAGATTAACACAAATCTTCTTTCTTAGAGACACTTTTTTGTGTGCATATTCTTGTGAGGTTGCCATCATTAAAATAGGCTCTTCTTCGTTGGCTTGAGTGAGGTTTGCTTCCTAACCTCGATTCTTGTTTGGACACTCCGAAGCATAATGACCAAATTGTTCACAAGTAAAGCATTTGATTTTACTTTTATCCTTTCGAGAAGGATTATGGTCATTCCGATTTGTATTGTACTCGCGACCACCTCCTTGGCCACGTCCATGACCTCGGCCTCGTCCCCGGCCTCGGTTACCATGTCCTCCTCGTCCTCTTGAAGTGTTTGACGAGTTCTCTCGCCAGTTTGCTTCGAACGAGATGCCCACTCGGCATGTGTAAGCAATAGAGAAGGTCCTTCTTCTTTTTCTCCATAGCTTCGAAGTCTCTCTTCATGGGTCTTAAGACGACCCACAACTTCTTCCACCGTCATATTCTTCAAATCTCCGAATTGCTCGATCGATGTTACGATTTGTATAAATCGTATCGGTACGGCTCGCAAAAACTTCTTCACAACCGTAATTTCTTCAATCTTTTCACCTAGAGATCGAATACCGGTTACGATAGTATTCAATCTCATGGAAAAATCATCTACCGATTCACTGTCTTTCATCCGGATCACCTCGAAGTCACTTCTCAAGGTTTGAGCTTTAGCCTCCTTGACCCGATCGGCTCCCATGTGCATCATCTTGAGCGTTTCCCATGCTTCTTTAGCTGTGTCCTTCTCAGCTAACATTAGAAGTACGTCCTCTGGAATTGCTTGATAAATAGCCGCAAGAGCCATCCGATCTTTACGTTCGTCCGTTTCTGCATTTTTAATTACATCCCATACTCCTTGTGCTTGTAAATTCACTCGCATTTTTATGGCCCACACCGCGCAGTTCATCTTTGTGAGCATTGGATAGTGTAACGTAACGCTACCGTCTTTCCCGGTCCTTTGAAAACTTTCAACTCCGGCTTGAGAAGATGACGAGGTTGGTGTAGTCATTCTTGGCATATACTTGAGCATATACGAGTAAGAATATTTTTTTTTGAAGTACGGGGACCAATATGAACTTTTCAGAAGTTCAGGGGGCAAACAGAACTTTTACAGAAGTAAAACAGGGGCTAAATTGAAATTTTTCTGAAAAACGGGACCAAAATTGCAATTTTTCGGAAAAACAGGGGCTAACTTGCACTTTCCGGAAGAACATGGGCTAAACTGCAATTTCCAGAACTTTGGTCAGCTGCTGACGTCACTGCTGATGTCACTGCTACAGTGCTGCTACAGTACCGTCTTCTCCGGCGAACCCCGGTTTTTTCGGCGACTTTTCCGGCAGATTTGACCAACTTTGACCGGTGATTTGGAGGCCTTCCGGTGGTCAAAAAATTCAAAAAAAATATATTTTCGGAATCCTCAGAACGAGACCTTTCCAACGGTGTACTCCGAAATTGTTTTTGAGACAAAGAATTTTCGACCAAAAAACAGAGAATGCTTCCCCCGGAGCTTAACCAAGCTCTGATACCACTTGTTGGGGTTGAAACACACTTTTGTTCAGAACTAGAACAAAAGAGAAGAGCTTACACGCTCAATATTACAAGAAAAAGAAACAACCCTCTAATACTCACTCTAAGTATTACACACTACACTCTCTGTTTTTGGTGTCTTACAACTGAGGTTAGAGCCTCTATTTATACTTAAACAAGCCTACAATTACTACTGCTACCATTTATTGTGTTCATTATGTGAACATACGAAGTTGCCATTTGAGTTCTTATTGTCAACATAAATAGAGGCGCAGCTACTAATGTCAGGTTCACACCAAGTCTGGTTTACACTCACAACAACTAATAGTCCAAAAGAATCACAAAAACCTAATTACGCTCGAAAATGCTTGTTGATGAAAACAGAAGTACGATAGAGTGATAGGTGAAGATAAAAGATTGAAGGAAGCCTTGGAAGCCAAGGGGTCAAGCGAAGTTGAAACAACAATAAACAACAAACAAAAAAGAAAGATATATTCTTAACTATCAGTTAATCCAAATGAATCACAAAAGCCTCACCCTTGAAAGTGCGTATAGAAGACATAACAGGATTACCTAGGGCAATAGCAGGTTCTTTAAACTTTCGAGCGACTTTTGCTGGCATACACAAAAGATGTAAATATATATCAGAGATTGAAGGCAGCGATGAATTGTAGGCGAAGGGTGACGTGAAATTGAACCCTATTAAAGCTTTTACATGCCGTTCGACTTAGGTGCATGCATGTTTAGAGAGAAAAGATAGCGGCGATCCAAGGCAATGGGTTTTGGAAAGACGGAAAAACCCTATAAAAAGTATAAACCTTATGAGACCGAACGTTCTATGGATATTGGTTGAAATAAAAGGATGTTATTACTTATTCGGTCCCGAACCGGATCGAACTCGACCGGAACCAAATAAACTGAAAATCGAACTAGAATAATACTAGGAACCAAAAACAGTACCAGTTATACAAATACGGGTATGGTTCGGTTCGGATAATAATTGGTCCAGTTCAGTTATTAAACGAAAATCATGTACAATATGTTTAAGGACGGAAAAACCAAAAAAAAGGGAAAAAAACCGAATAAACCGGATAATTTATATTTTTTTAAATGCTACATGTATAGTGCGTGCATTTTTTAAACTTAGGGGTTGTTTGGCACTAGTCTTCTAATTAACTTTAATCAACTCTTCTATATTGCTTATACACAAATATGATATATAAATAATTACAAGAAACAAGAAACCATTTGATGAAAATGTATTTCTTAATATACCAAAAAAGTTATATTTAAATGTAATAGATATATGATTGACAATTGTTAATCTCTCTTTTATATATATATATATATATATATATATATATATATATATATATATATATATATATATATATTATTTTTTCTAATGCAAAATAACATAAAAATTATATGTATTTCGCTACTTACTATTTTTACCTTATGATAAGAGTAAATTTAAAAACCTTACGATAGCTTATTCGGTTCGGTTTCTATAGAACCGATTATGCATTTATTCGGGTAAATCGGACCGAAATACCCGAGAATCGAATAAGTATAAAATAAAATAAAAAAACTGATAACCGAATCAGATAGCTTATCCGGTCCTAATTTGGTTCGGTGCCGGTTATGATTCGGTAATTCGGTCCAAAAGTCCATCCCTAGTTGAAAAGACCATAAATCCACGAACGTTATAGAGTGGTACCAAATATGCTTATATTTGTTTGAAATAGAAACCAAACTTATAACAAACCATATAGGCTGCGTTTGGTGTGCAAGCTGAAAAGCTAGCCGGTAGCTGAAAAGCTAGCTGGTGGTTAAAAAGCTAACAACTAGCTGATAAGCTAGCCGATAAAAATGTAATACCGGAATTTTTCAAACCAAAATTTTCATTTTCAAACACAATAAATACATGTCACATTTCCCAAGAATCTCAAGTATCAACATTAACACATAATTTATTTATCAAAAGTTGTATATCACAAAATCCAGGATCCTCCAAAAACATATCTCCAATGCGAGTGTGTGTACAATCAAGCCGGGGCCTTCCCACGATCATCGGAAGTACTTGAAACACATAACACGGTAAGCACGAAGCTTAGTGAGTTCCCCAAGATACCACACACAACTCATTAGCCACTCTAGGCTATAACTCAATAAGACCATCCGGTCTGTGTCTCGGTGGGACCCTCTGGTCCCAACTGAGTAAGCTCATAATAACAATACTCAGCATAAATCACAAAGACATAATGCAGAATATTAAGATACACTGGTAAGCACAATAAACATCTCAATCACACAAAGGTACCACTCATGGTAAGTATAGTGAGAAGACTCACCTTGCAAGAAATCGGCAAATCTCGAACTCAAATCACCGGTCTAGCCTCCGCCTAACATACACGACAATTATCCCTAATTAATCACGGCTCTCAAGAGCCTACACTAAACTCACAAAAGGGCAAAAGAACATTTTACCCCTCAATGGCCATAAATGTCCACAAATTGACCAAACCCTAAAAGTCAACCAAAAGTCAACGGCAAGGAGTACGTTGCGCGTACCAACTCTCTACGCTGGGCGTGCTCAGCTGCCATGCAGGCATCGGGAATGCGCGACCCCTATGCTGCGCGTACTTGAATTATGCCCAACGTACGCTCCAGTTTCACCCTTCTCACTCATTTGGTCTTAACCAGTTAAGACCTTGACTCATATTACAAATCTGGACTCCCTAATAGCTCTTAACCCATAAAGTCAGTGACTTTAAGCCTTTGCATGGCTGATATGGTTACAAACACACAAAATACTCACTCTTTTATCTCAAGAAGCTCATAACTCATGCATGGCTTGATTCCAACGACCAATATTGGATTTTTATGACAATACACCACTAATACACTCAAAGGGGGTTGGTCCTAGTCTCTGGAGCTCAAGATCTCATAAAGTCTCCACCTTTTTGGGACAAAACCTTAAAATACCTCTATATGAAGCTCCCAACTCAGATATGCTCAGATCCAAGAGCCTGGACTCCCACTCCTTCTTCTTCAAAGCTTTCTCTTCTCTTCAAGAACACACAAGAACTCTCAAGGGATCTCAACTGCACTCACAAGCTCTAAAACGAGGGTTAGGACACACTTATGGTTTGTTGTCTGAGAATGGTGGCCAGAAATGAGGCCTTCGTATCCTTTATATAGGGGACTCACCCTAAATTAGGGTTTTCACTCTGGGCCTAGTACGCCTAGTGTACCCCCTTGTACGCCCAGCGTACTAGGTGGCTTCCGCGTCAAATGCATGCATATGAGTATGCTGAGCGTACACTCTCGTACGCCCTGCGTACTCATTCACCACCTTTTCTCAATAAAGGGCTAAAATGGACAAGCGCTCAAAGATCAAGGGTTACAAGGCATACATGGACCTGGGATGTTACAATTCTCCCCCACTAGAATAAGACTTCGCCCTCGAAGTCATGTTCAACAAATAACTCTGGATGCTGCTCCCGTATCTCAGACTCCGGCTCCCAAATCATCTCGGACCCTCTCTGATGTTGCCAGTGAACTTGAACTTGGGGCACCTCTTTGTTTCTCAGAACCTTCAACTTTCAATCTAAAATCACGATCGGCCTCTCAATGTAATTCAGGCTCGCATCCACCTGAATATTCTCTAGGGGTACCACTACTATCTCATCGGCTACACACTTCCTTAACTGGGACACGTGAAAGGTGTTATGAATCTGACTCAACTCCACAGGTAGCTCCAACCTATATGCTACCCTGCCTACTCTGGCGGTCACTCTGAAAGGACCGATGTATCGTGGCCCCATCTTGCCCCGCTTCCTGAAACGGATCACCCCTTTCCATGGGGATACCTTTAGGAGGAAAAAATCTCCAACTAGAAACTCAAGCTCGGATCGTCGCCTGTTTGCATAACTCTTTTGGCGACTCTGGGCCATCAGTAACCTCTGTCTGACCTGTTGAATCTGCTCAGTCGTCTTCAGCACTATCTCCGTGCCACTCATCACTCTCTGCCACACTTCTCCCCAACAAATGGGAGTCCGACACCTCCTCCCATATAGAAGCTCAAAGGGGGGCATACCGATGCAGGAATGGTGGCTGTTGTTGTAAGAAAACTCAGCCAAGGGAAAATAAGTGTCCCAACTTTCTCTGAAGTCCATCACACATGCTCGCAGCATATCCTCAAGCGTCTGAATCGTTCGCTCGCTCTGCCTGCGGATGGTATGCGGTGCTTAAGTGCAACCGTGTACCCAACTCCTCATGAAATTTCTTCCAGAAACTGGAAGTAAAGCGCACGTCTCAATCTAACACTATCGAGGTCGGCAGTCCATGCCGAGCTACCACCTCTCTCACATAAATCTCGGCCAATCTCTCTACAAAAGAACTCTCACTAATAACAAGGAAATAAGCACTCTTCGTCAGCCGATCCACAATCACCCATATCGCGTCAACCCCACGCGTAGTCCTGAGTAATTTGGTGATAAAGTCCATAGAAATATGTTCCCACTTCCACTGGGGAATCTCTAAAGGCTGCAAAGGACCATGTGGGCGCTGGTGCTCCGCTTTAACCCGACGATATGTCAAGCACCTCTCTAAAACTAATGCCACATCTCTCTTCATACATGGCTACCAATAGTTTCTTTTTAGGTCCAAATACATCTTAGTGGCCCCTGGGTGGATCGAGAATCTCGATCTATGCGCCTCCTCCATCAATACACGACGAGCTCCACCTGTATAGGGCACCCAAATCCGCCTGTGGAAGGTCATAAGCCCACGACTGTCCGTCACTAATTCAGAAACCTGCCCAATCACACGCTCTCTCTTGTGGTTTTCCGGCCTCATAGCCTCCACCTGAGCCTCTCGGATGGTATCCAAGACTGGTGTCATCACCGTCATTCTCATACACACATCCCGGATCGGAGCGCTCTCGGCTCTGCGACTCAAGGCATCGGCTACCACATTAACCTTGCCTGGGTGATATATGATCTCAAAGTCGTAGTATTTTACTACATCCAACCATCTCCTCTGTCTCATATTCAGATTGGGCTGATCCATCAGATACTTCAAGCTTTTATGGTTCGTGTATATGGTACACCAGACACCATAAAGATAGTGGTGTCAAATCTGGAGGGAGAATACCACTGCCCCTAACTCCAAATCATGGGTGCGATACCTCGTCTCATGAGGCTTCAAATGCCTCTACGCATATGCTATCACGTGACCCCTCTGCATCAACACTGCACCCATCCCTGAAATGGACGCATCACAATAGACTACGAAGTCCTCCACTCCCTTCGGAAGAGCTAACACTGGAGCTTCGCACAATCTCTAGCGAAGAGTCTCGAATGATGCCTGCTGATTAGGCCCCCAAACAAAAGTAACGCCCTTCCGGGTCAATCTGGTAAGAGGAACTGCAATCTTGGAAAAATCCCTGATAAATCTCCGATAGTAGCCGACCAATCCCATAAAACTCCTGATCTCGGATGGGGATCTCGGCACCTCACATTGCATAACTGCCTCAATCTTGTCCGGATCAACCAAAATCACATTCTGATTAACGAGGTGTCCCAGGAACTGGACCTCTCGTAACCAGAAATCTCACTTGGAGAATTTGTCATACAGCCTCTCCGACCTCAATACCCCAAGAACCTCACGCAGATGCTCCTCATGCTACTCTCTGGACCTCAAATATACCATGGTATCATCGATGAACACAATCACCGACCGGTCCAACATTGGACTGCACACCCGGTTCATGATATCCATGAACGCCGCCGGTGTGTTGGTGAGCCCGAAAGGCATCACCACAAACTCGTAATGCCCATAACGAGTCCTAAAGGCCGTCTTCTGAATATCCTCCTCGTGTACCCTCATCTGGTGATATCCAGATCGCAAATCAATCTTCGAAAACCAAGATGCCCCCTGCAACTGATCGAACAAATCGTCGATCCTCGGAAGTGGATAACGGTTCTTGACCGTTAGCTTGTTCAACTCCCGGTAGTCAATGCACATCCGGTGTGAACCATCCTTTTTCTTCACAAAAAGTATCGACGCTCCCCACGGCGAGCTACTCGTTTGAATAAATCCCTTCCCCAGCAGCTCCTGAAGTTGTGAGGATAACTCCTGCATCTCTGGTGGTGCAAGGCGATAAGGTGCATTGGCGATAGGCGCCGCTCCCGTAACCAAATCAATCTGAAACTCCACTTGCCTCTCGGGAGGCACACCCGACAACTCTTTGGGAAAAACATCAGGAAACTCGAACACTATTGGAACCTCAAATATAGAACTCGGCCTCTCTGAAACAATCTGCGTATCCATCACGTACGCTAAGAAACCCATACAACCCTGCTGCAAACTCTGCCTCGCCCTGGCAGCAGAGCAGAAGGCTGAACCAGATCTGGTACCCTCGCCATACACTGTAAGCACTCCCCCACTAGGGACTCGTATAGTCACCACCAGATGCGAGTCCGAGATGAGGATGTACAAAATACTTACATTCAGACTACCACCAGATGCGAGTCCGAGATGAGGATGTACAAAAGACTGCTTTCCAAACTCGCTATGGCCACTACGAGTTCGTGGTATGCCCTTTGGGTTCACCAATGCCTATGCCGCCTTCATGGACCTCATGAACCGCGTATGTAACCGATGCTGGATCGGTCTGTGATCGTCTTTATTGATGACATCTTGGTTTACTCCAAGACGCAGGAGAAGCATGAGGAGCAATTGTTAGAGGTGTTTGATACCCTGAGGAGGGAGAGCTTGCACTCCAAGTTCTCCAAGTGCGAGTTTTTGTTCCGCGAGGTGCATTTTCTTGGGAACCTTGTCAACCATAACGATATTTTGCTCGACCCGGCCAAAGTGGAGGTCGTGATGAGATGGGAGTTTCCGAAATCTCCATCTGAGATTCAGAGTTTCCTCAGGTTAGCAGGCTATTACCGGAGATTCATACATGATTTCTCCAATATAGCAGTACCATTGACATGGCTGACGAAGAAGGCCATTGTATTTCGTTAAGGGCCTGAGCGGTAGGCGGCGTTCGAGACTTTGAGGCAAAGGTTGTGCGAGGCGCAGATCTTAGCCCTGCCAGAGGGCATAGAAGATTTCCTAGTATATTGTGATGCGTCCATTTCGGGTCTGGGAACAGTGCTGAAGCAGAGGGGGCATGTCATCGCCTACGCCTCGAGGCAACTGAAGCCTCACGAGGCGAACTACGTAACATATGATCTGGAGTTGGGGGTGGTTATCTTCGCCCTCAAGATTTGGCGACATTACCTCTATGTGGTCCGATGTGTTGGATTAGTGTCTAAGTCCATAACTATAATTGGTATGTACTTGACCCGATTTGGCATGGTCCATTTGGGTTGCATGGCATCGCAACAATTGGATAGACAAAATGAGAAAAAAAGGATACTAGTGATTTATATTAATATATTATAAGTTCTAATATATTAATATGAAATAATATTATTTAATTAGTATTGAGCAAGAACTAATTTAGAATTAATTTAGTGATCAAAAGGAACTAATTAAATATGGACTCTTATATATATATATAAATATATATATATATATACATATATATATATATATATATATATATATATATATATATATATATATATATATATATATATATATATATATATATATATATATATATATATATATATATATATATATATATATATATATATATGTGGTGGGCCAAGATCATTTAGGTTGGGCTAAGCTTTCATGGATAATGCATGGACTGTTTAACCATGGATCCTATGGAAATGAAAGGTCATGGGTATTAGGGTTTACATGAATGTAACCCTAATCCTCCACACTATATAAAGAGGTATGTGGTTCATGAAGTGGGGTTGAGTGCTAGGCACTAGAGTGTGTATACACAAAGAGGGCAAAACCGATTTCATGAGTGTGAACCTAAGTATCCTTATTCTCAAGTGATTCCAAGGGTTCTTGGTGTTGTGTGAACCATTTGAGGTGCAACACTTGAGGCACTAGGCTCTTAAAGGTTCAAGACTTCAAGCTTCATCAAAAGGTATGTCATTCTACTAGATACTTGTATTGTATATGCTTCTTATTATGCTAGTTAGGGTGAAACCTTGGAATATTGAATATTTGCATGTATAATAGTGAAAACATAGATCCAAGGTTTATATGGTTGCATGTACACCATAGGAGTGTTAGAATGCTCAAAACCCTTTAGTGGTATCAGAGGCAAGGCTTTTTTCATTTATACTTGATGCAAATTGCTGAAAATCGAAGTTTGTATGCTGTCTGGACAGCTGACTCGCCGAGTCCATTTAGGTACTCGACGAGTTGGACCCCCTGACAGCATATCTATGAGTTTTAAGGATGAAATTGGTCTAGAATCATTACCTTAAACTGTTTTGGACTTATAAAACCTGTTTTTGATGTGGTAATGATTATGGTAAACCAATTTCAAGGTTGTTATCAAAGTTTCAAATTTTATGGGTGTTTATGTAATTCTTGAAATTGTTGATATGATTGTTCATACACTTATGAGTTTTGGTAGATCATAGGAATTACTTGCAAATTGGTTTTTAGTTAATTCTTGGTCTAAATGTTTTTAGTGGAGTCCATAATTTATCCTCAAGTTATGGATTACCAAAAGTCATTTCTTATAAAGATCCATTAAAATTCATAGGTTACACAATTGAAGAGTCTTTTTGTCTTATGAACTCCATAACTTGTCCTCAAGTTATGGATGTTCAAGAGTTTCTTCATTAAAGTTTTTTAAAACCTTAATTAAACTCATAAGTTATGAAAATCCAATAGTTTTTGAATAGTTCAAAACTTTCCCTTAAGTTTTGGAATTTGTAAAGTTTCCTCTCATGAATACTTTAATTCCAAGTTTAACCCTTAGAATTTTATAAGTTAAAATTCAACTCTTATACTATTATAATATTAATAGTTAATAGTTATATATATGTATAAGAACAAAGTCAGTCTTACCGTTAGTAGGCCTCATTCACGAAGCCGGTCTATGAGGGGGTATAAGGTTGTTGCCTATAAAATGGAAGCTTAATGGGTGTCCACTCTCACCCACCGCTTCCTTGAATGGTGGAGGGTCGTTAGCTGAACGGGTTTGATAGGACTCTAATTCTCCCTTCATTATAAGTATAATGATAAATACTAAGTAACTAAACACTTATAAATTCGCAATCTTAGTTACTTAGGAAAATGTGAATTTGGTGCTAACCCATGAAATTACACTTTGCACTTTGCTTAAGTCATTAGTGGAGCGCATGTGGTTAACCGGCACGCTAACTTGGATTTAACAAGGTAGGCAAAGGGTAACTTAATGTTTATCATAGGATCGGTGGAGAGCGTGTGGTTAACCGGCACATCGATTAAGTGATAAATATTAAGGTTACCAAGTATATTTGCATGGTTATTCACACCTTGTTTGTGATCCTCAGCATCCCAGTCACAAACTTGAGAGGGCACAATCGAGATTTAAACATTCCATTGAAAAGTTCAATGAATCTCAAAAGATCTAGGAGTTTCAAAACCAATTAAAACCTAATTCCCATTTTGTTTTTCATGGTGAAAATTGGTGAATCGTCATTCGCCTACCTTCAAATATTTTGTAGCTTGGATTACGGCATCCCTCTTATAAGTTATAAAATATTGTGTTGGGTCCTAGCCTTAATATTTCATATTGGGTGTTATATTAAGGACTTAAATCACTAACTTGAATATCTCTCATTGTAGATGTCTGGTTCAAACAACTATGATCTTCCCAAAATCTCTTGGAACAAGCTTTCCTAATGAAGATGATGTTCCGTGGTTGGATCATGGAAATCATACTTCAATTCCTCTAACTCCTCCAATTATTCTCCCTAACCCACAAGTTCTTGAATAGTTCAAGGTCACTCAAGCCCTATTGGCAAGCAAAGTCTATGTGTGCTCACATCTTGGAGATGAAGTCACATATTGACAAGCCGAGAGAGTTGGGTGTGAATGTCTTGAGGAAGTTGGTTGTTGACTAGGTTCTTCAATCACTTTCTAAGTCACATAGTGAGTTCTTTGGGACTACTATGTAACAGACTATGACATGACCCTTAATGATCTTACCTATTTGCTTGATGCTGCTGAATCAGCAATGATTTTCAGCACTGGTAAAGCAAATTTGGTTGGAAGATCGACTTCCCAAACTTCCATGGACATTGACAATTGTAACATTGGAAATCCAGAAAAGCTTTCTCTTCCCAAATGAAAGGGATCGGCCATAGTCAAACCGGTTGACCATATGGTAATGAGAAAGGCTAAGTCTGAGACAGTCCGATGTACCATTACTAAAGAGTCCATATGTTTCTATTGCCAAAGGAAGGGAAATTGGTTGCGAAACTGCCCTATTTACCTGAAAGATCATAAGGATGGTAAAGTCAGAGTGTTTGACTATGCTTCGGGTAAAGTCCACTATCTAACTCTATTAAGTTCCTATTTGGAGATTCTTATTACATGATGTGACTAGGTCACATGTTGATGTTTTAAGAATCAAAGGAAAGAGGAAGCTTAAAGGAAGAGTAAGCTGATTCTGATCGCGAAGAGATGGATTTCGATCGCATGGTTCGATGATCAGTATTTTGAGCTGTTGCTTAAAGAGTTGTGATAGATCGCTTAGGAATTCATAACAACATAGTTTTTCATATGCATTTGCATTGTAAGGATAAGTTTTTCCGCAACTTTTAAAATAAAAGAAAATTTTTTGATTTTATTTATTTGAAGTAACCTTACAATGGCATTTGTGAAAAATTGTTATTTATATGTTTCCATTGATAGCAATATTGGAAAATATATTTGATTCTTTCGTTTGTGGTAGTGTCATAATTTACCAAATAAGGAAAGATTCTCATCACCCAAGTTTCAGTTTGATAGAAACTTGGACTTGTATTGTATGATGAATGAGAATTTTCATCTTTGGGAAATTGAGACTAACCCCTTGATCACATTTATATGTGAGTCAATAGAGGGACTAAGGGATCAAATACACTGGGTGTGCGCTGGTCAAGGTCCACGATAAAAGATCGATAAGACTATTCGTCATGATTTACTAAAGTTTAGTAAATATAGTTATACTTACGAGCTTAAGTATAATTATGAAACATTGAAAAAGTTTCAATGAATGGCAGAACGAATGAGAAGAATCAAATTAAGCAGAAGGATAAAAGTTTCTCAAATATGAAAATATGGGAGAGTACTTTAGTATCATGTTTTATGATCATCTTAATGATTATGAAACCATATCACAGTTAATCCTCTAGGGACATCTTAGTGCATTCTTATGGCTAAGAAGAGGAATCATGAATTGTTGAAATGGTTAAATCAAGAAGATGAGTGATACTTGTTCCAAAACAAGTCTTAGAGTCATACTCCAAGATTGTAACTTGAGTGATACATCTTAAAGAAGGTTTATAACACTTGTCAAATAAAAGAGTAAAATGTGTTCTACTCTTGTACATTT
The DNA here is from genome assembly GCF_052849685.1 of Lactuca virosa. NCBI lineage: Eukaryota > Viridiplantae > Streptophyta > Magnoliopsida > Asterales > Asteraceae > Lactuca > Lactuca virosa. Next base: position 289,612,422 of record NC_136428.1, read on the forward strand.
GAAATTGGTAAGCTGTGATGTTTTGCATAAAAAAAGACCAACTAAGGCCAATTGTGTGAAGTATTTGTCTTGATAAGAATCTGCACTATCTATTGAATATTTGTTTTGTCAAGGAATGGTTCTTGGCAAGAGAGTCTTATATGTCAAGAGGACAGTGGGAGTCTAAAAGATCCTGAAAAGAGTTTCAAGAACTAATCAAGAATAAAACCTGTAGTTTATCACTAGCATACGACTTGAGGTTTATAACCTATCGTGTTGACATATTCCTATTTCTGTGCCCATTCCAGTTAAAGTTGGCTTTGCATATGAGTTCTGAGAGTTTTCAATCGATTGTATAACAACTTGGAAGCAATGGCAGGCCCTTGTGCTGCCAGGTGACAAGAAGTTAAGATTGCACAAGTTCAGTCCATATGAGTTTGGATTTGTCACTAACCTTGTCTTGTGATTATGGTTTTGACAAATTCACATGGATAGGAACACATACACCATAAAATCTAAGTGTCATAAGGTTTCTCTCCGATTCATGAAAATGATGGTGAGGAAACGCTTTCACTAAGTAGATTTAAAGTAGATAGCAATTGTGATATTTGCATTCTCAAAGTCGTTAGTGGAGCGTGTGTGGTTAACCGGCACACTAACATGGACTTGTGAGAAATGGAAAAGGTCTGAACAATTGAGACTATGACTACAACATCCCTTTTCATAGTTCTAAAATTGTTTAGACACACATGTGAGCTATCTAAGGAAAGATGTATGATTTTGATAAAGTTTTATCAAAGCATCTCGTATCGAAAATCTGAACTTTTGTAAGAAAGTCAATAAAGCATTGATTTCTAGAAGTCCAGCTGATTTCTGAGTACATGTCAAAGCTAGTGGGAGCATAAGTGTTATGCGAATAATCATCATGTTAGTGGGAGCATGATAATTATGATAAGTGTTGCAAGTTTGCAATGTTAATTATAGAAAACAACAGTTTCAATTGGAAAAGTTGTTTTGCTATAGTTAAGGGAGAGGAAATTATACTTCATTTCAAATCTAAAAGCTTAGATCCTGAGATTTTAATCAAATTTAGTCAAGTATATATATGAATGTTATGCTGGCATGGTTCAACATAAGGAAATTCTATATATGGGAACATTATTTGCGTTCTCAAATTTGATTATGATTACGACATCCCTTTTCATAATCTTAATTATGAGAACATGGCAAATAGAAATATTATAGCAAAAGACTGGTCTAGTATCATGTCTTTATGTGATACATCATGAATCGTGTCCCATATGCTTCAGATATAGGATCGATTGCATGTGATATAATATTCATCATTTCTAAATTTTCCAAATGCCCAGGGCATTAAGAGGGGAAAAGGTCTAGAATTGGATATGACTAAAATGATTAAGCAATTGTCGAGGAAAATCTAAGGATTACCAAAGATTGGTTGTTCGTGGACAGTTGGAAGTATGGTGTAAATTTTTGGAAAGGAACATATTGACATATTCTGAAAAGAGGCAACTCTTGTTCAGAAGTGATAGTCAAAATGGGAATATGGAAATGTTTCCATAGGTGGAAGTTGTTCAATCTATGTAAAATTAGAAACTTAATGCAAGAAGCATGTTCAAATGAATGTACTTTGAATATGAGACTTCTTTTCATGGAATTGATCTCTATTGGAATACTCTGTAATGTCTGTTGACAAGTCTCTATGACTTTGTCCATAATCATTACAAGAGGATCAGTACATATAAGTTTAGAATCTAACAGATTTCGGTAAATGGCAGGAATTTGGAATTCTTACATTTACGGTAAGGTTTTGGGATTGTGAAATGAGAATCATTGGAATTATGTTCAATTAATCTATTCCACAAAGTAAGGATCATAGACAGACATAGTGTGCATACTTGGTGTATGGCATAACTATAGTTTCGATAAACATAGTGTGCATGCTTAAAGCATGGCATGACTATTGTTTTGATTCAATTAGAGAGTTGATAAATAAAAGGTGTTCTATTTATATTCATAAGTTCTGAGACCATATTGGATTCGATTATTCTTGTGTTTCACTTTGCATGTTTTGACTTCCAGAATAAATAGGTCATTCTTCCCGGATGACTAAGTTATTCAAACCATCCACAGTCGATAATACGTTGGAAGTAGGTATTAAGGCAAGACTGTCATGAATTGGGTTTGTAAATGTCTAAGGTGTTGGACATAGCAAGAGTTGCTACAACATTCATGAGTGCTCCTGGAATAAGATTCGAGTATTGGATTCAACCCACGCTCATTTGAATCACTTCATGGATTTTATCACGAGTGAATCATGAGACGATAATATCTTATATTCTTCAAACCTAGATATATGAGTTGTTAACTATGAGTTGGTTATACATTGATTGTACGAAAACGCATTGGTAACTCGATGTTATAAAACGTGCCTTTGTGTATGATTCAACAAGTAGTAGCACAAGCATATGAGTTGAAGTTTATCAATTCCTTTTACCCATGGAGGGATAAAAGCGATATCTATGGGCCCCTCGATGATTTAGTGATCGCACCCCTAAGTGCTCGGCCAAGCCTGGACTGATTTGATTTGTTCAATTAGTCGGTCATCATAAATCGGAAATCGGGAAACAACAAATGGACAGAGAGAATGATTATAATCCATGTCTCAGTCCATATGATATCTACAATTAAGGAATATATGATCCCTTATCTAATGGACAAGTCATTTGACTAGGTCGGAGTTCGACAGCCGCTTGGCATAGTTTTAGACATATCCAAGTGGGAGATTGTTGGATTAGTGTCTAATTCCATAACTATAATTGGTATGTACTTGACTCAATTTGGCATGGTCCATTTGGTTTGCATGGCATCGGAACAATTGGATAGAAAAAATGAGAAAAAAAAGGATACTAGTGATTTATATTAATATATTATAAGTTCTAATATATTCATATGAAATCATATTATTTAATTACTATTGATCAAGAATTAATTTAGTGATCAAAAGGAATTAATTAAATATGGACTCTTATATATATATATATATATATATATATATATATATATATATATATATATATATATATATATATGGTGGGCCAAGATCATTTAGGTTGGGCTAAGCTTTCATGGATAATCCATGGAGTGTTTAACCCATGGATCCTATGGAAATTAAAGGTCATGGGTATTAGGGTTTACATGAATGTAACCTTAATCCTCCACACTATATAAAGAGGTCTATGGTTCATGAAATGGGGTTGAGTTCTAGGCACTAGAGTGTGTATACACAAAGAGGGAAAAACCAATTTCATGAGTGTGAACCTAAGTATCCTTATTCACAAGTTATTCCAAGGGTTCTTGGTGTTGTGTGAACCATTTGAGGTGCAACACTTGAGGCACTAGGCTCTTAAAGGTTCAAGAGTTCAAGCTTTATCAAAAGGTATGTCATTCTACTAGATACTTGTATTGTATATACTTCTTATTATGCTAGTTAGGGTGAAACCTTGGAATATTGAATATTTGCATGTATAATAGTGAAAACATAGATCCAAGGTTTATAGGGTTGCATGTACACCATAGGAGTGTTAGAATGCTCAAAACCCTTCACGATGTACCATTTACACGGACCACAAGAGCTTGAGGTACCTCATGGATCAGCCGAATCTGAACATGAGGCAACTTCGGTGGTTAGATGTGGTGAAGGATTACGACTGTGAGATCCTCTACCACCTGAGGAAGGCCAATGTTGTGGCCGATGCGCTTAGCCACAAGGCAGCCCCGATCAGAGATATTTGCTTGAGGATGACAGTAGTGACTCCGCTTTTGGAGCAGATCCAAGAGGACAAGCAGGAGGCTATGAAGTAGGAACATCGGAAGAGCGAACATATTGTGGGTCAAGTTTCCTCCTTCGACTATGATAGTCGCGGATTGTTGACACTCCATCGTAGATTTTGGGTTCCGTATCATGGAGGTGTGCTTCAGGTTATGATGGAGGAGGCGCAAAAGTCCATATTTTCTATCCATACCGGGGCGAAGAAGATGTACGGAGATCTTCGTCCTAATTACAGGTGGCCCTACATGAAGCGAGATGTAGCCTGGTACGTTGAGAGGTGGTTGACCTGCAGGAAGGTCAAGGCCGAACACCAGATACCTCACGGCAAGACACCACCGTTGGATAAACCTATGTGAAAATGGGAGGATATTACTATGGATTTCATCACGAAGCTTCCCAGGACCGCACGTGGGGGGGGGGTGGATTCGATTTGGGTCATCGTGGATCGGTTGACCAAGAGTGCCCATTTCATCCCGATCCAGGAGAGCATTTCAGCCGAGAAGTTGGACGACATCTACATCAAAGAGGTAGTAGCTTGACACGGAGTGCCAATATCCTTGATTTCTGACCGATATGTGCGATTTACTTCCAGATTATGGAAGAAATTTCATGACGAATTGGGTACTTGTCTGCATTTTAGCACTGCTTTTCACCCACAGACGGATTCTTAGAGCGAGCGGACCATCCAGACCTTGGAGGATGTGTTGTGGGCGTGCATTCTAGACTTTGCTGGTAGTTGGTATACCTACCCTCCTTTGGCAGAGTTTTCCTACAACAATAGCTACCATGCGAGCATCGACCTTCCTCCCTTTGAGATGTTATATGGGAGGAAGTGCAGAACTTTGATATGTTGGGGTGAGGTTGGACAGTGGGTCATGAGGTGTCACACCCCCAAACCATAACGGCGGAAACGTCCGGGGGTGGGCGACTTCATTTCAAGTATCACAACACATGCATTATAGTAATCAAAGCACATCAACCATTGCATTAATAAGGTATAATTTTTTACATAGGTGTTCAAACATTTGAACATTTGACATCAAAAGTACATAAAGTAAAAGACAAAAGACACAACACGACACTCATTTGTCTTCTCAAAAGCTCTGGGAGTGTACCTGTCTACTAGATTCCCTGAGAATACAAGTTATTTTGAAAGGGAGTATCAACATTTAAGTTGGTGAGTTCATAAGTATTAGTTTCATTTATTGTTGCCTTGGTTTTAAGAAAATGATAGAATGAGTTCCATAAAATCCCCTTATTTTCTATTACGACTGAAAAGTAGTTTTAATACCATAAAACCGTTCCGTTTAAGTGTTACTGTACTCATAACCTAGTATAACATAATTTCAACTCACCATAAAATTATAAGACGAATGTTTTCTGTTTTGATTATGGAAAATGATTGATGCAGTAGTATTTCTTAAAATACACTACTGGTGTAATAACTACCCTATTATTAAACTGGTTAATTAGGGTTAAAATGTGATATGGTTGCAACCATGCTGATTGACTAGTATGAACACGACGACCTTCTGGCGTCGAAACTGATGTGACATTTGTCACCCGCAGACCAACATGTCCCACTATAGCTAGCAGCGATGTGTGGGATTGTCAGTCCTGTATAGATCTATACACACAATGCCCGCTCTCCCTCCAGGAGACTCTGGTTACAAAACGCGACATAACAAGTATATTGATATGTCGTGACGTATTATCTCACATTTCTAGTTTATTTGGTTTAAGTAAAGATTGGATTATATCCTTTTCTTAACAAAGTAGTTTAAACCTGATATACTTACCTAGTAAAAATAGATTTCTTGTTTGTTTCATAAATTATACCTATTATAATTTATATGTTCTATCTGGTTAGCATGATCTATCATGAATGTACCCCTTTGCTCAGCGTGATACAAAGGTAACAATATTGACTGAAGTAACCTTTTATATTCCTATATGTATAATATATATAATTAAGAAGGAAACGACCTTCGGAAAAATAACTCCACCTTAAGCCCACATCCAAACAAGAAAAAGGAAATAAGGCAATTCATTAGTCCTAATCCCTTTAAGTCTTATTTATATACCTATACATATATAAACATCATTTTGACAAATATAAGTTTAAGAAGTTTATAAGATATTTAAAAGAGTTTTAACAGTATTTAAAAGAGTTTATGTGACTTTAAAGAGTTTACATGACTTTAAGTCATTTTGGAAGTATTTGGTAATCTTTTATTTTAAACACAATATTTAAAAGCATAAGAAAACCTTTTGTGTGATTGTTATCACAGGTAAATATTAACACAATTTAATTATGTTCAACTTGTATTCCCCCCCTAAAAAGCATTTAAAACCATTTAAAAAGGTAGATTATAGCGGTATGAACTCACCTAATGTTGGGGATTTGATTGAAGATTCGATATAGGATGATAAGTTTCACGAGTGAAGTCCCCAAGCACAAACGAGTCCTATTTAGTATATTATGACATATATATGTATACATTTTGTGAATTTACTCATAAGAATGCTAGGAAAACGAACTAATTTGCAAGTTTAACTTACAAACAAGGGTGTTAGAAGCAAAGATGGAGGGTTGCCTACTGTTCACGGCCAGTATGTGTGTCCACGGCCCAAGAACACTTGGTGTTCTTGAGTTCACGGCCCAATGTTCTTGACAATTGATAATGAATCAAGTTTGAAATCAAGAGAGCTTCATATGAATTACAAACCTTCGGGCCGTGAACTGCACCCTATATATATATATATATATATATATATATATATACATATATATATATATATATATATATATATATATATATATATATATATATATATATATATATATATATATATATATATATATATATAGGGTGCAGTTCACGGCCCGAAGGTTTGCGGCTCGGATGAAGTGGGTTGCAAAGGTTCCCGGTTTCAACATGTTTTACATCTTAAACAAACAACACATTTGGTACAAGGTTTATACACTTAAAACCCATTAATCTATCCATATAAGAGAATAAAAGAAATGAGTTTGACCTTTACCCGATATGTTTGACTTTTGTTGACTTTTAAAAAAATAAATTTTCGGATTGTCACATCATCCCCCCGTTAAAGGGAATTTCGTCCCGAAATTAAGTCTAAGAGATACACAAGGACGAAGGGAAAAATATGGATACTTATGTTTATGATGATCCTCACGCTCCCAAGTGAATTTAGGTCCTCGCTATGCACTTAAGCGGACCGTCACTATTGGGATATAGTTTTTTTTTGTCCTATTGACTTCACTGGCTAGGATTTCTACGGGTTCTTCCACAAAGTTGAGGCTCTCGTTTACCTCGATCTAATCGAGTGGGATAACAAAAGTCTCATCGGACAAACACTTTTCAAGTTAAAGACGTGGAAGGTAGGGTGTATTTGTGACATCCCCGTTTTCACGGCCAGAAAAGACCGATTTTTGTTTATGCTTTATAAAAATCAGAGTACTTATTTTAATAAAAATGTTGCGGAATTTGTTCCCAGAAAAACATGATAAATACGTTATCAAAGCATTTCCGAAGAAATGTATTTTTATTCATTTTTAAAACATTGGGATGTCATCGTCAATACAGAAACATAAGCATAAACAAAACTTACATTCATTTACACTAGTGATCTAAATCTCTTTTATATATCTCAGTGTAAAGTAGCTTCATATCGATACCTGTGATACAAATAAGCTTGAGTGGGTCAGGTTGGGAAACCTGGTGAGTACATAGGGTTTTCAACCCACAATAATATAATTATTATGTTTAAACATCAAACTATCAACCCAATTACCCATCCCCATTATCTTCTTTACTCTTAAAGATCTACCCTAATAATCAGCTATTCCTCGTTTATTTATTCCTAAGGATTATCCTCAGGAATCGGCACGAAATCCATCGTTGCCAGGGTTTTCTCAACGGGCACTAAATCCATTGTTACCAAGGTTTGCTCAACAGGCGCTAACTCCATAGTCATCGGGGTTTACTCAACAGGCACTAAATCCATAGCTGCCAGGGCTATTTCGTTTATCAACAGTATCCTTTACGAGAAATCCACTCGCAATACATGTCAATGGGTTTTTAGAGTACACCGGTGAACACATCGTTCACAACACCTACAGGTTGCGAGCCTGCTAGTGTTCCACTGGACTGTCTAGAATAGTCCGTGGTTGTCATCCATACTCTGCTAGATGACGGGGCCAGCATTTGGGTAAAAGGCTTCTCACATCGTCCACCTATCACCCTCACCTCATGGTCTATTTCACCTATCACCTCATCATCCGACTCAGATTTCATCTACCCATGTTTACCCAACATATTTTGTAGATAAAAATATATATACAATTTAAATCATTTAAAACATGTATAGAATTATTCATCCAGCTTAGATAGCAAGTATACAGATAAGATTCACACATAGCACGTAATTTATATTAAATACTTCATATCTATGTGTAAGATGAAAGTAACTATGCACTCACCTGATTAGGTGGTGACTCGGTACTCGGACAGCACTTCGTTACTCTTAACACAATTTTCCTCGGACAAAACCTAGTATCGTTACCACTAGAGTTTAGTCTAATATTCACCGAGACAAATTAATAGTCTAGCTATTATTACCATTATATAAGCGTTAAGTAACACTCTTATATAACTCATAATAATAGCCCAAATACTTATTTTAAGGTCCTAATAATGTTACTATATTAAAACATAAGTTATACTAAAGATAGGTTAGGCGTAGCTCACTTACAGCGGGTTTTCTCGAAAACTGGACTCCGCCGGAGCAGAGTTTCTGAGCCGAAAGGCTCTTTTCTCAGGGCTTCGGGAGCCTCGGGGCTTCCTTCGGGTGCTAGGGGGTTTACCTAGGCTTTAGGGGGGGGGGGGTTAGGGAGCTTAGAGAGAGAGTGTAGAGAGAGAAAGAAGGTTTGAGAGGTGTGAAGAAATGGCAACACCCGACACATCTATTTATAGTGGAAATATCTGATGGACTCGCCGAGTCTTGACACAGACTCGCCGAGTTGGTGCATGTGGCAGCCTTCTGGTGGTGCCACGTGTCCTCTTTCTGGTGGTGCCACATCACCCAAACTCGCGTATCAGCCTCCCGACTTAGAAAAATCATAAATATCGCATACGAGCTCCTTTTTCGACGTTCTTTTTTTCCACGTGTAGGTAAAAGCAAGATCTACAACTTTCATTTAGACTCCGTCGGATAATTCTCGACCGATCTTAAATTTAACAGTACGAGGAGATTAGACTGCTAAATGACTGCGAAGAATTCGTAACTCCTTCATACGGACTCCGTTTTCGTCTGTCTTTTTATCGTTGAGTTCCTATTAATGAGATCTTCAACTCTCATTTAGTTCAACGTAGGCCAAAAACCGCTCGAACTAAAATTCGAGTTTCGGGTCGTGCACTACTATGCCAAATCTTAGAAAATTCATAACTTCCTCATACGAAGTCAGATTTGGGTGTTCCTTTTTCGTATGTTCTCGGTTTAACATATACTACAACTTTTGTTTAGATCACTAAGGCTAAAAAGTCTTTTATCAAAAATTCACTATTTACGTCTCCCGGTGCCGTGCCGGTTTTGCTGAAAAACTTCGACGGGTCATAACTTTTTCGTTATAACTCAGATTTCGGCGTTCTTTATATGTACATAAACCTTGAGACATATTCTACAACTTGGTTAAGATTATTTATTCTAAATAATCTTTTTGTCGAAAAGTCGTTTTCGACCCCCTATTATCTCTAAACTGACTAGCCCGGATCTACGGGCATTACAGTATTTTATTGAATTCTCGATGTAGTCGGGGTCTATAAGCTACTGGACCTAATCTAGTAAGAATCCCGATTGGTCCTATGTACCTTGGATTGAGTATTCCATGCTTTCCAAAGTGTATGATGTCCATCCAGGGTGAGACCTTCACATGACGTGGTCACCGACCTGGAATTTCAAGGGTTTTCTCCTATTGAAGTCGTAGCTTTCTGTCTGAATCTGGAAGCTTTACATCGCTCCCGGATTCGTACTCTCTTCTCGGTAGTTTCTCGGATGATTTCCGGACCAGTGAAGGTGCTGTTTGGAATTTGACCTCTAGTTAGATGCGTGTCACCTACTTTTGTCCAACGCATAGGGGATCTGCATTTGTTACCATAGAGGTCTTCAAATGGAGCAACTTTAATGCTAGTATGGTAAGGAACTCGACTAATTGGAAAATGGGTATTCAATGCTTTACCAAAGTCGATCACATATGCTCTCAGCATGACTTCGAATGTTTGTATCTTTCTCTCATTCTGTCTGTCAGTTTGTGGACGGTAAGCTATTCCATGTCTAGCCTAGTCCTCAGATATTTCTGAAGTGATTGCTTGAATCGTGAGGTGATTCTACTATTTTGAACGGAGATAACAGACATTGGGACACCGTGCAGTATAACTAACTCTCGGACATACGTTCTAGTTAGCTTCTCTATCTTGTATGTACTTGGATGAACAGAGTATCGAGTATTGTGGGCTTCATCCATGACAACGTCTCTGAAGCCACCGAATTTTTGGTGTTCAGCTCCGATCTATGAGATATAAGACTTCGTCACCCTTGACTTCTAAGTTCATATCCATCCCTCTTAGGGTTTTACCTGTCACATTTTCAGGTTTCAAGGCTTCCTGCTGAGCCCCCTTGCTTTGTGTGGACAAATGTGAATGGATTGTCATAGTCAATGATTTGACTCTACGACCTGAGTACTATTTCCGACTAAGGGCGTCAACTACTACATTGGGTTTACCGGGATGATAACGAATTTCGCATTCATCGTCATTTAGTAGTTCAACCCTCCGTCGTTGTCTCATGTTGAGCTCCTTCTGATTGAATATATGTTGAAATCTTTTGCTTTGAAGTTCATGGTAAGACTCATACTCGGCTAATCCACCATCACCTCGCGTATACAAGTAGTATATAATCAAGATTGAAAAGACGTTCGGATGGGTGGCTCTGCCCCAAGTCGACAACCGAACAAGGAACAGGAGGTAGGGCGGAATCACACATCCTAAATCTTGTTGAGTTTAAATTATATACCACTCTTGCGTATACACTTAGTAGTGATAGGTTAATCTTTTGAGTTCTTAGTCTCTATTCTCGAACTTGACTTGCGGTACAAGTGGTCTTCCTATGAGATCTATTGGGGATACTTCGGGTGGTTACTGACTTCTGAGACTTCTTCGGTGCTTTTCGCTTCAAGTTTCCTATCTACTGAGTAGGCTAGAATGGCGTGGTACTCCTCACATGGTTACTTATGAAGTTTTGAAGTGAGAGACGATATAAGGGTTTGTGTTATGGATTGAAAGAATTTCATTGGATGGTTGATTAAGGGAAAAGTTCTTTACACATCATAGGAAATTGGTATGGTGAGGACCAAACCAAACCATGTCGACTGACGATGTCGAAACTCCTCAACGTAATAGATATTAAGTTGATTTGGAAGAAGTGATTACTAGGACGATGAACTATCCTACGTACATATGTTTTCAGTGCCTTTGGTTTTATCCTTGGTATTATTACTACGAACCCTTTTTGTACCGAAATTAATAAGTACTAACTAAACAAGGGTCCTGATAATTTGAAATAATGAACTTTCATGAAATGATCCCTACAAGGTCTCTCTATAACCGCTTGGTGTACACAAGTCATGTATAATTAAGATTGGATAAACAATTGACCGAGTGACCCTGCTCTAAATCCGCAACCAAACAAGGAACAAGAAATGAGGCGAAATCACTCACTCTAAGTCTATAAATCTTAATTATAAATGACCCTAATGTATACACTAAGCCATCATAGCTTACCTGCTAGGGTTCTTAGTTTTATATGCTTGCTGTGATTTTGTTCGAACGAGAGAGTAATTATAATTATGATTAATTATTGAGGTTTGAAAATGTACCCAAAATTCTAGTAGGATTCTTTGATGCTTCCTCACGTTACGAGGTTAAACTCCTCCCGCTCCCCCGTCATTCCTCTCTGTTGGACAGTCCCTCTTGAAATGTCCTATTTCACCACATAGATGGCATATTGGACTGATCCCAACATTGGTGGTTGAAATAATGTGCTCGACCAAAATCCTACAGAAGCGGGCGGTGTGCCCCTTCATGTTGCATCTATTACAATGCGGCACTCGACAGACTCCATAATGATGGTAGTTGCACTTGCTGCAGTGTGGGAGGTTTCCTAAGTACGGTGTGGCCGTTGTTGGGATAGCAGGACTAATGGGGATATTGACTGCCTCAGTTTGTTGCCCTTCAGTAGGTCCTTGAGTTGAACTACTTCCTTTCTCGTTCTCGAACTTTCGTTTTAGGATATTAGGTTTGAGGTTTGGAGTGTCTTTACACACAGACGCTCGTTGCTGTACGTGATTATCACCGTGATTGGGATTGTTGATAAAATTTTCTCCTGCATTTGCGTTGTTAGCATTAAGGTGTGCCATGACGGCTGCTACGACGGCTGTGACCGCAACTTGAAAGGTAGCCGAATCTATCTATAGGATTGGTGTTCTGCCGGTGGGTTGGTTACGTTTCTTTGGAGGCATGATTCTGCTACATGATGAGAAAACAAGCTCGTGAGCAACGATGGTTGTTTCAAGATTCATTCTAACTATTTATATATACATATAAAATTTCCATTTTGTTATATGGTTCTCAATGTTTCGACCTACATCCCTATGATGCAGTCCTGGTAAAGAGCAGAAGTAAGTTTTTAGAATGGTTATAAACCGAGTGTCGTCCGAACTAAGTTATCTTAGATTGGAGGATATCATGTTCCAACTTTCGAAAAGATTTGAAAACAATTCATAATAGAGTCTACATAAAATAGACTCCTGAATTTTTATAAATAATCACTCTCAATTGATATTTTGTGATCCGATTTAATGTTATTAGTTGTGACGGGAAAAGGCGATAAGCTTAATACCTAACGTGAGTAGTATAATCACTAACTCAGTAGGTTGTATCAATTTATTAGTTATTAAAGTGACGCAAAAGGTACTCAAACACTTCATATGTTTCATGCGTTGCTTCCCTCTATTCTCTGTTCTACTCCTGGCGATAAAGTTTTGTTCTCTCCTGGTATCTATATGGTGTCCTTCTCCTTCGTAGGTATATTGAATTCCCGTGCCATCATACTTCAGCTTTTGGCACTGATCCCTCATTACTTCATAATGGAGAGTTTGAATCCCAAAAGTTGATGCGAACTTCTCATTGGTTCCCTTAATAAGGTAAAGGAACTAGATGATTTCTATAGTTTCTTTACTCCTCATCTGTTTCTTTCTCGGAATCCTCCTAATGAAACTTTGCTGGATCCTCGTTGCCTCTTCTATTGATTGTTCGAGTGGAGTGGTTACATCTATCTAAGTGGTTTATACGAGAATGGGAACGTCTAAGAATCTATGAGATTAATAAAACATTTTCGTTACAAATACATTTTTACGAGGATGATCCATTCCGGTCTTTCTATAATCACATAGTGTGTACAGATTATATATAACACAGATCAAATAGACCCTCGAATAAGTGATCTTACTCTACAACCACAACCAAACAAGGAACAGGAAGTAGAGTGAAAATCACTTATTCTAAGTCTATAAAATCTCAACTATATATAACTTTAACGTATACACTTAGTAATTATAGACCTATCAGTAAGGATCTTTTAGTTTTCACCGAAGTTATTTATGGTACCTAAAATACTCCTATAGTATTTTAATTATATGTTTGATTCTATAACTTCTTGATATATGAAGTTGATAAGTTTTTAGTTTTGTTGCTATTATATAGTATCATAAAATACTCCTATAGTATTTTAAACTTTATGTTTGGTTCTAGTATTCCTTTGTGTATAGGGTTGGTAAGTTTTAGACTCGTTGCAACACGACTATCACTCCCAAACACATGTTGGTCATATCTTAAATAGATATAGTTGATCAGGCTATATTTATCCCAGATATGACTACATAACTGTCTAGGTTTGACTGTAATGTCCAGCCTCCAAATACTTTTGTTTTGTTCTTCTTGTGATACTCGTTCTAGTATATATATATATATATATATATATATATATATATATATATATATATATTCTGCATGTACTTATACTTTTATAAAATATTGTTATATTTTAAAGTATAACTCTTGGTCAGAGTGTTTTTATCCCTTAGTGTTTATAGTTGTATATCTTTTATGAATTGATATACTGTGTTCACTATAAAAAATGCTCTGATACCATTCTGTCACACCCCCAAACCAGAACGACGGAAACGTCTGGGGGTTGGTGACTTCATGTCAAGTATCACAACACATGCATTATAGTAATTAAAGCACAGCAACCATTGCATTAATATGGTATAATTTTTTACATAGGTGTTCAAACATTTGAACATTTGACATTAAAAGTGGATAAAGTAAAAGACAAAAGACGCAGCACGACACTAAGCTGTCTTCTCAAAAGCTCTAGGAGTGTACCTGTCTACTGGATTCCATGAGAATACAAGTTATTTTGAAAGAGAGTATCAACATTTAAGTTGGTGAGTTCATAAGTATTAGTTTCATTTATGGTTGCCTTGGTTTTAAGAAAATGATAGAATGAGTTGCAGAAAATCCCCTTATTTTCTATTACGACTGAAAAGTAGTTTTAATACCACAAATCTGTTCCATGTAAGTGTTATTGTACTCATGACCTAGTATAACATAATTTTAACTCACCATAAAATTATAATAAAAATGTTTTCTGTTTTGTTTTTGGAAAATGATTGATGCAGTAGTATTTCTTAAAAATACATTGCTGGTGTAATAACTACCCTATTATTAAACTGGTTAATTAGGGTTAAAATATGATATGGTTGTAACCATGCTGATTGACTATTATGAACACGATGACCTTCTGGCATCGAAACTGATGTGACATTTGTCACCTATAGACCGACAGGTCTCACTCTAGCTAGCAGCGAGGTATGAGATTGCCAGTCCCGTATAGATCTATATACACAATGCCCGCTCTCCCTCCAGGAGACTCTGGTTACAAAACACGACATACCAAGTATATTACTATGTCGTGAAGTAGTATCTCACATTTCTGGTGTATCTGGTTTAAGTAACAAAGTAGCTTAAACCTGGTATACTTATCTAGTAAAAATAGATTTCTCGTTTGTTTCATAAATTATACCTATTATAATTTATATGTTCTATCTGGTTAGCATGATCTCTCATGAATATACCCCTTTGCTCAACATGATACAAAGGTAACAATATTGACTGAAGTAACCTTTTATCTTCCTATATGTGTAATATATATAATTAAGAAGGAAAAGACCTTCGGACAAATAACTCCACCTTAAGCCCACATCCAAACAAGGAAAAGGAAATAAGGCAATTCACTAGTCCTAAGCCCTTTAAGTCTTATTTATATACTTATACATATATAAACATGATTTTGACAAATATAAGTTTAAAAAGTTTATAAGATATTTAAAAGAGTTTTAACAGTATTTAAAAGAGTTTATGTGACTTTAAATAGTTTACATGACTTTAAGTCATTTTGGAAGTATTTGGTAATCCTTTATTTTAAACACAATATTTAAAAGCATAAGAAAAACTTTTGTGTGATTGTTATCACAGGTAAATATTAACACAATTTAATTTTGTTCAACTTGTATTCCCCCCCCCCCCAAAAAAAAAGCATTTAAAACCATTTAAAAAGGTAGATTATAGGGGTATGAACTCACCTTATGTTGGGGATTTGATTGAAGATTCGATATAGGATGATAAGTTTCACGAGTGAAGTCCCAAAGCACAAACGAGTCCTATTTAGTATATTATGACATATATATGTATACATTTAGTGAATTTACTCATAAGAATGCTAGGAAAACGAACTAATTTGCCAGCTTAATTTACAAATAAGGGTGTTAGAAGAAAAGATGGAGGGCTGTCGGGCTGTGTGCTCACGGGCCAAGAACACTTGGTGTTCTTGAGTTCATGGCACAATATGGGTGTTCACGACCCAATGTTCTTGACAATTGATGATGAATCAAGGTTGAAATCAAGAGAGCTTCATATGAATTACAAGAAGGAAGGTGTTTCTTATGATCTTGAGGAGAGAGGAGGGTTTTTGGCTGATGATACTTGAGAGAGAATGGATGAGTTCACGGCCAGAAGTGAAGAAGTGAAGGATAAAATCGATCAAACACACACAGATACACACACACACACACACACACATATATATATATATATATATATATATATATATATATATATATATATATATATATATATATATATATATATATATATATATATATATATATATATATATATATATATATATAGAGAGAGAGAGAGAGAGGAGTTCATGGCCCGAAGAGTTCACGGTCGTGAACCTCCCATGCAATGGTTTACTGTCCAAAGTCCGTTCACGGCCCGAAGACTCGTTCACGGCCCAAAGGTTTGTGGCTTGAAAGAAATGGGTTGCGAAGGTTTCCGGTTTCAACATGCTTTACATCTTAAACAAACAAGACCTTTGGTACAAGGTTTATACACTTAAACCCCATTAATCTAGCCATATAAGATAATAAAAGAAGTGAGTTTGACCTTTACCCGATACGTTTGACTTTTGTTGACTTTTACAAAAATAAATTTTCGGGTTGTCACATGGGGAGTACCGAAGTGGTACTCAAGACGACAGAGAGGATCCAACAGGTCCGGAGCAGGCTTCAGACTGCTCAGAGTCAGCAGAAAAGGTATGCCGACAAGGGCCATTCAGAAAAGGTATGCCGACAAGGGCCATTCAGACTTGGTCCTCCTGAAGGTGTCACCTTGGAAAGATGTCATCCGGTTCAGGAAGCGGGGAAAGTTGGGCCCCGGGTATATTGGTCCTTTCAGGGTTATAGCGCGGGTAGGCAAGGTGGCGTATAGGCTAGATCTTCCGGCCGAGCTTAGTTAGATCCACAACACCTTTCATGTCTCTTAGTTGCGGAAGTGCTTGGTATATGACTCTGCAGTGATGCCTCTAGAGGATATTCAGGTGGATGACAGCCTGAACTACATCGAGCGATTGGTAGCCATCCTCGATAGGAAGAAGAAGGATCTGAGGAACAAGAGGGTCGAGTTAGTTAAGGTGCAATGGCAGCACCGCATGGGCTCGGAATGAACTTGGGAGCCGGAGGACGAAATGAGGGAGCACTACCCAGAGCTATTCCCAGATGCAGCAGACTTTGAGGACGAAGTCTAAAATAAGTGGGGAAGATTTGTAATGCCTGGATCCTAGTATGTATTTTAAGTTAAATCATTCATTTTTGCAAAGGGACTCAACAAGTTTGAGGCCCCAAACTCGTCGAGTAGAAACAAATTTTTGGATGCGGGACTTGAAGTCTACTCAAAGAGTTGAGAAGCCTCAACTCGACGAGTAGGCCTGCTAGAGTGAAAACCTAATTTTTAGGGTTTGTACCCTATTTAAGCACCTTAACACTTCATTGTGGCCTCCCTCAACGCCTCCCTCAGTCCATCAAACCCTAATTCATGATCTAGAACCTTTGAGTGTGTGTGAGTGAAAAGAGAGTGATTCTTTGGTATTTCCTTGACGCAGTGAAAGCTAGAAGTGCTTGGTGGAAGGAAGAAGCTTTGGATCCAGAGATTTCGTTTTCCAAGCAGCCTTATTAAGCTATAAAGTACATACCTTGACTATTCATTTTCTAGATCCCTTCTTGGGGTAGTTTAGGGCTTTAAGGAGCTATATTTCGGAACCATTCATGGATGCAAGCATGTTTTGGAGTTATGACTTCAGATCTGGAGCCTTTGAGGGACTCCATGGCATAAAGGTACCAAGTTTATGGCCATGGGAGTCCCATGCAACTTGTGAACCACTTTTTAGGGCTTTTGAGCTAAATAACCCATGCATGGACGTAAAGTTAGAAACTTTAAGTGATATATCGACCCTAGGGAACTAGATCTATGGTTTGGAAGCTTAGAGCTCGACTAGAAATGACTGAATGGATTTAGACTATGGGGGACTCGATGAGTTGTTCATGCAACTAGGCGAGTTGGGTTGTGATTCCCCAACCTTTTTTGTTACTGAGCAAACTCGTTGAGTCTAGAAGATGACTCAGCAAGTTGACCAAGGTTTGGGTTATGAAGATTGAGGAACTCGACGAGTTCAAGGAGGGACTCAGCTAGTTGTGAGTAAAAGGTCCCGACTATGCTATGAAAATGAACTCGATGAGTTCATGAAAGGACTCGACGAGTAGTATCGAGATTCCAGGGTTTTATGGATTATGGAACTCGACGAGTTGATGGACCAACTCGGCGAGTTGAGTCAACCAGGATGTTGACTTTGACGTTGACCATTGACCAGAGTTGACCCTTAAAGGGTTTATGAGTATGAAAGAGTAATTAAAAGAGATTGTTATGTGTAGGAGTTTGAGAGGAGTTGATCTCAGAGTCGAGGACATTCCAGGTACTTCACGACATTGAGGTGAGTTACCTTCCAGTAGAAGTGGGTCTAAGGCACCAATGTCGGCCCACTAGTAAGAGCTATAGTAGAGATGATTGTCTTTGTGATAATTATCTGGTATGTTAGTATCTGATATGTTTTATGTGCTAGTATGCTATGATGTTATGTGATAGTGGTAGGAGGGGTAGGTTAGACCCCAGCACCGGTTGATAGGGCCGAAGTGGTATGCCAGCACCCGGATAAGCTAGGCAGAATATGATTTATATGTTTATGCACTAGGATGCTATGTGGTAGAAATAGGGGGTGAAATAGTCCCTGGTACCAGTCGAAAGGACCGAAGGGATAGGCTAACACCTTGATATGCTAGGCTAGGTACCGGTCGACAGGACCGAAGGGGTAGGCCAGCACCCTGATATGCTAGGTTAGGTACCGGTCGACACGAAGGGGTAGGCCAACACCCTGACATGCTAGGTAGTTACCGGTTGAAAGAGACTGAAGGGTAGCCCAGTACCCGTATATGTTAGACAGTATGTATGTTGTATGGTATGTGGTATGATGGGGGAACTTACTAAGCTTTGTGCTTACGATTTTCAGTTTTTGTTTCAGGTCCTTCTTCTTCGAAGGGAAAGGAGTCGGCACTATATCAGCGCATCAAACACACGATTTTACGCATATGAGATTCTTGGGCTTTGTACTCTGACATTATTACTATCTGATGAAATGCTTTTGAGACATATGATCTTTGGTTTTTATGAAATAAGATAACTTGATGTTGTTTTCTATAAATTGTTTTATAAATCGTTAAATCAAAAATGAAATTTTTGGTCTTAAATTTTGGGTTGTTACATATTGATTGAGGTTGTGTTTATTGTTAGTTGGCACGAGGTTATCCGGTTTAATGGTCTGAGCAGTTATTTGAGTATCAACGGATTAAGGTGAGTCTCCTCACTGTACTTGTGGGTGGAAGGCAGCAATGCCGACCCACTAGGTTTTGTTATGCTAGTTGTCTTTGTGACTCTTGCATGGTATGTTGGGCTAGGCCCATTTGTATGTTGGGCTAGGTCCATTGTATGTCAGGCTAGGCCCAATTGTATGTTGGGATAGGCCCATGGATCAGGAGGGTCTAGGCCCATTGTATGTTATGTAGGTGCTAACTGTCTTTATGACTTTTACATTTCTATGATCGGGCTAGGCCCATTATGGTGGGTTGGGCCCAATGGTATGTATAGTATGTGTTATTTTAGGGAACTCACTAAGCTTTGTGCTCTCGGTTTTTATGGTTATGGTTTCTTGTAATTCCGGTCCGAAAAGGCAGGGTCCGACTTGATCGCAGCGCATCCACCCATGTTTCCGCATTATGATGATATTGGTATTGTATTCTGATAACTGTTTTCTTATAAAGTACTTTTGAATATTTAGAAAAAGAATATTGAATGTAGACTTAAAGATAATTAATATTTTGGTCGAATTAAAAATGAAATTTTTACCTTATAATTTTGGTACGTTACAAGTTGGTATCAGAGCCTTGGTTTGAGGGATTCAGGCACACTCTCGGGTGTGACTGAACTCAAAATGAGGAATAAAAAAATGAATTTCTAAAAGGATTTTTGTAAAAGGAAAGAAATTTATAAAAGGATTTTTATAAAGACAAAGGGTGTGTGATGCGTGCAATCGGCCGAGCTCAAGTAAGTGATTCCCAGAATACCCATACATGTTTGTTATTATTATATGTTATGAGAATTGCATGCTAGGATGAGGCTAGGGATACTTTCAGGAATTCCATGATACATTGGCCTGATATGTGATGCCTTGTAGCCTAGGAAGCATTGGATGCTATGCTAGATTGTGAATATGTATTGGTATCAGTAATTGCAAAGGGTATGCTTTAAAAATTGTATAGGGTTAGGATCATATAGCCCTAGAATGATTTATTTGACCTTATTTCATGTTCCTCGTTTGGTTGTGGTCCTAGGGTAGAGTCTTTTATTCAAAAATCTATTTGATCATGTACTGTGTATAATTTGCATGCATAAGGCAATCGGAAGTGAGAGTAGAAGTTCCTAGCATGAGTTGTGGTATGTGAGTTTGAATGTTCCTTGTTTACTCTATGGATTGGAATGCTACTGCACGAATGCTGCTTGATTTGTGCTTTGTGGATCTCTTAAGTGATTTGAGTTAGCTATTGAGTGAATATGTTAAGTCACATGTGACAAAGGTTGAATAATCGCAGAGTGATGGATTTGACCCTATTGCGCAGCTCTCGTTTGAATCTAACCGTGATAGGGATGAGTCTTTTACTCGAAGGATGATTTAAGATTTGTTACATGTGATTGTATTCATGAGGTAGTTAACTGAAATTTGGGGAGTTCTTCAGCAGTTGATGGAAAGGTAAGGTCGGAAACCTAGGAAAGACTAGGAAGTGCTTTAGTAGATTTTGTTGTGCTGTTTAGCGAGTGCTTGGAGTATCAGTTTGAGAAAGTGACTTGGAGGATTCAAGATGATTCTTGAGGAAAGTATGGATAGGTGTGGAAGGTAGTTTTGGGCCTGTACTACTGAAAGCACAGGATCCATACTCGAATCGGGGAGAGTCTTAGAGAATCTTGGAAGCCTGTGGGATGAGGATTCTTAGGTATGTTTTTGTAACGCCCGTAGATTCGGGCTAGTCAATTTAGAGATAATAGGGTCGAAAACGACTTTTCGACAAAAAGATTATTTAGAATAAATAATATTAACCAAGTTGTAGAATATGTCTCAAGGTTTCCCTACATATAAAGAACGCCGAAATCTGAGTTATAACGAAGAAGTTATGACCCGTCGAAGTTTTGCGGCAAAACCGGCATGACACCGGGAGACGTAAATAGTGAATTTACGATAGAGCGACTTTTGGCCTTTGTGATCTAAACAAAAGTTGTAGTGTACGTTAAACCAAGAACATACAAAAAAAGAGCGCCCAAATCTGACTTCGTATGAGGAAGTTATGAATTTTCTAAGATTTGGCATAGCAGTGCACGATCCGAAACTCGAATTTTAGTTCGAGCGGTTTTTGGCTTACACAACCTAATGAGAGTTATAGATCTCATTAATAGGAACTCAACGGTAAAAAGACAGACGAAAACGGAGTCCGTATGAAAGAGTTACGAGTTCTTCGCGGTCATTTAATAGTCTAATATCCTCCTACTGTTAAATTTAAGATCGGTCAAGAATTAGCCGACAAAGTCTAAATGAAAGTTGTAGATCTTGTTCTTACCTACGCGTGGAAAAAAAGAACGTCGAAAATGGAGCTCGTATGCGAAAGTTATGCAGTTTAGAAGTCGGCAGGGTGCTGCTGCAAAAGAGGTGATGTGGCACCACCAGAAAGAGGACACGTGGCACCACCAGAAGGGTCACACATGCATGAACTCGGCGAGTCCAGCTGGCAGCCTCCCTATAAATAGAGGTGTCGGGTTCCTCCATTTCTCACACCTTTCCACACTATTCTTTCTCTCTCTAGACTCTCTCTAGCCCCTAAAACCCCCCCTAAGCCTAGGTTAACCCCCTAGCACCCGAAGGAAGCCCCGAGGCTCCCGGAGCGCCTGAGGGCTCCGAAGAGAAGAGCCTCCGGCTCAGAAACTCTGCTCCGGCGGAGCTCGGTTTCCAAGGAAACCCGCTGTAAGTGAGCTACGCCTAACCTATCTTTAGTATATCTTATGTTTTAATATAGTAATGTTATTAGGACCTTAAAATAATTATTTGGGCTATTATTATGAGTTGTATGAGAGTGTTGCTTAACGCTTATATAATAATAATGATAGCTAGACTATTAATTAGTCTCAGTGAATATTGAGCTAAACCCTAGTGGTAATGATACTAGGTTTTGTCGAGGGAAATTGTTTTAAGAAGTAACGAAGCGCTGTCCGAATTCAGAATCACCACCTAATCAGGTGAGTGCATAGTTACTTTCATCTTACACATAGATATGAAGTATTTTATATAAATCACGTGCTATGCGTGTATACTGTCTGAATACTTGCTGTCTATGCTGGATGAAACGTTTTATACATGTTTTAAATGATATAAACTGTGTATGTATTTTATATCTACAAAATGTGTTGGGTAAAACATGGGTAGATTAGAGGTGAGATAAATGATGAGCGATGAAAGATGATATAAATGATGAGCGATGAAAGATGAGATGAATGACGAGCGATGATATATGAGTGATAAAATATGGTGCGAAGCGACGACCTAAGCGAGGAGCCAAAGCGATGACCTAAGCGATGAGCCAAAGCGATGAGCCAAACGATGACCCAAGCGATGGCCCCATCATCTAGCAGAGTATGGATGACAACCACAGACTATTCTAGACAGTCTAGTGGAACACTAGCAGGCTCGCAGCCTGTAGGTGTTGTGAACGATGTGTTCACCCGGTGTACTCTAAAAACCCATTGACAGGTATTACGAGTGGACTCTTAAAAACGATGTTGTCAATAAACGAGATAAACCCTGGTGACTATGCAGACTTAGTGCCGATTCCTTAGGATACTCCTTAGGAATGAATGAACGAGGAATAACTGAATCTTAGGGTAGATCCTTAAGAGTAAAAAAGATAATGGGGGATGGGTAATTGGGTTGATTGTTTGATGTTTAACATAATAATTATATTATTGTGGGTTGAAAACCCTATGTACTCACCAGGTTTCCCAACCTGACCCACTCAAGCTTATTTGTATCACAGGTGTCGATATGAAGCTACTTTACACTGAGGGATTTAAAAGAGATGTAGATCACTAGTGTAAATGAATGTAAGTTATGTTTATGCTTATGTTTCTGTATTGACGATGACACCCCAATGTTTTAAAATGAATAAAAATACATTTCTTCAGAAATGCTTTGATAACGTACTTATCATGTTTTACTGGGAGCAAATTCCGCAACATTTTTATCAAAAGAAGTACTCTGATTTTATAAAGCATAAACAAAATCGGTCTTTTCTGGCCATGAAAATGGGGATGTCACAGTTTTGATCATATGCATGTTTGGTTTTCATTATGGTGATGAGCACTCAGGAAGGAGGTTCAGGTTCTTGTTCCGGATCAGGTGCAGGTACTGAGCTGATTGATGAGCGGATGCGGGAGTTCATCTCGTCGGAGATTACCCACAGTATTTTGGAGCAGACTCATGTGATCTTTGGTATGGTAAAGGAGGGGATTTTAGTGATTTTTGATGAGTGTCTGGGCGCATTCCATACTGAGTTTATGGTTATTGTTAGAGCTCACACTCTTTCTTTCTGTGAGTTCCGTTCTTGTGGAGCTCCTAAGTTCTTTGGGGAGCAGGACCCTATTTCCAGTAGGAGATGGTTACCAGATATGGCTAACACTTTCAGGATGAGTTTCTGCCCCGAGGGGTCGAAGGTTATATTTGCTTCCTGTCTTTTGAAGGACAGAGCCTGAGATTGGTGGGAGGAGATGGACTTCGCTTTGGGAGGTGAAGCCCTGGAGACGATGCCTTGGGATGTGTTTGTGACCCGGTTTAGGGTCGAGTTTGCACCAGCTATTGAGGTGCATCAGTTGGCAAGGAGGTTTTAGGACCTTCGCTAGACGATTGATACTGTGGCAGAGATCGCTGCCAAGTTCCGTTAGAGGGTTTTGTTGGTTCCGCATTATGCAGCGGAAGAGATGATGAAGAAAGTAAGGTATCATGACATGCTGAGGGATGACATCATGGAGTTCGTGAGTCCGTCAGGGTGTGAGACCCTGAATGATTTGATTACTAGAGCTCGGGAGCGTGGGATTGATTTGGGGAGCACCTTGGGAAGAGGAAACCAGAGCAGAATCAGATTTCAGTGAGCTAGGTGAAGAGGCCCAGGACTTAGGATTCACGTTTGGGAGACCATCAGGGCAGGACCGTTGTGCCAAGTGTAGGAGGACCCATGAGGGAGGATGTCGGGAGACAGACCGAGGATGTTTCTGTTGTGGTTAGATGGGTCATTTTAGTCGGGATTGCCCCCGTGGGCCAGATCCGATATGTTTTCACTGCAACTAGGTGAGCCACAAGAAGGCCGACTGTCCAATGTTGAGGGGTGGAGCAGTAAGTGCACCTGCTCCAGTTACTTTGAGGATCACTGATGGTCGTGAGAGTAGGGCAGGAGCCCCAGTAGCGAGGAGTCGAGCATTGCAGTGTCATTCAGGGAAGGCCACAGTTTCATCAGGTTCTATTGCGGGTATGTAATCTTTTTCTTTCGTCATTCGTATTATCAATATTTATATTGCTTTGAGATCTTCTATTGGTTTGGGTAAGCATTATCTTTGGTTTAGTTCTCTGTTATTTCTTGGGTTATATAATCAAGAATTGTTATATGCCATTTTGCATTCCAAGAGTCATTAGTGGGC
This sequence comes from Lactuca virosa, assembly GCF_052849685.1. Classification (NCBI taxonomy): domain Eukaryota; kingdom Viridiplantae; phylum Streptophyta; class Magnoliopsida; order Asterales; family Asteraceae; genus Lactuca; species Lactuca virosa. Next base: position 289,637,133 of record NC_136428.1, read on the forward strand.
TTAAATCTCGAAAATTTGGCAGCCCACTTAGAGCCTTTCATGCTCACGGTTTTGGCTTCAAAGAAGAAGGAGAATGAGTCTTGCAATAATTTCTCCCAAACCCTTCCATGCCCTCCCTTATAGAATGCACAAAAAGCAAAGCGAGACCATAAAGTAAAAGAGGAGACAACATTGTCCCCCAAGCTTGGCATGAATAGACAAGGCATGCATGCCTTGTCTCCTCCTCGATTTCGAGAAAAGCATGTCCAAGAGAAGACAAAAGTTGTCTCATTTCTAGTTTATATACATACATGTTATCTTTATAAAAATCAAGTATTTTTATAAAGAATTCCCAACATATATATTTATATAATTAGTCATATATAAATATATTATTTTATACAAAACTATCTTTTATATAAATTGTAACTAGCTTATTAAGATATAAATATAACTTATAAATAATCATACTTTATGATATATTTCATAAGTTGTTATTTCTCCAATAAATATTATTTTCACAAATAATAAATTCTCAATTACTAAAATATTATTTCCATGAAATAAAAATTTTCCAATTAAATACAAGTGTTGATTTATTTATTAATAATCAAATTATACTAATAAATAATCAATTGACGGTAACTTGCTATATGGTGTGACCCTATAGGATCATATATTATTAGCAATATCATTCTATAATGACTCTTGGGCATACTAGATCTTTCATCACCAAACCCTAATACCCTCAGCCTCCACTGCTTTTTAACCCTATATTCGAACCGAAAGTACATTTTGGTGATTTTGAGCTTGGAAAGTGATTTGTGAGTGTCTTGTGGTGAAGAAGTAGAAGAGGAACACTTGGAGGAGTGGATTGAGCTTGTAGATACAAGAGTATCTTCCCATTTGCAGGCTTTCTATGATAAAAAGCTTGTACCCAGATGATCGTTTTTTATTGGATCTACTTGTGTTTCGTTGGTATTTTTGAGTCCCTTGAAGTAAAGGTGAGCTTTTGATCTACTGCTCCAATAAGGTCCCTTGTTCATAAAAATGGAAACTTTATGGGTGTTGTTGGTCCATGCAAGTATTAAGTCCTTATTAAGTGTTGAGTCCCATTAAGGCATGTGTGTGAGTAAAGTTGGCAAATTTATTGGTTGAGACCTTTTCTAGGGATCAAATTATATTTTGGACATCTTGGCTTAACCCATTAAGAGCTAAATGTGGGTTTTGGACTCCTGACGAGTACCCTGGGCATACAAGGAGGTACGCTCAGTGTAATGTTGGGTTGTGCATCAACCCTTTGTACTTTGTGCATCATGGTCGAGTACGCGGGGCGTACGTCTCGAGTACATAGGGCATACTCCCCAGTTCAGCAATATTAGGCCTTTTTAAGTATGGTCTTTGTGGGGTCATTGGGAAATCGAGTTCCCACTAGAGTCTGTTCATATAAAGATTTTATGAACTGTAAGCCAAAACCCTTCTATGGAAATTAGGGTGTTGTTGGGCTGACTAGGTAGATAGAGAATATGGAATCGGTCTTTGAGATTAGTTTCTGCCCAGAGGACTGTAAAGTCAAATTCGCTGTCGGCACACTGGCAGATGCAACCTTGAGCTGGTGGCATAGTTACACTAAGACCATGGGCGTAAACGTAGCTAACACCATGTATTGGGAGGATTTAAAGCAACTCATGATTAGAGAATATTGTTCATGCGTGGAGATGTAGAAACTGGAGCAAGAGCTGTGGAATCTGATGATGCAGGAAGACGATATTGCCACTTATACAAGTCGTTTCAAGTACATAGCCACCTTGTGTCCCGAGATGATTACCCGGGAGGAGAAGAATATAGAGAGGTATATTTGGGGTTTTCCTCAGCAAATACAAGGCTTAGTCATGGCCTCAAAACATACTGTAACGACATAATTTTTCAAACAAAAATTTTCATTTAAAAACCTAAATATCTCATTTCAAAATCATAATTTCCACAAACATCAAGTTATCAAAACACATGTCTCAAAAATTGTTTATAACACAAATCCAGGATCCTCAAAAATCGTATTTCCGACGTAGGTGTATGCACAATCAAGTCGGCACGTTCTCGTGATCCTGAGAAGTACCTGAAACACATAACACATAACACGGAAAGCACGAAGCTTAGTGAGTTCCCCAAAATACCACACACAACTCATTAGCCACTCTAGGCTATAACTCAATAAGACCCTCCGGTTAATGTGTCTCAGTGGGACCCTCTGGTCCCAACTCAATAAATTCATAATAACAATATTCAACATAAATCAAAAGACATTATGCAAAATATTAAGATACACAAATAAGCACAATAAACATCTCAATCGCATGAAAGTACCACACATGGTAAGTATAGTGAGAAGACTCACCTCGTAAGCTAGCAAGTAAAAGTCTCGTACTCGAAAATCTCCAAATAGCCTCCGCCTAACACATTAGATACGTATTTCCAATCAATACTCCACTCATACTCAATTACACCAAAGGTTGCTCTCTCATTCTCTCTAACTCTTGGAATGGATAAAAGACCATTTTACCCCTCCATGGTCTCCATTACTAATGTTGGCCAAACCTAAAAGTCAACAGAAGTAAATCACGAGTCAGCAGACCCAGTTTGACCTAACTCACCGAGTGCACTCTTGTGACTCGTCGAGTCCAGTCGTCCCCCAGAAGTCTTTGTGAAGGTCCATCTCGTCGAGTTAAACCCTAACTCGCCGAGTTACAGGATAGCCAGCTCATCAGTATAAACCCTAACCGACTCGTCGAGCCGGCTCCTCGACTCGACGAATCCATTCAGACTCTTTTCTCATTCAGACGATTTCAAGGCAGAAAACCTTCCCAAACTCTAGATCTACACTCTCAACGCTCATTTATCACGTAAAGTCACAGACTTTACGTCCATGCATGGCACTTAGGGGTTGAAATTCCAAAACACACCTTAAAAAGGGTTTTTTCACTCAATGACATTAGTATGGCTGAATAAAGACGGGACTTTTGGACTCTAGGGACCTCACATGGTCCAGATCTGAAGTTCAAACCTCAACATGAACTCAAAACACTTTAATTCCTTATGTTAGATAGAGAGAAAGCCCTAAACTCCCAAAATCATGAGATCTACTCAACAAAATGAGAAAGGTTAGCTCAAAACTCTCTCTCTCTCTCTAAGCTCACAGGCCCAATAGGGTTTACTCTCAGGGAGGTATAGCCGCAAATAAGGCTATAAGTGCCCTTAAATAGGCCCCAAACCCGGGGATTTAGGGTTTCTCATCACATCATCGACTCATCGAGTCGGATCCTGGACTCGTCGAGTAGGTCATTAATCCCATGTAGCACATCGCGACTCTACTCGACGAGTTGCAGCACCGACTCGTCGAGTAGCTCATTAGTCCTCAAAATAATTAAATAAGTAAACAATATACCTGGAAATCTGGATGTTACAATTCTCACCCACTAGAATCAGAATTCACCCTCGAAGTCATGATCTGGAAATAGCTCTGGATACTACTCTCGCATCTCGGACTCCGGCTCCCATGTCAACTCGGAGGCTCTCCGATGTTGCCACTGGACCTGAACCAGCGACAACTCCTTGTTCCTCAGAACCTTCACCTTTCGATCCATGATCGCAATTGGTCTTTCAATGTAATTCAGGCTCGCATCCACCTGAATGTCCTCTAATGGCACTACTGGCGTCTCATCTGTTACACACTTCCTCAGCTGAGACACGTGGAAGGTGTTATGAATCTGGCTCAACTCCGCAGGTAGTTCCAAACAGTACGCTACCTTTCCCACTCTGGCGGTCACCCTAAAAGGACCGATGTATCGGAGCCCCTGCTTGCCCCTCTTCCTGAATCGGATCACCCCTTTCCAAGGGGATACCCTCAGGAGGACAAAATCTCTAACCTGAAACTCAAGCTCGGATCGTCGCCTATTTGCGTAACTCTTCTGGTGACTCTGGGCCATTAGTAACCTCTGCCTGACCTGCTGAATCTGCTCAATCATCTGGAGCACTATATCGGTGCTACCCATCACTCGCTGCCCCACCTCTCCCCAACAGATAGGAGTCCGAGATCTCCTCCCATAAAGAAGCTCAAAAGGTGGCATACCAATACTGGAATGGTGGCTATTATTGTAAAAAAACTCAGCCAAGGGTAGATATGTGTCCCAGCTTCCACTGAAGTCCAATACACATGCTCGAAGCATGTCCTCAAGCGTCTGAATCGTCCGCTCACTCTGCCCGTCTGACTGCGGGTGGTAGGCTGTACTGAAGTGCAATCGCGTACCCAACTCCTCATGAAACTTCTTCCAGAATCTGGAAGTAAAATGCACATCCCAGTCTGACACTATCGATGTCGGCACTCCATGTCGAGCTACCACCTCTCTTACATATATCTTGGCCAGTCTCTTTGTAGAAGAACTCTCACTAATAGCAAGGAAGTGAGCACTCTTCGTCAACCGGTCCACAATCATCCAAATCGCGTCGACACCTCGCATGTTCCTTTGCAATTTGGTGATAAAATCCATGGAAATCTGTTTCCCACTTCCATTGGGGAATCTTTAGTGGCTGCAACTTGCCATGAGGATGCTGGTGCTCGGCCTTAACCCGGTGACAGGTCAAGCACCTCTTGACTACCCAAGCCACGTCCCTCTTCATACAGGGCCACCAATAATCTCTCTTCAGGCCCAAGTACATCTTAGTGGCTCCTGGATGGATCGAGAATCTCGATCTGTGTGCCTCTTCCATCAGAATACGGCGAGCTCCGCCAGTATAGGGCACCCAAATCCGCGCTCGGAAAGCCATAAGCCCACGATTGTCTGTTACAAACTCAGACACCTGCCCAATCACCCGCTCCCTCTTACGGTTCTCCGGTCACACGGCCTCCACCTGGGCCTCTCGAATGGTATCTAAGACTGAAGTCGTCACCGTCATCCTCACACACACATCTCGGGTCGGAGCGCTCTAGGTTCTACGGCTCAGGGCGTCGGCTACCACATTATCCTTGCCCGGATGATATAGGATCTCGCAGTCATAGTCTTTCACCACATCCAACCACCTCCTATGTCTCGTATTCAGGTTGGGCTGATCCATGAGATACTTCAGGCTCTTGTGGTTTGTGTATATAGTACACCGAACACCATAAATATAGTGGCGCAAAATCTTGAAGGCGAACACCACCGCCCCTAACTCGAAATCATGGGTGGGATATCTTGTCTCATGAGGCTTCAGCTGCCTCAACGCATATTCTATCACGTGACCCCTCTGCATCAACACTACACCCATCCCTGAGATGGACGCGTCGCAATAAACCACAAAGTCCTCTACTCCCTCCGGAAGGGCTAACACTGGAGCTTCGCATAACCTCTAGCAAAGAGTCTTGAATGATGCCTGCTGCTCAGGCCCCCAAACAAAAGTAACACCCTTCCGCGTCAATTTGGTGAAAGGAACTGCAATCTTGGAGAAATCCTTGATAAATCTCCGATAGTAGCCATCCAATCCCAGAAAACTCCTGATCTCGGATGGGGATCTCGACACCTCCCATCGCATAACCGCCTCAATCTTGGCCGGATCGACCAATACCCCATTCTGATTAACGAGATGTCCTAGGAACTGGACCTCTCGTAACCAAAAATAACACTTGGAGAATTTGGCATACAACCTCTCCGACCTCAAAACCCCAAGAAACTCTCGCAGATGCTCCTCATGCTGCTCTATGGATCTCGAATATACTAAGATATCGTCGATGAACACGATCACCGACCGGTCCAACATAGTCCTGCACACCCGGTTCATGAGATCCATGAATGTCGCCGGTGCGTTGGTGAGCCCGAAAGGGATCGCCACAAACTCATAATTCCTATAGTGAGTTCTAAAGGCCGTTTTCTACATATCCTCCTCGCATACTCTCATCTGGTGATATCCGGATCTCAAATCAATCTTGGAAAACCAAGATGCCCCCTGTAGCTGATTGAATAAATCGTCGATCCTCAGAAGTGGATAACGGTCTTGACCGTCAACTTGTTCAATTCCTGATAATCGATGAACATCCGGTGCGAACCATCCTTTTTCTTGACAAAAAGGATCGGCGCTCCCCACGGCGAGCTACTTGGTCGAATAAATCCCTTCCCCAGTAGCTCCTGAAGCTGTACGGATAACTCTTGCATCTCTACTGGAGCAAGGCGATAAGGTGCCTTGGCAATAGGTACCGCCCCCAGAACCAAATCAATCCGGAACTCTACCTGCCTCACGGGAGGCACACCCGGCAAGTCCTCGGGGAAAACATCCCGGAACTCGCACACTATCGGAACCTCGGCGGTAGAACTCGGCCTTGCTAACGAAATCCACGTATCCATCACGTACGCTAGGAGGCCCATACAACCCTGATGTAAACTATGCCTCCCTTCGCAGCAGAGCAGAAGGCTGAACCAGATCTGGTACCCTCACCAAAAACCATAAGCACTCCCCCACTAGGGTCTCGTATAGTCACCATCTGACGCTCGGAGTCCATTACTGATCCAAAAAGGCTCAACCAATCCATGCCTACGATGACACAGACATCACCCATCGCGATCAGTACCAGGCCAATCAGAAACTCGACACCAAAAATCTCCAGCACATATCCTCAGAATATATCAGTAGCAAAAACCGCATGCTCATCGGATATGGAAACCCTTAGAGGTGGACTCAACGCCTCCAGCCGGATACTAATGTGACGACTAAAAGCTAAAAACACAAAGGATCGACTCGCACCCGAGTTAAATAACACCAAAGCAGGTACGGAATTCACAAGAAATGTTGCTAATACAGCACATAATAAGCACAATAAATCTCAAAATAAATAATAAGGAATTACGTACCAGCCACGACATCAGGTGTTACGCGGACCTCCTCCGCTGTCAGCTGAAAAGCTCTCCCACGAGCCCTCGAAACCTCGGCCTTCACCGGCCGAACATCAGCAGCACACAATGCAGTTGGAGTGGAACCCTGGGCTGATCCCTGAACAAGCTGAGGGCACTCGGCCTTCCGATGGCCAGTCTGATTGTAGTGGAAACAGACTGAAAATCCCTTGGGGCAATCCTTTGCCATATGCCCCTCCTTGCCACATTTGTAGCAAATCCCCGCCCGACAAGATCCCTCATGACTCTTGCTGCACTTGCCACAAGTGCGGCCCTTCTGGCCTCCTGATCTCAAATCAGCGGGCTTAGCCCGCTTGGCTGCCGGCTGCGACTGCGATGGCCGCCGGTCTCTCCCCTGAGACTCCGCATCCTCCCTGGCCTGAGTCTCTAGCTCAATCTCCTTCCTTCTGGCATTTTCCTGAAGCTCAGCAAACGTCCGATATGAAGAGTTCGCCACGAGCTCTCGAATATCCCTCCTTAGAACGCTCAAATACCGGATCATGCGTGCCTGCTCAGTCGACACATGTTAGGGCAGAAAAACGCCCTCTCGTGAAACATCCGCGTAATCACAGTCACCGACTCTGTCTTCTACCTGAGAGACAGAAACTCCTGGGCCAACCGCTCGCTCTCCACCGGGGGAACATACTCATCTTGGAACATCACACCAAACCTCTCCTAAGTCACTACATAATGATCAGCAGGAGTAAAAATGGATGTCGCAAACTTCCACCAGTCCTTCGCTCCCAAGCGAAGCTAGTTCAGCGCGAACCACACCCTCAAATGCTCGGGGCAAGAACAAGTATAGATACACCCCTCGATATCAGAGATCCACCTCATCGCAGCAATCAGATCCTAAGTCCCATCAAACTCTGGTGGCTTCGTGTTGTTGAATTCCCAGTACAGCAACGAGTCACCTCCCTGAGGCCTAGCAGTGGCGACAGCGGCAGCAGCAGCAACCTCAGTGACAGCAGCGTATTGCTCATCAAAAGTCTCAATCAGGGTGGTCTTAATAGACCCAAACATCTCGTGAATCTCTGCTCGGATAGCTGCAGCCACCTCCTCGTGAATCATCCTCCAAATCTCATCATCACTAGTCCCACTGCCTCCAGGGTTGTGGCATGTACCCACCATGATGCCTCTGAACAACAATGCAAAATTCATCAGAGACTCGCTCGAGCATTCTCACACTCGATCACCCATCCCTACTTGTTCCTTAATTTCCTAAGGATTCTTACTTAGGTTGCATACAGATCTGGTGTTTTCAGTAGTACTGGCCCAATACTACCTTCCATACCCGACCTGTAGTCACCACAAGTCCTCCTCATAGGATTCTATTTCCCTAGTACTCTATCTCTCTCGAATATCAGACTACGCTCGTTTGCCACATACTGTAGTGCCCGTGTTTCTAGGCTACGCATCAATATTGACATGATAGTCTAGGTTAACCTTTGTAACTCATTTTGAAGAAATGAAAAGGAATTATGTGAATATTATGTGAATTATGTGTTTTATGCTTAATTACTAGAATTTAATTAATTAAGAGTAAAAATGAGCGTCGAAAATAAATATTAGATAAAGTCGATATGTATTAAGAAAGTTTTAGTGGTCGTGACAAGGATTACAGATATATAAAAAATACCGAAATCCGAGTTATAACGAAGAAGTTATGACCTGTCGAAGTTTCGCGACAAAACCGGCACGGTGCCGAATGACGTAAAAAGTGAGTTTTTGATAAACTACTTTTTAGCCTTAGTTATTTAAATGAAAGTCGTAGTGTTCGTGAAACCGAGAGTATGTATAAAAAGAACACCCAAATCTGACTTCGTATGAGGAAGTTATGATTTTTCTAAGTTTCAGCTTAGCAGTAGAAAGCTAAAAACTCGAATTTTAGATCGAGTGATTTTTAGCCGACACAACCTAAACGAGAATCAAAGGTCTCGTTAATAGTAGAACAACGGTAAAAAGACAGACGAAAACGGACGTCGGATGAAGAAGTTATGAAATTTTAACTGATTTCCTGTCCCGGTCTGTTAAAAATTATAATATTAAAATTAAAATTATAATATTAAAATTAAAATCAAAATTAGCCGACGAAGTCTAAACGAAAGTTGTAGAGCGTAATTTTACCTACGCGTTCATATAAAGAACGTCAAAAACGGAGCCCGTATGCAAAGGTTATGGATTTTAGAAATTTTGGCACAAAAATGAAGAAAAAACACGAAATCTGAGAAATTTCGCAAAGTCATGCTTCGGCCACGTCACCTTCGCTCCATGCGCGCCACGTGTCCGAAATTGCTGAGTCATACGAGCAGCTGGCAGACGCGTGCCGCGGTGACTCCTCGCATCCGAAGCCGCCTCACCTCCGTCCGACGCGTGCCCTCTTGACGTGTCCGAGCTTCGCAGGCCCGCCACATCCCACCCCTCGGACCATAGACCTCGCTCCAATCAGAAGCCAACAGCTGGACCCTCGCACGTGCGAGCCATCAACCTTCCCTTCGGATCTGCTGACACCTGGTCGCTTCTCAGCCCTTGGATCAGAAGCCTCGCCCCTATAAATAGAAGGGTGCGAGACCCCCCGGTGGTAATTTGGAAATTTGTCATTTTACACCCCTTAAACAATATTTCTTTCATTCCAACTTCCCCCAAAGCCCCGGTATTATACCAAACACCCGAAATACGTTCCAAAGTGCTCAAGAAGCCCGAGAAATTTATCTTTTCGGTTTGAAACTCCACCCTCGCAGAGCCCGGTTTCTCAATAAAACTCCCGGTTTTATTAGAAACGATTGTTTCAGGAAACGAAGTGCTGCCCGATTATCATTAAATCAAGTGAGTGTATAGTCACTTTCATCTTACACATAGATATGAAGTATTTTATATAAAATACGTGTTATGTGAATATATATTGTTTGTTTATTTGAGATGGATGTGGAAGGAATGATTTATACGGGTTTTTAAATAATTTAAACTGTATATGTATTTTTTTTATCTAGAAAAATGTTGGGTAAAACATGGGTAGATGAAATAGTTGGTATGTGATGAAAGATGAGTTGGATAAATGAGATGATCGATGATATAGATCATGAGATAAGGGTGAGCGGTGAAATATGAGAAAATCACTTACCCAAACGTTGGCCCCCGTCATTCAGCAGAGTATGGATGACAACCATGGACTATTCTAGATAATTTGTGGAACACTAGCAGGCTCGCAACCTGTAAGTGTGTGAACTATATGTTCATCAGTCGTACTCTAAAAACCCATTGACATGTATTGTAGGGAGATTCCTGTGAATAAAATTGTCGATAAATAAGAGCTATGGACTTAGAACATGTTGTATAAACCCCAGCAGCTATGGACTTAGTGCCTGTTGTATAAACCCTGGCGACGATGTGACTTCGTGCCTATTCCTTAGGAAGAATCCTTAGGAATGAGTGATAGTTGATTCTTAGGGTAAATCCTTAAGAAATAAATAAGATAATGGGGTTGGAGTAATTTGGTTGATTGTTTGATGTTTAAGCATAATAAATTTATTTATTTTAGGTTAAAAACCCTATATGCTCACCAGACTCCCAAGCCTGACCCACTCAGTTTGTTTATATCACAGGTATCGATACGAAGTTACTTTACACTGAGAGATTAAAAGATATGTAGATCGCTAGTGTGTGTGAATGAAAGTTCTGTTTGTGCTTATGTTTTTGTATTGACGATGACATCCCAATGGTTTAAGTGAATAAAATACATTTCTTCAGAAATGATTTGATAATATAATTATCAGGTTTTTATGGGAACAAATTCCGCAACATCTTTTTAAAGGATTACTCTGGTTTTATTTTAAAAGCATAAATTAAATCGGTCTTTTCTGGCCGAGAAATTTGGGGATGTCACAGTTGGTATCAGAGCATTAGTTTAAGCGAACTAGGAATTTGTAGGATTTCTAGACTTAAACTTAGAATGCTAAGTGATGATTGTGAGATGAATGTCTACCATATTTTAGACACGAGCACTAGTATATTTTAGGAAAGATGCCTAAAATGCTTTTATGTGCTAAATGCTATATATTTGCCATATATGCCATTATTTGTTCGGATCCATGGTCTGTTGCCGACCGGATCTAGAAACCTTATGTGTGTAGGATTCTAAATGTATGATTACGATATTAGAAATAACATATAAACGCTTCGGAGTAATAAGAAAGTTTTAACGTCTATCAAAAATAAAGATCTAAATTCACCTACGATTGGTGTATAGATCGAAATGGCGAGTAGTCAAAGTGGATTCAGAAACGATAATCCACAGCCTGAGCCAATCACGATGGTTGGGGTGCAGGCGATGGTGCGTACGATGTTGGATCAACAGATGGAAGATACAAAACATTTACTTCAACAAAGTAAGGACGAACTTACTATGCCAGTACGTCAGGCATCTGCTCTTGAGGCAACTATCTGCGTTGCTAAATCTATTGAAGAAATGATCAATGACAGGACCGCCAACAAGGTTGAAGTTGGCAAGAAGAAGAAATTTGAGGAGTCTTCAAGGTCCAACAAGAGCAACATGTTCTCAAAGTCTGGCACAAGGGGAAGCAAAGCAAAATGGTGCGAGAAGTGCAAAAAGAACCACTTTGGGAAATGTAGCGAAGAGGTGACCTGCTACTAGTGTGGGAAGACTGGGCATTATGCCAACAAGTGACCATCCAACAAGAGGATGTGCTATGGATGTAACGAGGAAGGGAACATTTTGAAAGACTGCCCAAAGAAGAAAGAGACAGCAAGGCCTAATGTTCCACCAAAACCAAAACCAAAGGCATTCCAAATGATCTTTAATGAAGCAGATGGAAATACAAGGGATCAGGAGTAAGGACCTTATATTCCCGAAAACAATACATGAAGTAGTAATGTGAATAGTAACAAGTGGTTTAGCCTATTAGAGGCATAGTATAGGGTAAACTTGAACCTCTGTGTAATCGTTTCAAGGAAATAATATAAACCCTGGTTTCGTCATCTGATGAATTGAATGACTATGTGAAATTCTTGTATGGTGTCTTGTAGAACTGCGAGACAATACTTGGGACGAGTATGAGTAGGTGTGAATGGTAGTAGAGGCCTATACTACCGAAAGTACAGGACTCGTACTTGGATCAGGTAAAGTCACAAGGTTACCAAGGAGCTAGTAATTGATTCCGTCTTGTTCTAGTCTGTCGTTACCATCGTTTCGGTAATGACTAAGAAGATGATTGTTATTTCGACCTTAGAGGTCATATCTAATCGAGTCCGACTAAGATGAGTATGTCACGTGGTTCAGAGAACCAAGTTTGATATAGCATTTGACTTAAGCCAGAAGATTGAAGTGAAAAATGATCAAAGCGATCAATAGAAGTATCGCACCCGTTGTTAAATAAGTTGTGTGAAAGAAAGATTCTTTCTTTGCCTGAAGGAGTTGATGACTTCGCAGTTTATAGTGATGCCTCTGGAGTTGGGTTAGGTTGTGTTCTGACCCAAAGGGATAAAGTGATAGCATATGCATCGAGGCAATTGAAAGAGCATGAAAAGAACTACCCCACTCATGATCTGGAGTTGGCAGCGGTAGTATTCGCCTTAAAGATATGGAGGCACTATCTTTATGGCACTAAATGCAAACTTTTCACTGATCATAAGAGTCTTCAATATCTCTTTAATCAGAAAGAATTGAACATGAGGCAACGACGCTGGCTAGAGTTACTCAAGGACTACGACTGTGAGATACTTTACCACCCTGGTAAAGCAAATGTTGTTGCTGATGCTCTCAGTCGGAAGGTAAATCTTGAAAAGAAAAGGCCAAGAGCATTGAGAATTGAAGTTGTCTCGACAATTGTGGAAAGTATAAAGAAAGCTCAAGAGGAAGCTTTAGAGAAAAATGACCGAAAGGAAGAACGTTTAGGCAAAATGTTAGTGTTTGATACAAACGGTCAAGGACTGAAGGTATTCAAAGATAGGATTTGGGTACCTAAGACGGGAGGAGTAAGAGATCTTCTGATGGAAGAAGCTCACAAGACCATGTACTCGATTCATCCCGGCAGTACAAAAATGTATAGGGATCTAAAACCCTATTACTGGTGGCCGACGATGAAGCTCGATGTTGCTAAGTATGTGGCCGAGTGTGTAACATGTGCTTGGGTTAAGGCACGACATCAGAAACCGTATGCGAGTTTAGAACCTTTATCTGTACCCATGGGTAAATGGGAAGACACCACCATAGATTTTGTGACTAAACTGCCCAGAACAAGGAACGGTCACGACATCATTTGGGTGGTCGTTGATCACTTCACTAAGAGTGCGCATTTCATAGCATCCAACGAGAAATGGTCTATGGATAAAATTGCGAATTCTTACGTGAAGGAAATTGTGAGGCTTCACGGTGTTCCATTAACGATTGTATCAGATCGTGACAACTGTTTTACCTCAAGGTTTTGGAGGAGTCTACAAGAGGAATTGGGTACGTACAGCTTACCATCCGCAAACCGATGGTCAGAGCGAAAGAACAATTCAAACGTTGGAGGATAGGCTGAGAGCATGTACCCTGGAATTCCAAGGTAACCGGGATGAACACTTACCTCTAGTAGAATTTTCCTATAATAATAGTTTCCACTCGAGCATCAAGATGGCACCTTATCACGCTTTGTATGGAGAAAAGTGTCGAACGCTGTCACATTGGCTGGAAGCTGGGGAAAAGCAGTTTATGGGACCTGAAATAATCCATCAGACTGCTGAAAAGTTGAACGTGATTAGGGAAAGGATGTTAGCAGCTCAAGATCGACAAAAGAGCAATGCTGACAAGAAAAGACAACCGATATCATTCGAAGTTGGAGATTTGGTTTTACTTAAAGTCTCGTCGTGGAAGGGACTTATAAGATTTGGTAAGAGGGGAAAGTTGAGTCCAAAGTTTATTGGACCGTTTAAAGTTCTTCATAGGATCGGGAATCAAGTTTACAAACTAGAACTACCGGAAGAACTAGAGGGTATTCATAACACCTTTCATGTGTTTTTTTGAGGAAGTTCACGGGAGATGTGCCCGACATAATTCCGATTTCTGAATTAAGGTTGGATGAAAACAAGAGGTTAATTGAAGAACCAGAGGCAATCGTTGACCATAAGACTAAGAAGTTGCGACGCAAGATGGTCGATTTAGTGCTTGTGCATTGGAAACATACGAATGGGCCAAATCTCACATGGGAAAACGGAGAGTGACATGATGAATCGCTACCCGCATTTGTTTGCTGATGTGTGATTCCGGGGACGGAATCATCCTAAGGGGGTGAGAATTGTAACGCCCGTGTTTCTAGGCCAGGCATTAATATTGACGCGATGGTCTAGGTTAACCTTTGTAACTCATTTTGAAGAAATGAAAAGGAATTATGTGAATATTATGTGAATTATATGTTTTATGCTTAATTACTAGAATTTAATTAATTAAGAGTAAAAATGAGCGTCGAAAATAAATATTAGATAAAGCCGATATCTATTAAGAAATTTATAGTGGTCGTGACAAGGATTACAAATATATATAAAGAATACCGAAATCCGAGTTATAACGAAGAAGTTATGACCTGTCGAAGTTTCGCGACAAAACCGGCACGGTGCCGAATGATGTAAAAAGTGAGTTTTTGATAAACTACTTTTTAGCCTTAGTGATTTAAATGAAAGTCGTAGTGTTCGTTAAACCGAGAGTATGTATAGAAAGAACGCCCAAATCTGACTTCGTATGAGGAAGTTATGATTTTTCTAAGTTTCAGCTTAGCAGTAGACAGCTAAAAACTCGAATTTTAGATCGAGTGATTTTTAGCCGACACAACCTAAACGAGAATCGAAGGTCTCGTCAATAGTAGAACAACGGTAAAAAGACCGACGAAAACAGACGTCGGATGAAGAAGTTATGAAATTTTAACGGATTTCTTGTCCCGGTCTGTTAAAAATAATAATATTAAAATTACAATCAAAATTAGCCAACGAAGTCTAAACAAAAGTTGTAGAGCGTAATTTTACCTACGCGTGCATATAAAGAACGTCAAAAACGGAGCCCGTATGCGAAAGTTATGGATTTTAGAAGTTTTGGCACAAAAATCATGAAAAAACACGAAATCCGAGAAATTTCGCATAGTTATGCTTCGGCCACGTCACCTTCGCTCCATGCGCGCCACGTGTCCGAAATTGCTGAGTCATCCGAGCAGCTGGCAGACGCGTGTCGCGGTGACTCCTCGCATCCGAAGCCGCGTCACCTCCGTCCGACGCGTGCCCTCTCGACGTGTCCGAGCTTCGCAGGCGCGTCACATCCTACCCCTCGGACCATAGACCTCGCTCCAATCAGAAGCCAACAGCTGGACCCTCACACGTGCGAGCCATCAGCCTTCCCTTCGCATCTGCTGACACCCGGTCGCTTCTCAGCCCTTGGATCAGAAGCCTCGCCCTTATAAATAGAAGGGTGCGAGACCCCCCCCCCCGGTGGTAATTTGGAAATTTGTCATTTTACACCCCTTAAACAATATTTCTTTCATTCCAACTTCCCCCAAAGCCCCGGTATTCTACCAAACACCCGAAATACGTTCCAAAGTGCCCGAGAAGCCTGAGAAATTTATCTTTTCGATTTGAAGCTCCACCCTCGCAGAGCCCGGTTTCTCGATAAAACTCCCGGTTTTATTAGAAACGATTGTTTTAGGAAACGAAGTGTTGCCCGATTATCATTAAATCAAGTGAGTGTATAGTCACTTTCATCTTACACATAGATATGAAGTATTTTATATAAAATACGTGCTATGTGAATATATATTGTTTGTTTATTTGAGATGGATGTGGAAGGAATGATTTATACAGGTTTTTAAATAATATAAACTGTATATGTATTTTTTTTTATCTACAAAAATGTTGGGTAAAACATGGGTAGATGAAATAGTTGGTATGTGATGAAAGATGAGTTGGATAAATGAGATGATCGATGATATAGATCATGAGATAAGGGTGAGTGGTGAAATATGAGAAAAGCACTTATACAAACGTTGTCCCCCGTCATTCAACAGAGTATGGATGACAACCATGGACTATTCTAGATGATCTGTGGAACACTAGCAGGCTCGCAACCTGTAAGTGTGTGAACTATATGTTCATCAGTCATACTCTAAAAACCCATTGACATGTATTGCAGGGAGATTCCTGTGAATAATATTGTCGATAAATAAGAGCTATGGACTTAGCACATGTTGTATAAACCCTGGCAGCTATGGACTTAGTGCCTGTTGTATGAACCCTGGCGATGATGTGACTTCGTGCCTATTCCTTAGGAAGAATACTTAGGAGTGAGTGATAGTTGATTCATAGGGTAAATCCTTAAGAAATAAATAAGATAATTGGGTTGGAGTAATTTGGTTGATTGTTTGATGTTTAAGCATAATAAATTTATTTATTGTGGGTTGAAAACCCTATATGCTCAACAGGCTCCCAAGCCTGACCCACTCAGTTTGTTTGTATCACATGTATCGATACGAAGTTACTATACACTGAGAGATTAAAAGAGATGTAGATCACTAGTGTATGTGAATGTAAGTTCTGTTTGTGCTTATTTTTCTGTATTGACGATGACATCTCAATGGTTTAAGTGAATAAAATACATTTCTTCAGAAATGATTTGATAATATAATTATCAGGTTTTTATGGGAACAAATTCCACAACATATTTTTAAAGGATTACTCTGGTTTTATTTTAAAAGCATAAATTAAATCGGTCTTTTCTGCCCGAGAAATTTGGGGATGTCACAGTTGGTATCAGAGCATTAGTTTAAGCGAACTAGGAATTTGTAGGATTTCTAGACTTAAACTTAGAATGCTAAGTGATGATTGTGAGATGAGTGTCTACCATATTTTAGACACGAGCACTAGTCTACTTTAGGAAAGATGCCTAAAATGCTTTTATGTGCTAAATGCTATATGTTTGCAGTATATGCCATTATTTGTTCGGATCTATGGTCTGTTGCCGACCGGATCTGGAAACCTTATGTGTGTAGGATTCTAAACATATGACTATGACATTAGAACTAACATATAAACGTTTCGGAGTAATAACGAAGATTTAACGTCTATCAAAAATAAAGATCTAAATTCACCTACGATTGGTGTATAGATCGAAATGGCGAGTACTCAAAGTGGATTCGGAAACGATAATCCGCAGCCTGATCAATCACGATGGATGGGGTGCAGGCAATGGTGCGTACGATGTTGGATCAACAGATGGAAGATACAAAACATTTACTTCAACAAAGTAAGGACGAACTTACTATGCCAGTACGTCAGGCATCTGCTCTTGAGGCAACAATCTGGGTTGCTAAGTCTATTGAATAAATGATCAATGACAGGACCGCCAACAAGGTTGAAGTTGGCAAGAAGAGGAAATTTGAGGAGTCTTCAAGGTCCAACAAGAGCAACATGTTCTCAAAGTCTGGCAAAAGGGGAAGTGAATCAAAATGGTGCGAGAAGTGCAAAAAGAAGCACTTCGGGAAATGTAGCGAAGAGGTGACCTGCTACAAGTGTGGGAAGACTGGGCATTATGCCAACAAGTGTCCGTCCAACAAGAGGATGTGCTATGGATGTAACGAGGA
Source organism: Lactuca virosa (assembly GCF_052849685.1). Classification (NCBI taxonomy): domain Eukaryota; kingdom Viridiplantae; phylum Streptophyta; class Magnoliopsida; order Asterales; family Asteraceae; genus Lactuca; species Lactuca virosa. The sequence continues at coordinate 289,654,639 of NC_136428.1, forward strand.
AGGGCAGATTTTGAAAGACCGCCCAAAGAAGAAAGAGGCAGCAAGGCCCAATGTTCCACCAAAACCAAAACCAAAGGCATTCCAAATGATCTTTAATGAAGCAGATGGAAATACAAGGGATCAGGAGTAAGGACCTTATATTCCCGAAGCCAAGACATGAAGTAGTAATGTGAATTGTAACAAGTGGTTTAGCCTATTAGAGGCATAGTATAGGGTAAACTTGAACCTCTGTGTAATCGTTTCAAGGAAATAATATAAACCCTGGTTTCGTCATCTGATGAATTGAATGACTATGTGAAATTCTTGTATGCTGTCTTGGAGAACTTCGAGACAATACTTGGGACGAGTATGAGTAGGTGTGAATGGTAGTAGAGGCCTATACTACCAAAAGCACAAGATTCGTACTTGGATCAGAGAAAGTCACAAGGTTACCAAGGAGCTAGTAATTGATTCCGTCTTGTTCTAGTCTGTCGTTACCATCGTTTCGGTAATGACTAAGAAGATGATTGTTATTCTGACCTTAGAGGTCATATCGAATCGAGTCCGACTAAGATGAGTATGTCACGTGGTTCAGAGAACCAAGTTTGATATAGCATTTGACTTAAGCCAAAAGATTGAAGTGACAGATGATCAAAGCGATTAATAGAAGTATCGCGCTCGTTGTTAAAGAAGTTGTGTGAAGCACCGATTCTTTCTTTGCCTGAAGGAGTTGATGACTTCGCAGTTTATAGTTATGCCTCTGCATTTGGGTTAGGTTGTGTTCTGACCCAAAGGGATAAAGTGATAGTGTATGCATCGAGGCAATTGAAAGAGCATGAAAAGAACTACCCCACTCATGATCTGGAGTTGGCAGCGGTAGTATTCGCCTTAAAGATATGGAGGCACTATCTTTATGGCACTAAATGCAAACTTTTCACTAATCATAAGAGTCTTCAATATCTCTTTAATCAGAAAGAATTAAACATGAGGCAAGGGTGCTGGCTAGAGTTACTCAAGTACTACGACTGTGAGATACTTTACCACCCTGGTAAAGCAAATGTTGTTGCTGATGCTCTCAGTCGGAAGGTAAATCTTGAAAAGAAAAGGCCAAGAGCATTGAGAATTGAAGTTGTCTCGACAATTGTGGAAAGTATAAAGAAAGCTCAAGAGGAAGCTTTAGAGCAAAATGACCGAAAGGAAGAACGCTTGGGCAAAACGTTAGTATTTGATACAAACGGTCAAGGAATGAAGGTATTCAAAGATAGAATTTGGCTACCTAAGACGGGAGGAGTAAGAGATCTTATGATGGAAGAAGCTTACAAGACCATGTACTCGATTCATCCCGGCAGTACAAAAATGTATAGGGATCTAGAACCCTATCACTGGTGGCCGGCGATGAAGCTCGATGTTGCTAAGTATGTGGGCGAGTGTGTAACATGTGCTAGGGTTAAGGCACAACATCAGAAACCATATGGGAGTTTAGAACCTTTATCTGTACCCATGGGTAAATGGGTAGACATCACCATGGATTTTGAGACTAAACTGCCCAGAACAAGGGACGGTCACGACATGATTTGGGTGGTCGTTGATCGCTTCACTAAGAGTGCGCATTTCATAGCAGCCAACGAGAAATGGTCTATGGATAAACTTGTGAATTCTTACGTGAAGGAAATTGTGAGGCTTCACGGTGTTCCATTAACGATTGTATCAGATCGTGACAGCCGTTTTACCTCAAGGTTTTGGAGGAGTCTACAAGAGGAATTGGGTACCAAGTTGTGTTTGAGTACAGCTTACCATCCGCAAACCGATGGTCAGAGCGAAAGAACAATTCAAACGTTGGAGGATATGCTGAGAGCATGTACCCTAGAGTTCCAAGGTAACTGGGATGAACACTTACCTCTAGTAGAATTTTCCTATAATAATAGTTTCCACTCGAGCATCAAGATGGCACCTTATCACGCTTTGTATGGAGAAAAGTGTCGAACACCGTCATGTTGGCTGGAAGCTGGGGAAAAGCAGTTTATGGGACCTGAAATAGTCCATCAGACTGCTGAAAAGTTGAAAGTGATTAGGGAAAGGATGTTAGCAGCTCAAGATTGACAAAAGAGCAATGCTGACAAGAAAAGACAACCGATATCATTCGAAGTTGGAGATTCGGTTTTACTTAAAGTCTCGCCGTTGAAGGGACTTATAAGATTTGGTAAGAGGGGAAAGTTGAGTCCAAAGTTTATTGGACCGTTTAAAGTTCTTCAGAGGATCGGGAATCAAGCTTACAAGCTAGAACTACCGGAAGAACTAGAGGGTATTCATAACACCTTCCATGTGTGTTATTTGAGGAAGCTCACGAGAGATGTGCCCGACATAATTCTGATTTCTGAATTAAGGTTGTATGAAAACAAGAGGTTAATTGAAGAACCAGAGGCAATCGTTGACCGTAAGAATAAGAAGTTGCGACGCAAGCTGGTCGATTTAGTTCTTGTGCGTTGGAAACATATGAATGGGCCAAATCTCACCTGGGAAAACGGAGAGTGACATGATGAATCGCTACCCGCATTTGTTTGCTGATGTGTGATTTCGGGGACAAAATCATCCTAAGGGGGAGAGGATTGTAACGCCCGTGTTTCTAGGCTAGGGATTAATATTGACGCGATAGTCTAGGTTAACCTTTGTAACTCATTTTGAAGAAATGAAAAGGAATTATGTGAATATTATGTGAATTATTTGTTTTATGCTTAATTACTAGAATTTAATTAATTAAGAGTAAAAATGAGCGTCGAAAATAAATATTAGATAAAGCCGATATCTATTAAGAAAGTTTTAGTGGTCGTGACAAGGATTACGAATATATAAAGAATACCGAAATCCGAGTTATAACGAAGAAGTTATGACATGTCGAAGTTTCGCGACAAAACCGACACGGTGCCGAATGACGTAAAAAGTGAGTTTTTGATAAACTACTTTTTAGGCTTAGTTATTTAAATGAAAGTCGTAGTGTTCGTTAAACCGAGAGTATGTATAAAATGAACGCCCAAATCTGACTTCGTATGAGGAAGTTATGATTTTTCTAAGTTTCAGCTTAGCAGTAGACAACTAAAAACTCGAACTTTAGATCGAGTGATTTTTAGCCGACACAACCTAAACGAGAATCGAAGGTCTCGTCAATAGTAGAACAACGGCAAAAAGACAGATGAAAACGGACGTCGGATGAAGAAGCTATGAATTTTTAACGGATTTTCCTGTCCCGGTCTGTTAAAAATAATAATATTAAAATTAAAGTCAAAATTAGCCGACGAAGTCTAGAGAAAAGTTGTAGAGCGTAATTTTACCTACGCGTCCATATAAAGAACCTCAAAAACGGAGCCCGTATGCGAAAGTTATGGATTTTAGAAGTTTTGGCACAAAAATCAAGAAAAAACACGAAATCCGAGCAGCTGGCAGACGCGTGTCGCGGTGACTCCTCGCATCGAAAGCCGCCTCACCTCCGTCCGATGCGTGCCCTCTTGACGTGTCCAAGCTTCGCAGGCGCGCTACATCCCACCCCTCGGACCATAGACCTCGCTCCAATCAGAAGCCAACAGCTGGACCCTCGCACGTGCGAGCCATCAGCCTTCCCTTTGCATCTGCTGACACCTGGTCGCTTCTCATCCCTTGGATCAGAAGCCTCGCCCCTATAAATAGAAGGGTGCGAGACCCCCCAGTGGTAATTTGGAAATTTGTCATTTTACACCCCTTAAGCAATATTTCTTTCATTCCAACTTCCCCCAAAGCCCCGGTATTATACCAAACACCCGAAATACGTTTCGAAGTGCCTGAGAAGCCCGAGAAATTTATCTTTTCGGTTTGAAGCCCCACCCTCGCAGATCCCAGTTTCTCAATAAAACTCCCGGTTTTATTAGAAACGACTGTTTTAGGAAACGAAGTGCTGCCCGATTATCATTAAATTAAGTGAGTGTATAGTCACTTTCATCTTACACATAGATATGAAGTATTTTATATAAAATACGTGTTATGTGAATATATATTGTTTGTTTATTTGAGATGGATGTGGAAGGAATGATTTATACAGGTTTTTAAATAATTTAAACTGTATATGTATTTTTTTATCTACAAAAATGTTGAGTAAAACATGGGTAGATGAAATAGTTGGTATGTGATGAAAGATGAGTTGGATAAATTAGATGATCGATGATATAGATCATGAGATAAGGGTGAGTGGTGAAATATGAGAAAAGCACTTAGCCAAACGTTGGCCCCCGTCATTCAGCAGAGTATGGATGACAACCATGGACTATTCTAGATGATCTGTGGAACACTAGCAGGCTCGCAATGTGTAAGTGTGTGACTATATGTTCATCAGTCGTACTCTAAAACCCCATTGACATGTATTGCAGGGAGATTCCTGTGAATAAGACTGTCGATAAATAAGAGCTATTCACTTAGCAGATGTTGTATAAACCCTGGCAGCTTTGGATTTAGTGCATGTTGTATAAACCTTGGCGACGATGTGACTTCGTGCCTATTCCTTAGGAAGAATCCTTAGGAATGAGTGATAGTTGATTCTTAGGGTAAATCCTTAAGAAATAAATAAGATAATGGGGTTGGAGTAATTTGGTTGATTGTTTGATGTTTAAGCATAATAAATTTATTTATTTTAGGTTAAAAACCCTATATGCTCACCAGACTCCCAAGCCTGACCCACTCAGTTTGTTTATATCACAGGTATCGATACGAAGTTACTTTACACTGAGAGATTAAAAGAGATGTAGATCACTAGTGTATGTGAATGTAAGTTCTGTTTGTGCTTATTTTTCTGTATTGACGATGACATCCCAATGGTTTAAGTGAATAAAATACATTTCTTCGGAAATGATTTGATAATATAATTATCAGGTTTTTATGGGAACAAATTCCGCAACATCTTTTTAAAGGATTACTCTGATTTTATTTTAAAAGCATAAATTAAATCGGTCTTTTCTGGCCGAGAAATTTGGGGATGTCACACATACTCACATCACACATAACAGATAGCAACGACTCCTAAGCTAAGGCATCACAAATCAGGCAATCCTAGCCCTAAGATATGAAATACCTAGCTCATTCCCTAGCATTCATCACTATCATTTCATAAATATCTCACAACACACTAAGTATGGGTATTTTTGGGAAATCACCATTTGGGCTCTGGCTGATTGTACACACTGTTCCATCTCGATTTCTCAGTAAACTCTTTCTCTTTTTAGAAAAAATTCATTTCTTTTGAAAATCTTTCTCAAATCCTCAGTTTGAGTCCAGACATACCCGAAGGTCCATCCGAATCCCTCAAACCAAGGATCTGATACCAACTTGTAACGACGTAATTTTTCAAACAAAAATTTTCATCTAAAAACCCTAATATCTCATTTCAAAATCACAATTTCCACAAACATCAAGTTATCAAAACACATGTATCAAAAACTGTTTATAACACAAATCTAGGATCCTCAAAAAACATATTTCCGACGCAGGTGTGTGCACAATCAAGCCGGCGCCTTCCCGTGATCCTGAGAAGTACCTGAAACACATACCACATAACACGGTAAGCACAAAGCTTAGTGAGTTCCCCAAAATACCACGCACAGCTCATTTGTCACTCTAGGATATAACTCAATAAGACCCTCCGGTCAATGTGTCTCAGTGGGACCCTCTGGTCCCAACTCAATAAATTCATAATAACAATATTCAGCATAAATCACAAGACATGATGCAAAATATTAAGATACACAGATAAGCACAATAAACATCTCAATCACACGAAAGTACCACTCATGATAAGTATAGTGAGAAGACTCACCTTGTAAGCTAGCAAGTAAAAGTCTCGTACTCGGAAATCTCGAACTAGCCTCCGCCTAACACATTAGATACATATTTCCAATCAATACTCCACTCATACTCAATTACACCAAAGGTTGCTCTATCATTATCTCTAGCTCTTGGAATGGGTAAAAGACCATTTTACCCCTCCATGGTCTTCATTACTAATGTTGGCCAAACCTAAAAGTCAACATAAGTAAATCACGAGTCAAAATAACCAGTTTGACCTGACTCGCCGAGTGCACTCTTGTGACTCGTCGAGTCCAGTCGTCCCCCACAGTCTTTGTGAAGGTCCAGCTCGTCGAGTTAAACCTTAACTCGCCGAGTTACAGCATAGCCAGCTCATCAGGACAAACCCTAATCGACTCGTCGAGTCGGCTCCTCGACTCGGCGAGTCCATTCAGACTCTTTTCTCATTCAGACGATTTCAAGGCAGAAAACCTTCCCAAACTCTAGATCTACACTCTCAAGGATCATTTATCACGTAAAGTCACAGATGTTACTTCCATGCATGGCACTTAGGGCTTGAAATGCCAATACACACCTTAAAAAGGGTTTTTCACTCAATAGCATTATTATGGCTGAATAAAGCAGAGACTTTTGGACTCTAGGGACCTCACATGGTCCAGATCTGAAGTTCAAACCTCAACATGAACTCAAAACACTCTAAGTCCTCATGTTAGATAGAGAGAAAGCCCTAAACTCCCAAAATCATGAGATCTACTCAACAAAATGAGAAAGGTGCCAGTTTTATACCTTTCCCAGAAGCTCTGAGGTGAAATAGCCATAGATCTAGCAACTCCTTCTCGTCCTTGCCTTGGAATCCTTCTCTTCTCTTCAAAAGATGCACCAAACACTCAAGGTTAGCTCAAAACTCTCTCTTGATGATCACAAGCCAAATAGGGTTTACTCTTAGGGAGGTATAGCCGCAAATGAGGCTATAAGTGCCCTTAAATAGGCCCCAAACCCGGGGATTTAGGGTTTCTCATCACAGCGTCTACTCGGCGAGTCGGATCCTGGACTCGTCGAGTAGGTCATTAATACCACATGGCACATCGCGACTCTAGTCGATGAGTTGCAGCACCGACTCGTCGAGTAGCTCATTAGTCCTCAAAATAATTAAATGGATAAACAATATACCTGGAAATCCGGATGCTACACATACTACCTTTGATAGCACCAAGAGATTAGCCTTTAGTCTAACCCATCAAGAGGTTCGTCGAGGAAAGATGGTTCATAAAGCTTACCTTCCCAAGGGAGAGGGTAGAAAAAAGAAATTTCGCAAGGAGGCCAAAGGGAAGGATAGGCAGTCATCAGAGAAGAAGCGAGAAGTGATTTGAGCGTTTACAGTTGCAACACCCTCAGTAGGGACTACTTTAGGAGGTAGTCCTAAGTACAAGGAATGTGGGTATCATCACTATGGAGCATGTTGGGTCTGTAGTAACTGCGGCAAGAGAGGTCATCTTGAAAACAAGTGTAGAACCCCATCCAATCGAGATAGTTGAGTGTGCTATGGGTGCAAGGAAATTGGACACATCAGGAGGGATTGTCCAAAATTAAGAGGTCAGGGAGGCGCTGCTAGAGGCAGGGAATTTCTTATTGGAGCGAGGGAGGTCGTCGAAGATCCGACGGTAGTGACGGGTACATTCCTAATCAATAAATTTTATCCAAATATTCTTTTTGATATCGGCACCGATAGAATCTATATTACTCATGAATTTAGGAAGTTACTAGATCACCTCTCTAGTAAACTTACTGGAGCCTATAGAGTAAAAATGGCTAACGGCCAAGCTGGTAGTGTTAGGGAAATACTTAGGAATTGTACCTTAACTCTAAATTCTCATCCTTTTCTCGTCGACCTTATTCGAATGTTCATTGGAAGTTTCGACATCATTATCGACATGGACTGTTTATCCGCTAAGCACGTTGAGGTGCTATGCTTCGAGAAGGCCCTACGTCTACCCTTACCCAGCAGAGAATATGTGATCATCTTCGGCGACAAGCCTAGTAGAAACCTTTGGATCATCTCGTACATGAAGGCTGGGAAATACTTGTAGAAAAATTATTTCTCCTTCTTAGCTAATATTGCCGATAGGAAACACAATAAGAAGAAAAAGATCAAGGAAGTACCTCAGGTGTGCGAATTCCCTGATGTATTCCCTGAAGATCTACCCGGTATAACGCCAGTTTATCAAGTAGAGTTTAGGATTGACCTGGTCCCAGGAGCTGCCCCATTATCTAAGTCTCCTTATAGATTGGCACCCTCGAAGATGCAAGAGCTCTCCAACCAACTACAAGAACCTCTTGACAAGGGTTTCATCAAACCAAGCTTTTCGCCTTAGGGAGCACCTATTTTATTTGGCAAGAAGAAGCACGGATCTTTTCGAATGTGCATAGACTACAGAGAGTTTAATAAATTGACCATTAAGAATAGATATCTACTACCCCGAATAGACAATCTCTTCGATCAATTGCAAGGGTCCAATTACTTCTCTAAGATCGACTTGAGATCAGGATATCACCAACTTCGATTCATGGAAAAGGACATTCCAAAAATTGCGTTCAGTACATGCTATGGTCATTATGAATTCTTGGTCATGCCTTTCGGATTGACTAATGCCTCAACTGTCTTTATGGAACTTATGAATTGAGTGTGTAAACCCTACTTGGATAAATTCATGATTATATTCATCAATGATATTCTGGTATACTCACGAACCAAGGAAGAGCATGGGCAACACTTGTGAGTAATCCTAGAGCTGTTAACGAAAGAAAATTTGTACACCAAAATTTTTTAAGTGTGAATTTTGGTTAAGAGAAGTACACTTTCTTGGGCATGTGGTGAGAAGTAAAGGAATTCATGCCGACCCTTCTAAAATAGAAGCAGTAAAGAATTGGAGAGCGCCCAAAATGCCAATGAAAGTGCGTCAATTTCTAGGACTGGCAGGCTACTACCGGATATTTATAGAGAATTTCTCTCGCATATCCAAATCCTTTACAATGTTAACCCAAAAGGAAGTAAAATTCATTTGGGAAGACAGGCATGAAGAAGCTTTCCAAAAGCTGAAGGACATGGTATGTAGTGCACCAATACTATCTCTTCCAAAAGGCAATGATGACTTCTTAGTATATTGCGATGTGTCAGACTAAGGAATATGATGCGTATTAATGCAAAGGGAGAAGGTCATAGCCTACGCCTCAAGACAACTTAAGGTGCATGAAAACAACTACACCACCCACGACCTAGAGTTAGGAGCGATAGTTTTTGTTAGGGACGAACGTGGGAATACATAAGAGGTGTTGCCGAGGTTGAAGAGGTGTTGCCGGTGCATGAAAAATTGGTAAAAAACCAAAAAAAAAATAGAAAATTTTTACACTGCGTACAGGAAAAGTAGGTGTTGTCGGTGTCACACTGGGACAACAAGAAAAACCGTCCTTGGTTTTTGTCCTGAAGATCTGGCATCATTACCTCTACGTAACAAAGTGTGTGGTATACACGGATCACAAGATTCTGCAGCACATATTCAATCAGAAAGAACTCAATATGAGGTAGAGAAGATGGTTGGAATTACTAAACGACTATAATTGTGAAATTCACTACCACCCAGGAAAGGAAAATGTCGTAGCTGTTGCTTTGAGCCAAAAGGAACGAGTGAAACCTCGTAGAGTGAAAGCACTTACAATGACTATTCAGTCAAATCTAATCGCCCAGATTAGAAGTGCTCAGCTCGAGGCTTTAACGGAAGGAAATGTTAAAGAAGAAAGCCTCAGAGGCATGGAAAAACAGCTCGAAGTAAAGAATGATGGAACGAGATATTTCATGAACTAAGTATGGGTTCCGAAATATGGAGTCAAGGAACTAGTCTTAGATGAAGCTCATAAGACTTGGTATTCCATTCATCCAGGAGCAGACAAGATGTATCTACACCTAAAGGACTATTATTGGTGGCCGAACATGAAGGCTGAGATTACGACCTACATAAGCAAGTGCCTAACATGTTCGAAGGTCAAGGCAGAACATCAACGGCCCTCAGGATTATTACAACAACCACATATTCCTGAGTAGAATTGGGAGCAGATTGCAATGGACTTTTTCACCAAGTTGCCAAAGACTACCGAAAGTTATGACACGAGCATCAAAGTAGTGTCGTTCGAAGCACTATATGGTCGGAAATTACGTTCTCCCATTTGTTGGACGGAAGTTAGCGACACCCAAATAGCCAAGAAATGTACAAAGGATACCTTACGAACAGGCCCAGAAATCATCCACGAGACGACAGAAAATATAGAACAAATAAAGGGACGCATGAAGGCAACACGTGATCGACAAAAGAGCTACGCCAACGTGAAGGGTAAACCCCTAGAATTCCAAGTTGGAGACAGGGTGATGCTCAAAGTATCTCCTTGGAAAGGCGTTATAAGGTTTGGAAGGAGATGTAAACTAAAACCAATACACATAGGACTATTCGAGATCCTCGCAAGGATAGGTCCAGTTGCATATCGTCTTTCACGTGTCAAATCTTAAGAAATGCCTTTTCTAACGGTATGCTTGTCATTCCACTTGATAAAATTCAGGTTAACCCTGAGTTGAACTTCATCAAAGAGCATGTCGATATAATGGATAGAGAGTTCAAACGACTCAACCAGAGTTGGATTCCCATAGTTAAGGTACGAATGAATTCCAAGCAAGGACCAAAGTATACGTGGGAACGAGAAGACCAAAGAAAGAACAAGTACCCTCACTTGTTCTAAACGAAATCCGTCGACAAAGTCAAATTCCGGGACGAAATTTCCTAAACATGGGGAGAATGTGACAACCCTGAGAAATTCCGTCACTTGTCACCATTAGGAAATAAAAGGAAAATAAATGTAATAGAAAACATTACAATATTCGAATTTTAAGACAATAAGAATCAGATATGTTGTTACATTTATTTTCAAAAAATTGTCCATTACGTTCTAAATATCAGCAATCAAAAAGTTGTGACGTTTTTCGATTTGGTTAACATACTTGGATAGTACTTTTTAACGTGATATCAAGGATATAAGATTCATAAAAATCCAACTCCCAAGAAGAGAGTTATGGATTTTATAAAAATAGAAATCAACCACGTAGTTAAAATTAATTACGTCAAAACGGTACTTAGAGATTGATTGAGTTTTGACTAAAAGTGCAAAAAGGATTTTCATAGTATTCCTATACATATAAACTTTAGGAAAACATTTGTCAAAAACAGTATCCATATGAGTAAGTTATGACTTTTATAAAATCATTAAAAACTATATATATATATATATATATATATATATATATATATATATATATATATATATATATATATATATATATATATATATCATGTGATGATATATACCCGGAAGAGGTATATATAAAGATCATATGACGTGTGTGTGTGTGTGTATATATATATATATATGCAGAGGGGTAATTATGGTAAAAATAAAAGACTAAAGGATAAAAGATAAAATCCGAGAGTTAATGAGTTAGTGAGTTGGTTATTCATCCAAAAACCTTGATTAAATTTGGCATATCCCTAATACCTATAATCGCTAGTGTTTCGAGAGTTAGGAATTTATGTATAGATCTATAAAGGGGCATTGATATCCCCACCTGCGATTGCTAGTTACAATCTCGGTTGGATACATTCCATAAAAGTTACTATTCGACGCCGATGAAGCGTCGTGATTTGGGTTAAATTTACAGTCATTGCGTTGATTTTAGGGGCCTACGATAATACATTAAAAATTACCTTAGCATTTAAATTAACATTAGGGATGCCAGGAATGGTAATTAAAATACGTTAGGATCGTTAGATATCAAAAAAAGATAGTAAATTAGGATTAATAAAGGATATCATAATTAAAATACGTTAGGATCGTTTGATATCCTAAAAAGATAGTAAATTAGGATTAATAAAAGATATCCTAATTAAAATATGTTAGGATCGTTAGATATCCTAAAATGATAAAAAGCTTGGTTAATAATTAAGAAAGGTTTTCGCAAAGAAAAAGATTCTTATCAAGATTCAAAATTAAAACTCGTGCACTCACCAACATTAGGTTGACTTTCAAAATACATGTATTCTCAGGAAGATGCATATGAAGGAGGTCTGCAAGGGAGCTATTGAAGTTTAGTATCGTTTGTTTTTAGGAGTTTGTGTCTGTTTCAAAATCAATGTAATCCTTTATAAATCATACCTTTGTGTATGATTGTACCTGTTGCCGCAATCCAATTATCGAAATGTCACACTGCCCGGTGTATCTGCCAACGGCTAGACAGGGTGTGATATCAACCTTCCTCATAGTTTGTTTCACAATCTGAGTTCTTGGTGGTGAGTAGGGGAACAAATCACTCAACAATTACAGGGCTTGTTTTTTCATACATTGGCCCTTTGCCAACATAAGCATCCCCAAGGCAAATGTAGCATCTCTTTGTCCCGCCCTAGATGCCTCTTCAAGCATCTGTTTTCCAGCGTCATTACCAAGATAAAAATACTTTTTCTGAAAGAAAATAAAAAACATGTATAATAAATTAAGACCAGTGAAAAGAAATTAACAAACAATGTAAAATAACATAGATTAATCAGAGTACCATTCCATCAACAAATTTAATGTTAGGGTTCCTCTAAGCTCTACATTTTTTAAGACTAGAAACAAGCCAATCCTCCCCCAAAACCTTCATGTCATTAAACTATTGGTATTCATGGTCCTGTACACCTCATCCATCTCACAACAATATTTGAAAGTTTTGGAACTATCTAATGTACACACATTTAAACAAAACTCGAATGCATAGTTTATACACAAATTAAACTTCAAATACTTAATGCACACACAAAATTGAAACATATAATACAAAGGTTGCCGAAGAAACTTACACAATCCTACATTTGATGATATCAATAGACGAGGTGCTCCCAAAAAGCACCATTATCTTGGTAATATCATCATTTGGTACTTCGTCAAGCGATCTTCTTGTTTGTGATCTTGTTTCCATTGTTCTTAAGGTGGATGTAGGCATCGATTTGCGTTATCAGGTTGGGAAGAAGATTGTCAGATTATAGTGTTTTTGGGAAAAATGATTGGAACTATTTTAATTTCATTGGACCAAATACAAAGAGAAAACGACCGGGGAACTGAAACGGCATGGTAAAGGCTTCCGGTATAATGGCGCCTATAAGTGTAGGCATATTGTAATGACCAAGTTACCCTTATAGTTACGCTACTTCATAGTTTATTTGTAAGGGTATTATTGTTAAAACAAAAATTCAAAAACCACGCCTAGGAATTAAACGAGACCAATTAACAACATTAGACCCAATTTATATTTTATTCCTTTTAAAACATACATTATTAATTAATTAGGAATTAGAATAATTATTGACAAGGGTTTTATTTTTGCGAATCTGATATGCAGCAAAGAGATTGAGGTAATCTCTTGATTCAAACCCTAGTTTCAAACTTTCTTTAAGTTCAATTATACTCTAAAAATGGACAGATCTTGGATGGGAATGAGGAGGACCACTGAACCTTATTTCAAAGGAGCATCAACATTTATCAATTATGCAATACACAAAATCCGCGAGATGAGGAACATTGACCCAGGAGTTGATGGTCGATGTATTAAAATGTCATGTCCTTGTAAAATATGTGTAAATTGCTTAGAGTTTACATTGGAGGAATTGAAGCTCCATTTATTCAGCGATGGCATTTATGAAGACTACACAAATTGGAATAAACATGGTGAAAAGGATGATCCATCCACAAGTGCCCCAAAGCCTATTAATGCAAGAAATGAGTTTGGTGACAACCCTGATTTTATTTCAGAAATTCCAATAGATGGCCCACATATAAAAGAAATTGTTATATATAATTCTGAAGATCATGACCATGTCAAGTTTCAACAACTGCTAGTAGACACAGAGAAGCGACTTTACCAAAGACGTCCTGATTTCATAAAATTATTCATAATAGTTGAACTATTCAACTTGAAGGGTAAGCACAAATGTTTCGATACGTTCTTTACGGAACTAATAGTATTACTTCAAAAGATGCTCCCTAAAGGTAATGAATTGGGGGGGGGGAAACATTATGAGGCCAAAAAAAATTTGAAATTGATGGGATCGGGATACCAAAAATACATGTATGTATCAATAACTACCTTATTTACTATAAGGAGGACGAGAAATTGACCGTGTGTCGATCTTGTGGGACAACAAGATAGAAGGTGGATGAAAAGGCAAAGAAAGTCTATGAAAAGATTTAAGCCAAAGTAATGTGGTACTTTCCAATCATACCAAGACTCCAACGACTATTAAGATACAAAGTATGTCTGAAGATTTAAGAAGGCACGCGACAAGGAAAATAACAGAGGTGTTTTATGTCACCCTGCAGATTCACCGGCATGGCTTACCATAGATGAAAAGTTACCCGAAATTGCTAAAGATCCAAGAAATCTATGGCTAGTAATATCTGATGATGGCGTTGATGTCAACAGGTGAAATAGGACACATAGTGTATGGCCAGTTTTAACTCTCATATACAACCTTCATCCATGGTTGCGTATGAAAAGAAAGTTTATAATGCTTTCGGTTTTAATGTCAGGATACCTGGGAAATGACATCGATATTGTTTTTAGAACCTTTGGTTGATGATCTCCAAAGGTTATTCGAGGAAGGGGTGCATACATATGATTCTTACACAAAAGATTACTTTAATCTAAGTGTAGTTGTGTTATGGACAATAAGTGATTACCCAACACATGGTGCGTTATGTGGCTGCCCAAGTAGTGGATACAAAGATTGTGCGGTATGTGGGATAGAAACATATTGTGTTAGACAAAAAGCCTCATCCAAGAAGAGTTATATTGGACACAGACGATACTTGCACTACGGCCATGCGTTTAGAAAGCAAAGAAACACATTTAATGGACAACAAGAAATGCTCCCAACTCTAATTCCAAAGACCGAGGAATAAATATACAACGAGTTCCAACATTTTTAAAATAGGTGGGGAAAAGGAAAACAAAAAAATAGGGCATCAGAAAATGAAGAAGATGTGAGAGATAGAGGTGGGAAGATGAAAAAGGGTAAAAGGAAAAGAAAACCAACACTAGAAGAGGGTAGTTCAAGCCATGAAGAAAACAGTTTGTATTGCAAGAAATTCAACATTTTGTATCGAAATCTTAGGTACCGGAGGAATAATCCTCTTCAACATTGTATTGATTTCATGCGTATAGAAAAGAATGTTGGTGAGAGTCTAGTTGGAACTTTCCTAAATACGAGAAAGATGAAAGATGGGTTGAATGCTCGATTAGATCAAGCAAAGTTGGTGATAAAACTAGAGTTGTTTGCTAAGGAAGAAGATGAAAACCCAACACTTCCTCCAGCAGGTTACACATTAATAAATGATGAAAAATATAAATTTTGTGAAACCTTATACAACATCAGGGCACCACAAGGCTATTGTTCAAACTTCTCTAGTTTGGTCAGCCTAAAGGATAGGACGCTTATCGGCCTAAAATCACATGAAAAATGGCCATTGAAATATGCTTAATCATGTACCAACCCACAATATATGCTATTATATGGTTTTTCTTTTTCTTTAAATCGATATGCACCAAAGAAATAGTATTAGAAGAACTTGATAAGATGCAAGTAGAACTTTGTGTGACATTATTCCCTACTCGAGAAGTTCTTTCCTCTGTCATTTGTTGATAGTATGATACATTTGACTGTACACCTAACTAGGGAGGTATAATTATGTGGTCCCATATGCTTTCGGTGGATGTATCCCTTAAGGACAAGTCCGAAACAAATACCGACCGGAGGGATGCATTGATGGAGAGACTATTTCACAAAAACAATAGAGTTTCTGGCTTATTATAAAAAATCGATGATAACTAATGGTATCCCGCATGATGAACATGAAATGGATGAAAATGAGGATGAGGAGGCACTATCTACCGAAAAGCCAACTAAAGTTTCTTCAGAAATATGGGAGTAAGCACATTTGTGTGTCTTATTGAATACAGATGAAATTACACCATATATCGAGTAAGTATTACTACCACATGTCTATTTCGTTACTTTAAATGTTCTATCACATATAATAATCAAATACAATGTTCCAGGCGACACAAGCATGTTATACAAAAAAAACCAGGTAAACAAAAAGCATTATTGTATAATGAGCACAATAAGACTTTTGCTAAGTTGATATACGGAGAGGTAATTAATTTTATCTTAATAATAATTGCTTGTTTGTTCATGTCCCTTCACTTTAAAGATCATATATACTTGTAATGAAAATCAGGTTAATAGAGAGACAGCCATGTTAAATGAAAGTGTAACCGAAACCGTAAGGTGGATTTCACTTGGACCACGCCCCACCATAGTGAAATACGATGCATACATCATCAATGGGTATACATTTCATACTAAAAGTCATGATGGTAGAGTTTACCAAAATAGTGGGGTTTGTGTTGAGGCATTAGATCTCCACATATCCAAAGAAGTTGAAACCACAAAGAAAATATTTTAGTATGGTGTTTTACAAGAGATATGGGTACTAGATTACCAATTAAGGAAAATTCCTCTTTTTAAGTGTGATTGGGTTAATCATAAAAATGGTGGGGTCAAACGCAATACTACTCTTGGTTACACATTGGTTGACCTGAATAATGTCGGCTACAAGATGGACCCATTCGTATTAGCCTCACAAGCACGCCAAGGGTTTTATGTGAAAGACCAACTATGTAAAAAAAATTCTATTATCTTTAAGACACCTCCAAAGAATTACAAGGACATGTATTGCGATGTGGATGTGGAATTTAGTACCGTCATTCACCCGCAAAATGATAACATATTGCCACCTGTACATCATAGTGACTTGGGTAATGAATCACGAAATGATTACTATCGAACTTACCTTGTCGTAGCTATTTATCAAAGAAAAAATCCAAGTGATCCATTTTTTTGTTACTTATTATTGATGCATAAGTTTCAATAATTGTATAGATTGATAATTTGTAACTTTGTATGTCTTCCATACTTCATAGTACATTGCCAATTATTATAGTACATTAACATCGCAAATTACCACATATATAATTACCTTCCATGTCATAACATCACTTTTTACATTACCATTTAGTAACAAGCGTTTGACCATATGTTTGACCATACCATTTTTGTGAAAGTGCACTGCATATAGTATATATAATATAAGGTCAAAATCACCTTATTTTCAAAAAACATGTTGAAAGTCAGATTCGGACTTGCGACATGGCCATTTTCAAAGAAAAGAGTTAGTCGAGCGCTAAATGTTAACTTGTTTTAAAATTCAAATAATAATTATTTAACTTTGGATTCTACTAAATAAAAATTATGGAATCTAAAACAAAGATACAATTGAAACATTGAGATGTATCTTTTTCAAGCATAATATCAATTCCACTAAATAAAATAAGACAATAATCCTTCTACCATATGCATTGTACGTACAAAAATCATGGAATCTAAATCAAATATACATTTCACACATTGATATGTTTTACAACAGTTCAAAAACATAAACATACATTACAAGTTCTAATTAAGCTTAAACATAATAACCTAAAAACAGATTATAATAGGAATTTGTTCAACAACAACAAAACATATCTTCACTCAGGCAGAAAAACCATACCATCACAAAAATGATGGTATGCCCGACACCAAAAACAATACAAACAAGCTAAATCTGGATTCTATCTATGCTTCTTTTTCCTTTTTTGACGTTTATCCTCATGACCTTGTACTAGACAATATATGTGCTCTTTTTTTAAAGAAGTTGTGTTGAATACTTGAAATTAAGTTAACATATGCCTACATTTTTTCAAAGTCCACCTAATACACCAATTGCCATGTTTAGCATACAAAGAGTTCAATAATTCAAATCCTTTATCCACGCTTTCATCTTCTCCTAACAAAAGTATCATCCTCTTCACAAAACTTGCTTCAATATGACCTTCTTTCTAAGAAAGATCAAAGTTAATCATCCCCATAGAAGGCGAATTCCAATCAAGAAACTCTTTCTGAAACAAAATTTTAATTAAATATAGCAACTACCCCCAATAAACATCTTACCAAAAAATATGTATATATATTCAAAAGAAACAAATGTACCATTCCCATCCAGAACACATAATCGCAATTTGAATGATGATTACATAAATGAAGATATCTACAAGATGCATCACAGATATTTTTGAAATCACAATCCTCATTCAAAAGCCCTTCTAGAAAAAACATGTCTCAAAACTTTGTGGGTATTAGAATACCTTAGGAATCCTTTGCAAATACGTATATAAAAGTACAAGAAAACAAATTTAAAACTCATTTTATAATATATCAATTTCAAGAACAAAAATAGAAAAAAAAACCTGCACTACGCACTAAAGTAATCCCGATATGAAAAAGCCCCCACATGATTTAAGATATCGATCAGAAGTTCAGTTGGCAGACGACAAAAAGGACACATTTCCATTTGTGGATGAGCTTTTGTACTATGGATTTGGTCGTTCTTGATAGTTTAATTAGCAGAATTCGGTGACCTATTTTTGCAGATCAAGAAGTGTCGATCACCGTCAAATTGAAACCGATACATATAATTACAAATCAAGTCTTTCTTTAATGTTATTCAAATATGGATACACATTAGTGATATGGTTTGGATATTCGATTGATGTTTTTACTCTTGGACCATTTGTAATATCGTGTGGTTATTCAATTGTTGTTTTTACACAAACACCATTTATGATTTGTTGTTTTTACTCATGGACCATTTGTTTAAAGTAGAATGCTATTACATAATGTTAAATAACATGTTTGTTTAAACTATAATGCGATTACATGATAGACTTGTGACACTTACAATTTAAAAAGTGGCCAATTAATATTGTATCTAAGTAAAACAAATTACTATGACAGAAATATATTAGGCTAGAAAGGTTATCACTAAAATTGATTTGATAATCATAACAAACATTAACTTTTTATGGAACTTATATGTAGAAAAGCTTAAATTATTAGGATAATATATCAATTAAATTTAAATAGCAATAGCAGATTTATTTTAATACACTTACATCATGTGTGATAAACCAGACTTTATGATTTACAAGCATAAATAATTACAAATTTATTGTCTCATGATTTACAAATATTAACACTAAATGTGACTAATACCACACTTAATGATTAAGGCCCCGTTTGATAGACATCTTTTCTGCTCCAAACAGATCTTTCTGGTTGAATGGACCAGAAAGACTGTTTGATATGCACAAAAAATAGGTCTTTCCCGATAAGATATGTCTTTCCCGGAAAGCTCCAAAACCATATCTTTCAGGCTGAATAGATTGGAACGACAATTGTGCCGCAAACGCCATCTCTTTCTTTCTTGTATTATTAATTTCTTTTAAAAAAATTAATTTCATTTTTATTGAATTTTATTGGATTATTATATATTAATAAATATTATTTTTAATATATAATATTTATGTATTAATTGATATTGTTTTATTCTATTATTAATTTCTTTTAAATAATTCTTTTTTTATTTCCTTTTTATGGATTAATTATTTTTTATTAGATTATTATATACTAATAAATATTATTTACAAATATATAATATTTATATATTAATAAATATTATTTTATTGGAGTATTAATTTCTTTTAGTTATTTTTTATAATTCATTTTTATTGGGTTAATTCTTTTTTTTTTTTACAATATCACCGTCATCCTAATATCTTTTAAAAGTTTTTATCCATCCCACCAGTACCAGACATAAACCGGGTCAAGAATTACACGTTGAGTTATAAGAAAATAAAAATGGCTAGAAAGAATAACAACAGTAACATCAACTTGAAAAACAATAAGCTAAAAACAACATAATAGACATTCTATTTGGATTTTTAAATGATTATTGTGTAATTTTTCTTTTGTATGACAATTTGTATGTTTTGTAATTATTCAGCAACTTCATCCATCACAGTATAGAACAACAGGGTAATATTGTCATCTTTGATCATTCAGCACACTCAATCAGATGTACAATCAAACAACATGGTTTCTTTTCCGGTCAAAAAACTTTCTCATACAGCACTTTCCCGGAAGAGATATTACCTATATGTTATAATGGCCAGTTTGTTAGCATAACATAGTACCTAGAAGTAATTCTAGTTAAATATAGGGATATGCACTGTACCTAATTGTTACTTTTCCCATATATCCAGTTTTCAAATTAACCATAATTATTGAGTTTTTATTATTCATCCTTAGCTTGATTAAATTCGGCTACCCCGAACCTGTAATCATTAATCTTGCGAAAGCCAGAAAGATATGTATAGATCTATATCGGATTTGACACCCCCACATGTAATTGTTAGGTACAATCCCGGCAGGATAACTTTCTTATTACTCACTATTTAACGTACGATGAAGCGTTGTGTGGGGAAATCACTAGTCAAATAGCATCAACTATATGGGCTCATGGTAATACATTACAACCACCTTAGAGATCCGACTACCAAGAGGGACGCCTTAGAGTGGTAGATAAAATACGTTAGGATTAATAAAACATCCTAAAAGATAATAAGATATGATCGGTATATATCCTGAAAAGATATTAAATTAGGATTGGTAAAATATCTTAAAAGATAATAAGAAATGATCGATAAATATCCACATGAAAATAGTAAGTTAGGATCGGTAAAGTATCCTAAAAAGATAGTAAGTTAGGATTGGTAAAGCATCCTAAAAAGATAATGAGATAGGATTAGCTGATGTCCAAAAATATAAAGATAATAAGATAAGAGATAATGTAATAAAGCATAGGAAACTAGGAATTTAAGAAAAATGATCATAATCATTATAGGAATTTCTAAAAAAGTTTTCAAAAAAAATTTAATTATGTTTATATCAAAACCTGTGAACTCACCAACATCAAGTTGACGTTTCCAAAAATCGCATGTGTTCCTAGGATGGAGTAAGAATCAAGGCAAGGAAGGACTATCAAGTTGACGTTTCCAAAAATAGCATGTGAATTAGTATTTCTTTAGGAACTATGACCATAGCTTAGGACATATACTCCGATTAGGTTTGGCCTCAAACCTATAAATTAAAGTATTACTATTAATTAGCCTACTGATCGACTACTTACGGGAGAGGTGACTAGTTTGAACTGTCACTTGGGTTGCTAGATTTCAGAATGCCTATATGCTAAAATGATCCTCCCCTCCGTCAATTCTCATCTGGCCAATCCCTATTTTCATAATCTAGAAGTACAAAAAAAAATCGTCAATCCCGAATAAATATACAAATCAAGAATGCAATATATAAGTCAATTATCTAAGCTAGTTGTGTATGTAAAGGTTGAGTCACTCCTAAACGTAGCCTGATCACCTATGTTTAGTCTTGGTTGAACTAATATATCAACTGAATTAGGGTTAGATAAATGATAAAATAGAAACCACGCATATAAACACAAAATAAAAGCATACATAAGTGTATCAGAAATATATCCCATAAAATAAGTAAAAGTATGTATCAAAATACAACCCAAAACATCAACCTATTCGCTACTCTCATACTCACTCTCCTCGTCCTTCGTACCCTCCTCGATATTATCATAATTATCCCCGGGATGTGTGCCTGAAGTGCCAGTACCATCATGACCGGTACCTCTCGGCTGAGCTGGTGGGGGAACAGCAGGACCCGCCTAATAAAAAGGTGGATGGTCCAGCCCCATATGTTGCATCACCCCAATAAGAGAAGCCATGATCCAACGACACTCCTCCTATGCAGCATCCAGATGCCGCATCACATCGCATAGAGTCGGCTCCGGCTGATCAGGCTCGGCATACCTAGGTCTCTGACAGCTCTCAAAGGAAGGCACAAAGATGTGCTCCAGCTCCACCTGTCTAATCGGTTCCATAATATCGTCGTCTGAAATCCTCCATTTCCGCACCACTCCTCGAACCAATACCCGCATCTTCCCTATAGTGGCAGTACTCATGTCTCTGATAGGAATATGAACCTTTATGCTAGTATCAACCTCACAAGATAGGGCCAACCGAGTAACCCAATGACCCCCACAAATCCTACTCAAAGGCATGGAACCTAGAGGCATGCCAGATAAATAGAAAGAAAGTCCAAAGGGAGGATGATGCAAACTTCAAGCTGAGTGAAGCACCCCATGTATAAGAGGTTTCTAGAAGGAATCTTGTCACACTCCTCTCGGTGACAAATAGTAGAGGCGACCAATTGGTGGATTAACCGATAAATAGGAGATCTAAATGCACTCTCCTTGGCTCAGTAATACACTTGTCAAGATAAGCACAAAATTGAGGATTGCAGTCTCATCCGCTGTATAAATCCCTAGACGTCTCCCCAACTAGATCATGTTGCAGGAGTGGGATACGCCTCCCAGGCCAAAGGTAAAGAGTGATCTATCAGCCCATCTTGTCGATGCCTTGTCGTAGAAAACAATCAAAAAGAACTCCCAGTAGAGCTCTTTGTAGACCACCTCCCAAACCCAACAACCCGCCGCCATCCATGGCACACAAAAAGCTCAAGACTTCTATCATGCCAAAAAACATAGGGGTACTGTAAGAGGGGATGTGATGGCCAGTTAGGAGGTAACTGACCTGTAGCTTGTCGATCTCGTCTCCATATACTTGAAGAAAAAAAATAGACAAAAGACGGTTAGGAATAAGCAAGATTAATTAATGATGCAAAAGGTGTTTAAATGGACCAAACGCGCAAACGTGCGCACTGCATGCAAGTGCACATGACACACATGCCTTTGTGCGGCGTGCTCCAAGAACACGAACAATAGCAGGTTTGTAAAAGCATTGTTTTGTACATTTTTCAACCCAATAACCATGTAGGGATGTTCGAGTAGCCTTCTAGAGCACAAACAAGTAGTTCATTTTGCCTAAAACATTGCCAATTTCTCTTTCGAAAAAAATAAAACATTGCCAATTTACAAATTTAGCTAAAAATTTAGGAAATATTTTTCAAAATCTAAAAACTCAAAATAAGGATCAATGGATGAAATAAACTCAAAATTGAGTATCTGGGAAGTAAAATCGATAGTATGGTTAGCTAAATTTCTCATCCATTTCGCAAAATTTAATCAAAATCCATCAATTGATAAAAACCTCCAAAAAGTCCTAAAACACGAAATTTAGCCTAAATAGAAGATAGGATTAAGTAATAAGGATACGTGGAAGTAGAGGAGTCAAAAGAGATGAAGAAATCGAAGCTCGGGAGTAGGCGTACGATGTGTGGATCGTTCTTGTGGGACCCAATTGAGACAGAAGATGGGGACCAATGGAACATTGGAAAAGTGTAGCATGAGACCAAAACTTGACTATAATGATGATATGCTACAACTGCACGCGACACACATCGTGTGCCCAACGCGCATGTTCAAAATTTTCAAAAAGTGGACACTTTTCATCCCAAAAATTTTGATACCCTAGATATTAAAAACCTTTAGGATTTTAACCTATTTAGAATACTAGGGGAAAGGAAGAGATATTTCCTTAGAATAATAAGCTAATGTCACACCCCCAAACCGGAACAGCGGAAACGTTCGGGGTGGAGGACATCATTTACAGTATCATAACAATGAATAATAGTAAAACAAGCAACAACATCATCCATTACATTAATAGTATAATTTAATACAAGTGTGTTATGAATAGTTTGAAAGACACCAAAAATAAGAATCAAAATAAGGGATGAGTCTTGAACGTGCTCCATCTTCTCAAAACCTGGTCATCGGTACCTGTCTACTGGTGACCTGAGAATACAATTTATTTTGAAAGCGTAGATCAGCATTAAAGCTGGTGAGTTCATAAGTATTTTAGTGTCATTGTTTGTATAAGTTTGATGAAAATGTTTGTAAATGTTTGATGTAAAAGTTTGTAAGTGTTTGATGTAAATGTTTGTAAACTTCCTAGAAAATCCTATATTTTCTACTAAAGTAGTCTTCTACCAAGACCCGACTGTTCTTTATGTTTGTTCTTTTGTAAAAGTGAGTGTTTTCCCAAAGGATGACTATCATTACCAAAATACAGTTTTCATTACCGTTTATGTGAGAAGATCACAATGTGAATGAAATGGGAAAATAAAGATGTACTGTAGTTTTATATAAGTAAGTACCAATGTACTAACTACCTTAAACTTGTTTGTTTAATTAAGGTAAAATCTGATAAGATTGTAACCATACTTGATTGACTAGTGGTACACGACGTTCGGAGACATCGAAATGGTATGACATTCGCCACCCGTAGACCTGCAGGTCCCACTGTAGCTAGCAGCAAGGTGTAGGATGGTCAATCTCGTACAGATCTATACACATACTCACGCTCTCCCTCCAGGAGACTCAGGGTACAAAACGTGACACAATAGTATATTGTCGTGCCATGAAGTAGTTGCTCACATTATTGTTATAGTATTCTTGTATTTGTATAGTATGTTCTCTCTGTTCTAGTTGTTCTCTCTGTTCTAGTGTATAGTATGTTCTTTCTGTTTCTCATTATAGTATGTATTGTTTCTCGTTATAGTATCTGTGAAATGACTCATGTATGAACTAACTCTTGTATGTTTCATTGTTCTAGAAATAGTAAATAGTATCTTCCTAAACTATACCTATTATTGTTTACTAGTACTGTTGTTTGTATGACTGATCATGTTTGTACACCTTTGCTACCCAAAGGTATTGAACCGATTGAAGAACTTTTATATCTATATACATATACATAATATATAACTAAGATTCAAACGACATTCGGACAAACAACCGATACCCTAAGTCCACAACCAAATAAGGAACAGGAAATAAGGCGAGTTATCAGTCCTAAGCCCTTTCAATCCTACTTATATAACTATATCTATATAGATATGATTTTTACAATATATAAGTTTAAAAGAGTTTTGATAAAATGATTTAACATATAAAAGAGTTTATAAAACGATTTGAAACAGTTTGTTTGATAAAACAGTTTTGAAGTATAAATCCACTTGTTTGATAGTTATTAATCACATATGATTGATACAATTACTATAAATGTTTCTACTTGTATTCCCCCCCCCCCCATAAAAGCATTTAAAATCATTTAAAAGCTAAGTTAAGGGGTATGAACTCACCTGTAGTGAGTGATTCGAATGAAAGATCGATATAGGATGTTAAGAGTCAAGTGGAGTCTCGAACACAAACGGATCTTATTAAGCATATAATGACGCATATATGGATATAAGGCGAGTTATCAGTCCTAAGCCCTTTCAATCCTAATTATATAACTATATCTATATAGACATGATTTTTACAATATATAAGTTTAAAAGAGTTTTGATAAAATGATTTAACATATAAAAGAGTTTATAAAACAATTTGAAACAGTTTGTTTGATAAAACAGTTTTGAAGTATAAGAAATCCACTTGTTTGATAGTTATTAATCACATATGATTGATACAATAACTATAAATGTTTCTAGTTGTATTCCCCCCCCCCCTCATAAATGCATTTAAAATCATTTAAAAGATAAGTTAAGGGGTATGAACTCACCTGTAGTGAGTGATTTGAATGAAATATCGATATAGGATGTTAAGTGTCAAGTGGAGTCTCGAACACAAACGGATCCTATTAAGCATATAATGACACACATATGGATATAATTATTGTATATAACAACTAATCATGAATTGGAACCACCTTAGGGACTAGGAAACACTTGGAATGAAGTGTTACAATCACATATGTTTGTTCTAAAGGGGTTAACGGCTACACACAAGGGTGTGTTTACGGCCTTGGGTGTTCACGGCCATGGTGTTTATGGCCAAGGTGTGTTCACGGCCAAAGATGTTCATGGCCAACACATGAAGTAGCTAGGGTTTACGGCCTATGATGATCATAAGAAGGGTTTACGGCGAAGGGAGATGTCATGGCCGTAAACTCTTGATGCTTAAGCTAAAATGGTCGATTCTTGGATGTGTTTCAAGACATTCTAATGCATAACTAGTATAACAAAGGATACTTACGTTTTTGAAGCTTAAAGGGGTGTTCACGGCCCAAAGAACTAGTGTGTGTTGTTGATGTTCTTGGTGTTCTTGAAGATCTAACCCAAAACATGAATTCACAGATGAAATCAAGGGACTTTACTAGATTATGAAAGGTATCAACTAATAAAGGGAAGAATCACTTACAAATTTGTCGGGAAATAGAAGTGATCTTGATGATACTTGAGAGAGAAATGAGTGTTCTTGAGTTGGAAGTGTGAAAAGTGATGGAAAAATGAAGGGATATCACCCTTAAAGGTGGAGTTCACGGCTAGCCAAGTGATTACAACC
Organism: Lactuca virosa; assembly: GCF_052849685.1. Classification (NCBI taxonomy): domain Eukaryota; kingdom Viridiplantae; phylum Streptophyta; class Magnoliopsida; order Asterales; family Asteraceae; genus Lactuca; species Lactuca virosa. The sequence goes on from NC_136428.1 coordinate 289,680,892, forward strand.
GTAATCTCTAGTTTACGGCCGTAAACTCCAAGTGTTGGAGTTTTTCGGCTTGTTTAATACACATTGAACTCTATAAGATATATCCTAACACTTAAACCTTGAATGTACTAGGCCTAGAACACTCGAACAAACTCTAAAAAGTGCTAAAAGATAGCAGAAACAAGTCTGACTTGTGATTGAATTAAATGGCTTTACAAGATAGAAATTTCGGGTTGTCACGTCATCCCCCTGTTAGAGAGAATTTCGTCCCAAAATTAGAGTTTAAGCAATTACAAATAACTAAGTAAAAAGATGAGGATATTTCAGTTTCATTTGATCCTCACGCTCCCAAGTGAATTCAGGTCCTCGCTTGGCATTCCAGCGAACCTTCACTATCGGGATACAGCTTTGCTTCGTTTGCTTGACCTCTCGATCCATGATCTCTACTGGTTCTTCCATGAAGTTGAGGCTCTCTTTGATCTCGATCTCATCGAGTGCGATTACAAGAGTCTCGTCGGATAGACACTTTTTCAAGTTCGAGACGTGGAAAGTAGGGTGTATGTTACTAAGTTCTCGAGGTAGTTTGAGTTTGTAAGCTACAGGGCCGATTCTAGCGATAATCTTGAATGGCCCTACGTCTCTTGGATTCAGCTTTCCACGCTTTCTGAAGCATATCAAGCCCTTCCAGGGTGAGACCTTCAATAGAACACGGTCTCCAACCTGGAATTCCAATGGTTTCCTCCTCTTGTCTGCGTAGCTTTTCTGTCGGTCTCTAGAGGCTTTCAGTCGTTCATGAATCTGAACGATCTTCTTTGTCGTTTCCCGTATGATCTCTAGACCTGTGAGAGTGTTGTCAGGAACTCATCCTTTAGCTAACTGTGTGTCACCCACCTCAGCCCAGCATGGAGGGGATCTGCACTTTTGGCCGTAGAGGGCTTCAAATGGAGCAGCCTTTATGCTCGCGTGTTAAATGTTATTGTAGGAGAACTCAACAAGGGGTAAATGAGTATCCTAGGCCTTTCCAAAGTCTATCACACAGGCTCGCAACATATCTTCCAAGGTTTGAATAGTCCTCTCACTTTGTCCGTCAGTTTGCGGATGATAGGCTATACTCATGTCCAGCCTAGTTCCTAGGGAACTTTGTAGCGACTGCCAGAACCTATAAGTGAATCTACTATCTCTATCAGAGATAATGGATATGGGAAAACCATGCAGTCGTACGATCTCCCTAATGTAGGTTCTTGTTAGTTTCTCCATCTTGTCAGTCTCTTTGATAGGCAGGAAGTGTGCGGACTTGGTTAACCTGTCTACGATCACCCATATGGTATCGAGACCACTCGTTGTCTTGGGAAACTTTGTTATGAAGTCCATTGTGATCCGCTCCCACTTCCATTCAGGTATCTTCAGTTGTTGAAGAAAACCTGAGTGTTTCTGGTATTCGACTTTAACCTTGGCGCAAGTAAGACACTTGCTCATGAAGGTAGCAATCTCTATTTTCATGTTAGGCCACCAGTATAGCTTTTTCATATACAGATACATCTTATCTGAACCTGGGTGGACAGAATATCGAGTGTTGTGCGCTTCATTCATGACTAAGTCTCTGAAACCACCGAGTTTCGGTGTCCAGATCCAATCCATGAGATATAAGGCTCCACCACCCTTGACTTCCAAGTTTTTATCCATCCCTCTAAGGGATTCACCCGCCACATTTTCAGGTTTCAAGGCTTCTAGCTAATCCTCCTTAATTTGTGTGGACAGATGTGAATGGATAGTCATAGTCAATGATTTGACTCTACGACCAGAGTATTCTTTCCGACTTAGGGCGTCAGCTACTACATTGGCCTTGTCGGTATGATAACGAATTTCGCATTCGTAGTCACTGAGTTGCTCGACCCACCGTCGTTGTCTCATATTAAGCTCCTTCTGTTCGAATATATGTTGAAGGCTTTTGTGGTCTGTAAAGATAGTTCTTTTCTTACCATACAGGTAGTGTCTCCAGATCTTCAGAGCAAATACCACGTCTCCTAACTCAAGATCATGTGTTGTGCAGTTGACCTCCTGTGTCTTTAGCTTTCTTGAGCCATATGCGATGACATTTCCTCGTTGCATAAGAACACAGTCATGCCCTTGGTTGGATGCATCGCAATAAACCACGAAGTCTTCTATCCCTTCTAGGAGGGATAGTATCGGTGCGGTGCATAAGGCTCGCTTCAGCGTTTGGAACGCCTTCTCTTGTTTCTCTTCCCAGTCAAAGGCCACGCCTTTCTGGGTCAACGTAGTAAGCGGTTTCGCGATCCTTGAGAAGTTCTGAATGAACCTGCGATAGTAGCCAGCGAGGCTTAGAAATTGACGAATTTTTGTGGGCGTTTTCAGAGCTGACCAGTTTTCAATGCCCTTTATTTTGGAAGGATCCACGTGAATTCCCTCTTCGCTGACCACGTAACCCAAAAATTTGACTCTTCGAATCCAAAACTCGTACTTAGAGAACTTCGCATAAAGCTTCTCTGATCATAGTGTTTCTAAGACCTGTCATAGGTGTTGACTATGCTCTTCCTTACTACGAGAGTAGATAAGTATGCCATCGATGAATACAATGACGAACTGGTCCAAGTAAGGACGACACACCCTATTCATTAAGTCTATGAATACTACGGGCACATTGGTCAATCTGAATGGCATTACTACAAACTCGTAGTGTCCATAACGAGTTCAGAAGGCTGTCTTCGGAACATCCTCCTCTAACACTCGTAACTGGTGATACCCGGATTTCAGATGAACCTTGGAAAAGTAATTCTCCCCTTGTAGTTGGTCGAACAATTCGTCTATGCGAGGCAGAGGGTAACGATTCTTGATGGTCTGTTTGTTATGTTCTCTGTAGTCGATGCACATACGAAACGATCCATCTTCTTCTTCACGAATAAGACTGGTGCTCCCCAAGGTGAGAAGCTTGGTCTAATAAAGCCTTTGCTGAGCAGTTCGTTAAGTTGACCGGATAGCTCTTGCATCTCGGATGGTGCTAGATGATAGGGCGGTTTGGCTACTTGGGTAGCCCCTGGAACTAAGTCGATTCTGAACTCGACCTGACGCTGTGGAGGTAAGCCTGGTAGTTCTTCTGGAAAGATGTCGAGAAAGTCGCGTACTTCTGGGATGTTCTTTATGTCTTTCATCTCTTGACTCATATCGACAACATGAGTAAGGAATGTGTGACACTACTTTCGTAAGTACCTCTGGGCTTGTATGCTCGAGATGATACGAAGGTTTGTGCCTGGTTTGTCGTCGTAGATAACTAAGGTTTCGCTAGACGGTAGATTAAGACGAACCGCCTTTTCATAACACATGATGTCGGCACGATGCAGGCTCAACCAATCCATGTCAATTATGACGTCGAAACTTTTAATTGAGACCGGAATGAGGTCGATTGGAAATGAATGGATATCTAGACTTAGGGTACACCCTATGTATATAGAGCTAGTGCTCTCAGTCTTTCCGCTGTTCTTTAAGTACACGTGATTGTTGTTTAAGTAGGTGAGCAAATTTCTGGTTCACGAAACTCCTCTCCGCTCCACTATCAAACAGTATGCATGCATATGAGTTATCGAGGAGAAACGTACCAGTGACCACTGTGGGGTCGGCTACAGCTTCCTCATGGTGTATAGCCAAAACTCTTCCCACTCCGCCCGCGTTCCTTGTCTTCGGGCAGTTTCTTTTGTAGTGGCCCACCTCGCCACATCCATAGCAAGCCTGGCCCACACCAACGTCGGGGACTTGGGTGATGGGTTTTGCCGGAGCTTTGCAGAAACGGGCAGTGTGTCCTTTCCTGTTGCAGTTAACGCACTGCATTTCTGGCAGGGTCCGTTATAGTGGAAGTTGCATTTTTTGCACTTAGGAAAGCTTCCAGCATACTGCTTCACTGGCGCAGTAGCAGGAGGTGTTGTCGCAGAATGAACAGCTATAACTTGCTGCTTTTTAGCAGCGTTCTGCGCCACGTTTTTCTTCTTGTTATCCTAGGACTTCCGCTTGTTGTCAGCGGCTTTGGAGGGTTCTGGGATGGCTAGGGTTGTTATCGTTATCGGGGTGCGGACTCCATGATCAATGAGCCGCTGTGCCAATCGTTTGGCACTGTCGAAGGTAGTGGGGTTTGAAGCTACGACATTTCCCTGAAATGGAGGCACCAACCCCCAGATATACCTCCCGACCTTCTTCCCCTCAGTGGGGACCATTCCCGTACATAGTGCCACCAGATCGATGAATCTGGTAGTGTAGGAGACTATGTCGGAGCCCCTCATGGTTAGGCTCCAGAGTTCCTGTTCAAGTTTTTGAACTTTGCCCCTCGGGCAGTATTCCTCGATCATGAGCTCCTTCAGAGCTTCCCAGCCCATAACATTATCCATTGTTAGAGTTAGTGACTTGACATGGCTATTCCACCAGGTCAGGGCTCTGTCCGCGAAGGTGCAGGCAGCAAATTTTACTTTGCTCCCTTCCGTACAGGAGCAGATCTCAAAGATCGACTGTTTTCTCGAACCATTACGAGAGGGCAATGATTCTGACAGTCCCATTGAAGGTCCTGGGCTTGCAGTTTGTGACGTCCTTATATGAGCACTCTCTAGAGCGCACAAGAGCATCACCTCGGATAGAATGCACGTTTGTTCCACTCCTGCTAGTACCGGTAGTGTTGAATTGTGCCAAGGCTGCCGTAACAGCCGCATTTACAGCAGCTTGAATTGCTGCAGGATTGTATTTTGGAGGAGGTGGTGGAGTTTGATGTGGAGTTATTGGAGTTGCGCGCCTGTTCGATCTACGAGGAGGCATCTTGTAGCTATAAGATCACAAAGATGAAGATGTTGGTAAGTATTCAATAGAATGATGACAGTGAATCATGGACTAACTCTCCATAGCCCAACCAAACTGATGAGAGTATGATCGAAATAGAGATCTAGCGATAGAAAGATGAAAGCATTTGGATAAAGATTTCCCACGAGATTAGATATATGTCAATAATATTGGCATTAAAGATGTAACGAGTTCGGGAAAAATGACCTAAAAGTAGGTCTTACATCAAACCAGAATAAGAAAAGTTGACAGAAAAAATACCTATCGGACTGAAAGTTCAAGGTCTTTAAGATCAACAGGAAATTACAGGGAAAAGTGCTACTTAGAGCATAGATAAGAAGGCTAATCCTTAGATCAAAAGAAAAGATGAGTAGAGCATCTCCTACTGGCGATGGGAACCCCTCGGACGAACCCTCAATTCAGCCAGTTGACGCTCAACATCAAGGAGGTGTCTCTCATACACTCGTTGGTGTACTCGGAGCTCTATGACTTGAGCTCGAGATGCAGCTAGTTCTTACAGCAGTGCCTCATTGTCTCTCGTAGCTCTCTCAAGAGCATTTTTAAGACGGAGAATGCGGACTGTATTAACTCCCGCATTGGAATCAACCTCCATAACTCGGTTGATGGCTGTCCTACTCTGCTTTTCATTTCGAGCAACCCTGCAGACTAGAATAGGCAGGACTCTGTCTGCTGAGCCTCCCTCGCTCAGGTTGTAGAAGCTTCTGTCTCCATTGCATGGTACGGGTTGACCCTGCTCCTGACTCCATCCCTCCAAGTATTCCGCCCACAGAGGCGTCGGGCCTTGAAAAGTCGGACGAGGGTTAGGATTTGGGATTGGAGCTACCAGGGGTTGGTCATTGACTTCTAGCTCTGGGTCAGAATCCTCTGGAAATCTTCTGCGAAGTCATCGTCTAACGGAATTGCCTGATTCTTTTCTGGATCTGCATCGAGCCATCCACCATGTCCTTGGTTGGGAAAGTATGGATCTCCATGAGGATGAAATCCCGCCATGATATCTACGCGAGAATATGGATAAAAGAAATAGTTAATAGACGTACTATTTAAGATAATTATAAGATGATTCCTAATAGATACTCCAATATTTGCGTAATGCATACCAATTATATGTAACCAAAATAGAATAGACCTTCGAATAAGTGACCCTAACTCTAAGTCCAAAATCAAACAAGGAACAGGAAGTAAAGCAAAGATCGCATATTCTAAGTCTATGACACCTTAGTCACATATAACCTTAGCGTATCCACTTAGCAACTATTGACATACTAGTAAAAACCTTTTAGTTTGCACATAAGTAATTTATAGTAACACAAAATACTCCTATAGTATTTTAATTTTATGTTTTGTTCTAAAGTTTTCATTGTAGTAGTGTTGGTAAGTTTTTAGACTTGATGTAACACCACAACCATTCCTAGGCACATGCTAATCACTTCTCGGAAAGATATAGTTGATCAGGCTATATCACTCCCAGAACTGATTATATGTCCCCAAGCCTACTTGTACTGTCCCACAATCGTAATACTTTTGTTCTTGTTCTAGTATGACACTGATCCTAGTATGAATTCTTGTATGAATACTTTATTAAAACCTTTTTATTATTTTAAAAGTATTAACTCTTGGTCAGAGTGTTTTAATCCTGTTGTGTTTATAGTTGTATATCTTTTATGGGTTGATATACTCAATTCACTATACACAATGCTCTGATACCAATCTGTCACACCTCCAAACCGGAATGGCGGAAACGTTCGGGGGCAGAGGACGTCATGTGCAGTATCATAACAATGAATAATAGTAAAACAAGAAACAACATCATCCATTGCATTAATAGTATAATTTAATACAAGTGTGTTCTGAACAGTTTGAAAGACACCAAAAATAAGAATCAAAATAACAGATGAGTCTTGAAAGTGCTCCATCTTCTCCAAACCTGGTCATTTGTACCTATCTACTGGTGACCTGAGAATACAAGTTATTTTGAAAGCGTAGATCAACATTAAAGCTGGTGAGTTCATAAGTATTTTAGTGTCATTGTTTGTATAAGTTTGATGAAAATGTTTGTAAATGTTTGATGTAAAAGTTTGTAAGTGTTTGATGTAAATGTTTGTAAACTTCCTAGAAAATCCTATATTTTCTACTAAAGTAGTCTTCTACCAAGACCCGACTGTTCTTTATCTTTGTTCTTTTGTAAAAGTGAGTGTTTTCCCAAAGGATGACTATCATTACCAAAATACAGTTTTCATTACCGTTTATGTGAGAAGATCACAATGTGAATGAAATGGTAAAATAAAGATGTATTGTAGTTTTATATAAGTAAGTACCAATGTACTAACTACCTTAAACCTGTTTCTTTAATTAAGGTAAAATCTGATAAGATTGTAACCATACTTGATTGACTAGTGGTACACGACGTTCGGAGACGTCGAAATGGTATGACATTCGCCACCCGTAGACCTGCAGGTCCCACTGTAGCTAGCAGCAAGGTGTAGGATGGTCAATCTCGTATAGATCTATACACATACTCACGCTCTCCCTCCAGTAGACTCTGGGTAAAAAACATGACACAACAGTATATTGTCGTGCCATGAAGTGGTGGCTCACATTATTGTTATAGTATTATTGTATTTGTATAGTATGTTCTCTCTGTTCTAGTGTATAGTCTGTTCTCTCTGTTCTAGTTTATAGTATGTTCTTTCTGTTTCTCATTATAGTATGTATTGTTTCTCGTTATAGTATGTTTGAACTGACTCATGTATGAACTGACTCTTGTATGTTTCATTGTTCTAGATATAGTAAATAGTATCTTCCTAAACTATACCTATTATAGTTTACTAGTATTGTTGTTTGTATGACTGATCATGTTTGTACACCTTTGCTACCCAAAGGTATTGAACCGATTGAAGAACTTTTATATCTATATACATAAACATAATATATAACTAAGATTCAAACGACATTCGGACAAACAACCGATACCCTAAGTCCACAACCAAATAAGGAACAGGAAATAAGGCGAGTTATCAGTCCTAAGCCCTTTCAATCCTACTTATATAACTATATCTATATAGATATGATTTTTACAATATATAAGTTTAAAAGAGTTTTGATAAAATGATTTAACATATAAAAGAGTTTATAAAACGATTTGAAACAGTTTGTTTGATAAAACAGTTTTGAAGTATAAGAAATCCACTTGTTTGATAGTTATTAATCACATATGATTGATACAATTACTATAAATGTTTCTACTTATAAGGGGTATGAACTCACCTGTGGTGAGTGATTCGAATGAAAGATCGATATAGGATGTTAAGAGTCAAGTGGAGTCTCGAACTCAAACGGATCTTATTAGGCATCTAATGACGCATATATGGATATAATTAGTGTATATAAAAACTAATCATGAATTGGAACCACCTTAGGGACTAGGAAACACTTGGAATGAAGTGTTACAATCACATATGATTGTTCTAAAGGGGTTTACGACCACACACAAGGGTGTATTTACGGCCTTGGGTGTCCACGACCATGGTGTTTACGGCCAAAGATGTTCACGACCAACACATAAAGTAGCTAGGGTTTACGACCTATGATGATCATAAGAAGGGTTTACGGCCAAGGGAGATGCCATGACCGTAAACTCTTGATGCTTAAGCTAAAAGGGTCGATTCTGGGATGTGTTTCAAGACCTTCTAATGGATAACTAGTATAAGAAAGGATACTTACATTTTTGAAGCTTAAAGGGGTGTTCACGGCCCAAAGAACTAGTGTGTGTTGTTGGTGTTATTGAAGATTTAACCCAAAAGATGAATTCACGGATGAAATCAAGGGACTTTACTAGATTATGAAAGGTATCAACTAATAAAGGGAAGAATCACATACAAATTTGTCGAGAAATAGAAGTGATCTTGATGATACTTGAGAGAGAAATGAGTGTTCTTGAGTTGGAAGTGTGAAAAGAGATGGAAAAATGAAGGGATATCACCCTTAAAGGTGGAGTTCACGGCTAGCCACGAGATTATGGCTGTAATCTCTAGTTTACGGCCGTAAACTCCAAGTGTTGGAGTTTTCCGGCTTGATTTATGCACATTGAACTCTAGCAGATACATCCTAACACTTAAACCTTGAATGTACTAGGCTTAGAACACTCAAACAGACTCTGAAAAGTGCTAAAAGATAGTAGAAACAAGTCTGACTTGTGATTGAATTGAATGGCTTTACAAGATAGAAATTTCGGGTTGTCACAACTAAGTTGCTAAGGAAGAAATAGTAGCGTACCGTAATAAGGAAGGGGGCTGAAGATAAGAGGGTGCATGAGGCCATAAAGATGCTTAAATATAGTCCAAACCCTAAAAATTAGGGTTTGCACCCTGGTTACGTACGCCCTGTTGGATAAGGTGTATAAGTCCATAACTATTTCTGGTATGTACTTGACCCGACCCGGCATGGTCCATTTGGGTTGCATGGCACCATGCAATTGGATAAACTAAAATGAGAGAAATAACACTTATGGTTTATTAATATATTATAAGTTCTAATATATTAATAATATTATTTAATTAGTTTGATCAAGAATTAATTTAGAATTAATTAAGTGATCAAAAGATAACTAATTAAATATATGGGAAGATTATGTAATCTTCCATATCTTATATAGTGGGCTAAGAGGCTTTATGGATTATCAAGTTGGGTTCCACCCATAGGATGCTCCATGGAGGCTCCATGGGAGTTACAAACCCATGGGTCATGGAAATGAAGAGTCATGCCACATTAGGGTTTACATGGTGTAACCCTAGATGTGACACACTATATAAGCAACATGTTCTCCACCAAAATCGGCAACACTAAGAAACAAGAGGGCTAGAGCCGATTTTGCAAGTGTAAGATTCTCTCAAAGTTTACTCCTTTGCATTTGGTGTTGTGTGAAGCATTTAAGGCATCACACTTGGGGTGCTAGGCTCACAAGGTTTCAAGGATCATAAGCAACAACAAGGTAAGTTATTCTATCTTTCATGCAAATTAAAATTTTTTCCCCATGTATGCTAGATAGGAATATAACCTTGGAATTCAACTTTGCATGATAATTAGACAAACATATATTCAAGGTTATTAGGGTTGCATGTACACTTAGGAAGTGTTAGAATGCTCAAAACCCATCAGTGGTATCAGAGACTAGATTTGTTTGTTGTTTTTTTTTTTGTGCAAACAGCTTGAAAAAAAATCGTTTTTCTGTTTTCTGCTCGTATGAAAGTTTGCACATTTGTTGCTGGAAATGGACTAGAAACATTACCCTAAACTGTTTTGATGTTTTAAAGCTTGTTTTAGATGGTGTAATGTTTATGCTAATCCATTTACAATGGCAATTATTAAAATTACAATTTTTTTTTAGTGTAATTTTTGATTTTTGAAAGTGTTCATATTCATGTTCTTGAACTTATGAAGATTAGATGATCATAGGAATTGTTTGTAACCTTCATGGTAGTTTAATTCATGATCATAATGTGTTTTAATGGAGTCCATAACTTGTCCTCAAGTTATGGAAAACCAAAAGTCTCACTTTTATTAAAGCTATTAAAAGAACACAAAAGTTATAAAAACGAAGAGTCTTCATTTTTATTACTCAATTAATTCATAAGTTATAAGAAATGAAAAGTTTTGGAAGTTTACAAAACTTGCCCTCAAGTTTTGGAACATGTAAAGTCTTGATTAAAACTTTAGTTCCAACCCTTAGAATTTTAAAAGTTAAAATTCAACCCTTATACTTTATAATATTATAAGTTACTAATATATATATATATATATACGTATAACGTCAAGTCGTCTTACCGCTAGTACGCCTCATTCACGAAGCCGGTCTATAAGGGGGGTATAAGGTTGTTGCCTATAAAATCGTAACTTAATGGGTGTCCACTCTCACCCACCGCTTCCTTGATCGGTGGAGGGTCGTTAGCCGAACGGGTAAGACAAGGACTTATAAATTCTCATTAAAAGTATGATGAATATTATAAAGTAACTAAATGCTTTTATTAAATTCCCAATATTAGTTACTTTAGGAAAATGTGAATAAGGTGCTAATCCATGAAATTACACTTTACACTTTGTTTAAGTCGTTGGTGGAGCGTGTGTGGTTAACCGGCACACTAACTTGGACTTAACAAGGTAGGTAAAGGGTGACTTAAGGTTTACCATAGCATCGGTGGAGCGTGTGTGGTTTACCGGCACATCGATTGAGTGATAAACCTTGAGGGTACCAAGTGATTTGCATGGTTACTTCACACCTTGTTTTGTGATCCTCGGTATCCCAGTCACAAAACTTGGAGGGCACACTCGAGATTGAAACATGCCTTTGAAAAGTTCATTGAATCTCAAAAGAATCTAGGAATTTCTAAGAACCAATTAAAAGCCTAATATTTATATTTTGTTTTTCATGGTGGAAATTGGTGAATCGTCATTCACCTACCTTTCAAATATGTTATAGCTTGGATTACGGCATAACTCTTCTAAGTTATAATATATTGTGATTGGATTCTAGCCTTAATATTACATTTGGGTGTTTTATTAAGGACTCTCTTAATATCTAAACTAATCTTGTTCTCTTCTTTCAGATGTCTTCAAACAATGCTGCTTCTGGCTCTAATCCTAATGGCTCCTTTACCCTTATGAACTTGTATGGGAAAGTCACTTTTGATGGATCCAACTTCAATGAAAGGATCAGAAACATCAGGATGATTACCCGCTACGAGGACAAAGAATATGTCCTTGAGAAGGAGCTTAAGGAGATTGATGAGACCACTGCAACTCCCCAGGAGATCGCTGACTTCCGAGCACATGAAAGGGATGCTACAAAAGTGGCATGCATCATGTTGGCCACCATGACAGCGGAACTCCAAAAGTCCTATGAGGACTTCTACCCTTTTGAAATGCACCAAGATCTGATGGAAAGATACCATCAAAGTGCATGACAAGAGAGGTATGAAATCATATGCTCTATCATAACAACCATGATGAAGGACGGGGAATCCGTCACGAGCCACATGCAGAAAATGCAAAGGTATGTGGATCGGTTGCTGAAGATTAATGTGAACTTCCCTGAGGAGCTTGCAATAGATATCATTTTACACTCCTTACCATCGTGCTATGATCAATTCCGCATGACATATCACATGAATAAGGAAGAGGTCACACTCAGCAAATTTCAGGGACTCCTCAAGACCGCAGAAACAGGTCTTAAGGGTAAGTCGGTTGTTAACACTCCTACTCCAAACTCCGCCCCGGTTTTGGAAATCGGGAAAGGTAGAGGGAAGAAGAGGAAGAGCTCTTCGAAGGGTACCAAGGCTAGGACCCTTGATGGCTCTTCTTCAAGTGGAACCAAGAAAGGTTTCGTCACTCCTTCTTCTGACCCTAAAGAGGCTGAATGCTTTTATTGCCATGAAAAGTCACATTGGAAGCGGAACTGCCCAAAGTACCAGCAAGATGTGAAGGATGGGAAAGTTAAACCCAACCATGCAGGTATTTACACTATCTTATCTAATAAATCACCCCATTCTAATGCTTGGGTCCTTGATACCGGTTGTGGTATTCATATCTGTTCTGATTTGCTGGGACTAAGAAGAAGTGAGAATGTGGAGCATGGAAGAATAAACTTAATCATGGGAAATAGGAAAGCTTTACCTGTCACCAAGATTGGAGTTTATACTTTATCGCTAAGTAGTGGGTTTAGTTTAGGTTTGAATAAATGATGTTATTCGCCAGAAATGGCAAGAAATATTATTTCCTTTCATGCATTGTATAAACATGGTTTCACCTTTTCATTTGATAATGAAGTTGGTTCAATTAATGCTTTCCTTAATAATGTTCTTTATTTTAAAGCATTACCTTGTGATGGTGTGTATGAAACTGTATATGTGGTTGATAACTTAGGAAATAATGTATTGTGTATTGATTCTGTTAATGATAATAACTTGGATAAAGCATCATTATGGCATTGTCGTCTTGGACATATAAGCAAGAAACGCATAGGCCAACTCCAAAAGGATGGAGTATTGGAGTCATTTGACCTAAAGTCAGATGATAGTTGTGAATCATGCTTACTTGGAAAAATGACAAAGTCACCCTTCACAGGTTCTTGTGAGAGGGGTGAAGGTTTGTTGGATCTTATACACACGGATGTGTGTGGGCCCTTCAAACATGCCACAAGGGATGCTAATCATTATTATTTGACTTTTACTGATGATTACAATAGATATGGATATGTCTACTTAATCAAGCATAAGTCAGAGACTTTTGACAGGTTTAAAGAGTAAAAACAGGAAGTCGAGAATCAATTGGGCAGGAACATTAAGATGCTTCGATCCGATCGAGGTGGTGAGTATCTTAGTTCAGAGTTCCTCGACTATCTTAGGGAATGTGGGATTGTCTCACAATTGACACCTCCTAGGACACCGCAGTTGAATGGTGTAGCTGAGAGGCGTAATCAAACCTTGTTGGATACGGTTCGTTCCATGATGAGTCGAGCTTCGCTACCAATCTCATTTTGGGGGTATGCCTTAGAGACTGCCGCACATATCCTTAATCTAGTTCCCACAAAGAAAGTTGCCAAAACTCCTCATGAGATGTGGACTGGTAAAGTACCCAAACTAGACCACATTAAGATTTGGGGTTGCAAGGCTTTCTTGAGATGCGAGACTCATGATAAGCTCGAACCTCGAAGTGAGAGGTGTATTTTCATCGGCTACCCACAGAAATCCTTTGGTTACCTCTTCTACAGACCTAGTGAGAATGTGGCCTTTGTAGCTAGGAGGGCTTTCTTTCGAGAGAGAGAGTTCCTAAGCCAAGGAGACAGTGGGAGGCAAGTTGACCTTGAAGAAATTCAAGAGTCAAGTGGTGAAGGAACTTCAAACCCTAGCACTCAACTTGAGGAGGAAACTCTTGTTGAGCCAATTGACAAGTCTGTACCTCTGAGGCGTTCCACAAGGGTTAGGAATGCACCTGAGCATTACTATGGATTCCATATTACTGCGGAAGGTGATACACTTATCAGTGATGAGACACTAATAGGTCTGGATGAACCTAACAGTTACGCGGAAGCCATGGCAGGCCCTGAGTCAGCCAAGTGGAAAGAGGCAATGGACAGCGAGATACAGTCCATGTATGACAATCAAGTTTGGAACTTGGTTGAGAATGTACCAGGTCGTAAGACTATAGGGTGCAAATGGATCTTCAAGAAGAAGACCGACATGGATGGTAATGTACACACTTATAAGGCACGACTGGTTGCAAAGGGTTTCTCATAAACTCCGGGATTTGATTATGATGAGACCTTTTCTCCAGTGGCCAAGATTAAGTCTATTAGGGTTCTGTTAGCCATAGCTGCATTTCATGACTATGAAATATGGCAAATGGATGTCAAAACCGCTTTCCTTAATGGAAAGTTGGGTGAGGATGTTTACATGAGTCAGCCAGAGGGTTTTGTCAATACAGAGTACCCTAATAAAGTGTGTAAGCTTGAGAAATCCATTTATGGGTTAAAGCAAGCACCTCGCAGATGGAATCTTTGCTTTGATGAGAAAGTCAAAGAATTTGGCTTTTCTAGGAGTGAAGATGAATCTTGTGTATATGTCAAGGCTAGTGGGAGTATAGTTAGCTTTTTGGTATTGTATGTGGATGACATACTACTCATAGGAAATGAAATCCCAACTCTGCAGGAAGTTAAGTCCTGGCTTGGGAAGTGTTTCTCTATGAAGGACCTAGGAGAAGCTGCCTATATTCTAGGGATAAGGATCTTGAGAGACCGGAGTAAAAGACTAATTGGACTTAGTCAGAGTACCTACTTGGATAAGGTGCTGAAGAGATTCGGCATGCAGGACTCCAAGAAAGGAGAGTTACCCATCCAGAGTAACGCCAGATTGAGTAAGACACAAAGCCCTAGTACTGAGGCTGAGATAGCAGAAATGAGTCGAATACCTTATGATTCGGCTGTAGGATAGATCATGTATGCTATGACGTGTACTCGACCTGATGTAGCCTTTGCTTTGAGCATGGTTAGCAGGTATCAGGGGAACCCTGGCAAGGCACACTGGACTGCGGTAAAGAATATCCTCAAGTACCTACGGAGGACTAAGGACTGGGTCCTTACCCTCGGTGGGAGTGATGACTTGAGAGTTGTAAGGTATAGTGATGCTAGCTTTCAGACTGATAGGGATAATTTCCGCTCTCAGTCAGGCTGGGTCTTTACGTTAAACGGAGGAGCAATTTCTTGGAAGAGTTCCAAGCAAGAGACAGTGGCTGATTCAACTTGCGAATCAGAGTATATAGCAGCTAGCGAGGCAGCAAAGGAGGCGATATGGCTGAAGAACTTCATTGGAGACCTTGGAGTTGTACCAGCTATTAAAGAGCCAGTGGAAATTTTCTGTGATAGTGAAAGTGTAGCTGCCTTAGCCAAGGAACCAAGGGATCACGGGAGATCCAGACACATCGACAGAAAGTACCATTTCATCAGACATCGAATAGAAGAAGGACTCCTCGTGGCAAAGAGGGTATCATCGGATGAGAATCCAATAGATCCCCTCACGAAGGGACTGACTCGGGTTAAGCATCTCCAGCATGCTCGGAGCATAGGGCTGAAGGATGATATTAGATTTAGTAGTTAGATAACCTTGAAATTTGTAAAATTTAATTGACATTAGATGATGAATAAAAGGTGTTTTATTTATGAGTAAAGTGTTGCTATCTCTTGTCGATCATTTACTATATTTCTTTTGCATGTTTTGACTTCCAGAATAATTATGTTTGGTATATCATATTATTCGAACCTCCACAGTCGGTCATATGTCAGAAGTAGGTATGAATCAAGACTGTCATGGTTGGTTGCAGAGGTCTAAGTTGTTGGACATGGCTACAACACTCATGAGTGCTCATAAGTTCTGAGCATTGGACTCAACCCACGCTCACTGGAATCACTTCATGGAATTTATCTCGAGTGATCGTGAGACGGTAATATCATATAAGTCTTCAAACCTAGATATATGATTTGTTACTTATGAGTTGGTTATGCATTGATTGTACGAAAACGCATTGGTAACTCGATGTTATAAAACGTGCTCTTGTGTATAATTCAATGAGTAGTAGAACAAACATATGAGTCGAAGTTTATCTGTTCCTTCTTGGATTAGAAGCTGATATATGGGCCCCTCGATGATTTTGTTTTGACCTATGTACCAGGCCCAGTCAGAACTAAGTTGATGTGTTCAATTGAGTTCTATGTCAAACAAATCGGAAATCGGGAAACAAACTGTTGGACACAAAGTAAGACACTGTTCCATGTATTTGTCCGGCTGATATCTAGAACAGAGGATTATATGATCACTTATCTTAAATGGCGTATCATCATCTTCTCGGTTCCGAGAGACCTTGAAACAGCTACGATTGCCGATCGGTTCCTGAAGTATTGCAGTTATAGTTATTAGACTTATCCAAGTGGGAGACTATTGGATAAGGTGTATAAGTCCATAACTATTTCTGGTATGTACTTGACCCGACCCGGCATGGTCCATTTGGGTTGCATGTCACCATGCAATTGGATAAACTAAAATGAGAGAAATAACACTTATGGTTTATTAATATATTATAAGTTCTAATATATTAATAATATTATTTAATTAGTTTGATCAAGAATTAATTTAGAATTAATTAAGTGATCAAAAGATAACTAATTTAATATATAGGTAGATTATGTAATCTTCCATATCTTATATAGTGGGATAAGAGGCTCCATCGATTATCAAGTTGGGTTCCACCCATAGGATGCTCCATGGAGGCTCCATGGGAGTTACAAACCCATGGGTCATGGAAATGAAGAGTCATGCCACATTAGGGTTTACATGGTGTAACCCTAGATGTGACACACTATATAAGCAACATGTTCTCCACCAAAATCGGCGACACTAAGAAACAAGAGGGCTAGAGCCGATTTTGCAAGTGTAAGATTCTCTCAAAGTTTACTCCTTTACATTTGGTGTTGTGTGAAGCATTTGAGGCATCACACTTAGGGTGCTAGGCTCACAAGGTTTCAAGGATCATAAGAAACAACAAGGTAAGTTATTCTATCTTTCATGCAAATTAAAATTTGTTCCCCATGTATGCTAGATAGGAATATAACCTTGGAATTCAACTTTGCATGATAATTAGACAAACATAGATCCAAGGTTATTAGGGTTGCATGTACACTTAGGAAGTGTTAGAATGCTCAAAACCCATCACGCCCAGCGTACTCAGAGTACGCCCAGCATACGCATACATGGCTAAAATTGCAGAAATGCCATTAGGGAACAATCTTGCAAACAAATCATAATCCAAAGCTCAAAAGAGAATACCTGAAAAGTTAAGATGTTACCACTCTCCCCCAATTGAACTAGACATCATCCTCAAAGTCTGCTGCTGGGAATAAATCAAGGTAGTGCTCTCGCATATCCACCTTAGGCTCCCACATCCATTCGGAACCTTTCTCATGCTAACACGCGACCTTGACCCGGAACACTTATTTTTTGCGTAGAGTCTTCATCTTCCGATCCAAGATCGTCACCATTCTCTCCACATAATTTAGGAGATCATCAAATTGAATGTCATCCAGAGGAACAACTGCAGACTCATCGGCCACACACTTTCGAAGCTAAGACACGTGGAAGGTGTTATAGATCTGGCTGAGCTCATCAGGAAAATCCAGCCAGTATGCAACCTTGCCCACTCGGGATGATATCTTGAAAGGACTGATGAATCTGGGGCCCAGCTTGCCCCGCTTCCGAAATTCGATGACAGCTTTCCAATGTGACACCTTCAGAAGCACCAAATCTCTACCTGAAACTCCAGGTCCGAACACCGCCGATCTCCATAACTCTTTTGTCGACTTTCTGCGACTCGTAACCTGTTGAATCAACTCAGTTTTCTTGAGTACAAGCTCAAACTCCCCATGACCCGATACCCGAACTTCCCTTAGCAAACCAAGGTCCTGCATCTACTACCATACAACATCTCAAACGGCATCCAGTCAATAATAGCATGATAACTGTTGTTGTAGGAGAACTCGGCTAGTGGAAGGTAGGTATCCCAACTCCCTCTAAAGTCTAGTACACAAGCCCAGAGCATATCTTCGAGCGTCTGGATCGTCCGCTCACTTTGACCGTCAGTCTGGGGAGGTATGTTGTACTAAAATGCACCTGAGTACCCAATTCCTCATTAAACTTCCTCCAAAACCTGGAGGTGAAACGAACATCCCGATTCGAAACCACCAAAACTGGAACCCCATGTCGAACTTCCACCTCCCGAACGTAGATGTCAGCTAACTTCTCAACAGATTTGTTCTCGGCAATTGGTATGAAATGCTCACTCTTGGTCAATCTATCAACAATGACCAAGATAGAATCAACTCCACGTGTTGTCCTTGGCAACTTCATGATGAAATTCATGGTAATCGCTTCCCACTTCAACATGGGAATGCGTAAGGGTTTCATCTTGGCGTGGGGTCTTTGATGTTCGGCCTTGAATTTTCGACAAGTCAAGCACCACTCAATAAACCAAGTTATTCCCTTTTCATACAGGGCCACCAATAACGCAACCTCATATCCCTATACATATTTGTGGTCCCAGGATGAATAGAAAACTTTGACTTATGCGCCTCCTCCAGAACTGCCTGCCTCACCCCATCTGTTTTTGGAACCCATAATCTACCACATTTAGTGAACAACCCCTGACTGACTCTGAAAAATAAGGGAATTTGTCCCCTGATCCGCTCAGCCTTCCAGTTCTCCTTTTTCAATCCCTCCACCTGAGCCTTTTTATCAAATCCAACAAAGGCGAAGTGACAACCATCCTCAAGCAGATATCCCTGATAGGCAAATCCACAGCCTTAGAGATCAAATCATCTGCCACCACATTAGCCTTCCGAGGGTGGTACAGGATCTCCGCATTATAATCCTTTACCACATCCATCGATCTTCGTTGTCTCATATTCAGATTTGGCTGGTCCGTCAAGTACCTCAAGCTCTTGTGGTTAGTGTAGATAGTACACTAAACCCCATACAGATAGTGTCTCCAAATCTTAAGGGAAGAAACCACGGCCCCTAACTCCAAATCATGCATAGGGTAGTTTGCCTCATAAGGCATTAACTGCCTTGAAGCATAAGGAATCATATGACCCCTCTGCATAATAAAAGCACCCAAAACTGAAATAGAGGCGTCATAATAAACCACAAAATCATCCAAACCCTCAGGAAGCACGAGAAACAGGGCCTCGCACAATCTCTGTCTTATAGTCTCAAAATCCAACTGTTGATCAGGCCCCCACCGAAAAAGTCACATTCTTCTTTGTCAAGCAGTTCAAAGGCACTGAAATCTTGGATAAATCATGGATAAATCTCTTCTAATACCCTGTGAGACCTAGGAAACTCCATATCTCAGATGGGGTGCACAAAACCTCCCATGGCATCATAGCCTTGATCTTGGCCGGGTCGACCAAGATACCCTTCTGATTGACGATGTGCCCCAGAAACTGCACCTCGCGCAACCAGAACTCACATTTGGAGAATTTGGCATAAAGCCTCTCCCTACTCAGGGTCTACAACATGTCTTGCAAATGTTTCCTACGTTGCACCTTGGCCTTGGAGTAGACCATAATATTTTCAATGAATACTATCACAGACCGATCCAACATCGGCGTACAGACTCGGTTCATTAGATCCATGAATGTTGTTGGGGAATTGGTAAGTGTGAATGGAATCACCACGAACTCGTAATAACCATAACAATTCCCGAAGGCTGTCTTTTGCACATCATTATCCCTGAACCTCATCTGATGGTACCTTAATCACAAATCAATCTTGGAAAACCAAGATGCACCCTAAAGCTAATCAAACAAATCGTCAATCCTCAGAAGTGGGTAACGGTTTTTCACCATTAGCTTATTCAACTCCCGGTAATCAATGCACATTCCGTGTGAATCGTCCTTCTTCTTCACAAACAGAATCGGTGCTCCCCATGGAGAGCTGCTCCTACAAATAAAACCCTTGTCTAGCATCTTCTGAAGCTGCGTAGACAACTCCTACATCTCTGGTGGTGCCAGGTGATATGGTGCCTTGGCTATTAGATCCGCACCAGGAACCAGATCAATCTGAAACTCAACCTGCCTCTTGGGAGGCACTCTTGGTAAATCCTTAGGAAACACATAAGGGAAATCCCGAACAATGGGTACCCCACTCAATGTCGACGTTCCCTCAACTCGAGTGTGTGCAACATAAGCTAGGAAACCAGAACAACCCTGCTGCAGATATCTCCTGGCCCTCGCAGCTGAACAGAGAGTTGTCCCATGCAAACTTCTCTCGCCAGGAATAACCAGTTTTCCCCCACTTGGGGTTCGAACTCTCAATAACTGTCGCTCGCAATCAATCATGGCCCCATTAGGGCTCAACCAATCCATCCTGATGATAACCTTCAATCCTTTCAAAGGAATCCGCACCAAATCAATAGAGTATCCCTCACTAAACAGATTCAGGACACACCCATGATGAACCCTCGAAGCACTCATAGTACGGTCATCCACAATCTCAATCACTAGTGGAAAATCCAAAGTCCCAGGAGCATCACAAAACTTCTTGCTAAGTGCAAGAGATACAAAGGATTTGGTAGCACCCGAATGAAACAGAACATGAGCAATCATACCATTGACCAAAAAGGCCCCTATACAAGATCAGAATAATCATAAGCATAAATAAAGAAAGCAATAAAATAAATAGATAAGTCACATATCAGTAACCACATCCGGCGCTACATGAACCTCATCGGTGGCCAGCTAAAATGCCCTGCTCTTGACTACAAGAGCCTCTGCCTTGCCCTGGCGGCCACCAGTAATCCTCAAGGTGGTTGGCGTAGGCGCCACCACTGCTCCCCCTGACAATCTTAGACAATTAGACTTTTTATGGCTTGTTTGATTGTAATGAAAGCTAATCAGATCACTCCTGGGGCAGTCCCTACTCATGTGGCTCGGATGACCACAACCAAAACATATAGAACCCAACACTCGACACGCCACATCGTGTGGCACGCCACACTTACCGCATCGGATATGGCTCTATGGGCCTCTAACACATGAATCAGAAGTCTTGGGCCTCTTAGCCTGGCCCACTGGTGTCCGTACCTGCTCCGGCATCCGCTTTGTCCGAAGCTCCAACTCAATCTTCCGTGTACGGGCTTTCTCGATTATATCATTCATGGTCACTCTAAAAATCTCACGAACACCCTGATATCTTCTCTCAACATGTCATGGTATCTCGTCTTCCTCATCTCCTCATTCACAACGTACCGCAAAGCCAAATAAGCCATATCCCTGAATTTGGCGGTAATCTCCGCCACAGTCTCAGTAGTCTGGCAAAGGTCATGGAACTCCCTTTCCAGTTGTTACATCTCAGTAGCTGGTGCAAACCCTCTTTGGAACCTCTAAAGAAAATCCTCCCATGTCTTGACTACTGTTGTCGATGACCCTACAGCTCGGCTAACCTCCTCCCACCAGTCTCGTGCTCGATCCCTCAAAAGGCAGGATGCAAATCCCACATTTTCCCCCTCATGGAAAAAACTCGTTTGCTGAGCATTATCCATGTCAGTGATTCAGCTTCAGCTATAAATAGGGTCCTTAGCCCTAAAGAACTCAGGAGCTCTACAGGACTTGAACTCCAAAAATGAGGGAGCTCGAGCTCCTATCTGAACCATAACAATCTCAGCTCGAAAAGGCCCGAGCCTCTCATCCATCAGCTCCATGATCCCCTCCTTGATGGTACCGAACATCACATGAGTAGCATCTAAGATATCGTGAGTAACCTTAGATGAAATGAACTCGCGCATTCACACATCAATTGATTCTGTGTCTGAGCTAGAACTTGAACCAGAACCAAAGCCAAAACCTCCTCGAGTAATCATCACCATCCTTAAACTGAAACACAATATATAAATAATCATCATGTGACTCGAGGGGATTTTCACTATATAGGCCTCCTTAGAGTTCCCAAACCCGTTATTGCCTCAGGTACAGATCATGTGCTTACACTAGTACGGGCCCAATACTACCTTTCACACCTACCTGTACCTTCCTCAAGAGCAAGCCTAATTCCTCTAAGTCACCATACTAACCATATAACAATCCTATCCTAACAGCATACATATCCTACACTCTCCTAGGAAGTCTCAGACTGTCAAATGATGATTCTACCCTAAATCCACAACCAATCAAGGAACATGAAATGAGGCCAATCGATCATTCTAAGGCCATACAATCCTAATTGTATACAACTTTGAAAGCATACACTTACAATTAACTGAGCCGATATCAATTCCAAGTAATACATAGCATCAAATTCCACTAGGCTATAAGGCATCATGCAAATCAGACAATTATATCATATGATTCCTTAAGGTATCCTTAGCCTTAATCTAGCATGCAATTCTCATATCAAGCACACTACTCATAATACATATGTATGGGAAATTTGGGAACCAGTTACTTGAGATCGGCTGATTGCACACATCACACTCCCCCTTTTTACTTAAAAAAAATATTTTCAGGATCTAAGTTTTATTTATTTATTTAGAAAAGATTATCATTTCTTCAGTTTGAGTTCTGACACACCCGAAAGTATGCCCAAATCCCTCAAACCAAGCATCTAATACCAACTTGAAACATCCCAAAAATAGTAATAAATTTTTTTGTATGAAAGTTTATCAATTCATTCATCAATTGTTCAAAATCAAACACCAAGCCATAATACGCAAAACATCACATTACAATTATTCAGAATGCAGAAAATCATGAGGGGAGGATGTTGTGCCATCACGTCAGGCCCTTCCCTTTCGAACAGGAAGTACCTGAAACCATAAATATAACCTATAAGCACAAAGATTACTGAGTTCCCTAAAGTACCACATACCAAAACATGCAATTGGGCCTGACCCTAGGTTATAACCAACCCGATATACATATATGGGCCCCACTCTGGGGACCGAATCAACACATATGGGCCCCACCCTGGGGTATCTTTCAACCTAATCATACAATAGTGGGCACCGTCCTAGGGTCTATTTCAACCCGAACATACGATAGTAGGCCCTACCCTGGGGTATATTTCAATCCAACATGCAAACACATATAAGTCACATAGCAGCTATCATCCTAGATACACAATAATAGGTCGGCATTGGTGCCTTCGACCCATGGATACAGTAAGAAAGATCACCTCACAGACAGATGAGAAAAGTGAATGGAACGCCGCTCCGAGATCAACTCTACCAGACACCTCCAAAAGATGCACAAAGGGAAGTAGATGCTAGATCTAAGGCCTTGAGTGAAACACTACAACCTCAAGATTCTTCCTTTTTCTCCAAAATGGCAGCAAAAGGCTCTTGAAGCTTCACAAGGCACTCATACACCTTAGAGTTTTGAAATGAGGAAGGAGGCTGAAGATAAGAGGGTGCATGAGGCCATAAAGATGCTTAAATAGGGTCCAAACCTTAAAAATTAGGGTTTGCACCCTGGCTACGTACGCCCAACGTACGTATACATGGCCAAAATTTATAAAAATGCCATTAGGGACTAATTTTGCAAACAAATCATAATCTAAGTGTCAAAAGGGAATACCTGAAAAATTAAGATGTTACAATGAGAGTTGCTAGGAAAGAAACTTTAATAACATACAAATGGGAAAAGTAGTATTATCCCAATAAATCAAGGATAGAATGACAAACTCATTAAGAACAATGAGTAACCTTCTTGCTATCATTTCAGAATAACAATCCTTCAATGCTAACCTTGATTGACCCAACCACCATTCAGACCATGATTTAGCATCAAGTCTCTGATGCATTAGGGAATCTAAGAGCTAGTAAAGATGAGGGAAGATATAAGTAAGGTAGTTAAATGGAAAAAACCTATCAGTATTTTATTAACAGTAAGCTAAAATCTTTTTATGGAGACAGAGGAGTACATAGTTTGATCCATTGGATAAAAGAGATAGAGAGCAAGTGTGCTGTGAACATAGAGTTATGTTTGTAACATGCACACTTATGGGAAGATCTCTCCTATGGTGGAGAATCCAGATCAAGGCTTTAGGCATAGACGGTGCCTATGCAACCCCGTGGGAAGAGTTAAAGAAACAGATGATAAAGGAATTTTGTTCTGGAAAAGACGTGGAAAGAGCGGAGTAGGAATTCAGACATCTTAGCACCAAGAAATCAGGTTTGGCCTTCTATACGGTACGCTTTAAGTACCTAGTTACCATAAGCCCTTATTTGGTCAACTCGGAGATCCAGAAGATCAATGCATATCTCCATGGGTTAGGTCCCCATATCAAGATCAAGGTGCAAGCACACCATCCCAATACCTATGAGGAAGCTAAATATTTAGCCTTCAGTCTCAAGGAACCGGTGGCACGGAACTCAATAAGGAGTAATAAGAAGTCCAAATAACTTAGGAACAAGTGTTAAGGAACCAAGAACGGCAAATATAGTCAACCCTTGTAGAGGGAGAGAGGTGAAAGGAAGCCTCGTGAAAGATCACCCACTCCACCAATGGGATACTTAGAAAGACTCCTTTTATGTAGTAGTTGTGGAATTCATCATCTAGGAAAATGTGATGAGTTTTTGGTGTAACAACTATGAAAGACTAGGGCACATCACAACCGTTTGCAGGAGTCAACCGAGGCAGTAAAAGGAAATATTGGGTGTTAGAATAAAGAAGTTTAGCAAAAAGTCTCAGAGTAATTATTATGTAATGTTTAACAAGGGAATAGCAAACCCTTGAAGTTGTGTTCATCATTATTATATATAAAGATCTACTTTTAAGTATAGGTAGTAAATGACAAATAAACATAGAAACCCTTCTAGAAATCCACACCAATATTAAGATAAGTGGTTTAGGTTTCCTATTAGTGTAACATAAGGATGAAATCAAATATAATTTCAAAAGAAAAAATATTAGATTCCAATGATAAAGTTGAGGAATTAGAATTTGTAACTAAAAAGGAAATTTAGTTGTCCTAAAAAAAGAAAATCGCCAATCCTTATTAAGAAAGCGGTCTCCCCTAATAAGGTTACCCTAAGGTTCGAATTTCGGTACAAATTTCCTAAAACAGGGGGAGAATGTGGCAATTGAAAAATTGTTGGATTAGGTGTCTAAGGCCATAACTATAATTGGTATGTACTGGATTTGATAGTAGCATTGTCCTTTTGGGTTGCATTCACACTAGCAACTAGACAGGATGACTATTGAAGAGAAAGGTTGAATTTATTATTTGGAATAATAAATTCGTATATAAAATTATTTATTAATATGTTATGAGAATAATATATTAATTAGTAATAAAAATATTAATTAGTATTTAATCAGAAATTAATTTTGGGATTAAATGAATTAATTAAAAGTGCAGGGGCTGTTTTGCAATTTATTGATAGTTGCGGAATTGGGCTCTTGGACCATCCTAGGAGGGATGGACGAAATTGTCTAGGGAAGGCCCTAGAAATTTCGTTCATGCCCTTAAGGATGAGGATCCATGAGCTGCTTAGGCCTTAAGCAAATGAATTAGGGTTTCCTTATCTTAACCCTAGCTTCGGCCATGAAAGGCTTCCTAAACCCTAAGAAGAGCCAAAAATCATTGCCTCCTCGTTCTCTCTCATATCATCCTCTTGCTTAGTGTGTTTGTAAGCCATTATAGGTGTGACATTTGTGACACTTGCTCTCAAAGTCAAAATATCTTCAAGGAATCCATTGTTATTACAATATAACAATAAAGGTATGTTTCTATTCCTTCTTATGTTTATTTCGAAAATACTAGGAGCATGCTAGGGTTTCCAATTTTTGTGTTCAATGCTTGTATGTCTAATAGTGAAAACATAGATCCTCAAATTAGGGTTGCATGCACACGTAGGATTGTTTGCTATGTATAAAACCCATCATAAATTCCCGTCATCGACTGTCATTAGAGATTAGCATCGAAAAATGATGATAATAGAGCTTTTCATATTTTAGAAAAAACATGATAGTTATATGATATGATAGGGTCTAAAATGAGTGACCAAAATACACCACTTTTAATAATGGTAAGTGTATTTGAAAAGTACACAACAAAGTGGTCCCAAGTATATACACTTTGTAAAAAAAATATAACTCCAATTGGAGGAGTTATGATTTTATAAAACGTAAAAATCAACCATGTTAATAATGCTATTAACATCAAAAAGGCATAAAGAAATCGGTTGAGTTTTGGCTAACGTCACTAAAAGGAAAATCCTAGTACTCCGAGAGATAAGAACTTTAAAAAGAAAAAGGTCAAATATGGAGTTCATGTGAAGAAGATACGATTTTTATAATAATTTAAAATACTGGTAAAAAATAAAAGTTACAATTTGACAACGCAGCCTTAAGAAAAGTTGTAGTACTAGTAGAGAGCTACACAAATATATAAAGAGTTTAAGAAACAAGATTTATATAAGGAAGATATGAATTTTTATAAAATATTTAGAGGTGCACACCAAGTGCATGCCATGGTCGATTCGCACGTCTGACATCCGGATTCATCGAGATTAAAGAGACAAATTGTCACACTCTGGATGGAGCCATGAGTCGACTGCATGTTGAGCGTGAAGTGCGCCACACGTACAAACACTATAAATAAAGGTGC
This sequence comes from Lactuca virosa, assembly GCF_052849685.1. Classification (NCBI taxonomy): domain Eukaryota; kingdom Viridiplantae; phylum Streptophyta; class Magnoliopsida; order Asterales; family Asteraceae; genus Lactuca; species Lactuca virosa. The sequence goes on from NC_136428.1 coordinate 289,707,423, forward strand.
TCACTTTTTTATTTCCTCACACCCAAAACTCTCTCTCTCTCTCTCTCTGTATATATATATATATATATATATATATATATATATATATATATATATATATATATATCTCGAACTATTTCAAAAGTCCTCCCAATGACACGAAGCTTCGGGTGCAATAGCAAGGATGCTTCAGATTATGCTACTAGAGTGAGTTCACGGCCCCATTTCACTATTTTAAACGTTTTATAGGGGGAATACATACATACATATATATATATATATATATATATATATATATATATATATATATATATATATATATATGTCACACCCCGCCAAAGCGGAAACACGGGGCGTGGCAGTACAAAGGGCCTTATAGCAAAAGTTAAAAGACAACACCAGCTATAGTATTAAAAATCATTACAATTTTACAATGAGTTTGAACAACTCGTTAAAAGAAATTACAATGTATTTAAAAGGTAACACCTGCAAATGCTCCTACAAGTGTTGTGTCTCTACGTGCCTCTTACTAGATGATTCCTGAAAAAGCATGTAAAATGAGCGTCAACTATAAAAATAGTTGGTGAGTTCACAAGTTAAAAGTAATATTGGTTTCATGAATCGTAATCAAAGTGTTGATAGAAGTTTCCATAAATAGAAATATATTGCAAAAACGAGTAAATAAGTTTGCATAAACAAAGTTCGTTGTCATCATGAGAGATGAAGTATGTTGCCCAAATGAGATGCAACGTTTATATGCTCATGGGAAATAAAGTTTGTTACTAAAACGAGTAAACAAGTTTCATTGCTATAATGAGCAATCAAGTTCGTTGCCACAAGGAGTAAGCAAGTTCGTTGCTACAAGGAGAAAACAAGTCCGTTGTTACAAGGAGCAACCAAGTTCGTTGCTAAGACAAGTAAATAAGTTTCTAGTAATAAAAGTTTTTTGATATAATGAGAATCAAAGTTTATTGCTATAATAAGTAACAAGTTTATTGCTATAATGAGAAACAAAGTTCATTGCTATAATTAATAAACAAGTTTGTATGTATATGAGCAAACAATGAGTTCACAACCAAGCCTATGACTGATGCCCTATCAAGATCTATGCTTATCGTTCCATAGATTAATATGGTATCAATGCACTCAAGCAATCGGGCGAGTGAGGAGTTGTCAATTCCTAATAGCGTTATCCATAATGACCATTGGCTCAAAGAGTTAATGGTTGGAGTGAAGTGTAAGGTGTCACACCCCAAAACTGAAACGGCGGAAACGTTCGGGGGCAGAGGACGTCATGTTTAGTATCACAAGACATGCATCATAGTAATCAAAGTAACAAACAACCATTTCATTAGAAATAAAGTGTTTACAAAGTATGTGGTTCACATAAGATAGACTACAAAAGTAAATAACAAAACAAGACATGAAGCTATTATGCTCCATCTTCTGAATCCTAGTGCGCGTACCCGTCTACTGGTTTCCTGAGAATACAAGTTATTTTGAAAGAGTAGATCAGCATTTAAGCTGGTGAGTTCATAAGTATTTAGTGATGTAATGTAAGTTGTAAGTTCTTTTAGAAAAGTTCGGCTGTTCCTCCAGAAAATCCTATATTTCCTGCTTTGATGAAAGATAAGAAAAATGACTCTACAATCCTTTCTATGAGTACTAAATGGATACAAGTTATATAAAACCCAGAGTAAACAAACAATCGATTGTGTGTATCTGCCCTAAGCCCACAACCAAACAAGGAACAGGAAATGAGGTGGAAGGCACACATCCCATTGTTTGTTAGATCGTCGTTGTATATAACCCTGGCGTATTCACTTGGTACTCACGGAGTTAACTGTAATAGTTCCTTTATAATTGATGAAAAAATTCTTTAAGAAAACCATTATTTCTTTTAGTAAAAGTGGTAACCACAATAGTTCCTTCTATAATCACTTAGTTTATACTAGCTATATATAATCTAATATCGAACAGATAGTTAATTGTGTGAATCTGCCCTAAGCCCACAACCAAACAAGGAACAGGAAATGAGGCGGAAAGCACACATCCAACTATCTATCGGATATTTATATATAACCCTGATGTATAAACTAAGTTATTATAAAATTAACCACTAAAGGTCCTTTAAGTTATACTGGTTTAATAAAATGGATTAAATCTTTTACTGGTAAGTTTCTAGTTCTGTCTACCAAATGTTCTATTTGAAAAGTATGTTTTGTACTAGAAAACGGTGTATTGAATTAGTGTACTATGACCTGACCCATACCTAGTACTCCTTATGATTACTTAGTGTATACGATATATATATATATATATATATATATATATATATATATATATATATATTAAGATCGGATAGATAGTAGGTTGGGTGAATCTTCTCTAAGCCCACAACCAAACAAGGAACAGGAAATGAAGCGGGAAGCACACATCCTACTACCTGTCGGATCCGATTAATATATATTCCTGATGTATAAACTAAGGAATCATAATGTTAGCATTATAGGCCCCTTTCTACTGAATGTACCATGACTCGACCGTTATGTTTGTCGCTTGTAATGATGTAAGTTTTCCCTAGTTTATAACTATCTTTACTTGAAAATAGTTTGCGTTTCCTTTCAAGTGAGAATATCACAATATGAAAGTAATGGGAAAATGTAAGTATGCAGTAGTCTTTTAAAATGACTACTGAAATACTTGTTCATGTTACTAGTAAGTTATGTAGCGTTGTTCTATGGTTTGGACGACTACTAGAAGTAATGAAATCATGTACTCTTAACGCCTTTATTTTATACTGTTGTGAGTTTTGTATATATTTATGTGTTTTATTTATTAATATCCAGTACTTTGTAGATGTACCCCATTATAAATAAATCCGGTACTTTGTAGATGTACCCCATATATAACTCCAGTACTTTGGAGATGTACCCTATATATATATATATATATATATATATATATATATATATATATATATATATAAATCATGGCATATTATAGATGCACCATATATATATATATATATATATATATATATATATATATATATATATATATATATATATATATATATCCATTATACCACTTTTATTATCACCTTTTGTTTAGAACAATGAGTTAGTGATATGTTCCCTTCCTAGGTTGTTGGGAATCATTAGTATAATTGTGTTAATCATGATTTGTTCTTCTGTTATAGTGTATTGTATGTTCCTCCCTGTTTCTCTTTATAGTATGTTCTCTCTATTCTAGTGTATAGTATCTTCCTCCCTGTTTCTCTTTATAGTATGTTCTCTCTGTTCTAGTGTATTGTATCTTCCTCCCTGTTTCTCTTTATAGTATGTTCTCTCTGTTTCTCTTTATAGTATGTTCTCTCTGTTTCTCTTTGTAGTGTGCTCTCTCTGTTTTAGTGTATAGTATGTTCTCTATGTTCTAGTGTCTAGTATGTTCTCTTTGTTCTAGTGTAAACTGAACCCCTAAACTATACCTATTATAGTTTACTAGTATGTTTATTTGAACTCTTACTGACTTGAATAAAAGACTCATTTATCTACTAAGTTCTGATTGTACTTTAAAAACAGAGTTTTATAAACTATAAAGTAACATAACTTTAAAAGAGTTTTTGAAATGTTTTGATCACTTATAAACACATAAGCAATTTGTTAAAAATGATGTTTATTAAATATAACATTTACACAATTATCATTGTGTTCAACTTACATCCCCCTCCCCCCCTTAAAAGAATTTAAAACAATTTAAAAGATTGATTATAGGGGTATGAACTCACCTTATGTGGGTGATTCAATTGCAGATTCGTGTAAGGATGAGAAGTTCCACGAATGAAGTCCCGAGACACAAACGAGTCCTAAATGACATATAATGGCATATATTGGCATGAATTTAGTGTTTAAAAGCAACTAACATGCAAGGAAACACTCTTAGGGACTAGGAAACACTTGGACTAAGTGTTAGAATCACATGTGATTCACTAAATGGAGTATACGGCCACACCATGGAGTGTACGGCCAAGGGGTGTACGGCCGTACGCTCATAGGAAAAACATGCTAAAGGGTTGTTTGATCCATGTGGAAGCTAGTGGGTCTACTGCTCAACAATAATATGAACTAAGTTCTCATTTTGGAGGGCCTTTTGGAGTGTTTTGAGGTGTGTACGGCCATGCAAGAGTGTACGGACGTACACTCCTTTTGTTCCAGTAAAATAGTCGTTTCCAGGGTGTTAAACAAGAGTATCTAACGTATACTAAGCATATGGAAAGGATACTTACGATTTGGAAGCTTGAAGAGGGTTCACGACCACCAAGAACAAGTGTGTGTTCTTGGTGTTCTTGGTGAAAGATGATGATCTTGAAGATCTACCCAAAAATATGATTTTTATGGATGAAATCAAAGGGTGATACTAGATTAAGAAGGATAACAACAAATAGATGGAAGAATCACTTACGTTTTTGAAGATTAGGATGAAGAACTCGATGATACTTGAGAGAGAATCGATTTTGTAGCCTTGGAATTATAAGAAATGAATAGAAAATGAAGGGATACCCTACATAAGGGCAAGGGTTCACGGCCATCATGGGTGTACGGCCATACACCCATGTGTACGGCCGTACACTCCCTTTGATGGAGAGTTCGGCTTGATTTCAACGCGAAGAACCTAAGCAACTCAATCCTATACCCAATCCTTGAATGTACTGAGCTTATAACCCCTAAAATGATCCTTAACCATGCTAATTGATAGCAGAAACGAGTCTGACTCTCGATTGAATTGAATGGCTGGACTTGCAAGGTAAAAAATTTCGGGTTGTCACATAGATTAATATGGTATCAATACACTCAAGCAATCGGGCGAGTGAGGAGTTGTCAATTCCTAATAGCGCTATCCATAATGACCATCGGCTCAAAGAGTTAATGGTTGGAGTGAAGTGTAAGGGAAGGGACTTAAGACGATAAGACCTCATATTTCAAGTTGCATAGACATACATGTTGGGTTTTGTATACTACAACATCCTATGGTGCACATACAACCCTAGTTGCTTTGGATCTATGTTTTCTCTAATTATACATGCAATATTGTTTCCAAAGCATGAAGCCTACAACTAGCATACAATTGACATAAACAACATGGAATTGAGTTATAGAATTACCTCTTTGTTGTAGCTTGTAGTTTTGGCCTTTAAGAACTTAGCACCTTAAATCTGATGCCTCAAATGGTTCACAAACACCATGAACAAATGGAGGACTTTTGAGAGAGAATATGGAGCACTAAAATTCGACTATGCTTCTACAAGAAGACATGTTTAACCAATTTTAGGTCAAAGGGGTGTCATATATATAGTGTAGGAATCCAAGAGTCATGGGCAAACCCTAATCCATACACTTGGGTTATGATCCATATTTCATGTGGGCTAACTCTTCATGGATGCTTACATAAACTTAGCCCATCATGGACCAATAGCACAAACAATATATATCTCACTGATTTACACAATCAGTCCCTGTTAATTTAATTAGTCTCTTTTGATCACTAAATTAATTCCAAATTAATTCTTGAGCAATACTAATTAAATAACATGATTTCATATTAATATATTAGAACTTATAATATATTAATAAATCATAAATAACCTCTTCTAAAAAGTCCATCCTATCAAATTTCTCTGGTGAAGGCAACCCAAATGGACCATGCTACTCTCGGGTCAAGTACATACCAATTATAGTTATGGGCTTAGACACCTAATCCAACAATACATAGCAAAATATAGCAATCAGGTTTGGTACAAATCAATTTAAATACAACGAACAATAAATAGTTTTTTGGACATGCTTTTCCACCTCAACCAAAATAGGGGAAGGCGTGAATACTCACGATGCATTGAGATGATGCAAATGATGACTTGAACTATGTTCCAGTTGTACCACTATCAATTCCAACAACGATGTTACACACTAATGAGTCTCTAATCGAAATCTAATACTAGTATACTTACTACTACAATAGAATTATGCCAATATTGTGTCAAAATTTAATATTGATAAGTTACATACATTTTTCTGTGAAATTTAGATTTCTATGAATCAATTTGTTGTATAACGAATTCAAGTGAAAATCCAATTTTTGGCAATGTCAATTGAAGAGTAACTATAACATTTTGGAAAGTGTTTCAAATGGTTAAATATTTAAAACTAAATCAAATATGTTATTAAATTTCCCAAATTTGTATTTCAGATTTAACTGAATTCAAAGACATTAAAATATATTTTCTTGAATTTTTGATTTGTCTAACTATTTTTCACTAATTTAATTCCTTGAAAACATCATAAAATTTGGGGAAAATAGTAAATAATCATGGAAAATTATTAAATTTTATGCGTTACTGCTTTATAATGTCCTTAAATTGAGAAAATTATTAAATACCAATTTTGATCAACAAATCTCTGCTTTATAATTTAATAATCTTTTCCACCAAGAAATTTTAATTAAATACAAAACAGTAGTGAAAAATCACCAAACTTTTTATTTGCGTTGAAACTGAAGTTTATGACTTCCATAAAAATTTCCATGAATTTTATATATGTATAGATATTTTTCCTTTATTTAATTTCTCAAATAAACATAAATTCGAAATAAATAGGAAACAGTTTATAAAATTCTCCAAACATTTTGTGTCACTGTTATTTAATACATATAACCTGGGAAAAATATCAAAGTTGGTTTTGAAACAGTTTAACTATTTTTATTTGTTTTATTCATTTTAATAATCATTAATTCGTGAAAACTTGTTAAACAGTAGTTAAAATTCACTAAACTTTTATTTACGGTTTATGTGTAATATAAGTTATTCTGATGAAGTTTCATAATTTTTGGATAAGTGTAGCTATTTTTCATCAATTTAATCCCTTAAACATTAATTAAATCAGGAAAAATAAGAAATTGTCTTGGAAAAATATGGAAAAAAAATTCTTGGAGTCTTTATGATGTATACAAGATGCAAAAATTATGAAATTTAGTTTTGGATATTCTAAACTGTATCTTAAAATTTATATCTCTTCAACAAAAATAAATATTAAATCAATACAAAACTATCATAGAAATACATACAACTTCATTAAGCGTCTTTAATCAGTGCATAAGTCATATCAGAAATTTACCGGAATTTATTGACCATAAAAAGTATTTTATGTGAATTATTGCTCTATTTTCTTACAAACATTACAATAAATCGAGAAAAATGAGTTCTTTTCTAAAAATTTCAAGATCATCTTATTTTGTTGTTTAGATTCTGGGAAAAATCGGATTTGAGCACAAAAAGAGTTTCAGATATTTTTATGAATAAATCATTTATAATCATTCTTAACAATGTACTTTGATAATCAAGCCTTTAAGCTTGATGTTCATAACATGCATTATGATTTGAAGACCATGAATGAAATTATGTTGTTCAAAATGATGTTTCTAAATGAACAAGTTGAATGCATGTGGTTTTGGATCTTTAAAACTTGTAAAACTCAAGTTGATGGATTTGATTTAGGTTTTGATCATTGGATTTCACCTTCTAACAACATGCATGTTGTTTTTGGGTGAAATCCTACCACCATCATCATCAAATTCGACATGCATGTGAATAATCTCGAAGAAAAGTGTTTATGGAGAAGAAAAATGCAAGAAAACTTGTAATTTTTGATAGGAAAGTAAAGGAGGATGAAGGGAATTTGTGTTTACCTTGAAGAATAACTTCATATGATGAATATTCTTGAGTAAAATGAGGGTTATTTTGCTGGAAATTTCGTGGGTTTTGGAGCTATTCATAGAGGGAAAGAATGGGGGTTTTAGAGAGAAGAAAAGAGAGAAAAGAGAGATTCTATCCCTCTAGATAGCTCATCTCTCTCGTCCTCTCTTTGGCGTTATACTCCACCAAAATCATCCACCAAACTAATGAGATGTTTAGGAACTCATGAAGAATTGACTGTAATAATCTCTCCTACAGATTTGGCTTCTATGTTTGTCATTTTCAAAGAAAATGAAGAGGGAAGTTTTTAGAGAGAGAAAGATATAGGTGGAGTGAATGGGTGATCAAAATGATTAGTATTGCGAACGAGAAATGAGGAGAGATAGAGGGATTCCGAATTTGAGGGAGTGAGAGGAGATTTCTTTTTATTTTATTTATTTATTTGGTATTAATCCCTAAATTTTTATATAATTTCTTTCAATTTATATAAAATGTTTATTTTATATAAATTTTGTTCATAACTCTTAGATTTTTAGCTTATAAAAGTAAGGTTAATGTTAATGAAATAAATTAATTTCCTTGATTATATTTCCATATTTTAAATATTTTAATTTGACATTATAGATTTTATAAAAAAATTCCTGGGATTTTAATGTAAAACTTCATAAATTTAAGTTTTTAGGGCTTTTAGGGTTTTGAAGAATTTTGTAAATCTTTGGATATCAAAATAAATTGAATCTTTGAGACTTCAAACTATTTTAGAGTTTCATAACTCTTATTCAGGGTAGAAATAATGTTTGTAATTGGGAAATTGTTGGATTAGGTGTCTAAGCCCATAACTATAATTGGTATGTACTTAATTTGATAGTAGCATTGTCCTTTTGAGTTGCCTTCACACTGGCAACTAGACAGGATGACTATTGAAGAGATAGGTTGAATTTATTATTTGGAATAATAAATTGGTATATAAAATGATTTATTAATATGTTATGAGAATCATATATTTATTAGAAATCATATTATTAATTATTATTTAATCAGAAATTAATTTGGAATTAATTTTGGGATTAAAGGAATTAATTAAAAGTTCAGGGGTTGTTTTGCAATTTATTGATAGTTGTGGAATAGGGCTCTTGGACCATCCTAGGAGGGATGGACGAATTTCTCTAGGGAAGGCCCTATAATTTTTTTCCATGGCCTAAAGGATGAGGATCCATGAGCTGCTTAGGCCTTAAGCAAAGGGATTAGGGTTTCCTTATCTTAACCCTAGCTTTGGCTCTAAGCAAGCAACAACTATATAAAGGGCATAACCCCTTATGGATTTCAGCCATGAAAGGGTTCCTAAACCCTAAGAAGAGCCGAATATCATAGCCTCCTCGTTCTCTCTCATATCATCCTCTTGCTTAGTGTGTTTGTGGGCCATTAGAGGTGTAACATTTGTGTCACTTGCTCTCAAAGTCAAAAGATATTCAAGGAATCCATTGTTATTACAATATAACAATAAAGGTATGTTTCTATTAATTCTTAAGTTGATTTTGAATATACTAGGACCATGCTAGGGTTTCCAATTTTTATGTTCAATGCTTGTATGTCTAATAGTGAAAACATAGATCCTCAAATTCGGGTTGCATGCACACAGAGGATTGTTTGCTATGTATAAAACCCATCAGTGGTATCAAATCCATGTTTTTATTTTCAATTAGATTTGGTACAATAGATTGAAGTAGACAAAATTAGGGTTTATGGCTATTAAACCCTATGGCTTGTGATTTTCTCAATTTAGGGTTTATAACCCTAGGTTTTCGAAAATTACAAAGGGTTTTCAAACCCTTTCCTTTGACCACCTTGGAGTCGAAATCCAGGTTTCCTAACCCTAGGGTTTTCAAAAATTAGTTGAAATCTAGGGTTTCCTAACCTTAGGGTTTTCGAAATCCAATGGATAAGCAAGTAGGTTGTTATTTTTGGTAATTATCTTGTTAATTGTTTAATTAGATAATTATGGATATCCATACCAATAGATTTCGAAATCCATAGATTAGGGATTAGATTAAGTTAATCTGTTTAATTTAATAGATAATCCTTATGTGATTTAATAATTTAATTTATTGTTTAATTTTTTGGATAATTATTACATCATGGTTTTTAATATTTAAAATTTTAAATTAAATAGTTTTAATTTTCGAAAAAAAAATCATTAAAAACCCTAGTATTTTGAAAAGTTCAAAATACACCCTTATGGATATTATTAATAATTTAATTAAGTGATTAATTAAAAGATAATTAATAAATCCATAAAATGTTTAAATTTAATTAAATTAAAAGTTAATTTATTAAAGGATTAAACCCTTATTATTTTAAAATGTTTTAAAAATACATCTTATACTATATATATATATATATTTAAAGGTTTAATATATATATATATATATATATATATATATATATATATATATATTATGTATAAGACTAAGTCAGTCAAACTGCTAGTACGCCTCATTCACGAAACCGATCTATAAGGGGAGTTTAAAGGAAGCGGCCTATCAAATGACGGTCATTGGGTATCCACTCTTACCCACCGCTCCCTTGATTGGTGGAGGGTCGTTAGCCGAACGGGCTTGATAGGACATAATCTCATTAAAAGCATAATGATAAAAGTAACGAAACTATTTTCTAAAATCCCATTTTTAGTTACTTTAGGAAAAATGTGAATTCGATGCTAATCCATGAAATTGCACATTTCACCTTATTGGTCGTTAGTGGAGCGTGTGTGGTTAACTGGCACACTAATATGAGACTAATATTGTTGGCAATGGGTGTCTCGTAAATTATCATTGAGTTAATGGAGCACGTGTGGTTAACCGGAACGTTAATTTCAGATAATAAATGACATCGAGAGTACCAAGCTAATTTGCATGGTTATTCACATCTCGTTTGTGATCCTTGGCATCCCAGTCACAAAAGTGAGAGCATAATCGAGATTAAAAATGTCATTGAATAGTTCAAAGAATCTCAAATGATCTAGGAGTTTCATTAGATTGAAACTAGTAAATGCTTACATACCTTAAATAGATTTGAATTTGATTACAGCATCCCTCTTCAGAATTCGAATCGAAAATATGGGTCCCAGCCTTAATTTAAATTACGGGTTAATAATTAAGGATTAAATAATTCAACTAACTTGAATTCTTTTCTCCCTTTATAGATGTCGAGTCGAGACAACAATGGTCATCCTCATCTTTCTGGAAATGGTTTTCCTTCTCAATCTGAAGATGATCTTCCACTTATTGATCAAGGTGAAAGAATGTTCCCTTCTTAAAATGGTGGAACTGGAAATCATGCTTCTCCAACTCTTCGTCCACCTCCTCCAGTGATTCTCCTCGGCCCACGATTTCTTCAACTTGAACAGTTCAAAGTTACTCAAGCCCTATTGGCATGTAAACATCAAGATGGAGAGTCTGTGTGTGCTCATGTTCTGAGATTAAAATCACAAGTTGACAGACTATGGATGTTAGGTTTTGTTTTCCAAGGGAGCTGGCCATTGACTTGGTTCTAGTTTCACTTCATGACTCGTATAGTCAGTTCATTAAATACTTCTATGAGAGGGACCACGACGTGACTTTAATCGATCTAACATATATGCTAATTGATGCTGAAGCAAAAATGCTTAAGACCACAAATCAAGCAAATGTGTTTGAAGGATCTGTCTCCCAAGTTTCCATGGACATTGACAATGGCAACATTGGTAGTCCAGAAAATGTTTCTCTTCCTAATGGAAAAGGATCGGCCAAGGTCAAACCGTTTGACCATATGGTGAAGAGAAAAGTCAGTTCTGAGATAGTCCTATGTGCTATTCCTAAGAAGTCCATATATTTCTATTGCCAATTGAAGGGACATTGGATGCGAACTTTCCATGTCTACCTGAAGATCGCAGAGATAGTAAAGTCAAGTCGTATGACTCTACTTCAGGATCTAGGAGAAAGAAGGAAGCTTAAGAAGAGTGAGATGAATCTGGTCGTGAGAGATGGATTTCGGTCGCATGGTTCGATGATCAGATTCTGGAAGCTACTGCTTAGGAGTTATGATAGATTAATAGATTGCTTAGGAAATATTTAAACATAGTTTTTATATATTTGCATTGTAAGGACAAATTTTTCCGCTTATCAATAAAAGTAAATTTTTTGATTTATTTATATATCCTTGCAATGGCATTTATGAAAATTGGTGGTTATATTTCTATTATTAGCAATATTAAATATGGATTTGATTCTTAATTATGTTGTTTGTAGAAATGTCATAATCAACCAAGTGAAAAGGAATTCTCATCACCCAAGTTTCAGTTGGTTAAAACTTGGAGTCATACAATTCGAATTCTGTGATGTATGAGAATCTTGATCATTGGAAGATTATAACTAATTCATTGATCACATGTTTATGTGAGTCGAAGTGAAGGAATGAAGGATCTAGTACACATTAATGTGGACTATTTAGATCCACCACAAAGGAATATAAGTATATTCATCATGATTTACAGATGGTTAGTAAACATGGTTGTGTTTATAAGATTAAACACAATTCTGACACTTTGAAAAGTTTCAAAGAGAAGCAGAACGAATAAGAAGAATCTGTTAGGAAGAAAGATAAAGGTTTCTCCAATATGAAAGGAAAGGAGATTACTTTATAATCATGTTTTATGATCATCTTAATGATTATGGAACTATGTCACAATTGATCCTCTAAGGACATCTTGGTGAAATTGTTTCAACTAAGAAGAGGAATCAGATATTGTTGAAATAGTTTAATCAAGAGATGAGTCATACTTCGTTTCCAAATCAAGTTTTAGATTCATACTCTAGTAGCTATAAATCGTATCTTGAAACTTATTCTATACTAAGTAGGTTTATAACACCTCATGAAATGTGGAGTAGAAATGTTTTCTTGCTCTAGCACATTTGGAATTGGAAGTTGTGATGTTTTGGTTAAAACAAAAGATGGACTAAAACCAATTCCATGAGATGTTTTCTTGTTGAAATTTACACTAACTTTTGAATATTTGTTTTCGCCTGTCAAGGAATGTTCCTTAACAGAAAAAGTTATATGTCAAGAAGTCAGTGGGAGTCTAATTGATATTGAAGAGTTTCAGGAGTCAATCGATAATAAACCTTTTAGTTATCACTAGCGCACAACCTGAGGTTGATAACCTACCATGTTAAGTTGACACATTCTTGTTTCTATGCATCTTCCAGTTGGATTGGAAATGCTTATGAGTTTTATGGTTCTCATTTGAATGCAAAAGGCAGAGCACGTTGGTCAGTGTTAGTGCATTGGTCAATAGAAGTGAGCTGCTTAAACAACTTGGAAGCATTGGTAGGCCCTTGTGCTACCAGATGGTAAGAAATTAAGAATACACAAAGTACAGTCCATGAAAGGAAAAACAAAATTTGATTTTGGTTTTTCCTCAACCTTATCTTATGATTGTAGGTTGGAATTGATAAATTCACATGGATAGGAATGCATACACCATAAAATCTAGGTGGCAAAAGGTTTCGCTCTAGTTCATGAAAATGATTATGAGGAAACACTTTCACTAGTAGATTTTAAACCCGGTTTATATCATTATGGTTAGTTGTTGTGATAATTGTGTTCTCAAATTCGCATATTATTATGGAATCCCTTTTCATATTTCGAATTGTGAGAAATGGAAAGAAGTATTTTGAACGTTCAAAACTTATCGTTATAAGTTTTGAATGGGCTTAAACACGCACATATGCTATCTAATGAAAGGTGTATGAGCTTGAGAGGTCTAGATGAAGATTTATCAATGCATCACGTATTAGAAATCTGCACTTTAGTAAGAAAGTCAATTGTATTGATTTCTAGGAGTATAGTTAATTTTTGGATACATGTCAAAGCCAGTAGGAGCATAATTATTATGCTAGCAAGAGTATAATTGTTATGCTAGTAAGAGCATGATTGTTATGCTAAGTATTACAGGTTGGCAATACTAGTCGTAGGAAACAAAGTTTTCAAATTTTCAAATTGCAAAGTTTAGAAATTGTTTCGCTACAAAATGATTTAGGGGAGAGGACAATTATACTTCATTTCAAATCTAAAAGTTTAGATTGATGTTTTTTAATGGAACTTAGTCATGAACATATATGAATATCGTGTTGAAGTGATTCAACATGGGAAATCCTATATGTGGAAATATTATAGCAAGAGACTGATCAAGTATCATTTCTTTATGTAAGACATTATGTTTCGAATCCCATATGCTTCAGATATAGGATTGATTACATATGCTATAATATTCACTTGTTTTGATTTTTCCGAATTCCTGGGGCATTGAGAGGGAAAAATGACTAGAACAAGATGTGACTAAAGTTGTTAAGCAACTGTCAAGAACAATTTGAGGTATACTAAAAGATTGGTTGCTTATGGACAGTTGGAATTATAGTATTTGGATGGACCATAGTGACATGTTTCAAATTAGGATAATTCTTGATCAGAATTGATAGTCATATGGGAATATGGAAATGTTCCCATAATAGGAGTTAGTTGATTAGAATATGAATGTGAGTTAGAAACCTTAATGCAAAGAAGGTGTTCAAGGAGTTACCTTGAATCTGATACTTCATTACCATGAAATTGCTTTAAGTAACAAAGTTTCAATAGAGCATTTTGTGACATGGTTGACTAAGTCTTGGTGACTTTAACGTCATGTCATCACAAAAGGATATTGCATGTAAGGTTAGAATCTAACACGTTTAGTAGTAACAAGAATTTTGGAAATTCTTACACTTGTAATAAGGATTTGGAATTGTGATATGAGCACCATTGGAGTTATGTCTAATTGATCTGTTCATAAAGGAAGAACCATAGAGAAACATAGTATGCATTTTAGAACATGGAATGACTGATGTTTAAATTCAAGTGATTAGTTGATTAATCAAAACATTATACAATTAATAAAGTCTGATTAATATGGCGATTAAATAATAAGTGTTTTATTTATATTCAATAGTTTGAGACCATAGTTAATTAGCTTATTATTGTGTTTCACTTTGCGTGTTTTACTTCCCGAGTAATTGGATTATTCAAAAATCCACAGTTGACCATACTTTTGGAAGTAAGTAGTGAATTAAGACTGTCATGAATCAGACTGTAGATTGTCTAAGGGATTAGACATGGTAATGGTTTGTTGCAGTATTCATGAGTACTTTTCAAATGGGGATTTTGATTATTGGATTAAACTTCGCTCAGAGAATTACTTCATGGATTATATCACGAGTAATTTTAAGACGATAATATCTTAGATTCTTAAAACGGAGATATATGAGTTGTTGTTTATGATTCAGTTGTGCATTGACAATATGTAAACGCATTTGTAACTTGATGTTATAAAACGTATTGTTGTGCGTGATTTGATAAGTAAATAGTACAAGTATATGACTCGAATTTTATCCATTGATTTTTCCCTAAATGGAAAAAAGCGATATCTGTGGGCCCCTCGATGATTTGATGATGACATCTAAAACGCTTGGCCAAGCTTGGACTGAATTGATGTGTTCAAATTAGTAGTCTGAATCAGTTGTCATAAATCAGAAATCGGGAAACAAATCTTGGACAGAGAGAATGATTATAATCCATTTCTCATGTCCTTACGATATCTTGTAGATTGGAGGAATATTTGATCACTTATCTTAGGACACATAACTGACTGGGTAAGAGTTCAACAGTGACATTGAGAGCTACAATTTGCTAGTCAATTTTTGAAGTCATACTTACAACTATAGTTATTATACTTATCCAAGTGGGAGACTGTTGGATTAGGTGTCTAAGCCCATAACTATAATTGGTATATACTTGATTTGATAGTAGCATTGCCCTTTTCGGTTGCATTCACACTGGCAACTAGAGAGGATGACTATTGAAGAGAGGGGTTAAATTTTTTATTTGGAATAATAAATTGGTATATAAAATGATTTATTAATATGTTATGAGAATAATATATTAATTAGAAATAAAAATATTAATTATTACTTAATCAGAAATTAATTTGGAATTAATTTTGGGATTAAAGGAATTAATTAAAAGTGCAGGGGCTGTTTTGCAATTTATTGATAGTTGTGGAATTGGGCTCTTGGACCATCCTAGGAGGGAGGGACGAAATTCTCTAGGGAAGGCCCTAGAAATTTCGTTCATGGCTTTAAGGATGAGGATCCATGAGTTGCTTAGGCCTTAAGCAAATGGATTAGGGTTTCCTTATCTTAACCCTAGCTTTGGCTCTAAGCAACTAACAACTATATAAAGGGCATAACCCCTTATGGATTTCGGCCATGAAAGGATTCCTAAACCCTAAGAAGAACCGAAAATCATAGCCTCCTCGTTCCTTCTCATATCATCCTCTTGCTTAGTGTGTTTGTGAGCCATTAGAGGTGTGACATTTGTGACACTTGCTCTCAATGTCAAAAGATCTTCAAGGAATCCATTGTTATTACAATATAACAATAAAGGTATGTTTCTATTCCTTCTTATGCTGATTTCGAAAATACTAGGAGCATGCTAGGGTTTCCAATTTTTGTCTTCAATGCTTGTATGTCTAATAGTGAAAACATAGATCATCAAATTAGGGTTGCATGCACACATAGGATTGTTTTCAATGTATAAAACCCATCAAAAATTCCCGTCATCGACCGTTGATATGTGCATATCTACACATATATATTACATCATATCTTAATACTTTCAGCTATAATTATGCTTATTATAGACCAAAAGGTACTTATTATGCTTAATATATGTTATGTAGCATAAAAGACATGCTTAGAAGCAATATGAAAGCTAGAAGCAGGAAAATACGAGCTTAGACAAGAAGAAGACACAAGATGGATGTTGGTAGACAGTTTGACCCCTCGTCAGTATTTTGACCATACTCATGACTCGTAACTCTGATTAAGGTGATTTAAAATGATCTGAAAACTAGACACAATTTCGGACGACTTTCATGTTTTGAGAAAATTCGGATTTCCAACCACCACGACGTGGTGATCCCAACACGACGTGGTGAATGGAATCTTTGCGATTTTTTACGCTGGCTTGGAGAATACAGGATAAACACGAGGACCACGACGTGGTGCCATTACCACGTCGTGGTGGCCAAATTTTAGGCAAGTATATATATCTGAACATTATGACGAATTGGGAGACTTGGAGGTGACTTTCTAGAGAAGCATTACGAAAATAACCTCTGGAAAACCCTTAGAAGAGGAGGAAACGATTGGAGCTCAAGATTTGAAGAGATCTAGACGAAAACATCAATTTATTCGGTTTGATCATGTCTAGATTTATCTTTATTGAGTTTTTGTGTCTGATTTCTACCATGAGTAGCTGAATTTAGCTACTCCTGTTTAGCTAGATGAAGCTTCAACTTATGAATTAGTTTAATTAATTATGGATTTGACTTGTTGGTATTGTGCTTGTGTTTGATTTTTAATACCTAGTATGCTAATATTTGGTTGTTTAGTTGCTTGAATTCATGTTCTGTGTAGCTTAGTGATTATTAAATTACATGAACTTGACACCTAGTGATTTAGTGAATATTGAATTGCTAGAGCTAGGATCGACCCAATCTTAGATAAGTGATTGAAGTAATTGAATTTAGTTGTGCTGGAGAACATAAATTATGACCATAATTATGTTTTCATAATAAATCTTACATAGCCTATTCATAATCCATAACTGATTATGTGTTTGATTGTGTGTGACCATTCATAGTTTTACATGAATTAGTTAAATATTAGTAAATTTGGACTTAAATTACTAATAATGTAATATTAGGTAACCAACTTTGATAATCCATAATTATTAGCTAACCATAAAGAAGAAGTGGATTCGAGCTAAACGGGAGTGTTTTTAGTAATTGATTGAACATTTGTTTAGTAATTAAGTTTACCCGAACTTGCAAAATCAGATAAAAACCTTAAAATTATTGTTTGATTTTAGATTAATATAGAGTAATTATTTTAGCTAATTAAATATGTTCCCTGTGTTCGACCCCAACTTACTTAAACTACACTACATCCGACTAGGTACACTGCCTAGGTGCATATTAGTTAGTTAAGTTAGTTAGGATATAAATTTAAAACTAGTAGGTACTTTTGTGCACATCAACCGTCGTTAGAGATTAGCATCGAAAAATTATGATAATAGAGCTTTTCATATTTCAGAAAAAACGTGATAGTTATATGATATGATAGGGTCAAAAATGAGTGACCAAAATACATCACTTTTAATAATGGTAAGTGTATTTGGAAAGTACACAACAAAGTGGTCCCAAGGATATACACTTTGTAAAAAAATATAACTCCTATTGGAGGAGTTATGATTTTATAAAAAGTAAAAATCAACCATGTTAATAATGCTATTAACATAAAAAAGGCATAAAGAAATCGGTTGAGTTTTCGCTAACATCACTAAAAGGAAAATCCTAGTACTCCGAGAGATAAGAACTTTAAAAAGAAAAAGGTCACATATGGAGTTCATGTGAAGAAGATACGATTTTTATAATAATATAAAATACTGGTCAAAAATAAAAGTTACAAATTGACAATGCAACCTTAAGAAAAATTGTAGTACTAGTAGAGAGCCACACAAATATATAAAGAGTTTAAGAAACAAGATTTATATAAGGAAGATATGAATTTTTATAAAAGATTTAGAGGTGCACACCAAGTGCGTGCCATGCTCGATTCGCACGTCTGACACCCACGTTCATCGAGATTAGAGACACATATTGTCACACTCTAGATGGAGCCATAAGTTGACTGCATGTCGAGTGTGAAGTGCGCCACACGCACAAACACTATAAATAGAGGTGATCACGTTTTTATTTCCTCACACCCAAAACTCTCTCTCTCTCTCTCTCTCTATATATATATATATATATATATATATATATATATATATATATATATATATATATATATATATATATCTCTTAAGCTATTTCAAAAGTCCTCCCAATGACACGAAGTTTCGGGTACAATAGCAAGGATGCTTCATATTACACTACTAGAGTGAGTTCACGACCCTATTTTACTATTTTAAAAGTTTTATAGGCGGAATACATGCTTATCAAACTGCTTTATCAAAATATATTTATATCTATATGTCACACCCCGCCAAAGTGGAAACACGGGGCGTGGCAGTACAAAGGGCCTCATAGCAAAAGTTAAAAGACAACACCAGTTATAGTATTAAAAATCATTATAATTTGAAAATGAGTTTGAACAACTCTTTAAAAGAAATTACAATGTATTTTAAAGGTAACACATGCAAATGCTCCTACAAGTGTTGTCTCTCTACGTGCCTCATACTAGATGATTCCTGAAAAAGCATGTAAAACGAGCGTCAACTATAAAAATAGTTGGTGAGTTCACAAGTTAAAAATAATGTTGGTTTCATGAATCGTAATCAAAGTGTTTATAGAAGTTTCCAGAAATAGAAATATATTGCAAAAACGAGTAACTAAGTTTGCATAAACAAATTTCGTTCTCATCATGAGAGATAAAGTATGTTGTCCAAATGAGATGCAACGTTCATATTCTCATGAGAAATAAAGTTTGTTACTAAAAAGAGTAAACAAGTTTCATTGCTATAATGAGCAATCAAGTTCGTTGCTACAAGGAGTAAACAAGTTTGTTGCTAAAAGGAGAAAACAAGTTCGTTGTTACAAGGAGCAACCAAGTTCGTTGCTAAGACAAGTAAATAAGTTTCTAGTAATAAAAGTTTGTTGATATAATGAGAAACAAAGTTTATTGCTATAATAAGTAACAAGCTTATTGCTATAATGAGAATCAAAATTCATTGCTATAATTAATAAACAAGTTTGTATGTATATGAGAAAACAATGAGTTCACAACCAAGCCTATAACTAATGCCCTATCAAGATCTATGCTTATCGTTCCATAGATTAATATGGTATCATGTACTCAAGCAATCGGGCGAGTGAGGAGTTGTCAATTCCTAATAGCGCTATCCATAATGACCATTGGTTCAAAGAGTTAATGGTTGGAGTGAAGTGTAAGGGAAGGGAGATAAGACGATAAGGCCTCATGTTTCAAGTTGCATAGACATACATAGCAAAATATAGCAATCATATTTAATACAAATTAATTCAAATACAACGAACAATAAATAGTTTTTCGGACATGCTTTTCCACTCCAAAACAAAAAAACCGAACTAGGGGAAGGCATGAATACTCAAGATGCATTGATATGATGTACATGATGACTTGAACTATGTTCCAGTTGTACCACTATCAATTCCTACAACGATGTTACACACAAATGAGTCTCTAATCGAATTTAATACTAGTATACTTACTACTACAATAGAATTATGCCAATATTATGTCAAAATTTAATATTGTTAAGTTACAAACATTTTTTTGTGAAATTTAGATTTCTATGAATCAATTTGTTATATAACAACTTCAAGTGAAAAATCCCATTTTTGGCAATGTCAATTGAAGAGTAACTATAACATTTTGGAAAGTGTTTCAAATGGTTAAATATTTAAAACTAAATCAAATAAGTTATAAAAATTCCCAAACTTTGTATTTCAGTTTTAACTGAATTCAAAAACATTAAAATAAATTTTCTTGAATTTTTGATTTGTCTAAGTATTTTTCACCAATTTAATTCCTTGAAAACATCATAAAATTTGGGGAAAATTGTAAATGATCATGGAAAATTATTATATTTTATGTGTTACTGCTTCATAATGTCCTTAAACAGGGAAAATTGTTAAATGCCAATTTTGATCAATAAAACCCGATTTTATAATTTAATAATATTTTCCGCCAAGAAATTTTAATTAAATACAAAACAATAGTGAAACATCACCAAACTTTTTATTTGTGTTCAAACTGAAGTTTATGACTTCCATAAAACTTTTCATGAATTTTATATATGTATAGATATTTTTCCTTTATTTAATTTCACAAATAAACACAAATTCGAAATAAATAGGAAACGGTTTATAAAATTTTCCAAACATTTTGTGCTACTATTATTTAACATATATAAGCTGGGGGAAATATCAAAGTTGGTTTTTAAACAGGCTAACTATTTTTATTTGTTTTATTATTTTAAATAAACATTAATTCGTGAAAAATTGTTAAACAGTAGGTAAAATTCACTAAACTTTTATGTACAATTTATCTGTAATATAAGTTATTTTGATGAAGTTTCATAATTTTTGGATAAGAGTAGCTATTTGTCATCAATTTAATCCCTTAAAAATTCATTAAATCGGGAAAAATAAGAAATTGTCTTGGAAAAATATGGGAATATTTTCTTGGAGTCTTTATGACTTCCAGAAGATGTACAAATTATGAAATATGGTTTTGGACATTTGTAACTGTATCTTAAAATTTATTTCTCTTCAACAAAAATAAATTTGAAATCAATAGAAAACAATCATAGAAATACATACAACTTCATGAAACATCTTTAATCAATGCATAAGTCATATCAGAAATTTACCAGAATTATTTTATATGAATTATTGCTCTATTTTCTTGCAAACATTACAATAAATCGAGAAAAATGAGTTATTTTCTGAAGATTTCAAGATCATCTTATTTTGTTGTTTAGATTCTGGGAAAATTCGAATTTGAGCAGAAAAGGAGCTTTAGATATTTATTTATGAATAAATCATTTATTAGCATTCTTAACAATAAACTTTGATAATCATGCCTTTAAGTTAGATGTTCATCACATGCATTATGATTTGAAGGCCATGAATAAACTTATGTTGTTCAAAATGATGTTTCTAAATGAAAAACATGAATGCGTGTGGTTTTGGATCTTTAAAACTTGTAAAACTCAAGTTGATGGATTTGATTTAGGTTTTGATCATTGGATTTCACCTTCTAACAACATGCATGTTTTTTTTTGGGTGAAATACTATCACCATCATCATCAAATTCGAGATGCATGAACATGCATGTGAATAATCTCAAAGAAAAGTGTTTATGGAGAAGAAAAATGCAAGAAAACTTGTAATTTTTTATAGGAAAGTGAAGGATGATGAAGGGAATTTGTGTTTACCTTCAAGAACAACTTCATATGATGAATATTCTTGAGTAAAATGAGGGATATTTTCTGTAAATTTCGTGGGTTTTGGAGCTATTTCATAGAGGGAAAGAATGGGGGTTTTAGAGAGAAGAAAAGACAGAAAAAAGAGATTTTATCTCTCTAGATAGCTCATCTCTCTCGTCATCTCTTTGGGGTTATACTCTAGAAAAATCATCCACCAAACTACTGAGATGCTTAGGAGCTCATGAAGAATTGACTATAAAAATCTCTCCTACAGATTTGGCTTCTATGTTCGTCATTCTCAAAGAAAATGAAGAAGGAAGTTTTTAGAGAGAGAAAGAGATAGGTGGAGTGAATAGGTGATCAAAATGATTAGTATTGGGTAGGAGAAATGAGGAGAGATAGAGGGATTCCGAATTTGCGGGAGTGCGAGGAGATTTCTTTTTATTTTATTTATTTATTTTGTATTAATCCCTAAATTTTTATATAATTTCTTTCAATTTATATAAAATGTTTATTTTATATAAATTTTGTTCATAACTCTTAGATTTTTAGCTTATAAAAGTAAGGTTAATGTTAATGAAATAAATTAATTTCCTTGATTATATTTCCACATTTTAAATATTTTAATTTGACATTATTGAGTTTATAAAAAAAAATTCATGGGATTTTAACGTAAAACTTCATAAATTTAAGTTTTTAGGACTTTTAGGGTTTTGAGGAATTTTGTAAATCTTTGGATATCCAAATAAATTGTATCTTTGAGACTTCAAACTATTTTAGAGTTTCATAACTCTTATTCAAGGTAGAAATAATGTTTGTGATTTATTTTTGTCGGTTTATTGACATTTCTATATAGTGATTCCGAGATTCAAGCGAAATTGAGGAATCAAGTATACTAGTCCTAGTTTTCAACTTTGATTTAAGTTTCTATGAGACTTTGACCTAATTTCTACCTCTAGGTCAAGTGCATGATGTGTCTACATGATTCATGCAAAGATTTTCAACTCAAGGAATGACCGAAATACGGATAGTCATTACAGTTAAGTAGTTGTAGAATTCACATACCAATGTGAAATCTAAGTACACTATTCTTCGATTCTACTTGTTTCCAAGTTTCTAGTAGGTTATAATTTAGCTTCTAGTTACCAAGTCTAGTATGTGTCGTGCCTATACGTGCAAATAAGTTTATTCAAATCTAGAACTGTCTCGAATTTTGACGGTTGTCACACTATAAATATCAATCGTTATATAAAGCATGAAACCTTAGGATAATATGGCTATAGATACTATGTTTAGTTGTAAGCTATGAAATTATGCCTAAGACTTATGATGTCCAATATTCTAGGACTAGATATTACATAGATGTTATAATGGCCAATTTCCTACGATAACATAGTACCTAGAAATAATGTTGGTCAAATATAGGGATATGCACTGTACCTAATCGTTACTCTGTCCAAATATCAAGTTTTCAAATAAACCATAATTAGGGTACATATGTATGGTAATATATATATATATATATATATATACACACACACACACATACAAGATAATTATGAGTTCTAAAAGGTATAAGTATCAAATATAAACGTAAAAAGATTTATATTGTGATAGTTGTAGGTAATCGCTAAGAAAGAAAAGATAAAATATAAAATACCTAAGGTTAATGTGTTAGTGAGTTGTTATTATTAATCCTTAGCCTGATTAAATTCGGCCACCCCGAACCTATAATCTTTAATCTTGCGAGAGCCAAAAAGATATGTATAGATCTATACGGGGTTTGACACCCCCACTTGCGATTGCTAGCTACAATCCTGACAGGATAACTTTCTTATCACTCACTATTTGACGTCCGATGAAGCATCGTGCGGGGAAATCACTAGTCAAACATCGTCAATTATGATGGCTCATAGTAATACATTACAACCACCTTAGAGATCCGACTACCAAGAGGGAGGCCTTATAGTGGTAGATAAAATACGTTAGGATTAATAAAATATCCTAAAAGATAATAAGATAGGATCGGTAAATAACCTACAAAGATATTAAATTAGGATTGGTAAAATATCCCAAAAGATAATAAGACATGATCGGTAAATATCCTAAAAAGATAGTAAGTTAGGATTGGTAAAGTATCCTAAAAAGATAGTAAGTTAGGATTGGTAAAACATCTTAAAAAGATAACGAGATAAGATTAACGGAATGTCCTAAAATATAACGATAATAAGATTAGAGATAATGTAATAAAGCATATGAAACCAGGAATTTTAAAAAATTGATCATAATCATTGTAAGAATTTGTAAAAAGTTTTCAAAAGAGTTTATTATGTTTATCTCAAAACCTGTGAACTCACCAACATCAAGTTGACGTTTCCAAAAATCGCATGTGTACCTAGGATGGAGTAAGAATCAAGGCAAGGAAGGATTATCAGCTCAAATATAGATGAGTTTCGTTTAATTGGTAGTTTTCATTTTCGCTCTGTGATTTGAGTAAATTATGTAAATACCGTCAACACTTAGCATTTCTGCCAGGGAAGGTGTGACAACAATCAGTAAATTTGGGAAGAAATAACTCATTCTCTTTTTTAACAGGTAAACATAAATTTCAAGGACCTAAAATACCAAAATAATTGATTGATTGCCATATAAGGCTAGAGGCTAGAAGGAACGATCATAATTTTGCCACACCATTTTGCCTGCAACATCAACGCCGCATCACACTTGTCACACATCTTCAAAAGTTTGTTATTTAGAGGGGATGAGTTGCCACTTTTCCCATAATATTTTTTTTCTTTTGTTTAAAACTAAAATTAATTTATATAAAAACTAATATATTAATTTACATAAAATTAAATTTCCGTTAAAATTAAAAAGACGAGTACATTTGAAATTAAATAAAACACAAAAAACTTGAAATTAAAATAAAACACAACAAACTTGAAATTAAAACATAAGAAACATTAAAACATGCTTGAAATTAAAATAACACACAAAACAACTTCATTCGAAACATTGACGCCATTTTTCAGATTTCCTCGTAACTTGCCAAAACTCTACAAACCGGAAATGTTTGTTACTTTCTACATGGAAAGTTAGAAGAGCATTGGCTAACATTCCACCATTTTCACCATTTTTTGAATTACACCTCATCCTACAAAACACAATGTGAAACCAGAAAGGTTTGTACTGCAACTTCGTTTGTTGCTCTCCATTTAGCGAAGATTTGATCTTTACTTTAGAGGCTCTGTTCACTTACTTCGCGGTTGTATCGTTGGGTGATTCTATTCGAGAAAGAAGGCGCATCTACGTAGTTGATGTGATTTGGATCTTTATTTACATCTACCCATGCACGAGCCAAAATTATCACTTCAACCTTTTTCCACATACGAACCATTTTGAGAGATGAAGAAGGTTAAAAGATGGTGAAAGTAAAGAAAGTTATGAGAGGTGAATTAAGAAGGTTTGAATGTGATGGAAAGTAAAGAAGGATGTGGGTATTTATATAAGTTGATTATTAATTTAAAATTTGAAATTTTGAAAGAAAAAAAAACTGTTGTAAATGTTTTTGGAATTTTTCAAATCAGCCCCCAAAGTTTGTTTTGGTGCTTTATAGGGGCATAAGGTGGGTTATAACATGCTTATCTTATTTAGATCCCTAACCTAAAATAACCAGTCAAACATGCTACATACCTATTTGAAAGCTTATGTACTATCTATTAAGCACCTACTAAAGTCAACATATACAATTTTGACCCAGTTTTTTGATGTTTGACTAGATCATAAAACATCTCACCATCATTGAAAATTAACATTTTTATCCCTCACACACCATAATTTTTACGATAAATCTTGGTCCAAATCGACCCACCATCCTTTTCGTTCTCTTTGATGGCAACCAAAAAAACATGTTTATCCCTCACACACCATCGCTTCCCTGTTATCATGTAACCGCCCCACCCTCTCTCTCTCTCTCTCTCTCTCTCTCTCTCTCTCGTAACATCCAACTTACGTTCTTGTATCTTTTGGGTCTTCGGGATCAAATGCATAAAGAACAGTAACCGTACCCAATTGACACTATATTTCACCTTATCTAACTCTTTCTCTCTTAATCGAGAATAAAATCCACCACAAAACCCTAAAGTTAAAATCCACCACAAAGGATTTCTAATTTGTAGGAGGTTATTACACTTTATACATGTTTGGACGACAAGTGTTGAGATTATAATTATAAGTGGCGTCGGTGACGAGTGGAGGTAGTCAATGATGAGTGGTGGTAGCGGCTACCTGAAATGACAATGTTAAAGCGACTAGGAACAAATCCCAAGGGAACATGGTGCAGGTGGAGGCGAAACACCGGTGCTATGAGATTCTTTCTTCAACTTACTTTCATTTTTTGTGCAAGTTTAGTGACGCTCAACGGAGATGCAGTTGTAGGTGGTAGGAGATGATGGTGGTGCCAGATGGTAGTCAAGGAGTTGATTCCCAAATTTAGGGGGAAGAAACTAATATTCATGTTTTGTACAAGTGGATAAGGAAATTTTAGAATTTTGAAAGTCAATGTGGTCTAAGGAAAAATGGGACAACAAGTGTCTATGTGGCAATGGAGTAGCAGATTTACCACTTCAAAATGTTCAAAATGACTTTTTAGACCTGCCAAAGTCAACTTTATGCCCCCATAAAGCACCAAAAAAAAATTTATGGACTGATTCAACAAATTCCAAAAACACGATTGGGCTAATGTGTCATTTTCCCTTTCTGAAACATGAGGTATTTTTTTAAAAGTGGTAAAAAACCCTCAACGCACTCTCTCTCATTGGTAGCACACTGTTGAATTTGTAAACAGATTAGATAAAAGGTTTTGAATATAGGATATATCCTGTTGTATAGATAGATCCTAATTATAAGGGATAATTGTTATCTTGTACTCATATTCGTATATATATTCAATCAATCCCATTGGGATCTTTTACGCCAAATTCTCTGTTTCACTTGGTATCAGAGCCAAGATCTCACGCTCCAAACAAAACCTACCTTCCATCTCTGGTTATGTAACAACGTAAATTTCCAAAACAATTTTTCATTTTTAAAACATACTTTTATTCATAAGATAATGTCAAACATAATGTATCCAATGTTATCATAACAAAAACATATCCCAGAATCTCAAGACATAAACTCCATGAGTGTGTACGGATCATGCCGGCGCCTTCCCGCGATCCTCGCTAGTACCTGAAACACATAACACAACAACTGTAAGCATAAATGCTTAGTGAGTTCCCCAAAATACCACATACGCTTATACGCCACTCAAGGCTATAAGACCTTCCGGTCACTGTGTCTCAGAGGACTTCCGTCCCACAACCCTGGTAGACCTTCCGGTCCTACTCGTAATGACCTTCCGGTCCATATCATCTTGACCTTCCGGTCCATATCATAATGACCTTCCGGTCCTGAGCATTCATAACATACATAACGCACCCATATCATATAACATCATACAGCACATACATCACATAGCACATAAGACCTTCCGGTCACACATAAGTACCACTCTAGCTACCGTATAGTGAGAAGACTCACCTTGTACGATGTCGGATAACCTCTCGTGCTCGATAACCCGACCTAGCCTCCTCCTATTAACATAATAACATTTCTAATCAATACTTTCTTTTGTCCTCATTTCTAAGGAGTGGGTAAAAGACCATTCTACCCCTCCCAGACCTCTCTTTAGAATCAACTTGACCAAAATTCTAAGGTCAACTGAAGTCAACTCAAGTCAACAGTCAAACTTTGACCAGACTCGTCGAGTACACTCGTGTGACTCAGCGAGTCCAGGCGTCTTCCGAATCCTCATAGATCTCCACTCGACTCGTCGAGTCAACTTTTCACTCGACGGTTACCACTAGTCATGAATCGCGGGGCAACCCCGACTCGATTCGTCGAGTGCACTAATGGACTCGGCGAGTCCCGTCCATGGAAGCACTCAAATGACCTTTTGAGGTCAGATCTGTTTCTCTAACCTATAAATCTGACCTTACCATACCCAAAAATCACGTAAAGGTCTGACCTTTACACTCATGCAACGTCCATAAAGCTTCTTTTGGCGAAATAGCCTCTAAAATGTCAACCTAGGTTCATATCTCTAATGGAATAGCATAAAGAAAGATAGATAGGACTCTCTGGACCTCTTAAGGTCCAGATCTAAGAAAAACTCCACCTTGGGACCTCACATACTTCGAATCCAAGCTAAAGAAGGCATAAGAAAACCCTAGATTCAAGTAGATCACTAAATACACGAGATTGAGTACAGATTAATACCTCTAGCAGCCTCTTCTGATCAAATGGTGGTAGATATGAGCTCCTCAATCTTCCTTGCTTGCCCTCCTTCCTTCCTTCTTGCAAAAATCGCACTTAGAATGATGAAAACGGCTCCTTCTCTCTCTCACAACGCTCTCAGGTGCTCTGGTGCTCTCAAGGGTGATGGTGGCCGCAAATGAGGACCATAAGGTCCCTTAAATAGGGCACAGGCCCGGGGATTTAGGGTTTCAACCCACAGCGCCTACTCGGCGAGTCTATTCTTGGACTCGTCGAGTAGTTCATTAAACTTACGTGGCCACCCCGCTTCTACTCGACGAGTTATAGCACCAACTCGTTGAGTAGATCAATGATTCACAAAAATAAATAATTAAAATAATATACCTGGAAATCCGGGTGTTACAATTCTCCCCCACTAGAATCAGACTTCGTCCTCGAAGTCTTGCTCCGCAAATAACTCAGGATGTTGCTCCCGCATCTCCGCCTCCGGCTCCCAAGTCAACTCGAACCCTCTCCGATGTTGCCACTGGACCTGAACCAGGGGCACCTCCTTGTTTCGCAAGACCTTAATCTTCCGATCCAGGATCACGATCGGTTTCTTAACATAATTCAGTGTCGCATCGACCTGAATATCCTCCAGCGGCACCACCGCCGACTCGTCGGCTATACACTTCCTCAATTGAGACACATGGAAGGTATCATGAATCTGGCTCAACTCCGCAGGTAGCTCCAAACGGTATGCTACCCTGCCCACCCTCGCGGTCACCCTGAACGGACCAATATACCGGGGCCCCAGCTTTCCCCTCTTCCTGAATCGGATCACTCCTTTCCAAGGAGACACCTTCAGGAGTACGAAGTCTCCCACCTGGAACTCAAGCTCGGATCGTCGCCTATCCGCATAACTCTTCTGACGACTCTGAGCTGTCAACAACCTCTGCCAGACCTGTTGTATCTGCTCAGTCGTCTGAAGCACTATCTTGGTGCTACCCATCACGTGCTGCCCTACCTCTCCCCAACAAATGGGAGTCCGACATCTCCTCCCATACAACAACTCGAAGGGAGGCATACCAAAACTCGAATGGTGGTTGTTGTTATAGGAAAACTCAGCCAATGGCAAGTACGTGTCCCAACTTCCTCCGAAGTCTAACACACATGTTCGAAGCATATCCTCGAGTATTTGAATCGGCCGCTCACTCTGCCCGTCCGTCTGTGGGTGGTATGCGGTACTGAAATGCAGCCTCGTACCCAACTCCTCATGAAATTTCTTCCAGAACCTGGAAGTGAAACGTACATCTCGATCTGACACAATCGAGATCGGTACTCCATGACGCGATACCACCTCTCTCACATACAACTCGACCAGCCTCTCTGCGGAAGAGCTCTCACTGATAGCAAGGAAGTGAGCGCTCTTCGTCAGCCAGTCAACGATCACCCAAATTGCATCGACGCCCCTCGCGGTCCTCGGCAATTTGGTGATAAAATCCATAGAAATCTGTTCCCACTTCCACTGGGGAATCTCAAGTGGCTGTAACTTGCCATGATGACGCTGGTGCTCGGCCTTAACCTTGCGATAGGTCAAGCACCTCTCAACAAACCACGCGACATCCCTCTTCATTCAGGGCCACCAATACTCTCTATTCAGGTCCAAATACATCTTAGTGGCCCCGGGATGGATCGATAACCTTGATCTGTGCGCCTCTTCCATCATAATGGTACGTGCCCGGCCTGTATACGGCACCCAAATCCGACCTTGAAAGGTCATCATCCCTCAGCTATCGGTAACGAACTCAGACACCTGCCCGATCACCCGCTCCCTCTTGCGGTTCTCTGGTATCACGGCCTCTGCCTGGGCCTCCCGAATGGTGTCCAACACCGGAGTCATCACCGTAAATCACATACAAGTATCTCGAATCGGGGCACTCCCTGCCCTACGGCTCAGAGCATCAGCTACAACATTAGCTTTGCCCGGGTGGTACAGGATCTCACAATCGTAATCCTTTACCACATCCAACCATCTCCTCTAGCGCATATTCAGGTTGGGCTGATCCATCAAATACTTCAAACTCTTGTGGTCCGTGTATATGGTACACCGAACCCCATACAGATAGTGACGCCAGATCTTGAGGGCGAACACCACTGCCCCCAACTCCAGATCGTGGGTGGGATACCTCGTCTCATGAGGCTTCAGCTGCCTCGATGCATACGCTATCATATGCCCCCTCTGCATAAGCACCGCACCTAACCCCGATATCGATGCGTCGCAGTACACCATAAAATCCTCCATTCCCTCTGGAAGGGATAACACCGAGGCTTCGCACAACCTCTGGCGAAGACTCTCAAACGAGGTCTGCTGCTCCGGACCCCATGAAAAAGCAATGCCCTTCCGGGTCAATTTGGTGAGAGGCATGGCAATCTTGGATAAATCCTTGATAAATCTCCGATAGTAGCCGGCCAACCCCAGAAAACTCCTGATCTCGGTGGGGGATCTCGACACCTCCCAACTCATCACAGCCTCAATCTTGGCCAGATCGACCAATAACCCATTTTGGTTATCGAGATGCCCCAAGAACTGGACCTCTCGTAACCAGAAATCGCACTTGGATAATTTGGTGTAAAGCCTCTCTGACCTCAATACTCCGAGGATCTCTCTCAAATGCTCCTCATGCTGCTCTCTAGATCTCGAATACACCAGTATATCGTCGATTAACACGATCACCGAACGATCCAACATCGGTCTGCACACCCTGTTCATGAGATCCATGAATGCTGCTGGTGCGTTGGTGAGCCCAAAAGGCATCACCACGAACTCGTAATGCCCATAACGAGTCCTGAACGCCGTCTTCTGGATATCCTCATCTCGCACCCTCATCTGGTGATATCCAGACCTCAAATCTATCTTGGAGAACCAAGATGCTCCCTGTAACTGGTCGAACAGATCATCAATCCTCGGTAGTGGATAACGGTTCTTGACCGTCAACTTGTTCAACTCCCGGTAATCAATGCACATCCGGAGTGAACCATCCTTTTTCTTGACAAAAAGGATCGGCGCTCCCCAAGGTGAGCTACTCGGCCTGATAAATCCTCTCCCCAACAGCTCCTGAAGCTGTGAGGATAACTCCTGCATCTCTGGTGGTGCAAGGCGATAGGGCGCCTTGGCGATAGGCACCGCTCCCGGAACCAAATCGATGCGAAACTCCACTTGCCTCTCGGGAGGCACACCCGGCAACTCCTCGGGGAAAACATCCGGGAACTCGCGCACTATCGGTACATCACTAACCGAACCCGGCCCCTCTGCGCCCCCCCCCCCCCCCCCGCGTGAATCCATCACATAAGCCACAAACCCGCTACAGCCCTGCTGTAGGCTCCGCCTCGCTCTAGCAGCCGAACAAAATGCTGACCCAGAACGGGTACCCTCGCCGTACACTGTAAGTACTCCCCCACTAGGGTCTCGTATCGTCACCAACTGTCGCTCGCAGTCAATAACAGCCCCAAATCGGCTCAACCAATCCATGCCCACTATGACACACACGTCCCCCATCGCAATCGAGACCAGATCAATCGGAAACTCCACACCGAAGATCTCGAGTACACATCCTCGAATCATATCTGTAGCATACACCGCTCGCTCGTCAGCTATGGAAACTCGTAGAGGTCGACTCAACGCCTCCCGTTGAATACTGATGTGTTGACTAAAGGCTAAAGACACAAATGATCGACTCGCACCTGAGTCAAATAACACCAAAGCAGGTACAAAATTCACAAGAAAAGTACCTACGCATATCATAATATAAGCACAATATCTCAAACTCAGCATAAATAAATGAAAGAATACATACCAGCCACGACATCGGGCGCTGCACGGACCTCCTCCGCTGTCAACTGGAAAGCTCTCCCGCGAGCCTTCAATGCCTTGGCCTTCACCGGCCGAACCTCAGTAGCTCGCACGACAGCAGGGGCAGATCCTTGCGGTGCTCCATGTGCTGTCCCCTGCAGCTGCGGACACTCGGCCTTCCGGTGTCCGGTTTGGTTTCAATGAAAGCAAACCATGAACCCCTTGGGGCAATCCTTGGCTATGTGCCCCTCCTTGCCACATTTGTAGCAAGCACCAGATCGACAAACCCCATCATGTCCCTTGCCGTACTTCCCACAAGTGCGGCCCTTCTGGCCTCCAGATCTCGAATCGGCGGGCTTTGCCCGCTTGGCTACCGACTGAGACTGTGCCGGCCGCCGGTCCCTCCCCTGAGACTCGGCCTCCTCCCGGGCCTGAGTCTCCAGCTCAATCTCCCTCTTCCAGGCATTTTCCTGGAGCTCAACAAATGTCCGGTATGATGAGTTCGCCACGAACTCCCTGATATCCCTCCTCAAAATGCTCAAGTACCGGCTCATACGTGCCTACTCAGACGACACGTGTATAGGGCAAAACAACGCCCTCTCATGAAACATCCTCGTAATCACCGTCACAGACTCAGTTCCCTGCTTGAGGGACAAGAACTCCTGAGCTAAACGTTCTCTCTCCACAAGGGAAACATACTCATCTCGAAACATCTTGGTGAACCTCTCCCAGGTCACCGCATTAAGCTCCGCCGTAGTGAAGTCTGTCGTCACAAACTTCCACCAGTCCTTCGCCCCTAAGCGAAGTTGGTTCAGTGCAAACCGAACCCTCAGATGCTCTGGACACGAGCAGGTGTAGAAGCATCCCTCGATATTAGAAATCCATCTCATCGCAGTAATCAGATCCTACGTCCCATCAAACTCTGGTGGCTTCGTGTTGCTGAACTCCCGGAACATCAACGAGTCACCCCCCTGAGGTCTAGCAGCAGCAACAACTGCAGTAGCTGCAGCAGCCGCAGCCTCAGTAACGGCTGCGTAACGCTTATCAAAGGTCTCAATCAATGTGGTCTTGATAGACCCAAACATCTCCGGAATCTCAGCTCGGATTGCCGCAGCCACCTCATCATGGATCATCTGACGAAGCTCCTCGTCACTCACGCCGCTCGTCTCAAGTCTGTGGCGTGTCCCAACCATGATGTCTCTGAAATACAACATAAAAATATCAGAGACTCGCTCGAGCATACTCGCACTCGATCACTCAACCCTACTTGTCCCCTAGTACCCTAAGGATTCTTACTTGGACTGCGCACTGATCCGGTGTCTTCAGTAGTACGGGCCCTATACTACCGTCCACACCGCATCAGTATTCACCCCAAGTCCTCCTCCTAGGATCCCAGATCACAAGTACTCTACATCTCGCTAGTATAGGCTACCCTTCGGTAGACCTCTCATAAGCTCCTCACTGCTACCTACTCACTCTCAAGCATCTCATAGCAGCAGAAATCTTCCTAGGCTAAGGCATCACAAATCAGGCCACTCTAGTCCTAATATGAATACCTAGCCTACTTTAGCATGCGTAACATATCATAACTCATAACACATAATGTAAGGGTATTTTGAGAAATCACCGTTCGGGCGCTGGCTGATCGTAAACACTGCTCCTTTCTGCTTTTCTCAAAGTCTTTTACTTTTTTAGAAAAATTGTTCCTTTTTATGAAAAACTTTCTGAAATCCTCAGTTTGAGTTCAAATACACCCGAAGGTGCATCCGAATCCCTCAAACCAAGGCTCTGATACCAACTTGTAACAACGTAAATTTCCAAAACAATTTTTCATTTTTAAAACATACTTTTATTCATAAGATAATGTCAAACATAATGTATCCATTGTTATCATAACAAAAACATATCCCAGAATCTCAAGACATAAACTCCATGAGTGTGTACGAATCATGACGGCGCCTTCCCGCGATCCTCGCTAGTACCTGAAACACATAACACAACAACTGTAAGCATAAATGCTTAGTGAGTTCCCCAAAATACCACATACGCACATACGCCACTCAAGGCTATAAGACCTTCCGGTCACTGTGTCTCAGAGGACTTCCGTCCCACAACCCTGGTAGACCTTCCGGTCCTACCCGTAATGACCTTCCGGTCCATATCATCTTGACCTTCCGGTCCATATCATAATGACCTTCCGGTCCTGAGCATTCATAACATACATAACGCACCCATATCATATAACAGCATACAGTATAGTGAGAAGACTCACCTCGTACGATGTCGGATAACCTCTCGTGCTCGATAACCCGACCTAGCCTCCTCCTATTAACATAATAGCATTTCTAATCAATACTTTCTCTTGTCCTCATTTCTAAGGAGTGGGTAAAAGACCATTCTACCCCTCCCAGACCTCTCTCTAGAATCAGCTTCACCAAAATTCTAAGGTCAACTGAAGTCAACTCAAGTCAACAGTCAAACTTTGACCAGACTCGTCGAGTACACTCGTGTGACTCGGCGAGTCCAGGCATCTTCCGAATCCTCATAGATCTCCACTCGACTCGTCGAGTCAACTTTTCACTCGACGGTTACCACTGGTCATGAATCGCGGGGCAACCCCGACTCGACTCGTCGAGTGCACTAATGGACTCGGTGAGTCCCTTCCATGGCAACACTCAAATGACATTCTGAGGTCAGATCTGTTTCTCTAACCTATAGATCTGACCTTACCATACCCAAAAATCACGTAAAGGTCCGACCTTTACACTCATGCAACGTCCATAAAGCTTCTTTTGGCGAAATAGCCTCTAAAATGGCAACCTAGGTTCATATCTCTAATGGAATAGCATAAAGCAAGATAGATAGGACTCTCTGGACCTCTTAAGGTCCAGATCTAAGAAGAACTCCACCTTGGGACCTCACATACTTCGAATCCAAGCTAAAGAAGGCATAAGAAAACCCTAGATTCAAGTAGATCACCAAATACACGAGATTGAGCACAGATTAATACCTCTAGCAGCCTCTTCTGATCAAATGGTGGTAGATATGAGCTCCTCAATCTTCCCTACTTGCCCTCCTTCCTTCTTTCTTGCAAAAATCGCACTTAGAATGATGAAAACGGCTCCTCTCTCTCTCTCTCTCACAACGCTCTCAGGTGCTCTGGTGCTCTCAAGGGTGATGGTGGCCGCAAATGAGGGCCATAAGGTCCCTTAAATAGGGCACAGGCCTGGGGATTTAGGTTTTCCACCCACAGCGCCTACTCGGCGAGTCTACTCTTGGACTCGTCGAGTAGTTCATTAAACTTACGTGGCCACCCTGCTTCTACTTGACGAGTTATAGCACCAACTCGTCGAGTAGATCAATGATTCACAAAAATAAATAATTAAAATAATATACCTGGAAATCCGGGTGTTACAGGTTCTTTGGTCTTCCTCGCCAAAGGATATCTCTACAATGTCTGCTCCCATAAAATCTTCCACTATTGCCACTGCTGTTTCATGTAAGTTAACCCGCACCAATTTCTTACTGTGGAAAGCTCAAGTTGTTCCTATCTTACGAGGTGTTCATCTCTTTAGACATCTTGATGGAACCATACGTGCTCCTCCGGAAAAGATAACTACGGGAACCGGTGATGCTGCCAGGGAATCGCCAAACCCAGACTATGATACATGGGCTATTCAAGATCAGGCTGTGGTTGGAGGCCTTCTTTCCTCGATGACAGAAGAGGTTCTCCCTCAACTCATCCGCTGCACTAATACTGCAAAGGAATTGTGGACAACCCTCCACACCATGTTTTCTGCACAACATCCAGGAAACTCTATTCAGATTCGTACTCAACTATCCACAACAAGAAAAGGAGACATGAGTGCAGCCGAGTATTACCAGAAGATGACAAGTTTTGCTAACACCATGGCAAACATTGGTCAACCTATGAGTGATGAAGAAGTGATTGGTTACATACTAGCCGGCTTGGGGCCTGGACACAGTGATCTTTTTACTGCTATTACTATTCTAAGCAATGAGCGGAAGGTAACTCTTCCAGAGTTCTACTCTTATTTAATTGCACATGAAGCACAAGCAACCTCTATGAACACTACAGTGGAGTATACTTCATCAGCCAACAATGCCATTAGGCATGAACCCAATGCCCCTCGTCGCAACAACAATAATGGGCATAATAACTCCAATCAGCGAAATAACTATCGCGGTGGCAGTGGTCGTGGACGTGGCAGAAATAATTGCGGCCTACGATGTCAGGTATGTAGCATACCAGGTCACACTACATTGAACTATCGTAACAGGTTCAATCATGCATATCAACCTGAGGAGTATCGTAGTGGAAATAGTGTGACCACAGGAGGGTACAACCCAGAATCAAGCTGGTACATTGATACAGGAGCCACAGATCACCTTACAAGTGATCTTGATCGTCTGACTATTCAAGAGCGCTACCATGGGAAGGATCAAGTTCAAGTAGCAAATGGAGCAGGTTTTTCAATTTCTCATATTGGTCATTCTATAATTCCCGGTTTAGGTTGATCTCTTGCTATCAAAAACATCTTACATGTCCCTAATATCAACAAGCATCTTTTATCTGCTCATAAACTCACTTCCGATAATAATGTTTTCATTGAGTTTTATCCTAATTGGTTTTTTGTTAAGGACATGGTCACGAAGAAAACGCTTCTACTCGGTAGAAGCAAAGGAGGTCTCTATCCAGTACCAGTCAATCGCTTTCCTTCTAGTAATTCTTCAAAGTCTGCGTCAAGTGTTAAAGTCTCACCATCTCAATAGCATCAGCGTCTCGGTCATCCTACTCCAACAATTGTCAAGTCAATTCTAAAGTCAAATAAATTAGAATGTGTCTATAATAATGAGTCAACTGTTTGTGATGCTTGTCAGTGTGCTAAGAGTCATAAACTCCCTTATAGTCGTTATGTTCGTGTAACCACTTCCCCACTTGAACTTGTTCATACCGATGTTTGGGGACCTGCTCAAACATCTAGTGGAGGTTTTAAATATTATGTTAGTTTTTAGATGATTTTAGTTGTTATACTTGGATCTACCTTATTAAGAATAAGTCCGATGTTGAGCAAATTTTTTACAATTTTCAAAATCATGTTGAGCGATTGTTAAATACTAAAATTCGTGCTGTTCAATCTGACTGGGGAGGTGAATACCATAAACTTCATAAATACTTTCAAAACTCAGGAATCACTCACCGAGTGTCGTGCCCTCACAATTCTGAGAAAAATGGCATAGCAGAGCGTAAACATCGTCACATTGTTGAAACTGGTTTAGCTCTCTTAGCTCATTCATCTCTTCCTATTTGTTTTTGGGATGAGGCTTTTCTGACTGCCTCTTATCTTATAAACCGGATGCCTAGTCGTCTCCTAAATAATACTACACCCATAACATGTCTACTAAATATTAATCCCGATTATTCCTTTTTGCGTACTTTTGGTTGTGCCTGTTGGCCATCTCTTCGAAAATACAATACTCACAAGATTGAGTTTCGGTCAAAGTTATGTGTCTTTCTTGGGTATAGTTCCATGCATAAAGGGTACAAGTGTCTTGATAGAAGTAATGGTCGGATATATATATCCCGGGATGTCATTTTTGATGAGTCTCGTTTTCCCTTTACTAACTCATCACGTTTCACTACACCTCCCCTCATGTCAAAAGCATATTCGTTCCCTCAAACTGAACCGGCCATTGTGAATGATCATATGCGAAATTATGACCTGTCACTTTTATTGTCTAACAATTTACATGCAACTACACCACCGAAACAGGTCTTCCCATCACAAAATTCACAGCATGTCACTAATCAAGACCAACCTCTTCCAACTATACGAGTAAATGATCACGATTTGGCATCATCTCCAACCGTGCATGTTACACCAGATCTGTTATCACCCTTTGTCAGCATACAAA
The DNA here is from genome assembly GCF_052849685.1 of Lactuca virosa. Lineage (NCBI taxonomy): Eukaryota > Viridiplantae > Streptophyta > Magnoliopsida > Asterales > Asteraceae > Lactuca > Lactuca virosa. The sequence goes on from NC_136428.1 coordinate 289,745,342, forward strand.
TGCCCACGCCACCACCTGTTACACAAACTTTCTCTCCCACACCACCGGTTACCACTGATATTTCATCCACAGCTCCTGACTCATCCTTCCCTGGTGTTACTACTCGAGGCCGGGCTGGTAAAAATTTCCCTAAGACTTTTACTGATGGCACCATTCGTTATGATCCTCAGAAACGTGCATTTTTTGCTAAACCAACCTCCTATCGAATGGCTCTGTCTCAACCAGCTTGGCGTACCGCTATGAAGGCTGAATTTGATGCTCTTCAGAAGAACAATACATGGACTTTCGTTCCCAGACCTGCTGGTATTAATATGGTTGGCTGCAAGGGGATCTTTAAACTTAAACAACACCCCGATGGGTCTATTGACAAGCACAAAGCCCGTTTGGTTGCGCGTGGTTTTGCACAACAATATGGTGTGGATTATCAAGATACTTTCAGCCCTGTTGTGAAACCTACAACAGTTAGGTTGATTCTTTCTATAGCAATTTCTCTTGGGTGGCACCTTCGTCATGTTGATGTCAATAATGCCTTTCTTCATGGGTTTCTAAATGAGGAAGTCTATATGCAGCAACCTCCTGGTTTTGAGGATTCCAAACGACCCCGCCATGTGTACAAACTAAACAAAGCACTTTATGGTCTTAAACAATCACCAAGATCCTGGTTCTCTCGGCTTAGTGTCAAATTGCACCAACTTGGATTTTGCTCGTCCAAAGCCGATTCTTCACTCTTTCTGTTTCATCAAGGTGACACTACTATCTATATGCTCGTTTATGTTGATGATATTATCATTGCTGGTTCCTCTCAACAAGCAGTCGATCGCCTCCTCCGTGCCTTATCTTTATCCTTTCCTCTCAAAGACCTTGGTCGACTTCGCTATTTATTGGGAGTTGAAGTCGCTCACAATTCAGGGGGAATTACCTTGATGCAACACAAATATGCATCTGATCTTTTAAAACATGCCAATATGGTGAATTGTAAAAGCGTTTCAACTCCCATGTCAGTGACTGAAAAGCTTTCTCTTAACTATGGAACACCACTAAGTGATGATGAAATTTTCAAATACAGAAGCATGGTGGGAGGTCTGCAGTATCTCACCCTAACACGACCAAATATTTCTTTTGCTGTAAATAAGGTGTGCCAATACCTCTCGAAACCTACAAATGTACATTGGGAGGCAGTAAAACGAATATTGAGATATGTTAAAGGCACGACAAATACAGGTCTTCGCATCTAGAAGTCCAACTCTACACTTCTGAGTATATTCACATATGCGGATTGGGCAGGCTGCTTAGACTATCGAAGGTCTACCGGAGGTTTTGCAGTATTTTCGGCCCAAATTTAATTTCATGGAGTTCAAGGAAACAGCCCACGGTGTCTCGGTCCAGCACAGAAGCTGAGTACAAGGCTTTAGCTAATGGTACAACATAAGCTATATGGATACAGTCCTTACTTAAGGAGCTTGGTATTCGTCAAATGCGACCACCTGTGTTATGGTGTGATAACTTGGGGGCTACGTACTTAACAGGTAATCCAGTTTTTCATGCACGAACCAAACACATTGAAGTTGATTTTCACTTTGTTAGAGAAAAGGTGGCAATGGGTGCTCTTGATGTTCGTTTCATATCCTCAAACGATCAAATTGCAGATGAATTTACAAAGCCAACAACACGCAATATGTTGGATCGTCTCAAACCAACACGATTAAGATTGAGGGGGAATGTAAACAGATTAGATAAAAGGTTTTGAATATAGGATATATCCTGTTGTATAGATAGATCCTAATTATAAGGGATAATTGTTATCTTGTACTCATATTCATATATATATTCAATCAATCCCATTGGGATCTTTTACGCCAAATTCTCTATTTCACTGAATTGACACCAAACTCGTGATGCCAAGCTGATGGCATGTTTTGTGCCGAGTACATATCACATTAGCACATTCCATATAGCCTAAGATCAATATTAATAGTTTATTTGACAACAATAATATAAATAATACTCCTAAAAAAAATCAATTTTATTTTCAAACTAGGAGTGAGACCAATGTATTACATTAGTTTAATAAAAGAAAAAAGTTCATATCAATCATTGTAATTATACAATGTAAACTTCTGTAAATAAGTCTTTAAATTTAGCAAAATAAAGAAGGAATAAACGAATTTATAGTTGTCGCGTTGTCATTAATGGATATATTGATGTTGCAATTAAATAAAAATAAAAATTTAATGTTTCAAAAAATGACATTGATCAAACAAAAATTTTTATTTGTTAGGTAGATGCTATTCAAGACATAAAAGACATGAATTGCAAAACCGTAGGTTGGTTATTTTCTATGAGATTTTCTAATATGTGTCCTAAGGGCACATATAAGAAGTATTAATTAATGACAAATATTACCATAATTAAATGTAAAATACGTTAATTATAACGAATATTACCGTAATTAAATTTGAAATGCATTAATAATTTCCATAATAAATGTATTTTGAATTTAATTATAGTAGTATTTTTCATAGTTGTTGCCAGGTATTACTCTTTAGCATAGGAAGCAGCAGTTTAAAACGGCTAATTGCATCATTGCTCTGTTATGCACATGCATATGAAACATTCAACAAGCGAATTAGCTAACCGGATAAGCAGAGCACTGATCACCGCCGCCGATCAATCTGCAGCACCACGGACATGGACTCCGGTACTCGAACAAACCCTCCATGGAATCGGTTGCCGACACTCCCTCAACCCAACACTCGTTTCCCGAGTCATCGACCCTTTCCTCATCCACCGCCATTCACTCGCACTCGGCTTCTTCAACTGGGCTTCTCAGCAACCAGGATTCACCCACACTTCCATTTCCTATCAATCCATCCTCAAATCCCTCTCCATCTCCCGCCAATCCACCGCTGTTGATACGCTCATGAAGCAAATCAAAACTCTCAAAATTCAACTCAATTCTTCCGTCTATCGTTCGGTAATCTCATCACATATCGCCGCAAGAAAACCTCTCAACGCGTTTTCGGTATTCAGTGATGTTAGATTCTTGATTTCTGATATTGGTCCTGATACCTGTAATTCGCTACTTGCGGCTCTTTCTTGTACTGGGAATTTGAGTTATGCCCACCAAGTGTTCGATGAAATGATCACAAGAGATATTCGTTTCTCTACACTTGGGATTGGTGTTTTTCTATGGAGATTTAGCAGAACGGCTGAACTAGATAAAACTCTGAGCTTCGTGGATACCATCCAAAACCAAAATTCAAGTGTAAACGGTTCGATTCTTGCACTTTTGATTCTTCACGGGTTGTGTTTAGAGAGTAGGGTGCATGAAGCTATGTATATGCTCGATATATTAAGAAAAAGAGACTGCAAACCTGATTTCATGGCATACAGAGTCGTTGCAGAAGCCCTTAGAGAAACAGGGAATGTAGTCGAAGTGGAGAAAGTCTTGAAGATGAAGAGAAAGCTTGGGGTTGCACCAAGAACAAGCGATTACAAAAACTTCATATTTCAATTAATTTCCGAAAGACTAATTTCTGAAGCCAAAGATTTAGGTGAAATAATTATAAACGGGAATTTCCCAATTGAAGATGATGTTCTCAACACATTAATAGGATCAGTATCAACCAACAACCCTCAATCCGCATTGATGTTCTTCAAATCCTTAATTTCAAACGAAAGATTCCCCACTCTTCTTACACTCAACAATTTGTGTAGAAACTTATGTAAACATGGAAACCATAACGAATTAGTGGAAATTTTCAAGATTCTATCAGACAACGAGTATTTTGTAGATATTGAAAGATATAATGTGATGATTTTGTACTTTTGTAAAGCGGGAAGAGTGAAAGAAGCATATGAGATTCTTCAAGAGATGAAGACAAAAGGGTTAGGTCCAGATATTTCATGTTATAATCATGTTATGGAAGGTTGTTGTAAGGAAGATATGATTCGCCCTGCTAAACGATTATGGGATGAAATGTTTGCAAATGGATGTGAACCCAATTTGAAAAGTTACAATATTTTGATCCAAAAGTTGTCCGAAATCGGGCAGGTGAAAGAGGGTCATAGGGTTTTCGGGCAGATGTTGGAGAGAGGAGTGCTGCCCGATGAAATAACTTATGTTGTTCTAATTAAAGGGCTTTGTCAAGAAAATGAAGTTGAAACCGCTCTTGAAGTGTTTAACAAGTCTTTCGAACATGATGCAGAGATTGCGAAGGGTATATTGGGAAAGTTCGTTCTTTATCTTTGTAGAGAAGGTACTTACTGAAATTTCAATGGTTTGAGTTTGGGCTAATGTCATAAAAGCCCTTAAGTTTTCAAGAAATATTCGGTTTTACCCTTTGGCGTCTTTTGGGTTCACTAAAGCCGAAAGTTTGTATAAGATTTTTCATTTTTGCTCTTTTAGCAGGTTACTCGTTTACTAACAGGTTGCCTACACACGTGGCTTGAAAACTTAAGCGTAAAACCGAATATTTTTTTAAAATTCAAGGGCTTTTATGATATTAGCCTAAAAATATATAAAAACGTTTTTATACATATAAAAAACATGCGTGTGTGTGTGTATATATATATATATATATATATATATATATATATATATATATATATATATATATATATATATATATATATATATATCTTTATGTTTACAATACATAAAAAATGTTTTTATATTTTTTTAGGCTAATGTCATAAAAGCTTTTAAGTTTTCAAAAAATACTCGGTTTTACCCTTAAGTTTTCAAGCCACGTGTGTAGGTAACCTGTTAGTAAACGGGTAACCTGCTAAAAGGGCAAAAATGAAAAATCTTACACAAACTTCCGGCTTTAGCGAACCCAAAAGACGCCAAAGGGTAAAACCGAATATTTGTTGAATACTTAAGGGCTTTTATTACATTAGCTCTTTGAGTTTTACTCCTTTTTGACTTGATTTGTTGAACCAAAAAACATGGCACTAACCCTTTACCTGTTTGTTTATCTTATTTTCTAGTCTCACCATAAACTTGTTGAATACTGTGAAATTTGTTTTTTTGGAATGCAAGGGCAAAATGGTGATTTAGTTTCATTCAGACGGTTTATTTTATTTGTTTGCAGGTGAATTTATTTTTGCTTCAAAGTTGGTGGATGATTATACATGTGCTATAGAACATTTGGAGTACAACATGATCTTGCTAAAATGTCTTGTGGATGCTGGAGAGTTTAGTATTGCTATTGAACATGTGAAGAGGGTTGTTGAGAAGTCGCCTCCATTGTTGCATGAGCTTCGTTGTGAGCTTTTTTCATGGCATTCATCTTCATCAAAACAAGAGCCAATTTTGGAATTGATTCAAGTGATTGATTTGAGTGTATCCAACAGAATCATGTAGTCTTCAAAAGCTTTTCCTAAAAGAATAAACTAAACAGATATTATTATTTTTTTGTCCAAAACATGAGATGCATAGGCCGATTTACTCATTTTACTCCAGACAAAGAAGAAAGTGAAACCACATCAAATGTCAATCTATGCACTCAGTTTTCTTGCAAGCATGTCCACTTAAAATGGACACGAAATGCAAAAAAAGCTCAAAAGATACGGAGGCAGTGAGACAGAAATGACTGTTCATTTCCTTTAAATCAATCAAGGAATAGAAGCTGTAAATAAGATGCTAAAAGCTGTTTCTCCTTTTATTTAAGGGGTTTGATCAGCTAGAGCATTATTGGGTATTTTTTATTTATTGTAAAAAAAAATTAATAATAATAAATAAATAAATAACTGAATAAAACAGGGTTTTCCCTCATCAAGCCCTACATTTTCAATTAGGAACAATGGTTTTTTAAAATTATTGTGACGATACAATGTTTTTGCATTTATTGGAATGATTATGAGGTTTGAGAGTTTCTAAATTTTAGGATAAATAATATACTCATTTTATAAGAATGGGTAAGTTACACCAATCGTCCCTCGTGAACATGTCAGAAAGCGTGTTTAATCCTTATTTTCAAAAATTAACTCGGACCGTCCCTTGTTTGTTTAAAATTTGCACGGTTCATCCCTCAAAGAAGAATTTGTTGTAGTTTTAGTCTGTTCCATATTTAAAATGACCATAATGCCCTTATGTATTTATTTTTCAATTAATCTGATAATTTTTATTCTTATTTAAAATTTAAAAAGTAAATGGACCCCTCTCCCAACACCCCTCACCCCACCCCATCCCACCCCACACACTCGTTATCCTCTTCTCCCGATCTGCTCTTCTCCGACCACCCCAATTTTCACCTTTCACAAGCAGTTCCCAAATCTGAAACATGTACCAAATGGTTTTAGAATTTGGAAATCAATTAGAAATCAAAATCAAACGAAGATTCAACCTGAAACCCAAATAGTTCTGATTTCCAAACCCACAATCTAACCCGAAATCAAACCCATAAATCGTACCTGGAATTCAAATCTACCATCGAGACGCAGAGAGTGGGACAAGAAGAAGATAGGCGGAGAAAGAAGAAGGGCATCAGCGAAACTGCTGATGGTGGTGTGGTGGCGGTTCCTACCTTGATGACGATGGTGATTCAAGATGATAGTGGTGGTGGTGGGAACCCCGATGAACAGAAACAGATGTGGCGAGTCTTTGTCGCCGGAAAATTAAATCCGGTGACATCCTTGCCGCCGGAATAACGAATCTGGTGCCCCGACTAACAAAACCATTGACACGATCTCTAGAATAACATCCAGAGAAGATCTTCATACAACATTCTTGCATATGTGTCTCAGAGGAAGGTTTTAAAGGGTGTGGATCATGAAACCCTAGAGCCGTTATCACCACCTATTCACTTGAAAACCTTTATCGTCTCAGATCCACGCCACCATCTCAATCTACGATGCTGCTTTAAATCTACACCATCATCATCATCAACTGTGTAGATCGTGTCAAGTCATTTAACATGTTGGTTGTTTCTAGGGAAGTGAGGATGGTAATTGGATATAGAGGGTTGTTCGAGTCTATAGAGGTGGTCGGAAGTCCATTGACATTGTTGCGTTTTCCGGCAGAGCGGCGATGATAAGTGGTGGGCGGTGGTTGGGTGTAGGTTTTAAATATACGAAAAGGATTGTCAACTGGTATTCTAAAATGGGTGGGCCAAAATAATTTATTATATAATTTTTAATAGGTTAATAAGAAATACATAATAAATAAATGAAAAAAGAAAAATATAAGGGTAAAATAGTCGTTTTATGACACCAGGGACGAAACATGCAACTTTTTACGACATGAGGGACGGTCCGAGTTAATTTTTGAAAATAGGGACTAAACACGCTTTCTGGCATATGCACGAGGGACGATTGGTGTAATTTACCCTATAAGAATCATTCACGTGGTTTGGCCCAATTTGTGCTTTTTGTCCCTATATTTCGTTTTCACACGTATTGTCCCTTGTTATTTTTAAACTTACATATTTCATCCCTACAAGATATAAAAATATAAAATGAGTATATTGCCCTTGATAAATATTATTTTTAATTTTCCGGTTGTTATTATTTATTTATATCTTTTATTGTTTATTATTATAGGACCCAACATCTTACCCACCTCTTTCCTCCATGCCATGTAAATAATGTTATGACACCCCGATCTAGTTCAACCTCCAGGAACCTGATATGAACTCAAATTCTCTCAAGATAAAAATAACACCACAAACTGTTGGGATAACAATACTTCTGGGATTAATGAATGAAAACACAAATTACACAAGAGAATGATAAAAGAAAATGGGAACCCGTGTATACGGACCACCTCTTTAATAAAAATGGATGCTATGGATGCTGTTGAGAAAGGGTGTTTAACTCCAATGAAGTGAGCATATTTGGTAAGCCGATCCACCACCACCAAGATGAATTAGGGAGGCCTTCTATGAAATTCATGGACAATTCGTCCCAAACTTGACTTGGTATTGGTAAGGGATGTAGTAGTCGTGTCGGGTGTGTGGTTAACGACTTTTGGGTTTGACATACGACACAAGTCTGGACATGTTTATGGACGCTCTTCCTCATTCCCACCCAATACCACTCTGCTGCCAACCTCTGGTAGGTTCTGAGTTCCCTGCATGCCCACCCACCACCGAATCATGGAATTCTTTTAATAACTTTGGGACCAGCTCAGATTTCTGGGGTATGACCAACCTCCCCTTATACATCAATCGCCCATTCTCAACTGTGTATCCCACATGGTGTTTCCCTTCTTCAACTATATCTTTTTTAATTGCTGAATAAAGGAATCTTCAACTATTTCCTTATCCAAATCTTCCACTGGAAGGGTCCAAGTAGAGGTGAGATTATTCACCTCAATTGACTCCCTGAATTCTCTTGAAAGAGCATCTGCCACTCTATTGGTAGCTCCAGGTTTGTACTGGATCTCGAAATCAAAGCCCAACAATTTATACATCCATTTTTGGTATTCCGGCCCTACCTCTCGTTGTTCCATCAAATATTTAAGGCTACGTTGGTCGGTTCTAATTAAGAAATGTCGCCCCATTAAATAATGCATCCATGTTTTGACAGCCAAGACAATGGCCATCAATTCTTTTCATAAATAGATTTCAGTCTATTTTTAACCCCCGAGACTTGGATGTAGAAGGCAATAGGGTGGCGATCTTGTAACAACACTGCCCCAAGACCCGTCCCGGAAGCATCTGTTTCAATGATGAACACCTTGGAAAAATCCGACATGGCTAGGATGGGTGCTTGAATGAGGGCTGCCTTGAGAGTGTTGAAAGCCATGGAGGCTTGAGGCAACCACCCAAAACAGTCCTTGCGTAATTGATCTGTCAGTGGAACAACAATGCTTGCATATCCCGAAATAAATTTTCGATAATATCCGGTGAGCCCAAGGAACCCTCTTAACTCCCGCAAGGTTTTTGGAATTGGCCAATTTTCAATTGCCTTCACTTTTCAGGATCAACTACCACCCCTTGCTTTGAAATCACATGGCCTAGGTAAGTTATTTTGTGTCTTCCCTATTCACACTTGGCTGGGTTAGCATATAACTCATGTTACTGCAATATCTCCAAAACTATCTTCAAATGGAAAGTGTACTGACTTTCATCACGACTATAAATGAGGATGTCGTCGAAGAAAACCAACATGAACTTTTGAAGAAGGGGTTTAAAAATCTAATTCATGACCGACTGGAAGGTGGCGGGAGCATTAGTAAGGCCGAAAGGCATGACATTAAACTTATAATGCCCTTTATGTGTTCTAAATGCTGTTTTTGGAATATCTTCCACTTTCATACGGATTTGGTGGCAACCCGACTTCAAGTCGAGTTTGGAAAAAACTTCTGACCCTTGCAGCTCATCTAACAATTCGCCGATCACTGGTATGGGGAACTTGTCCTTGACCGTGACCTTGTTAAGGGCCCGATAGTCTACACAAAATCTCCACGACCCATCCTTCTTCTTAACCAGCAAGACCAGACTGGCGAATAGGCTTCGAGAGGGCTGGATGATCCCAGTCTTGAGCATGTCATGCAGCAATCTTTCAATATCCGCCTTTTGTCTATAAGAGTACCTATAAGGTCGAACCGATACCGGCTCGGTTCCTTCCTTGAGATTAATGGCATGTTGATGGTTCCTTAAAGGGGGCAACCCTCCCTTCCATGAAAAAACCACAGCATATTGTTGTAGTAGTGGCAACAAGTATGGGGGGTAATTTCTTATCAGGCTTGAAGGTTGTTGTCCCTCCAATTGGTTTAGCTGAACCAAATACCCTCCTCCCACCCCTCCCAATGGTTCTCATCATTGTTTTTAGAGATGCCTTCGCCCTTTCCAGTGAGGGATCTCCTTTGAGAGTAACTCCTTGCCATGCAACTTGAAACTTCATAACTTGGGTCTTCCAGTTAGTTGTCACCGCACCTAGCTTTCCAACCATTGAATGCCTAATATTACATACGAATTTCCCAAGGTAAGGGGTAAGAAGTGTAACACCGGGTTCCTGGTATGTATTTAAATTTTAATTTTATTCATCTTTATGCAGAAACTCGACGAGTTGAAGGCCCCAAACTCGTCGAGTAGGGAATGAATTTGGACGCGGGTTTTGAAGTCTACTCGACGAGTTGGAAGCCTCAACTTGACGAGTAGGACTGCCAGAGTGAAACCCTAATTTCGGGGTTTTGCACCCTATTTAAGCATCTTAATCCCCTCATGCCAGCCTCGTTTACAGCCTCCAAGTCCTAAACCCTAATGCTTTGTGTGAGTTTTTGAGCCATTCTTGAGAGAGTTTTGTGTGTTTGAAGCTTGTGGAAGAAGAAGAAGCTAGAGGATTCAACGAGAAGCTAGTAGATCCAGAGACTCAATTTCATTCTCATCGTTTTCTGGTAAGCAAGTCTCAAACTTGCTTAGTAACTTCTTAGATCTTCTTATTATCATATTATTGGGTTTTGGTTCAAAAAGCATGACCTTTGGGAAATGGACGTCCCAAGTGAGTATACCATCAGATCTGGAAGGATGGAGGGCTTTCATGGCATAAAGGTGCAAACTTTATGGCCATTTAAGCAGCATGCAAGCTATAGGATGTCATTTTGGCCTTTTAAGCTTCAAAAGGTCATGCATGGAGATAAAGGTGGAAGCTTTACGTGTTCATGTAGTATCTAGGGTCCAGATCTTAGTGTATGTGCCTTTGTATGGAGTATTGATGGCTTGTGGACCAAGATCTAGGTCCTAAAGAGTCAGGGTTTGAGCTAGACTCATTAAGTGAGGGTATTAATGGGTAAAGTTGGAAAATTTACTCTTAAAAGGACTTTTTCAGTGTGTAGGTGAAGTATAAAGCCCAGATCTGAGGATTATGGGCTTAATCTATTAAGATGGCTTAACAGACTGAAGAACTCATCGAGTCCATAGAGGAACTCGACGAGTTGGGACGAAGTGTCCCAATTCTGTTAAAGGAAAAACTCGATGAGTTCAAGGATGACTCGACGAGTTCATTAGAGAACTCCCATTTCAGTAGATAGGAGGAACTCGATGAGTTATGAAAGAACTCGACGAGTTGGAGTGCGATTTCAAGGTTTATGATTCATGGAAGTCGACGAGTTGATGGACCAACCCGATGAGTTGAGTCAACTCAGAATGTTGACTTTGACTTTGACCAAGGTTGACCCATGAAGGGTTTTTGAGTATGGAATGTTATCTAAGAGGTTGTTCTGTATAGGGTGTGAGTAGAGCCGATTGCAGAGTAGGGACTTTCAGCTATTCACGACATTGAGGTGAGTTTCCTTCAGTAGGAACAGGTCTAAAGCACCAAGGACGACCCATATATGTGGTCTGATTAATAGCTGAGTGTGGGCGGGGCCTGTATCTCATAGATAGTTGATATGGTACATATTTATATGCTTAGTTATACTTGTTGTATGTGTGATACATGTCTGTATCTCATAGTAGCTGAGTGTGGGTGGGGCCCGTATCTCATAGTAGCTGAGTGTGGGCAGGGACCGTATCTCCTAGATGTATGTTATGTGTATGGTATGTGGTATTTTGGGGAGACTCACTAAGCTTCATGCTTACAATTTTCAGTTTTGGTTTCAGGTACTTCCGGTAGCAAGGGAAAGAGCTCGGGATGACTGCAGTGCACACACCATTTGTTTAGCCTGGGATGTTTTCCCTATGATAGTTGGATATGAGTTTTGATATGATACTCTGATTTGATACTATGACTTATGTTTTTGGATGGAATGCTTTTGATATCTACGTTTTAATTAATAAATAAAAATGAACTTTTTGGTCATGATTTTTGGGAAGTTACAAGAAGTCCTCCCGGATGTCCAGGCCTTGAAGGTGTGGAATAACCCTTTGGCAATTTCCCTTTCCGGTTACCGATTCTCCCGTGCCTCACAAGACCCCAAACCCCGGTTGCCAGGGATAGGAAATTATGGGTGGCGCCGGGGTCAATGAGTACCACCACCTTAGTTTCCTTGATTGTTCCCATAAGCTTGAGAGTCTTAGGGTTTGTATTACGTGTAACAGCGTGCAAACAAATTCCGGACAACACAGGGGACCCTGGGCTAATCGGGGTCAAGTCTTCCTCTAAATCCTCAGTTTGGACTTCCACATTTGTTTCATCTTCGTGTAGTAAGAGCACACTGAGTTATTTCTTCTTACATTTATGTCTGGCACCCCATTTCTCGTCACAATGAAAACAAATCCCTTTTACTCGTTTATATTGCAGTTCCTTATCAGACAATCGCCTCACTTCTGTAACATTCGGATTTTCAGGTACATTATTGTGTATTTTAATCTTGAGATTTATGGAGAGACTCGACGAGTTGAGGGTCCAACTCGCCGAGTCGAATCGAGTTGCTCGCGTGGAATTCACGAGTGGACTCGACGAGTCAGAGAACCGACTCGCCGAGTAGGTTCTGGGCAGAGAAACCCTAATTTCTCGGGGTTAGGGCCTATATAAGGGAACTTATGCCCTATTTACGCCTCACCAGTTACCCTACACTCCTGAGAGCAAACCCTAATCGCCATTAGAGCTAGAGAGTGAGTGAGGAGCTAATTTGAGTGGTTTTGTGCATCCTTTGAAGGAGATTTGGAGAGCTTGGTGTGTTTGATCAAGGAGGGTCTATAGATCTAGAGTTCTTTAGTGGTGAGTTTCAGTGCAAAGGTAAAAAAGCTCCTATCTTGACCTTTCCTTTGTGAGATCTTAGTTTAGGGAGATTTTGAGGATTTTCTCCCATCCATTCATGGCAATGAGTTATTTGAGCATATCATTAGGGTGAAACCTCAGATCTGGACTGTAGAAGGACTTGAGAGACCAAGGATCCAAGCTTTATTGAGCTAGAGTCTAGCTTTTGTGCATCTAGCCCTTGTGGGAGCATGTATTGGCATTATGAGTCTTATATGCCATGTTTAAACGTAAAGCTTGCAGCGTTACGTGACAATCGACCCATAGGATAGTAGATCTAGTGTTTGGAGTGATGGGTCTGCCTTAAATCGTCTGAATGAGGAATCTGATCGAAGGGACTCGCCGAGTCCATGGCCTGACTCGACGAGTCGGTGAGGGTTTGTCCTGATGGGTTGATTGTGCGATAACTCGGCGAGTTGGGGGTCAACTCGACGAGTTGAGCTGGACTTTCTTGAGACTTGTGAGGAAACGAGGGGACTCGACGAGTCGCAAGAGTGCACTCAACGAGTCGGGTCAAACATGGACTGTTGATTTGAGTTTGACTTCTGTTGACTTTGGGGTTTTGGTCAATATGAGTAATAGAGGCCATGGAGGGGTAAAATGGTCTTTTATCCACTTCAAAGAGTTAGAGAGAGAAAAAATAGCCTTCGGTTATTTGAGTCGTGAAAAGAGTATTAATTAGAGATATTCATCCTTTGTGTTAGGCGGAGGCTAGTTCGAGATTCGAGCGCGAGGTTATTTGCTCACCTGTTTGCGAGGTGAGTCTTCTTACTATACTTTACCATGAATGGTATTTGTGTGTGACTGAGATGTCTTATGTGCTTATCTGTGTATTTGTGATATCCTGCATTATTTCTTTGTGATTTATATTGTGTATTACTCAGAGCTTATAGAGTTAGGACCGGAGGGTCCACAGAGTTAGGACTGGAGGGTCCACAGAGTTAGGACCGGAGGTTCCATCATAGTTATGGGACTGGAGGGTCCCACGGATTCACATTGACCGGAGGGTCTTACAAAGTGATAGCCTCGAGTGGCTAATGTGTTGTATGTGGTATTTTGGGGAACTCACTAAGCTCCGTGCTTACCGTGTTATGTGATATGTGTTTCAGGTACTTTTCATGATATCGGGAAGGCACCGGCTCGATTGTACATACGAGAGCAAGAGTTACGTTTGGAGGATCCTGGATTTGTGATAAACAATCATAAAAAAATGTATCAACAAATTGTTACTTGTGGTTTTGAGGAAAAACGACATGTGTTTTATTGTGTTTGAAAATTACGGTGTTACAAGTTGGTATCAGAGCCTTGGTTTGAGGGATTCAGATACACCTTTGGGTATGTCTGGACTCAAACTGGGGATTTGAGAAAAAATTTCAAAAGAAATAATTTTTTTTTTCTAAAACGAGCGAGAGTTTCCAAGAGAAAACGAGAAGGAGCAGTATGTACAATCAGCCAGAGCCCGAACGGTGATTTCCCAAAGTACCCTTACTTATTTGTGTTATGAGTTATTATTGAGATATTAGTGATGCATGCTAGGAGATAGGCTAGGTATTTCATATTTTAGGGCTATAGTTGTCTGATTTGTGATGCCTTAGCCTAGGAATTTTGCTATATGTGATGTGCTTTGAGTATGTGCGGAGTAAGAGTATCCAGCAGGAATATTTCAGATATAGAGCTTTGAGTAGAGGAGTAATCTAGGAGAGATACCTAGAGGAGCATTGGAGGAGCCTACTGAGAGAGTAGTTAGATACCCGCGTGGGGTAGAGTTGCTTGAGTTCGGTGATACCTTTTGAGTGTGAGTAGAGCAAATAGAGTTGTAACCTAGAGTGGTTTGTGTGCTGGTGGAGATTATTCGATGTCCGAATGTTGTTTGCTTCATGCTTTGTGGAACTCTCGATGATGGGAGTCAGCTACTGAGTGAATATGACGATATTCAGGAGGTAGATGGCTGGCACCATAAGGAGTTTTTCAGCAGCTGATGGCAGAGAAGTGTGAGAACCTAGGGAGAGCCTAGGGAGTGACCTTAGTCAGAGGAGTACGCTGATAGATTAGAGTATTCGCTGGGGAGCGACCAGGTTTAACGGGATTGGTGATCGAGAAGGTTGAGCAGCCACTTAGGAAATCTGGGACGATCCGTGTGGAAAGTAAGGGTAGATGTGGCAGGTAGTATGGGCCCGTACTACTGAAAGCAGAGGACCCGTACTCGAAGTAGGGAGAGTTCCAGAGGTTCTAAGTAGCAGATTGAAAGGAGATAACATGGTTCGGGTAGCATGATTCATAGCAGATCGAGAGGTGGTTACATGGTTCGAGTACCATGATTCGTGGCGGTTAGTGCTTCTGGTTTTACCAGTTATCATGCAATTCCTGAAGATCCCTAGCCTAGTACTAGCATGTTGTTCTAACACATCACATAATCAAATAACTTGTATGGTATTTTGAGGTCTACTTACTGGCTCTGGCTGATCGTACCTCCGCATCCTCCTCTACTTATTTTTGAAAACCATTTCAATTTCTCCTTTTTTAAAAACTCTCCTTGATTTGAGACTGGATTCACACGAATGTTCCTCCAATTCACTCAAACCAAGGCTCTGATACCAACTTGTAACATCCAAAAATTTACAACCAATTTAAACTTTTCAAAAACAACCCATATTCATTAAGTTATTACAAAAAGGTTTTCAATTCATTTATTATCAGAGTATCCCAGAACATCAACATAAAACTGAGGAGCGGTACGATCACGCCTTCGCCTTGCCACGATCTCCTGAAGTACCTGAAACAATACACTGAAACTGTAAGCCCAAAAGCTTAGTGAGTTACCCCCAAAATACCAACCACAATACCATACACATATCATATCATATCATAAACAAAACAGCCATGCATATCGAGTCTACAGTGTGACTGGTCCTCCTGCACCAGGCCTTCAGTCCACCCGGTCCACTCTCTCTCCGAGTCTACAATATGACTGGTCCGCCCGCATCGGGCCTTCAGTCCACCTGGTCCACTCTCTGAGTCTACAGTATGACTGGTCCGCCCGCACTGGGCCTTCAGTCTGTCTGGTCCACTCTCCGAGCCTCGGCACGTCTGGTCCGCACTCTTGGGGCCTTCAGTCTATCCGAACCGCTCGCCGGGCCTTCGGCCTAACCGGTCCGCCCTGGGTATGTTGGCCTACAGCACAAAGCAGGACCCGCCTCAACCCAACCCAAGTCCAACAACCATGTGCACATCAACATATAATCATATAACATCTCACAACTAATCAAACCGATCCAGCATATCACATAACATAGCAACATCCTAACCAGGATACCGACCTAACCGGTCACTAGCATATCATCATCCTATATACCAGGATACCGACCTTAACCAGGTCTCTAACGCATACCATCCTAACTACCAGGATGCAAACATAGCAAAGGAATAACATAACAAACAATACCCGGATTTCCATCCGATAAAGGGACGGCTTTGGTGCCGTAGACCCTGTCAGTATAGTAAGAATAACTCACCTCGCAAATGCCGACTGAAGGATAAGATCAGCTGCTCCGATCACCGACACGAACTCCACCACCGAACACTACCAAAGAACCAAATCCAATAAGTACCAATAATTACCAAAATACCCTTGGAAGTCAAACTGGTCAACCCTTGGTCCAAGTCAAAGTCCTCAGTCAAAGTCAACCTTCCTGGTTGACTCTACTCGCCGAGTCAACCCGTTGACTCGTCGAGTCCCTATGCTCAGAAACTCCAAAGCCACGACTCAACTCGCCGAGTCGCCCCAAGACTCGCCAAGTCCAACAAGTTCCGAGTCCCTTCTTGCTCAACACACCGAGTCATCCCTCGACTCACCGATTCACAGCTCAACCAGAAAAGGTTAGGGTTCCACGAACAGACTCGCCGAGTCCAAGCATAGACTCGCCGAGTCCCAGGCAATCTTCAACAGACTCGCCGAGTTGTTCTTCCAACTCGTCGAGTCCATGCACAAATTCATACAACTCGTCGAGTGCACCCATGTGACTCGCCGAGTCCAAACATGACATCTTCATTCAGACAGTTTCAGGCCATTTCATTGCTTCCAATACATAGATCTGGACTCCTAGGGCCAGATTCACACGTAAAGTTTCCAACTTTACGTGCATGCAAGGCTCAACAAGCTCCAACCAAGCTACAAGAAGGTTTTGGGACGAGGGCACTCTCAATCAAGCCCCATGGCTGATGCTTTCGGCCCTCATGGCTCTAATACAACCTAGATCTGAAGTTGCAACTTCAGATCTAACCTCTAAACCCGAAATGGATTCCAAACAAGCTAAAATTCACAAAACAACAACCAAGAATGGATCTAGAAGGAGAAAACCCAAGGTAACAACTTGTTACCTCAGAAATGTGCCCAAGAAGGAGTAGATTCCGGATCTACAATGATCTCCCGATGCTAGCCTCTTGATCTTCTAACTTTCCCCTCTTAAATTCTTCTTCCAAGCTCAAACTTTAACAATGGAGGCTCACACACACTAATTAGGGTTTCTGGAACTCAAATGGGCAGTAAAGAGGCTAAGGGTGGCTATAATGTGCTTTATATAGGGCACAACTCCCCGGAATTAGGGTTTTCTCCCTTCAGTACCAACTCGCCGAGTCCACTTCCGACTTAACACATGACCAGAATCGCGACTCGACTCGCCGAGTCGATCCATCGACTCTCCGAGTCGACCTTCCTTATTCACACTAAGAACCCTGAACTTGCACTTCTGAACTCGGGGTGTTACAATTCTCCCCCACTTAAATTAGGCTTCGTCCTCGAAGCCTGCAGCAACACCCCCAGACAATACTCCCACAATATAGCTCCTGGTCTCAACCGTCCCAGGTTCCTCCAACACTGCTATCAAACCCTTATAAAGTCCAACTCTTTTCTTTTCTTGCTGACAGGATGACACATCCTTCAGCTCCTGAGCAACTCCCATGAGCTCTCCTCCGCAATCACATACACATGCTGAGCCTGCTCTACATCCTCGGGTTGGAAAAACCTGACACACTGACGATACCACCAGACATCCCCAGGATGAATTTGTTGGGTTATGAGCATTCTAACACTCCTAAGTGTACATGCAACCCTAAATACCTTGGATCTATGTTTTCTCTATTATACATACAATTATGAACATCCAAGGTATTATCCTAATCTAGCATACAAAATAATAAATATAACAAGATAGAATACATACCTCTTTGATGTAGAATGTCTTCATGAAGCTTGAGTGCCTAGTGCCCCAAGTGTGACACCTCAAATGGTTCACACAACACCAAATACACTTGGAATAACTTGAGAGAAACTTGAACACTCCTTGAAATCGTCTAGCCCTCACACTCACACATTAGTGCACGATTTCTTGAGCCATGGGATTCTTTTATATGGTGGCTATTAGGGTTACACCATGTAACTCATAACTTTACCCATTCCTTATGCTCCATGGATTTTAACCTCCATGGAGTATCCATGGGTCACCCTATGGACTTAGTCCAACATAAGGAATCTTGGATCACAAGCCCACATATATAAGAATGAATGATTTACACAATCAACCCATATATTTAATTAGTCTCCTTTTGATCACTTAATTAATTCCAAATTAATTCTTGATCAATACTAATTAAATAACCTTATTAATATATTAGAACTTATAATATATTAACCAACCTTAAGTGTTATTTCTCTCATTATAGTCTATCCAAATGCATGATGCCATGCAACCCAAATGGACCATGCCGGGTCGGGTCAAGTCTTACCAATTATAGTTATGGACTTAGACATTAATCCAACAGTCTCCCACTTGGATAAGTCTAAAACTATTATTGCGTATGACTTCAGGAACCGATCAGCAATCGTAGCTCTCAAAAGCTTCTGTCGAACTCTGACCTTGTCGATGAACTCTGACCTTTGTCAATGACTTGTCCATTAGATAAGGGATCATATATTCCTCCATTCTAGATATCATATGGATTGAGACATGGATTATCAATCATTCTCTCTGTCTATTTGTTGTTTCCCGATTTCCGATTCATGATGACTGACTGATTGAACAAATCAAATCAGTCCTGGCTTGGCCAAGCACTCACATGTATCATCTTTAAATCATCGAGGGGCCCACATATATCGCTTTTATCCCGAAGGTAAAAGGAATGGATAAACTTCGACTCATGTGGCTTGTTCTACTACTTGTTGAATCATACACAAAGGCACGTTTTATAACATCGAGTTACCAATGCGTTTTCGTGCAATCAATGTATAACCAACTCATAGTAACAACTCATATCTCTAGGTTTTAAGAATATAAGATATTATCGTCTCATGATCACTCGTGATAAAATCCATGAAGTGATTCAAATGAGCGTGGGTTGAATCTAATACTCAGAACTTATGAGCACTCATGAGTGTTGTAGCACCACTTTGTCCACCAACTTGGACCTCTACAAACCAACCCATGACAGTCTTGATTCATATCTACTTCCAACATATGACCGACTGTGGATGGTTTGAATAACTTAATCATCTAGGAAGAGCGACTTAGTTATTCTGGAAGTCAAAACATGCAAAGTGAAACACAAGAATAAATGAATCAAATATGGTATCAAACCCTATGAATATAAATAAACACTTTTATTTATCACCATACTGATTACTCATTATTCATTATTTCGGTTTTATCAACTTTATACTTGAATTAAAAAACACTAGTTGTCCCATGCTCCAAGCATGTACACTATGTTTTTCTTAAACAATAGCTTTACCATACACCAAGTATGCACTCTATGTTTGTCTATGATCCTTACTTTGTGAAATAAACCAATTGAACATGATTTCAATGATTCTAATTTCACATTCCCAAATCCTTATCGAAAAATGTGAGAATTTCAAATTCCTATCATTTATCGAAATTTGTTTAGATTTTAAACTTATATGCACTGACCCTCCTGTAATGAATATGTACGAAGTCACAAAGACTTGTCAACAGTCATTATAAGGTATTCCAATGGAGATCAACTCCATGGAAACTAAGTCTCATATTCAAAGTACATTGCTTTGGACATGCTTCTTGCATTAAGTTTTCTAATCTTACATAGATAACTTCCACCTATGGAGACAACTCCATATTCTCATTTTTGACTATCACTTCTAAATAAGAGATGCCTCTTTTCAGAATATGTCAATATGGTCCTTCCAAAATTAGCACTATACTTCCAACTGTCCCTGAGCAACCAATCTTTGGTAAACCTCAGATTGTCCTCGACAATTGCTTAACCATTTTAGTCATATTCAATTCTAGACCTTTTCCCTTCTTAATGCCTTTGGGCATTTGGAAAAATTTAGAAATGACAAATAGTATAGCACATGCAATCGATCCTGTACCCAAAGCAAATGGTACACGATTCATGATGTCTCACATAAAGACATGATTCTAGACCAGTCTTTTGCTACAATATTTTTATTTGCCATGTTTTTCAAAATTTGACTATGAAGAGGGATGCCGTAATCATAATCGAATTTTGAGAACGCAATATATAGAATTTCCTTAAGTTGAACCAATCCAACATGAAATTCATATATATATTCTTGACTAAAGATGATTAAGGTCTCAATCTAAGCCTTTAGAACTGAAATGAAGTATATCATCTCCCTTAATTATAGCAAAACAACTTTTTCAATTCCTGCAGCCTCGCGAATTGAAACTTTGGTTTTCTATAATTAACATTGCTAACTTGCAACACTAACAATAATTATCATGCTCCCACTAACATGATGATTATTATCATAACACTTATGCTCCCAATAGCTTTGACATGTACTCAGAAATCAACTGGACTTCTAGAAATCAATACTTTATTGACTTTCTTACCAAAGTTCAGATTTCTGATACGAGATGCTTTGATAAAACTTTATCAAAATCATACACCTTTCCTTAGATAGCATGCATGTGTGTCTAAACAATTTCAGAACTATGAAAAGGGATGCCGTAATCATAGTCTCAATTGTTTAGACCTTTTGCCATCTGCTTCAAATCTACTTGGTGGAAGTGTTTCCTCACCATCATTTTCATGAATCGGAGAGAAACCTTATGACCCTTAGATTTTATGGTGTATGTGTTCTTATCCATGTGAATCGTTAAAACCATAGTCACAAGACAAGGATAATGACAAATCCAAACTCATATTGATTAAACTTGTGCAATCTTAAATTCTTGCCATTTGGCAGCTCAGGTGCCTGCCATTGCTTCCAAGTAGTTGTGCAACCAATTGAGAACTCTCAGAACTCCTATGCAAAGCCAACTTGAATAGGCACAAAAATTTCAACACGATAGGTTATAAACCTCAAGTCGTGTGCTAGTGAAGGACTTTAGGTTTTATTCTTGATTAAGTCTTGAAACTTTCAAGAGCTTTAAGACTCCCACTGTCCTCTTGACATATAAGACTCCCTTGTCAAATATTCAAGAGATAGTGTAGATTCTTTATCAAGACTAACACTTTACACAATTAGCCTAAGTTGGTCTCTGTTTTATCCAAAACATCACAACTTACCAATTTCAAATGTACAAGAGTAGATAACCTTTTACTCTTACATTTGACTAGTGTTAACAAACCCTCTTTAAGATATGTCACTCAAGTTACAATCTTGGAGTATGACTCTAAGAATTGTTTTGGAACGAAGTATGACTCATCTTTTTTGATTTAACCATTTCAACAATTCATGACTCCTCTTCTTAGTCATAAGAATGCACTAAGATGACTTTAGAGGACCAATTGTGATATGGTATCTTAACCGTTAAGATGATCATAAACATGATACTAAAGTACTCTCCCATCTTTTCAGATTTGAGAAACTTTTATCTTTCTGCCATACTTTGATTCTTCTTATTCGTTCTGTCTCACATTGAAACTTCTCCAATGCTACAGACTTATACTTAAACTTATAAGTATAACCATATTTACTGAACTTAAGTAAATCATGACGAATAGTCTTCTTGATCTTTTGTGGTGGACTTGACCAGTGCACAAGAATGTGTACTCGATCCCTTAGTCCTTTCCTTATTCACATAAGGAATTAGTCTTAATTTTCCAAGCTGAAAGTTCTCATTCATCATACTATACAACTTGCATGATTCCAAGTTTCGGTCCAATTGAACCTTGGGTGATGAGAATCTTTCCTTATTTGGTAATATTAGACACTACCACAACCGAAAGAATCAAATCCATTTTTCCAATATTGCCATCAATGGAATCTTATAAGCAACTACTTTTCACAAATGCCATTGTAAGGATACTTAAAATAAATAAAATCAAAACCTTTTTCTTTTATTTTAAAACTTTGCGGAAAAACTTATCTTTACAATCCATATGAAAACGTTGTTGTTATCTATTCCTAAGCAATATAAATATCATAACTCTTAAGTAATAGCCCAAAATTCTGATCACCGAACCATACGATTGAAATCCATCTTCGCGATCAGAATCAGCATGTACTTAATAGAGTTAGACAATGGACTTTACCTGAAGTAGAGCCAAACTTATTGACTTTAACATCCTTAGGTAAATTTGGCAGCTTCGTAACCAATGCCCCTTCCTTTGGCAATAGTTACCTATGGATCCTTGATAATGGGACTATCTCAGACTTCGCCTCTCTCTTTACCATTGGGTCAACAGAGTTGACTATGGCCGATCCCTTTCCATTGGGAAGAGAGACCTTTACTGGATATCCAATGGCATCATTGTCAATTTCCATAGCGTTTTAGGAAGTTGATCTTAGCAAATAGATAAGTTCATTAAGGGTATTATCTTAGTCTGTTTCATAGGATTCCTAAAAGAACTCACTATGTGACTTAGAAAGTAGTTGAGCCACCAACTTTCTCAAGACTTTGACACCCAACTCTCCCGACTTGTCAATATGTGACTACATCTCCAAGATGTGATCACACCTAGACCTTGCCTTGCCAATAGGGCTTGAGTGACCTTAAACTTTTTAGGAACTTGTGGGTTAGGGAGAATAATTGGAGGAGGTGAAAGAAGTATGATATCCATGGGACATCATCTTCATTTAGGAAAGCTTGTTTCAAGAGATTTGGGAAGATCATAAATGTCTAGACCAAACATCTTTTTGGGAGATATTCAAGATAGTTGATTTAAAGTCCTTAATATGACACCCAATATGAAATATTAAGGCTAGGACCCAACAAACTATTTTATAACTTAGAAGAGGGATGCCGTAATCCAAGCTATAAAATATTTGAAGGTAGGTGAATGACGATTCACCAATTTCCACCATGAAAAACGGAATAATTTATTAGGTTTTAATTGGATTTGAAAGTCCTAGATCTTTGAGATTCATTGAACTGTTCAAAGGCATGTTTCAATCTCGAGTGTGCCCTTCAGGTTTTGTGACTGGGATGCCGAGGATCACAAAACAAGGTGTGAATAACCATGCAAATATACTTGGTACCCTTAATATTTACTCCTTAATCAGTGTGCCGGTTAACCACACATGCTCCACCGATACTATGATAAATATTAAGTTACCCTTTGCCTACCTTGTTAAGTCCAGGTTAGTGTGCCGGTTAACCACACACGCTCCACTAACGACTTAAGCAAAGTGCAAAGTGTAATTTCATGGGTTAGCACCAAATTCACATTTTCCTAAGTAACTAATATTGGGTATTAATAAGAGTTTAGTTACTTAGTATTTATCATTAATACTTTTAATGAAAGGAGAATTATAGTCCTTGTCCTACCCGTTCGGCTAACGACCCTCCACCAGTCAAGGAAGCGGTGGGTGAGAGTGGACACCCATTAAACTGCCATTTTATAGGCAGTAACCTTATACCCCCCTTATAGACCGGCTTCGTGAATGAGGCCTACTAACGGTAAGACTGACTTTACTCTTATACATATATATAAATATTATTAACTTATAATATTATAAAGTATAAGGGTTGAATTTTAACTTTTAAAATTCTAAGGGCTAACTTGGAATTAAAGTATTCATAAGTGAAAACTTTTCAAATTCCAAAACGTGAGGGCAAGTTTTGAAACTATTCAAAACTAATTAATTCCATAACTTATGAGTTTAAAGTAGTTTTAATTAAAAAAAAAAAAAAAAACTCTTCAAGTTCCATAACTTGAGGACAAGTTATGGAAGACTTTAAACTAATTAATAAAAAAAAATAACTTTTTTTTATTGTAACTTATGGAACTAATTAAGGTTACACTTTTTTTTTTAATTTAATGAAGAGACTCTTGAACCTCCATAACTTGAGGACAAGTTATGGAGTCATAAAACCATTTAATTAGAACTAGACTCTTCATTTTGTAACCTTTGCCAACATTTATGAGTTTTATGATTCTTAAATGTGACTTTTCATATAACTTGAGGACAAGTTACAAAAACACACTTTGGAATCAACTCTTAGATTAAAATGGATTGAAAACAACTATTTCACACAACTTTTCTATTAATCTAAGAACCTCATAAGAACAAGATAATTCAAATCATCAATCTTCAAGAAATTAGCATGAACATACAAACTAATACAAATCTTGAAATTATGACAATTATCTTAGAATTTGCATTAACATGAACATTACCACATCAAAAACAAGTTTATAAGTCCAAAAACATCTTAGGGTAATGTTCCTAGTCCAATTCCAGCCAAAACAATCGAATATATGCATCCAACTCGATTTTTCAGCTACTTTTGCAAGTATAACAAGAAAACAAGCCTAGGCTCTGATACCACTATTGGGTTATGAGCATTCTAACACTCCTAAGTGTACATGCAACCCTAAATACCTTGGATCTATGTTTTCTCTATTATACATACAATTATGAACATCCAAGGTATTATCCTAATCTAGCATACAAAATAATAAATATAACAAGATAGAATACATACCTCTTTGATGTAGAATGTCTTCATGAAGCTTGAGTGCCTAGTGCCCCAAGTGTGACACCTCAAATGGTTCATACAACACCAAATACACTTGGAATAACTTGAGAGAAACTTGAACACTCCTTGAAATCGTCTAGCCCTCACACTCACACATTAGTGCATGATTTCTTGGGCCATGGGATTCTTTTATATGGTGGCCATTAGGGTTACACCATGTAACTCATAACTTTACCCATTCCTTATGCTCAATGGATTTTAACCTCCATGGAGTATCCATGGGTCACCCCATGGACTTAGTCCAACATAAGGAATCTTGGATCACAAGCCCACATATATAAGAATGAATGATTTACACAATCAACCCATATATTTAATTAGTCTCCTTTTGATCACTTAATTAATTCCAAATTAATTCTTGATCAATACTAATTAAATAAACTTATTAATATATTAGAACTTATAATATATTAACCAACCTTAAGTGTTATTTCTCTCATTATAGTCTATCCAAATGCATGATGCCATGCAACCCAAATGGACCATGCCGGGTCGGGTCAAGTCTTACCAATTATAGTTATGGACTTAGACATTAATCCAACAGAATTACCACTATATACATAACCCATGATCACTCCCATACCTGGATTCCAAGGTCCTACCCTTGCATCCCTTCCAGACTCCCCTGGTTCCATACCACCGGAATTTCTTCCGTGACCTCAACGGACACCCAATCCGGATGTGCTTCCATACTGCTGGCACATTCACAGTGCTCAACAACCATAATTGAAATACTCTCAATCATCCATTCTCACTACTGCTGTTACTTTCGTGAACCAACACTCCCTCCCGGAGTTACATACCTTTCCCTTTCCTTATCCAAGGAAGTCTACTTGAACCCTTTTCCATAACAACAAGTGCCACTGTGCTTACACCCCACTCTACACTATCCCTTGTAGAGTAACCGCTACCCCATGCATCGCACATGCTCTGAATCTGCTCGCAAGGACTCTCGGGTCCATGCACCGCCTTCCACTAACATGATCAATACCCGGGGCCAGACCCACTGCTTGCTACTGCATCGCAACATACTCAATCCATCTACTCATATAGATCTATCCAGAGATACAGAGTCTTCAGCATGACTGGACCGCCTTTCCAGGCCTTCAGCCAATCTGGACCACTCTCAGAACCTTCAGCATGTCTGGACCGCCCTCCAGGGCCTTCAGCCTGTCTGGACCGTTCTCCGAGCCTTCGGCCTGACTGGTACACCCACCGGACTTCAGTTTATCCGGACCGCTCAAACTGTCATACATCATCCCGAACTATCCTTCCTGGGAATCTCTCCCATACATACTGTTCTAGCCCTCTAGGGGTTCCGAACTCTAACTCCATTCCATCTACTCAGATCCCGGCCTAATCCTAGGCCTCACAACAACCAATCACCTTTTCCGAAAACCTTGGTCTGTACCCCGCCCCATTTGTCTGCCACTTACTCATACCAGCCCACACTCTTGGCTGACTGAAACACTGCTGAAGCCCAAACAACTAATCAACCTCTAATGCCTGACGATCCTCCTGAGAATTTTCCAATCTCCCCCACTTAGAGCACTGACTACCAACCACCGGTGACTCAACCGGCATAAATCAATCTTCCCTACTCAACATACTCCTCTTATCCCTGAACTGATTTCCTCTGAAACGAGCAACCTCCACAAAATCACTTCCAGGCATCGCACATCGCGAACTCTAAGGGAGTTCGACTCTCCGCTGAACACTTCTCAAATCGCAATTGCTATACCCGACAACAAGACCATACAACCAAATTCTGACCATCAATCCCTTGGATGCTAACCACTTACAAATCTTGACTACTATCACTTTCAACCAAACCATGAGACACGCAGAACGGAGAATAAAATACAACACCACAAAATAACAAGATAACCAGACAACAAAGAAACGAAAACATACCCGCAACTGCATCCGGCTCTGCCCTGACCTCCTCTGCTGTAAGCTGATAAGCGCGTCCCTGAGCCCTCGGAGGCTCCGCTCCACCCTGACCCCCGCCAGTGATCCTCAAATTGGCCGGCACCCAGCTGTGGACAGTTGGCTGGAGCCTGCACCGGTCTGGCAACCAGCTGTGGATAGTTGGCCCTCAAGTGACCAACCTGATGACAATGATAACAAATCCTCATATCCTGAGTCGGGGCTGACTGTCGACAATCCCTCGCATAATGCCCTTCTCTCCCACACTTGCGGCACGCACCACCGGACCTACAAACTCCGGTATGACCCTTCCCACACTTCTCACAAGTGTGGCTACCCTAACCTCCCAACCTGGAATCAACGGTCTTGGACCGTTTCGGCGCCGACTGCGACTGCACCGGGGCCTGCCTCTGCTCTCGCAACTGCAACTCAATCTCCAATTCACGCCGCCGAGCGGCCTCCTGCAACTCCAGCAAAGTCTCGCACCTCTGCGTAGACACAAACTGCCTGATATCCCTCTTGAGCATACTCAGATATCGGGACATCTGAGCCTGCTTCGAAGCAAACTCAGGGCAAAACATCGCCCTCTCAGTGAACATCCTGGTGATCTTCGTGACCATCTCTGAATCCTGCTTCAGTTCCAAGAACTCCTGAGCCAATCTCTCCCTCTCAACCCGTGGAACATAACGGGTACTGAACATCTCCCGGAACTGATCCCATGAAACCGCAGCCCGCTGCGCATCCGAATAAGATCCTGTAGTCAACCTCCACCAATCCTTCGCCCCGAGCCTCAAAAGGTTCAGAGCACACCTCACCCTCTGATCCGCAGGGCATGAACACGTGAAGAAACAGCCCTCCACGTCTGACAACCATCTCATAGCAACGATCGGATCCTGAACTCCATCAAAAGTAGGGGGCTTCGTATTATCGAAGTCCCGATACTGAAAACCTCGACCGGCTCCTCCACCTGTCGCTGCTACCGCCGCTGCAGCTGCCGCGGCAGCCGTCTCTGCAAGAGCCGCATAGCGCTCATCAAAATACTCAACCATGGCGGTCTTGATCGACCCAAACATCTCCGGCATCTCCGCCCTGAACATAGCAGCAATCTCATCATGCAGGATCTCACGAATCCTGACATCCAACTCATCCGTACTCATCTGACCAATGACCTTGGGTGGCGCTGATCCACCCTGACCGCCCTCTCCTGATCCCGATCCTGACCCGGATCCACCCCCGGCATGCCTCGTAACCACCATACTGAAAATACCCCACAAGGAAATCAGATGCTTCCCCAATAACCCGGGAACCAACTCCCAACCCGACCCTAGGGGTTGTGACTTCCTTGATACGCGTATGGGTCCTGTGCTTTCAGTAGTACAGGCCCATACTACCTTCCACACCTACCCATATTTATATCAAGTATCACCACAACACCCTAGCGATAAACATATACATGGCAACACTCAATCCTTACCTCTAGAGGAACTGCTAACTACCTCACATAGCAGGGAACCCTAGGCTAGCAGGCATCATATAATCAGGCAATTCTGTCATGCAATTCCTGAAGATCCCTAGCCTAGTACTAGCATGCTGTTCTAACACATCACATAATCAAATAACTTGTATGGTATTTTGAGGTCTACTTACTGGCTCTGGCTGATCGTACCTCCGCATCCTCCTCTACTTATTTTTGAAAACCATTTCAATTTCGCCTTTTTTAAAAACTCTCCTTGATTTGAGACTGGATTCACACAAATGTTCCTCCAATTCACTCAAACCAAGGCTCTGATACCAACTTGTAACATCCAAAAATTTACAACCAATTTAAACTTTTCAAAAACAACCCATATTCATTAAGTTATTACAAAAAGGTTTTCAATTCATTTATTATCAGAGTATCCCAGAACATCAACATAAAACTGAGGAGCGGTACGATCACGCCTTCGCCTTGCCACGATCTCCTGAAGTACCTGAAACAATACACTGAAACTGTAAGCCTAAAAGCTTAGTGAGTTACCCCCAAAATACCAACCACAATACCATACATATATCATATCATATCATAAACAGAACAACCATGCATATCGAGTCTACAGTGTGACTGGTCCGCCTGCACCAGGCCTTCAGTCCACCCGGTCCACTCTCTCTCCGAGTCTACAATATGACTGGTCCGCCCGCATCGGGCCTTCAGTCCACCTGGTCCACTCTCTGAGTCTACAGTATGACTGGTCCGCCCGCACTGGGCCTTCAGTCTGTCTGGTCCACTCTCCGAGCCTCGGCACGTCTGGTCCGCCCTCTTGGGGCCTTCAGTCTATCCGGACCGCTCCCCGGGCCTTCGGCCTAACCAGTCCGCCCTGGGTATGTTGGCCTACAGCACAAAGCAGGACCCGCCTCAACCCAACCCCAGTCCAACAACCATGTGCACATCAACATATAATCATATAACATCTCACAACTAATCAAACTGATCCAGCATATCACATAACATAGCAACATCCTAACCAGGATACCGACCTAACCGGTCACTAGCATATCATCATCCTATATACCAGGATACCGACCTTAACCCGGTCTCTAACGCATACCATCCTAACTACCAGGATGCAAACATAGCCGAGTGCACCCAGGCAATCTTCAACAGACTCGCCGAGTTGTTCTTCCAACTCGTCGAGTCCATGCACAAATTCATACAACTCGTCGAGTGCACCCATGTGACTCGCCGAGTCCAAATGTGACATCTTCATTCAGACGGTTTCAGGCCATTTCATTGCTTCCAATACATAGATCTGGACTCCTAGGGCCAGATTCACACGTAAAGTTTCCAACTTTACGTGCATGCAAGGCTCAACAAGGTCCAACCAAGCTACAAGAAGGTTTTGGGACAAGGGCACTCTCAATCAAGCCCCATGGCTGATGCTTTCTGCCCTCATGGCTCCAATACAACCTAGATCTGAAGTTGCAACTTCAAATCTAACCTCTAAACCCGAAATGGATTCCAACCAAGCTAAAATTCCCAAAACAACAACCAAGAATGGATCTAGAAGGAGAAAACCCAAGGTAACAACTTGTTACCTCAGAAATGTGCCCAAGAAGGAGTAGATTCCGGATCTACAATGATCTGCCGATGCTAGCCTCTTGATCTTCTAACTTTCCCCTCTTAAATTCTTCTTCCAAGCTCAAACTTTAACAATGGAGGCTCACACACACTAATTAGGGTTTCTGGAACTCAAATGGGCAGTAAAGAGGCTGAGGGTGGCTATAATGTGCTTTATATAGGGCACAACTCCCCGGAATTAGGGTTTTCTCCCTTCTGTACTAACTCGCCGAGTCCACTTCCGAATCGCCGAGTTGGTCACTTAACACATGACCAGAATCGCGACTCGACTCGCCGAGTCGATCCATCGACTCGCCGAGTCGACCTTCCTTATTCACACTAAGAACCCTGAACTTGCACTTCTGAACTCGGGGTGTTACACCTGTGAGGGTAGCATTGGTTTTGATCTTTCACCAGAGTATCTGGGCAGGTAGTCTGCCGCAAGGTAATATTTTAGCATGAGAGGGTCATCATTGGGGCTGAGATGGTCAAGAACAAGGATATACCCTATTTGAGTATAGTAGGTCATATGTTAGCAGCAGTGTCGGGTGATCAAGAGGAATATATTGGGGCGGTGGCACTCATTGTCTATAATGGATATCGAGTGTGGGGGTGAGGTCTCTGCTCTCATGATAATTCTCATGGTGGGACGTTGGTTGGGGAGTCGAAAATGAGGAGTGTGATAGTTCATTAATTTTCAGACTGGGAGTTGTGACTTCTACGTGACAGTTGTGATGTCTAGTAGTGTGTCAGTATGAGATTTGAATAGCGTAGGGAGACTAGTCGAGGAATCAGAAACGAGGTGCGTGATAGTGCATTATTTCCCGATTGAGAGTCAGGACTGTGTCGGGACAGTCGAAGTATCCGACGATGTGTCGGTCTGTGGCATTCAAGATGACTGGAGGCAGTCACGTTGGGAGGACTCTGAGGTTTTGTCTGAGATGCGAGATATTTGGAGATTGCTTGGTTCCATCGGGAAGGTCCTTGAGTGATTGTGTAGTACGTTTCAAGAGTCAAGGGTGACATGCCTGGTGAAACCTTCTATGGAGTAGATTGTTAGCATGCCAATTGGTGATGGTTCGAACCCTGAGTGGGGGAGAATTGGGTATTCTATTGAGGGGATCAGCGATCCGTTCAAGTGCAGTTAGAGAAATGGTTATGGAGATCTTCGGTGCAAATACATGAGACCAGGGTTTATTGGTAGTCGAGGCAAGGTGCAGAGCAAGATAATGCATGTTATACGCGTTCAGGAAAGGACGAGTGTCTCCACGGCAGGTGGCCGATGGTCGGAGATTTTTTGCTGGTTGGAAATTCTTCAAGGTTGTAATGGTGAATTCGAGGTGGTTGGCTCGAAGGATAGTTTCGGCGGTTGAGAACTTCGGGTTCAACGTATGGGTTGTTATATGCACTTTGGAAAGGGCAGAAGTTGATTGGGAAACCAACTTCAGGGTCGGTATGAGTATTCTTGCATGGGTTTGGGAGCAATAGAGGAGGGAGTCTCGGATTGTCTTTAAAATGTTTTGAGTCATTGACGATTCCTCCGTATTTCAAATTGAGAGTTGAAATATTTCGAAGTTACGAGTTGTGTGAGAAGAAGATCTGCTGTGAGATTCTGAAAAGAGGCATTGCGGTATCTGAGTATGATGACGTAAATAGGAGGCCAGTGGTTGAGGCAAGGCATCGTGAGGTCTTGTGATGGTGTACTGAGGTATCCGAGTATGATTCCCTGAATTTTGGATCATTTTTGAGACTTGAGTTATGAGATGGCAAGTGGAGCCCCAAGTGACTATGGTTCCAACGGGAGACCTTCAGTTATTGTCATCAAATGGGAGTATCCAAGAGTGTGAATGATAGCGAGAAAAATGTTTGGTCACGACGGTTGTCGTCAAGAGTGGTGATGCTTAAACCGGGTGGGTGTGTGTATCTATCTATGTTGGACCGTGGAGTATTCGATAGTGAACTCAGTAGGGTGATGACTCGAGATGAGATTATGGGATGATAAGAGGTTGAATAGATCCGAGTGGGAGTAATCACTTTGGATTATCAGGGGAAAACCATGGAGTGAGCCCATGGCGAGTCAGTGAGAGAGAGTGTTGTGATACGATGGGAAGCCGTAGTGTTCACCAGTCTGCAATAGAGTGTTGTGATACTACGGGGAGCCGTAGTGTTCACCAGTCTGCAAGAGAGTGTTGTGATACCGCGGGGAGCCGTAGTGTTCACCAGTCTGCGAGAAAGTGTTGTGATACTGCGGGGAGCCGTAGTGTTCAACAGTCAGTGAGAGAGTGTTGTGATACTGCGGGGAGCCGTAGTATTCATGAGTCAGTGAGAGAGTGTCGTAGGCCTGCGGGGAGCTGTAGCCTTCACGGGTTAGTGAGATGGAATGTTATGATACTACGGGGAGCCGTATTGTTCGCTAGTCAGAGCATGACGCAAAAGAGTTTTTGGGCTTGGATAGCCTTATTCTTTGAGTTTTGGGAACCTGGTGGTCGGACCAGGGGCAAGACTGGGGTCTCCATATTTGTCGGGGATCGTTATATTATGAGTTAAGTTGTGGTTATCGCAATCTAAAGGAATTGGAGAAGTGATGTACGCGTGGGTTGCGGGTCATGGGTCACGAGTTGAGTGCTTCATTGGGACGAGTGGTTCCAATTATGTGTCGGACCAAACTCTCGAGTTTGAGTTTGGATTTGGTGGTGAATTGAGTAGGCAAATGAGATTCCGGGTTCAGAGATGGGTTTCATTCTGAGGGGTATTGCGTATCATCTGATGTCTTAGACCTGAGTGGGTCAGTTCGTTTGTATGGGAACGACCGCGAGATGCATGGAACTAATGAGTAGTAGACGACAGAGGTCGAGGTTGAGACGATTTTAGTTGGGATTGTAGTATTCGCTTGGGGTAAAGCGAACTTCGTGACTTGTGTGTCACAATGGGCCGAGGTAGTTGTTGTGAGAAGGAAGTCAGTGAGACGTTTTAGGGCATGCAATGGGTAACCTTTGGAGGTTCAACTGTGGGGTCGGGAGTTGACCTGGTGCTCAGTGTTGAGAGGGATGTCTGAGGGGGAGCTGGGGCTTTTGATTGTTAAATGTTAGAGGATACTTCTGAGCAAGCATGATCATTTTTCTTGTGTTTGAGGACAGAGTGTTGAGAGTTCATCGTTCAGATGGGTTTTGTTTGCAGTTCAGTGGATGGGTCCCAGGTGTGATGTGATCCTTTCATTTCTTTGAGTATGATTTGGATTGTTTAATATATCTGGTTTAAGTGACCGGCATCCGATTTTTGGGCATTGTCTTGGTTTATATATCACAACGAGACAATCGGAGGGGCAGTGAGTTATCGGGGCCTGTTATTCAAGGAGAAAATATAATGATGATATCTTGAGAGGGCGGTCTGGCAGTGAGACAGACCACTAGAGTTTCCAGAGTCGGGAGAGTCAAAAGGGGTGTCGTAGCAGCAGAAAGGTCCGTCTTATTCCGGGTTTGGAAGTTCCTTTTTGGACTCAGGTGTCCATGGGGAAAGACATCTGAGTGGTATGGGATCCTTTCAGTGGTGCTTTTCGGGATATTGGGTTCAATCTATGTGGTTGAGGGGCGATTTCGAGGGCGAAATCAAATTCAAGTGGGGGAGAATTGTAACATCCAGATTTTCAGGTACATTATTGTGTATTTTAATCTTGAGATTTATGGAGAGACTCGACGAGTTGAGGGTCCAAATCGCCGAGTCGAATCGAGTTGCTCGCGTGGAATTAATGAGTGGACTCGACGAGTCAGAGAACCGACTCGTCGAGTAGGTTCTGGGCAGATAAAACCTAATTTCCCGGGGTTGGGGCCTATATAAGGGAACTTATGCCCCATTTACGCCTCACCGGTTACCCTACACCCCTGAGAGCAAACCCTAATCGCCATTAGAGCTAGAGAGTGAGTGAGGAGCTAATTTGAGTGGTTTTTTGCATCCTTTGAAGGAGATTTGGAGAGCTTGGTGTGTTTGATCACGGAGGGGCTGTAGATCCAGAGTTCTTCAGTGGTGAGTTTCAGTGCAAAGGTAAAAAGCTCCTATCTTGACCTTTCCTTTGTGAGATCTTAGTTTAGAGAGATTTTGAGGGTTTTCTCCCATCCATTATTGGCAATGAGTTATTTGAGCATATCATGAGGTTGAAACCTCACATCTGGACTGTAGAAGGACTTGAGAGACCAAAGATCCAAGCTTTATTGAGCTAGAGTCTAGCTTTTGTTCATCTAGCCCTTGTGGGAGCATGTATTGGCATTATGAGTCTTATATGCCATGCTTAAACGTAAAGCTTGCAACTTTACTTGACAATCGACCCTTAGGATGGTAGATCTAGTGTTTGGAGTGATGGATATGCCTTAAATCGTCTGAATGAGGAATATGATCGAAGGGACTCGCCGAGTCCATGGCCTGACTTGACGAGTCGGTGAGGGTTTGTCCCGATGGGTTGATTGTGCGATAACTCGGCGAGTTGGGGGTCAACTCGACGAGTTGAGCTGGACTTTCTTGAGACTTCTGAGGAAACGAGGGGACTCGACGAGTCGCAAGAGTGCGCTCGACGAGTCGAGTCAAACATGGACTGTTGACTTGAGTTTGACTTCTGTTGACTGTGGGGTATTGGTCAACATGAGTAATAGAGGCCATGGAGGGGTAAAATGGTCTTTTATCCACTTCAAAGAGTTAGAGAGAGAAAGAATAGCCTTCGGTTATTTGAGTCGTGAAAAGAGTATTAATTAGAGATATACATCCTTTGTGTTAGGCGGAGGCTAGTTCGAGATTCGAGCGCGAGGTTATTTGCTCACCTGCTTGCGAGGTGAGTCTTCTCACTATACTTTACCATGAGTGGTATTTGTGTGTGACTGATATGTTGTGACAACCCGAAACTTTTTCCATTTCCGTCAATCAACTTCCGTTAATAAAAATTTGAAATTTTATCGAGTCTCGTCAAATTCCTTCAGTTTGGAAAAAAATCATTAGTTATATAATTGAACTTATATACGAGTATGGAGAAAAAACCGCGCGAAATTCGAGTTTTCCTTCAAACGAAACAACTGTTCACGGCCTGACTGGAGTTCACGACCGTAAACCTGTTTACGGCCGTAAACTCGTTTGCAGTAAATGACAGGTGGACCCCACCCACCGACCATGGAATCCCCCTATAAATACATGTCCCTCTCCCTCATCTAGACTTTTCTGGCCGAAAACTCTCTCGTTCTCTCTCTACCTCTCAACCATAAACTCCGAAACACCCTCATTTCTCCCGAAAAATCATCAGGAAACACTTCTGGAGGTTGTCTAAGAGCATCTAAAACCCGTTTTCATCGAATCCAGCATCCTTGTTCTGGAGTTTACGGCCGATATTCAAAGGCCGTAAACCCGTTTACGGCCAATCTTCAAAGGCCGTAAACCCAGTTCACGGTCGTAAACTGTCTATCGGCCGTAAACCACTCTTCACGGCCGTACACCCCCGTTCACGGCCGGAAACTCTTCACGGCCGTTAACCCCACTTCACGGCCGCAAACCCTTCCTAAGCGGTGAAAGCTCGTTTTCTCGATTCAAGCAAGTTACGGTAACATTCCTTAACTGAAAGCAAGTGTTTTCCTAACACTTTATCTAACGAAATAGCTAATTTAGATATATATATATATATATATATATATATATAATTGTTAGTAGGATTCCGTTAAGTGTCTCACACTACAACTCGAGGGTCTTCACTCCAGATCGTTGAACTTACTAATACAGTTCAATGATTCCCACGTTTAATAAAATATTTAGATATTTTATCCCTTTTGTACTATGTTGAGCATAAGGGACACTTTTATTTTTGAAAACATAATTTCATAGTTTTCAGAATAATTTTACAAAGCAATTCCGTATCATTTTAAGTAAACTATAATGGGTATAGTTGGGAGAATTCAATATACAACTTTTACCAATTCAGATTTCATTCATGAGTAAATATATAAACTATGACAGATTTAGTTTATGATATATATATTTTCATAGGAGTATAATATTTAATAACTATTTAAGTATAATTATTACTTTATACAACATTCAACGGATTCAAATACAAGAGAATAATATTGAATCACACGTAAACTAGTTAATACAGGATTGTGAGACCACTCTTCATTTGTACCCTTTTGGGCACTGGTAAAAATCCTCAACGTATAGTGTAACCAGAGTCTCCTGGAGGGAGAGCGTGAGATTTGTGAATAGATCTATTCGGGACTGACAATCCCACACCCGAACTGTTAGCTACAGTTAGGCAGGCATGGCTGGGGTGACAAATATCATACCATACGACGCCTGAAGAACGTCGCTGAGGTCATCAGTCATATCAAGCATGGTTATACGAACTCACAATAGTATAAACTAATCATTTGTTTACAGGATTTCAATCTTCATTAGTTTTATTTTAAGTAATGAAACTACTTTTATATACTGATAGTAGTCAGGGTTTCCTAAAAGATCAATGCATAATCAATATAAGTATGGTAGACACTTGTACTTTTCAAATTAGAACGGATAATTCAATAACCTACACTTAAGGAAAATATAGGATTTTACAGGGTAAACATCGGTATCTTATAAATAGAAGGTTTATTATTCTACTAACGGATATTCATATTAATTCCATGACTCCTTAATTTATGCCTCCGAGCTACGCATGAAGAATACCCGGTAGACTGTGAAATGGGTGTTTTGGCCTCATTCCCTGTTCCTTGCTTGGTTGTGGGTTTAGGGCAGATCCACACAATTGACTGTCTATTTGCTATTGGTTTATGCGCAACTAGCATGAACTAAGAGGTCATAGAAGGAATGAGCTTAATCATACTTTTCATAAGAAAATAATGGATTTTCTTGAGGAACACTTTTCAAAAGGATTAAAGAATAGTTTCTTTTAAAATTAAATGCTTATGAAACTCACCAGCTTTTCCTAATACTCTCTTTCAAAACCGCTTGTATTCTCAGGATTCTAGTAGACAGGTACACCTTCCGAAGCTTTTGAGAAGACTGCTTCGTTTCGTACTGCGATTCCTGTCTTTTTCTGTACCTACTTTAATGTTTGAATATGTAATGTTTAAATACTTATGTAAAACTTATACTTAT
This sequence comes from Lactuca virosa, assembly GCF_052849685.1. Taxonomy (NCBI): domain Eukaryota; kingdom Viridiplantae; phylum Streptophyta; class Magnoliopsida; order Asterales; family Asteraceae; genus Lactuca; species Lactuca virosa. Next base: position 289,782,122 of record NC_136428.1, read on the forward strand.
TAATGCAATGGTTGTTTGTACTTTGATTACTATAATGCATGTGTTGTGATACTTACATGACGTCCTCCACCCCCGAACGTTTCCGCCATTCCGGTTTGGGGGTGTGACAGATTGGTATCAGAACCTTGTTTATAGTGAACTCAGTATATCAATCATAAAAGATATACAACTATAAACACATTGGGATAAAAACACTCTGACCAACAATTATACTTTAAAAATATATCAATATTTTATAAAAGTACAAATATTTTTAGAATACGTATATACTAGAACAAGAATCACGAGAAGAACAAAACATAAGTATTTGGATGTTGGACATTGCAGTTAAACCTGAACAGTTATGTAATCATATCTGGGATCAATATAGTATGATCAACTATATTCATTTGAGATATGACCAACGTGTGTTTGGGAGTGATTGTAGTGTTGCAACAAGTCTAAAACTTACCTACATACCAGAAGAATTCCAGAACCAAACGTAAAGGTTAAAATACTATAGGAGTATTTTAGGATGCTGTAACGACCGAATTGGAAACTTATAAATCCATTTTATCTAGAAGTTCAAGAATCAAACATATAATTATAATACAATAGAAGTATTATTAGATTCGATGCCTGTTAACTGTCTCTTTACCTCTATTCTCGCGTAGATAGCATGGCTAGATTCCATCTCCCTGGCGACCCGTACTTTCCCAACCAAGGAGATAATGGATGGCTCGAAGCAGAGCCAGAAGAAAACCATGAAATTCCTTTGGATGATGATTTCGCAGAACAGTTCCCTGAAGAGGCCGACTCAGAACCTGAAGTTGAGAACTTACCTCAAGTAGCCCCAATACCAAATCCTAACCACCGACTTGAATTCCAAGGTCCAACGCCTATGTGGGTTGGGAGTTTGAATAGGTGGAGCCACGAGAAAAGCCAACCCCTCCCATACAATGGAAACCGCAACTTCTACAATCTGAATGATGGAGGCCCAGCAGATAGGGCCCTTCCAATACTGGTTCGCCGAGTGGCTCGCAATATTGAGCTAGGTGTGGCAACCATTCAACGAACTGTGGAACTTGAAGCAGATTCAAGGGCCAGTACGGGTCAAATTCATCGCCTTGACATTGCTAGTGGGAGAGCCATGAGAGACAACGAAGCTCTACAACAAGAGCTAGCTGCAACCCGAGCTGAAGTCATAGCGCTCCGAGCACGCCAGTCAGTATACGAGAGACGCTTGCTTGGTGTGGAGCGTCAGCTGGCCGAATTAAGGATTCATATGAGGGGTGCCCGTCGCCGATAAGAAATACTTTGCTCATCCTTCCTTTTGGTTTAAGGAATAGCCTTCATATCTATGTTCTTGTTGGGATATGGGCATTCTAACACTCCTAAGTGTACATGCAACCCTAAATACCTTGGATCTATGTTTTCTCTATTATACATGCAAATATGAACTTTCCAAGGTATTCATCCTAACTAGCATAATAACATTGATTCATATGAATATATCAAGTTAGAATTACATACCTCTTTGATGTAGAATGACTTCATGAAGCTTGAGTGCCTAGTGCCCCAAGTGTGACACCTCAAATGGTTCACACAACACCAAATACACTTGGAATAACTTGAGAGAATTGGAACACTTCATCAAATCGGCTAGCCCTTTCTATCACACATAGTAGCCAATTTTCTCCAAGAATAAGATCATTATATAGTTAGGGTTACACCATGTAAACCCTAATTGTCATGGCCTTTCATTTCCATGATCCATGGGTACAAATACACCATGGAGCATCTTATGGGTTTTAGCCCAACTTGACAATCCATGGAGCATTAGCCCACTATATAAGTATGGATGATTTACACAATCAACCCATATATTTAATTAGTCTTCTTTTGATCACTTAATTAATAGTAGATTAATTCTTGATCAATACTAATTAAATAATCTTATTAGAACTTATAATATATTAACCAACCTTAAGTGTTATTTCTCTCATTATAGTCTATCCAAATGCATGATGCCATGCAACCTAAATGGACCATGCCGGGCGGGTCAAGTCTTACCAATTATAGTTATGGACTTAGACATTAATCCAACAGTCTCCCACTTGGATAAGTCTAAAACTATTATTGCGTATGACTTCAAGAACCGACTGGCAATCGTAGCTCTCAAAAGCTTCTGTCGAACTCTGACCTTGCCGATGATCTCTGACCTTTGTTAATGACTTGTCCATTAGATAAGTGATCATATATTCCTCCATTCTAGATATCATATGGACTGAGACATGGATTATCAATCATTCTCTCTGTCCATTTGTTGTTTCCCGATTTTCGATTTATGACGACTGACTGATTGAACAGATCAAATCAGTCCTGGCTTGGCCAAGCACTCACATGTGTCATCGCTAAATCATCGAGGGGCCCACATATATCGCTTTTATCCCGAAGGTAAAAGGAATGGATAAACTTCGACTCATATGGCTTGTTCTACTACTTGTTGAATCATACACAAAGACACGTTTTATAACATCGAGTTACCAATGCGTTTTCGTGCAATCAATGTACTATCAACTCATAGTAACAACTCATATCTCTAGGTTTGAAGAATATAAGATATTATCGTCTCATGATCACTCGTGATAAAATCCATGAAGTGATTCAAATGAGAGCGAGTTGAATCCAATACTCAGAACTTACGAGCACTCATGAGTGTTGTAGCACCACTTTGTCCACCAACTTGGACCTCTACAAGCCAACTCATGACAGTCTTGATTCATATCTACTTCCAACATATGACCGACTGTGGATAGTTTGAATAACTTAGTCATTCAGGAAGAATGACCTAGTTTATTCTGGAAGTCAAAACATGCAAAATGAAACACAAGAATAAATGAATCAAATATGGTATCAAACCCTATGAATATAAATAGACCACTTTTATTTATCACCATACTGATTACTCATTATTTCATTATTTCGGTTTTATCAACTTTATACTTGAATTAAAAACACTAGTTGTCCCATGCTCCAAGCATATACACTATGTTTTTCTAAACAATAGCTTTGCCATACACCAAGTATGCACTCTATGTTTGTCTATGATCCTTACTTTGTGAAATAAACCAATTGAACATAATTTCAATGATTCTAATTTCACACTCCCAAATCCTTATCGAAAAATGTGAGAATTTCAAATTCCTATTATTTATCAAAATTTGTTCAGATTTTAAACTTATATGCACTGACCCTACTGTAATGAATATGTACAAAGTCACAAAGACTTGTCAACAGTCATTATAAGGTATTCCAATGGAGATCAACTCCATGGAAACTAAGTCTCATATTCAAAGTACATTGCTTTGAACATGCTTCTTGCATTAAGTTTTCTAATCTTACACAGATAACTTCCACCTATGGAGACAACTCATATTCTCATTTTGACTATCACTTCTGAACAAGACATGCCTCTTTTCAGAATATGTCAATATGGTCCTTCCAAAATTAGCACTATACTTCCAACTGTCCCTGAGCAACCAATCTTTGGTAAACCTCAGATTGTTCTCGACAATTGCTTAATCATTTTAGTCTTATCCAATTCTAGATCTTTCCCCTTCTTAATGCCTCTGGGCATTTGGAAAATTTAGAGAGGACAAATATTATAGCACATGCAATCGATCCTGTACCCAAAGCAAATGGTACACGATTCATGATGTCTCACATAAAGACATGATTCTAGACCAGTCTTTTGCTACAATACTTTTTATTTGCCATGTTTTCAAAATTTAACTATGAAGAGGGATGCCGTAATCATAATCGAATTTTGAGAACGCAATATATAGAATTTCCTTAAGTTGAACCAATCCAACATGAAATTCATATATATATTCTTGACTAAAGATGATTAAGGTCTCAATCTATGCCTTTAGAACTGAAATGAAGTATATCCTCTCCCTTAATTATAGCAAAACAACTCTTTCAACCCCTGCAGCCTCACGAATTGAAACTTTTGTTTTCTATAATTAACATTGCTAACTTGCAACACTAACAATAATTATCATGCTCCCACTAACATGATGATTATTAGCATAACACTTATGCTCCCACTAGCTTTGACAAATAGTCAGAAATCAGCTGGACTTCTAGAAGTTAATACTTTACTGACTTTCTTACCAAAGTTTAGATTTCTGAGACGAGATTGCCTTGATAAGACTTTATCAAAATCATTCACCTTTCCTTAGATAGCATGAATGTGTGTTTAAACAATTTCAGAACTATGAAAAGGGATGCCGTAATCTTAGTCTCAATTGTTTAGACCTTTTGCCATCTGCTTCAAATCTACTTGGTGGAAGTGTTTCCTCACCATCATTTTCATGAATCGGAGAGAAACCTTATGACCCTTAGATTTTATGGTGTATGTGTTCTTATCCATGTGAATCGTCAAAACCATAGTCACAAGACAAGGATAATGACAAATCCAAACTCATATGGACTGAACTTATGCAATCTTAACTTCTTGCCACCTGGCAGCTCAAGGGCCTGCCATAGCTTCCAAGTAACTGTGCAACCAATTGAGAACTCTCAGAACTACTATGCAAAGTCAACTTGAATAGGCATAGAAATGTCAACACAATAGGTTATACACCTCAAGTCGTGTGCTAGTGAAGAATTCCAGGTTTTATTCTTGATTAGGTCTTGAAACTTTCAAAAGCTTTAGGACTACCACTGTCCTCTTGACATATAAGACTCACTTGCCAAATATACAAGAGATAGTGCAGATTCTTTATCAAGACAAACACTTCACACACTTGGCCTAAGTTGGTCTTTGTTTAACCCAAAACATCACAACTTACCAATTTCAAATGTACAAGAGTAGGACACTTTTACTCTTACATTTGACAAGTGTTTTGAACCTTTCTTTAAGATATGTCACTCAACTTACAGTCTTGGAGCATGACTCTAAGACTTGGTTGAAACGAAGTATGACTCATCTTCTTGATTTAACCATTTCAACAATTCATGACTCCCCTTATTAGTCATAAGAATGCACTAAGATGTCCTTAGAAGACCAATTGTGATGTGGTTCTTTAATCATTAAGATGATCACAAAACATTATACTAAAGTACTCTCCCATCTTTTCAGATTTGAGAAACTTTAATCTTTCTGCCTAATTTGATTCTTCTCATTCGTTCTGTCATACATCGAGACTTTTCCAATGCTTCAGAATTATACTTAAACTTATAAGTATAACCATATTTACTAAACTTTAGTAAATCATGACGAATAGTCTTAACGAGCTTTGTGGTGGACATGACCAGTGCACAAGAATGTGTACTCGATCCCTTTAGTCCTTCACTTGATTCACACATCCATGTGAACAAGTCTTAATTTTCCAATGCTTGAAAGTTCTCATTCATCATACTATTCAACTTGCATGATTCCAAGTTTCTATCCAACTGAAGCCTTGGGAATGAGAATCTTTCCTTATTTGGTAAATTATGACACTACCACAAACAAAAGAATCAAGTCCATTTTTTTCCAAATATTGCTATCAATGGAGTCATATAAACAACCATTTTTCACAAATGCCACTTGTAAGGATATTTAAAATAAATATAAAATTAAAACCTTTTATTTTATTTCAAAACTTTGTGGAAAAAACTTATCCTTACAGTCCAAATGCGTATGAAAAACTTGTTGTTATCTATTCCTAAGCAATATATCATAACTCCTAAGTAACAGCTCAAAAATTCTGATGCGATCGAAATCCATCTTCGTGATCAGAATCAGCATGTACTTCCTTTAAGTTTCTTCACTTTTCTTTGATTCTTAAAGCATCAACATGTGACCCAGTCACATCATGTAATGAGAATCTCATAACAGAAACTTAACAGAGTTAGATAGTGGACTTTTACCTGAAGAAGAGTCAAACTTCTTGACTTGATCAACCTTATGATCTTTCAGGTAAATAGGCAGCTTCGCAATCAATGCCCCTTCCTTTGGCAAGATAAACATATGGACTCTTTGGTAATGGGACTATCTCAGACTTAGCCTTTCTCTTTACCATTTGGTCAACCGGGTTGACTATGGCCAATCCCTTTCCATTGGGAAGAGAATACTTTTTCTGGGTATCCAATATTACCATTGTCAATGTCCATTGAAGGTTTTGGGAGTTGATCTACTAATCAGATTTGCTCTGCCAGTGCTCCAAATCATTGTTGATTAAGCACCCCAAAGCAAATAGATAAGATCATTAAGGGTCATGTCATAGTTCTTTACATGGTAGTCCATAAGGAACTTACTATGTGACTTAGAAAGTGATTGAATATCCAACCTTCTTAAGACTTTGACACCCAACTCTCCCAGCTTGTCAATATGTGACTTCATCTCCAAGATGCGATCACACATAGACCTTGCTTGCCAATAGGGATTGAGTGACCTTTGAACTTGTGGGTTAGGGAGAATAATTGGAGGAGGTGGAGGAAGTAAAGTTCCAAGAGATTTGGGAAGATCATAGATGTCTGAACTTAGACATCTTTTGGGAGATATTCAAGATAGTTGATCTAATGTCCTTAATTTGACACCCAATATGAAATATTAAGGCTAGGACCCAACAAAATATTTTATAACTTAGAAGAGGGATGTCGTAATCCAAGCTATAAAATATTTGAAGGTAGGTGAATGACGATTCACTAATTTCCACCAAGATAAACGAAATGTATTATTAGGTTTTAATTGGATTTGAAACTCCTAGATCTTTTGAGATTCATTGAACTTTTCAATGGCATGTTTCACTCTCGAGTGTGCCCTTCAGGTTTTGTGACTGGGATGTCGAGGATCACAAAACAAGGTGTGAAGTAACCATGCAAATTACTTGGTACCCTTAAGTGTTTACCCCTCAATCGATGTGCCGGTTAACCACACACGCTCCATCGATACTATGATAAACATTAAGTTACCCTTTTCCTACCTTGTTAAGTCTAGGTTAGTGTGCCGGTTAACCACACACGCTCCACTAACGGCTTAAACAAAGTGCAAAGTGTAATTTCATGGATTAGCACCTTATTCACATTTTCCTAAGTAACTAAGATTGGGAATTTATAAGTGTTTAGTTACTTAGTATTTATCATTAATACTTTTAATGAAGGGAGAATTATAGTCTTTGTCCTACCCGTTCGGCTAACGACCCTCCACCAGTTAAGGAAGCGGTGGGTGAGAGTAGACACCCATTAAACTGCCATTTTATAGGCAGTAACCTTATACCCCCCTTATAGACTGGCTTAGTGAATGAGGCCTACTAATGGTAAGACTGACTTTACTCTTATACATATATATAAATATTATTAACTTATAATATTATAAAGTATAAGGGTTGAATTTTAACTTTTAAAATTCTAAGGGCTAACTTGGAATTAAAGTATTCATAAGTGAAAACTTTTCAAATTCCAAAACTTGAGCGCAAGTTTTGAAACTATTCAAAACTAATTAATTCCATAACTTATGTGTTTAAATTAGTTTTAATTAAAAGACTCTTCAAGTTCCATAACTTGAGGACAAGTTATGGAAGACTTTAAACTAATAAAAGAATGTAACTTTTCTTTATTTTGTAACTTATGGAATTAATTAAGGTTACATATTTTATTACTTAATGAAGTGACTCTTGAACCTCCATAACTTGAGGACAAGTTATGGAGTCATAAAACCATTCAATGAAGACAAGAGTCTTCATTTTGTAACCTTTGCCAACTTATATGAGTTTTAAGAAACTTAAATGTGACTTTTCATATAACTTGAGGACAAGTTACAAAAACACATTTTAGAATCAACTCTTAGATTAAAATGGATTGAAAACACATAATCAATTAACTTTTCTATTAATCTAAGCAACTCATATGAACAAGATAATTGAAATCAAACTTTTTCATGTAATTAGCATAACACTTAAACTAATACAAAACATGAATCTATTGACAATTATCTTTGAAATTCGATTAGCATGAACATTACCACATCAAAAACAAGTTTATAAGTTCAAAAACAACTTATGGTAATGTTCCTAGTCTAATTCCAGCCAAAACAGTCGAAGATATGCTGTCTGGGACACAAACTCGTCAAGTTCTTATAGGAAACTCGTCGAGTTCATGCCTTAACACATGAACTCATCGAGTTTATGGCCAGAACTCGTCGAGTTTTCTGTCTGGACAGATTCTCAGCCTTGAAAAATAAGTTGCATCAAGTATAATTGAAAACAGCCCTAGGCTCTGATACCACTGTTGGGATATGGGCATTCTAACACTCCTAAGTGTACATGCAACCCTAAATACCTTGGATCTATGTTTTCTCTATTATACATGCAAATATGAACTTTCCAAGGTATTCATCCTAACTAGCATAATAACATTGATTCATATGAATATATCAAGTTAGAATTACATACCTCTTTGATGTAGAATGACTTCATGAAGCTTGAGTGCCTAGTGCCCCAAGTGTGACACCTCAAATGGTTCACACAACACCAAATACACTTGGAATAACTTGAGAGAATTGGAACACTTCATCAAATCGGCTAGCCCTTTCTATCACACATAGTAGCCAATTTTCTCCAAGAATAAGATCATTATATAGTTAGGGTTACACCATGTAAACCCTAATTGTCATGGCCTTTCATTTCCATGATCCATGGGTACAAATACACCATGGAGCATCCATGGAGCATCTTATGGGTTTTAGCCCAACTTGACAATCCATGGAGCATTAGCCCACTATATAAGTATGGATTATTTACACAATCAACCCATATATTTAATTAGTCTTCTTTTGATCACTTAATTAATACTAGATTAATTCTTGATCAATACTAATTAAATAATCTTATTAGAACTTATAATATATTAACCAACCTTAAGTGTTATTTCTCTCATTATAGTCTATCCAAATGCATGATGCCATGCAACCCAAATGGACCATGTCGGGTTGGGTCAAGTCTTACCAATTATAGTTATGGACTTAGACATTAATCCAACAGTTCTAAGTAGCTCTTTTCCCCGTAAACATTTCTGTCTTCCAAGTACTGTCTCACTAGTTCTTTATGTTGTCAAAATTCTCTCTCTATTGGTATGTTTTAGATCTACTCCTAGGTCAAATTTTCTGAACTCTGTGTAATCTCAGTACCAGCTATAGTGGCAACAATCTGATTTCAGTTAAAGATTATCATTATCAAAAGTATATTCTAGATCAGTATCAGACAAACTAAGTAACTCAATCAAAATCATACCACAATTTCATCTTTGAGATTTATAACTGAGAAATGCCACTTCACAAACGTCTCATCAGAAATTCATTCAAGAATAGTCAATTCAAATCCAAAAGTTTATTTCATATAGACTTTTTCTATGGATAATTATCAGGACACCATAAGAGTTGGATTACAATACTCTCGGAAGCCAGTATTGTTGGGTTTTTGGTATAATACAACATCCTATGGTGCACATACAACCCTAAATACCTTGGATCTATGTTTTCTCTATTATACATGCAAATATTAACTATTCCAAGGTTTCATCCTAACTAGCATATTATGAAGCACCTATACTACAAAGTTCTAGTTAGATGACATACCTTTTTGTCACACCCCGCTAAAGCGGAAACATAGGGCGTGGCAATACAAAGGGTTTCATCGCAAAAGTTAAAAGACAACACCAACCATAGTATTAAAAATCATTACAAATTCACAATGGGTTTGAACAACTTTTAAAATAAATTACAATGTAAATTGAAATACAACACATGCGAATGCTCCTAAAAGTGAAGTGTCCCTAAGTACCACTTAGTCGATGATTCCTGAAAAAGCATGTAAAACGAGCGTCAACTATAAAAATAGTTGGTGAGTACTCACAGATAAAGAAAATAATACTGGTTCCATGAATTGAAATCAAAGTTTTGATAAAAGTTTCCAATAATAAAAGTATATTGTTAAAATGAGTAAATAAGTTTGTAAAAACAAAGTTCTTTGTCATCATGAGAGATAAGGTATGTTGCCCAAATAAGATGCAACATTCATATTCTCATGGAAGATAAAGTTCGTTACTCAAACGAGTACACAGGTTTCATTGCTAAAATGAGCAATCAATTTTGTTGCTACAAGGAGCAAACAATTTCATTGCTAAAACATGTATATAAGTTTTCAGTAATAACAGTTCCTTGTTGTAATGAGAAACAAAGTTCATTGCTATAATTAATAAACAAGTTTATTGCTATAATAAGTAACGAGTTTGTATGTGTATGAGCAAACAATGAGTCTCAACCAAACCTATGACTGAAGCCCTATCAAGATCTATGCTTATCGTTCTATAGATGAATATGGTATCATGCACTCCAGCAATAGGGCGAGTGAGGAGTTGTCAATTCCTAATAGCGCTATCCATAATGACCATTGGCTCAAAGAGTTAATGGTTAGAGATAAGGGAAGGGCCTTAGTACGATAAGTTCTCATGTTCCGTGTTGCATAGACATACATAGAGAGACATAGCAATAAAATAGCAATCATGTTTGATACAAATCAATTTAAATACAACATTCAAATAATAGTTTTTCGAGACATGCTTTTCCACCCCAAAACATAAAAACTGAAAATAGGGGAGTACGTGAATACTCACAATATGCAAAATATAGTAATCAAGTTTATACGAGTCAACTTAATATAACGAACATAAATAGTTTAGGACATGCTTTTCCACCCCAAAACATTTAAAAACCGAAAATAGGGGAGTGCGTGAATACTCACAATATGCAAAATATAGTAATCAAGTTTATACGAGTCAACTAAATATAACGAACATAAATAGTTTAGGACATGCTTTTCCACCCCAAAACATTTAAAAACCGAAAATAGGGGAGTGCGTGAATACTCACAATATGCAAAATATAGTAATCAAGTTTATACGAGTCAACTAAATATAACGAACATAAATAGTTTAGGACATGCTTTTCCACCCCAAAACATTTAAAAACCGAAAATAGGGGAGTGCGTGAATACTCACAATATGCAAAATATAGTAATCAAGTTTATACGAGTCAACTAAATATAACGAACATAAATAGTTTAGGACATGCTTTTCCACCCCAAAACATTTAAAAACCGAAAATAGGGGAATGCCTGAATACTCACAATGCATTGAGATGATGCAAATGATGCCTTGAACTACGTTCCACGTGTACCACTACCGATTCCTACAATAATGGTATTCGCTAATGAGTCTCTAATCGAAATCTAACACTAGTATACTTACTACTAAAATTAAATTATGCCAATATTGTGTCAAAATTTAATATTGATAAGTTACAAACATTTTTCTGTGAAAATTAAATTTCAAAGAATCAATTGTTATATAACAATTTAAGTGGAAAATTTACATTATTGAAATGTTAATATTTAACATTTTAGAGGTGTTCCAATGATTAAATATTCAAAACTAAACCAATTTAGTTCTAAACTTTCCCAAACTTTGCATTTCAGTTTTAATTGATGTCAAACACCTTAAGATAAATTTTCTTGAATTTTTGATTTGTCTGACTATTTTTCACGATTTTAGTTTCTTGAATAACCATAAAATCTTGAAAAATACTAAACAGTTAATAAAAATTACCAAACTTCAGATTTTGGTTCTAAATGTACTAAAAGACTTCTAGATAAATTTTCATGGAGTATGAATATGTATAACCATTTTTCATATATTTAATTCTCTAAATAGATACAAATTCATGAAAAATAGAAATCAGTTTCCAAAATTACCCAAACTTTTTGTATTACTGTTATTAAACATTATTAAGCTGGGAAAAATATAAAAATTGATTTCTAAACTGTTTAACCCAATTTTATGATTTTTGAGCATTTATTCTAAAAAAAATTGAAATAAATAGAAAAAATTTTCCAAAATTGCCCAAAATTTTTGTAACACTTTTATTACACATTTAGAAGCTGTAAAAAATATAAAATATATTTTTCAATTAGTCTTTCTATTTTTCTTTGTTTTATCCTCTTAAATAATCATTAATTGGAGAATAATTATTAAACAGTTAAAGTAAATTACCAAAATTTTTGTACACTTCATTTTCAGAGTAAATAATCTGGGAAAAATACCAAATGTGGTTTTTATATACTGAAATCCGATTTTGTGTATTTAAGTGTATTTAATCTTAGAAAATAGGAGAAAAATAGTATACAGAAGAGAAAAATCATCAAGATTTTTACGTAGCCTCCTAATGTAATACAAGGTGTTCTGGTAAATTTGCATGAATTTTCGATGAGCAGAACTATTTTTCTATTTTTAGTCCATTATAAATACAAAAATCGGAGAAAAATAGGAATACATTATGGAAAATTCTGAAAATATTTTTCTAAGTCTTATACCTCTGGTAGAAGCTGCGAAAATTGTTATACAGCCTTTTCAACGTGTCTAAAGTGGTTTTATGATTTATTGGGGCTAAACAAAAAGAAAATTCAAAACCATATTAAACAGTAACAAAAGTCATTGAAACTTCATGGGAGATGTTTATTAACTTAAAGAATCATCCAAGAATTTTTCCAGAATTTATTTACTAGTGTAAGTATTTTATATGATTTAACACTCTATTTTCTTATTATTTTCATATAAAAATAAAGAAAATATATATTGAGCTGAAAATTTCCCGAATGCATCTTCATACAATTTAACAACAATGAAAAATTGTTTTCTTATTTTTGATGTTGAAAACCATGCCTAAAGGCTCAATAAAATGTATAGAGAAAACTTGGTTCTTGTGATTTATGTAAAGATTATTGATGTTACTTTGATAATTTTTGCAACATGTTACAAAGACTTTTGAATCAAGATCTTTTTGTTCCTATTAATAAATGATATTAAGAGTTAAAAATAATTTTTGAATGATTTTTAGTGATGAATAAGTCCTTTGAACATGCAACACAAAACAAATGTTCATAAGGAAAGTGCTGTTTGAGCAACAGTTTTGTAAAAATTGGTACAAATCGAAATATTGGAATTTTCCAGTGAGGTCAGATGGGTTTGAAAGCTAACTCAAAATATTATATTTCAGAAAAAGAATCACGAATTTTGGCTAAGAAATGAGTGAGATATGACAGTTTAAAGTCAGGTAAAGAAATCTGGCAGATTGCATGCATGATGATTGGTTAGAAAAGTGGGTTTTCATCATTTCCTTGAGTAAATCTTTTCAAGTATTTTAAATATATCATGATAAACTCATATTTTAGTCATGTTTCCAGAGATCAAAAGATTAAAACTTATCAAAATGTATACATGCATTTATGAACAAAATTTTGTTTCTCAAAAACTCTTAACTTGAGTTTGATGTTTTAATCCTTAAAATCGATTTTTGCACTAAGATCATGAACATGCAACCTTGTTTATCATACATGCATGGTGTTAAAACACATCCATCATGTTGTAAAAACCATTTTAACAAAAAGAAAACAAGTTTTAAGAAGATGAAGAAGGAGAAAGTGTAAGAAAAAGAGCAAAACTTGAAGGAAAAGTGAAGTAGAAATCGATTTTACCTTCAAGAATACCACAAGATGATGAAGATTTCGAGTTTGAGGAGTGTTCTTGGGTTTGTTTTCTGGAAAATTTCTTGGTTCTTAGAGGGAGGAAGAGAGAATGGAGTGGTGTTTGGAGAGAAAAAGTAGAGAGAAGGTAGAGAGAGTTTTCTAGAGAGAGAAAGAATAGAGATGTGTGTGTGTGTGTTGGAGAATGAGAGTGTGAGAGAGATATGGGGAGAGAGGGATCCGATTTTAGGGGAGGAGAGGCTCTCTCTCTCTTGTTTCTTTTATAAAAATTCAAATCTTTTATAAAAATATCCAACTTTTTATAAAATGTGCACCTTAACCTAGTTTTTATGCATAAAACTCTTGATTTTTGACTTATAAATCAAGGGTAAATGTTAATAACTAAATCTTTATTTTTCATTGAATTTTATTTCATAATAATTATTATGATAAGATAATATTATAAGGTTCATAATTGTTTTTATAGGATTTTTAAGGTTAAAGTTTATAAATATGAGTTTTTAGGGCTTTTAGGGTTTTGGAGTTTAATAAACTTTGAATATCAAAATAAATAGAATATTTGAGACTTAAATTATCTTATGGTATTATAACTCTTTTATAGTTATAAATAATGTTTGTAATTTATTTTTATCGGTTTATTGGCATTCTATGTAGTGATTCCGAGATTCAAGCGAAATTGAGGAATCAAGTATACTAGTCCTAGTCTTCAAATTTGACTTAAGTTTCTATGAGACTTTGAACTAACTTCTACTTCTAGGTCAAGTGCATGATGTGTGTATATGATTCATGAAATGTTGTTCGAGTCAAAGAGTGATCCAAATATGGATAGTCACTACAGCTTAGTAGATGTAGAATTCACATATCAAGGTGAAATCTAAGTACACCATCCATTGTTTCTATCTGTTTCCAAGTTTCTAGTAGGTTATAACTTAGCTTCTAATTACTAAGTTTAATATGTGTTGTGCCTATATGTGCAACTAAGTTTATCAAATCTATAACTAACTCGAATTTTGACGGTTGTGACAGTCTCCCCCGGTTGAAAGAATTTCGTCCCGAAATTCAATTCGTGACACATTCTATTAGAACTCATCCGAATACAATTGTATAATTGGAGAGATGATGACTTGAAGAGCTCTTTGATTATTTTGGGTTAATTCCTCAAGGGAACAGCCCAACTCTTTAGCTATAATCAAATTAATGTTTCCCTAATTCGAGTTCTACAGTCTAGATTGCGAGAAATTAGGATCATGGAAATCATGATCCAACCATGGCGACCTAGTTGAAAAAGATTATATAGTTAGATATTATCTAACTTAAAAGAACGTTATAAGTTTTGCTGAAGCACCAACTGCACTGAGCGTTAAATCCGCATTGATGCTTAAGTCGCATTCTAAATTAACACTAAGTGTAAGTTCGCCGCAAAAAAAAAAGAAGAGATTAGGAACAATTTGTTCACTTTCGGGTTGGCTACTAAATCTGGAAAAGATATATTCCAAAATAAGAAGGGGTACCACGAATGAAAGAGAAGCGGTCGAGGGTAAGTTCCTAAAAATACGTAGTAAGGGTAGGCAACGAAGTTTTGGTACATCTCAAATGTAAAGGCTAATTAAGTGTCGTCGACAAAATAAATTACGAAATGATTGAGCATCTCCGAGGCTATAATTACTACTACGGTTACTCTTACAATAATAAAACCTTATTCGAAGAATAAATATATTTAGAGAGCCATTGTTGCAAATGGAAGCGATGAAAGTTTATGATAAGTTAAATCACATTGTGTAGATAGCATTTTAAGTGTTTAGAAGTGATAAAAATCTCACTGTTATCAAAATGTGTGTTTAAAAATGATAATTAATCTCACTATTATCAAAATGTGTAATAATTCCAAGATAATGAAGATACATGTGTGGCGATCCAACAAAGTAGGAAAATAATATAAAGATTAATTAAGGTTAAAGGTTTAAGTCGTCATTAAAGGAATTTGTATAGAAATATTTGTATTAAACTTTTGAGAAATTGTCCAATTGTCTAAGTCAGGACAAATTCAAGCTTACGGGTCAGACTATTTATGAAAACAAAGTTGAGAGTTTAGGAACTCACTGAAAATTGCAAAGTAAAATACTATTTTAAGAAAGGTGTAAAAATGTCAATCTTTGAAAATAGTGCATTCATAGTTTAGTGTTTCTACAAAAACAATCATTTAGAGAATAGATAATCGTAAAATTTAAAACTTTTGATGTATTTAAATAAAAGAAGAAACATAAGGATACATATCCTTCACATATATTTTTCGGATATAGAAAAATTATAAGCATAAAGGTATTCATCTTGTGTATTACTTATAACGAAAGATACAATGAAACTTGCATTTTAAATCAAGTTTCCAAATTTAGAACGAAAGAGCAAATGTAAATAAGGCTTACTTGTTTATTGTTGATTTAAAAATAAAAACAAGATGTATATGGTAAAAGGCATAATTGAATATATCAAAGTTGACTAAATCGAAGTTATGACTCACAACTATACACGTATTAATCGCTCAAAACGAAAGGGTAGACTTCTAGTCTATATGTGTACGAACATGGTACCAAGAGAAGCAAAATAAATAGAAACAAAGTTAGACAATGTATTATGTTAATATTATGGCGTGCGAGATCTAAAATCAGAAGGAGAGCGAGAAATAAAGTTTGGGGGAAAGAAAAAGGAAGGTAGCGGCGGCAATGATTGTTATTGTCGAAATTATAAGAACAATACATATAGGTAGATTTAAAACCAGGTTGAGATATATTTCAAACTTCAATATGTGATGTATATTGATGATTAAATAGAAATGAAGAAGTTTTAAAGTGTTTTCTAAGGTTTGCTAAAAATTCACGAGTTATCTATTAAGTTAAACTCCATTTGTGAAAAAGAAGAAACACTAAAACTTGTAATTGAAAATCTGACAGTTTTGACCTTTTTGACTGGGGTCCAACAATGGTTAAAACGGATAATGTAAAGACTTAACATATTTAGATGAATAATCGTGCATTGTCAAAAGTACGTCGCTGGAAGTTTAAAAGTGAACACTAAGTTTTGCAATGCTGTAAGTTTTATAAACACAGATTATAAAACTAGTTTGAAATAAAATAAACAAATGATGTGTGTTGGAAATTTAGGAATTAATGATATCTTAGAAACATGTGTGAAGTAGAAAGTTGTGAAAATATCATGTTGGGATTCAAGAAAACACATTTAAGTAAGGTACAATGCCTAAATGAGAAAGTGGTCAAAAGAGTCAAAACAAAAGTGGTTTGAAAGATCCGATGAAGCTTTTACACATAATATGAACTTCAATGTCATATGTCTATGTTTTATAGCATAGAATTTAAACACTTTTATAAAAGAAAATGTTTCTAAGTTTTTCGAAAACGTGCCAAAATGATAATCAAGGTTTAAAATGGTTTCTATGCCCTTAAAAGAACATTTGTCCATTGAAATGGATTTGAAATGAAATTGAAATAGCAAGGTAAAAACCAATATTGGTTAAATTGAGTTTTGAAGAAAAGTGTTAAGTTAAAGCAAGTTGTCAAAAGATTTTTATCGAGAATATGGCTTAAATTGTTAGGAAAGGTCTAGTAAGTTGTATGAAGTGGTTATAAAGTATTTTATCGATGATAAATAAAACCAATGAAACGAAATAATTTTTCGATGGAAGATTAAGAAGTAAGGAATAAGTATATTAGTGTAGCTGATCGTACCTAAATACTAAGGCGAGTACAAGGCGAGTATAAGGCGAGTACCGATGTCTTTTTCCTAAGATAAAGGACAAGAAAAATTGTTTGAAAAACATTTTATGGCGTCAATGCAGTTGAAGACCTTTTATAGAGGTCAAAGGGATATCCTATGTTAAGTTTTAACCTCAAGGTGGAAACAACCTAGACCTAAATCGTAGCATAGAAATAAGATCTCACATATAGGTTAAACCTTCGTGTCTCCTTGTGAGTCGAATCCGGAATGCCCGCCAATGGTATCAAAGTGATTACTTAGTGGCGACTCATTTACCTGCTTACACGATGCTCCAATTATCATTTGTGTCGGTATCGAAACGCTTTCTCCTAGTTGTAACTCTAATACGAAGACGATGAAGAGGTATTAAGGAATAATTGGCATAGGTTTCGACTTAAGATTATTACTAGTGTATATCTAGCTACTAACCTTACATCTAAAGTCGATAGCTACCGAGGAATACCCATTCTTAGTACTATGTGCATTGCTCCTAGAGTGGCTAGTGATATAACCTAAGTGGTTAACCTAGCACTTGATAAGGGACAAGAATATTTCTAAATAAAGACATTGTGGTAAAAGTGCACTTAGTTTCTAAGTGTACCTAGATGAATGCCTATAATATGCAATGCCCGTACGCACACCGAAAAACTTTGTTTTTCAAGAGTTCAAACTGAAAATCGTTTTGAACATAATTCTACTATAACCGTTTCAAGCCTCGCATTAAGTTTCCTTAATTAAGCATAGTTGGCCAGGCTATACTTAATTAAAGTCCAATAATGCGTACTCGAATTAGTTATACCAGTAGTATGTTCATTATTTTTAAAACATTTTGAATTTTTTTTTGGCTATAGTTGTGGTTCTCCAAAGGAAAACCGGTATTCTCTATAACCTGGCTCTGATACCATTTCCTGTCACACCCCGCTAAAGCGGAAACACAGGGCGTGGCAGTACAAAGGGTTTCATCGCAAAAGTTAAAAGACAACACCAACCATAATATTAAAAATCATTACAAATTCACAATGGGTTTGAACAACTTTTAAAATAAATTACAATGTAAATTGAAATACAACACATGCGAATGCTCCTAAAAGTGAAGTGTCCCTAAGTGTCACTTACTCGATGATTCCTGAAAAAGCATGTAAAACGAGCGTCAACTATAAAAATAGTTGGTGAGTACTCACAGATATAGAAAATAATACTGGTTCCATGAATTGAAATCAAAGTTTTGATAAAAGTTTCCAATAATAAAAGTATATTGTTAAAATGAGTAAATAAGTTTGTAAAAACAAAGTTCTTTGTCATCATGAGAGATAAGGTATGTTGCCCAAATAAGATGCAACATTCATATTCTCATGGAAGATAAAGTTCGTTACTCAAACGAGTACACAAGTTTCATTGCTAAAATGAGCAATCAATTTCGTTGCTACAAGGAGCAAACAATTTCATTGCTAAAACATGTATATAAGTTTTCAGTAATAACAGTTCGTTGTTGTAATGAGAAACAAAGTTCATTGCTATAATTAATAAACAAGTTTATTGCTATAATAAGTAACGAGTTTGTATGTGTATGAGCAAACAATGAGTCTCAACCAAACCTATGACTGAAGCCCTATCAAGATCTATGCTTATCGTTCCATAGATGAATATGGTATCATGCACTCCAGCAATAGGGTGAGTGAGGAGTTGTCAATTCCTAATAGCGCTATCCATAATGACCATTGGCTCAAAGAGTTAATGGTTAGAGATAAGGGAAGGGCCTTAGTACGATAAGTTCTCATGTTCCGTGTTGCATAGACATACATAGAGAGACATAGCAATAAAATAGCAATCATGTTTGATACAAATCAATTTAAATACAACATTCAAATAATAGTTTTTCGAGACATGCTTTTCCACCCCAAAACATAAAAACTGAAAATAGGGGAGTACGTGAATACTCACAATATGCAAAATATAGTAATCAAGTTTATACGAGTCAACTAAATATAACGAACATAAATAGTTTAGGACATGTTTTTCCACCCCAAAACATTTAAAAACCGAAAATAGGGGAGTGCGTGAATACTCACAATATGCAAAATATAGTAATCAAGTTTATACGAGTCAACTAAATATAACGAACATAAATAGTTTAGGACATGCTTTTCCACCCCAAAACATTTAAAAACCGAAAATAGGGGAGTGCGTGAATACTCACAATGCATTGAGATGATGCAAATGATGCCTTGAACTACGTTCCACGTGTACCACTACCGATTCCTATAATAATGGTATTCGCTAGTGAGTCTCTAATCGAAATCTAACACTAGTATACTTACTACTACAATAGAATTATGCCAATATTGTGTCAAAATTTAATATTGATAAGTTACAAACATTTTTCTATGAAAATTAAATTTCAAAGAATCAATTGTTATATAACAATTTAAGTGGAAAATTTCCATTATTGAAATGTTAATATTTAACATTTTAGAGGTGTTCCAATGATTAAATATTCAAAACTAAATCAATTTAGTTCTAAACTTTCCCAAACTTTGCATTTCAGTTTTAATTGATGCCAAACACCTTAAGATAAATTTTCTTGAATTTTTGATTTGTCTGACTATTTTTCACGATTTTAGTTTCTTGAATAACCATAAAATCTTGAAAAATACTAAACAGTTAATAAAAATTACCAAACTTCAGATTTTGGTTCTAAATGTACTAAAAGACTTCTAGATAAATTTTCATGGAGTATGAATATGTATAACCATTTTTCATATATTTAATTCTCTAAATAGATACAAATTCATGAAAAATAGAAATCAGTTTCCAAAATTACCCAAACTTTTTGTCTTACTGTTATTAAACATTATTAAGCTGGGAAAAATATAAAAATTGATTTCTAAACTGTTTAACCCAATTTTATGATTTTTGAGCATTTATTCTAATAAAAATTGAAATAAATAGAAAAAAGTTTCCAAAATTGCCCAAAATTTTTGTAACACTTTTATTACACATTTAGAAGCTGTGAAAAATATAAAATATATTTTTCAATTAGTCTTTCTATTTTTCTTTGTTTTATCCTCTTAAATAATCATTAATTGGAGAATAATTCTTAAACAGTTAAAGTAAATTACCAAAATTTTTGTACACTTCATTTTCAGAGTAAATAATCTGGGAAAAATACCAAATGTGGTTTTTATATACTGAAATCCGATTTTGTGTATTTAAGTGTATTTAATCTTAGAAAATAGGAGAAAAATAGTATACAGAAGAGAAAAATCATCAAGATTTTTATGTAGCCTCCTAATGTACTACAAGGTGTTCTGGTAAATTTGCATGAATTGTGGATGAGCAGAACTATTTTTTCTATTTTTAGTCCATTATAAATACAAAAATCGGAGAAAAATAGGAATACATTATGGAAAATTCTGAAAATATTTTTCTAAGTCTTATACCTCTGGTAGAAGCTGCGAAAATTGTTATACAGCCTTTTCAACGTGTCTAAAGTGGTTTTATGATTTATTGGGGCTAAACAAAAAGAAAATTCAAAACCATATTAAACAGTAACAAAAGTCATTGAAACTTCATGGGAGATGTTTATTAACTTAAAGAATCATCCAAGAATTTTTCCAGAATTTATTTACTAGTGTAAGTATTTTATATGATTTAACACTCTATTTTCTTATTATTTTCATATAAAAATAAAGAAAATATATATTGAGCTGAAAATTTCCCGAATGCATCTTCATACAATTTAACAACAACGAAAAATTGTTTTCTTATTTTTGATGTTGAAAACCATGCCTAAAGGCTCAATAAAATGTATAGAGAAAACTTGGTTCTTGTGATTTATGTAAAGATTATTGATGTTACTTTGATAATTTTTGCAACATGTTACAAAGACTTTTGAA
Organism: Lactuca virosa; assembly: GCF_052849685.1. Classification (NCBI taxonomy): domain Eukaryota; kingdom Viridiplantae; phylum Streptophyta; class Magnoliopsida; order Asterales; family Asteraceae; genus Lactuca; species Lactuca virosa. The sequence continues at coordinate 289,803,351 of NC_136428.1, forward strand.
TCAAGATCTTTTTGTTCCTATTAATAAATGATATTAAGAGTTAAAAATAATTTTTGAATGATTTTTAGTGATGAATAAGTCCTTTGAACATGCAACACAAAACAAATGTTCATAAGGAAAGTGCTGTTTGAGCAACAGTTTTGTAAAAATTGGTACAAATCGAAATATTGGAATTTTCCAGTGAGGTCAGATGGGTTTGAAAGCTAACTCAAAATATTATATTTCAGAAAATGAATCACGAATTTTGGCTAAGAAATGAGTGAGATATGACAGTTTAAAGTCAGGTAAAGAAATCTGGCAGATTGCATGCATGATGATTGGTTAGAAAAGTGGGTTTTCATCATTTCCTTGAGTAAATCTTTTCAAGTATTTTAAATATATCATGATAAACTCATATTTTAGTCATGTTTCCAGAGATCAAAAGATTAAAACTTATCAAAATGTATACATGTATTTATGAACAAAATTTTGTTTCTCAAAAACTCTTAACTTGAGTTTGATGTTTTAATCCTTAAAATCGATTTTTGCACTAAGATCATGAACATGCAACCTTGTTTATCGTACATGCATGGTGTTAAAACACATCCATCATGTTGTAAAAACCATTTTAACAAAAAGAAAACAAGTTTTAAGAAGATGAAGAAGGAGAAAGTGTAAGAAAAAGAGCAAAACTTGAAGGAAAAGTGAAGTAGAAATCGATTTTACCTTCAAGAATACCACAAGATGATGAAGATTTCGAGTTTGAGGAGTGTTCTTGGGTTTGTTTTCTGGAAAATTTCTTGGTTCTTAGAGGGAGGAAGAGAGAATGGAGTGGTGTTTGGAGAGAAAAAGTAGAGAGAAGGTAGAGAGAGTTTTCTAGAGAGAGAAAGAAGAGAGATGTGTGTGTGTGTTGGAGAATGAGAGTGTGAGAGAGATATGGGGAGAGAGGGATCCGATTTTAGGGGAGGAGAGGCTCTCTCTCTCTTGTTTCTTTTATAAAAATTCAAATCTTTTATAAAAATATCCAACTTTTTATAAAATGTGCACCTTAACCTAGTTTTTATGCATAAAACTCTTGATTTTTGACTTATAAATCAAGGGTAAATGTTAATAACTAAATCTTTATTTTTCATTGAATTTTATTTCATAATAATTATTATGATAAGATAATATTATAAGGTTCATAATTGTTTTTATAGGATTTTTAAGGTTAAAGTTTATAAATATGAGTTTTTAGGGCTTTTAGGGTTTTGGAGTTTAATAAACTTTGAATATCAAAATAAATAGAATATTTGAGACTTAAATTATCTTATGGTATTATAACTCTTTTATAGTTATAAATAATGTTTGTAATTTATTTTTATCGGTTTATTGGCATTCTATGTAGTGATTCCGAGATTCAAGCGAAATTGAGGAATCAAGTATACTAGTCCTAGTCTTCAAATGTGACTTAAGTTTCTATGAGACTTTGAACTAACTTCTACTTCTAGGTCAAGTGCATGATGTGTGTATATGATTCATGAAATGTTGTTCGAGTCAAAGAGTGATCCAAATATGGATAGTCACTACAGCTTAGTAGATGTAGAATTCACATATCAAGGTGAAATCTAAGTACACCATCCATTGTTTCTATCTGTTTCCAAGTTTCTAGTAGGTTATAACTTAGCTTCTAATTACTAAGTTTAATATGTGTTGTGCCTATATGTGCAACTAAGTTTATCAAATCTATAACTAACTCGAATTTTGACGGTTGTGACACTTTTGATGTGGCTTGAAGTCTTGATGTATTTGGCCTTAAGAGCTTAGCACCAATAGTATGAAATGCCTCAAATGGAATCACAACACACCTAGGACAAAGGTGGCTCTTGAGAGAGAATTCCATGCACCAAAACACCTCCATATTTCTCTAAGAAAAGAAGTGGTGATTTTGGCTATGGAGTAACCTATTTATATGTAGGATTCCAAGGGTCATGGGTATAACCCATAATCCATACCCATGGGTTTTATGATCCATGGTTCATGTGGCCCAACTCTTTATGTATCCATACATAAACTTGGTCCAACATGGATCATAAGCCCAACACATATAAATATAACTAATTATCATAATTAGTCCCCATAGATTTAATTAGTCTCTTTTGATCACTAAATTAATTCCAAATTAATTCTTGATCGATACTAATTAAAACATATGATTTCATATTAATATATTATAACTTATAATATATTAATAAACCATAAATAACCTTCTCTCAAAAGTTCATCCTAACAAATTGTCCTGATGATATGCAACCCAAATGGACCATGCTACTCTCGGGTCAAGTACATACCAATAATAGTTATGGGCTTAGACATCTAATCCACCAAGTATAACCTAGCTTAGTTAACACTCGTCCAATACCTACTTCCATAGAATACACCTCAGGAACATTATCAGAACCATTCAGGGTAGCCCTCCAAGACGTGAAATTTATAAGTATATAAATTTGTGAAATACAACCTTATGAATCAGTGATTACTTCTCAAATTCATAAGTCTATTTTACGTAGACTTTATTATGAATTGTTCTCAAATATTTTCGAAAGTTAGGAAATGATATCCATCAATCGAAGGCAACTTAGTTCGGATGACACATGGTTTCTAACCATTCTAGAAACTTACTTCTACTCTTACTAGGATTGCATCATAGGGATGTAGGTCGAATCATTGAGAACCGGATAACAAAACGAAAAATTTACATGTATATATAAACATTTAGAATACATCTAGAGGCAACCATTGTTGCTCACGAGCTCATTTTCTCATCGTATAGCAGAATCATGCCTCCGAAGAAACGTAACCAACCCACCAGTAAAACACCAATCTTTCAGATGGATTCAACTACGTTTCAAGCTGCAGTCACAGCAGCCGTAGCAGCTGCCATGGCTTTCCTTAATGCTAACAACGCGAATGTTAATGGAAATGTAAACAGCAATCCCGATCGTGGTGAAAATCAATTTCAGCAACAAGTGCCTACTAGTAAGGACACACCGGACCTCAAACCTAATATCCTGAAACGAAAATTCAAGACTGAGAAAGGGAGCTGTTCAACTCAAGGACCTACTGAAAGACAACGAACTGGGGCAGTCAATACCCCTATCAGCCGTGCTATTCCAACACCAACCACACCATACTTGGGAAACCTCCCATACTGCAGCAAATGCAACTACCATCATTATGGAGTCTGCCGAGTGCTGCATTGCATTAGATGCAACAAGAAGGGACACACCGCCCGCATCTGTAATACCCCAGTCGAGTCCATCACTTCAACTACCAGTGTTAGGACGGGTCCAAGATGTCACCTCTGTGGTGAAGTAGGACATTTCAAGAAGGACTGTCCAACAGAGAAGAACGACGGGGAAGCAGGAGAAGTTTGACCTCAGATAATGGGGAAGCATCAAAGAACCCTGCTATATTTTGGTACGCTTCCAAACCCCAATGATTGTTTATAATTATGATTACTCTCTCGATCAAATCAAATCACAACATTCTTATAAAATCTGAAGCCCTAATAGTAAGCTATGATGGCTTAGTGTATACATTAGGGTCAATTATAATTAAGATCTGTAGACTTAGAGTGAGTAATCCCGCCACATTTCCTGTTCTTTGTTTGGTTGTGGATTTAGGGCAGGGTTACTCAGTCAAAGGTCTTACCAACTTTAATTATATATGACTTGTATACACCAAGCTATTACAAAGAGACCTAGTAAGAATCATTTCATAAAGAGTCCATAACTTCAAAGTATCCGAACCCTCGTATTAGTAGTACCTGCCAATTTCAAATCAAAACAAACCCCCAGGGACACCAATGTTCTAACAAAACGTTCTTTCCGAACTAACTTAACACGCGATCCCACGACGTCATTCCGCATAGTCCGACTAAGTTTACGTCCTACCAAACCCATATGTCACCGAGGAGACCCTTTGCCTTAATATCAAATACCAAGACTCTCATCACTCATAACAACCAATTAAATGCGAACCTCAGAATCATCTTTCACTTCGAACCTTGGAAGTACTCATGCGAAGAATACCTTACCCTCCGAAACCCTTCCAAATTATACCCAACAAACCCTCCAAGGCTACCACTCGTCTGTTGGGTCAAGTATAAACTTATAGACTAAGGCAAATCCATAATTAAGAGATAGACAAAAGAGTCGTAATGATAAGAGACGAAAACCTTTGGAGTTCCAAGTTAGTGACCGTGTTCTTTTGAAGGTCTCTCCCAGAAAAGGGCACGATACGCTTTGAAAAGAGTGGAAAGCTAAATCCAAGATACGTAGGACCATTCGAGATTTCCGCTAGGATCGATTCCGTATCATACAACTTTCGTTACCCCGACAACTTAGCCGCGTATATTTTGTCTTCCATGTGTCGAACCTAAAGAAGTGTATGTCCGATAAGACACTTGTATTTTTCCCTCGATGAGATTGATCTAGACGAGAACCTTAACTTTACGGGGGAAACTAGTAGAGATCATGGACCGAGAGGTCAAACAAATGAAGTAAAGTTGTATCCCGATAACGAACGTTCGCTGGAATGCCAAGTGAGGACTTGAATTCACTTTAGACCGCGAAAATTTAATGAAACAGAAGTACCCTTATCTATTTCCAAGTTTATGATTTGTATTCAGTGTCTGAATTTCGGGACGAAATTCCCTCTAACGGGGGGATGATGTGACAACCCGAAACTTTTTCCATTTCCGTCAATCAACTTCCGTTAATAAAAATTTGAAATTTTATCGAGTCTCGTCAAATTCCTTCGGTTTGGAAAAAAAATCATTAGTTATATAATTGAACTTATATACGAGTAGGGACCAAATACCGTGTGAAATTTGAGTTTTCCTTCGATCGAAACAGCTGTTTACGGCCTGACTGGAGTTTACAGCCGTAAACCTGTTTACGGCCGTAAACTCGTTTGTGGCAAATTGCAGGTGGACCCCACCCACCGACCATGGAACCCCCCTATAAATACGTGTCCCTACCCCTCATTTAGACTTTTCTGGCCGAAAACTCTCTCCTTCTCTCTCTCTACCTCTCGACCGTAAACTCCAAAACACCCTCATTTCTCCCAAAAAATCATCAGGAAACACTTCTGGAGGTTGTCTAAGAGCATCTAAAACCCGTTTTCATCGAATCCAACATCCTTGTTCTTGAGTTTACGGCCGATCTTCAAAGGCCGTAAACCCGTTTACGGCCAATCTTCAAAGGCCGTAAACCTAGTTCACGGTCGTAAACTGTCTATCGGCCGTAAACCACTCTTCACGGCCGTATACCCCCGTTCACGGCCGGAAACTCTTCACGGCCGTAAACCCCACTTCACGGCCGCAAACCCTTCCTAAGCGGTGAAAGCTCGTTTTCTCGATTCAAGCAAGTTCTGGTAACATTCCTTAACCGAAAGCAAGTGTTTTCCTAACACTTTATCTAACGAAATAGCTAATTTAGATATGTATATATATTTAATTGTTATTAGGATTCCGTTAAGTGTCTCACACTACAACTCGAGGGTCTTCATTCTAGATCGTTTAATTCGACGCTTGTACACAACTAACAGTGAGTTGATACCCGTACGCTTTTACGATCTTTAATGTTTTCAGGGGGGAATACAAGCCAAAGACAAAGGATTTTATTAAGTTTTAAACTTACTAATATAGTTCAACGATTCCCACGTTTAATAAAATATTTAGATATTTTATCCCTTTTGTACTATGTTGAGCATAAGGGACGCTTTTATTTTTGAAAACATAATTTCATAGTTTTTAGAATAATTTTACAAAGCAATTCCGTATCATTTTAAGTAAACTATAATGGGTATAGTTGGGAGAATTCAATATACAACTTGTACCAATTCAAATTTCATTCATGAGTAAATATATAAACTATGACAGATTTAGTTTATGATATATATATTTTCACAGGAGTATAATATTTAATAACTATTTAAGTATAATTATTACTTTATACAACATTCAACGGATTCAAATACAAGAGAATAATACTGAATCACACGTAAACTAGTTAATAAAGGATTGTGAGACCACTCTTCATTTGTACCCTTCTGGGCACTGGTAAAAATCCTCAACGTATAGTGTAACCAGAGTCTCCTGGAGGGAGAGCGTGAGATTTGTGAATAGATTTATTCGGGACTGACAATCCCACACCCGAACTGTTAGCTACAGTTAGGCAGGCATGCCTGGGGTGACAAATATCATACCATACGACGCCTGAAGAACATCGCTGAGGTCATCAGTCATATCAAGCATGGTTATACGAACTCACAATAGTATAAACTAATCATTTATTTACAGGATTTCAATCTTCATTAGTTTTATTTTAAGTAATGAAACTACTTTTATATACTGATAGTAGTCAGGGTTTCCAAAAAGATCAATGCATAATCAATATAAGTATGGTAGATACTTGTACTTTTCGAATTAGAACGAATAATTCAATAACCTACACTTAAGGAAAATATAGGATTTTCCAGGGTAAACATCGGTATCTTATAAATAGATGGTTTATTATTCTACTAACGGATATTCATATTAATTCCATGACTCCTTAATTTATGCCTCCGAGTTACGCATGAAGAATACCCGGTAGACTGTGAAATGGGTGTTTTGGCCTTATTCCCTGTTCCTTGTTTGGTTGTAGGTTTAGGACAGATCCACACAATTGACTGTCTATTTGCTATTGGTTTATGCGCAACTAGCATGAACTAAGAGGTCATAGAAGGAATGGGTTTAATCATACTTTTCATAAGAAAATAATGGATTTTCTTGAGGAACACTTTTCAAAAGGAGTAAAGAACAGTTTCTTTTAAAACTAAATGCTTATGAAACTCACCAGCTTTTGCTGATACTTTCTTTCAAAACCGCTTGTATTCTCAGGATTCTAGTAGACATGTACACCTTCCGAAGCTTTTGGGAAGACTGCTTCGTTTCGTACTGCGATTCCTGTCTTTTTCTGTACCTACTATAATGTTTGAATATGTAATGTTTAAATACTTATGTAAAACTTATACTTATTAATGCAATGGTTGTTTGTACTTTGATTACTATAATGCATGTGTTGTGATACTTACATGACGTCCTCCGCCCCCGAACGTTTCCGCCGTTCCGGTTTGGGGGTGTGACATATGTCTTATGTGCTTATATGTGTATTGTGATATCCTGCATTATTTCTTTGTGATTTATGTTGTGTATTACTCAGAGCTTACAGAGTTAGGACCGGAGGGTCCACAGAGTTAGGACTGTAGGGTCCACAGAGTTAGGACCGGAGGGTCCATCAGAGTTATGGGACTGGGGGGTCCCACTGAGTCACATTGACCGGAGGGTCTTACAGAGTTATAGCCTCGAGTGGCTAATGTGTTGTATGTGGTATTTTGGGGAACTCACTAAGCTTCGTGCTTACCATGTTATGTGATATGTGTTTCAGGTACTTTTTATGATATCGGGAAGGCGCCGGCTCGGTTGTACACACGAGAGCAAGAGTTACTTTTGGAAGATCTTGGATTTGTGATAAGCAATCATAAAAATAAAAATGTATTAATAAATTGTCACTTGTGGTTTTGAGGAAAAACGACATGTGCTTTATTGTGTTTGAAATGAAAATTTTGTTTGAAAATTACGGTGTTACAACTTCCCCCCAAGTTTGTTGGTGGTCTTATTTTATGTTGCTATGGGCGGAGATGGAACTGTCGGCGTACGAGGAGAAAAAAATCATGGTTCTAATGGGGGTGATCAGGGGCGTTCCTGTTAAGGTTCCCAACGCGGTATGCCGATGGTTGAGATTGGGGTTGATGGGTTTCCGATGTTGCTGAGTTTGGAGCTTCCGTTAAACCTTGATGGCCAGGGACATTGCGTGATCCACCGATAATGGGTCCAAGAGTTGGACCTCAGACATAATTTCATCTTGTAACCCATTAATGAATTGGCCCAAACTAATGTCATCGGGTATGTTGTTTAATGGGGCAAGTAGTTCGATAAAGAGCGTTGTTAATCTAAAACTGACCCGGTTTGAGTTAGGGCAAGCCATTGTTGATGCAACGTTCCTGCATTCGTCGGACGGAACTGGCATAGGAGGAGAGATTTCATCTCTTGCGAGCGTGTGACGGGACGACGTTTGTGCTCCCATTGGAACCACAATAAGGCATCACCTTCAAGGCTACCATCGTCGCTTCCAGCTTATCAGCTTCAGAGAGTTTGTAAAGTTGAAGTAACATTATGCTCGTAAAATCCACCCATCCGAGTTCTCGCCATCAAACAATTTTATATCCAGCTTTCAAAATCTCCAATTCGTCACCCCACCATACTCGCCTCCCAGAGTTCATCCGCCTCCGTCCCTGTTTCCACCGGATCCGCCCATGGTGCCCTGTCGTGAACCCCCGTTGTACTCCTTTGGTGGTCCTTTCGGTGTCTCCAACACGGAAAAAATGGGCTTATCCGCAACCAAATCTTCTCCCGTTTTCTTTCCTTTGATGATAGCACTCAAAATCTCTTCAAACTTCTGGTCCATCTTAATATTCATCGATGCCAGGGAGTCCGCATGGTTTCGTATCTGATGCCCTTGTGTATCCATTCGATTATATAGGTGCCCAAGCTCTTTTTCCAATGATTCCACCCTTTTGAATGGAGCTCCTCCCGTCTCTTTTCCTCCAGCCATGACCCCATGGAAGGGCTCTGATACCAATTTTTTATGAACTCAAATTATCTCTAGATAAAAATAACACCACAAACTGTTGGGATAACAATACTTTTGGGATTAATGAACGAAAACACAGATTACACAAGAGAATGATAAAAGAAAGAACGAAATAGAGATAGCAATTCGACCAGCTACGGACTCCCAAAGAAGTAGAAACTTCTAATATCCTTCCATGAAAAACATGATGCTCCCCCACTACTCCTTATAACAGGAAATCAACTTTTTGTCCTTAATTCCTATTTTGCTCCTACCCTCCCACCATGTCAGCAGAGTCCTTGTGGCTGCTAGTGGTCCCTTGCTCTGCTGGAATCTTTTTCTGTTTTCTCCTTTGATAGGTAAATTGAAGTGGTGGGTGCACCACAGAACCACCACTGACCACCTTCGACAACCACAAGAAAAGCTGATGAAATTAAAAACATACCTTAATAAAAATAAAATAAAAAACAAACCAAATCAAAATAGCAAAACAAACCATCAAAACAAGATAACGTAAATAAAACAAACAAGCACACATCAAAAACCAACCAAAACCAAAATTAGAAACGAGCATGTAATTAAAATCTACCATCAGCAAACTCCATTTTTCAGAAAACCCATTAACAACAAAAATCAACAAAAAAACCCCTCACATGCTTCTCATTTTGGGTACATTGTTATGAAATCTGAAATCAATACCCCATCAATTCTTAAACCTAAAAAAACCCTATCTGCTTCTCAATTTATGCACAATATGAGGCAAGCGATGGTGGTGGCTCTACTTTCCTTCTCTTTACAGAAATTTCTCATTTGTTCGTAGGTCAGGATCAAAGGGAATAGATGGTGGTAGGTGACAGAGGCTGAGAGAATAAGAGATTATGGTGGGTGATGTTGGTTGGGAGAAGATATAGTGTAGGTGACTATAGTGCAGCAATATAGAAAATAAGAGACATATCTAGTCAAGAGGGTGAGTGGTGGTCAAGGCGTCAAGCGAGACGAGGTGGTGTTCGACAAGCCGCATGAAATCCATAAAAGGTGATGGTAGACGACAGTGACGGTAGCGAAATCGAAAATATCAACAATATAGATATAGAATGGAGGTGTGTAGATCGGTGATGGTGGTAGGTGGTGGTAGAGTGTAGATCGGCGACGATAGGTGTTTGATTATGGTACACGACAACAATCAAGCTAAGTGGTTGAGAGAGAGTTGTATTTAAGTGATTTAGGGTTTAAACACCTATGAGAGAGGGAGGGAAGTGATTTAAGGATTAAACGATTAAACGATATATATATATATATATATATATATATATATATATATATATATATATATATATACACACACAGAGAGAGAGAGAGAGGTCTATTTGTTAAGGAAATATAAATGATAAACAAATAACAAAAAATAAAAATAAAAATAAAAAAATGCTTGCTTTTTAGTAAATATATAAGGACATTATAGTTTTTTTTAGGTATGTTACGGATGTTACGAACGAAACATGCAAGTTTATAACTAAGTAACTAACTTATGATGGTCCGAGTGATAAACAAAACATAAGCATGAAATGTGGGCCAACCCACAGTGACGATTTGTTTAATTTATTCTAAAATAAAATTTTAGTTCCTCAAATTTCTTTTAATTTGCCAATTTAACAAGTTATACACATACCATATAAATAAATAAGAAGTCATTTAAAAAAATTGTATTTTAAGTACATATTACACCAAGTAAGTTTAAAGAGTTTTATCTAGTTTGAGCCCTTTAGTTTCAAATGTGTCTAAATCTGTCTTGTAATCGAAACTTATCTGAATACAAGTCTTTTTATCCATTTATGTTTTTGTTGTTCATCATTTATTAACTTCAAGCTTTCAAGCAAGCTTCGTTAAGATTCAACGGAGTATCACTTTACTTTTATTATGTTTATTTAGTTTATGTTGTTCTTATATCTATGTATAACTTGTTCTTAAATTGCGCATCTTAATTTATTGTTGAGCTACTTAAAGATCCACGTTAACTTATTCTACAACATAATCTTTTCATTAAAGTTCTTCTCTCAACAATTTATATCTTTCGTTCTCTATTATTATAGGACCCAACATCTTACCCACCTCTTTCCTTCCCGTCATGTAAATGATGTTGTGACATCCATATCTAGTTCAACCTTGGTGGAACCACCACTTACCACCTTTAACAACCACCTCTGGGAACCACCTTCGAAAACCACAACAAAACCTAACGAAATTAAAAACAAACCTTAATACAAATAAAAATAAAAAACCAACTCAAAATAGAAAAACAACCTGACTCGAAACCAAGCTAACAAAAAAAACACATAAAAAACCAACCGAAATCAAAACCATAAACAAGCATGTAACTAAGATCTACCGTCGAAAACCTTCATTTTTTGGAAAAACCATAAACAACAACAAATTAACCGAAAAACCTCCACCCATTCTCAATTTTGTGTAGATTCTTATGAAAGCTGAAATCAGTACCCCATCAAATCTGAAACCCACGAGAAACTATGTCCGCTTCTCAATTTTGTGCACAATCTGATGAGGGACAGACAAGCGATGGTGGTGGATCTACTTTCCTTCTCTTTATCATTTGGTTGGAGATCAGGATGAAAAGGAATAGATGGTGGTAGGTGACGGCGGCTGAGAGAAGAATAGATTGTGGTGGGAGACGCCGGCGGGGAGAGGAGATAGTGTAGGTGGCTAATATGACCTTACTTAACTATATATTTTAGGCCATTTTCTTAATAAATTAATCTAAAATATTATATTTTAAGATATATGATACTTAATATGCTTTGAAATCTTCATTTACAGTTAAAATGGGAGATGGGATCTGTAACACCAGTGTTCCAGGTAATTTTCTTTTCTAGCTTCATTTCTTACAAAGTTGGAAAAATTGGTTCCTACGTTAGGCGTACGAGTCAGGTACGTCGGGCGTAGGACTTTGCATGTGATCGCAAAGTCTTTTACGTACGATGGGCGTATGCAAGCAAGGGACACACCCTAATTTTTAGGGTTTGAATTTTATTTAAAGACCTTATGGCCTCTAACCCTTCTTACCTCTCAGCCTGTATCTTTCCTAACCTCTATTTCGAAAAACCTAATTGAGTGTATGTGTGTGTGTGTGTTTTGAAGCCTTAGAAGGTCATTTTGGGTGTTCTTGGTGGTGAAGGAAGACTCTTGAAGTTGTGGTGTTTCACTTAAGCCTTTGGATCCAGTAATCACTCTCCCTTGTGCATCTTCTGGAGGTATAAAGCTCCAACGTTGATGCATATTGCTTTAGATCTTGTTCAAGCTTAGAATTATACACCTTTTTGTCCTAAATATTGATCCTTGTGAGTATGGAATACTCCAGGACCTTTAAGTTGACATTTCAGACGTTCTAGGGTGTATTAAGTCATAAAAATGCAAGCTTGGACCTTGGTATTCTTCCATACAAGAGTATTGAATTTTTAAATGGTTGAATGAGTTAGGGTTTTGATGTTGGGCTCCTTGTAGCCATGCAAAGGCATAAAGGTTGAAAATTTATGGCCTTAGTCATTTTATTAAGCCTGGATCTGAAGTTAGACGTGAAATCTTAACGCATTAAGACCATTTGGTGAGAGTTTGGGATTTACCTAGTTAAGTCATGAATAGGAAGGGCAAAAAGGTCTTTTTCCGTTAGTTAGACATCGAATGAATTAGACTTTCGTTTATAGGTTAATCCCGATTATTAATTAGGGTTATTATTAGGATATGTTAGTATGAGGAGTCGTGTCAGCACCAACCCGAGTGTGCGATTCAGTTATCTCCAGTTAGAGGTGAGTCTCCTCACTGTATCCATGGGTCGAATGCACCAATGTCGACCCACAAGATTTAGTTATGTATCCTTGTGTTTAGGATGATGTTGATTGTAGTGAGTTTTTAGATATATTTACATCCTTATGTGTTAGGATGCAGTAGTAGTAGTATGCTAGTTAGAGTACTAGTAGGCTAGTTACTTATGGCTATGCTTTTTCATGGAGATTTGCTGGTAGTAGAGTAGTGTGATGTAAGGGGTCTAGTAGGCGGTAGTGAGTTGTATGATTGGTAGTTTCTTGTATTTTTGTGTCTGTTGATTGGTTATATGTCGGCATATTGTAGTAGTTGGGTTAAGGCAGCAGGCCAATAAACCCGGGGAGCAGTTGGGTTGAGGCAGCAGGCCAACAACCCATAGAGTAGTTGGGGTCGAGGTAGCAGTCCAACACACCCAGTATGCATGTTGTATATATGTATTTGTTGTGTAGGGTATTTTGGGTAAACTCACTAAGCTTCATGCTTACCTAGTTGTTAATGTTTTCAGGTATCATCAGTGAACGTTGAAAGACGAAGGCGTGACTATACACATTCATCAACAGCAACGAAGATTTCGCGTTTTAGTTAATACTCTGATTTTCAATAATGTGCTATGGGACAAATGGTTTTCCATAACTTGTATTATGAAAATGAGTAGTTTTACCTTAATTAAAAATGAAAAATTTTATCTGAGAAAATCGAATGTTACAAGTTGGTATCAGAGCCCTTGTTTGAGGGATTGTAATTCCAAACTTAAACTATGGAGCTGAGAGTTTTTCTAAACCTTTTTGAATAATATTCGTTCAAGAAAAGAAAGGAGAAGACGCGATGTGTATTGTCAGCCGGAGCTCGAAAAGTGATTTCCCAAAATATCCATACTTACTTTATATGTTGTATTTAACTTGTTGTTATATGTGTTATAATATGATGTGCATGCTATAATTAGGCTAAGGATCTACTCAGGTTGCATACTAGAGTGCTTGCTTAGGAGAGATACCTTTTTTTGTGATATCTGAGCTGTTAGAGATGTTGGATATTGTGTGGGCTAAGGATTCTCAGGAATTACGTGTTAGAATATCCTGATCCTTTTGATATTTTGTTGCTTATTGATGTTAGTTAGCTATTAAGTGAATATGTTAAGTTACCGTTGTGGAGTTGGGCCTTTTAGGAGAAAGATTATTTAAGTTTTGCTGCATGTAATTGTATTCATAAGATAGTTAGTTGGCATTAGTAAAAGTTTCTTTCAAAGTTGATAGTAGGGTGCAGGTGAGTGTTCATAGTGACCTGGAGGAGTGTTATAGTGTACTTGTGTGAGTGTTGGTGTATGTGGAAGTCTAAGTTGGGAGTCTAGGAGGGTGTGGTGGATTTTCTAAGCGTATGGGTGTGTTGATACACCTAGAAGTGGTAGAGTTCCTAGAAAAGCATTCTAGTGCGTGCTCATGTGTGAGAAGAACCTTATAGGGAGAGAGTCTAGGATGAGTGATAGTGTGTGCTTGGGGTGACACGAATATCTGAGATTGATAGTGATTTGGTGTAGTCACTTAGGGACTTTCAGACAATTCTCGAGACACGTACGGATAGGTGTGGAAGGTAGTAGGGGCCCATACTACTGAAAGAAAAGGATCCGTACGGGGATTAGGAAGGGTCAAAAAGGTTTCTAAGTAGCTAAGGAGGGTAGATAGTGTGGTATAGCGCTAGCGTTAGTTGCAGTTGTTCCCGCCGCTGTTGGGCTTTCGGCCATGATTTTTCAGAAAGAGACTAGTAACTGATTTGGGCCTTAGTGTCCATGGCAGTTTGGGACTCGATAGTGCAGATCCTTGTGAGTTAGCTGATTCAGAGGTCTGAGAGACCTTACTCGAATTATTACTAGTTTAAGTCACAGAACTCAAGAAGGACGCTATTGTGATGATCGACTCAAGGATTGCAGCCTAAGGCTGAGTGGTCAGCCAATGGCAAGGGATGTTACTTTCTATATTGGGGTTGTGTTTCTCCTATTTTTTGTGCTCGAGGGAGGAGAGAGATCGAATGTGGGTCATTTGATGGTTGAGATAGGAGATGGTGATCTCCTCTTTGGTTCTACTGTAAGAAGGTGAAGTTTAGTTCGCAGTAAATCATCTTTGTATCACATTGAAGGGATGTTTGAGAATCAGTGGTATTGTGGTTTGATCGACAAGGTGAAGGAAACGTCGCAGGAGGAATATGTATTGCAAGTTCTAGAAGATCGGGCGTACCCGAGGAGGTGTCGAGTTATCCCTGTCGAGTTGTTAGATATATTTACATCATTACGTGTTAGGATGCAGCAGTAGTAATATGTTGGTTAGAGTACCAGTAGGTTAGTTACTTATGGTTATGCTTTTTCAAGTAGATTTGTTGTTAGCAGAGTAGTATGATGTGAGGGGTCTAGTATGTGGTAGTGAGCTGTATGATTGGTAGTTTCTTGTATTTATGCGCATACCAGATTTGTTGATTGGTTATATGTCGACATATGTAACAATTTGGGTTGAGGCAGCATGCCAATAAACCTGGGGAATAGTTGGGTTGAGGCATTAGGCCAACAAACTCGTAGAGAAGTTGGGGTCGAGGCAGCAGTCGAACACACCCAGTATGCATGTCGTATATATGTATTTGTTGTGTATGGTATTTTGGGGAAACTCGCTAAGCTCCGTGCTTACCGAACTGCTAATGTTTTCAGGTATCATCTGTGAACGTTGAAAGGCGAATGCGTTCTCGTACACATTCATCAGCAGCAACGAAGATTTTGCATGTAACGTCCCGAAAATCATAAGGAAAAGTTTTCATTTTTAAATTATTAATTTAGATAACATTCCGTTTCCAAATCATTCATTGTGAAAAATAGTAATTAAAATTCAGAGTAAAATCTCAATTAATAAAATGCAGAATAAAATTTGGGGGATGTTGTGTAGTCACATCGAGCCCTTCCTTTCCGAATTGGAAGTACGTGAAAACATAAACATAAACTGTAAGCATAAAGCTTAGTGAGTTACCCAAAATACCACATACCATACATATCATTGGGCCTAGCCTGAACATTGGGCCCAACCCATAATAATAATATCCCTAGCCCTTCCTAAACAATGGGCCTAACCCATCATACATTTGGGCCTAGCCCATCATACAATTGGCCTAGCCCGACATACATTACAACAGTCATAGAGACAGTTAGCATCCTACATAACATACATTGGGCCTAGCCCTTCCTGGTTCATAGGCCCAACCCAGCATACAACAGGCCTAGCACGTCATACAATGGGCCTAGCCTAACATACCATGCAAGAGTCACAAAGACAACTAGCATATAACATATCCTAGTGGGCCGACATTGGTGCCTTCGACCCACGGGTATAGTAAGGAGACTCACCTCCCAGTCTAAACAAATAGCTGAATAGGTCCCGACTCCGAATATCAACTCTACCAGTAACCTATTCATCCAATAGTGACCAACATCAAATACAACTCAAAATACTCAAAATATCCTTAGGTCAAACTTAGTCAAATCCAAGTCAAAATCAAAAAGTCCAAAAGTCAAAGCTGGTCAACATGGCTACGAACGCCCAACGTTCCTGGGGAACGCCCAACGTACGTGGCTGAGTTCCTTTTTTTTGTTAAGAGCTTAATCCTTAAGATCTTTTGCACATAATCCATATCTAGTCATAGAATAACGTCCTTAACCATAAAGTTTCCAACTTTATGGTCTAGCATGGCCATTAAGTGCCCAAACACCCAAAACCCTAACTACTTAACCCACTCAGACCTTGTAACTCATGCATGGGAGGAAACTAACAATCCAAATCACATTCATATGGTTCCTAATAACTCCATAATGGATAAAGTTTCCAACTTTATCCATTAGAATGGTCAAAACAACCAAGATCTAGTCATTAAGTCTTAAAGGGACCAAAAGTTCATTTTTTCAACTTAATCCATTAAGTCCAAGTCTCCAACCTTTAGATCTGAATTAATATGATGTTTAGATGGATAAAGTTTCCAACTTTATCCATAACAATGTCACAAACTTTCAAGATCTAAACTTTATGCACTAAACTTACCAAAAGCTCATAACACCCAAAGCTAGCTTGATCTAACAATTGCATCATCAAGATTCAAGCTTTATACCTCTAGAAGAAAGATCAAGGTGAACAAAGTCTGGATCTACAAGCTCCAATGTAACCAACAATTCCCCAATGAGCTCCTTCTTATCCAAGATGCACCAAGAACACTCCAAAGAACTTAAAAACACCTTCTTTTTTATCATAAGGCTCAAACTAGGGTTAGGGTTTCAAGGGAGGGTGTTGGAGAGGTGGAAGCTGAGAATGAAATGGGTTTGGGGAAGTTAAGGAGCTTAAATAGGGCTCAAACTAGGAAAAGAAGTCTGAAACACCACTTTTCCCATTATACCCTTGGGCTCCAAAGCACAAACCAAACTCTTGGATCACATAATCTACATTACCCACATCCAAATGGGTCTAAACCTCATTTTCCTCAACACCCAAAACCTTATGATAATTGATATCCGGGTCACGGACCCAAATTATGAAACGACTCGAAACAGATTATTACAACTCTCGCCCACTTAAATTAGATTTCATCCTTGAAATCAGTCCTTACTACCTTCCAAGCAACCAGACGATCCGACCAAAACCTCTCGAACCCCACTTCAACGAGAAGGTTGCCTCATACTCACGACGGCCTTACAATGCTACTATCGAAACCCAAACATAACAAGACCCACATGCCCTGATGGGGATCAAATTATTGATCCACTAACTTATTCAATATGGAAAAACTAGCACGTCACTGATATAAGTGTTGGATTAATGTCTAAGTCCATAACTATATTTGGTATGTACTTGACCCAACCCGGCATGGTCCATTTGGGTTGCACTTCACCGACACAATTTATATGGATAGTCTTTTGAGAATAGTATATTTATGATTTATATTAATATATTATAAGTTCTAATATATTAATATGGAATCATATTATTTAATTAGTATTGATCAAGAATTAATTTAGAATTAATTAAGTGATCAAAAAGAACTAATTAAATATGGACTCTTATATATATATGGAATGGGCCAAGTTCATTTAGGTTGGGCTAAGCTTTCATGGATGGTCCATGGAGCTTTTAACCCATGGATCCTATGTAAATGAAAGGTCATGGGTATTAGGGTTTACATGGATGTAACCCTAATCCTCCATAATATATAAAGGGGTCCTTGGCTCACAAAATTGGCACAAGTGTGTGAAAATAAGAGTGGGCCGATTTTAGTGTGCATACATATTCTCTCAAGTTCTTCCAAGGTGTTTTGGTGATTTGTGATTCCATTTGAGGCTTCCACACTATTGGGGCTAAGCTCTTAAAGCTTGAAGACATCAAGCTACATCAAAAGGTATGTCATCTAACTAGAACTTTGTAGTATAGGTGCTTCATAATATGCTAGTTAGGATGAAACCTTGGAATAGTTAATATTTGCATGTATAATAGAGAAAACATAGATCCAAGGTTTATAGGGTTGCATGTACACCATAGGAGTGTTAGAATGCTCAAAATCCAACAATAAGTCTGGAACCCAAAACTTTACTTGACCTCCTCATAGGCAGAACCATTCTGAAACACAATCAATAGGACCTCGCTCTACAATCTGAACTGAAAAACATCTTCTGATACTAAATTATCCAACTGATACCCTTGGCGGACAGAATATCTAACCATAAATTGCTGCCAAAAAGATCATTCATATCAGAAATGGGGACTCTCAAAGCGAGTCTCATCCCTTTGAGCCAACCCGAAACATATCTCACACTCAAAATCCATAGATTCACACATGCTTATATCTGAATTCTTTCGATTTCCATGGAGACCGTATACTAAAATAAGATATCGACTTTCCCCCAATCGTCCAAATATCTCGCGCACGGTCACACAACTAGAACCTTCCCTTGATTCTAACTGCTACAGGCTACTTGAGCTTAAAAACCACACATATGTCATCCCTTGATCACCGAGTCATACTACTCTAAACGTGATCCAATACCTTATGCAAGTCTCTTTTTATCGGGTTTCATCCATACTATCATAACCAAACGGCTCTCGCCCACGGGTCTCACCCAATCTACACAACTGAACGGGCCTCGCCCATGGGTCTCACCTAGTCTACACAATCGAACGGGCCTCACCCATGGGTCTCACCCAATCGAGTGTTGTACAGGCCTAACATTGCCTATGATCCAACGACCCTCATACCAAACATAGAGTAGTCCTCCGACAATACTGTCCGCCTCGACCCAGGCATGCACTGATCCTTCTTCAGCCCAACGACCATTCCTATAATGTCCTACATCATTCTGGTGAAAGATACAACGACATCGCAGACTTACAACACTTCCCTAACAACCTATCATCCTTGTGTATGCTACGGTTACCCAATGGTCTTACAATCACTTCCATAACTGCCTACAAATCCGTTGAATGCTACGGGCCACCCCGCAGTCTTACAACACTCCCACTATGTTATGGCTATAGCCCATGGTATTGCCAGCTATCTACGAGAAAACTTTTCCATGAATCAATACAAGTCAAAACTCTAATCTGCTGATCCTCAACAGGCATTCGGGTCGTGCTTCGAATCTCCAGGCCTTAATCAGACGAGAATAGGCAGAGAGGTCCTACACAACCCCCAACCTAATACTAACCACAAACCAAAATGCAACACTACTGATGGTTCACGTCCTCAAATGCGATAACCTGATTTCCACCCATTCTTTTCTGATTACAACTATCCAGCGAACCTTATTCTTAGCAAAATTTTGGCTGATTCCACGATCATAAGTGGCTATCTACTTGCCATTGGCATGTCATTCCAAGTTGACTCGCATTGGAACATTTCCATTAATCCCGAACAATTCTCCCCCACTAGCAATCATCTAAAATCTATCAATCTCGTACCCGTTCGAATTTCTAATCCATCTACAACTTCGCTACTCAAGACTGTCGCCAACCCGAGTCTGCAAGAACTAAAATTCCATGTCTAAACAACCCATAAACTCCTATTTCGAGCTGAATACCCACAACACAACACTTGAAGAAAAGGTTCATGTATCCAATGCACTTCCCGAGTCCTTACATAAACTTATCTGATAACAAGAAGAATTTAACTGGCATAAAACGGGCACAAACGCTAACCAAGACCTTCGGTATGCAAAATGATATAAAATAAATCTCCAAATAAATATAAAAGAAAAATAATTAACCAACCACAAGGTTACTACCATTCCCGGATAATCAAATATAATATTCCACATACACCAATTCAGGATAATAAGCACAAAAGCAAGAGCACAAGAAAGATGAATGTACTACACTCCTGCAACACCTGGTGGAAATTGATTCTCCTTGGTCTGCATCTGAAATGATCGGCCCCTCACCAATAGAGCCTCTGTCCTACCCTTACATCTATTTGTAATCCTCAGTGTAGATGGAGCGGGTGCCCTCACCGCTCCACTCATCAATCTGGGACAGTCAGTCTTCTTGTAGCCAACCTGGTTGTAATGAAAACAAATCGGACCTAAACCCCACATAAAATCTCTACAAAAATGACATGCCTGACTGTAGCTGAAACATGCCCTTCCTATCTCCTGACAGCTCCACTCGTGATTCCTCCCACACTTGGCACAACAGCGCCGAACCTGATGGCCTCCTACTCTAGAATCCTGAGTCCTGGGCTTTGTCACACCCCCAAACCAGAACGGTGGAAACGTTCAGGGGCAGAGGAAGTCATGTACAATATCACAACAATGCATAATAGTAAAACAAGCAACAACATCATTGTAACGCCCGCAGATCCGGGCTAGTCAATTTAGAGACGATGAGCATCAAAAATGAGTTTTTGATGGAAGATTATTTAGAAGGATTAATCTTAACCAAGTTTTAGTATATGTTACAAGGGTTCCGTACGTATAAAGAACGCCGAAATCCGAGTTATAACGAAGAAGTTATGGCCCGTCGAAGTTTTACGGCAAAACGGACACGACACCGAGAGACGTAAATAGTGAATTTACGGTAGAAGACTTTTTAGCCTTATTAATCTAAACGAAAGCCGTAGAATATGTTAAACCGAGAACATTCATAAAAAGAACGCCCAAATCTGACTTCGTATGAGGAAGTTATGATTTTTCTATGATTTGGCTTAACAGTGTACAGCCCGAAATTCGAATATTAGATCGAGCGGTTTCTAGCCGACACAACCTAAACGAGAATCAAAGATCTTGTTAACAGCAGCATAACGATAAAAAGACAGACGAAAACGGACGTCGGATGAAGGAGTTATGAATTTTTAACGGCCAAATCCTGTCCCGGCCTGTTAAAAATATAACTTTTAAAATAAAGTCAAAATTAGCCAACGGAGTCTAAACGAAAGTTGTAGAGTACATTCCCGCCTACGTGTGGATATAAAGAGCGTCGAAAACGGAGCTCGTATGCGAAAGTTATGATTTTTAGAAGTCGGAAAGGAAAATTGCAAAGCTGTTGCTAGATTGATGACGTGGCGCGATCCCAACCGTCCCTTGCTGTTCACAGGCCTCGCTTCGGATGGAGACACCTGGCCTCGCTACGTAGCGCGTACAGGGAACGCCTCGCGTTCGGAATCGCTTGGACTCGGATGGACCACGTCGCACCTACAAGCCTCGGACACGTCTTTGTACGAACGCTGAGCGTAACCAAGGAACGCCCTGCGTCCAAGGAACGCCTCGCGTAGAACCAAGGAGCACAGCGTGTAGCCAGCAGCCTCCGGCCTATAAAAGGGCTGCGAGGGCCAGCCATTTTTCTCACCAATTCACTTCTACTTTCTCTCTCTACTTTCTCTCACTACCCCCCCCCCCCCCCTAACCCCTCCTAAGCCTAGGTAAACCCCCTAGCACCCGAAGGAAGCCCCGAGGCTCCCGGAGTCCTGAGAAAAAGGGTCTTTCGGTTCGGAAACGCTGCTCTGAGCAAAGCCCGGTTTTTAAGAAAACCCGCTGTAAGTGAGCTACGCCTACGCAATTTTTAATATAGCTTTTAAATAATTATAGTAATGTTATTAGGTCCTTAAAATAATTATTTGGGCTATTATTATGAGTTATATTGAGTGTTATTTAACGCTTATATAATAATAATAATAGCTAGAGTATTAATTAGTCGCGTTTAATGTTAAAACGAAACTTTAGTGGTATTGATACTAGGTTTTGGTCAAGGAAAAATTGTTTTGAGATAACGAAGTGTTGTTCGAGTACCGAGTCACCACCTAATCAGGTGAGTGCATAGTTACTTTCATCTTACACATAGATATGAAGTATTTTATATAAACTACGTGCTATGTGTGCATATTATCTGTATACTTGCTATCTATGCTGGATGAACGATTTTATACAAGTTTTATTTGATTTAAACTGTATATGTGTTTTATATCTACAAATATGTTGGGTGAAACATGGGTAGATGAATGATGAGGGATGAAAGATGATGTGAGTGAACATTAGCAACTATAGACTTAGTGCCTATTGAATAAACGTTGGTAGCTATGGACCTAGTACCTGATAGATAAACGTTGGTAGCTATGGACTTAGTACCTGATAGATAAACGTGGGTAGCTATGGACTTAGTACCTATTAGATGAGCACTGGTAGCTATGGATTTAGTACCCGATGAATGAACTTTAGCAGCTATGGAATTAGTGCTTCACGAATGAGCATGGCAGCTATGGACTTAGTGCCTGTCTTATAACCCTGGAAGCAAGGGACTTCGGAATGAACGAATAGATGACTCTTAGGGTAGACCCTTGTGGGTAAGGAAGATAATGGGGATGGGTAATTGGGTTGATTGTTTGATGTTTAAACATAGTAATTATATTATTGTGGGTTGAAAACCCTATGTACTCACCAGGTTTCCCAACCCGACCCACTCAGTTTAATTGTATCACAGGTGTCGAAACGAAGTTACATTACACTGAGAGATTAAAGAGATGTAGATCACTAGTGTAAATGAATGTAAGTTCTGTTTATGCTTATGTTTCTGTATTGACGATGACATCCCAAATGTTTTAAAATGAATACATTTCTTCGGAAATGCTTTGATAACGTATTTATCATGTTTTTCTGGGAACAAATTCTGCAACATTTTTATCAAAAGAAGTACTCTAATTTTTATAAAGCATAAACAAAATCGGTCTTTTCTGGCCGTGAAAATGGGGATGTCACAGTTGGTATCAGAGCATTAGTTTAAGTGAATTAGGAATATGGATTTATTTCTAGACTTAAACTTAGAATGCTAAGCGATGATTGTGAGGAGTGTGTCTGATAAAATTTAGGTAATACACCTGAATAGACACAATCAATAGCTTATTTAGGGAAAATGACTAACATGCTATTATGTGCTAAATGGTTTGTGATGCTTTATGCTATCGTTTGATCGGATCTATGGTCTGTTGCCGACCGGATCTGGAAACCTTATGTGTTTAGGATTCTAAACGTACGATTATGATATTAGAACTAGCATGTAAACACTTTAGAGAGATAAGGATGATTTAAACGTCTATCCTAAATAAGGATCTAAATTCACCGTATTCGGTGTATAGATCAAGATGGCAAGAACCCACAGTGGAGCTGAGAATGTGAATGGGAATAGGAATCAACCCCCAATGATTCAGCAAATACCTGTTGTAGTAGAAGTTGCACCCGAACCAATCACCATGGCTGGAGTACAAGCCATGATTCGGGCTATGTTAGCTGAACAAAGGGAAGAAATGAGGCAGATGTTGCATGAGAATAGGGACGAACCTACCATGCCCATTGAGCAACCTGAACTGATTCCCGAGAAATCGGAGGAAGGGAACTATAGCCGCCCTGTGAGTCAAGTTAGGACTCAAGGAGAACGGAGGAATGGCCCGGAGAGGGGAAACAACAAGGATGGACGAATGTATAAGAACTTCTTGGGAGCCAAGCCACCAAGCCTTTCTGGAAGCCCGAAGCCGGTTGAGATTATGGACTGGATCTCCGAAATGGAGATGGTGTTTGAGAGCTGTGACTGTAGCAACAGGTAGAAAACCGTCTTTGCAGTCAGACAATTAAAGTCTGGAGTACTAAGCTGGTGGAAGCTACTAGCTAACACAATGCCCAAGGGAGAAGGAAGCAAGATGTCTTGGGAAGATATCCTGGTGCAACTGAAAGTGCAGTACTGCTCTGAGCAGGATCTACTAGAGATCAACAATGAGTTTTAGAACCTAAAGAAAGGAAGAATGAGCGTTACCGAGTACGTTGCAAGTTTTACGGAGAAAATGAAGCTTGTTCCTTACTTAGTTCCAACTGAACTCTCTAAGGTCAACAAGTTCGCCCATGGATTACAAGCGGACTTTGGTCCAATGGTCAAGCAAGCAACCACTTTGAAAGCCGCCATCTGGGCAGCCAAGAATGTTGAGACCAAAATAAGGGAAAAGGGTCTGGAGAAAGCTGAAGTGGCGAGAAGAGGAATCTTGAAGGATCCTCAAGACCTGATAATAAGGGAAAGTTCTCAAAGTCTAACCTGGATTACCAAAGGTATGGAGCCAAGTGGTGTGAAAAGTGCAAGAAGAAGCACTTTGGAAGATGTAACGAAGAGGTAACCTGTTACAAATGTGGAAGGATTGGCCACTATTCCAAGGATTGTACACAAAATGATAAAGTATGCTTCGAATGTGGAGGCAAGGGGCACATGTCTAGAGACTGCCCGAAGAAGAATGAAGCAGCAAGGCTTGAGGCACCGCCAAAGCCAAGGGCATTCCACATGATCCTCGACGAAGCAAACAATAACGCGAGGAATCAAGGATAAGGAATTCATACCCGAAGATCGAGTTATGAAGTAGCCAAGGGGATAAAATCATACGATGTAGCCTATTAGAGGCATAGACTAGGGTGAACTTGAACACCTATGTAATAGTTTCAAGAAATAATAATAAAACCTTCGTTTTGTTATCTGGTGTGTTAAACTGTTATGTGATTTTCTTGTATGGTGACCTGGAAAACTGCGAGACAATACTTGGGATGAGTATGAGTAGGTGTGAATGATAGTAGAGGCCTATACTACCGGAAGCACAGGACTCACGCTTGGATCAGGGAAAGTCACAAGGTTACCAAGAAGCTAGTAATTAATACCGTTTTATTCAAATATGTCGTTACCATCGTTTCGGTAATGACTAAGAGGATGATTGTTATTCCGACCCTAGTGGTCATATCGAATTGAGTCTGACTACGATAAGTATGTTACGTGGTTCAGAGAACCAAGTTTGATGTAGCATATGACTTAAGTCGGAAGATTGAAATAAAAGATAATCAAAGCGATCGGTAGAGGTATAGCGATATATGCTTGTAGCTAGAAATGCTACCTTTTAAGATGTGATTAGAACATGAAGAAACGTATAGTCTGTTCTGGAAGACTCTAAGAGATCTGAGTCTAAGCGTTGGAACATACGATGATAAGTCATTAGAATATGACACATCGGTCCATTTTAGTAATAAAATAACTTATCTTAAGTTTGTTAAGAAGAAGAAGTAGTATCCAGTAAGGATCGAGATTATGACTTGAAGGTCATAATTTGGAGTCTAATGTGAGATAAGGAGCAAGTGCAAGATCGAGCACCGCCTGCAATCAAGAAGTCTTAGAGTTAGATATTCCTTCGAAGAAACATCAAAGTTACGGTTATTACTTAGGATGAAGAGATAACGTATGGAGTCATCATGTGAGCCTTGTTTCGTCGATGATTTTGGGACGTAATCATCCTGAGGGGGAGATAATTGTAACGCCCGCAGATCCGGGCTAGTCAATTTACAGACGATGAGCATCAAAAATGAGTTTTTGATGGAAGATTATTTAGAAGGATTAATCTTAACCAAGTTTTAGTATATGATACAAGGGTTCCGTACGTATAAAGAACGCCGAAATCCGAGTTATAACGAAGAAGTTATGGCCCGTCGAAGTTTTACGGCAAAACCGACACGGCACCGGGAGACGTAAATAGTGAATTTACCGTAGAAGACTTTTTAGCCTTAGTAATCTAAACGAAAGCCGTAGAATATGTTAAACCGAGAACATTCATAAAAAGAACGCCCAAATCTGACTTCATATGAGGATGTTATGATTTTTCTAAAATTTGGCTTAGTAGTGTACAACCCAAAATTCGAATATTAGATCGAGCGGTTTCTAGCCGACACAAACTAAACGCGAATCGAAGATCTCGTTAATAGTAGCGTAACGATAAAAAGACAGACGAAAACGGACGTCGGATGAAGGAGTTATGAATTTTTAACGGACCAATCTTGTCCCGGCCTGTTAAAAATATAACTTTTAAAATAAAGTCAAAATTAGCCAACGGAGTCTAAACAAAAGTTGTAGAGTACGTTCCCGCCTACGCGTGGATATAAAGAGCGTCGAAAACAGAGCTCGTATGCGAAAGTTATGATTTTTAGAAGTCGGAAAGGAAAATTGCGAAGCTGTTGCTAGATTGATGACGTGGCGCGATCCCAACCGCCCCTTGCTGTTCACAGGCCTTGCTTCGGATGGAGACACCTGGCCTCGCTACGCAGTGCGTACAGGGAACGCCTCGCGTTCGGAATCGCTTGGACTCAGATGGACCACGTCGCACCTACAAGCCTCGGACACGTCTTTGTACGAACGCTGAGCGTAACCAAGGAACGCCCTGCGTCCAAGGAACGCCTCGCGTAGAACCAAGGAGCACAGCGCGTAGCCAGCAGCCTCCGGCCTATAAAAGGGCTGCGAGGGCCAGCCATTTTTCTCACCAATTCACTTCTACTTTCTCTCTCTACTTTCTCTCACTACCCCTTAACCCCTCCTAAGCCTAGGTAAACCCCCTAGCACCCGAAGGAAGCCCCGAGGCTCCGGAGTCCCGAGAAAAAGGGTCTTTCGGTTCGGAAACGCTGCTCCGAGCAAAGCCCGGTTTTTAAGAAAACCCGCTGTAAGTGAGCTACGCCTACGCAATTTTTAATATAGCTTTTAAATAAATATAGTAATGTTATTAGGTCCTTAAAATAATTATTTGGGCTATTATTATGAGTTATATTGAGTGTTATTTAACGCTTATATAATAATAATAATAGCTAGAGTATTAATTAGTCGCGTTTAACGTTAAAACTAAACTTTAGTGGTATTGATACTAGGTTTTGGTCAAGGAAAAATTGTTTTGAGATAAAGAAGTGCTGTTCGAGTACCGAGTCACCACCTAATTAGGTGAGTGCATAGTTACTTTCATCTTACACATAGATATGAAGTATTTTATATAAACTACGTGCTATGTGTGCATATTATCTGTATACTTGCTATCTATGTTGGATGAACTATTTTATATAAGTTTTATATGATTTAAACTGTATATGTATTTTATATCTACAAATATGTTGGGTGAAACATGGGTAGATGAATGATGAGGGATGAAAGATGATGTGAGTGAACATTAGCGGCTATAGACTTAGTGCCTATTGAATAAACGTTGGTAGCTAGGGACTTAGTACCTGATAGATAAACGTTGGTAGCTATGGACTTAGTACCTGATAGATAAACGTGGGTAGCTATGGACTTAGTACCTATTAGATGAACACTGGTAGCTATGGATTTAGTACCCGATGAATGAACTTTAGCAGCTATGGAATTAGTGCTTCACGAATGAGCATTGGCAGCTATGGACTTAGTGCCTGTCTTATAACCCTGGAAGCAAGGGACTTCGGAATGAACGAATAAATGACTCTTAGGGTAGACCCTTGTGAGTAAGGAAGATAATGGGGATGGGTAATTGGGTTGATTGTTTGATGTTTAAACATAGTAATTATATTATTGTGGGTTGAAAACCCTATGTAGTCACCAGGTTTCCCAACCTGACCCACTCAGTTTAATTGTATCACAGGTGTCGAAACGAAGTTACATTACACTGAGAGATTAAAGAGATGTAGATCACTAGTGTAAATGAATGTAAGTTCTGTTTATGCTTATGTTTCTGTATTGAAGATGACATCCCAAATGTTTTAAAATGAATACATTTCTTCGGAAATGCTTTGATAACATATTTATCATGTTTTCTGGGAACAAATTCCGCAACATTTTTATCAAAAGAAGTACTCTAATTTTTATAAAGCATAAAAAAAATCGGTCTTTTCTGGCCGTGAAAATGGGGATGTCACAATCATCCATTGCAATAATAATATAATTCAATACAAGTGTGTTCTGTATAGTTTATAAGACACCAAAATATGAATCAAAATAAAAAACGAGTCTTTGGCATTCTCCGTCTTCTCAAAACCTGGTCATCTGTACTTGTCTACTAGTGACCTGAGAATACAAGTTATTTTAAAAGCGTAGATCAGTATTTAAGCTGGTGAGTTCATAAGTATTTTAGTGTCGTTGTTTGTATAAATTTGAATGAAATGTTTGTAAATGTTTGATGTAAAAGTTTGTAAGTGTTTGATGTAAATGTTTGTAAACTTCTTAGAAAATCCTATATTTTCTACTAAAGTAGTCTTCTACCAAGACCCAACTGTTCTTTATGTTTGTTCTTTTGTAAAAGTGAGTGTTTTCCCAAAGTATGACTATCATTACCAAAATATAGTTTTCATTACCGTTTATGTGAGAAGGTCACAATGTGAATGAAATGGGAAAAATAAAGATGTACTGTAGTTTTATCTAAGTAAGTACCAATGTACTAACTACCTTAAACCTGTTTGTTTAGTTAAGGTAAAATGTGATAAGATTGTAACCATACTTGATTGACAAGTATTACACGACGTTCGAGCCGTTGAAATGATATGACATTCGTCACCCGTAGACCTGCAGGTCCCACTGTAGCTAGCAGCAAGGTGTAGGATGGTCAATCCCGTATAGATATATACACAAATTCACGCTCTCTCTTCAAGAGACTATGCTCCTCCTTACTACGAGAGTAGATAAGTATGTCATCGATGAATAAAATGACAAACTGATCCAAGTAAGGACGGAACACCCTATTCATTAAATCCATGAATACTGCGGGCGCATTGGTCAATCCGAATGGCATCACTACAAACTCGTAGTGTCCATAACGAGTTCGGAAGGCTATCTTCGGAACATCCTCCTCTAGAACTCGTAACTGGTGATACCCGGATCTTAGATCTATCTTTGAAAAGTAATTCGCCCCTTGCAGTTGGTCAAACAAATCGTCTATGCGAGGCAGAGGGTAATGATTTTTGACGGTCAGTTTGTTCAGTTCCCGGTAGTTGATGCACATACGGAACGATCCGTCTTTCTTCTTGACGAACAAGACCGGTGCTCCCCAGGGTGAGAAGATTGGCCTAATAAAGACCTTTCTGAGCAATTCGTTAAGTTGACCAGATAGTTCCTGCATTTCAGCTGGTGCTAGACGATAGGGCGATTTGGCTACTGGGGTAGCCCCTGGAATTAACACGATTCTAAACTCGACTTGACGCTACGGAGGTAATCCTGGTAGTTATTCTGGAAAGATGTTGGGAAAGTCGCGTACTTCTAGGATGTTCTTTATGTCCTTCATCTCTTGGCTCATATCGACCACATGAGCAAGGAATGCGCGAAATTCCTTTCTTAGGTACTTCTGGGCTTGTATGCTTGAGATGATGCGAAGCTTCGTGTCGGGTTTGTCGCCATAGATAACTAGAGTTTCGCTAGACAGCAGATTAAGGCGAACAACCTTTTCATAACACATGATGTCGGCACAATGAGAACTCAACCAATCCATGCCGATTATGATGTCGAAACTTTTAATTGAGACTGGCATGAGGTCGATTGGAAATGAATGGCTATCTAAAGTTAGTGTACATCCTATGTATATGCAGCTAGTGCTTTCTGTCTTTCCGTTAGCCATTTCTACAGTGAACGGTTCTTTAAGTACACGTGATTTTTGTTTAAGAAAGTGAGAAAATTTCTGGTTCACAAAACTCCTCTCCGCTCCACTATCAAATAGTATGCATGCATATGAGTTATCGAGGAGAAACGTACCAGTGACCACTGTAGGGTCGGCAATTGCTTCCTAGTGGCCTATAGCCAAAACTCTTCCCACTCCGCCGACATTCCCTGCCTTTGGGCAGTTCCTTTTGTAGTGACCCACCTCGCCACAACCGTAGCAAGCCTGGCCCACACCAGCGCCGGGGACTTAGGTGATTGGCCTTGCCGGAGCTTTGAAGAAACAGCCAGTGTGCCCCTTCCTGTTGCAGTTAGAGAACTGCATTTCCCGGCAGGGTCCGTTATGGTGGAAGCTGCATTTGTTGCACTTAGGCAGGGTTCCAGCGTACTGCTTCGTCGCCGTAGTAGTAGTAGGTGCTATCGCAGCACGAACAGCTACGACCTGCTGCTTTTTGGCATCGTTCTGCACAGCGTTTTTCTTCTTGTTGTCCCAGAACTTCCGCTTGTTGTCAGCGGCCTTGGATGGTTCTGAGACGGCTAGGTTTGTTGTTGTTGTCGGGGTACGGACTCTATGATCAATGATCCGTTGTGCCAACCGCTTGGCACTATCGAAGGTAGTGGGGTTTGAAGCTAAGACATTCCCCTGAAATGGAGGCACCAGCCCCTAGATGTACCTCTCCACCTTCTTTGCTTCAGAAGGGACCATTCCTGGACATAGCGCTACCAGATCGCTGAATCTGGCAGTGTAGGAGACTATGTTGGAGACCTTCATGGTTAGGCTCCAGAGTTCCTACTCCAGTTTCTGAACTTCGCCCCTCGGGCAGTATTCCTCTACCAAAAGCTCGTTCAGAGCTCCCAGTCCATAGCATTAGCCACTATTAGAGTTAGTGACGTGACATGGCTATTCCACCATGTCAGGGCTCTGTCCGCGAAGGTGCAGGCAACAAATTTTACTTTGCTGCCTTTCGGACAGGAGCAGATCTCGAAGATCGACTCCGTTTTCTCAAACCATTGCGAGAGGGCAATGATTCCGCCAGTCCCATTGAAGGACCTGGGTTTGCAAATGGTGAAGTCCTTATACGAGCACTCTCTAGAGCGCATTGAAGCATCACCTGGAGTGGAATGGACATTAGTTCCACTCCCGCTAGTACCGGTAGTGGTGAATTATGCTAGGGATGTCGTAACAGCCGCATTTACAGCAGCTTGAATTGCTGCAATATTATATTGAGGAGGAGGTGGTGCAGCTTGATTTGGAGTTATTGGAGTAGCGCGCCTGTTCGATCTACGAGAAGGCATCTTGTAGCTATAAGTTTAAAAGATGAAGATATTGGTAAGCATT
Organism: Lactuca virosa; assembly: GCF_052849685.1. Classification (NCBI taxonomy): domain Eukaryota; kingdom Viridiplantae; phylum Streptophyta; class Magnoliopsida; order Asterales; family Asteraceae; genus Lactuca; species Lactuca virosa. Next base: position 289,834,160 of record NC_136428.1, read on the forward strand.
CAATATAGAGAATGATGAAATAGAATCATGGACTAACTCTCCATAGTCCAACATAACAGATGAATGAATGATTGAATTACAGATTTAGCAATTGAAGGATGAAAGCATTTGGATAACAATTTCCCATGAGATTAGGTATCTGTCAATAATACTAGTATTAAAGATGTAACAAGTTCGGGAAAAATGACCTAAGAGTAGGTCTTACATCAAACCAGAATAGGAAAATTTTGACAGTATAAAGACCTAATAGACTGAAAGTTCAAGGTCTTAAGATAAACAATAATTTACAGGGAAAAGTGCTACTTAGAGCATAGATAAGAAGGCTATTCCTTAGATAAAAAGGAAATATGAGCAGAGCATCTCCTACTGGCGATGGGAACCCCTTGGGCGAACCCTTAAATCAGCTAGCTGACGCTCCATGTCAAGAAGGTGTCGCCCGTACACTCGCTGGCGTACGCGGTGCTCTATGACTTCAACTCGAGTCACAGCTAGTTCTTACAGTAGAGACTCATGGTTTATCGCATCTCTCTCACGAGCATCTTCTAGACAACGAATGCGGACCGTATTGACTCCCGCATTGGCATCAATCTGCTTGATTCGGTTGATGGCTATCCTACCTTGTATTTCATTTGGGGCAACCCTACGGACCAGAATAGGCAGGACTCTGTCTGCTGAGCCTCCCTCGCTCAGGTTTTAGAAGCTTCTGTCTCCGTTGTATGGCATGGGTTGACCCTGTTCTTGACTCCATTTTCCCAAGCTTTCCGCCCACAGAGGCGTCGGGCCTTGAAAAGCCGGACGAGGGTTAGGATTTGGGATTTGAGCAACCAGGGGTTGATCATTGACTTTTGGCTCGGAGTCAGAATCCTCCGGGAAGTTCTCAGCGAAGTCATCGTCCAACAGAATTGCATGATTCTCTTCTGGCTCGACATCGAGCCATCCACCATTGCCTTGGTTGGGGAAGTACGGGTCGCCGGGGAGATTGAATCCAACCATGTTATCTACACGAGAATGGGGGTAAAAGAAATAATTAATAGTCATACTAATTAAGATAATTATAAGATGATCCTTACCAGTTACTCCAACATTTGCGTAGTGCATACCAGTCATATGTAACCAAAACAGGATATATCTTCGAATAAGTGATCCTAACTCTATGTCCACAACCAAACAAGGAACAGGAAGTAAAGCAAAGATCACAGATTCTGAGTCTATGACTCCTTAGTTACATATAACCTTAGTGTATCCACTCAGCAACTATTGACATACTAGTAAATACCATTTTATTTTGCACATAGGTAATTATAGTAACACAAAATACTCCTATAGTATTTTAAGTTTATGTTATGTTCTAATGTTTTCATTGTAGTAGTGTTGGTAAGTTTTTAGACTTGCTGCAACACCACAACCATTCCTAGGCACATGCTAATCACTTCTTGGAAAGATATAGTTGATCAGACTATATCACTCCCAGATCTGATTATATGTCCCCAAGCCTACTTGTGTTGTCCAACAATCGTAATACTTTTGTTCTGTCCTAGTGACACTGATTTTAGTATGAATGCAGGTATGTATTCTTTGGTTAAATATTTTATTATTTAAAAGTATAAACTCTTGGTCAGAGTATTTTAATCCCAATGTGTTTATAGTTGTATATATTTTATGGGTTGATATACTCAGTTCACTATAAACAATGCTCTGATACCAATCTGTCACACCCCCAAACCAGAACGGCGGAAACGTTCGGGGGCGGAGGACGTCATGTACAGTATCACAACAATGCATAATAGTAAAACAAGAAACAACATCATCCATTGCATTAATAATATAATTCAATATAAGTGTGTTATGTATAGTTTATAAGACACCAAAATATGAATCAAAATAAAAGACGAGTCTTGAACATGCTCCGTCTTCTCAAAACCTGGTCATCTGTACCTGTCTACTGGTGACCTGAGAATACAAGTTATTTTGAAAGCGTAGATCAACATTTAAGCTGGTGAGTTCATAAGTATTTTAGTTTCGTTGTTTGTATAAGTTTGAATGAAATGTTTGTAAATGTTTGATGTAAAAGTTTGTAAGTGTTTGATGTAAATGTTTGTAAACTTCCTAGAAAATCCTATATTTTCTACTAAAGTAGTCTTCTACCAAGACCCAACTGTTCTTTATGTTTGTTCTTTTGTAAAAGTGAGTGGTATCCCAAAGTATGACTATCATTACCAAAATATAGTTTTCATTACCGTTTATGTGAGAAGATCACAATGTGAATGAAATGGGAAAAATAAAGATGTACTGTATTTTTATCTAAGTAACTACCAATGTACTAACTACCTTAAACCTTTTTGTTTAATTAAGGTAAAATGTGATAAGATTGTAACCATACTTGATTGACTAGTATTACACGACGTTCAAGCCATCGAAATGATATGACATTCGTCACCCATAGACCTGCAGGTCCCACTGTAGCTAGCAGCAAGGTGTAGGATGGTCAATCCCGTATAGATCTATACACAAATTCACGCTCTCCCTCCAGGAGACTCTAGGTACAAAACGTGACACAGCAATATATTGCCATGCCATGAAGTAGTGGCTCACATTAATGTTATAGTATTCTTGTATTTGTATAGTATGTTCTCTCTGTCTAGTGTATAGTATGTTCTCTTTGTCTAGTGTATAGTATGTTATCTTTGTTTCTCATTATAGTAAGTATTGTTTCTCGTTATTGTATGTAATGTTTCTCGTTATAGTATGTATTGTATCTCGTTATACTATGTAATGTTTCTCGTTATAGTATGTATTGTATCTCGTTATAGTATGTATTGAACTGACTCATGCATGAACTGACTCTTGTATGTTTCATTGATCTAGAAATAGTAAGTATTGACTTCCTAAACTATACCTATTATAGTTTACTAGCAATGTTGTTTGTATCACTGAACATGTTTGTACACCTTTGCTACCCAAAGGTATTGAACTGAACGAAGAACTTTTATATCTATATACATATACATAATATATAACTAAGATTCAAACGAAATTCGGACAAACAATTGATACCCTAAGTCCACAACCAAACAAGGAACAGGAAATAAGGCGAGTTATGAGTCCTAAGGCCTTTCAATCCTACTTATATAACTATATCTATATAGACATGATTTCGACAAAATATAAGTTTAAAAGAGTTTGATAAAGAGTTTTGCATATAAAAGAGTTTGTAAAACGGTTTGAAGCAGTTTGTTTGATAACACTGTTTGAAGCATAAGAAATCCACTTGTTTGATAGTTATTAATCACATATGATTGATATAATAACTATAAATGTTTCTACTTGTATTCCCCCCCCCCCTATAAAAGCATTTAAAATCATTTAAAAGATAAGTTAAGGGGGTGTGAACTCACCTGCAGTGAGTGATACGAATGAAGGATCGATAAAGGATGCTAAGTGTCAAGTGAAGCCTCGAGCACAAACGGATCCTATTAAGCATATAATGACACATATATGTATATAATTAGTGTTTACACAACTAATCCTGCAAGGAAAACACCTTAGGAACTAGGAAACACTTAGATTGAAGTGTTATAAGTACAAATGATTGCATAAAAGGGGTTTATGGCCATACTAGTGTGTGTACGGCCAAGTGGTGTACGACCACTTGTGCGTACGCCCACATGTGTGTACGGCCATGGAGTGTACGGCCGTACACTCATGGATGAAGTATGCTAAAAGGGTGTTTTAAGGCCCTAACTAACATCCATTAAGTGTTTATGATCATGTGAAGGGATATGGGGTGTTTTTGAGGCCTATACATGCACTAAACAAGGGTTTACGGCCATATGAGGTGAGTACAGCCGTACACCCTTCAAGTTTATGTATTCAGATGATGATCCAAGGCTAAAAACAAGTGTTTCGCATGCTTATCTAGCAGATAGGAAGGATACTCACACTTTTGAAGGCTTCTAAGGAGTTCACGGCCCAAGAACATGTAGGTGTTCTTGGTGTTCTTGAAGAGAACTTGAAGATGTAACCAAAAAGTGGTGATTTCATGGATGAAAACATGGATCTTCACTAGTTAAAGCAAAGTATCAACTAATAAAAGGAAGAGATACTTACATTTTTGAAGATCTTTGAAGATCAAGATGAAGAACACGATGATAGTTGAGAGAGAAATGAATTTATTTGAGTGAGAAGTGTAGAAATGAGGAATAATGAAGGATTATCCTTCATATAGGCATGAGATCACCGCCACCATGGGTGTACGGCCGTACACCCATGTGTATGGTCGTACACTCCCCATGAAGGAGTGTTTGGCCCGAATGCAATACTATGAACTTTAGTAACTCATTCCTATACCCTATCCTTGAATGTACTAGGTTTAGAACACTCAAACAGACCCTAAACAATGCTAAAAGATAGCAGAAACGAGTCTGACTTTGATTGAATTGAATGAATGTACAAGATAGAAATTTCGGGTTGTCACAGGCTTCTTCGCGTGGCCCACTGCTGTCTAAATCTGTTCTGACATCCTCTTCCCAAGATGCTCCAAATCAATCTCCTGCTCATGGGCTCTAGCAATCATATCATTCAGGGTCTTGCACCATGACAAGCTCACAAACTCTCTGATATCATCCCTCAACATATCATGGTACCTTGCCTTATTTATCTCCTCGTTTGATGCATACTGTGGAACCAACAAGATCTCTGCCACAGTCTCAGTAGTCTGGCGAAGGTCTTAAATCTCCCTCGCCATCTGTTGCACCTCAATAACCGGTGGAAACTCCTCTTGGAATCTCATGACAAACTCCTCCCAAGATATAGCCACCACGGCCGCAGATCCCAATGCGCTAATGGCCTCCTCCCACCAATCACGCTTGGTCCCTCAAAAGACAAGATGCAAATCCCACCTTCGCCCCCTCAAGGCAGAAGCCCGTCCGTTGAGTATTCGCCATGTAAGTGATCCATCGGCGACTAGCAATGGGGTCCTTACCCCACAGAAGTCTGGAGCTCCACAAGCCTTGAACTCCCGAAATGAGGGAGTCCGCGCTCCCAACTGCCCTGCCACGATCACGGCCCGAAAGGCCCCGAGTCCCTCATCCAGTAAATCTATAATCCTAGAGTGGTACACTTCCTGAAACTCATCCATAATCTCCAAGATACACTCCTTGACCGAACAGAAAATCACAGGAGTCTGCTCCAAAATACAGCGGGTAATCTCTGATGAAATGAACTCCCACGTCTGCTCATCCATCGGCTCAGTGCCAACACCTAAGCCTGAACCAAAACCTGAACCTTCTCCACGCATGATCACCACCATTATGAAAAGCAGCCATATAATAATCAGATCATGCCCATAGAATTCCTCAACCTACAGGCATCCTAGATTCTCAGTGACCCTTCTTGATTCGAGCATGGATCCTATGCTTTCAGTAGTACGGGCCCAATACTTCCTTCCACACCTATCCATACTTGCCTCAGAGCACAAAGAAATCAGCATTCGTATAGTAATACTCCAAGACACGGAACAAAAAAAGGACATCCCAAGCTCACTTACTACTATACATGCTAGGAACTTCCACTCCCACGAATGGTTGCCTTATGCATGAAAATTATACACAATACATGATCAAATAGACTATCGCATAAAAGACTCTACCCTAGGACCACAACCAAACAAGAAACATGAAATCAGGCCAATGCAGTCATTCTAGGGCTATATGATCCTAATTGTATACAATTTTTAAAGCATACACTTAGCAATTATTGTTACCAATACATATTCCCAATCATAGCATCCAATACTTCCTAGGCTACAAGGCATCACATATCAAGCCAATCTATCATGCAATTCCTAAAGATATTCCTAGCCTTACCCTAGCACGAAAACATTCACATCATATAACATATCAACATGTATGGGTATGCTAGGAATCACTTACTTGAGCCCGGCTGATTGCACGCGTCACACCCCTTTTTCTTTATTATAGTTTTAAGAAATTTATTTTCTTTTAAAAGATTACCAACTCCTCAGTTTGAGTTCAGTCACACCCGAGAGTGTGCCCGAATCCCTCAAACCAAGGCTATGATACCAACTTGTAACGTCCCACAAATCAAAAGGAAAAAAAAATTCATTTTTAAAGTATTAATTCATATAACATTCCGTTTCCAATCATTCATTGTGAAAAATTGTAATTAAACATCATAGTAAAATCTCAATTAATCAAATGCAGAATAAACTTTGAGGGATGTTGTGCAGTCACGCCAGGCCCTTCCCTTCCAAACTGGAAGTACCTGAAACCATAAACATAAACTGTAAGCACAAAGCTTACTGAGTTCCCTAAAATATCACATACCATACATATCATTGGGCCCAACCTATAATAATAGGCCTAGCCCTTACTAAACATTGGGCCCAACCCAACATACATTTGGGTCTAGCCCGTCATACAAAGGGCCTAGCCCGACATACAATTCAAGAGTCACAGAGACAGCTAGCATCCTACATAACATACATTGGGCCTAGCCCTTCCTGGTCTATGGGCCCAACCCAGTATACAATGGGCCATCCCATCATACAATGGGCCTAGCCCAACATACCATTCAAGAGTCACAAAGACAACTAGCATATAACATATCCTAGTGGGTCGGAATTGGTATCATCGACCCACGGGTACAGTGAGGAGACTCGCCTCTTAGTCCGAACAAATAGCTGAATAGGTCCCGACTGTGAATATCAGCTCTACCCGTTACCTATTCATTAAATATTTACCAACCTCAAATACAACTCAAAATACTCAAAATATCCTTATGTAAAACTTGGTCAAATCTAGGTCAAAGTCAAAAATTCCAAAAGTCAATGGTAGTTAACATGGCTGCGAACGTCCAACGTTCCTAGGGAACACCCAACGTACGCGGGTGAGTTCTTTTTTCTTGTTAAGAGCTTAATCCTTAAGATCTTTTCCCCATAATGTAGATCTATTCTTAGAATAACGTCCTTCACCATAAAGTTTCCAACTTTATGGTCTAGCATGGCCATTAAGTGCCCAAACACCAAAAACCCTAACTACTTAATCCATTAAGACATTGTAACTCATGCATGGGAGGAAACTGACAATCGAGATCATATTTTTCTGGTTCCTAATAACTCCATAATGGATAAAGTTTCCAACGTTATCCATTAGAATGGTCCAAACGACCAAGATCTAGTCTCTAAGTCTCAAAGGGAACAAAAGTTCATCTTTTTAAAGTTAATCCATTAAGTCCAACTCTCCAACCTTTTAGATCTGAATCAATATGATGTTTAGATGGATAATTTTTCTAACTTTATCCATAAAAATTTCACAACTTTCAAGATCTAAACTTTATGCACTAAAGTGACCAAAAGCTCATAACACCCAAAACTAGCTAGATCTAACAAATGCATCATCATGATTCAAGATTTATACCTCTAGTAGAAAGAACAAGGTGAACAAAGTCTGTATCTACAAGCTCCAATGCAACCAACACTTCTCCAACGAGTTCCTTCTTCTCCAAGATGCACCAAGAACAATCCAAAGAACTTAAAAACACCTTCTTTTTGCTCACAAGGCTCAAACTAGGGTTAAGGTTTCAAGGGAGGGTGTTGGAGAGGTGGAGGCTGAGAATGGAATGGGTTTGGGGAAGTTAAGGAGCTTAAATAGGGCTCAAACCACGAAAATAGGGTTTAGGCACTGATCGTGTACGTCCAACGTACTCCTGGTACGCCTAGCGTACTCAGGGATACCCTAGTACGCCCAATGTACTTCCTCGTATGCCGAGCATACACAACTTAACCCAAAATCGTCCTAACTTCAAACGGTCATAACTTCTTCGTTTCAACTTCGATTTCGAGGATCTTTTTTATCCACGGAAAGGTATTAAGGAGCTCTACAACCCTATCTAATTACTTTTAACTTAAAACACATCGAACTAAAATCCTTAATTCATAAAAGAAGTATGAAACACCATTTTTTCCTTTATACCCTTCGGCTCCAAAGCACAAACCAAACTCTTGGATCACATAATCTACATTACCCACATCCAAATGGGTCTAAACCTCATTTTCCTCAACTCCTAAAACCTTATGATAATTGATCTTTGGGTCACGACCCCGAATTATGAAACGACTCGAAACAGAATGTTACACCGCATTTGCTTTAATGCTTTGCTTTTCAACAATGTGACCTTGGACAAATGGTTTTTCGTAACTTGTATTATGAAAATGAGCAGTTTTACATCAATTAAAAATGAAATTTTTTGGTGGATGTTACATGTAAGGTGAGACCTAGCTGTCGAATAATTATCTAGTGCATGTGGCGTGTAATTGTATTTGTGACGTAGTTACAAGGTATTAGAGGGAGTCTCTTCTACATCTGATGGCGGAGATTGGTGTGAAGGGAAAACTATGAACGCCTAGGAGGTGTTTTAGCGCATAATGCACTCTGCCATACGAGTGAAGTATATTTATTTTAGTAGGGGTTCTTCAACAGATGATGGCAAGGTGAGCTGGGAATTCTAGGAGAGCCTAGGAAGTGCCTTAGAGAAGTTGGTGCGCTGTTTAGTGGTGTGTATCCGTTTGAGAGGGGGTATATGTGATTGGAAGTTGGAGGCGGACATGAGTAATTACTTAGAGGATCCTGAATGATTCTTGAGGAAAGTAAGGATAGGTGTGGAAGGTAGTATTGGGCCCGTACTACTAAAATCACGGGATCCGTACTTGAGTCGAGGAAAATTTCAGGGATTCTAAGGAGTTGATAGAGGGTTGATTTTATGATTTCGCACCGTGATTCATTGCAGTATGTTTTTGTCTTTACCGAGTTAGCGGTTACGGTTGTTCAAGCTAAGGATGGGTCTGATAATTGTTTGGGCCTTAGTGGTTAAGTTAGTTTGTATTTGAATGGTGCAGAACGAGTTGAGTTAGTTGATTTTGAAGTCTCTTGCGCCTTGCTTGAGGTAGTGCCAGTTGATTCGTAGGACTCAAGAAGGAAGCGATTGTGATGATCGGCTCCAGGATTGCAGTCAGAGGCTGAGTGATTAGCAGATGGATTAGGATGTCACTATCTTAAAAGGGGGTTATGTTCTTCCAAATTTCCATGTTCGGAGGAAAGAGAAAGCAGACATGTGGTTTTTTGAGTTAGCATGTAGACCCAGCATGAGACTACATAATTGTGATTTTATTTGGTGGAAAGTATGGCAGTGTCGGAATGCACAAGAGGATACTTGTGGTATGGTTTCCTTGAGATGAGGTCAAGGGTCTATTTTCTTTTAATATAGTTAGGTCAAGTGCTAGTTGATTGTTTCAGGGATCAAGGAAGTGAATCGGGAACGAAAACTTTTTTTGTCTCTAATGTATCCCGACTATGAGAATGATGCCTCTTGTATTTATGAATGACCCTCAAAACAAATTGATGGTTGGGGTTTTCTAGGCGAGGTGTGTGGTAGTCTATTCGTTTCTAGATAGAGAATCGGTGCTATGAATGGACTGTTAGAATTATTGCTTGTGCATACGCATGGGATTCTGGGTGTTAGAGGCGGCTATTATTGGGAAGTTTTCGAGGTCTCCGTATGAGATTCAGAATCTCTTTGAGTTTTCTTGGTCTTTATCTGGAAGATCATCTTGCATTGTGTTATACATTCCAAGGGTCAGGGATGTTATGTATCTGGTTGAGCCGGTTTGAAATTTGGTCTATTAGAAATGCCAGTTGGTGGTAGTTCGAACCCTAAGTGGGAGAACTCTATACATCTTCGTCGCCCTGGGATGAATGGAGAATCTCGATTTGTATGCCTCCTCCATCAGAACCTAACGCACACCACCTCAATACGGGACCCACACTCTCCGATGGAGAGTCAACAACCCTCGGCTATCATAATCAAATGAAGCCACCTGACCCACTATGTGCTCACTCTTCTGGTGCTCCTCCTTCATAGCCTCAATCTGAGCCTCTCAAATCCGCTCCAAAAGAGGTGTAATCATAGTCATCCTCAAACAATTATCCCGGATTAGAGCCGCGGCCAACTTGCGGCTAAGAGCATCGGCCACCACATTGGCCTTCCCTGGATGGTAAAGGATCTCGCAATCATATCTTTCACCACATCCAACAACCAACGTTGCCTCATGTTCAGATTCGACTGATATATCAGATACCTCGGGCTCTTGTGATCCGTGTAAATAGTATAACGGATCCCATAGAGGTAATGTCACCAAATCTTGCGGGCGAAAACCACAACCCCTAGCTCTAAATCATGTGTCAGATAATTCGCCTCATGAGGCTTCATCTGCCTCGAAATGTAAGCGATAATGCGACCCCTCTGCATCATAACTACACCCAAACCTGCGATCGACGCATCACAATAAACCACAAAGTCCTCAACACCCTCCGGCAGGGTCAAAATCGGTGCCTCACACAATCTCGGCCTCAACATCTCAAAGGTTGCATGCGGCTCAGGCCCCCAACGAAAAGTGAATCTCTTGTTCGTTAATCTAGTAAGAGGAACCGCTATATTGGAGAAATCCTTAATGAATCTCCTATAATAACCTGCTAAACCAAAGAAAATATGAATCTCAGATGGAGACCTCGGAACCTCCCACCTCATCACGGCCTCGACCTTGGCCGGATCGACCAGAATATCGTTCTGGTTGACAAGGTGCCCCAGAAACTGCACCTCGCGCAACTAGAACTCACACTTGGAGAACTTCACAAACAATCTCTCCCTCCTCAGAGTCTCCAAAACCTCCCTCAAGTGCTTCTCATGCAGCTCCTGGGTCTTGGAATAGACCAGGATATCATCAATGAATACAACCACAAACCAATCCAACATCGGCCTGCATACGCGGTTCATGAGGTCCATGAACGCGGATAGAGAATTGGTGAGCCCGAAAGACATCACAACAAACTCGTAATGACCATAACGAGTCTGGAAGGCCGTCTTCTGTGCATCCTCCTTTCTGAACCTCATCTGATGATAACCCGAACAAAGATCAATCTTAGAAAACCAAGATGCACCCTAAATCTGGTCAAATAAATCATCAATCCTCGGGAGTGGATAACGGTTCTTCACTGTTAGCTTATTCAACTCCCAGTAATTAATACACATCCGATGAGACCCATCCTTCTTCTTCACAAACAAGATCGATGCTCCCCATGGCGAACTGCTCGGTCGAATGAACCCTTTGTCTAACAGCTCCTGCAGCTATGTAGACAACTCCTGCATCTTTGGAGGAGCTAACCGATACGGTGCCTTGGCTATCGAAGCCGCACCAGAAACTAAGTCAATCTTGAACTCTACCTACCTCTCCAGAGGCACCCCAGGTAAATCCTCCGGAAACACATCCGGGTACTCCTGTAAATCGAAACATCATCCACGGTCGCCTTACCCTTATCCCAGGTATCCATAACATAGGCGACATATCCGGAACAACCCTGGTGAAGATAGTGTCTGGCTCTAGCCGCTGAACATAGAACCAGCCCACGTTGAGCTCTCTCTCCCTGAACCACCAACTCTCCCTCACTTTGGGTCCGAATACGCACTAACTGCTGAGCACAATCGATCACATCCCCATTGGGGCTCAACCAGTCCATCCCTACGATAACCTTGTTCCCACGCAAAGGAATGGGAACCAAATCAATCGAATACTGCTCGTTGAACATCTAAAGAACACAACCCCGATGAACCCTCGATACCCGGACAGATCGATCATCTGCAGTCTCAATGTCTAAAGGACAATCCAGCTCCCCCGGAGCTCCAACAAACCTTTTGCTAATCGCAAGCGATACAAAAGATCGGGTAGCCTCGGAATCAAACAATATAAATGCAGAGATACGGTTCATAAGGAACGATCCTAAAATAAAACACAGAAATATAAGCTCACAATTCAATATAAATAAAGATATAAGGAGAAGATGCATACCCATCACCACATCATGTGTTGCACGAGCCTCCTCAGCCATCAGCTGAAAAGCCCTGCTCTTCACCACAGACGCATCCACCTTGCCCTGGCAGCCATCAGTAATCCTCAGCGTCACTAGAGCGGGTGCTACCACTGGTCCCGCTGCTGCCAAACTCGAACAATGGGCCTTCTTGTGGGCCCTATAAATCAGGTCAGATACTGGGACGGTGTTGGTAGTAGTAGCATTATAATCCCTGATAATATGACCCGACTGACCGTACTTGAAGCAGCCAGAACCACCCACCCTTCACGCCCCATTGTGCGTCTTGTTGCACTTGCCACAGCGGCTCCGACCCTACTGGCCTCTCGATCTCGAAGCAAATACCTTTGGCCTCTTGCCCGAACCCCCTGAAACCTGAGCCTGATCCAACTTCCTCTTCCTCTCTATCTCCAAATCAATCTCTCTTTCTCTAGACCTCGCAATCATATCCTCTAGTGTCTTGTAATTGGATCGACTCACAAACTGTCGAATATCACTCCTCAGCATCCCATGGTATCTCACATTCTTCATCTCCTCATCTGCCACATACTACAGAACCAACAACATCCTCTCATGGAACATCGCAGTGATCTCATCCACCGTCTCAGTAGTCTGGCGAAGGTCCTGGAACTCCCTCGCCAACTGCTGCACCTTAATCACTGGTATAAAATCAGCTCTGAATCTAGTCACAAAATCATTCCATGTCATTGAATAAACCGCCTCATAACCAATGGATCACCCAACCTCCTCCCACCAGTCTTGAGCTCTATTTTTCATAAGATAGGAAGCAAGTCTGACCTTTGCCCCCATCGAGACAACTGCTAGTTCAAAAGACATTAGCGACATCCGCTAACCAACGCCTGCTTGCGATCGGGTCCTTCTCCCCAAAGTACTTCGGAGCCCCACATGCCTGGAACTCCCTGAAAGTCAACGAACGTGCCCCAATCAAAGCCAGAATCTCTGAACGGAAAGACCCCAAGCACTCCTCCAACACATCCATGACACCCTCCTTGATCGTACCAAAGATCATAGGAGTCTGCTCAAGTATGTTGCGGGTAATCTCATATGAAATGAACTCCCGTGTCTGATGATATCCAACTTCTCGACTCCAGAACCTGAGCCTGAACCCTTACCAACACTAGAACCACCAATCGGTCTGCCTCGAAGAGTCGCCATACTGAAAATAGACCATATATATATATATATATATATATATATATATATATATATATATATATATATATATATATATATATATATATATATATATATATATATATATATATATATATATATATATATATATATATTTCGAGGAGTCACATACCGTACAAACTTCCTGGTTTCATCGCAACTCTCCTTGACTCGAGTACGGATCCTCTTCTTCCAGTAGTACGGGTCCATACTACCTTCCACATCTACCCGTACTTTCCTCAAGGATTGCTTTGAATCCTCCAAGTCAGTCCTTATCCACACCTACAATCCTCCACAAATCAAGGCTCCCAGCACTAAATCTCTTCCTAGGTTTTCCTAGGGCAAACACCACACCGATCTTTGTTATCAGCTGCAGTAGGAACTCCTACGGGCACCCTCTAACTAACTCACGAATACATTTACATATCACTGACACCAGATAATTCTTCGAATGAAAGGTCTCATACTACAACGTTTGGACTCAAACAAGAGTTGCGTAATAGAGTTAAAACCTAACCTTCTAAAATTATTTAGTTTTTGTAATATGTAACTTAGTATATTCGCTTACTAGTTAGCTAAAGTTAGTGAGAACCCCTAAAAAGCACAAAGCAAGCAGCATTCGGGCATTGAGTAATCGGAATCAAGCATAACCTAAACAGACCATCCTATCACTGAATGATCAGTAATAGCATGCAAGTCTACCATCTCATACAGTAGGCATATAAAGGCATCTCTCCTATCATTCTATCATGCAAATCCTGAGCAGATCCTTAGCCCTACCTAGCATGCGATTCACAGATTCATAAATCAAAGCATATCATAAAACATGTATGGGTATTTTGGGAAAACTTACTTGAGCTCGGTCGATTGCATGCACCAGACCCTTTTCTTTTATTAGAAACCCTTAAAATAAAACTTTTCTTTTTGAAAAATTCTACCAAACCCTCAATTTAAGTTCAGACACACCCGAGAGTATGTCTGAATCTGTCAAACTAAGGCTCTGATACCAACTTGTAACGTCCCAAAAATTAAGACTAAAAATTTTTGTTTTAAATTAATTAAAACCATTATCCAACAACATCATAAAAACCATGGTGAATCAAAGAGTATCGATATCATCCAAATACATCAAAGTAATATAAAAATGCAAAACGACGTGGTGTGTGGACTGCAATCATCTTGGGCTCTTCATCTTCGGACCAGAAGTACCTGAAACATAAATTGAAAACCATAAGCACAAAGATTAGTGAGTTCCGCAAAATACTACATACCATACATAATAAACATATAATAGGCCCCGTCCGTCATCGGGCCCCGCACGGTATACATATAAACATATAAACATATAAACACATAACACATGCAATAATCACAAAGATAAATAGCATACAAAATGGTCATCAGACCTCACCCGATAATCATATAACATATGCAAGAGTCACGCAGACATCTAGCATCCTAAACATAACAAATCATGGGCCGGCATTGGTGCCTTTGACCTGCTAAACAAGTGAGGAAACTCATCTCTAGCTGCTAAACACTCAATGAATCTCGGTCTGCTGGTCTAGAAAATCCCCGCGCTATTATCATCAAAATAATATCCAATTAATAATTGGATGTCGAACCATAGACAAGAATCTGAGTTACTTAATGCATAACCATGGTAAAAGACCATTTTACCCTTTTTCTTACTTGGCCCAAAACCAAAGCCCAATCCAACTACTCAAAAGGCCCAATTTCCTAAATGGCAACCCGAAACCCAATATGGCCCAATCTTCCAAATTGGTCCCAAAACCCATCATGGGCCTAAATCCAAGGGAGCCCAATATACTAGCAAAAGCCCAAATCAAAAGTCTAATGACCTAACAAGGCCCAATCTTAAAAGTCCAAAGATTGGCCCAAATTCGTGAACGCCAAGCCCAAGCGTCCATCTGCTGAGTACGCGGGGGATACTCAGCTCATACGCCCATTGTACGCCTAGACTCCTAATCCACTCTATTAAGAAAATCAGTTAAGACCTTTTGCCAAACTCTCAGATCTAGTCCTAAAGGGTGACTTAATACGTAAAGTTGGCAACTTTACACCCATGCATGGCTTAATGGGACCCAACACTCAAAAAGAAGCTTAACAAAGCTCTAAACACTTGCATGGACCAATATCTTTCATAAAGCTTTCATTTTTATGAACAAGGGACCTCCATGGAGATAAGATCTAACATCCATGGCTTCTAGAGTAGATCAAAAGCTCAACTTTAGCTCAAAAGACCCAAAATGCATAACAAAGTCCCAAAACTAGATCTAGCATAATGAACCATCAAGTAGAGAACTTTATACCTAAAATGGCTTGAAATGATGATGATCAAGCTAGATCTAAAAGCCCAAGCTACTCCCAAGAAACCACAAAGAGTTCTTCTTCTTCTTATTTCACAAAAACACCACCAAAATCTCACTTACAAGCTCAAAACTCACAAGAGGCACTTAGCGTTTTGATATTAGGGCATAAGATGCTGGAGGCTGGTCAATAAATGTCCAAGAGATGGTTTAAGTTGTTTAAATAGGGTGCAAACCCTAAAAATTAGGGTTTGCCCAAACCGTTTGTACGCCCAACGTACGTGGGTGAAGCCCGTGACCAGCAAAGAACTAGTACGCTAAGCGTAATCTGTACTCCCGCGTACTAGCCAGGGACCAAAATGAAAAAGATTTTGCATTAAGGGCTAAAAGGAAACTTACCAAATTACGAATGTTACAGGATCATTAGTATTTTCGGCATGCTTAGGTGTTAGTGCATTGTTGGAAGTCGGGAGACTTAACGACCAATTGGTCTGGATCTTGTGGACAATAAAAGTTTGTTAGGATTATTAACTGTGCATCAGAATTCGCTTGCTAAATTTTTGCATTATGAACTATGTTTGCTTGTGGAATATCTATTAGGAGTTTGGTTACTAATGTTGGGTATCATTTTTGAAATTTCGAGTCATGAACAAATGTAACGAGTGTTTTGTCAGGTGAATGTACACCTGAGCTGATGGAGGATTTGGATAGAATGTGAGATTCTTGGATTGACCATCATTATACATGTGGGAGTTGCAGATTGATGATGATTTATCAGGAAGTTAAGTGTGTGTTTAAGGTTTTTGGGCACAATATTCAGATTTGGTATTGGGTGAAATTCACGATCAGAATATTTTAAGTATTCTTTCTACATTGTTTGGTGGTGTTCCTAGTCAAGGAACTAGGTGTAGGTATGTCGATTGGATGATCATAAGTCCTAGGGTATGGTTTCGGAAGTTTAGATTAATGGGTTCCCGGTTTCGGGGAGTATATTGTCGAAAATGGTTTTTTGTGTAGTTCTGAGAGTTCCCAGTTTGAGTGATTTTCTCTGGAAGTTGGGACATACAGTTAGAGAGAGAAAGATAGTTGTTGCGATATATTATTTTCAAGTTATTGGGTTGTTTGTTGGCAGTTGTGGGTTTCCGAGTGCTCTCTCGAGTAAAGGCCTTGGGCTTCACTGGAATAGGGTTTAGACCCCATTAGATGTTGATAATATTGGTTATGTGGTCCAAGCCCTTGGTTTGTGTTTTGGAGTGAAGGGGTAAAATGGGAAAAGTGATGTTTCACACTCCTTTCATGAGTTAAGGATTTTAGTTTAGTATATTTTAAGTTAGAAGTAATTATATAGAACTGTGGGGCTCTTTAATACCTTTTTGTGCATATAAAGAATGTCGAATACATAGTTAAAACGAAGAAGTTATGGTTGTTTGAAGTTGAAGTGCAAATTGGGGCTTTTGTCCTATGCAGGGGGTAGCTGTTATGCATGGCGTAAGAAATTTACATAGGAAATAGGTTATGCTACACAGGGTGTAACTGCGGCAGATCAAAACCCTAATTTTTCGATTTTGAGCCCTATTTAAGGGCTCAAACTTATAGGAAACCCTCTCATGACCAGCCTTCATCACTTAAGATCATTCCTTGAGAAACCCTAGCCTCCTCTCACTTGTTGTGAGCCTTGGCATTATTTATGAGCTTATTTTTCCATTAGAAGGTGGAATTTTGAAAAACAAGGTGGTGGAAAAGTGTATAGAAGAAGTGTTCAAATATAGATCTAGCAAGGCTACTTCATTCTTGGACCCTTGTGAGTAAAAAGCTTCAAACTTGCTCGTTGGTTTCATATATCTTGTTAATTGTCATATTTGTCAATTTTTGGTCACTTGAGCTTGTGTTTTGGGAGTTGAGGCAAGTCCAGCACCTTTTGAGCTATATGGAACACTCTTGGGAGTTATTGGACTTGGAAAGTTGTGCTTTGGTTCTTGTTTTTTAAACCATGCAAGTCGTGTTAGTAATTTTGGTCATTTTAGTGCATAAAGTTTAGATCTTGAAAGTTTGTGACCTTGTTATGGATAAAGTTGGTTATACATCTAAACATCATATTAATTCAGATTTGAAGGTTGGAGACTTGGGCTTAATGGATTAAGTTGAGAAAGATGCATTTTTGGTCCCTTTGAGACTTAAAGACTAGATCTTGGTTGTTTAGACCATCCTAATGGATAAATTTGGAAACTTTATCCATTATGAGGCTATTAGGAACCACATCTGGGAGTTGGATGGTTACCTTTCTGTATTAAGCACTTAATGGGAAAAGTCGGTCAACACCATACTACATAGGGCGTAGTTTTGGCTACACAGCACGTACCCCTTTTATGCCTCGTTTGGACGCCTTGTGCTTTATACTGTCGTAGAGCATCTTGTATGCGGGGCATAGGTTGACTGAGGTTGACCATTGACTTTTGACCGTTGACCGTTGACTTTTTGACCATTTTGACTTTTGGTCAAACTTGGATAGAATTGAGTAATTAATTAATGGATGGTTTCGACTTGGCTTTAGGAAGCTTGGGTTGGCTGTTCCGTTGCTGAGGTAGTTTTTGAACTTCTATCAAGTGGTTCAGGTGAGTCTCTTCACAATACTAGTGGGTCGAAGGCACCAATACCGACCCACAGGATTATGTTTGTAGAATGCTAGCAGCCTTTGTGACTCTTGCATGTGTTTGTATGTTTATATGGGTTGGGTCCGACTGAGCAGATAACACTGAGATAGTGCTTAAGACGACTGAGCATATACAACAGGTCAGACAGAGGTTGCTGACAGCCCAGAGCCGCCAGAAGAGTTATGCGGATAGGCGGCGATCCAAGCTTGAGTTCCAGGTTGGAGATTTCGTACTCCTGAAGGTATCTCCTTGGAAAGGAGTGATCCGATTCAGTAAGAGGGGCAAGCTGGGGCCCCGATACATTGGTCCGTTCAGGGTGACCGCGAGAGTGGGTAAGGTAGCATACCGTTTAGAGCTACCTGCAGAGTTGAGCCAGATTCATGATACCTTCCACGTATCCCAGTTGAGGAAGTGTATAGCCAATGAGACGGCAGTAGTGCCGCTAGAGAATATTTCGGTGGATGCGAGCCTGAATTACATTGAGAGGCCGATCGAGATCTTGGATCGGAAAATCAAGGTTCTGAGGAACAAGGAGGTGCCTCTGGTTCAGGTCCAGTGGCAACATCAGAGAGGGTCCGAGCTGACTTGGGAGCCGGAGACGGAGATACGGGAGCAGCATCCAGAGTTGTTTGCAGAGTAAGACTTCGAGGGAGAAGTCTGGTTCTAGTGGGGGAGAATTGTAACATCCGGATTTCCAGGTAGCATAATTTAAATATTTGTTTTGAGATGAGAAGAGGTACTCGACGAGTTGACGCCTAAACTCGTCGAGTAGGATCGCGACTGATGACTTGGATTAATGAATGGACTCGACGAGTCGGAGAGTCGACTCGACGAGTCTGCGCTATGGACAAAAACCCTAAATCTTTGGGCATGTGCCCTATTTAAGGGTCCTTATGGCCTTCATTGGTGGCCACACACACACTTTAGAGACCCTAACGAACCAGAGAGCATAGAGAGTGAGGGGAAGGACCTAATTTCATCACCATTTGTGTATTCTTGCAAGAAGGAAGGAGGGGATTCAAGCTAGGCTGATTGAGGAGCTCAGATCTACTATCACTTCTTCAAAGGTTGCTGTTTGAGGTATGAATCCATGCCTATTTTTGTGTATAAAGTATATCTCATGAATTTAGGGTTTCTTTACCCCTTTTAAGTTGATCTGTGAATTATGTGAGGTCCCTTTGAGGCTTAGACATCAGATCTGGACCTTGAGAGGTCCAGAGAGTCCCAAGAACCCAGCTTTATGCAGTCACATAAGAATATTGAGCTTAAGACACCATTATGAGGGTTATTTTGTCTAATAGAGCTAGATGAGTGATGCATGGTCATAAAGGTCGAACCTTTACGTGATTAATGAGCCTTTAGTGCATAGATCTGAAGTTTGGGAAAGTATCTTGCACTAAATCGACTTAATGTAGAAGAGTCTTAATACACACGCCGAGTCAAGCCAATGACTCGGCGAGTAGTCCATGGTTTTGTCCCGACGAACTAAGTCAGATAGTGACCCGTCGCGTTCGGGGTTAGCTCGTCAAGTTGGAGCTTTCTGGGGTTGCCATGAATCGACTGGACTCGACGAGTCTCACGAGTGCACTCGATGAGTCTGGTCAAAGTTGGACCGTTGACTGGAGTTGACTTCTGTTGACTTTAGGGTTTGGTCAAAATGAGTGAAAGAGGTCAGGGAAGGGTAGAATGGTCTTCTACCCACTTTTCAGATATAAGAGTAGAATATTAATTAGAAATATTAATTTGTGATAGGCGGAGGCTAGACCGAGGATTTCGGGCACGAGACTTTTACTAGCTATTTTACGAGGTAAGTCTTCTCACTATACTTTACCTACAGTGGTAATTATATGTGACCGGAAGGTCTTATGTGGATTATGATGAATATTATCGATGTGTTATGTATATGCTATGACCTGAACTTGTAGAGTTTGACCAGAAGGTCAACAGAGTTGGATGTAGGTTATCTATGTGCTACGTATATGATATGTTCTAAACTTGCAGAATTTGGACCGGAAGGTCAACAGAGTTTGGACCGGAAGGTCTACAGAGTTAGGACCGGAAGGTCATCATGGGTAGGACCGAAAGGTCTACCAGAGTTGTAGGACCGGAATGTCCCACTGAGACACATTGACCGGAAGGTCTTACAGAGTTATAGCCTCGAGTGGCTTATGTGCTGTATGTCGTATTTTGGGGAACTCACTAAGCATTTATGCTTACCGTGCTATGTGATATATGTTTCAGGTACTAGCGAGGATCGCGGGAAGGCGCCGGCATGATTTGTACACACTAACAGAGGATTTTGTATTTGAGATTCTGGGATATGTTTTATCGTGATAACATTTGATACACTTGAGTTTTGAGATGATTTATATAAGATATGTTATGTTTGAAAAATGAAAAATTGTTTGAAAATTTACGTCGTTACTGTTGGATAAGGTGTCTAAGTCCATAACTTATTTGGTATATACTTGACCCGACCCGACATGGTCCATTTGGGTTGCACTTCACCTGAACTATTTATATGGATAACATTATGAGAAGAGTATATTTGCGGCCTACTAATATATTGTAAGTTATAATATATTAATATGAAATTGTATTATTTAATTAGTATTGATCTTAAATTAATTGTGAATTAATTTAGTGATCATAAGGTGACTAATTAAATAATGGGCTATTGTACTTATATAGTGTGGGCTAACACTCATAAGGAAATGGGCTAAGCTTGAATGGAAGTCCATGGATGATCCATGGAGCTTTTAACCCATGGATCCTTGGAATAGGAAAAGACATGGGTTATTAAGGTTTGCATGGTTCATAACCCTAATCATCTACACTATATAAAGAGGCTTATGGTGCTTGAGAAGACACTATGTGTGTGTGCATAAGGTGTGGCCGATTTCTAGAGTATTAGAGTGCTCTCTCATAAGTTTTCCAAGTTTGTGGTGATTTGTGATTTCCATTTGAGGCATTCACATTATTGGTGCTTGGCTCTCAAACTCCCAAGGAATCAACTCACTAACAAAGGTATGTAATTCTTCTAGTATCTTTTATGTTTAAAAGTACCCCATGTATGCTAGATAGGTTATGAACCTTGGAAATTATTTTGCATGTATTTTAGACAAACATAGATCCAAGGTTTCTAGGGTTGCATGAACACCTTAGGAGTGTTAGTTTGCTCAAAACCCAATAGTTACAAGTTGGTATCAGAGCCTTGGTTTGAGGGATACAGATGCACCTTCGGCGTATCTGAACTCAAACTGAGGATTTGAGAAAATTTTCATAAAAGAAACAATTTTTCTAAAAGAGTAAAAGATTTTTGAGAAAATCAGAACTGAGCAGTGTGTACGATCAGCCAGTGCCCGAACGGTGATTTCCCAAAATACCCTTACATTATGTGTTATGAGATATTATGTGATATGCTATGCATGCTATAGTAGGCTAGGTATTCATATCTAGGACTAGAGTGGCCTGATTTGTGATGCCTTAGCCTAGAAGATTACTGCTACTATGAGTTACTTCGAGAGTGAGTAGGTAGCAGTGAGGAGCTTATGAGTGGTCTACTGAAGGGTAGCCTATGTTCAGCGAGATATAGGGTACTTGTAATTTGGGATCCTAGGAGGAGGACTTGGGGTGAACACTAATGCAGAGTGTAAGGTAGTATAGGGCCCGTACTACTGGAAACACCGGATCAGTGAGCAGTCCAAGTAAGAATCCTTAGGGTACTAAGGAACAAGTAGGGTTGGGTATCGAGTGCAAGTATACTCGAGCCAGTCTCTGATTTCTTTTGTGTTGTGTTTCAGATACATCATGGTGGGTACGCGCCACACCCCAGGGAGCAGCGGTGTTAGCGATGATGAGATTCGCAGGATGATTCATGATGAGGTGGTTACAGCCATTCAAGCCGAGATACCAGAAATGTTTGGGTCTATCAAGACCATGCTGATTGAGACATTTGACGAGCGGTACGCTGCTCTTACCGATGCTGTTGTTGCTGCTGCCACCGCAGCCGTTGCTGTACAGGGAGTTCAGCAACACGAAGCCACCAGAGTTTGATGGGACTCAGGATCTGATAGTTGCGATGAGATGGATCTCTGACATAGAGGGATGCTTCTACACATGTTCTTGTCCGGAGCATCTGAGGGTACGATTCGCGCTGAACCAGCTTCGCTTGGGAGCGAAGGACTGGTGGAAGTTTGTGACGGCTGATCTCACTTCTGCAGAGATCATAGCGGTGACCTGGGAGAGGTTCACCACCATGTTCCGAGATGAGTATGTTCCCCCGGTGGAGAGGGAACGGTTGGTGCATGAGTTCTTTTCCATCAAGCAGGGGACGGAGTCCGTGACTGTGATTACACGGATGTTTCACGAGAGGGCGTTGTTTTGCCCTGAGCACGTATCTATTGAGCAGGCACGTATGAGCCGATATCTGAGCATACTGAGGAGAGACATTCGTGAGTTCGTGGCGAACTAGACATACCAGACATTTGTGAAGCTCCAGGCAAATGCCCGGAAGAGGGAGATTGAGCTAGAGACTCAGGCCAGGGAGGAGGCCGAGTCTCAGAGGAGGGATAGGCGGCCGGCACAGTCTCAGCCGACAGCCAAGGGGGCAAAGCCCGCTGATTCGAGATCTGGAGGCCAGAAGGGTCGCACTTGTGGGAAGTGCGGCAAGGGACATGAGGGGATCTGTCGAGCAGGTGCTTGCTATAAATGTGGCAAGGAGGGCCATATAGCCAAGGATTTCCCCAAGGGGTTCATGGTCTGTTTTCAATGCAACCAGACTAGCCACCGAAAGGCCGAGTGCCCAGAGCTACTTCAGGGATCAGCACAGGGATCTGCACCTGCTAATAGAGCTACCGAGGCCCGGCCAGCGAAGGCCGAGGCACTGAAGGCTCGCGGGAGAGCCTTTCAGTTGACAGCGGATGAGGTCCGCGCAGCGCCCGATGTCGTGGCTGGTATGTATTCTTTTATTTACTTATACTGAGTTTGAGATTTTGTGCTTATATGGTGGTATGCTTAGGTACTTTTCTTGTGAGTTGTAACATCCGGATTTTCAGGGACATTATTGTGTATGTTAATCTTGAGATTTAAGGAGGGACTCGAAGAGTTGAGGGACCAACTCGTCGAGTCGAGTCGAGTTGCTCACGTGGATTTAATAAATGGACTCGACGAGTCAGAGGAGGGACTCGCCGAGTAGGTGCTGGGCAGATAAACCCTAATTTCCTGGGTTTGGGACCTATTTAAAGGCATTTATAGCCTCATTTGCGGCTACCTTCCCTTGAGAGCAAACCCTAATTGCTATTGGAGCTAGAGAGTGAGAGAGAAGCTCATATGGTGGTTCTTGGTGCATTTCTATGAAGAAGGATGAAGAGCTTCATGATGGGGAACAAAGGAAGACAGTGGATCTGTGGTATTGAGTGTTTCAGCTGCTAAGAGAAGGTACAAAGTCCTCATCTTGTTCATTCCTTATACTAGATCTCATTTTGGGAGTTTTAGGGCCTTGCTTCCATCCTTTTGAATCTATGAGTCGAATGAGACCTGGTTGTGGTTGGAAACCTCAGATCTGGACCTCCTAAGGTCCTTAGAGTCTAGATGTCTCAGCTTTAGTGGTCCAAATGAGGGTTGATGAGCAAAAACCTTCATGAAGAGCATGTATTGGCGTTTTCAAGCAATAGCATCATGTATGAACGTAAAGATCGAAGCTTTACGTAATTATTGAGCCTTGGGATGATAGATCTATAGTTTAGAGTGATAGATATGGTTGAAATCGTCTGGATGAGAAATCAGATCAAAGGGACTCGCCGAGTCCATGACCTGACTCGACGAGTCGGCGAGGGTTTGTCCTGATGGATTGATTGTGCGATAACTCGGCGAGTTCGGGGTCAACTCGACGTGTTTAGCTGGACTTTTAAGACTTCTGAGGATACGAGGGGACTCGACGAGTCGCAGGAGTGCACTCGACGAGTCGGGTCAAACTTGGACTGTTGACTCGAGTTTGATTTCTGTTGACTTTGGGGTTTTGGTCAACATATGTGATAGAGGCCTTGGAGGGGTAAAATGGTCTTTTACCCAATTTAAAGAGTTAGAAAGAGAACGAACCGCCTTCGATTATATGAGTCGTGAAAAGAGTATTAATAAGAGATATTCATCCTTTGTGTTAGGAGGAGGCTAGTTCGAGATCCGAGCGCGAGGTTATTTGCTCACCTGCTAGCCGAGGTGAGTCTTCTCACTATACTATACCTAGAGTGGTAATTAGAGTTATGTGTTAGAGTATTTTGTATACACTTTATATGATGTGATTTCTATGTGATTTGTGCTATGTATGGTTCAGGGTTTACAGAGTTAGAACCGGAAGGTCCACAGAGTTAGGACCAGAGGGTCCACAGAGTTAGGACCAGAGGGTCCACAGAGTTATGGGACTGGAGGGTCCCACTGAGACACATTGACCAGAGGGTCAAACAGAGTTATAGCCTCGAGTGGCTAATATGTGTTGTATGTGGTATATTGGGGAACTCACTAAGCTTCGTGCTTACCGTGTTATGTGTCATGTGTTTCAGGTATCTCAGAGGATCGCGGGAAGGCACCGGCTTGATTGTACACACCAGAGAAAGAGTTATGTCTTGAGGATCCTGGATTGTTGATGGAGTTGTGTTTTGTAAATTGAATAAACGAGTTTTCTATACAATATGTTATGAAAAGTATGCGATTTTAAATGAAAAATTTGTTTGAAAAATTACGGTGTTACAAGTTGGTATCAGAGCCTTGGTTTAAGGGATTCGGATGCACCTTCGGGTAGATCTGGACTCAAACTGAGGATTTGAGAAAAAATTTCAAGGAAATGATTTTTCTAAAACGAGCAAGAGTTTCTGAAAGAGTACGAGTTGGAGCAGTGTGTACAATCAGCCAGAGCCTGAACGGTGATTTCCTAAAATACCCTTACGTTGTATTATGAGATATTTATGAGATATGCTATGAGATATTATGCATGCTAGAGATAGGCTAGGTATTTCATGTGTTAGGATTAGAGTGGCCTGATTTGTGATGCCTTAGCCTAGGAGTTACTGTTATCTGTGATGTGCTTTCGAGTATGTGCTGAGTAAGACTATCCAGCAGGAATCCTCTAGAGAGGGATTTGGGTAGAGAAGTAATCTAGGAGAGATACCTAGATGAGCATTTGAGGAGTCTACTGAGAGAGTAGTTAGATGCCCGCATGGGGTAAAGTTGCTTGAGTTCGGTGGTATCCTTTGAGTATGAGGAGAGCAAGTGGGTAATATCCTAGAGTGGTTTTACATGTTGGTAGAGATTATTCAATGCCCGAATGCTGCTTGCTTCGTACTTTGTGGAACTCTTGATGATGAGAGTCAGCTACTAAGTGAATATGACAATATTCAGGAGGTAGATGGCTGGCATCATAAGGAGTTCTTCAGCAGCTGATGGTGGAGAAGTGTGAGAACCTAGTGTCACACCCCAAAACCAAGAACGGAGGAAATGTTCAAGGGTGGAGGACGTCATGTGAAGTATCATAACAGTGCAAAGTAGTAAATGGGTAACAACATCATCCATTGCATTAAAAGTAAAGTTTTTAATACATGAGTGTTCTATCATAGTAATAAGACACCAAAATATTAAATCAAAATAAAAGACGAGTCTTGACTGTGCTCCGTCTTCTCAAAACCTGGTCATCGTACCTGTCTACTGGTGACCTGAGAATACAAGTTATTTTGAAAGTGTAGATCAGCATAAAGCTCGTGAATTCATAAGTATTATGGTGTCATTGATTTGAAAAGCTGTTATGAAAGACTTGTAAATATTTGATGAAACATTTAGTATAAGTGTGAAAACCCTAGAAAATCCCATATTTCCTACTAGTATAAAAAGTAGTCTTCTACCAAGACCCGAATGCTTGAAGGTTGCCTTTCTGTATAAATGAAAGTTTTTCCCATGTGCGACTATTATTATAAATATATAGTCTACCTCATCGTTTATGTGAATGTGTCACAAAATAAAAGTAAAAGGGAAATTATATAATCATTTAAGTATTATCCTTTGGTACTAGGATAAACACGGCAGAGTAATTGCCGAATAGTATTAACCGTAGACATCCGTCGATGTGCATTTTCCCTCTGTAGCTAACAGCTGGGTGTAGAATGGTTAGTCCCGTACATATATAATAGTATCTACACATATAATATGTAATAGTATCTCATCATATAGTATCTATGTAACAGAATCCATGTAAAAGTATCCATGTAATGGTATCCATGTAATAGTATCTCTTCATATTGCATGTAATGTAGTAGTATAGACTCATGAATGAACTGACTCTTGTGTAATTCCTTGTAATAGGAATAGTAATTTGTATCCCCTAAACTATACCTATAATAGTTTACTGGAATGTAAATTGAATGTCCAAGTAGGTTTATACACCCTTGCTACACAAGAGTGTTGGAACTGAAGAAAGAATGAAAGCTCTCATATCAATACATATGTATATGAAACATAAGTGTATAGATATGGTTTTTAACAATAAGTTGAAAGAGGTTTTGTAAAACATTTAAGAGTTTTGAACAATAAATAATAATGACTTGATGTCATTTTATAAAACATTTCAAAAGTAACTCATTTGATAACAAAGTATAACTTAACTGAAAACCATTGTATTTAACACATTCTGAAGTATGTGAAAATCAGTTGGTTGAAAACACAGTTATAAATCACATGTGATTGATTCTATAACTTCATGTTTTCTACTTGTATCCCCCCCCCCCGTAAAAGCATTTAAAATCATTTAAAAGATTGATTAAGGGGTATGAACTCACCTGTAGTGGGTGGTTGTGGATGAACTGAATGATGTAGGATCCTAAGTGTCAAGTGAAGACTTGTACACACACAATGATCCTAGTTAACATATAATCACATATATGTATCCAATTAGTCATAAAACAACTAATTAACCAAGTTTAAGACATCCTAAGACATGTAAAACACTTGATTTAAGTGCTATAAATCATAAGGATTGCATCTAAGGGTGGTAGGACCTTGCTATTGAGTTTCGGGTTCAAGGGTAAACTCCCTTGGAGTTTACGGTTTTGTGACCATAACTCCTTGAGTTTACGGTCGTAAACCCATAAGTTTACGGTCGTAAACCCATGAGTTTACGACCGTAAACTCATGTTTTTTTGACCATTTTGTGTTTTGAAGCCTTAAAGATCACAAGAAGCATTCCTACTTCATGTTTAAGACTTAGGAAGATATTAGGGCACCATTTCACTCCTTTTAGGAGTTTACGGTCCTTAGACCATTTCCCTTTGGGTTTACGGCCGTAAACCCAAATGATTTATGGTCTTTTGGTTGTTTTGAGTCCTAAGCAAAACAAGGAAGGGGTCTAGGCTAGTTTCCAAGGCTTAGAAGGGACTAGGGCACACTTTGGCACCCTTTTTAGGGTTTACGGTCCAAGAACATCTTGGACCGTAAACACCTTGATCTTGTGTTTCTTGGGTGTTTTCTTAATATTTAGAAGTGTAACAAGCTTTATAATACACTAGGGTAGGAGTACTTACTAGGTAGAAGCTTGAAAAGGTGCTAAAAGTCCAAGAACACTAGTGTGTGTTCTTGGTGTTCTTGGTGAAACTTGAAGATCTACACTTTTGGAATGATTTCACAGATGGAATCATGTTAGATCACTAGATTAGGGTAGATATCAACTTATTAGGGCTAGAAGCACTTACAATTTGGAGATCTTGAAGAAATGTTGGATGATACTTGAGAGAGAACTTGGTTTTGGATCTTGAAAATGTGAAAAGTGGTAAAATATGACTAAGTGTCATATTTATACCCCCTTTTAGGGTTTACGGCCGTAAACACCTTTGTTTAGGCCGTAAACTCCAAACTCTTGGAGTTTTGGGACATTATTGTTGCACAATAAACCCTAGGGCATCCTCTCTCCTGTTATCTCCTGAAGTACTAATCTTAAAACACTCAAACTTATTCCAAAAAGCTTGAAAGTTAACAGAAACAGTTCTGACTTCTATTGAAGTGAATGGTTGTACAGAATAGAAATTTCGGGTTGTCACATCATCCCCCCGTTAGAAGGAATTTCGTCCTGAAATTAGAATTTAAGCAAATAAGTAGTTACAAATAACTAAGTAAAAAGATGAGGATATTTCAGTTTCGTCTGATCCTCTCGCTCCCAAGTGAATTCAGGTCCTCGCTTGGCATTCCAGCGAACCTTCACTATCGGGATACGGCTTTGTTTCGTTTGCTTAACCTCCCGGTCCATGATCTCTACTGGTTCTTCCACGAAGTTGAGGCTCTTGTTGATCTCGATCTCGTCGAGTGGGATTACAAGAGTCTTGTCGGACAGACACTTTTTCAAGTTCGAGACGTGGAAAGTAGAATGTACGTTACTGAGTTCGCGTGGTAACTTAAGTTTGTAAGCTACAGGGCCGATTCTTGCGAGAATCTCGAAAGGCCCTATGTACCTTGGATTTAGCTTTCCACGCTTTCCGAAGCGTATTAAGCCCTTCCATGGTGAGACCTTCAATAGAACACGGTCGCCTACCTAGAATTCCAACGGTTTCCTTCGTTTGTCAGCGTAGCTTTTCTGTCGGTCTCTAGAGGCTTTCAATCGTTCACGAATCTGAACGATCTTCTCTGTCGTTTCCCGAATGATCTCCGGACCTGTGAGAGTGCTTTTAGGAACTCGTCCTTTAGCTAACTGGGTATCACCCACCTCAGCCCAGCACATAGGGGATCTGCACTTTCGACCATAGAGGGCCTCGAATCGAGCAGCCTTTATGCTCGTGTGATAACTGTTGTTGTAGGAAAATTCTACAAGGGGTAAATGAGTATCCCATGCTTTTCCAAAGTCGATCACACAGGCTCGCAACATATCTTCCAAGGTTTGGATAGTTCTCTCACTTTGTCTGTCGGTCTGTGGATGGTAGGCTGTACTCATGTCCAGCCTAGTTCCTAGGGAACTTTGTAGCGACTGCCAGAACCTCGAAGTGAATCTACTATCTCTGTCCGAGATAATGGATATGGGAACACCGTGCAGTCGTACAATCTCCCGAATATAGGTTCTCGTAAGTTTCTCCATCTTGTCGGTTTCTTTGATAGGCAGGAAGTGTGCAGACTTGGTCAATCTGTCGACGATGACCCATATAGTATCAAGTCCACCCGTTGTCTTGGGCAACTTGGTTATGAAGTCCATAGTGATCCGCTCCCACTTCCATTCAGGAATCTCAGGCTGTTGCAGTAGACCTGAGGGTTTCTGGTATTCGACCTTAACCTTTGCGCAAGTAAGGCATTTACTTACGAAGGTAGCAATCTCTGCTTTCATGTTAGGCCACCAGTATAGCTTTTTAAGATCCAGATACATCTTATCTGAACCTGGGTGGACGGAATAACGAGTGTTGTGTGCCTCGGTCATGACCAAGTCTCTGAAGCCACCACGTTTCGGTGTCTAGATCTGATTCATGAGGTATAAGGCTCCGCCACCCTTGACTTCCAGGTTCTTATCCATCCCTCTTAGGGATTCACTCGCCACATTTTCAGGTTTCAAAGCGTCGAGCTGAGCCTCCTTAATTTGCGTGGACAAGTGTGAATGGATAGTTAGAGTCAAAGATTTGACTCTACGACCAGAGTATTCTTTCCGACTTAGGGCATCAGCTACTACGTTGGCTTTACCCGGATGATAACGAATTTCGCATTCGTAATCACTGAGTAGCTAGACCCACCGTCGTTGTCTCATGTTGAGCTCCTTCTGGTTGAATATATGTTGTAGGCTTTTGTGGTCTGTAAAGATCGTGCTTTTTGTACCATACAGGTAGTGTCTCCAGATCTTCAGAGCAAACACGACTGCTCCTAGCTCAAGATCATGTGTGGTGTAGTTGACCTCGTGTGTTTTCAGCTGTCTTGGGGCATAGGCGATGACCTTACCTCGTTGCATCAGAACACATCCGAGTC
The DNA here is from genome assembly GCF_052849685.1 of Lactuca virosa. Classification (NCBI taxonomy): domain Eukaryota; kingdom Viridiplantae; phylum Streptophyta; class Magnoliopsida; order Asterales; family Asteraceae; genus Lactuca; species Lactuca virosa. The sequence goes on from NC_136428.1 coordinate 289,864,238, forward strand.
CTTGATTTGACGCATCGCAATAGACAACGAAGTCTTCTATCCCTTCGGGGAGGGATAGTATTGGTGCGGTGCACAAGGCTCGCTTGAGCGTTTCGAACGCTCTCTCCTACTTCTCTTCCCAGTCAAAGGCCACGCCCTTCTGGGTCAGTGTTGTAAGAGGTTTCGCTATGCGGGAGAAGTTCTGAATGAACCTGCGATAGTAGCCAGCGAGACCTAGAAATTGACGAATTTATGTAGGTGTCTTCGGTGCTGACCAGTTCTTAATGGCCTTGATTTTGGAAGGGTCCACGTGAATTCCCTCTTCACTAACTACGTGGCCCAAGAATTCGACTCTTCGAATCCAAAATTCGCACTTAGAGAACTTTGCATAGAGCTTCTCCAATCGTAATGTTTCTAAGACTCTTCGTAGGTGTTGACTATGTTCCTCCTTACTTCGAGAGTAGATGGGTACGTCATCGATGAAGACAATGACGAACTGATCCAAGTAAGGACGACACACCCTATTCATTAAATCCATGAATACAGCGGGCGCGTTTGTTAATCCGAATGGCATCACTACGAATTCGTAGTGCCCATAATGAGTTCGGAAGGCTGTCTTGGGAACATCCTCCTCTAACACTCGTAGTTGGTGGTATCCGGATCGTAGATCTACCTTCGAGAAGTAGTTGGCTCCTTGAAGTTGATCAAATAAATCGTCAATGCGGGGTAAGGGATAACGATTTTTAATGGTAAGCTTGTTGAGTTCCCTGTAGTCGATGCACATACGAAACGATCCGTCTTTCTTCTTGACGAACAAGACCGGTGCTCCCCATGGTGAGAAGCTTGGCCTAATGAATCCCTTCTTGAGAAGTTCGTTAAGTTGACTGGAAAGTTCCTGCATCTCCGCTGGTGCCAGATGATATGGAGATTTGGCTACTGGAGTAGCCCCTGGCACTAAGTCGATTCTGAACTCGACTTGGCGTTGTGGTGGTAATCCTGGGAGTTCTTCTGGAAAGATGTCGGGAAAGTCGCGTACTTCGGGGATGTTCTGAATGTCTTTCACTTCTTGACTCATATCAACGATGTGAGCGAGGAATGCATGTCATTCCTTTCGTAAGCACTTCTGAGCTTGGATGCACGAAATGATGCGAAAACTCGTACTAGGTTTGTCGCCGTAGATTACTAGGGTTTCGCTGTTAGGGAGATTAAGACGAACTGCTTTTTCAAAGCACATGATGTCGGCGTGAAGAAGACTCAACATATCCATGCCGATAATAACGTCGAAACTTTTAATTGGGACCGGCATGAGGTCTATCTTGAAAGTGTGGCCATCTAAAGTTAGAGTACAACCTATGTATGTGCAGTTAGTACTTTCCGTTTTCCCGTTTGCCATTTCTACAGTGAATGATTTATCTAGTGCACGTGGTTTTTGTTTAAGCAAGTGTGCAAATTTCTGGTTTACGAAGCTTTTCTCCGCTCCACTGTCGAAAAGCATGCAAGCATATGAGTTATCAAGGAGAAACGTACCAGTAACTATTGTAGGATCAGCTATGGCTTCCTCGTGGCCTATGGCCAGAACTCTTCCTACTCCGCCAGCTATCCATGCCTTAGGGCAGTTCCTCTTCTAGTGGCCCACTTCGCCACAACCGTAGCAAGCTTGGCCCACACCGGCGTTAGGAACTTGGGCGGTCGGCCTTGTTGGAGTCTTGCAGAAACGGGCAGTATGCCCCCTTCTGTTGCAGTCGGTGCACTGCATTTCTCGGCAAGGTCCGTTGTGGTGGAAGGTGCATTTGTTGCACCTCGGAAGATTACCGGCATAAGGCTTCGCTGGTAAGGGATTAGCAGGGACAACAGGAGTTACTGTGGCAGCATTGATTGTAACTAGTTGTTTTCACTTTGAGGATTCTTGCGAAGCCCCGCTTTTCCTCTTGTTCCACCCCTTTTTCTTGTTGTTGTTGTTGTTTCCCTTTTGTTGCTCAGGTGTAGAAATCGTTGGGTTCTGGTGGTTTCCGTGATCTATAAGAGATTGTGCCAGCTCTTTGGCGCTGTCAAAAGTAACAGGCCTGGATGCTAACACACTTGACTGGATCTAGGGCGACAGTCCCCAAATATATCTCTCTATTTTCTTGCTCTCAAGAGCAACCATATCAGGGCAAAGAATTGCCAGATCACAGAATCTATTAGTATAAGTTGATATGTCAGAACCAACCAATTCAAGACCCCAGAGTTCCTGTTCGAGTTTTTGAATTTCCCCTCGTGGACAGTACTCTCTCATCAGCATGGCTTTCAAGTTTTCCCAACTTATCGAATTTGCCACTATTAGAGTCAGTGACTTAACATGGCCATTCCACCAAGTTAAAGCCCTGTCAGAAAAGGTACAAGTAGCAAACTTGACCTTATTGTTCTCTGGGCAGGCGCAGATTTCAAAGACTGCTTCTGTCTTTTCTATCCACTGCCTTAAGATCATAACCCCTCCAGTTTCATTGAAATTTATGGGTTTGGCATTCGTAAAATCCTTGTAGGTGCATTCCCGGGGGTGCCCATGACTCTCGCCATGGTTGGAAGGAGGTGCACCTGTTCCCAATCCACTAGGGACAGGAGTATTGATGTGTGACATGGCAGCCGCTACAGCCGCCGTGACAGCTGCTTGGAACATAGCAGCGTCGAACTGAGGAGGTGGTGGAGGTGGTGGTGGTATCGGTGTTTCGTTATTATTGTTATGCCTCGGATTTCTGCGAGGAGGCATCTTTTAACTATAAGTTTAGAAAGATGAAGATATTGATAAGCATTCAATAGGAAAGTTGATGAAAATAACTCATGGACTAACTCTTCATAGTCCAACAGCACGATTAAATGTAGATCTAGAACTAACAGATGACAGCATTTGGATAATAATTTCCATGAGATCAGGTACCTGTCAATATTACTGGAATTACAGATGTAACAAGTTCGGGAAAAATGGCCTAGTAGGAGGCCTTACATCAACCAAGATGGAAAATTTTTACAGGACTACGACCTAATCAAGACCTAACATGTCTAAGATTTACAAAGATAGGAAATTAGACCAGAGTTTTACATCACTAGGTTATATCCAAAAGATGAGATTCTATCAGCAACGAGAACTACTAAAGTGAGTTCTTGATTCCGACAGAAGGCGTTCTATGTCCCTCACACGCCTGTCAGATCTTACTTGCTGAGCTCGAAGTTCCCTGACTTCAGCTTGGGTTCCAGCAAGTTCTCTCTGCAGAGCTGCATTGTGGACCAGAGTCCTTTCATGAGCAGACTCTAGTTGGCGAATGCGGACTGTGTTAACGCCAGAGTTGGCGTCAATCTCCATGACTCGGTCGATAGCGGCTCGACCCTGTTCGGTGTTCCGGGAAATCCTACGAACCATGATGGGTAGGACCCTGTCAGCTGAACCTCCCTCAGTGAGGTTGTAGAAGCTTATGTCTCCATTGTAGGGAAAGGGTTGACCCTGTTCCTGACTCCATCTATTCAAGTTTGTGGCCCACAGAGGTGTGGGTCCTTGAAATATTGGGCGAGGGTTTGGGTCATGAGCAGCTGGGGGTAGATTGTTGACTTCTGGTTCTGAGTCAGAACTATCAGAAAAGCCTTCAGCTTCATGATCATCCAAAGGAATTGGGTGATCATTCTCTGGCTCTTCTCCGATCCATCCAGCATTGCCGTGGTTAGGGTAGTACGGGTCGCCGTGGGGATGGAATCCAGCCATGATATCTACGCGAGAAAAGGGATATAAGAAGAAATTAATAGACGTACTAACTAAGATAATTATAAGATGATCTTTATCAGTTACTTCAATACTTGTTTAGTGCATACCAGTTATATGTACTCAGGACAGGATAGACCTTCAAATAAGTGACCCTAACTCTAAGCCTACAACCAAACAAGGACAAGAAGTAAAGCAAAGATTCACAGATTCTAAGTCTATGACGTCCTAGATACATATAAACTTAGTGTATCCACTCAGCAACTATTGACCTACTGATAAAGACCTTTTAGTTCTCAAATAAGTAATTATAGTAACACCAAATACCCCTATGGTATTTCATTGTGGTAATGTTGGTAAGTTTTTAGACTTGTTGCCATATCACAACCATTCTTGGGCATATGCTAATCATTCCTCGGACCAGCATAGTTGATCAGGCTATGCCACTCCCAGGACTGACCATACATCCCCGAGCTTACCTGTGATATCCAACAATCGTAATACTTTTGTTTTTGTCGTTGTGTTACTGCTTTTAGTATGAATGCAGGCATGTATACTTAATTAAATATTTTACTATTTAAAAGTATAAACTCTTGGTCAGAGTATTTTAATCCCAATGTATTTATAGTCTATATATCTTTTATGGGTTGATATACTCAATTCACTATAAACAAAGCTCTGATACCAATCTGTCACACCCCAAAACCAAGAACGGCGGAAACGTTCAGGGGTGGAGGACGTCATGTGAAGTATCATAACAGTGCAAAGTAGTAAACAAGTAACAATATCATCCATTGCATTAAAAGTAAAGTTTTTAATACATAAGTGTTCTATCAAAGTAATAAGACACCAAAATATCTAATCAAAATAAAAGACGAGTCTTGACTGTGCTCCGTCTTCTCAAAACCTTGTCATCGTACCTGTCTACTGGTCACCTGAGAATACAAGTTATTTTGAAAGTGTAGATCAGCATAAAGCTGGTGAATTCATAAGTATTATGGTGTCATTGATTTGAAAAGCTATTATGAAAGACTTGTAAATATTTGATGAAACATTTAGTATAAGTGTGAAAACCCTAGAAAATCCCATATTTCCTACTAGTATAAAAAGTAGTCTTCTACCAAGACCCGAATGCTTGAAGGTTGCCTTTCTGTATAAATGAAAGTTTTTCCCATGTGCGACTATTATTATAAATATATAGTCTACCTCATCGTTTATGTGAATGTGTCACAAAATAAAAGTAAAAGGGAAATTATATAATCATTTAAGTATTATCCTTTGGTACTAGGATAAACACGGCAGAGTAATTGTCGAATAGTATTAACCGTAGACATCCGTCGATGTGCATTTTCCCTCTGTAGCTAACAGCTGGGTGTAGAATGGATAGTCCCGTATATATATAATAGTATCTACACATATAATATGTAATAGTATCTCATCATATAGTATCTATGTAACAGAATCCATGTAAAAGTATCCATGTAATAGTATCTCTTCATATTGCATGTAATGTATTAGTATAGACTCATGAATGAACTGACTCTTGTGTAATTCCTTGTAATAGGAATAGTAATTTGTATCCCCTAAACTATACCTATAATAGTTTACTGGAATGTAAATTGAATGTCCAAGTAGGTTTATACACCCTTGCTACACAAGAGTGTTGGAACTGAAGAAAGAATGAAAGCTCTCATATCAATACATATGTATATGAAACATAAGTGTATAGATATGGTTTTTAACAATAAGTTGAAAGAGGTTTTGTAAAACATTTAAGAGTTTTGAACAATAAATAATAATGACTTGATGTCATTTTATAAAACATTTCAAAAGTAATTCATTTGATAACAAAGTATAACTTAACTGAAAACCATTGTATTTAACACATTCTGAAGTATGTGAAAATCAGTTGGTTGAAAACACAGTTATAAATCACATGTGATTGATTCTATAACTTCATGTTTTCTACTTGTATTCCCCCCCCCCCTCCCCCGTAAAAGCATTTAAAATCACTTAAAAGATTGATTAAGGGGTATGAACTCACCTGTAGTGGGTGGTTGTGGATGAACTGAATGATGTAGGATCCTAAGTGTCAAGTGAAGACTTGTGCACACACAATGATCCTAGTTAACATATAATCACATATATGTATCCAATTAGTCATAAAACAACTAATTAACCAAGTTTAAGGAATCTTAAGACATGTAAAACACTTGATTTAAGTGCTATAAATCATAAGGATTGCATCTAAGGGTGGTAGGACCTTGCTATTGAGTTTCGGGTTCAAGGGTAAACTCCCTTGGAGTTTACGGTTTTGTGACCATAACTCCTTGAGTTTAAGGTCGTAAACCCATGAGTTTACGACCGTAAACTCATGTTTCTTTGACCATTTTGTGTTTTGAAGCCTTAAAGATCACAAGAAGCATTCCTACTTCATGTTTAAGCCTTAGGAAGAGATTAGGGCACCATTTCACTCCTTTTAGGAGTTTACGGTCCTTAGACCATTTCCCTTTGGGTTTACAGCCGTAAACCCAAATGATTTATGGTCTTTTGGTTGTTTTGAGTCCTAAGCACAACAAGGAAGGGGTCTAGACTAGTTTCCAAGGCTTAGAAGGGACTAGGGCACACTTTGGCACCCTTTTTAGGGTTTACGGTCCAAGAACATCTTGGACCGTAAACACCTTGATCTTGTGTTTCTTGGGTGTTTTCTTGATGTTTAGAAGTGTAACAAGCTTTATAATACACTAGGGTAGGAGTACTTACTAGGTAGAAGCTTGAAAAGGTGCTAAAAGTCCAAGAACACTAGTGTGTGTTCTTGGTGTTCTTGGTGAAACTTGAAGATCTACACTTTTGGAATGATTTCACGGATGGAATCATGTTAGATCACTAGATTAGGGTAGATATCAACTTATTAGGGCTAGAAACACTTACAATTTGGAGATCTTGAAGAAATGTTGGATGATACTTGAGAGAGAATTTGGTTTTGGAACTTGAAAATGTGAAAAGTGGTAAAATATGACTAAGTGTCATATTTATACCCCCTTTTAGGGTTTACAGCCGTAAACACCTTTGTTTAGGCCGTAAACTCCAAACTCTTGGAGTTTTGGGACATTATTGTTGCACAATAAACCCTAGGACATCCTCTCTCCTGTTATCTCCTGAAGTACTAATCTTAAAACACTCAAACTTATTCCAAAAAGCTTGAAATTTAGCAGAAACAGTTTTGACTTCTATTGAAGTGAATGGTTGTACAGAATAGAAATTTCGGGTTGTCACACCTAGGAAGAGCCTAGGAAAGGGTGACCCTAGTCAGATAAGTACGCTGACAGAGTAGGATATTTCGCAGAGGAGCGAACACGCATGACGGGGTTGGTGATTGAGAAGGTCGAGCAGCTACTTAGGAACTCGGGGATGGTCCGTGTGGAAAGTATGGGTAGATGTGGCAGGTAGTATGGGCCCGTACTACTGAAAGCAGAGGACCCATACTCGATACATGGAACATTCCGGAGGTTTTAAGTAGCAGATCAAGAGGTGATTTCATGGTTCGAGTACAATGATTTGTAGCAGATCAAGAGGTGATTTCATGGTTCGAGTACCATGATTTGTAGCAGATCGAGAGGTGATTTCATGGTTTGTGTACCATGATTTGTAGCAGATCGAGAGGTGATTTCATGGTTCGTGTACCATGATTTGTAGCAGATCGAGAGGTGATTTCATGGTTCGTGTACCATGATTTGTAGCAGATCGAGAGGTGATTTCATGGTTCGAGTACCATGATTTGCAGCAGATCGAGAGATGATTTCATGGTTCGAGTACCATGATTTGTAGCAGATCGAGAGGTGATGTCATGGTTCGAGTACCATGATTCGTAGCGGATTGAGAAGAGATAACACGGTTCGGGTACCATGATTCATAGCAGATCGAGAGATGGCCACATGGTTCGAGTACCATGACCCGTGGCGGTTAGTGTTATTGGTTCTACCAGTTATTCTGTGGTGATTGGTTAGACCGAGATCAGATGTGAAAGAGTATGGGGCCAGAGGGCCATGATGACCGATTTTTAGTGGAGCATCCCTTAAAAGGTAAATCGAGTTAGCTCCGAGGGATTGTTGGTGAGATGCCAGTTGGAGTCGCAAGACTCATGGAGGAGTAGAGATGGCGGTTCTAGAGGATTACGGCATGAGTTGAGCAATCAGCCGACGGTGGATATGTCATTTTCTGTGACCTGACCGGTGCTATTTCTGTTCCTGTGGGAAACAGGATAGGTATTGAGATTTTCGGTTTCCAAGGTTGGGGGTGAGCCCTGAGGGGTAGCTTTGGTTACGATCTTTCATCAGAGTATTTGGGCAGTATGTCTGCCGAGAGGTAATGTTAGAGCATGAGCAAGTTATCAGCAGGGACTGAGATGGTTAAGGACAAGGATACACCCTATTTGAGCATAGTAGGGCATGTATTAGCTGCAGCGGCAGACGATCAAGAAGAGGATATTGGGGCGGTGGCTCTTATTGTCTATGATGAGTATCGAGTGTGGTAACGAGGACCCCACTCATATTACAACTCACGTGATGGAACGTTGGTTGAAGAGTCAAGGATGAGGAATGTGTTAGTTCGTTATTTTTAGACTGAGTTTCAGGGTTACGATTGGACAGTTGAGATGTCCGGTAGTGGGATGGTACGAGATTCTGAATGACTAGAGGTAGTCATGATGAGAAGTTTCTGAGGATTTCATTGGAGATTCGGGGTATTTGGAATTGCTTGACCTCCATCGGGGAGATCATCGAGCATTGCGTATCACCTTCCAAGAGTATGTGCGATGTTATTGGTAAAAACAGTATGTGGGTTAGATTGTTGGCGAACCAACTGGTGATGATTCGAACCCTGAGTGGGGGAGAACCGGGTACTTTTTGAGGAAATCAGAGATTTGTTCAAGGGCGGTTAGAGAACTGGATAGAGAGGCCTATGGTGCAGATTCCTGAGACCAGGGTTATTGGTGGTCAAGGAGAGGTGCAAAATGAGATAGTGCATGTGGTACTTGTTTGAGAAAGGATGAGTGTCTCCACGGCAAGTGGCCGTTGGTCGGAGACCTTGTGGTGGTCAGGAATCCTTCAAGGTTAAAATGGCGAATTCGAGGTGGTTGGCTTGTGAGGTTAGTTCGGTGGTTGAGAGTTTCTGGTTCAGAGTATGGACTATTATATGCAATATGGGAAGGGAAGAAGTTGATTGGGCAACCAACTTCAGGGTCGTTATGAGTATTCTTGCATGAGTTTTGAGCAATAGAGGAGGAAGTTTCGGATTGTCATCTTCGTGTTCTGAGTCGTTGGCAATTTCTCCGTGATTTAATTTGGGAGATGGAGTGTTCCGAGGTTATAAGTGGCACGAGAGAAAGACCGGTTGCGAGATTCCGAGGAAGCAATGCAGTATCTGAGTATGATGCCATGAGTATGAGATCAGTGGTAGAGTCAAGACACTGTGAGGCGTTGTGATGGTATTCCGGGGTATCCGAGTTTAATGTCCTAAATCTCGGATTATTTTGAGTTTTGAGTTTGAGATGACGAGTGGTGTATCAAGTGTCTATGGTTCCGGTGGGGGCCCTTCAGCTAATTGACATCAAATGGATTTATTTGAGAATGTGAATTGCAGCGAGAAAAAGAGGTTTTGTCACGACGGTGGTCGTCCGAAGTAGTGATGCTTAGCCTGGATGGGTGTGTGTGTACCTATCTATGCTGAGCCGCAGAGCATGAGTTAATGATCGCAGTGTGGTGTCAACCTGAGGATGAGATTGGGAAGTGGTAAGAGTAAGTACGGTAAGACTGCGAGGAGCTGCAGTTTCAATGAGTCAGTGTAGAGAGGTTGCGGTGATGCTACGGGGAGCCGTAGTACTCACTATTCAGTGAGAGGTTGTGGTGATGCTACGGGGAGCCATAGTACTCACTATTCAGTGAGAGGTTGTGGTGATGCTACGGGGAGCCGTAGTACTCACTATTCAGTGAGAGGTTGTGGTGATGCTACGGGGAGCCGTAGTACTCACTATTCAGTGAGAGGTCGTTGTAATACTGCGGGGAGCCGTAGTACCCACTAGTCAGCGAGAGAATGTTGTGATGAAGTGCTTTCTGATTAGAGCTTGACGCAGAAGAGTTTTAGGCATGGGTAGCCCTAATATTTGAGTTTGTGGAAGCCTGGGGTCGAACAAGGGGCGAGACTAGGGTCTCCATGTTTGTCGGAAGTCGTTACATACTGAATTGAGTAGTGGTTTTCGTGGCCAAAGGGAAGTGGATCAGTGAAGTACGCCTGGGTTGCGGGTCATGAGTCATGATTTGAGTGGTTCATTGGGGCGAGTGGTTCCAGCTCTGGGTCAGATGAAACTCTCGAGTTTGAGTTTGGCTCTGGTAGTGCGTTGAGTAGGCAGAATGAGATTCCGGATTCAGAGCTGAATTTCATTTGGAAGGGGGTATTGCTTCCATCTGGTGCCTTAGACCTGAGTGGGTCAATTTGTTGGTGTGAGAAAACTGCAAAACGTATGGAACTAATGAGTAGTAGATGACAGAGGTCGAGGGTGAAACGAATTCCGTATTCGCTTGAGGAAAAGCGAACTTCGTGACTTGTGTGTCACACTGGGCCGAGATAGCTAGTGTGGGAAGGAAGTCAGTGAGACATGTTGAGGTATGCAATGCGTAACCCTTGGAGGTTCAACTGCTAGGTCGGGAGATGACCTAGTGCTCAGTGTTCAAACGGATTTGGAGAAGGGAGCTAGGGTTTGATTGCAGTTCAGTGGATGAGTCCCTGGTGTGATGTGATCCTTCCATTCCTCGGTATATGATCTAGATTGTTTATCATGTCTGGGACGAGTGATCGGTAGCCAGTTTTGGGCATGGACTTGTTTTATCGGTCCCCACTAGAGAGTCAGAGGGGCAGTGAGCTATCGGGGTTTATTATCCGAGGAGCAAATAACGTGGTGACATCTGGAGATGGCAGTCTAGCTGTGTGTCAGGCTACTAGAGTTCCAGATTCTTAAGAGTCAGAAGGGGTAGCATAGTGGCAGATGGGTCTGTCCTTTTCCAGGGAGGAGATCCTGTTTGGTTTTCAGGTGTCCAGAAAGGAAGATAGTTGTGTGATATGAGACCCTTTCGATGGCGCTGTTTGGTTATTTGATTAGATCTTTATGCTGTGGAGGAGCGATTTCGAGGGCGAAATCTAATTCAAGTGGGGGAGAATTGTAACATCCAGATTTTCAAGGACATTATTGTGTATGTTAATCTTGAGATTTAAGGAGGGACTCGACGAGTTGAGGGACCAACTCGCCGAGTCGAGTCGAGTTTCTCGCGTGGATTTAATGCATGGACTCGACGAGTCAGAGGAGGGACTCGCCGAGTAGGTGCTGGGCAGAGAAACCCTAATTTCCCGGGTTTGGGACCTATTTAAAGGCATTTATAGCCTCATTTGCGGCTACCTTCCCCTGAGAGCAAACCCTAATTGCTATTGGAGCTAGAGAGTGAGAGAGAAGCTCATATGGTGGTTCTTGGTGCATTTCTATGAAGAAGGATGAAGAGCTTCATGATGGGGAACAAAGGAAGGCAGTGGATCTGTGGTATTGAGTGTTTCAGCTGCTAAGAGAAGGTACAAAGTCCTCATCTTGTTCATTCCTTGTACTAGATCTCATTTTGGGAGTTTTAGGGATTCGCTTCCATCCTTTTGAATCTATGAGTCGAATGAGACCTGGTTGTGGTTGGAAACCTCAGATTTGGACCTCCTAAGGTCCTTAGAGTCTAGATGTCTCAGCTTTAGTGGTCCAAATGAGGGTTGATGAGCAAAAACCTTCATGAAGAGCATGTATTGGCGTTTTGAAGCAATAGCATCATGTATGAACGTAAAGATCGAAGCTTTACGTAATTATTGAGCCTTGGGATGATAGATCTATAGTTTAGAGTGATAGATCTGGTTGAAATCGTCTGGATGAGAAATCAGATCAAAGGGACTCGCCGAGTCCATGACCTGACTCGACGAGTCGGCGAGGGTTTGTCCTGATGGATTGATTGTGCGATAACTCGGCGAGTTGGGGGTCAACTCGACGTGTTGAGCTGGACTTTTAAGACTTCTGAGGATACGAGGGGACTCGACGAGTCGCAGGAGTGCACTCGACGAGTCGGGTCAAACTTGGACTGTTGACTCGAGTTTGATTTCTGTTGACTTTGGGGTTTTGGTCAACATATGTGATAGAAGCCTTGGAGGGGTAAAATGGTCTTTTACCCACTTTAAAGAGTTAGAAAGAGAACGAACCGCCTTCAATTATCTGAGTCGTGAAAAGAGTATTAATAAGAGATATTCATCCTTTGTGTTAGGAGGAGGCTAGTTCGAGATCCGAGCGCGAGGTTATTTGCTCACCTGCTAGCCGAGGTGAGTCTTCTCACTATACTTTACCTAGAGTGGTAATTAGAGTTATGTGTTAGAGTATTTTTGTATGCACTTTATATGATGTGATTTCTATGTGATTTGTGCTATGTATGATTCAGATTTTACAGAGTTAGGACCGGAAGATCCACAGAGTTAGGACCGGAAGATCCACAGAGTTAGGACCAGAGGGTCCACAGAGTTAGGACCAGAGGGTCCACGGAGTTATGGGACTGGAGGGTCCCACTGAGACACATTGACCAGAGGGTCAAACAGAGTTATAGCCTCGAGTGGCTAATATGTGTTGTATGTGGTATATTGGGGAACTCACTAAGCTTCGTGCTTACTGTGTTATGTGTCACGTGTTTCAGGTATCTCAGAGGATCGCGGGAAGGCACCGGCTTGATTGTACACACCAGAGAAAGAGTTATGTCTTGAGGATCCTGGATTGTTGATGGAGTTGTGTTTTGTAAATTGAATAAACGAGTTTTCTATACAATATGTTATGAAAAGTATGCGATTTTAAATGAAAATTTTGTTTGAAAAATTACGGTGTTACATGAGTTATGTACCTGCTTTGGTGTTGTTTGACTCGGGTGCGAGTCGATCTTTCGTGTCATTAGCGTTTAGTCAGCACATCAGTATCCGACGAGAGGCGTTGAGTCGACCTCTGCGAGTTTCTATAGCTGACGAGCGAGCAGTTTATGCTACTGATGTGATTCGAGGATGTGTACTCGAGATTTTCGGTGTTGAGTTCCCGATAGATTTGGTACCGATTGCGATGGGGGATGTTTGTGTCATTGTGGGCATGGACTGGTTGAGCCGATTTGGAGCTATTATAGACTGCGAGCGACAGTTGGTGACCATACGAGACCCTAGTGGGGGAGTACTTACGGTGTATGGCGAGGGTACCCGATCTGGGTCAGCATTTTGTTCGGCTGCCAGAGCGAGACAGAGTCTACAACAGGGCTGTAGAGGGTTTGTAGCCTATATGATGGATACACGAGTTGCCGCATAGAGGCTGAGATCTGTCGGTGAGGTACCGATAGTGCGAGAGTTTCCGGATGTTTTCCCCAAGGAATTGCCGGGTGTGCCTCCCGAGAGGCAGGTGGAGTTCGGCATCGATTTGGTTTCGGGCGCAGCGCCTATTGCCAAGGCACCCTATCGCCTTGTGCCACCGGAGATGCAGGAGTTGTCCTTATAGCTTCAGGAGCTGTTGGGGAAGGGGTTCATCCGACCGAGTAGCTCGTCGTGGGGAGCGCCGATCCTTTTCGTCAAGAAAAAGGATGGTTCACACCGGATGTGCATTGATTACCGGGAGTTGAACAAGTTGGCGGTCAAGAACCGTTATCCACTACCGAGGATCAACGATCTGTTCGATCAGTTGCAGGGAGCATCTTGGTTTTCCAAGATAGACCTGAGGTCTGGATATCACCAGATGAGGGTGCTTGACGAGGATATCCAGAAGACAACGTTCAGGACTCGTTATGGGCATTACGAGTTCGTGGTGATGCCTTTTGGGCTCACTAATGCACTAGCAGCGTTCATGGATCTCATGAACCGAGTATGCAGGCCGATGTTGGATCGATCGGTGATTGTGTTCATCGACGATATTCTAGTGTATTCGAGATCCAGAGAGCATCATGAGGAGCATCTGAGGGAGATCCTTGGAGTGTTGAGATCGGAGAGGCTTTATGCCAAATTCTCCAAGTGTGATTTCTGGTTACGAGAGGTCCAGTTCTTGGGAAATCTCGTTAATCAGAATGGGATATTGTTCGATCCGGCCAAGATTGAGGCTGTGATGAGTTGGGAGGTGCCGAGATCCCCCACCGAGATCAGGAGTTTTCTGGGGTTGGCCGGCTACTATCGGAGATTTATCAGAGACTTCTCCAAGATTTCCGTTCCCCTCACCAGATTGACCCGGAAGGGCGTTGCTTTTGCTTGGGGTCCCGAACAGCAGACCTCGTTTGAGACTCTTCGCCAGAGATTATGTGAAGCCCCGGTGTTAGCCCTTCCGGAGGGAATGGAGGATTTCGTGGTGTATTGTGATGCGTCTATATCGGGTTTGGGTGCAGTGCTTAGGCATAGAGGGCACGTGATAGCATACGCCTCGAGGCAGCTGAAGCCTCATGAGACGAGGTATCCCACCCACGATTTGGAGTTGGGGGCAGTGGTGTTCGCCCTCAAGATATGGCGCCATTATTTGTATGGGGTTCGGTGTACCATATACACGGACCACAAGAGTTTGAAGTATTTGATGGATCAGCCCAACCTAAATATGCGCCAGAGGAGATGGTTGGATGTGGTAAAGGATTACGACTGTGAGATCATGTACCACCCGGGCAAGGCTAACGTCGTAGCCGATGCTCTGAGCCGCAGGGCGGAGAGTGCCCCGATTTGAGATATATGTATGAGGATGACGGTGATGACTCCAGTGTTGGATACCATTCGAGAGGCCCAGGCAGAGGCTGTGAGATCGGAGAACCGCATAAGAGAGCGGGTGATTGGACAGGTATCCGAGTTTGTGACGGATAGCCGAGGGCTTATGACCTTTCATGGTTGGATTTGGGTGTTGTATACGGGCGGGGCTCGTAGCACTCTGATGGAGGAGGCGCATAGATTGAGATTCTCGATCCATCCCGGGGCCACTAAGATGTATTTGGACCTGAAGAGAGACTACCGGTGGCCCTGCTTGAAGAGGGATGTTGCATGGGTAGTAGAGAGGTGCTTGACCTGTCGCCGGGTTAAGGCCGAGCACCAGCGTCCGCATGGAAAGTTGCAGCCACTAGAGGTTCCCCAGTGGAAGTGGGAACAGATTTCTATGGACTTCATCACCAAATTGCCGAGGACCGCTGTAACACCCATAAAATTTGAGCCAAATTAAAACATTTTAATCATTCAAAAACCATTACGTTCATACAACTCGTTTTCAAAATAGTTTAAACATCAGAGTAACCCCCAGAACCATATCATATAAATCATAAAACATGAGGAGCGGTACGATCATGCCTTCGCCTTGCCACGATCTCCTGAAGTACCTGAAACAATACACTGAAACTGTAAGCCCGAAAGCTTAGTGAGTTACCCCCAAAATACCAACCACACATATCATACTCATAACATATCATAAATAGAACAGTCATGCACATCGGGTCTACTGTGTGACTGGTCCGCCCGCACCGGGCCTTCAGTCCACCTGGTCCACCCTCCGAGTCCAGCCATGTACGTCAAGTCTACAGTGTGATTGGTCCGCCCGCACCGGGCCTTCAATCCACCTGGTCCACTCTCTGAGTCTACAGTATGACTGGTTCGCCCGCACCGGGCCTTCAGTCGGCCTGGTCCACTCTCCGAGCCTCGGCACGTCTGGTCCGCCCTCTTGGGGCCTTCAGCTTATCCGGACCGCTCGCTGGGCCTTCGGAACATCCGGTCCGCCCTGGGTATGTTGGCCTACAACACAAAGCAAGACCCGCCTCAAACCAACCCCCGTCAAACAACCATGTGCACATACAACAATTAATCACATAACAATCCTCAACTAGACAAACAGTCTAACAGATCACATAGCATATCAACATCCTAACCAGGATTCCGACCTAACCGGTCACTAGCATAACATTACCCTATATCCCGGGTACCGACCTTAACCAGGTCACTAACATAACACCATCCTAAATACCAGGATGCAGATCTAGCAAAACAATAACATAACAAACAATACCCGGATTTCCATCCGATAAAGGGCCGGCCTTGGTGCCGTAGACCCTGTCGATATAGTGAGGATAACTCACCTTGCAACTGCCGAAATCCTGCAAATCTCTGACCACTGACTCACCGGGACTCCCAACTATCACATGATAATCACCAAGTTAGAATCCAACATGACTTTCTAGGCCAAGGGCCCACACCACTCCTTAAATCCATTTTCCTTTTATTGGGCCAAGTCCCAAAATCAAGTCCTTATGCAAAGCCCAATATTGGCCCAATTTACTAAATTGGGCCCACCTTTCTAATCGGGCCTAGATCCAAGGTCCATAATAATTATTGGGCCCAAATTACTCCATCTATACAGTTCAGTCACGGCCCAAGCCCAGCTAGCCCATCAACAGCCCAATACTTCACGGCCCAATTTCGAAAACCCAACAGAGGGCGTACGCTGGGCGTACTCCTCCGGTACGCGGGGCGTACGCACGTCTGTACCAAAATCCTTCTAGGTGCTTAATGGCTTAAGCACTTAAGCCTATATGCCAGATCTAGTGACAAAAAGGGCCTAGGACTCATAAAGTCTCAAACTTTATCCTGTTTGACGTCTATAAAGCTCTTAACTCAAGGTCTTAACCCATTAAGACCTCCCTACTTCACACATGGGGCAACCAAAGCCATTGGGACCTCATTTTTCTCACTCAAGACCTCCCCTATGGTCTGAAAGGACAGCTTATCTTAACCAAAACACATCATGCATCATATTGGGGGTTTTTGGGACAAGAATGGTGTCAAAACTTCACAACACTTAGATCTACACAAAATAGATGTCAAGCAAGAATCTTTATACCTTAAAGTAGTTGCAAAAGGTGCTGCTATCTCAAATCTACAAGCTCCAGCCACCAAGGTTCCTTCTTTGCCAACCTCTTCTTTCTTCTTCTAAGCTTTCCTTGCCAAACTAAGCTCCACAAGGCCAAACACACCCAACAATGGAAATGGAACGACTATCTAGGGTTTTCTGAGGATAAGGGAACAGATAAGGGGGCTAGGGTTGATCCCTTATGTTCTTTATATAGTGGCTGGCCCCAAAATTAGGGTTTAATGACTCTGAGCGTACGCTGGGTGTACCTCTAGTACGCTGGGCGTACGCGTCCTTGCACCCGCAAGCATTTGCTCTATTACGTTGGGCGTAACCCAGCCTACGCTGGGCGTACCCACGCGTGTCCCAATTGCATGCATGGCCTACTTCGACACCTTTTTCCATTAAGGGCCATAAATGTCACTTTCTTTAAAATGTCATAACTCCTTTATTCTAAATCCGTTTCCGACGAACTTTATATCCACGAAAAGGTGGCGAGAATCCCTATGCTTCTAACGACACACCCCGGTCCGAAACCTTCTCGAATGAAAACCATTGCCCACAAAAGACCGAAACGCCCTTACTCTTGATCTCGGAAATTCATAAGTAAATACTTTTAGAACGGGGCGTTACAATTCTCCCCCACTTAAATTAGGCTTCGTCCTCGAAGCCTGCGGCAACACGAACTTCCGGATGATTCTCCCACAATGCATCCACTGATCTCAAACTGGCCCAGATTCCATCAATCACTGCTATCGAATCCCTAAAATCCATCTCTTCCCTTGCAGGGTCCTAATCAACTGCTTCAAGCCGGCCATCGGCTTCTTTTCTCTGCGAAAACTGGATACCACAACACCCACTGAGCTCCGCCAAGACACTAATTCATCTTCCTTCGCCAAGATTGGCGATAACCCTGACAGCTAGCAACCTGGAACGAATCCTCATGATGGAATACCCCAGGTTGGAATACCTCCACATACATAGCCCAAGCCTACAACCATACTCGGAACTAAGGACCTTGTCCTTTGCGTCACCCTCGAACCCTTCGGTTCGACACAACGGAGTGCAATCCACCCACACTTCCCTATCGCGATCTCTAGGTCCTTGACCTCCGACTGTAATATCCTTATGCAGTCCTCAGCACCGGTCCAGACTGGTCCCGAGTCTGTTATCCTGCTGAATCACCTTCCTCTGTCCCATTCCCCGATCTGGAACCACTCTCCTCCTCCTCTTCCAAGGAGACAGAAAACATGCCTGCTCATCATCCAACATTGCCACAACCTCAACGGGCATCCAACCCGTATGTGCTTCCATATATCTGGTACAATCCTAGTGCTTACTACCAAATACTGAAGCACTTTCGATCATCCATTTACTCCACTGCCTCCCTTTCAGAGGACCCACACTCCTTCCGGAGTTACATACCTTTCCTTTCCAAGAAGTCTACTCCACAACCATAACCGCACTTATAAGTGTCACTGAGCTAAACTCCACTCTAACGATCCACTAACACATACAGAGTCTTCAGCATGACTGGACTGCCCTTCCAGGCCTTCAGCCTATCTGGACCACTCTCAGAACCTTCAGCATGTCTGGACCGCCCTTCTGGGCCTTCAGCCTGTCTGGACCGTTCCCTGAACCTCCGGCCGACTCCATCATCATGATCAATACTTGGGGCCAGACCATATCGATTACTATTGCATGGTGACTTATTCACTCATTCTCCTCCTATCGATCCATGAACACTTACAGAGTCTTCAGCATGACTGGACCGCCTTCCCAGGCCTTCAGCCTATCTGGACCACTCTCAGAACCTTCAGCATGTCTGGACCGCCCTCCTGGGCCTTCAGCCTGTCTGGACCGTTCCCCGCGCCTTCGGCCTGACTGGTACGCCTCCCGACCTTCAGTCTATCCGGACCGCTCAAATGCCGTCGCACATCACCCTGAACCATTCCTTCCGGGAATCCCTCCCATGCAGTCTGTTCTAGCCCTCTAGGGGTTCCGAACTCCACATCCGTTCTATGAATCTTTTACCTCGACCTGATCCCAGGCCTCTCAACAATCACTTTCTCTGAAAACCCTGGTCTGTTCCCTGCCCACGTGTCTATCTCCACATTCTCGGCTAACACAACGCTGAAATCCAACAGCTAACCATCCCTGGATGCATGTTGTTCCAACGGAGAATTTTCCAATTCTCCCCCACTTAGTGCATCGACTACTAACCACCGTTCCTACAACCGGCATGGCTCAATCGCCCTTACTCCATATATTCCCTCTTATCCATGAACTGACTCCCTCGGGAGTGAGTAACCTTCACCGTATAACCCTTCCGCCATCGCACACCTGAACTCCAAGGAAGTCCGAATCTCGACTGAACACTCCTCGCAGCGCAGTCACTATTCCAAGCAACGAGATCATATACCTTATCTTTCGACCAAGAATCCTCCTAAACACTAACTACCACTCCTAACTACTAAGATCCTCAATCATACTATGAAACATGCGGAACAAGGCAGACAGATTTACCATACTACACAATCAACAAGATAACAAGATATCACAATGGAAACATACCCGCAGCTGCATCTGGCTCTGCCCTGACCTCCTCTGTTGTAAGCTGAAGTGCGCGTCCCTGAGCCCTCGGAGGCTCCGCTCCACCCTGACCCCTGCCAGTAATCCTCAAAGTGGCCGGTGCTAGAGCCTGCACCGATCCTGCAGCAAACTGTGGGCAGTTGGCCCTCAAGTGTCCAACCTGATGGCAATGATAACAAATCCTCATATCCTGCACCGGGGCTGACTGACGGCAATCCGTCGCATAATGCCCCTCTCTTCCGCACTTGCGGCACGCACCACCGGACCTACAAACTCCGGTATGACCCTTCCCACACTTTTCGCAAGTGTGGCTGCTCTGACTCCCAATCCTGGAGTCAACGGTTTTGAACCGTTTCGGCGCCGGCTGCGACTGCACTCGGGCCTGCCTCTGCTCTCGCAACTGCAACTCAATCTCCAACTCACGCCGCCTGGCGGCCTCCTGCAACTCTAACAAGGTATCACACCTCTGTGTGGACATAAACTGCCGAATATCCCTCTTGAGCATACTCAGATATCGGGACATCTGAGCCTGCTCCGAAGCAAACTCCGGGCAAAACATCGCCCTCTCCGTAAACATCCTGGTGATCTCCGTCACCGACTCTGAATCCTGCTTCAGCTCCAGGAACTCCTGAGCCAATCTCTCTCTCTCTCTCTCAACCCGCGGAACATAACGGGTACTGAACAATTCCCGGAACTGATCACACGTAACCGCAGCCCGCTGCGCGTCAGAATAAGATCCCGTAGTCAACCTCCACCAATCCTTCGCTCTGAGCCTCAAAAGGTTCAGAGCACACCTCACCCTCTGATCAGTAGGGCATGAACACGTGAAGAAACATCCCTCCACGTCTCACAACCACCTCATAGCAACGATCGGATCCTGAACTCCATCGAAAGTAGGGGGCTTCGTATTATCGAAGTCCCGATACTGAAAACCTCGACCGGTTCCTCCCCCTGCCACTGCTACAGCCGCTGTAGCTGCCGCGGCAGCCGCCTCTGCAAGAGCTGCATAGCGCTCATCAAAGTAATCGACCATGGCGGTCTTGATCGACCCAAACATCTCTGGCAACTCGGCCCGGAACATAGCAGCAACCTCATCATGCAGGATCTCACGAATCCTGGCATCCAACTCGTCCGTGCTCATCTGACCAATGACCTCGGGTGGTACTGACCCATCCTGACCACCCTCTCCCGATCCTGATCCCGAACCGGATCCTGCCCCGAAACGTCTCGTAATCGCCATACTGCAATACACCAACAAGACCCTTAGACACATCACATGTCCACCCGGGGAACTATCTCATAACCGATACCCTAGAGAGTTGTGACTTACTTGATACGCGTATGGGTCCTGTGCTTTCAGTAGTACGGGCCCATACTTCCTTCCACACCTACCCATATTTGTCTCAAGTATCACTACAACACTCTAACCATATATACACACACCCGCTCAATCCTCACTCCTAGAGGAAAAGTTGCATATCTCAAATAAGGAAAACCCTAGGCTAATAGGCATCACATAATCAGGCAATTCTATCATGCAATTCATGAAGATCCCTAGCCTAGTACTAGCATGTTGTTCTAACATATCACATAATCAAATAACTTGTATGGTATTTTGGGGTCTACTTACTGGCTTTGGCCGATCGTACCCTCTGCATCCACCTTTACTTATTTCGAAAACCTTTTGAAAACCATTTTGAAAATCCCTCCTAGATTTGAGATTGGATTCACACGAATGTTCCTCCAATTCACTCAAACCAAGGCTCTGATACCAACTTGTAACACCCATAAAATTTGAGCCAAATTAAAACATTTTAATCATTCAAAAACCATTACGTTCATACAACTCGTTTTCAAAATAGTTTAAACATCAGAGTATCCCCCATAACCATATCATATAAATCATAAAACATGAGGAGCGGTACGATCACGCCTTCGCCTTGCCACGATCTCCTGAAGTACCTGAAACAATACACTGAAACTGTAAGCCCGAAAGCTTAGTGAGTTACCCCCAAAATACCAACCACACATATCATACTCATAACATATCATAAATAGAACAGTCATGCACATCGGGTCTACTGTGTGACTGG
Source organism: Lactuca virosa (assembly GCF_052849685.1). Lineage (NCBI taxonomy): Eukaryota > Viridiplantae > Streptophyta > Magnoliopsida > Asterales > Asteraceae > Lactuca > Lactuca virosa. The sequence continues at coordinate 289,885,572 of NC_136428.1, forward strand.
TCCGCCCGCACCGGGCCTTCAGTCCACCTGTTCCACCCTTTGAGTCCAGCCATGTACGTCGAGTCTACAGTGTGATTGGTCCGCCCGCACCGGGCCTTCAATCCACCTGGTCCACTCTCTGAGTCTACAGTATGACTGGTCCGCCCGCACCGGGCCTTCAGTCGGCCTGGTCCACTCTCCGAGCCTCGGCACGTCTGGTCCACCCTCTTGGGGCCTTCAGCCTATCCGGGCCGCTCGCTGGGCCTTCGGAACATCCGGTCCGCCCTGGGTATGTTGGCCTACAGCACAAAGCAAGACCCGCCTCAACCCAACCCCCGTCAAACAACCATGTGCACATACAACAATTAATCACATAACAATCCTCAACCAGACAAACAGTCTAACAGATCACATAGCATATCAACATCCTAACCAGGATTCCGACCTAACCGGTCACTAGCATAACATTACCCTATATCCCGGGTACCGACCTTAACCAGGTCACTAACATAACACCATCCTAAATACCAGGATGCAGATCTAGCAAAACAATAACATAACAAACAATACCCGGATTTCCATCCGATAAAGGGCCGACCTTGGTGTCATAGACCCTGTCGATATAGTGAGGATAACTCACCTTGCAACTGCCGAAATCCTGCAAATCTCTGACTGCTGACTCACCGGGACTTCCAACTATCACATGATAATCACCAAGTTAGAATCCAACATGACTTTCTAGGCCAAGGGCCCACACCACTCCTTAAATCCATTTTCCTTTTATTGGGCCAAGTCCCAAAACCAAGTCCTTATGCAAAGCCCAATATTGGCCCAATTTACTAAATTGGGCCCACCTTTCTAATCGGGCCTAGATCCAAGGTCCATAATAATTATTGGGCCCAAATTACTCCATCTATACAGTTCAGTCACGACCCAAGCCCAGTTAGCCCATCAACAGCCCAATACTTCACGGCCCAATTTCGAAAACCCAACAGAGGGCGTACGCTGGGCGTACTCCTCCGGTACGCGGGGCGTACGCACGTCTGTACCAAAATCCTTCTAGGTGCTTAATGGCTTAAGCACTTAAGCCCATATGCCAGATCTAGTGACAAAAAGGGCCTAGGACTCATAAAGTCTCAAACTTTATCCTGTTTGACGTCCATAAAGCTCTTAACTCAAGGTCTTAACCCATTAAGACCTCCCTACTTCACACATGGGGCAACCAAAGCCATTGGGACCTCATTTTTCTCACTCAAGACCTCTCCTATGGTCTGAAAGGACAGCTTATCTTAACCAAAACACATCATGCATCATATTGGGGGTTTTTGGGACAAGAATGGTGTCAAAACTTCACAACACTTAGATCTACACAAAATAGATGTCAAGCAAGAAGGTTTATACCTTAAAGTAGTTGCAAAAGGTGCTGCTATCTCAGATCTACAAGCTCAGCCACCAAGGTTCCTTCTTTGCCAACCTCTTCTTTCTTCTTCTAAGCTTTCCTTGCCAAACTAAGCTACACAAGGCCAAACACACCCAACAATGGAAATGGAACGGCTATCTAGGGTTTTTTGAGGATAAGGGAACAGATAAGGGGGCTAGGGTTGATCCCTTATGTTCTTTATATAGTGGCTGGCCCCAAAATTAGGGTTTAATGACTCTGAGCGTACGCTGGGCATACCTCTAGTACGCTGGGCGTACGCGTCCTTGCACCCGCGAACATTTGCTCTATTACGCTGGGCGTAACCCAACCTACGCTGGGCGTACCCACGCGTGTCCCAATTGCATGCATGGCCTACTTCGACACCTTTTTCCATTAAGGGCCATAAATGTCACTCTCTTTAAAATGTCATAACTCCTTTATTCTAAATCCGTTTCCCACGAACTTTATATCCACGAAAAGGTGGTGAGAAGCCCTATGCTTCTAATGACACACCCCGGTCCGAAACCTTCTCGAATGAAAACCATTGCCCACAAAAGACCGAAACGCCCTTACTCTTGATCTCGGAAATTCATAAATAAATACTTTTAGAACGGGGTGTTACAACCGCGAGGGGTGTTGATGCAATTTGGGTGATTGTGGATCGGCTGACGAAGAGCGCTCACTTCCTTGCTATCACTGAGAGCTCTTCTGCGGAGAGGCTGGCAGAGATATATGTGAGAGAGGTGGTGTCGCGGCATGGAGTGCCGATCTCGATTGTGTCAGACCGAGATGTACGTTTCACTTCCAGCTTCTGGAAGAAGTTTCATGAGGAGTTGGGTACGAGATTGAACTTCAGTACTGCTTACCACCCACAGACGGATGGACAGAGTGAGCGGACGATACAGACGCTCGAGGACATGCTTCGAGCATGTGTTATGGACTTCGGGGGAGGTTGGGACACATACCTACCTTTGGCTGAGTTTTCTTACAACAACAGCCACCATTCGAGTATAGGTATGCCTCCCTTTGAGCTTTTATATGGGAGGAGGTGTCGAACTCTCATCTGTTGGGGAGAGGTAGGGCAACAAGTGATGGGTAACACTGAGATAGTACTTAAGACGACTGAGCAGATACAGCAGGTCAGACAGAGGTTGCAGACAGCCCAGAGCCACCAGAAGAGTTATGCGGATAGGCGGCGATCCGAGCTCGAGTTGCAGGTTGGAGATTTCGTACTCCTGAAGTTATCTCCTTGGAAAGGAGTGATCCGATTCAGGAAGAGGGGCAAGCTGGGGCCCCGATACATTGGTCCGTTCAGGGTGATCGCGATAGTGGGTAAGGTAGCATACCATTTAGAGCTACCAGCGGAGTTGAGCCAGATTCATGATACCTTCCACGTATCCCAGTTGAGGAAGTGTATAGCCGATGAGACGGCAGTAGTGCCGCTAGAGGATATTCAGGTGGATGCGATCCTGAATTACATTGAGAGGCCGATCGGGATCTTGGATCAGAAGATCATGGTTCTGAGGAACAAGGAGGTGCCTCTGGTTCAGGTCCAGTGGCAACATCGGAGAGGGTCCGAGCTGAATTGGGAGCCGGAGACGGAGATGCGGGAGCAGCATCCAGAGTGGTTTGCAGAGTAAGACTTCAAGGGCGAAGTCTGATTCTAGTGGGGGAGAATTGTAACATCCGGATTTCCAGGTATCATAATTTAAATATTTGTTTTGAGATGAGAAGAGGGAATCGACGAGTTGACGCCTAAACTCGTCGAGTAAGATCGCGACTGATGACTCGGATTAATGAATGGACTCGACGAGTCCGCGCTATAGACAGAAACCCTAAATCTTTGGGCTTGTGCCCTATTTAAGGGTCCTTATGGCCTTCATTGGCGGCCACACACACACTTGAGAGACCCTAACGAACCAGAGAGCATAGAGAGTGAGGGAAGGAGCTAATTTCATCACCATTAGTGTATTCTTGCAAGAAGGAAGGAGGGGATTCAAGCTAGGCTGATTGAGGAGCTCAGATCTACTATCACTTCTTCAAAGGTTGCTGTTTGAGGTATGGATCCATGCCTATTTTCGTGTATAAAGTAGATCTCATGAATTTAGGGTTTCTTTACCCCTTTTAAGTTGAGCGATGAATTATGTGAGGTCCCTTTGAGGCCTAGACATCAGATCTGGACCTTGAGAGGTCCAGAGAGTCCCAAGAACCCAGCTTTATGCAGTCACATAAGAATATTGAGCTTAAGACACCATTATGAGGGTTATTTTGTCTAATAGAGCTAGATGAGTGATGCATGATCATAAAGGTCGAACCTTTACGTGATTAATGAGCCTTTAGTGCATAGATCTGAAGTTTGGGAAAGTATCTTGCACTAAATCGACTGAATGCAGAAGAGTCTTAATAGACACGCCGAGTCGTGTCGCTGACTCGGCGAGTAGTCCAGGGTTTTGTCCCGACGAACTGAGTCAGATGGTGACCCGTCGAGTTAGGGGTTAGCTCGTCGAGTTGGAGCTTTGTGGGGTTGCCATGAATCGACTAGACTCGACGAGTCTCACGAGTGCACTCGACGAGTCTGGTCAAAGTTGGACCGTTGACTGGAGTTGACTTATGTTGACTTTAGGGTTTGGTCAAAATGAGTGAAAGAGGTCAGGGAAGGGTAGAATGGTCTTCTACCCAATTTTCAGAGATAAGAGTAGAATATTAATTAGAAATATTAATTTGTGATAGGCGGAGGCTAGACCGAGGATTTCGGGCACGAGACTTTTACTAGCTATTTTACGAGGTGAGTCTTCTCACTATACTTTACCTAGAGTGGTAATTATGTGTGACCGGAAGGTCTTATGTGGATTATGATGAATGTTATCGATGTGTTATGTATATGCTATGACCTGAACTTGTAGAGTTGGACCGGAAGGTCAACAGAGTTGGATGTAGGTTATATATGTGCTACGTATATGCTATGTTCTGAACTTGCAGAATTTGGACCGGAAAGTCAACAGAGTTAGGACCGGAAGGTCAACAGATCGGAAGGTCTACAGAGTTAGGACCGAAAGGTCATCATGGGTAGGACCGGAAGGTCTACCAGAGTTGTGGGACCGGAAGGTCCCACTGACACACATTGACCGGAAGGTCTTACAGAGTTATAGCATCGAGTGGCTTATGTGCTGTATGTGGTATTTTGGGGAACTCACTAAGCATTTATGCTTACCGTGTTATGTGATATGTGTTTCAGGTACTAGCAAGGATCGTGGGAAGACGCCGACATGGTTTGTACACACTAACAGAGGATTTTGTATTTGAGATTCTGGGATATGTTTTATCGTGATAACATTTGATACATTTGAGTTTTGAGATGATTTATATAAGATATGTTATGTTTGAAAAATGAAAAATTGTTTGAAAATTTATGTCGTTACATAGGTTGGGCCCGATTATATGGGTTGGGCCCGATTATGTATGATATTGGTTGGGCCCGAAGCAATGTATGTTGGGATGGCCGCATTCGTGTTTGATGTATTACGGTTTCATGTTTATGTTTCAGGTACTTTCGGTTCCAAAGGGAAGAGCTCGACGTGATTGCATCGCATCCACCAGTATTCTGCACTCTATGATTTATTTTGTACTCTGATGACGTTTGATACATTTTTCTTACACGTTGATTGGGTTTTGGAATGAATGAATGGTTGTTTTGGTTGACTTAAAGAAAATTTTCACTTAGTATTTTTGGAACGTTACAGTATTCTAGTGAAAGTACTTAAAATATATTGATTTTAATCTAGTTCTATGCTTTTGTTTGCTTAATTTGTGTGTTTAAAACAAGTTCAATAATTTAAACAACCCCCCCTCTATTTATGTCTTTAGTTTAACTATTAGCATAATTATTTGAATCGAAATCATACTCGTTCCCCCAGAGTTCGACACCATTTCTTACCTTAGATATATATTATTTCACGACTAGGTACACTGGCTATCTTTGTTTTAAAAACTAGTTGATATTCGATAAGACTTTATAAATATAAAATTAACGATATTAAAATATACACATTAGTGACTATAGTGTGGCAAGTGAGAGAATAAGAGACATATCTAGCCAAGAGGATGAGTGATGGTCATCGGGCGTCAAGTGTGACGAAGTGGTGGCCGTTGGGCGGCCTAAAATCCGTAAGAGATAGTGGTAGATGACGGTGATGGCAGCAAAATCGAACAGATCAACGACAGAGGTGTAGAATGGAGGTGTGCAAATCGATGACGGTGATCGGTGGCTGTAGTGTGTAGATCGGCGACAGCAGGTGTTCGACTATGGTGCACATGAAAGAGTTGTATTTAAGTGATTTAGGGTTTAAACGAGAGAGAGAGAGAGAGAGAGAGAGAGAGAGAGAGAGAGAGAGAGAGAGAGAGAGAACAAAAAGATAAAGGAAATACGTAAAAGCATTATAGTCATTTTAGGTATGTTACGGACGAAACATGCAAGTTTATAACTAAGTAACCAACTTGAGGATGGTCTGAATGATAAACAAAACATAGGGACCGAACACACAAATTGGGCTAACTCATAGGGATGATTTGTATAATTTATTCTAAAATAAAATTTTAGTTCCTCAAATAACTTTTAATTTTCCAATTTAACAAGTTATACACATACCATATAAATAAACCAGAAACCATTTCATAAAATTAGATAGTTTTTTAAGAAGTAAATATTATACCAAGCAAGTAAGCGTAAAGAGGCTGTCACAATGGTATGATTGGTATCGGTGGAAATTTGTTTAAATAATAGAGAGATTTTCATTGACCAAAAAGAAAATACTGAAAAAAAGAAAATCAAAATATTATGGCTATTATCCACTTATAAATATTGAACGTGTTTATTTATTTAGTTCTTCCATTTTCCTAGATCGTTGAAGTCTAAAATTTCTTTTGATTTCTTAAAGGGAATATGACTTATTAAGGTAATTAATTTTTCGGTATGTTCACATCTGGGTAATTATCTTTTTTTTGTACACATTTAGGTAACAAAATTGTTGGAAGTGTTCACATATGACCATTATGACCTGCTATGGCAGATAAAATCCTAGATGTGAACCCTTTCAACAAGTTCGTTACTTAGATGTGTACAAAAAAAAATAGTTACCCAAATATGAACAAAACGAAAAGTAAAAATTAAATTACACGAATGGTCCCTGTGGTTCGGGGGAATTTGTGTTTTTGTCCCTAACTTATTTTTTTTAACTTGGATGGTCTCTACTGTTTATTTTTGTTGCGCGTTTGGTCCCCGTCTTACCTAAAAAGACTATTTTGCCCTTATTAATTTATTTTTAATTAATTTTCTTATTTATGTTTCTATTTTTTATATATTTAAAAAATTAATATACCCCACATATCATTCGTGTAATTTAAATTTTACTTTTAGGTAATCTTAGGGGCCGTTTGATAGTCTTTTTAGGTAAGAAAGGGACCAAACGCGTAACAAAAATAAACAGTAGGACCATCCGAGTTAAAAAATAAATTAATTAAAAAATAAACAGTAGGGATCATCCGAGGAGATACAAATATGTGGGGTCTATTAATTTTTTAAATATGTAACAAATAAATGCATAAATAAGAAAATTAATTAAAAATAAATTAATAAGGGCACAATAGTCTTTTTAGGTAAGACAGTGACTAAACGCGCAACAAAAATAAACAATAGGGACCATCCAAGTTAAAAAAATAAGTTAGGGACCCAAAACACAAATTCCCCCAACCACAGGGACCATTCGTGTAATTTAATTTTACTTTTCGTTTTGTTGTAACTATTTTTTTTGTACACATCTAGGTAACGAACTTGTTGAAAGCGTTCACATCTAGGATTTAACCTGCTATAGCAGATCATAATGGTCATATGTGTACATTTCCAACAAGTTTGTTACCTAGATGTGTAAAAAAAAAGATAGTTACCGAGATATAAACTTACCGAAAAGTTAAGGTAAGTCATATTCCCTTCCTTAAAAGGTCTTCTAGAGTGTAGACCACTCTCAAGCTCAATATCTTAATGGATCAGACCATTTCGTTTTTTTCTTTATATCTTTTTCTAAGTTTAAGATCTGCTAATAGTGACATTCACAACCAATGAGACCTGTTTCGCTAATTTTGTTTACAAAACAGTACTCATCTGTCGAAGCTGTTTGTCATGATTTCAAAACTAATAAAAAAATTGATAAGTGACAGAAAGTAGTCTGTCTGGACCTTTTTTTGTGAATGTAAACAAGCAACCCACCTTTCTGAATTCTGACGAATCTCACATCCATCCAAAAATCATTCACATGTTTTTGTTTTCTCCTTTCAACACTTAAAAACTCTCTCCATGTCTTCTTCATCTCCATAACAACCATCACCACCATTGTTTCCGATGGAATCACACACTTTCTTTTTCTTTTTCTTTTTGTTTGTAGTTTTTTCATTTGTTGAAGTCGCAATCTCAAACTCCAAAGTTCCTGTTCCCCATATCACTGTCGTTGGTGTTGTCTACTGTGATGCATGTTCTAACAACTCCTTCTCCACCCACAGCTACTTCTTGCCAGGTTTTTAAATTTTTAATCCCCTTCTGTGAATTTTCTTGTGTTTTAATATTAATGTATTGCTAAATCCACGAAATATTCAACGTATTTGCACTTATTTGTTATGAAATTCTGAAGATAGATTGCAATTATTGCTCGTATTTGTATTTCGATTACATTGCTCTAATTACTACAATGTTGCCATAGGAAGGGATAAACTAGGTTGCTATAATAAACAAATGAATGGAAGTAGGGGGTGTTTGGTTTAACAGGGCAAAAGTCCTTTTAGGAAAAGTTGCAAAAAGTCCAAAAAGATCATTTTCCTTATATCCAAATGTATTATATCTAAACGTAGCTTTTACAAGATCTCTTGCTTTTCCCAAACATCTTTTAGCTTTTTATCTTTTAAAAAGCTAAAACATGTTTTAAAAGATAAAACAAACACTCTTGTAGTTTGCTATATTTTGCTTTTAACCCTTCTGGAATCATGTACATATAACCTGATAGAATCAACAGACATACACACACACACCATTTAGAAAAAAATGTTCTATGAAATGGCAATGTATTTCCATCTTTTTTCTTATTAAAACATGGTACTTTAGTAAAATTACGCAGTTATAGCATAGTAATTTCAGCTTTTTCTTAGCAAAATATCGTGCTTTTGAAAAATCTAACTCAATTAAAGCAGTGAAAATTGCTTTGCGATTGTATGAAATTGCTAAAATAGTATTGTAGATTTTTCAAATTACAATAAGATAATAGAAAAAAAATGAAATTAAGATGCTATAATAAACAAAGAAGTACATTACTTCTTGCAGTTAACCCATCAAAAATTCTACCTAATTATATATACCTTTTAATTGATGGGAAATGGCTTAATTACAGGTTTGAGCACTTTAGTTTTAATTTAGGAAAATACATTTTAGTCCCTATAGTTTTTAATTCTAAAACAAAATGGATTAATTACAGTTTTTAATTTAAAAAATTACACTTTTTGTCCCTGTAATTTTTAGTTTTTAAATAAGGAAATGGATTAATTACATTTATCGTCCCTTTAGTTTTAACTTAGGAAATCACACTTTTGGTACTTTTTCTCATTTTAGTTAGTATTATATAATAAATTTTTATTTGATTTCAATAAATAGGTCATCGTCTTTCTGCCTTCGTTTTTTTAACTTATTTTGCGTGTCTAAATCTCAAATATACAAACTACACAAGTAATTTTACATACCAACATTTTCTATTAATTTATTCAGTAAAAAATATAAGATTAATAGACAATCACCACTAATTATATTCCAACCCATCCCCTACCACTTTTAGATGATGACAAATGTAATAAAAATTTATTACTTTTATTAAATGTTACAAGTGTCACAATCTTAAGTGTTATCAAGGCACTGAAAATTGCTTTGTATTTGCATTTTAACCCATCAAAAACACCACAGGCGCAGAAGTAAGAATAGATTGCAAGTTCAAAGCAGCATCTCCAAGAACAACAGAACAAATATCATTCTCAGTTAACAGAACTACAAACAAACATGGAGTCTACAAATTGGAAATTCCTTCTGTTGATGGAATCAATTGTGCTAAAGAAGAAGTTCAAGTTCTTAACACATGCAGAGCTTCATTAATCAGAAGCACATCTCCTGCATGCAATGTTCCTGCCTCTATCACCACTTCCAATCAATTCTCTGTTAAGTCCAAACAAGCAAATCTTTGTATTTATAGCCTCTATGCATTGAGTTTTAGACCTTCCAAGAAAGATCTTGCAATTTGTGGTTAGGGCTTTGGATTTTTGTTTATTTTTGTATTATAGCGTTGTGTTTTTTCTTGTTGGGATATTGGACTTTGTAAAATGTATCGGATATAGCATTGTGATTTGTATTTGGATGATAATTATATAATTAGGTTGATTTTTTGTTGTAATAGAAAAATAAATTGTATGATATTTTATAATAAACGATGCTATTTTTTGCATTTAACAGTCTAACAAAGCAATGATTCTACTTCCATTTTTTTTTTCGATTACAAGTTACAACATTGTCTTTTCAATTTTTACTCTTATCAAGGCGTCATGATTTGAAAAATCCTTTTCATATCTAACATAACAATACATAAACCAAGGAAAATAGGATTTTTTTTTTTTTTGAAATTTAAATCCTTTAGTTCAACATGGAAGAAGGTATCAATGTGATTAGCTTCAAGCATTCCAGATTCTTATTGTTGCATCTTGATATTGTTGATGTCTAACATAAGATGACTTTGGACATACGTGTAGTCATTGAAGTTGAGGCTAAAAAAAGTATACAGTATAAAACAATGAAATATATATATAAAGCACACATACACATACACAACATAAGTAGATTTTTTTAAGTACAATGTTGTAATAGAAATATTATAAAATGGAACATGTACATGTGTTTATCTTTGGAGCCTCATCAATCTTCTTTTCTGTTTGGGTGATAGAAAGCAAAAAAATAAAAATAATAAATAAATAAATAAAAGAGCACAACTTTTATAAGATACAAAAGAAAGAGATGTTTTGCAACAAAAATGTAATTGCATTTGTGCAAATTAGAAATGCTTTAACACTAAAGGAAAAAAGGGTAAAGTTTCATTTATGGCTTATCGTGTGGCTACATTAGGGGTGGCAACTCTCGACCCAACCCGTAACCCGACACTGACCCAACCCGAAAATAGACGGGTTTGGGTTGAGATTTTTGACCCGCCAACCCGTCAACCCGCCAACCCACCAACCCGTTTATTTCATGGGTTGGGTTGGGTTATCTGTTTGGGTTCGCAGGTCAACCCGCCAACCCGTATATATATATATATATATATATATATATATATATATATATATATATATATATATATATATATATATATATATATATATATATATATATATATATATATATTAATTAAATTTGATTTCCATCCGTATTCGTAATATTCCGTATCATTGTATTCCTTCCGTATTCGTATGTGACTAATCTGCATTTGCGGTTCGTTAATCATAAAAAGAAAAAAATACATGTCGTTATTTCACGAGTCACGAACGAAGAACACATCCACTTTCTATGAATGTTTTCATTTTTCATTTTTATTTGAATGTTATTGACTTTATGAATTTATGTTGAAAACCTTTTTTTTTATGTTAATTACTTTAATCATTTTATGAATTTATGTTAAATAAACCTCATTTTTTAAAATGTGTTGTTTATTTATTAAACGGGTTATATGGGTTGGGTTTGACCCATTAACTTGTGAACCCGCGAACCCATATACTTAAACGGGTTATATGGGTTGGGTTGGGTTGGGTTAAGGTTTCCAACCCACCAACCCGTGACCCGCCAACCCGTCAACCCATATATTATATGGGTTGGGTTGAATTTATGTTTTCTGACCCGACAACCCGTGACCCGCCAACCCGAACCCAACCCAATTGCCAGGCCTAGGCTACATTAGACACACAAACAAGGCTAACAAGAAATATAGGATAATAAGGGCATTTTAATCTTTTTAACACGAGTGACTGGGATATGAGAAACAAATCAAAGTTTAATCGGTCTGATTGATACTAATTGATGCTTAAAGAGGTTACTTTCTAAATGAACATTAATACCATCTTTTTACATGTTTAACTAACTATTTGTTTATGCATAGTTTATTGCAATTACCATTTTTTGCTCAAAATTAAAGGGCTAAATGCAAGAATAGCAACATACTTCCAACACAACTTAGTGAAGAAAAAAAGATCTTTGGAAGAAAATGAAGGAATACCTCTTTGATTCCAACACATAATAGCCCTGTAACAATAAACACCAAGAAAGTTGCACAAGGGTCGACCACAATACAATATAGAGCAACCTAAAAGCTGCCAATGCCAAACTAGAATCAATAGTATGTTAATACTCATTACTCGATAGACTAGAATCAATAGTATGTTAATACTCATTTGCACAATTGATGTATAGAATTTTAGATAAAGAAATTGCAAAATACCAGAAAAGACGTACCCTGCAGAATTGGCTACAGTCCTAGAGATCTTCATTTTCTTCTTAGCGCCTTTATAAAGATCCTCCAAGCTACAAGGCAACAAATTCTCCACAGCAGGAGCCTTCCTGGCCGATGAACTCTCCCCACCGTTTGGAGCCCTAAAATCCCCATCTTTGAACGTCCTCCCCGCAGACTCAACAGAATAGTAGACAAAGATCAGAATATGTCCTCATGTCCCAGACAATTTATGAAATTGAACTGACAGATTATTAATAGAGAGGTAGGTACCTGTTTGGCGACGAATTCTGGGTAATTGTCCTAGAGCAACTGAAGAACTTGACGGAGTTCTTTCTTGAATGGGGAGGGGGAAATTTGAGATCGATGATTTGAACGATGGTGGAGATCCCATCAGGGCTGAAATTGAGCTTTCTGATGCTCTTTTCCAAGAACTGGATTCTCCATCGAAGGAAATTCGTGCGCTTCTCTTCGTCGGAGAAGGTTGCTTGGTATAATTCCTTGTTTTGATACTCGCCGTATGCGTTGTAGCAGACTGCGTAGCCGTGTTTATTGACGTCGTGCATGTAAACCACCTTCTCTTGCTCTGTTCCCAAATCTTCATCGAGTAGTGATTCGATCCTGAAGATTGATCTTCAACCGGTGATGAAGATTGATCCTACATCGTGAAGGAGTCTTCAACCGGTGATAAAGATTGATCCTACACCGGTGTTGAAGATTGATAGGTTCAGTCGTAGGCCGTATATAAAATGGGGGGATTAGGTTAAAATCAACGTAACTAGCAAAATTATAGGGAGTATTTGCGGAAGTTATTTCTCAAATTACCTAGTTACCCTTAATGATTTATTTAATTATTGTTTTTTCTATTAAATTTTGATTGGTCCAAAATCATGCATACAATAATACAATACTTACTTAAAATACCTGAACCTATCTTTCTCTCTCTCTCTCTATATATATATATATATATATATATATATATATATATATATATATATATATATATATATATATATATATATATATATAGGCTTAGGTTATTTTGTTTTTACTAAGTATTGGGTGCCAGAATGCACAGATTTGGACCAACGGATTAAATTAATCAATGGATATGATTTGAGAGTGTATGATATTACAATGGGGTAACTTGTACCATATAATCACACACTTTTTAGCAAAATGGTATTTTGGACAACTAACTACATTTATAAAAGGAAATTTTCGGATTTTTAGGGATGATTAATTCTCCTAATTTAAAAAACCTGAATTTTTAAATTAATTCAATTTCAATTTTTACCGATTTTATTCTGTCAGATTGTTTTTTGTTAGAATGATGCTCTTTCAGAATTTTATTCTAATAGAATATTATTGAAGAAAAACAAAATTCTTGAATCAGATGTTGAAAAATAACAAACATTCTAATATATTTTTATACATCCGAACTTAAATACAAATTCATACATATTCTTACAGACTAAAATCCTTATACATTTTAATATAATTATACATATTCTAAAAGAATATCAACAAAAATGATTAAAATTCTTAAAAAATAACAACATTCTTAAATTGTGAGTATGATCAAACTTTATTCATTCTTCAAGTTATTCCTATTAGGTCGTCAACGCCTTTTTCCAGCCATTCCTATCACAAATACAACAAAAACTAATAATTGTTAAAAACATGTTACTTGCAATTAACTATCACTTAATATATTCTGGTAGAATACATAGAATATGACAGAATACATATAATACATTCTGGCAGAATACATCGATTTTATTCTGGTAGAATACATTATGATAGAATACATATAATACATTCAAAAGTATTGTACTTACTGCTAATATAATTTTAGATTTCAAATATACAATAACGCGGGACAATAGAAATTGGAATTCAAAATCACAAATTGAACCGAAATAATACACAGACAAATTAATTATCGTTTTAAACAATTACATAAAACATGTGTTGCTAGTAATTCTGAAAGAATGCATACCACAAGGTTAAATTCTTTAAATTCTCTTTCAGGCATTTCAACAAACACTTGTTAGGCATTATCATCAAACAAGCCAAAAACCATATTAATGATTTACTTGCAATAGTTTACCTATAAACATAATTTCCAGCAACATATTTGATTTAGAATGCATACCACAAGGTTCAAAGAGTAAATTAATTTGTGTTGATGAAAAATAAAAAGGCACAAACAACCTAGAATTGTATTCCATAACCGAAAGAAAAAAAAATATATGTCAGACCCAATAAAGCATAGAAACGTGGTTTTCATATAAGATTTAAAAACATTATTTTGTAAGAAAGAAGAGCATCTACATAAGAGAAATTGAAACTCATCAACTTGAACACATGAATAAAGAATGTTACTTACATTAAAAGGCCCTGATACAAGAGCTGGAACCATACAAACTTAAATCTTTTTCTATGCTTCCTTCTAACTGAAAGTTGCTGAGCAATTTCATTTTGTACTATTATTAGCTACATGAATCAATTAATATAAACACAATATGAAATGTATATAACACCCACAACAAGATTAAGAAAACAAAACCTTCTCAATTGATGCACATCCCAACTCATGTGATGGAGCATGATCGAGTATGGATATAGTTGTCATACTATACTCCTGTTATTGATATACACAAAACCTTCAATACCTCAGGACTATGAAATTGGGAACAAACGGCGGAATCAGACTGGCAAAAACAAACCCTCCGTCCACTATGACCATCGCCTGTGAGAGGCGTCGATTTGGGAGAAAGTAGAGATGTCGAGGAAAAAACTGGAAAACCACAATCAAAATAAAGAATATTTCAACTCTTTCAAAAATAAATAATATTTCAAGTCTTCGGTTCAGTGGGGTTGGGGCGTATAAGTTGATATTTGGGGTGAAAGGCTTCGGTTTCAAGAAACAGAGGTGGTAGAGGAGAAGTTAAGTGAAGCGTTGGATCAAGAAGGGAAAAGAAGAGGTCGATGATTTGCATTAGGGTTGTGGAGATGATGGTTTGAAATAAGTCAAATAATAGTAGACGTGATTTAAGGGATATTCCAAATATATAAGAATTTATTTTTGGTTTATAAAAACAAAATGACTCATCTACCCTTTTTTTACATTAATGATTTATTTTTTTCTTGAATTCTCATTGGTGCATACATGCACATAATACTTGCTAGAAACATAGACGTGATTTAAGGGATATACCAAATATATAAGAATTTATTTTTGGTTTATAAAAACAAAATGACTCATCTACCCTTTTTTTTTTACATTAATGATTTATTTTTTTCTTGAATTCTCATTGGTGCATACATGCACATAATACTTGCTAGAAACATTTGAACCTAGCTCTCTCTCTCTCTCTCTCTATATATATATATATATATATATATATATATATATATATATATGACTTAATGGGTAACTATGTTTCAAAATCATTTAAAAAACATCATCCAAATAAAGTATTTGTATAAAAGACACCAATCAACTACATACTTTGTGCAAATGTCACCTTATAGTAACCAATATTTACCGGTACAAATTAATTAATGGAAAATGACTCAGGAAGATAACTATGTTTCAAAATCATTCAAAAAACATCATCGAAGTTTGGTATGTTCAAAAATGATCATCCAAGTAAGATCTTTGTATAAAAAAACACCAACAAACTATACAGTTTGTTCTAATGTTACCCACCGGTAGTCGGCTCTTGCATGTAAAGGGTGACTTGGTCTAATTATTTGTGATATGACATAATAATTGGTACATGGCATTAATTGATATATTCCTCTTTTATAAATTGATTTAGTACTTCTCCATGAATAAACTACTGTAATTTGTGAAAACAGGGGGGTAAATTTCCATAAGTAGCTTAAGATCTAGAATTTATTAAAACTAGAAAATGCAAACATCAAGTAGCTAGGCAAGATGCAAATAAGTAGATTTCATCACACTACAAATTGGCATAAATATTCATCAAGACACTTTTAGAGTTACATTACAAATTAAAATAAATATTCACCAAGCAAATATATAGGAGGAGGACATGATAAAGATTTCAGTTAAATTTATCATTCATTTGGCACAAACCCCAAATTTTTACCATGATTAGTCTTCATGGTTGATGCCTAAATTCGAGAAGGATGCCCACAGCCACAAGAGTTTGCATCATCAAATATATTTTTTTCCCTTTTTACATAAAGTTGAATGAAGCTGAACTTTAAAGAAGAAAAACCTTAAAAAATAGAAAGCATTCACAATTCACCAATAAGAAATATGATTTTATGTTCGTCCAACAGCTTGGTGAAGATATGAGCGAGATAGTTTGTAGTTGGAACATACATCAAGTTAATTTTTCCCTTTTTGCAAATTTTCCCCGATGAAGTGATGACGAATCTAGATGTGCTTGGTTTTTTATTATTGAACTAGATTCCATTTGAATATGATGAAAATGGCGTGGGTATTGTCACATCATATGGAAGTCTTGGAAAAGTTGAAGCTATAATCCAGAAGTTGATTTTAAATCTAGAGGATTTGAGCACAACATCTTCCAGCGGCAACGTATTCTACTTCAGCACTTGAACATGCCAATGATGATTGTTTCTTGTTAGACCAGTTGATAAATCTATTGCCCATAAGTTGACATCCTCCTGATGTGCTCTTCCCTGTCGAGAGTAAACCCTGTATAATCCGAGTCAGTGTAACCGACTAAATTGAAATCAGAATCTTGGGGATACCATAGCCCAAGATTTGAAGTATGCTTCAGATATCGAAAAAATCGTTTAACAATGAGAATATGTGATTCTTTTGGATTAGCTTGAAAGCGAGCACACATGCTGGTAAGGAACAAGATATCAGGGCGACTTGTTGTTAAGTAAAGAAGTAACCCAATCATTCCCATGTAAAGAGAAGGATTCACATCTTTCCCTGACTGATCAACAAATATTTTCAGTGTAAGGGACATTGGCGTCTTAGTAGGTTTGCAATCAGCGAAAGAGAACTTCTTTAGCATATTGGTGATGTACCTGCTTTGATTTATGAAGATTCCTTTTGATTATTGTTTCACTTGAAGATCCAAAAAGAATGATAACTCACCTATCATACTTATTTCGAAATTCCTAGACATAATATCTCCAAACTCTTTACTCAGTTAGTCCTTTGGGCATGCAAAGATGATATCATATACATATACTTGAGCATGATTAATTTCAGGGCTTGATTTCTTGATGAACATTGTATTTTCAATGGCTCCCTACTTATATCTGTTTTCAAGAAGGTATGTCATCAACATATCATACTATGTCCTTAGAGCTTGCTTAATTCCATAAACGGATTTTTCCTAACTGATGGGTTTTACATGCAATAAGGCAGATAAATCATTATGCACTTAAGGGTACATGGAACCTATTCAATTTAGTCATAACACTATTGAAATAATATTCTATTGAACAACAAGAACCCTATAAACCTAGTGAAATCAAAATTCATAGAGGAGGTTACATACCTTTTTAGTTATTATAGTAATAACTAATCAAATCCTTCTTCAAAACTCTTGGAAGCTATCACCAGAAATCTCATGCCTCTTATGGTTCACACCCAAACCCTAGCAACTAGGAAACTTGAAGAAATAGGATAATAAAGGAAATTTTTTGGCTATACTCAGAGAAAAAAGAGTGGCTGGAATTTAGAGGGTTTAAAGCCTCATTTATAGCTGATAAGAAAACCCTAAATAACCCTTACTTGATTAAAATAATAATATCTCAAATCAGGTAATTATCTGGTTTCCTAATTATCTTCAAGGGATATTCTAGAAGCCCTAGAATCACTCTCCAAACCGTCCACCTCTATTAGGAAGGTTCTGGAACCCTTTTTGTTCAACTATTTAGGTCCTTACACTATTAACTAATCCAATTAATCTTAAAATTAGTTCTAATTAATTTCTGATTAATTCTTAATTAGATAATACCATTTCTAATTAATATATTATTTGTAACATTCTATTTTGGGATTTAAATATCTATGATTAAATAAAATAAATAAGTAAATGAACCCTGGGATAAGAAGTATATTTCATATTATTTTTGAAGCCCCAAATCCATAATAGTTTATTAGTGTTACCCTTGGGAGTAAAATGTTATAAATTTCGGAATTTATGGTTTAAATGGTATCATTTGGACTTGTGTTGAATAGATTTTAGGAAGCAAGGGCCAAAGGGTAAATTTCGGATTCAGTTTGTAAAGATTTCTGAGGGAAGGGTCTGTTTGGTAAGTTTTGGATTTAAGTTGAAGAGGATTTGGAAAGGAGGAAACGAATATGTCAATTTGGGTGAAGTATTAAAATGGGCCAGGAGTCTAAGACCCGTCGATTCCTCCCGTGTATGGAAGCACCATTCAAGCCAAAACCCTAGCTTTCAATACAGCCGCCACCATGGAGTGCTCTCAGCCGCCGCTTGCATCACAAAGTCCGACCGCCTCCGCTACAATGTCGTTGAAGGTCACCATCACGACGTCTGCTGCCGGAAACGTCGTGGGCAGCCGGAGAACCACCGAGGACCGAGGAAAACCGGTTGTATCGTTGTTGTGCAATTCCTGAGCCACCGAAAACGCACGGTAAGTCTACCCATAACCCATCCTTCCTCTCCCTCTCTCTCTCTCTCTCGTTCTTTTATGGGTGTGACGTTGGAATCGTCACTGCCGCCGTGAGTGGCCATGGGGGGGGGGGGGGGACTGTTTGTGTTTTTCTGGCGACGCCTGCTGCCTAAGAGGTGGCTGAATGTGCGTATGTTCGAGTGTAGTGGTTGCTTTTGGTATTTGTGGTGTGGAATGTGTGTAATTTTGGTCGAAAACCCACTGCCACCACCATGAGGCGGTGTCTGCCACCGGTTGCTGTCGCCTGCTGCCGTGGGGGTGGTTTTATGAGTGTCATTAGATATGTATGAGTGAGTTTCCTATATGATTGGGATGTTGATTGGATGTTTTGGTCGGAGAAAAACCAAGGAAAACCCCCACCGCCACCGTGGGCCGCCGTCGACCACCACTGCCCGAGGTGGCAGTGCTTGGTGCCCGGCCTAGTGAAGCTTAAATTAGACAAAAACATAACCATTGGGACTAATTGACTTGTGTTTGGGTTGGAAACCCTAATTATGGTTTAGAAAACCCTAATCTAGGGAACTGTTGTTGGGACTTGCCGGGACCCGTGTTGGGACTATTAGATTGGAATTTTGATTTACGCCTGACTGCAATGTATGAATGGCCTAATGGAGTGATGGACTTAACAGATTAAGTCATTAATGGATTAAGTCCTTGATGGGTTAAGTAGGAACACTTCACCCTAATCGTCATTTTATGTGAAAAACCCTAATTGGGGTTGGGTTCTTATTGGGCCATTTCTTGGACTATCTTGCTGTGGGGCTTTGTGGGCCAAATGGGGAACATGTTTATGGACTAAGAAAATTATTGGGCTTTAGGATAAGGCCCATTGGAGAGGCTTGGGCCCAATTTGGAAAATTAGGCCATAAGTGGCCAAATTTGGGCCTTGATGATTATGGGATATTGGACCATCGGAATGCCAATTGTTTGGACTAGAATAAATGGTTGGGCCTTAAGATAAGTCCATGTAAAGGTTTGGGCCCAATTTGGAAATTTGGGCCATATGTTAGGCCTTGGTTGATTATTGGGCTTTTGGGCTTCCAGAGTGTGTGTTTGGACTTTGTTTTGGACCAAGTTAAGTTAAGGGTAATGTTGAGTCTAAGTGTTGCGTCATTGGGCTCAGTCATTAGTCCATTTAGTTTACCCGGTTTGGGCCTGTCCAACCGTGGATAATTATTAGGGTTAGCATATATATATTGCATGCATGTATAGCTCTCTAGTTGTCAATCTTATTATTAGCTTTTGTATTGTAACCCTAACACACCTCTACAGTCGAAATTCTTCATCGAGCTCTTCTGAGGTGTGAGTTATTAATCATTCGACACCATTTGACCCATTCCTGTGTTCTTTACTTGATTAAATATAGTTTTTCTGTTTGGAATCTATCGATCTATAGCGCAATATTCTCATCAATTGGTATCTGAGCAGGAGCTGTGTAATACATACACATCTCTTCTGTTTGAAGAATCCTTTAGGGTTTCCACTTTTATGAATATATAGAAGCTGTCTTCTTCTTGTCGAAAGTATCTAGTGTGTTTGATAAAACCCTAAGTTCATCGTTACAAGTCTGATTCTAACAGAAAAAGTTCATCATGTCTCACGATGACTCTCAGATCAATCCAATCAACATCTCCAATAGTATCGGATCCACTACAAGGATTCCCATTCTTTATACTCAGGATTATGAAGTGTGGGCGCATCACTTCGAAGACTATGTAGTTGGATCTGAAGAGAATGGGTACTTAATCTGGGAAGCAGTAACATTGGGTCCGTTTGTTCACTCTGGAACAAACCGAACAGTCAAGACTCAAAAGGAGTATAACCAACTCCTGGCGGACGTAGATAAGATCCCTCAAGACAAAAAAGACAAGGTGTTATGCAACGTTAAAGCCATGAGGATGATCAGGTTCGCTTTGCAATCCGATACTTTTAGTCTGGTGAGTTCATGCACAACAGCTAAAGAAATATAGGATAGGTTGAAAGAATTATACTCAACCGATGAGGATCTAGAACACTCGATCCAAACCCTTTTGCTCTCTGAGTTTGGTGACTTCGAACAAAAACCTGAAGAGAAGCTTATTCAGACTTTCGATCGCTTCAACCATCTACTCAGCAAGATGATGAAGCATGGTATTGAAAGGAAGGTGATTGAACAAAAGGTTACCTTCATGAATGGATTAAGGCCCGAATGGATGGCGGTGGTTTCGACTGTGAAGGATCATGAGCAATTTAAATCATATTCACTAGCGAAACTGATGGGTATTCTCAAATCCCATGAAAGTGTGGTGACAAAGGAAGCGAAGGTAGTTTCGGGTGTGAGTTCACTGGCCCTTGTTTCTAAAGGCAAGAATGTAGCAGACGAAGAGGAGGAATCTGATATGTCAGAGTGTGATCTATCCAACGAAGAATATGCTATGATGGTGACAAACCCAAAGAAGTTTGCTCGAAGAAAGTTCCCGATCAACAAGAACCGAAACTGATAGGGAAGCTATAGTTCTGGAAAGGTGAAAGAAGAACTGAAGAACACCACACAAAAGGACGACGAAAAGAAGGAGAGTAAGCTTATGGGAGACTCTGGGTATGATTGCAACTACTGTCATGGAAAGAACCACTTTGCCAAGGATTTCATGCTAAGGAAGATGGTTGAGAAGAAGGTTGGTGAAGTTGACGAAGCTTACTACATGAGAAAGATGGAGGAGATAAAGAAGAAGAAAGCAACTAACGTTTCTATGAATGCTTTGATTGTGCAGGAAAACGTTGTTGATGATGAGTTCGGTGGAGTGGAAGTCTGGTCTACAGATTCTGAGGATGAAGAGGTTCGCAGACCCTCGCATAGAAGAGCATATGTGGCGAAAGGAGTTGCTGAGTCGGATGGGAGATGCTTAATGGTTACAACCGAAAGTAAGCATGAGGAAGTGAAGGTCATGGAAGACAAATGCTTCGCCGCCAAGCCCATGAGTGAAAAGATCAGCGATTGCGATCAGTTGATCAAGAAGGTACAAACTATCCTAGAATCTTATAAAGTACCATTAACAAACTACGAAAAAGATTTAAATGAATTAAAATTCAAGTTTTCTAACTTAAGTGGAAGTCTTATGGAAACTCGCCTAGCTAATTCTAACCTACCTGACCAACTCAGCAGGGAGTCTTCCAAGAGTGAGGAGAGAAGAATGTGGATTCAGCAGAAGGAGTTAGAGTTAAGTAGAGCTAGGGATGAACTTATTTCTGTGCAAAGAGACAATTTGAAAATTTTGAAACAAAGAAATGTTTTCTATTTGATTCCTAAACGTCTATATACTAATATCACTCAGTTACATTTAGATTGTGAGATAGGAAAACAGTTTCATAAAATGATTTTGCCTTTCCTTGAATTTAAGGAAGACGAAGTCATTGCTGAATGTGAATCTATAATGTCCTCGGATGAAATTTCAGTCACCTACAAATAAGGACTGGACAAAACTGAATCTTTCATTGAGTCTAAAGAACATAAATGCATGCTTAAGAATTTACTGGACAAAAACGATAAATTGAAGATAAAGACCGAGACTATACAGAAGTTTGACTCATCCAACGCCAAATTGAGTTCAGAAAACAAAATCAATTTAGAAACCACTTCTGAATTTGATGAGGAGAGTGAGATGAGTGAAATCTCTGTAGAAGATGAGGTCGACTGTTCAGAATTTCTTAGGAGCGAACCCGAAGCAGCAAAACCTCTAATATCTGAAAATTCGGTTGAATATGATCGAATGTCAAAGGACACATCAAAGAAACTCAAAGAAAAGGCCGTTGTTTATCAGAAGGTGCAAACTACACCGAACCAAGTGTATTCGGTCACAAGAGTAACCAAGAAACAAACGGTTGAATTGACGTCCTTGGTTGACCAAGAAATTGTTGAACGTTGCGATGACTACTTCTGGTCTGCTCCCATCGATAATGCAGACGAAACAGTTGGTCTGTCAGAGCAAACCTCATGGAGAGTTAAGGGACGATACATACCCGAACCCCTCAACAAGCCCTTAAGCTTTGATAAACCCAATACAAGTGGTACAAAAGACATACCAAGCGAACCACTAAAAGCTACCAGCGATTCATCAACAACAACCGAAGCTCTTGAGAAGAAAACGAAACCTAAGGCCAACATTCACTTGACTCAAGAGCAACTCGCTGAACAGAAGTGCCAGAGGAACAAACGATACATGAAGAATCTCAATGAGAGAAAGCAGTTTTGGCAACCCCAAAATCCCTCTTATGTTCGCTCTGAAAAAGGTTATAATCACAAAAAGGAAGCACATGTCAATAACCGTCTGTCGTACAGTCAGGCGAACCGAACGACCCGTTTCGGTCCCAATGCTAGTGCTCACAAGAACCAAAAGACAAGTTTTGGTCCCAACTCCTACTACGCCAAGAACCGAAGGTCCAGTTTCGGTCCCAAAACAAGTGCTCAGAACCGAAAGTCAAGTTTCGGTCCCAAATCCCATCCTCCACACTCTCAACCAAAGCCCAATTCTGTGAAGGATGTCAAAGGAAAGGGAAAGCTGTACTCAGAACCTGAACTCCAAAAGACCAAAAAGGCAGCTAAACCTAGAACTCCCAAGAAAACCTCATCTGTGAAACCAACTAATAATAACACACACCAGTTAAAACAAGATAAAAATAAAATCAAAGCTTACACCATCAAACGAAAAGATGAAACCACATTAATCAAAAGAACATATATGGTTGATCTTTCGGTAGCAATTCCCTATTCTGTAAAAGACTCACCAGGGCCCAAGAAACTTTGGGTTCCTAAATCTTCTTAATTTTTGCAGGTTATCAGTGACGAGCAGTTTGACGAAGAATGGTATATTGACAGTGGCTGCTCTCGTCACATGACAGGAAGGAGGGAAGAGCTTAGGGTGTTTCGGTCCCTTAAGGATAGTGGGTGTGTGAAATACGGAAACAACTCTTACGGCACGATCAAAGGGTATGGTATGATCACCAATGGAGAGTTCTCAATAAGAAAAGTAGCCTACGTGGAAGGATTGCAGCACAACCTCATCAGCGTTTCTCAACTAGTCGCAGGAACCGGTTTGAAAGTCTCGTTTGACGATGAGGGCTCAGAGATAATTGAAAAACAAACGAAGAAAGTTCTGTTGAAATCTGAGCGAAAAGGGGAGATGTTTCCTGTAAATCTTAACCCGATAAAAGGAAAGCCAACAATATGTTTGCTATCAAAGGCAAACTCAGATGAAAGTTGGCTGTGGCACCGAAGGCTTTCGCATCTGAACTTCAAAGATATTAATAAGCTGGTGCTTGGTGATCATGTGCGTGGATTTCCTGTTCTCAAATTTGACAAGGAACATCTGTGTGCAGCATGCGAGATGGGCAAACAGAGCCGAAAGAGTCATCCTACTCGCATCAATACAAAGATCATCAAACCTCTTGAACTACTACACATCGACCTATGTGGCCCTTCGGCTATAGAAAGCATTGGTGGTGGTAAGTTTATACTTGTCATTGTAGATGATTTTTCACGCTTCACCTGGGTTTTCTTTCTTAAACAGAAATCAGAGGCGACTCCCAAGCTGAAGGTTTTCATCAAACAAGTAGAAGTGCAGCTGCGAAAGGTGGTACGAAACATAAGAAGCGATAATGGTCTTGAGTTCAAGAATAAAGATTTTGAAGATTTTCTGGCTGAAAAGGGAGTAACTCACAATTTCTCTACTCCCTATACTCCACATCAGAATGGGATCGTTGAAAGGAGAAACCGTTCTTTATGTGAAGCAGCCTGAACCATGTTGAGCTTCGCCTCTCTACCAGTGTACTTCTGGGCTGATGAAATTGCTGCTGCATGCTACACTCAGAACCAATCCTTCCTCAACAAGCGATTCTCCATCACTCCGTATGAGATTTTGAACAATCGTAAGCCCAACGTAAAGTTTTTCCACGTGTTCGGTTCAAGATGCTTCATATTCAACTCCAAAAAGAAATTGAAACAAATTTGATGTCAAGGCAGACGAGGGAATCTTTCTCGGTTATTCGCTTACTTCAAAAGCATATAGGGTTCTGAATAAACGCTCGAAGAAGATTGAAGAAACCTATTATGTTACTTTTGACGACAATTACGTGAAGAAAATGCAAACAACCGAAAGTCCAATGGAGGAAATCTTTCCAGAAACTGGTCAAGTCTCGGTTCCTATTGCCAATCTGTTTGATGAGTACATGCTACTCTTTGATGAACCAGAAAAGGCGATCCACTCAGAAGCGAAAGCAGTAGATAACAAAATCGATAACTTGAAAAAAATCATCGATGAAGCTGCTAAAGTCTTGGAAAGCGAGCCTCAACAACCAACCGAGAAGCTGATTCAAAGCGAACCTACTACATCCGGTGAACATCCAGCTACTGATGACCCTCCAAGAGAGAGCACTACACTCCAGGGGGAGGGTTCGTCTACTCCAAAAACAACCGACATACCTTTCGATGGGGAGAATCCATCAAAAACCCCAACCCATGAAGGTCCATTTGAGGGGGAGAGCACTGAACCTGACATAGGATTCGGTTCGCCATTTGAGGGGGAGAATGAAAATGCAAATGACGACGACAATATGTCAGAACTGGAAGAAGAAGTCAATGCTGAGCTGGATCCTGTTTATGATCCAAATTACCCTCCTCTAAATAAATGGACAAAGGATCATCCTAAAACTCAAATTATTGATGAATCATCTGAGGGTGTTCTCACACGCTCTCAAATGAAAGCGAAGCAAACTGCTTTATTCTCTCAAGTAGAATTCTGCATGTTTAATTCGTTTGTCTCTAAAGTTGAACCAAAGACGGTAAATGCTGCTCTTGATCACTCTGATTGGGTGCAAGCTATGCAAGACGAACTCCATGACTTTGAACGAAATCGGGTTTGGAGACTGATTCCCACACCAATGGATGCATATGTGGTCGGTTTGAAATGGGTTTTCAGAAATAAGTGGGATAAAGAGGGAAATGTAATTCGCAACAAAGCGAGGCTGGTGGTGAAAGGATATTGCCAAGAAGAAGGGATAGACTATGAAGAGACCTTCGCTCCAGTAGAAAGGTTGGAATATGTAAGAATCTTTTTGGCATACGCTGCATACAAAAACATCGAAGATTTCCAAATGGACGTAAAATGCGCTTTCTTAAATGGAGAACTAGAAGAAACTGTATATGTTGAGCAACCACCCGGATTTGTGAACGAGAAGTATCCTGATCACTACTACATTCTGGATAAAGCAGTCTATGGATTGAAGCAATCCCCGAGAGCCTGGTATGAAACTCTTACTCGTTTTCTCAAAATGTCAAAATTCAAGCAAGGTTCGGTTGACCCAACCTTCTTTCGCAAGAAAGAAGGCGAACACTTAATGATAGTTCAGATTTATGTCGATGACATCATGTTTGGCTCTACGAATCCTAGCTTAACAGCTGAATTCAGGAAGTTGATGGAGACTAAATTTGAAATGAGCGTAATGGGTCCGATTAACTTTTTCCTTAGATTGAATATGAGACAGGGACCATAGGGCATCTTCATTAATCAGGAAGCGTACACGAAGACATTGTTAATGAAGTTCGGCATAACGGGAGATTCCAAAGTAAAGGTTCCAATGTCATTTGACACGAAGCTGACTCCATCTCTTGAGAAACCGGCTGTTAATGTGACTCTCTATCGTCAAATGATAGGGTCCCTCATGTATTTAACGGCTAGTAGACCGGACATAATGTTTTCTGTCTGCTATTGTGCTAGGTTTCAAGCAAATCCAAGAGAACCTCATATGGTTGCAGTGAAAAATATCTTCCGTTATTTGAAGCGAACCTCCTCTCTCTGTCTTTAGTATCCTGCAAAAGCGGTGGATGCCAGGTCCTTGATGGCAAACTTGTCAACTGGTAGTTAAAGAAACAAACTTGCGTGTCTCTGTCAACAGTCGAAGCTAAGTACATCGCTGCAGCATCCTGTACATCGCAGGTCATATGGATACAAAGCCAACTTAGAGATTATGGCTTAAGCATGAAGAAAATCCCTCTATACTGTGACTCTGAAGGTGCGATTCCAATATGTCACAATCCAGTGCAACACTCAAAGACAAAGCATATTGCACTGAGATACCACTTTATCAAGGACCACGTTGAAGATGGAAATGTTGAAGTTCACTTCGTTCGGTCCTCAGATCAACTGGCTGATATCTTCACTAAGGCCTTACCAGAAGCAAGCTTTAACAAGATACTCCAAGGCTTAGGAATGATGGAATCTGAGTCAGTACCGAAACCCCTTTCGTCTCACTAACATTGAACAAGCGAAATAGAGCGAATGCTCGGTCTATTTCGGTTCCAGAATTTTCGGGAACCGAAATGAACCGAACGCTCGGTCTATTTCGGTTCTTGAATTTTTCGGGAACCGAAATGAACCGAACGCTCGGTCTATTTCGGCTCTTAAAATTTTTGGGAACCGAAATAAACCAAACGCTCGGTCTATTTCGGCTCTTGAATTTTTGGGAACCGAAATGAACCGAATGCTCGGTCTATTTCGCTTCATCTTTTCTAAGGTATGGTTTCGGTTGTACATTTTTGTAAAACTTTCTTATTCTTTCATGTGTTTATAATTTGTCTTTATTTTCATTTCTGTTTTTTATTATTTTTCAGAAAAATCCAAAAATCCAAAAATATTTTCATTTCTGTTTTTATTTTTTTTCAGAAAAATCCAAAAACTACAAAAATATTTCTATTAGTTTTTAAGTTTTTATTCTCAAACTTAATTCAAGTTGAAGGAAGCGAAACACAATGACATTGGGGAAGGTATAACATTCTTCTCTATGTACTAGTTAAGAGTCCCTAGAAGCATGCTGCTGCATGTGGACCGAAGCCTCCATGACTCTGATTAAAGCCTTAATGATTCGATAAACACAAATCTTCCCAATCAGGCTGTTAAAATCACTCAAGTCACGAGCTACCTTACTCTTCTCATAATGAGTTAAGAGTTTTCTGCTTTGTCATTCTTATATAGTAGAGGTACTTTCGGTTCCTTAACCACCTCACTTTTCTCCATCCAGTTTCGCTCCACATTCGTAACCCTTGAGACTCTCAGAAATTACCAATGAGGTTTATGGTTACACAATTTCTGTGTTGATGATCTTAGTTTCGTTTACCACGAGCTAAGTGAAACCCAACATCCAACACCTTGAATGAATTGACGGTGAACACTCTAATGTTCAAGCTATTACTTGTCACCTCACGAAATCTCTTTTCCTTTTTGCGTGATCTTTATGAAACTGTCAAACACCAGGATGTTTCTTCCCTTAAGATCCAGTTTATTTTTTTTGAGATTTCTTATTATTTTACAGTCACTGAATAAATTTTCCAACCTACTTGTTCAACCAACCACATCGGTTTCACAAGTGCTTTACCCAACTTTCGGTCTTATATCAAGTATCGATGTTCGGTTGAAGGTAAGCTACCCTATAAATCCTATACTTGAAAAGTTGCCTTTCAATGTTTCTTATCAAAAATTTGATCGTAATTCACGGGAAACCACACAGACACTTCTCAGTCTCTCTTGACTTTGAAGGAAGAGATTCGTGCCCGGGATCATCAGTTTCATGTCTAAATAGACATCACTTAAATCCCACACATATTTTGCTTTATTTATTTTTCATTGGAACACTCTTGCACAAAGATCTTTACGATTTTCCATACTCTTGTTTGTGGTACTAATGGCACTTTTCAGATTTGTGCTTTCGGTTCTAACATATATGGTGCTTTCCTTTATTATGAAGAAGCGACAGTTGATTTCCATGACGCGAAAGGATGAGTCTCGTTTATGGTGGTGTTGATTTATTTTAATAATAAAAATCAAATAAGGGTGAGTCAGCATGAAGTTGAAACGGTTCAAAAATTGAACAGGAGATAAGGTTGAAAAGGCGCGTGAATTTGAAACGGCACCTAATATCACGCCTGTTGACGTTACCAGGCTGGCAAATCCCGCTTTTTCTGGCGATGCTTCAGAGATCGAATCATCATCACAACGGATTTTTCTATCTCCTACAGATGGTATAATAGGTTTTCTCACACATATTGAACTCCTTTACCAAATCTTCTCTCTCTCAAGAACACATCGGCGCTTTTTCCACTGTTCATCTTCTTCTTCCCACCTGCAACAACGGCTGAATCTTCATCGGTTTACAATCAATCCGCTCAGTCCACTCTTCTGACCATCAAACCTTGTGACAACCCGATATTTTTCAAGTCAATGTATCATTCAAAAAGTCAAATATAATGAACTATTCGGAATCAATGAAATTAGCGTAAAAAATGAAGCATTCTAAAATCTTAATTGGGATGCATAAAGTGTTAGATATCGTGTCAAGGTTTCCAAAAATATAAAGAACACTCAAATCCGAGTTATAACGAAGAAGTTATGACCAATCGAAAATCCACGACACACCCGATAAAACACTGTTAAGCGTAAAAAGTGAAACTTCAATAAAATACTTTTTAGCCTTAGGTATCTAAACGAAAGTCGTAGATTACATTACACCGTGAGCATGCATAAAAGGAACGCCCAAATCTAACTTCGTATGAGGAAGTTATGATTTTTCTAAGTTTCGGAACAACGGTAAACAGCTAAAAACTCGAAATAAAGATCGAGCGATTTTTAGCCGACGCAACCTAAACGAGAGTTGAAGGTCTCAACAATAGTAGTACAACAGTAAAAAGACAGGCGAAAACGGACATCGGATGAAGAAGTTATGAATTTTTAACGGAATTATCCTGTCCCGGCCTATTAAATAAAATATAATTAAAAATAAATCAAAACTAGCCGACGAAGTCTAAATGAAAGTTGTAGAGTATTTTCTCACCTACGCGTGGATATAAAGAACGTCAAAAACGGAGCTCGTATGCGAAAGTTACGCATTTTTGAAGTTTTTGGCACGCATTACGAAGCTTATCCGAAGGAGTACGCCCAACGTACTTCGGAGTACGCCCAGCGTACTGAATGGAGGGCCTCGGATCGACCACGTCACCCCTACACTCTACCGAAGACCGGAAACCGTGACATCATCGCTGACGTACGCCCCGCGTACTTCGGAGTACGCCCAGCGTACGAGGGCAGTCTTCCTCACCTATAAATAACATGCGAGACATCCGACTTTCCTTGCCCAATTCTCTCTTCTCTCTCACTTTTACTCCCCGTTTAGCATCCCGAGACGATCCCGACTTCCCGATTTCATACCCCAGTCCCGACGAAGGTCCGAAGCTCCGAGATTCCCGAGAAATACACCACTTTCCGGTCGAAGTGCCGCCCAAGAAAAATCTCGTTTTTCTTCGAATCATCACACTTTCCAGGTGAGTTCATACCCCTACATTTTCACGTCTTTTCATGTTTTTAGGGGGGGGGGGAATACAAGTGCATTACGAGAAAAACTCTTGTGCCAAGATATACATCGTTTCATACAGATTCAAATACATCATCTACATTTTTATAAATGTTAAATAACATCGATATCAACGTTATACTTTACATGCAAAGTTAGTATTACATCGAGTTTTTATCACCAAATGGAACAATTTCGGAAAAACTATAATGGGTATAGTTTACGGGTTATTCATTACATCTTTACGTAAACATTGTGAAAATGAAATATTTTCATCTACATGAAATATAGACTTTTCTTGTCGTAAATCTATTAATACTAAGGGTTGTGAGACATTCAGCTTCAACGTACTCTCAAGTACGTATTTCAAGTCCTGTATTATAAACCATAATCTCTTGGAGGGAGAGCGTGATACTTGTGTATAGATCTATACGGGATTGACAATCCCGCACCTAAGTTGTTAGCTACAGTTAGGCCGGCAGGTCTGGGGTGACAAATGTCATAACACTGCAACGCCTGAAGAACGTTGTTACAGGCAGTCTGGGTCAATAGCATGGTTATAAAACTCACACGGAAGTATTAAAATAAGTTTGATTTACGAAACTTTTTGATGCATTCAGTAAATACATTATTTGAGTATAAATACACTTTCATCATTTAAGCACGAAAGATACTATTACAATGCCAATCTTTGGAACTTTTTCAGACTATACGTAGAAAATATTGGATTTTCTGGAAAACACGTTCAGTTATTTTTACTAAAGGACATACCAATTTTCAGTACAAAAACGCTTATGAACTCACCAACTTAATTGTTGACACTTTTTCAAAACTACTTGTATTTCTCAGGGAATCAGTAATACAGGTAACCATCAGCTTTTGGAGAAGAAACGCTAAGGCGTCTGTTATCAAAATACCTTAAATCATCATATTTGTAATATTCTTTTGGAATATGTATTACACGCAACAATGTAATTTTTATTATATTTATGATGGTTGTGCTTACTTTCTTTACAATATTCAACTGTTATGATACTACGTGAAGTCACCCACCCCCGAATGTTTCCGCCATTCTGGTTTGGGGGTGTGACAGATTGGTATCAGAGCATTGTTTATAGTGAACTAAGTATATCGAACCACATAAGATATACAACTATAAATGCAAAGGGACTAAAACCCTCTGATTTAAAAACGTTTTCACAAGACATACATTTTAAAATTCTAGTTTTATAAAAAGTATAAAATACATGCATGCATCGGTCTAGTATCATAGCCAAAAATTTTCAAAAGTATTAAGACAAGTTGTACTGCTACGACGAGGCCTCGGGATATGTAATCAGATCAAGGATGAATATAGCCTAATCAACTATATTTATCCGAGATATGACTAACGTATGTCGAGGAATGGTCGTAGTAAGCAACAAGTCGAAAACTTACCAAAGAAAATACTAGAATCAAACTTACAAATTTGAAATACTATAGGAGTATTTTAAAACCATAAGAACTATAATAATCGTGCGAACCTCGATATTTAGTTAAATTTAGGAAATCGTCAAATAAATAAAAATTTTATTTATCAAAAATTTACCTTTTTTTTCTCCCAAGTTTTTATAAAATTCTCTTACCTCTATTTCTCGACTAGAAAAAATGGTAGGATTTCACATTCCCGGGGATCCCTACTACCCCAACCAAGGCATTGGTGGATGGCTCGATGATGAGCCAGAGGAGGATCACTCAATTCCTTTGGATGATCACCGTGTAGAAGGCTTTTCGGATGGCTCTGACTCCGAACCAGAAGTCGACAACCTACCCCAAGAGGCCCCAATCCCAAATCATAATCCCCGACCAGCATTCCAAGGACTCACGCCTCTGTGGGCAACAAACTTGAACCGATGGAGTCAGGAACAGGGTCAACCCATGCCTTACCATGGGGACGGAAGCTTTTACAATCTAAGCAAGGGAGGATCAGCTGATCGAGTCCTACCCATTATGGTCCGAAGGATTGCCCGGAATGACGAGCAGGGTCGTGCAGCCATCGACCGAGTGATGGAAGTGGACGCCAACTCTGGCATTAATACAGTCCGCATTCGCCAACTTGAAAAGACTATGGAAGGGACTAGGAGGACCAACGAGGCTCTGCAACAACAACTAGCTGCATCCTGAACCGAAGTCATGGAACTCCGAGTACGTCAGAGAGCGCATGAGCGACACCTCCAAGAGGTTGTACGTCAACTAACAGATCTGAGGGTTCGTCCGAGGGACACCCGTCGCCGGTAGAAGATGTCGACTCACCTTTTCTCTTTTTGTTAAAGAATAGCCTTTCTTTTCCATGCCCTATAAAGCACGTACTTCTGGCGCTATGTATATACCTATTAAATAAGTGTTGGTGCTACACATTCCTTTCAGAATGTAAACCCGACGGATTGTGAGTACACAATTCGGAGGCCGGAATGCTGTCAAATTTTCCCATTTTCATTGATGTACCCTAGACCTATATAAGGTCAAATTTTCCTGATCGTTGTATCATATACTAATATCAATGAAATTGACACGCATTTATTATTTCCTTGAGTATTCCATTTAATTCTTAAAAGAATCATACACTTATTTTTAGTTTCCATTAACATGCAAAAACCAGAAATATTCAGAACCAAAACTTATAATACTAAAACCTTCCATAATCATTTTTAATGACTTATCAAGAATTCGTCTCTTAACTTGTGGCAGAATCATGCCACCGAGGAGAAATCCCCGACGCTTCAATACAAACGGAGCACCAACACCACCTCCACCACCCCCGCCATCAATGGATGCTGCTACCTTTCAGGCCGCTGTAACAGCTGCCATAACCGCAACAATGGCGCAAATGAGTAACAACGGATCAGGAGGAGGAATAAACAGCTCTACAAATGGCCAAAACCAGGGTCGTTCCGGGGAATGTACTTACAAAGACTTCTCCAACTGCAAACCCATCCCCTTCAATGGAACCGAGGGAGTGATGGCTCTATCCCAATGGATAGAGAAAAAGGAAGCCGTGTTTGAGATATGCTCATGCCCCGAAGAGAGCAGTGTAAAATTTTCCGCCTGTACTTTCTCCGAACGAGCCCTAACATGGTGGAATGGCCACGTCAAGTCACTAACTCTAGTAGTCGCAAACTCCATGGGTTGGGAGAACCTGAAACAGATGCTACTGCGAGAGTACTGCCCAAGGGGCGAGATTCAGAAGCTTGAGCAGGAGCTTTGGGACCTTACGATGGTAGGCTCGGGCATCACAAGCTATACAAATAGATTTAGTGACTTGACAATACTTTGCCCAGGAAGGATGGTTCTGGAAAGCCAAAAGGTGGAAAGGTATATTTGGGGGCTGTCGCCCCAGCTTCGAGGAAGTGTGCTAGCTTCCAAACCCATGACGTTCGATAGTGCCAAAGAGCTAGCACAATCTCTCGTTGATCATGGCGTCTGCCAAGATGTCACGACCGTCGTCCCGGAACCAACCAAAGGAAGCAACAAAAATGACAGAAATGCCAACAACAACAACAAGAAGAAGTTTTGGAATAGGAGGAAAGGTCAAACTTCGCAAGAACCTTCAAAGAAACAAATAGTGGCGGTCCATGCCGCTACTGCCCCCACTGCTATTCCCGTTGCCCCTGCGCCAACGAAACAATATGCTGGGAACCTACCAAAGTGCAACAAATGCAATTACCATCACCACGGTAATTGTCGGGAGATGCACTGTAAAAACTGCGACAGGAAAGGGCACACTGCCTGTTTCTGTAAGGCACCGGCGCGACCAATCACCCAAGTTCCTGGTACTGGAGTAAGCTAGGCATGTTATGGGTGTGGGGAAACTGGGCATTTCAAGAGGGATTGCCCTAAGGCAAAGAATGCTGACGGTGTAGGAAGAGTGTTGGCAATAGGGCAAAACGAGGCAATAGCCGATCCCACGGTGGTTACGGGCACGTTTCTCCTCAACGACATTTATGCATGCATACTCTTTGACTGTGGTGCGGAGAGAAGTTTCGTGAGTCATAAATTCAAACACTTACTTAATCAAAAACCCCAGGCACTCAATAAAACATTTACAATAGAAATGGCAAACGGTAAAACAGAAAGCACAAACGATTTGTATGTAGGCTGCATACTTGCTCTAAATGAACACTTTTTCCAAATCGACCTAATGCCAATCACCATAAGAAGTTTTGATGTCATCATCGGTATGGACTGGTTAAGCCTTCACCATGCCGATATTCTTGTTGGATTAATGTCAAAGTCCATAACTATATTTGGTATGTACTTGACCCGACCCGGCATGGTCCATTTGGGTTGCACTTCACCGGCACAATTTATATGGATAGTCTTTTGAGAATAGTATATTTATGATTTATATTAATATATTATAAGTTCTAATATATTAATATGGAATCATATTATTTAATTAGTATTGATCAAGAATTAATTTAGAATTAATTAAGTGATCAAAAAGAACTAATTAAATATGGACTCTTATATATATGGAATGGGCCAAGTTCATTTAGGTTGGGCTAAGCTTTCATGGATGGTCCATGGAGCTTTTAACCCATGGATCCTATGTAAATGAAAGGTCATGGGTATTAGGGTTTACATGGATGTAACCCTAATCCTCCATAATATATAAAGGGGTCCTTGACTCACAAAATTGGCACAAGTGTGTGAAAATAAGAGTGGGCCGATTTTAGTGTGCATACATATTCTCTCAAGTTCTTCCAAGGTGCTTTGGTGATTTGTGATTCCATTTGAGGCTTCCACACTATTGGGGCTAAGCTCTTAAAGCTTGAAGACATCAAGCTACATCAAAAGGTATGTCATCTAACTAGAACTTTGTAGTATAGGTGCTTCATAATATGCTAGTTAGGATGAAACCTTGGAATATTTAATATTTGCATGTATAATAGAGAAAACATAGATCCAAGGTTTATAGGGTTGCATGTACACCATAGGAGTGTTAGAATGCTCAAAACCCAACAGTGGTATCAGAGCCATGAGTTGTTTTCTGTTATATTGATGCAAATGTTTTATTTTCAAGTTGGAAAAAAAAGGAAAAAAAAACATGACGTTTGTCAAATTTTAAGATAATTACTTGTTTTGTGAAAAAACTAATTATTTGTAAAATTTGAATCATTTGCTATATGAGTTGAATTAGGTCAAATTTAGTAAAAGATAAAATGATATGATTATTTTATTAGTTTTAAAAGTTTGATCTAAATGTTTTAAGGAGTTACAAATTTTGTCATAAAATTCTGGATATGAAAGTTTTTTTTAAAGAAAAATTGATTTAAAGTTTTTATGGAGTTACAAAATTTGGAGTTAATGTTTTAAAGAATTCCATAACTTGTTCTTAAGTTATGGAACATGAAAAGTTTCATCATAAAACAAGTATTTAACTCCATAAGTTATGGAATCCAAAGGTTTTCAAGAGTTACAAAACTTGCCCTCAAGTTTTGGAATTTGGAAAAAGCTTTTTATGAAAAAAAAAGAATTGAATTCTAAAACTCTTGGGTTCATAACTTAAACAATTAATTAAATGGTTTTAATTTTGAATTTAATAATTGGAATTTTGATGTTTTATTGAATAATTCAAATTAACTCTTATGGACTTTATTAATAGTTAATTAAAGCGTTTAATTAAAAGAGTATTATTAAATCCATAAATAAAGATATGGTTTGAGTTTAATTAAATTAAAAGTTTAGTTTAATTAATAGATTAAACCACCAAGTATTTTAAATGTCTAAAATACACCCTTATACTATTATAATATTAAAAGTTTAATATATTATATGTATAAGAGCAAGTCGTCTTATCAATAGTAGGCCTCATTCACGAAGCCGATCTATAAGGGGGGTATAAGGTTACTGCCTATAAAATGGCAGTTTAATGGGTGTCTACTCTCATCCACCGCTTCCTTGACCGGTGGAGGGTCGTTAGCCGAACGGGTAGGACAAGGACTATAATTCTCCCTTCATTATAAGTATAATGATAAATACTAAGTAACTAAACACTTATAAATCCCCAATCTTAGTTACTTAGGAAAATGTGAATAAGGTGCTCATCCATGAAATTACACTTTGCACTTTGTTTAAGCTGTTAGTGGAGCGTGTGTAGTTAACCGGCACACTAACCTGGACTTAACAAGGTAGGCAAAGGGTAACTTAATGTTTATCATAGTATCGTTGGAGCGTGTGTGGTTAACCGGCACATCGATTGAGGGGTAAATATTAAGGGTACCAAGTATATTTGCATGGTTACTTCACACCTTGTTTTGTGATCCTTGGCATCCCAGTCACAAAACCTGAAGGGCACACTCGAGATTGAAACATGCCATTGAAAAGTTCAATGAATCTCAAAAGAATCTAGGAGTTTCAAAACCAATTAAAACCTAATAATACATTTCGTTTATCTTGGTGGAAATTGGTGAATCGTCATTCACCTACCTTCAAATATTTTATAGCTTGGATTACGGCATCCCTCTTCCAAATTATAAAATAGTTTGTTGGGTCCTAGCCTTAATATATCATATTGGGTGTTATATTAAGGACTTAAATCAACTTGACATGAATTTCTCCCATTGTTGATGTCTGGTTTAGACAACAATGATCTTCCCAAACCAAGCTTTCCTAATGAATATGACTTCCCGAGTTTGGCTCATGGAAGTCATACTTCTCTTCGTCCACCTCCTCCAATTATTCTCCCTAACCCACAAGTTCAAGGTCACTCAAGCCCTATTGGCAAGGCAAGGTCTAGGTGTGATCACATCTTGGAGATGAAGTCACATATTGACAAGCCGAGAGATTTGGGTGTCAAAGTCTTGAGAAAGTTGGTGGTTCAATCACTTTCTAAGTCACATAGTGAGTTCCTTTGGTACTCCTATGAAACAGACTATGACAAGACCCTTAATGATCTTATCTATTTGCTTGGTACTGCTGAATCAGCAATGATTTGGAAGGCTAGTAAAGCAAATTTGATTAGAAGATCGACTTCCCAAAACTTTATAGATAGTGACAATGGTGACACTGGAAATCCAGAAAAAGCATTCTCTTCCCAATGGAAAGGGATTGGCCATAGTCAACCCGGTTGACCAAAATGGTAAAGAGAAAGGCTAAGTTTGAGATAGTCTCATTACCAAAGGGTCCATATGTTTATTTTCCCAAAGGAAGGGGCGTTGATTGCAAAGCTGCCAAATTTACCTAAGGATGTTAAAGTCAAAAAGTTTGACTCTACATCAGGTAGAGCCCATTATCTAACTCTGTTAAGTTCTATTCTGAGATCCTCATTACATGATGTGACTGTGTCACATGTTGATGTTTTAAGAATCAAAGAATAGAGAGAAATCTTAAAGGAAGTATATGCTCATTCTGATCGCGAAGGTGGATTTCGATCGCATCAGAATTTTGAGCAGTTGCTTAAGAGGTTATGATATATTGCTAAGGAATAGATAACAACAATTTTCCATGTGGATTGTAAGGATAAGCTTTTCCGCAAAATTTTAAAATAAAAGAAAATTGTTTAATTTTATTTATTTGAAGTATCCTTACAATGACATTTGTGGAAAATTGTTGCTTATATGATTCCACTGACAACAATATTGGAAAATGGATTTGATTTTTCATTTGTGGTAGTGTCTAAATTTACCAAATCAGGAAAGTTCCTCATCACCCAAGTTTCAATTGGACCGAAACTTGGAATCATGCAAGTTGAATAGTATGATGAATGAGAACTTTCAAGCATTGGAAAATCAAGACTAATTACTTGTTCACATGGATGTGTGAGTCAAGTGAAGGACTAAAGGGATCGAGTACACATTCTTGTGCACTGGTCATGTCCACCACAAAGCTCGTTAAGACTATTTGATTTACTAAAGTTTAGTAAATATGGTTATACTTACAAGTTTAAGTATAATTCTGAAACATTGGAAAAGTCTCAATGTATGGCAGAACGAATGGGAAGAATCAAATTAGGCAGAAAGATAAAAGTTTCTCAAATCTGAAAAGATGGGAGAGTACTTTAGTATCATGTTTGCGATCATCTTAATGATTTAGAAATCATATCACAATTAGTCCTCTAAAGGTCATCTTAGTGCATTCTTATGACTAAGAAGAGGAGTCATGAATTGTTGAAATGGTTAGATCAGGAAGATGAGTCATACTTCGTTCCAAAACAATTCTTAGAGTCATACTCCAAGATTGTAACTTGAGTGACATATCTTAAAGAAAGGTTTAAAACACTTGTCAAATGTAAGAGTAAAAGTGTCCTACTCTTGTACATTTGAAATTGGTAAGTTATGATGTTTTGGATAAAACAAAGACCAACTAAGGCCAATTGTGTGAAGTGTTTGTCTTGATAAAGAATCCGCACTATCTCTTGAATATTTGGCAAGATAGTCTTATATGTCAAGAGGATAGTGGGAGTCTTAAAGATCCTAAAAAGAATTTCAAGAACTAATCAAGAATAAAACCTGAGGTTCTTCACTAGTACACGACTTGAGGTTTATAACCTATCGTGTTGACATATTCTGTGCTCATTCCAGTTAAAGTTGGCTTTGCATAGGAGTTCTGAAAGTTCTCAATTGGTTGCATAACAACTTGGAAGCAATGGCAGGCCCTGTACTGCCAGGTGGCAAGAAGTTAAGATTGCATAAGTTCAGTCCATATGAGTTTGGATTTGTCATTATCCTTGTCTTGTGACTATGGTTTTGACGATTCACATGGATAAGAACATATACACCATAAAATCTAAGGGTCATAAGGTTTCTCTCCGATTCATGAAAATGATGGTGAAGAAACACTTCCACCAAGTAGATTTGAAGGAGATGGCAAAAGGTCTAAACAATT
This sequence comes from Lactuca virosa, assembly GCF_052849685.1. Lineage (NCBI taxonomy): Eukaryota > Viridiplantae > Streptophyta > Magnoliopsida > Asterales > Asteraceae > Lactuca > Lactuca virosa. The sequence goes on from NC_136428.1 coordinate 289,924,440, forward strand.
GAGACTATGATTACGACATCCCTTTTCATAGTTCTGAAATTGTTTAGACACACATGCATGCTATCTAAGGAAAGGTGTATGATTTTGATAAAGTTTTATCAAAGCATCTCATATCAGAAATCTGAAGTTTGGTAAGAAAGTCAATAAAATATTGATTTCTAGAAGTCCAGCTGATTTCTGAGTACATGTCAAAGCTAGTGGGAGCATAAGTGTTATGCTAATAATCATCATGTTAGTGGGAGCATGATAATTATTGTTAGTGTTGCAAGTTAGCAATGTTAATTATAGAAAACCAAAGTTTCAATTCGTGAGGCTGCAGGGATTGAAAAAGTTGTTTTGCTATAATTAAGGGAGAGGATATACTTCATTTCAGTTCTAAAGGCTTAGATTGAGACCTTAATCATCTTTAGTCAAGAATATATATATGAATTTCATGTTGTATTGGTTCAACTTAAGGAAATTCTATATATTGCGTTCTCAAAATTCGATTATGATTACAGCATCCCTCTTCATAGTCAAATTTTGAAAACATTGCAAATAAAAATATTGTAGCAAAAGACTGGTCTAGAATCATGTGTTTATGTGAGACATCATGAATCGTGTACCATTTGCTTTGGGTACAGGATCGATTGCATGTGCTATAATATTTGTCATTTCTAAATTTTTCCAAATGCCCAGAGGCATTAAGAAGGGAAAAGGTCTAGAATTGGATATGACTAAAATGATTAAGCAATTGTCGAGGACAATCTGAGGTTTAACAAAGATTGGTTGCTCAGGGACAGTTGGAAGTATAGTGCTAATTTTGGAAGGACCATATTGACATATTCTGAAAAGAGGCATCTCTTATTCAGAAGTGATAGTCAAAATGAGAATATGGAGTTGTCTCCATAGGTGGAAGTTATCTGTGTAAGATTAGAAAACTTAATGACTGTTGACAAGTCTTTGTGACTTTTTACATATTCATTACAGGAGGGTCAGTGCATATAAGTTTAAAATCTAAACAGATTTCGATAAATGATAGGAATTTGAAATTCTCACATTTTTCGATAAGGATTTGGGAGTGTGAAATTAGAATCATTGAAATTATGTTCAATTGGTTTATTTCACAAAGTAAGGATCATAGACAAACATAGAGTGCATACTTGGTGTATGGCAAAGCTATTGTTTAAGAAAAACATAGTGTACATGCTTGGAGCATGGGACAACTAGTGTTTTTAATTCAAGTATAAAGTTGATAAAACCGAAACAATGAATAATGAGTAATCAGTATGGTGATAAATAAAAGTGTTTATTTATATTCATAGGATTTGATACCATATTTGATTCATTTATTCTTGTGTTTCACTTTGCATGTTTTGACTTCCAGAATAACTAAGTCGCTCTTCCTGAATGATTAAGTTATTCAAACCATCCACAGTTGGTCATATGTTGGAAGTAGATATGAATCAAGACTTTCATGGGTTGGTTTGTAGAGGTCCAAGTTGGTGGACAAAGTGGTGCTACAACACTCATGAGTGCTCATAAGTTCTGAGTATTGGATTCAACCCGCGCTCATTTGAATCACTTCATCGATTTTATCACGAGTGATCATGAGACGATAATATCTTATATTCTTCAAACCTAGAGATATGAGTTGTTACTATGAGTTGGTTATACATTGATTGCACGAAAACACATTTGGTAACTCGATGTTATAAAACGTGCCTTTGTGTATGATTCAACAAGTAGTAGAACAAGCCATATGAGTCGAAGTTTATCCATTCCTTTTACCTTCGGGATAAAATCGATATCTGTGGGCCCCTCGATGATTTAGCGATGACACATGTGAGTGCTTGGCCAAACCAGGACTGATTTGATTTGTTCAATCAGTCAGTCATCATAAATCGAAAATCGGGAAACAACAAATGGACAGAGAGAATGATTATAATCCATGTCTCAGTCCATATGATATCTAGAATGGAGAAATATACGATCCCTTATCTAATGGACGCGTCATTGACAAGGTCAGAGTTCGACAGCGGCTTTAAGAGCTACGATTGCCAGTTAGGTTTTGAAGTCATACTCAATAATAGTTTTAGACTTATCCAATTGGGAGACTGTTGGATTAATGTCTAAGTCCATAACTATATTTGGTATGTACTTGACCCGACCCGGCATGGTCCATTTGGGTTGCACTTCACCGGCACAATTTATATGGATAGTCTTTTGAGAATAGTATATTTATGATTTATATTAATATATTATAAGTTCTAATATATTAATATGGAATCATATTATTTAATTAGTATTGATCAAGAATTAATTTAGAATTAATTAAGTGATCAAAAAGAACTAATTAAATATGGACTCTTATATATATGGAATGGGCCAAGTTCATTTAGGTTGGGCTAAGCTTTCATGGATGGTCCATGGAGCTTTTAACCCATGGATCCTATGTAAATGAAAGGTCATGGGTATTAGGGTTTACATGGATGTAACCCTAATCCTCCATAATATATAAAGGGGTCCTTGGCTCACAAAATTGGCACAAGTGTGTGAAAATAAGAGTGGGCCGATTTTAGTGTGCATACATATTCTCTCAAGTTCTTCCAAGGTGTTTTGGTGATTTGTGATTCCATTTGAGGCTTCCACACTATTGGGGCTAAGCTCTTAAAGCTTGAAGACATCAAGCTACATCAAAAGGTATGTCATCTAACTAGAACTTTGTAGTATAGGTGCTTCATAATATGCTAGTTAGGATGAAACCTTGGAATAGTTAATATTTGCATGTATAATAGAGAAAACATAGATCCAAGGTATTTAGGGTTGTATGTGCACCATAGGATGTTGTAGTATACTAAAACCCAACAGTGGTATCAGATCCATGTGTTGTTTTCTGTTATATTGATGCAAATGTTTTATTTTCAAGTTGAAAAAAAAGGAAAAAAAATGACGTTTGTCAAATTTTAAGATAATTACTTGTTTTGTGAAAAACGAATTATTTGTAAAATTTGAATCATTTGTTATATGAGTTGAATTAGGTCAAATTTAATAAAAGATAAAATGATATGATTATTTTATTAGTTTTAAAAGTTTGATCTAAATGTTTTAAGTACTTACAATTCTATGTCACGAAAGGGCTGTACGCCTAAATCTGCCAGGTGGCGAAACTCTTGTCATTTATGGTGACAAACCTAGTACAAATTTACAAATAATCTCTTGCGTCATAGCCCAAAAATACCTTCGCAAAGAATATCATGCCTTTCTAGCCCACGTGGTAGACAAGAAACGAGAAGTGAAAGACATTAAAGACATTCAGGAAGTCTGCAATTTCCCAGAAGATCTTCCAGGAGTTATCCAGCCAGCTGAACCAGCTTCTAAGCAAAGGATTCATCAGACCAAGCTTCTTACCTTGGGGAGCACCAGTCCTGTTCGTAAAGAGGAAGGACGGATCTTTTCGCATGTGCATCGATTACCGAGAACTGAACAAACTCACGATCAAGAACCGATACCCCTTACCGCGCATAGACGATCTATTCGACCAACTACAAGGGGCGAGCTACTTCTCAAAGATCGATTTAAGATCTGGGTACCACCAGTTGCGAGTTCTGGAAGGAGATATTCCCAAAACGGCATTCCAAACTCGCTATGGTCACTACGAGTTTGTAGTGATGCCCTTTGGTTTGACAAATGCACCGGCGGTGTTCATGGACTTGATGAACCGAGTATGTCGTCCTTTCCTGGAGAAATTTGTGATCGTATTCATAGATGATATACTCATCTATTCAAGGAGCAAGGAGGAACATAGTCAACATCTCCGACAAGTCTTGGAAACATTAAGGACAGAGAAACTATATGCAAAATTCTCAAAGTGCGAATTTTGGATTCGGAAAGTGGATTTTCTGGGCCACGTAGTCAGTAAGGAGGGGATACACGTGGACCCTTCCAAAATAAAGGCAATCGAGAACTGGACAACTCCAAGGACTCCAACGGAAATCCGACAATTCTTGGGCCTCGCCGGGTATTACCGAAGGTTCATACAAAACTTCTCGAAGATTGCTAAGCCACTTACCACCCTGACTCAGAAGGGTGTAACCTTCAGCTGGGGAGAAAAACAAGACGTTGCATTCCAAACACTAAAGCGAGCCCTATGCAGCGCGCCTATATTAACTTTGCCAGAAGGAACAGAAGACTTTGTGGTCTATTGTGATGCGTCAAACCAGGGACTTGGATGTGTCCTAATGCAACGAGGGAAGGTCATCGCATACGCCTCGAGAAAACTCAAGACGTACGAGGTCAACTATACCACGCACGATCTCGTACTAGGAGCAGTCGTTTTCGCCCTAAAGATATGGAGGCACTACCTCTATGGCACGAAATGTACAATCTTTACCGATCATAAAAGCCTTCAACACATCCTCAGTCAAAAGGAACTCAACATGAGACAAAGACGGTGGGTAGAACTACTAAACGATTACGAATGCGAAATTCGTTATCATCCCGAGAAAGCTAATGTAGTAGCTGATGCACTCAGCCGAAATGAATACTTGGGCCGCCGAGTGAAATCCTTAACCATGACCATCCGCTCACACCTGTCCGCACAAATCAAGAAAGCACAGGAAGAAGCCTTGAAGCCAGAGAACATGGCAGGTGAAGCATTGAGAGGAATGGACAAAAATCTTGAAGTCAGGGATGACGGAGTTCGTTGCCTCATGAACCGGATCTGGACACCGAAATTTGGTGGATTCAGGGACGTTGTCATGAACGAAGCTCATAAAACTCACTACTCGGTGCATCCCGGCTCAGACAAGATGTACTTAGACCTCAAGAAGTTGTATTGGTGGCCAAACATGAAAGCCGAAATTGCTACCTATGTAGGCAAATGTTTGACTTGCGCCAAAGTCAAGGTGGAATACCAAAAGCCCTTGGGATTGTTGCAACAACCAGAAATACCCGAGTGGAAGTGGGAACGGATAACCATGGACTTCATAACCAAGCTACCCAAGACGGCAAGCGGACTCGACACCATCTGGGTGATCGTCGACAGCTTAACCAAATCCGCGCACTTCCTACCAATCAAAGAAACAGATAAACTAGAAAAGCTAACCAGAACATACATCAGAGAGATTGTACGGCTGCATGGTGTACCAATATCCATTATCTCGGACTGAGATAGTAGATTCACCTTGAGGTTCTGGCAGTCGCTACCAAAATCTCTAGGAACAAGGTTAGACATGAGTACCGCTTACCACCCGCAGACCGACGGCCAGAGTGAGAGAACCATTCAAACCTTAGAAGATATGCTAAGAGCTTGTGTGATCGATTTTGGTAAGGCGTGGGACACCCATTTACCATTGGTCGAGTTCTCGTACAACAATAGCTATCACACTAGCATCAAGGTCACCCCATTCGAAGCCCTCTACGGCCGTAAGTGCAGATCACCTCTGTGTTGGGCTGAAGTGGGTGACACACAACTAGCAAGAGGACAAGCAACCGACAACACTCTCACTGGACCAGAAATCATAAGGGAAACTACGGAGAAGATTGTTCAAATTCGGGAATGACTGAAGGCTTCAAGAGACAGACAAAAGAGTTATGCGGATAAAAAACGGAAACCCTTGGAATTCCAGGTTGGGGACCGGGTACTACTAAAAGTCTCACCCTGGAAGGGATTAATACGTTTCGGAAAGCGTGGGAAACTAAACCCAAGGTATATTTGACCATTCGAGATCCTTTCCAGGATCGGCCCGGTGGCATACAAACTTCGATTACCGTAGGAACTCAATAACGTGCACCCTACCTTTCACGTATCGAACCTAAAGAAGTGCTTGTCTGATGAGACCCTCGTTATCCCTCTAGATTAAATTGAAATCAAAGAGAATCTCCAATTCGTAGAAGAGCCAGTAAAGATCATGGATCGGGAAATTAAAAGAACTAAACAAAGCCGCATACCCATTGTGAAGGTCCGTTGGAACGCCAAGCGAGGACCTGAATACACCTGGGAACGCGAGGATTAGATGAAACAAAAGTACCCTGTAACATCCGGATTTTCAGAGGTATTATGGTGTAGGTTAATCTTGTGATTAAAGGAGGAACTCGACGAGTTGAGGGTCCAACTCGCCGAGTCGAGTCGGGTTTCTCCCATGGATTTAATGAGTGGACTCGACGAGTCTGAGGAGAGGGACTCGCCGAGTAGGCGCTGATTAGAGAAACCCTAATTTCCGGGGTTTGGGACCTATTTAAAGGCACTTATAGCCTCACTTGCGGCCACCCTTTCCCTGGAAGCAAACCCTAAAGGTCATTTGAGCTAGAAAGTGAGAGAGAAGCTATCTTGGGATTTTTAGTGTCACACCCCAAAACCGAGAACGGCGGAAATACGTTCTGGGGTGGAGGACGTCATGTACAGTATCATAACAAAGCATAATAGTAAAGACAAGCAACAACATCCATTGCATTAAGATAATAATTGTAATAAAAACGTGTTCAGTACAAATGTTAGACACCAAAAATACAATCAAAATAAAGTGGAGTCTTATGTGTGCTCCGTCTTCTCAAAAGCTGCATCCGTACCTGTCTACTGATGACATGAGAATACAAGTTATTTTGAAAACGTTTATCAGCATAAAGCTGGTGAGTTCATAAGTATTTAGTGTCGTTTCATGTATAAAATATTCACAATTATACATTGTAAAAGCAAGTTTCGGTGTTCGAAAATAGTATGAGCCCTAGAAAACCCTATGTTTTCCAGAAAAAGTAGTCTTCACCAAGACCCGGTGGTTTGTTTGTTCCTTTGATAATGTACAAGTTTTCCCAGTAGTTATTAGTTTGAAAATATAGTTTTAGACTTTATTCATGTATAGTAATGAGAAAAATGTTTTACCCCAACAGTATCACTGTCGGCCATATGTAATGAAATGCAGGCTCCAGGTAGTATTAAATGTACAATACTCCTCAGGGAGTCTGTTGCCTTTAATCCTTAAAGTATTAATTAAAGGTTTGAATGTGAACTCGTACGTAACCATGCTGATTGACGATCGAATCCCTTTGACCCTCCGAGTCATATGTAGATGTGACATTTTGTCACCCCTGGGCCTAGACGGCTCGGACTGTAGCTAGCAGTCGGGATGTGGGAGTGTCTGTCCCGTATAGATCTATACACATAATGCCCGCTCTCCCTCCAGGAGACTCTGGTTATGCGGTGATAGCACAAAGATGTGTCGTATCGAGAAATAGTATGTCACATTCTATTTTAGTAAGTTCTCTTGTATAGTATGTAGTGTTCTCTTTGTATAGTACTTAATGTTCTCCTAGTATAGTATATAGTGTTCTCTTGTATAGTATATAGTGTTCTCTTGTATAATACATAGCATATATTGACTCACAACTGAACTGACTCTAGTAGTTGTCATGGCAATAGTAGTAGTGAGTAGTATCCCTTAACTATACCCATTATAGTTAAATAGTATTGTTGGTTGCATGTCTTTGATATCCAAAGGCATTGAACTGATATGAAAACTTTTATATCTGACACAAATATATAAGATATATAACTAAGAATTCAACGAGAGTCGGACTAATAAAAAATACCCTAAGCCCACAATCAAACAAGAACAGGAAATAAGGTGAGCTATTAGTCCTAAGTCCTTCAAGTCTTACTTATATAAATATATTGGTGTAGATATGGTTTGAGAATAAAAATAGTTTAAACGAATTTTGGAAAAATAGTTTTATAGTGATTTACACGAAAATGAATTTGGTAAGCATTTGAAAACAGTTTAATTGGCAATATAGTTGAAAGTATAGAAAATCCCTTTTTTTGGTGGTAAAAACAGTTAATAGTGTAGAAAATCCTTTCGGTTGCAAGTTATAATTCACATGCGATTGTTACTATAACTTATTTGGTTCAACTTGTATTCCCCCCCCCCATAAAACAGTTAAAAAAACACTTAAAAAGGTTCATTTAGGGGTATGAACTCACCTGTAGTGAGTGAAGTGGATGGAAACGCCGGGTAGGATGCTAGGTGTCAAGTGAGGACTTGAACACACACACGGATCCTATGTAACATGTATTGATGTATAAAGTATCTAATTAGTTGTGTAATCGCTAATTAAGGGAGTAAATGCACTTTAATGTATGAAAACACTTTGTTTCAAGTGTTAGGAGTGTTAAAGGTTGTATCTAGGAGTGTATGGCCTCACTATGGAGTTTACACTTCACTTGGCCACACTTAAGTGTGTTTACGGTTGGGAGACCATTTCCCCCATGAGTTTACGGCCGTAAACTCATGGAAATGGTGAGTTTGTGTGTCTAAAGGTCTCATGCATCACAAGGAAGGCTCCTAGGATCAATTCGAGGGCTTGGGAAGTGATTAGGGTTCAATTGGGTACTCCCTTGGAGTTTACGGTCCTTGGACCACTCCTTGGGAGTTTACGGTCGTAAGCTCTAGGGTTTACGGTCGTAAACCCTAGGGTTTACGGTCGTAAACCCTTGACCACTTCTTGGGAGTTTACGGTCGTAAACTCTGGGGTTTACGGCCGTAAGCCCTTGACCACTTCAACCATTTCATGTTTTGGGGTCCTAAGCTCATCTACACTAGTTTCATGTTCATCAAACAAGCTAAGGAAGGGTTTAGGGGCATCAAAACACCATTTGAGGTGTTTACGGTTTTGGGTTTACGGTTCTTGAATGTTCAAGAACCGTAAACTCAAGTTTATGGCCAAAAAGTCACGATTTTGGGTTCCTTAGTTCATGCATGCAAGTATCTAAGCTATATCTAAGCATTAGAGAAGGTTTGGAAGTGTTTTGGGGCTTCAAAACCCGCATATAGGAGTTCACGGTTTTGGGAGGCTCCCCCAAACCGTAAACACATGCATGTTGAGGCATTTGGATGATCCAACTCGAAATAGCATGCATACCAAGCTAGAAAATCAAGTTAGGAAGATTACCTTTGATTTTTGAGGCTTGAAAGTGGTGTTCTTGAGCCAAACCCGTTTTTAGAGAGAGAAAGTAGAGAGAGAAAGCTCCAAGGTGGGAAAAGGCTCTAAAGGTGGACACTCCTCCTTTATATATGGCTGCCTAGTGGGGACCCACCATACACTGTCGTTTAAACGGAGCTAAATGTTTTTACCGGGTAAACTAACCGTAACCCGACTTAGTTGTTTTTATCCCGTCAATAAATATATTCTAATAATAATTCAGAAATGAATTATTTAAATAAATATAAGTTAACGGAAAATTTTTATACAACTAATTTTTATTAACGGAAACGGATTATAGTGACGGAGTAAATTTCGGGTTGTCACATTTAGTGCATCATTTGAGAAGAAGAGAAGGAGATCAAGCAAGGATCAAGAGGGGGAAAGTTGGATCCAGTGATAGATCGTCCAGAGTTTCTGAGGAAGGTAAAAGTCTGCACCTTTCTCATTATTTTGGTTAGATCTCATGTGTTTGGAGTTCTAGGGCTTTTACCACCTTTGGTTTGGGACTTTGAGTAAAATGGATTAGTTAGAAGCCTAGTCCTCAGATCTGGACCTTGTAAGGTCCCTAGAGTCCAAAGGTCCCAACTTTATTCGTCCAAATGAGGGTTGTTGTGCTTAAAACCTTAAGAAGGGCTTGTTTTGGCATTTTAAGACATTTATGCCATGCATGAACGTAAAGGTCGAGACTTTATGTGTCTCTGGTGTCTTAAAGGGCTAGATCTAGGGTTTGGAATGAGAGATCTGACTTTGGACGTCTGAATGAGGAATCAGACCGAGGGGACTCGTCGAGTCCATGAGTTGACACGACGAGTCAGTGAGGTTTTGTCCCGATGGGCTTGAGCATGCGATAGCTTGACGAGTTGGGGGCAACTCGACGAGCTGAGGTGGACTGTCACGAGATTTCTGAGGAAATTAAGTGGACTCGACGAGTCGCAAGGGTGCACTCGGCGAGTCGGGTTAGACATGGACTGTTGACTCGAGTTTGGCTTCTGTTGACTCTGGGGTTTGGTCAACATGAGTAATGGAGACCATGGAGGGGTAAAATGGTCTTTTGCCCAATTCAAGAGTTAGAGAAAGAAGAATAGCCCTCATTTATTGGGGTCGTGTGAAGAGTATTGATTAGAGATATTCATCTTTTGTGCTAGGCGGAGGCTAGTTCGAGTTTCGGGTGCGAGGGTATTTACTTGCTGCTTGTCAGGTGAGTCTTCTCACTATACATTACCTAGAGTGGTATTTATGTGTAGAACAGAGGGTCTTGTATGCTATGTGTATATATGAGATTATATGCATTGTGCTATGTGTTGAACAGACCAGACTGGAGGGCCCAACGATATAGACCGGACCGAAGGGTCCAACGACACAGACTGGACCGAAGGGTCCGATGAGCTATGACCAGACCAGAGGGTCCAACGAGCTACGGGACTGGAGGGTCCCGCTGAGACACATCAACCGGAGGGTCGTACTATAGCCTCGAGTGGCGTATGTGTTGTATGTGTTATTTTGGGGAACTCACTAAGCTTCGTGCTTACCGTGTTATGTGTTATGTGTTTCAGGTTGTTCTCAGGAATCGCGGGAAGGCACCAGCTTGATTGTACACACCAGAGAAAGAGTTATGTTTTGAGGATCCTGGATTTTTAATGGAGTTGTGTTTTGTAATTTGAATAAACGAGATTTCCATACAATTTGTTATGAAAAGTATGCGATTTTAAAATGAAAAATCTGTTTGAAAAAGTACGGTGTTACAAGTTGGTATCAGAGGCTTGGTTTGAGGGATTCGGATGCGCCTTCGGGTAAATCTGGACTCAAACTGAGGATTTGAGAAAATTTTTCAAAGAAATGACTTTTCTAAAGCAAACAAGAGTTTCTAAGAGAAAACGAGAAAGAGCAATGTGTACAATCAGCCAGAGCCCGAACGGTGATTTCCCAAAATACCCTTATTTTGTGTTATGAGATATTCTATGAGATATTATGCATGCTAGAGATAGGCTAGGTATTTCATATTTTAGGACTAGAGTGGCCTGATTTGTGATGCCTTAGCCTAGGAGTTACGGTTATCTGTGATATGCTTTCGAGTATGTGCTGAGTAAGAGTATCCAGAGGGAATCCTTTTGAGAGAGGGATTGAGTAGAAGAGTAATCTAGGAGAGATACCTGAATGATCATTCGTGGAATCCTCTGAGAGGGTAGTCATAGGCCCGCGTGGGGTGAAGTTACTCGAGTTCGGTGATATCCTACGAGTATGAGGAGGGCATGTAGGATAATAGCCTAGAGAGGTTTTATGAGGTTATTCGATGCCCGAATGCTTCTTGCTTCGTGCTTTGTGGAACTCTCGATGATGGGAGTTAGCTACCAAGTGAATATGACGATATTCAGGAGGTAGATGGCTGGCGTCATTAGGAGTTCTTCAGCAGCTGATGGCGGAGAGGTGTGAGAACCTAGGAAGAGCCTAGGAAAGGGTGACCCTAGTCAGATGAGTACACTGACAGAGTTGGATAATCCGTAGAAGAGCGAACACGCATGACAGGGTTGGTGATTGAGAAGGTCGAGCAGCTACTTAGGAACTCGGGGATGGTCCGTGTGGAAAGTATGGGTAGATGTGGCAGGTAGTATGAGCCCGTACTACTGAAAGCAGAGGACCCATACTCGATACAGGGAACATTTCGGAGGTTTTAAGTAGCAGATCGAGAGGTGATTTCATGGTTCGTGTACCATGATTTGTAGCAGATCGAGAGGTGATTTCATGGTTCGTGTACCATGATTTGTAGCGGATCGAGAAGTGATTTCATGGTTCGTGTACCATGATTTGTAGCAGATCGAGAGGTGATTTCATGGTTCGTGTACCATGATCTGTAGCAGATCGAGAGGTGATTTCATGGTTCGTGTACCATGATTTGCAGCAGATCGAGAGGTGATGTCATGGTTCGTGTACCATGATTCGTAGCAGATTGAGAAGAGATAACATGGTTCGGGTACCATGATTCATAGCAGATCGAGAGGTGGCCACATGGTTCGAGTACCATGACCCGTGGCAGTTAGTGTTATTGGTTCTACCAGTTATTCCGTGGTGATTGGTTAGACCGAGATAAGAGGTGAAAAGAGTATGGGGCTAGAGGGCCATGATGAACGAGTTCTAGTGAAGCATCCCTTAAAAGGGAAATCGAGTTAGCTCCGAGGGATTGTTGGTGAGATGCCAATTGGAGTCGCAAGACTCAAGAATGAGTAGAGATGGCGGTTATGGAGGATTACGGCATGAGTTGAGCAATCAGCCGATGGTGGAGATGTTATTTTCTATGACCTGAGCGGTGTTATTTCTGTTCCTGTGGGAAACATGAGAGGTATTGAGATTTTCGGTTTCCAAGGTTGGGGGTGAGCCCTGTGGGGTAGCTTTGGTTACCATCTTTCATCAGAGTATTTGGGCAGTATGTCTACCGAGTGGTAATGTTAGAGCATGAGCAGGTTGTCAGCGGGGACTGAGATGATTAAGGACAAGGATACACCCTGTTGTAGGGCATGTATTAGCTGCAGCGGCAGACGATCAAGAAGAATATATTGGGGCGGTGGCTCTTTATGTTTATGACGAGTATCGAGTGTGGCAATGAGGACTCCACTATTATTACAACCCACATGATGGAACGTTGGTTGAAGAGTCGAGGATGAGGAATATGATAGTTCGTTATTTTCAGACTGAGAGTCAGGGCTACGACTGGACAGTTGAGATGTCCGGTAGTGGGACGGTACGAGATTCTGAAGGACTAGAGGTAGTCATGATGAGAAGTTTCTGAGGATTTCATCGGAGATTTGGGGTATCTGGAATTGCTTGACCTCCATCGGGGGGATCATTAAGCATTGCGTATCACCTTCCAAGAGTAGGTGCGATGGGATTGGTAAAAACAGTCTGTCGGTTAGATTGTTGGCGAACCAATTAGTGATGGTTCGAACCCTGAGTGGGGGAGAACCGGGTACTTTTGAGGAGATAAGAGATTGGTTCAAGAACGGTTAGAGAAATGGATAAAGAGGCTTGCGGTATGGAATCCTGAGACCAGGGTTATTGGTGGTCAATGAGAGGTGCAGAGTGAGATAGTGCATATGGTTCGTGCTTGAGAAAAGATGAGTGTCTCCACGGCAAGTGGCCGTTGGTCGGAGACCTTATGGGGTTAGGAATCCTTCAAGGTTAAAATGGTGAATTCGAGGTGGTTGGCTTGTGAGGTTAGTTCGGCGGTTGAGAATTTCTGGTTCAGAGTATAGGCTATTATATGCAGTATGGGAAGGGAAGAAGTTGATTGGGCAACCAACTTTAGGGTCGTTATGAGTATTCTTGCATGAGTTTTGAGCAATAGAGAAGGAAGTTTCGGATTGTCAACTTCGTGTTCTGAGTCGTTGGCAATTTCTCCGTGTTTTAAATTGGGGGATGGAGTATTCCGGGGTTACAAGTGGCACGAGAGAAAGACTGGTTGTGAGGTTCCGAGGAAGCAATGCGGTATCTGAGTAAGATGCCATGAGTATGAGATCAGTGGTAGAGTCGAGACACTGCGAGGCGTTGTGATGGTATTCCGGAGTATCCGAGTTTAATGTCCTAAAATCTCGGATTGTTTTGAGTTTGAGTTTGAGATGTCGAGTGGTGTATCAAGTGTCTATGGTTCCGGTGGGGACCCTTCAGCTAATTGACATCAAATGGATTTATTTGAGAATGTGAATTGCAGCGAGAAAAAGAGGTTTTGTCACGACGGTGGTCATCCGAAGTAGTGATGCTTAGCCCGGATGGGTGTGTGTACCTATCTAAGCTGGGCCGCAGAGCATGAGTTAATGATCGCAGTATGGTGTCAACCTGAGGATGAGATTGTGAAGTGGTAAGAGTAAGTGCGGTAAGACTACGGGGAGCTGCAGTTTCAATGAGTCAGTGCAGAGAGGTGTGGTGATGCTACGGGGAGCCGTAGTACTCACTATTCAGTGAGAGGGTGTGGTGATGCTACGGGGAGCCGTAGTACTCACTATTCAGTGAGAGGGTGTGGTGATGCTACGGGGAGCCGTAGTACTCACTATTCAGTGAGAGGTTGTGGTGATGCTACGGGGAGCCGTAGTACTCACTATTCAGTGAGAGGTTGTGGTGATGCTACGGGGAGCCGTAGTACTTACTATTCAGCGAGAGGTTGTGGTGATGCTACGGGGAGCCGTAGTACTTACTATTCAGTGAGGGGTGTGGTGATGCTACGGGGAGCCGTAGTACTCACTATTCAGTGAGAGGTCATTGTGATACTACGTGGAGTTGTAGTACCCACTAGTCAGCGAGAGAATGTTGTGGTGAAGTGCTCTCTGATCAGAGCTTGACGCAAAAGAGTTTTAGGCTTGGGTAGCCCTAATATTTGACTTGTGGAAGCTTGGGGTCGAACCAGGGGCGAGACTGGGGTCTTCATGTTTTTCGGAAGTCGTTATATTCCGAATGGAGTAGTGGTTTTTGTGGCCAAGGGAAGTGAATGAGTGAGGTACGCATGGGTTGCGGTTCATGAGTCATGAGTTGAGTGGTTCATTGGGACGAGTGGTTCCAATTCTAGATCGGACCAGACTCTCGATATTTAGTTTGACTCTAGTGGTGCATTGAGTAGGCGAAATGAGACTCCGGATTCTGAGATGGGTTCTATTTTGAGGAATATTATTTGTCATCAGATGTTTTGGACCGGAGTGGGTCAGTTCGTTGGTGCGGGAGGTACCGCGAGGCGCTCATATCTAGGGAGTAGTGTTCGACGGGGGTCGAGGGTGAAACAATTTTGTAGGATTGTGGAATCCGTTGGGGTAAAGAGAACTTCGTGACTTGGGTGTCACTGGGCCGAGATAGTTGTTATGAGAAGGAAGTCAGTAAGACATTTCGAGATATGTTATGGGTGACCTTTGGAGGTTCAACTGTGGAGTCAGAAGTTGACCTAGTGCTCAGTATTAAAAAGGGGTATGAGGAACGAAGCTGGGACTTGTGATTGTGATGTCTGAGGACACTTCTGAGCGAGCTTGGTTATTCTCTTGTGTCTGAAGGGCAGACTGTTGAGGATTCTTTGTTCGGATGGGTTCTGATAGCAGTTTAGTGTATGATCCCGGGTGGGGTGTGGACCCTTCCGTTTCTTGGGGCGTGATTTGGATCATTAGCATGTTGATATGAGTGAGCGGTAGCCGATTGTTGGATTTGGTCTTGTGAGAATCAGAGGATCAGTGAGTTATCAGGGTTTGATATTCGAGGAGCGAATATCATGGTGATCGCTTGAGTAGGCGGTCTGGCGGCGGGTCAGGCCACTAGAGCTTCCGGTTAGTAGGGAGGAGTATATTAGCGACGAAAGAGTTGGTTCAGTTATGGTCTTGGGAGTTTTGTGTGGTTTCAGGTGTCCATAGAGAAAGATATCGGGGTAGTATGAGATCCTTTCGGTGGTGCCTTTTGGGTTGATGATTTCATTATGTGAGTGGTTAAGGAGTGATTTCGAGGGCGAAATCTATTTCAAGTGGGGGAGAATTGTAACATCCGAATTTTCAGAGGTATTATGGTGTAGGTTAATCTTGTGATTAAAGGACGAACTCGACGAGTTGAGGGTCCAACTCGCCGAGTCGATTCGGGTTTCTCCCGTGCATTTAATGAGTGGACTCGACGAGTCCGAGGAGAGGGACTCGCCGAGTAGGCGCTGATTAGAGAAACCCTAATTTTTGGGGTTTGGGACCTATTTAAAGGCACTTATAGCCTCATTTGCGGCCACCCTTTCCCTGGAAGCAAACCCTAAAGGTCATTTGAGGTAGAAAGTGAGAGAGAAGCTATCTTGGGATTTTTAGCGCATCATTTGAGAAGAAGAGAAGGAGATCAAGCAAGGATCAAGAGGGGGAAAGTTGGATCCAGTGATAGATCGTCCAGAGCTTCTGAGGAAGGTAAAAGTCTGCACCTTTCTCATTATTTTGGTTAGATCTCATATGTTTGGAGTTCTAGGGCTTTTACCACCTTTGGTTTGGGACTTTGAGTAAAATGGATTAGCTAGAAGCCTAGTCCTCAGATCTGGACCTTGTGAGGTCCCTAGAGTCCAAAGGTCCCAACTTTATTCGTCCAAATGAGGGTTGTTGTGCTTAACACCTTAAGAAGGGCTTGTTTTGGCATTTTGAGACATTTATGCCATGCATGAACGTAAAGGTCGAGACTTTATGTGTCTCTGGTGTCTTAAAGGGCTAGATCTAGGGTTTGGAATGAGAGATCTGACTTTGGACGTATGAATGAGGAATCAGACCGAGGGGACTTGTCGAGTCCATGAGTTGACTCGACGAGTCAGTGAGGGTTTGTCCCGATGGGCTTGAGCATGCGGTAGCTCGACGAGTTGGGGGCAACTCGACGAGCTGAGCTGGACTGTCACGGGATTTCTGAGGAAAGTAAGTGGACTCGACGAGTCGCAAGGGTGCACTCGGCGAGTCGGGTCAGACATGGACTGCTGACTCGAGTTTGACTTCTGTTGACTTTGGGGTTTGGTCAACATGAGTAATGGAGACTATGGAGGGGTAAAATGGCATGCGAGACATCCGACTTTCCTTGCCCAATTCTCTCTTCTCTCTCACTTTTACTCCCCGTTTAGCATCCCGAGACGATCCCGACTTCCCGGTTTCATACCCCAGTCCCGACGAAGGTCCGAAGCTCCGAGATTCCCGAGAAATACACCACTTTCCGGTCGAAGTGCCGCCCAAGAAAAATCTCGTTTTTCTTTGAATCATCACACTTTCCAGGTGAGTTCATACCCCTACATTTTCACGTCTTTTCATGTTTTTAGGGGGGGGGGGGAATACAAGTGCATTACGAGAAAAACTCTTGTGCCAAGATATACATCGTTTCATACAGATTCAAATACATCATCTACATTTTTATAAATGTTAAATAACATCGATATCAACGTTATACTTTACATGCAAAGTTAGTATTACATCGAGTTTTTATCACCAAATGGAACATTTTCGGAAAAACTATAATGGGTATAGTTTACGGGTTATTCATTACATCTTTACGTAAACATTGTGAAAATGAAATATTTTCATCTACATGAAATATAGACTTTTCTTGTCGTAAATCTATTAATGCTAAGGGTTGTGAGACATTCAACTTTAACATACTCTCAAGTACGCATTTCAAGTCCTGTATTATAAACCATAATCTCTTGGAGGGAGAGCGTGATACTTGTGTATAAATCCATACGGGATTGACAATGTCGCACCTAAGCTGTTAGCTACAGTTAGACCGGCACGTCTGGGGTGACAAATGTCATAACACTGCAACACCTGAAGAACGTTGTTACAGGCAGTCTGGGTCAATAGCATGGTTATAAAACTCACACAGAAGTATTAAAATAAGTTTGATTTACGAAAATTTTTGATGCATTCAGTAAATACATTATTTGAGTATAAATACACTTTCATCATTTAAGCACGAAAGATACTATTACAATGCCAGTCTTTGGAACTTTTTCAGACTATACGTAGAAAATATTGGATTTTCTGGAACACACGTTCAGTTATTTTTACTAAAGGACATACCAATTTTCAGTACAAAAACGCTTATGAACTCACCAACTTAATTGTTGACACTTTTTCAAAACTACTTGTATTTCTCAGGGAATCAGTAATACAGGTAACCATCAGCTTTTGGAGAAGAAACGCTAAGGCGTCTGTTATCAAAATACTTTAAATCATCATATTTGTAATATTCTTTTGGAACATGTATTACACGCAACAATGTAATTTTTATTATATTTATGATGGTTGTGCTTACTTTCTTTACAATATTCAACTGTTATGATACTACGTGAAGTCACCCACCCCCGAATGTTTCCGCCATTCTGGTTTGGGGGTGTGACAAACCTAATCAGAATCTGATTATCGAACTCAACCCCTTTGTCTATGATTCGTATATGCTCCATGTGGTCGAATGTCTCAAGTATTCACCACTGGTGGTCGCTCTCACACAGGTGGAAAGTGTTCCAATGTCGATGCTCTCTGCTGTCTACTCCTCTGCCGTTTATGATAAAGCCAAGGAGCGTATATTCTTCGAAATCGTCAATCAAAAGTCCTCAATTTCAAAGGGTAGGTTTTCTTCTTTGCTACGCCTTCCTGCTGCTGAATCAGTGATTAACCCGCATTCCATCACTACCACTCAGCTGTTTTCGATGCTATATGATATGGGGTACACAGAGCTTCTCACTACAATCACCAAGTTCAAGAAGTCTTCTCTTCCTCCTCAGTGGAACGGACTCTTAACGCTCATCTCCAAGGGTTTATCAGAGAGGGTTGCTGGTTCAGACGGAACGAGCAGGGCTTTCATGACCATTTTATATGGTCTATATCATGGGATTAATTTGGATTATGGGTCGATCATATAGGCTCAACTCGTTCAGAGTATAAGCTCTTCTTCAAGGTACACTGAAATTTCTTGTGCATGATTTTGGACTATTGTCACTCGATGGGCGATGGAAAAGTTACTGTTCCAACAATGGCGGATTCCCTCATGTCTTCCATTGCTACCTTCCATACGACGAGGATCTTTGTCTCAGATCCCTTCAAATTTGTCTTTATTGGTTCAATTCCAGAATCAATGTACCAATGTGTATCCAGTGAAAGTCATGTCATGGCGGATTACATGAAGCTGTCTCCTTCAGGTCCACGACAGCTTACTCCCGAGATGTAAAGCTCGTTGGACACTGCAGACAAGCCAGCAAAGCGAGAAAAGAAGTCTGATAACAAAGGGGACAAGACTGGTCAATCTTCCAAAGTTTCTACTC
The DNA here is from genome assembly GCF_052849685.1 of Lactuca virosa. NCBI lineage: Eukaryota > Viridiplantae > Streptophyta > Magnoliopsida > Asterales > Asteraceae > Lactuca > Lactuca virosa. Next base: position 289,943,170 of record NC_136428.1, read on the forward strand.
CTAAGAAATGCAAGTCTGAGCAAGTTGCGCCTACTGCTCCAAAGAAATGAAAGGTCAAGAAGCAAGCTTGCCGACTGAAGTCTCCTTCTCCTTCCAGCACTGACCCTGAGTATGTTCCTTCAGACGGTCAGCCTGAGTCATCTGATGATGAAGCTACTGAATCTGACAGTCCAGCTAGAGGTAATTCGCCTCCACCCTCACCTACTAATGATAGTAACCGAAACTCGCATCCTCGTTCTATTCCACTTTCGGTTCCTATTACTATCGCTCCCTTTCCTCCACCCATCTCATCTACCACTGCTACCTCAATCCCCATTCTAACCCCACTGTTCACAATAGTTACTACCACTACCACTCATACAACCGAATCTACTGTTCGTATCTAATACGGCGACATCTACTCTCGGTTCTTAAACTCCTGTTACCTCAACACCTTTATCCCCACCTCCATCACATGAATCTGAGCCTGTTCTTAGCGGGGAGGACATGAACTTTGACTCTACTTATTTCAGTCCTTATCGTGTACAGAGTGATGACGATGATGATGCACCAGTAACCAAAAAGCATCTCAAGGCTGTGACTAACAAGCTTGATCAATTACTCTCTTCTTCCTCTACCAGTTCATATTCAGAGGCCACACTCAAAGCCATGTTCTCCTCTGTTGTCAAGGAACATGCGACCTCCATTTCCAGTGCTGCTAAAGCCATTGATGCCTCAACCTCAACCTGTCAAAAAGCTTCACTTGCAATTGAAGCTTCCACCAATGAATGCAAGCAAGCGACCGCAAAAGTCGAAAAACTAGTTTCAGAGGCACAAATCTTCCTGGATTCTCTTCAAGCGGCTGCTTAGAAGAATGCTCAAATAGTGAACACTTCGGTTGATAATCTTATGCGTTCACTGGAGACCGTAAAGAAACATTTTGAAGAAGCTCGTAAAGCCATTGAAGCTGCTAACAAAGAGCTTCACACTTCAGTTGATGCTCGTTTGACTCAACTTGGAACTGAGCTTGCTGTGGAAAACAAGGTGATGGATGAGTTGGATAAGCGAACTTTCACAGCTAAAAATTTAGAATCTCAAGCTCAAGACTGCCTCAAAAGAGATTGAAGAATTAAAATATGAGCGTGAGGTGATTATAAGCTCGGTTGGTGATGTACATTTAATTCTCTTACATCTACTGGAAGCCCACGACTCAATTCTTACCATCTCCATCCGACGCCACTTGGCTGAAAAGCTGAGACCTGCTTTGGATGTTTTGAGCCGAATCGAGGGTGTTCTGGAGTCTGGTGTCCCTCCGAAACAAGGGGGAGATAAGGTTACTCAACCACCTCCAAAACCGAAAGTCACTACTGAGCCGAAGGTTAATGAAGCTTCGGGCAGTATGAGGGACAAGAGAAATAAGAAAATTGGAGAAGATGATGTGGATGATGATGACACTGATACAGAGGGAAATGCTTCTATGACTGAAAGTCTGAAAGTCAAGCCCAATGAACAAGAGATTGGGGAGAAACTTCAAAAAGTGAAGGATATTGTCGAGAAGGAGGAGAAAGCGAACAAACTGCTGGAACAAAAGAAGTCCATGTTTCCTGAATGGACTACGGAATCGCTTCTAAGAGAGGTAATCGATGCACCGATCACTCATTTGCTCTAGCCGGTTCTTTCGTTCGGGCTTGAGAACTCCAAGGACCCGCAGTTTGACATGCCAATGAACCGAAAGGCATTTATTTTTCACTATTTTGAGTCAACGGCTGCCATTCCTTCCCCAGACCCGAAGGTTGATCGGGATTTGCTCGAGTATTATCTTGATTTTGCTCAGCCTCAATACCTGACCTGGAGCAATCAGAAAATCACAACGGTTAAGGTGTTGAAACCTACTTCGGCAGGGAAATTCATCAACATCAAATTCAAGGTGACCCGAGGCTCTGATAGCTCGGTTCATATGATTTCCCTGGCTGACCTGCCGAACTTGAACCCTCACGACTGGATACTTTTGAATAATATTTTTCTGACCAATCAACAGGAGTATCAGCCTATCATCGATCACATCAAGCGAATGCTTGTATGTTATATTCATGAAGTAGTGAAGATGGATCAGGAGATCGCTTCTGCCATTCATAAGAGGACCACTATGAAGCCGATTGGAAGGGCAGGCGATGTGAATGCGATGATAAAGGGAAAAATTGATCCAAAGTTCCACACTGTTATGTTCATTAGGGGCGAAGGTCAAAAGTGGCTGTTCGCTCTTATTGACAAACATATGTTCTCCACCGCCTGTTTGGAGCATATTTTGGAGATTATTCATGGGTGTTCTCAGAACAACGAAGCCGATAAAAAGTTGTTTACTGATATGCTTCGGTGGTATATTCAGTTTCGACAAACTCTTCTTGCCATCATCCCTCGACTGTTCAAGGTTGTAAAGAAGACCAAAGCTACTCAACCGAAGTAGTGTCTCACCTCTGTTGACGCAAAGGGGGAGATTGTTGAGTCTAAGTGTTGCGTCATTGGGCTCGGTCATTAGTCCATTTAGTTGACCCGGTTTGGGCCTGTCCAACCGTGGATAATTATTAGGGTTAGCATATATATATATATATATATATATATATATATATATATATATATATATATATATATATATATATATATATATATATATATATATATATATATATATATATATATATATTGCATGCATGTATAGCTCTCTAGTTATCGATCTTATTATTAGCTTTTGTATTGTAACCCTAACACACCTCTACAGTCGAAGTTCTTCATCGAGCTCTTTTGAGGTGTGAGTTATTAATCATTCGACACCATTTGATCCATTCCTGTGTTCTTTACTTGATTAAATATTGTTTTTCTGTTTGGAATCTATCGATCTATAGCGCAATATTCTCATCAGGTAAAATAGTCTTTCTACCCTAAGTATTGACTTATGGTTATGTATTGGAAGCCAATCATTAATTGGGTGTTGTTTTGATGTTGACAGTTCGGGAATCTATCAACTAGCAGCTTGGATGTAAGACCATGTGGAGTTTTATCCGCGGGACTTCGGCAGTGCGAGGTGAGTCTCCTCACCTTACCAATGGGTCGAAGGCACCAACACCAGCCCATTTTATAATATGTAGTACACTAGTTGATGTAGTGTTATGTGGCATGTTAGCTGGTTATGTGCTAGGAGGTATGCTAGTCGTATATGTATTATACTTGTATGGAAGACCATGGGAGAGCCTATGACACTTGGATGTAAGACCATGTGGAGAGACCATGGCTTTCCTATTAAAGACCATGGAGGGAGCCCATGGCACTTGGATGTAAGACCATGTGGAGAGCCCATCACACTTAGGTGTAAGACCATGTGGGGAGCCCATGACATCCTGGAGTAAGACCCTGGGGGGAGCCCACAACATCCTTATGTGTTTATATGCTTGGCTTGTATATGCTAGTTGTCTTTGTGATACTTGCATGGAAGACCCCAGGGGAGCCCGTGGCAGTTGGATATCAGACCATGTGGGGGAGCCCATGGCAATCCATATATGTTTATATGCATGGCTTATGTGATTGATATGGTTTATGTAGCTGTTATAGCTAGTATGGATCACACCCATGTTTTCCGCAATGAATGATTTTGGGATGAACTCGGATAAATGTTTTAATCAGCGATGTTTTGGAATGTTTGGAATAAATGATATCTATGTTTTGGCTATATTAAAAATGAAATTTTTACCCTTGATTTTTGGGTCGTTACATTATTCTCATAATGTATTAACAAATCATTTATTTTTATTTATTAATCATATAATAAATCAATCAACCAGTATTTTTCTCTAAAAGTTATCATATTCAATTACTAGGTTTGAGGGCAACCCAAAAGGACTTTGTTAATAATTTAGTATATACCAATTTAGTTATTAGCTTAGACACCTAATCCAACAGTCTCCCACTTGGATAATTTTATAACTATAATTGCCAATATAACTTCTAAATTATCAGCATAAGGTGCTTCCCAGAGCAACTACAGGCTCTGATCTGATCAATCATTAGTCCTAAGATAAGTGATAAAAGATTCCTCTGTTCTTCAAGATATCGTATGGACAAGAGACATGAATTAGAATCAATCTCATTATCCTATATTATGTATCTCGATTTTCTGATTTATGACGACTGAATTCATACTACGAATTAAATACATCAATTTAGTCCGGGTTCGGCCAAGCACTTTAGATGTCGACAACAAATCATCAAGGGTCCCAAAGATATCATTTTTTTTGTTAGGGCAAAAGGAACGAATAAATTTCGTCTCATATGCGTGTATCTTTTACTCACCAAATCATGCATGACGCTACGTTTTATAACATCACGTTATTGATGCGTTTACGTAACTCCAATGCTCAATCGACTTGTAAATTACAACACATATATCTCCATTTCAAGAATATAATATATTATTATCTCAAAATTAATTTTCATAAAATTCATGAAGTAATTCAAATTATCCAATACTCAAAATCTCCATCTTTCTAAGTAGTCATGAATATTGTATCAACCATTACAATGTCTAATCTCCATAGACAATCTACAATTCAATTCATGACAATCTTAATTCACTACTTACTTCCAAAAGTATGAGCAAATGTAGAATTTTGAATAATCAAATCATTCATGAAGTAAATCAAGCAAAGTGAAACACAATAATAAACTATTTAACTATGGTCTCAAAACTATTGAATATAAATAATCTCTATTATTTAATCACCATAACAATTACGAATTTATTCATTGTATAATGTTTCGAGTAATCAATTAAACACTTGAATTAAACATCAGTCATGCCATTTTATGAACATGTGAACTGATCAACTAGACATTATTCTAATGATGCTCATTTCACAATTCCAAATTCTTATCACTATCCAAGATGTGTTGGAATTCCCACTTAACATGCATTCATCTCCTTTGATATCAATATTCCAAAGTCTTAAAGAATGAGTCTTTAATATTACAGAATATCCCATTAGAACTTTGTTCCTAGAAACAAATCCAAGGTAATGAAGGTTCTAATTCAAGACACACTCCTTTGATGTCACACCCCCAAACCAAGGATGGCGGAAATGTCCGGGGGTGGAGGACTTCATGTATAGTATCATAACAACAATTGAAATAGTAATTCAAGCAAACACAACCAACATATATATAATTGAAAAAGTTACATCATTGTATGAATTACATGTTTACGAATCAATTACAATATGTTGACAAAATATGAAATAGTAGACGCCTTAGCGTCCCATCCTCAAAAGCACTTGGTTACCTGTTTAATGATTTCCTGAGAATACAAGTTGTTTGGAAAAGTGTCAACACAAAGGTTGGTGAGTTCATAAGCTTTTGTTTGATATTATTAAAAGCCTTTCGTTTGTAAAAGTAGTATTTGTTTTAGAAAATCCAATATTTTCCTTAAAATGTATATGTAGTCTTAAATTCAAAGACCGAAATGTATAAATAACTTTTCTTACTTATAATAAATAATGTAAGTTTAAATCGACATAAACTCGTTTAATTTTAATGAAGTTCCCGTAAATTCCAATATTTATTAATACTTTGTGTGAGTTTATTATAACCATGCTATGACCAAGGTTGCCTATAACGACGTTCTTCGGGCGTCGGAAATGTTATGACATTTGTCACCCCAGACCTATCGGTCTAACTGTTGCATGCAGTTTAGGTGTGGCTTTGTCAAACCCAATATAGATCTATACACAACTATCACGCTCTCCCTCGAGGAGACTCTGGTTATAATACAAGACTTATTTGTAAATTGAATCGAATGTCTCACAGAAGTCATTAACGAATTTACGTGTAGTGTAATGAAAACTTGGTACCGTATGGCCGTACCTTGCTTAATGAAAATATCCTTTGTATAAATGTACCCTTTTTAAATGTATGTGTTATGTAATGTTTCATAAAGTCATTAACGGAATTACGTGTTATGAAAACTTGGTACCGTATGGCCGTACCTTGCTTAATGAAAATATCATTTGTATAAATGTACCCTTTTTAAATGTATGTATTATGTAATGTATCATAAACTATACCTATTATAGTTTATCAACCAAGGGTAGTACGTAGTAATGTATGCAAACTATATTCAAAATAGTTTATTTAATGTTTGAATGTATCGGTTGTACTTTGATTATAATCACTTGTTATTCTTTATATTTTATATGTCCAAATCCATTTGTAAACTGATGTGTGTCTAAATATTAAGATAAAATGTCATATATTGCAATAACATATAATCACATAAAGATATACACCTTGCTCAACATGTTACAAGGTGAAATGAAATTGACAGCAACTTTTTGTTGTATACAGTTTCTGTTACTGTTCTTAGAAAATTTATAGAAAAATCATCAAAGCTCTAAATCGAAATCCGCAAATTCTGAGAGTTTGGAATATGAGTCTAGTTTGTTCGTAAATTTTATCATGATTTTTAGTGATATCTAACAGAGGTGAAAATGTTCATAATCATAGACTGGTCCGGGTTTGCCTCTGAAATGATAGGCAGTTTTGTAAAAATCACCATAAATTGTAGAAAAATCATATGGAGATGTGCAAGAAGCCATTTTAAAGCTAAGAGTTTGAACTACTTGAACCTGGAACAATTTTGAAAACTAAAATATTTAAGTTGACCAAAACAGTCCGTGATCGAAGTTCATCTTTTCTGATGTAATCTGATAGAAAAAGTTTAATTGTGTTCTTGATGATTTTACTTGTATTCCCCCCTTAAACCTTAAGAAAAACATGTAAATGTAGGGGTATGAACTCACCCTATGTGGTTTCAGTAGATGAAAGTGAGAGAGAGGAAGTGTTCAACCCAAGAACACTAAGAAGATGTCTTGATGATTCGAGAATCTAACATCGAATAAGATGGAATTTGTGTAAGATATCAATGATTTGAGTAGAATGGAGTGTAATAATTATATGAATGATGAAGATAATTACTAATTGAAGAAAGAAATCCCTGAAGAAAGCCTTGAAGTTCTTGAAGTTGAGAGAAAAGATGAGAGAATTTTGGAGAGTGTCCTTTGATTGCTAAGTGTAGAATGAAAGAACTTTATGGAGAATAAGGAGAGAGGATCAATCCTCCAGCTCTTAGAACGTGGGAAGAGCTGGAGATTGGGTGTAAAGGTCCACTAAGGTGACAAGGAGTAGTGCAAAAGAGTGGCTGATCATAGAGTGAGGTGGTGGTGGTTTGCTTTTGCCATAAATTAAGGAAAAGCAAATATTCCCTCAATAATTAGTTCAACCACTAATTCTTTTAATATATTTTTATAAAAACCCTGGGGATTTATATATTTTGGGGCCTTAGTTTATAAAATAAAGTTTTGGGTGAAAATCCCACGTTAAAATAATGAAAAACGGAGTTAAAACGAAGTCGTAGTCGAAAAACCGATAAAAAGGGGCCGTCTGCGAGACCTCTCGGATGGGAGCCGAGACTTCGGACCCTCGCATGCGAGGCTGCTGTCTGATGGCTTCGGATTCGGTCTTATGAGAGGCTTCAGCTTCGGTCCTGATGAGAGGCTTCGGATCCGAGGCCTCGGATGAGAGGCTTCGGTCCCGAAGCTTCAGTTCCAGGTCCTTAAGGCTATTTTACCCGTTTTTACCCCGTTTCAAGCGATTTTTGACCCGGTTAAGGGTCGATATGGCCCAAATGATTACAAAAAGTTAAAGTAACTTTTGAGAGAGATTTGGGAGAGATTTGGGAGAGATTTCAAATAGAAAGAGATAGTGTGAAAACGATTTAGAGAGGTTTCGTTTGTGATTAATTTGAGTGTCCGGCTTCACAACGCAAGGTTCGTAAACCCCGTTAAACCGTGTTTTAGTGTCGTACACACTCCCGATGAGTGTGCAATAATGTTTTATCGTTTTGGTTCAATGTTTACTTAGGAAATTCAACACACGAACTTTCCAAATGATGTTTCTCTCATTAAGATATTGCATTGTACAGTAATTACATAGTGTAAACCCTAATATACAAGGGTTAATTGAGTCGATTGGTTTTGACTTGTTGACTTTGTTTGACTTTGACTTGACTCAATTTTGACGGTTGTCACATCATCCCCCCGTTAGAAGGAATTTCGTCCCGAAATTTGCATTTGACTGGGACATCAAGAGTTTGGGAAAAGATGTGGGTATTTTTGTTGCATTTGATCTTCGCGTTCCCAGGTGAACTCAGGCCCTCGTTTAGCGTTCCAAGGGACCTTCACGATGGGAATACGACTTTGTTTCGTTCGTTTGACTTCCCGATCCAGGATTTCGACTGGTTCCTCCACGAAGTGGAGATTTTCGTTAACTTCGATTTCGTCAAGTGGTATTATGAGTGTCTCATCAGACAAACACTTCTTTAGGTTCGACACGTGAAATGTGGGATGTACTTTGTCGAGTTCCTGTGGTAATCGAAGTTTGTATGCTACTGGCCCAATCCTAGCAAGGATTTCGAATGGCCCGATGTACCTTGGATTTAGTTTCCCGCGTTTGCCGAATCGTATCATTCCTTTCCAAGGGGAAACTTTTAGTAGTGCACGATCACCCACCTGGAATTCCAAGGGTTTGCATCGTTTGTCTGCGTAACTCTTTTGCCGATCGCGAGACGCTTTCAGTCTTTCTCGAATTTGAACGATCTTTTCTGTGGTTTCCCTTATGATTTCAGGGCCAGTGCGGGTGCTATTAGAGACTTGCCCTCTAGCTAGCTGTGTATCCCCCACCTCAGCCCAACACAGGGGTGATCTGCATTTGCGACCGTAAAGAGCTTCGAATGGAGCGACTTTGATGCTAGTATGATAGCTGTTATTATAGGAGAATTCGATAAGCGGTAGATGGGTATCCCATGCTTTACCGAAGTCTATCACACAAGCTCTTAACATGTCTTCCAACGTTTGAATGGTTCGTTCGCTCTGTCCGTCGGTTTGTGGGTGGTAGGCCGTACTCATGTCAAGCCTAGTTCCCAATGATTTTTGTAGAGACTGCCAAAACCGTGAGGTAAATCTACTATCTCTATCGGAGATAATGGATATCGGCACACCATGGAGTCGTACAATCTCTTTGATGTACGTTCTAGTCAGCTTCTCCATCTTGTCGGTTTCTTTTATCGGTAGGAAGTGTGCTGATTTGGTCAATCTGTCTACGATTACCCATATGGTGTCAAGCCCGCCCGATGTCTTAGGCAGCTTGGTTATGAAGTCCATGGTTATTCATTCCCACTTCCACTCAGGTATATCCGGCTGTTGTAATAGCCCAGATGGTTTCTGGTATTCGATTTTGACCTTGGCGCAAGTCAGACACTTGCTCACATAGGTAGCAATCTCAGCTTTCATGTTCGGCCACCAATATAATTTCTTGAGGTCCAGATACATCTTATGTGACCCGGGATGGATGGAGTATCGAGTCTTGTGTGCTTCATTCATGACGACATCTCGGAGTCCATCGAACTTCGGTGTCCAGATTCGATTCATGAGATAACATACTCCATCATCCTTGACTTCTAAGTTTTTATCCATTCCCCTTAACGCCTCTCCTGCCACCTTTTCTGGTTTCAAAGCTTCTAGTTGAGCTTCCTTGATTTGTATGGTCGTGTGGGAATGGATCGTCATTGTTAAGGATTTTACTCGGCGGCCCGAGTACTCCTTCCTGCTTAGAGCATCGGCCACTACATTGGCCTTGCCCGGATGATAATGAATTTCGCACTCGTAGTCATTCAGCAACTCTACCCATCTCCTCTGTCGCATGTTGAGCTCTTTCTGATTGAGGATATGCTGAAGACTTTTGTGATCAGTGAAGATAGTGCATTTCGTGCCGTAGAGGTAGTGTCTCCAGATCTTCAAAGCGAATACTACTGCTCCTAATTCCAGGTCGTGCGTAGTATAATTAACCTCGTGCGTCTTAAGCTGTCTTGATGCATACGCGATAACCTTCCCTCTCTGGATGAGCACACATCCGAGGCCTTGATTCGAAGCATCACAGTACACTACGAAGTCTTCGGTTCCCTCTGGGAGAGACAAGATCGGTGCTCTGCATAGGGCTTGTTTTAACATTTGGAAAGCAGCTTCTTGTTTCCAAGTATATGACCGTTTGTAAAAGTTTCACACATACTAATTTAGTCGGGACATAATTAATATATTTATGTTTTAAAAAGATCTTTATCGGTTACTTCATTAGTTGCAAAGTGCATACCAGTCATATGTGATTAAGATATAATAGTCCTTTGAATAGATGACCCTAACTCCAAGACCACAACCAAACAAGGACAGGAAGTGAAACAAAGATACATAAATTCTAAGTCTATAGCATCTTAGTTACATATGACCTTAGCGCATCCACTTAGCAGCTATTGATCTATAAATAAATACCTATTTAATTCTCAGATAATTTATTATAGTAACACAAAATACTCCTATAGTATTTGTAAATGTTTAGTTTTGAGTTCTTAAAGTATCCTTTGTAGTGTGTTATTAGGTTTGTTAGATTTGTTGCCCATCCTGACCATCCCCCGGTATATGCAAGTCAATTCCCGGACAGATATAGTTGATCAGGCTATATCCTTCCCAGACTTAATCCACATATACTAAGGCATACTCAAAATGTTCAACTCTTCTTCTTTTGCTTTATGTTTTCGCTAGTTATGATACCATGCGAGCATGTAATGTATGTATGTATACTTTAATCAAGAAAATCATTTATTTTCTAAAAGTATATTTATTTGAAAAATGCACAAATCAGAGACTATTAGTCCCAATTGTGTTTATAGTTTGTATATCTTATGTGGTTTGATATACTTAATTCACTATAAACTGTGCTCTGATACCAATCTGTCACACCCCCAAACCAAGGATGGCGGAAATGTCCGGGGGTGGAGGACTTCATGTATAGTATCATAACAACAATTGAAATAGTAATTCAAGCAAACACAACCAACATATATATAATTGAAAAAGTTACATCATTGTATGAATTAGATGTTTACGAATCAATTACAATATGTTGACAAAATATGAAATAGTAGACGCCTTAGCGTCCCATCCTCAAAAGCACTTGGTTACCTGTTTAATGATTTCCTGAGAATACAAGTTGTTTGGAAAAGTGTCAACACAAAGGTTGGTGAGTTCATAAGCTTTTGTTTGATATTATTAAAAGCCTTTCGTTTGTAAAAGTAGTATTTGTTTTAGAAAATCCAATATTTTCCTTAAAATGTATATGTAGTCTTAAATTCAAAGACCGAAATGCATAAATATCTTTTCTTACTTATAATAAATAATGTAAGTTTAAATCGACATAAACTCGTTTAATTTTAATGAAGTTCCCGTAAATTCCAATATTTATTAATACTTTGTGTGAGTTTATTATAACCATGCTATGACCAAGGTTGCCTATAACGACGTTCTTCGGGCGTCGGAAATGTTATGACATTTGTCACCCCAGACCTATCGGTCTAACTGTTGCATGTAGTTTAGGTGTGGGTTTGTCAAACCCAATATAGATCTATACACAACTATCACGCTCTCCCTCGAGGAGACTCTGGTTATAATACAGGACTTATTTGTAAATTGAATCGAATGTCTCACAGAAGTCATTAACGAATTTACGTGTAGTGTAATGAAAACTTGGTACCGTATGGCCGTACCTTGCTTAATGAAAATATCCTTTGTATAAATGTACCCTTTTTAAATGTATGTGTTATGTAATGTTTCATAAAGTCATTAACGGAATTACGTGTTATGAAAACTTGGTACCGTATGGCCGTACCTTGCTTAATGAAAATATCCTTTGTATAAATGTACCCTTTTTAAATGTATGTATTATGTAATGTATCATAAACTATACCTATTATAGTTTATCAACCAAGGGTAGTACGTAGTAATGTATGCAAACTATATTCAAAATAGTTTATTTAATGTTTGAATGTATCGGTTGTACTTTGATTATAATCACTTGTTATTCTTTATATTTTATATGTCCAAATCCATTTGTAAACTGATGTGTGTCTAAATATTAAGATAAAATGTCATATATTGCAATAACATATAATCACATAAAGATATACACCTTGCTCAACATGTTACAAGGTGAAATGAAATTGACAGCAACTTTTTGTTGTATACAGTTTCTGTTACTATTCTTAGAAAATTTATAGAAAAATCATCAAAGCTCTAAATCGAAATCCGCAAATTCTGAGAGTTTGGAATATGAGTCTAGTTTGTTTGTAAATTTTATCATGATTTTTAGTGATTTCTAACAGAGGTGAAAATGTTCATAATCACAGACTGGTCCGGGTTTGCCTCTGAAATGATAGGCAGTTTTGTAAAAATCACCATAAATTGTAGAAAAATCATATGGAGATGTGCAAGTAGCCATTTTAAAGCTAAGAGTTTGAAATCCTTGCACCTGGAACAATTTTGAAAACTAAAATATTTAAGTTGACCAAAACAGTCCGTGATCGAAGTTCATCTTTTCTGATGTAATCTGATAGAAAAAGTTTAATTGTGTTCTTGATGATTTTACTTGTATTCCCCCCTTAAAACTTAAGAAAAGCATGTAAATGTAGGGGTATGAACTCACCCTATGTGGTTTCAGTAGATGAAAGTGAGAGAGAGGAAGTGTTCAACCCAAGAACACTAAGAAGATGTCTTGATGATTCGAGAATCTAACATCGAATAAGATGGAATTTGTGTAAGATATCAATGATTTGAGTAGAATGGAGTGTAATAATTATATGAATGATGAAGATACTTACTAATTGAAGAAAGAAATCCCTGAAGAAAGCCTTGAAGTTCTTGAAGTTGAGAGAAAAGATGAGAGAATTTTGGAGAGTGTCCTTTGATTGCTAAGTGTAGAATGAAAGAACTTTATGGAGAATGAGGAGAGAGGATCAATCCTCCAGCTCTTAGAACGTGGGAAGAGCTGGAGATTGGGTGTAAAGGTCCACTAAGGTGACAAGGAGTAGTGGAAAAGAGTGGCTGATCATAGAGTGAGGTGGTGGTGGTTTGCTTTTGCCATAAATTAAGGAAAAGCAAATATTCCCTCAATAATTAGTTCAACCACTAATTCTTTTAATATATTTTTATAAAAACCCTAGGGATTTATATATTTTGGGGCCTTAGTTTATAAAATAAAGTTTTGGGTGAAAATCCCACGTTAAAATAATGAAAAACGGAGTTAAAACGAAGTCGTAGTCGAAAAACCGGTAAAAAGGGGCCGTCTGCGAGACCTCTCGGATGGGAGCCGAGACTTCGGACCCTCGCATGCGAGGCTGCTGTCTGATGGCTTCGGATTCGGTCTCCTGAGAGGCTTCAGCTTCGGTCCTGATGAGAGGCTTCGGATCCGAGGCCTCGGATGAGAGGCTTCGGTCCTGAAGCTTCAGTTCCAGGTCCTTAAGGCTATTTTACCCGTTTTTACCCCGTTTCAAGCGATTTTTGACCCGGTTAAGGGTCGATATGGCCCAAATGATTACAAAAAGTTAAAGTAACTTTTGAGAGAGATTTAGGAGAGATTTGGGAGAGATTTCAAATAGAAAGAGATAGAGTGAAAACGATTTAGAGAGGTTTCGTTTGTGATTAATTTGAGTGTCCGGCTTCACAACGCAAGGTTCGTAAACCCCGTTAAACTGTGTTTTAGTGTCGTACACACTCCCAATGAGTGTGCAATAATGTTTTATCGTTTTGGTTCAATGTTTACTTAGGAAATTCAACACACGAACTTTCCAAATGATGTTTCTCTCATTAAGATATTGCATTGTACAGTAATTACATAGTGTAAACCCTAATATACAAGGGTTAATTGAGTCGATTGGTTTTGACTTGTTGACTTTGTTTGACTTTGACTTGACTCAATTTTGACGGTTGTCACATTTGAATACTTATCTTGCATTAAAGTTTCCAACTCACACATAGACATTTCAAGTATCTCCCATTATAGAAACATTTCCATATTTCCATTTGGTCATTAGTTATGATCAAGAACCCTCTCAATCCCGAATCATGTCACTATGGTCCATCCAAATTAATATCATACTTTGAACTGTTCACAGACAACCAATCCTTTTGTATAACCATAGAATGTTCTTGACAGTTGTTTAATAACTTTAGTCTCACAAAATTCTAGTCCTTTTTCTCACAATTCTCTGAGCATTTGAAAAAATAAAATAAGTGAATGTTATAGCATATATAATCGATCCTATATCTGAAGAACATGGGACTCGACTCATTATATATGTCATAAGGATTTGATATTTTTTCAGCTTCTTGCTATAATATTTTCATATATTGAATTTCCTATGTTGAACCATTTCAACATGATATTCATATACGTCTATGACAAAGTTCTATTAAACCCTACGATCTAAATCTTTAGAATCGAAAAGAAGTACAAGTGACCTCTCCTTTAGGTTTACTATAGCGAAACAATTCCCAAACTTTTGCAACTTGAAAATTTAAAACTTTGTTCCCTACAAACAATATTGTCAACATGCAATACTAGCATAACAATTATGCTCCCAGTAGCTTTGACATGTACCAAGAAATCAACTACACTTCTAGAAATCAATACTCTTGACTTTCTTACTGTAATATAGATTTCTATTACGCGATGCTTCAATAAGTCTCCAACTAGACTTTTTAAGCTTATAAACCCAAATTGGATAGCACATGTGCGTGTTTAAAACTTTTCAGAACTTATATATATATATATATATATATATATATATATATATATATATATATATATATATATATATATATATATGTCTTGAAAGTTTAAACAATTCCTTGTCATTCCTCACAATTTGAAATATGAAGCGGTATGCCATAATTATATTGTGAATTTGAGAATGCAATTAACACAACTAATATCCATATTGATCTTTATCAGATCTTAAGAATCAATCAGTGAAAGTATTTCCTCATAATCATTCTCATGAATTAGAGCGAAAACTTTGCCACCTAGATTTCATGGTGAATACGTTCCTATCCATGTAAACCAATCATTTCCAACCTACAATCATAAGACAAGGTTTAGGACAAAAACAAAATTCAAATTTAGCTTTCCTTCATGGACTGAGCATTGTTATTCTAAATTTCTTGCCCTCTGGTAGCACAAGGGTCTACCAACGTTTCCATGTTGTTAGCATCTCACCCATATTGATCAATGTACTTTCACTGACCAACATGCTTTTGCTTTTGCAGTTAAATGAACAAAAATAGAACTCATAAGCATTGCCAACGCAACTAGAAGTGCACAGAAATAATAATGTGTCAACCAAACACGATAGGTTATGAAACTCAGATCGCGTGCTAGTGATAACTACAAGGTTTATTGTTCATCGACTCTTGAAACTCTCAAGATCAATGTGACTTCCACTGACTTCTTGACGTATGAGTTTTATCTCAAAGAACATTACTTTTATGAGCTAAAACAAATATTCAAAAGTTCATGTGGATTCCCGACAAGAAAACACTTCAAAGAATAGGTCTCAGTTTATATTTTGTTCCTTGATTAACGAAAAACACCACAACTCCAATTCTATATGTGCTAGTGTAAGAAAACATTTTACTCAACATATTTCGAGGTGTTATTTTTCAACCTTCTTAGTTTGAAATGGGTTTCAAGATACGATTTGTAGTTACTAGAGTATGACTCTAAAACTTGATTGGAACAAAGTATTACTCATCTCTTGATTGAACTAATTCTAACAATATATGATTCCTCTTCTTAGTCATAAAATTACACTAAGATGTTCATTGATGATCATTGTGATATAAATCCACAATCACTAAGATGATCATAGAACATGATACTAAAGTACTCTCCTTTCCTTTCAGATTGGAGAAACTTTTATCTTTCTGCCTAATAGATTCTTCTCATTCGTTCTGCTACACTTTGAATCTTTCCAAAGGATTAGAATTATGCTTAATCTTATAAACACAACCATACTTACTAAAGCATCAGTAAATCATGATGAATAGAGTTATCGTCCTTTGTGATGGATATGAATAGTCCATATCAATATGTACTAGATCCATTAGTCCTTCACCTGCCTCACATAAACATGTGATCAATGAATAAGTTATAATTTTCCACTGAACAAGATTCTCATATACTATACAATGCGACTTATACAATACCAAGTGTCTGTCCCATTGGTAATGGGATTTCTTTTCACTTGGTTAATTATGACAATACCATAAGGAATATTATAAGAATAAAATTCACAACTAATAATGCTAATATTAGAAATGTAACCAATACTTTCTTAAATGTCATTACAAGTGTAACATCTCGACTCCCAGGTATAATATTTAATTATTTTACATTCATGTTGTCAGAGCAACTCGATGAGTTGGAGGCCCCAACTCACCGAGTTGAGAATTAAATGGTCGTACGATTTTTAGAGTCTACTCGACGAGTTGGAGGACCCCAGCTCGACGAGTAGGAGCTCAGTGTGAAAACCCTAATTTTCAGGGTTTGTGTCCTATTTAAATCACCTTAAACCTTCATTTCCGCCTCCCTTATCATCTTGACACACTAAGAGAAACCCTAATCGAGCTGTATTCATCTGTGAGAGTGAGAAAGGCTAAGATTGTATGTTCTAGTGCATTTTTGGAAGGAGATTGAAGAGCAAAAGGCTTGGAACGAGAAGAAGCCCTTGGATCCGGTGGTCTTTCAGTTCTAGCTGCTATTTGGAGGTAAAAAGCTATCACATTGATCATTATTTGGTTAGATCTCTTCATTAGGAGTTTATGGCCATTTCCATCTTTTTCTTTGGGCCCTTAAGTGGTTTGAGCTGCCATGGAGTTGGGACTTTAGATCTGGATAGTATGAGGTCCCTTGGGCCTAAAGATTCAAGCTTTATCAAGCTATTGGCCAACTTTCGTGCATTAAACCCTCTATAGAGCTTGTTTTGGCATTTTGAGCCCTAGATGCCATGCATGGACGTAAAGCTTGCAGCTTTACGTGACACTTCAGCCTTAGAAGGCTAGATCTAGAGTATGAGGCCTTAGTTCTGCTTAAAAACGTCTGAATGAGAGAATGGACTAAAGGTACTCGACGAGTTGATGAACTAACTCGACGATTTGATGAGCCAACTCGACGAGTTGGCTCGGGTTTTCCCCGATAGTCTGGACGTGTTACAACTTGGCGAGTTGGTGAGACAACTCGACGAGTTGAGTTGGACTTTCTCGATACTTTAGAGAAAACAAAGGAACTCGACGAGTCTCATAGATGCACTCGACGAGTTGGGTGAACATGGACTGTTGACTCGAGTGTTGACTTCCGTTGACATTTAGGGTGTCGTCAAGACATGAATTATGGAGACCATGGAGGGGTAAAATGGTCTTTCACCCTTTCCATGAGTTAGAGAAGGGGTTAGCCTAACTTTTAGAGTTGTGGTTATATAGTGTTAATTAGAGATGATTATGACATGTAGGCGGAGTCTATTGGATTAGGTGTCAAAGCACATAACTATAATTAGTATGTACTTGACCCGATAGTAGCATGGTCCATTTATGATTTCTTAATATATTATAAGTATAATATATTAATTGAGGAATCATATTATTTAATTAGTATTGATCAAGAATTAATTTTGTGATCAAAAGAGACTAATTAAATTGATACATATGGATTGGGCTAATGATCCATAATTGATTTGTGATGGATTAAGATTATGGGTAGTCCATGAAGTGTTAGTCCAAATCAAATGCATGGATCATAAGCTTATATGTGTGGATTAGGGTTAAACATGACTCTTGGATTTCTACACATATAAATATGTTATTCTAAGCCCTAAAATCGACCACTACTTGTATTCCAAGAAGAGAATTCGATACTGAGTTTCCTTAGCCTTTCTCATATCCATTTAGTTGTTTATTGGTGTTTGTGACTTGTTTGCGGCACAACACTTGGGGTGCTAAGTTCTCACAAGGCCAAAGTCTTACTAGCTACATCAAGAGGTAACCTTCTAACTAATTTCATGATTCATATGTTAAATTTTGTATGCTAGTTTAGGCTTCATGCTTTGGATACCAATATTGCATGTATATATAGAGAAAACTTAGATCCAAAGCATTAGGGTTGTATGTACACCATAGAATGTTAGAGTACATAAAACCCAATAGTGGTATCAGAGCCATGGCTGTTTTCTATTGTATTGATGCAATTGTGTCATTTTCAAAGCTGAAAAAACTGCATTTCGGGATTCTGCCAGGTCCAACTCGCTGTGTCCATCATTGAACTCGACGAGTTGGATGATTTTTGCCATGAACTCGTCGAGTCTATGATGGTACTTGACGAGTTGGATCTTTAGATGGCGAAATTCTCGAGTTTTTGGCCTGTTTTGGATTAGGATCATTACCACAAATTATTTTGGTTCATAAAATTTAATTTTAATGATATGGTAATGTTTATCCCCATCCAATAACATGATGCTTGTCAAATTTTAACATGATTACTTGATTTTGTGAAAAACTAGTTATTTGTAAAATTTGAAGTTATCATGTGGTATGAATCAAATTAGGTCAAATTGGTAAATGATTAATTATATGATAATTGGATTAATTAATTTGATCTTTATGTGTTTCTTGAAAGGTTCCATAACTTGTCCTCAAGTTATGGAATATGAAAAGTCATTATTTATGAAACTATTAACTCATGTAAGTTATAGAATTCAAGAGGTCTTGAAAGGTTTCATAACTTATCCTCAAGTTTGGAATTTAAAAGGTCTCATTCATAGAACTTTAAAATCCATAATTTATGGAAATCAAAAGGTCTTGACAAGTTACAAAACTTTCCCTCAAGTTTTGCAACTTGAAGAGTCTCATTTATGAAACTTTAATTCCAAACCCTAGAATTTTAAAAGTTTAAAATTCAACCCTATACTATTATAATATTAAAGTTTAATACTTATATGTATAAGACAAGTCATTCTTACCATTAGTAGGCCTCATTCACGAAGCCGGTCTATAAGGGGGGGTAGAAGGTTACTGCCTATAAAATGGTGGTTTAATGGGTGTCCACTCTCACCCACCGCTTCCTTGACTGGTGGAGGGTCGTTAGCCGAACAGGTAGGATAGTATATTAATTCTCATTAATAATTATAATGATAATTATTAAAGTAACTAAACTTGTATAAATTCCCAATCTTAGTTACTTTAGGAAAAATGTAAAAATGATGCTATTCCATGAAATTGCACTTTGCACCTTGTTAAGTCGTTAATGGAGCGTGTATAATTTGGGACTAACAATGTGTTGCAAAGGGTAGCTTGATGTTAATCATGGATCAATGGAGCATGTGTGGTTAACCGGCACATTGATTAGGTGATTTGTAATATTAAGTGTACCAAGCACATTTGCATGGTTATTCACACCTTGTTTGTGATCCTCGGTATCCCAGTCAAAAACTTGAAGGGCACAATCGAGATTTAAACATGCCATTGAAAAGTTCAATGAATCTCAAAAGAATCTCGGAATTTCAATATATTTAAAACTTAATAATCTATTTCATTTTTCATGGTGGAAATTGGTAAATCGTCATTTACCTACCTTCAAATATTTTGCAATTGGATTACGACTTCCCTCTTCCGAATTGTAAAATATTGTGTTGGGTCCTAGCCTTGATATTTCATTTTGGTGCTATATTAAGGATCATTATCTAATCTAAACTTGGTCTTTCTTTTCCGATGTCTTCCAACACTGCTTCAAACCCAAACCCTTCAGGCTCTTTCTCCCTCATGAACCTATGTGGGAGGGTTATTTTTGATGGTTTGAACTTCAATGACTAGATTCGAAGCATCCGCATGGCCATTCGCTACGAGGAAAAATAATATGTCCTGGATAAAGAGCTTAAGGAGATTGATGAATCTACTGCTACCCCCGAACAAATTGTTGAATAAAAGGCCCATGAGAGGGATGCGACCAAAGTGTCGTGTATTATGATTGCTACCATGATTGGTGAGCTTCAGAAGTCCTATAAGGACTTTTGGCCTTATGAAATGCACGAGGACATGATGGAAAGGTACCATCAAAGTGCTAGGCAGGAAAGGTATGAAATCATAGACTCCATGATTACTACCAAAATGAAGGATGGAGAGTCTATCACGGCCCACTTGCAGAAGATGCAAAGATTTGTGGACCGCCTGCTGAAGTTGAATGTCAACTTCGATGAAGAGTTGGCCATAGATATCATTCTGCACTCTTTACCTCCTTGTTATGATCAGTTTCGTATGACCTATCATATGAACAAGGAGGAGGTCACTCTAAGCAAGCTTCAAGGCCTTTTAAGGACAACTGAAAGTAGTCTTAAAGGAAAATATGTTGTTTCTACTCCTACTGCTACTGCCCCTGTCTTGGCAATTAAACGTGGGAAGGGAAAGAAGAGGAAAGCTTCCTCTAAGAGCTACAAGGGAAAGTCTTATGTTGGATCTTCTTCTAGTAGGTCCAAAGGTGGTCCTACTACACCCTCCTCAAACCCAATGGAAGCAGAGTATTTCTATTGTCATGAAAAAGGGCACTGGAAGCGAAGCTGCCCCAAATACTTGCAGGACCTAAAGGATGGGAAGATCAAACCCTCCCTCGCAGGTATTTACACTATTCTGTCTAATAACTCATCACATGCTAATTCTTGGGTCCTTAATATAGGATGTGGTTTTCACATTTGTTCTGATTTGCAGGGACTAAAAAGAAGTAGGGATGTGGAGCACGGGAAGATGAACTTGATCATGGGGAATAGGAAAAAGTCGCCTGCCACCAAGATTGGAGTTTATACTTTATTGCTTAGTAGTGGACTAAAATTAGAATTGAATAATTGTTGCTACTCATCTGATATGGTGAGAAATATTATTTCCTTTTATAGTTTGTATAAACAAGATTTTACCTTTTCTTTTAATAATGAAATTGGTAGTATTAATGCTTATTATAATAGTACATTTTATTTTGAAGCGTTAACTTGTAATGGTATATATGAAACTATGATGGTTGTAGATAACTTAGGAAATAATGTGTTGCATACCGATTCGTCCAATAGTTTGGATAAGGCATGCTTATGGCATTGTGGTCTTGGACATGTTAACAAGAAGCGCATAGCCCAACTTCAAAAGGATGGAGTGTTGGAGTCGTTTGACTTAAAGTGTAACACCCATAAAATTTGAGCCAAATTAAAACATTTTAAATCATTCAAAAACCATTACGTTCATACAATTCGTTTTCAAAATGGTTTAAACATCAGAGTATCCCCCAGAACCATATCATATAAATCATAAAACATGAGGAGCGGTACGATCACGCCTTCGCCTTGCCACGATCTCCTGAAGTACCTGAAACAATACACTGAAACTGTAAGCCCGAAAGCTTAGTGAGTTACCCCCAAAATACCAACCACACATATCATACTCATAACATATCATAAATAGAACAACCATGCACATCGGGTCTACTGTGTAACTGGTCCGCCCGCACCGGGCCTTCAGTCCACCTGGTCCACCCTCCGAGTCTAGCCATGTACGTCGAGTCTACAGTGTGATTGGTCCGCCCGCACCAGGCCTTCCATCCACCTGGTCCACTCTCTGAGTCTACAGTATGACTGGTCCGCCCGCACCGGGCCTTCAGTCGGCCTGGTCCACTCTCCGAGCCTCGACACGTCTGGTCCGCCCTCTTGGGGCCTTCAGCCTATCCGGACCGCTCGCTGGGCCTTCGGAACATCCGGTCCGCCCTGGGTATGTTGGCCTTCGGAACATCCGGACTCCCAACTATCACATGATAATCACCAAGTTAGAATCCAACATGACTTTCTAGGCCAAGGGCCCACAACACTCATTAAGTCCATTATCCTCTTATTGGGCCAAGACCCAAAACCAAATCCTCAAGCAAAGCCCAATAGTGGCCCAATTTACTAAATTGGGCCCACCTCACCAAATGGGCCTAGATCCAAGGTCCATAATAATTATTAGGTCCAATTTACTCCATCCATAATATTCAGTCACGGCCCAAGCCCAACTAGCCCATAAACAGCCCAATTACTCAAGGCCCAAAATTGAAAACCCAACAGAGGGAGTACGTTGGGCGTACTTCGATTCTCGCGGACTGGGAACGGGACACTGACCCACTACGCTAGGCGTACATCAGCTTACGCGGGGCGTAATCTCGCTAAACTAAAATTCCACATAAGTCCTTAATGGCTTAAGCTCTTAAGCCCAAACTTCAGATCCATCGACCAAACATGCCTAGGATTCATAAAGTCTCAAACTTTATTACTTGGGACGTCCATAAAGCTCTTAACTCAAGGTCTTAATCCATTAAGACCCACCTACATCACACATGGGACAATCAAAGCCTTTGGGACCTCATTTTTCTCACTCAAGACCTCTCCTAAGGTCTGAAAGGACAGCTAATCTCAACCAACTCGCATCATGCATCACTTTGGGGTTTTTGGGACAAGAAATGGTGTCAAAACCTCATAACACCAAGATCTACAAAAAATAGATGTCAAGCAAGAGACTTTATACCTCAAAAGGGCTCCAGAAGATGATGCCTTCCCAGATCTACGAGCTCCAGCCACCCAACTCCTTCCTTGACAACTTCTTCTTTCTTCTCCTAGGCTCTCCTTTGCCAAACCAAGCTCCCCAACGGGCATCCAACATTGCCACAACCTCAACGGGCATCCAACCCGTATGTGCTTCCATATATCTGGTACAATCCTAGTGCTTACTACCAATAGCTGAAGCACTTTCGATCATCCACTGCCTCCCTTTCAGAGGACCCACACTCCTTCCGGAGTTACATACCTTTCCTTTCTAGGAAGTCTACTCCACAACCATAATCGCACTAATAAGTGCCACTGAGCTAAACTCCACTCTACCGATCCACTAACACATACATAGTCTTCAGCATGACTGGACTGCCCTTCCAGGCCTTCATCCTATCTGGACCACTCTCAGAACCTTCAGCATGTCTGGACCGCCCTCCTGGGCCTTCAGCCTGTCTGGACCGTTACCTGAACCTCCGGCCGACTCCATCATCATGATCAATACTTGGGGACAGACCAGATCGATTACTATTGCATGGTGACTTATTCACCCATTCTCCTTCTATCGATCCATGAACACATACAGAGTCTTCAGCATGACTGGACCGCCTTCCCAGGCCTTCAGCCTATCTGAACCACTCTCAGAACCTTCAGCATGTCTGGACCGCCCTCCTGGGCCTTCAGCCTGTCTGGACCGTTACCCCCCCCCCCCCCCCCCCCCCCGAGCCTTCGGCCTGACTGGTACGCCTCCCGGCCTTTAGTCTATGCGGACCGCTCAAATGCCGTCGCACATCACCCTGAACCATTCCTTCTGGGAATCCCTCCCATGCAGTCTGTTCTAGCCCTCTAGGGGTTCCGAACTCCACATCCGTTCTATGAATCTTTTACCCCGGCCTGATCCCAGGCCTCTCAACAATCACTTTCTCTGAAAACGATGGTCTGTTCCCTGCCCCACGTGTCTATCTCCACATTCTCGGCTAACACAATGCTGAAATCCAATAGCTAACCATCCCTGGATGCATGTTGTTCCACCGGAGAATTTTCTAATTCTCCCCCACTTAGTGCATCGACTACTAACCACCGTTCCCAAAACCGGCATGGCTCAATCGCCCTTACTCCATATATTCCCTCTTATCCATGAACTGACTCCCTCGGGAGTGAGTAACCTTCACCGTATAACCCTTCCGCCATCGCACACCTGAACTCCACGGAAGTTCGAATCTCAACTGAACACTCCTCGCAACGCAGTCGCTATTCCAAGAAACGAGATCATATACCTTATCTTTCGACCAAGAATCCTCCTGAACACTAACTACCACTCCTAACTACTAAGATCCTCAATCATACTATGAAACATGCGGAACAAGGCAGACATATTTACCATACTACACAATCAACAAGATAACAAGATATCACAATGGAAACATACCTGCAGCTGCATCTGGCTCTGCCCTGACATCCTCTGTTGTAAGCTGAAATGCGCGTCCCTGAGCCCCCGGAGGCTCCGCTCCACCCTGACCTCCACCCGTAATCCTCAAAGTGGCCGGTGCTGGAGCCTGCACCGTTCCTGCAACAAACTGTGGGCAGTTGGCCCTCAAGTGTCCAACCTGATGGCAATGATAACAAATTCTCGTATCCTGCCCCGGGGCCGACTGACGGCAATCCCTCGCATAATGCCCCTCTCTCCCGCACTTGCAGCACGCACCACCGGACCTACAAACTCCGGTATGACCCTTCCCACACTTCTCACAAGTATGGCTGCTCTGACCCCCAATCCTCGAGTCAATGGTTTTGGACCGTTTCGGCGCCGGCTGCGACTGCACCGGGGCCTGTCTCTGCTCTCGTAACTGCAACTCCATCTCTAACTCCTGCCGCCTGGCGGCCTCCTACAGCTCTAACAAGGTATCACACCTTTGTGTGGACACAAACTGCCTGATGTCCCTCTTGAGCATACTCAGATATCGGGACATCTGAGCCTGCTCTGAAGCAAACTCTGGGGAAAACATCGCCCTCTCAGTAAACATCCTGGTGGTCTCCATCACCAACTCTGAATCCTTCTTCAGCTCCAGGAACTCCTGAGCCAACCTCTCTCTCTCTCTCTCAACCAGTGGAACATAACGGGTACTGAACATCTCCCGGAACTGATCCCACGTAACCGCAGCCCGCTGCGCGTCAGAATAAGATCCCGTAGTCAACCTCCACCAATCCTTCGCTCCGAGCCTCAACAGGTTCAGAGCACACCTCACCCTCTGAGCAGAAGGGCATGAACACATGAAGAAACATCCCTCCACGTCTGACAACCACCTTATAGCAATGATCGGATCCTGAACTCCATCGAAAGTAGGGGGCTTCGTATTATCGAAGTCCCGATACTGAAAACCTCGACCGGTTCCTCCCCCTGCCACTGCTACAGCCGATGTAGCTGCCGCGGCAGCCGCCTCCACAAGAGCTGCATAGCGCTTATCAAAGTACTCGACCATGGCGGTCTTGATCGACCCAAACATCTCCGGCAACTCGGCCCGGTACATAGCAGCAACCTCATCATGCAGGATCTCATGAATCCTGGCATCCAACTCGTCCGTGCTCATCTGACCAATGACCTCGGGTGGTACTGATCCATCCTGACCACCCTCTCCCGATCCTGATCCCGAACCGGATCCTGCCCCGAAACGTCTCGTAATCGCCATACTAGCAATACACCAACGAGACCCTTAGACACATCACATATTCACCCGGGGAACTATCTCATAATCGATACCCTAGAGAGTTGTGACTTCCTTGATACGCGTATGGATCCTGTGCTTTCAGTAGTACGGGTCCATACTACCTTCCACACCTACCCATATTTGTCTCAAGTATCACCACAACACTCTAACCATATATACACACACCCGCTCAATCCTCACTCCTAGAGGAAAAGCTGCATATCTCAAATAAGGATAACCCTAGGCTAATAGGCATCACATAATCAGGCAATTCTATCATGCAATTCCTGAAGATCCCTAGCCTAGTACTAGCATGTTGTTCTAACATATCACATAATCAAATAACTTGTATGGTATTTTGGGGTCTACTTACTGGCTCTGGCTGATCGTACCCTCTGCATCCTCCTTTACTTATTTCGAAAACCTTTTGAAAACCATTTTGAAAATCCCTCCTTGGTTTGAGACTGGATTCACACGAATGTTCCTCCAATTCACTCAAACCAAGGCTCTGATACCAACTTGTAACACCCATAAAATTTGAGCCAAATTAAAACATTTTAAATCATTCAAAAACCATTACATTCATACAATTCGTTTTCAAAATGGTTTAAACATCAGAGTATCCCCCAGAACCATATCATATAAATCATAAAACATGAGGAGCGGTACGATCACGCCTTCGCCTTGCCACGATCTCCTGAAGTACCTGAAACAATACACTGAAACTGTAAGCCCGAAAGCTTAGTGAGTTACCCCCAAAATACCAACCACACATATCATACTCATAACATATCATAAATAGAACAACCATGCACATCGGGTCTACTGTGTAACTGGTCCGCCCGCACCGGGCCTTCAGTCCACCTGGTCCACCCTCCGAGTCTAGCCATGTACGTCGAGTCTACAGTGTGATTGGTTCGCCCGCACCAGGCCTTCCATCCACCTGGTCCACTCTCTGAGTCTACAGTATGACTGGTCCGCCCGCACCGGGCCTTCAGTCGGCCTGGTCCACTCTCCGAGCCTCGGCACGTCTGGTCCGCCCTCTTGGGGCCTTCAGCCTATCCGGACCGCTCGCTGGGCCTTCGGAACATCCGGTCCGCCCTGGGTATGTTGGCCTACAGCACAAAGCAGGACCCGCCTCAATCCAACCCCCGTCAAACAACCATGTGCACATACAACAATTAACCACATAACAATCCTCAACCAGACAAACAGTCTAACAGATCACATATCATATCAACATCCTAACCAGGATTCCGACCTAACCGGTCACTAGCATAACATTACCCTATATCCCGGGTACCGACCTTAACCAGGTCACTAACATAACACCATCCTAAATACAAGGATGCAGATCTAGCAAAACAATAACATAACAAACAATACCCGGATTTCCATCCGATAAAGGGCCGGCCTTGGTGCCGTAGACCCTATCGATATAGTGAGGATAACTCACCTTGCAACTGCCGAAATCCTGCAAATCTCTGACCGCTGACTCACCGGGACTCCCAACTATCACATGATAATCACCAAGTTAGAATCCAACATGACTTTCTAGGCCAAGGGCCCACAACACTCATTAAGTCCATTATCCTCTTATTGGGCCAAGACCCAAAACCAAATCCTCAAGCAAAGCCCAATATTGGCCCAATTTACTAAATTGGGCCCACCTCACCAAATGGGCCTAGATCCAAGGTCCATAATAATTATTAGGTCCAATTTACTCCATCCATAATATTCAGTCACGGCCCAAGCCCAGCTAGCCCATAAACAGCCCAATTACTCAAGGCCCAAAATTGAAAACCCAACAGAGGGAGTACGTTGGGCGTACTTCGATTCTCGCGGACTGGGAACGGGACACTGACCCACTACGCTAGGCGTACATCAGCTTACGCGGGGCGTAATCTCGCTAAACTAAAATTCCACATAAGTCCTTAATGGCTTAAGCTCTTAAGCCCAAACTTCAGATCCATCGACCAAACATGCCTAGGATTCATAAAGTCTCAAACTTTATTACTTGGGACGTCCATAAAGCTCTTAACTCAAGGTCTTAATCCATTAAGACCCACCTACATCACACATGGGACAATCAAAGCCTTTGGGACCTCATTTTTCTCACTCAAGACCTCTCCTAAGGTCTGAAAGGACAGCTAATCTCAACGAACTCGCATCATGCATCACTTTGGGGTTTTTGGGACAAGAAATGGTGTCAAAACCTCATAACACCTAGATCTACACAAAATAGATGTCAAGCAAGAGACTTTATACCTCAAAAGGGCTCCAGAAGATGATGCCTTCCCAAATCTACGAGCTCCAGCCACCCAACTCCTTCCTTGACAACTTCTTCTTTCTTCTCCTAGGCTCTCCTTTGCCAAACCAAGCTCCCCAAGGTCAAATATCCACAATCATGGAAGAAAACGGCTACTTAGGGTTTCTGAGAGTAAGAGAGCAGATATGGAGGCTAGGGTTTGTTGGATATAGTGTCTAAGTCCATAACTTTATTTGGTATGTACTTGACCCGACCCGGCATGGTCCATTTGTGTTGCATGGCATTGCAATACTTGGATAGACTAGATGAGAGAATAAGACACTTATGATTATTAATATATTATAAGTTCTAATATATTAATAATGGTATTATTTAATTAGTATTGATCAAGTATTAATCTAGTATTAATTTGGTGATCAAAGTGAGACTAATTAAATATATAGGGTTGATTATGACAATCATCAATTCTTTTATGGTGGATTAATGATCCATGGTTTATGGGTCATGAGAAATCATGAGTCATGACAATTAAGGGCATTCATGTGTAAACCCTAATTGTGACAACACTATAAAAGGAACCCTATGGCTAGCAAAATCGTGACCTAGTGTTTCTAGTGAGGGCATAACCGATTTTCAAGTGTAAGAAGTATTCTCTCAAGTTATTCCAAGTCTTGTGGTGTTGTGTGAAGCATTTGTGGCACAACATTTGGGGTGCTAGGCTCACAAAGTCTTGAAGGAATCCAAGCAACAACAAGGTATGTATTTCTACTAGATTTATGTTCTATGTAATCCCCATGCCATGCTAGTTAGGAAATAACCTTGAAAAGATATTTGCATGTATATAGAGAAAACATAGATTCAAGGTTATTAGGGTTGCATGTACACTTAGGAAGTGTTAGAATGCTCCAAAACCCTTCAGTGGTATCAGAGCCTAGGATTGTTTTCTGTATACTTGATGCAAAACTGCTTAAAAATCGAAAATTCTGCACTCTGACGACTGGACTCGCCGAGTCCATGGGGAGGACTCGCCGAGTCCATGAACAAATTCATCCTACTCGACGAGTAGAATAATGCACTCGACGAGTAGGAGCGTGCTGGGCAGTTTTTTCGAGTTTTGTTGCTGGAAATCGATTAAGATCATTATCCCAATCTGTTTTGGACTTGTAAAATTTGTTTTTCAAAATGATAATGATTATGTTAACCCATTTTACATGACTTTTATCAATTTTCAAGTATTGTATATGTTTATATGATTTTCTTGAAATTGCTTGACATGAATTTGTGTTCATATGAGTTTAGAAGATCATAGGAATTATGGGTAACCTCCATGTGTGTTTAATTCATGATCTTAATGGTTATGATGGTGTCCATAACTTGTCCTCAAGTTATGGATAACCAAAAGTCACTTCTTTTAATTATGATTAAAGAACTAAAGAGGTTTCATAAAATGAAGAGTCTTCATTTTTATGAACCATTAAAACTCATAAGTTACAAATTGAAGAGACTTGGAATAGTTTCAAATCTTGCCCTCAAGTGTTGGAATTTGAAAAGTCTTACACTTTAATACTTTAATTCCAAATTAAACCTTAGATTTAAAAAAAAAAGTTTAAAAATCAACACTTATACTATTATTATAATTTTATTATATAGATATGTATAAGAATATGTAATTCTTACCGTTAGTAGGCCTCATTCACGAAGCCGGTCTATAAGGGGGGTATAAGGTTGTTGCCTATAAAATGGTGACTTAATGGGTGTCCACTCTCACCCACCGCTTCCTTGATCGGTGGAGGGTCGTTAGCCGAACGGGTAGGATACGACTTTAAATACTCGTTAAAAGTATAATGAATTATAAAGTAACTATACATTATAAATTCCCAATCTTAGTTACTTTAGGAAAATGTGAAATTGGTGCTAGCCCATAAAATTACACTTTGTACCTTACCAAGTCGTTAGTGGAGCGTGTGTGGTTAACCGACACACTAACATGGACTAGTAAGAGTGGCAAAGGGTAACTTGACTTTATTATAGATCGGTGGAGCGTGTGTGGTTAACCGGCACATCGATTAGGTAATATTGTTGAGGGTACCAAGTCAATTTGTATGGTTATTCACACCTTGTTTGTGATCCTCGGCATCCCAGTCACAAACTTGAGAGGGCACAATCGAGATTCAAACATGCCATTGAAAAGTTCAATGTATCTCAAAAGATCTAGGAGTTTCAAAACCAATAAAACCTAATAATAAAATATTTCGTTCTTATGGTGGAAATTGGTAAATCATCATTTACCTACCTTCAAATATTTTATAGTATGGATTACGGCATCCCTCTTCCAACTATAAATAGTTTGTTGGATCCTAGCCTTAATATTTCATTTGGGTGAATTATTAAGGATTCCTAATCTAATGAAACTTGTCTTTCTTTCCTTTCAGATGTCTTCCAACAATGTTTCTGGCTCAAACCCAACAGGCTCCTTTTCCCTTATAAACTTGTGTGGTAAGGTCATCTTTGATGGATCCAATTTCAATGAGTGGATCAGAAACATCAGAATGATTACCCGCTATGAGGACAAAGAATATGTCCTCGATAGGGAGCTTAAGGTTGTGAATGAAGCCACTGCTACTCCTGAAGAGTTTGCGGAGTTTGTTGCACATGAAAAGGATGCTACTAAAGTAGCATGCATCATGATGGCCACCATGACTCCTGAACTTCAAAAATCCTATGAAGATTTCTACCCCTATGAGATGCACCTGGATCTGATGGAAAGGTACCATCAGAGCATGCGTCAGGAGAGGTATGAAATCATCTCCTCCATGATAACCGCAAGGATGAAGGATGGTGAACCCATCACCCGTCCCTTGTAGAAGATGCAAAGGTTCGTTGACCGGTTGCTGAGGCTAAATGTTGACTTTCGTGAGGAAATGGCGATTGACATCATTCTCCATTCCTTACCTCCAATTTATGATCAGTTTTGTATGACTTATCATACGAACAAGGAGGAAGTCACACTTAGAAAACTTCAAGGACTCTTAAGGACAGCTGAAAATGGCCTTAAGGGTAAAGCGGTTGCTACTTCTACTCCTTCAACAGCCCCTGTTCTGGCTATTGGGCAGGGAAAAGGTAAGAAGAGGAAAAGCCCTTCGAAGGGTACCAAGGGTAAGACTCTTGATGGTTCCTCTT
Source organism: Lactuca virosa (assembly GCF_052849685.1). Classification (NCBI taxonomy): domain Eukaryota; kingdom Viridiplantae; phylum Streptophyta; class Magnoliopsida; order Asterales; family Asteraceae; genus Lactuca; species Lactuca virosa. Next base: position 289,973,882 of record NC_136428.1, read on the forward strand.
CAAGTGGGACAAAGAAAGGTCCCATTACTCCTTCTTCAAACCCAAAGGAAGCACAGTGCTTCTATTGCCAGGATAAGGGACACTTCAAGCGAAGCTGCCCTAAATATCTGCAAGATGTAAAGGATGGGAAGGTTAAACCCACCCATGCAGGTATTCACACAATATTGTCTAATAACTCATCTAATGCTAATTCTTGGGTGCTTGATACAGGTTGTGGTATTCACATTTGTACTGATTTGCAGGCACTAAGAAGAAGTGAGCAAGTGGAGCACGGGAAGATAAACTTAGTCATGGGCAACAGGAAAGCATCACCTGTTACCAAGATAGGAGTTTATTCTTTATTGCTTAATAATGGGTTAATGTTAGATTTGAATAAGTGTTGTTACTCGCCCGAAACGGCGAGAAATATTATTTCTTTTCATGGCTTGTACAAACAAGGTTTTTCATTTTCATTTGATAATAAAAATGGTGCTATTAATGTTTATTACAATGATGTATTTTACTTTAAAGCATTACCTTGTGATGGTGTATATGAAGCCGTGAATGTTGTAGACAATCTAGGAAATAATGTGTTTTATATTGATTCTTCAGATAGCTTGGATAAAGCATCCTAGTGGCATTGTCGTCTTGGACATGTTAACAAGAAGCGCATAGGGCAACTCCAAAAGGCTGGAGTCTTGGAATCATTTGACCTCAAGTCAGATGATAGTTGCGAGTCTTGTTTACTTGAAAAAATGACAAAGTCACCCTTCACAGGTACTTGTGATAGGAGTGAAGGTTTGTTGGACCTTGTACACACGGATGTGTGTGGGCCCTTCAAAGTTGCTACAAGGGATGCTAATCGCTATTATGTGACTTTTACTGATGATTACAGTAGATATGGATATATTTACTTAATCAAGCATAAGTCAGAAACCTTTGAAAAGTTCAAAGAGTTTAAGCAGGAAGTGGAGAATCAATTGGGCAGGAACATCAAGATGCTCCGATCCGATCGGGGAGGAGAGTATCTTAGCATTGAGTTCCTTGACTATCTTAAGGAATGTGGGATTGTCTCACAATTGACACCTCCCAGAACACCACAGTTGAATGGTGTAGCTGAGAGGCGCAATCGAACCTTGCTGGATATGGTTCGTTCCATGATGAGTCGAGCTTCGTTACCAATCTCTTTCTGGGGGTATGCCTTAGAGACTGCCGCCCATATCCTTAATCTAGTCCCTACTAAAAAGGTTGCCAAAACACCTCACGAGATGTGGACTGGGAAAGTTCCCAATTTGGACCACATCAAGATTTGGGGTTGTGAAGCTTTCGTGAGGCGTGAGACTCATGATAAGCTTGAACCTCGAAGTGAGAGGTGTATTTTCATCGGCTACCCACAGAGATCCTTTGGTTACCTCTTCTACAGACCCAGTGATAATGTGGTTTTTGTAGCAAGAAGATGAGTCTTTCGTGAGAGAGTATTCATAAGCCAAGGGGACAGTGGGAGGCAAATTGACCTTGAAGAGCTTCAAGAGTCAAGTGGTGAAGGAACCTCAAATGCTATCGACCAACCTGAGGAGGAAACTCCTGTTGATCCGATAGATGAGTCTGTACCTCCAAGACGTTCCACTAGGGTGAGGAACACACCTGATTTTTATTATGGTTACCACATCACCGCTGAAGGTGATACATTTATTAGTGATAGTACACTAATAGATTTGGATGAACCTAATAATTACAGGGAAGTCATGGCAGGCCCTGAGTCTGCTAAATGGAAGGAGGCTATGGACAACGAGATTCAGTCCATGTATGACAATCAAGTTTGGAACTTGGTTGACAATGTACCAGGTCATAAGACAGTTGGGTGCAAATGGATCTTCAAGAAGAAGACCGACATGGATGGGAAGATACATACTTACAAAGCGCGACTGGTTGCGAAGGGCTTTACTCAAACTCCGGGAGTTGACTATGATGAGACCTTCTCACCAGTAGCTAAGATTAAGTCTATTAGAGTATTGTTAGCCATAGCTGCATTTCATGATTATGAAATATGGCAAATGGATGTCAAAACCGCTTTCCTTAATGGAAAGTTGGCTGAGGATGTTTACATGGCTCAACCAGAGGGTTTTGTCGATACAAGATACCCTAATAGAGTGTGTAAGCTTGATAAATCCATTTATGGATTGAAACAAGCATCTCGCAGATGGAATCTTTGCTTTGATGAGAAAGTCAAAGAGTTTGGCTTTTCTAGGAGTGAGGATGAGTCTTGTGTGTATGTCAGGGCTAGTGGGAGCATAGTTAGCTTCTTGGTGTTGTATGTGGATGACATACTTCTCATAGGGAACGACGTCCCAACCTTGCAGGAGGTTAAGTCCTGGCTTGGGAAGTGTTTCGCTATGAAGGACCTTGGGGAAGCTGCCTATATCCTAGGGATAAGGATATTGAGAGATAGGAGTAAGAGACTAATTGGACTTAGTCAAAGTACTTACTTGGATAAGGTGCTGAAGAGGTTCAGCATGCAAGAATCCAAGAAAGGGGAATTACCCGTCCAGAGTAATGCCAAGCTGAGTAAGACTCAGAGTCCGAGTACAGAGGATGAGATAGCTGAGATGAGTCATATACCATATGCTTCCGCTGTGGGCTCGATCATGTATGCTATGACTTGTACTCGCCCTGATGTGGCCTTTGCTTTGAGCATGGTCAGTAGATATCAAGGGAACCCTGGCAAGGCACACTGGACAGCGGTAAAGAACATTCTCAAGTATCTGCGGAGGACTAAGGATTGGGTCCTTACCCTCGGAGGCAGTGATGACTTGAGAGTGGAAGGATATAGCGATGCTAGCTTCCAGACTGATAGGGATAATTTCCGCTCTCAGTCAGGCCGGGTCTTTATCCTAAATGGAGGGGCAATTACTTGGAAAAGTTCCAAGCAGGAGACAGTAGCTGATTCTACTTGTGAATCAGAGTACATAGCAGCAAGTGAAGCAGCTAAGGAGGCGATATGGCTAAAGAACTTCATCGGAGACCTTGGAGTTGTACCAGCTATAAAGGAGCCAATGGAAATTTTCTGTGACAGCGAAAGTGCGGTTGCTTTGGCTAAGGAACCGAGAGATCATGGGAGATCTAGGCACATTGGCAGAAAATACCATTTCATCAGACATCGAATAGAAGAAGGACTCCTCGTGGCTAAGAGGGTATCATCAGATGAGAACCCGACAGATTCCCTCACGAAGGGACTGAGCAGGGTTAAGCATTTACAGCATGCGAGGCGCATTGGGCTAAAGGATGATATTAGTTTCAATAATTAGATTCCTGAAACTTGTAAAATGTAATTGACATTTGATGATAAATAAAAGTTGTTATTTATTTATGAGTAAGGTGTTACTATCTTGTGTTGATTGTTTACTATGTTTCAATTTTGCATGTTTTTACTTCCAGAATAATTATGTTATTATTCAAACCATCCACAGTCAGTCAAACTTTGGAAGTAAGTATTGATTTAAGACTGTCATGAATTTGGCTTGTATGATTTGTCTAAAAGTGCTTTGGATAATGCAATGGTTGCTACAACATTCATGAGTACTCATAAGGGCTGAGTATTGGATCCAACCCACGCTCACTTGCATCACTTCATGGAATTTATCTCGAGTGATCGTGAGACGGTAATATCATATAAATCTTCAAACCTAGAGATATGAGTTGTTGACTATGAGTTGGTTATTCATTGATTGCACGAAAACGCATTGGTAACTCGATGTCATAAAACGTGCCTTTGTGAATAATTCAACAAGTAGTTAGTACAAGCATATCAGTCGAAGTTTATCTGTTCCTTCTAGAAATAGAAGCGATATCTGGGCCCCTCGATGATTTGGTTTTGACCTATGTACCGGGCCCGGTCAGAACCTAATTGATGTGTTCAATTTAGTTCTATGTCGAAACAAATCAGAGATCGAGAAACAAATGCTGGACAATAAGTAAGACCATGTTCCATGTGTTTGCCCGGCTGATATCTTCAGAACAGAGGATTATATGATCACTTATCTTAAATGGCGTATCATCATCATCTCAGTTCCGAGAGACTTTGAAAGAGCTACGATTGCTAGTCGGATTTTGAAGTCATATCTGCAAATATAGTTATTAGACTTATCCAAGTGGGAGACTGTTGGATATAGTGTCTAAATCCATAACTTTATTTGGTATGTACTTGAACCGACCCGACATGGTCTATTCAGGTTGCATGGCATTGCAATACTTGGATAGACTAGATGAGAGAATAAGGCACTTATGATTATTAATATATTATAAGTTCTAATATATTAATAATGGTATTATTTAATTAGTATTGATCAAGTATTAATCTAGTATTAATTTGGTGATCAAAGTGAGACTAATTAAATATATAGGGTTGATTATGACAATCATCAATTCTTTTATGGTGGATTAATGATCCATGGTTTATGGGTTTGGTTATAACCATATGGAGCTCCATGGATAGTCCATGGGAGTTACAAACCCATGTGTCATGAGAAATCAAGAGTCATGACAATTAAGGGCATTCATATGTAAACCCTAATTGTGACAACACTATAAAAGGAACCCTATGGCTAGCAAAATCGTGACCTAGTGTTTCTAGTGAGGGCATAACCGATTTTCAAGTGTAAGAAGTATTCTCTCAAGATATTCCAAGTCTTGTGGTGTTGTGTGAAGCATTTGAGGCACAACATTTGGGGTGCTAGGCTCACAAAGTCTTGAAGGAATCTAAGCAACAACAAGGTATGTATTTCTACTAGTTTTATGTTCTATGTAATCCCCATGCCATGCTAGTTAGGAAAGAACCTTGAAAAGAAATTTGCATGTATATAGAGAAAACATAGATTCAAGGTTATTAGGGTTGCATGTACACTTATGAAGTGTTAGAATGCTCCAAAACCCTTCAGGGTTGGCACCATAATGTTCCTTATATAGTGGCTGGCCCTAAAATTAGGGTTTCTGGACACTGGACGTACGCTGGGCGTACATCCTGTACGCTGGGCGTACTCCCCCAACACCTGCGTTCATTTAACCGCTCTACGCTGGGCGTAAACTAGCTTACGCTGGGCGTTCCCAGCCAATTACACGCATGCACTCCATGCATGCCTAGGACCCCTTTGCCAAATATTTCCTTTAGGGACCATTATTGACACTATCTTCAAAGTGTCATAACTCCTTTATTCTAAGCCCGTTTCCGACGAACTTTATATCCACGAAAAGGTGGCGAGAAGCCCTACGCTTCTAGCAACACACCCCGACCCGAAACCTTCTCGAATAAAACCCATTGCCCATAAAAGACCGAAACGCCCTTACTCTTGATCTCGGGGATCCATGAATAATTACTCTTAGAACGGGGCGTTACATAAAGTCAGATGAAACTTGTGAATCTTGTTTGCTTGGAAAGATGACCAAGTCACCCTTCGCTGGTTCATGTGAAAGGGGTGAGGGTTTCTTGGATCTCATACACACAGATGTGTGTGGACTTTTCAAAACCGCCACAAGGGATGCTAGCCGCTTCTATGTGACTTTCACTAATAATTATAGTAGATATGGGTATGTCTACTTAATCCAGCATAAGTCAGAAACCTTTGAAAAGTTCAAAGAGTTTAAACAAGAAGTGAAGAATCAGCTGGGCAGGAAGATAAAGATACTCTAATCCGATCGAGGAGGAGAGTATCTTAGTATCGAGTTCTACGATTATCTTAAGGAATATGGAATTGTTTCACAATTGACGCCACCTAGGACACCACAGCTTAATGGTGTGGCTGAGAGGCGCAATCGAACCTTGTTGTACATGGTTCGTTCTATGATGAGTCGAGCTTCGTTACCTATCTCATTCTGGGGGTATGACTTAGAGACTACCGCCCATATCCTTAATCTAGTCCCAACTAAAAAGGTTTCCAAAACACCTCACGATATGTGGATAGGGAAGGTTCCCTCGTCAGCACACATCAAGGTTTGGGGTTGCGAGGCTTTTGTGAGAAAAGAAACTCATGACAAGCTCGAACCTCGAAGTGAGCGATGTATTTTCATCGGCTACCCACAGAAATCCTTTGGATATCTCTTCTATAGACCGAGTGACAATGTTGTCTTTGTTCATATGCCAAGAGGACAGTGGGAGGCAAATTGATCTTGAAGAGCTTCAAGAGATAAGCGATGAAGTAACCTCAAACACTAGCGCTCAACCTGAGGAGGAAACTCCTGTTGAACAGATTGACGAGTACTTACCTCTGAGGTGTTCCAGTAGAGTTAGACAGGCACCTGAGTTTTATGGTTTCCATATTACTTCTGAAGGTGATACATTTATCAGTGATAGTACGCTCGTAAACTTGGATGAACCTAAAAACTACAAGGAAGCCATGGCAGGCTCTGAGTCTGCTAAATAGAAGGAGGCAATGGACAGCGAGATTCAGTCCATGTATGACAATCAAGTTTGGAACTTGGTTGAAAATATACCAGGCCGTAAGACAGTCAGGTGCAAATGGATCTTCAAGAAGAAGACCGACATGGATGGGAAAGTACACACTTATAAGGCGCAGTTGGTTGCGAAAGGATTCAATCAAACTCCTGGAGTTAACTATGATGAGACCTTCTCATCAGTGGCTAAGATTAAATCTATAAGGGTTATGCTAGCCATAGCTGCATTTCATGATTATGAAATATGGAAAACTGATGTTAAAACCACTTTCCTTAATGGAAAGTTGGCTCAAGATGTTTACATGAATCAACCAGAGGGTTTTGTCAATGCAAAGTACCCTAATAGAGTGTGTAAGCTTGAGAAATCCATTTATGGATTGAAACAAGCATCTCGTAGATGGAATATTTGTTTCGATGAGAAAGTCAAAGAGTTTGGATTTTTGAGAAGCGAGGATGTGTCATGCGTATATGTCAAATCTAGTGGGAGTATAGTTAGCTTTCTCTTGTTGTATGTGGATGATATATTGCTCATAGGAAACGACATTCCAACCTTGCAGGAGGTTAAGTCCTGGCTTGGGAAGTGTTTCGCTATGAAGGACCTCGGGGAAGTTGCTTATATTCTAGGGATAAGGATATTGAGAAACAGGAGTAAAAGACTAATAGGACTTAGTCAAAGTACCTGCTTGGACAAAGTGTTGAAGCGTTTCAGCATAGAGGAATCCAAGAAAGGAGAATTACCTATCCAGAGCAATACCAAATTGTGTAAGACTCAGAGTCCGAGTACAGAGGCTGATATAGCTGAAATGAGTCGAATACCATATGCTTCTGTTGTTGGATCGATCATGTATGTTATGACTTGTACTCACCCCGATGTAGCCTTTGCTTTGAGCCTGGTCAAAAGATATCAAGGGAATCCTGGTAAAGCTCACTGGACTGCGGTAAAGAACATTCTTAAGTACCTACGGAGGACTAAGGATTGGGTCCTTACCCTCGGTGGGAGTTATGACTTGAGAGTGACAGGGTATAGTGACACCAGCTTTCAGACCGACAGAGACAATTTCCGCTCTCAGTCGGGCTCGATATTTACCCTTAATGGAGGAGCAATAACATTGAAAAGTTCCAAACAGGAAACTGTGGTTGATTCAACGTGCAAATCAGAGTACATAGCAGTAAGCGAAGCAGCAAAGGGGGCAATATGGATGAAGAACTTCATTGGAGACCTTGGAGTTGTACCAGCTTCAAAGGAGCCTGTGGAGATTTTCTGTGACAACGAGGGTGCGGTATCCTTAGCCAAGGAACCAAGGGATCATGGCAGATCCAAGCACATCAACAGAAAATATCACTTCATAAGACATCGAATAGAAGAAGGACTCCTTGTGATGAAGGGGGTATCGTTAGAAGAGAACCCAACAAATCCCCTTACAAAGGGACTGAGTAGGGTTTAGCACTTGCAATACGCTAGGAGAATTGGGCTAAAGGAGGATATTAGTTTTAATGATTAGATAGCTTTTAGAAACTTGTAATAGCTAAAATGAAATTGAGATTTGATGATTGAATAAAAGGAGTTTTATTTATAAGTAAAGTTACTATCTCGTGTCAATTATTTACTATTGTTTCATTTTGCATGTTTTGACTTCCAGAATAATAAGATTATTCAAACCATCCACAGTCGATCATACTTTAGAAGTAGGTTATGAAAGTAGACTGTCATGAATGGGTTTTTGTAAGATTGTCTAAGGTGTTAGACATAGCAAAGTTTGCTACAAACATTCATGAGTGCTCTTGAAATAAGATTTGAGTATTGGATTAAACCCAAACTCACATGAATCACTTCATGGAATTTATCACGAATGATTGTGAGATGATAATATCATATAGTCTTCAAACTAAGATATATGAGTTGTTGGTTATGAGTTGGTTGTACATTGATAGTGCAAAAACACATCGGTAACTCGATGTTATAAAACGTGTTGTTGTGTATGATTTAACAAGTAATTAGTACAAGCATATAAGTCGAGTTTATCTGTTCCTTTTATCCTAAGAGGATTAAAAGCGATATCTTGGGCCCCTCGATGATTTTGTTTTGGCTTATGTGTCAGGCCCGATCAGGACTAAGTTGATGTGTTCAGTTAAGTTCTATGTCAAACAAATCGGAAATCGGGAAACAAAATTTTGGACAAGGAGTATGACTTTACTCCATGTCTTAGTCCACACGATATCTTGAAGAACAGAGGATTATATGATCACTTATCTAATGGATGCATCAGAATATGACAACGGTTTTTTGAGAGCTACGATTGCTAATCGGATTCTAAGTTGCATTGGCAATTATAGTTATTAGACTTATCCAAGTGGGAGACAGTTGGATTAGGTTTCTAATCCAAGTGGCAATTAAAGTTATTAGACTTATCCAAGTGGGAGACAGTTGGATTAGGTGTCTAAGCCCATAACTATAACTGATATGTACTTGAACCGATAGTAGTATGGACCATTTCGGGTTGCCTTCACCAGAACAATTTTATAGATGGATATTTGAGTAAGAGGTTATTTATGATTTATTAATATATTATAAGTATAATATATTAATTGAGGAATCATATTATTTAATTAGTATGGATCAAGAATTAATTTAGAAGTAATTTAGTGATCAAAAGAGAGTAATTAAATTGATACATATGGATTGGGCTAATGATCCATAATTGATTTGTGATGGGTTAAGCTTATGGATAGTCCATGAAGTGTTAGTGATGAGAATAAAGTTCTCTTTGATCGATAGATTCAAACAGATATCAATGATATAATAAAAAGCAATAGAAAACAATGAACACAATTGAGAATCAAACGAATGTCGAATGATTAAACTGCAACACCTCAGAAGAGCTCGATGAAGAACTTCTACTTTAGAGGCGTGCTAGGGTTAGAGTACTTGCAAACGAAAAATTCAGAAGTGTATCAAAAACGATGCATGCATGCACCATAAATACTAAACCCTAATAATAAACAATCAGTTGGACAGGCCCAAACCGTGAATACAAAATGGACCGAACTATCTAAGCCCAATGGCGCAACCCATAGACTCAATAATCTCCCCCTTTGCGCCTATTGAGGCGAGAGATCACTTCTGTTGAGTAACGGTAACTTTCTTCACAGTCTTGAACAGCTTGGGGATGATGGCAAGAAGAGGTTGACGAAAATGAATATACCACCGAAGCATATCAGTAAACATCTTCTTATCGGCTTCACTGTTCTCATTGCACCTGTGTATGATTTCAAGAATGTGCTCCAAGGAGGAAGTGGAGAACAGGTGTTTGTCGACAAGAGCGAACATGCATTTTTGACCTTCGCCCCTGAGGAACATGACTGTGTGGAACTGAGGGTCAATTCTACCCTTCATCATCAAGTTGATGTCGCTTGCCTTTCCAATTGGTTTGATAGTTGGCCTCCTTCTCAAGGCAGAGGTGATTTCCTGATTCATTTTTGCGACTTCAAGAATGCAACACACAAGCATTCGCTTAATGTGATCTATGATAGGCTCATACTCTTGTTGATTGGTCAGCAAAATATTGTTCAGAAGAATCCAATCGTGAGGATTCAAATTTGGAAGATCAGCAAGGGAGATCATGTGAACCGAACTGTTTGAGCCTCGAGTCACTTTGAATTTGACATTGATAAATTTCCCTGCTGAAATAGGTTTCAACACCTTGACTGTAGTGATTTTCTGTTTGCTCTAAGTCAGGTATTGAGGTTTAGAGAATGTAAGATAGTACTCGATTAAGTCGCGATTAACCTTCGGGTCTGGAGAGGGGATGGGAACTATTGGCTCAAAACAGTGAAAGATGAATGCCTTTTGGGTGAATGGCATATCAAACTGAGAATCCTTGGAGTTCTCAAGATCGAACGAAAGAACCGGTTCGAGCCAATGTGAGCTAGGAGCTTCAATGACTTCCTTCAAGAGCTTTCCATAGTCCATAGAGGGAACATTTATTTCCTCTGTTCAAGTATGTCGTTCGCTTCTTTCTCTTTCCTCTCCCTTTCAATTTCTTCATTTGCTTTACGAACCCTCTCCATAAGCTCTTTATCAGTTGGCTTTGTTTTGAGGCTCTCAGTTTTAGAACCTTTTTCTTCTGTGACAACCACATCTTCGGTTTCATCATCATCCTCATCATCATCACCAATTATCTTCTTTCGCTTGTCCCTCATACTGCCCGAAGGTTCATTACCCTTCGGATCAGTAGTGAATTTCGGTTGATTGATGGGCTTGCTTATTGGAGGTGGTTTGGATTGGCCCTGTGTAAGACTTTCTCCCCCTTGTTTCGGAGGGACAACAGACTCCGGAAAACCTTCTATTCTGCTCAAAATATCGAGAGCAGGTCTCAACTTCTCAGCCAAGTGGCGTCGAATAGAGATTGTAAGGACCGAATCATGAGCTTCCAAAAGATGTAGAAGAATGGAGTGCACATCACCAACAAAGCTCATGACAACAGCTCGCTCAGACTTAAGCTCTTCAATCTCCTTAGTCGCAGTCCTGAGCTTCAAGTTCTGAATTTTAAGTTGAGAGGTTCGTTTATCCAACTCATCCACTATCTTGTTCTCCACAAATAGTTCGGCTTCAAGCTGAGTTAAACGCGCATCAACAGATGTGTGAAGCTTAGTGTTGGCAGACTGAATAGCTTTTCGCGTTTCCTCAAAATGCTTCTTTTCAGCTTGTAGGGAGCGAGTAAGAGTATCAACCGAAGCATTCACCAACTGAGCATTCTTCTGAGCTGCACTCTGAAGAGAGTCAAGAAAAATATGAGTGTTAGAAACTAGTTTTTCGACATTTTCGGTCGGTTGCTTGCATTCTCTGGATGATTCTTCAATGACAATAAAAGCTTTATGACAGTTGGAAGTGGAAGCATCAATGGGGTTGACAGCGTTGGAAATGGAAGTGCCATGCTCTTTGACAACGGTTTCTAACAGAGCCTCGATTGCTGCTTCATAATATGCATTATTAGAAGTAGAAGAGGAAGAAAGCAATTGATCAAGCTTGTTATTCAGATCTTTGATGTGCCTCTTAGTGACAGGAGCATCATCATCATCATCGCTCTGCACTCTGTATGGGATAAAGTAAACAGAATCAAACTTCATTTATGTTCCTCCAAGAACAGTGTCAGAATCGTGTGAGGGAGGTGGGGATAGAGGTTTTGAGGTAACTGGGGTTTCAGTTTCGAGAATAGGTGGCCACGTATCAGATACGTTGACGCGAACAGTCGGTTCGGCTGTAGTAGTTGTCGTTGTGGTAACTTCGGTGAATAACGGGGTAGGAATAGGAATGGAAGTTGTAGTTGATGATGAGTCTGGAGGTGGCAAGGGAGCAATAATAATACGAACCGAACGTGTAGGAGAAGGAGGAGGTGAGTTTCGATTACCTTCATTTGTTGGTGAGGGTGGAGGTGAATTACCGCGAATTGGACTTTCGGGTTGAGAAGCGTCATCAGCACCGGACTCGGGTTCGGGTTGATGTTCAGATGGAACATACTCAGAGTCACTTGAAGAAGGAGAAGTAGCCTTCGGCTTGTGAGCCTTCTTCTTAATCTTTCGCTTCTTTGGAGCAGTAGGGGCTGCTTGTTCAGCCTTTCGCTTCTTGGGGGTTGAAACTTTGGAGGATTGACCTTCCTTCTCTCCTTTTCTTTCAGGCTTCTTCCCAAATATCTCTGATTAAAAGAACACGACTGTAACGATGACTTAATTACAAATCCAATAGTTCCAAACAGCGAACATTCATAATTTGAACACGAATCCAAACAACTCCCATTTATACTTTCGTTTCGAGCGCAAACTTGCGAATCCAAGCCATTCGCAGTCTCAATTTCAAATCTTTTCATTGTGAATCAAGTGATTTTAATCTCGCTGCGAATCTCAGTCAACCACGAATCCAAGGAATCAAAACTCTGAATCAATCATTCGTTCCGAGCACATAGTTGCAAATTTGAGTCCAGTATTATTTTCGATTCCGAGTCGGTTCGCTTCTATTCAACAATCTCAGTTCCGATTGATTTAAGCCCCAATTACGAGACCCACTTGATGATTGTGAATAGGTCTTCAAAGCAATTAGGAATCGTTTTTGTTCCTCAACACAAAATTTTGACTTTAATCGATGACAAGCAATTGCGAACACGACCATTCCGATTCCAAATTCAATATTATTCGTTCCGATTGTAGTCACGATTCTGATTTTGACTTTTTCGTTTGACCCATCGAGTTTGAATCGAAAGCAAGCCATCAATTTCACCACAATCGATAAACAACTAAACCATTATTCCAATCGATATTTCAGATTAAACACACCGATTCAACAATGATTTTCCAGTTCTTCATTCAAGAATGCACATTTGACGTCCATTTGAAAGACTTCAAAATTCTTATGAGCAACGTATGCCAGGAAGATCCGAACTGATTCTAACCTTGCTACAGGAGCGAAGGTCTCTTCATAATCTATGCCTTCTTCTTGAAAATATCCCTTGACTACCAGCCTTGCCTTGTTGCGAATCACATTCCCCTCTTTATCCATCTTGTTCCTGAATACCCATTTCAATCCAATCACAGATGCATCCTTTGGTGTGGGAATTAGTCTCCAGACTCGATTTCGCTCAAACTCGTGGAGTTCGTCTTGCATTGCCTGCACCCGATCGGAGTGATCGAGTGCAATACTAACCGTGTTTGGTTCTATTTTTGAGACGAACGAATTAAACATGCAAAATTCTACTTGAGAGAACAGAGCAGTTTGCTTTTCTTTTATTTGAGACCGAGTAAGAACTCCTTTAGATGTTTTACCGATTACTTGAGTTTTTAGATGATCGTTTGTCCATTTTGTGAGAGAATGGTAGTTTGGATCATAGGCAGAATGCAATTCAGCATTTATTTCTTCTTTGAATTCTGTTTGAGAATCTTCGTCGTTCGTATTGCTTTTCTCCCCCTTGAATGACGAGACTAGCTCAACATCCGGTTCAGAAATCTCCCCCTCGATTGGACTTTCATGGGTCATTGTTGGAGGTAGGTTCTCCCCCTGGAATTGTATGTCTGGTCGTCTTGGTGTAGATGAAATCTCCCCCTGGAATGTAGAACATTTATGAGTAGGTTCGGTTGATCTTTGGGGTTCTCCTTGATCTTTAGGTTCGCTTTGATCTCGAGGTTTGTTTTGACCCGGCTGTTCGGTTGGTCCTTGATGTTCGCTTTCCATTTCTTTAGCTGCTTCATCAATAATTTTCTTCAAGTTATCGATCTTATTGTCAGCTGCTTTTGCCTTAGAATGAATTGCTTTCTCTGGTTCATCAAAGAGCAACATGTATTCCTCAAATAGATTGGAAATAGGAACCGAGAGTTGACCTGATTGTGGAAAAATTTCCTCTTTTGGTACTTTGCTAGATTGCAGTTTCTTCACATAATTATCATCAAAGGTGACATAGTAGGTTTCTTCAAGTTTCTTTGAAGGTTTGTTCAGAACCCTATATGCCTTTGAAGTTAGCGAGTAACCAAGAAAAATCCCTTCATCTACCTTGACATCGAACTTGTTTAAGTTCTCTTTTGAGTTGAAAATGAAGCACCTTGAACCGAACACATGGAAGAACTTGACATTTGGCTTGCGATTGTTCAAGATTTCGTATGGAGTGATGAAAAATCTCTTGTTGAGGAAGGTTCGGTTCTGGGTATAGCAGGCAGCAGGAATTACATCAGCCCAGAAGTACAGAGGTAAAGAAGCGAAACTTAGCATGGTTCGGGCCGCTTCACATAACGAACAGTTTCGTCTCTCAATTATTCCATTTTGCTGTGTAGTATAGGGAGCAGAGAAGTTGTGAGATACTCCTTTTTCAGCGAGAAATTCTTCAAACTCTTGGTTTTTGAATTCCAGCCCATTGTCACTTCAGACATTTCTAACCACCTTTCTCAATTGAAGTTCAACTTGCTATATGAATGTTTTAAGCTTTGGAGTTGCCTCTGATTTCTGTTTAAGAAAGAAAACCTAGGTGAAACGTGAAAAATCATCAACAACAACTAAAATGTACTTACTACCACCGATGCTTTCTATGGCCGAAGGACCACATAGATCGATGTGAAGTAGCTCAAGAGGTTCAATTATCTTTGTGTTGACAATTGTGGGATGACTCTCTCGGCTTTGCTTTCCCATTTCGCATGATGCACACAGGTGCTCCTTGTCGAATTTGAGAAATGGAAGTCCTCGTACATGATCACCGATAACCAACTTGTTAATGTCCTTGAATTTGAGATATGAAAGCCTTCGGTGCCATAGCCAACTTTCGTCAGAATGTGCTTTCGTTAAAAGACAAACAGCTGGCTTTCCTCGAATTGGGTTGAGATTCAGAGGATACATTTCTCCTTTTCGCTTGGATTTTAACAATACAACCTTCGTTTTCTTTTCAACTATCTCCGAACCTTCATCATCGAACGAAACTTTCAAGCTAGTTCCCACAACCAGTTGAGAGACACTGATGAGATTGTGCTGCAATCCCTCTACATATGCTACCTTTCGGATTGAGAATACCCCGTTTGTGATTATTCCGTAGCCTTTGATTGTGCCATATGAATTATTCCCGTATTTGACACATCTACCATCCTTAAGAGCCCGAAACTCCCTTAGCTCTTCCCTCCTTCCAGTCATGTGACGTGAGCAGCCACTGTCAATGTACCATTCGTCGTCGAACTGCTCGTCACTTATAACCTGCAAAAATCAAGCAGATTTAGGAACCCAAAGTTGCTTGGGTCCATGTGAGCCTTTTACAGAACAGGGAATATGTCACACCCCGCTAAAGCGGAAACACAGGGCGTGGCAGTACAAAGGGTTTCATCGCAAAAGTTAAAAGACAACACCAACCATAGTATTAAAAATCATTACAAATTCACAATGGGTTTGAACAACTTTTAAAAGAAATTACAATGTAAATTGAAATACAACACATGCGAATGCTCCTAAAAGTGAAGTGTCCCTAAGTGCCACTTACTCGATGATTCCTGAAAAAGCATGTAAAACGAGCGTCAACTATAAAAATAGTTGGTGAGTACTCACAGATAAACAAATAATACTGGTTCCATGAATTGAAATCAAAGTTTTGATAAAAGTTTCCAATAATAAAAGTATATTGTTAAGATGAGTAAATAAGTTTGTAAAACCAAAGTTCTTTGTCATCACGAGAGATAAGGTATGTTGCCCAAATAAGATGCAACATTCATATTCTCATGGAAGATAAAGTTCTTTACTCAAACGAGTAAACAAGTTTCATTGCTAAAATGAGCAATCAATTTCGTTGCTACAAGGAGCAAACAATTTCATTGCTAAAACATGTATATAAGTTTTCAGTAATAAAAGTTCGTTGTTGTAATGAGAAACAAAGTTCATTGCTATAATTAATAACAAGTTTATTGCTATAACGAGAAACGAGTTTGTATGTATATGAGCAAACAATGAGTCTCAACCAAACCTATGACTGAAGCCCTATCAAGATCTATGCTTATCGTTCCATAGATGAATATGGTATCATGCACTCCAGCAATAGGGCGAGTGAGGAGTTGTCAATTCCTAATAGCGCTATCCATAATGACCATTGGCTCAAAGAGTTAATGGTTAGAGATAAGGGAAGGGCCTTAGTACGATAAGTTCTCATGTTCCGTGTTGCATAGACATACATAGGGAGACATAGCAATAAGATAGCAATCATGTTTGATACAAATCAATTTAAATACAACATTCAAATAATAGTTTTTCGGGACATGCTTTTCCACCCGAAAACATAAAAACTGAAAATAGGGGAGTGCGTGAATACTCACAATATGCAAAATATAGCAACCAAGTTTATACAAGTCAAATAAAATACAACGAATAATAAATAGCTTTTCGGACATGCTTTTCCACCCCAAAACATAAAAAACCGAAAATAGGGGAGTGCGTGAATACTCACAATATGCAAAATATAGCAACCAAGTTTATACAAGTCAAATAAAATACAACGAATAATAAATGGTTTTTGGACATGCTTTTCCACCCTAAAATATAAAAACTGAAAATAAGGGGAGTCGTGAATACTCACAATGCATTTAGATGATGCAAATGGTGCCTTGAACTACGTTCCACGTGTACCACTACCGATTCCTACAATAATGGTATTCGCTAGTGAGTCTCTAATCGAAATCTAACACTAGTATACTTACTACTACAATAGAATTATGCCAATAATGTGTCAAAATTTAATATTGATAAGTTACAACCATTTTTCTGTGGAAATTAAGTTTCAAAGAATCAATTGTTATATAACAATTTAAGTGGAAAATTTCCATTATTGAAATGTTAATATTTAACATTTTAGAGGTGTTCCAATGATTAAATATTCAAAACTAAATCAATTTAGTTCTAAACTTTCCCAAACTTTGCATTTAAGTTTTAATTGAAGTCAAAGACCTTAAGATAAATTTTCTTGAATTTTTGATTTGTCTGACTATTTTTCACGATTTTAGTTTCTTGAATAACCATAAAATCATGAAAAATACTAAACAGTTAATAAAAATTACCAAACTTCAGATTTTGGTTCTAAATGTACTAAAAGACTTCTAGATAAATTTTCATGGATTATGAATATGTATAACCATTTTTCACATATTTAATTCTCTAAATAGATACAAATTCATGAAAAATAGAAATCAGTTATGAAAATACCCCAAACTTTTTATAACAATGTCATTACACATACTTAAGCTGGGAAATATATAAAAAGGGGTTTCTAAACTGTTTAACCCAATTTTATGATTTTTATGCATTTATTCTAATAAAAATGGGGATAAATAGAAAACAGTTTCCAAAATTACCCAAAATTTTTGTAGCACTTTTATTATACATGTAGAAGCTGTGAAAAATATAAATTATATTTTTCAATTAGTCTTTCTATTTTTCTTTGTTTTATCCTCTTAAATAATCATTAATTGGAGAATAATTATTAAACAGTTAAAGTTAATTACCAAAAATTTTTTACACTTCATTTACAGAGTAAATAATCTGGGAAAAATACAAAATGTGGTTTTTATATACTGAAATCTGATTTTGTGTATTTAAGTGTATTTAATCTTAGAAAATAGGAGAAAAATAGTATACAGAAGAGAAAAATCATCAAAATTTATATGTAGCCTCCTAATGTACCAAAAAGTGTTCTGGTAAATTTTTATGAAACTTTGGGTGAGCAGAACTATTTTTTCTATTTTTAGGCCATTATAAATACAAAAATCGGGGAAAAATAGGAATGCATTATGAAAACTTCTGAAAATATTTTTCTGAGTCTTATACCTCCGGTAGTAACTGCAAAAATTGTTATATATCATTTTAAGATTTTCTAAAGTGCTTTTATGATTTATTGGAACCAAACAAAAAGAAAATTCAAAACCATATTAAACAGTAGCAAAAATCGATGAAACTTAATGAGGGGTCATTATTTATCATAGGGGTCATCCACGAATTTAACTAGGATTTATAGACCCCAGAAAGTATTTTATATGATTTACTGCCCTATTTTCTTGCATTAATTATAGTAATTCGAGATAAATGAATTATATTCTGGAAATTTACAGAGCATCTTATTTTGTTGATGGGAATCTGGGAAAAATCGGATTTGGTCAGAAAAGGAGTTTTAGATATTTATTTGGAAATAAATCCTTCATGAACATCTTTGAAAGCTTTTAACAACATACTTTGATGATCTAGCATCTAAGCTTGAAGATCATCACATGCATGTTTGTTTGAAGACCATTCATGAGTTTGAAATATTCAAAAATCATTTTTGAAAGAAAACTTAGAGTGCATGTGGTGATTTTACACCAAAACTTGTAGAAAAGTGCATTTTCATGATCTTGACTTAGGTTTAGGTCCTTGGATTTCACCATTTCCAACATGCATGTTGTTCTTGGATGAAATCCTACCACCATCATCATCAAAACTGAAGTGAATGAACATTCACACAAATTTTCTAAGAGAACGGTGTAGAAGAACAAGGAAATGCAAGAAAAACCTTTAAAACTAGAAAGAAAAGTGAAGGAGATTGAAGGATTTTCGTGATTACCATGAAGAACAACCCTAGAAGATGAAGATTTGAAGGTTAAGAGATGTTCTTGGGTGGAGAATTTCATGGTTTTAGAGAGGGAAAGAGAGAGTTTGAGTGTGGTAAATGGTGGAGTGTGAGAGAGAGTGTAGAAAGAGAGAGAGAGAGAGAGAGAGAGAAGTGAAGGAGATGGAGTGTGAGAGAGGAGTGATTATGTGTTTTGGGAAGAGGGGAAGCATCTTGGGAAGAGGGTGGACGGTTTTGAGTGTAAAATGCCCTCCCTCTCTTTTAATTTTATAAAAAAATTCAATTCTTTTATAAAAATATCAAACTTTTTATAAAATATACACCCTAACCAAGTTTTTGCTCATGAAACCTTGATTTTTGACTTATAAATTTAGGGCAATTGTTAATGACTTAAATTTTATTTTCCTTAAATGCATTTTCATAATTTTAATTATTATAAGATCATATTATAAGTTTCATAATTATTTTTATAGAATTTTTAAGGTTAAAGTTTATAAATGTGAGTTTTTAGGGCATTTAGGGTTTTTGAGAGTATGTAAGTCTTTGGATATCAAAATTAATTAAATTTTTGAGACTTCAAATTATTTTTGGGTTTTCTAACTCTTATTCAAGTTAGAAATAATGCTTCTAATTTATTTTTACCGGTTTATTGGCACTCTATGTAGTGATTCCGAGATTCAAGCGAAATTGAGGAATCAAGTATACTAGTCCTAGTCTTTGACTTTGACTTAAGTTTCTATGAGACTTTGACCTAATTTCTACTACTAGGTCAAGTGCATGATGTGTGTATATGATTCATGAAAAGGTGTTCGAGTCAAAGAGTGACCCAAATATAGATAGTCACTACAGTTAAGTAATAGTAGAATTCACATATCAATGTGAAATCTAAGCACATTATCCATTGTTTCTAATTGTTTCCAAGTTTCTAATAGGTTATATCTTAACTTCTAGTTACTAAGTCTAGTATGTGTCGTGCCTATACGTGCAACTAAGTTTATTCAAATCTAGAACCGACTCGAATTTTGACGGTTGTCACAGAATAGCAATAGAAAGATCAACCAAATAAGTTCTTTTTATTAATGTGGTTTTATCTTTCCTTTTGATGGTGAAGACCTTGAGTTTGTTTAAATCAGATTTAGGATTTTTGTTTTGATCTTTAACAATCTTATTTTTGTGATTCCTAGGGTTAGCTGACGTCTTCTTTGTTTGCATTTTGTCTTCAGAGATGAGCTTCCCTTTTCCCTTGCTATCCTTGACATCCTTGTTAGGATTTTGCTTTGGTCGAGAATGAGGAGGATGAGATTTAGGATTGAAACCTGTCTTTCGGTTCTTATCAACGCTTGTATTGGGACCGAAACTAGCCTTTCGGTTTTTGTCGCCATTTGATCTGGAACCGAAACTAGGCTTTCGGTTTGCTTGACTGTAGGATTGGCAGTGAGTGCACAGAACTAAATTATCCTTTGATCTTGCTTTCTCCTTGAGATTTGACGCCTTTTCTTTACGGACAAAATTGGAGTTTTGAGAGTTCCAAAACTACTTCCTTTCATTAAGATTCTTTTGATATCTTCTGTTTCGCTAGCGTTTCTGTTCAACAAGATGCTCTTGAGACTTGTGTGTGTTCGTCCTTGGCTTTGGTCTCTGAGCAGGAGTTTCGCTCTTCAAAGAAGAGGTTTCGCTTGCATTTGACATTGGCTCACTTGGGATTTCTTTGGTACCACTTGTGCTTAGTACATCAAAGCTTGCAGGCTTGTTGAGTGGTTCTGCCACATATCTACCTTTAACCCTCCATGAGGTTCTCTCTGATAAATCGACAGTCTCATCTGCATTGTCGATTGGGGCAGACCAAAAATAATCATCACAACCACCAGTGTTTTCTTTGTTTACAATGGCTATGAGTTCAGTTGTTTGTTTCTGAGTAACCCCTGATGTGACGTATACCTGATTTGGCATAATTTGTACCTTTTGATAAATCATTGCCTTCGGTTTCAGAGTTTTGGATTTATCTTGGGACATCCGAGCGAACTAAACCGAATTCTCAGATATAAGACCTTTGGTAGGTTCGGTTTCGCTCTTGACGTATTCTGAACAGTCAACCACATCCTCTACAGAAATTTCACTCATATCACTTTCCTCGTCAAATTCAGAAGTATTCCCAACATTTATTTTGTTTTCTGAACTTAACTTGGCATTCAACGAGTCAAATTTCTGTATGGTTTCGGTCTTGATTTTCAATTTATCATTCTCGTCCAAAAGATTTTTGAGCATGTCCAGACCAACTCTGTAGGCGTCAGAGATATTATCAGAAGAAACAATAGATTCACAGTTATAACCATCCATATCAACTTCGTCCTCCTTTAATTCCAGGAAGGGCAAAATCATTTTGTTAATCCTTTTGCCAATTTCACAATCTAAGTGCAACTGAGTGATGTTTGTATATAAACGTTTAGCAATCAAGCAAAAAATGTTTCTTTCTTTCATACGTTTCAAATTATCACGTTGTAAATAAATAACTTTATCCCGCGTCCTAAATAACTCCAACTCCGTCTTCTCTATCCACATCCTTCGCTCCTCATTCTTGGATGTCACCCTGCTAAGTTGATCGGTTAGGTTAGCATTTGTGAGGTGTGTTTGCATTAGACTGCCACTTATATTAGAAATTTTGAATTTTAATTCGTTTAATTCCTTTTCACAGTTTGTTATAGGTATTTTAAGTGACTCGATAATGGATTGCACCTTCTTGATCAACTGATCGCAGTCGTTGATCCTTTCTCTCACTGGTTTGTCCACAAAACACTTATATTCATTCTGATTCGCCTCCTCACACTCGCCTTCGGTTGTATAACCCCTCATTTGTGACACTCCAGTTGTCACCATCAAGCATCTCCCTGCAAACTCAGTACCAACTTCTTTCGCCACAAATGCCTTGCCGTGTGTAGGCCGGCGTACCTCTTGTAAGGTGGGAAGACCTGTTGTAATGTGTCGAAGACTTAATGTTATTTTACAAGGCAATTTTGTAACGAAGCTTAGATGTTTAGTCCTTGTAATTTTTTGTGTGCTTTCATGTTTCCTATAAATAGGGCTATTACTTAGAGTTAGATAAGAATCTTTGTATGAACTTGTCTACTTTCTCTCTGTAACATTTGAAAGCATAATAGAGCTGAAACCAGATCATATTTACATCTTGTGTTCAAACTACATTCATTTTTACTCTGATTTGATTCATACTTGATTCAACACTTCATCAATTGGTATCAGAGTAGGAATCATAATCTGCGATCTGATTTTCACTCTGATTCAAAAGGTTTTTGAATCAATTTTCTGATTCAAAAAGTTTCCGCACCTTTTGAAGTGAAAAAACGTTCAAGATCTTCAGTTGTGATTCGATTCTGCAACTGATTTGTTGAATCGAGTGTTCTATTTGTTATCCCAATTCAATTCAGCAATTTGTTTTCAAATTTTTCTTGATATCTCAAAAATCCTCAAAAATTTTCATCCGTACATCAATGGCGAACTTCAATCTCAACTTGATGACTTCATTCTCTCATTTGCTAGGATCTTCAACTAAGATTCCTATGCTTATTCCTAAATACAATGGGCTGATCGGATGCAAGATTACTTGAATGGACTCGATGAAGAGCTCTGGTCATGTATCTCTAGGAATATTAATCCTCCGACAAATGTTCAAACATTTGGATCATCGTCTAGAACTTCAAGTGTTGATGATCAATTTGATCGATTGAAGAAACTTGAGAAAAGATGCATAAAAGAGTTACGCGGTGCATTACCTCCAGTTGTATACAACTATGTTAGGAGTTGTACAACTGCAAAAGATATCTGGAATAATCTCAAAGACAAGTTTCAGGGAAGTGAGAAGACAAAAATAAATTCTGTGAAGCAATGTTTGATTGAATTGAAGGAATTCAAGCAAAAAGATGGTGAAACGATTGAATGCTATTATGATAGGTTGAATGAGTTGATCTGAAAATGCAATCGTTATGGAATCACGAGGACTGCTATGGAATTCAATCTCATCTTTGTTATGGGACTTCGTAAAGAATGGAGGAGTGTTAGCATGATGGTGAAAAATCAACAGAGTTTCGACACATCTTCTCTAAATGATTTGTACAATCAACTGAAAACTCATGAAAATGAAGTGAATGAAATAGCAGAACAGTCGAAGCTGAGTCTGGGAGGTCCACTAGCACTTTTCTCTAAAGTGTCTGAAAAGGAAACAGTTGAAAAAGGTGATTCTAATGATGAAGAGGGATTTATCATGAATTCGGATGATGAGGTAGTAGCTTTTTACTCTCACAATAGAGTTAAAAAGTTTTACAAGAAACCGTTTAATCTGAAGATGAAGCAAAGTGAGGGAAAAGGAAGTTTCGCGAACAAGTCTACAGGAGAAGAGAAGAAGAAGTTTGAAAAGAATGTTGAGAAGGTGACTGAGGTTAAGAATGAGGAAAAGAAATTGAAAGGAGATTCGGGTGTAGATTGCCATTATTGCAATGGAGCAAATCATCTAGCAAATGATTGCATGCTTCGTAAGAAGGATGAAAGAAAGAACAAAGTGAAGGACGAAGCGTATTATGTGGAGAGATTGGAAGAAGTGCATTCGAAGGCGAAAAATTTATCATTGGTGGCTAGAGGTGAACATGAGGAAGAGGGCACATATCAGGTCTGGTCTTCCGGATCCGATGATGATGAGATGCGTAATCCTACGCATGTATGCGAAGCTGGAGGAAGATTCTGACGAATAGGTGACTGGTCATTGCTTCATGACCAAAAGTGCTGATAAATCTCCAATGACTACCAAGGTACGTACTATTCTTCAGTCTTTGAATATTCCTATAAGTGCATATGATTCTGAATTAATTGCTTTTGATGATACTGTTGCTTATTCGATGCTTTGGTTGTATCTGCTAGCAATGAGGCTAAGAAATCAACTACTGAGTTGAGAGAAGTTCAGAAGAAGTTAGATGCCAAAAGAATAAAAATTGAGAGTTTAGAGTTGCAAATAACAAACATTATGTGTGATAGGGATTCGTTGTCTAGTGATGTAAAATTGTTATTAGCACAACGAAACATATAATGTAACTCTGCTAAATGTCTTTACGGCAAATTAACTGCATTGCATCATTCATGTGAAATTAGCAAGGTGCAACATAGGAAATTATTACCTTTTCTAGCATATGTGAGAGAGAAGGTTGATAATATTTCGTATGATTGTGAGAAAAATATTGTTGAGTTCGATAAAATTCCTGATGATAGATATGCTTATGGAATTGTCAAAATTGACGAATGTCTTGATTCAAATGAATTAGTTAACATTGTGAATGATACTTTGACAAAATTAGAACAAATCAAAATTTTGAAAAAGACTGAGAATTCGACATCTGATTGTCAATCTAATTTTGCTGATATCGAAGATAACTCTGACAATATTAGTGACATTAGTGATATTGAGGATGTTGATTGTTCTCAGTTGTCTGTCATTAATGTTGCATCAAAATCTAAAGGAAAAGAAAAGATTAAGGATTTGATGGTTAAGATTGAAACTGACAAACCTTCAACTTTGAAAGTTTGTGATCCTGATTTTGTGGATATTCGAGATAGCCAAACTGATAGCAGTGATGATGAAAATGATGAAGACAAATCGCACAAAAAGGTCTCATCAAACAAATGTTCGAAAGAAACTGAAATTCCACAAATAGTCGTTGATCAAGTGTACGGGGATAAAGAAAAATTCGATAAAGTTTTGTCAGAACAAGGCGCTCATTTTCTGGAAACAAACACTGTGGTGTATCCAAATTTCAAGTGCACTAATGATGTTATATTCCCGAATCAAGTGTTTGTTACCACTGGGAATGTTGAAAACATTAAACCAGAATTCAACAAAATGGTCGAAAATGATAACAAGAAAACAACAAACGAATGATTCTTTTCAAATCAAAGCACTGTCGAGAATAATCTAACAAAGAATTCGTATGTTTTTCAAAGACAAAAACCTCAACCCAAATGGGTTGAAAAACAAAAATCTGAGAAAGAAGTTTCAACACATGTTGTTGTGGAAAATGAAAGTGTTGTCAAATTAAGTTCACTAGAATTTAAAGAACAAATAGAAAAGTTTTCAAAAGAAAATGAAATTTCAAAAACAAGCACGAAAGAAAATTTTCTGGCAAACTGTTGAGTCTCGAAAGAAACAAAACAGTTTGACATTGAAAACGTCTGAAAACAAAAAGACGAAATCTGTTGAGAATAAGTCTTCAAATTCAGCATCTTATTCAGACAAAAAGAAAAATCCCGCTCATCCAAACAACACAAAATATGAATTTTATCCAAAAACAAATTCTTCGAAAGTTCAAAATACAACGTTTTCTACCAATGTCAAAAATACAAATTCTTCGAAAGTTCAAAATCAAAACTCAACAAAACATATTTCTTCTAATCATCAACAAAGATTTTCTTCAAAACGAAAATTTCACAATCGATTTTCTCAAAATGCAAGCGTTGGAAATAATGATGGAAGTCGATATGCCATGTCATTTCGTCCTAAATCAAATGTTGATTTCATTCCACAAAAACAGAATTTTCCGAATCCATCTGCCAAACAAACCTTAAAAGTTTCTTACACAAAAGGATTGTCTCGTAACAAAAACATCGATCATTGGCTTGAAGGAAAAGGATGAATGTATCAATCAAGGAAATACTCTCAACAACAAATTCACGAAGCTTATGAGAAGTATGTGAATACTTCGTCAACTGCAAGCTCATCATCAAAAAATTCAAATGTTTCAATAAATACTTGGCAACCAGTTTCGAAACAGAAGCATCTTCAAACACAACCTAAGAAGACGAAGGCACATGTCAGTGACAATCCCAAACTATCAAAAACTTATGTTTCGGTTCCTTTACATAGTGATGTGGATTTAATTGATAGTTTCAAAACTAAAGTTTGTGATTGGGTTAAAAGTTCTACATTTCATTCTGTTTTTAAAGCTAATTTCCAAGGACCCAAACAGCCTTGGGTACCTAAATTTTTTCAATGATCGCAGGTGCTATGTGACGAGCAATACGATGAGAAATGGTATATTGATAGTGGTTGCTCACGTCACATGACTGGTCGAAAGGAAAATTTGAGAGATTTGAGAAGCTTGGAAAATGTAGGTGTTGTGAAGTTTGGAAACAATCATAAATGTCAAGTGAAAGGTTATGGGAAAGTAACGAATGGACAGTTTATTGTAAATCGAGTTTCTTATGTCGAAGGTCTTCAACATAATTTGATAAGTGTTTCACAACTTGTTGTAGGCACTGGCAATCAAGTTGTGTTTAACGAAGAAGGGATTATCATCTCAAAGGTTAAAATGAACGAAGTGTTACTGAAGTCAAAACGTTATGGCGATATGTTTACTCTTGATCTAAAACTGATTGTTGGGAAACCTTCAGTTTGTTTACTTTCGAAAGCTACATCTGATGTTAGCTGGTTATGGCATCGTCGTTTATCACATTTAAATTTTCGAAATTTGAATAAGTTGGTAATTGATGATCTTGTTCGAGGCTTACCAGCTTTAAAATTTGACAATGATACCTTGTGCGCAGCTTGCGAATAAGGGAAACAACATAGAAAAGGACATCTAATTGTGATAGATTCGAAAATTGTGGAACCGTTGGAACTTCTTCATATTGACCTTTGTGGACCATCCACTGTTGAAACTCTCAACAAGAAACGATACATTTTGGTTATTGTTGATGATTTTTCTTGATTCACTTGGGTGTATTTTCTCAGGTTAAAATCTGAAGTCGCTCAAACAATGATTTATTTTATCAAGAAAATTGAGACGAGTTTGACAAAGAAAGTTCGCAAAATCAAAAGTGATAATGGCTCTGAGTTCAAAAACAATATCCTGGATTCGTACTTTATCGAGAAAGGAATTTCACATAATTTTTCGTCACCATATACACCACAACAAAATGGTGTAGTTGAACGAAGAAATAGGTCACTTTGCGAAGCAGCCAGTACAATGTTGACATATGCGAATCTTCCTCAATATCTATGGGCCGAAGCAGTGTCAACAGCATGTTTTACTAAGAATCGTTCTTTTATTAACCGTCGATTCAAAATCACTCCGTATGAAATTCTCAATAACCGAAAACCAAATGTTAAATTCTTTCATGTGTTTGGTTGTAGGTGCTTTATCATGAATCTCAAGGATAATCTTTCGAAATTTCAAGCTAAGGCTGACGAAGTCATATTTTTGGGATATTCGCATAATTCGGTTGCTTACAGAGTGTTAAATAAGCGCACACGAAAAGTTGAAGAGACATTTAATATTACGTTTGATGATTATTTCGTGAAACAAGTTGAAAATCAATTTGAACAAAAACCAATTCTTAATGAATCATCTGATGAAACTGAAGAATCAAATTCATCTGACTTTGATTATGATTTAATTTTTTGTATTCCTGACAGGGCAGTAGATGTTGAAGTTTATGCGAATGATAATCATCAATCTGAATCTACGAAGCATACTGATGACTTGGAAATCCTTCAAACAATTGTAGATAGTAATTCCACATCGAATTCTCCAAAATCTGGCGAAAGTATGCATAATAATCCATTGGAGGGGGAGCAATTGGATTCGAATACTCTGCTTGAGGGGGAGCATCCTTTCGAGGGGGAGAATGGGAGAATAAATGCAGATGTTGAGGGGTAGCATCCTGTTGAGGGGGAGCATCAGAATGATCTTTCTGTCGAAACTGAAAAAAATAACAATGATGTAATAAGTCTTGATCAGAATGATGAATTTCACGAAATTAATGATAATCTTTCTGTTGCAGGTTCAGAAAATGAAGATTTATACGGAAATGCACATTTGGATTTTGATCCAGCATTTCCACCATTGGAAAAGTGGACAAGCAATCATCCGAAAGAGCAAGTCATTGGAAATCCACAAGATGGAGTTTTGACGAGGGCTCAAATTCGTGCAAAGAATGAGGTACTGAATACTCATCAAGAATTTTGCATGTTTAATGTTTTTATTTCGAAAATTGAACCAAAGACTGTTAAGGTTGCAATGGAACACTCTGATTGGGTTGTTGCAATGCAATCTGAACTGACTGAATTCCAGAGAAACAAAGTTTGGAGATTAATTCCAAAGCCAAAAGATGTTTCCATTGTTGGGTTAAAATGGATTTTCAAAAACAAAACCGACAAGGATGGAAACGTTGTACGAATAAAGCACGATTAGTCGTAAAAGGATATTCACAACAATAAGGTATTGATTATGAAGAAACCTTTGCCCCTGTCGCAAGACTCGAGGCTGTTCGAATATTCTTAGCTTATACAGCTCACAAAGACTTTGATGTCTATCAAATGGACGTGAACTGTGCTTTTCTAAATGGTGAACTCGAAGAAACTGTTTACGTTGAACAACCTCCAGGATTTATAAATGAAGAGTATCCTAATCATGCTTATATTTTAGATAAGGCAGTTTATAGATTAAAACAAGCACCAAGAGCCTGGTACGCAACTCTTACCTCTTTCTTAAAACAATCAAAATTTAAACAAGGATCGGTTGATCCCACATTATTTCGAAAGAAAGTTGGGAATCATCTAATGCTTGTACAAATTTATGTCGATGATATTATTTTTGGCTCTACTGACCCTGCTTTGTCTAATGAATTTGAAAATCTGATGAAAAGCAAATTTGAGATGAGTATGATGGGAAAAATCAATAATTTTCTTGGTTTAAATATTCCACAAAACAGAGAAGGAATTTTTATCAATCAAGAAAAATACACGAAGAATCTGCTCGAAATTTTTGGATTGATGAATAGCACGAAATTGCGACTACCAATGGCAACGCGAACAAGGCTTACACCTTCGTTAGATAAACCTGCTGTTGATCTAACTCTTTACAGAAGCATGATAGGATCGTTACTTTACCTCACGGTAAGTCGACCTGAAATTATGTTCTCTGTTTGTAATTGTGCTAGGTACCTGTCAAATCCTCGAGAACCACATCTTACTACAGTCAAGAATATTTTTCGTTATCTCAAAGGCTCAATTTCGTTAGGATTGTGGTATCCTTCAAAAACTGGATTCTCCATACAAGCTTTCTCAGATGCTGATTTGGGAGGTTGCAATCTAGATAGAAAAAGCACGAGTGGAGGATGTCAAATACTTGATGGAAAATTAGTGAGCTGGCAGTCGAAGAAGCAAACTTGTGTTTTGATTTCCACAGCTGAAGCAGAATATGTTGCTGCTGCAGCTTGCACATCACAAATAATTTAGATTCAAAGTCAATTGCGTGATTATGCAATCAATATGAAGAAAATTCATTTATATTGTGATTCTCAAAGTGCAATAGGTATTTGTCGTAATCCTGTGCAACATTCGAAGACCAAGCACATTGGTCTTCGTTATCATTTCATAAAAGATCATGTGGAGGATGGAAATATTGAAGTTCATTTCGTGAAAACTACTGATCAATTGGCTGATATTTTCATGAAACCATTAGATGAAAAATAATTTGTTAGAATTTTAGGAGGACTTGGAATGATCGATGGGAATTCTGTTCCAGGGAACAAAAAATGTTGATTTCGAATGTATAACAAAGAAGTGTTATACAAATGTGTCGATTCAGAGGCAAAAATGTTTCATTCAGAGGCTGACCGTATTAACCATTCAGAGGTTACTGTTCATAGTCAACGCTTCGACCCCCTTCGAATTCGACAATATGTCATATTTCAATAGTTGACAAAATTTTGTTTGTTTGTCAAAGTTTCGTTAGTTTGTAAAATCTCTTTTGGAAAACCTTTCAAAAACCACAAAAATATTTTCATTTGTTTTATTTTTTATTTTCGAAAAATCAAAAACAACAAAAAGATTTTATTTTTTTTGTCGCTTTATTTTCGAAAAAAATCAAAAATTACAAAAAGATTTTCTTTTGTTAATTGTTATCTTTTTCGAAAAACTTCCAAAAACACAAAAATATTTTCTTTATTTTCGAAAAATCAAAAATATCAAAAATACTTTTGTAATTTTGTTATTTGTTTTGTGCAGGTTAACGAACGGATAACAAGGGTCATGCTTGCGTTTCTAGGGTCCGATAAATTTTTACACTGGTTAGGACGTCCCTAGAAGCATGCTGCAGCATGTCGACCGAAGCCTCCATAGACTCAATGTGTGTGTATGAAAGCCTTAATAAAAATTTTCATACGAAAATTTCTTCCCAAGTCAGGCTTATATTCACATTAGTCCAATGAGCTACCTTACTCTTCTCATCCGAGTTAAGAGTTTTCTGTTTGGTCCGAATATAACAGAGGTACAATTGATTTCGTGCACCAATCTTTTTCATCCACAAATTTCTTACACTTACACACACGAAGACATATATCCAACAGATCTTTGATTCCACCAATCAAGATTTAGACATATCACAACTATGTGTTAGTGATCTAACATCATGAGACCGTGATGAAAGTGAAACCCAACCATACGAACTCATTTAAGGAATTGACGGGGAACTATGTTCCAGTTTTAACGAAACCTTTGTTTCTGTACCATTTTTCGAAACTCTAAATCATATTCATTTCTTATGAGTGGTCTTGATCAAACTATCGAAGCCCACGATGTTTGTTACCCAACAGGATCCAGCACAAATATTTTTTTTTATGAATATGATTTCAGTGTGAGTTTCATTAGCTTTCAAAGTCACTTTCAAAATAATTCAAAGCATACTTGTCACTGTCTACACTAGTCAAACAGGTAATTTCGGTTACAATTACTCACCTTATGTTTTGGTTGATATGTAACGAAATTGTAAACCACCCACGAAGCCTTGCAAAAGAAGCCCTTCGATACTTCTCTATAAGTATTCGATTGTAATTCACGGGAACATACACAAGCAGTTGATTATCTCTCTTGATAATTAATGAAGTAACCTTTGCCCGGGGTTAATTGCTTTTGTGTCAAAAAAAAATTTGACATCACAAATCCAAATTTTCATTAATTTGCTTCTTATCTTATCTTTGGCATACTACACTCACGAAATCCTTGAGGTTCTGAGTAATACCAACTCAGGCTGATGATTTCGAACATCTGGCACATGACTTCGCTTTTCATCCCAAAAGTGAAAGAGCCTTACCTCCATCCGAAGGTTCCTGACGGTTACAATTCTATTGGGATAAACGAATAGACTGTTTGACAATACGATTTGTATTCAGTCCGGGTTTCAAGGCGATGTGACAGTTACTTTTTGACGCATGGCTACTTTATCAGCAGAGTGGTGCGCGATTCAAGGTGCCACGTCGGATTTCCTTTAATGCCAATCTCGCTTCAAATTCAAACTCGAGGGTTATATATAAAAGGGGAATCAAAGGGTTTTATCAGTTTACACTTTCACCACTAAAATTCCCAAATTCTCTCTGCAAATTTCTAATTCTTCTTCAAAGCTTCAACAAACCCTAATCATGGCCACTTCTGCTGATCTCAATGTTCACTCGCAAAAAACACTGAAGATATCACTTCTCAACCGATCATGAAGATTCAAGGCACGAACTATCAAGTCGAAGAGGATGTTTCTCTTTATCCAGACGAATTGAAGATGTTGGTGGTTGCGCTGAAAAGCTCTGTTCTATCAACTGCCATGTTCAATTCCTTTGATGTACCACTTTCATGGCTTTCACAAGCAGGATCCACTGTTACTTACAGCAAAGCAATGGATATTATTACGTTCCAACTGGTGATTGAAAAGAAGATATGATTGTCCAAGAAGATTTTCTGTCAGATTCTTGATATCGCTAATTCTCCAATTTATACTGATCTTTCTTCTGCTCAAGTTGTCACACCCCGATCCTTGTCGGAATCGATCAAGGCGTGATATATTGTTCAAAGTCTCATGACAACTATGTTATAATATGATTAGATTCAATTAAGTACTAAGTATGCAAACAAGATCCACAACACACAAATACAAATCCAAATACGAACAACATTTATTACATCAAATTTAAATAGTCTTGTGGATTTCTAAGGCACAACCTATTTTTCATCAACTTCATTCTTCAAATCTGCATCATGGGTAAAAACAGGTCAACTACGAGAGTTGGTGAGTAATCTAATTTTAGTAGAGAAAATTTGTGAGGTTGAAACATTTATAATTTGAAATTTGTTTTCTTTTGAAGTCGGCAAACAATTGTATTTGAGATAACGGTTTATAAATCCAAAATTGATTAACAAATGATAACAACAACAATAAGTCCTCACCCTATATATACATATGTATATATATATATATATATATATATATATATATATATATATATATATATATATATATATATATATATATATATATATAGGATGGAGCATCTAATCATCAAACACTCTCAACCACGTGCGATCAATCACCTTAGCGTCCCAAGGCGGGGTGGTCAACCCAATAGCGCTATTATTGTCCATAACGTACCTCAAGAATACGGGCATAGTCATGGAGATTAGACTAAAAATGATAATGCACTACAAGTACATGTAGCGTAAACAAACAATAGTTATACAATTAATGACTCATGTATAAATGTCCCAACAATGTCTCAATTGTGATAAAACAATAAAATGAAGTTGGAACATATTAGAACCACATGATACACCCCAAAAGTATTGAAAATTATAAAATATGGGGTAGATTACTCACATTAGTCCCAAAACGAAATGCGTGTGTCGTACGATAGACGGTCCGGGTCAAAATGGCGTAAAACCTAATATAATTAATATTTTTGGTTTAGGAACTGCTAAACGAGAATAGAGTATTAATACAAATTATAGTTTGTTATGTAAATGTATCATAAACTATACCTATTATAGTTTATCACAACAAGGGTAGTAGTAGTGTTCATAAACTATAATTGTCATAGTTTACCAAATGCTTGTGTATAACGGATGTAAACTTTGTTTATAAAAATTAATTATTTACCATACTTATGAAGGTAAAAATCCATTTGTTTTCTGATGTATGTCTAATTACCAAGACAAAATGACATATAATGTAATAATATATGATTACATAATGATATACACCTTGCTCAACGAGTTACAAGGCGTAAATGAAATTGATGGTATTTTTCTAGTAATAACGTTTCTGTTACTGTTCTTAGAAAATTTATAGAAAAATCATCAAAGGTCTAAATCCAAAACCGCAAATTCTGAGAGTTTAGAAAGTGTGTCTAGTTTGTTCATAAATTTTCTCATGATTTTTAGTGATCTCCAACTTGTGTGAAAATATTCATATTCACAAACTGGTCCGGTTTTGTTTCTGAAATGATAGACAGTTTTGTAAAAATCACCATAAATCGTAGAAAAATCATATGGTGATGTGCAAGTAATCATTTTAAAGTTATGAACCTGAACTATATGTGTCTGAAACCGTTTTGAAAACTAAAATGTTTAAGTTGACCAAAACAGTCCGTGAATGGAGTTAAACGTTTCTGTTGAAGACTGTTAAATGAGTTTAGTTGTGTTTTTGGTGTTTTAACTTGTATTCCCCCCCTTAAAACTTAAGAAAAACCTGAAAATATAGGGGTATGAACTCACCTTATGTGTTATTAGAGGATGGATGTTGGAGAAGAGAAGTGTTCAACCCAAGAACACTTAGAAGATGCCTTGACGAATCGAGAACCTAACATGAAGGTGACGATGTTTGTGTAAGATTCTTATGACTTTGAGTAGATGGATGTGTAATAATCATAAGAAGAATGAATTATACTTACCAAGAGTGGATGAAAGCTTGATAATCAACCTTGGAAGTCTTGGAATTGAGAGAGAATGGTGAGAGAATTTGGAGTGTGATCCTTGGAGGAAAATGAGAGAATGAAAGAAGTATGAAGAGAGGGGATGGGTTTTTATATTTAGACAAGGAGTGGGGCTGGTCATGTAGTGGGTATGAGTTGGTCATGTAGTGGGTAAGAGCTGGTCATGTAGTGGGAAAGAGTTGGCCATGTAGTGGGTGTAAGTGGTGGCATGTGTCATAAAGTAAAGTAAAGTCATCTTTCCACCTCAAGCACCTCCCCCACTAATTATTGGTATGAATGGCCCTAAAAACGTGGGGATTACTGAAATATAGAGTTCTAACTGTAAAAATAAAGTTTTTGGTGAAAATCCCGCGTTAAAATGATGAAAAACGGGACTAAAACGAAGTTCTAGTCGAAAAACCGGAAACATTATGACACGCAAAAATGCATGTCGTCTTCTTTTATGACAGGGGCTTCCTTGATACTCATTGCGTGTCATCAACACGCGCGTCGTAAGGTTACGACAGACAAATGTGTGTCGTCTTCCTTTATGACAGGGACTTTGGTCCTGAAGCTTCAGTTTTGGGTCCTTAAGCCTATTTTACCCGTTTTTACCCCGTTTCAAGTGGTTTTTGACCTAGTTAAGGGTCGGGATGGCCCGAATGATTACAAAAAGTTGAAGGAACTTTTGAGAGAGATTCGGGAGAGATTTGGGAGAGATTTTAATAGAGAGAGGTTGAGTGAAAGAGATTGTGAGAGGTTTCGTTTGTGATCTTTTTGAGTGTCCGGCTTTGCAACGAAAGGTCCATAAACCCCGTTAAGCCATGATTTAGTGTCTTACACAATCCCGATGATTGTGCAATAGTGTTTTATCGCTTTGGTTCGTTGTTTAGCACTGTTAAGGCTAAGGAAAATCAAACACATGAATTTTTCAAATGATGTTTTCTCATTGAAATAGCGAATTGTATAATGTAAACCCTAACATACAAGGGTTAATGGAGTTGAACGGTTTGACTTGTTGACTTTGTTTGACTTTGACTTGACCGAAATTTGACGGTTGTCACATCATCCCCCCGTTAGAGGGAATTTCGTCCCGAAATTTGCATTTTGACTGGGACTTCAAGAGTTTGGAAAAAGATGTGGAAAACTTCTCGTAGTACAAGAAATTGATTATGGTGAGGAACAACCCGCCTGATGTCACATGACGACCTTGGAAATTTCTTATTGTAACTTGAGCTGAGTCAATTTAAAAGGAGTTTATTGTTTTAGGATGATAGAGTATTCTATGTGTGCTTTTATACTCCCTGTTTTATCCTTGGTATTACCACTATGAATATTTTATAGTTAGCGAGTTCCATCATTACGAATGTTTCAACAAATTTTGACGAAATTTGCATTATAAGTCCTACCAGTTCTTTTATAGTCGCTTGGCGTAAACTAGTCGTATAACATTAAGATTGCAAGGGCATTTGTCGTCACCACAGGTTTAATCTATTACGATGACTTGTTGTCGCTATAGGTTTTTAACAAGAGCCAACGACATACCTATAGCGACACACAAGTCATAATTTGCATGTGTGAAGACTTGGAGTACTTTCTAACTGGTTCATGTGTAAAGACTTGGAGTATTTTCTAATGAAAAGTGTGCTACTGGGGAAATTGGAAACTGATACGTAGCTAAAAAGTCAAGAATATGCAGTAGGCATGTGATGCATTAAATGCATGAGGCACATAATTTGCAGCAACAGATACGTATATGTGTGTGAATTGAAGAAGAAGGTTACAGCTCAAAGAATATATATATTCATTTTCTCTTCATTTGTTAGATACACAATAACCATAACATCATAGACTATATATATTCAATTTCGTTTGTAATTTTCACTAGTTTATATTCCGCGAGTGTTACCGAAATCATTTATCAAATTTTCAGATGTGCTTAACTTGTTTTGTTGCATTCCCAACAATTTGCTATTAATTACTTCTCCCACTTCACTTATATAAATCATCACATTCTTACCGCGACTTTTAACTTCTCCCTCACAAATGGATCCACCTGCAGATCATCAAAACCCCATAGATGACCTCGATTGGTTTCAGTACTTTGATCATCAAGATCTTTTCAGGTATATATAAACGTCACTCATTACACCATCTTTCGCACAGAAAAGTGATTTTGTCGACATTGATCAAAACATGGTTTGGATTTGTAGGGATCAAAAAGAGTCTTTCATCGTGTTGGATTTGATTATCTTGAGTTTTTGGATTTTTGCAGTGGTGACATGCTCGACCATCATGATTACGAGTTGTCGGAAAAATTGCATGAAGTGCTCGATCAGAACGTTTCCACAGTACTTAACAAAGATCAAAACATCATTTCTAGAAATGAGTTTCACGATTTTGATCCCCTTGAAGACATAAGCTTATGGGATTGTTGGGAGGATGGTAATTTACCATTGGTTAGTTTCAGTGAAGACTGTAAATCTGGTGGTGAGGCTACATGTAGTTCTAGTGCTGCCACCACTGATCACGGTGGCCGGAAGATGGCAAAGAGATTGAGACCATTGGAGTTTGAAGAGATAGAGAAGTACTTTGAGATGCCGATAATCATGGCAGCAAAGGAACTAGGGATATGGTTAACAATGTTGAAGAAAAGATGCAGAGAGCTAAACATAAACAGATGGCCTCATAGAAAACTTAAGAGCCTTCAATCCCTCATTCAAAATGCCAAGGTAAACTATGATAATAACCTTCTATACATTACTCATGCATGTATGCATGCACTTGGTAACCAAAGTAGTTTTGGTATTTTCTAAAATTTTAATTATTAGTTTCTTTATAACATAAACATAGGCCCTAGGCATATGCCACATCAAATCAATTGATTTACTACGATTTCCTGATTTATATTTATATAAACTTAACTCATTGTAATTTTTTTTTTGAACTCACACGAAAAAATATATTACATCTACCTAAAAAAAACTAGGAGTTGGGATTAAAGGAGGAGATAGACACGTTAGAAGGGCACAAGAAGATGATGGAGAAATTGCCAGATATGGAATTGACAGAAGGAACAAAGAAGCTTAGGCAAACTTGCTTCAAAGCTATTTATAAGAAGAGAGGACTTAACAATCCTTAGTCTTTACCTTTTCTTTTAGCCATTTTGTTATAATTAGTGGATTTTAATCTACATTGTATGTGTTTTTCTCTTGATAGTTTGATACCCTTTTCAGTTTCATTGTGTTTGTCTATTGATTTTTAATGCAGAAAATTTTGTATAATTTGGGTATTATAGTTTGTATTATGTATTTAACTATATTCTAGATTGCCGACACGACTACGCCGACGACTCTATACCAGAGGTCTTTATAAATAGACTTATGAATTTAGTAGAAATAATTTTCTTATAATCTTGTGATTTGTTCCATGTCTGATCCACTCCTAAGATTCACTCGACATGCCCCCAGTTATGTGTAATTAAAATTTTATTAGACTGTTGATCCTAATGAGTCTACCCTAAGTCCACAACCAAACAAGGAACAAGTCCTAAGGCGGACTCACCATTTCTAGGTCAATCATTTCTTAATTACACATAACTTCGAGGTACACCTAAAGAATATTAGAGTTACCAGTCGTAAATTGTTTGTAATACCAAGTAGTGAGATTCAATGAAATAAAATGCATGCCAATTTCATTGATGAACCTTTTAGTAAATATCCTTACCATTTATATACACATGTATAATTTCGCACTTTGGTGAACTATTCTTGGTGTTTCTGTTAACGTCTTGGAGACGGAGTTATGGTAGTGGGTAGAAGTAGGTTTTGTACGGGCGTTAAGATTTACCCATCATGTTGTTCGTGCGAGAATAGGGGTAGAAGAGATAATTAATAGACGCCTAATCCTATAATTACTTATAGGGGGTGATCCTTATTAGTTACGTCTATAATCACGTAGTGCATACCAGTTATACATAATTTGAGATAGAATAGACCTTCGAATAAATGACTCTACTCTAAGTCCACAACCAAACAAGGAACAGGAAGTAGAGCAATAGTCATAGATTCTAAGTCTATAATATCTTTAATTATGTATAACCTTTGGCGTATGCACTCAGTTATCATAGGCCTACTAATAGAGGTCTTTAGTTTTCACATAAGTTGGTTATAGTATCACCAAATACTCCTATAATATTTTTAGGTGTTTAGATTCGATTCTTAAAGTATTCCCTGTAGGATGTAGTTAGGTTGTTAGATTTGTTGCCCATTATGACTATCCCCCAGTATATGCAAGTCACTCCTCGGACATATATAGTTGATCAGGCTATATCCTTCCCAGACTTGATTCACATATACCAAGGCATACAGCCTCTCCCTTTGCCCGTTTTTCTAGGTTCCACCATGTGAGAGCATGACCTTGGAGGCACCCTGTAGCATGACGGACCATCAGGTCCTCAGGACACTCGCTATGGATGAAAGTACTCTCCATTTCTTCAATCCATGTGAGGAGTGCGGTGGAACCCTTGATGCCTTTGAAGTAAGGCGGATTGCAGTTACGAAAGTGCTTGAACGAGCAACGAGGAGTGGTTGCTGGAGCTTGTGGCTGAAGAGAATGAAGTTGGGTTGCAATTGTTGGGATGACGTTTGCTACCTCCTTGGCGATAATGGCAGCTAGCCTTCGGTTCTTGCGAGCAGCGTATGGGGGTCGTAATGCCATCTACGAGAAACACGCATATGGACTTGTGAGTTATTTGTAAATTGATTATGGAAATAAAGTTTTTTAGACATTGTTGGGTAAAATAATTGTAAAACACTTGTTGGGCCATGGTTAGGAGTGTTGGGCACCTTTTGGGCTTTCCATGGTTACTAAATGTGAAACATGTAGCACTTGCGTGGGCCCCCACAAAACTAAGTTTTCACATGTCTTTCCCACTTCTAGGCCCATTAGGGAACTTAATAGTCCAATGAGTTGGCCATTTTGGAGTGTATCCTTTTGGATACGTTTGATAAGGTCGAGTATTTTGATGGCTCAAAAGTAATGTGAATGACGCGCTTTGGCCTATAGGTTTGGGAACTCTCGCCTTTGGTCCCCAGGTAAGCAAACTGGTCCCTCAGTTGATTGGGATGTATACGAATGCTTGCCTAGTCAGGACTTTCGGGCTACCGGCACCTCCCCCTTCCAGTTACTACGCGTCCATTACTATGATCCTACCCAACTAGAGTGGATGACTTTGAATTTCCTATGAGCTCTAAGGAATATATATGTATATATTTTTTTTTTAAACCACTTGAATATGTGTGTGATATTCAGAGAAAGAGGAGAATATTCACCAGTGTATGCACACATATAAGCGTCAGGAGTAATACGTATGCACTTAAGGGAGCAATTAACACACAAAGGTATTCCTAGGATTTTCTAAGTGTGAATTGCATACAGTTGTGTTTGCATTTTATAAACTAGCATACGAGAGGACCCTAGAGGCTATAGACTAGGTCAAGGCAATTAACCTAATTCCCTATAGTCAAGGGCTCTGATACCAATCTGTCACACCCCGATCCTTGTCGGAATCGATCAAGGCGTGATATATTGTTCAAAGTCTCATGACAACTATGTTATAATATGATTAGATTCAATTAAGTACTAAGTATGCAAACAAGATCCACAACATACAAATACAAATCCAAATACGAACAACATTTATTACATCAAATTTAAATAGTCTTGTGGATTTCTAAGGCACAACCTATTTTTCATCAACTTCATTCTTCAAATCTGCATCATGGGTAAAAACAGGTCAACTACGAGAGTTGGTGAGTAATCTAATTTTAGTAGAGAAAATTTGTGAAGTTGAAACATTTATAATTTGAAATTTGTTTTCTTTTGAAGTCGGCAAACAATTGTATTTAAGATAACGGTTTATAAATCCAAAATTGATTAACAAATGATAACAACAACAATAAGTCCTCACCCTATATATATATATATATATATATATATATATATATATATATATATATATATATATATATATATATATATATATATATATATATATATATAAATATATATAGGATGGAGCATCTAATCATCAAACACACTCAACCACGTGCGATCAATCACCTTAGCGTCCCAAGGCGGGGTGGTCAACCCAATAGCGCTATTATTGTCCATAACGTACCTCAAGAATACGGGCATAGTCATGGAGATTAGACTAAAAATGATAATGCACTACAAGTACATGTAGCGTAAACAAACAATAGTTATACAATTAATGACTCATGTATAAATGTCCCA
Source organism: Lactuca virosa (assembly GCF_052849685.1). Lineage (NCBI taxonomy): Eukaryota > Viridiplantae > Streptophyta > Magnoliopsida > Asterales > Asteraceae > Lactuca > Lactuca virosa. The sequence continues at coordinate 290,013,487 of NC_136428.1, forward strand.
ACAATGTCTCAATTGTGATAAAACAATAAAATGAAGTTGGAACATATTAGAACCACATGATACACCCCAAAAGTATTGAAAATTATAAAATATGGGGTAGATTACTCACATTAGTCCCAAAACGAAATGCATGTGTCGTACGATAGACGGTCCGGGTCAAAATGGCGTAAAACCTAATATAATTAATATTTTTGGTTTAGGAACTGCTAAACGAGAATAGAGTATTAATACAAATTATAGTTTGTTATGTAAATGTATCATAAACTATACCTATTATAGTTTATCACAACAAGGGTAGTAGTAGTGTTCATAAACTATAATTGTCATAGTTTACCAAATGTTTGTGTATAACGGATGTAAACTTTGTTTATAAAAATTAATTATTTACCATACTTGTGAAGGTAAAAATCCATTTGTTTTCTGATGTATGTCTAATTACCAAGACAAAATGACATATAATGTAATAATATATGATTACATAATGATATACACCTTGCTCAACGAGTTACAAGGCGTAAATGAAATTGATGGTATTTTTCTAGTAATAACGTTTCTGTTACTGTTCTTAGAAAATTTATAGAAAAATCATCAAAGGTCTAAATCCAAAACCACAAATTCTGAGAGTTTAGAAAGTGTGTCTAGTTTGTTCATAAATGTTCTCATGATTTTTAGTGATCTCCAACTTGTGTGAAAATATTCATATTCACAAACTGGTCCGGTTTTGTTTCTGAAATGATAGACAGTTTTGTAAAAATCACCATAAATCGTACAAAAATCATATGGTGATGTGCAAGTATTCATTTTAAAGGTATGAACCTGAACTATATGTGTCTGAAACAGTTTTGAAAACTAAAATGTTTAAGTTGACCAAAACAATCCGTGAATGGAGTTAAACGTTTCTGTTGAAGACTGTTAAATGAGTTTAGTTGTGTTTTTGGTGTTTTAACTTGTATTCCCCCCCCCCCTTAAAACTTAAGAAAAACCTGAAAATATAGGGGTATTAACTCACCTTATGTGTTATTAGAGGATGGATGTTGGACAAGAGAAGTGGTCAACCCAAGAACACTTAGCAGATGCCTTGACGAATCGAAAACCTAACATGAAGGTGACGATGTTTGTGTAAGATTCTTATGATTTTGAGTAGAAGGATGTGTAATAATCATAAGAAGAATGAATTATACTTACCAAGAGTGGAAGAAAGCTTGATAATCAGCCTTGGAAGTCTTGGAATTGAGAGAGAATGGTGAGAGAATTTGGAGTGTGATCCTTGGAGGAAAATGAGAGAATGAAAGAAGTATGAAGAGAGGGGATGGGTTTTTATACTTAGACAAGGAGTGGGGCTGGTCATGTAGTGGGTATGAGTTGGTCATGTAGTGGGTAAGAGCTGGTCATGTAGTGGGAAAGAGTTGGCCATGTAGTGGGTGTAATTGGTGGCATGTGTCATAAAGTAAAGTAAAGTCATCTTTCCACCTCAAGCACCTCCCCCACTAATTATTGGTATGAATGGCCCTAAAAACGTGGGGATCACTGAAATATAGAGTTCTAACTGTAAAAATAAAGTTTTTGGTGAAAATCCCGCGTTAAAATGATGAAAAACGGGCCTAAAACGAAGTCCTAGTCGAAAAACCGGAAAAATGATGACACGCAAAAATGCATGTCGTCTTCTTTTATGACAGGGGCTTCCTTGATACTCATTGCGTGTCATCAACACGCGCGTCGTAAGGTTACAACAGACAAATGTGTGTTGTCTTCCTTTATGACAGGGACTTTGGTCCTGAAGCTTCAGTTTTGGATCCTTAAGCCTATTTTACCCGTTTTTACTCCGTTTCAAGTGGTTTTTGACCCAGTTAAGGGTCGGGATGGCCCGAATGATTACAAAAAGTTGAAGGAACTTTTGAGAGAGATTCGGGAGAGATTTGGGAGAGATTTTAATAGAGAGAGGTTGAGTGAAAGAGATTGTGAGAGGTTTCGTTTGTGATCTTTTTGAGTGTCCGGCTTTGCAACGAAAGGTCCATAAACCCCGTTAAGCCATGATTTAGTGTCTTACACAATCCCGATGATTGTGCAATAGTGTTTTATCGCTTTGGTTCGTTGTTTAGCACTGTTAAGGCTAAGGAAAATCAAATACATGAATTTTTCAAATGATGTTTTCTCATTGAAATAGCGAATTGTATAATGTAAACCCTAACATACAAGGGTTAATGGAGTTGACCGGTTTGACTTGTTGACTTTGTTTGACTTTGACTTGACCGAAATTTGACGGTTGTCACACAAGTTATCCATATGTTTAACGAGATGGGTCATCAACCTCCACTCACCAAGATCAGTGATTTCAAGAAGTCTGGTCTTCTGACTGTTTGGAATTTTCTATTCGGCATCTTTCTACGTTGCTTGACTGGTCGTAGTGTTGGCTTAGATAAAGGTCGAATGGAGGTTTATGCTATGGTAGCTGGCTTGTACGATGATATTTCAGTGGATTACTCTACACAGCTGTGGAAGGAATTTCAGAAGAGTGTTGAAAACACGAATGTTGTCCAAGGAATTTCGTGTGCAAGGTACTGGAGTTTGATTCTTCGTTTTTTTATGCCAAAGAAGGAATTGAGGTGCCTGCTGGTGAAGAAACAGCTGAATTCATGAAATATCAATTTCCGAAGGAGGTTACTGATGATGCAGAAATCTTTACACATATTGCGTGGATTCCTGATGCAATGTTAAAGCGTGCTGATCCAACAAAATTGGTACTCATGGAGTATTTGGAAACAATTACTCCTGATGATGGGTCTGGGAAGTTATTGGCAAAAGAAGCAGCTGGTCCTTCGAAGAAGTCACGAAAATCAAAGAAGGATGCAACCACTACTCCTGAGAAACCTGTTTCAGAGTCAAAGAAAACGAAATCACCACAAAAACAGACGAAGCCAGAAGAACAAGTTTCGACTGTTTTGGTTGAGCCGGTTAAACCTGTTAATGATGACCAACCAAAGGAACCCATCCCATCAAAATCAGGTATTTTTCAAAGAGTTAAAAAGAAGTCTCGTGGATCATGAAACCTTTCAGATGGTTCGTGTAAGTCTTCTTCTACTATGGTTCGTAAACCATATCTGAATCACCAAGGAATTCTTATTCGTGAAGTTCCAGCTCCTGTTTCTCCTTCATCAAAGAAACGAAGAGCTGAAGATGTGGCTACACGTATTTCCAAGAAGAAGAAAAAGACACGAAAGTTGGTTATTCATGAAGAATCATCCGAAGGTGAGAAATTTCCTGAAACACCTGAAGCAACTATTCTCCAATCCACATCTACTCCTGAGAAGACTAAGGTCATACCACCTGAAGTCTCGTTAACCGAGTCAGTTACTGAGGAGGTTTGAACTTCAGACATCAATACACACGTATCTGATACGGTTGTAAATGTCAACATTGGTGAAGGAGATTCCAATAAAGAAATTTGTGTTACAACTCATGGTATTCCTGAACCTTCTGTAATGGATACTTTAGTTTCCTTACCTCCTTTTGTCGTTCCTGTTTTGAACACTACCAATTCACCCACTTTTGCAACCATTCTTGATCAACCAATCACTACTTTGTTCTCATCACAAACCACTGATCCACTTCCATCTACTGAGGACACTGATATTGAAGAAGGGGGATTTGGAGGTACATTTTAAGAGATGGAATTTGATGAAGAAGAAGAAACTTTCACAGATAATATGTTAATCATGATGAAGCAGTTCAAGATTCTGAATAAAAAGATGAAATCGATTATTCAGTCTCAAGCTGACATGGAGGGAAATCAATCTATCTCAAGTTTGGAACTTGATGTTATGCTCAAAGCCTTCGAAGCCAGGATGGTTAGCAAAGTTTCTGGAATGATTCAAGATTCTGAGTCTAGAATTTTGGAGAAGGTGGATCAACATGATAAGTGTAATGAGTTACGCGTGAAATCTCAATCTTCGAGTTTTCAGGGCGAAGTTCAAGATTTACAAAGGGTGGCTAGAGAACGACATGTCTTGTTTGTTAAAGATGTGAAGCAAGTACGCGAAGATGTCAATTTCAAGATTCAAGAACTTCGTGAAGATATGCTCAAAGAGATTGCTAGTGCTCAGCAAGACTATGCATCTCTCAATCAAAAGGTGGATATCATTTGTGATGCTGTAACAAAGTATGTCAAGATGTATGAAAGCTTGAGTCCTCAAGTAACTCAACTTTCTACTGATAACAGCCGAAGTTTTTTGGAGCTTAGTACTTTGTTAAAGGAGTTGAAAAACTTATCTGTCACACCTGTTTCCTCTTCGATCATTACCCCAGAATTCATATCTCAAAAGTTTTCTCAATTCGAAGCTGTTTTGCATAAACAGTTGGCTCCATTGTCCAAGTTTTCAAGTCTTCTACCAACGGATGCCCCACATGTTGTCACAGCGGTGCAAGGGGGAGAAAAGAAGGTTGGTGATGCGAAAGTTGGTGAGGTTTCGATTGAATATGTTAAGACTGTTGGGAAAATTTTTCATACAAATATTTCATCATCGAAGCCAATAGTCTCAACTGCTGGGCCTGTTACTTCAATGGTTGTTACCACAATGCCAATTCCCACGATGCCAATTCCAAGGCCAGTTTCTAAAGGAATTATGATTGGTGAAGGTGGTAGTAGTTCGAAGCCAAAGGATACAGTTGATAGTTCTTCTCACAATGATAAAGGCAAAACAATTCTTATAGAAAAATCAAAAGAAGAAAAGAAAGCAGAAATCAAAGCTGAAATTGATAAACAAAGGTTGATTCAGAGCATTTTAAGTCTTCGTGCAAATGATCCACCATGAATGAACAAGGGTGATCCAAACAAGCATTACAACTACGAAACAATCGAAGCAAGAGTTGCATATAATTGTATGTATGCTTTTCAGAAGGTGCCAAAACAAAGCTATGATGTTGTTAATTCTGATATGAAACAACTGGATTTTCCAGTAAATGAAATGATGTTCATCATGGCCCAGTACAAGATTGCTGAGAAATTTGATAATGAAGATGATTACACATATATGAAGCTAAGGTTTCATGCTGTTCTTGGGAAACTTCCAGAGGAAATATGGTCGCTTGTGAAAATAAAGAAGGTGACCTGCATTAAGAAAGATGTTCTGTTTGAGAACATGATGCAGAACTTTCGTTTTCATGTTGCAAGGGCGAATGGTCAAGAATGTAATTTTTCTATAGTTGATTTTCCATTGATGAACTTGTATGATCTTATACAAGTTGCATTACTTTTGAAAGATAATGATGCTTTGTTTCTTCAAGAAACAGATCCAGAAGTTTTTCGTCTTGGTCTTGCCCACATCAACATATTCATAGATAACTACTATGAATGTTTGGCCCTAACTGATGTGGAGTTGGCAACTGCGAAGGGATTGGAAGTGAAAGTACCCTTGGAACCAATAAAGACTCAACCTGAGTTAAAGAAGTATGCTGATGGGGAGATTTGCTTGAAGCCTTTCGGTTTGGTCTTTGCATGAAAGGATAAAAATGGGAAGGCCAAGAGATTCTTATTCCAGGCATGCGAAGTAGAGAGATATACAACGTCCCAGTATACGATCTTTATTGTTCGTATGAATAGCTACAAGAAGAATAACGAAGGGGACAAGAAAGAGTTGAAGAAGATTATTTCCTGGTACTCAGAAATCCGAAGGGTGATGCTGTATGCTATATAGATACTTTTGAACTGAAGAAGGTCGACATTATTACAATGGGGGTGATTGTAAGGGTCGAAGACCTGTTGTAATATGTCGAAGACTTAATGTTATTTTACAAGGCAATTTTGTAACGAAGCTTAGGTGTTTAGTCCTTGTAATTTTTTGTGTGCTTTCATGTTTCCTATAAATAGGGACATTACTTGGAGTTAGATAAGAGTCTTTGTATGAACTTGTCTACTTTCTCTCTGTAACATTTGAAAGCATAATAGAGCTGAAACCAGATCATATTTACATATTGTGCTCAAAATACATTCATTTTTACTCTGATTTGATTCATACTTGATTCAACACTTCATCGCCTCTTCATCTTCAGAGTCTGTAGACCAGACTTCCACGCCACCGAACTCGTCATTCACAACATTCTCCTGCACAATCAAAGCATTCATTGAACTGTTATAGGCTTTCTTCTTCTTTATCTCCTCCAGCTTGCACATATAATAATCTTCATCATCTTCACCCTCCTTCTTCTCCGACAGCTTTCTCAACATGCAATATTTGGCAAAGTGGTTCTTGCCATGGCAGAAGTTGCAATCATATCCTGAGTCTCCCACCAGTTTGCTCTCCTTCTTCTCTTGTTCCTTTTGAGGATTATTTTTGATCTCCTCTTTCGCCTTTTCTGAGCTATAGCTTCCCTGCCAGTTTCGGTTCTTGGCGATGGGGAACTTTTTGCAAGCAAACCGGTTCAGGTTAGAGACCATCATTTCATACTCCTCGCTTGTCAAATCACATTCTGACATTTCAGACTCTTCTTCATCTTCTACCACGTTCTTAGCCTTAGAGAGAAGGGCCAAGGATCCCATACCTGACACCACCTTCGCTTCCTTTGTCACAACGTCTTCGTGAGACTTAAGAATACCCAGCATCTTCGCCAATGAATAGGTTTTGAACTGTTCGTGAGCCTTCACAGTTGATACCACAACCATCCATTTGGGTCTTAAACCATTCATAAATGTGACCTTCTGTTCGATCACTTCTCTTCCAATACCATGTTTGATCATCTTGCTCAAAAGATGATTGAAGCGATCAAATGTCTAAATAAGTTTTTCCTCCGGCTTTTGTTGGAAAGCATCGAAATCAGATAGCAATAGAGTTTGGATAGAGTGCTCTAGGTCCTCATCAAAGGAATACAGCTCTTTGAGTCTATCCCATATCACTTTCGCTGTGGTGCAAGGGCTTACCAACCGAAAAGTATCAGACTATAAAGCAAATCTGATCATTCTCATGTCTTTAACATTGCACAACAACTTGTCTTTCTCATCTTGAGGAATCTTCTCCACATCAGTCAAGAGTTGGTTGTACTCCTTTTGAGTCTTAATAGTTCTATTCGTTCCAGAATGAACAAAAGGACCCAATGTTATTGCTTCCCAGATCAGATAGCCATTGTCTTCAGAACCTACGACATAGTCCTCAAAGTGATGCGTCCAGACTTCATAATCTTGAGTGTAAAGAATCGGGATTCTGGTTGTGGATCCAATGTTGTTGGAGATGTTGATCAGATTGGTTTGTGAATCTTCGTGAGACATGATGAACCTATTTAGATATCTGCTAAGAATCAGACTTGTAAAGATTGAATAGGGTAATATTGAGATCTATGATCAATGTCAACGAATGAATGACGGCTTAACAGATCCAATAAAAGCGGAAACCCTAAGAGAATTCTTCAAACAGAAGAGATGCGTATGATTTACACAGCCTCCTGCTCTGATACCAATTGATGAGAATAAAGTTCTCTTTGATCGATAGATTCAAACAGATATCAATGATATAATAAAAAGCAACAGAAAACAATGAACACAATTGAGAATCAAACAAATGTCGAATGATTAAACTGCAACACCTCAGAAGAGCTCGATGAAGAACTTATACTTTAGAGGCGTGCTAGGGTTACAGTACTTGCTAATGAAAAATTTAGAAGCGTATCAAAAATGATGCATGCATGCACCATAAATACTAAACCCTAATAATAAACAATCGGTTGGACAGGCCCAAACCGTGAATACAAAATGGACCGAACTATCTAAGCCCAATGGCGCAACCCATAGACTCAACAGTTAGTCCAAATCAAATACATGGATCATAAGCTTATAGGTGTGGATTAGGGTTACACATGACTCTTGGATATCTACACATATAAATATGTTATTCTAAGCCCTAAAATCGACCACTACTTGTATTCCAAGAAAAAAATTCGATTTTGAGTCTCCTTAGCCTCTCGCATATCCATTTAGTTGTTTATTGGTGTTTGTGACTTGTTTGAGGCACAACACTTGGGGTGCTAAGTTCTCACAAGGCTAAAGTCTTACTAGCTACATCAAGAGGTAACCGCCTAACTAATTTTATGATTCATATGTTAAATTTTGTATGCTAGTTTAGGATTCATGCTTTGGATACCAATATTGCATGTATAATTAGAGAAAACTTAGATCCAAAACATTAGGGTTGTATGTGCACCATAGGAATGTTAGAGTACATAAAACCCAACAGAGTCTAGGCCGTTCGAGGGGTACGAGACCTACTTGCTTACTTACAAGGTGAGTCTTCTCACTATACTTACCTGAGTGGTAATACTGTGTGACCGGAGGGTCCTATGTGCTTATACTGAGTTATGTGATATTATGCATTTTATCTTTGTGATTTATACTATATATTATTATGTGCCTTACTGAGATAGGACCGGAGGGTCTAAACCGAGTTATGAGACCGGAGGGTCTTCACTGAGATACAAGACCGGAGGATCCAACCCGAGCTGTGAGACCGGAGGGTCTTTAGTGGGACACATGACCAGAGGGTCCATACTGAGTTATAGCCATGAGAGGCTTATTATTTGTGTATGTGGTATTTTGGGGAACTCGTTAAGCTTCGTGCTTACCGTATTGTGTGATATGTGTTTCAGGTACCTCTGAGGATCGCGGGAAGGCGCCGACTTGATTTTACACACTAGTTAGAGATTTTGTTTTTGAGGATTCTGAGATGTTATCAAACAATTGTTGACTTGTGCTTTGAAAATTTATTCATTTTGTGGTTTTTGAGAAATGTGATATTGGGTTTTATGTGATTTTAAAAATGAAAAGTTTATGTGAAAAATTAGAGTGTTACAAGTTGGTATCAGAGCTTTGGTTTGAGGGATTCGGATGTACTCTCGGGTATGTCTGGACTCAAACTGAGGATTTGTGAAAATTTTCTAAAAAGAAATGGTTTTTCTAAAACGAGTAAGAGTTTTAAAGAGAAAACGAGACGGAACAGTGTGTACAATCAGCCAGAGCCGAACGGTGATTTCCCAAAATAGCATTACTTGTTTATATTATGAGATACTTATGAAATATTAGAGCTGCATGCTAAAGGATAGGCCAGGTATTTTAGAAATTAAGGTTAGAGTTGCCTGATTAATGATGCCTTAGCCTAGGGGATGCTTTTGATTGATACTATTTGCTATTTGCTCTATGTATGTGTTAAGTAGGAGTACCTAATAGGAATCGTTTAGAGAAAGCCTTGAGTCGAGGATTAATCTAGGAGAGATACCTAGATGAGTGTTTGAGGATTGTACTGAGATAGTAGGTTGATATCTGTGAGAGATAGGGTACTTGTGAATCAGGATCCTAAGAGGAGGACTTGGGGCGACTACAGGATTGGTGTGGAAGGTAGTATTGGGCCCGTACTACTAAAAGCATCGAATTTGTTTGCGACCCAAGTAAGCATCTGAGGATGCTAAGGAGCATGTAGGGGTGGTTAACTGAGTGTGTATGTGTTTGAGCTAGTCTCTGATGATTTTCTGTTTCTGTTTCAGAGACACTATGGTGGTTACCCACAACAACCCCGGGGGCAGTGGTACCAATGACGAGGAGATCCGTAGGATCATTGCGGAGGAGGTGGCCGCAACTATCATAGAGGCCATACTAGAGATGTTCGGGTCTATTAAGATCACGTTGATTGATATGTTTGATGAGCGATATGCTGCTGTCACGGAGGCTGTTGCTGCCATAGCCACTGTGACCATAGCTGCTGCTAGGCCACAGGGAGGTGACTCGTTGTTGTTCCGGGAGTTCAACAACATGAAGCCACCAGAGTTTGATGGGACACAAGACACGATTGCTACCATGAGATGGATCTCCGACATTAAGGGGTGTTTCTATACGTGTTCATGCCCGGATCATTTAAGAGTTCGGTTTGTGCTGAACCAACTTCGTTTGGGAGTGAAGGACTAGTGGAAGTTCATGACGACTGACTTTACCCCTACAGATCATGTTGTAGTGAATTGGGTGAGGTTTACCCAGCTGTTCAGAGATGAATATGTTACCCCGATGGAGAGGGAACGTTTGTCCCAAGAGTTTCTGTCTCAAAAGGAAAAGATAGAAAACATGACATAGATTACGAGGATGTTTCATGAGAGGGTGTTGTTCTGCCCTGAGCACGTGTCTACTGAGCAGGCACGTGTGAGCCGATATTTGAGCATCTTGAGGAGAGATATTTGGGAGTTCGTGTCGAACTCGTCTTATAGGACATTGGCTGAGTTGTAGACCAATGCCAGGAGGAGAAAGATTGAGCTGGAGATTCAGACCAGAGAGGAGGGAGAGCAGTAGGGGAGGGATAGGAGACCAGTGCAGTCGCAGTCGACGACGAAGTGGGCTAAGCCCACTGATTCGAGATTTGCAGGCCAGAAGGTCGCACTTGTAGCAAGTGCGGCAAGAGTCATGAGGGGTCTTGCCGAGCGGGGATGTGATCTTAAGCATTTCAATGGAAACCTTGGAATTAGATCCAATAAGCATTTCTGCTTTAGATGTGATCTTAATCATTTGTGCTTCAACAACAATCAACATTTAGGTCAGATTAATTAGGGTCACATTAAGATTCCTCATATGAAATTTTTCAACAAAACTAACCATGTGACGAGAGAAGAACCGAATCTATGTCTTGCTCCATTGAGAAAACGACACCCAATCTATCTAACTTGTCAATATACGATTTCATTTTCAAAACATGCGCACACACAAAGTTTCCATTTTGATATTTACATGAAAATAGGGATTGAGTTGTTTTATATCTTTTAACTTGGGAAAAATGTTATGTCGGGAGATTCACATGAGGAGGAGATGGAAGAGTCGAAGAAGCATGATGTTCAGTTCCACCATGTCTCGAAGAAGAGAAAACATTTTTCATCTTGATCAGAATGTGGAAGATCATCTTCAAAATGAAGAGGAAAACCATTTCCAAATGAACGAGGAAGACCATATATATCTTCATAAGACATTTAAAATTAAGAGAAAAGAGAATTCAAGTTAGCTGATTTTAATCCTTAATTATTAACCAAAAATTTAAGTTAAGGCTAGGATCCATTTTTTCTATTCGAACTTTTAAGATGGATACCGTAATAAAATTCGAATATATTTTAGGTAGGTAAGGCTTTTACCAATTCCAGTATTATGAAATTCCTAAATCTTTTGAGATTCATTGAATTTTATCAATGGCATGTTTAATCTCAGATTATGCTCTCACTTTTGTGACCGGGATGCCGAGGATCACAAATGAGATGTGAATAACCATGCAAACCTACTTGACAACCTTGATGTCATTTACTATCTCACATTGAAGTGCCGGTTAACCACCCACGCTCTAGCAACAATGATAATTTTCAAGATGCCCATCATATCTCTTTATAGTCCTTATTAGTGTGCCGGTTAACCACACACGCTCCACTAACGACATATAAAGCATGATGTGTCTTTTCATTGATTAGCATACTTTTCACATTTTCCTAGAGTAACTAAGAGTGAGATTATATATACGATTTAGTTACATTTTATCATTATACTTATTAATGAGATTATGCCCTATCAAATCCGTTCGGCTAACGACCCTCCACCATACAAGAGAGTGGTGGGTGAGAGTGGACACTTAATGCCGACCATTTGATAAGCTGCTTCCTTAAATTCTCCTTATAGTATGGCTTCGTGAATGAGGCGTTCTAGTGATTTGACTGAATTTTTCTTATACATATAATATATTAAACCTTTAATAATATAAGTATAAGGTGTATTTAAAACATTTTAAAAACACAATGTTTAAATATTAATTATCCAAATTAAACAATTAATTAATTAATATTTAAACCAAATATGATTTTAATATTAATCTTTTAATTAATCAAATAATTAAATGTAATTAAGTCATAAGGATAATTCAAAAATTCAAGATATAGGATATCTGATTACAAATATAAATATTCATTTTTATATAATTAAAAAATATTATCCAAAGTAATTATCCTAATCAATTTGAATTAAGCAAAAAAAAAACAGTTCGCTGATCAGAGGGTTAACCACGACGTGGCAATCAATGCCACGACATGGCAGAACGAAGAAAAGCATGGATCTAAAGATCCCCACGTCATGGCAGAAGAGGACCACAACGTGACGCCATGACTGAATGTCGATTCTGCAAATTCTCCAAGTCAGGTTTGTTCAAGTTCAAGCAATGTATTATCAATTGTTAAACAACCGTACGCTATGATACCACTGATGGGTATTACATGTAATAACGTGGATACATCCTTATACACTTAAGGGTATATACAACCTATTAGATCTAGTCATAATACTATTAAAGTAACATTCTACTGAACAACAAGAACCCTAAAAACCAAATGAAATCATAATTCATAGAGGAGGTTACATACCTTTTTAGTTATTGTAGTAAATAACTAATCAAATCCTTCTTCAAAACTCTTTGAAGCTAGCACCAGAAATCTTGTGCCTCTTAAGGTTCACACCCAAACCCTAGCAATTAAGAAACTTGAAGAGAGAGGAGAATAGAGGAAAAAATTCCGGCTATGCTTAGAGCAAAAAAAGTGACCAAAATTTAGAGGGTTTAAGGCCCCATTTATAGCTGATAAGAAAACCCTAACTAACCCTTACTTGATTAAAATAATAATATCTCAAATCAGGTAATTATCTGGTTTCCAACTTATCTTCAAGGGATATTTTAGAAGCCCTAGAATCACTCTCCAAATTGTCCACCTCTATAGGGAAGGTTCTGGAACCCTTTTGTTCAACTATTGAACAATTACAGCTTAGGTCCTTACACTATTAATTAATCCAATTAAATATAATTAATTTCCGATTAATTCTTAATTAAATAATACCACTTATAATTAATATATTATTCTCATAATGTATTAAAAAAATCATTTATTGTTATTTATTAATCATATAATAAACCAATAAATCAGCCTCTCTCTTTTTCTCTCTCTCTCTCTCTAAAAGTCATCCTATTCAATTACTAGGTTTGAGGGCAACCCAAAAGGACTTTGTTAATAATTCAAGTATATATCAATTTAGTTATTGTCTTAGAGACCTAATCCAACACTAACGATAAACATGATTAGGAAAATATTCATTTTCAAATCCAGGGGTTGCTTGAGAAACACTTCTTGGTGGAGATCTCCATAGAGAAAGGTAATCTTTACGTCAATCTGAAAAACATTAAAATTTATGTAAGAAACATAAGTAAGAAAAATTCTAATAGCTTCCAACCTAGCTACAGGAGAAAACATTTAATCATAGTCCAAACCCTCAAGTTAGTTAAAACCTGAGCCACGAGCCTTGATGTATTAAGGATAATCAGTCCATCTTTATACATCTTGTTGTGATAAACCCAAAGAGTACCAACAATAGTATTCCTTTTGGAAGATGTATAAGGGTCCATACATTATGCCTTTCGAATTCACAGACTTCATCTTGCATAGCCTTTATCCAGTCTTCATCCTTCAGGGAATCATCAATCTTCTTTGGTTCAATCAGCAAGAAAAACTTAACAATCATACATAAACTACTGGTGACTTGATGACGAGTTCGAACACTAGTTTTGATATCACCAATGACCTAAGAGATAGGATTATCTTTAACATTATGGAGATTTGATGGTTCAGGATTAGTGGAAGCTACATTAGAAAGAAATGGACAAGATGGTTCAAGTTCAGGGTTAATGAAAAGAGTTTCAGTGTCCAGTGTACAAGTCCTTAAATAGGAAATTTTGGGCAAGGTTGGAACAATTGGAGTCATAAATTCTTCTGAAGATTCCGAGACAAAGGTTAACATTATGAGTTCATCAAGAATGGAATTGGAATGATCTTCAGAATTGATAGTGTAAGATTCTTCATCAAACTTATCATACATGGATTCTTCAACCTTCTTTCTTCTTAAGTCGTACACCCCGAATGCCTTTGAGATTAAGAAGTTTACAACAAAAATCCTTTATCAACTTTAGCTTCAAACTTCGATAACTAATCCCTCTGATTAAGAACAAAGAAAATGCAAACAAAAATGTGAAAATAAGAGATGTCAAGCTTTTTTCCCTTTAAAATTTCATATGAATGTTTTTCGATGGCGCTTCAAAATGATGGAGTGATTTTGAGTGAAGCATGTAGTGTTCACAACCTCAACCTAGAATTTGAGGGATAGAATGACGTCAACTACCATAGTGTGACCAACTTCAATAAGGGTTCAATTTCGTCTTTCATTGACACTATTTTGTTTAGGGATATGAAAAACTAAAAACTTCTGAGCAGCCCCTTTTTCATCGTAGAAAGACTCAAGATTTTGATTTTTGAACTCAGTGTCGTGATCACTTCTTAAACTTTTTCACTTTCAAATCAATTAAAAGTCACATTGTTTGATAAGAGAAATAATCTCTTCTTAAACGTCACTTTTGTTTCTTAAGAACATTAGCTAGGTGTAGTGTGAAAACTCATCAACAATAACAAGAGAATACTTCTCACCAGTGAGTGAAGCAATAGAGACATTGCCAAACAGATCCATGTGAGGAAGACTAAAGGAATTCATAATGGAGGGTCATTCTTTTAGCCTAAAAGAGGACTTCGTTTAATTACTTGTACCACATGTTGAGCACAATTTGTATTTGACAAACCTCATATTTGTAATTCCTCTCACAAGTTGATCATTAGAAATAGTAGAAATAATTTTGAATTTGAGATGAGATTGGGAAGGAAAAAAGAAACATCTTCTGAGACAATTATCAGCCAAAAACATGTCCAGGATGTAGATGTTGTCACAACGTTTTGCAGTGAGAACAATAACCTCTTTGAAATCAATGGTGGTTCCTTCTATTTTGTTGAAATGGACCTCATAGTTAGTGACACATAGATAACCAATAGAGATGAGGTTATGCTTTAGACCATTAACATAAGATACATTTAAGAATAGAACGTAATTGTACTTGATTGTTCCATGTCCTTGTGTATGACCTTTGATGTTGTCTCCGTAAGTAACTACAAGGCCATCTTTCTTAACACAATCTTCCAGGAGAGACTTGAATCATGTCATATGCCTTGAGAAATCACTATCAAGATAGCAAATGTGCTCATGACCCTGTATTACTTTTAAAGAAAGTATGATTTATTTTTGAACCCATTTGGAGATGGTTTTAACAACAAAAGTTTTAACAGATGAAAATATATCATAACACTTAAGGGGAAGACAATTCAAGGAATCGTCTTTTCTATTCCTTTTATTATTTATTATTAAGATGTTGTACTTTCTTTTTGAACCTTCCTTGAAATTACAAATGATAAATTCAAGATAAGAACCAACTATTATATAATCATAGCCATGCATTCAATGACCATACTATAATTATATTGATCACACGTTATTTTTCTTATATAACTAGATTCACCTAAAGACACACATAATAATATTAAGCATAACTAAATGTTACTTACACTCACATTTTTTTTAATACAATTCATCATATTTGACACACATAATAAAAAGCAAATGACCACAAACCACTAAAAGTAACATGTTTTCTTGCTTTTACTAAGTCACTAGTAAACACCACCTTATGGACACAAAAATATTTAATGTGACCATATGTATCACCTATTAGCTACACTGGATTCCATGTGTCTAAAATCACACCATGATATAGAAACATATACGTTTGCCTCATCTGACCATATATTTATTTATTGTCTCTTACAAAAAAATATCACAATATCAATCAATACACATGGCCGATGATGAGATTTGGCTACATTGTTTTGTGGCTAATAATCATCACATTTGTTATAATTAAATGTGGTTAAAGTTATGATTATATATACAATGGCCATACAAACTAATTTAAATGTATCAAAAAACAGTCTCTAAATTTTTTTAGTGACCTTTGGCTACACTTTTAATAAAAACTAGGATAGACCGTTTTTCGAAAAGTGTGACCGTATGTCCATTTTGTACTAGTGTTATTTCAAATCCCTAACGTTTTTCACGCGTGTCAGTTATAATGCCACTTGACACATACAGTTGTCATGTCTTTCATGGTTGATTTACCAGGATATGGAAACGTCAAGGCGTAATTTTCTCTAACCTATCATGACGTATATAAGGGTTTCGGCGATTGATTTTCTCTCACAGCTTACAAATTCTCTCAAGGCAAAACCCTTTTCTCTCTCTACTCACTGTTCATCTTCTTCATCGTTGCATCAATGGTCATTGAATCTGAAACAACCTCGTTTTCTGATGAATCTACTTTAACTGTCATGTTGAATGTCAAGCCAAGCCAAAATTTGAATCTTGATCTTGACTCCTCCTGCTACATAGAAGTCTCTGGCCAATGATTGAGTTCTTGAAATTCTCGCCACTGGTTCAAGCTTTGACCATGGCAGAGTCAGTTCCCTTGGTTCATCTTTCCAAAGTGTATTCCTCTGCCTTCTACAGTCAACAAGATGGTGTTATCCACTTTGATGTTGCTACCCACAAATCTTCGATTTCAAAAGCATGATTTTGCAAACTATTAGAGTTTACTTCGACTGAAGGGCTTGTGGATCCAGAGTCAATTTCCTCTATTGCTCTTATCGAGATGTTCTTCCAGATGGTTTATATTGGGGATATCACTCTCTTATCCAAGTTCAGGAATCCCAGTCTTCCTCCAGTGTGGAATGGGTTATTCACTCTCTTGTTCAAGAGCCTGTCTGAAAGGGTTGCTGGGTCTGACAGTACAAGCAAGTTATTTTGTACTTTAATCTATGGTCTTTACACCAGCGTCAACTTGGATTACGGTTCCATTCTCTGGGCACAACTCATTTAGAGCACCATCTCTACTTCTCGCCATTTAGAGATTCGTGTGCTCGCTTCTGGTCATTCATTGTTAAACGAGCCCTTACCCACTTCAAGGTTGAGTTGATGGATGATGTTGTTATTGCTGCTATTCCTTTTCTTCAAATATCATCTTTCATGATTTCGGATCCTATCGACTTTAGATTTGTTCGGTTCCATTTCAGATATGATGTTGGACAGAGTTCCTTCAGACAATGCCATTGTCCATGAGTATCGCAAGCTGCCTGCTTCTAGTGCTCTCCCTATGCCAGACGACTTGAGAAAGGCAATTGAGGAGGCAAACAAACCAAAACGGGGTACAAAACAAAAGAGAAAGGCAGGTCCTTCCCAGGTTGTCAAAACTCCGAAAAAGAATGTTAAGAAGGCCGCTCGGAAACCAAGGTCACCATCCCCAGTAGTTCAAGAGGCTTCAGAGTTTAGAACTCAAACCGATTTTCGTGAAGGTGAACCAGTTCATAACGAGTTCGAAGATACTGCAACCACTTCGGTACCACCTACTTCAACTCCAATTCTGAAGGTATCTACACCACCTACCTCTTCTACACCTGTCTCTGAGTTCTTTCAGATGCACACTTCACCACCCTCTCCGATCACCACTTCATCTCCAATCACCACCACTATACCAATCACCATTGCTCCACTACCGAATTTCTCTGTGGGTGTTTCTCTTCCACATATTTCTGTTCCACTCTCCACTCCGTTTTTACAGACTCAACAGCAACCACAACAACCACAATTAGTACCCCGATGTCTACTATCAACGTATCTGATACGGGGGCACATGTTGATTTTGGTGTTACTAAGGGTCCAAGCACATATACAGCTTCACCATTTCGAGAAGATGATCCGGACATTGTTTTTTTTTGGGGATGATCAAGAGGCTTTTCAAGATTTCACTTTCATCCCCTTTACTATTCATCAAACAAGTGATGATGACGAGGCTCCCATGACTTAAGGACAATTTAAGCAACTTAGTGCCAAGTTGGATTCTATTTTGGAGTTTTCTATCACTTCTTCCAATTACGAGTTCATGCTGAACTCACATAGAGCAACGGTTAAGATGCTCACCAACGAAAATGCTAAATTCCTCTCTGAATCTGCAAAGACTATTCAAGCATCCAAGTCAACCATCTCAGAAGCGATCGCAAAAGTAAAAAAACTATATGCTAAAGTAACAAAGTTCATGGCTGACTTTCGAAAATCTTTTTATGAAAACACTAAAGCAGTCAACAAAGTCGTTGCAGATCTTGGCTCTGCACTACAGGTTGAGAAGGAAGTTTTTTCGCGTGTTCGCTCCGTAATCCATATTGACAATTCTGAGCTCAACGTCACTATTGAGTCTAAGATTGAAAAACTTCAGTCCGACTTTGCAGCAGAAAAAAACCTCATGGATAAACTGGCTCAAAATACTGAAAAAGCTACGGTTCTTTCAGTGAAGTTGAACTACACCAACAAGCATCTAGAGGATCTGGAATCGTAGAAAACTGTTCTTAAGAGTTGTGCTTTGGAAGTTAATCAATATCTGCAAAGTCTTGTAGAGACTCGTGATTTACTACTCACGGTCTTCGTACAACAACATTTTGTAGACAAACTCAAGCCATTCTTCGCTATGCTTAATAGAATTGAAGGTGTTTTGGAACGCGATGCTCTTCAGAAACAAGGGGGGGATAATAAAGAACAACCCAAGAAAAAGGCTGGTGAACTTACTGATGAAAATGAGCAAAAACCAAAACAGCAAAAACCGAACCCGGATCTTAAATATCAGAAGGATAATGAAGCTTCTGGATCTAAAGGAAAAGAGAAGATTGTCGATGATGAAGAATAAGAATAGCTATCTAAAGGTGAACAACTTGTTCGTAAGAAGCGTGATAAAGAACTTGACGACCTTCTGCGCATCCGAAAAGAATTAGAAAATCAAGAAATGGAAGCGAAGATTGCGAAGGTCACTTTGGAGTTTCAGAAGTCACTCTTTCCTCCGTGGACTTTTGAAACAATTCATAAAGAAGAAATTGATGATCCGAGCACTCATTGTTTGAAGCCTTAGGTATCATTCGAGCTTGATAATACTGCTGACTCTCAGCTCGACTTTCCGATCACTCCTAGGGCTTTTCTATTTCGATGCTTTAAGAAGATTGAGAAGGACCCACACTCGAATTATGATGTGAATAATATACTCTTCTCTTTCTATCTCACGTATGGAAGGCCTCAATACAAATCATGGAGTTTGCAAAAGATTGTTACTGTGAAGGTCGACACTCCCATTCCGACTGAGGATTTCGTCAAGATTAAGTTCAAAGGGTTCAGAGGAGCAAGTCGTGTTGAAGACGATTTTACACTTGCTGATTTACCTTGCATGAATCCACATGATTAGATTTCTTTGTTCTTAATCTTGTCAAAGGATGAAAAAAAGTACGAGTCGATCATAGCTCATCTGAATAGTATGCTTGTTTGCTACATTCACGAGTTTGCATAAATTGATGTAGAAATACCATCTGTTCTGAAAAAGAAGCCGATTCTGAAACCTGAGGAAGAATCGAAGGATATTAACAAGATAAAGCTGGGAAAATCCAGAAAGATAACTAGAGTGTGGTGTATCAAAGGAGGACTGGTCAAACTCTTTAGAAGTGCATGTTCCTTTTGCTGGACAAAAACTTGTACTCAACCATTGCTCTAAACTACATAATGGGACTGACTGAAGCCTGTAAAGCGAACAATGTTGTTGATCAGAAATGCTTTTTAGATATGATCAAGTAGTACATCGTAGTCAGAAACACCCTTTTGAATTTGATGCCAAAGTTATTCAAGGTTCAGAAAAGGCAACAACAATAGAAGACTCCTTCCTAATTTGACACAAAGGGGGAGATTTTTGGGTTATAAAAGTATTGTGTCAAATACTTTGTACTAGAATAGTCTTATTTAATGGATTGGGCCTGTCCATCTGTGATTATGGTTTGCTATGGTTAGAATATTTAATGTGCATGCATGTATCCTTTTAGGGTTAACAGTTTAGTTGCCCTGCCAAGTTCTCGCAGAGAAGTTCACGTTGAACTCTTCTAAGAGCTTTTATAATTGAAGCATTCGGCACTACCTTGATCGTCATTGTTCTTGTTATTTTATTCACATCGTTTATATAATCTATCGATCTAAGAATTTATTGTTTTCAACAATTTGAGGAGAAGGGAAAGCCTTCTTCCACAAAAGGGGAAAGGATCAAGCAATTCAAGTTGAGGATAGTCCAAGCTCCTCTTCGGCATCAGATACACTGAATTCCCCTCCTGCCAAAATTCAAACTCCCCCGTCTCCAAAAGATAAAACTCCACCGCAATCTACTCAAAGATCCCCCCCCCCCCTAAACACAAAACTACAACTCCTCCACCCTCTCCAAAGAATCATTCGGCCATAATAGAAACAAAACCAGAGCCTTCCATGTCCGATGAAATCTTCGGCCATAAACTCTTCTAAGAGCTTTTATAATTGAAGCATTCGACACTACCTTGATCTTCATTGTTCTTGTTATTTTATTCACATCGTTTATAGAATCTATCGATCTAAGAATTTATTGTTTTCAACAATTTGAGGAGAAGGGAAAGCCTTCTTCCTCAAAAGGGGGAAAGGATCAAGCGATTCAAGTTGAGGATAGTCCAAGCTCCTCTTCGGCATCAGATACACTGAATTCCCCTCCTGCCAAAATTTAAACTCCCCCGTCTCCAAATGATAAAACTCCACCGCGGTCTCCTCAAAAATCCCCTCCTAAACACAAAACTACAAGTGCTCCACCCTCTCCAAAGAATCCTTCGGCCATAATAGAAACTTAACCAGATCCTTCCATGTCGGATGAAAACTCTTTCGACTCCCCCAAGACAAGACAGAAAAATGTAGATCGGAGAGAAGCCAAGCTAGTCGAATACATCTGCCAGACTCAGGGACTTGATATAAGAATTGATGAAACTCTAAGTAATTCTTGTTTAAATCCAATGCGAAGACTCTTGGACATGGATTATATTCCTCATATCATCTATGCTCAACCTCCTTTTTGTGTATACTGGGACATTCCTCTCTCTCCCTCTCTCAATGCTAAATACTTCCTAGTATTTAAGCCATTCGACTAGAGCATCCCAGATGATCGAATAATCCTATGGAATTTGAAAGATTAAACTTTTTTCACAATAAGTATGGGAAATCAATGGAGGATATCTGGTCGAATGACATGCCCGAAGCCGTTACAACTTTCAAACCAAGGTCTTTTAAAGGAGAAACACACTATCAATACACTCTCACTCACTTTGGAAAAGAATAACAGTTAATACAAGTAGACTTCATCTTCATGAATCCAATAGAGATCTTCCTGATTGCAAGGGTCTTTAAATTCAAAGCTCAAAAATATCCTGAGATGGAAGATGCATATATCAGGACTGCTGATTTTCTCAAAGCTCTTGTGTGTGACTTTGGAAAAATTGATGTTGAGACCCATTAAGTTCTTATAGAGAAAATGAACCTACCTCCATTTGAACATCCTCCATTCATTACTGAAGGGATTCAAGACTTAAGCCTTGGAGCAACAAATTTCCTAAACTTGGCATTTTTGTCAAGCTCTCCAGAGATAGTGAAAAGTTCATCTTGCCAACCACTGTTTTCATCGTTTCTCTCCAAAACAGTTAGAAGACACTTTATCAATGATCAAAAAGTCCAAGTTCACCACTAAAGAGGTGAAGTTTGATATCTCCAGAAGAATTAAATGGATCATTGAAGTTAGGAAGTTCTGGTGGATTATTATTATGTTTCTCAAACTTAATAAATGAAAGGGATAGTTGCGAGGTCACTTAGGGGGAAATTGTTGATGCATGGAAGTGACCCTAGGTAACTATGAAGTTTATTGAAGGACCAAAGACTTGCTTTTTTGGTTGTGGTAGTGCTCCTGTTTTTGGATCAGTAGCGAATAGATGTGAAGTTGAATACTGAAGACTTGGAGTACCGTACTGAAGGATGTTGACCCAAAGAAGACTATGTTTTGTATTTTGTATGCCAAAGTGTAAGAAAATTAATGTTCACCTTTTCTGACATTGTATGTTTGATGAGTTTTGTCAGTCTAGGCATGGCAAGCATGGCCACCTGACATAGGATTATTTTATTGTTTATCATGTACTCAGTTTTACTATAAATAGATGATCATGTCAATAGACCTATTTACCACTTCTCAGACTTTCATTGTATTACTCTTTATTGAATACAATTCTTCATTATCTCATGCTTATGTTGTTCATCATTTACTATATTTTGTTTGAATGCAAGCCTTGTTACGATTCAACTAAGTATATATTATTACTTGTTTATAATTACTGATTAATCTTGTTGTTGTATTCTTCCTTATTATTCCGCATATTTCTTTATTGTTGAGATTATTAAAAGATCCATTGATATTAACTTAAATTTCTTCAAATCAATATATCAACTTAAGTTTTTCACTCAACAACCTAAAATAGATTCGAATTTGATTACGACATTCCTCTTCAAAGGTCGAATTGAAGAATAAGGATCTTATCCTTAATTTAAATTATGGGTTAATAATTAAGGATTAAAATCAACTAACTTGAGTTCTCTCTTCTCCCAAATTTAAGATGTCAAATCAAGACAATGATGGTCTTCCTCGTTCTTCTGGAAATGTTTTTCCTCATTCTTCTAGAGATGGTCTTTCACATTCAATTCAATGTGAAATTTTTTTCCCTTCCTTAGGATATGGTGGAACTGGACATCATCTTTCTTCAAATCTTCTTCTTCCTCCTCCCCCGCCTCCTCATCTGACTCTCCCAACATCACGTTTTTCTGGAGTTGAAAGATATGAAACTACTCAATCCCTATTGGCATGTAAACATGAAGATGGAAATTTTTTTTGTGTGCACATTATGAAAATGAAGTCGTACATTGACAAATTGGAAAGAAGGGGTATTGTATTCCCAATGAATCATGTCGTTGATTTGGTTCTTATTTCTCTTCCTAAGTCATATGGTTAGTTTGTTAAGATCTTTCATATGAGGAATCTCGATGTGACCCTAATTGATTTGACCGAGATGTTGATAGTTACTGAAGTAGAAATGCTTAAGAACACATCTAAAGCACAATTGCTTAAAGGGTCAATTTCCAAGAGTTCCATGGACATTGACCATGGTAACATTGGTGATCCAGAAAAGATTTCTCTTCCCTATGGAAAGGAGCCATCCAAGATCAAACCGTTTGATCGTATGGTAAAGATAAATTTGAATTATGGGGTAATTCCATGTGTTAAACCCAAGGAATCCATTTGTTTCTACTGCCAACTGAAGGGATATTGGTTGCGAAGCTGCCCAAAATACCTGGACGATCTTAAACATTGCAAGTCAATTTGTGTGACTTTACTTCAGGTACATCCTTTCTCTAACTCCATAAGTTCCTATTCTTAAAATCTTAGTACAGATGATCACATTTTGATGGGACATAAGTTCATGTGAAAAATATCCATATCTCACATCCAGAAAAGATTTCTCTTCCTATTCTTAAAATCTAAAAGAAGGAAGGGAGCTTGAGTAAAGTGAGCTAAATCTGATCGTGAGATATGGACATATGTCACATGGTTCAATGGTCAAAATTTGGAGCTACTAATAAGGAGTTAGGATAATTTAATAAATTTCTATTACTCTTCGAAGATGTTTATAAATATAGTATTTCATTTCATGCATTGTAAGGACAAGTTCCGATTTTCATTTTATTTTAATAAAAGTGAAGTTTTTGGTTTACTTAGTTGCCTTCTCTTATTTCCTTGAAATAACATTAATGGAAGTGTTAGTTATGTTTCAAATAATAGCAATATTAATTGTGGATTTAATTCTTATGATATCGCTTGTGGTAATGTCATAATTGACCGAGTGAAAAGAAATCTCATCACCAACTGGACAAATACTTGGTATTGTACAAGTCGTATTGTATAATATATGGGAATCTTGTTCATTGGAAAACTATGACATAGTTTGTTGTTTACATGCTTATGTGAGTCAAGTGAATGACTAATGGATCTAGTACATGTTGATATGGACTCTTCAGATCCGCCACAAGGAACGATAACTCTTTTTGTCATGATTTACTAATACTTCAGTAAATATGATTATGTTTAAAAGATTAAGCATGATTTTTATATTTTTGAAAGATCATGAGTAGCGGAACAAATAGAAGAATCTATTAGGTAGAAAGATAAAAGATTCTACAATCTAAAAAGAAAGGAGAGTACTTTAGTATCATGTTTTATGATCATCTTAGTAATTGTGGAAATGTATCACAATTAACCCTCCAAGAACATCTTAGTGCAATTGTATAACTAAGAAGAGGAATCGAACATTGTTGGAAATGGTTCGATCACAAATGAGTCATGCTTCATTCAATTCAAGTTTTAGAGCCACGCTCTAGTAACTATATATCTTATGTTGAAACTCCTATTGCAAATTAAGAAGGTTAAAAACACCTCAAAATCTATGGAGTAAAATGTTTTCTTAGTCTAGAACATATCAAATTGGAGTTGTGATGTTTTCATTAATCGAGAAACAAAAGATAAACTGACACCTATTCTATGAAGTGTTTTCTTGTTGAGAATCCACATGAACTTTTGAATATTGATTTTAGCTCGTCAAAAAATGTTCCTTGAGAAAAAAACTCATATGCCAAGAAGTCAGTGGAAGTCATATTGATCCTGAGAGTTTCAAGAGTCAATCAACAATAAACCCTTTAGTTATCACTAAGACACGACATGAGGATTATAGCATGTCGTGTTTGATTGATATATTTATGTGAACTTCCAATTGAGTTGGCAATTCTAATGAGTTCTATGTTTTCATTCATGTAACACCGTAAATTTTCAAAAAAAAAATTCATTTTAAAATCACATAATTCTCATAACACATGTCACAAAAAAAATCTCATTTATTTAATTTACAAAATGCAACTCCATAATTGTTTGATTAATAATCCAGGATCCTCAAAACATAACTCTTTCTCTGGTGTGTACAATCAAGCTGGCGCCTTCCCGCGATCCTGAGAAGAACTTGAAACACATATCACATAACACGGTAAGCACGAAGCTTAGTGAGTTCCCCAAAATATCACACATATCTCATTAGCCTCTCATGGATGTACTCAGATAATACCCTCCAGTCAATGTGTCTCAGTGGGACCCTCCAGTCCCACAACTCAAGTGGACCCTCCGGTCCTAACTCAGTAAGCTCAGAATAATACACAACATAAATCACAAAGACATAATGCATGATATCAAAATACTCAATATAAGCACATAAGACCCTCCGGTCACACAAAGGTTACCATTCTAGGTAAAGTATAGTGAGAAGACTCACCTCGAATGATGAACAACTCCTTTAGATGTTGTTTTTGCACCAGTCTCTAACAGTGGACCAAAATCCGCAATTATCCAAATAAGATCTAAGTCCAAATCCTCACTCTTTAGGTCTAAAGGTAGTCCACTAACTAGCCCATCAATGACCTAAAACTCATTGGGCCCACCAAAGCCCAATAATGAATGGGGTCACCCGAGGCCCAACTATTACGTCTAATTGACAAGCCCAACTCAAGGGCCCAAGGCACACACACACACATATATATATATATATATATATATATATATATATATATATATATATATATATATATATATATATATATATATATATATATATATATATATATATATATATATATATATATATATATATATATATATATATATTTATATCTTCCTCTGGTCCAAAACTCCAGGCCCAACACTCAAGGCCCAAAATGAGACTTAGTCCAAAAGTCCACAGATTGACCAGACCCTAAAAGTCAACCAAAAGTCCAAGGAAGAGCGTACGCTGCACGTACTAGCTCTCTACGTTGGGCGTACTCTGCTGCCATGCAGGCATCGGGGATGCTCGGCCCCTACCTGGCGCGTACTGGGATTACGCTCAGCGTACGACCCAGTTTCACTCTTTCTACTCATTTGGTCTTAATCAGTCAAGACCTTGGCTCATATCACAGATCTGGACTCCCTAATAGCTCTTACTCCATAAAGTCAGTGACTTTAAGCCTTTGCGTGGCTGATAAGGTCACAAACACACAAAACTCTCACTCTTTTTGTTGGATATAGTGTCTAAGTCCATAACTATATTTGGTATGTACTTGACCCGACCCGGCATGGTCCATTTGGGTTGCACTTCACCCGAACAATTTATGGATAATCGTTTGAGAATAGTATAAGTTATGATTTATTAATATATTATAAGTCCTAATATATTAATATAAAATCATATTATTTAATTAGTATTGATCTATAATTAATTTAGAGATCAAAAGTATGACTAATTAAATATGGGCTCTTGTATTTATATAGTGTGGGCTAATGCTTATTTGGAATGGGCTAGGCTTGCATGGAAAGTCCATGGATACTCCATGGAGCTTTAACCTATGGATCTCATGGAAATGAAAAGACATGGGTATTAGGGTTTACATGGATGTAACCCTAATCCACCACACTATATAAAGGAGGCTTTGGTTCTTGAAATTGCACTAGTTGATGTGTGTAAACTAAGAGGGCCGATTTCAAAAAGTTTGTGACTATTCTCTCAAGTTTCCAAGTTTGTGGTGATTTGTGACTTCCATTTGAGGCATCCACATTATTGGTGCTAAGCTCTCAAACTCCAAGCAATCAACTACTACTACAAGGTAAGTAATTCTACTAGTTTTATTTGATTCAAGTACCCCATGCCATGCTAGTCAGGATAAGAACCTTGGAAAAATAATTATTTGCATGTATCTTAGTCAAACATAGATCCAAGATTTCTAGGGTTGCATGTACACCATAGGAGTGTTAGAATGCTCAAAACCCATCAGTGGTGTCAGAGCCTGGTTTGTTTATTTGATACTTGATGCAAAAAAAAAAAAAAAAAAAAAAAAAAAAAAAAAAAAACTTGAAAATCGAAGTTTTGTTCAAAAGCTCGTATCAAAATTTCAAGTTTTGTATATGTACTTACGATTCTTGAAATTTTTGATATGAACACTCATAAACATATGAGTTTAGTAGATCATAGAAATTATGTGCTAATAATTGATTAGATTAATTCTTGATCTTTATGTGTTTTAATGGAGTCCATAACTAGTTCTTAAGTTATGGATAACCAAAAGTCACATTTATAAATAACCATTAAAAGAACACATAGGTTACAAAAAATGAAGAGTCTTCATTTTTAATAACCATTAACTCATAAGTTATGAGAAATGAAAAGTTTTGAAAGTTTACAAAACTTGCCCTCAAGTTTTGGAACATGTAAAGTCATGTTCCAACCCCTAGAATTTTAAAAGTTAAAATTCAACCCTTATACTTTATAATATTATAAGTTTAATAATATTTATATATGTATAAGATCAAGTCGTCTTACCGCTAGTACGCCTCATTCACGAAGTCGGTCTATAAGGGGGGTATAAGGTTGTTGCCTATAAAATGGCAACTTAATGGGTGTCCACTCTCACCCACCGCTTCCTTGATCGGTGGAGGGTCGTTAGCCGAACGGGTAGGACAAGGACTTATAAATTCTCATTAAAAGTATAATGATAATACTAAAGTAACTAAACTTTATTGAATTCCCAATCTTAGTTATTTTAGGAAAATGTGAATAAGGTGCTAATCCATGAAATTACACTTTACACTTTGTTTAAGTCGTTAGTGGAGCGTGTGTGGTTAACCGGCACACTAACTTGAACTTAACAAGGTAGGTAAAGGGTGACTTAATGTTTATCATAGTATCGATGGAGCGTGTGTGGTTAACCGGCACATCGATTGAGGGGTAATACATTAAAGGTACCAAGTAATTTGCATGGTTACTTCACACCTTGTTTTGTGATCCTCGGCATCCCAGTCACAAAACTTGAAGGGCACACTCGAGATTGAAACATGTCATTGAAGAAAGTTCAATGAATCTCAAAGAATCTAGGAGTTTCTAAACCAATTAAAACCTAATTAAATATTTCGTTTTTCATAGTGGAAATTGGTGAATCGTCATTCACCTACCTTCAAATATCTTATAGCTTAGATTACGACATCCCTCTTCTAAGTTATAAAATATTGTGTTGGGTCCTAGCTCCTTTTCTCTCATGAATCTTTGTGGGAGAGTCATCTTTGATGGGTCCAACTTTATAGATTGGATCAGAAACATCAGGATGGTCACTCAGTATGAGAACAAAGAATATGTTCTCGACAAGGAGCTGAAGGTACCCGAGCCAACTGCTACTCCTGAAGAGCTTGCTGAATATGAGGTACATGAAAGAGATGCTACAAAAATGGCATGCATCATGATGGCCACCATGACAGCCGAGCTCCAAAAGTCCTATGAGGACTATTATCCTTTTGAGATGCACCAGGACTTGATGGACCGCTACCATCAAAGTGCTCGTCAAGAGCGATATGAAATAATCTCCTCCATGATAACAACCCGAATAAAGGATGGTGAACCCATCACGGGCCACATGCAGAAAATGTAAAGGTATGTGGACCGTTTACTGAAGCTGAATGTGAACTTCCCTGAGGAGTTAGCAATAGACATCATTTTGCACTCCTTGCCATCGTGTTATGATCAATTCCGCATGACATATCACATGAACAAGGAAGAAGTCACCCTCAGCAAACTTCAAGGACTCTTGAAGACCGCCGAAAGTGGTCTAAAGGGTAAGTCGGTTGTTACTACTCCTACTCCTACTCCAACTGCGGCCAATGTCTTGGCATTAGGGCATAGCAAAGGGAAGAAGAGAAAGAACCCTTCTAAGGGTACCAAGGGTAAGACCCTTGAAGGCTCCTCTTCAAGCAAAACCAAGAAAGGTTTTGTCACTCCTTCTGCTAACCCTAATGAGGCTGAATGCTTCTATTGCCATGAAAAGTCGCACTGGAAGCGAAACTGCCCAAAGTACCAGCAAGATTTGAAGGATGGGAAAGTAAAACCCAACCATGCAGGCATATACACTATATTGTCTAATAACTCACCTCATTCTAAGTCTTGGGTCCTTGATACAGGTTGTGGTATTCACATATGTTGTGATTTGTAGGGACTAAAAAGAAGTGAGAATATGGAGCAGGGAAAGATAGACTTGATCATGGGAAACAGGAAAGCTTCATCTGTCACCAAGATAGGAGTTTATTCCTTAGTGCTAAATAGCGGGTTTACATTAGCTTTGAATAAATGTTATTATTTGCCAGAAATGGCAAGAAATGTTATTTCCTTTCATGCATTGTATAAACAAGGTTTTACCTTTTATTTTGATAATAATAATGGTAGTATTGATGCTTTCTTTAATATTGTTCTTTATTTTAAAGCATTACCTTGTGATGGCGTGTATGAAATTGTATCTGTCGTAGATAATCTAGGAAATAATGTATTGTGTATTAACTCTTCCACTAGCTTAGATAAAGCATCCTTATGGCATTGTCGTCTTGGACATGTAAGCAAGAAACGCATAGGCCAACTCCAAAAGGATGGAGTCTTGGAGTCATTTGACCTAAAGTCAGATGATAGTTGTGAATCTTGTTTGCTTGGTAAAATGACAAAGTCACCTTTTACTGGCACTTGTGCTAGGGGTGAAGGTTTGTTGGACCTCATACACACGGATGTGTGTGGACCCTTCAGAACCGCCACAAGAGATGCTAATCAGTTCTATGTAACTTTTACTGATGATTTTAGTAGATATGGATATGCCTACCTAATCAAGCATAAGTCAGAAACCTTTGAGAAATTCAAAGAGTTTAAGCAAGAAGTGGAGAATCAGTTGGGCAGGAACATTAAGATGCTTCGATCCGATCATGGTGGTGAGTATCTTAGTACTGAGTTCCTTGACTATCTTAAGGAATGTGGGATTGTCTCACAATTGACACCTCCTAGGACACCACAGTTGAATGGTGTAGCTGAGAGGCGCAATCGGACATTGTTGGACATGGTTCGTTCCATGATGAGTCGAGCTTCGCTACCAATCTCATTTTGGGGATATGCCTTAGAGACTGCTGCCCATATCCTTAATCTAGTCCCTATAAAGAAGGTTTCCAAAACACCTCACGAGGTGTGGACTGGAAAAGTTCCCAATCTAGACCACATCAAGATTTAGGGTTGCGAGGCTTTCGTGAGACGCGAGACTCACGATAAGCTCGAACCCCGAAGCGAAAGGTGTATTTTCATCGGCTACCCAAAGAAATCCTTTGGTTACATCTTCTACAGACCCAGTGATAATGTGGTCTTTGTAGCAAGAAGAGGATTCTTTCGAGAGAGAGAATTCATGAGCCAAGGAGACAGTGGGAGGAAAATTGACCTTGAGGAAATTCAAGAGTCAAGTGGTGAAGGAACCTCAAACCCTAGCCCTCAACCTGAGGAGGAAACTCCTGTTGAGCCGACTGAAGAATCTATACCTCTGAGGCGTTCCACCAGAGTTAGGAATGCACCTGAGCATTATTATGGTTTTCATATTACTGCAGAAGGTGAGACACTTATCAGTGATAACACACTGGTAAATCTGGAAAAGCCTAACAGCTACACGGAAGCCATGGCAGGCCCTGAGGCTGCTAAATGGAAAGAGGCTATGGATAGCGAGCTACAGTCCATGTATGACAATCAAGTTTGGAACTTGGTTGACAATGTACCTGTTCGTAAGATAGTTGGGTGAAAATGGATCTTCAAGAAGAAGACCGACATGGATGGTAATGTACACACTTATAAGGCACGACTGGTTGCAAAGGGTTATTCTCAAACTCCGGGAGTTGATTATGATGAGACCTTTTCACCAGTGGCCAATATTAAGTCTATTAGGGTTCTGTTAGCCATTGCTGCATTTCATGATTATGAAATATGGCAAATGGATGTCAAAACCGCTTTCCTTAATGGAAACTTGGCTGAAGATGTTTACATGGTTCAGCCAGAGGTTTTTGTCAGTACAGAGTACCCCAGTAGAGTGTGTAAGCTCGAGAAATCCATTTATGGATTAAAACAGGCACCTCGCAGATGGAATCTTTGCTTTGATGAGAAAGTCAAAGAATTTGGCTTTTCAAGGAGTGAAGATGAATCTTGTGTCTATATCAAGGCTAGTGGGAGTATAGTCAGCTTTTTGGTACTGTATGTGGATGACATACTACTCATAGGAAATGACATCCCAACCCTGCAGGAAGTAAAGTCCTGGCTTGGGAAGTGTTTCGCTATGAAGGACCATGGAGAAGCTGCCTATATCCTAGGGATAAGGATTTTGAGAAACAGGAGTAAAAGACTAATTGGACTTAGTCAAAGCACCTATGTGGACAAAGTGTTGAAAAGGTTCAACATGCATAACTCCAAGAAAGGAGAGTTACCCATCCAGAGTAACGCCAGATTGAGTAAGACACAAAGCCCTAGTACTGAGGCTGAGATAGCAGAAATGAGTCGAATACCTTATGCTTCAGCTGTAGGATCGATCATGTATGCTATGACGTGTACTCGACCTGATGTAGCCTTTTCTTTGAGCATGGTTAGCAGGTATCAGGGGAACCCTGGCAAGGCACACTGGACTGCGGTAAAGAATATCCTCAAGTACCTACGGAGGACTAAGGACTGGGTCCTTACCCTCAGTGGCAGTGAGGACTTGAGAGTTGTAGGGTACAGTGATGCTAGCTTTCAGACTGACAGGAATAATTTCCGCTCTCAGTCGGGCTGGGTCTTTACTCTAAACGGAGGGGCAATTACTTGGAAAAGTTCCAAGCAGCAGACAGTGGCTGATTCCACTTGTGAATCAGAGTATATAGCAGCAAGTGAGGCAGCAAAGGAGGCTATATGCCTAAAGAACTTCATCGGAGACCTTGGAGTTGTACCAGCTATAAAGGAGCCAATGGAGATTTTCTGTGACAGCAATAGTGCGGTTGCCTTAGCCAAGGAACCAAGAGATCATGGGAGATCCAGACACATTGACAGAAAATATCACTTCATCAGACATCGAATAGAAGAAGGAATCCTCGTGGCAAAGAGGTTATCATCGGATGAGAACCCAGCAGATCCCCTCACGAAGGGACTGACTCGGGCTAAGCATCTCCAGCATGCTCGGAGCATAGGGCTGAAGGATGATATTAGTTTTAGTAGTTAGATAATCTTGAAATTTGTAAAATGTAATTGACATTTGATGATAAATAAAAGCTGTTATTTATGAGTAAAGTGTTGCTATCTCTTGTCAATCGTTTACTATTATTTCTTTTTGCATGTTTTGACTTCCAGAATAATTATGTTATGGTTTATATCATATTATTCAAACTCTCCACAGTCGGTCATATGTTGGAAGTAGATATGAATCAAGACTGTCATGGGTTGGCTTGTAGAGGTCTAAGATGTTAGACAAAGCGGGGCTACAGCACTCATGAGTGCTCATAATTCTGAGTATTGGATTCAACCCACGCTCACTTGTATCACTTCATGGAATTTATCTCGAGTGATCGTGAGACGGTAATATCATATAAGTCTTCAAACCTATAGATATGATTTGTTGCCTATGAGTTGGTTATGCATTGATTGCACGAAAACGCATTGGTAACTCGATGTTATAAACCGTGCCTTTGTGTGTAGTTCAACAAGTAGTAGAGCAAACATATGAGTCGAAGTTTATCTGTTCCTTCTAGGATTAGAAGCGATATCTGGGCCCCTCGATGATTTTGTTTTGACCTATGTATCGGGCCCGGTCAGAACTAAATTGATGTGTTCAGTTAAGTTCTATGTCAAACAAATCAGAAACCGGGAAACAAATGTTGGACAATAAGCAAGACCATGTTCCATGTATTTGTCCGGCTGATATCTAGAACAGAGGATTATATGATCACTTATCTAAAATGGCGCTTCATAGTTCAACAGAGTTTAAAGAGCTACGATTGCTGATCGGTTCCTGAAGTCATACTTGCAACTATAGTTATTAGACTTATCCAAGTGGGAGACTGTTGGATATAGTGTCTAAGTCCATAACTATATTTGGTATGTATTTGACCCGACCCGGCATGGTCCATTTGGGTTGCACTTCACCCGAACAATTTATGGATAATCGTTTGAGAATAGTATAAGTTATGATTTATTAATATATTATAAGTCCTAATATATTAATATAAAATCATATTATTTAATTAGTATTGATCTATAATTAATTTAGAATTAATTTAGAGATAAAAAGTATGACTAATTAAATATGGGCTCTTGTATTTATATAGTGTGGGCTAATGCTTATTTGGAATGGGCTAGGCTTGCATGGAAAGTCCATGGATACTCCATGGAGCTTTAACCCATGGATCTCATGGAAATGAAAAGACATGGGTATTAGGGTTTACATGGATGTAACCCTAATCCACCACACTATATAAAGGAGGCTTTGGTTCTTGAAATTGCACTAGTTGATGTGTGTAAACTAAGAGGGCCGATTTCAAAAAGTTTGTGACTATTCTCTCAAGTTTCCAAGTTTGTGGTGATTTGTGACTTCCATTTGAGGCATCCACATTATTGGTGCTAGGCTCTCAAACTCCAAGCAATCAACTACTACTACAAGGTAAGAAATTCTACTAGTTTTATTTGATTCAAGTACCCCATGCCATGCTAGTTAGGATAAGAACCTTGGAAAAATAATTATTTGCATGTATCTTAGTCAAACATAGATCCAAGGTTTCTAGGGTTGCATGTACACCATAGGAGTGTTAGAATGCTCAAAACTCATCACTTTTATCTCAAAATGCTCATATCTCATGCATGGCTTGATTCCAACATCCAAGTCTTGATATTTATGACACTACACCACTAAATACACTCAAAGGGGTTGATCATAGTCTCTGGAGCTCAAATATCTCATAAGGTCTCCAACTTTTGGGACAAAACCCTAAAATACTCTACTATGATGCATAAATCAAAAGAGTGAGAAAGCTTGGAGCTTTATACCTCTAAATGAAGCTCCCAAATCAGATATGCTCAGATCCAAGGCCTGGACTCTCACTCCTTCTTCTCCAAAGCTCCTTCTACACTCCAAGAACACACAAAATCACTTAAAGGCTCTCAAATGGATACATACAAGCTCAAGAACGAGGATTAGGGTTTTAAATGGTTGTTTGTCTGAAGATGGTGGCCACGAATGAGGCCATCATATCCTTTATATAGGGACACACCCTCATTTAGGGTTTTCATTACGAGCCTAGTAGGCCCAGCGTACCCTCTGGTACACTAAGCGTACTAGGTGGCTCCGCTTAAAAGTCACGCACATGAGTATGATAAGCGTACACACACATACACCCAGCGTACTCAGCTGCCACCTTTCTCAAATAAGGGACTTTTCCTGCCAAAGCCTCAAACTTCCATAGCTTCCTCGATATACCTCTGTTTCCAATGAACCTCATATTCACGGAAAGGTGACGAGATGCCCTACGCTTCTAGCAACTCGTCGCAGCCCCGAGGCTTTGTAACAACCTGTTGTTTTGACTTTATGTAGTGTGTGTATATATATATATATATATATATATATATATATATATATATATATATATATATATATATATATATATATATATATATAATAAAGAGAAAATTTTGTATACTATGTACATTTACATATTAACCCTCAAAAATAAAATGTTAAACAAACTTTTTGGGATGAACATACTGGTAGAAATCGTGTCTAGGATTGCAAAAATATAAAGAACGCCCAATTTCGAGTTATAACGAAGAAGTTATGACCTATCGAATATCCGCGACAAAACCGACAAAATACTTTTTAACGTAAAAAGTGAATTTGCAATAAAATGCTTTTTAACCTTAACTATCTAAATGAAAGTTATAGTATACGTTAAACTGAGAGTGTCCATGAAAAGAACGACTAAATCTGACTTCGTATGAAAAAGTTATGATTTTTCTAAGTTTTGACACGACAATACACAGCCCAAAACTCGAAAGTGAGATCGAGCAACTTTTGGCCAAAACAAATTAAACGACAATCAGATATCTTATCAAAAGAAATCCAACGATAAAAAGGCAGACGAAAACGGACGTTGGATGAAGAAGTTATGAATTTTTAACGGACTTTTCCTGTTCCGGCCTGTTAAAAATATAACTTTATAAATAAAGTCAAAATTAGCTGATAGAGTCTAAACGAAAGTTGTAGAGCATAGTATCACCTACGCGTGGATATAAAGAACGTCAAAAACGGAACTCGTATGCAAAAGATATGAATTTTTGAAGTTTGGAAAATACAAGTACGCCCCGCGTACAAGAGTACACCCAGCATACTCGGATACAAGGCCTCGGTTCGTCCACGTCGACCCTCCGTCAGCCAATCCTTGCATGCATGTCATGCACGCATACTAGCTCCGATGCGTAACCCATAGGTTGGGCACGTACGCTACGCCCAGCGTACGGGGAGGCTTCAGCCTCCTATAAATAGAAACCGACCTCCGGGTTTAGGGCAAATTTTCCAACCTATCTCCTATACTTTCTCACTTTTAAGCCCATCAAGACTACCCCGATGCCCTGGTGACATATCCATGTTACGACAAAAGCCCGAAGCTTCGAAATTCTCAGGAAGTCAACCACTTTCCAGTCGAAGTGCTGCCCCCGTAAAACCCAACTTTTCATCAAATCGTCACTCATACCAAGTGAGTTCATACTGTCGTATTTTCATAGTTTTTACTGTTTTAAGGGGGGAATACAAGTCTAGCACAAATAATTTGTGTTCAAACAAATGGTTTCAAAATATTTTATCAAAATGGATTTCAATTATCATCAAATCAAGAAGTTTTCCAAGATTGTGTTAAAATGACATCAAGTCACCAAAAGTATTTCAAAATGTTAAACTTCTTTTAAATGGTTTTATAAACTATATTTTTCCGCAGAAATCATATATATATATATATATATATATATATATATATATATATATATATATATATATATATATACATATATAAATATAAAAGTTAATTCGTTCAGTTCAAATACCCTTTGTAACATGTTGAGCAAGGGGTTGCATTCATGAATAGTTAGTATCAATTCGGAAACTACATATAAATTATAATAGGTATAATTTTTTATTCATAGAACATTAAATCACGATTCAAGTATACTAAAATACATTGTTTTAGAAGAACAAATGTTTGATTCAAAACTAATCAAGAGTATACATCTTTCATATACTAATTCAGAGGCATACTATCAATCATTCATTTCAGAATGATTGGGTTTTCGTAATTATTATACATGTAATGTCTATATGCTTTTTATGAGTCATTTGATTCAGGTTGTTTAGTTCATTTAAACAACATAGTTAAAGTTCTGACATTATAACCAGAATCTCCAGTCGAGGAACGAAACAATGTGTGTATATAGGGATTGACAACCCCACACTCAGACTGTTGGCTACAGTCAGGCATACACGCGAAGGAGTGATAGTTGTTATCAATAGTTTTAGATGCCTTCAAATCGTTGGGTCAGGCAATCTAGTCTCAGTATGGTTATAATAACTCATTAAAAAGATATTGACAATACGTTAGTGTATAATTAACTAAACGTAAGTACATTTTCAAAGTACCAGTTTACCATGATACAATTTTTACAGTATTACATCTTGGTATTCAATAACAGTTGGTTAGGCCAGGCACACTCTCATTTATATAGTTTATACAAAAGGAATTCAATAACAGAACATTGGTTTACAAATAGAACAGTTTTATGTGATTAAAACTACTTTTCATATACATCAGAAAATATAGGATTTTCTGGGACAGCTTACATATTCAAGAAACAGAAAACACAGTTTCAATCATAAATACTTATGCACTCACTCAACTTTATGTTGATACTCTCTTTTCAAACTACTTGTATTCTTAGGGAATCAGTAGACAAGTACTCCCCGAGCTTTTTGAGAAGATGGAGCTATTTTGAGTCATGTCTACTTCTTTTTGTATAACTATTTTGGTTTCAATATATAGTGATTGAACATATGTAAATATTTATACTTTTTAATACAATGGTTGTTTGTACTTTGATTACTATGATGCATGTGTTGTGATACTACAAATGAAGTCATCGACCCCCGAACGTTTCCGCTGTCTGGTTTGGGGGTATGACAGATTGGTATCAGAGCATTGTTTATAGTGCACTCAGTATATCAATCCATAAAAGATATACAAACTATAAATACATTGGGGCTGAAAGCTCTGACTACTAGTATACTTTTAAGATTTTAAGTATTTTTACAAGAAGTATACTAATACTTATGCATACAAATATAGTATCACAGTCATAACAACTTAAAAGTATTTGGATGTTGGACGCTACAGTCAAACCTGGGCAGTTATGTAATCATATATGGGATTAATATAGCCTGATCAACTATATTGGTTTGAGATATGAACAACATGTGTTTGGGAGTGAAGGTAGTGTTGCGACATGTCTAAAAGTTACCAACTATACATATATAGAAGAACTCTAAAACAGAACATAAAGTTAAAATACTATAGGAGTATTTTAGGCACTATATACTAATAACAACCATGTGAAAACAAAAGAACCATTATTGGTAGAGTTATAAATATTAAGGGTATATCACAGTTATATATAATTAAAGTTTTATTGTTCCTTGTTTGGTTGTGGATTTAGAGAAGGATCATTTAATCGAAGGTCGATTATACCCAAGTTATATATAATTAGTATACACTTTGTAGTTATAGAAATAACCAAAGCAAGTCATACAAAATTCATTATCTGTTAATTGTAAGTTTCTCTCGTAGAAACTTGTATTTGCAAATCTATCGTTACTAATTGTATTCTATATCTCTTATGTCCTTATTGTCACACCCCGCTAAAGCGGAAATACGAGGTGTGGCAGTATAAAGGGTTTCATAGCAAAAGTTAAAAGACAACACGAACCATAGTATTAAAAATCATTACAAATTTACAATGGGTTTGAAGAACTTTTAAAAGAAATTACAATGAAAATTGAAATACAACACATGCGAATGCTTCTAAAAGTGATGTGTCCCTAAGTGCCACTTACTCGATGATTCCTGAAAAAGCATGTAAAACGAGCGTCAACTATAAAAATTGTTTGTGAGTACTCACAGATTAAAAATAATATAAGTTTCATGAATTGAAATCAAAGTTTTGATAGAGTTTTCCATAAATAAAAATATATTGCAAAAATGAGTAAATAAGTTTGTATAAGCAAAGTTTGTTGCCATCGTGAGAAATAAAGTTACGTTGCCCAAATGAGATTCAACGTTCATATCCTCATGGAAATAAAGTTCGTTGCTAAAACGAGTAAACAAGTTTCATTGCTATAATGAGCAATCAAGTTTGTTGCTACAAGGAGCAAACAAATTTATTGTTAAGACAAGTAAATAAGTTTCCAGTAATAAAATTTCGTTGCTATAATGAGAAACAAAGTTCATTGCTATAATTAATAAACAAGTGTGTTGCTATAATAAGTAACAAGTTTGTATGTGTATGAGCAAACAATGAGTTCCCAACCAAGCCTATGACTGATGCCCTATCAAGATCTATGCTTATCGTTCCATAGATTATATGGTATCATGCACTCAAGCAATCGGGCGAGTGAGGAGTTGTCAATTCCTAATAGCGCTATCCACAATGACCATTGGCTCAAAGAGTTAATGGTTGGAGTAAAGTATAAGGGAAGGGACTTAAGACGATAAGTTCTCATGTTCCGTGTTGCATAGACATACATAGCAGAATATATCAAATTATAGCAAAATATAGCAATCGAGTTTGATACGAATCAATTTAAATACAACGAACAATAAATAGTTTTTCGGACATGCTTTTCCACCCCAAAACATAAAAACCAAAAATAGGGGAGTGCGTGAATACTCACAATAAGCATTGAGATGATGCAAATGATGCCTTGAGCTAAGTTCCACTTGTACCACTATCGATTCCTACAATAATGGTATTTGCTAGTGAGTCTCTAATCGAAATCTAACACTAGTATACTTACTACTACAATATAATTATGCCAATATTGTGTCAAAATTTAGTATTGATAAGTTACAAACATTTTTCTGTAAAAATTCAATTTCAATGAATCAATTGTTATATAACAATTTAATTGGAAAATTCACATTATTGAAATGCTAATATTTAACATTTTAAGAGGTGTTCCAATGATTTAATATTCAAAAACTAAATCAATTTAGTTCTAAAATTTCCCAAACTTTGCATTTCAGTTTTAATTGAAGTCAAAGACCTTAAGACAAATTTTCTTGAATTTTTGATTTGTCTAACTATTTTTCACGATTTTAGTTTCTTGAATAACCATAAAATCATGAAAAATACTAAATAGTTAGTAAATATTACCAAACTTCAGATTTTGGTTCTAACTACATTAAAAGGCTTCTAGATAAATTTTCATGGATTATAGATATGAACAACCATTTTCCTTATATTTAATTCTCTAAATAGATAAAAATTCATGAAAAATAGCAATCAGTTAAGAAAATTCCCCAAACTTCTTATATTACTGCCATTACACATACTTAAGCTGGGAAAAATATAAAAGTAGATTTATAATCTGTTTAACCTAATTTTATGATTTTTGTGCATTTATTCTAATAAAAATGAAGATAAATAGAAAACAGTTTCCAAAACTACCCAAACTTTTTATAATACTGTTATTAGACATTCTTAAGCTGAGAAAAATAATAAAATGGATTTATAAACTGTTTAACCCAATTTTATGATTTTTATGCATTTATTCTAATAAAAATGGAGATAAATAGAAAACAGTTTCCAAAATTACCCAAACTTTTTATAATACTGTTATTAGACATTCGTAAGCTGTTAAAAATAATAAAATGGATTTATAAACTGTTTAACCCAATTTAATGATTTTTGTGCATTTATTCTAATAAAAATGGAGATAAATAGGAAACAGTTTCCAAAATTATCCAAACTTTTTATAATACTGTTATTAGACATTATTAAGCTGAGAAAATATAAAAATGGATTTATAAACTGTTTAACCCAATTTTATGATTTTTGTGCATTTATTCTAATAAAAATTGAAATAAATAGAAAACTGTTTCCAAAATTACCCAAACTTTTTGTATTACTGGTATTAAACATTACTAAGCTGGGAAAAATATAAGAATGTATTTCTAAACTGTGTAACCCAATTTTTTGATTTTTGTGCATTTATTCTAATAAAAATTGAAATAAATAGAAAACATTTTCCAATATTAGACAAACTTTTTGTATTACTGTTATTAAATATTATTAAGCTGGGGAAAATATAAGAATGGATTTCTAAACTGTTTAACCCAATTTTATGATTTTTGTGCATTTATTCTAATAAAAATTGGGTTTAAATGTATTTAATTTTGGGAAAATAGACAAAAAATAGTATACAGAAGAGAAAAATCATCAAAGATTTTATGTAGCATCCTAGTGTACTACAAGGTGTTCTGGTAAATTTTCATGAACTTTGGATGAGCAGAACTATTTTTTCTATTTTTAGGCCATTATAAATACAAAAATCGGGGAAAAATAGAAATGAATTATGAAAAATTCTGAAAATATTGTTCTAAGTCTTCCACATAGAGTAGGAGCTGCGAAAAATTATTAGGTAGCCATTTTACATTCTCTAAAATGGTTTTATGATTTATTAGAGCTAAACAAAACGACAATTCAAAACCATACTAAACAGTAACAAAAATCGATGAAACTTAATGAGAGGTCATTATTTACCTTAGGTCATCCACGAATTTTTCTAGGATTTATAGACCTCCAAAAGTATTTTATATGATTTATGGCCTTGTTTTCTTGTAACGATTTTAGTAAATCAAGGAAATGATAAAAGGTCTTAGTATTTTCCAGAACCTCTTATTATCTTACTGGGGTTCTGAGAAAATTTTGTTTTGAACAGAAAAGGATTTTTAGATTTTTTTATGAATAAAATCATTTACATGCACTATTAACAATGTACTTTGATCATCAAGCTCTTTAACTTGATGTTCATCACATTTTTCACGGTTTGAAGACCATGCATGGACATATTTTGTTCATAGTGATGTTTTCAAAGGAAAAACTTGAATGCACAAGGTAGATGAACCTTTAAAACTTGTAAAAATCCGTATTTTAGGGTTTGACATAGGTTTTGGTCCTTGGATTTCACCATTAGACAACAT
This sequence comes from Lactuca virosa, assembly GCF_052849685.1. NCBI lineage: Eukaryota > Viridiplantae > Streptophyta > Magnoliopsida > Asterales > Asteraceae > Lactuca > Lactuca virosa. Next base: position 290,054,559 of record NC_136428.1, read on the forward strand.
GCATGTTGTTCTTGGGTGAAACCCTACCACCATCATCATCAAACTCAGCATTCATGGATATGTTCATGAATGTTCATAAAGAATGGTGTAGAAGAATGAGAAGTGCAAGAAAAACCTTTAAAACAAGAAAGAAAAGTGAAGGAAAATGAAGGATTTTCGGGTTTACCTTTAAGAACACACTTAGATGATGAACATTTCGAGTTTAAGGAGTGTTTTTGGGTCCTATTCTCTGGAAATTTCGTGGTTCATAGAGAGAGGAAGAGATAAAATGTGTGTGAGAGTGTGAGAGAGAAATGAAAGAGAGAGAGAGAGAGAGAGAGAGAGAGAGAGAGAGAGAGAGAGAGAGAGAGAGAGAGAAGTGAAGGAGATGGAGTGTGTGGATGAAGAATGATTAATGTTTGTTGGGAAGAGATTTTTTGGGAGGTGGAGTCCGACTTTAAGAGGGATTAGAGAGGGTTTTAAGAGGCTTTTAAAGCTTTACTTTGAATAAATATGGTCTCCTAATCATTTTTATAAAAATCATCTTTAGTTTTTATAAAAATCATCTTTAGTTTTTACAAGGTTCAATTGTATTTTGTCTTATAAATTAAGGGTAATGTCAATGACTAAATTTTTTTTTTCTTGATTGCATTTTCATAATTTTTATTATTATAAGATAATATTATAAGGTTCATAATTATTTTTATAAAAACTTTAAGGTTAAAGTTTATAACAATGAGTTTTTATGGCTTTTAGGGTTTTTGGAGTTTAATAAATCTTTGGATATCCAAATGAATTGAATCTTTGAGACTTCAAATTATTTTATGGTATTATAACTCTTTTATAGTTATAAATAATGTTTGTAACTTATTTTATCGGTTTACTGGCATTCTATGTAGTAGTTTCGAAATTCACGCGAAGTTGCAGAATCAAATATACTAGTCTTAGTTTTCAACTTTGACTTAAGTTTCTATGAGGCTTTGACCTAATTTCTACTACTAGGTCAAGTGCATGATGTATGTATATGATTCATGAAAAGGTGTTCGAGTCAAGGAGCGACCCGAATATGGATAGTCACTACAGTTAAATAGTTGTAGAATTCACATATCAATGTGAAATCTATGTACACTATCCATTGATTCTAATTGTTTCCAAGTTTCTAGTAGGTTATAACTTAGCTTCTAGTTACTAAGTCTAGTATTTGTAGTGCCTATATGTGCAACTAAGTTTAGTCAAATCTAAAACCGACTCGAATTTTGACGGCTGTCACAGTCTCCCCCGGTTGAAAGAATTTCGTCCCGAAATTCAATTCGTGATGAATTCTATTAGAACTCAACCGGATGCAATTATACAATTGGAGAGGTGGTGACTTGTAGAACTCTTTGATTATTTTGGGTTAATTCTCCAAGGGAAGACCCCAATTCTTTAGCTATAATCAAAGTAATGTTTCCTTAATTCGAGTTCTACAGTCTAGATTGCGAGAAATTAGGATCATGGAAATCATGATCCGACCATGCGACCTAGTTGAAAATATTATCTAGTTAGATCTTATCTAACTTAAAAGAACGTTATAAGTTTTGCTGAAGCACCAACTGCATTGAGCGTTAAATCCGCATTGATCCTCAAGTCGCATTCTAAATTAACACTAAGTGTAAATTCGCCGCCTAATAAAGTAGAGATTAGGAACAATTTGTTCAGTTCCGGGTTGGCTACTATATCTGGAAAATATATATTCCGAAATAAGGAGGGGTAACACGAATGAAAGAGAAGAGATCGAGGGTAAGTTCCTAAAAAAACGTACTAAGGATAGGCAACGAAGTTTTGGTACATATCCAATGTACAGGCTATTTAAGTGTCGTCCACAAAATAAATTACGAAATGATTGAGGATCTCCGAGGCTATAATTACTACTACGGTTACTCTTACAATAATAGAACTATATTCGAAGAATATATATATTTAGAGAGTCAATGTTGCAAATGGAGGTGATTAAATCACATTGTGTAGATATCATTTTAAGTGTTTAGAAGTGATAAAAATCTCACTGTTATCAAAATGTGTGTTTAGAAATGATAATTAATCTCACTATTATCAAAATATGTAATAATTCCAAGATAATGAAAATACATGTGTGGCGATCAAACGAAGTAGTAAAATAATATAAAGATTAATTAAGGTTACAGGTTTAAATCATCAATAAGGGAATTTATACAAAAATATTTTGATTACTCTTTTGAAAAATTGTCTAATTGTCTAAGTCAGGACAAATTCAAGCTTACGAGTCAGAATATTTATGAAAACAAAGTTGAGAGTTTAGGAACTCACTGAAAATTACAAAGTAAAATGCTATTTTAAGAAAAGGTGTAAAAATGTCGATCTTTGAAAATAGTGCATTCTTAGTTTAGTTTTTCTACAAAAACAATCATTTAGAGAATAGATAATCGTAAAATTCAAAACATTTGATGTATTTAAAGAAAAAAAAACATAAGGAAACATATCCTTCACATATAATTTCCGAATATAGAAAAATGATAAGCATAAGAATATTCATCTTGTGTATTCATTATAAGGAAAATACAATGAAAATTACATTTTAAATCAAGTTTCCGAATTTAGAACGAAAGAGCAAATGTAAATAAGGATCACTTGTTTATAGTAGATTTTAAAATAAAAACAAGATGTATATGATAAAAGGCGTAATTGAATATATCAAAGTTGACTAAATCAAAATTATGTCTCACGACTATACACGTATTAATCGCTCAAAACGAAAGGGTAGACTTCTAGTCTTTATGTATACGAACATGATACTAGGAGAAGCAAAATAGACAGAAACAAAGTTAGACAATATATTATGTTAATATTATAGCGTTCGAGATCTAAAATCAGAAGGAGAGTGAGAAATAAAGTTCGGGGGAAAGAAAAAGGAAGGTAGCGGCGACAATGATTGTTATTGTTAAAATTATAAGAACAATACCTATAGGTAGACTTAAAACCAGGTTGAGATATATTTCAAACTTCAATATTTGATGTATATTGATGATTAAATAGACATGTGAGAGTTTTAAAGTGTTTATTAAGGATTGATAAAAATTCATAAGTTATCTATTAAGTTAAACTACATTTGTGAAAAAGAAGAAGCCCTACAAATGGCAATTGAAAATCTCACAATTTTGACTTTTTAGACTGAAGTCCAACAATAATTAAAATGGATAAGGTAAAGACTCAATATATTTAGAAGAATAATTATTCATTGTTGAGAGTGTATCACTGGAAATTTAAAAGTGAACACTAAGTTTTCAAATGCTATAAATTTTAAAAACTTTATAGATTATAAAACCATATTGAAGCAAAGTACACAAATAAGCTATGTTTTGAAATACAAGCATTAGAGATGTCTTATAAACATGTTTGAAGTAGAAATTTGCATAAATATCATGTTGGGTTTCGAGAAAACACATTAAAGTAAATTACAATGTCTAAATGAGAAAGTTGTTAAAAGTGCCAAAACAAAAGTGTTTTGAAGATTCGATGAAACGTTTTCACATAATATGAACTTCAATGTCATATGTTTAAGTTTTATAGAATGGAGTTTAAACACTTTTATAAAAGAAAATGTTTCTAAGTTTTTCGAAAACGTGTCAAAATGGTAAGCAAGGATTAAAATGGTTTACATGCCCTTAAAAGCACATCTATCCATTGAAATGGATTTGAAATGAAATTAAATAGCAAGGTTAAAACAAATATTGGTTAATTTGAGTTTTGAAGAAAAGTGTTAAGTTAAAGCAAGTTGTCAAAAGATTTTTAGCGAGAATATGGCTTACATTGTTAGGAAATGTCTACTAAGTTGAATGAAGTGGTTATGAAATATTTTATCGATGATAAATAAAACCGATGAAGCGAAATAACGTTCGATGGAAGATTAAGAAGTAAGGAATAAGTATGTTAGTGTAGCTGATCGTACCTAAATACTAAGGCGAGTATAAGGCGAGTACCGATGTCTTTTTCCCTAAGATAAAGGACAAGAAAAATTGTTTGAAAAACGTTTTATGGTGTCAATACAGTTTACGACCTTTTATAGAGGTCAAAGGGACATCCTATGTTAAGTTTTAAGCTCAAGGTGGAAACAACGTAGAGCTAAATCGTAGCGTAGTAATAAGGTCTCACGTATGCGTTAAACCTCCGTGTCTCCTCGTGAGTCGAATCCGGAATGCCCGCCAATGGTTTCCAAGTGATTATTTAGTGGTGACTCATCTACCTCCTTACCCGATGCTCCAATTTTCATCCGTGTCGGTATCGGAACGCTTTTCCTATTTGTAACTCTTAGTACAAAGACGATGAAGAGGTATTGAGGAATAATTGGTATAGGTTTCGACTTAAGATTTTTACTAATGTATATCTAGCTACTAACTTTACATCTAAAGTCAATAGCTACCAACAAACACTCATTCTCAGTACTAAGTGTGTTGCTCTTAGAATGGCTAGTGATATAACCTAAGTGGTTAACCTAGCACTTGATAAGGGATAAGAGTATTTCTAAATAAAGACATTGTTATAAAAATGCACTTAGTTTCTAAGTGTATCTAGATGAATGCCTATAATATGCAATGCCCTTACGCACACCGAAAAATTTTGTTTTTCAAAAGTTTAAGTTGAAAATTGTTTTGAACATAATTCTACCATAACCATTTCCAACCTCGCATTAATTTTCCTTAATTAAGCATAGTTGGCCAGGCTATACTTAATTAAAGTCCAATAATGCGTACTCGAATTAGTTATACCAGTAGTATGTTTTATATTTTAAAAACGTTTAGAAATTTTTTGGCTATAGTTGTGGTTCTCCAAAGGAAAACCGGTATTCTCTATAACCTTCGGCTCTTATACCATTTCCAGTCACACCCCGCTAAAGCGGAAACACGATGCGTGGCAGTATAAAGGGTTTCATAGCAAAAGTTAAAAGACAACACCAACCATAGTATTAAAAATCATTACAAATTTACAATGGGTTTGAACAACTTTTAAAAGAAATTACAATGAAAATTGAAATACAACACATGCGAATGCTTCTAAAAGTGATGTGTCCCTAAGTGCCACTTACTCGATGATTCCTGAAAAAGCATGTAAAACGAGCGTCAACTATAAAAATAGTTGTGAGTACTCACAGATTAAAAATAATATAAGTTTCATGAATCGAAATCAAAGTTTTGATAGAGTTTTCCATAAATAAAAATATATTCCAAAAATGAGTAAATAAGTTTGTATAAACAAAGTTTGTTGCCATCGTGAGAAATAAAGTTATGTTGCCCAAATGAGATGCAACGTTCATATCCTCATGGAAATAAAGTCCGTTGCTAAAACGAGTAAACGAGTTTCATTGCTATAACGAGCAATCAAGTTTGTTGCTACAAGGAGCAAACAAATTTATTGTTAAGACAAGTAAATAAGTTTCCAGTAATAAAATTTCGTTGCTATAATGAGAAACAAAGTTCATTGCTATAATTAATAAACAAGTGTGTTGCTATAATAAGTAACAAGTTTGTATGTGTATGAGCAAACAATGAGTTCCCAACCAAGCCTATGACTGATGCCCTATCAAGATCTATGCTTATCGTTCCATAGATTATATGGTATCATGCACTCAAGCAATCGGGCGAGTGAGGAGTTGTCAATTCCTAATAGCGCTATCCACAATGACCATTGGCTCAAAGAGTTAATGGTTGGAGTAAAGTATAAGGGAAGGGACTTAAGACGATAAGTTCTCATGTTCCGTGTTGCATAGACATACATAGCAGAATATAGCAAATTATAGCAAAATATAGCAATCGAGTTTGATACGAATCAATTTAAATACAACGAACAATAAATAGTTTTTCGGACATGCTTTTCCACCCCAAAACATAAAAACCGAAAATAGGGGAGTGCATGAATACTCACAATATGCATTGAGATGATGCAAATGATGCCTTGAGCTAAGTTCCACTTGTACCACTATCGATTCCTACAATAATGGTATTTGCTAGTGAGTCTCTAATCGAAATTTAACACTAGTATACTTACTACTACAATAGAATTATGCCAATATTGTGTCAAAATTTAATATTGATAAGTTACAAACATTTTTCTGTAAAAATTCAATTTCAATGAATCAATTGTTATATAACAATTTAATTGGAAAATTCACATTATTGAAATGCTAATATTTAACATTTTAAGAGGTGTTCCAATGATTTAATATTCAAAACTAAATCAATTTAATTCTAAAATTTCCCAAACTTTGCATTTCAGTTTTAATTGAAGTCAAAGACCGTAAGACAAATTTTCGTGAATTTTTGATTTGTCTAACTATTTTTCACGATTTTAGTTTCTTGAATAACCATAAAATCATGAAAAATACTAAATAGTTAGTAAATATTACTAAACTTCAGATTTTGGTTCTAACTACATTAAAAGGCTTCTACATAAATTTTCATGGATTATAGATATGAATAACCATTTTCCTTATATTTAATTCTCTAAATAGCTAAAAATTCATGAAAAATAGCAATCAGTTAAGAAAATTCCCCAAACTACTTATATTACTGCCATTACACATACTTAAGCTGGGAAAAATATAAAAATGGATTTATAATCTGTTTAACCTAATTTTATGATTTTTGTAAATTTATTCTAATAAAAATGGAGATAAATAGAAAACAGTTTCCAAAATTACCCAAGCTTTTTATAATATTGTTATTAGACATTCTTAAGCTGGGAAAAATAAGAAAATAGATTTATAAACTGTTTAACCCAATTTTATGATTTTTATGCATTTATTCTAATAAAAATGAAGATAAATAGAAAACTGTTTCCAAAATTACCCAAACTTTTTATAATACTGTTATTAGACATTATTAAGCTGGGAAAAATATAAAAATGGATTTATAAACTGTTTAACCCAAATTTATGATTTTTGTGCATTTATTCTAATAAAAATTGAAATAAATAGAAAATTGTTTCCAAAATTACCCAAACTTTTTATATTACTGGTATTAAACATTACTAAGCTGGGAAAAATATAAGAATGTATTTCTAAACTGTGTAACCCAATTTTTTGATTTTTGTGCATTTATTCTAATAAAAATTGAAATAAATAGAAAACATTTTCCAATATTAGACAAACTTTTTGTATTACTGTTATTAAATATTATTAAGCTGGGGAAAATATAAGAATGGATTTCTAAACTGTTTAACCCAATTTTATGATTTTTGTGCATTTATTCTAATAAAAATTGGGTTTAAATGTATTTAATCTTGGGAAAATAGACAAAAAATAGTATACAGAAGAGAAAAATCATCAAACTTTTTATGTATCATCCTAGTGTACTACAAGGTGTTCTCGTAAATGTTCATGAACTTTGGATGAGCAGAACTATTTTTTCTATTTTTAGGCCATTATAAATACAAAAATTGGGGAAAAATAGAAATGAATTATGAAAAATTCTGAAAATATTGTTCTAAGTCTTCCACATAGAGTAGGAGCTGCGAAAATTATTAGGTAGCCATTTTACATTCTCTAAAGAGGTTTTATGATTTATTGGAGCTAAACAAAATGAAAATTCAAAACCATACTAAAAAGTAACAAAAATAGATGAAACTTAATGAGAGGTTATTATTTACCTTAGGGGTCATCCACGAATTTTGCTAGGATTTATAGACCTCCAAAAGTATTTTATATGATTTATGGCCTTGTTTTCTTGTAACAATTTTAGTAAATCAAGGAAATGATAAAAGGTCTTAGTATTTTCCAGAACCTCTTATAATCTTATTGGGATTCTGAGAAATTTTTTTTTGAATAGAAAAGGATTTGTAGATTTTTTTATGAATAAAATTATTTACATGCACTATTAACAATGTACTTTGATCATCAAGCTCTTTAACTTGATGTTCATCACATTTTTCACGGTTTGAAGACCATGCATGGACATATTTTGTTCATAGTGATGTTTTGAAAGGAAAAACTTGAATCCACAAGGTAGATGAACCTTTAAAACTTGTAAAAATCCGTATTTTAGGGTTTGACATAGGTTTTGGTCCTTGGATTTCACCATTAGACAACATCCATGTTATTCTTGGGTGAAACCCTACCACCATCATCATCAAACTCAACATTCATGGATATGTTCATGAATGTTCATAAAGAATGGTGTACAAGAATGAGAAGTGCAAGAAAAACCTTTAAAACAAGAAAGAAAAGTGAAGGAAAATGAAGGATTTTCGGGTTTACCTTTAAGAATACTCCTAGATGATGAACATTTCGAGTTTAAGGAGTGTTTTTGGGTCCTATTCTCTGGAAATTTCATGGTTCATAGAGAGAGGAAAAGAGAAAATGTGTGAGAGTGTGAGAAAGAAATGAGAGAGAGAGAGAGAGGGTTTTAAGAGGCTTTTAAAGCTTTACTTTGAATAAATATGGTCTCCTAATCATTTTTATAAAAATCATCTTTAGTTTTTATAAAAATCATCTTTAGTTTTTACAAGGTTCAATTGTATTTTGTCTTATAAATTAAGGGTAATGTCAATGACTAAATTTTTTTTTTATTTTTCTTGATTGCATTTTCATAATTTTTATTATTATAATATAATATTATAAGGTTCATAATTATTTTTATAAAAACTTTAAGGTTAAAGTTTATAACAATGAGATTTTATGGCTTTTAGGGTTTTTGGTGTTTAATAAATCTTTGGATATCAAAATGAACTGAATCTTTGAGACTTCAAATTATTTTATGGTATTATAACTCTTTTATAGTTATAAATAATGTTTGTAACTTATTTTATCGGTTTACTGGCATTCTATGTAGTGGTTTCGAGATTCACGCGAAAATGCAGAATCAAATATACTAGTCTTAGTTTTCAACTTTGACTTAAGTTTTTATGAGGCTTTGACCTAATTTCTACTACTAGGTCAAGTGCATGATGTATGTATATGATTCATGAAAAGGTGTTCGAGTCAAGGAGCGACCCGAATATGGATAGTCACTACAGTTAAGTAGTTGTAGAATTCACATATCAACGTGAAATCTATATACACTATCCATTGATTCTAATTGTTTCCAAGTTTCTAGTAGGTTATAACTTAGCTTCTAGTTACTAAGTCTAGTATGTGTAGTGCCTATATGTGCAACTAAGTTTAGTCAAATCTGAAACCGACTCGAATTTTGACGGCTGTCACACTTATTCTCGCACAAGCACAATGGCCAGATTTCATTTACTAGGGACCCTTACTTTCCAAATCACGATAGCAAAGGATAGATAGTCGAGGATCCGGAAGAGGATCCAAAAGAACTTACGGAAGAGAATTATGAAATCCCCTTAGACGATGATTTTGCAAATAAATTTCCAAAGGATTCTGACTCAGAGCCAGAAGTGAATAATCTACCCCTAGTGGCTCCAATCCCAAATCCTAACCCTCTTCCGACTTTTCAAGGCCCGATGCCTTCGTGGGCTGAGAACTTGGGTAGGTGGAGCCGGGAGCAGGGTCAACCCTTACCCTACAATGGAGACTGAAGCTTCTACAACCTAAGTGAGGGAGGCTCTGCAGACAGAATTCTTCCCATCTTGGTTCGCCGAGCGGCTCGAAATTTTGAGCTAGGAATGACAGCCTATCAACAAACCGTGGAGGTTGATGCGGACACGAACGCCAATACGGATCGTATTCACAATCTTGAATTTGCTTATGGGAGAGCTATGAGAGACAATGAGGCTCTGCAGCAAGAGCTAGCTGCAACTCGTGCTGAAGTTATAGAACTCCGAGCACGCCAAACAGTGTATGAAAGACGCCTGCTTGATGTGGAGCGTCAGCTGACCAAATTAAGGGTTCATCCGAGTGGTGAACGTCGCCAGTAGGAGATGCTCTACTCATCCTTTTTAATAAATAGATTATACTCTGCTTGCTTTTTTTTTAATCTTTTGGTTATAGTTAAGTCTGCGGATATGATCTAGCGTTATTTTTCATGTTTTTCAGTACGACCACGAAAATTTCATTTTCGGTAGGTCGGTTTGATGTTGATGTTTTTCCAGTAATTTGGTGTATTGTAGACCTGTTTAGGGTCAAGTTTTCCAGACTCTATGTATTCAATATTCCAATATAATCGACATGCATTTTCATACTCTTTGAAAAATAACCACTCAATTTCATATTATCCTGTTGCAAGTTGTACTTGTAGTAGACTTCTATTTCCAGTTCATTACAAGATTCATATTGAACTAAATGTTTTAGTTCAGAGATATCATATTCATGTTCACTCTTGATATCTTATCGTCGTTTCATATTTTAACTTTTATAGTAAAAGATGCCTCCTCGAAGAAACCCAAGGTGTGTCAATGTTAATGAAGCGTCAACACCACCTCCGCCGCCACCTCCTCAATTCGACGCTGCCATGTTTCAGGCGGCAGTCACGGCAGCTGTTGCAACTGCTATGTATAATATAAACACCCCTGATCCAAGTGGATCAGGAGCTGGTGCACATCCCTCTAACCACGGCGAGAATCATGGGCACTCACGAGAGTGTACCTATCAGGATTTCTCGAATGCCAAACCCAGGACCTTTAACGGGAATGGAGGAGTAATGGCGTTAAGACAATGGATTGAGAATACAGAGGCAATTTTTGAAATCTGCACCTGTCCGGAGAGTAGCAAGGTCAAATTTGCTTTTTGTACCTTCGCTGATAGAGCCCTAACATGGTGGAATGGCCATGTTAAATCACTGACCCTGGTAGTGGCTAACTCTATAAGTTGGGAGAACTTGAAGACCATGCTCATGTGGGAGTACTGTCCGCGAGGGGAAATTCAGAAACTTGAGCAAGAGCTCTGGGGTCTTACTATGTTTGGTTCAGACATAACAACCTACACAAATCAATTCTACGACTTAGCGATTCTATATCCAGAAATGGTTGCTCTGGAGAGCAAAAATATCGAGAGGTACATCTGGGGGGCTATCGCTCCAGATTCAGGAAAGTATCATAGCTTCCAAGCCTGTTACCTTTGCTAGTGCCAAAGAACTAGCACAGTCCCTTATTGACCACGGAACCCGTCAAAAATCTGTGGTTGTTGCCCCAGAACAACCCAAGGGAAACAACAACAACAAGAAGAAGAAGAAAGGTTGGAATAAGAGGAAGGGAAAATCTTCTCAGGAACCCTCAAAAAAGCAACAGCTAGTGGCGGTCCATGCTGCTACGGTACCTGCTGCTGTTCCTGCTAACCCACACCAGCTAAGCCTTATGCTGGTAATCTCCCCAAATGCAACAAATGCAATTTTCACCATAACGGAAATTGTCGGGAAATGCAGTGTTGTAACTGCAAAACAAAAGGGCATATTGCCCAATTCTGTAGATCACCACCTCAACCGATTAATCAAGTACCTACCGCTGGAGTAGGTCAAGCATGCTACCAATATGATGATGTGGGGCATTTCAAGAGAAATTGTCCGAAAGCTGGAAATGTCGGTGGAGTTGGGAGGATTCTAGAAATGGGTCACGAAGAAGCGGTGGCAGACCCTGCGGTGGTCATAGGTACGTTTCTTCTCAACAATACTTATGCATGCATTCTATTTGATTGTGGTGCTGAGAAGAGCTTCGTGAGCCATAATTTCAAACACCTGCTAAATCAAAACTCCCAACCACTAAATGAAACTTTCACAATCGAAATGGCTAACGGGAAATCCAAATACACAAACGATATATACATAGGATGTACCCTTACCTTGAATAACTTTTCATTTCAAATAGACCTTATGTCGGTTTCTATCAAAAGTTTCGACATCATAATAGGTATGGATTGGTTATGTTATAACCATGCTGACATCCTATGCTATGAAAGAGCCATTTGCCTGAACTTACCAACTAATGAAACACTTATCATCTACGGCGATAAACCCGGAACGAACCTTCAGATCATTTCTTGCATCAAGGCACAAAAGTACCTTCGCAAAGAGTACTGTGTTTTCTTAGCTCATGTGGTTGAAAAAAAGCAAGAAGTGAAAGACATCGCGAGCATTCCTGAGGTCTGCAACTTTCCCGACATTTTTCCGGATGATCTTCCAGGAGTGCTGTAACGCCCGTGTTTCTAGGCTAGGCATTAATATTGGCATAATGGTCTAGGTTAACCTTTGTAACTCATTTTGAAGAAATGAAAGGGAATTATGTGAATTTTATGTGAATTATGTGTTTTATGCTTAATTATTAGGGTTTAATTAATTAAGAATAAAAATGAGCGTCAAAATTAAATATTAGATAAAGCCGATATCTATTAAGAAACTTGTAGGCGTGACAAGGATTACTGATATATAAAGAATACCGAAATCCGAGTTATAACGAAGAAGTTATGACCTGTCGAAGTTTCGCGACAAAACCGGCACGGGGCCGAAAGTCGTAAAAAGTGAGTTTTTGATAAACTACTTTTTAGCCTTAGTGATCTAAACGAAACTCGTAGTGTTCGTTAAGCCGAGACTAGGTATAAAAAGAACGCCCAAATCTGACTTCGTATGAGGAAGTTATGATTTTTCGAAGTTTCAGCTTAGCAATAGACAGCTAAAAACTCGAATTTTAGATCGAGTGATTTTTAGCCGACACAACCTAAATGAGAATCGAAGGTCTCGTAAATAGTAGCACAACGTTAAAAAGTCTAACGAAAACGGACTTCAGATGAAGAAGTTATGAATTTTTAACGGATTTCCTGTCCCAGTCTGTTAAAATTAATAATTTAAAAATTAATTCAAAATTAGCCGACGAAGTCTAAACGAAAGTTGTAGAGCGTAATTTTACCTACGCGTGCATATAAAGAACGTCAAAAACGGAGCTCGTATGCGAAAGTTATGGATTTTAGAAGTTTTGGCGCGAAAATCGAGAAATTATTTTAAAATCCGAGAAATTTCGCATAGGCCACGTCACCTTCGCTGTATGAGTGCCACGTGTCCGAAATGGATGAGTCACCTCGCATGAATAGTAGCCACATGCTCGCTTCTGATTCGACCGAAGGGAGGCACAACCGAAGCAAGCCGCGTGTCGCTCTTGTTCCGATCTGCTGAGTCACCGAAGCAGCTGAGTTATCCGATCTTTGCTGGTCCAATCCGAGGGTCCCGCGTGTCCGAAGCTCGCACCTGCCACCTGGCCTCGCTCCGCGGCTGCCACCTGGCCTCGCTCCGCGGCTGCCACCTGCTGCCTTCGCATGTGCGACGCGTGTCGCGTCCGAACCCTCGCTGGCACCGCCTCTTCTCGGCCGACTCCGGATCTCCCCTCCTATAAATAGAGGGCATGCGAGATTGCCCGGGTACTTTTGGGAATTTGGCATTTTCACCCCCTTTTTCAATATTTAACCATTTTCTCTTCCCCCGATGCCCCGAGATCATTTCCAACGCCCGGAACACGTCCCGGAGTGCCTGAGAAGCCCGGAAAATTTATTTTTTCGGTTTCGAAGCCCGACCCTCGCAGAGCCCGGTTTCTCAATGAAACTCCCGGTTTTATTAGAAACGATCATTCTAGGCAACAAAGTGTTGCCCGTTTCTCGTTAAATCAAGTGAGTGTGTAGTTACTTTCACCTTACACATATATATGAAGTATTTTCCTTAAAATACGTTCTATGTGTAATTATATTAATTGTTTAATTAAGGTGACTGTTGAATAGATGTTTTATACAAATTTTAAACTGTATATGTATTTTTATCTACAAATATGTTGGATAAAACATGGGTAGATGAATTAGATGATGTGTGATGAAATAAAAGTGATGAGAGGTACCGATGTTTAAGATGATCTAGTCATCTAGCAGAGTATAGACAACAGCCACATACTATTTTAGATAGTCCAGTAGAACGTTAGTAGACTTGTAATCGGTACGTATGTTTGAACTATATGTTCATAAAGTGTTCTTGAACTATATGATCATTAGGTGTTTTTGAACTATGTGTTCATCCGTTAGTTCTTCTTTTTGACACTATTACGTGTCGGGGTACTGGAGCGTACGAGAGTACTTTATCAGTATTTTCCCTATACTATTATTTGGAAGAGCTTTGGAGTCTTTGTTCTTTTATGAAGTGATCGAACGAGCTTCATGAGTAAGTGATATAGATCATGAGTTAAATAGTGGGTGTGTGATGAAAGGTGAGTTGGATAGATGAGATGATCAGTGATATAGATCATGAGTTGAGAGTGAGTGGTGAAATATGAGAAAAGCCCTTACCTAAACGTTGGCGTGAGTGGTGCAATATGAGAAAAGCCCTTACCCAAACGTTGACCCCCGTCATTCAGCAGAGTATGGATGACAACCATGGACTGTTCTAGACGGTCTGTGGAACACTAGCAGGCTCGCAACCTGTAGGTGTTAATGGACTTGAGTGTTCATTCGCTGTACTCTATCCCCTCATGAGTGCCTTTAGGGCATGTATGGCTGGGGAAACCCCTTAGTATGTTCATCAGCTATATGAAAAAAAAACCATTGACATGTATTGCGGGGGGAACTCCCATGGGAAATACCGTCGATAAATAAGAGCTATGGACTTAGCATGTGGAAAACCCATTGACATGTATTGCGGGGGGGGGGGGGGGGGAACTCCCGTGGGAAATATCGTCGATGAATAAGAGCTATGGACTTAGCATATGGAAAACCCATTGACATGTATTGCGGGGGGGGGGGGGGGGGGAACTCCCGTGGGAAATACCGTTGATGAATAAGAGCTATGGACTAGCACGTGGCGACGATGTGACTTCGTGCCTATTTGACATAAATTGATGAAGGAAAGCAATGTTGTCACCTCGGTGTTTATCTTATTTGACATATATTGCAGAGGGAAGCAATGTTGTCACCTTGTTGGTTGCTTTATGTTAGGATGTCTTGTTTGACATAAATTGCTGAGGAAAGCAGTGCTGTCACCTCTTGTGAAAATCCTTAGGCTGGGTCCCTTGTGATAGTTGTTTTAGGGACATAAAGTGAGGATAATGGGAATGGGTAATTAGGGTTTTTTGGTTGATGAGATTAATAAATTTATTGTTGATTGAGAACTTAATAAGTTTATTATTTATTGTGGGTTGAAAACCCTGTATGCTCACTAGGCTCCCAAGCCTGACCCACTCAGTTTAATTGTATCACAGATATCGATACGAAGTTGCTTTACACTGAAAGATTAAAAGAGAAGTAGATCACTAGTGTAAATGAATGTAAGTTTTGTTTATGCTTATGTTTTTGTATTGACAATGACATCCCAATGGTTTAAGTGAATAAAATACATTTCTTCGGAAATGATTTGATAACATATTTATCATGTTTATCTGGGAACAAATTCCGCAACACTTTTAATCAAATGATTACTCTGAAATTATTTTAAAAGCATAAATTAAATCAGTCTTTTCTGGCCGTGAAATCGGGGATGTCACAAGTGCCTCCCGAACGAAAAGTCGAATTCAGAATCGACTTAATCCCTGGGGCTACCCCTGTAGCCAAATCCCTCTATCGTCTTGCACCTTCTGAAATGCATGAATTATCCAGCCAGCTTAACGAACTCCTTAACAAGGGTTTCATAAGACCAAACTTCTCACCCTGGGGAGCACCGGTTTTGTTCGTAAAGAAGAAGGATGGATAATTCCATATGTGCATAGACTACCGCGAGCTGAATAAACTTACCATCAAGAATCGATATCCTTTGCCTCACACTGACGATCTGTTTGACCAACTTCAAGTTGCAAGCTACTTCTCGAAAATAGACTTAAGATTCGGGTATCACCAGTTACGAATTTTTGAGGAGGACATTCCCAAAACCGCGTTCAGAGCTCGTTATGGTCATTACGAGTTTGTAGTGATGCCATTCGGATTGATGAATGCACCTGATGTGTTCATGGACCTAATGAACAGAGTGTGTCGTCCATTCCTAGACAAATTCGTCATAGTCTTCATTGACGACATCCTTATCTACTCAAGAAGCAAATAAGAGCATGGCCAACATCTTCGTCAAGTATTACAAACTCTGAGAACCGAGAAACTTTATGCGAAGTTTTCAAAATGTGAATTTTGGATCCGGAAAGTAGATGTCCTAGGTCACGTGGTTAGTTCAGAAGGAATACACGTGGACCCTTCCAAAATCAAGGGAATTGAGAACTGGTCAGCACCCAAAACACCTACAGAAATCCGACAATTCTTAGGTCTTGTTGGCTACTATCGCAGATTCATCCAAAATTTCCCCCGAATCGCTAAACCGCTTACCACCCTAAAAGAAAAGGGTGTAACTTTTAGTTAAGGAGAGAAGCAAGAAACAGCGTTCCAAACGCTGAAACGAGCTTTGTGCAGTGCACCGATCTTGTCTCTACCCGAAGGGACAGAGGTAGGGGTGGCAATTTATGACACGACACGACAAAAATACACGACACGAAACGAAATTGGGACGAAAATAAAATTTGAATTCGTGTTCGTGTCGTGTTCGTGTTAGTTGTAAAAAACACGATGTTGTTTCGTGTCGTGTTCGTGTTCAAAATTCGACACGAAAATGACACGATTTAGCAGTTCTTTATCGTGTTTGTCGTGTTTATCGTGTTATATTTGATAGAGTATTCATTAAATAAACTAGTTTTTAGTATATGTTATATTTGTCGTGTCGTGTCGTGTTTTTCGTTTTTAATTTGTTTGTTTTCGTATTAGTTAAAAAAACACGACATCGTGTCGTGTCGTGTTCGTATTACAAAAAACTTTGTTGTGTCGTGTCGTGTTAGACAGAAAAACGAAACGATAGCAAGATTTTCCACCCCTAGACAGAGGATTTCGTAGTGTACTGTGATGCTTCTAATCAAGGGCTTGGATGTGTTCTGATGCAAAGAGGAAAGCTCTTATCCTACGCCTCAAGACAGCTTAAGACGCATGAGGTCAACTATACAACATATGACCTTGAACTAGGAGCAATAGTATTTGCTCTGAAGATGTGGAGACATTATTTATATGGCACGAAATGCACAATATTCACGGACCATAAAAGTCTCCAGCATATCTTCAATCAGAAAGAGCTAAACATGGGATAACGAAGGTGGGTGGAGCTATTGAACGATTACGAATGTGAGATTCTTTATCACCCTGGTAAAGCAAACGTAGTAGCCAATGCCCTTAGCAGAAAAGAATACTCGGGACATCGAGTAAAGTCATTGATCATGAAAATCCATTCACGTCTGTCCACACAGATCAAAGAGGCTCAACCTAAGGCCTTAAAACCCGAAAACATGGCAGATGAAACCCCGAGAGGAATGGATAAGAATTTCGAAGTCATGGATGATGGAGTCTATTGTTTCATGAACCGAATATGGACACCAAAGTTTGGTGGTTACAGAGACGTGGTTATGAATGAAGCACACAAAAACCGATAATCCATTCAGCCAGGCTAAGACAAGATGTATCTGGACCTCAAGAAACTATACTAGTGGCCTAACATGAAGGCTGAAATCGCTACCTTTGTAGGCAAGTTCCTTACTTGTGCCAAAGTCAAGGTAGAGTACCAGAAACCTTCAGGTCTTTTCCAACAACCTGAAATCCCTGAATGGAAGTGGGAGCGGATTACAATCGATTTCATAACTAAGTTACCCAAGACATCGAGTGGGTATGATACTATTTGGGTAATCGTCCATAGATTAACCAAATCCGCACACTTTTTACCAATAAAAGAAACCGACAAGATGGAGAAGCTAACAAGAACTTACCTCAAGGAGATTGTTAGACTGCATGGTGTGCCAATATCTATTATTTCAGACCGAGATAGTAGATTCACATCTCGTTTCTAGCAGTCTTTACAAAACTCTCTGGGAACTAGGTTGGACATGAGTACAGCCTACCATCCACAAACTGACGGACAAAGTGAGAGGACGATTCAAACTTTAGAAGACATGTTGCGAGCTTGCGTGATAGACTTTGCAAAGGCATGGGATACTCATTTACCCCTTGTCGAATTTTCTTACAATAACAGTTATCACACTAGCATAAAGGCTGCTCCATTCGAAGCCCTCTAAGGCCGCAAGTACAGATCACCTCTGTGCTGGGCTGAGGTGGGTGACACACAACTAGCTAGAGGTCAAACTCCTGACAGTGCTCTCACTAGTCCGGAAATTATTCGAGAAACTACAGAGAAAATCGTACAAATTCGGGAGCGACTTAAAGCTTCCAGAGATAGACAGAAAAGCTACACTGAACAAAGGAGAAAACCCTTGGCGTTCCAGGTTGGTAATCGCGTCTTGTTAAAGGTCTCACCTTGGAAGGGCATGATACGCTTTGGAAAGCGTGACAAACTGAATCCAAGGTACATAGGACCATTCGAGATTCTTGCCAAAATCGGTCATGTAGCTTACAGACTTCGATTACTCCAAAAACTAAGTAACATTCATCCTACCTTCCAAGTTTCGAACTTGAAAAAGTGTCTATCTGATGAGACTCTTGTGATCCCACTCGAGGAAATCGAGTTAAACGAGAGCCTCAACTTTGTGGAAGAACCCGTAGAGATTCTAGACAGGGAAGTTAAGAAAACCAAACAAAGTCGTATCCCGATAGTGAAGGTTCGCTGAAATGCAAAACGGGGACCTGAATTCACTTGGGAGCGGGAGGATCGAATGCAACAGAAATATCCACATCTTTTTCCCTAGTCTTTCTATAACGTTATAGTCCTAATTTCGTGATGAAATTCTCTCTAACGGGGGGATAATGTAACAACCTGTTGTTTTGACTTTATATAATAGTATATATATATATATATATATATATATATATATATATATATATATATATATATATATATATAATAAAGAGAAAATTTTGTATACTATGTACATTTACATATTAACCCTCAAAATTGAAAAGTTAAACAAACTTGTTTGGGATGAACACAAAAAAATACCCTTTAATGACGCGCAAACCATGACAAACACTGTTTTACGATACGCAAAAGTGTGTGCCCTAAAAATAATGTCAGTTCTTCCAAAATGTGAAGGATTTAGGACGCGCATTTTTGCATGCCCTAAAAATTGTGTCAAAAAAAAACCACAGAGGGCACCTATCTTAAAAGGCGTATCGTGAAATCATGTCGCTTTATATTTTTTTAATGAAACGCGCATCTTCCTCAGCGGGAAAAGGAATTCCCAAAAAAATTAGAAAAATTAAAAACCCCGCCATGGCGATTTAGGGTTTCCGTCTCCATCTCTTGTTCACTTCCATCTCAACTTTCTCTTCCATCTACAATCTCTCTTTCCGGCGATGAAGGTTTCTCATGATTTTTTGTTGTACTTACAAGCCCTAGGTCCTGATGCGTGATGCGTGCGTATGGTGCACCTGATGCGTTCTTTGGATTTTTTAAGCAATAATGATATGGAACAGACGTCCCCTCTTCCACCGATCAAGCTTCAGAATGATTGTTATCCCTCCGCCTTCCCCTGCGAATACGCTCCCACCTCCCATAATGTTAAACTCCTGAAACGACATCCTTCTTCTAATCCTACCGACATTCCGACACCATGAAATTGGATCCCTAGATGCTCTTGTCATCGAAATAGCCAAATCAGAGATTCATCTCATCTTCTTCTTCTTATTCTTATTGCTGGAATCATTTCATTGCTTACGTGATCAACGATCTTTCCTCTGTACCTAAAGAAAAATTGATACCAATCTTTCTCTAAGATTTATTCTCCTTCTTGTAGTTCTAATGCAAATCCACCATTTTGGATTCCAATACATATTGTGATCCCTGAACGATCTACTGAGTCAACCGTATTCAATGTCATAGTAGGTACTCTGTGTAAAATTCTTTTAGTATCTTTAAACTATTCCTTGTGGTATATCTTTATTCTAAGTCATGAATTTTTTATGATTGAATAACTATGCCAGATTCTCCACGTGATTCAGTTCAATTTATTGAATGGTCACCTTCATGGGAGAATAACTATCTGGACTCAGCCTTCTAATGTAAGCTTTGCCTGCTTTACTTCTAGTATCTTCTTTCACTGTTTGTATACATCTTACCTCCTTCTTACCTTATTCTTTTGGGATTTTTTGTTTTTGTATGCAAGTAAGACTATTGTTTTAATGTTAGTTTTCCTTCACTGGAAAAAGTATTTGTAGAAAGTGACTCCTGGATTTGGGAATGGATTTCAAGCTACTCCAAACACTAGCACCACCAATGGGATCCCTCCTTCACTTACTCCACCTTCTTGGGATGGTTTTGCTTCATTGGATTCTTATTTGTTTAGCTGCCAGGAATACTTTGATTCAGAAAGTAAAAAAGGGAAGAAAATTACAGAACAAGATTATGACATGGTTGCCCTTCATTGTTCTCCCGTTTCAAATTTTTCTGCATATGTGAGTCCTAAAGCTTCAGCGCAATTAGCAGCAACAACTACATGGTGTTCTGGAGTTACTACAGTTGCCTTTGACCCTACCTGTGGTGGCTCTGTCATTGCTATTGTAATTGTTGAAGGCACTTAACCTTTCAACCTTCCAACCTTCTCCATTTGTGAAACATACATTTACTTGTTAACTGTTGACATTGTTTATGTAGGTCAATATATGTCTCCTTATGACCCAGATGAAGGTCCTTTAATTACTGGATGGAGAGTTTAAAGATGGGAATCCTCTTTAGAGCCTGTTGTTCTACATCCGATATTTGGGAATCCTACATCAACTTTTGGTGGAAAACCTCCTATGCAGATAGTTTGAGTCACAAAAGTGAACTGATTACTTTAAAAACAATCCAACACCTACACCAGGATCGACTTTTGAGGGTATAAACATGTCAAATTCTGACATAGAGAAGGCAAAAAGGGTTGTTTTTGATCCTTTTGATTTGCCAAGTGATGTTTTTGATCCTTGTAATCCAAAAAAACTTTAGGCCTAAAACATTAGCTAGTGCAGGGCAGTTTTGTCATTTCAAGAACATGTGTTGATGTTGTGGTTGTTATGTTGTTACTCAGTTTCACTGAACAATGTGATTGCGGTTCTGGATGCGAATTTTTATTCTCTTCCTTCCACTCAGAACAGACAACAATATGGCCCTGTATGTTTGTTTACGCTATTTCTCTAATTTATGGATGGTTCTTTTTCTGTTGGATTTACTTAAAAAATAAAAAAAAATGCAGGGATTAGACAGGATAAAATGCAGGCTATTAGAAGGAACAAATGCTCAAGAGGTGAGAGCAATGGTGCTGGATATGCAAGCGCGATTATTAATTGATATGTTGGGGAAAGGAATAGAATCGGCTCTGATTAATCCTTCAGCTCTAGTTGACCATGAAGCAATGGTTGTTGACCTTGCACTTGTATTAACCATCCATGTTGGCAGTTGTCACTGAACTGAATCACAATTTTATTGATGATATTTTTAGTTGTTTGGTAATTTTAAGGATGAAATGACAAATATGTAGGCATATGTTGATGATGTAACTGCATGGACAAGTGACACTCCTACTGGCACTCCTGCCCGTGGAGCTTCACATGGTTACTTTTTACTTTTTACTACACTTGTTATTTATTGTTATATGCAAGAAACAACAACATACTTTCTTTTACACGTGGATTATAGCATCCTATTTCATCTCTTTCTATTAAATCCTTGTACTTTGTTGTGTTTAGCCCTAGAATTAGTTATTTATACTATGGAAAATGGTGAGATATTCATTTACTTTGTTTCATTTTTCAGCTGCTCAAAATGGCAGTGCAAGTTCTACAACAAGCACTCCAATCCAAGCTTGGGTACAAGGAGCCATTGCTAAGATCAGAAACACATCTGATGGTGCTCCTAACAGTAACAGCAATAGCAACAGCAACAACAACACTAACACTAACACGACTCCTAATCCCATAACTGGTCCACCTTCCTTTATGCTAGATATAAACACTGAACTTTCCCTGGGATGCCAGCCGTCAATAACATAAAACCGAAAATTGATGGTGAAGCTTATGAAATTGAAGATGCTTCCAGTTTCCACATGGTTCTTGTTCAGATCCCCATGCTAAATGTTCTTGCACCAAAACATTGCAGCCCAACCACATTGAGTACCAAGGATCTAGTATCCTCTTTCTTTGAGTTGTATTTGGTTTGGTGACATGTTGTAAACATCATAAGGCAGAATGAATTTCTTTCTTGTTATCTAAATCAATATCTTTGACCAAATTTCTTTCAATACAAAGAGTGAAAGAAAAATTTTCCTAAGACAGCAGTAAATAATTTCTGCATTTGGTGTGCTGCTTGTAGGTTGATGTTGATGATGATGTAATTTTAATGCTGCCTGCATTTGTTGTGCTGCCTACAGGTTGTTACTGGATGATCTTTTATTTAGTAGGTGCTGGATATTCGATTTCTTATTGTCAAGTTTGTTCAGTAAGAAGAGTAAACCACAAGCTTCTGGGGCCAATTCAGTTGCTGAGACCTTTTCTGAATTCAAACACATTCTTCTTCCAATAATAGATAGGAATCCTTATCTCTCTTAAGGAACTAGATTTTTATGATTTGGCATTTAGAGGCACCTTTTGGGATTGAGAAAGATGGGCCTTCTTGAGTTGATCTATTATAATGTTAGAAAGGGTTAGAATTTAGAAGAATGAAATAAATTTATATGAATGTTTGATTTTATAAAAAAAAATATGAATGTTTTAACTTTGTTGTTTTTCTCTCAATTACATTTGTCTATTATTGGAATGATTATTTGTATGACATTAACTTTTGGGCAATGGATTGTATTTTTTGTATATGGTATTTTATTTCTATTATGAGACATGAAATGAAAATTTAATTTGAAAATTAGTAAATCTATAAATAATTTAAAAAAAAAAATTAAAATTACGATACGCAAAAATGTGTGTCATCTTCATTTATGACATGGCCTTTCTTGACAACGGTTTTAATGATACGCATTGTGTGTCATAAATGCACGTAGTAAATGCGCGTCGTCTATAACTGATGGGTTCCCACTGGAACAAAAATCACTCGGTACTCCACTCGCTATCTCACAACTCGAGTCTCAACATGACAAAAAAGAAATTAGGACATCATATTCGGGTACCTCGGTGCACCATCACAACATCTCACGATGTCTTGCCTCAACCACTGATCTTCCACTCAAGCAAATCGAAACCTCAAAATACGACCATCTCAGAAATTGAAACACGGAGGAATCGTCAATGACTGAAAACACATTGACGAAAATCCGAAGCTCCATCCTCTACCGATCACCACCCATACGAAACTACTCATACCGACTCTGAAATTGGTTGACAAATCAACTGCTGCCCCTCCTGGAGTACATATCACAGTCTATACATATACCCACAATTCTCAGTTATTGCACCCTGAACTCAGCGACCCAACCGCCTCGAAGTCAACATTTGCAAACCCGAAAAATCCCTAGCCATAATAAATTCTCTGACCAACGGCCACCTGCCGTGGATTCACTCATCCTTTCTTACGCACACACACACACACACATACATCATCTCGCCTTGAACCTTGCCTAATCCACCAATAACCCAGGTCTCATGTGTCTGCACCGCAGATTTCCATAACCAGTTCTCTAAGGACACTTGAACGGATCACTGATCCTCTTAATATAATACCCAGTTTCTCCCCCACTCAGGGTTCGAACTATCACCAATTGGTATACCCACAATCTACTCCATAGACTGTTTCACCAGGTACATCACACTTGGCTGTTGGAACGTACCACGTAATCACTTCAATGATCTTCCCGATGGAAACCAAGCAACTCCAAATACCCCGTAACTCAGACAAAAATCTCAGAATCTTCCCAACGTGACTGCCTCTAGTCATCTCCAAGCCTCAGACCAACACACCGCCGGATACCCCAACTGTTCCGAGTTAGTCCTTACTCTCAATCTGGAAATAATGCACTATCACACACCTCGTCTCTGATTCCTCGACCAGCCTCCCATCGCGGGAATCATCATAAAATCAAGAGACCTCACTCTCACAGTCGATACAAAACGTAGATAACAAGGACCACCGCCCCGATGTACTCCTCTTAATCACCTGGAATTGCTGCTAAAAGTATGCCTCCCTCAATTCGGCACCTCCTTATTTTCTTGCATCATAGTCTCACTAATGACTCTCTCATTGTATATAAATACCTTGCAGCAAACATACTGCCCAAATACTCTGGTGAAAAGGTTGCAACCATATGCTACCCTACGGGGTTTACCTCCAACTTTGAAACCAGAAGCTCTTTATCTCTTTTGCTTCTCCCGGGAAACAGGAACAACGCAACTCTTGTCACAGAAAGTGACATCTCAACTATCGGCCGATTGCTCAACTCAGACCGCAATCCTCCATAGGATCATCTCTACTCATCCCTGAGTCTTGTGACTCCGACTGGCATCTCACCAATAAAATCTCTCGGAAACTAACTCAATTTCCCTCGCAAGGTATGCTCCATCGAAACTCGTTCCACATGGCCATCTGGCCCCACACTCTATCATATCCGATCAGTCTAAACAATCACATCGGGATAACGGGTAAAGTCAGAAGCACTATCCGCTACAAATCATGGTACTCGAACAATGTTAGTATCTCTCAATCTGCTACTTAGAACCTCAGGATTTTTCCATGTTTTGAGTATGGGTCCTTTGCTTTCAATAGTACGGGCCCATACTACATGCCACATCTACCCATACTTTCCACACGGACTGTCCCAGATTTCCTAAGTAGCTGGTCAACCTTCTCGATCACAAATCCCGGTATACTTGGTCGCTACTATGACAACTGTCAATTTTTGGTCAAGCAAAAGTCAAACAAAGTCAACAAGTCAAACCGGTCAACTCATCTAACCC
The DNA here is from genome assembly GCF_052849685.1 of Lactuca virosa. Classification (NCBI taxonomy): domain Eukaryota; kingdom Viridiplantae; phylum Streptophyta; class Magnoliopsida; order Asterales; family Asteraceae; genus Lactuca; species Lactuca virosa. Next base: position 290,079,355 of record NC_136428.1, read on the forward strand.
TTTTGTATTTAGGTTTACATTATGTTCACTATTGTACGATTACCTATCTTAATACAAAGTATCACCTAGAAATTCCATGTGTTCAGGAAATCTAAGCCCTAATAAAGGTAAGTGATGTACCGACTCGATAAAACACTATTAAATGCCTTTCGGGGGCGTATAATACTCATAATGAGGCATAATATGGTTTACAAACCTTGCATTAAGAGGCTAAACACTAACAAGGTCGCAAACAAAGTCTCTCTCAATCTCTCTCTCTCTCTCTCTCTCCCAAATATCTCTCAAAATCTCTTTTAACTTTTTATAAACACTCGGGGCATCCCGACCCTTAACTTAGTCAAAAACCACTTGAAACAGGAAGATTATTTGAAAAACAGCCCTATAGGGCCGAACCCTCTTATAGGACCGAACCCTCTTAGAGTCGAACCCTCTTAGAGCCGAACCCTCTTAGAGCCGAACCTCCCTTAGAACCGAACCCCTCTTTAAGCCTGAACCCCCCCCCCCTTCGGTCCAGTTTACCTTTGGTCCGAAGAACCACTTTCGGTCCAGGTTGCTCTCGGTTTCCAGCTTCTCGGTTCATCTCGCTTCGGTTCTACCAGCCGGAGTTCCACTCGTACGACAAGTCGAATTCCGAATCGACCTAATTCTCGGAGCTACCCCCGTATCCAAAGCGCCCTACCGCCTAGCGCCAGCCGAGATGCAACAACTTGTTGGATAAGGTGTCTAAGTCCATAACTATTTCTGGTATGTACTTGACCGGGTTGGCATGGTCCATTTGGGTTGCATGACATTGCAACACTTGGATAGACTAAATGAGAGAATACCATTTCACCTTAAACGGAGGAGCAATTACTTGGAAAAGCTCCAAGCAGGAGACAATGGCTGATTCAACTTGGGAATCATAGTATATAGTAGCAAGTGAGGCAGCAAAGGAGGCTATATGGCTAAAGAACTTCATTGGACACCTTGGATTTGTACCAACTATAAAGGAGCCTATGGATATTTTCTGTGATAGTGAAAGTGTTGTTGCCTTAGCCAAGGAACCAAGGGATCACAAAAGATCCAGACACATTCACAGAAAATACCATTTCATCAGACATCGAATAGAAGAAGGACTCCTTGTAGCAAAGAGGGTATCATCGGATGAGAACCCAGCAGATCCCCTCACGAACGGATAGAGTAGGGTTAAGCATCTTCATCATGCGTGGCGCATAGGGCTAAAGGATGATATTAGTTTTGGAAATTAGATAGGTTTGAAATTTGTAAGCTGTAATTGACATTTGATGATAAATAAAAGTTGTTGTTTGTTTATAAGTAAAGTGTTGCTATCTTCTGTCAATCGTTTACTATCATTTCATTTTGCATGTTTTGACTTCCAGAATAATTATGTTATGGTATATCATATTAATTAAATTCTCCACAGTCGGTCATATGTTGGAAGTAGATATGAATCAAGACTGTCATGAAGTTGGCTTGTAGATGTCTAAAGTGTTGGACATAGCAAAGAGTTTCTACAACATTCATGAGTGCTCATAAGTTCTGAGTATTTGATTGAACCCACGCTCACTTGCATCACTTCATGGAATTTATCTCGAGTGACCGTGAGACGGTAATATCATATAAGTCTTCAAACCTAGGGATATGAGTTGTTGACTATGAGTTGGTTATACATTGATCGTACGAAAACGTATTGGTAACTCGATGTTATAAAACATGTCTTTGTGTATAATTCAACAAGTAGTAGAACAAGCATATGAGTCAAGGTTTATCTGTTCCTTCTTGGATTAGAAGCGATATCTGGGCCCCTCGATGATTTTGTGTTGACCCATGTACCGGGCCCGGTCAGAACTAAATTGATGTGTTCGATTAAGTTCTATGTCAAACAAATCGGAAATCGGGAAATAACTACTGGATAATAAGTAAGACATTGTTCCGTGTATTTGTCCGGCTGATATCTAGAACAGAGAATTATATGATCACTTATCTTATATGACGTATCATCATCTCAGTTCCGCAAGACCTTAAAAGAGCTACGATTGCTGATCGGTTCCTGAAGTCATATTTGCAGTTATGGTTATTAGACTTATCCAAGTGGGAGACTGTTGGATAAGGTGTCTAAGTCCATAACTATATCTGGTATGTAGTTGACCCGGTTGGCATGGTTCATTTGGGTTGCATGGCATTGCAACACTTAGATAGACTAAATGTGAGAAAAAGGACACTTGAGGATTATTAATATATTATAAGTTATAATATATTAATAATATTATTTAATTAGTATTGATCAAAGAATTAATTTGGAATTAATTAAGTGATCAAAAAGAGACTAATTAAATATTTGGGGTTGATTGTGTAAATCATCTATTCTTGTATAGTGGGCTAATGATCCATGGTTTATTGAATTGGGCTAAAACCCATATGGTGCTCCATGGATAGTCCACGAAGGTTATAAACCCATGGATCATGGAATATGAAAAGACATGCACATTAGGGTTTACATAGAGTAAACCTACATGTGGCACACTATATAAGAAGCTCCATGGTTAGCAAAATTGGCCACTAAGTGAAGAACTAGAGGGCTAGCCGATTTTGAGTGTTAGTGAACTTCTCTCAAGGTTATTCCAAGTGTTGTGGTGTTGTGTAAGACATTTGAGGCATCACACTTGAGGTGCTAGGCTCACAAGGTTATCAAGGAATCCAAGTAACAAAAGGTATGTTCTTCTACTAGTGTTTTATGATTCAAGTACCTCTTAACATGCTAGTTAGGAAGTAAACCTTGGAAAATTATTATTTGCATGTATCTTAGAGAAAACATAGATCCAAGGTTTCTACGGTTGCATGTACACCATAGGAGTGTTAGAATGCTCAAAACCCTTCAGTGTATCAGAGCCTAAGCTTGTTTTCTTGATACTTGATGCAAACTTGTTTTTCCAAAACCAAAATCTGCCCAGACTAGAAAACTCGACGAGTTCTAGCCAAAAACTCGCCGATTTCATGAGTTAATACATGAACTCGACGAGTTCCTTAGAGAACTCGACGAGTTTTGTCTCCCAGTTGCAGATTTTCGAGTTTGGCTGCTATAAATGGACTAGAAATATTACCCTAAATTGTTTTTGTCTTATAAAACTTGTTTTAGATGGTGTAATGTTTATGCTAATCCATTTCCAATGGCTATTATCAAAAATTTCAAGTTTTGTATGTGTTGTTTATGATTCTTAAAATTGTTGATATGCATGTTCATGAAGTTATGAGTTTAGAAGATAATAGGAATTATTTGCAAAATTATTTGTTAGTTAATTCTTGATCATTATGTGTTTTAATGGAATCCATAATTTGTCCTCAAGTTATGGATTACCAAAAGTCATTCTTTTAAAGTCCATTAAATGAACACATAGGTTACATAAAATGAAAAGCCTCTCATTTTAATAAACCATTAAATCATAAGTTATGAAAGTTGAAAAGTTTTGAAAGTTACAAAACTTGCCCTCAAGTTTTGGAACATGTAAAGTCACTTTAGAAAACTTTAGTTCCAACCCCTAGAATTTTAAAAGTTAAAATTCAACCCTTATACTTTATAATATTATAAGTTAATAATATATATATATATATATATATATATATATATATATATATATATATATATCAGAACAAGTCGTTTTACCGTAAGTAGGCGTCATTCACGAAACCGGTCTATAAGGGGGTATAAGGTTGTTGCCTATAAAATGGCAGCTTAATGGGTGTCCACTCTCACCCACCGCTTCCATGACTGGTGGAGGGTCGTTATCCAAACGGGTAGGACAATGACTTTAATCCTCATTAAAAGTATAATGAAATTATAAAGTAACTAAATCTTTATTAATTCTTAATCTTAGTTACTTTAGAAAATGTGAAATAGGTGCTAACCCATGAAATTACACTTTGTACCTTACCAAGTCATTAGTAGAGCGCGTGTGGTTAACCAACACACTAATAAGGACTAGTAAGAGTAGCAAAGGGTAACTTAATTTTATCATAGATCGGTGGAGCGCTTGTGGTTAACCGACACATCAATTAGGTAATAAAGTTGAGGGTACCAATTCAATTTGCATGGTTATTCACACCTTGTTTGTGATCCTCAACATCTCAGTCACAAACTTGAGAGGGCACAATCGAGATTCAAACATGCCATTTAAAGTTCAATTTATCTAAAAAGATCTAGGAGTTTCAAATCCAATTAAAACTTAATAATCTTTTTCGTTTTTCATGGTGGAAATTGGTAAATTGTCATTTACCTACCTTCCACTATTTTATAACTTGGATTACGGCATCCCTCTTCCAGTTATAAATAGGTTGTAGGGTCCTAGCCTTAATATTTCATTTGGGTGACTTATTAAGGACTTTTTATCTAATAAAACTTGTCTTTCTTTTTTTCAGATGTCTTCCAACACTGCTACTGGCTCAAACCCTACAGGCTTCTTTTCCCTAATGAACTTGTGTGGGAAAGTCACTTTTGATGGTTCCAATTTCAATGAATGGATTAGGTGTTGGATATAGTGTCTAAGTCCATAACTTTATTTGGTATGTACCTGACCCGACCCGGCATGGTCCATTTGGGTTGCATGGCATTGCAATACTTGGATAGACTAGATGAGAGAATAAGGCACTTATGATTATTAATATATTATAAGTTCTAATATATTAATAATAGTATTATTTAATTAGTATTGATCAAGTATTAATCTAGTATTAATTTGGTGATCAAAGTGAGACTAATTAAATATATAGGGTTGATTATGACAATCATCAATTCTTTTATGGTGGATTAATGATCCATGGTTTATGGGTTTGGTTATAACCATATGGAGCTCCATGGATAGTCCATGGGAGTTACAAACCCATGGGTCATGAGAAATCAAGAGTCATGACAATTAAGGGCATTCATGTGTAAACCCTAATTGTGACAACACTATAAAAGGAACCCTATGGCTAGCAAAATCGTGACCTAGTGTTTCTAGTGAGGGCATAACCGATTTTCAAGTGTAAGAAGTATTCTCTCAAGTTATTCCAAGTCTTGTGGTGTTGTGTGAAGCATTTGAGGCACAACATTTGGGGTGCTAGGCTCACAAAGTCTTGAAGGAATCCAAGCAACAACAAGGTATGTATTTCTACTAGTTTTATGTTCTATGTAATCCCCATGCCATGCTAGTTAGGAAATAACCTTGAAAAGAAATTTGCATGTATATAGAGAAAACATAGATTCAAGGTTATTAGGGTTGCATGTACACTTAGGAAGTGTTAGAATGCTCCAAAACCCTTCAGTGGTATCAGAGCCTAGGATTGTTTTCTGTATACTTGATGCAAAACTGCTTAAAAATTGAAAATTCTGCACTCTGACGACTGGACTCGCCGAGTCCATGGGGAGGACTCGCCGAGTCCATGGACAAATTCATCCTACTCAACGAGTAGAATAATGCACTCGACGAGTAGGAGCGTGCTGGGCAGTTTTTTCGAGTTTTGTTGCTGGAAATGGATTAAGATCATTATCCCAATCTGTTTTGGACTTGTAAAATTTGTTTTTCAAAATGATAATGATTATGTTAACCCATTTTACATGACTTTTATCAATTTTCAAGTACTGTATATGTTTATATGATTTTCTTGAAATTGCTTGACATGAATTTGTGTTCATATGAGTTTAGAAGATCATAGGAATTATGGGTAACCTCCATGTGTGTTTAATTCATGATCTTAATGGTTATGATGGTGTCCATAACTTGTCCTCAAGTTATGGATAACCAAAAGTCACTTCTTTTAATTATGATTAAAGAACTAAAGAGGTTTCATAAAATGAAGAGTCTTCATTTTTATGAACCATTAAAACTCATAAGTTACAAATTGAAGAGACTTGGAATAGTTTCAAATCTTGCCCTCAAGTGTTGGAATTTGAAAAGTCTTACACTTTAATACTTTAATTCCAAATTAAACCTTAGATTTAAAAAAAAAAGTTTAAAAATCAACACTTATACTATTATTATAATTTTATTATATAGATATGTATAAGAATATGTCATTCTTACCGTTAGTAGGCCTCATTCACGAAGCCGGTCTATAAGGGGGGTATAAGGTTGTTGCCTATAAAATGGTGACTTAATGGGTGTCCACTCTCACCCACCGCTTCCTTGATCGGTGGAGGGTCGTTAGCCGAACGGGTAGGATACGACTTTAAATACTCGTTAAAAGTATAATGAATTATAAAGTAACTATACATTATAAATTCCCAATCTTAGTTACTTTAGGAAAATGTGAAATTGGTGCTAGCCCATAAAATTACACTTTGTACCTTACCAAGTCGTTAGTGGAGCGTGTGTGGTTAACCGACACACTAACATGGACTAGTAAGAGTGGCAAAGGGTAACTTGACTTTATTATAGATCGGTGGAGCGTGTGTGGTTAACCGGCACATCGATTAGGTAATATTGTTGAGGGTACCAAGTCAATTTGTATGGTTATTCACACCTTGTTTGTGATCCTCGGCATCCCAGTCACAAACTTGAGAGGGCACAATCGAGATTCAAACATGCCATTGAAAAGTTCAATGTATCTCAAAAGATCTAGGAGTTTCAAAACCAATAAAACCTAATAATAAAATATTTCGTTCTTATGGTGGAAATTGGTAAATCGTCATTTACCTACCTTCAAATATTTTATAGTATGGATTACGGCATCCCTCTTCCAACTATAAATAGTTTGTTGGATCCTAGCCTTAATATTTCATTTGGGTGAATTATTAAGGATTCCTAATCTAATGAAACTTGTCTTTCTTTCCTTTCAGATGTCTTCCAACAATGTTTCTGGCTCAAACCCAACAGGCTCCTTTTCCCTTATAAACTTGTGTGGTAAGGTCATCTTTGATGGATCCAATTTCAATGAGTGGATCAGAAACATCAGAATGATTACCCGCTATGAGGACAAAGAATATGTCCTCGATAGGGAGCTTAAGGTTGTGAATGAAGCCACTGCTACTCCTGAAGAGTTTGCGGAGTTTGTTGCACATGAAAAGGATGCTACTAAAGTAGCATGCATCATGATGGCCACCATGACTCCGGAACTTCAAAAATCCTATGAAGATTTCTACCCCTATGAGATGCACCTGGATCTGATGGAAAGGTACCATCAGAGCGCGTGTCAGGAGAGGTATGAAATCATCTCCTCCATGATAACCGCAAGGATGAAGGATGGTGAACCCATCACCGGTCACTTGCAGAAGATGTAAAGGTTCGTTGACTGGTTGCTGAAGCTAAATGTTGACTTTCCTGAGGAAATGGCGATTGACATCATTCTCCATTCCTTACCTCCAAGTTATGATCAGTTTCGTATGACTTATCATATGAACAAGGAGGAAGTCACACTTAGCAAACTTCAAGGACTCTTAAGGATAGCTGAAAATGGCCTTAAGGGTAAAGCGGTTGCTACTTCTACTCCTTCAACAGCCCCTGTTCTGGCTATTGGGCAGGGAAAAGGTAAGAAGAGGAAAAGCCCTTCGAAGGGTACCAAGGGTAAGACTCTTGATGGTTCCTCTTCAAGTGGGACAAAGAAAGGTCCCACTACTCCTTATTCAAACCCAAAGGAAGCACAGTGCTTCTATTGCCAGGATAAGGGACACTTCACGCGAAGCTGCCCTAAATATCTACAAGATGTAAAGGATGGGAAGGTTAAACCCACCCATGCAGGTATTTACACAATATTGTCTAATAACTCATCTAATGCTAATTCTTGGGTGCTTGATACAGGTTGTGGTATTCATATTTGTACTGATTTGCAGGCACTAAGAAGAAGTGAGCAAGTGGAGCATGGGAAGATAAACTTAGTCATGGGCAACATGAAAGCATCACCTGTTACCAAGATAGGAGTTTATTCTTTATTGCTTAATAATGGGTTAATGTTAGATTTGAATAAGTGTTGTTACTCGCCCGAAATGGCGAGAAATATTATTTCTTTTCATGGCTTGTACAAACAAGGTTTTTCATTTTCATTTGATAATAAAAATGGTGCTATTAATGTTTATTACAATGATGTATTTTACTTTAAAGCATTACCTTGTGATGGTGTATATGAATTCGTGAATGTTGTAGACAATCTAGGAAATAATGTGTTGTATATTGATTCTTCAGATAGCTTGGATAAAGCATCCTTGTGGCATTGTCGTCTTGGACATGTTAACAAGAAGCGCATAGGCCAACTCCAAAAGGCTGGAGTCTTGGAATCGTTTGACCTCAAGTCAGATGATAGTTGTGAGTCTTGTTTACTTGGAAAAATGACAAAGTCACCCTTCACAGGTACTTGTGATAGGGGTGAAGGTTTGTTGGACCTTGTACACACGGATATGTGTGGGCCCTTCAGAGTTGCTACAAGGGATGCTAATCGCTATTATGCGACTTTTACTTATGATTACAGTAGATATGGATATATTTACTTAATCAAGCATAAGTCAGAAACCTTTGATAAGTTCAAAGAGTTTAAGCAGGAAGTGGAGAATCAATTGGGCAGGAACATCAAGATGCTCCGATCCGATCGGGGAGGAGAGTATCTTAGCATTGAGTTCCTTGACTATCTTAAGGAATGTGGGATTGTCTCACAATTGACACCTCCCAGAACACCACAGTTGAATGGTGTAGCTGAGAGGCGCAATCGAACCTTGCTGGATATGGTTCGTTCCATGATGAGTCGAGCTTCGTTACCAATCTCTTTCTGGGGGTATGCCTTAGAGACTGCCGCCCATATCCTTAATCTAGTCCCTACTAAAAAGGTTGCCAAAACACCTCACGAGATGTGGACTGGGAAAGTTCCCAATTTGGACCACATTAAGATTTGGGGTTTTGAAGCTTTCGTGAGACGTGAGACTCATGATAGGCTTGAACCTCGAAGTGAGAGGTGTATTTTCATCGGCTACCCACAGAGATCCTTTGGTTACCTCTTTTATAGACCCAGTGATAATGTGGTCTTTGTAGCAAGAAGAGGAGTCTTTCGTGAGAGAGAATTCATAAGCCAAGGGGACAGTGGGAGGCAAATTGACCTTGAAGAGCTTCAAGAGTCAAGTGGTGAAGGAACCTCAAATGCTATCGACCAACCTGAGGAGGAAACTCCTGTTGATCTGATAGAGGAGTCTGTACCTCCAAGACGTTCCACTAGGGTGAGGAACACACCTGATTTTTATTATGGTTATCACATCACCGCTGAAGGTGATACATTTATTAGTGATAGTACACTAATAGATTTGGATGAACCTAATAATTACAGGGAAGCCATGGCAGGCCCTGAGTCTGCTAAATGGAAGGAGGCTATGGACAGCGAGATTCAGTCCATGTATGACAATCAAGTTTGGAACTAGGTTGACAATGTACCAGGTCGTAAGACAGTTGGGTGCAAATGGATCTTCAAGAAGAAGACCGACATGGATGAGAAGATACATACTTACAAAGCGCGACTGGTTGCGAAGGGCTTTACTCAAACTCCGGGAGTTGACTATGATGAGACCTTCTCACCAGTAGCTAAGATTAAGTCTATTAGAGTATTGTTAGCCATAGCTGCATTTCATGATTATGAAATATGGCAAATGAATGTCAAAACCTCTTTCCTTAATGGAAAGTTGGCTGAGGATGTTTACATGGCTCAACCAGAGGGTTTTGTCAATACAAGATACCCTAATAGAGTGTGTAAGCTTGATAAATCCATTTATGGATTGAAACAAGCATCTCGCAGATGGAATCTTTGCTTTGATTAGAAAGTCAAAGAGTTTGGCTTTTCTAGGAGTGAGGATGAGTCTTGTGTGTATGTCAGGGCTAGTGGGAGCATAGTTAGCTTCTTGGTGTTGTATGTGGATGACATACTTCTCATAGGAAACGACGTCCCAACCTTGCAGGAGGTTAAGTCCTGGCTTGGGAAGTGTTTCGCTATGAAGGACCTTGGGGAAGCTGCCTATATCCTAGGGATAAGGATATTGAGAGATAGGAGTAAGAGACTAATTGGACTTAGTCAAAGTAGTTACTTGGATAAGGTGCTAAAGAGGTTCAACTTGCAAGAATCCAAGAAAGGGGAATTACCCGTCCAGAGTAATGCCAAGCTGGGTAAGACTCAGAGTCCGAGTACAGAGGATGAGATAGCTGAGATGAGTCATATACCATATGCTTCCGCTGTAGGCTCGATCATATATGCTATGAATTGTACTCGCCCTGATGTGGCCTTTGCTTTGAGCATGGTCAGTAGATATCAAGGGAACCCTAGCAAGGCACACTGGACAGCGGTAAAGAACATTCTCAAGTATCTGCGGAGGACTAAGGATTGGGTCCTTACCCTCGGAGGCAGTGATGACTTGAGAGTGGAAGGATATAGCGATGCTAGCTTCCAGACTGATAGGGATAATTTCCGCTCTCAGTCAGGCTGGGTCTTTATCCTAAATGGAGGGGCAATTACTTGGAAAAGTTCCAAGCAGGAGACAGTAGCTGATTCTACTTGTGAATCAGAGTACATAGCAGCAAGTGAAGCAGCTAAGGAGACGATATGGCTAAAGAACTTCATCGGAGACCTTGGAGTTGTACCAGCTATAAAGGAGCCAATGGAAATTTTCTGTGACAGCAAAAGTGCAGTTGCTTTGGCTAAGGAACCGAGAGATCACGGGAGATCTAGGCACATTGGCAGAAAATACCATTTCATCAGACATCGAATAGAAGAAGGACTCCTCGTGGCTAAGAGGGTATCATCAGATGAGAACCCGGCAGATCCCCTCACGAAGGGACTGAGTAGGGTTAAGCATTTACAGCATGCGAGGCGCATTGGGTTGAAGGATGATATTAGTTTCTATAATTAGATTCCTGAAACTTGTAAAATGTAATTGACATTTGATGATAAATAAAAGTTGTTATTTATTTATGAGTAAGGTGTTACTATCTTGTGTTGATTGTTTACTATGTTTCAATTTTGCATGTTTTTACTTCCAGAATAATTATGTTATTATTCAAACCATCCACAGTCAGTCAAACTTTGGAAGTAAGTATTGATTTAAGACTGTCATGAATTTGGCTTGTATGATTCGTCTAAAAGTGCTTTGGACAATGCAATGGTTGCTACAACATTCATGAGTACTCATAAGGGCTGAGTATTGGATCCAACCCACGCTCACTTGCATCACTTCATGGAATTTATCTCGAGTGATCGTGAGACGGTAATATCATATAAATCTTCAAACCTAGAGATATGAGTTGTTGACTATGAGTTGGTTATTCATTGATTGCACGCAAACGCATTGGTAACTCGATGTCATAAAACGTGCTTCTGTGAATAATTCAACAAGTAGTTAGTACAAGCATATCAGTCGAAGTTTATCTGTTCCTTCTAGAAATAGAAGCAATATCTGGGCCCCTCGATGATTTGATTTTGACCTATGTACCGGGCCCGGTCAGAACCTAATTGATGTGTTCAATTTAGTTCTATGTCGAAACAAATAAGAGATCGAGAAACAAATGTTGGACAATAAGTAAGACCATGTTCCATGTGTTTGTCCGGCTGATATCATGAGAACAGAGGATTATATGATCACTTATCTTAAATGGCGTATCATCATCATCTCAGTTCCGAGAGACTTTGAAAGAGCTATGATTTCTAGTCAGATTTTGAAGTCATATTTGCAAATATAGTTATTAGACTTATCCAAGTGGGAGACTGTTGGATATAGTGTCTAAGTCCATAACTTTATTTGGTATGTACTTGACCCGACCCGGCATGGTCCATTTGGGTTGCATGGCATTGCAATACTTGGATAGACTAGATGAGAGAATAAGGCACTTATGATTATTAATATATTATAAGTTCTAATATATTAATAATAGTATTATTTAATTAGTATTGATCAAGTATTAATCTAGTATTAATTTGGTGATCAAAGTGAGACTAATTAAATATATAGGGTTGATTATGACAATCATCAATTCTTTTATGGTGGATTAATGATCCATGGTTTATTGGTTTGGTTATAACCATATGGAGCTCCATGGATAGTCCATGGGAGTTACAAACCCATGGGTCATGAGAAATCAAGAGTCATGACAATTAAGGGCATTCACGTGTAAACCCTAATTGTGACAACACTATAAAAGGAACCCTATGGCTAGCAAAATCGTGACCTAGTGTTTCTAGTGAGGGCATAACCGATTTTCAAGTGTAAGAAGTATTCTCTCAAGTTATTCCAAGTCTTGTGGTGTTGTGTGAAGCATTTGAGGCACAACATTTGGGGTGCTAGGCTCACAAAGTCTTGAAGGAATCCAAGCAACAACAAGGTATGTATTTCTACTAGTTTTATGTTCTATGTAATCCCCATGCCATGCTAGTTAGGAAATAACCTTGAAAAGAAATTTGCATGTATATAGAGAAAACATAGATTCAAGGTTATTAGGGTTGCATGTACACTTAGGAAGTGTTAGAATGCTCCAAAACCCTTCATTAGGAACATCAGAATGATTACTCGCTATGAGAGGAAGGAGTATGTCCTTGACAGAGAACTGAAGGTTGTTGCTGATTCGACTGCTACTCCTGAGGAGATTGCTGAGTACACTACCCATGAGAAAGATGCCACTAAAGTGTCTTGTATCATGTTGGCCAGCATGACAGCAGAACTCTAGAAATCCTATGAAGATTTCTACCCTTTTGAGATGCACCAGGATCTGATGGATAGGTATCATTAGAGTGCTCGTCAGGAGAGGTATGAAATCATTTCCTCCATGGTAACAGCTAGGATGAAGGAGGGAGAGTCCCTCACCAGCCACTTGTAGAAAATGAAAAGGTTCGTGGACCGGTTATTGAAGCTTAATCTGGACTTCCATGAGGACATGGCAATTGACATCATTCTCCATTCCTTACCTCCAAGTTATGATCAGTTTCCCAGGACTTATCATATGAAAAAGGAGGAAGTCACACTCAGCAAGCTTCAAGGACTTTTAAGGACCGCTAAAAGTGGCCTTAAAAGTACATCAGTTGTTACTCCTACGCCTACTACTGCTCCTGTTCTGGCAATTGGGTAGGGGAAGGGGAAGAAGAGTAAGACCCCTTCAAAGGGTACCAAGGGAAAGCCCCTTGATGGCTGCTCTTCAAGTGGAACCAAGAAAGGTTCCATTCCTCCTTCTTCAAACCCTAAAGATGTAATGCCCCGACCCCAGGTATGAATTTAAATAAAAGGTTATTTGGTTTTAAGTCCTACTCGACGAGTTGGCTCCCCTACTCATCGAGTAGCAACGGGTTCGATACGCGTGTTTAGTGACCTACTCGCCGAGTCCATCAGGGGACTCGACGAGTAGGAGCTGGCAGATGAAACCCTAAATCCCGGGGTTTTGCACCCTATTTAAGGAAGCATAAACCTCCTTTGGCCTCTTTGCAGTCCCTTGAGAGCTCAGAAAACCCTAATTCGTGTGGTGTTTCATTCTTGTGTGTGTAAAGATTTGGAGAGGAGATCTTTTGAGGATAGGACCTTGGCGAACAAAAGGCTAGGAGCAAGGAAGTGTGGGAAATCATAAATCTACCTCAAATAGCATCATTTGGAGGTATCAAGTCGTCAACTTTTCTCCTTTTTCTTTCTAGGCCTCTTTTGGTTGAGATCTAGGGTTTTTATGGTTTGGTTGAGATGGTAATGTGGGATATGTGCTAGATCTGAAGTTGTAACTTCAGATCTGTAACCTTCTTGGGTTCTAAAGTCATAAAGCTCTGATTTTGGTCGAGAATGAGGCACTCCTTGTGCATAAAGCCCCATTAAGAACTTAGTTTTGGCATTAAGAGCCTTATTAGTCATGCATGCACGTAAAGTTTGCAACTTTACGTGAAAAGCATGTCCTAGAAGCTTGGATCTGTAATTTGGAGCCATTACATGGCTTAAATGAGTCTGTATGGCTTAAGGACTGATGGGACTCGGCGAGTCATATGAAGATTGCCATAAACTCGACGACTTGAATGAACAACTCGGCGAGTCCGATGAAGATTGTCATAGACTCGACCAGTTGCATGAACAACTCGGCGAGTCGGATGAGTTTTCCCCAAGTTATTAATGTGTGTGTGTATCCGTCATGTTGCAAGAAGGAAACTCGACGGGTGGCCTTAGGGTTTCGATTGAAAATCATAGGAACTCGACGAGTCACCCCGGTGACTCGGCGAGTGGGAAAAGAACTTCAAGGAACTCGGCGTGTAGCTGAGGGTACTCGGCGAGTTAAGGTCTACATGGGCTGTTTACCTTGACTGAGGACTTTGACTTTGACCAGCGGTTGACTAGGGGGTTTTGGAGTACCTTGTGAGGTTAAGGACTTATGAGTATTTTCGTATTATGGTGATAGGTGTTGGGGTCTTTGGCAAGTGATCCGAGAGTTGGGACTTATCTACCGAGTCGACATCTGCGAGGTGAGTTATCCTCACTATATCGATAGGGTCTAAGGCACCAAGGTCGGCCCTTTTTAGTTGTTATCGTGATGGTATGCTACATGTGGATATGATCTGTTAGATCGGAATCAGGATAGACAGTATGTTATGCTTTTATGATCCATAGGGATGAATATGTTAGTGACCTGCTAGGTCAGTGCTATAGTTATGAGTGATTGCTATGATTGGTGATCAGTGAGATAGATATGTTTGTTGATTGTATATGCCAGTATATGTTAGTTATGCGCACATGATTATTTTCTTGTTGCTTGGGTTGAGGCGGTCCTGCTTTGTGCTAAAGGCCAATACACCCTTTGTGCGGTCCGGGGAGACTGTAGGCCCACGTGGCGTTACAGTCATGCCGAAGGCTTGGTATAGTTTCAATTGGACTGAAGGCCCGGTAGGGCGGTCCAGTCAGGCTGTCGGCCCAGTATGCATGTTTATTGATTGATTATTATGGATGTGGTATTATCAGTGTGGTATTGGTATTTTGGGGGTAGCTCACTAAGCCCTCAGGCTTACAGTTTTCAGTTTATTGTTTCAGGTACTTCAGGAATTCATGGCAAGGCGAAGGCGTGACCGTACTGCTCCTCATCCTTATGATCTGGCTTTTGGGACACTCTGATTGAATAATGAATTGAAAACACTTTTGTAAACAAAGACTATTTGGTTTTATTTATGCTTGAAAAGTTTAAATTTGGCGTAAAATTTATGGATGTTACAAAAGAAGCACAGTGCTTCTATTGCAAGGAAAAGGGGCACTGGAAGCGAAGCTGCCCCAAATACTTGCAGGATGTAAGGGATGGGAAAGTTAAACCCGCCCATGCAGGTATTTATACTATATTGTCTAATAACTCATTGCATGCTAACTCTTAGGTACTTGATACAGGTTGTGGTATTCACATTTGTACTGATTTATAGGGCCTAAGAAGAAGTGAGAAAGTGGAGCATGGAAAGATAAACTTAATGATGGGCAACAGGAAAGCATCATCTGTTACCAAGATGGGAGTTTATTCTTTATAGCTTAATAATGGGTTAATTTTAGATTTGAATAAATGTTGTTACTCGTCTGAAATGGCGAGAAATATTATTTCTTTCCATGGCTTGTACAAACAAGGATTTTCTTTTTTATTTGATAATGATAATGGTGCTATTAATGTTTATTACAATGATGTATTTTACTTTAAAGCATTACCTTGTGATAGTGTATATCAAGCTGTGAATGTTGTAGATAATCTAGGAAATAATGTATTGTGTATTGATTCTTCAAATAATTTGGATAAGGCATCCTTATGGTATTGTCGTCTTGGACATGTTAACAAGAAGCGCATAGGCCAACTCCAAAAGGATGGAGTTTTGGAATCATTTGACCTAAAGTCGGATGATAGTTGCGAGTCTTCTTTACTTGGAAAAATGACAAAGTCACCCTTCACTGGTACTTGTGAGAGGGGTGAGGGTTTGTTGAACCTCATACACACAGATGTGTGTGGACCCTTCAAAACTGCCACAAGGGATGCTAATCGCTACTATGTGACTTCTACTGATGATTATAGTAGATATGGATATATCTACTGTTGGGTCTTATTGTTGCGTCTTGGGCTCGGTCCTTAGCCCAGTTTTGTTACCCGGTTTGGGCTTATCCAACCGTGATTGTCTTATTAGGGTTTTATATTTAAGGTGCCTGCATGCATCCTTTATTGTAAGCGCTTTGATTATTATTCTAAGTATTGTACTGCAAACCCTACCTCGCCTCTACAGTGAAAGTTCTTGATCGAGCTCTGCTGAGGCGTGACTATATTTGAATCATTAAGCATTACTTGATTCTATATCGTGTTCATTGTGTTTGTTTGCTTTTATTGTTTAACCTGTTGAAAGATCTAATCGATCTAAGAGTTTTTCAACTCATCAATTGGTATCAAAGCAGGAGACGGTGTAATTCATATACATCTCTTCTGTTGAAGAAGATCTTAGGGTTTTCCGCTTTGATTGATATTGTTAGAGCCATCATTTGCTATTGACGTAGTTCTTTAAATATTCGATCTTACCCTAACGTTATTTACAAGTCTGATCTTAAGCATGTTTTTAAACAAAGATCGGCATGTCCATGGATGATTCTTAGTCAAACCCAATCAATATCTCCAACAGCATAGGGTCGACGACAAGGATTCCTATATTGTACACTCAGGATTATGAGGTCTGGACGTATCACTTTGAAGACTACGTGATTGGCTCAGAAGATAATGGATACTTGATCTGGGAGGCGATTACTGTAGGTCCATTCGCTCACTCAGGCACTTCAAGAATTGTTAAAACTCAAAAGGAGTACAATCAACTCATCAATGATGTGAAAGACATTCCCCAATATGAGAAGGAAAAGTTTCAGTGCAACATCAAAGCCTTGAGAATGATTAGGTTAGCCTTACAATCGGACACGTTTTGGTTGGTAAGCTCTTGCACAACGGCAAAAGAAATATGGGACAGATTGAAGGAATTGTATTCTACAGATGAAGATCTTGAGCATTCAATCCAAAACATTGTTGCTCTCAGAATTTGGTGACTTCAAGCAGAAGGCCGAAGAGAAGCTTATTCAAGCCTTCGATCGCTTTAATCGTCTCCTTAGTAAGATGATAAAGCATATGATTGAAAGGAAAGTCATTAAACAGAAGGTGACATTCATGAATGGCCTTACACCCAAATGGATGGTTGTGGTGTCTACTGTGAAGGCACATGAAAAATTCAAGGCTTACTCTCTGGCAAAACTGGTGGGAATATTAAAGTCACATGAGAATGCTGTGACTAAAGAAACGAATGTGGTTTCTGGAATGGGTTCCTTGGCCCTAATCTCCAAAAGAAAGAATGTTGCTGAAGAAGAAGAAGATTTGGATCTTTCTGAATATGATCTAACAAGTGAAGAGTATGCTCTAATGGTGTCAAATCCCAAGAAGTTCATCAAAAGAAGGTTCCCATCAAATAAGAACCGAAACTGGCAAGGTAGCTACAGTGCCGAGAAAGCAAAGGAGGAATCGAAGAGTGTTTCTCAACCGAAGAACCAAAGAAGGAAGTGAAACTTGGAGGTGACTCATGCATTAATTATCACTACTGCGGAGGCAAAAATCACTTCGCCAAAGATTGTATGCTGAGAAAGATGTCAGAAAAGAATAAAGATGAGGACGAGGAAGCAAACCTCACACGACGATTGGAAGAAATCAAGAAGAAGAAAGTTGGATCTAACAACACTATGGATGCTCTTATTGTGTAGGGAAATATTGTTGACGATGGGTTTGGAGGTATTGAAGTTTGGTCCACTGATTCAGAAGATGAAGAAGTGAGGAAGCCTACTCATGGCAGGGCTTTGTTGGTGAAAGAAGAGGAAGTTGCAGGAAAGTGTCTAATGGTGACTTCTGGGGTGTCACAAATGAGAGGCTATACCACTGATGGGGGACTGGATGAAGCAAAGGAGCGAGAAGACAGGTGTTTTGCAGCGAAACCTGTCAGTCAACAGATCAACGAATGCGATGAGTTGATCAAGAAGGTACAATCTATTCTTGTTTCCTTGAAAATTCCCATCACAAACTATGAAAAAGAACTAAATGAATTAAAATATAAATTTTCTAGTATAAGTGGTAGTTTAACTCAAACTCGCGTCACAAACTCTAAACTAACTGATCAAATCAGCAGGGTATCATCGAAGAGTGAGGAGAGGCGTATGTGGATTGAGCAGAAGGAGAAGGAGTTGATTAGGTCTAGGGATGAAACAATTTATTTGCAAAGAGATAATTTGAAGCTTTTAAAACAACGAAATGTTTTTTGTTTAATTGCTAAAAGACTATATTCCAACATTACTCAATTGCATCTTGATTGTGAAATAGGGAAGAAGATACATCGTATGATTTTACCCTTCCTTGAGTTAAAGGAAGATGAAATCGATGCCGATGCATATAACTGTGAAAACGTTGTTTCTTCTGACGATATTTCTCCCGCTTACAAAATTGGTATTGACAAAATAGAGTCCTTCATAAAGTCAAAAGACCATAAGGACATGCTCAAAAATTTATTGGATGAAAATGACAAATTAAAAATCAAAACCGAAACTGTACAGAAATTTGACTCCTTGAATGCCAAATTGAGTTCAGAAAATAAAATTGATATTGAAAACACTTCTGAATTCAATGAGGATGATTATATGAGTGTAATATCTGTGGAAGATGAGGTTGACTGTTCTGAATTTGTCAAGAGCGAACCCGAAACCAACAAAAATCTTATTTCTGAAAATTCCATTGAGTACGCTCGTTTATCCAAAGACAAGACCAATGTCCTCAAGGAAAAAGCTGTTGTATATCAAAAGGTCCAAACGACTCCAAATCAAGTTTACAAAGTTAATGGAGTTACTCAACAACAGACAGCCGAACTGACGGCATTAGTAGCAGAAGATAATGCTGATGGCTGTGATGAGTATTTCTGGTCAGCACCGATTGATAACGCTGATGAAACAGAATGTATATCTCAGAAAATATCATGGAGAGTAAAAGGAAGGTATGTGGCATAACCACTTAATGATCCTACACGCTTTGATGAGCCCAGCACAAGTGGTACCAAAATTCCTTCAGGCGAACTGGTCATGGTATCTAGCGAAACCTCTTCGCTAAAGAGCGAGCCTCATGCTCAAAAACCGGAGAAAAAGGCCAACATCCACAAAAATCCAAAACAGGTGTTAGACCGAAAACATCAACGAAATTTGAGGTACAAGAAGAATCTCACTGAAAGGAAACAGTTCTGGTGAGCTCAAAATCCTAATTACGTTCGCTATGAAAAGCCTTCTAAGCCAAAGGAGGAAAGAAAAGCTAACTCTACTTCTCGTGCTCAACATGATGAGAACAACCGAAAGAAGAGTTTCGATCCTCAGAGTCAAAACAACCGAAAAAAGAGTTTTGGTCCACAAAGGCACAGCAACCGAACAAGAAGTTTCGGTCCTCAAGATGAGAGAAACCAAAAGGGTGGTTTCGGTTCTAGACCAACCAGTGAGAGGAACCGAAAGGAAAGTAGTTTCGGCTCTCAACCATGTAAGAGCAATGACCGAAAGTTTAAATCTCATCCCAAATCTCATCTCTCTCATTCTCGCTATCACTCACAGAATGATCAAAAGGGAAAAGGAAAGCTCTCTCCAGAAAACGCAAAGAAGACGTCGTCTAAACCCGATTTTGAGAACTGAAAGTCTGCCAACGTCAAATTCTCAAATTCAAAAACTCCACCTAAAGTGCTCAACCCGAATAACATCAAAGTGTTCACCATAAAAAGAAATGATGAAACAACATTAATAAAAAGAACCTTTTCAGTTGATGTTTCTCTTACAATTCCCTGTTCTGTAAATGGCTCACGAGGACCCAAGAAACTTTTGGTTCCTAAATCTGCTTAATTTTTGCAGGTTATACGTGACGAGCAGCTTGAAGATGAATGGTACATAGACAGTGGCTGCTCACGTCACATGACAGGAAGAAGGGAAGAGCTGAGAGAGTTTCGGTCTCTTACAAATGGTGGAAGTGTCAAGTACGACAATAACTCTTTTGGTACGATCAAAGGTTATGGTATGATCACTAATGGAGATTTCTCGATTCGAAAAGTGGCATATGTTGAAGGTTTACAACACAACATTCTCAGTGTTTCTCAACTGGTGGTTGGTACCGGGTTAAAAGTTTCATTCGATGACGATGGCTCAGAGATTATAGAAAAGAAGACGAACAATATTCTGCTGAAATCGAAGCGAAAAGGAGAGATGTACCCTCTGAATCTCAATCCCATACGAGGGAAACCAGCAATCTGCTTGCTAACGAAGGCTCATTAAAAAAAAAGCTGGCTTTGGCACCGAAGACTCTCACATCTCAATTTTAAAGACATCAACAAAATGGTGCTTGGGGATCATGTTCGAGGTCTTCCTGTTCTGAAGTTCGATAAAGAACATTTGTATGCTGCATGTGAAATGGAAAAGCAAAGTCAATAGAGTCATCCTTCTCGAGTCAACAAAAAAGTTATTGACCCACGTGAATTACTTCACATTGATTTATGTGGTCCATCTTCAATCGAAAGCATTGGCGGTAACAAGTATATACTTGTCATAGTGTATGACTTCTCTCGGTTTACTTGGGTGTTCATTTTGAAGCAGAAATCAGAGGCCACTCCCAAACTTAAACTTTTTATCAAGCAGGTAAAAGTTCAACTACGAAAGGTAGTTCGCAACATAAGAAGCGACAACGGGTTGGAGTTCAAGAAGAAAGAATTTGAAGATTTCCTTGCAGAGAAGGGAACAACTCACAATTTCTCGACTCTGTATACTCCACAACAGAATGGAATTGTCGAAAGGCGAAACAGATCTTTATTTGAAGCAACCCGAACCATGCTGAGCTTCGCCTCTCTACCTCTATATTTATGAGTTGATGCCATAGCTGCTGCGTGTTTTACACATAACAGATCTTTTCTCAACAAACGTTTCTCCATCACTCCCTATGAGATCTTGAACAACCGAAAGCCTAATGTAAAGTTTTTCCATGTGTTCGGTTCAAGATGCTTCTTCTTCAATTCAAAGGAGCACCGAAACAAGTTTGATGTGAAAGCAGACGTATTATGTTACCTTTGACGATGAGTACGTCAAGAAACTGAAGACAACTGAAGGCTCTGTTGAGGAAATATTTCCAATCTCTGGTCAAGTTACGATACCCATTTCAAACCACTTTGAGCAGTACATGTTGCTATTTGATGAGCCAAAAAAGGCTATTCTCTCTGAATCTGAAGCTGCAGACAACAAGGTAGATAACTTGAAGAAGATAATCGATGAAGCTGCGAAGAAAATGGCAGAAGAACAACCGGTAACAACTGAAAAGCCAGACACAAGCGAACCTTCAAAAGATAGTTCTCATATTCAGGGGGAGGGTTCGTATTTTCCACATAATCGAGATTCAACATTCCAGGGGGAGAGCTCATCATCATTCATTCCAACCGAAAGTCAAGTCCAGGGGAGAATTCTGAGCCTGGAATTGAGGAAGTATCATCATTCGAAGGGGAGAATGCAAATACAAACGATGATGATATTCAGTCAGAATTTGAAGAAGTGAATGCTGAACTGGATCCCTCATATGATCCCAATTACCCTCCACTCATCAAATGGACCAAAGATCATCCACAAACATAAATTATTAGTGATTCGACAGAAAAGGTTCTCACACGATCACAACTGAAAGCGAAACGAACTGCACTTTTCTCTAAAGTAGAATTTTGCATGTTTAATTCGTTCGTCTCCAAAGTCGAACCAAAGACGATCAAGACTGCACTCAATCATTCTGATTGGGTACAGGCAATGCAGGACGAACTCAATGAGTTTGAGAGAAATAAAGTATGGAGACTGATTCCAACACCAAAGGATGCTTCCGTGGTTGGATTAAAGTGGGTTTTCATGAACAAGATGGATAAGGAAGGTAATGTGATATAAAACAAGGCAAGATTGGTTGTGAAAGGTTACTGTGAAGAAGAAGGCATAAATTACGAAGAAACCTTCGCTCAAGTAGCAAGGCTAGAATCGGTTTGTATTTTTCTCGCCTATGCTGCACACAAGAACTTTGAAGTATTCCAAATGGATGTGAAGTGTGCCTTCCTAAATGTAGAACTAGAAGAGACGGTGTATATAGAGCAACCACCGGGTTTCGTGAATGAGAAGTATCCAGATCACTGCTACATTCTGGACAAGGCAGTCTATGGTCTCAAACAAGCACCAAGGGCATGGTATGAAACTCTAACTAGATTTCTGAAAATGTCTAAGTTTAAACAAGGTTCGGTTGACCCAACCTTCTTTCGTAAGAAAGAAGGTGACCACCTTATGATCGTTCAGATTTACGTTGATGACATCATCTTCGGTTCCACAAATCTTAGCTTAACAGCTGAATTTAGGAAGTTGATGGAAACTAAATTTGAAATGAGCTCAATGGGTCCTATTAACTTTTTCCTTGGCTTGAATATAAGACAGGGACCCGAATGAATTTTCATTGATCAAGAGGCTTACACGTAGACATTGCTCGCCAAGTTCGGAATGTTGGGAGATTCAAAAGTAAAGCTTCCTATGGCGTTTGGCACAAAGCTAACACCTTCTCTGGACAAACCGGCTGCTGACATGACCCTTTATCGTCAGATGATACGGTCTCTAATGTATCTAACAGCAAGTCGACTAGACATAATGTTCTCTGTTTGTTATTGTGCCAGGTTTCAAGCTAATCCACGTGAACCTCACCTGCTAGCTGTGAAGAACATCTTTCGGTACCTGAAGCGAAACTCTTCTCTCAGTTTGTGGTACCCAGCCAAATCAGGGTTCTTTGTCCAAGCATTCTCAGATGCTGATATTGGGGGATGTGGACTGGACCGAAAGAGTACCACTGGAGGATGCCAATTCCTGGACGGCAAACTTGTTAGTTGGCAATCCAAGAAACAAACTTGTGTGTCTCTCTCTACTGCCAAAGCAGAATATATAGCCGCAGCATCATGCACATCTCAGGTCATTTGGATACAAAGTCAACTTCGAGACTACGACGTGAACATGAAGAAATTCCCACTATATTGTGACTCAGAGAGTGCAATTAGGATTTGTCATAACCCAATGCAACACTCAAAGACGAAACACATAGCACTGAGGTATCACTTTATCAAAGATCATGTGGAAGATGGTAACGTTGAAATTCATTTTGTAAGAACCACTGATCAATTGGCTGGCATCTTTACTAAGGCCTTGCCTGAAGCAAGTTTTAATAAAATTCTACAAGGCATAGGAATGATGGAAGCTGAATCTGTACCGAAATCTCTTTTGTCTCAATAAAAGTTGGAAGCGAAATAGAGCGAACCCTCGGTCCATTTCGGGTTCGGTTCTTCCGGGAACCGAAATAAACCGAACGCGTCACAACCTCGAACCGTCAGAACGGACGGCGGAAACGTCT
The DNA here is from genome assembly GCF_052849685.1 of Lactuca virosa. Lineage (NCBI taxonomy): Eukaryota > Viridiplantae > Streptophyta > Magnoliopsida > Asterales > Asteraceae > Lactuca > Lactuca virosa. The sequence goes on from NC_136428.1 coordinate 290,102,748, forward strand.
GGGGGCGGGGTGACGTAATGCTTAGTATCACAACAATCGTATCATAGCAATCAAAGTAAACACAACCATTACATTACAATATGAATATTTACATCTGTTTGAAAACATAGTCTGTACATATCAGTATATTCAAAAGCAACAAAAGATAAAGACAAGACTCCATAATGCTCTGTCTTCTCCAAAAGCTGACATAGGTACCTGTCTATAGTTGCCCTAAGAGTACAAGCGATTATGAAATCGTATCAGCATAAATCTGGTGAGTTCATAAGCATGTTTTTGTATTGGAAACCAGTTACTGAATTTGTAAAATTGATTCCTTTTCATTATAAGTAAATATCGTTTGTAACGAAAACCTTCGTTATCGACTTACTGAATTTGTAAAATTGATTCCTTTTCCAATATTTTCTAACATGTTCGTTGAGTACTGTATGAAAAGTATGTTTCGTTTGAAAACCCTGGCTACCGCCAGTAAGTAAGGTATGTTTTGTTTGAAAACCCTGGCTACCGCCAGTAAGTAAGGTATGTTTCGTTTGATAAGCCCTGGCTACCACCAGTAAGTAAGTAGTTTTATTACTCAAATAAAACCAAGAGTTAAATCCCTGGAATATCCTCCAGTAAGTAGATAGGTAGTTTCATTAGCTAAAATAAAACTATTGAAGAAAGAAATCCCGTAACCTCCTTGACGTTCTTTAGGCGTCGTGAGTCCTATAACCATGCTAATATGACCCGTGACCTCCTTGACGTTCTTTAGGCGTCGTACGATTACAAAATTTGTCACCCCAGGCGTGCCCGCCTAACTGTAGCTAACAGTTCAGGTGTGGGATTGTCAGTCCCGAATAGATCTATTCACAAATTCCACGCTCTCCCTCCAGGAGACTCTGGTTATACTAACGGAGAGGATTTATTGGTACCCCGAAGGGCATAACGAAGATATGTCTCACAATCCTGTATTAACTAGTTTACGTGTAGTTCTGTTGTTTCTCGAGTTCGAATTTGTTGTATACGTTGTAGAGTATAAATAATTATACACAAAATAATTATTTGGTAAGATACTCTTGTTATCTGTACGGATAAACTAAATCTGTCATAGTTTATATGTTTGACTTTGTATGGAGTTTGATTCTGTAAAACTGGTAATGAAATCCCCAAACTATACCTATTATAGTTTGATTGGTAAGTTATATCCATGTACTGTTCTGAAAACTATGCAATTATGTTTATAAAACGTCCCTTATGCTCCGCATATTACAAAAAGGGATAAAGTATCTAAATGTTTAACGTAAAACCATTGTAATTGCATCAGTTTTTAAGTTGTGAAAACCTTTATGTTTGGCTTGTATTCCCCCCCTGAAAACTTTATAAAAACTTATAAAATCGTAGGGGTATGAACTCACAGTTTAACGTAGGATTCAGGTGTACGATCGGTTATAAGTGCTGAGTGTTAACTGATGTTTCGTACTCAAGTGGATCCTATTAACATATAGTAACACATATATGTATTAGACTAAGGTATTCCATGACTAAATATGACGGGGAAACCACCCGAAAGACTTGGAACTTGCTTGAACTAAGTGTCGGAGCCATAAATGATCAAACGAGGGGGGTGTATGGCCATTTGAGTGTGTGTGCGGCCAGGGTGTGCCGCCAGCATGTGTGTGCGGTTGCACACAGGAGTGTGCGGCCGTACAGAATGTGTGTGCGGCCGTACATAGGGGTGTGCGGCCGTACACTCTTCATTTATGCTCCAAAAGTCGATTTTTCAGGTGTTTCTAGGCTAATACCAAGTCCAACTAGCAAATGGAGGCCAAACTCTCACTTTGGGGAGTCTTTAAGGTGTGTACGGCCACCTTATGAAGGTGTAAAGCCGTACACCTTCAAGTGATGAAGAACACGAAGAACATGAAGAGTTTTAGGCTTAGATCAAGGTGTCTTACCAGAATAACAAGTTGAATGATGGAGTACTTCACGTTTTTGAGGCCCTTAGAGTGTTCTTGGATGAAGTTTCTAGAGAGAGAAAGTAGTGTCCAGCCAAAAGAGGAAAAGAGTGAATGAAGGGGTCTCCTCCTATATATAGAGGAGGGTGTACGGTTGAGGGGTGGGTGTGCGGCCGTACACCCATGTGTACGACTGTACACTCCTCCTGAGAGGGTGTATGGCCCGAATATTGTACTATGACTTGGGATTACTCGACCTAGAACCCAAACTTTGATTGTACGAGGCTTAGAACATATTATTACACCCTTAAACGGTGTTAAATGATGATAAAATCGAGTCTAATATTAATAAAATTGACCAACTGTACAAAATAAAAGTTCCGGGTTGTCACAGAACGCTCGGCCTATTTCGGGTTCGGTCTCACCGGACTCGGTTCGCCTCTCATCTCTGAATGATGATTTCGGTTGTATAGTATGTCTACTCTTTTCTCGTAATTTGTTTCATCTTTTTCCTTTTACTTTCATAAAATCCAAAAATATTTTTCTTTCTGTTTTTAATTCTTTTTCAAAAAATTTCATAAAATCCAAAAATATTTTTCTTTCTGTTTTTAATTCTTTTTCATAAAATCTTACAAAATCAAAAAATATTTTCTTTCATTTTATTGCAATTTGCTTCTCTCTTAATATAATTTATATATAAGGTTTATCCTCAATGATGGAGCTGGGGCAGGTATAATTCTTTATCTATGTACTAGCTAAGTGTCCCTAGAAGCATGCTGCAGCATGTTGTCCCAAGCCTCAAAATATTTTGAGTAAAGCCTTAATGACTTCATATATACAAATCTTGTCTTACCAATCAGGCTGTCAAATTCACTCTAATCATGAGTTACCTTCCTCTTCTCAAATTGAGTTAAGAGTTTTTTTCTGCTTAGTCCATCTTTTATAGCAGAGGTACATTCGGTTCTTTTACCACCTCCTATTTATTCTCCATCATACTTCATCTCATACATGTAACCCTTGAGACTCTCAGCATTACCACTGAGGTTTACGGTTACACAACTACTGTGTTAATGATCTTAGCTTTGTGCCACTACGTGCTATGTGAAACCCCAAATTCAAAGCCTTTAAAGCATTGACGGTGAACAATTAAATGCTCTAGATTTCACCCTTTGAATTAACGAAATCACTTTTATGAAAGTACCGTGAAATCTCCTTTTATTTTTGAGAGATCCTTATGAAAGTGTCTTTCACCAAGACTTTTCTTCCCAAAGGATCCAGGTTTTAATTTTTTTTTTTTTGAGATTTCTTATTAATAGTTTTTCAACATGTCACTAAATATGTTCCAAACCTACTTGTTTAACAGGCCACATCGGTCTCACAAGTACTTCGTTCTATTTCGGTCTTATGTCAAGTATCGGAAACCAGAATTGAAGCGAAAGCCACCCTTAATAGCCTTATATATAAAAGATTCCATTCAATGATTCTTAACAAGTACATGATCGTAATTCAATGGGAATCCACACAAGCACTTTGAAGTCTCTCTTGACTTTGAAGGAAGAGATTCGTGCCCGGGATCCACTGCTTTATGTCTTAAATGACATCACCAATTCCCACAAATAGTTTGCTTTAGTTCTTTATCTTCGACACTATCTTGCACGAAAATCTTGCATTTTCCAAAAGTCTTGTTCGGTTCTTAACGATGTAATGTAGTTATTTCCAAACGAAGGGATGTGTCGGTATAAAGCCTTTGGCTCTTATGGTAATAAAGATTCAAGCGATGACTCAGCAGGAAGTCTAATCGATTGGTGATTTGAAAAGAAGATAAGTATGGAAGGCGCGAGAATTTGAATCGTTACCTAATCATGCGTCATCAGCTGTCATATCGGAGTTGCAAGTTGTCCAATCAAGCCTTTTTAGGCGTCGTTTCCCAAATTTATGGAATCATTGCTCACAATTTTTCTCTCTCTTCAAAATCGTATATAAGGAATTGATTTCTGTGGAATTCTTCTCTACCACTCTTCAACTCTCTCAAGCAAAAGAAGGCAGTTTAATTTTTACTGTTCATCTTCTTCTTCATCAAGCTTCAACAATGGCAGAATCTTCCTCCGTTCAAGAAACCACTGCATGCTCCACTCTTCTCGCAATCAAGCCCAATCAGAACTTGTTGATCTATCTTACACCGTTCCTCTACGGTACTTACATGCATCAAGTGGTGGAATGTCTAAAGCATTCCCCCACTCATCCAAGCTCTATCAACGGTGGAAGTCGTTCCAATGGCTTGTCTCTCTCAAACCTATTCCACTGCTACTTACGAAAAAGGTGCAGACAAGATTTACTTCGACAATCTCAAACAGAAGGCTTCAATTTCCAAGAGCCGCTTTTGCTCGTTGCTAGGGCTCCCTTATGACGAATCCATGGTGAACCCTGATTCCATCTCCACAGGTCAGCTTTTCTCGATGTTCTACAACATGGGTACACTGAAACCCTAACTACTGTGACCAAGTTTAAGAAATCATGCCTTCCTCCTCAATGGAATGGCCTCTTCACACTTCTTTTCCAAGGGCTTTCTGAAAGAAGTGCATGATCTGATGGTGCTAGCAAGTCTTTCATGACTCTGCTTTATGGGTTGTACCATGGTATCAACCTTGATTATGGTTTGGTTTTGTGGCTTCAACTTGTCTAAAGTTTGTCATCTGCCTCTCGCCACACAAAAATTTCATGTGCCCGATTCTGGACCATTATCACTCAATGGGTTATGGAGCGTTATCATGTTCCTATCATGGCAGACTCACTGCTCTCCTCCATTGCTACATTTCATACCACCAACATCATTGTGACTCATCCGTCGAAGTTTCTCTTCGTTGGCTCAATTCCTGAGTCAATGTATGCTTGTGTGTCCCCTGAGAGCAAGGTTATTCAGGAGTACAAGAAGCTTCCCCCTTCTGGTCCAAGCGAACTTTTTCCTGAAATGATAAAATCTATTGAGGAAGCTTCAAAACCTGCTAAGCGAGGCAAAAAGCAAGAAGCAAAAAAGGGGGATAAAGGAGGTCAAGTATCAAAGGTTCGGACTCCTAAGAAGCGAAAGTCTGAGAAGGCAGCTCCTTGCCAACCCAAGTAGAAGAAGGTCAGGAAACCTGCTCGGAAGCTTATTCTTCAATCATGAAGCAACTCAGACTCCGACTATGTGCCTACTGGTCATAAACACACCATTCCTAGCGAATCTGAGAGCGAAAGCTGATGATGAAGGTTCGGTTCGTGGCGATACACCACCTCGTTCGCCTACACCAGAGGTACATGCTCTCCCAAACACCTTCTCCTCCACCTATTTTCATTCCTATTTCCTTACCTCCCATTTTCCCTATCATCACATCACAACCTTCCTCTACCATTCCCATTCCTACACCTATTTTCTCTGAAGCTACAACCATAACCACCACTGGAGTTCGGACCAACGTATCTGATACGGGGCTCGTTCTTCAGCACCCGCAACCCCTGTTACTACCAAACCTCCATCACCTACCCAATCGACAGAGACCAATACCATTCTTGGCGGTGAGGAGTTGTGTAAGTCCCTAATCTGCTTGTGTATCAATCAGATCCGTTTGATGGTGTGGAATCCCAATCAAACGGATGATGTCAGATCAAATAGAAGAGAAGGAGAAGAAGAAGATGATAAATCTTGTATGTATTGATATGAATGAAGATCCGGATACAAGATTCACACACACTAACACACACTTGTTCTTCTCTCTAGTTTCTCTCTCTAGAACACCTTCAAATGCACACACTTAAGCTCCTCTATTCTATGTGTTAATCAATCACATGCACTCCTCACCCTATATATCTATATATATATATATATATATATATATATATATATATATATATATATATATATATATATATATGGACCTAAGGCCAAGCCCAAAATACAAATCATCCAATGCTCGGCAAGCTAAAATTAATCCTATACTATTTTTGGCCCAAAAAATAAAAACAATAAATGCTTAGAAAAGCAAAGTATAAACCATATTTTTGACCCAACAATCTCCCCCTTGGTTTATAGCTTTCTTTTCTTTTCTTAAATGACCCAACAAGCTCCCCCTAAAAAGTAGCTGGCTTTTCTTGTTAATCTTCATTGGGAGCTTGGCATCAGCATTAACCTTTGATATCTTCATGACTTCAAGATGAACATATGAATCTTCAATGAATGACTTCATCTTGAGCGGTTGGGCTTTTCTTCAGAATTTGGCATTGAACGCACGTCGGGTGAGGAGGCTTGATGTACTGATTCTTGAAAGATAGCGCTTTCAGCTTGAGAATCTTCAGAGAGAACATCAGAGAGAACTAATCTTCTGGATCACTTCAGCAGGTACAAGATAGCAGCAGACTGATTGAGAAGGCTTCAATGCAATCCATCACATAATCTTCAAGTGTAGCTTCACCTTGCTTCTAGGGTTGAAAGATTGAATGTCGAAAGAATAATCTTCATTTCTATCTCCTTCGAATGAGAATTCTTCGATGATCACGGATGAAGCCTTGGCTCAGAAATCTTCGACACAAACTTCCTTGAGTTTCATCTTCACCTGAATTCACTATTCAAGACAAAACAAAACTAAAAGAACATTTGGCACACAATATATATATATATATATATATATATATATATATATATATATATATATATATATATATATATTAATTTTAATTCTCCCCTAATATTTAAATTAGAAGAAACTATGAACAAATTTAACAAAAATAAAAACGATATCTAACTTTAAGAGTGATTTGGGATCAAAGTTTTTAGACAGCCTTTATCAGTTTATCAGTTCCTTTTATCTTCACGTCTTTGTCTGGTCGATCGCCGGTATTGTGGTCCACTTAAACACGAAAAATTGTGACAAAATTAGGACATACTATTAATTATAAGACAAAGTGATCCTATGTTCCTAGATAATATTTCTTAAGGACCATTCAGCTGACGACAACCAGGGATATTGTTGTCCACCTAAATTGAGCAGCGAAATCTATAGATAATCTATAAGTGTTCAATTTTAATTGTACTAGAACATGGTTCCCGCTTCCTGATATGCTCCAGTAATCAAGGACTTCCAGAATACTCCTTACATCGGGTGAGCAGACAATTATTGAGAGATAAGATAGATTTAGAATGCATATGCTATACACCCAGGTCGGATCTCTTCCAATCACGTAGAGGGTGAAACATATGACTAACTGAAGTTTTAGAGGGATTGAGAAAAAGAATGATTCATATACTGTGTACCAGGTCGGATTGTGAGTCACGCAAAGGAGACAGTATATGGCTAACAGATAGAAAGAATTGAATAGATAGAGGATGCAGAGAAATAGAGCTGCATATGTTACAGGTCAGGTCGGATCTCTCGATCACACAAAGGAAGCTACATATGACTAACAGATAGATAGAGAGAAAACAATTTTCTACAGACCTAATTTATCGAAATTCACCAGTCGCCCCATCAATACCGGAATTAAGGACAGAATCCACACATCGAGGAAAAGTTAATCCACGGTTCCAAGTACAGGTTCTTTAATGTGACCAGTAGATTCCCATATATATCTCCCTGCTCAACCTAACCAAGCGTCGTATTGTCAGGCTAAACGGATCTAACTAGGTCAAGATTTGTCAAGTCTATGAATTCCTTAAGTTCAACTCTGCATAGTCATGTCCATTTAGAATCTTTCGTGCCTACCAGCGCATCGAACACAGAGCCTAGACAATTCAGATTCAGTCCCTTACACAGGTTTTAGACTGCCCGTTATCACTTTCTTGATATCACTTCCCATCACATCACCTGCAAGCACATTTCATTAACACCATATATATATATATATATATATATATATATATATATATATATTTAACTTTTCTAATTTTTAATGTTTTTGGATTTTTGAATGTTTTCTGAAAAAAAATAAAACAGAAGCAAAATGTTTTTGGATTTTTTTTATTTTTCAATTTTTGTTTGTTTTTTTTTGTTTATTTCTCCCCCTAAATTTGTGCATAGGAGAGAAACCAAAGTAAATGCGCAAATTTAAACTATCCAAAAACAAAAATTAGTCTTTAAAGCGAATCAGCTTAAGAAAAACTCAGGAGTATAGAGAAGAAAACTCAAAACGTAAGTCACCGATTGAATTTGTATCCAGAAGGTCTGAGAACAGCACACGTAGTCTCAGAACAGATCCGAAAATTCTTCATGTCATTAAGCACTAACCCCGTTTGTGATCTCTTCCTTTCTTCCTTTCCCGTAAAGGACACATACTCCCAAACAATGTTCTGAGTGTTGTACAGTTGAGAGATGTCTCCTATCATGTGCCAGGAACAGCCACTACCAACAAACCGAAGTCTGATGATATGCCTCCATGGCTGCTTTGACACAGAGCGGGATCAGTTGGTCTTTGGAACCCAGTCCATTTTGAAACTGGGTCGACCTTTGTCATCCTTGCACGGTACTCTCTCCCATGACATGTCCTGCTTATCACAAACAGAAGTTGAAGAAATATTAGAATCGTTAGAAGATTTGGGAGAGTGAGCCTTTGGAACCCATTTGTAGTTGGGTTTAACCCATTTCTTTTTCAATCTGATGGGTGGCTCAGTACTTGCTTTTGAACTTGATGTCGGCCGTTGAGATGACTTTAATTTTGGCTTCACGGGAGCATCTCTTGGATTTGGCTTCTTGGCCGACATTCCCTTCTTGTTCTTGGGATTCGGATTCTTGGCCTTGTGGGTTTGATTCTTGGCCTTCTACGCGTTCCAATCGCCATTGTCTGAACGTGACCTTGAGGGGTTTCTTTTGGAAAATCTCCCTCTTGGCGCGTTCTGCCAGCCTTGTGCATAGTAGGGAACGTATGCGCGATGAGGAAAATTTCTGGCAATGTGTCCAGGTGTTCTACAGTGAAAACATCTCTTTTTCTTCACTGTGAAGTTGTTTCTTCCTGCCCCTGGTGGCGTATCCTTGCCTTGTCTCTGATTTTTCCCACATGCACACTTGCAACATGCATTCTGTTTAACTTGATTTGGTGGCCTGTACTTCTCAACAACAGGTTGATCAGAAGCAACTGAGTTCGAAGCAACAGATTCAGAGCTCAAGGAGATGTTGGTTTTTTCAATGGTTTTCTCCTTGTTCTCATCTTCTGCTACTTTACTATCAGACACACTCTCTTCAGATGCTTGCTTGGATTGATTTAAGGATTGATCTGCAGGGGAACTAGAAACGTTAGCATTTTCAACATTAATAAATCCTCCTGAAACAAAACCAGATGGCTTGCCATAAACCATGAATGGTTCGTTGGCAATCTCCTCTTTAGACAAAGGTTGATACTGATATGTATGATTAAAAGGAGGAGGTACATTATCGTATCCTAAACCCTTTGATTGATTATGTTTAAATTGCATGCAATGGTCTATCATGTTGGCAACTACTTCGCTTGATACATCAAACTTTTTAAAATCAAAATTTGCAGTTTCAAATTGCCCTTTTAATGTATCAAGCTCAGTAATTAACTCAGCATTCTGTCTCTTGATATAATCATAATGTTCACATTTTTCACTGTAGTCTTGCTGAATTCTCTTAAAGTCCTTTATTTTTGTTTCTAATTCAGCCTTTAGGGGTTTCTGTCCTTTCCTGAGTTGATAACCTTCATATCTCAGGTCCTCAACTTCTCTTTTTAATAAATCAATTTGTTCCCGAAGAAATTTAATCGTATCTTCACTAGATAGTGTACATGAAACTTCACATGATTGAGAACATGAAACTTCATTGACCGGGAGGTTTGCGGAACTCATTGTTTTTCCACACTTCAAAGCGTCAATTTCTTCAATTATATCAGCTAGACTAAGACGATTGAGATCTTTTGTCTTCTTGCTGACAGCCATGTTCATATCCCACGATTTTGGAAGTGAATTCAATAGCTTTTTGTTTATCTCAGATTTAGTCAAGAAGATCCCAACTATATTCATCTCAGTAGTGAGTGTGGTAAATCGCTGTAACTGAGCTTCCAGGGTTTCTCCAGGGATATAATCGAACATGTTGAAGTTTTGTCTTAACATCTCCTGACGACTCTCTTTCATGTCTTCAATTCCCTCGTAAACTTCAAAAACTATTAAAAGCACAACTAGAACTTAAAAGTCAAACCCAAAAAAAGCCCTTTGACTATAAACCTCAAAAGTCAACCTTAAAAGTCAAATTTAAAAAGTCAAACTCAAAAGTCAAACTTGAAAAGTCAAACTTGAAAGTCAAACCGAAAAGCTAAATTTGAAAATTTAAAAGTTAAACGAGAAATTCAAAGTTTAAAGTCAAAGGTCAAACTTGAAAGTCAAAGTCAAAATTTTAAGGTCAAAAGTTAAAAAATAAAGTCAAAAATTAAAAACTAAATTTTTGGGTTGAAAATGGAATTTTAAAATAAAGAAAATTGATTTTTGGGTTAAAAATGTAAAAAATGCGAAATTAGGTGCGAATGGCAATGTATTTGAATTAAAATCGGAAGTGATGAACCAAGGAGGATCTTAGAGGAGTTGGTAAGACGCGTGTTTGATCAACCAGAGGTCCTGGGTTCGATCCCCGGCAACCCCCAAATCCGTTTCTCTTTTTATTGAAGTGCTGATGCGAGGCTGCTGCTTGCGAGGACGGGGCGCGTGTGCGAAGCTGCTGTGCGAGGCGAAGATGCGATGCGAGGCTTGCTGCTGCTGAGCCAGCTTCCCTAGCCGTTCACCGAGCCGAATTCCGAGCCGAGGCCGCAAACTGCGGCGACCGTAAACTCCGGCGACCGTAAACACGTTTACGTCCGTAAACTCCAAAAAACCTAGCCGCCGCCGCCGACCGTAAACCCTTCAAAGACCGTAAACTCTTCGCAGATTACGTGAAAAACAACGTTTTTCACCTCTTTTTGCTCCAAAACTCGATCAAAAACTCGTTTTTACGAAAAACGCGAAGAACAAACCCCCCCCCTAATTTTCAGAGATCTATCCAAAAACGCAAGAATCATTCCAAAATAAGATCAAATCGGCTCCAAATGTGACAAAGATGAGTGATACAATCCAAGCTCTGATACCAATTGTAAGTCCCTAATCTGCTTGTGTATCAATCAGATCCGTTTGATGGTGCGGAATCCCAATCAAACGGATGATGTTAGATTAAATAGAAGAGAAGGAGAAGAAGAAGATGATGAATCTTGTATGTATTGATATGAATGAGGATCCGGATACAAGATTCACACACACTAACACACACTTGTTCTTCTCTCTAGTTTCTCTCTCTAGAACACCTTCAAATGCACACACTTAAGCTCCTCTATTCTATGTGTTAATCAATCACATGCACTCCTCACCCTATATATATATATATATATATATATATATATATATATATATATATATATATATATATATATGGACCTAAGGCCAAGCCCAAAATACAAATAATCCAATGCTCGGTCCAAGCTACAATTAATCCTATACTATTTTTGGCCCAAATAATAAAAACAATAAATGCTTAGAAAAGCAAAGTATAAACCATATTTTTAACCCAACAAGTTGGAGTTTGATTCTACTTAGTTCAGTCCTTATCGTGTCTAAAGCGATGATGATGAAGACGCTCCTCTTACCAAGCGACGTCTCAAGGTTGTGACTGATAAGATTGATCAGTTACTTTCTTCGTCCTCTGTTGGTGCTTATTCAGAAGTAGCCCTCAACTCTTTGTTCTCTTCTGTGGTAAAAGAACATGCTACCTCAATCTCCAATGTTACAAAGGCTATTGATGCTTCTACCTCCCAATGCCAGAAGGCTTCGCTTGCTGTTGAAGCCTCAACAAAAGACTGCAAGGATGTGACTGCAAAAAGTCGAAAAACTAATTTCTGAAGCTCAACTCTTTTTGGATTCTTTGCAAGCAGCTGCTCAGAAAAACGCTCAGACGGTGAATGCCTCTGTTGACAATCTCACGCGTTCACTGGAAGCTGAGAAGAAAAATCTAGAAGTCGCTCGAAAAGCTATTGAAGCTGCTAACAAAGAACTTCATACTAAATTTGACAATCGCTTCACTCAGCTTGAGGCTGATCTGGACAAGCGAACTTCCCAGCTCAAGATTCAGAATTTAAAGCTCCGAACCTCAACAAAAGAGCTTGACGATTTGAAGTCTGAATGAGAGGTGATTAGAAGCTCCGTGGGTGATGTTCATTCAATTTTGTTACATTTACTGGACGCCCATGACTCCATTTTAACTATCTCCATTCGATGCCATTTAGCTGAGAAGCTACGACCTGCTTTGGATATCTTAAGTAGGATTGAGGGTGTTCTGTAGACTACTATCCATCCGAAACAAGGGGGAGAAAAGGTTACACAAGGCAAGGCTAGCAAGTCTCAATCTCAACCCCCTCCATAACCAAAAGCTACTGCTGAACCGAAGGATAATGTAGCTTCGGTCAGTAAAAGGGAAAAGAAAAAGAAGAAGATTGGAGAAGACGATGAAGGTGAAGATGACGATATTGAAGACATCATGAAAGGGGATCCTTCTAAACTTAATCAGAAAATCAAGCCTACTGATAAGGAACTTAAGGAGAAGCTTCAGAAAGAAAAAGAACTTCTCGAGAAGGAGTTGAAAGAAAATGAACTCCTAGAGAAAAAGAAGTCCATGTTTCCGGAATGGACCATTGAATCACTCCAGAGGGAAGTCATTGATGAACCGAGCACTCACTGGCTCGAACCCGTTATGTCCTTCAGTCTTGAGAACTCGAAGGTTGCTCAATTCGATCTGCCAATCACCCGAAAGACATTTATCTTCCATTGCTTTGACTCAATGGCTGTCGTTCCCTCTCCAGACCCAAAGGTAAGTCAGGATTTATTGGAGTTTATCTGGAGTTTGCTCAGCCACAATACTTGACCTGGAGCACACAAAAGATTACAACGGTCAAGGTATTGAAGTCCTCTTCCGCTGGGAATTTTGTTAATGTTAAATTCAAAGTGACCCGAGGCTCCGATAGCTCGGTCCATACTATTTCCCTGGCTGATCTACCGAACTTGAACCCGCACGACTGGATACTCCTCAACAATATTTTGTTGTCCAATCCTCAGGAGTATCAGCCGATCATTGATCACGTCAAACGAATGCTTGTTTGTTACAATCACGAAGTAGCAAAGATGGATCAAGAAATCGCATTTGCCATTCACAAGCGAACTACGATAAAACCGATTGGAAGAACTGGCAATGTGAATGCGATGGTCAAGGGCAAAATCGATCCTAAGTTTCATACAGTGATGTTCATTAGGGGCGAAGGTCAAAAGTGCTTGTTCCCTCTTATTGACAAGCACCTGTTCTCAACTGCATGCTTGGAGCACATTTTGGAGATCATACACAGGCATAATCAGAACAGTGAAGCTGACAAGAAGTTGTTCACCAATATGCTTCGTTGGTACATTCAGTTTTGGCAGACACTTCTTGCGATCATCCCTCGGTTGTTCAAGGTTGTGAAGAAGGTCAAGGTCACTCAACCGAAGTAGTCTCTCGCCTCAATTGACGCAAAGGGGGAGATTGTTGGGTCTTGTTGTTGCGTCTTGGGCTCGGTCCTTAGCCCAATTTTGTTATCCGGTTTGGGCTTATCCAACCGTGATTGTTTTATTAGGGTTTTGTATTTAAGGTGCATGCATGCATCCTTTATTGTAATCGCTTTGATTATTATTCTAAGTATTGTACTACAAACCCTAGCTCGCTTCTATAGTGGAAGTTATTGATCGAGCTCTGCTGAGGCGTGACTACATTTGAATCATTAAGCATTACTTGATTATATTCTGTGTTCATTGTGTTTGTTTGCTTTTATTGTTTAACCTGTTGAAAGATCTAATCGATCGAATAGTTTTTCAAGTCATCATCTACTTAATCAAGCGTAAGTCAGAAACCTTTGAAAAGTTCAAAGAGTTTAAGCAGGAAGTGGAGAATCAACTGGGCAGGAACATTAAGATGCTCTGATCCGATCGTGGTGGAGAGTATCTTAGTATTGAGTTCCTTGAATATCTTAAGGAATGTGGGATTGTCTCACAATTGACACCTCCTAGGACACCACAGCTGAATGCTATGGCTGAGAGGCACAATCGAACCTTGTTGGACATGGTTCGTTCCATGATGAGTCGATCATCGTTACCAATCTCATTTTGGGGGTATGCCTTAGAGACTGCCGCCCATATCCTTAATCTGGTCCCTACAAAGAAGGTTGCCAAAACACCTCATGAGATGTGGACTGGGAAGGTTCCCAATCTAGATCATATCAAGATTTGGGGTTGCGAGGCTTTCGAGAGACGCGAGACTCACGATAAGCTCGAACCTCGAAGTGAGAGGTGTATTTTCATTGTCTACCCACAGAAATCCTTTGGTTACCTCTTCTACAGACCCAGTGATAATGTGGTCTTTCTAGCAAGGATAGGAGTCTTTCGAGAGAGAGTTCATAAATCAAGGAAACAGTGGGAGGCAGATTGACCTTGAAGAAATTCAGAAGTCAAGTGGTGAAGGAACATCAAACCTTAGCAATCAACCTGAGGAGGAAACTCGTGTTGATCCGACTGACGATTCTGTACCTCTGAGGTGTTCCACGAGAGTTAGGAATGCACCTGATCATTACTATGGTTTCCATATTACTGCGGAAGTTGATACACTTATCAGTGATGATACACTAGTAGGTATGGACGAACCTAACAGCTACACGGAAGTCATGGCAGGCCCTGACGCTGCTAAATGGAAAGAGGCTATGGACAGCGAGATACAGTCCATGTATGACAATCAATTTTGGAACTTGGTTGACAATGTACCAGGTCGTAAGACAGTCAGGTGCAAATGGATCTTCAAGAAGAAGACCGACATGCATGGTAATGTACACACTTATAAGGCGCGACTGGTTGCGAAGGGCTTTTCTCAAACTCCGGGAGTTGATTATGATGAGACCTTTTCACTAGTAGCAAAGATTAAGTCTATTAGAGTTATGTTAGCCATTGCTGCATTTCATGATTATGAAATATGGCAAATGGATATCAAAACCGCTTTCCTTAATGGAAGGTTGGCTTAGGATGTTTACATGAGTCAGGCATAGGGTTTTGTCAGTACAGAGTACCCTAATAGAGTGTGTAAGCTTGAGAAATCCATTTATGGATTGTAACAAGCACCTCGCAGATGGAATCTTTGTTTCGATGAGAAAGTCAAAGAGTTTGGCTTTTCGAGGAGCGAAGATGAGTCCTGTGTATATGTCAAGCCTAGTGGGAATATAGTTAGCTTTTTGGTATTGTATGTGGATGACATCCTACTCATAGGAAATGACATCCCAACTCTGCAGGAGGTGAAGTCCTGGCTTGGGATGTGTTTCGCTATGAAGGACCTTGGAGAAGCAGCTTATATCCTAGGGGTAAGGATTTTGAGAGACAGGAGTAAGAGACTAATTGGACTTAGTCAGAGTACCGACTTGGATAAGGTGTTGAATATGTTTACCATGCAAAATTCCAAGAAAGGAAAGTTATCGATCCAGAGTAACGTCAGATTGAGTAAGACTCAGAGCCCGAGTACAGAGGCTGAGATAGCTGAGATGAGTCGAGTACCGTATGCTTCCGCTGTAGGCTCGATCATGTATGCTATGACTTGTATTCGTCCTGATGTGGTCTTTGCTTTGACCATGGTCAGCAGATATCAGGGGAACCCGGGCAAGGCTCACTGGACTGCGGTAAAGAACATTCTCAAGTACCTGCGAAGGTCTAAGGACTGGGTCCTTACCCTCGGTGGGAGTGATGACTTGAGAGTAGTAGGGTATAGTGATGCTAGCTTTCAGACTGATAGGGATAATTTCCGCTCTCAGTCAGGCTCGGTCTTTACCTTAAACGGAGGAGCAATTACTTGGAAAAGCTCCAAGCAGGAGACAGTGGCTGATTCAACTTGGGAATCAGAGTATATAGTAGCAAGTGAGGCAGCAAAGGAGGCTATATGGCTAAAGAACTTCATTGGACACCTTGGATTTGTACCAACTATAAAGGAGCCTATGGAGATTTTCTGTGATAGTGAAAGTGTTATTGCCTTAGCCAAGGAACCAAGGGATCACGAAAGATCCAGACACATTCACAGAAAATACCATTTCATCAGACATCGAATAGAAGAAGGACTCCTTGTAGCAAACGGGGTATCATCGGATGAGAACCCAGTAGATCCCCTCACGAACGGACTGAGTAGGGTTAAGCATCTTCATCATGTGTGGCGCATAGGGCTAAAGGATGATATTAGTTTTGGAAATTAGATAGCTTTGAAATTTGTAAAGTGTAATTGACATTTGATGATAAATAAAAGTTGTTGTTTGTTTATAAGTAAAGTGTTGCTATCTTCTGTCAATCGTTTACTATCATTTCATTTTGCATGTTTTGACTTCCAGAATAATTATGTTATGGTATATCATATTAATTAAATTCTCCACAGTCGGTCATATGTTGGAAGTAGATATGAATCAAGACTGTCATGAAGTTGGCTTGTAGATGTCTAAAGTGTTGGACATAACAAAGAATTTCTACAACATTCATGAGTGCTCATAAGTTCTGAGTATTGCATTGAACCCACGCTCACTTGCATCACTTCATGGAATTTATCTCGAGTGACCGTAATATCATATAAGTCTTCAAACATAGGGATATGAGTTGTTGACTATGAGTTGGTTATACATTGATTGTACGAAAACGCATTGGTAACTCGATGTTATGAAACGTGTCTTTGTGTATAATTCAACAAGTAGTAGAACAAGCATATGAGTCAAGGTTTATCTGTTCCTTCTTGGATTAGAAGTGATATCTGGGCCCCTCGATGATTTTGTGTTGACCCATGTACCGGGCCCGGTCAGAACTAAATTGATGTGTTCGATTAAGTTCAATCTCAAACAAATCGGAAATCGGGAAACAAACTACTGGATAATAAGTAAGACATTGTTCCATGTATTTGTCCGGCTGATATCTAGAACAGAGGATTATATGATCACTTATCTTATATGACGTATCATCATCTCAGTTCCGCAAGACCTTAAAAGAGCTACGATTGTTGATCGGTTCCTGAAGTCATATTTGCAGTTATAGTTATTAGACTTATCCAAGTGGGAGACTGTTGGATAAGGTGTCTAAGTCCATAACTATTTCTGGTATGTAGTTGACCCGGTTGGCATGGTCCATTTGGGTTGCATGGCATTGCAACCCTTAGATAGACTAAATGAGAGAAAAAGGACACTTGAGGATTATTAATATATTATAAGTTATAATATATTAATAATATTATTTAATTAGTATTGATCAAAGAATTAATTTGAAATTAATTAAGTGATCAAAAAGAGAATAATTAAATATATGGGGTTGATTGTGTAAATCATCTATTCTTGTATAGTGGGCTAATGATCCATGGTTTATTAAATTGGGCTAAAACCCATAAGGTGCTCCATGGATAGTCCATGGAGGTTATAAACCCATGGATCATGAAATATGAAAAGCCATGCACATTAGGGTTTACATGGAGTAACCCTACATGTGGCACACTATATATAAAGCTCCATGGTTAGCAAAATTGGCCACTAAGTGAAGAACTAGAGGGCTATCCGATTTTGAGTGTTAGTGAACTTCTCTCAAGGTTATTCCAAGTGTTGTGGTGTTCTGTGAGACATTTGAGGCATCACACTTGAGGTGCTAGGCTCACAAGGTTCTCAAGGAATCCAAGCAACAAAAGGTATGTTCTTCTACTAGTTTTTTTGTGATTCAAGTACCTCTTAACATGCTAGTTAGGAAGTACACCTTGGAAAATTATTATTTGCATGTATCTTAGAGCAAACATAGATCCAAGGTTTCTACGGTTGCATGTACACCATAGGAGTGTTAGAATGCTCAAAACCCTTCAGAATTATCCAGCCAACTAAACGAACTACTAAGAAAAGGGTTCATCAGACCAAGCTTCTCGCCTTGCGGAGCACCAGTTCTGTTTGTGAAATAGAAGGATGGATCGTTCCACATATGCATCGACTACCGCGAGCTAAATAAGCTTACCATCAAAAATCAATACCCTCTACCACGAATCGACGACCTATCTGACCAACTCCAAGGAGCATCTTACTTCTCAAAGATCGATCTGAGGTCGGGATACCATCAACTACGAGTCCAGGAGGAGGATGTTCCTAAAACGGCGTTCAGGACTCGGTACGGTCACTGCGCGTTTGTAGTTATGCCCTTCGGATTAACAAACGCACCCGCAGTGTTCATGGATCTAATGAACCGGGTGTGCCGGCCTTACTTAGACAAGTTCGTGATTGTCTTCATAGACGACATTCTGGTCTATTCAAGGAGTGAGGAAGAGCATAGCCAACACCTACGACAGGTATTGGAGACACTAAGGGCAGAGAAATTATATGCAAAATTTTCGAAGTACGAATTTTGGATCCGAGAAATAGACTTCCTCGGTCATGTGGTTAGCGAGAAAGGGATACATTTGGATCCCTCCAAAATCAAGGCAATTGAGAACTGGTCAGCACCAAGGACGCCTACAATACTTCTCCAAGATTTCCAAACCACTTACCCTCCTGACTCAGAAGGGTGTACCTTTCAACTGGGGAGAGAAGCAAGAAGCCGCTTTCCAAACACTAAAGCAGGCCATGTGTTGCGCCCGATTTTATCCCTACCAGAAGGAACTGAAGACTTTGTGGTCTACTGCGACACATCAAACCAAGGTCTTGGATGTGTGTTAATGCAACGAGGAAATTTCATTGCCTACGCATCGAGGCAATTAAAAACGCACGAGGTTAAATACGCCACACATGAACTCGAATTGGGAGCAGTAGTATTCGCACTAAAGATTTGGAGGCACTACCTTTACGGAACAAAGTGTACTATCTTTACCGATCACAGAAGCCTTCAGCACATCCTCAATCAAAAAGAGCTCAACATAAGGCAGAGACGATGGGCAGAACTACTGAATGATTACGAGTGTGAGATTCGTTATCACCCAGGTTAGGCCAACGTAGTAGCTGACGCCTTAAGCCGAAAGGAATACTCGGGTCGCCAATTAAAGTCATTAACCATGACAATCCATTCGCACCAATCCATGCAAATCAAAGAGGCCCAGCTGGAAGCTTTGAAACCATAAAATATGATAGGAGAGGCGTTAAGATGAATGGATAAGAACCTCAAATTCAGGAACGACGGAGTTCGTTATATCATGAATCGGATCTGGACACCGAAGTTCGGTGGATTCAGGGACGTCGTTATGAATGAAGCACACAAAACTCGGTATTCCATACATCCTGGTTCAGACAAGATGTATCTAGACCTTAAAAAGCTTTATTGGTGGCCAAACATGAAAGCTAACATCACTACCTTCGTGAGCAAGTGTCTGACTTGCGCCAAGGTCAAGGTAGAATACCAAAAGCCCTCGGGTTTGTTGCAACAACCAGAGAAACCCGAGTGGAAGTGGGAGCGGATCACAATGGATTTCATAACCAAGTTACCCAAGACAACTGGTGGTCTCGATACCATTTGGGTGATCGTTGACAAGTTGACCAAATCCGCACACTTCCTGCCAATCAACGAAACCGACAATATGGAAAAACTAACCAGAACATACATTAAGGAAATTGTGCGATTGCATGGCGTACCAATATTGTCACACCCCAAAACCAGAACGGCGGAAACGTTCAGGGGTGGAGGACGTCATGTACAGTATCACAACAATGCATAATAGTAAACAAGCAAAAACATCATCCATTGCATTAATAATATAATTTAATACAAGTGTGTTCTGTGAAGTTTAATAGACACCAAAAATATGAAACAAAATAAAAGATGAGTCTTGAACGAGCTCCATCTTCTCAAAGCCTGGCACCGGTACCTTTCTACTGGTGACCTGAGAATACAAGTTATTTTGAAAGAGTTTAACAGCTTTAAAGCTGGTGAGATCATAAGTATTTTAGTGTCATTGTTTGTATGAAAGTGTTTGTAAGTACTTGATGTATAAGTTTGTAAATGTTTGTAAATGTTTGTAATTGTTTGTAAATGTTTGTAACTCCTAGAAAACCCTATGTTTTCTACTAAAAGTAGCCTTCTACCAAGGCATCAAATGTTTGTATGAAAATGTTTGTATGTGTATCTCTTGTAAGAGTATGTATTTTCCCAATTCTGACTATCATTAACCAAAAATATAGTTTTTACATTACTGTTCATTGTGAGAAGATCACAAAGTGAATGCAATGGGGAAATAAAATAGTACTGTAGTGTTGTATTAAGTAACTACTGCTATACTAACTACCTTAAACCAATTGTTATTTAAAGTACCATGTGATATGCCTGTACCATACTACCGACTAAAATCACGACGATGAAAGACGTCGGAAGAAATGACATTTGGCACCCGTAGACTTGCAAGTCCCACTGTAGCGAGCAGCAAGGTGTAGGATAGTCAATCCAGTATAGATCTATACACAAATTCAACACTCTCATTCTAGGAGACTCTGGATACAAAACGAGCCATGGCAGGTGATGCCATGCCCCGTTACGTGGCTCACATAACTGTTGTAGTGTTCTTGTATATGTATTGTATGTACTAGCTGTATTGTATGTTCTCTCTCTGTCCAGTATGTATGTATGTTCTCTCTGTTTCTCATAATAGTATGTTCTCTTGTATAATGTATAGTATGTACTAGTTGTATTGTATGTTCTCTCTCTCTGTCTAGTATGTATGTATGTTCTCTCTGTTTCTCATAATAGTATGTTCTCTTGTATAATGTATAGTATGTACTAGCTCTATTGTATGTTCTCTCTCTCTGTCTAGTATGTATGTATGTTCTCTCTGAATGTTATCATTGGTTTCTCATCATAGTATGTATTGACTCATGTATGAACTGACTCTTTGTATGTTTTATTGTTCTAGCAATAGTATTTGTAACTTCCTAAACTATACCTATTATAGTTTACTAGCAATGTTGTTTGTATAGATGAACATGCTTGTATACCTTTGCTACCCAAAGGTATTGGACTGAAAGAAGTAACTTTTGTATCTATATACATATACATAATATATAACTAAGATTCAAACAACCTTCGGACAAACAACCGATACCCTAAGACCACAACCAAACAAGGCACAGGAGGTAGGGTGAGTTATCAGTCCTAAGTCCTTTGAATCATACTTATATAACTATATCTACATAGATATACATTTAACAAAGTATAAGTTTAAAAGAGTTTGAATAGAAAGTATTTAACATGTAAAAGAGTTTGCAAAACAGTTTGAAGTAGTTTGTTTGATAAAACAGTTTGAAAAGTAAGACAATCCATATGTTTGATAGTCATTAATCACATGTGATTGATATAATAACTATAATGTATCTACTTGTATCCCCCCCCCATAAAAGCATTTAAAATCATTTAAAAGGTTGATTAAGGGGTATGAACTCACCTGAAGTGAGTGGTTTGGATGAACGGATGGTATAGGATGCTAAGTGTCAAGTGAAGACTTGAACACACACATGGATCCTATTTAACATATAATGACACATATATGAATACAATTAGTGTTTATTCAACTAATCAGGTAAAGAATAACACCTTAAGGACTAAGAAATCCTTAAATGGTAGTTTTATAATCACTTAGGATTGCATAAGAGGGTTGTAAAGCCACTTAAGGGAGTTTTCGGTCCAAGTGGTTTTCGGTCCATATGGTTTTCGGTCCATATGGTTTTCGGTCCAAATGGTTTTGACCGAAAACCCATGGTCTTTGATGCATAAGGTGATTTCCAAGGGCTTTCAACAATCAATGAAGTGTTCTAGATTCATGACTAAGCTTTAGGAAAGGTTTAAAGTCATATTGCACCCTTCATAAGGGTTTTCGGTCTAAGGAGATGCACTAGACCGAAAACACCTTTTTTTCTTGGATAAATGATGATTTCAATGCCCTAAATCAAGAGTTTCGACTAGATAACAAGTATAGGGAAGTAATACTTACGATTTAGAGGCTAATAGAGTTGATTTTGGACCAAAACACTAGTGTGTGTTCTTGGTGTTCTTGAAGATCAAACCCAAAAGATGAAGTTAATGGATGAAATCGAAGGGTGTTACTAGTTAGGAAGATCTAATAACAAATCAAGGGGAAAGAAACACTTACATTTTCGAGAATTTTCAAGAAGATCTTATGATACTTGAGAGAGAATGGAAGTTTTCTTGATTTGGAATTTAGAATAATGAATAAAATGAGGAATACTCATGCTGATGGGATGAGTTTTCGGTCCACATGAGTTTTGACCGAAAACTCATTTGTGGTGGCCGAAAACTCCACATGAAGGGTTTATAGCTTGATTTTTATACTTATAACTCAAGCAAACACTTCCTAACACTCGATCCTTGAATGTACATTGCTTAGAACACCCAAATAGACTCCAAACAATGCCAAAAGATAGCAAAATGGGTCTAACGTTTATTGAATTGATTACTATATAAGATTTAAAAATTTCGAGTTGTCACATCATCCCCGCGTTAGAGAGAATTTCGTCCCGAAATTAGAGTTTAAGCAAATAAGTAGTTACTAATAACTAAGTAAAAAGTTTAGGATATTTAAGTTTCATCTGATCCTCGCGCTCCCAAGTGAATTCAGGTCCCCGCTTGGCATTCCAGCGAACCTTCACTATCGGGATACGACTTTGTTTCGTTTGCTTGACCTCTCGGTCCATGATCTCTACAGGTTCTTGTTGGGTTTTGAGCATTTTAACACTCCTATGGTGTACATGCAACCCTAAATACCTTGGATCTATGTTTTCTCTATTATACATGCAAATATCAATTTTCCAAGGTATTGTTCTAACTAGCATAATATAATGTACATATAATATAAAATCTAGTAGAATTACATACCTCTTGTTTGGTGCTTGATTCCATGGAGCTCAAGAGCCTAGTGCCCCAAGTGTGACACGTCAAATGGTTCACACAACATCATGAACACTTGGAATAACCATGAGAGAAGATATTAGTCTTATATCTCTATGAAATCGGCTTTCCCTCTATGTAATACACTAGTGGCCGATTTCACCAACAATGGGGTCTTTATATAGTGTGCACATTAGGGTTACAACATGTAACCCATGACTTAACCCGTTCCTCATGCTCCATGGGTTTTAACCTCCATGGAGTATCCATGGGCCACCACATGGGTTAAACCCAACATAAGGAATCATGGATCATGAGCCCACATATATAAGAATCTATGATTTACACAATCAATCCCCATATATTTAATTAGTCTCTTTTGATCACTAAATTAATTCCAAATTAATTCTAGATCAAAACTAATTAAATAATATGATTTCATACTAATATATTAGAACTTATAATATATTAATATGTCACAAATATCTTCTTCTCATTAAAAGGTCTATCCAATTGTTCTGATGCCATGCAACCCAAATGGACCATGCCGGGTCGGGTCAAGTATATACCAATTATAGTTATGGACTTAGACACTAATCCAACAGTCTCCCACTTGGATAAGTCTAATAACTATTATTGCAAGTACACCTTCATAACCTGACCAGCAATCGTAATTCTTAAAAGCTGCTGCTGAACTCTGAACAAATCAATAACGCGTCCATTAGATAAGTGATCATATATTCCTCCATTCTAGATATCATATGGACTGAGACATGGATTATAATCTTTCTCTCTGTCCATCTGTTGTTTCCCGATTTCCGATTTATGAGGACTGACTAATTGAACAAATCAAATCAGTCCAGGCCCGGCCGAGCACTCATATTTTGTCATCACTAAATCATCGAGGGGCCCACAGATATCGCTTTAATCCCTATGAGGGTAAAAGGAAAGGATCAACTTCGACTCATATGCTTGTACTGACTACTTGTTGAATCATACACAAAGGCACGTTTTATAACATCGAGTTACCAATGCGTTTTCGTGCAATCAATGTATAACCAACTCATAGTCAACAGCTCATATCTCTAGGTTTGAAGAATATAAGATATTATCGTCTCATGTTTCACTCATGATAAAATCCATGAAGTGATTCAAATAAGCGTGGGTTGAATCCAATACTCAGAACTTATGAGCACTCATGAATGTTGTAGCAACCACTACTATGTCTAATGCACATTAGACAAATCATACAAGCCAAATTCATGACAGTCTTGATTCATATCTACTTCCAACATATGACCGACTGTGGATGGTTTAAATAACTTAGTCATTCGTGAAGAATGACCTGGTTATTCTGGAAGTCAAAACATGCAAAGTGAATCACAAAATAATACTAATCCTGTATGACCCCAACACTTTGAGTGTAAATAAAAACCCTTTTATCTAAGCACCATATTGATTACTCATTATTCATGTTTCGATTAATCAACTTAATACCTGAATTGAAACACTAGTCATGTCATGCACCAAGCATGCATACTATGTTTACATGTGGTCCTCTCTTTGTGAAACAGATCGATTGACAATATTTCAATGATGCTCATTTCACAATCCCAAATCCTTTACAATAAATGTAAGAACACCAAATTCTTGTCATTTACCGTAATCTTGTTAGATTCTAAACTTATATGCAATGATCCTCTTGTAATGAATATGCACACAAGTCACAAAGACTTGGCAACATACATTACAAGGTATTCCAATGGAAAGCAATTCCATGGAAATGAAGTCTCAAATTCAAAGTACATTCCTTTGAACATCCTTCTTTGCATTAAGTTCTTTCATCTTACACAGATTCAAAGAATAACTTCCACCTATGGAAACAATTCCATAATCCCATTTTGACCATCACTTTTGAACAAAAGTTGCCTCTCTTCAAAATATGTCAATATGGTCCTTACTCTATACTTCCAATTGTCCATGAGTAACCAACCTTTGGAAAACCTCAAATTGTTCTCGACAATTGCTTAATCATTTTAGTCATATCCAGTTCTAATCCCTTTTCCCTTCTTAATGCCCTAAGCATTAGGAAAATTTAGAAAGGATAACTATTATAGCTCATGTAATCGATCCTATACCCGAAGCATATAGGACACGATTCATGCTATAAATTTTTTATTTGCCATGTTCTCATAATTCGAACTATGAAGAGGGATGTCGTAATCATAAATGAATTTTGAGAACACAACATATATAGAATTTCCTTATGTTGAACCATTCCAGAATAACATTCATATATATTCTTGACTAAAGTTGATTAAAATCTCAATCTAAGCTTGTAGAATTGGAATGAAGTATAAAATCCTCTCCCTTAATTATAGCAAAACAACTTTTCAAAGCGAATTGAAACTTTTTTTTTCTATAATTAACATTGCTAGCTTGCAACATAATCATCATGCTCCCACTAGCATAATGATTATTATCTTACTAGCATAAAACTTATGCTCCTACTAGCTTTGACATGTACTCAGAAATCAGCTGGACTTCTACAAAAACAATACTTTATTGACTTTCTTACCAAAGTTCATATTTCTGATACAAGATGCTTTGATAAGACTTTATCAAAATCATACACCTTTCCTTAGATAGCTCACTTGTGTGTCTAAACAATTATGAAGAGGGATGTCGTAATCATAATGTTTAGACCTTTTGTCATTCTCACAATTTCTATCTACTTAAAATCTACTTAGTGAAAGAGTTTCCTCACCATAATTTTCATGAATCGGAGAGAAACCTTATGACACTTAGATTTTATGGTGTAAGTGTTCCTATCCATGTGAATTTGTCATAACCATAATCACATGACAAGGTTAGTGGCAAATCCAAACACATATGGACTGAACTTGTTCAATCTTAATTTCTTGTCACCCGGCAGCACAAGGGCCTACCATTGCTTCCAGGTTGTTATGCAAACAATTGAGAACTCATAGAACTCACAAGCGTAGTCAACTTTTAACTGGAATAGACACAAAAATAAGAATATGTCAACACGATAGGTTACAAACCTCAAATCGTGGGCTAGTGATTAACAAAACTCTTGATTAGTTCTTGAAACTATTTCAGGATCTTTTAAACTCCCACTGTCCTCTTGACATATAAGACTCACTTGCCCAATATTCAAGAGATAGTGCGGATTCTTTTACAAACACTTCACACAATTGGCCTTAGTTGGTCTTTGTTTTATCCAAAACATCACAACTTACCAATTTCAAATGTACAAGAGTAAGAAAACATTTTACTCTACATTTGCAAGTGTTTTAAACCTTCTAAAGACTATGTCACTCAAGTTACAATCTCGTAGTATAACTCCAGGATTTTCTTTTGGAACGAAGTAAGATTTATCTTTTAATTTAACCATTTCAACAATTCACGATTCCTCTCCTTACACAACAAATGCACTTAGGTGTCCTTAGAGGATCAATTGTGATATGGTTCCATAATCACTAAGATAATCATAAAACAAGATACACAAGTACTCTCCCATCTCTTCAGATTGGAGAAACTTTTATCTTTCTGCCTTATCTGATTCTTCTTATTCATTCTGCCATATATTGAAACTTTTCCAATGTTTCAGCATTACACTTAAACTTGTAAGCATAATCATATTTACTAAACTTTAGTTAATCATAACGAATAATCTTATCAACCTTTGTGATGGACCTGACTAGTGCACAACCTAATGTACCCGATCCTTTAGTTCTTCGCTTGACTCACATGCGAATGTGAACAAGGAATTAGTCTTAATTTACCAAAGATGAAAAATCTCATTCATCACACAATACAACTTGCATGATTCCAAGTTTCTATCCAACTAAAACTTGGGTGATGAGAATCTTTCCTTATTTGATAAATTGTGACACTACCACAAACGAAAGAATCAAATTCATTTTCCAATATTGCTTATCGATGGCAACATATAAACAACAATATTTCACAAATGCCTTTGTAAGGATACTTTTAAAATAAATAAAATCAAAACTTTTCTTTTATTTTAAAACTTGCGGAAAAACTTATCCTTACAATGCAAATTCATATGAAAACTTTGTTGTTATCTATTCCTAAGCAATATCTTCAAAAACATCAAAATGTAATTTGGCAGCTTCGCAACCAATGCCCCTTTCCTTTGGCAATAGGCACATATGGACTCTTTGGAAATGGTACATGGGACTATCTAAGACTTAGCCTTTCTCTTTACCATTTGGTCAACCGAGTTGACTATGGCCGATCCCTTTCCATTGGGAAGAGAAAGTTTTTCTTGATTTCCAGTGTCACCATTGTCAATGTCCATGAAGTCTTGGGAAGTCGATCTTCTAATCAAATTTGATTTACCAGTGTTCCAAATCATTGCTGATTCAGCATCACAAAGCAAATAGATAAGATCATTAAAAGGTCATGTCGTGATCTGTTATCAGGGAGTGATTGAAGAACCAAGTCAACAGCCAGCTACCTCGAGTCTTTAACACCCGACTCTCCCAGCTTGTCAATATGTGACTTAATCTCCAAGACCTAAGCACATATAGATTTTGTTTGCCAATAGGGATTGAGTGACTTAGAACTTATCAAGTCTTGAAACTTGTGGGATAGGGAGATTTATTGGAGGAGGTGGAGGAAGTGAAGTACGATTTCCAGTCCCACTAATGCACAACAAAGGGATTGATCTTTCACCTTGATTGCCATTTGGGATATCATCTTCATTAGGATAGCTTGTTCCTAAAGATTTGGGAAGACCATAGTTGTCTGAAGGAGACATCTATAAGGGACAAATTCAAGTTAGTTGATTTAAAGTCCTTAATATAACACCCAATATGAAATATTAAGGCTAGAATCCAACAACCTATTTATAACTGGAAGAGGGATGCCGTAATCCGAGTTATAAAATAGTTGAAGGTAGGTAAATGACGATTTACCAATTTCCACTATGAAAAACGAAATATAATTAAGTTTTTATTGGATTTGAAACTCCTAGATCTTTTGAGATACATTGAACTTTCAATGGCATGTTTGAATCTCGATTGTGCCCTCTCAAGTTTGTGACTGGGATGCCGAGGATCACAAACAAGGTGTGAATAACCATGCAAATTGACTTGGTACCCTTAACTTTATCACCTAATCGATGTGCCGGTTAACCACACACGCTCCACCGATCTATAATAAAGTCAAGTTACCCTTTGCCACTCTTACTAGTCCTTATTAGTGTGCCGGTTAACCACACACGCTCCAGTAATGACTTGGTAAGGTACAAAGTGTAATTTCATGGGTTAGCACCTTTTCACATTTTCCTAAGTAACTAAGATTGGGAATTTATAAGTGTTTAGTTACTTAGTATTCATCATTATACTTTTAATGAAGGGAGAATTATAGTCCTTTCCTACCCATTCGGCTAACGACCCTCCACCAGTCAAGGAAGCGGTGGGTGAGAGTGGACACCCATTAAACTGCCATTTTGATAGGCAGTAACCTTATACCCCCCTTATACACCGGCTTCGTGAATGAGGCCTACTAATGGTAAGATTGACGTTATCTTATACACATCTATATAATTAAAATTATAATAATAGTATAAGGGTGTATTTTAAACATTTAAAATACTTGGTGGTTTAATCTATTAATTAATCTATACTCTTAATTTAATTAAACTTAAACCATGTCTTTATGGAATTATTAACTCTTTTAATTAAACACTTTAATTAATTTAATGAAGTCCATAAAGTTTGAACTTTAGCTTTTAAAATTCTAAGGGTTGAATTTTGGAATTAAAGTATACATGAAGAGTAACTTTACAAATTCCAAAACTTGAGGGCAAGTTTTGAAACTATTCAAGACTTTTCATTTCATAACTTATGAGTTTAATGTGCATTAAGATGAAGACTCTTCATTTTTATGTAACTCCTTATCTTTTAATGACATCTTTTAAAGAAGCGACTCTTTAACATTCATAACTTGAGGACAAGTTATGGAGTCATAATACTATTTAATGAAAAAGACTCTTCCCTTTTATGTAACCTATGGCACTTTTATGAGTTTTAAGATTCATAAATATGACTTTTCATATAACTTGAAGACAAGTTACAAAAACATATTTTATGAACTAACTCTAGATTAATTTGGATTAAAAACAACTAAAACACAATTTTTTCATTAATCTAAACTAACTCATAAATCAAGGAAACAAAAAAAACTTTTGGTAATCCATAACTTGAGGACAAATTATGGAGTCCATACAATTTCATTGAGATCAAGAATTATACTAACAAACAGTTTGCACATAATTCCTATGATCTACCAAAACTCATAAGCATGAACATTCATAATCAAAATTTTTCAAGAATTACATAAACACATATAAAACTTGAAACTTTGATTATAGCATTGAAATTGGTTTAACACAATCATTACCACATTAAAAACAAGTTTTAGAAGACCAAAACAATCAAACGTAATGATTCTAGACCAATTCCAGCACCAAAACTCGAAGATATGCTATTTGGGGGTCCAACTCGTCGAGTGGATGAACCAACTCGGCGAGTTGGATGGATTTTGTCTTGGACTCGTCGAGTCCCCTATTCAGACAGCACAAAACTTCGATTTTTAAGCAGTTTGCATCAAGTATAAGTGAAAACAAGCCAAGTCTCTGATACCACTGTTGGGTTTTGAGCATTCTAACACTCCTATGGTGTACATGCAACCCTAAATACCTTGGATCTATGTTTTCTCTATTATACATGAAAATATCAATTTTCCAAGGTATTGTTCTAACTAGCATAATATAAAGTACATATAATATAAAATCTAGTAGAATTACATACCTCTTGTTTGGTGCTTGATTCCATGGAGCTTAAGAGCCAAGTGCCCCAAGTGTGACACCTCAAATGGTTCACACAACATCATGAACATTTGGAATAACCATGAGAGAAGATATTAGTCTTATATCTCTATGAAATCGGCTTGCCCTCTATGTAATACACTAGTGGGCGATTTCACCAACAATGGGGTCTTTATATAGTGTGCACATTAGGGTTACACCATGTAACCCATGACTTAACCCATTCCTCATGCTCCATGGGTTTTAACCTCCATGGAGTATCCATGGGCCACCACATGGGTTAAACCCAACATAAGGAATCATGGATCATGAGCCCACATATATAAGAATCTATGATTTACACAATCAATCCCCATATATTTAATTAGTCTCTTTTGATCACTAAATTAATTCCAAATTAATTCTAGATCAACACTAATTAGATAATATGATTTCATACTAATATATTAGAACTTATAATATATTAATATGTCACAAATATCTTCTTCTCATTAAAAGGTCTATCCAATTGTTCTGATGTCATGCAACCCAAATGGACCATGCCGGGTCGGGTCAAGTATATGCCAATTATAGTTATGGACTTAGACACTAATCCAACAGCTCTTCCACGAAGTTGAGGCTCTCGTTGATTTCGATCTCGTTGAGTGGGATCACAAGAGTCTCGTCGGACAAACACCTTTTCAAGTTCGATACGTGGAAAGTAGAATGTACGTTACTTAGTTCACGAGGTAAGTTAAGTTTGTAAGCTACAAGGCTGATTCTAGTGAGAATCTCGAAAGGCCCTATGTATCTTGGATTTAGATTTCCACGCTTTCCGAAGGGTATCAAGCCCTTCCAGGGTGAGACTTTCAATAGAACACAGTCTCCCACCTTGAATTCCAACGGTTTCCTTCTTTTGTCAGCGTAGCTTTTCTGTCGGTCTCTAGAGGCTTTTAATCGCTCACGAATCTAAACGATCTTCTCTGTTGTTTCCCGAATGATTTTCGGACCTGTGAGAGCGCTTTCAGGAACTCGTCCTTTAGCTAACTGTGTGTCACCCACTTCAGCCCATCACAGAGGGGATCTGCCTTTTCGGCCATAGAGGGCTTCAAATGGAGCCGCCTTTATGCTTGTGTGATAACTATTATTGTATGAGAATTCGACAAGGGGTAAATGAGTATCCCATGCCTTCCCAAAGTCGATCACACAGGCTCGCAACATATCCTCCAAGGTTTGGATAGTCCTCTCACTTTGTCCGTTGGTATGTGGATGATAGGATGTACTCATGTCTTGCTTAGTTCCTAGGGAACTTTGTAGCGACTGCCAGAACCTCGAAGTGAATCTACTATCTCTGTCTAAGATAATGGATATGGGAACACCATGCAGTCGTACAATCTCCCGTATGTAGGTTCTTGTAAGCTTCTCCATCTTGTCTATTTCTTTGATAGACAGGAAGTGTGCGGACTTGGTCAATCTGTCGACGATGATGTTGGGTTTTGAGCATTCTAACACTCCTATGGTGTACATGCAACCCTATAAACCTTGGATCTATGTTTTCTCTATTATACATGCAAATATTAACTATTCCAAGGTTTCATCCTAACTAGCATATTATGAAGCACCTATACTACAAAGTTCTAGTTGGATGACATACCTTTTGATGTAGCTTGATGTCTTCAAGCTTTAAGTGCTTAGCCCCAATAGTGTGGAAGCCTAAAATGGAATCACAAATCACGAAAACACCTTGGAAGAACTTGAGAGAATATGTATGCACACTAAAATCGGCCCACTCTTATTTTCACACACTTGTTCCAATTTTGTGAGCCAAGGACCCCTTTATATATTATGGAGGATTAGGGTTACATCCATGTAAACCCTAATACCCATGACCTTTCATTTACATAGGATCCATGGGTTAGAAGCTCCATGGACCATCCTGTTGGGTTTTGAGCATTCTAACACTCCTATGGTGTACATGCAACCCTATAAACCTTGGATCTATGTTTTCTCTATTATTCATGCAAATATCAACTATTCCAATGTTTGATCCTAACTAGCATATTATGAAGCACCTATACTACAAAGTTCTAGTTAGATGACATACCTTTTGATGTAGCTTGATGTCTTCAAGCTTTAAGAGCTTAGCCCCAATAGTGTGGAAGCCTAAAATGGAATCACAAATCACCAAAACACCTTGGAAGAACTTGAGAGAATATGTATGCACACTACAATCGGCCCACTCTTATTTTCACACACTTGTGCCAATTTTATGAGCCAAGGACCCCTTTATATATTATGGAGGATTAGGGTTACATCCATGTAAACCCTAATACCCATGACCTTTAATTTACATAGGATCCATGGGTTAAAAGCTCCATGGACCATCCATGAAAGGTTAGCCCAACCTAAATGAACTTGGCCCATTCCATATATATAAGAGTCCATATTTAATTAGTTCTTTTTGATCACTTAATTAATTCTTGATCAATACTAATTAAATAATATGATTTAATATATTAGAACTTATAATATATTAATATAAATCATAAATATACTATTCTCAAAAGACTATCCATATAAATTGTGCCGGTGAAGTGCAACCCAACTGGACCATGCCGGGTCGGGTCAAGTACATACCAAAGATAGTTATGGACTTAGACATTAATCCAACAGTCTCCCACTTGGATAAGTCTAAAACTATTATTGAGTATGACTTCAAAACCTAACTGGCAATCGTAGCTCTTAAAGCCGCTGTCGAACTCTGACCTTGTCAATGACTTGTCCATTAGATAAGGGATCATATATTCCTCCATTCTAGATATCATATGGACTGAGACATGGATTATAATCATTCTCTCTGTCCATTTGTTGTTTCCCGATTTTCGATTTATGATGACTGACTGATTGAATAAATCAAATCAGTCCTGGCTTGGCCAAGCACTCACATGTGTCATCGCTAAATCATCGAGGGGCCCACAGATATCGCTTTTATCCCGAAGGTAAAAGGAATGGATAAACTTCGACTCATATGGCTTGTTCTACTACTTGTTGAATCATACACAAAGGCACGTTTTATAACATCGAGTTACCAAATGCGTTTTCCTACAATCAATGTATAACCAACTCATAGTAACAACTCATATCTCTAGGTTTGAAGAATATAAGATATTATCGTCTCATGATCACTCGTGATAAAATCCATGAAGTGATTCAAATGAGCGCGGGTTGAATCCAATACTCAGAACTTATGAGCACTCATGAGTGTTGTAGCACCACTTTGTCCACCAACTTGGACCTCTACAAACCAACACATGACAGTCTTGATTCATATCTACTTCCAACATATGACCGATTGTGGATGGTTTGAATAACTTAATCATTCGGGAAGAGTGACTTAGTTATTCTGGAAGTCAAAACATGCAAAGTGAAACACAAGAATAAATGAATCAAATATGGTATCAAACCCTATGAATATAAATAAACACTTTTATTTATCACCATACTGATTACTCATTATTCATTGTTTCGGTTTTATCAACTTTATACTTGAATTGAAAACACTAGTTGTCCCATGCACCAAGCATGTACACTATGTTTTTCCTAAACAATAGCTTTGCCATACACTAAGTATGAACTCTATGTTTGTCTATGATCCTTACTTTGTGAAATAAACCAATTGAACATAATTTTAATGATTCTAATTTCACACTCCCAACTCCTTATCGAAAAATGTGAGCATTTCAAATTCCTATCATTTATCGAAATATGTTTAGATTTTAAACTTATATGCACTGACCCTCCTGTAATGAATATGTACAAAGTCACAAAGACTTGTCAACAGTCATTATAAGGTATTCCAATGGAGAACAACTCCATGGAAACTAAGTCTCATATTCAAAGTACATTGCTTTGGACATGCTTCTTGTATTAAGTTTTCTAATCTTACACAGATAACTTCCACCTATGGAGACAACTCCATATTCTCATTTTGACTATCACTTCTGAATAAGTGATGCCTCTTTTCAGAATATGTCAATATGGTCCTTCCAAAATTAGCACTATACTTCCAACTGTCCCTGAGCAACCAATCTTTGGTAAACCTCAGATTGTCCTCGACAATTGCTTAATCATTTTAGTCATATCCAATTCTAGACCTTTTCCCTTCTTAATGCCTCTGGGCATTTGGAAAAATTTAGAAATGACAAATATTATAGCACATGCAATCGATCCTATACCCAAAGCAAATGGTACACGATTCATGATGTCTCACATAAAGACATGATTCTAGACCAGTCTTTTGCAACAATATTTTTATTTGCCATGTTTTCAAAATTTAACTATAAAGAGGGATGCCGTAATCATAATCGAATTTTGAGAACGCAATATATAGAATTTCCTTAAGTTGAACCAATCCAACATGAAATTCATATATATATTCTTGACTAAAGATGATTAAGGTCTCAATCTAAGCCTTTAGAACTGAAATGAAGTATATCCTCTCCCTTAATTATAGCAAAACAACTTTTTCAATCCCTGCAGCCTCACGAATTGAAACTTTTGTTTTCTATAATTAACATTGCTAACTTGCAACACTAACAATAATTGTCATGCTCCCACTAACATGATGATTATTAGCATAACACTTATGCTCCCACTAGCTTTGACATGTACTCAGAAATCAGCTGGACTTCTAGAAATCAATACTTTATTGACTTTCTTACCAAAGTTCAGATTTTTGATACGAGATGCTTTGATAAAACTTTATTAAAATCATACACCTTTCCTTAGATAGCATGCATGTGTGTCTAAACAATTTCAGAACTATGAAAAGGGATGTCGTAATCATAGTCTCAATTGTTTAGACCTTTTGCCATCTGCTTCAAATCTACTTGGTGGAAGTGTTTCCTCACCATCATTTTCATGAATCGGAGAGAAACCTTATGACCCTTAGATTTTATGGTGTATGTGTTCTTATCCATGTGAATCGTCAAAACCATAGTCACAAGACAAGGATGATGACAAATCCAAACTCATATGGACTGAACTTATGCAATCTTAACTTCTTGCCACCGGGCAGTACAGGGCCTGCCATTGCTTCCAAGTTGTTATGCAACCAATTGAGAACTTTCAGAACTCCTATACAAAGCCAACTTTAACTGGAATGGGCACAGAATATGTCAACACGATAGGTTATAAACCTCAAGTCGTGTGCTACTTCTTGCCAAATATTCAAGAAGTAGTGTGGATTCTTAATCAAGACAAACACTTCACACAATTGGCCTTAGTTGATCTTTGTTTTATCCAAAACATCACAACTTACCAATTTCAAATGTACAAGAGTAGGACACTTTTACTCTTACATTTGACAAGTGTTTTAAACCTTTCTTTAAGATATGTCACTGAAGTTACAATCTTGGAGTATGACTCTAAGAATTGTTTTGGAACGAAGTATGACTCATCTTCGTGATCTAACCATTTCAACAATTCATGACTCCTCTTCTTAGTCATAAGAATGCACTAAGAAGACCTTTAGAGGACTAATTGTGATATGATTTCTAAATCATTAAGATGATCACAAACATGATACTAAAGTACTCTCCCATCTTTTCAGATTTGAGAAACTTTTATCTTTCTGCCTAATTTGATTCTTCCCAATCGTTCTGCCATACATTGAGACTTTTCCAATGTTTCAGAATTATACTTAAACTTGTAAGTATAACCATATTTACTAAACTTTAGTAAATCAAATAGTCTTAACAAGCTTTGTGGTGGACATGACCAGTGCACAAGAATGTGTACTCGATCCCTTTAGTCCTTCACTTGACTCATACATCCATGTGAACAAGTAATTAGTCTTGATTTTCCAATGCTTGAAAGTTCTCATTCATCATATTATTCAACTTGCATGATTCCAAGTTTCGGTCCAATTGAAACTTGGGCGATAAGGAACTTTCCTGATTTGGTAAATTTAGACACTACCACAAATGAAAGAATCAAATCCATTTTCCAATATTGCTGTCAGTGGAATCATATAAGCAACAATTTTCCACAAATGCCATTGTAAGGATACTTCAAATAAATAAAATTAAACAATTTACTTTTATTTTAAAACTTTGCGGAAAAACTTATCCTTACAATCCACATGGAAAATTGTTGTTATCTATTCCTTAGCAATATATCATAACTTCTTAAGCAACTGCTCAAAATTCTGATGCGATCGAAATCCACCATCGCGATCAGAATCAGCATATACTTCCTTTAAGATTTCTCTCTATTCTTTGATTCTTAAAACATCAACATGTGACCCAGTCACATCATGTAATGAGGATCTCAGAATAGAACTTAACAGAGTTAGATAATGGGCTCTACCTGATGTAGAGTCAAACTTATTGACTTTAACATCCTTAGGTAAATTTGGCAGCTTTGCAATCAACGCCCCTTACTTTGGCAAAATAAACATATGGACCCTTTGGTAATGGGACTATCTCAGACTTAGCCTTTCTCTTTACCATTTGGTCAACCGGGTTGACTATGGCCAATCCCTTTCCATTGGGAAGAGAATGCTTTTTCTGGATTTCCAGTGTCACCATTGTTACTGTCCATAAAGTTTTCGGGAAGTTGATCTTCTAATCAAATTTGCTTTACTATCGTTCCAAATCGTTGCTGATTCAGCAGCACCAAGCAAATAGATATGATCATTAAGGTTCATGTCATAGTCTGTTTCATAGTAGTCCCAAAGGAACTCACTATGTGACTTAGAAAGTGATTGAACATCCAACTTTCTCAAGACTTTGACACCCAACTCTCCCGGCTTGTCAATATGTGACTTCATCTCTAAGATGTGATCACACATAGACCTTGCTTGCCATTAGGGCTTCAGTGACCTTGAACTTGTGGGTTAGGGAGAATAATTGGAGGAGGTGGAGGAAGAGAAGTATGACTTCCATGAGCCAAACTCGGGAAGTCATATTCATTAGGAAAGCTTGGTTTGGGAAGATCATTGTTGTCTAAACCAGACATCAACAATGGGAGAAATTCACGTAAAGATGATTTAAGTCCTTAATATAACACCCAATATGATATATTAAGGCTAGGACCCAACAAACTATTTTATAACTTGGAAGAAGGATGCCGTAATCCAAGCTATAAAATATTTGAAGGTAGGTGAATGACGATTCACCAATTTCCACCAAGATAAACGAAATGTATTATTAGGTTTTAATTGGTTTTGAAACTCCTAGATTCTTTTGAGATTCATTGAACTTTTCAATGGCATGTTTCAATCTTGAGTGTGCCCTTCAGGTTTTGTGACTGGGATGCCGAGGATCACAAAACAAGGGGTGAAGTAACCATGCAAATATACTTGGTACCCTTAATATTTACCCCTCAATCGATGTGCCGGTTAACCACAGACGCTCCAACGATACTATAATAAACATTAAGTTACCCTTTGCCTACCTTGTTAAGTCCAGGTTAGTGTGCCGGTTAACCACACACGCTCCACTAACAGCTTAAACAAAGTGCAAAGTGTAATTTCATGGATTAGCACCTTATTCACATTTTCCTAAGTAACTTAGATTGGGAATTTATAAGTGTTTAGTTACTTAGTATTTATCATTATACTTATAATGAAGGGAGAATTATAGTCCTTGTCCTACCAGTTCGGCTAACGACCCTCCACTGGTCAAGGAAGCGGTGAGTGAGAGTGGACACCCATTAAACTGCCATTTTACAGGCAGTAACCTTATACCCCCCTTATAGACCGGCTTCGTGAATGAGGCCTACTAATGGTAAGACGACTTGCTCTTATACATATAATATATTAAACTTTTAATATTATAATAGTATAAGGGTGTATTTTAGACATTTAAAATACATGGTGGTTTAATCTATTAATTAGACTAGACTTTTAGTTTAATTAAACTCAGACCATATATTTATGGATTTAATAATACTCTTTTAATTAAACGCTTTAATTAACTATTAATAAAGTCCATAAGAGTTAATTTGAACTATTCAACAAAACATCATAATTCCAATTATTAAACTCAAAATTAAAACCATTTAATTAATTGTTTAAGTTATGAACCCAAGAGTTTTAGAATTCAATTCTTTTTTTTATAAAAAACTTTTCTCAAATTCCAAAACTTGAGGGCAAGTTTTGTAATTCTTGAAAACCTTTGGATTCCATAACTTATGGAATTAATGGTGTTTTATGATGAAATTTTCCATGTTCCATAACTTAAGAACAAGTTATGGAATTCTTTAAAACATTAACACCAAATTTTGTAACTCCATAAAAACTTTGAATCAAATTTTTTTTTAAAAAAAATTTTCATATCCATAACTTATGGAAGTTTCAAAAACCCATAAGATCACAACTTTAAAAAAAACTTTTGAGCTCCAAAATTTTATGACAAAATATGTAACTCCTTAAAACATTTAGATCAAACTTTTAAAACTAATAAAATAATCATATCATTTTATCTTTTACTAAATTTGACCTAATTCAACTCATATAACAAATTATTCAAATTTTACAAATAATTCGTTTTTCACAAAACAAGTAATTATCTTAAAATTTGACAAACGTCATGTTTTTTTTCCTTTTTTTTTTCAACTTGAAAATAAAACATTTGCATCAATATAACAGAAAACAACCCATGGCTCTGATACCACTGTTGGGTTTTGAGCATTCTAACACTCCTATGATGTACATGCAACCCTATAAACCTTGGATCTATGTTTTCTCTATTATACATGCAAATATTAACTATTCCAAGGTTTCATCCTAACTAGCATATTATGAAGCACCTATACTACAAAGTTCTAGTTAGATGACATACCTTTTGATGTAGCTTGATGTCTTCAAGCTTTAAGAGCTTAGCCCCAATAGTGTGGAAGCCTCAAACGGAATCACAAATCACCAAAACACCTTGGAAGAACTTGAGAGAATATGTATGCACACTAAAATCGGCCCACTCTTATTTTCACACACTTGTTTCAATTTTGTGAGCCAAGGACCCCTTTATATATTATGGAGGATTAGGGTTACATCCATGTAAACCTTAATACCCATGACCTTTCATTTACATAGGATCCATGGGTTAAAAGCTCCATGGACCATCCATGAAAGCTTAGCCCAACCTAAATGAACTTGGCCCATTCCATATATATAAGAGTCCATATTTAAATAGTTCTTTTTGATCACTTAATTAATTCAAAATTAATTCTTGATCAATACTAATTAAATAATATGATTCCATATTAATATATTAGAGCTTATAATATATTAATATAAATCATAAATATACTATTCTCAAAAGACTATCCATATAAATTGTGCTGGTGAAGTGCAACTCAAATGGACCATGCCGGGTCGGGTCAAGTACATACCAAATATAGTTATGGACTTAGACATTAATCCAATAGATGACCCATATGGTATCAAGCCCACCAGTTATCTTGGGCAGCTTGGTTATGAAGTCCATAGTGATCCGCTCCCACTTCCATTCTGGTATCTCCGGCTGTTGTAGTAGACCTGAGGGTTTCTGGTATTCGACCTTAACCTTGGCGCAAGTAAGGCATTTACTCATGAAGGTAGCAATATTTTCTTTCATGTTAGGCCACCAGTATAGCTTTTTAAGATCCAGATACATCTTATCTGAACCTAGGTGGACGGAATAACGAGTGTTGTGAGCTTCGCTCATGATCAAGTCTCTGAAGCCACCGTGATTCGGTGTCCAGATCTGATCCACGAAATATAAGGCTCCACCACCCTTGACTTCCAAGTTCTTATCCATCCCTCTCAGGGATTCACTCGCCACTTTTTCAGGTTTCAAAGCGTTGAGCTAAGCCTCCTTAATTTGCATGGACAAGTGTGAATGGATAGTTATAGTCAATTATTTGACTCTACGACCAGAGTATTCTTTCCGACTTAGGGCGTCAGCTACTACGTTGGCTTTACCCGGATGATAATGAATTTTGCATTCGTAATCACTGAGTAGCTCGACCCACCGTCGTTGTCTCATGTTGAGCTCCTTCTGGTCGAATATATGTTGTAGGCTTTTGTGGTCTGTAAAGATAGTGCTTTTTGTACCATATAGGTAGTGTCTCCAGATCTTCAGAGCAAACACAACCGCTCCTAGCTCAAGATTATGTGTGGTGTAGTTGACCTCGTATGTCTTTAGCTATCTCGAGGCATAAGTGATGACCTTACCT
Organism: Lactuca virosa; assembly: GCF_052849685.1. Taxonomy (NCBI): domain Eukaryota; kingdom Viridiplantae; phylum Streptophyta; class Magnoliopsida; order Asterales; family Asteraceae; genus Lactuca; species Lactuca virosa. The sequence continues at coordinate 290,142,688 of NC_136428.1, forward strand.
CGCTGCATCAGAACACATCCGAGCCCTTGGTTGGATGCATTGCAATAGACTACGAAGTCTTCTATTCCTTCTAGGAGGGATAGTATCGGTGCGGTGCACAAGGCTCTTTTTAGCGTTTGGAACACTCTCTCCTACTTCTCTTCCCAATCAAAGGCCACGCCCTACTGCGATAGTAACCAGCGAGGCCTAGAAATTGACGAATTTTGGTAGGCGTCTTCGGCGCTGACCAGCTCTCAATGGCCCTGATTTTGGAAGGGTCCACGTGTATTCCCTCTTCGCTAACCAGGTGCCCCAAGAATTCGACTCTTCGGATCCAAAATTCGCATTTTGAGAACTTCGCATAGAGCTTCTCCGAACGCAGCGTTTCTAAGACTAGTTGCAGATGTTGACTATGCTCCTCCTTACTACGAGAGTAGATAAGTATGTCATTGATGAAGACGATGACGAACTGATCCAAGTAAGGACGACACACCCTATTCATTAAATCCATGAATATTGCGGGCGCGTTTGTTAATCCGAACGGCATCACTACGAGTTCGTAGTGCCCATAATGAGTTCGGAAGGCTGTCTTCGGGACATCCTCCTCTAGCACTCGTAGTTTGTGATATTCGGATCTTAGATCGATTTTTGAAAAGAAGTTCGCCCCTTGCAGTTGATCAAATAAATCGTCAATACGAGGCAGAGGATAACGATTTTTGACGGTCAGTTTGTTGACCTCCCTGTAGTTGATGCACATACGAAACGATCTGTCTTTCTTCTTGACGAACAAGACTGGAGCTCCCCAGGGTGAGAAGCTTGGTCTTATAAAGCCCTTGCTGAGCAGTTCGTTAAGTTAACTGGACAGTTCTTGCATCTCTGCAGGTGCTAGACGATAGGGCGATTTGGCTACTGGGGTAGCCCCTGGAACTAAGTCGATTCTGAACTCGACTTGACGTTGCGGAGGTAATCCTGGGAGTTCTTCTGGAAAAATATCGGGAAAATCGCGTATTACTGGAATGTTCTTAATGTCTTTCGTTTCTTGGCTCACATCGACAACATGAGCAAGGAATGCGCGACATTCCTTTCGCAAGAATTTCTGGGCTTGAATGCTTGAGATGATACGAAGATTCGTGCCGGGTTTGTCGCCATAAACTACCAGAGTTTCGCCAGACGGCATATTAAGGTGAACCGCCTTTTCGTAACACATGATGTCGGCATGATGAAGACTCAACCAATCCATGCCGATAATGACGTTGAAACGTTTAATTGAAACTGGCGTGAGGTCGATCGAAAATGAATGGCTATCTAGAGTTAAGATACATTCTATGTATATACTGCTAGTGCTCTCTGTCTTCCCATTAGCCATTTCTACAGTGAACGGTTCTTTAAGTGCTCGTGATTTTTGCTTAAGTAAATGAGAAAATTTTTGGTTCACGAAACTCCTCTCCGCTCCACTATCAAATAGTATGCATGCATAAGAGTTATCGAGGAGAAACGTACCAGTGACCACTGTAGGGTCGGCAACCGCTTCCTCGTGGCCTATGGCCAGAACCCTTCCTACTCCACTGGCATTCCCTGCCTTAGGGCAGTTCCTCTTGTAGTGGCCCACCTCGCCACAACCGTAGCAAGCTTGGCCCACTCCTGCACCGGGGACTTGGTTGATTGGCCTCGCCGGTGCTTTGCAGAAACGGGCTCTGTGCCCCTTCCTGTTGCAGTTTGAACACTGCATTTCCCGGCAGGCTCCGATGTGGTGGAAGTTGCATTTGCTGCACTTAGGCAAACTTCCAGCGTACTGCTTGACCGAAGCAGCAGCGGCAGGTGCTATCGCAGCATGTACTGCCACGACCTGCTGCTTTTTGGCAGCCTTGTTCTTCTTCTTGTCATCCCAGAACTTCCGCTTGGAATCAGCGGTTTTGGAGGGTTCCAAGACGGCTAGGGTCGTTGTTGCGGCCGGGGTACGAACCCCATGGTCAATGAGCCGCTGTGCCAACCGCTTGGCACTATCGAATGTAGTGGGGTTTGAAGCTAAAACATTCCCCTGAAGTGGAGGCACCAGCCCCCAGATGTACCTCTCTATTTTCTTTCCCTCTCTGTGAACCATGTTGGGACAGAGGGCCACCAGCTCGCTGAACCTGGCGGTGTAGGAAACTATGTCGGAGACCTTCATGGTTAGGCTCCATAGTTCCTGTTCCAATTTCTGGATCTCGCCCATCGGGCAGTATTCTTCAATCATTGACTCCCTTAGAGCTTCCCAGCCCATAGCATTTGCCATTATAAGAGATAGTGACTTGACATGGCTATTCCACCATGTCAGGGCCTTTGCCTCGAAGGTACACGCAACAAATTTGACTTTTCTTCCTTCCAGGCATGAGCAGATCTCGAAGATCGACTCCGTCTTTTCGAACCATTGCGAGAGGGCAATGACTCCGCTAGTCCCTTTAAAGGACAGTGGCTTGCAGTTGGTGAAGTCCTTGTAGGAGCACTCTCTCAAGCGCACAGGGGCTTCACCATGGTTAGAGTGAACATGCGTTTCAGCACCACTGGCGCTGGTAGAATGATATTGAGCCATGGCTGTAGCCACAGCCGCAGCTACAACAGCATTCAGAGCTGCCGTATCAATTTGCGGAGTAGGTGGTGTTGCAGTTACCGGAGGATCGCGTCTCGTTGATCGGCATGGAGGCATCTTTTAACTATAAGCTTACAAAGATGAAAATATTGATAAGAATTAAAATAAGGATAAATGACGAGAGTGACTCATGGACTAACTCTCCATAGCCCAACAGCACAATTGAATAGCACGATTGAATGTAGATCTAGTACTAAAAGATGATAGCATTTGGATATTAATTTCCACGAGATTAGATATCTGTCAATAAAACTTGAATTACAGATGTAACAAGTTCGGGAAAAATGACCTAGAAGTAGGTCTTACATCAAACCAAGATAGGAAAATTTTGACAGAACTACGACCTAATCAAGACCTAACAGGTCCAAGTTTTAACAAAGATAGGAAATTAGACTAGAGTTTTTACATAAACTAAGTTATATCCAAAAGAGAATTCGAGGAGACTCTATCTGCGATGAGAACTACTAGAGTGAGTTCTTGACTCCGATAGAAGGCGTTTTATGTCCCTCATGCGCCTTTCGGATCTTACTTGCTGAGATTGAAGTTCCCTGACTTCAGCTTGGGTTTCAGCAAGTTCTCTCTGCAGAGCTGCATTCTGGTTCTGAGTCCTTTCGTGAGCAGACTCCAGCTGACGAATGCGGACTGTGTTGACTCCAGTGTCAGCATCAACCTGCAGAATTTGATGGATAGCCGCTCTACCCTTCTCATCAGTACGAGCAACCCTGCGAACTAGAATAGGCAAGATTCTGTCCGCTGAGCCTCCCTCGCTCAAGTCATAGAAGCTTCGGTCTCCGTTGTAAGGTAACGAATGACCTTGCTCGTAACTCCACTTGTTTAAGTTTGTTGCCCACAGAGGTGTAGGGCCTTGAAATGTTGGACGAGGGTTAGGATTTGGGTTTGGGTTTTAAGCTACTAGGGGTAGGTTGTCGACTTCTGGCTCTGAGTCAGAACCATCAGAAAAGCCTTCAGCTTGGTGATCATCTAAAGGGATTGAGTGATCATCTTTTGGCTCTTCTCCCAGCCATCCTGCATTGTCGTTGTTGGGATAGTACGGGTCTCCGGGAAGATGGAATCCAGCCATGATATCTATGCGAGAAAAGGGGTATAAGAAATAAGCACATAAGTAATTTATAGTAACACAAAATACTCCTATAGTATTTTAAGTTTATGTTTTGTTCTAATGTTTTCGTTATAGTATTGTTGGTAAGTTTTTAGACTTGTTGCAACCTCACAACCACCCTTAGGCACATGCTAGTCACTCCTCGGATAATATAGTTGATCAGGCTATATCTTCCCAAGGTTGACTATATGTCTCTAAGTCTGATTGTGCTGTCCAACAATCGTAAAACTTTTGTTCTGTCCTAGTGACACTAATTTTAGTATGAATGCAGGTAGGTATACTTGGTTAAATATTTTATTATTTAAAAGTATAAACTCTTGGTCAGAGTATTTTAATCCCGTTGTGTTTATAGTTTGTATATCTTTTATGGGTTGATATACTCGATTCACTATAAACAATGCTCTGATACCAATCTGTCACACCCCAAAACCAGAACGGCGGAAACGTTCAGGGGTGGAGGACGTCATGTACAGTATCACAACAATGCATAGTAGTAAACAAGAAACAACATCATCCATTGCATTATCAATATAATTTAATACAAGTGTGTTCTGTGAAGTTTAATAGACACCAAAAATATGAAACAAAGTAAAAGATGAGTCTTGAACGAGCTCCATCTTCTCAAAACCTGGCACCGGTACCTGTCTATTGGGGACCTGAGAATACAAGTTATTTTGAAAGAGTTTATCAGCTTTAAAGCTGGTGAGATCATAAGTATTTTAGTGTCATTGTTTGTATGAAAGTGTTTGTAAGTACTTGATGTATAAGTTTGTAAATGTTTGTAATTGTTTGTAAATGTTTGTAACTCCTAGAAAACCCTATGTTTTCTACTAAAAGTAGCCTTCTACCAAGGCATCAAATGTTTGTATGAAAATGTTTGTAAATGTTTGTAACTCCTAGAAAACCCTATGTTTTCTACTAGAAGTAGCCTTCTACCAAGGCATCAAATGTTTGTATGAAAATGTTTGTATGTGTATCTCTTGTAAGAGTATGTATTTTCCTAATTCTGACGATCATTAGCCAAAAATATAGTTTTTACATTACTGTTCATTGTGAGAAGATCACAAAGTGAATGCAATGGGGAAATAAAATAGTACTGTAGTGTTGTATTAAGTAACTACTGCTGTACTAACTACCTTAAACCAATTGTTATTTAAAGTACCATGTGATATGCCTGTACCATACTACCGACTAAAAACACGACGATGAAAGACGTCGGAAGAAATGACATTTGGCACCCGTAGACTTGCAAGTCCCACTGTAGCGAGCAGCAAGGTGTAGGATAGTCAATCCATTATAGATCTATACACAAATTCAACGCTTTCCTTCTAGGAGACTCTGGATACAAAACGAGCCATGACAGGTGATGTCATGCCCCGTTACGTGGCTCACATAACTGTTGTAGTGTTCTTGTATATGTATTGTATGTACTAGCTGTGTCGTATGTTCTCTCTCTTTCTAGTAGGTATGTATGTTCTCTCTGTTTCTCATAATAGTATGTTCTCTTGTATAATGTATAGTATGTACTAGTTGTATTGTATGTTCTCTCTCTCTGTCTAGTGTGTATGTATGTTCTCTATGTTTCTCATAATAGTATGTTCTCTTGTATAATGTATAGTATGTACTAGCTGTATTGTATGTTCTCTCTCTCTCTCTCTCTCTCTAGTATGTATGTATGTTCTCTCTGTATGGTATCGTTTGTTTCTCATCATAGTATGTATTGACTCATGTATGAACTGACTCTTTGTATGTTTCATTGTTCTAGTAATAGTATTTGTAACTTCCTAAACTATACCTATTATAGTTTACTAGCAATGTTGTTTGTATAGATGAACATGCTTGTATACCTTTGCTACCCAAAGGTATTGGACTGAAAGAAGGAACTTTTGTATCTATATACATATACATAATATATAACTAAGATTCAAACAACCGATACCCTAAGACCACAACCAAACAAGGAACAGGAGGTAGGGTGAGTTATCAGTCCTAAGTCCTTTGTATCCTACTTATATAACTATATCTACATAGATATACATTTCACAAAGTATAAGTTTTAAAGAGTTTGAATAGAAAGTATTTAACATGTAAAAGAGTTTGCAATACAGTTTGAAGTAGTTTGTTTGATAAACCAGTTTGAAAAGTAAGACAATCCATATGTTTGATAGTCATTAATCACATGTGATTGATATAATAACTATAATGTATCTACTTGTATCCCCCCCATAAAAGCATTTAAAATCATTTAAAAGGTTGATTAAGGGGTATGAACTCACCTGAAGTGAGTGATTTGGTTGAACGGATGGTATAGAATGCTAAGTGTCAAGTGAAGACTTGAACACACACACGGATCCTATTTAACATATAATGACACATATATGAATACAATTAGTGTTTATTCAACTAACCAGGTAAAGAATAACACCTTAAGGACTAAGAAATCCTTAAATGGTAGTGTTATAATCACTTAGGATTGCATAAGAGGGTTGTAAATCCACTTAAGGGAGTTTTCAGTCCAAGTGGTTTTCGGTCCATATGGTTTTCGGTCCATATGGTTTTCGGTCCAAATGGTTTTGACCGAAAACCCATGGTCTTTGATACATAAGGTGATTTCCAAGGGCTTTCAACAATCAATGAAGTGTTCTAGATTCATGACTAAGCTTTAGGAAAGGTTTAAAGTCATATTGCACCCTTCATAAGGGTTTTCGGTCTAAGGAGATGCACTAGACCGAAAACACCTTTTGTTCTTGGATAAATGATGATTTCAAGGCACTAAATCAAGAGTTTCGACTAGATAACAAGTATAGGGAAGTAATACTTATGATTTTGAGGCTAATAGAGTTGATTTTGGACCAAAACACTAGTGTGTGTTTTTGTTGTTCTTGGTGTTCTTGAAGATCAAACCCAAAAGATGAAGTTAATGGATGAAATCGAAGGGTGTTACAAGTTAGGAAGATCTAATAACAAATCAAGGGGAAAGAAACACTTACATTTTCGAAAATTTGCAAGAAGATCTTATGATGCTTGAGAGAGAATGGAAGTTTTCTTGACTTGGAATTTAGAATAATGAATAAAATGAGGAATACTCATGCTTATGGGATGAGTTTTTGGTCCACATGAGTTTTGACCGAAAACTCATTTGTGGTGGCCGAAAACTCCACACGAAGGGTTTATAGCTTGATTTTTATACTTATAACTCAAGCAAACACTTCCTTACACTCGATCCTTGAATGTACATTGCTTAGAACACCCAAAGAGCTCCAAACAATGAAAAAAGATAGCAAAATGGGTCTAACGTTTATTGAACTGATTACTATATAAGATTTAAAAATTTCGAGTTGTCACAAATATCCATTATCACCGACAGGGATAGTCGATTTACCTCACGGTTCTGGCAGTCGCTTCAAAAATCTCTAGGGACTAGGTTGGACATGAGTACAGCCTACCACCCACAAACCGACGGGCAGAGTGAGAGAACTATACAAACGTTAGAAGACATGCTAAGAGCATGTGTGATAGATTTTGTGTAACACCCAATTCTTGGTATGTCTTTAATTCAAGAATTTTATGTACTTTTCTCTGGGACTCAACGAGTTGGTGGCCCAACTCGTCGAGTAGAGACGGGATCCGCGAGAAGTTTAAGTGACTTACTCGACGAGTCGGAGACTGACTCGGTGAGTAGGTGTTGTATGGGTGAAACCCTAGATTTGAGGGTTTGCACCCTATTTAAACGTCTTATTGCAGCCTCCATCGTCCCTTATGCTCCCAGAACACCTCATATCGAAACCCTATGTTGAGAGAAAAACTTAGAGACACACTTGAACAAACGTTAGAACAAGTATATTGCGGAATAGTTAATATCGAAGGATCTAAAAGCTCAATAATAATATTAATAAGTTAGAGTTAGATAGTTAGAGAGTTAGTTGTGGAAAAGTAAAGAAATAGAAATGACAACAATTGTTATATCAAGTATACACATAAGTTGATTCATAACAAGGAATGCAATCAAACCAAGTTAATAAGGAAGATCAAACTTAGTGATTAAGTCACAAAAGACTTGCTCCGAAGAGAGGTTATAATCAGATGTATTCTAGTAAATATTTGAGAGTAAGAAGGGATGAGTAATTAGAAAGAGAGAAAATATAATTTCAGAAAAGTGTATTCAGAATAGATAGATGCGTATTGAATACAAGAGAATGAGCTCTATTTATAGAGACTCACTAAGAACACTAGATTACATCTCTAAGAGTACCCATGCAAGGCATACTGGACAATAGAGAGTGTTACAAAAAAGACAAGTAAACTAATCAAGTAAACAGACTGCGGTAGGGGAGACTCCGGATGCGGTTGCTGACGAAGAAGCTAGACTGTGGGTGCTTGTTGGTTGCGGTAGCTGAAGTTCAAGAGGGTCACTTTTTATGATTCAACAATTTCCCCCTAAGTGACCTCTTTAACTTCTGATCACCTATCAAGTTTAAGAAACTTGATCAGGATCCACCAAAACTTCCTGATGTTTTCCAACCAGATGATTCTTCTTAAGATCTCGAACTTGACCTCTGCAGTAGTGTGCTTCGATTTTTCAACTGCGGTTCGACAGATGTCAAGTTGCTTCCTGGTGAGGCGATGCATGACAGTCATAGGAATAAAGTATTTGACATTGTCGATCTTCCTTTTGAAAATGACTCCAAGTTCAGGGAAGTTGGTTGCACCTAAGGATCTTTCTTGATAGCCTTTGGTAGGCATTGGTGCAGGGTCGAGTGGTGGTAGATCAAACTTCTTGGCATTGGTGGGGTAGATGTCTGCGTCAATTTTGGCAAAATCGCAAACATTTTCCTTCAAAAAGGTATTAGCCCTTTCAAGCGCAATCTTCATCTTCGGGTGCTTCTCTAACTTGTTCTGGAACACCTTTGCAATGAGAAAGACTTCTTCCGGATTCATACAGGGGAAGTCTGCTTGGGTGCGAACATAGTCATGTTCCCTTCTAGTGAGGGTGTACTGAATGAAGTCAGCCTTCAAGAATTTCCGGATCTTGAAGTTCTTGACTGCGGATGGTCTATCGTTAGACCATATTTTCTCAATGGGAGAGGCATGCTTAGCATAAAAATGACTAAGTCTCTCAAATTTCATTCGCAGTCTTTTGTGGTCTGGAAGGCTGCGGTCGAATGGCTCAAACACTGTGAAATATTTGGCGTTTGGGGAGATTGGAACATCCCAGTAGCCATCCGAAGGGGGTTTAGCATATGTGAGGTGAGGTCTGTAATCATCATCCTGCAGTCTGCGGTGAGGATTGATCCAAGAGTTTATCAAGGATTCGTCCATGATGGTGTCAAAACCGCATTCTCTCCGTATGAGCTCTGCCAGTTTAGCTGCCTTCCAATCTTTTTTCCTTTAGGTGGTGGCAGGAGAGTCGTTTGACCTTGGAGAGGACATGTGCTCAACTAGGTTTTTGAAATGAGGAGGGGTCTCTGGTTTCGCAGGAGTGTTCTCCTTTTGTCGTGAAGTATGATGAGGTGGAGTATGATGAAATGGTTGCGGTGAGGGTTGTGGTGACCTGAGAATACAAGTCTACTGGCTCAGGTACATCAAAATAAAAGATGAGTCTTGAACGAGATCCATCTTCTCAAAAACCTGGCTCCGGTACCTGTCTACTGGCGACCTGAGAATACAAGTTATTTTGAAAGAGTTTATCAACTTTAAAGCTGGTGAGATCATAAGTATATTAGTGTTTGTATTTGTATAAAAGTGTTTGTAAGTCTCTAATGTATAAGTTTTGTAAAAGTTTGTAATTGTTTGAACTCTCCTAGAAAAACCTATGTTTCCTACTAAAAGTAGCCTTCTACCATGGCATCTAGTGTCTGTGTGTGTCTCTTGTAAGAGTATGTATTTTCCCAAATCTGACTATCATTAACCAAAAATATAGTTTCTACATTATTGTTTATTGTGTGAATATCACAAAGTAAATGTAAAGGGAAAATAAAATAGTAATGTAGTGTTGTATTAAGTAACTACTGCTGTACTAACTACTTTAAACCAATTGTTATTTAAAGTACCATGTGATCGGCCTGTATCCTGCTACTGACTTTAGTAAAACGACGATGTAAGACGTCGTAAGAAATGACGTTTGGCACCCGTAGACTTGCAAGTCCCACTGTAGCGAGCATCCAGGTGTAGGATAGTCAATCCAGTATAGATCTATACACAAACTCATACGCTCTCCACTTAAGGAGATTATGGATACAAAACGGGTCATGACAGGTAGTGCCACGCCCCCGTTAAGTGGCTCACATAACTGTAAGTAATGTATATGTATATGTATATGTATGTGCTAGCTGTATTGTGTGTTCTTTCTCTATCTAGCCTGTATGTTTTGTTTCTCATCACTATGTATTATTTTTGTTTCACATCACTATGTATTATGTTTGTTTCTCATCACTATGTATTATTCATGAATGAACTGACTCATTGTATGTTTCATGGTTCTAGTAATAGTATCTTCCTAAACTATGCCTATTATAGTTTACTAGTAATGTTGTTTGTGTAGATGAACATGTTTGTATACCTTTGCTACCTAAAGGCATTGAACTGAATGAAAGAATAAACTTTTATATCTATACACATATACATGATATATAACTAGGATTCAAACGACCTTCGGACAAATAACCCGAATACCCTAAGTCCACAACCAAACAAGGAACAGGAAGTAAGGTGAGCTATCAGTCCTAAGTCCTTTCAATCCTACTTATATAATTATATCCATATAGATACACAGAATATAATTTAAAAGAGTTTAATAAAAGTATTTGATATGTAAAACAGTTTGTAAAACAGTTTGATAACACAGTTTGAAAAGTAAGAAATCCACTTGTTTGGTAGTTATTAATCACATGTGATTGATATAATAACTATAATAGTTCAACTTGTACCCCCCCCCCATAAAAGCATTTAAAAACATTTAAAAGGTTAGTTAAGGGGTATGAACTCACCTGTAGTGAGTGGTTTGGATGAACGGAATGTATATGATGCTAGGTGTCAAGTGAAGACTTGTACACACACAATGATCCTAGTTAACATATAATATCACATATATGTATCCAATTAGTCATAAAACAACTAATTAACCAAGTTTAAGACATCCTAAGACATGTAAAACACTTGATTTAAGTGCCATAAGTCCTAAGGATTGCATCTAAGGGTGGTAGGACATTGCTATTGAGTTTAGGGTTCAAGGGAACCCTTTATTGGAGTTTACGGTTTTGTGACCATAACTCATTGAGTTTACGGTCGTAAACCCATGAGTTTACAGCCGTAAACTCATGTTTCTTTGACCATTTTGTGTTTTGAAGCCTTGAAGATCACAAGAAGCATCCATACTTCATGTTTAAGCCTTAGGAAGAGATTAGGGCACCACTTCACTCCTTTAGGGAGTTTACTGTCCTTGGACCACTTATCCTTGGGTTTACGGCCGTAAACCCAAATGGTTTATGGTCTTTTGATGTTTTCAAGTACTAAGCACATCAAGGAAGGGATCTAGGCTAGTTTCCAAGGCTTAGAAGGGACTAGGGCACACTTTGGCACCCTTTTTGGGGTTTACGGTCCAAGAACATCTTGGACCGTAAACACCTTTGATCCTTGGTTTCTTGGGTGTTTTCTTGATGTTTAGAAGTGTAACAAGCTCTATAATACTCTAGGATAGAAGTACTTACTACGTAGAAGCTTGAAAAGGTGCTAAAAGTCCAAGAACACTAGTGTGTGTTCTTGGTGTTCTTGGTGAAACTTGAAGATCTACACTTTTGGAATGATTTCACGGATGGAATCATGTTAGATCACTAGATTAAGTAAGATATCAAATTTTAGGGCTAGAAACACTTACAATGTTGAAGATCAAGAAGAAAAGTCGATGATACTTGAGAGAGAATTGAGTTTTGGATCTTGAAATTGTGAAAAGTGATAAATAATGACTAAGTGTCATATTTATACCCTCTTTTAGGGTTTACGACCGTAAACACCTTTGTTTAGGCCGTAAACTCCAAACTCTTGGAGTTTTGGGACATTATTGTTGCACAATAAACCCTAGGGCATCCTCTCTCCCGTTATCTCCTGAAGTACTAATCTTAAAATACTCAAACTTATTCCAAAAAGCTTGAAAATTAGCAGAAACAGTTTTGACTCCTATTGAAGTGAATGGTTGTACAGAATAGAAATTTCGGGTTGTCACATCATCCCCCCGTTAGAAGAAATTTCGTCCCGAAATTAGAGTTTAAGCAAATAAGTAGTTACAAATAACTAAGTAAAAAGAAGAGGATATTTCATTTTCATCTGATCCTCTCGTTCCCAAGTGAATTCAGGTCTTCGCTTGGCGTTCCAGCGAACCTTCATTATCGGGATACGGCTTTGTTTCGTTTGCTTGACCTCCCGGTCCATGATATCTACATGTTCTTCCACGAAGTTAAGGCTCTCGTTGATCTCGATCTCGTCGAGTGGGATTACAAGAGTCTCGTCGGACAGACACTTTTTCAAGTTCGAGACGTGGAAAGTAGAATGTACGTTACTGAGTTCGCGCGGTAAGTTAAGTTTGTAAGCTACAGGGCCGATTCTTGCGAGAATCTCGAAAGTCCCTATGTACCTTGGATTTAGCTTTCCCCGCTTTCCGAAGCGTATCAAGCCCTTCTAGGGTGAGACCTTCAATAGAACACGGTCGCCCACCTGGAATTCCAAAGGTTTCCTTCGTTCACGAATATGAACGATCTTCTCGAATATGAATATGAACGATCTTCTCTTTCGTTTGAAAATGACTTCTCGAATATGAATATGAACGATCTTCTAGTCGGTCTCTAGAGGCTTTCAATCGTTCACGAATATGAACGATCTTCTCTTTCGTTTCCCGAATGATCTCCGAACCTGTGAGAGTGCTGTCAGGAACTCGTCCTTTAGCTAACTAGGTATCACCCACCTCAGGCCAGCACAGAGGGGATCTGCACTTTCGGCCATAGAGGGCCTCGAATGGAGCAGCCTTTATGCTCGTGTGATAACTGTTGTTGTAGGAAAATTCTACAAGGGGTAAATGAGTATCCCATGCTTTCCCAAAGTCGATCACACAAGCTCGCAACATATCTTCCAAGGTTTGCATAGTCCTCTCACTTTGCCCGTCTGTCTGTGGATGGTAGGCTGTACTCATGTCCAGCCTAGTTCCTAGGGAACTTTGTAACGACTTCCAGAATCTCGAAGTGAATCTACTATCTCTGTCTGAGATAATGGATATGGGAACACCGTGCAGTCGTACAATCTCCCCAATGTAAGTTCTTGTAAGCTTCTCCATCTTGTCTGTTTCCTTGATAGGCAGGAAGTCTGCGGACTTGGTCAATCTGTCGACGATGACCCATATGGTATCAAGTCCACCCGTTGTCTTGGGCAACTTGGTTATGAAATCCATAGCGATCCGGTCCCACTTCCATTCCGGTATCTCTGGTTGTTGTAGTAGACCGGAGGGTTTCTGGTATTCGACCTTGACCTTGGCGCAAGTAAGCCATTTACTCACGAAGGTAGCAATCTCTGCTTTCATGTTAGGCCACCAGTATAGCTTTTTAAGATCCAGATACATCTTATCTGAACCTGGGTGGACGGAATAACGAGTGTTGTGCGCCTCGTTCATGACCAAGTCTCTGAAACCTCCAAGTTTCGGGGTCCAGATCCGATCCATGAAATAATAAGCTCCGCCACCCTTAACCTCCAAGTTCTTATCCATCCCTCTCAAGGATTCACCCGCCACATTTTAAGGTTTCAAAGCTTCAAGCTGAGCCTCCTTAATCTGTATGGACAAGTGCGAATGGATAGTTATAGTCAATGATTTGACTCTACGACCAGGATATTCTTTCCGACTTAGGGCGTCAGCTACTACGTTGGCTTTACCCGGATGATAACGAATTTCGCATTCGTAATCACTGAGTAGCTCGACCCACCGTTGTTGTCTCATGTTGAGCTCCTTCTGGTCGAATATGTGTTGTAGGCTTTTGTGGTCTGTAAAGATTGTGCTCTTTGTACAGTACAGGTAGTGTCTCCAGATCTTCAGAGCAAACACAACTGCTCCTAGCTCAAGATCGTGGGCAGTGTAGTTGACCTCATATGTCTTTTGCTGTCTCGAGGCATAGGCGATGACCTTACCTCGCTGCATCAGAACACATCCGAGTCCTTGATTTGACGCATCGCAATAGACAACGAAGTCTTCTATCCCTTCGGGGAGGGATAGTATTGGTGCGGTGCACAAGGCTCGCTTGAGCGTTTGGAACGCTCTCTCCTACTTCTCTTCCCAGTCAAAGCCCACGCCCTTCTGGGTCAGTGTCGTAAGAGGTTTCGCAATGCGGGAGAAGTTCTGAATGAACCTACGATAGTAGCCAGCGAGGCCTAGAAATTGACGAATTTCTGTAGGCGTCTTCGGTGCTGACCAGCTCTCAATGGCTTTAATTTTGGAAGGGTCCACGTGTATTCCCTCTTTGCTAACCATGTGCCCTAAGAATTCGACTCTTCGGATCCAAAATTCGCATTTCGAGAACTTCGCATCAAGCTTCTCCGCACGCAGGGTTTCTAAGACTAGTCGTAGATGTTGACTATGCTCCTCCTCACTACGAGAGTAGATAAGTATGCCATCGATGAAGACGATGACGAACTGATCCAAGTAAGGACGACACACCCTATTCATTAAGTCCATGAACACTGCGGGTGCGTTTGTTAATATGAACGGCATCACTACGAATTCGTAGTGCCCATAACGAGTTCGGAAGGCTGTCTTCGGAACATCCTCCCCTAGCACTCGTAGCTGGTGATATCCGGACCTTAAGTCGATTTTTGAAAAGAAGTTCGCCCCTTGAAGTTGATCGAATAAATCGTCAATCCGAGGCAAAGGATAACGATTTTTGATGGTCAGTTTGTTGAGCTCCCTGTAGTCGATGCACATACGAAACGATACGTCTTTCTTCTTGATAAACAAGACTGGAGCTCCCCAGGGTGAGAAGCTTGGTATTAAAAAGCCCTTGCTGAGTAGTTCGTTAAGTTGACAGGACAATTCTTGCATCTCTGCAGGTGCTAGACGATAGGGCGATTTGGCTACGGGGGTAGCCCCTAGAACTAAGTCGATTCTGAACTCGACTTTACGTTGCGGAGGTAATCCTGGGAGTTCTTCTGGAAAGATGTCGGGAAAGTCGCGTACTACTGGAATGTTCTGAATGTCTTTCATTTCTTGACTCACATCGACCACATGAGCAAGGAATGTGCGCCACTCCTTTCGCAAGAATTTCTGAGCTTGAATGCTCGAGATGATACGAAGGTTCGTGTCGGGTTTGTCGCCATATACTACTAGAGTTTCGCCAGATGGCAGATTAAGGCGTACAGCCTTTTCGTAACACATGATGTCGGCACGATCCAGACTCAACCAATCCATGCCGATAATGACGTCGAAACTTTTAATTGAGACCGGCATGAGATCGATTGAAAAAGAATGGCTATCTAGTGTTAGGGTACACCCTATGTATATACTGCTAGTGCTCTCTGTCTTTCCATTAGCCATTTCTACAGTGAACGATTCTTTAAGTGTTCGTGATTTTTGCTTAAGTAAATGTGCAAATTTTTGGTTCACGAAACTCCTCTCCACTCCACTATCAAACAGTATGCATGCATAAGAGTTATCGAGGAGAAACGTACCAGTGACCACTGTGGGGTCGACAACTGCTTCCTCGTGGCCTATGGCCATAACTCTTGCCACTCCACCGGCATTCCCTGCCTTCGGGCAGTTCCTTTTGTAGTGGCCTACCTCGCCACAAGCGTAACAAGCTTGGCCCACTCCTGTGCCGGGGACTTGGTTGATTGGCCTAGCCGGAGCTTTGCAGAAACGAGCAGTGTGCCCCTTCCTGTTGCAGTTCAAACACTACATTTCGCGGCAGGCACCGACGTGGTGGAAGTTGCATTTGTTGCACTTAGGCAAACATCCAGCGTAGTGCTTTACCGGAGCAGCAGCGGCAGGTGCTATCGCAGCATGAACTGCCACGACCTGCTGCTTTTTGGCAGCCTTCGTCTTTCTCTTGTCATCCCAAAACTTCCACTTGGAATCAGCGGTTCTGGCGGGTTCCGAGATGGCCAGGGTTGTTGTTGCGGTCGGGGTACGAACCCCATGGTCTATAAGCCACTGTGCCAATCGCTTGGAACTATCGAATGTAGTGGGGTTTGAAGCCAAAACATTTCCCTGGAATGGAGGCACCAGCCCCCATATGTATCATTCAATCTTCTTCCCCTCTGTATGAACCATGTTGGGACAAAGGGCCACCAGTTCACAGAACCTGGCGGTGTAGGAGACTATGTTGGAGCCCTTCATGGTTAGGCTCCACAGTTCTTCCTCCAGTTTTTGGATTTCGCCCCTCAGGCAGTACTCCTCAACCATTCGCTCTCTCAGAGCTTCCCAGCCCATAGCATTTGCCACTATAAGGGATAGTGACTTGACGTGGCTAATCCACCATGTTAGGGCTTTTGCCTCGAAGGTGCAAGCAGCATACTTGACCTTGCTCCCTTCTGGACAGGAGCAGATTTCGAAAACCGATTTGGTCTTCTCGAACCATTGCGAGAGGGCAATGACTCCGCCAGTCCCCTTAAAGGACAATGGCTTGCAGTTTGTGAAGTCCTTGTAGGAGCACTCTCTGGAGCGCACATGGATTTCACCATGAGTAGATAGGACAGGGGTTCCTCCTCCAGTGGAACCAGAAGAATGATATTGTGCCATGGCTGTAGCCACAGCTGCAGCTACAGCAGCATTCAGGGCGGCCGTGTCGAATTGAGGAGTAGGTGGTGTTGGTGCAGGAGGATCGCGTCTTGTAGATTTACGAGGAGGCATTTTTCAACTATAAGATTAGAAACATGAAGATATTGATAAGAATTTAAAAGGGAAATTGATGAAAATGACTCATGCACTAACTCTCCATAGCCCAACAGCACAATTGAATAGCACTAACAGATGATAGCAATTGGATATTGATTTCCATAAGATTAGATATCTGTCAATAATACTGGAATTACAGATGTAATGAGTTCAGGAAAAATGACCTAGAAGTAGGTCTTACATCAACCAAGATGGAAAATTTTGACAGACTACTACCTAATCAAGACCTAACGGGTCTAAGATTTACAAGGATAGGAAATTAGACTAGAGTTTTTACATAACTGGGTTACATCCAAAAGAGAAGTCGATGAGACTCTAACGGCAATGAGAACTACTAGAGTGAGTTCTTGAATCCGACAGTAGACGTTCTATGTCCCTCATACGCCTTTCAGACCTTGCCTGCTGAGCTCGAAGTTCCCTGACTTCATCTTGGGTTTCAGCAAGTTCCCTCTGTAGAACTGCATTGCGGACCTGAGTCCTTTCATGAGCATACTCTAGTTGGCGAATGACAGTGTTAATGCCAGAGTTGGCGTCAATCTCCACGACTCGGTCGATAGTTGCTCGACCTTGCTCGGTGTTCCGAGCAATCCTACGGACCATTATGGGTAGGACCCTGTCAGCTGAACCTCCCTCAGTGAGGTTGTAGAAACTTCTGTCTCGATTGTAGGGAAAAGGTTGACCCTGTTCCTGACTCCATCTGTTCAAGTTTCTGGCCCACAGAGGTGTGGGTCCTTGAAATGCTGGACGAGGGTTCAGGTTTGGGTCTTGAACAGCTGGGGGTAGGTTGTTGACCTCAGGCTCTGAGTCAGAACCATCAGAAAAGCCTTCAGCTTCGTGATCATCCAAAGGGATTGGGTGATCATCTTCTGGCTCTTCTCCCAGCCATCCTGCATTGCCGTGGTTGGGATAGTACGGGTCTCCGGGGATATGGAATCCAGCCATGAAATCTACGCGAGAAAAGGGATAAAGAAATAACTAAATAGACGAACTAATTAGATAATTATAAGATGATCTTTATCGGTTACTTCAACATTCGCGTAGTGCATACCAGTCATATGTAACCAAGACAGGATAGACCTTCGAATAAGCGACCCTAACTCTAATCCCACAACCAAACAAGGAACAGGAAGTAAGGCAAAGATCACAGATTCTAAGTCTATGATATCCTAGACACATATAACCTTAGCGTATCCACTCCGCAACTATTGACATACTTAATAAAGACCTTTAGTTCTCAGATAGGTAATTAATAGTCACACAAATACTCCTATAGTATTTTAAGTTTATGTTCTGTTGTACTGTTCTCGTTGTAGTAGGGTTGGTAAGTTTTTAGACTTGTTGCAACCTCACAACCATACTTAGGCACATGCTAATCACTCCTCGGATAATGTAGTTGATCAGGCTACATCTTTCCAGGGTTGACCATATGTCTCTAAGTCTACTTGTGATGTCCAACAATCATAATACTTTTGTTCTGTCCTAGTGACACTGATTTTAGTATGAATGCAGGTATGTATACTTAGTTAAATATTTTATTATTTAAAAGTATAAACTCTTTATCAGAGTATTTTAATCCCGCTATGTTTATAGTTCGTATATCTTTTATGGGTTGATACACTCGATTCACTATAAACAATGCTCTGATACCAATCTGTCACACCCCAAAACCGGAACGGCGGAAACGTTCGGGGGTGGAGGACGTCATGTTCAGTATCACAACAATGCAAAGTAGTAAACAAGCAACATCATCATCCATTGCATTAATAATATAATTTCATACAAGTGTGTTCTGTCAAGTTTTATAGACACCAAAAATATACATCAAAATAAAAGATGAGTCTTGAACGAGCTTCATCTTCTCAAAAACGTGGCTCCGGTACCTGTCTACTGGCGACCTGAGAATACAGGTTATTTTGAAAGAGTTTATCAGCTTTAAAGCTGGTGAGATCATAAGTATATTAGTGTTTGTATTTGTATAAAAGTGTTTGTAAGTCTCTAATGTATAAGTTTTGTAAAAGTTTGTAACTGTTTGAACTCTCCAAGAAAACCCTATGTTTCCTACTAAAAGTAGGCATCTAGTGTCTGTGTGTGTGCCTCTTGTAAGAGTATGTATTTTCCCAAATCTGACTATCATTCACGAAAAATATAGTTTCTACATTATTGTTTATTGTGTGAATATCACAAAGTAAATGTAAAGGGAAAATGAAATAGTAATGTAGTGTTGTATTAAGTAACTACTGCTGTACTAACTACTTTAAACCAATTGTTATTTAAAGTACCATGTGATCGGCCTGTATCCTGCTACTGACTTTAGTAAAACGACGATGTAAGACGTCGTAAGAAATGACGTTTGGCACCCGTAGACTTGCAAGTCCCACTGTAGCGAGCATCAAGGTGTAGGATAGTCAATCCAGTATATATCTATACACAAACTCATACGCTCTCCACTTAAGGAGATTCTGGATACAAAACGGGTCATGACAGGTAGTGCCATGCCCCCGTTAAGTGGCTCACATAACTGTAAGTAATGTATATGTATATGTATATGTATGTGCTAGCTGTATTGTGTGTTCTTTCTCTATCTAGCCTATATGTTTTGTTTCTCATCACTATGTATTATGTTTGTTTCACATCACTATGTATTATGTTTGTTTCTCATCACTATGTATTATTCATGAATGAACTGACTCATTGTATGTTTCATGGTTCTAGTAATAGAATCTTCCTAAACTATACCTATTATAGTTTACTAGTAATGTTGTTTGTGTAGATGAACATGTTTGTATACCTTTGCTACCCAAAGGCATTGAACTGAATGAAAGAAGTAACCTTTTATATCTATACACATATACATGATATATAACTAGGATTCAAACGACCTTCAGACAAATAAACCGAATACCCTAAGTCCACAACCAAACAAGGAACAGGAAGTAAGGTGAGCTATCCCGAATTGACGACCTATTTGACCAACTCCAAGGAGCATCTGTCACACCCCAAAACCGGAACGGCGGAAACGTTTAGGAATAGAGGACGTCATGTTTAGTATCACAAGATATGTATATAGTAAGCGAGTAATGAACAACCATTTCATTTAGAAAGAAAGTGTTTACAATGTGTGTGTTCACAAAACATAGAATTCATAAGCAAATAACAAAACAAGACTTGAAGCTATAACGCTCCATCTTCTGAATTCCGAGCACGAGTACCTGTCTAATAGGCTCCTGAGAATACAAGTTATTTGAAAGAGTTGATCAGCAATTAAGCTAGTGAGTTCATAAGATTTTAGTGATGTAAGTAAGTTGTAGAAAGTTGTTGTAAAATGTAGTACGTTGTAAGTTCTATTTAGAAAAGTTTGCATGTTCCTCCAGAAAATCCTATATTTCCTGCTTTAATGAAAGATAAGTAAAAATGGCTCAACAGTCCTTTCTATGCGTATTAAATGGATACAAGTTATATAAAACCCAGAGTAAACAAACAATCGGTTGTGTGTATCTGCCCTAAGCCCACAACCAAACAAGGAACAGGAAATGAGGCGGAAGACACACATCCCTTTGGTTGTTAGATTATCGTTGTATATAACCCCTGCGTATTCACTCGGTACTCACAGAGTTAACTGTAATAGTTCCTTTATAATTGATGAAAAGATCCTTTAAGAAAACCCTTATTTCTTAATATAAAATGATAACCACAGTAGTTCCTTCTATAATCACTTAGTTTATACTAGTTATATATAATCTAATATCGAACAAATAGTTAACTCTGTGAATCTGCCCTAAGCCCACAACCAAACAAGGAACAGGAAATGAGGCGGAAAGCACACATCTAAATACCTATCGAATATTAATTATATATAACCTTGGTGTATAAACTAAGGTATTATAGAATTAACTACCTAAGGTCCTTTAAGTTTTACTGGTTTAATAAAATGGATTAAACCCTTTACTGGTTAAGTTTCTAGTTTTGTATTCAAAAGTTCTTCATTTGAAAAGTATGTTTTGTACTAGAAAATTGTGCATTGACTCTGTGTCTTATGACTTGACCCATACCTGGTACCCTTATGATGTCTTAATGTATACTAAGCATATATATATATATCTAGAATCGAATAGAAAATAGATTGGGTGAATTCGTTCCAAGCCCACAACCAAACAAGGAACATGAAATGAAGCGGAGAGCACACATCCTATTACCTGTCGGATCCTATTGGTATATATATATCCTTTGATGTATACATTAAGGAATTATAAGGTTAGCATTATGGTCCTTTCTATTAAACGTAGCCTTCTACCAAGGCATCTACTGTTATGTGCTAGACTCGACTGTTCTGTTTGTCATTTGTAAAAATGTAAGTTTTCCCTAGTTTATAACTATCTTAACTCGAAAATAGTTTGCATTTATCTTTCAGGTGGTACTGTCACTTTATGAAAGAAATGGGAAATGTAAGTACACAGTTGTCGTTTAAAATGACATGCGGATGTACTAATGACCTAAAACATGTTTGATTTATTAAGGTCATAAAGTGAAGGCTAGTACCCCTACTAAACGCTTTCCCTGTCTAGAGATTAACGGAACCAAACGCAACCTCTGCAAATTCTTGCAAGCCATGTAATTCACATTTATATGATCATGTATACCCAATATAACGATCACCTTTTGTTTAAAACAATGAGTTAGTGATTCATTGGTATAATTAGATCCTGTATGTTCTCATGCTATAGCAACCTAGTATGTTTGATCTGTATGGTATTGTTTGTTTCTTATCATAGTATTCTCTCTGTACTAGCTGTATTGTATGTTCTCTCTGTCTAGTATGTATGTATGTTATGTTTGTTTCTCATCATAGTATGCTCTGACTCATGTATGAACTGACTCTTTGTATGCTTCATTGTACTAGAAGTAATGAATAGCATTCTCCTAAACTATACCTATTATAGTTTACTAATGTTCTACTTAGACTGTTACTGAAAAGACTCGTTTATCTGCTAAGTTATGTTTGTACTTTAAAAACGGAGCTTTGTATAACTATAAAGTAACATAACTTTAAAAGAGTTTTTGAAATGTTTTGACAACTTATAATTGACATAAGTAACATTTTGAAAGATATTTATAACAAACATTTACACAATTATCATTGTGTTCAACTTGTATTCCCACCTTAAAACAGTTAAAACAGTTAAAAGATTCATTACGGGGTATGAACTCACCTGATGTGGGTGATTCAAACGGGTATGCGTGTAAGGATGAGAAGTTCCACGAATGAAGTCCCGAGACACAATAGGTACTAAATGACATATAAGGACACATATTGACATGAATATAGTGTTTATAAACAACTATATGAAAGGAAACACCTTCCGGGACTAGGAAACACTTTGACCAAGTGTTAGAATCACATGTGATTCAACAAAGGGAAGTGGAATGACACCAACATGAGTTTACGGCCATGTGTTTACGGCCAAAGGGAGTTTACGGCCGTAAACTCATGGTCACTCATGTATAAGTGTTAGTTTGAAGGCTAGGGAAGTTTCAGGGACTTTTTCTCTACACAAGTATGAGAAAGGCCACCTCTATTGAGGCTTTTGATGAGTTTACGGTCAAGCAAGGAGCTTACGGCCGTAAACTCATGGACATTATGAAGTGAGTGTGGTTTAAGGTCCTACAATCATCAAGGAAGGATTCTGGGTTACTAGCTTTGCATCTAGGAGGGTTTATGGCCCATACATGCCTTAACATTGAGTTTACGGCCAAGGGAGATCTTGGGCCATAAACTCAAGATGTTCTTGCGAAAATGCATGTTTCAAGGGTGTGATTCAAGGCTTCCTAGTAGATATGAAGTATAGGAAAGAGTACATACGATCTAGAAGCTTGAAATGGTCGGTTTTGGCCAAGAACACTAGTGTGTGTTCTTGGTGTTCTTGGTGTTTCTTGAAGATCTAAGAAAACATGATTTCCATGGATGAATCATGAGGATGAAGCTAGTTAAGAAGGATTAACAACAAACTAGAGAAAAAACACTTACGATTTTTGAAGATCAAGATGAAACTCGGGATGATACTTGAGAGAGAACTCAAGTGTTCTTGAGGTGAAAGTGAAAGAATGAAGAAAAGTTGAAGGATATGAGCTTCTATGGAGGAGTTTACGGCCCACCTTGAGTTTACGGCCGGAAACTCAAGTGTTGTGGCCGTGAACTCTTTTTGAAGAGGTTAAGGCTTGATCCTTTGTACAGTGTCTCTAGCAGGTACATTCTGACACTCATTCCTTAAGTGTATTAGGCTTAAAACTCCTTAGAATGACCTTTAACCGGGCTAGGACTCAGTACCAATGAGTTTGACACTCAGATGAGTTGATTGACTGGGCTTTTAAAAGTAAAAAATTTTCGGGTTGTCACAGCATCTTACTTCTCAAAGATCGATCTGAGGTCGGGATACCATCAACAACGAGTCTAGGAGGAGGATGTTCCTAAAACAGCGTTTAGGACTCGGTACGGTCACTACGAGTTTGAAGTAATGCCCTTCGGATTAACAAACGCACCCGTAGT
Organism: Lactuca virosa; assembly: GCF_052849685.1. Classification (NCBI taxonomy): domain Eukaryota; kingdom Viridiplantae; phylum Streptophyta; class Magnoliopsida; order Asterales; family Asteraceae; genus Lactuca; species Lactuca virosa. The sequence continues at coordinate 290,165,873 of NC_136428.1, forward strand.
GTTCATGGATCTAATGAATCGAGTGTGCCGGCCTTAATTAGACAAGTTCGTGATTATCTTCATAGACGACATTCTGGTATATTCAAGGAGTGAGGAAGAGCATAGCCAACACCTACAACAGGTATTGGAGACACTAAGGGCAGAGAAATTATATGAAAAATTTTAGAAGTGCGAATTTTGGATCCGAGAAGTAGACTTCCTCGGTCATGTGGTTAGCGAGAAAGGGATACATGTGGATCCCTCCAAAATCAAGGCGATCGAGAACTGGTCAGCGCCAAGGACGCCTACAGAAATCCGTCAATTATTAGGCCTCGCTGGCTAATACCGGAGGTTCATCCAAAACTTCTCCAAGATTGCCAAACCACTTACCCTCCTGACTCAGAAGGGTGTAACTTTCAACTGGGGAGGGAAGCAAGTAGCCACTTTCCAAACACTAAAGCAGGCCCTGTGCAGCGCCCCGATTTTATCCCTACCAGAAGGAACTGAAGACTTTGTGGTCTACTGCGACGCGTCAAAACAGGGTCTTGGATGTGTGTTAATGCAACGAGGAAAGGTCATTGCCTACGCATCGAGGCAATTAAAAATGCACGAGGTCAACTACGCCACACATGACCTCGAATTAGGAGCAGTAGTATTCGCCCTAAAGATCTGGAGGCACTACCTTTACGGAACAAAGTGTACTATCTTTACCGATCACAAAATCCTTCAGCACATCATCAATCAAAAAGAGCTCAACATAAGGCAGAGACGATGGGTAGAACTACTGAATGATTAAGAGTGTGAGATTCGTTATCACCCAGGTAAGGCAAGCGTAGTAGCTGACGCCTTAAGTCGAAAGGAATACTCGGGTCACCGAGTAAAGTCATTAACCATGACAATCCATTCGCACATGTCCACGCAAATCAAAGAGGCCCAGCTGGAAGCTTTGAAACCATAAAATGTGATAGGAGAGGCGTTAAGAGGAATGGATAAGAACCTCGAAGTCAGTAACGACGGAGTTCGTTATCTCATGAATCAGATCTGGACACCGAAGTTCGGTGGATTCAAGGACGTCGTCATGAATGAAGCACACAAAACTCGGTATTCCATACATCCTGGTTCAGAAAAGATGTATCTAGACCATAAAAAGCTTTAGTGGTGGCCGAACATGAAAGCTGACATCGATACCTTCGTGAGCAAGTGTCTGACTTGCACCAAGGTCAAGGTAGAATACCAAAAGCCCTCGGGTTTGTTGCAACAACCAGAGATACCCGAGTGGAAGTGGGAGCGGATCAGGGTGGATTTCATAACCAAGTTGCCCAAGACAGCAGGTGGTCTCGATACCATTTGGGTGATCGTTGATAGGTTGACCAAATCCGCACACTTCCTGCCAATCAAGGAAACCGACAAGATGGAAAACCTGACCAGAACATACATTAAGGAAATCGTGTGATTGCATGGCGTACCAATATCCATTATCACCGACAGGGATAGTCGATTTTCCTCACGGTTCTGGCAGTCGCTTCAAAAATCTCTAGGGACTAGGTTGGACATGAGTACAGCCTACCACCCACAAACCGACGTGCAGAGTGAGAGAACTATACAAACACTAGAAGACATGCTAAGAGAATGTGTGATAGATTTTGTTAAAGCTTGGGATATCCATTTACCACTTATCGAATTCTCCTACAATAACAGCTATCACACTAGCATCAAGGTCGCGCCATTTAAAGCCCTATACGGCCGCAAGTGCAGATCGCTGTTGTGTTGGGCTGAGGTGGGAGACATGCAACTAGCCAAGGGTCAAGTTCCTAACAGCACTCTCACTGGCCCGAAAATCATAAGAAACGACTGAGAAGATTGTTCAGATTCGAGAATGATTAAAAGCTTCTAGAGACAGACAAAAGAGCTATGCTGATAACAGACAGAAGCCCTTGGAATTCCAGGTCAGAGACCGGGTGCTGTTAAAGGTCTCACCCTGGAAGGGATTAATATGTTTTGGAAAACGTGGGAAACAAAATCCAAGGTATATCGGGTCGTTCGAGATCCTCGCCAGGATTGGCCCGGTAGCATACAAGCTTCGACTGCCGCATGAAGTCAATAATGTTCATCCTACCTTTCATGTGTCCAACTTAAAGAAGTGCTTATCCAATGAGAATCTCGTCATCCCTCTTGACGAGATTGAGATCAACGAAAATCTCCATTTCGTAGAAGAACCGGTAGAAATCATGGACCGAGAGATCAAAAGAACAAAACAAAGTCGCATTCCCATTGTAAAGGTCAGATGGAATGCTAAACGAGGACCCGAGTTCACCTGGGAACGCGAAGATTAGATGAAACAAAAGTACCCACATCTTTTCCCCAACTCATGAGGTCCCATTCGAAACGCTAGTTTCGGGACGAAATTCCTTCTAACGGGGGATTGATGTGACAACCGTCAATTTTTGGTCAAGCGAAAGTCAAACAAAGTCAACAAGTCAAACCGGTCAACTCAACTAACCCTTGTTCATTAGGGTTTACATTATGTTTACTATTGTACGATTACCTATCTTAATACAAAGTATCACTTAGAAATTCCATGTGTTCAGGAAATCTAAGCCCTAATAAGGGTAAGTGATGTAACGACTCGATAAAACACTATTACATGCCTTTCGGGGGCGTATAATACTCATAACGAGGCATAGTACGGTTTAAAAACCTTGCATTAAGAGGCTAAACACTAACAAAGGTCGCAAACAAAGTCTCTCTCAATCTCTCTCGCTCTATCTCTCTCTCTCTCTCCCAAATCTCTCTCAAAATCTCCTTTAACTTTTTATAAACACTCGGGGCATCCCGACCCTTAACTTAGTCAAAACCCACTTGAAACGGGAAGATTATTTGAAAAACAGCCCTATAGTGTGACAACCCGAAAATTTTTGCCTTGTAAAGCCAGTTCAATCAACCTTAAGTCAGACTCACTCCTGCTATCTTCTAGCACTGTTTGGAGTCTGTTTGAGTGTTTTAAGCCCAATACATTCAAGGAATGAATGTTAGGAAGTATCTGCTAAAGCCACAGTACAAAGGGCAAGCCATAAACTCATTCAAGAGGAGTTTACGGCCAGGACACCAAGAGTTTACGGCCGTAAACTCAAGGTGGTTGTAAACTCACCTCTATATATGTAAGACTTAGCCATTTCTTCATTCCTTTCTTTTCCTTGGCCGAAATCTCCCATTCTCTCTCAAGTATCATCGAGTTCTTCATCCTAGATCTTCAAAACGTAAGTGTTTCTTCCCTATACTTGATATCTAGTTAAGACTCATGCTTAGTACCTTGAAATCATCACGAATGAAAGACCAAAAAGAGTTTACAGCCAAGCAATCTCCCTTGGCCGTAAACCCTAGTCACTGGTGCATTTGAGCCTTAAACTCTTCCTAAAGCTTGGAATTGAGGCTAGAACACTCCCTTGTGCTTTGTAAGACCTTGAAACATCACCAAACTCATCATCTATGAGAGTTTACGGCCCAAGAGTAAACTCCCTTGGCCGTAAACTCCAATTATGGCCAAGTATTGACCCTTAAACACTCCTTGACCTTTGATAACCTTTGGGACACTTGAGCCTTTGAAACTCCTTACCTGTAAGACCCTAAATGAGACCATTTAGAGAGTTTACGGCCATAGAGTTTATGTTGTGGCCGTAAACACCTCAACACCCTCCATTAAGTTGGTTGTTCTCATCCTTGTGTAGAGCAATGGTCCCTCAAGTTTCCCTAGCCTTCAAACACCCTCTTATGCATGTGTGACCATGGTTTTATGTCCGTAAACTCCCTTGGCCGTAAACACATGGCCGTGAACACCTACCTAATGGTGGCGTTAAACACCCTTTAGGTCAATCACATGTGATTCAACACTTCATTCCAAGTGTTTCCTAGTCCCGGAAGGTGTTTCCTTTCATATACTTGCTTATAAACACTATATTCATGTCAATATATGTCATTTAGGACTTATTGTGTCTCGGGACTTCATTCGTGGAACTTCTCATCCTTACGCGCATATTCGTTTGAATCACCCACATAAGGTGAGTTCATACCCCGTAATCAATCTTTTAAACTGTTTTAGATGCTTTTAAGGGGGGGAATACAAGTTGAACACAATGATAATTGTGTAATTGTTTGTTATAAACATTTTCAAAAGATTACTTATGACATTTATAAGTTGAAAAAACATTTCAAAAACTCTTTTCAAGTTATGTTACTTTATAGTTTAACAAAACTCCGTTTTTAAAGTACCAACATAACTTAGTAGCAAAATGAGTCTTTTCAATAACCGTACAAGTAAATCACTTGTAAACTATAAGGGGTATAGTTTAGGGGTTCAGTACATACTAAATACTAGAGCATACTATAAAGAGAAACATGGAGGTAGAAACAATACACGATAACATAAAGAGAAACAGGGAGGTAGATACAATACGCGATAACATAAAGAGAAACAAGGAGGTAGATACAATACTTCAAAGAGACATACTATACACTATACATACTACATACTATACAGAACGAACATACTAAGAGGATATAGCATGAGAACATACTATATCTAATTATACCAATGAATCACTAACTCATTGTTTGTAACAAAAAAGTGATAGTTAAATTGGGTATACATGATCATAAAACTTTAATGTGAATTACACGGCTTGCAATTGTTTGCAGAGGTCGCGTTTGGTTCCCAGAATCTCTTGACAGGGAGAGTGTATAGTACGGGTACTAGCCTTCACATTATGAACTTACTAAAACAAACATGTTTTAAGGTAATTAGTACTGCAGAATGTCCGTTCAAAAGACAATTGTGTACTTATAAATTCCCATTACTTTCCGTAAGTGGCAGTTCCACTTGAAAGCTAATACAAACTATTTTCGAGTCAAGATAGTTATAAACTACGGAAAACTTACATTTTACAAACGACAAACAGAACAGTCGAGTCTAGTACATTCAGTAGAAAGGGACCTATAATGCTAACTTTATGATTCCTTAGTGTATGCATTCAAGGATATATATTAATCAGGTCCGACAGGTAGTAGGATGTGTGCTTTCCGCTTCATTTCCTGTTCCTTGTTTGGTTGTGGGCTTAGAGCAGATACACCCAGCCTACTATCTATCCGAGCTTAGCTATATATATGTTCCTTGTACACCAAGTAATCATAAGGGGTACCATGTATGGGTCAGGTCTTAGGACACTAATTCAATGCACCGTTTTCTAGTACAAAACATACTTTTCAAATAAAGAACTTTTGAATACAAAACTAGAAACTTAACCAGTAAAAGGGTTTAATCCATTTTATTAAACCAGTAAAACTTAAAGGACCTTTGGTGGTTAGTTCTATAATACCCTAGTTTATACACCAGGTTTATATATAATTAATATCCGATAGGTAGTTGGATGTGTGTTTTCCGCCTCATTCCCTATTCCTTGTTTGGTTGTGGGTTTAGGGCAGATTCACACAATTAACTATCTGTTCGATATTAGATTACATATAACTAGTATAAACTAAGTGATTATAGAAGGAACTACTGTGGTTATCATTTTATTATAACAAATAAGGGTTTTCTTAAAGGATCTTTTCATCAAATATAAAGGAACTATTACAGTTAACTCCGTGAGTACCGAGTGAATACGCAGGGGTTATATACAACGATGATCTAACAAACAATGGGATGTGTGTCTTTCGCCTCATTTCCGGTTCCTTGTTTGGTTGTGGGCTTAGGGCAGATACACACAACCAATTTTTTGTTTACTCTAGGTTTTATATAACTTGTATCCATTTAATACCCATAGAAAGGACTGTAAAGTATTTTCACTTATCTTTCATCAAAGTAGGAAATATAGGATTTTCTGGAGGAACATGCAAACCTTTAAACAGAACTTACTACAACTTACTACAACTTACTACAACTTTCTACAAACTTTCTTACTACTTACTACATCACTAAAATCTTATGAACTCACCAGCTTAAATGTTGATCTACGCTTTGAAAATAACTTGTATTCTCAGGAGACCAGTAGACAGGTTCGCGCACTAGGATTCAGAAGATTGAGCAGTATAGCTTCATGTCTTTTTGTTATTTGTTATGTATTCTATATTATGTTAATCACATACTTCGTAAACACTTTCTTTCAAATGAAATGGTTGTTTATTACTTTGTTACTATGATGCATGACTTGTGATACTAAACATGACGTCCTCCGCCCCAGAACGTTTCCGACGTTCCGGTTTTGGGGTGTGACATATAGGGCCGAACCCTCTTATAGGACCAAACCCTCTTAGAGCCGAACCTCCCTTAGAAACGAACCCCTCTTTAAGACCGAACCCCCCCCCCCTTCGGTCCAGTTTACCTTCGGTCCGAAGAACCACTTTCGGTCCAAGTTGCTCTCGGTTTCCAGCTTCTCGATTCATCTCGCTTCGGTTATACCACCTTCGGTCCCTAGCCTCGCAACCGAACACTCCTTCGGCTCGAATCAACCGACTTTCGGTTCTCAACCCTTCTTGGACTGAACCTTCGGTTCTGACCCCCAGAACTTCGCAAGTTCACCTCGTTTTCCCGATTGTTGACCCCTTTCGCCTGTTAAACTCGTTTTTGGTGATTTTGACGGGAAATTTTCACCCAAACTCATATTTTAACATATTAAACTCCCTAAATTCATATTTTAATCATATTTTGGGTGGGGGATCTTTACTATATATAATATCGTTTGTACAAGATATTATCTAAAAGTGGTCGACCTTTCCTAAAAGCTATGACAACAAGCCATCCCCCATACCCACTCTATGACAACTTTATGTCACAATTCCCCTTTTTACCTGGTCAAATCAAGATATTTCCCCAAAAATCACTCAGATTTCCCTATCCTAAATCCACTCATTAGATCTCTAATTCTCGCCTATAAAATCCCAAGCACATCCTCCAAAAATACACTTTTTCTCCCTCCCACTCTTCTCACTCTCTGGAACTCGAGATTCTCCAGGAAGCATTTTGCTTCTACTTCACTCTTGGTAAGTTTTTCATTCCCACTCTTGAATATATTACACTCCTTCCTTCAAATCATGGATTTCTTATACAAATATCGTCATATTTGTTCTTAGGATCTTCAAATCCTCAACCATCCTCCAAGTGTTCTTGACTTGGAAACCTTTTTTCTTCCACATCCATCTCAGAAAATCACTCAAGGTGAGTTCATACATTTTCATTCTATCTTCAAATTCTAGGGGGGGGGAATACAAGTTATAACACCAAAAACTTAACTGATCACAAACATCAGCTTTCATCCGGAAAGTTTAGTTCCACTCACGGACTGTTTTGAACATTTTAAACGTTTTATTTTTCAAAACTGTAAAAGGTGCCAGTAGCTGAGGTTTATAACTTTCTAATGACTACTTGAAAACATTCATACTATTTTTCTACAATTTATGGCAATTTTTACAAATCTGCCTATCATTTCATAAGCAACTTCGCACCAGTCTGTGAAGTTGAACATTTTCAGACAAATTAGAGGTCACTAAAAATCATAATAAAAACTATGAACAAACTAGACACATTTTCTAAACTCTCAGAGTTTACGGATTCTGATTTCGACTTTCAATGAGTTTTCTATAATTGTTCTAAGAACAGGAACAGAAAAGTTAAAACTAGAAAAATAGTTAACAATTTCATTTACACCTTGTAACTTGCTGAGCAAAGTGTGTACTATTATATAAATACATGTTGTTTATAGTTCATGTCATTTACCTTAGTAAAAAGGCATACATCATATACAAAAGGATTACTACCACTACAAACATTTATGATAAACTATAATAGGTATAGTTTATGTTCATTTACACTACAAACTCACTACGAAAGGTTTCATTTCCACAAAAATGGGTTTTCAGTTCACAGTACGTAAATCTGTTAATGAATAAATTTGTGAGACATGCGCTTCGCGATACTTTTAAAGTAGCGCATTTAAAGTCCTATAATTGTAACCAGAGTCTCTTGTAAGGAGAGTGTGATAGTTGTGTATAGATCTATACTGGGTCTGACAAACCCACACCTTAGCTGCATGCAACAGCTAGACCGGAAGGTCTGGGGTGACAAATGTCATAAACATTATGACGCATGAAGAACGTTGTGACAGGCCGACTAGTTCATAGCATGGTTATAATAACTCACATGGGGTATTAACAAAACATACGATTTACAGGGATTCTTTCATTTAAACGAGTTTATGTCTATTTAAACTTGCATATACTACTATAAGTAAGGAAAATACTTGTACATTTCGGTCTTTGGATTTTAAGACTACATCTCATTTTTAAAAAGGAAAATATTGGGTTTTCTGGAACAAACACTACTTTTACAAAGAAAGGATTTCAACTCTACATACAAAAGCTTATGAACTCACCAACTTAAAAGTTGACACTCTTTCAACAACTACTTGTATTCTCAGGAAATCAGTGAAAAAGGTAACCAACTGCTTTTGAGGATGGGACGTAAAGACGTCAAATAATACATTTTTGTCATCATAATGTAATTGATTTTGAAACATGTAACTCATACTATGGTGTAACTTTTTTAATTATATTTATGATGGTTGTATTTACTTTGATCACTATTATACTCATTGTTATGATACTATACATGAAGTCATCCCACCCCCGGGCGTTTCCGCCATCCTTGGTTTGGGGGTGTGACAGCTACCCAATGAATACTCTCCTCTATCAGCATACTCATCTGACTACGGTCACTCCCTAGGCTCTTCCTAGGTTCTCACACTTCACTGTCATCAGCTGCTGAAGAACTCCTTATGATGTGCGCCATCTACCTCCTGAATATCGTCATATTCACTTAGTAGCTGACTCCCATCATCAAGAGTTCCACAAAGCACAAATCAAGCAGCATTCGGGCATCGAATAATCTCTACCAACTCGTAAAACCACTCTAGGTTACAACTTCACTTGCTCTATTCATACTCAAAAGGTATCACCGGAGTCAAGTAACCCTACCTCTCGTAGGTATCTAACTACTCTCTCAGTAGGTTCCTCCAATGCTCATCTACGTATCTCTCCTAGATTACTCCTCTACTCAAAGCTCTCTCGAAAAGATTCCTGCTAGATACTCCTACTCAGCACATACATAGAGCAAATAGCAGATAATATCAATCAATAGCATCCCCTAGGCTAAGGCATCACAAATCAGGAAACTCTAGCCCTAAAATATAAAATACCTAGCCTATCTTCTAGCATGCATCACTAATATCTCAATAAAAACTCATAACATAAATAAGTAAGGTTATTTTGGGAAATCACCGTTCGGGCTCTAGATGATTGTACACACTGCTCCTTCTCGTTTTTCTCTTAGAAACTCTTGCTTGTTTTAAAAAAATCATTTCTTTTGAAAAATTTTCTCAAATCCCCAGTTTGAGTTCAGACATACCCGAAGGTGCATCCGAATCCCTCAAACCAAAGCTCTGATACCAACTTGTAACACTGTAAATTTTCAAACAAAATTTTCATTTTAAAATCACATAATTCTCATAACACATGTCACAAAACATCCCAATTATTTAATTTACAAAACGCAAGTCCATAATTGTTTGATTAATAATCCAAGATCCTCAAAACATAACTCTTTCTCTGGTGTGTACAATCAAGCCGACTCCTTCCCGCGATCCTAAGAAGAACCTGAAACACATATCACATAACACGGTAAGCACGAAGCTTAGTGAGTTCCCCAAAATACCACGCATATCTCATTAGCCTCACATGACTATACTCAGATAAGACCCTCCGGTCAACGTGTCTCAGTGGACCTTTCGATCCCACAACTCGGGTGGACCCTCCGGTCCTAAGTCAGTAAGCTCAGAATAATACACAACATAAATCACAAAGACATAATGCAGGATATCAAAATACTCAATATAAGCACATAAGACCCTCCGGTCACACAATGGTTACCACTCTAGGTAAAGTATAGTGAGAAGACTCACCTCGAATGATGAACAACTCCTATAGATGCTGCTGCTGCACCGGTCTCTAACACTGGACAAAAATCCACAAGTCCAACTTAAGGGCCCAAGGCACACACACACACACACAGATATATATATATATATATATATATATATATATATATATATATATATATTCAGCTGGTCCAAAAGTCCAGGCCCAACACTAAAGGCCCAAAATCAAACTTAGCCCAAAAGTCCACAGATTGACCAGACCCTAAAAGTCAACCAAAAGTTAACGACAGAGCATACTAGCTCTCTACGCTGGGCGTACTCTGCTGCCATGCAGGCATCGGAGATGCTCGACCCCTACGCGGCGCGTACTGGGATTCCACTCAGCGCACGTCCCAGTTTCACTCTTTCTACTCATTTGGTCTTAATCAGTTAAGACATTGGCTCATATCACAGATATGGACTCCCTAATAGCTCTTACTCTATAAAGTAAGTGACTTTAAGCCTTTGCATGGCTGATAAGGTCACAAACACACAAAACTCTCATTCTCTTATCTCAAAATGGCCATATCTCATGCATGGCTTGATTCCAACGTCCAAGTCTTGATTTTTATGACACTACACCACTAAATACACTCACAGGGGTTGATCATAGTCTCTGGAGCTCAAATATCTCATTAAGTCTCCAAATTTTGGGACAAAACCCTAAAATACTCTACTATGATGCACAAATCAAAAGAGTGAGAAAGCTTTGAGCTTTATACCTCTAAATGAAGCTCCCAACTCAGATATGCTCAGATCCAAGGACTGGACTCTCACTCCTTCTTCTCTAAAGTTCCTTCTTCACTCCAACAACACACAAAATCACTTAAAGGCTCTCAAATGGACGCACACAAGCTTAAGAACGAGGATTAGGGTTTTAAAGGGTTGTTTGTCTGAAGATGGTGGCCAGGAATGAGGCCATCATATCCTTTATATAGGGACACACCCTCATTTAGGGTTTTCATTCTGTGCCTAGTACGCCCAACGTACCCTCTGGTACACCCAACATACTAGGTGGCTCCGCTTAAAAGTCACGCACATGAGTACGCTAAGCGTACACACACGTACGCCCAGCGTACTCTGCTGCTACCTTTCTCAAATAAGGGACTTATCCTGCTAAAGCTTCAAACTTCCATAGCTTCCTCGATATAACTCCGTTTCCAATGAACCTCATATTCACGGAAAGGTAACAAGATTCCCTACGCTTCTAGCAACTCGGTGCAGCCCTGAGGCTTACTCATGCTTGGGTTGCAGCCCACGAACCCTAATCACGGAAGATCCAAAACATGATGTTACAATTTATCTGCAAAAGCAAAATCGCGTTGGTCAGTGAAACAATATTGGTAAATATGGGTTAGCTACTAACAACATGGAAGCATTGGTAGGCCCTTAAGCTTCCAGAAGGCAAGAAATTATAAATAGCAAAGTTCAGTCCATGAAGGAAAATTAAATTTGATTTTCGTTTGTCTTAAAACATGTCTTATGACCATAGGTTGGAAATGAAAAAATCCACAAGGATGGGAACGTAGTTGCATTCTCAGAATGGGTAATTTTAACAATCAGATAAAGATCAAAATGGATAATTGCATTCTCAAATTCATAATATGATTACGAAAACCCTCTTCATATTTTCTAATTATGAGGAATGGGAATGAATTGTTTAAACTTTCAGTAGATATGTTTATCACATCTTTAAAGGGTTTGAACACATACACTATCCAAATAAAATGCATAAGCTTAAGAAGCTTAATTAGAGGCTTAACGAAGCATCGCAAAATAGGAATCTACACTTCCATGAGAAAGTCAAAAGGTATCAATTCATAGAAGTCCAGTTGATTTCTAAGTACATGTCAAAGCTAGTGGGAGTGTAGTTGTTATGCTGGTATTGCATGTTGACAATAATATTCGTACGAAATAATGTTTCTAGTTTACAAGTTGCAAAGTTAAGAAATTGTTTCGCTATAGTGAACATAAGGGAGAGGGCACTCATACTTCATTAAAAATCTAAATATTTATATTGTATAGTTTAACTTAGTCAAATGTATATATGAATATCATGTTGAAATGTTTCAACATTGGAGATTCTTTATATGGAAATATTATAGCAAGGATTTGAACAAATATTGGACTTTTGTAATAATAAGTCAAGTCCCATATGTTTTAGGTATAGGATCGATTACATATGCTAAAATATTTAATTGTTCTAATTTTCAAAATACCTTTAGCATTGTGTGAAAAAGGATTAGAATTGCATGTGACTGAAGTTGTCAAATAACTATCAAGAACGTTCTAAGGTTTTACCAAAAATTTGGGTGCTTATGGATAGTGGGAGTATGTTATTAATAGGACGGACCATAGTGACATCTTCTGGATTGAGATGATTCTTGGTTAGAATGTTGGTCATACGGGAATATAGAAATGTTTCTATAATGGGATATGTTTGTAAAATCTACATGTGAGTTGGAAACTTTAATGCAAAGAAGTGTTAAAGGAGTATACCTTGAATTTCAGACTTCATAACCATGGAATTATTCTGAGTAACAAGTTCCAGTGGAACATAAAAAATAATATCGAAGGTTCGGTCTTCGTGACTTTAGAGACTCGACATCATAGTATGTCAATGCATGTAAAGTTAGAATTCCACTACATCTTATATAATGATAAGATTTTGAAATTGTGAAATTTGCATCATTGGAACAGTGTCCAGTGGATCTATTTACTAATGAAGGACCATAGAGAGGCATAGTATGCATGTTCATAACATAGGCATGACTGATGTTATGCAATTCAAGTGGTTAGTTGAGTACTTGAAACATTAAACAATGAATAAATTCATAATTACTATGGTGATTAAATAATAGGAATTATTTATATTCAGTAAGTTTGAAACCATAGTTTATTAATTAATTATTGTGTTACACTTTGCATGTTTACTTCCCTGCGTAATTTCGATATTATTCAAAATTTTACAATCGTTCATACTTTTGGAAGTAAGTAGTGATTTAAGAATGTCATGAGTTGATTGTAGATTGTCGATTGAGGTTAAGAAATAGCAATTCGAATTGCTACAATATTCATGAGTACTTTGAAAATACAGATTTTAAGTATTCGATAAACCCACGGTTAAAGATTGCTTCATGGATTTTATCACGAGTAATTCTAAGACGATAATATCTACTATTCTTAAGAGGATATATATAGTTTGTAGTTTATGAATCAGTTGTGCATTGGTTTACCCAGACGCATCTCGTAACTAGGTGTGATAAAGAGTAATTCCATGCATGATTTGGTTAGTAAAATGTATGACTATATAGTCAAAGTAATTCGTTCATTTTGCCTTAACAGGAAAAGTGACATCTTTAGGCCCTCGATGATTTGTTGACAACATCTGAAGTGCTTGGTCGAGCCCGGACTAAACTGATGTTTTCAGTTAGTAGTCTGAATTCAGTCGTCATAAAAAGGATTTGAATTGGGATTAAATAAATTATTTAATCATTCAAATCTTGTTTTGTCCCTAAGTTACTTAAAATATAAATAGGACCCCTTGGGACCTCAAATTCTTTCACATTGTTCCTTGAAGTATTCTCTGGCTGAAAATCTCCTCTCTCTTCTTTCTTCTTGTTTTCTAGTTGTAGGGTTTGGGTGCGATCCATTGGAGGCATCATCTTTTTGGCGCTAAGCTTTCCAAGACCTACACTAAAAGGAGACTGAAGTGATTTGTTTACTACCACAAATCAAAAGGTATGTAACTATATACATAGTAATTTCGAATTACACTAGTGTTATGTCAAGTTTAGTTGTTCTTTGTATGTTGCTATCAAGGTGTACGACATAGATCTTTTATAAGATGCATGTACCCTATTAATTGTTAATTGTTTTTTGCATTGTATAATTTTGTTTTCTATAAAACTCATCAAATCTTTCATCTTAGAAACACTTTCTGAGTCAAGGTGAAACGACATTGCATAGTCAGAATGTAGTTTCTCATGATTAAGTATTTCTTGTTCATATAAGATTAGTAATATCATTATTACTCCCACTAGGTCTTAGTAAACACATATGTTATCGTCGTTTTGATATAAAAGCATGCCTTGTGTTTTCATATTAAAATCATGATTCCAACCTTGAGATGTTTGCTTTATATCCATAAATGGATCGAAAGTCTTATACACTTTGTTAGGATTACGTGGATTAAGAAAACCTCCAGGATAAGCTATATAGACAACTTCAAGTAGGTGTCTATTAAGAAAAATGTTTTTTCTTGAAATCTATTTGGCATATCTCATAATCAGAATATGTAATTATGATAAATAATATCCTTGTTGATCTAATCATAGATACTTGTGAACATTTTCGATCATAGTCAATGACATGAGTATCATAAAGATAAAAGTCAATGAAATCATCATGAGAAAATCCTTTTATAAAAAGTCTTGCTAAATGTGTATAGATCTCCATATATGTATTTTTTCTAAAAGAATTACTTACTCCTTCTAGCCTTGGTATAGAGATAAATATTAACCAAGCCCAAACCTGATTATTTTATATGGATTACATATCTTGTTCATGACTTTAAGTCATTAATTAGGTTTAAGATATGCTATAACATTTTTGGTAGTTGATGGATTTTCCAGAAATCCTCAAGAATAATTTATCATTGAGAGATTCCATATTTCTCATGTTACAGATGATTCCTAGCTTATATGAGAACAATTTGTGTTTATGAATAGTTATTATTTTTTTCAAGAATTCATTGTTGAAACTAGTGTCAAGTGTTGCCATATCAGGTTATGGTTCTTGAGTTGCGTCAAGTTCCATGTGTCTCTCACTTGCTTTGTAATTAGAAGCTTGCTTTCTGATAACTTAGCTTTCATATGAATAAGAAAACTTATTATTGGTGTGTTTTTATAAATAATCTAAGAGACTTTGTATATTATTCTACAAATATGTAATTAGTAGATTTTGGGGTTGGAAGCTTTATTCTAACACAGGCTTCAAATCCATAAAACATTAAGTAAGACAAGGATTGATAATTTTCATACTATATCTTATAAAGTGTTTTATATACTTATTAATTGGTGTTTGCATTCAAAGTACTACTTATAATGATTAAGGTATAATCCCAAAATGATAAAGGAAGATAATTTCTACCGATTAGAAAGTAAATCATATATAGTATGGTTTAATTCATCATTTATTATCACTAAGGCTTTAGATAGTATTACTTCTTTGTATCTCAACTTTATATTTGAAAACTTCAACAAATATTTCACAAACATGTTTTAACATGTAAAATATAATTACAACCACTATAGTTGTTAATAAAGTTGATTTGATATCTTGTGCTAAATCTTAGACATTCATTAGAAAGGAAGTCCTACATCGCAGTGTATAGTTCCTTAATAATTATTTTCCTTACAGTTTAGTGAAAATGTCATTAAGAATCCTTTATATATGAATAAGATTCATATATGTCAAATATACTACATTATTTGTCTTAAAAATCCATTTCTTGAAGTTTGAATATGTCAATATCATTTATATAAAAAAGATAACAATGGCTTAGATAATTTTGATTTATATCAAGTTTAAGTCAAAAGTGTTTGCATATAGAACTTTTTATTTAGAAAGCATTGATATTTATTTTATAATTTTATTAAGAGGTCTAGTTCTCTAAAATAGAATTCTAATCATTACATATATGAAGGTGATCATTATGAAAAATGATTTAAGTAAATAATGAAACTTTTAATAAATTAACTAGTACATATATATTTAGACATGCTAAATTTAAACCATACATTAATCCAAAACAAATAATTTTTTACAATACAAGTACACTATGTTATAAGCATAAATAATAAACTAAACTCCAATAGTGAAGTTCCAACTTGCATGTGCTCAACTGGTTTCTCTTCTTGAAATATTTGCAAGTCATTTATAAATATTAGATTAACATTAAGAACTAAGTACTTGACTAGTAAATGAAAAGCATAAGTTATATCTAGTAGATACCCGTAGTACTAGTCTCTACAGACTTTCTTTTCAGATAAGAGGGACAATTCCTCTTCCAGTGTCATGTTTATTCATAAAAGAAACATTATCTATCTCTATGGACCTTCTTGGATTTCTTGGGCTTAAGGGTATCCATTCCATAAACCGTGGGCCTCTTATATTACACAGAGTGACTCTTTTCCGCCTTGCATTATTCCATTGCTTAAACTAGCTTAGAAAATATCACTGTATTGTTAAATTATTTGCATAACGTGGCAGAACATTTTTTTTCCATCTACATTATCCTAGACTTCTTGGAAGTCATGAATAACTATTTCTAGTTATGATGTTAGAAACATCTTCAACATCACAGTGTTGGCACTAGGTATTATGTTCATGTTTTCATCTCAAATCATGTTGTTTAGGATTAGGCTTTTATGAATGTTATTATTTCAGCAAGTGAAATATGATGCATGGTTACAATATTGGATTTTGTTTTATCTATAACATTTTAACAAATTCTTTTAGTATTTTCAACAATTAATACCCTTTTAGTTTCTAAAAACATTAATTATCAAATTCTAGGATCCAATTTGCAAAAAAATAAAATGGTTAGGTAACATTTATCTCATTCTTCTGACATCCAACTAGGTAGACGTCGATTATCAATTATATACTAGTATATAATTCCTAGTTTCATGAGATCGCTACTAAAAAATTTTAATCGACATGTTTGATCCCATCTGTGCCCCAGATCTGTATTGCTTAAGGGACCTTTATCACAACAGATTTGTGATCAAATCATCAAGTTTGAATAACTTGTGTAATTGGCCTATAACTTGATTGCAGAATTCGCAAATACATCCCGACAAATCAAAAGATAACACTAAGTGGTTAGGTGACATTTATGCCAGTACTGCATACAAGAGATGTGCGAGTGTTATTCAAATAAGATTGCATAAATTTAAGGTGTATAAGCGATCTTTGATGTTTTTATAATTTTAGTTTAAAAAATATATTATATTATGGTTATTACACGCATCCAATAAACTCTGGTATACTTTTACTTAAAATCTCATTTTAGCACTTTTATTTAAAATCACATTTTTACAATGTTCTTCTATAAAATCGAAAATTTATATCAACGACGCGATCAAATTTTAAATTTAATAACTAGTATTATGTTTGGACGTTTGAGCGCTTTAGAACATTTATAAACCTTTCAACAAAACTGCCTTTTATAAAATAAGGTTTTTATTTTGATAAATTTATACAATCTCAATTTTAAACTTATATGATTTTAATCCCAAAGTTTTCCGTTTGCTATTGCTTGCTAGTTTTAAACGATAATGCTTGTTTTATTTTTTAAAACTATTTTTACCATCTTACGTTAAAAGGTAAATTTCCTTAAAACAAAACTCTTTTGATTTATGTTTGAAATAGTTTATACATGTGAAATATAATTTAAAAAATAATAACACAATACCAATATAAATTTAAACAACACAAGCATGCAAACATATGTGCATAAACCAACCATCTAGTGACGTTTGTGTGAGCCATTACAAAAATGACAAGCCCATTCCGAAAGGGACATATTGGACCAAAAATCTTGTAATGTCTTCATGCTTCAACATTGTGTAGCAAGCTTATAAAAATAATTTTATAAAGTTTGAGAAACTTTATTAAAATCAATTTTATAAACTTTTGATCTTCAAAATGGTCACCATATTCATTCTTGTTACATTTTTATAAAAATAAACTATTTCTAAAACTAATCGATTACTTACAAAAATAAACAAAATGAAAATTATCTACTTAATTATTATTACATACCATATGAATAAATAAATATTACAACCATTTTAACAAATTGACATAGACATTTACAAGAGGTCCATGGCTAGTTTATCCACATCACACACATACAAACACACACACATACACACACACACGCACACACACACACACATATATATATATATATATATATATATATATATATATATATATATATATATATATATATATATATATATATATATATACACTTAAAGTTTATAAAAAAAACACTTTGTTTTTCTAAAAAAAATTAGTGACAAAAAATGCAAGTAAACTTTTGTTACTAACAAATAACAATTATAAAGTTTTCATAGAAAATATGAATGCATTTTCTTACAAAAATAAAACCATCCAAGTTTTCCAAAAACAAAGCTAACAACATCTTATCAAATAATCTAGTCAAGCTTGCAAAAATGACTCTGATACCAATTTTTGGATTTTATTCAAAAATATTCTAATTATAGTGAAAATTCAACATAATTAACAATGAAAGCAATTTTAGATTTTAATAAAGTAAAACCATTTTTCCCACCAAGGATCACTTTACAAAGCTTAGGAAGATTAAACAACCATAGAAAGGAAGGAGTTTACAACATTTTAAAGAATTTGGTTTCCTTTGGCAATTAGGAAGTTAATGAAGATGACATTAAACTCCAAAGAATATGGTCTCTAGAATGTATCCACCAAGCAAGAATAAACCACAAAAGATGGTAGTCTTTATTTGTATT
Organism: Lactuca virosa; assembly: GCF_052849685.1. Classification (NCBI taxonomy): domain Eukaryota; kingdom Viridiplantae; phylum Streptophyta; class Magnoliopsida; order Asterales; family Asteraceae; genus Lactuca; species Lactuca virosa. The sequence continues at coordinate 290,184,435 of NC_136428.1, forward strand.
AAGTTGTTATTAAGCCTTAGAAGTTTATACCAAAGAAAGCTGGCCCGGAAACCCTCGTTAGAGAAGTTCCCTTTCCAATATATATATATATATATATATATATATATATATATATATGCACCAATTTGCAAAATACAGAGAGGGGAGAGAGCTCTTTTTGTTCTCGGAAATTGAGAGAAAAAGAAGATAGAAAGAAGTGAAAAACAACTAGCCATGTTTTTTTGTCTTTACTCTCCATTTTATACTGACATGTTGTACAAAATGGTCGCGTGCAAAGCTTTTATTAGATGGTGCCTTAGGCTTTCCCTTATTCGATATGGGTTATAGGTTGAGCTTGCATATATATATATATATATATATATATATATATATATATATATATATATATATATATATATATATATATATAGTATACTTTGTATAGGTTGAGAGAGATGCTATTGTATAGATGAGTAGTAGTAGTAGTAGTAGTAGTATATATATATATATATATATATATATATATATATATATATATATATATATATATATATACTTATATAGTATACTTTGTATAGGTTGAGAGAGCTGTTATTGTATAGATGAGTAGTAGTAGTAGTAGTAGTAGTAGTAGAGAGAGAGAGAGATATATATATATATATATATATATATATATATATATATATATATATATATATAGAGAAGTATTGTAGCAAGCACACACATGCTTCTACATTTTTGTACTACTCCATTATCTATATAACTTGTGTTTGTCTTTTCAATTATGAATGATTATATAATTTCACATTTGTCATCTTCCATGAAATTCTACATGTGGTATCATAGCTTAATCATGAATGTTTAACAACTTTTTCAAGATCAATGATCTTAGATGACAACATTTTTGCGTAATCGACTAGAAGATTCGAAATCTTGAGGGGGTCTCTCCATTAGATCTATTTCTTTTAATTCCAAATCTTTTGATCCAATTTTTTTTCACAAAATTTGATATGATTTGCTCAAAATCAAGTCCAAATTCTTAAACGGGTCATTTTTTCTTGATTGAGCACAAGTTCCAATCTAAAATTTGATCATTACTGTTCATGATTTTTTAATTTTGAGCCCAATCTTGTGATAATTGATCCATTTATTGTTGATTCTGTATTCTTTCCAGATAATACCTTTTCGATTCATGTTTTCTCAGCGAATTTCATGTTCGTATATCATTAATTGGTTCTTAATTCTTTGTAAAATCAATAATCGGTCATAGTTAGGGGTGTTTGGATTAGCTTATTAGCTTATTTGTGGTGGGAATAAGCAATAAGCAAGAAGGGAGATGCTTATTAAAATTAGATTATTTAGCTTATTACTAACACAATAAGCTGATTTTTAAGGATTTTAAACACTTAAACTTAGCTTATTGTGGTGAGAATAAGCAATAAACAATAAACAACCTCTTTTTTTTCCTATCCATTCCGATTCACCAGAATCATTAAATTTAAACCTAATCGTTTGTTTTGTCCGAAATATTCCTGTTCTCGATCGATTTCATCTACTTCGTATTCATAATTAAACATAATCAATTTCTTTCATCTGATAGTTGTCACAATTCCTAAAATTGAATTCATTTGAAGCTAATCTCGTTTGAATCGAATTCACCTGAATCAACATTTGATTGACAATTTCTTCTGAATTAATCTTAAAGTCGGTTTCAAAATTAAGATAGATTTCATCGATTATTTAGTCAAATGAAACATTGATCTTGATGGATCAAATATGTAATTGTGTTTGATTGTCATGATCTTGCTAATTTCACGATTGCCAAATAAATTCAAGATTTGATTTCGATTTTGGATGATGGAAAACAGAAGGAGGAAAAGATGAATTTAATTGATCTTGTTGAATTGATATCGAAGTGATTTGTTTATGCTTGCTTAATCGAAATGTTCAGTTGGTTCGTTAATGAAGAGACAACAGAAAAAGTCAAAATTGATGTTTTCACACTAAGATGTGAACTGAGATCGTAATTGATTAAAATTCGATATTGTATCTGAAAATTGAAGTAGGGTCGAAGGATAAAGAAGAGAATGTGATCAGAATAAAAAAGCAAAGAGTGTTCTTGACGTCGATTGGGAAGAATGAATAGCGAATATTTGATTCTCAATTGGGAAGTTGGGTTTCATGGTTTGAGAACGAAGTAGTAATGGGTTCGCACATTGGAATGAAAGCTTCCGAGTTGGTGTATGTGATGGTGATTCGTGGTTTGATGAGTAGTCATAGAAATTAGAATACGCTTTGGTTTATAATTGAGTAGGTTCGATACATACAGAGTGATTGTCAAAAGCTGAAAAGTCAAACGACAAAACTCAAAATTGGGACATTTGATTTTGATGTGAACTGGAAATCGAAGTGAGGTCAAAAACCGAACATATGGTTGAAGGTTCGACATTGCAAAGATTGCGAAATAATCTAAGTATTGACTTTGATTGTAAGGGTTGGACGTCAATGGTCGAAGGACATCGAAGGCTTGGTTTTCAATTGTGAAGTTTGGACTTCAATTGTGGTTTCATGGACAAAGACAGATGCCGAATGTTTGGTATTGCCCAGTGATGCAGGGCAAATAGCATTGGACTACATAGAGAAAAATGACCACCCAAAGAATTTACAGAACTTTGAAGTTCCTGTATTTTTGGTTAAAGTCTCGTTTATTTGTTTTGGTCAACACCTTTTATTTTGGATTTTACTTCAGGGACCTATTTGTCATTTCATTTTTCCTAGTGTAGGGTTTGCTATCTAAACAATTTTGGGAATTTTTTTGATGGCAGCTTTTTGAAGAAATAAGAATTGCGTTTTACTCCCGTCTTCAATTTTCAAACTCTCGACATTCTTAAGAATCAATGAGGCTTTGACTTCCTTGTTTTATTTTAGTCACGCATGCTGCATCAGAATGGTATCATACTCCAGTCAATTCTGTGTCATGCCGCCTTGCAAACCAAGGAACGTTGACACTGAGGCAGCCATGGACGATGCCGATTTACGCAAGGTTAATATTGATTTAAGGCGACATGTCGAACTTCTGACCCAACGGCTAGACGAACTAAACCAGATGCAAGACGGTGATACTCTTAAAGACGAAAATCCTTGGTTTCATCGGAACCGTTCACCTCAACGGCGCGATCGTCGTTGGGAACTAGGACTCTGGGTGGATATTCCAGCTTTTGATGGTGGTCTTAAAGGCGATGAGTTCATTGATTGGTTATCACAGGTTGAAGAAATTATGGAATTTAAAGAGGTTCCAGATGATCGTCGTGTCCCATTGGTTACGATCTGTCTACATGGTCATGCTCAAGCTTGGTGGCAACAGTTGACTCGAATTCGTAGCGGTAAACCCAAGATTTCAAGTTAGGAGAAATTCAAGAAACATATCCATGCTGCGTTTTTACCATATAACTTCGAGCGAGAATTGTACCAACGTTTTCAAAAACTCCGTCAGAGCCCCCGTTCAGTTGATGATTACACCACCGACTTCTACCAATTGCTCGCTCGCACCGACCACAACAAGTCTCCACTTCAACTGGTTTCACGTTATATCAGTGGTCTGCGTCTACCATTACAGGATATTTTAAACATGTTTGACCCTTTAACAGTTGCAGAAGCGCATCAACATGCTTGTCAAGCAGAAAAACTGTTGGATATAGTGTCTAAGTCCATAACTTTATTTGGTATGTACTTGACCCGACCCGACATGGTCCAATTGGGTTGCATGGCATTGCAATACTTGGATAGACTAGATGAGAGAATAAGGCACTTATGATTATTAATATATTATAAGTTCTAATATATTAATAATGGTATTATTTAATTAGTATTGATCAAGTATTAATCTAGTATTGATTTGGTGATCAAAGTGAGACTAATTAAATATATAGGGTTGATTATGACAATCATCAATTCTTTTATGGTGGATTAATGATCCATGGTTTATGGGTTTGGTTATAACCATATGGAGCTCCATGGATAGTCCATGGGAGTTACAAACACATGGGTCATGAGAAATCAAGAGTCATGACAATTAAGGGCATTCATGTGTAAACCCTAATTGTGACAACACTATAAAAGGAACCCTATGGCTAACAAAATCGTGACCTAGTGTTTCTAGTGAGGGCATAACCGATTTTCAAGTGTAAGAAGTATTCTCTCAAGTTATTCCAAGTCTTGTGGTGTTGTGTGAAGCATTTGAGGCACAACATTTGGGGTGCTAGGCTCACAAAGTCTTGAAGGAATCCAAGCAACAACAAGGTATGTATTTCTACTAGTTTTATGTTCTATGTAATCCCCATGCCATGCTAGTTAGGAAATAACCTTGAAAAGAAATTTGCATGTATATAGAGAAAACATAGATTCAAGGTTATTAGGGTTGCATGTACACTTAGGAAGTGTTAGAATGCTCCAAAACCCTTCAGTGGTATCAGAGCCTAGGATTGTTTTCTGTATACTTGATGCAAAACTGCTTAAAAATCGAAAATTCTGCACTCTGACGACTGGACTCGCCGAGTCCATGGGGAGGACTCGCCGATTCCATGAACAAATTCATCCTACTCGACGAGTAGAATAATGCACTCGACGAGTAGGAGCGTGTTGGGCAGTTTTTTCGAGTTTTGTTGCTGGAAATGGATTAAGATCATTATCCCAATCTGTTTTGGACTTGTAAAATTTGTTTTTCAAAATGATAATGATTATGTTAACCCATTTTACATGACTTTTATCAATTTTCAAGTATTGTATATGTTTATATGATTTTCTTGAAATTGCTTGACATGAATTTGTGTTCATATGAGTTTAGAAGATCATAGGAATTATGTGTAACCTCCATGTGTGTTTAATTCATGATCTTAATGGCTATGATGGTGTCCATAACTTGTCCTCAAGTTATGGATAACCAAAAGTCACTTCTTTTAATTATGATTAAAGAACTAAAGAGGTTTCATAAAATGAAGAGTCTTCATTTTTATGAACCATTAAAACTCATAAGTTACAAATTGAAGAGACTTGGAATAGTTTCAAATATTGCCCTCTAGTTTTGGAATTTGAAAAGTCATACACTTTAATACTTTAATTCCAAATTAAACCTTAGATTTTTTAAAAAAAGTTTAAAAATCAACACTTATACTATTATTATAATTTTATTACATAGATATGTATAAGAATATGTCATTCTTACCGTTAGTAGGCCTCATTCACGAAGCCGGTCTATAAGGGGGGTATAAGGTTGTTGCCTATAAAATGGTGACTTAATGGGTGTCCACTCTCACCCACCGCTTCCTTGATCGGTGGAGGGTCGTTAGCCGAACGGGTAGGATACGACTTTAAATACTCGTTAAAAGTATAATGAATTATAAAGTAACTATACATTATAAATTCCCAATCTTAGTTACTTTAGGAAAATGTGAAATTGGTGCTAGCCCATAAAATTACACTTTGTACCTTACTAAGTCGTTAGTGGAGCGTGTGTGGTTAACCGGCACACTAACATGGACTACTAAGAGTGGCAAAGGGTAACTTGACTTTATTATAGATCGGTGGAGCGTGTGTGGTTAACCGGCACATCGATTAGCTAATATTGTTGAGGGTACCAAGTCAATTTGTATGGTTATTCACACCTTGTTTGTGATCCTCGGCATCCCAGTCACAAACTTGAGAGGGCACAATCGAGATTCAAACATGCCATTGAAAAGTTCAATGTATCTCAAAAGATCTAGGAGTTTCAAAACCAATAAAACCTAATAATAAAATATTTCGTTCTTATGGTGGAAATTGGTAAATCGTCATTTACCTACCTTCAAATATTTTATAGTATGGATTACGGCATCCCTCTTCCAACTATAAATAGTTTGTTGGATCCTAGCCTTAATATTTCATTTGGGTGAATTATTAAGGATTCCTAATCTAATGAAACTTGTCTTTCTTTCCTTTCAGATGTCTTCCAACAATGTTTCTGGCTCAAACCCAACAGGCTCCTTTTCCCTTATAAACTTGTGTGGTAAGGTCATCTTTGATGGATCCAATTTCAATGAGTGGATCAGAAACATCAGAATGATTACCCGCTATGAGGACAAAGAATATGTCCTCGATATGGAGCTTAAGGTTGTGAATGAAGCCACTGCTACTCCTGAAGAGTTTGCGGAGTTTGTTGCACATGAAAAGGATGCTACTAAAGTAGCATGCATCATGATGGCCACCATGACTCCTGAACTTCAAAAATCCTATGAAGATTTCTACCCCTATGAGATGCACCTGGATCTGATGGAAAGGTACCATCAGAGCGCGCGTCAGGAGAGGTATGAAATCATCTCCTCCATGATAACCGCAAGGATGAAGGATGGTGAACCCATCACCGGTCACTTACAGAAGATGCAAAGGTTCGTTGACCGGTTGCTGAGGCTAAATGTTGACTTTCCTGAGGAAATGGCGATTGACATCATTCTCCATTCCTTACCTCCAAGTTATGATCAGTTTCGTATGACTTAACATATCAACAAGGAGGAAGTCACACTTAGCAAACTTCAAGGACTCTTAAGGACAGCTGAAAATGGCCTTAAGGGTAAAGCGGTTGCTACTTCTACTCCTTCAACAACCCCTGTTCTGGCTATTGGGCAGGGAAAAGGTAAGAAGAGGAAAAGCCCTTCGAAGCGTACCAAGGGTAAGACTCTTGATGGTTCCTCTTTAAGTGGGACAAAGAAAGGTCCCATTACTCCTTCTTCAAACCCAAAGGAAGCACAGTGCTTCTATTGCCAGGATAAGGGACACTTCAAGCGAAGCTGCCCTAAATATCTGCAAGATGTAAAGGTTAAACCCACCCATGCAGGTATTTACACAATATTGTCTAATAACTCATCTAATGCTAATTCTTGGGTGCTTGATACAGGTTGTGGTATTCACATTTGTACTGATTTGCAGGCACTAAAAAGAAGTGAGCAAGTGGAGCACGGGAAGATAAACTTAGTCATGGGCAACAGGAAAGCATCACCTGTTACCAAGATAGGAGTTTATTCTTTATTGCTTAATAATGGGTTAATGTTAGATTTTAATAGGTGTTGTTACTCGCCCGAAATGGCGAGAACTATTATTTCTTTTCATGGCTTGTACAAACAAGGTTTTTCATTTTCATTTGATAATAAAAATGGTGTTATTAATGTTTATTACAATGATGTATTTTACTTTAAAGCATTACCTTGTGATGGTGTATATGAAGCCGTGAATGTTGTAGACAATCTAGGAAATAATGTGTTGTATATTGATTCTTCAGATAGCTTGGATAAAGCATCCTTGTGGCATTGTCGTCTTGGAGATGTTAACAAGAAGCGCATAGGCCAACTCCAAAAGGCTGGAGTCTTGGAATCATTTGACCACAAGTCAGATGATAGTTGCGAGTCTTGTTTACTTGGAAAAATAACAAAGTCACCCTTCACAGGTACTTGTGATAGGGGTGAAGGTTTGTTGGACCTTGTACACACGGATGTGTGTGGGCCCTTCAGAGTTGCTACAAGGGATGCTAATCGCTATTATGTGACTTTTACTGATGATTACAGTAGATATGGATATATTTACTTAATCAAGCATAAGTCAGAAACCTTTGAAAAGTTCAAAGAGTTTAAGCAGGAAGTGGAGAATCAATTGGGCAGGAACATCAAGATGCTCCGATCCGATCGGGGAGGAGAGTATCTTAGCATTGAGTTCCTTGACTATCTTAAGGAATGTGGGATTGTCTCACAATTGACACCTCCCAGAACACCACAGTTGAATGGTGTAGCTGAGAGGCGCAATCGAACCTTGTTGGATATGGTTCGTTCCATGATGAGTCGAGCTTCGTTACCAATCTCTTTCTGGGGGTATGCCTTAGAGACTGCTGCCCATATCCTTAATCTAGTCCCTACTAAAAAGGTTGCCAAAACACCTCACGAGATGTGGACTGGGAAAGTTCCCAATTTGGACCACATCAAGATTTAGGGTTGTGAAGCTTTCGTGAGGCGTGAGACTCATGATAAGCTTGAAGCTCGAAGTGAGAGGTGTATTTCCATCGGCTACCCACAGAGATCCTTTGGTTACCTCTTCTATAGACCCAGTGATAATGTGGTCTTTGTAGCAAGAAGAGGAGTCTTTCGTGAGAGAGAATTCATAAGCCAAGGGGACAGTGGGAGGCAAATTGACCTTGAAGAGCTTCAAGAGTCAAGTGGTGAAGGAACCTCAAATGCTATCGACCAACCTGAGGAGGAAACTCCTGTTGATCCGATAGATGAGTCTGTACCTCCAAGACGTTCCACTAGGGTGAGGAACACACCTGATTTTTATTATGGTTATCACATCACCATTGAAGGTGATACATTTATTAGTGATAGTACACTAATAGATTTGGATGAACCTAATAATTACAGGGAAGCCATGGCAGGCCCTGAGTCTGCTAAATGGAAGGAGGCTATGGACAGCGAGATTCAGTCCATGTATGACAATCAAGTTTGGAACTTGGTTGACAATGTACCAGGTCGTAAGACAGTTGGGTGCAAATGGATCTTCAAGAAGAAGACCGACATGGATGGGAAGATACATACTTACAAAGCGCGACTGCTTGCGAAGGGCTTTACTCAAACTCCGGGAGTTGACTATGATGAGACCTTCTCACCAGTAGCTAAGATTAAGTCTATTAGAGTATTGTTAGCCATAGCTGCATTTCATGATTATGAAATATGGAAAATGGATGTCAAAACCGCTTTCCTTAATGGAAAGTTGGCTGAGGATGTTTACATGGCTCAACCAGAGGGTTTTGTCGATACAAGATACCCTAATAGAGTGTGTAAGCTTGATAAATCCATTTATGGATTGAAACAAGCATCTCGCAGATGGAATCTTTGCTTTGATGAGAAAGTCAAAGAGTTTGGCTTTTCTAGGAGTGAGGATGAGTCTTGTGTGTATGTCAGGGCTAGTGGGAGCATAGTTATCTTCTTTGTGTTGTATGTGGATGACATACTTCTCATAGGGAACGACGTCCCAACCTTGCAGGAGGTTAAGTCCTGGCTTGGGAAGTGTTTCGCTATGAAGGACCTTGGGGAAGCTGCTTATATCTTAGGGATAAGGATATTGAGAGATAGGAGTAAGAGACTAATTGGACTTAGTCAAAGTACTTACTTGGATAAGGTGCTGAAGAGGTTCAGCATGCAAGAATCCAAGAAAGGGGAATTACCATTCCAGAGTAATGCCAAGCTGAGTAAAACTCAGAGTCCGAGTACAGAGGATGAGATAGCTGAGATGAGTCATATACCATATGCTTCCGCTGTGGGCTCGATCATGTATGCTATGACTTGTACTCGCCCTGATGTGGCCTTTGCTTTGAGCATGGTCAGTAGATATCAAGGGAACCCTGGCAAGGCACACTGGACAGCGGTAAAGAACATTCTCAAGTATCTGCGGAGGACTAAGGATTGGGTCCTTACCCTCGGAGGAAGTGATGACTTGAGAGTGGAAGGATATAGCGATGCTAGCTTCGAGACTGATAGGGATAATTTCCGCTCTCAGTCAGGATGGGTCTTTATCCTAAATGGAGGGGCAATTACTTGGAAAAGTTCCAAGCAGGAGACAGTAGCTGATTCTACTTGTGAATCAGAGTACATAGCAGCAAGTAAAGCAGCTAAGGAGGCGATATGGCTAAAGAACTTCATCGGAGACCTTGGAGTTGTACCAGCTATAAAGGAGCCAATGGAAATTTTCTGTGACAGCGAAAGTGCGGTTGCTTTGGCTAAGGAACCGAGAGATCACGGGAGATCTAGGCACATTGGCAGAAAATACCATTTCATCGGACATCGAATAGAAGAAGGACTCATCGTGGCTAAGAGGTTATCATCAGATGAGAACCCGACAGATCCCCTCACGAAGGGACTGAGCAGGGTTAAGCATTTACAGCATGCGAGGCGCATTGGGCTGAAGGATGATATTAGTTTCAATAATTAGATTCCTGAAACTTGTAAAATGTAATTGACATTTGATGATAAATAAAAGTTGTTATTTATTTATGAGTAAGGTGTTACTATCTTGTGTTGATTGTTTACTATGTTTCAATTTTGCATGTTTTTACTTCCAGAATAATTATGTTATTATTCAAACCATCCACAGTCAGTCAAACTTTGGAAGTAAGTATTGATTTAAGACTGTCATGAATTTGGCTTGTATGATTTGTCTAAAAGTGCTTTGGACAATGCAATAGTTGCTACAACATTCATGAGTACTCATAAGGGCTGAGTATTGGATCCAACCCACGCTCACTTGCATCACTTCATGGAATTATCTCGAGTGATCGTGAGACGGTAATATCATATAAATCTTCAAACCTAGAGATACGAGTTGTTGACTATGAGTTGGTTATTCATTGATTGCACGAAAACGCATTGGTAACTCGATGTCATAAAACGTGCCTTTGTTAATAATTCAACAAGTAGTTAGTACAAGCATATCAGTCGAAGTTTATCTGTTCCTTCTAGAAATAGAAGCGATATCTGGGCCCCTCGATGATTTGGTTTTGACATATGTATCGGGCCCGGTCAGAACCTAATTGATGTGTTCAATTTAGTTCTATGTCTAAACAAATCAGAGATCGAGAAACAAATGCTGGACAATAAGTAAGACCATGTTCCATGTGTTTGTCCGACTGATATCATGAGAACAGAGGATTATATGATCACTTATCTTAAATGGCGTATCATCATCATCTCAGTTCCGAGAGACTTTGAAAGAGCTACGATTGCTAGTCGGATTTTGAAGTCATATTTGCAAATATAGTTATTAGACTTATCCAAGTGGGAGACTGTTGGATATAGTGTCTAAGTCCATAACTTTACTTGGTATGTACTTGACCCGACCCGGCATGGTCCATTTGGGTTGCATGGCATTGCAATACTTGGATAGACTAGATGAGAGAATAAGGCACTTATGATTATTAATATATTATAAGTTCTAATATATTAATAATGGTATTATTTAATTAGTATTGATCAAGTATTAATCGAGTATTAATTTGGTGATCAAAGTGAGACTAATTAAATATATAGGGTTGATTATGACAATCATCAATTCTTTTATGGTAGATTAATGATCCATGGTTTATGGGTTTGGTTATAACCATATGGAGCTCCATGGATAGTCCATGGGAGTTACAAACCCATGGGTCATGAGAAATCAAGACTCATGACAATTAAGGGCATTCATGTGTAAACCCTAATTGTGACAACACTATAAAAGGAACCCTATGGCTAGCAAAATCGTGACCTAGTGTTTCTAGTGAGGGCATAACCGATTTTCAAGTGTAAGAAGTATTCTCTCAAGTTATTCCAAGTCTTGTGGTGTTGTGTGAAGCATTTGAGGCACAACATTTGGGGTGCTAGGCTCACAAAGTCGTGAAGGAATCCAAGCAACAACAAGGTATGTATTTCTATTAGTTTTATGTTCTATGTAATCCCCATGTTATGCTAGTTAGGAAATAACCTTGAAAAGAAATTTGCATGTATATAGAGAAAACATAGATTCAAGGTTATTAGGGTTGCATGTACACTTAGGAAGTGTTAGAATGCTCCAAAACCCTTCAAAAACAACTAGTAAGGCGTGCAAGTGTGAACTTTCGACAACCTTCTGGATCAATCGGGGATACTACTTCTTTCACACAGTCAAGTCAAAAACCAATCGAACAACCCTCACCTCCACCAGTTGTGGGCCCTTCAGGCCCTTCAGAAGGACGTTCAGGAGGCAAAATGCGCTGTTTTTGTTGTGGTGAACCCGGTCATCATCAAGCTGATTGTCGCAAAGCACCCGTAAGTAAACATAGACTCCTGAATGGTGACACTAATGAGGTTGATTTTGGTCGTATTGATGATAACCTAATCTACGATGGTTATCCATGTGATGAGGAAGTCAACACAGAATATGTGGAGGGCGATATTGGTCCTTTTTTGATGTTACGACGCACCTTCCTTACCCCCCGTACACCAGATCAAACCGAGTCGTTACGCCACAATATATTCCAGTCCACTTGCACTATTGGCAGGAAAATATGCACCTTTATAATTGATGTGGGTAGTTGTGAGAATGTGATATCTGAACTTACAGTTTCAAAATTGGGGCTTACCGTGGAAACTCATCCTAAGCCTTATAAGCTTGCATGGCTTAGTAAAGGTACTGATGTTACCGTATCAAAACGTGTCCTAGTGACTTTCTCTATTGGTTCGACTTATAGTGATGATTTCTACTGTGATGTCGTTCCTATGGATGCTTGCCATTTGCTACATGGCCGACCTTGGCAATATGACCAATCTGTTATACATGATGGTTGTTCTAATACTTATTCTTTCACGTTTCATGGAAAGGAAATTGTACTTGTTCCGACTAAACCTCATTTTGGCGCGTCGGTTAGTGTTGCACCACAAACTACTCTGTTGTCCTGGGTTCCCTTCCACACTACCATGGAGATAGCAGGTATGGTCTTTGTTTTATTCTGTGCTCCAATTACCACGAACAGTGTTGTTGTTCCACCTACAAAGGTTTAACCTTTACTTAAGGAATTCACATATGTGTTTCCTATATCCTTACCATCGGATTTACCACCCTCACGTGATATTCAACATCATATTGACTTGGTACCTGGCGTTGCACTACCCAACTGACCCCATTATCGTATGAGTCCATAGGAACATGAAGAATTGCGTAGGCAAGTGGAGGGCCTGCTTGCTAAAGGTCATATTCGTGAGAGTCTTAGTCCTTGCGTCGTACCAGCATTACTCACTCCAAAAAAGTATGGTACATTGCGCATGTGTGTGGATAGCCGTGCCATTAATAAGATTACAGTTCGTTATCGGTTCCACATATCGTGTCTGGATGACTTCTTAGATCAGTTGAGTGGTGCTTGTGTATTTAGTAAATTGAATTTGAAGAGTGGATAGTACCAGATTCGTATTCGCATGGGAGATGAATGTAAATCTGCCTTTAAAACTCGTGAAGGCTTATATGAATGGTTGGTAATGCCCTTTGGTCTCTCTAATGCCCCAAGCACATTTATGTGTGTCATGAATCAAGCATTACGACCTTTCATTGGAAAATTTGTCGTTGTTTATTTTGATGATATTTTAATTTATAGCGTCAACCCTACGGTACACCTTTAACACTTGCGAGAGGTCTTATTGGTCCTTCGTACGGAAAAGTTTTATGCGGTTGCTGCTAAATGTGTTTTCTTAACTGATTCAGTTCACTTTTTGGGTTATGTGGTGTCGCAAGATGGACTTCGCGCTGACACCAATAAAGTTGTTGTTGTTGAGCACTAGCCACACCAACTTCTATTACTGAAGTTTGCAGTTTCCATGGGTTAACATCTTTCTATCGGCGTTTTATTCCTCACTTCAGTGGAATTATGGCCCCAATTACTGATTGTATGAAAGGCACTTCTTTTCACTTGACCGCTGAAGCTGAAGCCGCTTTTCATGAAATTAAGCATCGGTTGACTTCTTCTCCCGTTCTTGTTCTTCCAGATTTTTCACAACCATTTGAGCTTCATTGTGATGCCTCAAAAACCAGTATTGGAGCTGTCCTTAGCCAGTCCGGACGCCTAGTCGCTTATTTCAGCGAGAAGCTTTCTGGTGCTAAGCTTCGTTTTAGCACCTATGATATGGAATTTTACGCGGTTGTTCAAGCTGTGAAACATTGGCGTCACTAGCTCTTTCAACGTGAGTTTTTTCTTTACACAGATCACGATTCCCTTAAGCATTTGGGTAGCCAAGATAAGGTCTCCAACCGGCATGCTTCCTGGCTTTCCTATTCGCATCAGTTCAGTTTTGTTATTAAACATAAGGCTGGTGTTGCTAATCGCGTAGCTGATGCGTTAAGTCGTCGCCATAGTTTACTCACGGAGATGCGTGTTCATGTGTCGATCTTTAATTCGTTTAGGGAGATGTATGTGGTTGACCCTTTCTTTTCTCATGTTAGTGTCAAAATTCAGCAAGGTGATACTACAAAGTTTTTCTTGGAAAATGGTTTTCTTTTTCATGGGGTTCAGTTGTGCATTCCAGATTGCAGTCTGAGCTTGAAAATTATACAAGAGCTACATAATGAAGGTCGTGTTGGGCGTGATCATACGTTTTAGTTACTTGCTAGTTCGTATTATTGTCCTTTTATACGTAAAGAGGTTGGCAAGTTCGTAGCTCAGTGTCGCGTTTGCCAAGTAGCAAAGGGTGTCGCGACTAATGCTGGTTTATATATGCAACCACCGATCCCCACACAACCATGGTCCGATGTTAGTATGGATTTTGTACTTGGTCTTCCTCGAACCCAACGTGGGAATGATTCTATTTATGTGGTGGTTGATCGCTTTTCCAAGATGTCTCACTTTATTCCATGTAAGCGCATAGCTGATGTTGTTCTTGTTGCTCAACTCTATTTTCGTGATGTGTATCGTCTTCATGGCCTTCCCACCTCTATTGTTTCTGATCGGGATACTCGTTTAACGAAACACTTTTGGAGGGGTTTATGGCGCATGGTCAACACTTAGTTGAACTTCAGTAATACTTATCACCCCCAAACAGACGGCCAGACAGAAGTTGTAAATCATTCTCTAGGAAATTTGTTACGTAGTTTAGTGGGTAATCAACCTAAGTCGTGGGATTTGAAGTAGCCTCAAGTTGAGTTTTCTCATAATCATGCTTCTAACCGCAGTACCGGTTTTAGACCTTTTCACATGGTGTATGGCTTACTGCCGTGGGATCCTCTTGACTTGCTCGCTCTGCCTAGTAAAGTGCGACCACATACTACTGCTGCCGACTTTGTTGCTCAACTGACCTAGATTTACCAGCAAACTCATGCCCACCTTATCAGTAGCACTGCGAAACATAAGGCACACACTGACTAGAAACGTCATGGTGTTGAATTCGAAGTTGGTGATTTTGTATGGGCGATTTTAACTAAGGATCGTTTTCCCGCCCATGAGTATAGTAATCTTACTGCGAAGAACATTGGTCCTATTGAGATTGTGGAAAAAATCAATCCAAATACATATCGCCTTCAACTATCGAGTTATATTCATACCTCTGATGTGCTTAACGTGAAGCACCTTGTCCCTTTTTTTGGTGATTCATCTTCTGACGATGACGTGCCATCCGATTCGAGGTCGAATATTTCCTACCTTGGCGAGAATGATGCAGGGAAAAATAGTTGAAAGACCCCTTTCACAATTAACATTATTACTCCAAACATGCTACATGCATATTCATAAACATATTTTACATCTATGGTTTTATTACAAAAGACTGGAAACAAACCGACTAACGAGGTTTTTACAAAGTTTTATATATTACATAATTTCCCAGGAATTTATACACAAAATACAAAAGCTACAATATTATCTATTCTACATCTTCTAACAGTACATAACTATACTGGATGCTTATCACCTACAATAAGTAAACACGGAGAGGGATAAGCGGGTGACGCTTAGTGAGTTCAATAACAGTTAGAATACAACGTTATGCCATATATATATATATATATATATATATATATATATATATATATATATATATATATATATATATATCAATATGACAGAAGCAAAGAGGGACAAAGAACAACAAAGACAGATGAGTATCATATGACAGGCTTCCCATATCAACGAATAATTTGATTCAAAGATTTACAATCAATGAAATACAACAATTTCAACCTGATATACATCAATAAGATTTCAGCCCAAGTGACATAGAAAGTACAATTTCAGATTATCATTTTGCTGGCAATTTACAGGCCTTCAGCCCTACCAAGCCTTCTGCCAATGCCAAAGTGATGCTTAATCATTCACTTCATGGTCAAAGGCTACATATCAATATCCAAGTGATGCTTAGTCATTCACTTCGTGGTCAAAGGTATAGCTCATTATCATAATAACACGGGAAAGCACATTCACATATAACACATAACATACAATTGTCCCTATATTGAACTCACCGTGAAAACGAATCATAAAATGCTGATTTGGGCAGCACTTCGTCTCTAAAAATGACTTTCTTTGAAGAAACTGTGGATTTTGGTTGAAAACCGGGCCTTGCGCAGGCAAAGTTTCAACTTGAAAAGATTATTTTCTCGGGTCTTTGGTGTGTCGGGACTTGCTTTGGGTGTCGGGGATGTTTCCTAGGCTTCGGGGGGGGGGGGGGTGTTAGGGTAAATTGATATGTGAAAGAGGGTGTAAAATTGTTAAAATTGTAAACAAAGTTCGGAAGGTCCTTCTTTCTATTTATAGTAGTCCGAGGGATCACACTACGCTGGGCGTAATTCTCCGGTACGCGGGGCGTACTGCCTTGCAGACCTCTTCGTTGGGCGTACGAAGTGGATCAGCTCGGATGTGTCAAGGATACGACATGTGGCACTCATGCGAAAGAGTAGGGAGGGTGACGGACTCTGGAGCACTTACACGAGTACCCTGGGCATACTCCTTCGGACCAGCCTCGAAGTTCGTGCCCAAAACTTCAAAAATTCGAATCTTTCGCATACGAGCTCCGTTTTTTACGTTCTTTATATGCACGCGTAGGTGAAATTATGCTCTATAACTTTCGTTTAGAATCCGTCGGCTAATTTTGACTTCATTTTTAAAGTTATATTTCTAACAGGTCGGGACAGGTAAAGTCCGTTAAAAATTCATAACTTCTTCATCCGATGTCCCTTTTCGTCTGTCTTATTACCGTTGTACTACTATTGACGAGGTCTTTGATTCTCTTTTAGGTTGCATCGGCTAAAAAATCACTCGATCTTTATTTCGAGTTTCGGGCTGTGTACTGCTATGCCGATTCTTAGAAAAATCATAACTTCCTCATACGAAGTCAGATTTGGACGTTCTTTTTATGAAAACTCTCAGTTTAACGAATACTAAGATTTTCATTTAGATCACTAAAGCTAAAAATTAGTTTATCGTAAACTCACTCTTTATGGCATATGGCGTCGTGTCGGTGCTGAAGCGAAACTTCATTAATTCATAGCTTCTTCGTCCTAACTCGGATTTCGATGAGGTTTTCGCCTAAATGTTTCTAACGAGATATTCTAAAACTTTCAATAACATTATTTTTACTTATTTCTAACTTTATATTTTCGGTAATTTCAATAGTTGACTTTTGATTGGAATCTCATAAGACTTCCAATACTTCCCGAATGATTCTAAACATAGTTTTAGTTCAAATCTCATAAAACTATCTTGTTAGAACTCAATGCTCAAAACCATATATTATTTAATAATATTCATTTTTAAACTAACAAAACACGATAAATGAACGTGTATGTTACAAATACCTCCTCCTTTTGAGGATTTCGTCCCCGAAATCGCAACGATTTAAACAAATGGGGATATTTCGTTCTTATCTCATTCTTACCTTCCCACGTATAATTTGGGCCTCGATGGTGTTTCCACTTAATAAGCACTACCTCTACTTCTTTATTACGTAGATCAACCGTTCTCTCGTTTATAATCTCTTCGGGCTCTTCTACATATCTTAACTTATTATCCAGTTTCACCTCGGATAACGGAACTGTTTCATCATATATGCTCAAACATTTACGCAGATAACTCACATGAAGCACATCATGAATATCTGCCACATCTTCTGGCAATTCCAAATGGTATGCTTGCTTACAAATTTTCTGGATGATTTTGAAAGGTCCAACAAATTTAGGACTCAATTTTCCTTTCTTCCCAAATCGCATAATGCCTTTCCATGGGGATAGCTTCAGCATTACGAATTCATCCACCTAGAGTTCTATAGGTCGTCTTCTCTTTACTGCATAGGAATTTTGTCAATCATGGGCCGCTTTCATTCTTTCTCATACAATTTGAATCTTATCAGTGGTATCTTGAATCATTTCAGGACCACCAAGGACTTTCTGTCCTACAACACGCCAACATAACGGAGTACGACATTTACGCCCATATAGTGCTTCATATACCTGCAGTATATTTTCTACTGTTTGGATTGTTCGCTCCGTCTGACCATCTGTTTGGGGATAATAGGTTGTGCTGAGAGTGACACGAGATGTCAATTCACATTGCATACTTGCCCAAGAATGAGAAGTGAAGCTACTATCACGATCGGAAATAATCTTTAGCAGTACGCCATGTCTCGCAACAGTTTCATCCAAGTATACTTGTGCGTATTTCTCCATTGGAGTTGTTCCACGTATGGCAAGAAAATGTGCACTCTTAGTTAGTCGGTCGACAATTACCCAAATGCTATCATTCTGTCTAGCAGTCTTTGGCAATTGGAGCAGCACTAGACATAAAGTCAGTTCAAAATTCTATTTGCCTATCCGCGGGATATCCAGGAAAATCATCGGGGAAAACATCAGGATATTCATTAACAACGGGTACATCATTTACAGTTTTCTTCCCCTCTTTTGAGATATCAAGTGTATAGGCTAGATAAGTAGAATACCCCTTCGATATATGTTTACGAGTTTTTAGGAAAGAGATGATTTTTAAGATTTTAAGTCTTTGTTTACCGAAGACATAAAATATAATCCTTCCCTTCAATAGGAATGTGTACCATCTTTTCGTAACACAAGAGTTCTGTGTGGTTCTTTGACAACCAATTCATGCCGAGAATATTTTCAAAGTTGGACAAGGAGATAGGAATCAGGTTAGCAAGAAAACTATATCCTTCAATTTCTATGACACAATCTCTATAGACTTTATCAGGAAGTAATGATACACTTCCCACGGTATCTACATGAAATGATTGGCGAATGTATAACAAGAAATTTGAAAAGAACATGTAATTTCATGAGATACAAAAGAATATGAGGCATCAGAATCAAATAAGATGTGAGCAGGTCTAGAGTTGACGAGAAATGAACCACTCACAACTTTCAGGTCCTCGTGTGCCTCCTCTATGGTAATCTGAAATGTACGGCCTTTAACTAAACGATTGTCAAATTCTTCAAACTTCTTAATTGATGGCGGTGCTCAAATCTGCACTCGCTCTTCATTCTCTATTGGGCTTTCGATCCTAATCTCCGAGTTAAAAACTCAATTCTCATTGCAGATTCTTGCTCTTTCTTAAATTCGATTTATAGACTCAATCCAAGATAAGGTCTTCACTTTTGCTACAACAGCAATTCGAATGGTCATATTCTAATGACCTTTGATTTCATAACGTAAAAGACACACAACGAACCATACTCTTGTTTCTATTAGTCAAACACTATCATAGAAGAAACCTTCCTTCATGTTCTAATATGATATAATATATTCATAGCTAGTAGCATTTATAGCTAATGGTTGCTTAATCCTTTAATGAATGTTGTTATAATTTTATCGACTACCTCGACCATGTCCTTCTTCAATCTTCCGACTGAAGTTTCATCGCTATACAAGACATGGTTCTCTGAACCAATCAATTCACTTCGTAGATCTATATTAGTTGGACTCGATTCTTTACAACCACTAAGGTCTGAATGGAAATCATTTTCTTAGTCATCACCGAAATGAAGGTAATGACATACTTGAACAAAAACAAAATCGATTACTAGCTTCTTGTCAACCTTGTGACTTTCCCTGATCCAAGTGTGAGTCTTGTGCTTCCAGTAGTATAGGCCTCTACTACTATTCACACCTACTCATACTCGTCCCAAGTATTGTCTCGCAGTTTTCCAAGTCACCATTCAAAAGTTTTCACAAAGCAACTTTTCACACCTGAGTGTGTTCAAACAAGTATATACAACAATTTCTCTTAGACTCAACTAAGGATTTCACATTTCTATAAAACATATCTTGAATTTCTTATAATCGCCTTCTAGAATCCTTTTTACGCATATGCTCGAAATAACATATCCTAATACTTTTCCTAGGTCGATAGAAAGTTTACTTCCAAATTCTTCATATAAATTCTTTCTCGGGTAGTGTCTACTCTGCAAGACCCACTATACCAGAATTTACCCTAGTAGTATGGAGACAAACGGTCTCCAACTATCTGAATCATCTTCTAACTCATGCAAGTCACCATGCATATTTAATCATTTCATTATCCTTTCATGACATCGTCATTCATTTATACGAGAAAATTTTCTTCTCATTGGTGTATCTTTTAAGTCTACTTCTTAGGAATCTATCCTAGGAAGTCTGCATTGTTAACTGCATCTCAGCATGTTCTACTTGCTTCGACTTGGTTCTTTGTCATTCCTAATAGCAACATATCTTCTCATACGATACTATGAGTGTATATCTTCTTCAACTATGTACTCTACCTTACTCTGACTAGTAAATCATTCAACATTTCACAACCATCCTAATCATGTATGTTAAAGTCGGCTTAACACACTATGGAACTTTTATAAGGATACGATAGAAGTCAATTGTCACTTGGTATTATTAAATACTAAGTTTGAGCATCTTGTATAGGGTTACATATCAGCTCTTACCATACTACTCGAACTGCATACTACATCACAATGTTAGGCAAGGTCTTGGCCTATTGAGTCTGAAAACTTTGTTAGCCTTTCCTTTGATCTCCATTGAATTCTTCTAAATCTTGCACCATAACAATTTTGATATTGTCGAAGTATTTTATCACCATTTTTAGCTTTTCTAACTCTGTAAGCAATCACTACTTCAATCTGGTCAGCGGTGGAACAACTTCATGGATTACACCAAAACATTCATCTTGTCCGAATGTACTTTGAACATACAACATTCCTCCAAAGGTGTTATTATTTCATCAAACAAAGATTGAATGTACAACACCACTTTATAGGTATTAATACACTATTTACAGTATCACTTGATAGGATTTATTTTACAATATGTCTCGACCGTCTATTTATGAAGTTATCGATGTCAACTATCGCAAGTCACCTTATTACCTCGAAGATTTTCATGCTGATGGAATACAAGAAACAGAAACAATTCTATCGACGCGTGGATGCTTCGGAAGAGAAATAGTGACACCACGTATCTCCAAGTCGTGCTCGCGCTTTCGGGTATATTATTTATCTTTTAGCACATATTAGCATATAAGGCATCTCCCTTAAAGTATGCTAGTGCACACTATAGCAAGTCAGGTATTCAACCTAAGGCATGCTATGACAATTCAATTAGCATATAATATTAATTAAGGCATATACCCTACTTAAGTCTTTCCTATGGTTTGTATCCATATACTCACAATGAATCCATTCATATATTGAACTTCTGACGGTTTAAGTCTAAACATGCTACATGCATATTCATAAACATATTTTACATATATGGTTTTATTACAAAAGACTGGATACAAAATGACTAACGAGGTTTTTACAAAGTTTTATATATTACATAATTTCCCAGGAATTTATACACAAAATACAAAAGCTATAATATTATCTATTCTACATCTTCTAACAGTACATAACTATATTGGATGCTTATCACCTACAATAAGTAAACACTAAAAGGGATAAGCAGGTGACGCTTAGTGAGTTCAATAACAGTTACTATACAACGTTATGCCATATATATATATATACATATATATATATATATATATATATATATATATATATATATATATATATATAGCTACGTGCCGGTTCTGACGCGAAATTTCAATAAGTCATAACTTCTTCGTCATAACTCGGATTTCGATGAGGTTTTCGCGTAAATGTTTCTAACAAGATAATCTACAACTTTCAGTAACATTATTTTTACTTATTTCTAACTTTATATTTTCGTTAATTTCAATAGTTGACTTTTGATTGGAATCTCATAAGACTTTCAATACTTCCCGAATGATTCTAAACATAGTTTTACTTCAAATCTCATAAAACTATCTTGTTAGAAATCAATGCTCAAAACCATATATTATTTAATAATATTCATTTTTAAACTAACAAAACACGATGACTGAACGTGTATGTTACAATAGTATTGAACTACATCGAGAAAATTGACCACCCAAATAATTTACATAACTTTTAAGTGCCTGTGTTTTTGGTTAAAGTCTCATTTATTTGTTTTGGTCAACACCTTTTATTTTGGCTTTCTTTTACTTCAGGGACCTATTTGTCATTTCCTTTTTCCTAGTGTAGGGTTTGCTATATAAACAATTTTGGGCATTTTTTTGATGGCAATTTTTTGAAGGAATAAGAATTAGGTTTTACTCCTGTCTTCAATTTTCAAACTCTCGGTATTCTTAAGAATCAACGAGGCTTTGAATTCCTTGTTTTATTTTTGTCACGCATGCTGAATCACCCAGGATAACGAATTAAATAACTGGGAAGGTCGATTTGGAAGCTCTTGGTTTGTTATTGTGTTTGAGGGTCTGAGAACGAAAACAAATTTTCGATGGGAACATTGGACTTCGTATAAGAAGGCTGATAACGAGTTGTTGAATGGGAAGCCTGTGGTTCGATCGAAAGTGGGTGCTTTCCATTTTTGTATTGGATTCGTTGTTTTCCTGCTTGTTCGTTCTTTTGCATCTGGAATAGATTGGCGAAGAAGATAATAGATTTTCACATTTGGTCCCTACAGTTTCATAAAAATGGCAATTCTTACCCAAACATTAAAATCTTTGCAACTTTTGGAGATTTTTTTTGGGATTTTAGGATTGTTATTTTTGTAAAACGTTTTCCAGCAACATGAACATATTTTATTCATTTTGAAGTCAAAGTGGGCATGGAAGTCAAGTTTACGAAAATTGTCATATTTTTTGGGTTTTCCGGTTTTGAAGCTTCTCGTTTTTTGTGACATATCGAGGGGGAGGACTGTATTGCCAAATACACATTGAGCACTTTCTCATTCCCATTTGTTTTTTAATCATGTTTCGTTTATAAAAAGGGAGAGAGATAATGATATAGGTATTCGAAATCAAAAGTTTTTTATATTCATATTTTGCGAATGATCATTTATGATTCAAGACCGATGTGACCTTTAGGGGAGTTTATTATGAAGTGGTCCAAATTCGATTTTCTGAAATGGTTCATTTTTATGAAGGGTTTTCTCTTGATGAAGGTTTTTTGGATGTGCTTTTATGCTCCAACTTAAGTAATTTGTCTTGGAGTTTTGGATATTCAAGGAACTTAAGTTACGTTTTGATGCTTTGGATTTTCACGCCTCATACTATATGAATTATGACTATTTTTGTTCTATATTATTATCATTTCCTAGAAATAATAATTCTCAATATGTTGGTAAAATACTATTTTCATAAAATAATATTTTTCTAATTAAATACAAGCGTTGATATTAATCTTTAAAATTACTCTACACAATAATCATATATTAGTAATTTGCTATAAGGTGTGACCTTATAGGATCATATGTCATTAGCAATATCATTCTATAATGACTCTTGGGCGTAAAGATCTTTCACATGTTGAACATGATGTCTGTAACAAAGGTATAATTGATAAACTTACTTTATACATCAATTGCAACTTGGAGCTTTTGGGAATTGGATGTTAATGAATGATGTTCTACGTTGTGTGTTATTGGGGGCAATGAAATATTGCTAGACGTTCACCACTGTATACATCAATCTATGATGAGTCTCGTGAAAGTGGGATACTGAAAGATCTTTACGCCCAGGAGTCGTTATAAAATTATATTTGCTAATGGCATATGATCCTATACGGTCACACCTTAACTATTTATATTCATAAGGTATGAACATATAATTCATGTACAAATTAAATGGACACTTTGAGTAGTCATATAATTACCATATGGAACTAGTAGTTAGAAGGTTGAGTAAAAGACATTTATTGCCTCCACTTGGCTTGTAAAATCCGTGAACCTCTTAAGAGGATAAAGGGTTGAGTATTGTCTTCCATTTAAGATCACATACCTCTTTAAGAAGCCATGCTTTGACTTATAAGAAGGGATGGTCCATTCTTTCACTTGCCTTAGTATAAAAAGAAGAGATGGATGCCAAAAACTAGCTAGGTTTTGTTACACACTTCTCTTCTTTTTCCTCCCAAAGTCGAGAACATAAGGTGCTCTCCCCCCTGTTTCCTCTTGCAAGTTGTTGTGAAGATTGAGTGATTTTAAGTTGGTTCTCATTAAGGCTTATTTGCTATAACTATTAATGGCTTAAGAATAACTTAATACAAGTGAAGACTAGCATGTTTTAGTGGTTGATCCTTTCTTGGTGGATACATTATAAAGAGCTTCTTCTTTGGAGCTTTATCCCATCTTTATCAAATTTCAATCTTACATGAGAATCAAACTCTTCGAAGGTTGTAACACTTTTCCTTCTATGGTTGACTTAATCTTTCCATTATTGCAAAATGCTCCTTGGTGGGTTAGAATGGTTTTAAATTTATTCTAATTATAAAGCTTTTGTTGCCATTTTTAGCATTTTTAGGAAAACAATTTCAAATATAACTCACCAGAAATCAACTACATGAGAGGAACATGGATGTGGATGGAATTCAGTTCTCAAAGTGAATGTATCAAATTGAAGAAAATTATCACCTTATATGTTTCTCTATGTAATTGAATCCGTTAACCAAGAATATTGCGGTGTAAGAAAATAAGATTTGGATTGAGGAAGATACGTTACCACTAAGTTCATGGACGTCAAGTTCTTACACAAGGGTAAGTAAGATGTGGGGGACATTATATTTGTGGGTGATGATCATGTAACGTCCCAAAAATTAAGACCAAAAATTTCATTTTTTAAAATAATAAAACCATCAATCAGAACATGTCCATAAAACCATAATAAAATCAGAGTATGATGAAAACATCCAAATACACCAGAGCCAAATAAAAAGCAGAGCGATATGGTGTGTGCGATGTGATCTGTGACAACCCGAACATTTTTCAGTCAACGAAAGTCAAATCCCATTAGATAAAATTTCGAATTTTATTTATTTTGTCAAGCTTGTAAGGGTTGAAAACAACTTAAATCATTTAAATTAAAATTATATAAGTGTCGGGACAAAAATCGTTCGAAAAATCAAGTTTTTCATCGAAAATCAGCCAAGTCTCGTGCATTCCGATGTTTACGGCCGTAAACCGTTCACGGCCTGGGGACCCCACATCCGACCGTGAACCCAGCCTATATATATAATTTTGACCCTCATTTTTACTTTTCTGGCATAAAACACTACTTTCTCTCTCTAAATCCAACAACCGAAAACTCAAGATTTCTCTCATCTAACCTCCGAAAAATCATCCAATCCACCTTGGAACTTGTTCTGGAGCATCGAACATTCACCATTTCATCAGATCAAACATTCTTCGTTCTTGAGTTCACAGCCGTAAAACCTTCAAATCTTCATATTTCACCAAGAACACCAAGAACAGGCCATAAACCATTCCAAGACCGTAAACCCTTCAAGGGCAGAAAACCGTTCACGGTCGAGAACAGTTCACGGCCGAGAACAGTTCACGGCTGAAAACCTTTCATGGCCGCAATCAGCCCCAATCGGAATCTTGGTTAAAAAACCACTTATCCCACTTCGATCGAGTCTCGGTAACATTCCTTAACCAAAAGCAAGTGTTTTTCTAACACTTTAACTACTGGGTTCGCTAATTTAAATATAAAAATGTGTTTAACTATTATTAGGATTCCGTTAACTTCACGTACAACAACTCGAGGGTCCTCATTTCTAGTCTTGTTGTCCAGCACATACACGCAACCAACTGTGAGTTCATACCCCTATATTCTTACTATTTTTGATGTTTTCAGGGGGAGAATACAAGTAAAATACTATAATTTTGTGCTTTTATACAAAACGATTTCAAACGAATTTAAAAACCGTTGCAATTGATACAACCGAGAAAACCCTACATTTTATGAAAATATTTAGATATCCTAATCCCTTATGTAACATGCTGAGCATGAGGGTAGTTTTCAATATACAATGTTAGTTGCAAAGTTTTTAGTACCATACATATACTTTGGAAGCATCATACGAGTAAACATACATATAAAACTATAATAGGTATAGTTTGGGATTCAATACACCGTTTCACGAATTCAAGAACCGTACATCATAACAACATATAAACTATGGTAAAACTAGTTTATGGTATACAATGCTATTATTCAAATACAAGAGTACTTTACTAAATAATTATTTAAGTATAATTATTTTTATTTTACAAGACATAAGTGTAGATTCAAGTACCAGAGAACATTACATTACACGTAAATTATTTAATACAGGGTTGTGAGACATCACTTCAATTGTACCCTTTGTGGTGCGGGCTAAATCCTATCATAGTATAACCAGAGTCTCCTGGAGCGAGAGCGTGAGATTTGTGAATAGATCTATTCGGGATTGACTATCCCACACCTAAACTGCTAGCTACAGTTAGGCAGGCACGCCTGGGGTGACAAATGTCATAACGTCCGACGCCTGAAGAACATCGTAGGGGTCACTAGGTCATATCAAGCATGGTTATATGAACTCACAACAGTATAAACTAACCTTTTTGTTTATGGGATTTCATTCTTCAAATGTTTTATTTTAATTAAGAAAACTACTATACATACTGGTGCTATCCAGGATTTTTAATAAGAACATGCTATACATACTGGTGTTAACCAGGATTTTCATACAATGCATTACTTACATTACTAGTGGTAGCCAGGGGTTTCATACAAGTACTTTCATACACAAAAACAGAATTCAATAACGAACATACAATTGGTCTTAGGGTTTAAGACTACCTTTTTACTAAAGAAAATATTCGATTTTCTTGGAAACATAGAAACATTTTCATTGATTCATTAACAGGTTTTCATTACAAAAACATGCTTATGAACTCACCAACTTTAATGTTGATACTCTTTTCAAAACCGCTTGTATTCTCAGGAAATCAGTAGACAGGTACTCCCGCAGGCTTTTGAGAAAACGAAGCGTATAGAGTCACGTCTTTTATATTTTGCTATACTTTTGATGTATACAAACTATATATCAAACAGATGTAAATATTTTACTTATTCAATGTAATGGTTGTGTTTACTTTAATTACTATGATGCAATTGTTGTGATACTATACATGACGTCCTCCACCCCTGAACGTTTCCGCCGTTTCGGTTTGGGGGTGTCACAGATTGGTATCAGAGCTATTGTTTATAGTGAACTAAGTATACCGAACCTTACATGGTATACAACTATAAACACTAAAGGGGCCGAAGCGCTCTGAAACTAAAAGTATACTTTTAAAATTTAAGTTTATGACAAGAAGTATACAAGGATACATACATACTAGAAGCTGTATCATAGTAAGAACTACATAAAAGTATTTAGGACGAGTCGGGCACTACGGTTAAACCTGAATAGTTATGTAATCATATGTGGGGCCAATATAACCTGATCAACTATATTTGTCCGAGATATGACCAACATGTGTTTGGGAGTGACTGTGGTGTTGCGATAAGTCTAAAACTCACCAAATCTGATACTAATGAAGCACATAGTTAAAATACTATAGGACTATTTTATAATTCTATAACGTTGTGTTGGGTATAATAGATTGCGTCATTGGGCTTATTTATTTAGTCCATTATGTACACGGTTTGGGCCTGTCCAGCCGTTATTTATTATTAGGGTTAGAGTATATATAGTGCATGCATGCACCAGAGTTAGTATCGATCTAATAACTTTGATTGTAACCCTAGCACACCTTTACAGTAGCAATTCTTAACAGAGTTCTTCTGAGGTTGTGACTTTTAATCATTCGACACTTTGTTGATTCATTCTGTGTTCTTACTTCACTTCGTGTTCATATTATACT
The DNA here is from genome assembly GCF_052849685.1 of Lactuca virosa. Lineage (NCBI taxonomy): Eukaryota > Viridiplantae > Streptophyta > Magnoliopsida > Asterales > Asteraceae > Lactuca > Lactuca virosa. Next base: position 290,212,195 of record NC_136428.1, read on the forward strand.
TGTTCAGAATCTATTCGATCTATAAGAATTTTATTCTTATCAATTGGTATCAGAGCAGGAGACTGTGTAAATCCTACGCATCTCTTCTGTTTGAAGAAATCATTAGGGTTTCCGCTATTATCGAATCTGTTGGAGCCGTCATTACTTTGTTGACGCCACTTCGTGATCTTCATATTACCCTAATACGATCATACAAGTCTGATTCTCGACAGGTACGAAAATCAAGTCAAGATGCCAAACGACGATTCTCAAACCAATCCAATCAACATCTTAAACACCATAGGATCAACCACAAGGATTCTGATTCTATATCCTCACGAGTATCAAGTATGGGCTCTTTATTTTGAAGACTATGTTCTTGGCTTAGAAGATAATGGGTAATTGATCTGGGAAGCTATTACAGTGGGCCCTTTTGTTCACTCTGAAACCAAAAGAACCATTAAAACTCAGAAGGAATAAAACAATTGCTCATTAATATGAAGGAGGTTCCTCAGGATGAGAAAGACAAACTCATAAGCAATATTAAAGCAATGAGGGTTATCAGGTTTGCTCTACAGTCTGATACATTCCGCTTGGTGAGTTCTTGTGACAGTGCGAAAGATATTTGGGATAGGATTAAAGAGCTTTATTCCATAGATGATGATCTCGAACATTCCACCCAAACACTCCTGCTTTCGGAGTTTGGTGACTTCAAACAAAAGCCAGAAGAGAATCTTTGCCAGACATTCAACCGATACAATCATCTTATGAGTAAGATGATTAAGCATGGAATAGGACGAGAGGTGATTGAGCAGAAGGTCACATTCATAAATGGACTTAGACCTGAATGGCTGGCAGTAGTCTCAACTATTAAACAACATGAACAGTTCAAGAGTTATTCGTTGGCCAAACTTGTTGGTATTCTTAAGTCACATGAAAGTGTAGTGACGAAAGAAAAGAAAGTTGTGTCCGGTATGGGGTCCTTAGCTCTCATTTCGAAGGGCAAGGGTGTTGTAGAGGAAGAACCGGAGACTGATCTCTCTGATAGTGATTCGACGAGCGAAGAAAGAAATTCCCTACCACAAAGAATCAAAACTGGCAGGGAAGTTACAGCTCCGAGAAAGTGAAAGAGGAAAACAAAAGCACTCCTCAAAAGGACGAAGAGAAGAAGGAAAGCAAGTTGGTTGGTGACTCAGGCTATGACTGTAACTATTGTCATGGCAAAAATCATTTAGCTGTCACACCCCCAAACCAAGGATGGCGGAAACGTCCGGGGGTGGAGGACTTCATGTAAAGTATCACAACAACGAGTATAATAGTGCTCAAAGTAAATACAACCATCATAAATATAATTGAAAAGGTTACACCATGGTATATGTTTACATGTTTCAAAATCAATTACATTATGATGACAAAATAAACAGTTTGACGATTTAACGACCCATCCTCAAAGTGCCGATATTTTCCTGTTTCACTGATTTCCTGAGAATACAAGTAGTTTTGAAAAAGTGTCAACAATTAAGTTGGTGAGTTCATAAGAATCTTGTTTGAGGAAGAAACCGTTTTCCTTGTAAAAGCGATAGAGTATGATTTCCAGAAAATCTAATATTTTCTTAGTTAAGTGTGGAATGAATACTCCTATGTTACGCGATAAGGGACCCTAGAAGGACCCGTAGATTCCTTCTATAATCGTCCAGCGTATATAAGTTATATAAAATTTAAGTTAAATAAACCGCTGAATATAATGGGTCTGCCCTAGGTCCACAACCAAACAAGGAACAGGAGATAGGGCGGGCCCACCAATTCTAAGTCGATTGTGACTAGATTCTTATATAACTCTAGCATATACACTTAGCAATTATAGCTGAAGTCTAACAATTCTAGATGAAATATTTTTCATAGAAATATATTTCCAAAGAAAATCCAATATTTTCTTAGTTAAGTGAGAAATGAATGCTCCTATGATATGCGATAATGAACCCTAGAAAGACCCATAGATTCCTTCTATAATCGCCCAGTGTATACAAGTTATATAAAATTTAAGTTAAATAAACCGTTGAATATAATGGGTCTGCCCTAGGTCCACAACCAAACAAGGAACAGGAGATAAGGCGGGCCCACCAATTCTAAGTCGATTGTGACTAGATTCTTATATAACTCTAGTATATACACTTAGCAATTATAGCTGAAGTCTAACAATTCTAGATGAAATATAGTTTTAATATCATAAAAATCATTTTGTGTGAACCTGGTACTTTGTATTTGTACCCCTTTTTGGTATGAAACCGGTACTTTGTATTTGTACCCCTTTTCGTATGAAAACCTGGTACTTTGTATTTGTACCCCTTTTCGTATGAAAAACCTGGTACTTTGTATTTGTACCCCTTTTTGGTATGAAACCGGTACTTTGTATTTGTACCCCTTTTCGTATGAAAACCTGGTACTTTGTATTTGTACCGATTTTCGTATGAAAAACCTGGTACTTTGTATTTGTACCCCTTTTTGTTTAAAAACCTTTTGTAATGAATTAGTAATGTAAATGAACATAAACTATACCTATTATAGTCTATCAAAATGTTTGTAATGTATATGCAACCTAACTATACCTATTATAGTTTATCAAAATGTTTGTAATGTATATGCAACCTAACTATACCTATTATAGTTCTAGCATGTTTGTTTGTGATGTATAAGGACCCTTTTTCTATGTAAGTCGAATGTATAGCAAAAATATAACTATGTTTATCATGCCTTATTTTTGTACTAATGGTAATAATGGAGGATTCTTACAATTCAGTGAGTATTTTCTGTTATATAATTATATCACAACAAGAAACACATGTAAAATATGAAATCTTCAAAGATTAACACTTTGCTCAACAAGTTACAAAGTGTGATGAAAGTTATAAGTCGTTATCTAGATTTTTACCTTTCTCCACTCTTTTAGAAAAATCATAGAAAAATCATATGAAGTCAAAAACTGATTCCGTAAATTCTGAGAGTTCAAAAGATATATCTACTTTATTCATAATTTTTATTATGATTTTTAGAAGTCTTTAACTTGTGTTAAAATGTTTATATTCACAGACTGGTCCGAATTCGTTTCTGAAATGATAGGCAGTTTTGTAAAAATCACCATAAATCGTCGAAAAATCGTATAGAGATGTGCGAGTAGTAATTTTAAAGGTATGAACCTGAACTATTTTCATATTAAACAGTTTTGAAAAATATTAAGTTTAAGATAGTCAAAACAGTCCGTGAATAAGACTCAACTTTTCTGATGAAAGCTGTTGTTTGAGTTTAGTTAAGTTTTTGGTGTTTTAACTTGTATTCCCCCCCCCCCCCCCCTTAAAACTTGAAGAAAACATGAAAATGTAGGGTTATGAACTCACCTTGAGTGATTTCAGTAGATGGATGATGAAGAAGAGAAGTGTTCAACTCAAGAACACTTAGATGAAGCTTGAAGATTCGAAGATCTAACAACAAATATGACGATATTTGTGTAAGGAACTCATGTTTTGAGTGAAGAAATGTAAGGAAATCAAGTGTGGGAAGACATTTACTTACCAAGGTAGATGAGAACTCAAGAACTCCTGGAGAAATCTCGAAAATTTGAAGAGATATGAGAGAGAGAAGTGTTTTTGCTTTTTGATGAAGTGTTGGTGATTCTAGGGAATGAGGGTGGTATGGGTTAATTGTGTGTGTGTGTGTGTGTGTGTTCAAGGAAACTTGTGGGGAAAGATAAAAGGTACAAAGAGTGGGTAATGGCTGATGTGAATAGTGACTAGGGATGGTCATGGAGTGGGTATGGGAGGTAACTTGTGTCCTTGCCCAAAGGATAAGTCAACACTCCACCTAAATATCTCACCCACTAGATCTTTATTCTTAAATAAAGATTTCCCTAAAAATGTGCTTAATTTATGATCTTGGAAGTTTAGAAATATTAAAATATGGATTTATACGAAAATCCCATGCGAAAATCATTGAAAACGGGCTTAAAACGAAATCGTGATCGAAAACCGGGTGGAGAAGGGCTTCCTGCGAGACTTCCCGGTACTGGGCCGAGGTTCGGTCCCTACTGCTGCTGGGCCGAAGATGAGTTGGAGCGAAATAGCCCGAAGGAGAAGGTAGGAAGCAAAGGCGAGAGGCTTCGGGTTCGGGTCATCAGGCTTCGGTTCGGTCCTAAGGGCTTCGGTTCGCATGGTTTCGGTTCTTCAGCAGTTCAGTCCCTTTAGGGACCTTCGGTTCTTCCTAGTTCGGTCCGAGAGGCTTCGGCCTATTAAGGCTGTTTTACCAAATATTACCCCGTTTCAAGCGGTTTTTGACCCGGTTAAGTGTCGGGATGCCCCAAATGATTATAAAAAGTTGAAAGAGATTTTGAGAGAGATTTGGGAGAGATTTCACATTCTTGGAGAGATTTGGGAGAGATTTCACATTCTTAGAGAGATTTGGGAGAGATTTTAAATAGAGAGAGATAGAGTGAAAGAGGTTGAGAGAGATTTCGTTTGCGACCATTTTGAGTGTTCGGCTTCGTAACGTAAGGTTCGTAAATCCCGTTAAGTCTCGTTATGAATGTTATACGCCCTCGAGGAGTATGGAATAATGTTTTATCGAGTAGTTTCATCACTTGCCCTGATTAGGGTTTAGATTTTCCGAACACGTGAAAACTCTAAGTGATACTTTGTATTAAGATTACGAGTAGTGCAATAAGAATCATAATGGAAACCCTAATATACAAGGGTTAGATGAGTTGACCGGTTTGACTTGTTGACTTTGGTTGACTTTGACTTGACCAAAAATTGACGGTTGTCACATCATCCCCACGTTAGAAAGAATTTCGTCCCGAAATTAGTGTTTCGACTGGGACTTCAAGAATTTGGAGGAAAGATGGGGGAACTTTTCGTAGTATAAGAAATTGATTATGGTGAGGAACAACCCGCCTGATGTCATATGACGACCTTGGCATTTCTTATTGTAACTTGAGCTGAGTCAATTTAAAAGGAGTTATTGTTTTGGGATGATAGCGTATTCTATGTGTGCCTTTATGCTCTCCGCTTTATACTTGGTATTACCACTATGAATATTTTATAATGTAGTTAGCGAGTTCCAGCATTACGAATGTTTCAACAAATTGTGACGAAATTTGCATTATAAGTCCTACCATTTCTTCTATAATCGCTTGGTGTAAACTAGTCGTATATCATTAAGATTGCAAGGGCATTCGGATGGGTGACCCCGCCTTAAGCCCACAACCAAACAAGGAACAGGGAATGAGGCGGAATCACACATTCTAAGTCCATAGAATCTTAATGATATATGACCATAATGTTTACACTAGCCATCATAGATTCACTAGTAAAAACCCTGCGTCTTTATATAGATGATAAGACTTATTTGCGTTTTGCCGTGTTCTCGAGATTCATGGTTGATATACTTTAATCGATGCTAGTTTTAGTAATAAAAAGAAATGTAGAATTTAAACGTCGATGTTAGAAACACGTACTGATATTTACGGGTGGTTCCGGGGTGGTCTCTCCTGCAGTCATCGCGAGCACCCTTCCACCATCACCAGCATTTTGTGCTCTTGGGCAGTCCCTTTTAAAGTGTCCCGTTTCGCCGCACTTGTAACAGGCTGGGCTTACTCCAAAGCCAGGGACCTGGTTGATGGGTCGTGCTGGTGCCTTACAGAAACGGACAGTGTGCCCCTCTCTGTTGCAATTTTTGCAATGAATCTTCCGGAAAGCCCCAGTGTGATGGAAGTTACACTCGTTGCATTTCGGAAGGGTTCCAGCGTATTGTTTTATGGGAGTTGGCGTGGCGAGGGTTATGGCAGCATGAACAGCAACGATATGTTGCTTCTTAGTGAAGTCCTGGGTTGGTTGGTCCTTCTTGCTGTCCCAGAACTTTCTTTTGTTGTTCTCTCCTCTTGCTTGATTAGGGGTGGTCGTCGTAGTGTCATGGCTGGCACGATGGTCGATGAGTTGTTGTGCCAACTCCTTGGCACTGTCGAAGGTAGTTGGTCTTGAAGCCAACACGCTATCTTGAATTTCGGGGGACAATCCTCAGAGGTATCGCTCCAACGTTTTGTCTTCCGGGGTGACCATAGCGGGACAAAGGAGTGCTAAATCACATAATCGGGCGGTATAAGTTGCAAGGTCAGAGCCTGTCATTTTGAGGTTCCACAGTTCTTGCTCTAGTTTTTGCACCTCGCCCCTTGGGCAATACTCTTTCAGCATCCTTGCCTTCAAGTCCTCCCAACTCATCGAGTTAGCCACCGTAAGCGTCAGTGACTTAACGTGGCCATTCCACCAAGTAAGGGCCCGGCCAGAGAAAGTGTGAGCTGTGAACTTGACTTTGATTGCTTCGGGGCACGCACAGATCTCGAAGACTGACTCGGTCTTTTCGAACCACTGCATCAAATCGATGACTCCCCCGCTGCCATTGAATGAATCGGGTCTGGCATTGGTGAAGTCTTTAAAGGAGAATTCTCTAGAACGCCCTTGGTTATCTCCTTGAGTGGAGTTATTAGTACCGCTCCATGTCCGTCCTGCACCATTAGTGCTGATTTGGGACATAGCAGCTGCCACCGCGGCTGTGACCGCAGCTTGGAACATAACAGGATCATATTGGGGAGGCGGCGGTGGTGGATTTGTTTGCGTTCCGCTAGTGCATCTAATAGACCTTCGAGGCGGCAACTTTCTGTTATAGAATTTAAAAGACGTAATGAGTACAAGTCTTTTAGTAATGGTTATTAGTTTTTGAGTATAGTATTTCCCGATTCTTCGAATGTGGAAAATAATTCATACCAGAGGTCTATATAAATAAACTTATGAATTTAGTAGAAATGACTCGATTATAATCTTGTGATTTGTTCCATGCCCGACCCACCCCTAAGATCACCCAATGTATACCAGTTGTGTGTAATTAAGGTCCAACAGGCTGTTGAACTTAATGAGTCTGCCCTAAGCCCACAACCCAACAAGGAACATGACCTAAGGCGGACTTACCATTTCTAAGCCGATCGTCTCTTAATTACACATAACCTTGAGGTATACATTAAGTAATCTTAGAGTTATCATAAGCAAATCGTTTGTAATAACAGGTTATGAAATATGTGGTAAACTCCCACTGAAAAATAAAATGCATCCCAATTTTTATTGATATACTTTAGTTATATCCTTACCATTTATATACACATATATAAATTTCTCACTTTACTGAACTATTCTCGGTGTTTTCTGCTAATGTCCCTGAGACGGAGTTATGGTAGTGGGTAGAAGTAGGTTTTGTACGGGCGTTAAGATTTACCCATCACGTTGCTCGTGCGAGAATAGGGGTAGAAGAGATAATTAATAGACGTCTAATCCTATAATTACTTATAGGGGTGATCCTTATTAGTTACGTCTATAATCACATAGTGCATACCAGTTATACATAATCTGAGATAGAATAGACCTTCGAATAAATGACTCTACTCTAAGTCCACAACCAAACATGGAACAGGAAGTAGAGCAATAGTCATAGATTATGAGTCCATAATATCTTTAATTATGTATAACCTTGGCATATGCACTCAGTCATTATAGACCTACTAATAGGGGTCTTTAGTTTTCACGTAAGTAGGTTATAGTATCACAAAATACTCCTATAGTATTTTAATGTTTGACTTATGCTTTTCAATGTTTGTTTGTAGATAGAATTGGTAAGTTTTTAGACTTGTTGCAACGCCACAACCATTCCCGGTCATATGCTAATCACTTCTGGGTTAGACATAGTTGATCAGGCTATGTCATTCCCAGACCTGACCATACATCCCCAAGCCTACTTATGCCATTCAACAATCACAACTTTTGTTTTGTTGTAGAATGGTGTTGACCTTAGTATGTATGCATGCATGTATACTTTTAACAAGAAACTATTTATTTCTAAAAGTATAGTTATTTGAAAATGTTAAATCAGAGACCTTAGTCCCAATGCATTTATAGTTTGTAAGGAAATCAAGTGTGGGAAGAGATTTACTTACCAAGGTGGATGAGAACTCAAGAACTCCTGGAGAAATCTCGAAAATGTGAAGAGATGTGAGAGAGAGAAGTGTTTTTGCTTTTTGATGAAGTGTTGGTGATTCTAGGGAATGAGGGTGGTATGGGTTAATTGTGTGTGTGTGTGTGTGTGTGTTCAAGGAAACTTGTAGGGAAAGATAAAAGGTACAAAGAGTGGGTAATGGCTAATGTGAATAGTGACTAGGGATGGTCATGGAGTGGGTATGGGAGGTAACTTGTGTCCTTGCCCAAAGGATAAGTCAACACTCCACCTAAATATCTCACCCACTAGATCTTTATTCTTAAATAAAGATTTCCCTAAAAATGTGCTTAATTTATGATCTTGGAAGTTTAGAAATATTAAAATATGGATTTATACGAAAATCCCATGCGAAAATCATTGAAAACGGGCTTAAAACGAAATCGTGATCGAAAACCGGGTGGAGAAGGGCTTCCTGCGAGACTTCCCGGTACTGGGCCGAGGTTCGGTCCCTACTGCTGCTGGGCCGAAGATGAGTTGGAGCGAAATAGCCCGAAGGCGAAGGTAGGAAGTGAAGGCGAGAGGTTTCGGGTTCGGGTCAGAGGGTTCGGGTCATCAGGCTTCGGTTCGGTCCTAAGGGCTTCGGTTCGCATGGTTTCGGTTCTTCAGCAGTTCGGTCCCTTTAGGGACGTTCGGTTCTTCCTAGTTTCGGTCCGAGAGGCTTCGGCCTATTAAGGCTGTTTTACCAAATATTTCCCCGTTTCAAGCGGTTTTTGACCCGGTTAGGTGTCGGGATGCCCCAAATGATTATAAAAAGTTGAAAGATATTTTGAGAGAGATTTGGGAGAGATTTCACATTCTTAGAGAGATTTGGGAGAGATTTCACATTCTTGGAGAGATTTGGGAGAGATTTTAAATAGAGAGAGATAGAGTGAAAGAGGTTGAGAGAGATCTCGTTTGCGACCTTTTTGAGTGTTCAGCTTCGTAACGTAAGGTTCGTAAATCCCGTTAAGTCTCGTTATGAATGTTATACGCCCTCGAGGGGTATGGAATAATGTTTTATCGAGTAGTTTCATCACTTGCCCTTATTAGGGTTTAGATTTTCCGAACACGTGAAGACTCTAAGTGATACTTTGTATTAAGATTGCGAGTAGTGCAATAAGAATCATAATGGAAACCCTAATATACAAGGGTTAGATGAGTTGACCGGTTTGACTTTTTGACTTTGGTTGACTTTGACTTGACCAAAAATTGACGGTTGTCACATTAGCCAAGGAATGTATGTTGAGGAGGCTGAATGAGAAGAAAGAAGGAGAGGATGATGAGGCTTACCACTTGCGTAAGATGGAAGAGATCAAGAAGAAGAAGTCTACTGATAACTCAATGCCTGCTTTAATTGTGCAGGAAAATACAACTGAGAATGAGTTTGGAGGAGTAGAGATGTGGTCTACTGATTCGGAGGATGAGGAAGTTCGCAAAGCCCACACATGGCAGGGCATTTGTTGCGAAAGAAGATGGACCGGAGTTCGCTGGAAGGTGTCTGATGGTGACCAACGACGTGTCACAGATGAGAGGCTACACGACTGATGGTGGATATGAGGAAGAGAAGATAAGTGCCTTGCAGCAAACCCAATCTGTGAGCAAATCAATGAATGTGATCAACTGATCAAGAAGGTAAATTCCATTCTCGAATCTCTTAAAATACCCATATCTAACTATGTAAAAGAAATAAATGATCTAAAATTTACCTTTTCTAGCATTGGTGGTAGCTTAAAATAAACTCGTCTGCCGAATTCTAACTTAACTGATCAAATCAACAGGATATCATCCAAGAGTGACGAACGAAGGATTTGGCTAGAAAATAAAGAGTCAGAGTTGTCTAGATTTAGGGACGAACATATTTATTTGCAGCGTGATAATTTAATGCTTTTGAAACAAAGAAATATTTTTGTTTAATTGCTAAACGACTTTATACTAATATTACTCAGTTGCATTTATATTGTGAAATTGGGAAAAAGATTCACAAAATGATCTTGTCTTTCCTTGAATTAAAGGAATACGAGATTGATGCTGATTGTTACAAATGTGAATCTATCGTCTCTTCAAATGAAACCTCTGACGCTTATAGAATTGGTCTGGATAAAATTGAACCCTTCATTAAGTCCAAAGACCTCAAGGACATGCTGAAAAACTTAGTTGATGAAAATGACAGGTTGAAAATAAAGACCAAAACCGTATAGAAATTTGACTCATTGAGTTCTAAGTTGAGTTCAAAAAAACAAAATCAATGTTGAAAGTACATCTGAATTTGACGAGGACAGTGACATGAGTGAAATATCTATAGAGGATGAGGTTGATTGTTCCGAATTTGTTAAGAACGAACCTGAACCTGTAAAAGTCCTTATCTCTGAAAAATCAGTTGAATTCGCTCAGATTTCTCAAAATCAACCAAAAACACTAAAAGTGAAAGCAACTGTTTTTCCAAAGGTCCAAACTGTACCAAATCAAGTGTTTGTCACTAGTGGACTAGACAAAAATCAAACCATCGAACAAACGTCCATCGTTAATGAAGACAACAAAGATGGCTGTGATGAATTCTTTTGGTCAGCACCAATTGATAATGCAGACGAAACGAAGGGTCTGTCTGAATGAACCTCCTGGAGAGTTAAAGGCAGATATGTAGCTGAACCAATCAACAAGCCATCAAGTTTTGAGAAGGCTGGTACAAGTGGTACCAAGGAAGTTCAAAGTGAACCCACAAAGAAGACAAGCAAATCTCTGTCAGTAAAGAACGATACTCAAGAAAGTAAAGCGAAACCAAAAGTGAATATTCACAAATCCTCTAAGCAACTTGCAGAGCAAAAACGTCAGAGGAATCAGAGATATCAAAAGAATCTCAATGAAAGGAAGCAGTTTTAGAAATCCCAAAACTCTAACTACATTCGCAAAGAAAAAGCTTCCAATCAAAAAGCGAAAGCAAGTTCGCAAGCGAATCCCAAACAGTGTTCACACTGTCATTCGTGTGGTCTACAAAAACAAAAGGGGTGTTTCACTCACAAATCATCATCTTCTAAGAAGTTCGTTGAGAAACCTAATTCTCACCATTCTCAACCAATGAAAGCTTCTATAATGTATGTCAAAGGAAAGGGAAAGTTGATCCCAGGTTCTGAAGTTCAAACTAAGAAGTCGACAACTAATCTTAGAAAAGATAACAAAGATCTCGTCAAAAATCAAATTAGGCAAAAACAAACCAACTCTGATAAGACGAAAATCAAAGTTTTCACAATAAATAGAAAGGACGAAACCACCCTGATTAAATGAACTTATATGGTTGATCGCTCCATTGTTTTTCCGCTTTCTGTAAAAGGCTCACAAGGACCCAAGCAACTTTGCGTTCCTAAATCTGCTTAATTTTTGCAGGTTATACGTGACGAGCAGTTCGACAACGAATGGTACATTGATAGTGGCTGCTCACGTCACATGACAGGAAGAAAGGAAGAGCTGAGAGATTTTTGGGCTCTCAAAGATGGTGGATGTGTAAAGTATGGGAGTAACTCCTTTGGAACAGTTAAAGGCTACGAGATGATTACAAATGAAGATTTTTCAATCCGAAAGGTGGTGTATGTGGAAGGATTGCAACACAACCTAATTAGTGTTTCACAATTAGTTGTGGGGACTGGTTGAAGGTATCCTTTGATGATGAAGGATCAGAAATAATAGAAAAGGAAACGAAAGCAGTTATGTTGAACTTAAATCCCATACGAGGGAAGCCTGCTATATGCCTTCTAACAAAAGCTCACATGAATGATAGTTGGCTGTGGCACAGAAGACTTTCACACCTCAACTTCAAAGACATCAACAAGCTTGTTTTTGGTTATCATGTGTGAGTGCTTCCTCTCTTAAAGTTTGATAAGGATCATCTATGTGCCGCATGCAAAATGGGGAAGCAAACTCGAAAAAGTCATCCAACTCTTGTAAACACGAAAATCATCGAACCTCTTGAACTTCTATACATCGATCTTTGTGGACCTTCTACAATCGAAAGTACCGGTGGTAGTAAGTATATTCTTGTAATTGTTGATGATTTTCTTCGTTTCACTTGGGCGTATTTTCTTTGACAGAAATCTGATGCAACTCCCAAGCTCAGGAACTTTATAAAGCAAGTGGAGATTCAACTGCGAAAGCTGGTTCGTAATGTTAGAAGCGACAATGGGCTGGAATTCAAAAACAAAGAGTTTGAAGAATTTCTAGCTGAAAAGGGAGTAACACACAACTTCTCTGCTCCCTATACTGCACAACAGAACGTTGTAGTTGAAAGGCGAAATCGTTCCTTATGTGAAGCTGCACGAACCATGCTCAATTTCGCTTGTCTACCTCTGTATTTATGGGCCGATGCCATTGCGACTGCTTGTTTTACCCAGAATAGATCCATCCTAAATAAGTGATTCTCTCTTACTCCATATGAAATCATTAATAATCGTAAACCTAATGTCAAGTTTTCCCATGTCTTTGGTTCCAGGTGTTTCATCTTTAATTCCAAAGAAAACCAAAACAAATTTGATGTGAAAGTTGATGAAGGTATCTTTTTGGGATATTCGCTAACCTCCAAGGCATATAGGGTTCTAAATAAACGCTCAAAGAAAATAGAAGAAACCTATTATGTCACGTTTGACGACAATTACATGAAGAAAATTCAATCAAGCGAAGGTCCATTGGAGGAAATTTTTCCTAAGACAGGTCAAGTTACTGTTTCACTCTCCAATCTGTATGGTAAGTACATGCTACTTTTTGATGAGCCAGAGAAAGCCATCACCTCTGAAGCAAGAGCAGCTGATAACAAAGAAGACGAACTGAAAAAGATAATTGATGATGCTTCTAAATAAATGGAAAGCGAACCTCAGAGTCCACGCGAACCTCCACAAGATAGCACACCATTGCAGGGGGAGGGTTCGTCTTCATTTTCTAAACCTAATTCTCCTTTCCAGGGGGAGAACCCTTCTCCAATCATGACCCACGAAAGACCACTAGAGGGGGAGAATTCTGAACCTGATGTTGAAATCGTTTCATCATTCGAGGGGGAGAATCACAATACGAATGATGATTCGGACGTTCAAACCTAATTTGAAGATGTAAATGTGAAGCAAACTGCTTTATTCTCTCAAGTGGAATACTGTATGTTTAATTCGTTCGTCTCCAAGATAGAACCAAAAACCATTAAAACTGCACTTGATTATTCTGATTGGGTACAGGCCATGCAAGACGAACTCAATGAGTTCGAACGAAACAAGGTTTGGAGATTGATTCCCACACCACCGGATGCATATGTAGTTGGTCTGAAATGGTTATTTCGCAACAATATGGATAAAGAAGGCAATGTAATAAGGAACAAGGCGAGAGTTGTGGTGAAAGGATACTGTCAGGAAGAAGGGATCGACTATGAAGAGACTTTCGCTCCATTATCAAGGGTAGAATCCATTCGAATCTTCGTAGCATACGCAACACACAAAAACTTTGAGGTATTTCAGATGGACATCAAGTGTGCATTCCTAAACGGAGAATTAGAAGAAACAGTATACATTGAGCAACCACCGGGTTTTGTGAACGAGAAGTATCCCAATCACTGCTATATTTTGGACAAGGCAATTTATGGTTTAAAGCAAGCGCCAAGGGCCTGGTATGAAACTCTAACCCGCTTTCATAAAATTTCCAAATTTAAACAAGGTTCGGTTAACCCAACCTTCTTTTGCAAGAAAGAGGGTGACCACTTAATGATCGTCCAAATTTATGTCGATGACATCATCTTCGACTCTATGAATCCTAGCTTAACAACTGTCACACCCCCAAACCGGACGGCGGAAATGTCCGGGGGTGGATGACTTCATTTGTAGTATCACAACACATGCATAATAGTAATCAAAGTACAAACAACCACTGTATTTAAAAAGTATAAATATTTACATGTTTTCCATCATTGTATATTGAAACCAAAATAGTTATACAAAAGAAGAAGACAAGACTCAAAATAGCTCCATCTTCTCAAAAGCTTGGGGAGTACCTGTCTACTGGTTCCCTGAGAATACAAGCAATTTGAAAAGAGAATATCAACATAAAGTTGAGTGAGTGCATAAGTGTTTATGTTTGAAAGAATGTTTTCTATTTCTTGAATATGTAAACTATTCCAGAAAATCCTATATTTTTTGCTGTATATGAAAAGTAGTTTTAATCTCATAAAACCATTCTGTTTGTAACCCAATGTTCAGTATTTGTATTCCTTTATGTAAAAATTGTAACTGTGAGTGTGCATGGTTCCACCAGCTGTTATTGTAAACTGTAATGTAATACTTTAATTGTATCTTATAAAATTAGTACTTTGAAAATGTACTTATGTTTAATTAATTATACACTAACGTATTGTTAATATCTTTTTAATGAGTTATTATAACCATACTGACTAGATGGCCTGACCCAACGCTATGAATGCGTTAAAACTGTTGATAACAACTGTCACTCATAGGCGTGTATGTCTGACTGTAGCTAGCAGTCTGAGTTCGGGGTTGTCAATCCCAATATAGATCTATACACACATTGTTTTGATCCCCGGCTAGAAATTCTGGTTATAATGTCAGGACTTTAACTATATTGTTTAAATAAATTAAGCAACCTGTATCAAATGACTCATAAAAAGCATATAAACGTTACATGTATAATAGTTATGAAAACCCAATCATTCTGAAATAAATGATTGATAGTATGTTCTTGAATTAGTATTCTTAACATGTATATGAAAGATGTATACTCTTGATTAGTTTTGAATAAAACCTTTGTTCTTGTAAAACAATGTACTTTAGTATACTTGAATCGTGAATTAATTTTCTGTGAATCATAAATTATACCTATTATAATTTATATGTACTTTCTGAATTGATACCGAGTATTCATGAATGCAACCCCTTGCTCAAAATGTTACAAAGGGTATTTGAATTGAATGAAATAGCTTTTACACTTATATACATATACAATTATATATAAGTAAAATTTAAACGACATTCGGGCAAATAACTGATACTTATAATCCCACATCCAAACAAGGAAAAGGAACCAAAGTGGTTTATCAGTCCTAAGCCTTTTAACTCTTATTTCTATAAGTATATATATATATATATATATATATATATATATATATATATACATATATATACTAGTCGTGTACCCACGCAAAGCGGCGGCAACGAATAGTTTCCGAGCGATGAGTAATTCGTTTTGGTGTATAGTCTCCTTACGGATATCAGATCAAACCATAAAATTCATTACGTCAAACAATCTATGCTTAAACTTAAGATGCCAAATAATTGAAATCACATAAATAAGTACATACATCGATGACCAGATATAGGAAAAATCACATGTAAGTTGGGAGTGGAACAAATTAGTATCATGGAAGGTCAACATCATGGAGGGTCTCTCATGGAAGGCTTCCAAAAGGGGTGAATCTATCTAAAAACAAAATCGGAAACACCTCACATTTCCACATTTGTAAACTGGAAGTCAAGTCGGAATCACATGTGTTTATCTCATGTCCTCATGTCATGTGTCAAAAGAACACGAAAAGAACAACATTGTAAATGTAGCATAAGTACTAATAAAAAAGTATGTCGATTACATAAAGCTGTTGTGCTTGTGTTCATCTGGGTCATATGGAAATTCAGAAACTGCATAGCCCACTCAGATATCGCACAAAATAGACTGGTAAATGAAATTCAATCTTTATTTTATTTATGGATAAATTCCAAAAGTACATATAGGAAGCTACAGTGGTTGGAGTGGTGTTGTGATCCAAAAGTAGAAATTAAACAGTTGTAGATCGACATAATGGGGTTTGGGGCGTTGGGTTTGCAATGGGTGGGTATACAATATTGGTGTATTTGGTGTTATGTCTTGGTGCAACATGTGTGTGTTTGGTGTGAGTCTCAATTCACATGGTAGACATCATATAGGGTGGTTGCTGCGTCTTGATATTTCTTTCTAGTGCCCTTCATGTGATTGGGGGGGTGGGAGTAGGGGTGTGATATTGGTGTTTGTGAGTTTTCTTCTATGGTTTTGCTTGTTAATTCTAGGTAATTCCCACAGCTTAGTTGATATCATTGATGGAGAAATCTCAAAATGATACTTCTGATACTCCACCTTCATATGGTTCGGACATTATGCCCTTGTCACTGACAGTTTTTATCCTTGGCCTAATTGACCATCTTTCCCCTGACGATGCAAACTGAGATACAGGGAGGGATGTGGTTTCACTACTTATTGCAATTAGATTGTACTAATATGTATATCTTAAGACTCTAGATCGCCTTGTTGATGGTCATCTTTATTTTTTTAACGCTTCTGCCCCTAATCTCTAGACCTCCGTATTTGGTGTTGTGTAATTTTGCAATTTGGTGAAGCTTGAAGGAATAATTGGCTTGAAACCATATTGTAGTTGCGTCTTGGACGTTTACCCATGAGCTCATGACTGGGTAAATTTTCCTACAACAATTTAAATGATGTTATAGGTCGAATCTACAACCTCGGTGCCCCCAAAACATGTTGAATTTACTCTAGGACTCTTCAATCTAAATAATTGTTATTGACCACCTTACAACATATGTCGAAATCTGGATTGTCACTGATTCTATCCACGTCATTTAGGCATTTTATCTCTCCTCTAGTTTTCATCTGTAACGGTTTTCTCCAGCATCCGGCTAGTTTTCTTCTTTTATAAAATCATGTGTTGCACACCGACTCCAGTCGTTGAATTAAAAATAAAACATTATGTGTTGGCTAATTTATAGAAATTTGCTCCAAACAATAAAAAAACTATTGAATTTAATCTATTTATCAAAATGGAGATCTTACGTTTCTTGGATGTATGTTTTATTGATTTGATTGCTTTTGCATTTTTTGTTGTAATGTGTTTTCATTGGTGCATACTCACTTGCAGTAAGATTACAAGAATTCATGAAAAAAAAGATATTGCAAAACATTCTCTTTTTTTTGCACAAGCAAGTAAAAAAAACAAAATATATCTTTACTCAAAAACTTCAAACACATAAACGGATAACAGGTAAAGACTCAACATGTTGGTTTTTTTGTTTCCCTAAATCATTGACAACCATAGACACTACAACATCTCTTTTCTCTAGAAGCCTTACCAATGAAGCTCCTTCTTTGGCTATAATAGTAGCACTACACTTTTCCATAACTTGTTAGTGTTTCAGATTACTAAACGGCCAGTTCCTGCACCAGTTGAGTTGAATAGCTACAAAAAAATCAAATATAAAACTAAATGAGAGTTCAATTTTTATGAACTCAATAATGAGAAAACGAACCTCCAACAAATCTCAAACATCTATATATATCACAAATCATTTAAATTGAAGATTGATGTATTTCTTATGATCTTATCTCATTTACCATTTTACACCAATTAAATATCAAAATCCCGTTTTATGGGCTTATCTCTTTACCTCTTTATCTTTTAGTTTGTATAGCAGCTGGCATTATAATCTGAGATCCGGTTAAACCTCATAGGCCACATCCTAATGTTTCATATAGCTATATTTGATTGAAGATTTGAAGCATCAGAGTAAACATCACCATTTAAAGAAAGGTTGAAATGAAGATGTGAGTGTCAAGTGAGCTTCTTGGTAACTCCACCCATGTGCTACTTTCATACTTGGTAGCTCCACCCATGTCTATAGTATTAGAAAGACCAACTATTTCCTGCATTGAAAATTCAGCGAAGGTATTAAATGTATACCAGACAGTCATGCATACATATGTGGCTAATCAATTATGATGCCAACTAAAAATAAAAATGTAAACCATATGTTGCCTTTAGTATACAAAAGCATAAAAATATGTTCAACCTGATTACTATATGAATAAGTACAAATCATAGTCGTGTTGCATATAAAAACATGATATATTTGATCAAAATTTTCAGAATGAGTTAATTTTCCCTTGATGGAAGCAACCAACATGGACCGTCTTTATTCAATTATCACAACACTACAATTAATTATCACAGTAGTGTTGCACATCAAAACTCGAGACAAAATAAAAATTCAGTCATGTGAAGTGCAATAAAAGAAGTCAGCTCAAGTAATTACAACATAAAATAATATAGAAGGTGCAATTATGTCCAATACATATGAGTAGAGAATAGACAATTACATATATTATAAAAATTAATAAATGCATGTGTAATGAAGAGATAGATAGATTGAATAGATAACTTAATGACATCAAGTCGAATAGCTAGCATGCCTGCTTCCAAACAAACAACTTTTCAGTTGGGCCCCATTCAAATCTTCTATTGAGTGAGCCAGCTCTTCAAAGTTGACATTCAGGTCAACTTTTATCTTCCTTGAAAGGATCTACAAACCCACATCAATTCATCATACATAAGCAGCTAAATAATAGTAATTAAATTAAACATATGCAACACAACACAATAATTCCAACTGCAAAAAGACGTGGATTCCATCTCTCACTATCTTATATCTGCAAAATGTGGGCGATCTTGCTTCTACAATTAGGTGAGAAAACTCAATTTTACAGTCTAATCTGCAAGATGTGGGCCATTGCTTCTTCAGTTCGGTGAGGAAACTCAAATTTACTGTCACCTGCACAAAACTAATAACTTTAACAATGAGCATCTATTTTTTAGCATATTTTATAAAAATAACACAATATAAACTACAAAAAATTGTATTAAATCATGTACTTTACCATCCCCCAAAGAAATGGCAAAGACATAGGTAACATGTTCATCTAGTGTTTTGGTATACGCATCATGGAATTTAACAACTATGCACGCAAGGAATGGCTTCACCCAACTGAAAAAAGAAATAAGAAATTGATGTCAGATAAGAAAATTATATAAAAATTATTACATCAATCACGTTAGCAGCTAAAATTAAAATTTTCAAGAATCCACAATAAAATTACAGAGCATGATGAATACAAAGCTTTTCCTTTAAATTTAATGCTTACTAAACTTCTACGACACCAATTTAGGTTTAGATAACAAAAATTAGGAAGTACAGATCAAGAGCAAACCCACTACTCGAAATTACCTCAATCTCAAAAGCAATCGATGAGACGATTTACTGATAGGGTTTCAATTAGGGATTTATGAATCAAAAGAGAACGTAAGGAGAACGTAAAGAGAGCAGAGATAAGATGGAAATTAGAATACAAACTGGGAATCAAAAGGCAAATATCAAACCTGGTAAAACAACAAGATCATGATGAGATAGTAGGTTGGCTATTCAGTGGTGGTAGTGAATCAGATAAATAATGTTGACGGTTATGAATTGTAGAGAGAGGAAGAGATAGATAGGTAAGATGGAAAACGATGAGGGTTAGGGTTTAGAGCGATAGAGATGAACCGGTGATGAAAATGGAGAAAGCTTAGAAGTGGAGCAACAAATCCCTCTCATTCCTCCGTAATTATGGTTTTTCATTCGAATTAGTGTTGACTTTCAACTTGGAAATACCAGCAACAAAGAAGAAAATCTCGACGTCTATGGTTTTTATAGAGAAGGGGAAAGAAATTTGTTTTAGAGAGAGTTTGTATTTCAAAATTTGAATTCAGATGAACAAATGAAAAAGATATGCAGATTGTAGAAGGGAAGGGAGGAGCGGTGGTGAAATATTAGTGTTGCTAGGGTTTATTTGAGAGAAGGGGGTGGGCGTAGGCGATGGAGCAGTTGTCGGATGTTGGTTGTTCATGTAGATGCCAAACAAAGAATCGAGATATATTTGCATAGATCTCAGGATTAAACATAGACTCGGTCATGGCTGATTAAAAGGGTCGAGTCAAAAAGCTAGTGAGAAGGTATTTATGCATTAATTAATTGTAATTAGTGTTAACCTTTATGTATAACATTAAATTTAATATTATTTTATTAATAACTGCTTGTACTTTAAGCTTAAAGACTTGAACGTCTTAAAAAAATATTATTATTATATTGAATCTATTTATAGAAATAGTGAGATTTCTTTTATAAGATAGTAAAGATATATATATATATATATATATATATATATATATATATATATATATATATGATTTATGGGTAAAAATATAAGTTTATAAACCCATTTAAAAAAAGTTTAATATTTTGAAATACTTTTGTAGACTTGATGTCATTTTAACACAATCTTTGAAAACCATTTGATTTGATGATAACTGAAATCCATTTTGATAAGATATTTGAAACCATTTGTTTACAACACAAAGTCTTTGTGTTAGACTTGTATTCCCCCCCCCCCCTTTAAAACGGAACTATGAAAATACGAGGGTATGAACTCACCTTTTGTAGGTGATTCAAAAGATGATTTGATATAGGATGCTTAGTTCCACGAGTGAAATCCCGTAAGAAAACAAGTCCTATATAATGATTTGTATAGTATATATGCATCCAATTAGCTAAAATAATCATAGGAATGATTAGAAACCGGACTAATTTGTAAGTATAACTTACAAATTGAAGTGTTTGAAGCTAGATTGGAGACTGAAATGAGTTTACGGCCAGGAGTTTACGGCAAGGAGAGTTTACGGCCACGAGTTTACGGCCAGGAGAGTTTACGGCCAAGAGTGTTCTTGAAGGATGAAGAACACTTGATGATTCTAGACCAGTTTTTTAAGAAGATTCAAAGGTTTTGAGGGGCTTGTTCTTCGTGTTCTTTGCGTTCTTCGTGAAAACTAGTAAAATCAATGGATTTTAGCCTAATAATTGAAGATGGAAGGGTATTATTGAAGTGATGACAAGATCAAGAATTGATACCTGTTAGATTACGTGATGAACTAGTGTTTAATAAGTTGAATAAGATGAACAAGGATGATCTTGGTGTGTTCTTGAGGAGACATGATGTTCTTGGTGGATGATACTTGAGAGAATTTGAGAATTCTTGGCTGGAAGATGTGAGAAATGAAGGAAAAATGAAGGAAATCTATATATATATATATATATATATATATATATATATATATATATATATATATATATATATATATATATATATATATATATATATATATGCGAGGGTTCACGGTTCGAGGGTTTACGACCGTGAACCTCGTTTATGGTCCGAGGTCGGCTAGAGTTTACGACCGTGAACAAGTTCCAATACGATAAGGTTCGGTTTCCGAGAAGATAAGATCCGAAGAGTATACGGCCGAAGCCGTTCACGGCTGTGAGGGTTTACGGCTGCGAGTAGTGTACGGCTGCGAGGAGTGTACAGCCATAAACCTTCTGTGGTCCGAAGTAGGGGAATAAGATGCGAAGTTTCTCGGTTTTTAAGTCTTTTCCTTCTAAATTCAATTGTAATTATTTAAAGGATTTTAACAAGTAAAGGTTATTATTATAACCTAAAATAAAAACCCAAACAATAAAAAGGACCTTAGTTGACCCTCGTTTGACTTTGGTTGACTAGACTTGACTTTACAAACAGAAAATAACGGGATGTTACATTATCCCACCGTTAGAGAGAATTTCATCTCGAACTTTGAATTAAAGAGATATAGAAAGACTGGGGAAAAAGATATGGATACTTGTGTTGCATTTGATCCTCCTGCTCCCAAGTGAATTCAGGTCCCCGTTTTTCATTCAGCGAACCTTCACTATCGGGATATGGCTTTGTTTGGTTCTCTTTACTTCCCTGTCTAAAATCTCTACGAGTTCTTCCATGAAGTTGAGATTCTCGTTTACTTCGATCTCATTGAGTGGGATAACAAGAGTCTCATCGGATAAGCACTTATTCAAGTTAGAGACGTGGAAAACGGGACGTATGTTACTGAGTTCTTGAGGTAGTCGGAGTTTGTAAGCTACTGGACCGATTCTAGCAAGAATCTTGAATGGCCCTATATACCTTGGATTCAGCTTGTCACGCTTTCCAAAGCGTATCATGCCCTTCCAGGGTGACACCTTCAACATGACGCGGTCACCAACTTGGAATTCCAAAGGTTTTCTTCTTTTGTCAGCGTAGCTTTTCTGTCTATCTCTAGAAGCTTTAAGTCGCTCCCGGATTTGTACGATTTTCTCTGTAGTTTCGCGAATGATTTCTGGACGAGTGAGAGCACTATCAGGAACTTGACTTCTAGCTAGCTGCGTGTCACCCACTTCAGCCCAACACAGAGGTGATATGTACTTGTGGCCATAGAGGGCTTCGAAAGGAGGAGCCTTTATGCTAGTGTGATAACTGTTGTTGTAAGAGAATTCGATAAGGGGTAAACGAGTATCCCATGCCTTTCCAAAGTCTATCACGCAAGCTCGCAACATGTCTTCTAAAGTTTGAATCGTCCTCTCACTTTGTCCGTCAGTTTGTGGATGGTAGGTTGTACTCATGTCCAGCCTAGTTCCCAAAGATTTTTTGTAAAGACTACCAGAAACGAGAAGTGAATCTACTACCTCGGTTTGAAATAATAGATATTGGCACACCATATAGTCTAACGATCTCCTTGAGGTAAGTTCTTGTTAGTTTCTCCATCTTTTCGGTCTCTTTTATTGGTGAGAAGTGTGTGGATTTGGTTAATCTATTGACAATTACCCAAATAGTATCATAACCACATGATGTCTTGGGTAACTTAGTTATGAAATCCATTGTAATCCACTCCCACTTCCATTCAGGGATTTCAAGTTGTTGCAATAACCCTGAAGGTTTCTGGTATTCTACCTTGACTTTGGCAAAAGTAAGGCACTTGCCCACAAAGGTAGCAATTTCGGCCTTCATGTTAGGCCACCAATATAGTTTCTGGAGGTCCAGGTACATCTTGTCCGAACCTGGATGAATGGAGTATCGGGTTTTGTGTGCTTCGTTCATAACCACTTCTCTGTAACCACCAAACTTTGGTGTCCAGATTCGGCTCATGAAACAAGAGACTCCATCATCTCTGACTTTGAAGTTCTTATCCATTCCTCTCAGGGTTTCACCTGCCACGTTTTCGGGTTTTAAGGTCTCGAGTTGAGTCTCTCTGATCTGTGTGGACAGATGTGAATGGATTGTCATGGTCAACGACTTTACTCGGCGTCCCGAGTATTCTTTTCTGCTAAGGGCGTCAGCTACTACGTTAGCTTTACCAGGGTGATAAAGGATCTCACAATCGTAGTAGTTCAGTAGCTCAACCCATTGTCGTTGTCTCATGTTCAACTCTTTCTGATTGAAGATATGCTGGAGACTTTTATGGTCCGTGAATATTGTGCATTTCATGCCATATAAGTAATGTCTCCAGATCTTCAGAGCAAATACCACTACTCCTAGTTCAAGGTCATGTGTTGTATAGTTGACTTCATGTGTCTTTAGCTGTCTTGACGCGTAGGATATAACATTTCCTCTTTGCATAAGAACACATCCAAGCCCTTGATTAGAAGCATCATAGTACACTACGAAGTCCTCTATCCCTTCAGGAAGAGACAGGATCGATGAACTACATAGAGCTCGCTTCAGCATTTGGAATGTTGTTTCTTGCTTTTCTCCCCAGCTAAAAGTTACACCCTTTTGTGTCAGGGTGGTAAAAGGTTTAGCGATTCGAGAGAAATTCTGGATGAATCTGCAATAGTAGCCAGCAAGACCTAAGAATTGACGGATTTCTGTAGGTGTTTTGTGTGCTGACCAGTTCTCAATTGCCTTTATTTTGGAAGGGTAAACGTGTATTCCTTCTGAACTGACTACGTGATCTAGGAAAGCACAGTACTCTTTGCGAAGGTACTTCTGTGCCTTGATGCAAGAAATGATCTGAAGGTTTGTTTTGGGTTTGTCGCCGTAAACAATAAGAGTTTCGTTAGTTGGCAAGTTCAGACGAATGGCTCTTTCGTAGCATAGGATGTCAGCACGGTTAGGGCACAACCAATCCATACCTATTATGACATCAAAACTTTTGATAGAGACCGGCATAAGGTCTATTGGGAACGAAAAGTTATTCAAGGTAAGAGTACATCCTATGTATATATCGTTGGTGGATTCAGATTTCCCGATAGCCATTTCGACTGTGAAAGTTTCATTTAGTGGTTGGGATTTTTTGATTTAGCAAGTGTTTGGAATTATGGCTCACAAAGCTCTTCTCAGCACCATAATCAAATAGAATGCATGCATAAGTGTTGCTGAGAAGAAACGTACCCGTGACTACCGCAGGGTCTGCCACTGCTTCTTTGTGACCCAAAGCTAAAATTCTCCCAACTCCACCGTCATTTCCAGCTTTTGGATAATCTCTCTTGAAATGCCCCACATCACCGCATTGGTAGCATGCTTGACCTACTCCAGCGGCAGGTACTTGGTTAATTGGTTGGGGTGGTGATATACAGAATCGGGCAGTATGCCCTTTTCTGTTGCAGTTACGACACTGCATTTCTCGGCAATTTCCGTTATGGTGAAAATTGCACATGTTGCACTTGGGGAGGTTACCAGCATAAGGCTTAGCTGGTGCAGGGTTAGCAGGAATAGCAGCAGGTATAGTAGCAGCATTGACTGCCACTAGTTGTTGCTTCTTTGAGGATTCTTGAGAAGATTTTACCTTCCTCTTGTTCCAGCCTTTCTTGTTGTTGTTGTTGTTGTGGTTGTTTCCCTTCGGTTGTTCTGGTGTAGAAACCACTGAGTTTTGAAGGGCTCTGTGGTCAATAAGAGAGTGTGCTAGCTCTTTGGCACTATCAAAGGTAACAGGCGCCGAAGCTAAGACACTTGACTGAATTTGGGGCGGCAGTCCCCAAATATATCTCTCAATCGTTTTGCTCTCCAGAGCAACCGTATCTGGATAAAGTATTGGCAAGTCACAGAATCTATTGGTATAAGTTTTTATGTCCGAACCAACCATTGTAAGATCCCAAAGATTTTGCTCGAGTTTCTGAATTTCTCCCCGCGGACAGTGTTCCCGCATCAGCATAGCTTTTAAGTTCTCCCAGCTTATAGAGTTAGCCACTACCAGAGTCAGTGACTTAACATGGCCGTTCCACCATGTTAGAGCTCTATCCGAAAAGGTACAAACAACAAATTTGACTTTGCTGTTCTCTGGACAAGAGCAGATTTCGAAAATTGTTTCTGTCTTCTCAATCCACTGTCTTAACGCCATAACTCCTCCAGTCCCGTTAAAGGTCCTGGGTTTGGCGTTCGAAAAATCTTTATAAGTACACTCTCGCGAGTGCCCATGACTCTCGCCATGGTTAGAAGGATGTGCACCAGTTCCTGGCCCACTAGCACCAGGAATGTTGATATAAGACATGGCAACTGCAACAGCTGCCGTGACCGCCGCTTGAAACATAGCAGCGTCGAGTTGAGGAGGTGGTGGTGGAGGTGGTGGAGGTGCTTCATTAACAGTGTTACGTCTTGGATTTCTCCGAGGAGGCATCTTTTACTATAAAAGTTAAAAGATAAAAAGATGGTAAGATATCAAGAGTGAAGATGAATTTGATATCTCTAAACTAAAACATTTAGTTCAACATGAATCTTGTAATGAATTGGATATAGAAGTCTACTACAAGTACAACTTGCGACAGGATAATATGAAATTGAGTGGTTATTTTTCAAAAATGTATGAAAATGCATGTCGATTATATTGGCATATTGAATACATAAAGTCTGGAAAACTTGACCCTAAACAGGTCTACAATACACCAAATTCCGGGAAAAATATCGTCATCAACCCGACCTACCGAAAACGAAATTTCTGCGGTCGTACTGAAAAACATGAAAAATAACGCTAGAACATATCTGCAGACTTAACTATAACCAAAAGACTAAACAAAGAGCGAGTAGAGTATAATCCATTTCTTAAACCAAAAGAAAGGATGAGTAGAGCATCTCCAACTGGCGATGGGCATCACTCGGGCGAACCCTCAATTCGGCCAGTTGACGCTCCACATTAAGCAGATGTCTTTCATACACTGTTTGGCGTGCTCGGAGCTCTATAACTTCAGATCGAGTTACAGCTAGTTCTTGTAGCAGAGCCTCATTGTCTCTTATTGTTCTGATATGACCAAGTTCAAGATTGCGAATACGATCCGTATTGGCATACGTGTCCGCATCAAGCTCCACAGTTTGTTGAATGGATGCCACTCCTAGCTCAACATTTCGAGCCACTCGGCGAACCAAGATGGGAAGAATTCTGTCTGTAGAACCTCCCTCACATAGGTTGTAGAAGCTTTGGTCTCCGTTATAGGGTAAGGGTTGACCTTGCTCCCGACTCCACTTATTCAAGTTCTCAGCCCACAATGGCGTTGGGCCTTGAAAATCCGGATGAGGGTTAGGATTTAGGATTGGAGCCACGAGGGGTAGATCATTGACTTCTGGCTCGGAGTCAGAATTCTTTGAAAAATTTTCTGCAAAATCATCGTCTAAAGGAATTTCATGATTCTCTTTTGGATCTGCATCTTGTCCTTGGCCGGGAAAGTACGGGTCTTCGGGTAAATGATATCCAGCCATTGATATCTAAGCAAGAATAGGGATAAGAGATATAGAATATAGTTAGTAACGATAGATTAAGGATACAAGTTTCTATGGGAGAGACTTACAGTTAACAAGTAATGTATTATGTATGACTTGATCTAGGTATTACTATAACTATAAAGTGTATACTAATTATATATAACTTGGGTATAATCGACCTTCGATTAAATGAACCGGCTCTAAATCCACAACAAAACAAGGAACATGAAATGAAGCTAGATCACATATTCTAAGTCTGTATAATTTTAATTATTTATAAATGTAATATACCCTTAATATTTATAGTTCTACCCTTAATCGTTCTATTGTTTTCACATGTTTGTTATTAGTACATAGTGCCTAAAATACCCCTATAGTATTTTAATCTTTATGTTCTATTATGGAGTTCTTCTATATATGTTCTATTACATAACTACCCAGGTTAACCCAACCTTCTTTTACAAGAAAGAGGGTGACCACTTAATGATCGTCCAAATTTATGTCGATGACATCATCTTCGGCTCTATGAATCCTAGCTTAACAACTGTCACACCCCCAAACCGGACGGCGGAAATGTCCGGGGGTGGATGACTTCATTTGTAGTATCACAACACATGCATAATAGTAATCAAAGTACAAACAACCACTGTATTTAAAAAGTATAAATATTTACATGTTTTCCATCATTGTATATTGAAACCAAAATAGTTATACAAAAGAAGAAGACAAGACTCAAAATAGCTCCATCTTCTCAAAAGCTCGGGGAGTACCTGTCTACTGGTTCCCTGAGAATACAAGCAATTTGAAAAGAGAATATCAACATAAAGTTGAGTGAGTGCATAAGTGTTTTTGTTTGAAAGAATGTTTTCTATTTCTTGAATATGTAAACTGTTCCAGAAAATCCTATGTTTTCTGCTGTATATGAAAAGTAGTTTTAATCTCATAAAACCATTCTGTTTGTAACCCAATGTTCAGTATTTGTATTCCTTTATGTAAAAATTGTAACTGTGAGTGTGCATGGTTCCACCAGCTGTTATTGTAAACTGTAATGTAATACTTTAATTGTATCTTATAAAATTAGTACTTTGAAAATGTACTTATGTTTAATTAATTATACACTAACGTATTGTTAATATCTTTTTAATGAGTTATTATAACCATACTGACTAGATGGCCTGACCCAACGCTATGAATGCGTTAAAACTGTTGATAACAACTGTCACTCATAGACGTGTATGCCTGACTGTAGCTAGCAGTCTGAGTGCGGGGTTGTCAATCCCAATATAGATCTATACACACATTGTTTTGATCCCCGGCCAGAAATTCTGGTTATAATGTCAGGACTTTAACTATATTGTTTAAATGAATTAAACAACCTGTATCAAATGACTCATAAAAAGCATATAAACGTTACATGTATAATAGTTATGAAAACCCAATCATTCTGAAATAAATCATTGATAGTATGTTCTTGAATTAGTATTCTTAACATGTATATGAAAGATGTATACTCTTGATTAGTTTTGAATCAAACCTTTGTTTTTGTAAAACAATGTAGTTTAGTATACTTGAATCGTGAATTAATTTTCAGTGAATCATAAATTATACCTATTATAATTTATATGTAATTTCTGAATTGATACCGAGTATTCATGAATGCAACCCCTTGCTCAACATGTTACAAAGGGTATTTGAATTGAATGAAATAGCTTTTATACTTATTTACATATAAAATTAAATATAAGTAAAATTTAAACGACATTCGGACAAATAACCAATACTTATAATCCCACATCCAAACATGGAAAAGAAACCAAAGTGGTTTATCAGTCCTAAGCCTTTTAACTCTTATATATATATATATATATATATATATATATATATATATATATATATATATATATACTTATTTATATAAGTATATATATATATATATATATATATATATATATATATATATGATTTATGGGGAAAATATAAGTTTATAAAACCATTTAAAAGAAGTTTAATATTTTGAAATACTTTTGTAGACTTGATGTCATTTTAACACAATCTTTGAAAACCATTTGATTTGATGATAACTGAAATCCATTTTGATAAGATATTTGAAACCGTTTGTTTATAACACAAAATCTTTGTGTTAGACTTGTATCCCCCCCCCCCCCACCCCCCTTAAAAAGGTAAAAACTATGAAAATACGGGGGTATGAACTCACCTTTTGTAGGTGGTTCAAATGATGATTTGATATAGGATGCTTAGTTCCACGAGTGAAATCCCACAAGAAAACAAGTCCTATATAATGATTTGTATAGTATATATGCATCCAATTAGCTAAAATAATCATAGGAATGATTAGAAACCGGGCTAATTTGTAAGTATAACTTACAAATTGAAGTGTTTGAAGCTAGATTGGAGACTGAAATGAGTTTACGGCCAGGAGTTTACGGCCAAGAGTGTTCTTGAAGGATGAAGAACACTTGATGATTCTAGACCAGATTTTTAAGAAGATTCAAAGGTTTTGAGGTGCTTGTTCTTCGTATTCTTCACGTGGTCTTCGCGTTCTTCATGAAAACTAGTAAAATCAATGGATCTTAGCCTAATAATTGAAGATGGAAGGGTATTATTGAAGTGATAACAAGATCAAGAATTGATACCTGTAAGATTACGTGATGAACTAGTGTTTAATCACTTGAATAAGATGAACAAGGATGATCTTGGTGTGTTCTTGAGGAGATATGATGTTCTTGGTGGATGATACTTGAGAGAATTTGAGAATTCTTGGCTGGAAGATGTGAGAAATGAAGGAAAAATGAAGGAAATCTATATTTATATGCGAGGGTTCACGGTCCGAGGGTTTACGACCGTGAACCTCGTTTACGGTCCGAGGTCGGCTAGAGTTTACGACCGTGAACAAGTTCCAATGCAATAAGGTTCGGTTTCCGAGAAGATAAGATCTGAAGAGTATACGGTCGAAGCTGTTCATGGTTGCGAGGGTTTACAGCTGCGAGGAGTGTACGGCTGCGAGGAGTGTACGGCTGTGCGGAGTGTACGGCTGTAAACCTTTTGCGACCCGAAGTGTTTGCGGTCCGAAGTAGGGGAATAAGATGCGAAGTTTCTCAGTTTTTAAGTCTTTTCCTTCTAAATTCAATTCTAATTATTTTAAGGATTTTAACAAGTAAAGGTTATTATTATAACCTAAAATAAAAACCCAAACAATAAAAAGGACCTTAGTTGACCCTTGTTTGACTTTGGTTGACTAGAGTTGACTTTACAAACAGAAAATAATGTTATGTTACAACAGCTGAATTCAGAAAGTTGATGGATACTAAATTTGAGATGAGTTACATGGGTCCAATTAACATTTTCCTTGGACTAAATATAAGATAGGGACCATAAGGCATTTTCATAAATCAGGAAGCATATACAAAGACCTTACTGACCATGTTTGGAATGATGGGAGACTCAAGAGTGAAGGTTCCAATGGCGTTCGGAATCAAGCTAACACTATCTTTGAAAAAATTGGCTGCTGATATGACTCTCTATCGTCAAATGATAGGCTCATTGATGTATCTAACAGCTAGTAGACCAGATATTATGTTTTCCGTTTGTTATTGTGCCAGGTTTCAAGCAAATCCATGCGAACCTCACATGGTGGCTGTCAAGAACATCTTTGGAGGATGTGGATTGGCTATCAAGAACATCTTTGGAGGAAGTGAATGGTATCCAGTGAAATCAGGGTTCTTCGTTCAAGCATTATCAAACGCTGATCTTGGAGGATGTGGATTGGATAGAAAAAGCACTACTGGTGTGACAACCCAAAATTTCTATTCTGTACAACCATTCACTTCAATAGAAGTCAGAACAGTTTCTGCTAACTTTCAAGCTTTCTGGAGTAAGTTTGAGTGTTTAGAAGTTAGTACTTCAGGAGATAACAGGAGAGAGGATGCCCTAGGGTTTATTGTGCAACAATAATGTCCCAAAACTCCAAGATTTTGGAGTTTACGGCCTAAACAAAGGTGTTTACGGCCGTAAACCCTAAAGGGGGTATAAATATGACACTTCGTCATTATTTACCACTTTTTCACATTTTCAAGATCCAAACTCAAATCCTCTCAAGTATCATCCAACTTTTCTTCTTGATCTTCAACTTTGTAAGTGTTTCTATCCCTAAAAAGTTGATATCTTACTTAATCTAGTGATCTTACATGATTCCATCCATGAAATCATTCCAAAAGTGTAGATCTTCAAGTTTCACCAAGAACACCAAGAACACACACTAGTGTTCTTGGACTTTTAGCACCTTTTCAAGCTTCTACCTAGTAAGTACTCTTACCCTAGTGTATTATAAGACTTGTTACACTTCTAATCATCAAGAAAACACCCAAGAAACACAAGATCAAAGGTGTTTACGGTCCAAGATGTTCTTGGACCGTAAACCCTAATAAAGGGGCC
The DNA here is from genome assembly GCF_052849685.1 of Lactuca virosa. NCBI lineage: Eukaryota > Viridiplantae > Streptophyta > Magnoliopsida > Asterales > Asteraceae > Lactuca > Lactuca virosa. The sequence goes on from NC_136428.1 coordinate 290,243,104, forward strand.
AAAATGTGCCCTAGTCCCTTACCAAGCCTTGGATACTAGTCTAGATCATATCCTTAAAGTGCTTAGGACTTGAAACATCAAAAAGACCATAAACCATTTGGGTTTACGGCCGTAAACCCAAGGAGAAGTGGTCCAAGGACCGTAAACTCCACAAAGGAGTGCAATGGTGCCCTAATCACTTCCAAAGGCTTAGATATGAAGTATGAATGCTTCTTATGACCTTTTAGGCTTCAAAACTCAACAGGGTAAAAGTACCATGAGTTTACGGCCGTAAACTCATGGGTTTACGACCGTAAACTCAATAAGAGTTGGTCACAAAACCGTAAACTCCAAAGGAGTTTACCCTTGAACCCTAAACTCAATTACAAGGTCCTAGCACCCTTAGATGCAATCCTTAGGACTTATAGCACTTAAATCAAGTGTTTTACATGCCTTAGGATGTCTTAAATTTGGTTAATTAGTTGTTTATGACTAATTGGACACATATATGTGTTATTATATGTTAACTAGGATCATTGTGTGTGTACAAGTCTTCACTTGACACTTAGCATCCTACATCATCCGTTCATCCAAACCACTCACTACAGGTGAGTTCATACCCCTTAATCAATCCTTTTAAATGATTTTAAATGCTTTCATGGGGGGGGAATACAAGTAGAAAACAGGAAGTTATAGAATCAATCAGATGTGATTTATAACTGTGTTTTCAACCAATTGATTTCACATACTTCAAAATGTGTTAAATACAATGGTTTTCAGTTATTTTATTCTTTGTTATCAAATGAACTACTTTTGAATCATTTTATAAACTGACATCAAGTCATTATTACTTATTGTTCAAAACTCTTAAATGTATTACAAAACCTCTTTCAACTTATTCTTAAAAACCATATCTATACACTTCTGTTTCATACATATATGTATTGATATGAGAGCTTTCATTCTTTCTTCAGTTCCAACACTCTTGTGTAGCAAGGGTGTATAAACCTACTTGGACATTCAATCTACATCCTAGTAAACTATTATAGGTATAGTTTAAAAGGTACAAAATATTATTCCTAGTACAAGGAATTACATAAGAGTCAGTTCATTCATGAGTCTATACAAATATACTAAATACTATATGTGATGGGTTTTAGGTAAAACAAATAAACTAGAAAAACAATTCCTAAGTTCACATGCAACCTACTTTGGATCTATGTTTTAACTATTGAACATATAACTTTGAATTGCAAACAAGAACCCTAGAGGAGAGAGGCTAATTTCGAAATTAAAAAACTAGGGTTTAGGAGTTACATACCTTTCAATTGTTATAGTAAACAATTGATAATCCTCTTGATTTTGATCTTGATCTTCTTGGAAGCTTAGCACCACAAATGTAATGCCTCTAATGGAATCACACCCAAGAACTAGCAAGAAAGAAACTAGAAGGAGAGAGGATGGAGAGAGTATGCAATTTCGGCCTAGGTATCTTCCAAAGAATAGAGTGGCCTAAAATGTGAGCCAGGAGGCTCCTTAAATAGCTGAGGGATCTAGGGTTTAGGGAAAACCCTAATTATCCTTTGCTTAGGGCCTAAGCAAAACCCAAGGGCCTTATCTGGACCCCTTGGACGAAATCTCTAGGGTTTCCCCTATGGATTTTGTCCACCTCCTTCCAAGGGGTTTCTGGATCCTTCCACTCAACTATTAGTTAATTGCAAACTAGTCCCTGCACTTTATAATTAATTATTTTAACCCTAAAATTAATTCTGATTAATTTCTGGCTAACTATTAATTAAACATAATGATTTCTAATTAATAAATTAATCTTTTAACATATTAATAAATCATTTATATATATTAATTTATTAATCTTATAAATTAATATCTCTCCTTTCATAATTTCCTTGTCCAGTTGCTAGGTTGAGGGCAACCCAAAAGGACTGTGCTGCTATCAATTCAAGTACATACCAATTATAGTTATGGGCTTAGACACCTAATCCAACAGTCTCCCACTTGGATAAGTCTGTAACTATAATTGCTAGTATGCCTTCTAAATTTGACCAGCAAATTGTAGCTTCCAAAAGCTGCTGCCGAACTCTGACCCAGTCAGTTACATGTCCTAAGATAAGTGATCATATAATCCTTCGTTCTGCTAGATATCCCTAGACAAAAGACACGGAATGTAATCAATCTCTTTGTCCAGAATCTATGTTTCCCGATTCCTGATTTGTGATGATGTAGGACTTCTAATTGAACACATCAATTTAGTCCTGGCTGGGCCCAGCACATAAGTCAACACCAAATCATCGAGGGGCCCACACATATCGCTTTTCCGGTTAGGGCAAAAGGAACGAATAAACGTTGACTCATATGCTTGTATCTTTTACTCATCAAATTATACATGACAATACGTTTTATAACACCAAGTTACTTATGCGTTTTCGTATCACCAATGCATGACCGACTTGTAAATTACAACTCATATATCTTCGTTTCAAGATTATAATATATTATCGTCTCAGTATTACTCATGATGAATTCCATGAAGTGATACTCTGAGCGAGGGTTTATCCAATACTCAAATCTCAATTTCTGAGTACTCATGAATGTTGCAGCAATTCTATTGCCATGTCTATCCTTTAGACAATCTACAATCCAGTTCATGACAGTCTTGATTCACTACTTACTTCCAAAAGTACGAGCGACTGTGGAGTTTGAATAATCTTATTATTCGGGAAGTAAAACATGCAAAATTGAAACACAATAATAAACAATTGACAAAAGGCAGGAACCAAATTTATAAATAATACTTTATTATTTAATCACCAAAAGTCAATTACATTTACTTTGTTACAAGTTTCAGAACAAAACTAATCTAACTACTAAAACTAATATCATCTTTCAGTCCTATGCTTCGAGCATGCTGAATATGCTTAGCCCTACTCAGACCCTTTGTGAGGGGATCTGCTGGGTTATCTTCAGATGACACCCTCTTTACTACAAGATGGCCTTTTTCTACTCTATGTCTGATGAAATGGTACTTTCTGTCGATATGTCTGGTTTTACCATGATCTCTCGGTTCATTTGTCAAGGCAACCGCTCCTTCATTATCGCAGAACAGTTCCATAGGCTCCTGGATGGTTGGATCAACTTCGAGATCTCCGATGAAGTTCCTCAACCAAGCTGCTTCTTTCGACGCTTCACTCGCTGCTATGTACTCTGATTCACAAGTAGAATCAGCCACCGTATCTTGCTTGGAACTCTTCCAAGTAACTGCTCCTCCATTCAGTAAAAATACCCAGCCTGACTGTGAACGGAAGTTATCTCTATCCGTCTGAAAGTTTGCATCACTGTAACCATCTACTCTCAAAGTATCATTGCCACCAAGTACAAGGACCCAGTCCTTTGTCCTTCGCAAATACTTGAGTATGTTCTTTACCGCTATCCAATGAGCTCTACCCGGGTTTCCTTGATAGCGACTGACCATGCTCAAAGCAAATGCCACATCAGGGCGAGTACATGTCATAGCGTACATGATCAATCCGACAGCGGAAGCATAAGGTACACGACTCATGTCATATATTTCAACATTTGTACTCGGGCATTGAGTCTTACTCAATTTGGTATTGCTCTGGATAGGTAGCTCTCCCTTCTTGGAATTTTCCATACCAAACCTCTTTAGTACCTTATCCAAGTATGTGCTCTGACTAAGTCCAATTAGTCTCTTCTTTCTATCTCTCAATATTCTAATCCCAAGAATATAGGCAGCTTCTCCAAGGTCTTTCATGGCAAAACACTTTCCAAGCCAAGACTTAACATCTCTCGAGGTTGGAACGTCGTTACCAATGAGCAATATGTCATCGACATATAACACCAGAAAAGTTACTATACTCCCACTAGCCTTGATATACACACAAAACTCATCTTCACTTCTAGAGAAACCAAACTCTTTGACTTTCTCATGGAAGCAAAGATTCCAGTTGCGAGATGCTTGTTTTAATCCATAAATGGATTTCTCAAGCTTGCACACTCTATTAGGAAACTTTGCATCAACAAAACCCTCTGGCTGATTCATGTAAACATCCTCAGCCAACTTCCCGTTAAGGAAAGCAGTCTTGACATCCATCTGCCAGATTTCATAGTCATGAAAGGCAGCTATGGCGAGCAATATCCTAATAGATTTAATATTAGCTACTGGCGAAAAGGTCTCATCATAGTCAACCCCTGGGGTTTGAGTGAAACCTTTTGCAACCAGTCGAGCCTTGAATGTATGCACATTCCCATCCATGTATGTCTTCTTCTTGAAGATCCATTTGCACCCAACTGTCTTACGACCTGGTGCACTATCAACCAAATTCCAAACTTGGTTGTCATACATGGACTTAATCTCGCTGTCCATTGCCTTTTTCCACTTGGAAGCCTCTGGGCCTGCCATTGCTTCCTTATAAGTGACTGGTTCATCTAAGTTTACCAGTGTTCTGTCACTTATGAATGTGTCACCATCTGAAGTAATATGAAAACTATACAACTCAGGTGGCACACTCACCCTAGTGGACCTTCGAAGAGGTAATGAATTATCAACTGGTTCAACAGGAACTGTTTCCTCTGGTTGAGTGCTAGTGTCATCTAAGGTTCCTTTATTGGCTAACTCTTGAATTTCTTCAAGTTCAATGGTGCTCCCACTGTCCTCTTTGAATATGAGCTCCCTTTCTAGAAAGACTCCTCTTCGTGCTACAAAGACCACGTTTTCACTAGGCCTGTAGAACAAATATCCAAAAGACTGCTTTGGGTAACCAATGAAAACACATTTCTCACTTCTAGCTGCTAGCTTGTCGTGAGTCTCTCGTCTTACGAAAGCTTCACAACCCCAGACTTTAATATGTGCCAATGAGGGAACTTTCCCCGTCCACATTTCGTGAGGTGTTTTGGCAACCTTCTTTGTAGGGACAAGATTGAGGATGTGGGCGGCTGTCTCTAAGGCATACCCCCAGAAGTGAATAGGAAGCGAAGCACGACTCATCATAGAACGAACCATGTCTAACAAGGTTCGATTACGCCTCTCAGCTACTCCATTTAACTGTAGTGTCCTAGGAGGAGTCAATTGTGAGACTATCCCACACTCTTTTAGATAGTCGCTGAACTCGATACTAAGATACTCCCCGCCTCTATCGGATCTAAGTGTCTTTATCTTCCTGCCCAATTGATTTTCGACCTCATGCTTAAACTTTTTGAACTTTTTAAAGGTTTCTGACTTATGCTTGATCAAGTAGATATAACCATATCTGCTGTAATCGTCAGTGAAAGTCACATAGAATCGATTAGCATCTCTTGTAGTTGATCTGAAGGGCCCACACACATCTGTGTGTATGAGATCCAACAGACCTTCACCTCTTTCACAAGACCCTGTGAATGGTGATTTTGTCATCTTTCCCAAAAGACAAGATTCACACATATCATCTGATTTTAGGTCAAATGATTCCAACACTCCATCCTTTTGGAGTTGGGCTATGCGTTTCTTGTTAATGTGTCCAAGACGACAATGCCACAAGCATGCCTTGTCTACACTATTAGACAAGTCAATATTAAATACACTAGTTCCTAAGCTATCAACACAAGTCACTGTTTCATACACACCATCACAAGGCAAAGCTTCAAACTCAAAAACACCATTCTTATAAACAGAAATTGAACCATTCAAATCATTAAAAGAATATTTAAAACCTTGTCTGAACAATGCATGAAATGAAATAATGTTTCTCGTCATCTCAGACGAATAGCAACAATTTATCAAATCTAATCTAACATCATTACTAAGCAAAAGTTGATAAACTCTGATCTTGGTCACTGGTGAAGACTTTCTGTTTCCCATGATCAAGTTTATCCTTCCTTGCTCTATCTCCTCACTTTCCTTTAGCCCCTGCAAATCAGAACAGATATGAAAACCACATCTTGTATCAAGGACCCATGAACGAGAAGATAATGAGTTATTAGAAGAAATAGTGTAAATACCTGCCGAAGATGGCTTTACTTTGCCATCCTTGATATCTTGCAGATATTGAGGGCAAGATCTCTTCCAATGCCCATTTTGATTGCAATAAAAGCAAACGGCCTCTTTTGGATCAGAAACATGGGGAGTGGTAGCATTGGGCTTAGCCTTTGGGCCATTACTAGATGACCCAGCTTGAGCCTTGCTCTTCCAGTTTTGCTTAGGAGGACCTTTCCTCTTTTTCCCCTTTCCCTGTCCAATAGCCAAGACAGGGGCACTTGCAGGTGTGGAGGCTATACTTTTACCCTTCATCCATGCTTCAGCTGTTTGCAACAAGTTGTGCAATTAGGCCAAAGTCTGCTCAGTGTTCTTCAAATGGTAAGTTAGAATAAACTGACCATAACAATCAGGTAGTGAGTTCAAGACCATGTCAATGGCCAATTCCTCATCAAAGTGAATGTTGAGCTTGACCAAACGCTCTATGTAGCGTTGCATTCTTTGCACATGTGACACAACCGACTCCCCTTCTTTCATCTTGCAAGCCATGAGTGACTTGACTACTTCAAACTTTTCTTGATGAGCTCGCTTATGGTACTTTTCCATAAGGTCCTTGTTCATCTCAAAAGGCCAGTAGTCCTCATAGTACCTCTGCAATTCTGGGGACATAGTTGGCACCATGATGCATGCCACCTTGGTAGCATCATCGTAATGTTTCTTGTATGCAACATATTCTTCAGGAGTAGCTTCAGACTCATCAAGCTCTTTGAGCTCCTTTTCAAGAACATATTCTTTGTTCTCAAAACGAAGCGCCATCTTGATGTTGCGCATCTAATCGTTATAGTTAGAGCCATCCATAACGACTTTGGAGCAGATATTGAGCAAAGAGAAGTTTTGGTTGGAGGAGGATGAAGCAGAAGTGTTTCCAGGAGTAGACATCTGAAAAGAAAGAAAGTTTTAGTTAGATTTCAAGATACCTCAATATAATAACCCAAAGATATAATATCAAGATTAGGATCCAACTATGAAGATTCACAACTTAGAAATGGGATGCCGAGATCCAAGCGTAAATTTCATAAAGGTAGGTGAATGACGATCCACCAATTCCACCATTAGACGAAATAAACGAAGTGAAATTCCTAATTCTTTTGAGATACACTGAAACTATTCAATGGCATGTTTTAATCTCAGATTATGCTCTTCTATTTGTGACTGGGATGCCGAGGATCACAAACAAGATGTGAATAACCATGCAAATGTGCCTGCTAACCTCATTGTCTTTATCATTAACTATTGATGTGCTGGTCAACCACACACGCTCCATCAAAATGACAATTATGAGATACCCATTACTACTCTTTATTAGTGTCTTTTAGTGTGCTGGTAAACCACACACGCTCCACTAACGACCAATAAAGCATAATGTGCAATTTCATGGATTAGCATACTTTTCACATTTTTCCTAAAGTAACTAGAGTTGGGATTTTGTAAAATAATGTTCTAGTACTTTCTTTAATAACATTATACTTTTAATGAGAAGTAGTTGTCCTATCAAATCCATTCTGCTAACGACCCTCCACTAATCAAGGAAGCGGTGGGTGAGAGTGGACACCCATTCAACTACCATTTTATAGGCAGTTTCCTTATACCCCCCTTATAGACTAGCTTCGTGAATGAGGCATACTAGCGATTTGACTGACCATATTCTTATACATATATAATATTAAACTTTTAATTATAATACATATATAAGGTATGTTTTAAACTTTTTAAAACTTTAAGGTTTATATAAATTTCGAAAATTAAACTATTAATTTAAATTAAAATAAACCAAATTACTAGATTTAATGTTTATCTATTAATTAACTTTTAATCAATTTATTAAATCTTGTAAGGATTATCTAATCAAATTAATCAATTAATTTAATCCTAATCCTTATCCCTCTAAATTTCGAAAATTAGGGTAAAGGATAATTATTCAATTAATCTAATCAAGTAACAATTATCCAAAACAAGAAACCCTAAAATTACTAGGCATATTTCGAAATTCAAAGGGAGGAGGCTAGGGTTTTCAAAACCCTAACCCTAATTTCGATTATGGTTCTTTGGAGGCTAGGGTTTTCGAAAACTCTTTGAACCAAAACCCTAATTTCGAAAATTTGGCCTTTAGGGTTTAATAGCTATAAACCCTAATTTGCAATTCAATAATTATAGCAATTCAATTTAAAACAAACAATGGCTCTTATACCACTGATGGGTTTTAGGTAAAACAAATAAACTAGAAAAACAATTCATAAGTTCACATGCAACCTACTTTGGATCTATGTTTTAACTATTGAACATATAACTTTGAATTGCAAACAAGAACCCTAGAGGAGAGAGGCTAATTTCGAAATTAACAAACTAGGGTTTAGGAGTTACATACCTTTCAATTGTTATAGTAAACAATTGATAATCCTCTTGATCTTGATCTTGATCTTCTTGGAAGCTTAGCACCACAAATGTAATGCCTCTAATGGAATCACACCCAAGAACTAGCAAGAAAGAAAGTAGAAGGAGAGAGGATGGAGAGAGTATGCAATTTCGGCCTAGGTATCTTCCAAAGAATAGAGTGGCCTAAAATGTGAGCTAGGAGGCTCCTTAAATAGCTGAGGGATCTAGGGTTTAGGGAAAACCCTAATTATCCTTTGCTTAGGGCCTAAGCAAAACCCAAGGGCCTTATCTGGACCCCTTGGACGAAATTTCTAGGGTTTCCCCTATGGATTTCGTCCACCTCCTTCCAAGGGCTTTCTGGATCCTTCCACTCAACTATTAGTTAATTGCAAACTAGTCCCTGCACTTTATAATTAATTCTTTTAACCCCAAAATTAATTTTGATTAATTTCTGGCTAACTATTAATTAAACATAATGATTTCTAAATAATATATTAATCTTTTAACATATTAATAAATCATTTATATATAATAATTTATTAATCTTATAAATTAATATCTCTCCTTTCATAATTTCCTTGTCCAGTTGCTACGTTGAAGGCAACCCAAAAGGACTGTGCTTTTAAATGCTTTCATGGGGGGGGGGGGAATACAAGTAGAAAACAGGAAGTTATAGAATCAATCATATGTGATTTATAACTGTGTTTTCAACCAACTGATTTCACATACTTCAAAATGTGTTAAATACAATGGTTTTCAGTTATTTTATTCTTTGTTATCAAATGAACTACTTTTGAATCGTTTTATAAACTGACATCAAGTCATTATTACTTATTGTTCAAAACTCTTAAATGTATTACAAAACCTCTTTCAACTTATTGTTAAAAACCATATCTATACACTTATGTTTCATACATATATGTATTGATATGAGAGCTTTCATTCTTTCTTCAGTTCCAACACTCTTGTGTAGCAAGGGTGTATAAACCTACTTGGACATTCAATCTACATCCCAGTAAACTATTATAGGTATAGTTTAGGAGGTACAAAATATTAGTCCTAGTACAAGGAATTACACAAGAGTCAGTTCATTCATGAGTCTATACAAATATACTAAATACTATATGAAGAGATACTATTACTTGTTATACAGAGAGAAATACTATATACTATACAGAGAGAGATACTATATATACTATACGGGACTGACCATCCTGCACCTGGCTGCTAGCTACAGTGGGACCTGTTCATCGACGGATGTTCTCGGTTGTACTGTTCGGCGAGTTTCCACGTCGTGATTATCCTAAGGCAAAAGGATACGATTTCAATGATTATATAATTTTCCCTATTACTTTTATTTTGTGACACATTCACATAAACGATGAGGTAGACTATATATTTATAATAATAGTTGCACATGGGAAAAACCTTCATTGATACAGAAATGCAAACCTTCAAAGCATTCGGGTCTTGGTAGAAGACTACTTTTTTTACTAGTAGGAAATATGGGATTTTCTAGGGTTTTCACACTTATACTAAATGTTTCATTAAACATTTACAAGTCTTTCATAACAGCTTTTCAAATCAATGACACTAAAATACTTATGAATTCACCAGCTTTATGCTGATCTACGCTTTCAAAATAACTTGTATTCTCAGGTCACCAGTAGACAAAGTACGATGACCAAGTTTTGAGAAGACGGAGCACAGACAAGACTCGTCTTTTAATTTGATTTCATATTTTGGTGTCTTATTACTATGAAAGAACACTCATGTATTAAAACTTTACTTTTAATGCAATGGATGATGTTGTTGCTTGTTTACTACTTTGCAGTGTTATGATACTTTACATGACGTCCTCCACCCCTGAACGTTTCCACCGTTCTTGGTTTTGGGGTGTGACAGATTGGTATCAGAGCTTTGTTTATAGTGAATTGAGTGTATCAACCCATAAAAAATATACATACTATAAATACAATGGGATTAAAATACTCTGACCAAGAGTTTATACTTTTAAATAATAAAATATTTAACTAAGTATACATGCCCTCATACATACTTAAAATCAGTGTCACAATGACAAAAACAAAAGTATTACGATTGTTGAATATCACAGGTAAGCTCGGGTGTGTATGGTCAGTCCTACGAGTGGTATAGCCTGATCAACTATGCTGGTCCGAGGAGTGATTAGCATATGCCCAAGAATGGTTGTGATATGGCAACAAGTCTAAAAACTTACCAACACTACCACAATGAAATACTATGGGAGTATTTGGTGTTACTATAATTACTTATCTGCGAACTAAAAAGGTCTTTATCAGTAGGTTAATAGTTGCTAAGTGGATACACTAAGATTATATGTACCTAGGACGTCATAGACTTAGAATCTGTGATCTTTGCTTTACTTCTTGTTCCTTGTTTGGTTGTGGGCTTAGAGTTAGGGTCACTTATTCGAAGGTCTATCTTGTCCTGAGTACATATAACTAGTATGCACTAAACAAGTATTGGAGTAACTGATAAAGATCATCTTATAATTATCTAATTAGTACGTCTATTTAGTTATTTCTTATATCCCTTTTCTCGCGTAGATATTATGGCTGGATTCCATCCCCACGACGACCCGTACTTCCCAAACCAAGGCGATGCTGGATGGCTAGAGGAAGAACCAGAAGATGATCACCCAATCCCTTTGGATGATCACCATGCTCAAGGCTTTTCTGATAGTTCTGACTCAGAGCCTGAAGTCAACAACCTACCCCAAGTGGGTCAGGTCCCGAATCTCAACCCCCAACCCGCGTTTCAAGGTCCCACACCCTTGTGGGCAACAAACTTGAATCGCTGGAGCGACGAACAGGGTCAACCCTTACCCCACTATGGGGACCGAAGCTTCTATGACCTTAGCGGAGGTGGCTCTGCGGATCGAGCTCTGCCTGTTATGATCCGTAGGATTGCTCGAAATGTCGAGCAAGGTCGAGCAGCCATCGACCGAGTCATGGAAATTGATGCCAACTCGGGCGTTAACACTGTCCGCATTCGACATCTGGAAGACGCTGTCGAAGGGACGAGAAGAATCAATGAGACTCTGCGACAACAGTTAGCTGCATCTCGGACCGAAGTCATAGAACTTCAAGTTCGTCAGAGGGCTCACGAGCAACATCTCCGAGAGGTGGTACGTCAACTGGCGGATATGAGGATTCTCCCCAGGAATTCCCATAGCCGGTAGAAGATGTCTAGTACATCTTTTCTTTTGATATAAGGAATAGCCTTTCCTAACTGAGCTCTAAGTAGCACTTTTCTGTAAAATATTCCTATCTCTCAAGTACTTTCCTAGATTTCTAAACTGTCGACATTTTCCTTATGGTATGATGTAAGACCTATAGTTTGGTCATTTTCCCGAACTCATTTACATCTTATATACCAGTAATTTCGGCAGTTATCTAATCTATTCAGAAATTCATACTCTCATTTGATATCGAACTATGGCGACTTAGTTCACAAGACACTTTCATTCTTTATACTATTGGATTCTTATCATTGTTTCTATCTTTTAAACTTGAAGTTAATAGATGCACCCTCGCAGAAATCCAAGGCGTAACAATAATAACGAAACACCGATACCACCACCTCCTCAGTTCGACGCTGCTATGTTCCAAGCAGCTGTCACGGCGGTCGTAGCGGCTGCCATGTCACACATCAATACTCCTGTCCCTAGTGGATCGGGAACAGGTTCACCTCCTTCCAACCATGGCGAGAGTCATGGGCACCCCCGGGAATGCACCTACAAGGATTTTACAAATGCCAAACCCAGAAATTTCAATGGAACTGGAGGGGTTATGATCTTAAGGCAGTGGATAGAAAAGACAGAAGCAGTCTTTGAAATCTGCGCCTGCCCAGAGAACAATAAGGTCAAGTTTGTTACTTGTACCTTTTCTGACAGGGCTTTAACTTGGTGGAATGGCCACGTTAAGTCACTGACTCAGATAGCGGCAAATTCGATAAGCTGGGAGAACTTGAAAGCCATGCTGATGAGAGAGTACTGTCCACGAGGGGAAATTCAAAAACTCGAGCAGGAACTCTGGGGTCTTGTAATGGTTGGTTCTGACATATCAGCCTATACTAATAGATTCTGTGATCTGGCAATTCTTTGCCCTGATATGGTTACTCTAGAGATCAAGAAAATAGAGAGATATATTTGGGGACTGTCGCCCCAGATCCAGTCAAGTGTGTTAGCATCAAGGCCTGTTACTTTTGACAGTGCTAAAGAGCTGGAACAATCTCTTATAGATCACGGAAACTACCAGAACCCAACAATTTCTACACCCGGGCAACAAAAGGGAAACAACAACAACAATAAGAAAAAGGGGTAGAACAAGAGGAAAAGCGGGACTTCACAAGAATCGTCAAAGAGACAACAACTAGTTACAATCAATGCTGCCACGGTAACTCCTGTTGTCCCTGCTAATCCCTTAATCAATCCTTTTAAATGATTTTAAATGCTTTCATGGGGGGAATACAAATAGAAAACAGGAAGTTATAGAATCAATCATATGTGATTTATAACTGTGTTTTCAACCAACTGATTTCACATACTTCAAAATGTGTTAAATACAATGGTTTTCAGTTATTTTATTCTTTGTTATCAAATGAACTACTTTTGAATCGTTTTATAAACTGACATCAAGTCATTATTACTTATTGTTCAAAACTCTTAAATGTATTACAAAACCTCTTTCAACTTATTGTTAAAAACCATCTCTATACACTTATGTATCATACATATATGTATTGATATGAGAGCTTTCATTCTTTCTTCAGTTCCAACACTCTTGTGTAGCAAGGGTGTATAAACCTACTTGGACATTCAATCTACATCCCAGTAAACTATTATAGGTATAGTTTAGGAGGTACAAAATATTATTCCTAGTACAAGGAATTACACAAGAGTCAGTTCATTCATGAGTCTATACAAATATACTAAATACTATATGAAGAGATACTATTACTTGTTATACAGAGAGAAATACTATATACTATACAGAGAGAGATACTATATATACTATACGGGGCTGACCATCCTACACCTGGCTGCTAGCTACAGCGGGACCTGTTCATCGACGGATGTTCTCGGTTGTACTGTTCGGCGAGTCTCCACGCCGTGATTATCCTAAGCCAAAAGGATACGATTTCAATGATTATATAATTTTCCCTATTACTTTTATTTTGTGACACATTCACATAAACGATGAGGTAGACTATATATTTATAATAATAGTTGCACATGGGAAAAACCTTCATTGTTACAGAAATGCAAACCTTCAAAGCATTCGGGTCTTGGTAGAAGACTACTTTTTTTACTAGTAGGAAATATGGGATTTTCTAGGGTTTTCACACTTATACTAAATGTTTCATTAAACATTTACAAGTCTTTCATAACAGCTTTTCAAATCAATGACACTAAAATACTTATGAATTCACCAGCTTTATGCTGATCTACGCTTTCAAAATAACTTGTATTCTCAGGTCACCAGTAGACAGAGTACGATGACCAAGTTTTGAGAAGACGGAGCACAGACAAGACTCGTCTTTTAATTTGATTTCATATTTTGGTGTCTTATTACTATGAAAGAACACTCATGTATTAAAACTTTACTTTTAATGCAATGGATGATGTTGTTGCTTGTTTACTACTTTGCAGTGTTATGATACTTTACATGACGTCCTCCACCCCTGAACGTTTCCGCCGTTCTTGGTTTTGGGGTGTGACAACTGGCGGATGTCAATTTCTCGATGACAAACTCGTCAGTTGGCAGTCTAAGAAACAAACTTGCGTATCCTTATCCACAGCCGAAGCTGAGTACATCGCTGCAGCATCATGTGCTTCATAGGTTATATGGATTCAAAGTCAATTAAGAGATTACGGCCTGAACATGAAGCGAATCCCACTTTACTGTGACTCTGAAAGCGCAATTCGCATATGTCACAACCTAGTGCAACACTCAAAAACAAAACACATTGCACTGAGGTATCACTTCATCAAGGATCATGTGGAAGATGGTAATGTCGAGATTCATTTCGTTCGATCCGCGGATCAATTAGCTGACATATTCACGAAAGCCTTGCCTGAAGCAACCTTTAATAGAACACTCCAAGGCTTAGGAATGATGGAAGCTGAATCAGTTCTGAAACCACCTTCGCTTCCATAAGTATCACTTTCGCTTTCGCTCCATAAGTTTTTATCAAACGAAATGAGGCGAACGTTTGCTCTATTTCGTTTTTGATTTTTTCGGGACACGAAATGGAACGAACACTCGCTCCTATTCGCTTCATTCATTCTTTATAAGCGAACGGTTGGTTAGTGATTTCACTTCTCACTTGTGGTTTGGAACTCCTGTATCTTTTTGGATACTATGCATTCTAAAAGTTTGTTTCGCATATTTTCTGTTTTTATTTATTTTCAGAAAATCCAAAAAGATTTTTCTTTCTGTTTTTAATTATTCTTAAGAAAAATAAAATACAAAAATATTTTCCTTTTGTTTTATTTATAAAATCAAAAATACAATAATATTTTCCTTTTGTTTTATTTATAAAATCAAAAATACAAAAATATTTTTATTCTTTGTGTTTATCTTTACTTTTTCACTTCTTTTTACTTTTCACAAAATCTAAAAACCGAATATTACTAGATGACTAAGTTGTTCACAAAGGTTTTTATTTGCTGCTAATCTCAATTCACGTCATGAGGCATGTATAATTTCTTTATCTTTATACTAGCTAGGTGTCCCTAGAAGCATGCTGCTGCATGTTGTCTAAAGCGTCAACTAATCTAAAGTGAAGCCTTATCGATTCGATATATACAAATCGTTTCTTCCCAATCAGGCTGCAAAATTCACTTAAGTCATGAGCTACCTTACTCTTCTCACATTAAGTTAAGAGTTATCTGCTTGGTCACTTTCGCATAGCAGAGGTACTTTTGTTTCTTATACCACCTCAACACTTTTCTCCATCAATTTCGTTTCATAAACGTGACCCTTGAGACTCTCAGTATTTACCACTGGGGTTTATGGTTACACAACATCTGTGTTGATGATCTTAGTTTCATTTTACCACGTTCTAAGTGAAACCCACAATCCAATACCTTTAATGAATTGACGGTGAACAATCGGATGTTCTAGTTTTTCACCAACACACTAACGATGACCACTTTTGTTTGTTGTTTCATGGAATCTCATTTATTTTTGCGAGATCTTTATGAAATTGTCTAAAACTAAGACATTTCTTTCCAAAAGATCCAGTTTCGTTTTTGTTTTTGAGATTTCTCACATTTTACCAAGTCACTGAAAAATTATCAAACCTACTTGATGTTATAGGCTACACTGGTCATACAAGTACTTCATCCAACTTTCGGTCTTCTATCAAGTTCGTAGTTTGGTGGAAGCGAAAGCCACCCCACAAGCCTAAATTAAAAATATGCCTTTCAATGTTTCTTCACAAATATTTGGTTGTACTTCAACTAGAAACCACATAGACACTTCTCAGTCTCTCTTGACTTTGAAGGAAGAGATTCGTGCCTGGGATCCTCTGTTTCGTGTTATATATGACATCACTAAATCCCACAGAGGTACTTTGCTTTATTTCTTTTTCTTTGGCACAGTCTTGCACGAAGATCTTTATGATTTTCCAAAAATCTAGTTCGTGGTACTTATGGTGTTTTTCAGATTCACAGTTTCGCTTCTCGATGCTAAGGTGGTTGTGTATTTCAAAAGGCAAAAGGGCTCAGATTATTAATTAGAATATGAAGCGTTTGGGAAAAATATGACGAGGCCGAGGAATGGATAAGATTTCAAACCAAAAGGCGCGTGAATTTGAAACGGTTCCTATCATCACGCCGTCGGACACCTTTTTCGGGGTAACAGTTGTCACATCGCGCTTTTTCAGGTGTCTTTTCAGAGAAAATCACGCCAACGTCATCAAAGATCTTTCTCTCTCCTGGTAAAATGTATAAAGGGCTTTCATAAATCCCTTATTTCTCTTTACCACTCTCGATACTCTCAACAAATCTAAATGTGATTTCTCTTACGGTTCATCTTCTTCTTCACGAACCTGCAACAATGGCCGATTCATCATCTGTTAAAGAACACGCTGCTCAGTCCTCTTTCCTCACCATCAAGCCCAACCAGAACTTGATCCTCGACTTGGCTCCATTCAAATATTACGCGTTTATGCTTCCCATTGTCGAGTGCTTGAAGTACTGACCTTTGGTTATTGCCTTAACCAAGGTTGAATGTGTTCCAATGTCACTGTTGTCGAAGGCCTTCTCATCTGCTAAGTATGTGAACGAGGAGGAAAATATCATCTTTTAAGTTCTTGATAAGAAACACTCAGTCTCAAAGACTAGGTTTTGCTCTCTTCTAGGGCTAAACTATGTCGATTCATTGGTGAATCCGAAGTCTATTTCTACTGCCCAGATCTTCGACATGTTCTACCAAATGGGGTATCCTGATCTTCTCACCACTATCACCAGGTTCAAAAAGTCATGTCTTCCACCCCAATGAAATGGTCTATTTACTCTTCTATTCAAGGCTTTCTCTGAGAAAGTAATTGGATCCGACTGTGCTAGCAAATCCTTCATGACAATCCTCTATGGCCTTTACCATGGGATTAACCTTGATTATGGGTCTGTTCTTTGGGATCAATTGGTGCAGAGTATGAATTCTTCGTCTCGACACAACGAGATCTCTTGCGCACGTTTCTGGACGATTGTAGTGCAGCAGGCAATGGACAAATTCAATGTTCCGGTGATGGCGGACTCATTAATGTCATCGATTGCCACCTTCCACACTATGAAGATTATCATCGCTGATAATTCGAAGTTTTTATTTGTAGGGTCTATTCCGGAGACTATGTACAGGTGTGCTTCTTGGGCTAGCAAAATTATCACTGAGTAAAAGAAGCAACCTGTTTCGGGTCCTAGGGAGCTTACTTCTGAGATGCAACACTCCTTAGATGAAGCTGATAAACCCAAAAAGGGAGGCAAGAAGGGAGATAAGAAGAAAGGGGTTCAAGAAGGTCAATCTTCTCAAGCTCCAACCCCTAAGAAGCAAAAGACTCAAGGTGAAGCTCCTTCGGCTCCAAAAAGGCAAAAGTTCAAAAAGATGACATTGAAGCCCAGCTCATCTTTAACAAGCGATACTGAGTACGTTCCTTCTGATCCAGCTGAAGTAGAATCAAGTGAAAGCAAAAGTTCTCAATATGCGGGTTTGCTTCGTGGTGATTCGCCTCCACCTACTCCACATCAAGAGGTAACTTTAAACGATTGTGTTCTAACTCCACCTCCTCCTACTCACACTACTATTCCTATTACCATCGGTCCTTGCTCACCCCCAATTTCATCTCAACCACCACCTATTATTTCTAAAACAACCACCTCTACTACCCAGCCACCACCCATCTACACTGAAACCACTACAACAGCCACTACTACAGGCGAACCTCTCGTCAATGTCAACGCATCTGATGCGGGGGCAAAGACTTCAGGTTTTGTCACTACCTCTACCATACCTCATGTTTCCCCTCAGCCTGAATATACCTCTACCACACCTCCTTTCTCCATTCAAGAAGACAGTGATGATGATGCTCCTCTCACTCAGAGGCATCTGAAGGAGGTGAACACTAAGCTTCATAGTCTACTCGCGTCTGTCGCTGCTTCTACAAGTCATGCTTATTCTGTAGCCATAGTTAAGAGTATGCTCGATTCATTGGTCAAGGAGCATGCAGCGAACCTTGATAAAGCGAACAAAGCAGTTACAGATTCCACTCTCTTAAACCAGCAAGCGACCGAAAAAGTCGATAAACTAATTTTAGAAATGAAGGTGTTCATGACAGATCTCAATACTGCTGCTGAAGGGAATACTGTCAAGGCGAATGAGGCCAATTCAAAGCTCAGCAATTCACTGAAGTCTGAACGCGAGAAACTGGAAAAGCTTCACTCCAGTATCTCTGATGATAACACCACCTTCCACTCCTCGATTTCTACGACGCTCAACAAATTTAAAAATGATTTGGCTGTTGAAAGCAAAATCATGGATGAGCTCGCTCTTCGCACTACTCAACTTCGTGCTCAAACAATCAAGCTTTAGCATCCACAGTCCAAAATCAATGAACTCAAGTGTGAACGAGCGGTTGTGAAATCATGCATCAGTGACGTCAAATCCTTGTTGTCTGATATTATTGAAGCGCATGATTCAATTTTGACCATCACCATTCGCAGAAACTTAGCTGAAAAGCTTCGTCCTGCCTTCGCTCTTCTGAATAGGCTTGAAGGTGTTCCTAAGGCCCCTGTCCCTCCGAAACAAGGGGGAGAAGAGAAAACCGCTAAAGCAGGGGAGAAACCAAAGTCAGATGAACCGAAGGTTAATGTAGCTTCGGGTTCAAAAGGAAAAGCTCCAATGGGTGTTGAAGAAGAAGAAAGTGAAGAGGAGCAACTGAAACGAAAGTTAAGTGAACATGAGCTTAATGAAAGTGCTCGCATTGCGAGAGAATTTGAAGAAAAAGAACGAAAACAGAAAGAAGCTCACGACCTCTTGGAAACAAGAAAAACACTCTTTCCAGTGTGGACGATGGAGCAAATGATGTACGAAGCTATTGAATTTCCCAACGTTCATTGGTTGGAGCCTGTGATTTCGTTTAATCTGACTAACACGAGGGATAATCAATATGATATGCCAATAACGAAAAGAGCCTTCGTTTTTCACTGCTTTGATTCCATTGCAGATATTCCCTCTCCTGACGCGAAAGTAGATAAAGCCTTGATTGACTTCTATCTCACTTATGGAAAACCTCAGTACCTGACTTGGAGCATTTAGAAAATAACTACTGTCAAGTTCACATGGCCAATCGCTATTGGAAGCTTCGTGAATGCAAAGTTCAAGGTTACATGGGGATCAGAAAACACGTTGCGTGAGTTCACGCTTGCAGATCTGCCCAACCTTAATCCACATGATTGGATCTTGTTGCTGAATCATCTTTTGACTGAAGAACAAAAATACGAACCCATTCTGGCTCATCTGAAGCGAATGTTGGTTTCGTATATATACGAAGTGACGAAGCTTGCTGTTGAGATTGATAAGGTTCTGAAGCGGAAGCCTACCATGAATCCGATTGGGAAAGCCAGCGGCATGAGCGAAATGAGCATGGGAAAGATCGATACAGTGCACTTGACTGTAATGTTTCAACGAGGATCTGATGTTCCCGGTGTTTTTCAAAAATGCCTTTTCGCATTACCTGACAAACAGCTGTTCTCTACAGTCTGCTTGGAACACATCTTGGATATTGTTAACAAGTGCACCTTGAATGATGATGCTACAAAGAGAAATTTTAATGATATGATTCGATAGTACATCTTGTTTCGTAGAACTTTGCTTGTTGTGATTCCCAAGCTTTTCAAAACAGTTAAGAAGACTCAGCAGGCACGGAAGTAGAGCATCTCTCGCCTCAATTGACGCAAAGGGGGAGATTATTGGGTATATCAGATTGCGTCATTGGGCTTATTTATTTAGTCCATTATGTACACGGGGAGACTCAGCCTGTCCAACCGTTATTTATTATTAGGTTTAGAGTATATATAGTGCATGAATGCACTATAGTTAGTATCGATCTAATCACTTTCATTGTAACCCAAGCACACCTCTACAGTAGCAATTCTTAATAGAGTTCTTCTGAGGTTGTGACTTTTAATCATTCGACACTTTGTTGATTCATTTTGTGTTCTTACTTCACTTCGTCTTCATATAATACTTGTTCAAAATCTATTCAATCTATAAGAATTTTAGTCTTATCACACTGCACAGAATTGTTACAAGTAGTACTAATCCTCACAAATGAAAGACCTGTAGTTCCTTGTTTATGTTAGTAAACCTTTATTGTAGATCTCTGTTAACGCTGTAGGATTAAGATATATCTTGTTCGAAAATATCCGATTCATGATCAATGTAGAAGGCATATCGCCATTTTCCCCTTATACCTTTTAGAGAAAGATGCCTCCCAGGAAGAGACCCAACAGAAAGAACAACAACCCTTCGACGGATCCGCCGCCACCACCTCCTCAGTTCGATCTTGTTATGTTCCAAGCAGCAGTTACAGCCGTTGTGGCTGCCGCAATGTCGCAGATCAATTATGGCGGCACTAGTGGATCGGGAAGTGGTACCCATCCCCTTAATCTTGATGGTGGTCAGGGACACCCGAAAGAGTGTTTCTACAAATACTTTATGAACGCGAAACCCAAATCCTTTGACGGAAATGGAGGTGTCATTGCCCTAACTCGGTTGTTCGAGAAGATCGAATCAATTTTCGAGATATGTGCGTGCCCCGAGGCAGGAAAGGTGAAGTTTGCCGCATGCACCTTCACCGATAGAGCAATGACTTGGTGGAATAGCCAAGTCAAATCCCTAACTCTACCGGTAGCCAATGTCATGGGTTGGGAGAATTTGAAAGAACTAATGCTTGCGGAGTATTGCCCAAGGGGCGAGATGCAAAAGCTGGAGCACGAGCTCTAGAACCTGAAGATGAAGGGTTCCAACGTTGCTGCGTACACTGCTAGGTTCAGCAACCTGGCTCTTCTATGTCCCGGGATGGTCACCCCGGAAAGCAAGAAAATTAAGAGGTACATATGGGGATTGACACCCCCAACTCAAATGAACATCTTGGCTGCTAAACCTCTCACATTTGACAGCGCCAAGTGCCTGGCGCAGACTCTGATAGATCACGGGGTTGATCCTAAACCTGTAGCAGCTACCCACGAACCACCAAAGGAGAGCGGTGGAAAGAAAAAGTTATGGAACAAGCGCAAGGGCAAGTCTTCGCAGGAGCCCTCCAAGAAACAACAAATAGTGGCAGTTCAGGCCGCTACCACTCCTGCTGCTCTTCCTGCAACTCAAGCACCTGCCAGTAGATATGTTAGAACCCTTCCAAGGTGCAATAAGTGTAACTTTCATCATCACGGACCCTGCCATGACATGCAATGCAACAGCTGTGGCAAAAAGGGACACACAACTCGTTTTTGCAAAACACAAGTCCAACCAAACAATCAGGCTTCTGGAGCTGGAGTTGGTCAAGCCTATTATGGCTGTGGTGAAACCGGGCATTACAAGAGGAATTGCCCAAAAGCGACAACTGTAGGCAATACAGGGAAGGTTCTAGCTATGGGCCAGGAGGAGTTAGTCGCCGATCCCACCGTAGTTACAGGTACGTTCCTCCTCGACAACTCTTATGCATGCATTCTTTTCGATAGTGGTGCGGAGAGGAGTTTTTTTAGTCATGCATTTAAACATCTACTTAGGCTTAAATCCCAACCTTTAACCGAAACATTCACCGTCGAGATGGCTAACGGAAAGAAAGAGAGCACTAACGACGTATTTATAGGCTGTACCCTTACCTTAAATGACCATTCTTTTCCAATCGACCTCATGCCAGTTTCTATAAAAAGTTTAGATGTCATCATCGGCATGGATTGGTTGAGCTCCAATCGTGTCGATATCCTTTGTTATGAAAAAGCCATTCGCCTCAATCCGCCATCCGGCGAAGCCCTCATTATCTATGGTGATAAACTCAGCTCAAGCCTTCGTATCATTTCGTGCATCAAAGCCCAAAATATCTGCGAAAGGAGTGTCATGCATTCATAACCCATGTCGTTAACGAAAAACAGGAAGTTAAAGATCTCGAGAGCATCCCCGAAGTCTGCAACTTTCCTGATGTCTTCCCCGAAGATCTTCCCGGAATTCCTCCAGAGCGCCAAATCGATTTTCTAATCGACTTAATCCCCGGAGCTACTCCCGTAGCCAAATCCCCTTACAGTCTAGCGCCTGCAGAAATTCAAGAGTTATCCTTATCCAGCCAGATCAATGAACTACTCAACAAGGGATTCATTAGACCAAGTTCCTCACCCTGGGGAGCCCTGATCTTATTTGTGAAAAAGAAGGATGGGTCCTTTCGGATGTGCATAGATTATCGTGAACTGAACAAGCTTACTATTAAGAACAGTTACCCCTACCCAGAATCGACGACCTCTTCAATCAACTCCAAGGAGCCAGCTACTTCTCAAAGATAAACCCGAGATCAGGGTACCATCAGCTACAATTCCTGGAGAGTGATGTTCTGAAAACATCATTTCAGACTCGATATGGTCACTACGAGTTTGTAGTAATGCCCTTTGGTCTAACCAACGCACCCACGGTATTCATGGATCTGATGAATCGGGGTGCCGCCCATTCCTAGACAAGTTCGTGATAGTATTCATAGATGATATACTTGTCTATTCTCGGAGTGAGGAAGATCACAGACAGCATTTGAGGTAAGTTCTGGGAACTCTAAGGGCGGAGAAACTACATGCAAAATTATCAAAGTGCGAATTCTGGATCGGAAAAGTAACTATCCTCGGTCACGTGGTTAGCGAAGAAGGCATACACGTGGACCCTTCAAAAATTAAAGCGATCGAGAATTGGTCAGCACCGAAGACACCCACAGAAATCCGTCAATTCTTGGGTCTTGTTGGCTACTATCACAGGTTTATCCAGATTTTCTCCAGGATTGGTAAGCCTCTTACCGCCCTGACTCAGAAAGGTGTAACCTTTAGTTGGAGAGAAAATCAAGACACTGCGTTCTAAACATTGAAGTAGGCCCTATGCAGCGCACCTATCTTGTTTCTTCCAGAAGGGACGGAGGACTTCGTGGTCTACTGTGATGCATCCAATCAGGGGCTAGGCTGTGTGCTCATGCAGCGAGGAAAAGTCATTGCTTATGCCTCGAGACAGATGAAAGCACACGAAGTCAATTATACAACTCACGATCTGGAGTTGGGAGCAGTGGTCTTCGCATTAAAGATTTGGACACATTACCTCTATAGAACCAAGTGCACTATCTTCAGCGACCATAAAAGCCTTCAGCACATTTTTGACCAGAAGGAGTTGAACATGAGACAACGACGATGGGTAGAGCTACTCAACGATTATGAGTGCGAAATATGCTATCATCCCGGCAAGGCCAATGTGGTAGCATATGCCCTCAACCGGAAAGAGTATTCACGTCGCAGAGTGAAGGCACTTACAATGACCATCCATTCCCATATGTCCGCACAAATCAGAGAGGCTCAGCTGGAAGCCTTGAAACCAGAGAACATGTTGGGTGAAGTCTTGAGGGGAATGGAAAAGAACTTGCAAGTCAAGGGACGGAGTTTATCATTTCATGAACCGGATCTGGACCCCAAAGTACGGCGGTTACAGGGAGGTTGTCATGAACGAAGCTCACCGGACTAGATACTCCATTCACCCAGGTTCCCATAAGATGTATTTGGATCTCAAAAAGCTCTATTGGTGGCCAAACATGAAAGCAGAAATTGCTACCTTCGTGGGCAAGTGGGAGCGAATCATAATGGACTTCATTACCAAATTGCCCAAGACCCCGAGTGGCCATGACACTATATGGGTAATCGTCGACACATTGACTAAGTCTGCCCACTTCCTGCCAATCAATGAAACATACAAGATAGAGAGACTAAACCGAATTTACATCCGAGAGATAGTTCGATTGCATGGTGTGCCTGTTTCCATTATCTCTAATCGAGATAGCAGATTCACCCTGAGATTTTGGCAGTCATTGTAGAAGGCTCTTGGAACTAAGCTGGATATGAGCACAGCTTACCATACACAGACCGATGGGCAGAGTGAGAGAACCATTCAAACCCTATAGGACATGCTGAGAGCGTACGTTATCGACTTTGGTAAGTCGTGGGATACCCATTTGCCATTGGTCGAGTTCTCTTACAACAACAGCTATCACACTAGCATCAAGGCTGCTCATTTTGAAGCCCTCTATGGCCGTAAGTGCAGATCTCCTCTGTGCTGGGCTGAGGTGGATGACACGCAGCTAGCCAAAGGTCAAGTCCCTGATAGCTCTCTCATTGGCCTAGAAATCATCCTAGAAACTACAGAAAAGATCGTACAAATCCGGGAACGACTAAAGACTTCAAGAGATAGACAAAAGAGCTAAGCCGATAAAAGACGAAAACCTTTGGAGTTCCAGGTTGGTGACCATGTTTTGTTAAAGGTCTCACCTTGGAAAGGCATGATACTCTTCGGAAAGCGTGGAAATCTAAATCCGAGATACATTGGGCCATTCGAGATCCTCGCTACGATCGGCCCCGTAGCTTACAAACTCCGTTTACCCCAAGAGCTTAACAATGTACATCCCGTCTTCCACGTGTCAAACCTCAAAAAGTGTCTATCCGACAAGACTCTTGTGATCCCACTCGATGAAATCGAGGTCAATTAGAGTCTTAACTTCGCGGAAGAGCCAGTCGAAATCATGGATAGGGAAGTCAAGCGAACGAAACAAAGTCGCATCCCGATAGTGAAGGTTCGCTGGAATGCCAAGCGGGGACCTGAATTCAATTGGGAGCGCAAAGACCAGATGAAACAGAAGTATTTGCATCTCTTTCCCTGGTCCATAATTATATTCGTTTTAGAATTTCGGGACGAAATTCCCTCTATCGGGGGGATGATGTGACAACCCGAACCTTTTTCAGTCAACGAAAGTTAAATCCCGTTAGATAAAATTTCGAATTTTATTTATTTTGTCAAGCTTGTAAGGGTTGAAACAACTTAAATCATATAAATTAAATTTATAAAAGTGTCGGGACTAAAATCGAGCGAAAAATCAAGTTTTTCATCGAAAATCAGCCAAGTCTCGTGCATTCTGGTGTTTACGGCCGTAAACCGTTCACGGCCTGGGGACCCCACATCCGACCGTGAACCCAGCCTATATATATACTTTTGACTCTCATTTTTACTTTTCTGGCCGAAAACACTACCTTCTCTCTCTAAATCCACCACCCGAAAACTCAAGATTTCTCTCATCTAACCTCCAAAAAATCATCCAATCCACCTTGGAACTTGTTTTGGAGCATCAAACATTCACCATTTCATCAGATCAAACATTCTTCGTTCTTGAGTTCATGGTCGTAAAACCTTCAAATCTTCATATTTCACTAAGAACAGGCCGTAAACGATTCAAAGACCGTAAACCCTTCAAAGGCAGAAAACCGTTCACGGCCGAGAACAATTCACGGCCGAAAACCTTTCACGACCGCAATCAGCCGCAATCGGAATCTTGGTTAAAAACCCACTTATCCCACTTCGATCAAGTCTTGGTAATATTCCTTAACCAAAAGCAAGTGTTTTTGTAACACTTTAACTACTGGGTTCGCTAATTTAAATACAAAAATGTGTTTAATTATTATTAGGATTCCGTTAACTTCGCGTACAACAACTCGAGGGTCCTCACGACACATACATGCAACCAACTGTGAGTTTATACCCCTATATTCTAACTATTTTTAATGTTTTTAGGGGGAGAATACAAGTAAAATACTAAAATTTTGTGCTTTTATACAAAAGGATTTCAAACGGATTTAAAAACCTTTGCAATTGATACAACCGAGAAAACACTACATTTTATGAAAATATTTAGATATCCTAATCCCTTATGTAACATGCTGAAAATGAGGGTAGTTTTCGATATACAATGTTAGTTGCAAAGTTTTTAGTACCATACATATACTTTGGAAGCATCATCGAACTTTTACAAAATTCAATACATACGAGTAAACATACATATAAAACTATAATAGGTATAGTTTGGGATTCAATACATCGTTTTACGAATTCAAGAACCGTACATCATAACAACATATAAACTATGGTAAAACTAGTTTATGGTATACAATGCTATTATTCGAATACAAGAGTACTTTACTAAATAATTATTTAAGTATAATTATATTTATTCTACAAGACATAAGTGTAGATTCAAGTACCAGAGAACATTACATTACACATAAACAATTTAATACAGGGTTGTGAGACATCACTTCAATTGTACCCTTCGGGGTGCGGGCTAAATCCTATCATAGTATAACCAGAGTCTCCTGGAGGGAGAGCGTGAGATATGTGAATAGATCTATTCGGGATTGACTATCCCACACCTAAACTGCTAGCTACAGTTAGGCAGGTATGCCTTGAGTGACAAATGTCATAACGTCCGACGCCTAAAGAATGTCGTAGGGGTCACTAGGTCATATCAAGCATGGTTATACGAACTCACAACAGTATAAACTAACCTTTTTGTTTATGGGATTTTATTCTTCAATGGTTTTATTTTAATTAATAAAACTACTATACATACTGGTGCTATCCAGGATTTTTAATAAGAACATGCTATACATACTGGTGTTAACCAGGATTTTCATACAATGCATTACTTACATTACTGGTGGTAGCCAGACGTTTCATACAAGTACTTTTATACACAAAAACAGAATTCAATAACGAACATACAATTGGTCTTAGGGTTTAAGACTACTTTTTTACTAAAGAAAATATTGGATTTTCTTTGAAACATACAAACATTTTCACTGATTCATTAACAGGTTTTCATTACAAAAACATGCTTATGAACTCACCAGCTTTAATATTGATACTTTTTTCAAAACCGCTTGTATTCTCAGGAAATCAGTAGACAGGTACTCCCGCAGGCTTTTGAGAACACGGAGCGTATAGAGTCACGTCTTTTATACTTTTCTGTACTTTTGATGTATACAAACTATGTATCAAACAAATGTAAATATTTTACTTATTCAAGGTAATGGTTGTGTTTAGTTTGATTACTATGATGCAATTGTTGTGATACTATACATGACGTCATCCACCCCTGAACGTTTCCGCTGTTTCGGTTTGGGGGTGTGACATGATCACCCTGCGCTCTTCCCCTTGGATCTGGAAGTAAATGAAACATAAACTGAAAATCGTAAGCATGAAGCTTAGTGAGTTCCCCAAAACACTGCATACCCTACATATCAAACATATAATGGGCCCCGCCCGCCATCGTCAGTAATATGAGATGGGCCCCGCCTTATAACATTCATCAGGCCCCGTCGGGCATCGGGCCCCGCCTGGTATACATACAACACATAAAAACATTCAAGAATCAGACATATAAATAACATACAATATAGTCATCAGGTCGCGCCTGACATTGGGCCCTTCACGGTATACATATAAACACATAAATGCGTGAAAGAATCATAAAGATAAATAACATACAATATACTCTTCAGCCCCCGCCCGATATATATATCAGATATCATACATACAAGAGTTACGCAGACAACTAGCGTCCTAATCATAATAAACCATGGGCCGACATTGGTGCTTTTGAACCACCAAAAACAGTGAGGAAACTCACCTCAAGCTGCTGAATCTCTCAAATAAACACTCGGACTGCTAATCCGGAAAAATCCCTACGCTAACACCATCAAATAATATCCAATTAATAATTGGTCCACAACCCATAACTGAAATCCTAGTCGAATGTCTAACCCTCAGGGTAAAATTCCATTTTACCCTTTCCTCACTTGGACCAAAATCCGAGGCCCAATCCAATAGCATACAAAATCCCAATATGGCCCAACTTTCTAATTGGCCGCAAAACCCATCATGGGCCTAATTCTGAGAATACCCAAGGCCTAACAATGGCCCAAAAGTCAGAAGGCTAAAGGTCCAAGACTCGTATAGCCCAAAGTGGTCCAAACCGAGAAATTCAACCGAAATCAAGGTTGCTGAGTACGCCCGACGTACTCAGGCTTACGCCCCGCGTTCTACCTCGGTGGCGGGTACGCGCAGTGTACGAGCTGGGTACGCCCTGCGTACGATGCATCTAACTACATTTACCATTAAGTGCTTAAACGGTTAAGCTGTCATGTCCAAGTCTTAGATTTGGTCCCTAATGATGTCTTAACACGTAAAGTTGGCAACTTTACTCCCATGCATGACTTAATGGGACCCAAAACTCAAAGAGAACCATAATAAGGATCCTAACACATGCACAAACCAATATAACTAATAAAGATTGCATTTTTATGGACAAGGAGCCTTAAATGTGTTAAGATCTACCATACATGGCTTCTGGAGTAGACCATTCTCTTAAATATGGCTTACAAGACCCAAAAATGCACAAATAAAGCCCTAAGTTGGATCTAGCATAAGGAACCATCAAGTTGATAGCTTTATACCTCAAATAGCTTGCAAAGGTGATGATGATTCTGGATCTATAAGCTCAAGCCACACCAAAGCAACCTCCAAGTGCTCTTTTTCCTTCAAATCAGCAAAAAGACCACCAAAACTCACTTCTAAGCTCAGATCTCACAAATGGAAATTACGGTTTCGATCTTAGGGTTTAGAGAGATGGATGTTGGTTATAAAGAAGTCCAGTGGTGTCATAAGTTGCTTAAATAGGGTACAAACCCTAAAAATTAGGGTTTGCCCCTACATAGTGTATGCCATGCGTACTCTCACGTACGCCCCGCATACGTGGGTGCTTCCCCGTCCCACTCTCGAGCCAATACGCTCAACATACTCATAGAGTATGCCCAACATACTCGACCTGGGATAAAATGAAAAGAATTCTCAATAAGGGTATAAAAGGAACATACCACTAAACTCGAATGTCACAGATCAACATGATAATGTCAATTGTGCAGGGTATGTGTAAATATGAAGATTAAGTTGGTCATATATGAAAGTACTAAATTAGATATTGACGGGTTAAAGTGTAATTTTTTGGTTCATAAGGTATCTTTAGGGGAACCCAACTATTTTAAAATAGGATGATGTACTAGAAAAGGAAAAATCCGCAATGGTGTGATTATCTGAATGATGAAACAAATAATGAAAAAGAAATAGGCGAGATTGGTAATGATGAGGAGGATGTACAGAACTGAATGAAATCTAATTGGAAAAAATATCAAACAATATGATATGCAGAGAAAAGATGATGAACAAGGTGATGAATTGTTGTGGAACTTGTCCCAGACAGTGAAGAGGTGAAAAAGAATAATGGGGAGGATAATGAAAAAGATAAAAATATGGAAGGATTTATGGCAGAACAAATTACATTGTATAAGGAGTTTGAATTTGTTGTGTCTAAAACCCATACCTACTGGTCTCTCTATAAACCATCAAGGTTCAATGGGTTCTATTTTACTGAACTGAAGCTACAAAAGAGGCATGGCCTAGTTAGTGATCATGGTGTTGGAAAGAAAAATTTTGGATTCCATGTTAATTGCTTGTTTTTAGCTACCTCAGTCAAGTCATGTCATGTAGGAAAAATAAAAAGAAAAAATCTAGAAAAAACATGGTATGTCTCTAATTCATGAAATCGTTTATAATAGTGAGCTTGATACGACTTCGGGACACAATGTGAGTGGTTATGTGGAAACATGGACAAGTAATACGTACATGTTATTTACTTTTTTTTATAGTTTATTTTAGCATATTTAAATTTATTTTTAGTTAACCATCATGCATATTTTCTTTTAATTATTTTTCTATCTATTTTGGGTGCTTGTGAGTTTTTGTGCTTAATTTTAGATTTTAAGAAGACTCGATGCAGATCAGGATTTAATTGGGCCTTGCAGACTTAAAGATATGGGATTTGGGTTTGTTGAGATGAAGAAGGATGGATGGTTATGGACTTTGTAGAAGAAAGAAGGTGCATTAGGCTAGCATTGGTCTTTTTCAAGGTTTATTGGGTTTATAATTCGGATTTTAATGGTGCTGGCAAGTTGGACGAAAAGACAAAGAAGATAATGGTTGAGAGAGACATATGAATGCAGTCAACATTAGAACTGACCAAGTCACACAACCCACGTGAATTTTTTACACTACACTCACGTGGTGCGTATAAGTGTTGTTGGGGGTATTTTTCTCTTTTTGCTTTTGATGTTTATTTGGGGAAGTTTGGTTGTGTCTTTTAGTTATTTCGAATTAGGAAAGGAAGAGAGCATTCTTTGGAGATTTTAAAAGTCGTGGAAGAGTTCTTGGTGATTTTTTTCACTTAGTTCATTTGGGTTATGTTTGGTACACTAAACTATCTTTCTTTTCTTACTTAGTTTTGCTTGGTTAAGTTTTCATTTTGTTGATGTTGGATTAGTCCATGGATCTTAACTTATTTTGAAGTTTTCATGAACTTATAATGTTTCTCAATGAATTTGTTTCCTATTTGAATTTCTATGTCATTGTATTCTTAATCTAGACTTCAAATGTTTAAATGACAACTAGTTTGTTAATTTCTTGATTAAGTAAAGGACACTTAAATTAATTAGCAACAAATGGTTTTTATGTATGCTTTCATTTCATTTTAATCCATGGAAATGCATCGTCCAACATGGTAGTGAAAGCCTTAGACTCCTCTTGGATTTGGTGATCCTTTCATCTTAATGCTAATCAACGTTCATGAATTAGATGTGATGTTTTATATCCAATCTTAAATTTTTAGATCGATTCACCAAAGTTAAGGACTATTACACAACAGAGCAAGTGTAGTCAATCATATGACAATATAGCAATGACGAGACCAGGTTGTCAACCTCAATGGGAACAATAGTGAATTAATATTAGAAATTTGATTATTAATTAAACTAAACACACACAAAGAAAA
Organism: Lactuca virosa; assembly: GCF_052849685.1. Classification (NCBI taxonomy): domain Eukaryota; kingdom Viridiplantae; phylum Streptophyta; class Magnoliopsida; order Asterales; family Asteraceae; genus Lactuca; species Lactuca virosa. The sequence goes on from NC_136428.1 coordinate 290,274,044, forward strand.
AGAGGAATTTGATTACTCACGCATAAATCAAATGAGCAAACAAACATCAAATAAACTATGCAAAAATTGTTGGTAAAATATCACTTAAGGTACTTCTACTTAGACTAGACTACTCTGTACAAACTTGGTAGACTTATATATCATATAATGGATATCAATTCATTATTCCCTGATTCATAATCTGATTAGTTCTTGATCCGAATCTAACCCTAATGATAATAAAGACAATTAACACAATGGTCAACTAATTAACTATTTAAATTCTTATTCTTAAGTTCGTATTATGAAAGATTTGATCTTAATTAATCCCATTGGTCTATAAGAATTAATTCATGTAAAGAATGGTTATCTAATGTTGCTCACATACATCAAAGTTCATAACTTTTTTAACCTATCCCTAGGATTTGGTCTATCAGTATTCACCACTTTTTTTATTAATCGTCCAACACTTCATTATCTGTCACCGCTCTCATGGTCGTGACTCTCCCTACATGGCATAATCATATTGGATATCATGGATCTTTTGTTCTTCAGTTTTAACATTCTAGTCGTTTCATTTCTAGTTCTATGAATAAACTCCCAATTTGTCATGCATGTCAGCTTGGGAAAATTTTCGTTTACATTATTCGTCATCTCAAAATAAACTACTTGATTTATGAACACTCCTATTACTAATATTAGTGGTTTAAATGGTACATTTTATTATTAAATGATTTTTCTCATTTTTTGTGGTTGTTTCCATTATGTGATGGGTTTTGAGCACTCTAACAACCTTATGGTGCACATGCAACCCTAAATGCTTTGGATCTATGTTTTCTCTAATTATACATGCAATTTGATTTTCCAAAGCATTATCCTATCTAGCATACAATTTTAACAATTGAATAAGATAACTAGTTAGATAACTTACCTCTTAGTAGGAATTGTAGTTCTTGGCCTTCAAAAGCTTTAGCACATCAAATGTGATGCTTCTAATGTGTCACAAACACCAAATGCAAATGGAGGCTTGAGAGAATAAGTTGCTTAGCCCAAAATCAATATCAAACTCTAAGAATGATAGGTGTAACCGATTTTGGCTTCTAGGGGTGTCTATTTATAGTGTGGCAAGTGCTAGGGTTACATCCATGTAAACCTTAATGCACCATGACTCTTCATATTACTTAGGCTCCATGGGTTAACCTCCATGGACTATCCATGTTGGCTTAGCCCACCCAAATAACCATGGATCATTGTCCCACACTCTAAGAATCATTGATTTACCAAATCAGTCCCCGTATATTTTGTTAGTCACTTTTGATCACAAAATTAATTCTTGATCAATACTAATAAAATAATATGATTTCATATTAATATATTATTCTTGTAATATATTAACAAATCACAATTAACCTTATTCTCAAAAGTCCATCCTATCAATTTGCATTGATGAAGGCAACCCAAAAGGACCATGCTACTCTCGGGTTAAGTACATACCAATTATAGTTATGGGCTTAGACACTAAATCAAACAGTCTCCCACTTGGATAAGTCTAATAACTATAACTGCAAGTACGACTTAAAACACCGACTAGCAATCGTAGCTCTTAAAATCCGCTGTCAAACTCTGACCCAGTCAGTGACGCGTCCTTTAGATAAGGTATCATATAATCCTCTGTTCTTCAAGATATCAGCTTGACAAATACATGGAACAATGTCATGCTTATTATCCAACAATTTTTTTCTCGATTTCCGATTTGTTTGACAGAGAACATAATTGAACACATCAATTTAGTCTCGACCGGGCCCGACACATAAGTCAAAACAAAATCATCGAGGGACCCAAGATATCGCTTTTAATCCTCCAAGAATTAAAAGGAACAGATAAACTTTGACATTATATGTTTGTACTAACTATTCATCAAAACATACATAACAATGTGTTTTATAACATCAAGTTACTGATGCGTTTTCGCACTATCAATGTACAACCAACTCATAGTCAACAACTCATATATCTTGGTTTGAAGACGTATATGATATTATCGTCTCACGATCGCTCGTGATAAATTCCATGAAGTGATTCAAGTGAGCGTGGGTTTAATCCAATACTCAGACCTTATGAGCACTCATAAATGTTGTAGCAAACTTTTGATATGTCTAATACACTTCAGACAATCTACAAGCCAAATTCATGATAGTCTTGATTCAATACCTACTTCCAAAGTATGATCGACTGTGGACAGTTTGAATAATATAATTATTCTGGAAGTCAAAACATGCAAAATGAAACAATAGTAAACATTTGACACAAGATAGTAACTTTACTTATAAATAAAAAACACCTTTTATTTAATTATCAAATGTCAATTACATTTTATCTATTACAAGTTTCAAGATAGCTATCTAATCATTAAAATTAATATCATCCTTCAGCCCAATGCGCCTCGCATGCTGCAAATGCTAAACCCTAATCAGTCCCTTCTTGAGGGGATCTGTTGGGTTCTCATCTGATGATACCCTCATTACCAAGAGGAGTCCTTCTTCTACCTGATGTCTTATGAAGTGATATTTCCTATAGATGTGCCTGGATCTGCCATTATCTCTTGGTTCCTTGGTTAAGGCAACCGCACCCTCATTGTCACAGAAAATCTCCATAGGCTCCTTTATAGCTGGTACAACTCCAAGGTCTCCGATAAAGTTCTTCAGCCATATCGACTCCTTCGATGCTTCGCTTGTTGCTATGTACTCAGATTCGCATGTTGAATCAGCCACAGTCTCCTGTTTGGAACTTTTCCAAGTTATCGCTACTCCATTCAGGGTAAAAACCCAACCCGACTCAGAGCGGAAATTATCTTTGTCGGTCTGAAAGCTGGTGTCACTATACCCCGTGACTCTTAAGTCATCCCTCCCACCAAGAGTAAGAACCCAGTCCATAGTCCTGCGTAGGTACTTAAGAATATTCTTTACTGCAGTCCAGTTAGATTTACCAGGATTTCCTTGATATCTGATGACCATGCTCAAAGCAAAGGCCACATCAGGGCGAGTACAAGTCATAGCATACATGATCGAGCCAACTGTGGAAGCATATGGTACTCAACTCATCTCAGCTATCTCAGCCTCTGTACTCAGAATCTGAGCTTTACTCAGTTTGGTATTGCCTTGTATGGGTAAGTCACCTTTCTTGGAATTCTCCATGATGAAACGCTTCAACACCTTGTCCAAGTAGGTACTTTGACTAAGTCCAATTAGTCTTTTACTCCTGTTTCTCAATATCCTTATCCCTAAGATGTAAGCAGCTTCTCCTAGATCCTTCATAGCGAAACACTTCCTAAGCCAGGAATTAACCTCCTGCAAGGTTGGAATGTCGTTTCCTATGAGTAGTGTGTCATCCACATACAACACCATAAAGCTAATTGTACTCCCAATAGCCTTGACATACACACATGATTCATCCTCGCTTCTTGAAAATCCAAACTCTTTGACTTTCTCATCGAAACAAAGATTCCATCTGTGAGATGCTTGTTTCAATCCATAAATGGATTTCTTAAGCTTACACACTCTATTAGGGTACTTTGCATTGACAAAACCCTATGGTTGGCTCATGTAAACATCTTCAGCCAACTTCCCATTAAGGAAAGCAGTTTTGACATCCATTTTCCATATTTCATAGTCATGAAATGCAGCTCCCTAATAGATTTAATGTTCGCTACTGGTGAGAACGTCTCATCATAGTCAACTCCATGAGTTTGAGTAAAGCCATTCACAACCAGTCGCACCTTATATGTGTGTACTTTCCCATCCATGTTGGTCTTCTTCTTGAAGATATATTTGCACCCAACTGTCTTACGACCCGGTACATTGTCAACCAAGTTCCAAACTTGATTGTCATACATGGAATGAATCTCGCTATCCATAGCCTCTTTCCACTTTGTAGACTTGGGGCCTGCCATGGATTCCTTGTAATTGTTAGGTTCATCCAAAATTACCAGTGTGCTATCACTGATAAATGTATCATCCTCAAATGTTATATGGAAACCATATAACACAGGTGGAACACTAACTCTACTGGAATGCCTCAGAGGTACGGATTCATCAACTGGTTCAACAGGAGTTTCCTCCTCATGTTGATCGCTAGTGTTTGAGGTTCCTTCACCGCTTGACTCCTGAAGCTCTTCAAGGTCAATTTGCCTCCCACTGTCTCCTTGGCCTATGAGTTCTCTCTTGCGAAAGACTCCTCTCCTCGCAACGAAGACAACATTGTCACTCGGTCTATAGAAGAGATATCTAAAGGATTTTTGTGGGTAGCCGATGAAAATACACCGCTCACTTCGAGGTTCGAGCTTGCCGTGAGTCTCGTGTCTCACGAAAGCCTCACAACCCCAAACCTTGATGTGTGCTAACGAGAGGCAACCTTCCCTGTCCACATCTCGTGAGGTGTTTTGGCAACCTTCTTAGTTGGGACTAGATTAAGGATATGGGCGGCAGTCTCTAAGGCATACCCCCATAATGAGATAGGTAACGAAGCTCGACTCATCGTGGAACGAACCATGTCCAACAAGGTTCGATTGCGCCTCTCAGCCACACCATTAAGTTGTGGTGTCCTAGGCGGCGTCAATTGTGAAACAATCCCACATTCCTTAAGATAGTCTTGGAACTCGATACTAAGATACTCACCACCCCGATTGGATCGGAGCATCTTTATCTTCCTGCCCAGCTGGTTCTCCACTTCTTGTTTAAACTCTTTGAATCTTTCAAAGGTTTCTGACTTATGTTTCATTAAGTAGATATAGCCATATCTACTGTAATCATCAATAAAAGTCACATAGAAGCGGTTAGCATCCCTTGTGGCGGTTCTGAAAGGTCTACACACATCGGTGTGTATGAGATCTAACAAACCTTCACCCCTTTCACAAGAACCAGTGAAGGGTGACTTGGTCATCTTTCCAAGTAAACAAGATTCGCAAGTGTCATCCGACCTTAAGTCGAATGACTCCAAAACTCCAGCCTTTCGGAGTTGGCATGTGCGCTTCTTGCTGACATGTCCAAGACGACAATGCCACAAGCATGCCTTATCCAAACTATTGGAAGAATCAATGTGCAACACATTATTTCCTAAGTTGTCTACAACCATCACAGTTTCATATACACCATTACAAGACAATGCTTTAAAATAAAAAACACCGTTATAAAAAGCATAAATAGCACCAATTTCATTATCAAATGAAAAACTAAAACCTTGTTAGTTCAAACCATGAAAGGAAATAATATTTCTCGCCATATCAGACGAGTAGCAACAATTATTCAAATCTAATTCTAACCCACTACTAAGAAATAAAGAATAAACTCCAATCTTGGTGACAGGTGAAACCTTCCTATTCCCCATGATCAAGTTCATCTTCCCGTGCTCCATATCCTTACTTCTTCTTAGTTCCTGCAAATCAGAACAAATGTGAAACCACAGCCTGTATCAAGGACCCAAGAACAAGAATGTGATGAGTTATTAGATAAAATAGTATAAATACCTGCATGGGTGGCCTTAACCTTCCCATCTTTGATATCCAGCAAGTATTTGGGGCAGCTTCGCTTCCAATGCCCTTTTTCATGACAATAGAAACACTTTGCTACCTTAGGAATGGTAGAGGGAGCAGCAGAACATACCTTGGTCCCACTAGAATAGGATCCATTAAGATACTTTCCCTTGTGGCTCTTAGAGGGAGCCTTCCTCTTCTTTGCTTTCCCATGTCCAATTGCCAAGACAGGGGCAGTAGCAGTAGGAGTAGAAACAACATATTTACCCTTGAGACTACTTTCAGCAGTCCTCAAAAGGCCTTGAACGTTGCAAAGAGTGGCCTCCTCCTTGTTCATATGATAGGTCATACGGAACTGATCATAACATGGAGGTAAAGAGTGTAGAATGATATCTATGGCCAACTCCTCATCGAAGTTCACATTCAACTTCAGCAAGCGGTCCACAAACCTTTGCATTTTCTGCAAGTGGGTCGTGATGGGTTCACCATCCTTCATCTTTGTTGTTATCATGGAGGCGATGATTTCATACCTCTCTTGACAAGCACTCTGATGGTATCTTTCCATCAGGTCTTGGTGCATCTCAAAAGGGTAGAAGTCCTCATAGGGCTTTTGGAGTTCAGTTGTCATAGTGGCCAACATGATACAAGACACCTTGGTAGCATCCTTCTCATTAGTCCTAAACTCAGCAATCTCCTTAGGAGTAGTAGAAGACTCATCAATTTCCTTCAGCTCTTCGTCGAGGACATATTCCTTGTCCTCGTAACGAGTAACCATCCTGATGTTCCTGATCCAATCATTGAAGTTGGAACCATCAAAGATAACTCTCCCACATAACTTCATTAGGGAGAAAGAGCCAGTAGGGTTTGAGCCAGAAGCAGTGTTGGAAGACATCTGAAACAGAAAGACAAAGTTTACATTAGATAAGATACATTAATATAACACCCAAATGAAATATTAAGGCTAGGACCCGACATAATATTTTACAAATTGGAAGAGGGATGCCGTGATCCAACCGCAAAATATTTAAAGGTAGGTAAATGATGATTTACCAATTTCCACCATGAAAAACGAAATTGATTATTAAGTTTTAATTGGATTGAAATTCGTAGATTCCTTTGAAATTCATTGAACTTTTCAATGGCATGTTTAAATCTCAATTATGCCCTTCAAGTTTGTGACTGGGATACTGAGGATCACAAACAAGGTGTGAATAACCATGCAAATGTGCTTGGTACACTTGATGTCATTTATCACCTAATCAATGTGTCGGTTAACCACACGCGCTCCATCGATCTATGAAAAACATCAAGCTACCCTTTGCCACCCTTACTAGTCCAAGTTAATGTGTCGGTTAACCACACACGCTCCATTAACGACTTGGCAAGGTGCAAAGTGTAATTTCATGGATTAGCATTAATTTCATATTTTTCCTAAGGTAACTATGATTGGGAATTTAATAAAACATTTAGTTACTTTATAATTATCATTATACTTTTAACGAGAATTAATGTCATATCCTACCCGTTCGGCTAACGACCCTCCACCAATCAAGGAAGAGGTGGGTGAGAGAGGACACCTATTAAACCATCATTTTATAGGCAGTAACCTTATACCCCCCTTATAGATCGGCTTCGTGAATGAGGCCTACTAATGGTAAGACTGACTTGTCTTATATTAAACTTTTAATATTATAATACTATAAGGGTTGAATTTTAAACTTTTAAAATTCTAGGGTTTCGAATTAAAGTATTCATTAGTGTGACTTTACAAATTCCATAACTTGAGGGCAAGTTTTGAAATTCTTCAAAACTTTTCAATTCCATAACTTGTGATTTTAATGACTTTTTAAAGAAAAACTTTTCATTTTCCATTGAGGACACGTTATGGAGTCTGTTAAAGGCATTTAGATCAATACTTTAATTAACACAATAATCAAATAATTCATCCATGATCTAGTTAAACTCATAAGGGCAAGATAATTCATATCAACAATTTTCAAGAAATTAGCCTAATCATACAAACTAATACAAATCTTGAAATTATGACCATTATCTTTTAATTGGTTAAGCATGATCACTACCATATCAAAAAACAGATTTCATGTTTCAAAAAATAGTTTGGGGTAATGATCCTAATTCAATTCTAGCTAAAAACTTGAAATTCTGCACACAGAGCCATCAACTCGGCAAGTGCATGAACATGACTCGTCGAGTTGGTCTGTTACTGAGTGGACTCATGGAGTCAGCCAGTGGACTCGGCGAGTTCACCAGTCAGAAGCCAGAAAATCGATTTTTTCAACTTTGAAAACCAATAAGCATCAAGTATAACAGAAAAAAAATCCTAGGCTCTAATACCACTGATGGTTTTTGAGCACTCTAACAACCTTATGGTGCACATGCAACACTAAATGCTTTGGATCTATGTTTTCTCTAATTATACATGCAATTTGATTTTCCAAAGCATTATCCTATCTAGCATACAATTTTAACATTTGAATAAGCTAACTAGTTAGATAACTTACCTCTTAGTAGGACTTGTAGTTCTTGGCCTTCAAAAGCTTTAGCACCTCAAATGTGATGCCTCTAATGTGTCACAAACACCAAGTGCAAATGGAGGCTTGAGAGAATAAGTTGCTTAGCTCAAAATCAATATCAAACTCTAAGAATGATAGGTGTAACCGATTTTGGCTTCTAGGGGTGTCTATTTATAGTGTGGCAAGTGCTAGGGTTACATCCATGCAAACCTTAATGCACCATGACTCTTCATCCTACTTAGGCTCCATGGGTTAACCTCCATGGACTATCCTGATGGGTTTTGAGCATTCTAACACTCCTAAGGTGTACATGCAACCCTAAATGCTTTGGATCTATGTTTTCTCTAATATACATGCAAACTTTCAATATTCCAAAGCATCATCCTAACTAGCATACATTGGAGTATCTATACTACAAAATTCTAGTTAAATGACATACCTTTTCTTGGAGTTGAAAGCCTTGAACCTTCAAGAGCTTAGCACCAATAGTATGAATGCCTCAAAGGGAATCACAACACACCTAGGACAAAGGATAACTTTTAATAGAGTATGGTGCACATAAGAAATCGGCTCTATAGCTCTCCAAGAACCTCTAGTGCCATTTCACCAACCAAGGGGCTTTTTATATAGTGTGGCACAACTAGGGTTGCACCATGCAAACCCTAATGTGCATGACTTTCCACATTCCTTAGGCTCCATGGGTTTTAACCTCCATAGAGTATCCATGGGTCACCACATGGGTTTGGCCCAACATAAACAACTATGGATCATAAGCTCACTTTATAAGAATGAATGACTTACCAAATCAATCCCCATTTATTTAATTAGTCTCTTTTGATCACAAAATTAATTCCAAACTAATTATTGATCAATATTAATTAAATAATATGATTTCATATTAATATATTAGAATTTATAATATATTAACAAATCATAAATAACCTCTTCTCAAAAGTCCATCCTATCAAATTGTCCTGGTGATATGCAACCCAAAAGGATCATGCTACTCTCGGGTCAAGTACATACCAATTATAGTTATGGACTTAGAAACTAATCTAACAGTCTCCCACTTAGATAAGTCAAACTCTGACCTAGTCAATGACGCGTCCATTAGATAAAAGATCATATATTCCTCCATTCTAGATATCATATGGACATGAAACATGGATTATAATCATTCTCTTTGTCCATCTGTTGTTTCCTGATTTCCGATTTATGATGACCGACTAATTGAACAAATCAAATCAGTCCAGGCTTGGCTAAGCACTTTGGGGTGTCATCACTAAATCATCGAGGGTCCTACAAATATCGCTTTTATCCCTCCAACGGTAAAAGGAATGGATAAACTTTGACTCATATGCTTGATCTATCTACTCATCAAATCACACACAATGATATGTTTTATAACACTGAGTTACCGGTGTGTTTACATATCATCAATGTGCAACCGACTTGTAAACTGCAACTCATACCTCTCCGTTTGAAGAATATAAGATATTATCGTCTCATGATCACTCGTGATAAAATCCATGAAGTGATTCTAATGAGCGTGGGTTGAATCCAATACTCGAATCTTATTCCAGGAGCACTCATGAACACTGCAGTTATGTCTAAAACACCTAGACAAACTACAGACTCATTCATGACAGTCTTGCCTCAATACCTACTTCCAAAGTATGATCAACTGTGGATGGTTTGAATAACCCAGTTGTTCGGGAAGTCAAAACATGCAAAGTGAAACACAAGAATAATACTAATCCTATATAGCCCCAAAACTTTTGAGTCATATCGATTACTCATTATTCATTGTATAATGTTTTGAATAATCAACTTAATACTTGAATTAAAAAACAATAGACATGCCATGCTCCAAGCATGCACACTATGTTTGTCTAAACAATAGCTATGTCATGCTCCAAGCATGCACACTATGTTCTTACTTTGTGAAATAGATCAATTGACAATATTTCAATGATGCTCATTTCACAATCCCAAATCCTTACTGTAAATGTAATAATATCAAATTCTTGACATTTAGTGTAATTTGTTAGATTCTAAACTTATATGCAATGATTCTCTTGTAATGACTATGCACAAAAGTCACAGAGACTTGGCAACAGACATTACAAAGTATTCCAATGGAGATTGACGATAAAACAATTCCAAGGAAGCGAAGTCTCAAATTCAAAGTACATACCTTTGAACATCCTTCTTGCATTAAGTTTTCTAATCTTACACAGACTGAAGAAATAACTTCTACCTATGGAAACATATCCATATTCCCATTTTGACTATCACTTGTGAACAAGAGTTTCCTCTTTTCAGAATATGTCATATCTATATGGAAACATATCCATATTCCCATTTTGACTATCACTTCTGAACAAGAGTTGCCTCATTTCAGAATATGTCAATATGGTCCATCCATTTTTATACTTCCAACTACAAGCGACCAATCCTTGGCGAATCTTAGATTGTCCTTAACAGTGGTTTAACCACTTTAGTCATATCCGGTTCTATTCGTTTTTCCCTCTTAATGCCCTAGGCATTTGGAAAATTTTAGAACGTATAAATATTATAGCACATGCAATCGATCCTATACCCGAAGCATATTGGACGCGATTCATAAAGATGTGATACCTAACCAGTCTTTTGCTACAATATTTCTATTTGCCATGTTATCATAATTCGAATTATGAAAAGGGATGTCGTAATCATAATCGAATTTGAGAAGGCAATTAACACAATTATGACTAAATTTGATTAATATATCACAATCTAAGCTTTTAGATTTGAAATGAAGTATAATTTCCTCTCCCTTAATTATAGCAAAACAACTTTTCAAACTCTGCAACTTGCAAATTAAAACTTTTGTTTTCTATAATTAACATTGCTAACTTGCAACATTCATCGTAATTGATTATACTCCCACTAGCATAATAGTCATTACTTTACTAGCATAGCACTTATGCTCCCACTAGCTTTGACATGTATTCAGAAATTAGCTGGACTTCTAGAAATCAATACTTCATTGACACTCTTACCAAAGTTCAGATTTCTGACATAAGATGCTTCGATAAAACTTTATCTAGGCTTCTCAAAATCATACACCTTTCCTTAGACAGCTTACATGTGTGTCTAAACAATTTTAGAACTTATAACAATAAGTCTCAAATGTTCAGACCTTTTCCATATCTCACAATTCGAATTATGAAAACGGATTACGTAATCATAATCGAATTTGAGAATGCAAATTTCACAACTGCTATCTACTTAAAATCTACTTAGTGAAAGAGTTTCCTCACCATCATTTTCATGAATCGGAGAGAAACCTTATGACACTTAGGTTTTATGGTGTATGTGTTCCTATCCATGTGAATTTTTCATAACCATAATCATAAGACAAGGTTAGTGACAAATCCAAACTCATATGGACTGAACTTGTTCAATCTAAATTGCTTGCCACCTGGCAGCAAAAGGGCCTGACATCGCTTCCAAGTTACTATGCAAACAACTGAGAACTCATAGAACTCACGTACATAGTTAACCAACTAGAATGGCACAGAAACAAGAATATGTCAACACGATAGGTTACAAACCTCAAGTCGTGTGCTAGTGTTTAACATTAGGTTTATTCTTGATTAGTTCTTGAAACTTGTCAAGATCTTTAAGACTCCCACTGACCTCTTGACATATAAGATTCTCTGTCAAGAACCATTCCTTGACAAAACAAATATTCAAGAGTTAGCGTGGATTCTTATCAAGATAAACACTTCACACAATTGGTCTTAGTTGGTCTTTGTCCTTACCAAGACATCACAACTTACCAATTTCAAATGTACAAGAGTAGAAAACTTTTACTCTACATTTGATAAGTGTTTTAAACCTTTCTTAAGATTATGTCACTCAAGGTTACAATCTTGGAGTATGACTCTAAGACTTGTTTTGGGAACGAAGTATGACTCATCTTCTAAATTTAAACTATTTCAACAATTCACGATTCCTCTTCTTAGCCATACAAATGCACTAAGATGTCTTTAGAGGATCAATTGTGATATGGTTTTTCCATAAAAATTAAGATGATCATAAAACACGATACTAAAGTACTCTCCCATCTTTTCAGATTGGAGAAACTTTTATCTTTCTGCCTAATTTGATTCTTCTCATTCGTTCTGCCATACATTGAACCTTTTTCAATGTTTCAGAATTATAATTAAACTTGTAAGCATAACCATGTTTACTAAACTTTAGTAAATCATGATGAATAGTCTTATCGATCTTCATGGTGGACCTGACCAGCGCACAACCAAGTGTACCCAATCTCCTAGTCCTTCACTTATCTAACACATTCATGTGAACAAGGAATTAGTCGTAATTTCCAAAAGACAAAGGTTCTCATTCATCACACAATCTGAGTTGCATGATTCCAAGGTTTCTATCCAACTGAAACTTGGGTGATGAGAATCTTTCCTTATTTGGCAAATTCTCGACACTACCACAAACGAAAGAATCAAATTCATATTGCTAACATGGAAATATACAAACATCAATTTTTCATAAATGCCTTTGTAAGGAGATATAAAAAATAAAAACAAAATTAATTTATTTATAAAATGCAGAAGAAATATTTCCTTACAATGCAATTACAAATGAAAACTATGTTATTACATATTTCCTAGCAATCTATCATAACTCATAAGCAGCAACTCAAAAATCCGATCTTCGAACCATGCAATTGAAATCCATCTTCGCAACCAGATTCAACATACTCTTCCTTTAAGCTTCCTTCCCTTTGCATGATCCTACAAAACATCAAAATGCAACCTTGTCACATCATGTATTAAGAATCAACAATTAGGAACTTAATAGAGTTAGACAGTAGACTTACCTGAAGCAGAGTCAAACTTTTCGATTCTACCTTTTCTCAGATCTTTCAGGTAGTCAGGGCAGCTTCACAACCAATTCCCCTTCTCTTGGCAATAGAAACATACGGACTTTTTCGGAATGGCACATGGGACAATCTAAGACTTAGCCCTTCTCTTTACCATTTGGTCAACCGGGTTGACTATGGCCAATCCCTTTCCATTAGGAAGAGAAACCTTTTCCGGAATTCTAATGTTACCATTGTCAATATCCATGGAAGTTTGGGGAGTAGATCTTCCAATCAAATTTGCTTTACCAGTGCGCCAAATCATTGTTGATTCAGCAGCAACAAGCAAATATGTTAGATCAATAAGGGTCATGTCGTGGTCTGTCACGTAGTAGTCCTTAACGAACTCACTATATGACTCAGGAAGTGATTGAAGAACCCAGTCAACAGCGAACTTCCTCGAGACAATGACACCCAATACTCTCAGCCTGTAAATATATGACTTCATCTCCAAGACGTGAGTACACACAAGCCTTTCATCTTGATGTTTCATTGCAAGTAGAGCTTGAGTGACCTTGAAATTTTCAAGTCTTTGAACTTGTGGGTTAGGAAGAATTATTGGAGGAGGTGGAGGAAGTGAAGTATGACTTCCACGATCCAACCGTGGGATATCATCTTCAAAAGGAAAGCTTGTTCCAAAAGATTTGGGAAGACCATAGTTGTCTGAACTAGACATCTACAATGGGAGAAATTCAAGTTAGCTGATTTAAGTGATGGGTTTTGAGCATTCTAACACTCCTAAGTGTACATGCAACCCTAGAAAACCTTGGATCTATGTTTGTCTAAAATACATGCAAAATAATTTTTCCAAGGTTCATAAACCTATCTAGCATACATGGGGAACTTTAAACATAAAAGATGGCTAGAATTACATACCTTGTAGTTGTTTTGATTCCTTGAAAACCTTGAGAGCCTAGCACCCCAAGTGTGATGCGTCAAATGTTTCACACAACACCAAATGCTTTGGAATGACTTTGAGATAATGTAGAACACTTGTAAATCGGCCTAGCCCTCTTGTAACTACTTGTATAACCGATTTTGGTAGATAACATGTTCTTTATATAGTGTGTTACATTTAGGGTTAGACCATGTAAAACCTAATGTAACATGGCTCTTCATTTCCATGACCCATGGGTTTGTAACTCTCATGGAGCATCCTATGGACCTTAGCCCAACTTGATAACCCATGGAGCCTTTTAGCCCACTATACAAGTTATGGATGATTTACATAATCAATCCATATATTTAATTAGTCTTCTTTTGATCACTTAATTAATTCTAGATTAATTTTAGATCAATGCTAATTAAATAATACTATTAATATATTAGAACTTATAATATATTAATAACCCACAAGTGTTATTTCTCTCATTTAGTCTATCCAAATGCATGATGCCATGCAACCCAAATGGACCATGCCGGGTCGGGTCAAGTACATACCAGAAATAGTTATAGACTTAGACACCTTATCCAACAGTCTCCCACTTGGATAAGTCTAATAACTATAACTGCAAGTATGACTTCATGAACCGATCAGCAATCGTAGCTCTTTTCAAGGTCTCTCGGAACTGAGAAGATGATGATACGCCATTTAAGATTAGTGATCATATAATCCTCTGTTCTAGATATCAGCCAGACAAATACATGGAATAATGTCTTACTTATTGTCCAGCAGTTTATTTCCCGATTTCCGATTTGTTTGACATAGAACTTAATTGAACACATCAACTTAGTTCTGACCGGGCCCGGTACATAGGTCAAAACAAAATCATCGAGGGGCCCAGATATCGCTTCTAATCCAAAAAGAAACAGATAAACGTCGACTCATATGCTTGTTCAACTACTTGTTAAATCACACACAAAGATACGTTTTATAACATCGAGTTACCAATGCGTTTTCGTACGATCAATGCATAACCAACTTATAGACAACAAGTCATATCTCTAGGTTTGAAGACTTATATGATATTACCGTCTCGCAATCACTCGAGATAAATTCCATGAAGTGATACCAGCGAGCGTGGGTTGTATCCAATACTCAGAACTTATGAGCACTCATGAGTGTTGAGGCCATGTCCAACATCTTAGACCTCTACAACCAACTCATGACAGTCTTAATTCATATCTACTTCCAACATATGACCGACTGTGGAAAATTTGAATAATATGTAAAACACAACATAAATATTCTGGAAGTCAAAACATGCAAAAGAAATAATAGTAAACGATTGACAAAAGATAGCAACACTTTACTCATAAATAAACACAACTTTTATTCATCATCAAATGTCAATTACACTTTACAAATTTCAAAGTTATCTAACTACTAAAACTAATATCATCCTTCAGGCCTATGCTCCTTGCATGCTGGAGATGCTTAACCCTACCCAGTCCCTTCGTGAGGGGATCTTCCGGGTTCTCATCCGATGATACCCTCTTTGGCATGAGGAGTCCTTCTTCTATACGATGTCTGATAAAATGGTATTTTATGTCGATATGTCTAGATCTCCCATGATCCCTTGGTTCCTTCGCTAAGGCAACTGCACTTTCACTATCACAGACGATTTCCATAGGCTCCTTTATAGCTGGTACAACTCCAAGGTCTCCAATGAAGTTCTTCAGCCATATTTCCTCCTTTGTTGCCTCGCTTGCCGCTATATACTCTAATTCGCAAGTTGAATCAGCCACTGTCTCCTGCTTGGAACTTTTCCAAGTAATTGCTCCTCCGTTTAAGGTAAAGACCCAGCCCGAATGAGAGCGGAAATTATCCCTATCAGTCTGGAAGCTAGCATCACTATACCCTACAACTCTCAAGTCATCACTCCCACCGAGAGTAAGGACCCAGTCCTTAGTCCTCCGCAGGTACTTGAGGATATTCTTTACCGCAGTCCAGTGAGCCTTACCAGGGTTCCCCTGATATCTGCTGACCATGCTCAATGTAAAGGCCACATCAGGACGAGTACAAGTCATAGCATACATGATCGAGCCTACAGCAGAAGCATAAGTTAATCGACTCATTTCTGCTATCTCAGCCTCGGTACTCGGGCTCTGAGTCTTACTCAATCTAGCGTTACTCTGGATGGATAACTCTCCTTTCTTGGAGTCTTGCATGTTGAACCTCTTCAGCACCTTATCCAAGTAGGTACTCTGACTAAGTCCAATTAGTCTTTTACTTCGGTCTCTCAGAATCCTAATCCCTAGAATATAGGCAGCTTCTCCTAGGTCTTTCATAACGAAACACTTCCCGAGCCAGGACTTTACTTCCTGCAAGGTCGGGATGTCATTTCCTATGAGTAGTATGTCATCCACATACAATACCAAAAAGCTAACTATACTCCCACTAGCCTTGACATATACACAAGATTCATCTTCACTCCTCGAAAAGCCAAACTCTTTGACTTTCTCATCAAAGCAAAGATTCCATCTGCGAGGTTCTTGCTTTAATCCATAAATAGATTTCTCAAGCTTACACACTCTATTAGGGTTCTCTGTACTGACAAAACCCTCAGGCTGACTCATGTAAACAACCTCAGCCAACTTTCCATTAAGGAAAGCGGTTTTGACATCCATTTGCCATATTTCATAGTCATGAAATGCAGCAATGGCTAACAATACCCTAATAGACTTAATCTTGGCTACTGGTGAAAAGGACTCATCATAATCAACTCCTGGAGTTTGAGAAAAACCCTTTGCCACCAGTCGCGCCTTATAAGTGTGTACATTACCATCCATGTCGGTCTTCTTCTTGAAGATCCACTTGCACCCAACTGTCTTGCAACCTGGTACATTGTCAACCAAGTTCCAAACTTGATTGTCATACATGAACTGTATCTCGCTGTCCATTGCCTCTTTCCATTTAGCAGACTCGGGGCCTGCCATGGCTTCCGCGTAGCTGTTAGGTTCATCTAGACTTACCAGTGTCTTATCACTGATAAGTGTCTCACCTTCTGCAGTAATATGAAAACCATAGTAATGCTCAGGTGCATTCCTAACTCTTGTGGAACGCCTCAGAGGTACAGACTCGTCAATTGGATCAACAGGAGTTTCCTCCTCAAGTTGATTGCTAGGGTTTGAGGTTTCTTCACCACTTGACTCTTGAATTTCTTCAAGGTAAATTTGCCTCCCACTATTTCCTTGGCTTATGAACTCTCTCTCTCTCTCGAAAGACAGCCTTCCTTGCTACAAAGACCACATTCTAACTAGGCCTGTAGAAGAGGTAACCAAAGGATTTCTGTGGGTAGCCGATGAAAATACACCTCTCACTTCGAGGTTCGAGCTTATCGTGAGTCTCGCACCTTACGAAAGCCTCGCAACCCCAAATCTTGATATGGGCTAGATTAGGAACTTTTCCAGTCCACATCTCGTGAGGTGTTTTGGCAACCTTCTTTGTAGGGAACAGATTAAGGATATGGGTGGCAGTCTCTAAGGCATACCCCCAGAATGAGATTGGTAGCGAAGATCGACTCATCATGGAACGAACCATGTCCAACAAGGTTCGATTACGCCTCTCAGCCACACCATTCAACTGTGGTGTCCTGGGAGGTGTCAATTATGAGACAACCCCACATTCCCTAAGATAGTCGAGGAACTCTGTACTAAGATACTCACCACCACGATCGGATCGAAGCATCTTAATGTTCCTGCCCAATTGATTCTCTACTTCCTGTTTAAACTCTTTAAACCTTTCGAAAGTCTCTGACTTATGCTTGATTAAGTAGACATGTCCATATCTACTATAATCATCTGTAAAAGTCACATAATAACGATTAGCATCCCTTGTGGCAGTTTTGAAGGGTCCACACACATCCGTGTGTACCAGATCCAACAAACCTTCACCTCTAGCACAAGAACCTGTGAAGGGTGACTTTGTCATTTTCCCAAGTAAGCATGATTCACAACTATCATCTGACTTTAGGTCAAATGATTCCAAGACTCCATCCTTTTGGAGTTGGCCTATGCGTTTCTTGCTTACATGTCCAAGACGTCAATGCCATAATGATGCTTTATCCAAGTTATTATCATTAGTAGAATCAATACACAACACATTATTTCCTAAGTTATCTACAACAAACACAGCTTCATACACACCATCACAAGGTAATGCTTTAAAATAAAACACATTATTAAAGAAAGCATTTATTCCACCAACTTCATTATCAAAAGAAAAGGTAAACCCTTGTTTGTACAAAGCATGAAAGGAAATAATATTTCTTGCCATTTCAGGTGAGTAACAACATTTATTCAAATCTAAAGTAAACCCACTACTTAGCAACAAAGTATAAACTCCAATCTTGGTGACAGGTGAAGCTTTCCTATTCCCCATGATCAAGTTTATCTTTCCATGATCCACATTCTCACTTCTTCTTAGTCCCTGCAAATTAGAACAAATATGAATACCACAGCCGGTATCAAGGACCCAAGAGTTAGAATAGGGTGAGTTATTAGATAATATAGTGTAAATACCTGCATGGTTGGGTTTTACTTTCCCATCCTTCAAATCTTGCTGGTACTTTGGGCAGTTCCGCTTCCAGTGTGCTTTTTCATGGCAATAGAAGCATTCACCCTCTTTTGGGTCAGAAGAAGGAGTGACGAAACCTTTCTTGGTTCCACTCGAAGAGGAGCCATCAAGGGTCTTACCCTTGGTACCCTTCGAAGGGTTCTTCCTCTTTTTCCCTCTATGTTTCCCGATTGCCAAGACATGTGCGGAGTTTGGAGTAGGAGTAGGAGTGGTAACAACTAAATTACCTTTAAGACCACTTTCGGCGGTCTTCAAGAGTCCTTGAAGTTTGCTGATGGTAACTTCCTCCTTATTCATGTGGTATGTCATGTGGAATTGATCATAACACGAAGGTAAGGAGTGCAAAATAATATCTATTGCCAACTCCTCGGGGAAGTCCACATTCAGCTTCATCAAATGGTCCACATACCTTTGCATTTTCTGCATGTGGCCCGTGATGGGTTCACCCTCCTTCAACCGGTTTGTTATCATGGAAGAGATGATTTCATATCGCTCTTGACGAGCAATCTGATGGTAGCGGTCCATCAAATCCTGGTGCATTTCAAAAGGATAGTAGTCCTCATAGGACTTTTGGAGCTCGGCTGTCATAGTGGCCATCATGATGCACGGCACTTTGGTAGCATCTCTTTCATGTGCCTCATATTCAGCAAGCTCTTCAGGAGTAGCAGTTGGCTCAGGTACCTTAAGCTCCTTGTTGAGAACATATTCTTTGTTCTCATACCGAGTGACCATCCTGATGTTTCTGATCCAATCTGTAAAGTTTGATCCATCAAAGATGACTCTCCCACAAAGGTTCATGAGAGAGAAGGAGTCGGTAGGGTTTGAGCCAGAAGCATCATTGTTTGAAGACATCTGAAAAGAAGAAAAGAAAAGTTTAGTTTAGATATTAGATAGTCCTTAATAAAACACCCAAATGTAATATTAAGGCTAGAATCCAATCACAATATATTACACTTAGAAGAGGGATGCCGTAATCTAAGTAATAACATATTTGAAAGGTAGGTGAATGACGATTCACCAATTTCCAGCATGAAAAACGAAATATATAAATTATTAGGTTTTATTTGGTTTTTAGAAACTCCTAGATTCTTTTGAGATTCATTGAACTTTTCAATGGCATGTTTCAATCTCGAGTGTGCCCTTCATGTTTTGTGACTGGGATACTGAGGATCACAAAACAAGGTGTGAAGTAACCATGCAAATTACTTGGTACCCTTAATGTTTTTCACTTAATCGATGTGCCGGTTAACCACATGCGCTCCACCGACCTATGAAAAAACTTAAGTCACCCTTTGCCTACCTTGTTAAGTCCAAGTTAGTGTGCCGGTTAACCACACACGCTCCACCAACGACTTAATCAAAGTACAAAGTGTAATTTCATGGGTTAGCACCTTATTCACATTTTCCTAAAGCAACTAAGATTGTGAATTTATAAAACATTTAGTTACTTTATAATAATCATTATACTTTTAATGAGAATTTTTAAGTCATTGTCCTACCCGTTCGGCTAACGACCCTCCACCAGTCAAGGAAGCGGTGGGTGAGAGTGGACACCCATTAAGCTGCCATTTTATAGGCAACAACCTTATACCCCCTTATAGACCGGCTTCGTGAATGAGGCCTACTAACGGTAAAACGACTTGATCTTATACATATATATATTATTAAACTTATAATACTATTAAGTATAAGGGTTGAATTTTAACTTTTAAAATTCTAGGGGTTGGAACTAAAGTTTATTAGATGACTTTACATGTTCCAAAACTTGAGGGCAAGTTTTGTAACTTTGTAAAACCTTTCAATTCATAACTTATGAGTTATTAAAATGAAGACTCTTCATTTTTGTAACTTATGTGTTCTTTTAATGGATTTAATACAAAGTGACTTTTGGTTGTCCATAACTTGAGGACAAGTTATGGACTCCATTAAAACACATAAAGATCATGAATTCAGCATTAAACAAGTTTTAACAAGTAATTCCTATGATCAATCAAGAACTCATAAGAACATGAATAATCATATCAAAATTTTAAGAACATATGAACACATATAATCATGTAATTTTTATATTAGCCATTGTAAATGGATTAGGACAACCATTACACCATCTAAAATAAGTTTTATAACACCAAAACAGTTTAGGGTAATGTTTCTAGTCCATTTCCAGCAGCAAAAGTCGAAAATCTGCATTCTGAGGCTCCTACTCATCGAGTGCACGAACCTACTCGACGAGTAGGATGAGATTAGTCATGGACTCGGCGAGTCCCCCCATGGACTCGGCGATTTCATCATGCAGACAGCAAGAAATTCGACTTTTTTCACTATTTTGCATCAAGTATCAAACAAACAAGCCTAGGATCTGATACCACTGATGGGTTTTGAGCATTCTAACACTCCTAAGTGTACATGCAACCCTAGAAAACCTTGGATCTATGTTTGTCTAAAATACATGCAAAATACTTTTTCCAAGGTTCATAAACCTATCTAGCATACATGGGGAACTTTAAACATAAAAATGGCTAGAATTACATACCTTGTAGTTGTTTTGATTCCTTGAAAACCTTGAGAGCCTAGCACCCCAAGTGTGATGCCTCAAATGTTTCACACAACACCAAATGCTTTGGAATGACTTTGAGAGAATGTAGAACACTTGTAAATCGGCCTAGCCCTCTTGTAACTACTTGTATAACCGATTTTGGTAGATAACATGTTCTTTATATAGTGTGTTACATTTAGGGTTACACCATGTAAACCCTAATGTAACATGGCTCTTCATTTCCATGACCCATGGGTTTGTAACTCCCATGGAGCATCCTATGGACCTTAGCCCAACTTGATGACCCATGGAGCCTTTTAGCCCACTATACAAGTTATGGATGATTTACATAATGAATCCATATATTTAATTAGTCTTCTTTTGATCACTTAATTAATATAGATTAATTCTAGATCAATACTAATTAAATAATACTATTAATATATTAGAACTTATAATATATTAATAAACCACAAGTGTTATTTCTCTCATTTAGTCTATCCAAATGCATGATGTCATGCAACCCAAATGGACCATGCCGGGTCGGGTCAAGTACATACCAGAAATAGTTATGGACTTAGACACCTTATCCAACATTAAGTCCTTAATATAACACCCAAATGAAATATTAAGGCTAGGACCCAACACCATATTTTATAATTTGGAAGAGGGATGTCGTAATGCAATTGCAAAATATTTGAAGGTAGGTAAATGATGATTTACCAATTTCCACCATGAAAAACGAAAAAGAATTTTAGGTTTTAAGTGAACTGAAACTCCTAGATCCTTTGAGATTCATTGAACAATTCAATGGCATGTTTAAATCTCGATTGTGCCCTTCAAGTTTGTGACTGGGATGCCGAGGATCACAAACAAGGTGTGAATAACCATGCAAATTAGAGTGGTACACCCAATGTTACAACCACCTAATCAATGTGTCGGTTAACCACACACGCTCCATTGATCTATGATTACATCAAGCTACCCTTTTCCACGCACTGTCAGTCCAGATTAGTATATCGGTTAACCACACACGCTCCACTAACGACTTAACAATGTGCAAAGTGCAATTTCATGGGTTAGCACCAAATTCACAATTTCCTAAAGTAACTAAGATTAGGAATTTAATGAAAGTTTAGTTACTTTATAATTATCATTATACTTATAAGTAAAATTAAAATGTCCTGTCAAACCCGTTCGGCTAACGACCCTCCACCAGTCAAGGAAGCGGTGGGTGAGAGTGGACACCCATTAAACTGTCATTTTATAGGCAGTAACCTTATATCCCCCTTGTAGACCGGCTTCGTGAATGAGGCCTATTAACGGTAAGACTGACTTTATTCTTATACATATATATAAATATTAGACCTATAATATTATAATAGTATAAGGGTTGAATTTTAAACTTTTAAAATTCTAGGGTTTGGAACTAAATGTGTCAAAAGAAGACCCTACATTTACAAATTCCAAAACTTAAGGGCAAGTTTTGAACTATTCAAAAACCTTTGGAATCCATAACTTATGAGTTTAATATAGGTTTTAATGAAAAGACTCTTGAAAATCCATAACTTGAGGACAATTTATGGAGTTCATAAAAACATTTATGGAAAAAGACTTTTTAAGTTCATAACCTATAAGTTTAATGATCTCTTTAAAAGAAAAACTTTTCATTTTCCATAACTTGAGGACAAGTTATGGAATTCATCAAAACATTTAGATCAACTATTGTAACTTACAAAAAACAAACAATTTTGTCTATGATCTAAATTAAACTCATAAGAACAAGACAATTCATATCAAACAAATTTCATGTAAATAGCCTAACCATATAAACTAATACAAAACATGAAACTTTGATAATTATCTTACAAATTGGATAAGCATTATCATTACCACATCAAAAAAAGGTTTATAAGTTCAAAAACAGCTTCGGGTAATGATCTTAGTCCAATTCTAGCCAAAAACTTCGAAAATCTGCATTCTGGAGCACCAACTTGTCCAGTTCATGAACTGACTCGGTGAGTTGGTCAGATTTATGAGGGGACTCGGCGAGTTCCCCAGTGGACTCGGCGAGTCCACTGTCCAGAAAGCAGCAAAATCGATTTTTTAGCTTTTGAAAGCAAGTAGCATCAAGTATATAGGAAAACAACCCCAGTCTCTGATACCACTGATGGGTTTGAGCATTTTAACACTCCTAAGGTGTACATGCAACCCTAAATGCTTTGGATCTATGTTTTCTCTAATATACATGCAAACTTTCAATATTCCAAAGCATCATCCTAACTAGCATACAATGGAGTATCTATACCACAAAATTCTAGTTAGATGACATACCTTTTGTTGTAGTTGAAAGTATTGAACCTTTAAGAGCTTAGCACCAATAGTATGAATGCCTCAAATGGAATTACAACACACCTAGGACAAAGGATAACTTTTAACAGAGTATGGTGCACACAAGAATTCGGCTCTATAGCTCTCCAAGATCATCTAGTGCCATTTCACCAACCAAGGGGCTTCTTATATAGTGTGGCACAACTAGGGTTGCACCATGCAAACCCTAGTGTGCATGACTTTCCACATTCCTTAGGCTCCATGGGTTTTAACCTCCATGGAGTATCCATGGGTCACCATATGGGTTTGGCCCAACATAAATAACTATGGATCATAAGCCCACTTTATAAGAATGAATGATTTACCAAATCAATCCCCATTTATTTAATTAATCTCTTTTGATCACAAAATTAATTCCAAACTAATTTTTGATCAATACTAATTAAATAATATGATTTCATATTAATATATTAGAACTTATAATATATTAACAAATCATAAATAACCTCTTCTCAAAAGTCCATCCTATCAAATTGTCCTGGTGATATGCAACCCAAATGGACCATGCTACTCTCGGGTCAAGTACATACCAATTATAGTTATGGACTTAGACACTAATCCAACATATCCTTGTTGTCTTAGCCCACCCAAATAACCATGGATCATTGGCCCACAGTATAAGAATAATTGATTTACCAAATCAGTCCCCGTATATTTAATTAGTCTCTTTTGATCACCAAATTAATTCCAAATTAATTCTTGATCAATACTAATTAAATAATATGATTTCATATTAATATATTATTCTTGCAATATATTAACAAATCAAAATTAACCTTATTCTCAAAAGTTCATCCTATCAATTTGCATTGATGAAGGAAACCCAAAAGGACCATGCTACTCTTGGGTCAAGTACATACCAATTATAGTTATGGACTTAGACACTAAATCCAACAATATGTGCTAAATCTGATGTGTTTCAAGTCATTTATGATTTTCACGCTTATGTCAAAACTCAATTTTAACATGGCATTCAACTTTTTGTGTGTGATAATGGTCGTGACTTTTCAATAATTAACCATCGCTTCATTATAGTCTGGTTTTTCGTGCCCATTGACTTCACAAAAAATGGAAAATTTGAGCATAACATCTTCTCGATAAACAACATCCTTGTCAATTTCTTGTTTCAGGCTTCCTTTCCCCTAAAGTTTTAGGAAGACTCTTTTCTCACTGTTGTTCACACCATTAATCTTCTTCCCACTACTACTCTTGGCCATAAAACTCGCTTTGAAAATTTATTTGGTTTTTCCTCAATATGATCATCTTCGTTTGTTAAGTTGTCTTTAATATCCAAACACATCATCGATAGTTCAACATAAAGCTCTCTTCATGCTCATTTGCTCATGTTTACCTTGGCCATTCTCTTTATCAACGAGGCCACCACTGCCTTGATCTCATCATGAAACGTGTTCTTATCTTATATCACGTCATTTTTAATGTGGATCTTTTCCCTTACTATAATTTTTATAATGTTGCTCAAATATCTAACTATGATCCTCTTGTCTTTGAATATCCCTTTTCCTCTGGCCTCTATTACCCTTCCTATTGCCTCACATACGACATCTCATGTCATCTTGGGATCTGATGATCACTTATCTTCTTATCACTCGTACTTGACTACCCATACCCCTTCTCCCCCTCCTATTTCAAGTTATTATATGACTTCTCGTTCTCATACTGGTTACCTTAAACTACATCAAATCTTTAGCATCTTTGTCACCTCATACATCTCACCCATTCCATGATCCATCACCCAAGCTCTAAATGACCCACACTAGAAGTATATCATAGATAGTAAGATATCTGCTGTCAATTCTAACCATACGTGTGATCTTGTTCCTCGACACATGCCAACATTATTGGTTGTTGATGGTTACACCATCACTAATTTGATAGCAAAGACATTCGTGATTGTTACAAATGTTATCTTTTTGCTCAGGTTTCTCTCAACAACACAACATTGATTTTGATGATACCTTCAACCCCGTTATAAACCTGTTACTATTCATACAGTTCTAGGCATTTCACTTTCCAAAAATTGGTCCATCAATCAACTTGATGTTATAAATGATTTTCGTTATGCTGATGTCACGAAGGAAGTTTACCAAACATCACATGGTTATGTTCATTCGAACTTTCCAGATTATGTATGTCATTTGTACAGGGCTCTTGACGGGCTCAAACAAGCACCTCGTTCTTGGTACCAAAAGTTTGATGTTTTCATCTCTACCCTCAACTTTTGCAATAATCGTTTTGACTACTCTTTATTCACCTATCACCGAGGATCTGTTCACACACACACACTCACACACACACACATACACACACACAATATATATATATATATATATATATATATATATATATATATATATATATATGCTCCTTTATGTTGATGATATCATTCTTACCGCTTGCTCGTCTTCTCTAGTCACCGTTGTTTTTCTTGTCTGTCTCGTGAGTTCACAATGACAAACTCATGTCCTCTCTCATTCTTTTTCGGTATTGCGACCTCTCGAACTACCAATGGGCTCTTTTTGTCTTAATTTTCCTTTGACCGTATAATCCTCTCTCTTGCCGACATGATATCATGCAATGCATGTAGACTGTGACCGATACCAAGATCAAGCCCTCTTCTCACGACACTTATGTAGCATATCCCACCCTCTACAAGATCTTTGCGGGAACCCTATAATACCTGACTTTCACTCGTCTAAATATTGCTTATGTTGAACAAATCTTCCTTTTTTTAAATCATCCTCATGAACCACATTTTTGACACTTAAGCATATTCTTAGTTATATTCTAGTAACACTTTTGTATGTCATACTTATTCGACTTTTATCCGTTGATCTTTTGGTTACTTACTCTAATACTGAACGATTGAGTGTCATCAAACCCGCCATTTGAATTCAAGCTTTTGTGTCTATTTTGGTGATAATTTCATGTCGTGGTCTTCTAAGTGTCATCATATTGTCTCTCGATCCTCAGTTGTAGTTGAGTATCGGGGGTAGCTAATGTTATTGTTAAAGATGACCGACTTCATAATCTTGTCTTCAAGTTATCTTGTCCGTTATCTAAAGCAATGATTGTTTTCTATGACAATGTGAGTGCTATGTATTTAGCTTCTAACCCTGTACAACATCAACGAACAAAACATGTGGAAATTAACTTACATTTTGGTACGGAACACGTTGTCACCGGATATTTGTTTGTTTTGCATGTTCCATCGGCTTATTAGTTTGCAGAAATATTTACAAAATGACAACACACTTAGTTATTTTTTTAGACTTTCGACACAGTTTAAACATTTATAAACCACTTGCTCAAACTGAAAGGGTGTGTTAAATTAGATTTATATTTCATTTATACATTGATGTATAGTATAGAGGTCCTATTATAACATATTATATCATATATACGTACGGTGCAATCCTTATGAGGTTTTTCCACGAATCGAACACTATGGTGTTTTCGAAATCATTTCATGTTTGATGGGAAAAAAAACTACAGAAATACAAGCTCTTTCGTCCTATTAGAAAATTATCTTTTAATTCGTTTATACTAGGAACGTGATGATGATGCTTTTAGTTGGGGTCAATTGACTAAAAAAAATCCAATCAATTCCATTAATTATATGAAGTTGTTCTAAAAAAATAAAAAATAAAAAATATAATATATGCTAGGGTGAGAATGTGATTAAATGTGCATTTTGTATTTGATTATCTTATAAAAGTGACTTTGAAGTCATATTAACCAAATTTAATTCTTGGATAAACAAATTATATTCTTAAATATACAATTGTTATGATAAAGTAATTTTGTTGTTAAATATCTAATTGTTATCACATTCAATATGCTATTGTTTCAAATAGTAGAATAAAAACACTTTTTTTAACTAACTACTATTTCACAATAGGTATCTTCTTTTGTGGCGACATGTTTTTTTTTATCATATTGTATACGTTTATTAAATAATTAGATTTTTTGAACATTCCAAGACTTTTTATTTAATAAATGGCTAGTGGCCCAGCCAAATTAGGAGCTGACGTAAAAAGTTTCTTCTTTAAATGTTAAGATGCGGGAGTTAGCCATTAAAAAAACATCAAGAACGCAAAACAACAATAAAAATCCAAATAGCACTTCTTATCATGAATTCAATTCATTAATGATTCTTTTGCTTATCTAATAGTATAATAAAATCTTTCAAAAACATTAAATGAGTAATTCGAAATATTGGCCGTTCCAAAAAAGAAAAAGAAAAATAAAAAATATGAAAAACCTAGGACCGGCTAGTTTGGTCCCAACACAAGACCATGAACCGTACTTGAACTTTATGTTAATCTTTTAGTCTACTTCCTTACTTAAAGGTGCCCTTTTCATTTAAAAAAAAAAAAAACAAAAACAAAAACAAAACAAAAAACAAAAAGAAAAAAAAAAGGAAAAAAAAATCGATTTAACACGACCAAGAAGAACTGGATTTTTGCTATATTCATAACCAAGTATACCAGTTTGGCTTCTATTTGATACGATTTTGGCTTGTTTCCTTACAGAAATTATATAATATTCTTCAAACTTGCAAAATAAAAGTAAGAAAAGTCATTTGTAATTTGATATGTAGAGGAGGGAGCGAATTACATTTCTCGGATTAGTAAAAAAAACACCAAGCTTGAACCTACCCACCAAAATTCTCCTCTTCCTCTTCCTCTTCCTCTTCTCATATTTTCTTCCTAAAAACCATATAAACCTACTTACCTAATTAACTAACACCCATTGCTTTCTTTCTCTTACCAAAACAAAGAACGAAAAGCATATACGTATGAAAAACTTAGAGCCAAAGAGCACCCGCCTCCTTCAAAAGAGGCACAAGGGTGCCATTGATATGGGAAGCCATGACTCTGTCCATGGCACCCACCAGCTTTCCGCCGACGAACACCACCGGCACCGGCGAAGAAGTCCCCAGCAGCATCATCAGTGCCTTCTCCATGTCGTTCCCCAGAGGTTCTTGGTCGAGCTCGTAGACTGTTGGGTTAACTCCCATGCCGCAGAACAGCCTCTTGATGGCATGACACATGCAGCAGCCGCTCAGGCTGAATATCACGACGGCATTCTCGCCGGCGAGTTGCTCTATACGGTGTAATGGGCCGTCGTTGAAGCTTGCTGTTGTTGTCGTTGGCAAGTAGGTACCCCATGATTCGGTTTGGTAATGCATACTTTTTGTTTTGTTCACTCAGAGAGAAAGCAACGAGACGATCTGTATGATTTGAAGTATTCTTCATGAGTTCGGATGTGGGTGTATTTATAGAATGGATTAGGCGGGTCCAAGTTAGGCCCAAAAGAGTTTATGCCCCAACTAATATATATATATATATATATATATATATATATATATATATATATATATATATATATATATATATATATATATATATATATATATATATATATAGGGTTAGGTTAATGTGAGACCACTAGATTTTGTGAGACGGAGAGACCAAATCTTGACCATTCATCTTGAATAATCAAAGACTGATATTAATTTAGATTAAACCATAAAATAGGCGGTGGCAATTTTGTAAATTAATGAAACTTTGGGATTAGATCAAGACACAGAGGGGCAGGAATGGAATTTTGCATTCTTTTTCGTTCAATACACAAAAACACCCGGTATTCTTCCTAAAAAACCCTAGATACGAACACTAAAACTCATTTGATCCAAATCTCGATCATCGTTCTGCTTCCAAATCTCGATCATTATTTCAGACTCCTTATTCTCATTATACCTTAAATTCATCTTCGGATTCTTACAAGAAAACCCTTTATAATCAACTAGAACATTCAAAACCTTTTGATTTTGAATTTGATATCGAATCAAATGACTCATTCTACAGATTCTGATTTTGATTTTGTATCAACAGCTGTTCCAAGTAAGTATAATACTATAAACCGCTTGTTCTTATTCAATAAACCTATCTGTTCTTATTATAGAAAGTTTTTTCACTTTAAATCGTTGTGTATCTTCAATAAATGTCTAATAATCGAGATATTTCACTAACGATTTATATGTCGAAGTCAGGATGTAATGGAATATAGCATTATAAAACATACAATCTAAACCTAAATCTCAGTGTGTGATTTATATAGAGTATGTGTATCTAAATGTTAACTCTACATGTTATTCAAAGGTGTTCTAATTATTCCTCGTTTCATTTTATCTAAATATTCTTAATCAAAATCAGCAAATATGTTATGTTATTCTAACTAATTATTCATCATTTAATTAGATTTAGATCCATAAATTGTCTAATACTATAGATTTTGGTAACATAAATCTCTTCTTATGATTGTAGTATAGTGTTTAGCCAAAAAAAATCTTTGTATTCTAGTGAATTTTATGTTGATTGATATTAGAAATTTGTTGTTATGTATTTATAGAACTGTGACCAGATTATATATCCTCAACTAATATGAATTCTAATGGAATTTGTTGTTATTGATGCAGCTAAAAAAGTGCAAACAAATGCAACTGTAAGAAAAACAGGGAAAGAAATTTATATAGATAAATGTATAAATTGTAATTACTTTTAGATTAAATATTATAATTGCTTTTAGTAACTTCTAAATGCTTTTAATAAATATTCTAATTGCTTTTATTTGATAATTTTCTTCATACATATTCAGGGGATCAAGATAGGGTTAAAAAAGGTATGAACACACTTTCTTTCAAATAATTCATAAAAAACAAATGTTTGGATTTATTTTTTAAGTTAATTATTCTGAATATTCTAATTTTGTTTATCATATATTCTAATTGATTTTAATTGTTAAATTTCATGATACAGATTTGCAAATTGTAAATCAAAAGAAAAGAAGGCAAATGAAGGAAAATCAAAGAAAAAAATTAAAAAAAAAACTGTTGTTACTTCTGAAAGCAACTCTAATCCTTCTTCTTATTCATCCTCACAGCATAGAAAAAGAATTAAAAAGGGTATCAACAATCATTCTTTAAAATACTTACAAAAGAAATTTTTTGGATTTATTTTTTTCAGTTGATTATTATGAACATTCAAATTGATTAAAATAAATATTCTAATTTATTTCAATTTTTAAATTTCTCCACACAACTAAAAATACAAAAAAGAAGAAAAGACTTGAAAAGAAAAAAAAGACACTATGTTTCAGATTCTTCATTTTCACAGTCAGAGACATCAGAGTCAGAGACATCCACAACAGAGAGTGATGAATATGGTAAAATATGTTGTCGTTGATAATAAATATGTTGACATCCAATAAAAGAATATTATATTCTTCTAATAGAATAATTATTGATGCGGATAAAGTAAATAAAAAGAAAAAAAGCAAAGTCAAAAAACATTTCAAGCGTCACAGCAAATTAATCCATAATGATGTGAAGCACAAAAAGAAAAAGCATGTTTCTGATTCTTCAACAGAATCAGAGACAGAATCAGATACATAGTCAACGGGTAAAATAATCTAAACTTTTTTTTTTCTGAAATATGATTTTATACTTTATAATTCCAATTATACGGACAATAGAAATATTAGAGTGTTTCTAACAATAATTTTCATAGCCTATGTTTGACATGAATTGCTTATGGATCATAACTGAAATTCTAAGTATTTTGATGTGAAAGTATTTTTCTAGTGTTTATTGATGTGAAAGTATGTTTCTATGATATGAAATGTTTATGGTTCATATTACACATTCTAGATATTATTATATCATAAATCATATAATACTTGATTTTTGTTGTTTTACTTAGCTGATATAGGATTTTGCAGCATTTGAGTTTAATTTTTTATAAATAATATAATTTGAATAAATATCTATATTTTACTTAGATGATATAGTATTTTTGGATTAAATTTCATAGAATATTCTGATATAATAAGTGTATATATTTAATATTCTGTTGGAATATTACTTTGTAATTAGACGATATAGGATTTTTGGATTTTTGTGGTGTTACTAACATTTATGACTGATGTAATGAATTAGACGATGAATCTGATGAAGAAATCTATGTAAAAAAGAGAGCCGGTGATAGAAAATATGTTAAAGGAGTGACAAAGATTAAAGAAGCAAAAAGGAAGAGGAATAGTGGGGACAATCGTGCAGCAATAAAGAAGCAAAAAATCGTGAAAGAGCAAAAGACTGTGAAAGATATATTGAAGGAGTTGCCTTCAACAAACACTAGATCAACAGCTGGATTAATGACAGATGTTGTAAGTTCTTTGACATCAGAACAAAAAGATTGGGTGAAACAGATGAGATTTAAAGCATTTTTGAAGATCAACATTAAGAGTATTCCCTTAAAACTTTGCCATTTTGTGCTTGAACATTATGATGAAGGCACAAACAGTATTCTGATTAAAGGAAAAAGAATAAAGATCACAAAGGAAAAAATTCATAAAGTGTTTGCTTTACTCAAAACTGGAAAAAGCTTATTTGACTTGGACATGGTTAGCGAAGATCATCAAGTGTTTGATGGATGGATGAAGGAACTTGAAGGTGGAAAGGAACATGCAACAAACTACAAGAAGATTATTCAAAAATCTGAAAAAGTGGATATGAATTTCAAGCTGGGTTTCATAGCTTTATTTGTTAATACGTTTGTAGAATCCATTCCTATGGGGACAAACAACTTAGTTCCAGTTAGAGCACTTGTTGAAGTAGATGACATTTCTAAAATCGATTGGTGTGCGTATTTGTTGTACTATGTGAAAAATTCAAAAGGGAGATGGCGTCCAGACAACCCCAAGTGTTATTACAGAAGCCCGATGTTGTTGCTATTGGTATGTTTTTTCATATACTTGTTTTTTTCTTAAAAATTGATATCTAATATGATGTTGAAATAATGCAGCTAATTTACTGTGATGACATTGAATGCAAGCTCCAAAAAATAGAACGTAAAACATCATTAGTTACGATGTGGATAGCAGATAAGTTGAAGGAAAGAGAATCTTTTGAGATTGAAGCTGGTGGATTTGGGGTTGGAAATCTAATTGAACAAAGTTCAAATTTAGAACGTGAGAAAAATGAGAATCAGGAGAATGAGAATCAGGACACACGTATTGAGGTATATTCTAAGTAGAATATATTATTAAATTATGTTTTAGAATATATTTTAATTATGTCCTAACTTAATATAAGAAAAATATTCTAATGTCTTTTTTTCCCAGGAGTATGAAAAAAGTTTCAACAATGTCTCAACTAAAAAGGATAATATGGAAGATATTATTTTTCATTGTCTATCGAAATTTCCTGAAGACAATAGAACGAAGGAGATGATAAGGAAGTTTAGAGACATATTTTCAACTACACTTTTTTCTAGTCGAGAGAAATCAGAAACTATTAAGGAGAGAACTGAAGTCAAAGCAGATAGAGATGAAGAGCTTAATAAAACAAACATTTCTGATTTTATTGATGATAAAGATGAAGGTATGAATACAAAGTTGGTTGTATTTTTAGCGGTTAAACCATTACAACAGAAGTTTCCAGAGAATGAAGAAAGACAATAAGAAGATCAAGATATGAATGTTGACGACCCAATAAATTTGGGTTTAGAGAATAATATTGGCGAGGAAACTATTAGACATCCGCACAATCCAGAAAGACAAATAGAATTTGAAGGCATAAATGTTGATGACAAAATAAATTTGGCTTTAGAGGTGAATAATATAGACGAAACTATTGAAAAAAAGAATTTAGAAGAGAATGTTGAGAGCAAAAATCTTGTTGAGGGTGGTGAAATGATTGGTGGGGATAAGATTAGGGAGGGGAATATTGTAGAGAAGGTGGTTGGAGACAACATAGGTGAGAACTCAATTGTTACACCAAAACACGATCCAAAAGGTATGAATATTGTAGACAAGATGCTTGGAGACAACAACATAGGTGAGAGCTCAATTGTTACACCAAAACACAATCCAAAAGGTATATCTATTGATTTTTCCCCTTGGTCTGATTCATTCATAGAAAAATTAGATGAAGATTTGTTTAGAATATTCTCAAACATAAATCCATATTCAAATACAATTCCAAATCCAGTTGTTAAATCTCCTGTTCCAAAAAAACTAACATTTGAAAATTTAGAATTTCCTTCCTTTGATCTTCAAATAACCCAACTAATGAACGATGTAGAAACTGGTGATAATTCTGAGGGTAATGATGAAGATGGAGAGTTAGAAGGGAATGAAGAACATATTTTAGATGAGAATGGGAAAAAGGGTCAGAATGTGAATGAAAGAGGGAAAAGGAAGGTGACTAATCCAGATATTTTTAGATTACCTTTTGTGAATAGGGTAATTGACTTAAGTGAAAAAGTCAGTAATGGGCAAGAGATGATGGCGCAAATCATGTTAAGATGCGCTGGAGACAAAGATCCAATGTAAGTAAATTCACAATGTTTAGTAATTTTTTTATTACATATGCATATTCTTGAAGGAATACTTTTATAAATTTGAGTATTGTGTAATACTCTTATTGGAATATTGTAACACTATTCAAAAGAAAATATTATTCTAATTAATTTACATTAGTTTTAGTTAAATAATATATTTTAACTACAATGCAATATTTTTGTTTGAAGGGAAATGTTGTTTGAAACCGAGTCTGTAGACATAATGGATATGGTGTATTTTGAGGGTATGCGTCCAAATCATAAGATACATCCTTTCGTTATTGATTGTTGGGCTGTTGTTCTTAATTTTGAAGAAGAAAACCTGAGAAACAAAAAATCACCACCACGTGTCTTTTTCAACACTCAAATTATGGTACTTAATTTTTAAATTTATTTTCTATATTCTAATTATAATTTATAACAATGTATTCTAATATTTCTATTGTTCTATATGTACAGACAGAAAAATTATTGGATTCTTTAATACCTTTTGTCGAAAGATTCCGACTTTTTGACGAGGCTGTAAACAATTACTTATATGACATCAAAAGAAAAGTGGATTTCAATTCTATTAATCTGGTATGTATTTTTTATTACAATATAACATATTCATATTAAAATTTATAAAATTCATCTGTATTTATGTTTGAACTACATGTGTTTTTTCCAATACACAACCGTGGTCATTTTTATGGTCTTCTTTTCAAAGTTACAAATCCAGAACATATAATCATTAACAGCATAAGATACACCAAAAAAGTAGAAGATATCTATGGAGAGATTCCTAAACTTATGGTAAATGTTTCTTGCATAAATCTAAAAATTTTATTTTAATCATAATTGTTTACTTTAAAAAACCACTATGTATAAGTAAATAAATTCTGATTATAAAATATAATATTTATATTCTTATAAGATCTATTTACTTAATATAGTTATAATTTTAGAAAAATAATGGTATTTTATTAATATACATTGCAACAAATGTACTTTTCAAAGTTTTTGGACAACAATCGGCAGGATAAGGTTTCTTTGTTTAAATCTGTGAAGCCAAAGAAAATGAAAATTGCATGGCAAACAAAAGCTAAGACAAATGATGATGGTATATTTTTGATGAGGCACATGGAAAAATACATGGGTGAGAAAGAAGAAAGTGGGATGTGGAACTGGGAGAAGAAAGTGTTAGGACATCTAAGAAGATTGCAAAGTTGCGTACGTTTTATGTTGCTAAGCTAGCAAACCATCAAATTAACAAGCAGAGAAAATTGAATGTTGCAGAAGCATTGGAATTTTCAAAACTTGATAAGAAAACTTGGTGTATGTTGGTGAAAGAAGGGAGTGAAGCAAGAGACAAGCTGGAAATGAAGAAAGTTTGAAAATTTCTTATATTGACTTATTACATACAAACAATTTATTTTATGTTGTGTTTATTTAAAAATACTTATGTTTGAGGATATGATTAAACCATTGATATTTTGGTAAATGATATGTTTAAACCAGTTAGTTGGTATCTTGATAAAATATTTACTCCTTAATAGTAAATGATATATAGCATTAAAATTTTTGTTTGATGATGCCTAATTATTTGATTAAAGAGTTGTTTGGTAAAATGATAAATGATTAAAATCCATATATGTTTATTATTCTTATACAATAATGTTGACAAATAAAAACACATATTGTTAATATTGTATTAAGTTTATTCTAATTTGTTTTATGTTAATTATTCTGATTATTCTGGTTTCATTAAAATACTTAATAATAAAACATTTTATTTTCTAACTATAGCATAATATGTAATTTTGTTTTAGAATAATTTAATAAAAAGAATAAATGAAATTAGATTTAGTATCTTGTTACAATAATAAAAAATTAGGATAATAAACTTTTAGTATATTTTAGGACATCTTACTTTAGAAAATATAGTACATTATCTCTATTAGTAGAAGTAAAATTTTAGAATAAATGAAAATATTTGTAATTAAGTAATTTTATTTTAGAATTAAAATAATATCGTAACTTTGTTTTAGAATATATGTAATTAAGTAATTTTATTTTACAATTAAAATAATATTTGAACCAAAGTGTAAGTTTTTAAATTAAAAGGGACTAAAAATACTAGGACTTATTTGCCAAGGACGAAAAAGGGACAAATGTAATAACTTTGAGATTACGACTTATTCACGAGGGAAGAACATTAAAATGAAAAAACTCAATTTCTTCATCTGTATTTCTCAAAACCCTCTTCCAAACTTCTTATCACTTTCGGTTTTAAATACTCCATCAAAACCCTAACTTCTTGTGCTTTTGAACTCGTCATCTTCGATTTCTCCTTGGATCGATTTCATTTTCTTATGTTGTGAATCCGATTTTCACTTGAAAACATCGATAAAAACCCTAAAAACCTTGTCATATCGATTTTAAACTTTTTGATTCATATTCTGGTCTTTAATCCCTCGATAAAACCCTAAACTTACTTACTTTCATTCTTATCGAGTATTTCTATCAACGAAAATGGCTACATCAACACGTGCTTCAGAATCTACACAATCAGATCATCTAAATAACATTATTACCAAAACTTCTCAAGAAATTACAGGTATTTCAATAGTTTTGTTAATTATCATTTTATATCCTTGTTTCTGTTTGAAAACGAAGATGTTGCTTCGAGAATTGATCTTCTATTGTTGCTCCAGTCTCCATATCTACTTACTAATAATTAGGGCATTGGGCTCTTGTATCTTAGTGAGTCCCATTATTAGGATCATAAAGTGAAATAGGTGAAACGAAATAAAATAAGATGAAAGATACAACATACCTTCAAGAAGCAAGTGAAAATGTAGAAAATAACATCAAATTAGGCTTCTATTAATCAATCCAGTTTATGAATCAAACCAGCAGGAGTAAGTATTATGATCCTAATAATGGGACGATTTTACCCCTGTTTCAAAAATGGCTGGTTTGAGAGATTTTTAGAAATTTTGACTTATACCTTGTTGAAAGTTAAAATTAGGTGACAATCCCCTGGTGTACGTATTATGATGAGTTAGAATATAATTTTGAAATAAATGTAAGTGTTTTTCTATTACATATAACAATTAAAGTGTATTTACCATTTATTATTTTCATGCAGCTAATATTATAACAAGACTGACAAAATCAAAAATAAAAATGATGACACTGGGTAGAAGTAGTGAAGTTGAAACTTCAACAGACAAACGGTTGGTTCAGAAAAGAAAATCAAAAGGTACATCATCAGTTATTTTATTCTAATAAAATATTTATCTCACTTGTTTCTGTTATTCTATGTATTATAATAAAATATTTTATATTCTATTAATGTTTTTCTATATTCTATTAATCTTATTCTAATAGAATATTTATAAATATTAATCTAATTTGTTTATGTTATTCTATGTACTATAATAAAATATTCTATGTGTTATAATACAATATATAAGAATAAATGATATATTGTGTATTCTATGTATTCTAATAAAATATTTATCTCATTTGTTTATGTTATTCTATGTATTACAATAAAATATTCTATATTCTATTAATTTTTTTCTATATTCTATTAATCTTATTCTAATAGAATATTTTTAAATATTAATCTAATTTGTTTCCTTATTCTAATAGAATATTTTTAAATGTTACTCTAGATATTTGGATATGATAAATCAATTATTAATTCCTATTTTGATTCTGAAAATGGCAATAAACAGCAAGAAGGCTGGATATGGGTAAAACTCATGAAAAAACTTCAATAGCCGAACGACTAATTGAAAGAAGAAAATCATTGAAGTTTATTGATGAATGAGCCCATACAATAGCAAAAGCCAAAAAAAGGTATATCATCAATTATTGTATTTGTACTATAATATCTTGTGTATTAATGTTATTCTAATAGCAAGAATGTCATATATAGGTAAAATTCATATTTGTTATTATTGAGTATGCATTTACAATTAGAGTTAGCCGAAACATTTTACATAGTTCGTTTTAATTGGAGATTTTGTGTTGACTAATAACATGTTAGTTAAACCCTAATGGGTTTTTGCCTAACCCTAATCACTAATAGTTTGGACTTAATTATGCGATTAGGTACTTAAGTCATGATAATTAAAGTTTGGAAGAAAGTTTCCATATAATCAATTTGAATGATCTTTCCCTTATGCAAAGTATTGACGATTTTACCCCTGTTTCAAAAATGGCCGGTTTCAGAGATTTTAAGAATCGTTTGACTTATACCTTGTCGAAAGTGGAAATTAGGTGACAATTACCTGGTGTAAGTATTATGACGAGTTAGAATATAATTTTGAAATAAATGTAAGTGTTTTTCTATTACATACAACAATTAAAGTGTATTTACTGTAATTATAGAATGTTGCTGGATTTTCTGAAGTTGTCAAAGTTGGTGTTTGACTTTGACTTCTGTTATTAATTATATTGATGTCTCAACATTCATTGGCTTCTGAAACATAGTAGACATATTCATATACATGTTATTCTAATAGAATATTCTGAAGTGTTAATTTTGTATTCTATTTTTATGATGTTATTATGTTTTTTCTAATATTATTTATTCTGAAGATGAAAAAAATAAAAAAAGGAAGTTAGACAATACGAATGATAACATCGAGAAAAAGATACAAAAAACAACAAAAGATTTATTAAAAGATCCGCCTTCAATAAATACTGGAATGAATCCCGGAGCTATGATTGAAGTTATAAGAAGTTTAAGTATGTCTCAAAAAAAATGTGTAAAGAAGATGGGTTTTGGATCGCTTTTGGAGTTGAACATCAAGAGAATTCCGTTGAAGCTTGCACATTTTGTTGTTCAACATTATGATCATCAAAACAAGAGTATTGTGCTTGATAAAAAAATTAAGATCACAAAAGAAAAGATTCATAAGGTATTTGGTCTACCAAATGGAGGAAGAACCTTGTTTGATTTTCATTTTGTTGACAGTGAGAATGAAACGTATGTTACATGGAAAATCCAGTTTACAAAAGAAACAATGAATGCCACTGGATTCAAAGAAGCCATTCTGAAATCCAAAAGAGATGATGATATCTTCAAGCTAAATTTTCTTTCTTTGTTTGTGAATACGTTTGCCGAATCACATTCTTATGGGACGTGCAACATAGATCCTGTTAGAAGAGTAGTTGGAGTTGAAGACATCTCATGCATTGATTGGTGTGCGTACTTAAATTACTGTCTGAAGAATACAAGATCTCTATGGCATCAAGATAAAAATAAATGCTATTATAATGGGCCAATGTTGTTATTGATGGTATGTTTTTTTTAATTATTTTAATTATTTTTTATTTATGAATATCTAATATAATTTAAAAACTACTATCATGCAGCTACTTTACTGTGACGGTCTTGAATGTTAGCGTTTAATCTTAAAGTCAAAAATTCCAACAATAACAATGTGGTCAACAGAGGATTTGAATAACATGCAGTCTTTTGAAATTGAAGATGGTGTGTTTGGATGTGGAAAACTTGTTATCACACAAATGACGAGAGATAGCGAAGGACCGTCCAATGTGAAAGGCAATCTTTATGACACTGTTGAGGTAACTTTAACTAAAATATAAAATATAATTTATTTTTATATTAGGTTAAAGTATGATGTTATAAAAAATTATGGATATTCTTATATTACATGTTTATGGTTCATAGTAAATATTCTAGATATTCTGAGATGATAAAATATTACATGCTTATAATTCTAGTATTTTATTATTTTTCAGGAATATAAAGAGAACTTTGATAAGATGTTCAATAAAGTTTCATCAAGAAAGGAGGACATGTATGGAATTGTTTCTGATTGTATATCAAAGTTCCCAGATGTCAATATAACAAATGAATTGAAAGAGGAGTTCATTAAGTTATTTTCAGATCCTATTTTTTCAAGTGCTGATAATCAAAACAATGAAAACAAAAAAAGGGATCACATGAAAGGGTTGAATCTCAAAATGGTGACACAGGGGAGAATGATATAAGTTCTTACAAATCACCATATATGGATAAAGCTGTGAATTTATTTGATAGAATCGATTTGCAGAATGTTCTTTTGATTCAGGTTCTAATAAGATGTGCACAGGATAAAAATAGAATGTAAGTCACTAACTCTTGCTATTTCAATTAAACATGTATTATTTTTTCTGAATTGTTGTTAAATTATAATACATGTGGATATTTATTCTAATGTTGATGATATATTTTTTGTTCATGTTTAAAATTAAGGGAGGTACTTTTTGAAACAAATACGGGAGAGATTATGCATAGACATGATTTTGAGAGCATGCGGCCTGAACATGTTATACATCATCGTGTGATTGATTCTTGGGCTACTGTTCTAAATTATGAGGAACAAAAGTCAAAAAGTAAACCATACCGCATGTTCTTAAATACCAAAATTATGGTAAATTCTTTTACAATTGGCACTTTTATATTTTAGTTGTAAATTATAACAAGATATTCTGATTTTTCTTTTTTTCTATGTTTACAGAGTTCTGAGTTATTAGATGAAACTAAATCTTTTGACGAGCGTTTTTTAACTTTTGAGACTCGTGTTGATAAGTTTCTATCAAATTTCAAGGCAGATGTAGATTTCAATGATCTTAAACTCGTAAGAATATTTTATTAATTAAAATATTGCATTATTAAAGGATAGGAATTATGTTAACTTTTTGATCAATTTGTCGGAATTGCAGGTGGTTTTCTCAATACATAATGGTGATCAGATGTATGTTGTTGTTTTCAACCTAACATATCCACAAGTTCATATTATAGACAGCATAAAAACAAAATCGTTAGAAGAAACTTATGGAATGACACCTACATCATTAGTAAGTTTTCATTTACTTTTCTTAAATGTATTAAAGTTACAATATAATAGATTGAATAATGTAATTTTGTTAATATACATTGCAGAAATTGTACTTTATACGATATCTGGAGAAAACTACATTTATCGTCAATAAAATCAAAGGTTTGCGATCAACAACAGTGAAGATGATGAAAATTGACTGGAACACAAAGAAGTTGACAACAGAGAATGGAGAACTTTTAATAAGACATATGGAAAAATATTGTGGAGAAAAGCAAGGAAAGTGGAATGTGGAAATGGAAAAAGGCAGTGATGTACAAGATGTGCAATTTGTAAAATTACGTGCCTTATATTCTGTTAAGATTGCTACACATGAAATCAACAACCACAAGGAGAGAGTTATCAAAGAGGCAATCGAATTTGGAAAATTTGATCATGCGACTAGAAAAAGATGTTAGAGGAAGGTATCAATAGAATGGATGAATTGGAAATGGGTAATAAATAGAATTTGATAGAAGTTTGGAATTTTATAAACGTGGTTATGGTGACATAACAACAATTCCTTTTGTGATATCTATCTTATTTTGAACAAATTAGACAAAAAAAAATGATGCCTAGTATTATGTAAGAAACTTGATATGATTTATTAGGTGATTAATGCTTAATGTATAGTTGTTATTATGATCACTTCTTAATGGTCATGGTAGAATAATCTATAGTAAACATAAATTTTTTAGAATATTCTAATAGAATAATGTATAATGGCGTCATTATTCTATTAGAATAATATTAGATGTTGC
Source organism: Lactuca virosa (assembly GCF_052849685.1). Classification (NCBI taxonomy): domain Eukaryota; kingdom Viridiplantae; phylum Streptophyta; class Magnoliopsida; order Asterales; family Asteraceae; genus Lactuca; species Lactuca virosa. The sequence goes on from NC_136428.1 coordinate 290,315,531, forward strand.
ATATACCTATATAACATTCTTACATGTATAATCATGTACTATAATAATTTGATAACAAAACATTATACTGCAACCATTCGTATATACTTCAATGCAAAAATTAAAGATTGAAAACATTAGAAGAATCAATATGTTTTCAAATGTATCACACATCATCACAAACCAAATTTCCCATACATCATCACAAACCAAAACATCAGAAAAATGTCCAAACTAAAGAAATTCAAACTTTTATCTATATGGTATTATTGAACTTTATTGAAATACGAAAAAAATCGAAATATATTTCTAGACACAACTATGCACTTTGTACCTTGGAGTTATTCAACAGTGTCAAATATTTCCTTGAATTATGCCCATTAACGCCACATGTTTTGCATGATCTTGATTGCTTGTTACCTTGAATAGTAGCCTTCTCCAAAGCACTTTTTAAACGTTTTCCTGTACCAGAACCTTTATTCTTCACCATAGGTGGATTTTCAACATCAACAACTTCAGGATTCGTAGTAGCTTCGTAAAGTTTATCAATATGTGCTTCTTTTGTAACCGGTGATTCGTCTGAACCTTGTTCACAAATATCAGTCATAAAAACTTCTAGCTTTTGCATGAACTCTTCTAACTTCTTGTCATCATTACTTAATGAAGCCAAGCATTGATCAAGCATGGAAAAAGCTTTGTATGCAACCTTCTCAACATTTCCAGACGAATCACCATATCTAAACGTTCTTTTCAAAACTGTAGTGGGGATAATATCTCTTCTCCATCTCTTAAGAATGTATCTTGACGGAATCTCTTGTATGTCATAAATCTTTAAAATACAGAAGATGTGTCTACAAAAATTCCAAACCGCTCAAAAAAGCATGCATGAACATTTCACCGTTAGATCTTCTCTGTTGAATTCAACATGTTTCAAAAGTATTAGGATATTAAGTATATTCAAAAAAGAAAAATTAAAATATATTTCAAAAGTATTAGAATATTAAGTATATTCTAAAAAGAAAAATTAGAATAATATAAAAATAAATTAACGACAATAATTTAGTAATAAAAATTATAATATTAGAATTATAAAATGTCAACATTACCTCGAAATCACCTTCACTGTTAAAATTCCATTCACAATCGATGTCAACTTTTTCTTTTTTCTCAACAACTACCTTCTTCTTTGATAGATTTGTCCTTTTATGTTTGACAATGCATATGTCGGAAACAACTCCTGAAGTAACACTCTTCTGTGAACAAGAAACAAGTGAATGAAGAATCTCCCTCTGCACCATGAGAAAAATAGTCCTGGTGTATACCATAGATGCATGTTTCTCCGTATCTTCAAGAAGTGTTTTGATGATTGGAATTATAGTAGATGTATCGAAATCAAATTTGATCTGATTATTCCCTTGCCTTTCCATAACAGACTCAAAAGCATTCATGAAATTGTTTAACGTATAACCATGATGCGATACCCTATTGAATGCTGAATTCTCACTTTCTGACCGAGAAGTTGTTCTCATTAGACCTGACATCGGTACATCTTTAAAATAGGCTGGAATCCAACTGCTTCTCAAATCAAACATATCTTTCATCCATTTATTGTCTTGTAACTTATATTTTACCATTAATGCATCCCATCTTACCTTCAAAAACAATTCATATATTATTCTGTTAGAATATAATATAGTATAAAAAGGCATTTCATTTAATATATTATCCTAATTACAAAAAATATTTCATTTAATATTTTGATAAGAATATAATACATTATAAGAAGGCATTTCATTTAATATATTATTCTAATTAAAAAAATGTCATTTAATATTCTGATAAGAAAAGAACAATAATGTCATATTTATATTTAAAATAATATCATATTTATATTGATAAAAATATAACAATAATGTTAGTACCTTCAGTGGAAGTTTACTTGTGATATGCCACATACAAAATCTATGTTTTGTGTATAGCAATACTATCTCAATAGCTTTTTTCATTGTTGGATCTTGATCGGTCACGACCATGATTGGTGCTTTTCCAAAACACTTCAAGAATGACCGAAGTAACCAAATATAGGAATTTGTATCTTCTCTACACAATAAACCAGCTCCAAAAGTGACGCACCTTTTGTGATTATCAATGGCAGTAAAAGGTAAAAATACCATACAATACCTAAAAAAACACAAAAAAAAGACCATTAGAATATATATAACTAAAAAATGTTTATAATTCTAGAATAAATACTTGTTTGTACGATACGTTGCGTCAAACGAAACAACATCCCCAAATAACTCAAAGTTTTGTTTTGAAGTATCATTATCCCAAAAGAGAGCATTTAACTGCTTCTTGTCACATATGTATTCGTAGGTAAAATTTGTAACATTCTCTTTACGATTCTGAAGCTTTGTAATCAACAAATTTGAATCAGTGCCCCCGATGTGACAATTTATATCCCTTGTAAAAATTTTCCAATCTATCTCTAGTCCACCAACAAATTCACATCCTCCTTTTATAACGCACATTAGCCTATATGTTGTTGTTGCCCCCACCTTTGCACTCGAAAGCTTATGTATAAAATCTTGATCAACAATATCCAACTGACGTTTAGCTCATGAAAGATGCATACAATCTTGATTTATCAATTTGTGGTTGTGTTGTTGTTCAAAGCGCCACAGGTAAACTTCTGAAGAATGTGGTATAACTTTGAATGCAACAAAAGCTTTGCAATTTGTGCGTTTACAATTACTATTTCTCAATTTCTTGTTATGATCATCACTAATTGTGTCTAAGGTAGAAGTGTTTGGCAATCCCCCTCTATTTCATATAAAATATTTCGAAGTTGTGATTCCACTCTTTTTCCTCTCTGTTGATTTTCTAATATCAAAACCAGATCTTAATGCATATCCTTTATACCACTTAATAGCATCTTTGATATCTTTAAAAATTGAACCCATATGAGGTATCCAACTAGCTTCAACCTCTGGAATCCAAAAGAAAGAACCATCAGCTCCAATGAATTGTTTGCAAGAGCCATATTGTGATGCATTCATATGAATGTAATCATAAAAAACTACAATGTTATATGTGCATTATCCTATAAGCATAATATGCAGTAACATGAACTTATCACCAACATCATTCTATAAGAATAACCGGTATCAGTAACTGAATTACCTTGGATATGCGACTGATTTTCATCATTATGCAGAATCTTTGAATCACCATAACTGAATTGATGATTTTTTTCGTCGTAATGATCATTTCTGATGTCATTCATATCTAAATCATCCATAACTGTTACTAGGTTAAAAATTGAATATGTTATATGCAACTAACAATGAAAGCAATGAAAACTCAAACGTTGATCAATTGATCAAATCATGATATAAAGTACAATTTAACAAAATTTCCTTGGGTTTCCGATTAATTTTCCTCATTATGAAGAATCTATAAATCATTAGAACCGAACTGATGATTTTCTTCATCGAGATGATTGTTTTCGATGTCATGCATATCCAAATCATCCATAACTGTTATCATTATTGATATATAAATGTATGTACAATATTCTATAAGAATAACATGCAGTCTCATGAACTTATCACTAAGGTGCTGTTTGTTTTTTCGAAGTGAAAATGTCTCAAGTCTGCGGACCACCTCTGCAGCCCTCTGCAGCAGAAGAGGTGGACCAAAGTGCTGCAGACTGTAATGAGAAGCATGTTTGTTTTTTTAACGTCTGCAGGCTGCTGCAGATATTAAAAAATTTAAAATAAAGTAATTTAATAAACCGAAAATAATTTTTTAATACCAAAAATTTAATAATTGTAGTCTTAAAACATTGAAATAAAATTCAAACAACCAAATTAGTCTAACAATTACATTTTTAAATAAAAATCATACAACCAAACTTTAATAATTTTCATTCCATATTTTGCATCAATTGTTCGGCAATTTCATCCCGTAACTGGGTCATATATTCACGGTCCGCTGCAGTACCATGTGTTGGAATGTCATCTTCATCATTATAAACGACTGCATTGTTATTCCGAAACGAGACATTTGGTTCATCATATCGTGCAAAATACTCATCACGTAGTCCCTCTCTTCTTATAAAATTATGAAGCGCAAAACATGCTAGGGTAATGTTTCGTCGTGTAACCAACGAGAATGGTGACATCCTCTTCAATATAGGGAATCGTGCTTTCAAGACACCAAAAGCACGCTCAATGACATTCCGAAGTTTTGCGTGTGCATGGTTAAATTTTTCTTTATTCGTTAATGCACGTCTTCGACGGAAACCTCCAAGCCAATACCTCACATTTACGGTACGGTGCCATAAAACCTCGAATGTTTGCATAGGCGGCATCACAAAGATAATATTTATCTGTAAAAAAAACAAAAAAAATTCATTTATTTTTCAAACTAAGATAAAACTATTTAAATAACCATAAATTTACCTGATGGTGGAAGCGGGAATGGTGCATGTGGATTTGCTAATGCTTCTGATAAAATTCTAGAATCGTGTGTTATCCTTTCCCACCCGGCCATAACAAACGTAAACATCATGTTGAAGTCACATATTGCCAATACGTTTTGGTAACAATCGCCTTTTCCCCTACTTCTATATAAATCTCGTTTGTTTGCAGGGACAACGACATGTATCAAAGTGCATCAAGTGCACCAACTGTTCCCTTGAACACCCGCCATAGCCTCCTATTATGTCCCAGAATGTTTGGATTCAGATTAAAAGAAGTTGGTACTATAATGTCATGTGCGAAAAGCAACATTTTGTCCAACACTTCATGAAAAAACTTATGAATTGTTTGCTTTGAGTGTTGAAATCTCCGCTTGATAATCACATAACGTTGGTTATGACCGATCATCATAAAAAACATAGCCATCTTCTCCTCAACCGACACATGTTTGCTATCCTTTAATGCGTGGTTTACTCTGAAATGAGCACATACCCGGACAAATGATTCACGAGACATGCGTAGCACTTCAAGACATTGTAGAGGATTACGGTGAAGTAACTCTAACGTAAATTCATGTCCCGTCATTTCCGAATCGTTGTCCCGCACTTGTTTGACACCCTTCTTCCAAAAGTAGCGGACGTACAAGTACATTAGAATTATGAGTAGTATCTTTTTGTCGTGATCCATTACGAACCTATTAATCAACAAAACATAACATGACATAAGATAAGATAATAACATAACATAAGATTCAAGTACCAAAAACATAACATAAATTTCAAGTACCAAATAAAATAACATAAATCTCAAGTACCAAATAACATAAGATTCAATTACCAAAAAACATAATATTGAAGTACCAAATACTACAAATAACATTCAAGTAGCAAATAACCAAAAAAAAATAACCATATAGTTCCAAAACATGCCTTTAAAACCTAAACAACTCAAACATATAAACTTAACGAACAATTTTTCCATCCTTTAAAACTCCCAAACTTGTAGCTGTCATCTCGATTCATCCTCTTAATATTTGTGGATCATTGGGCAAATTTACCCACATCTCTCTTATATTCATGGTCCCTCCAAAAATGTGATACACATCAAATCGTAGAGGGTCTACTGGGCCTAACTCGAGCAACTCAAGCTTCTCTAAACATTGGGGAATTGTTGGCCCTTGAGTCAAATGGCGTAGAGCTTTTTGCATCTCTAGTGCTAAATCATCAGCAGTAATAGAAGCTTTAGGCGAGGCACACGAAGGTGGATCAGGTGAGGCACTAGGAGCTCGAGGTCTAGGAGTTGAGGGTTTAGACCTTTTTTTGGGGTTACCAGATGGTGAAGCAGCAGAAGGTGAATCAACAGAAGGTGAAGCAGCAGAAGGTGAAGCAGAAGAAGGTGGCGGCGGAGTAAAATGCTCACTAGTATGATTGGAAAAGTAATCATCTTCATCTATGTTAATGGAAGGGGCGTCCATTAACTGTAGTGATGCGACATGGAAAGAAGATGATCCCTGTCCCGATGGTGTTTGGGATGTGGCATAGCTGAGATTACCAGATGCACTGTTTCCATCAAAGAGTTCTGCACAAAGCTCTGGAAACAACAATGGGACGGTTTTCAAAGAAGCGGTTTTCAGATGTCCCTAAACCCAATCAATGTAACAAAAGTAATATAAGAATTAATGACAACTATATAAACAATATACATATAAATATGTGTGTGTGTATATATATATCTTTTTAAAGTCCTCCCACTCCTCATTTGTTAAGTTAAAAGTATTTGTTTGTGGATTGTAAAGGTTTCCAGTTTTGTTTTTTAAGTATAACCATCCTGTGTATTTGGCTTTAAGGTTATCATAGGCGTTTTTTAATTGTCGTTGATTCAAATCCACGCCATACTTTTCCTTAATGGTTGTTCCTAACTTGTGCCATGATTTTTTGTGCAAACTCAAACCTTTTCTACCCACGGTTTGTACTTCTTCAATACAAGTGAGCAATAAGCATTTTGTTTGCTTATTGGTCCATGTATGTTTATCTCCCATTGCTAATAACAAAAAAATATAGAATACATACTTTAGCAACAAAGATTAATCATATTTCAACATAATCAACAAATAAGTTTAGCATATTCAACAATTTAAGCACAAACTTGCAAATAAGCATAAACTTGATCTCCATTCAAGAAATACAAGTGATAATAATTCAACAAATAAGTTTAAAAAAACCATTTCAGCTAACGATTTCAGCATATAAACTTGCATATGAGTTTATGATTTCAGCATATAAGTATATGATTTCAGCATATAAGTATATGATTTCAGCAAGGATTATGATTTTACCCAACATTCATAACAATTCAACACAAAAATTCATGAACCTAAACATAAATTTGAGCATAAAATTTTTTTAAAGAACAAAACACAAACTCCCAGAATTATAACAAAGCACTAAAGCTGAATTTTAACTCAATTTATGGCTCTAATATCTCTAACTGGTAGAATTATAACAAAACACAAACTTCTTTCTTATAGATCATGGTGGATCTGCTGAAAAACAACCAATTATGCCCTTATGAAACCATTAAAATCATGAGATTATCATCTTTTTCTTCAATCTAATTTCACAGTTTCAAAGTTTCAGAAAAATGAATAAATTACCAGTGAATAAGAAATCAGAAAATTCATGAGATTATGTTTAGGCACTCAAATAAGAAATCAAAATAACAAAGTTTCAAAGTTTCAAAGTTATTTCACAGTTTCAAAGCTTATTTCACAGCTTCTCTCTTCAATCTTATTTCACAACTTCAATCTTATTTCACAGTTTCAAAGTTTCAGAAATATCATGAGATTATCATCTTTTTCTTCATATTTAGTTACTCAAATAAGAAATCATGAAAAAAACTAACATGTTGATGTTGATGTTGAAGACGATGGCAGACGGTGGCTTGGGCAGCGAAACTAGCGACCGGCGACCAGCAGCAGCAACGAGCGGCGAGCGGCAGCAGTAAGCGGCGCTCAGATTTCTTCCGGTCTTCAACAGCGTCGACGACAAGGGAGAACGAAGGGAGAAGAAAGAAGGAGGACGTTTCAACTACAATTCTTTTGTCCGTGTTTTTTTTTGTTATTAGGTTTAGAAGTGGTGAGAAAAGGCAAGCCCAATGCTGCGTGGGGAAGAGGACGGGAAGAGGTTTTTGAGCCCGAAGCCTTCTAAAAATCAAACTGCTGTGAACTTAAAAGTGATGCGCGTGTGCTGCGCGGCGCAGCACTAAGAGGTTAGAAGAGGATTTTTAAAAAAAAAACAAACACAACCTAAGATGATGTTAATGAAAAGCAAATAGATGATGTTAATCAAAAGAAAACAGATGACATATTGCTGAAAAACATAATGATTGAATGAAAGTTAAAAATCAAACAATGAAATAGATGATGCATTGTCAAATAACATATTATAGATTAAATTGTGTTCTAGGTCAAACAAATTCAACAACAAATGATGTTTGATTGCTGAATTGGATGTCTCAACAACAGATGATGTTTGATTGTTGAAATCACAAATCATACAAATATAAAATTAGAGAAATCGATAATAGCTTGATGATTTAATTCATGAACTAGGTTAAAAATTGAATATGTTATATGCAAGTAACAGTGAAATCGATGAAAACTCAAACCTTGATCAATTGACGATTTCATGATGTTGAGTAAAGCTCACAGCTTGAAAGATCGTAAACAATTTTTGAAGATGAAGATTGGCAGAAATCGTTGAACACTTGAACCTCTACCGAAATCGATGATCACAGAGTTAAAATTGATCAAAATCTTCTAATGAATTGCTAATTTCGATACATGAACATAAACATCAATCACCCAGATTATCAATTGCAGATGTAGAAGAATCAAGAACATGAACTCGAAAAACACAAAAATCGCAAATTTAAAAGCTATGATTTAGCATCGCTCGATCAATGTCTAAATCAAATCGATTATCGATTGAAAGAATATAAGATTGGAGATAGAATATCGATCAAATTGAATTGAAGAACAAGGAATGTTGATTCATCGAATAAATTGGTAGAAAACCGGAACAGATGAGATGATTTCTTGATGACGTGAAAATTAAGCTATCCTGATATCTGATCATCTTAAATTTAACCTAGTGAATAATCTACCCATAATTAACTAATCAGTTAGATTAATTAGTGTTAATCCCTTTTTTTATGAGCCAAAAGATCAAATTTGATCAAATGCTAAGATTTGGTCCCCATATCTCACAAAATATAGGTGGTCTCAAATGAACCTCTACTTATATATATATATATATATATATATATATATATATATATATATATATATATATATATATATATATATATATATATTCTAACTAATTGATGTGTGGATGTAGGAATGATTGTGGGATAATCATTTTTTACTTATTTTAAGAAAGTGATTACTACATATTATTGAATTAAATATAATTGAAAAATATCATCTAATTTAATTACAATGGTATTTTAGTCAATTAATATAGATTTAATAAACGAAAATTGCATATTTTAAGGGATCATAGATTCTATTAATTTTATAAATATGATTTTATGAATTATAATTCTTTTAATTCGGACATTCTGACAGAATACGGGTTAACAAATTCTTGATCATGACTTTAAAAACTTCTTGTACAATAACAAATTCTTGAACCATCAATTGAAGAATAAAAACAAAAATTACATTAATTCTTATAGAACACGGGTAACAATTGTTAAGAATTACATTTATTGTTAAAGAATAAAACTAAAAAAAACTTTCAAATCGGGAAAGAAAACATCAAAATCTAACAAAGACACTAATACATTCTAAAAGAATAATGTTGCTAGGAATCACTTTCAATTTTGTGGTCCGTTCTTCAAGCATCAACTTCTGTGAAAACAAAACCAAATTGTAGTACTTTAGAATCCAATAATGCATTAGCAAATGAAAAATAAAAAACTAAATTCCTTTGGAAAAATATGCGGACTTGTGAATTGCACTAAAACCAATAACCAATAATTGTAGAACATGCATAAATCAGTGAGAAAATATTCATATTCCATTCCAATAGAATTGGAATTCATGATTCCTTTCCAGTAGAATTGGAATTCAAGATTTAATTACCGTATGCATTATGTTGGAATTAACTCATAAGTTTTACTTAATCTGATCATTATGTTAAAAAGAAATAAAAAAATCAAATCCCTAGCTTTCAACGTGCATTTAGCAAGTAAAACAAATTGGATTCTGGTGTGCGAAGAAGCCTGCAAACATTTTCAAATTAAACAGATTAAAATAAAAAATCAAATCAATCTATTTTAATATATCTTTCTAGGAACCCACACAATGGATAGTCTTGCACAACATTCGATTCTGTCCAAAATCATGATAGAAGATACACTACTAGATTATCTTAAAACTACAAGCTTTATTGGATCTATGTGAGCTATGGCCTTCACTTTCATCCTTTCCCAATTAATTAATGTTTGTACAAGTCAAAACAGATATCACATATCATGTTTTAAAACAAATGCATAAAAGTGAACAACCCATAATATTAACATTCGGAATGGTAAAACTTTCATCTTGTAATCATGAACATGAATTAAGCAAAAGAAAACCATTTGGTCTGTGAATTAAGCAGGAGAAAACCATTTGATCAGCTTTAGAAGGAATATTATTCTAATGTAAGGCTAATAGAGAGACACGTTTTACTCTACATCACCAAAAATCCCTAAAGAAAACCAGGAACTGGAATTGGGAACTATCAAGGAAAGGGGTTCGAATTTACATTTATACCCATTTATTATACCATAAAAACATGCATAAATTGGTCAATATTTAAATCAAACAAAACCAAAATCCACCCCCGATAGATTACAACAGAACCACAGAAGAACAAATTCGGGCATAATCGAAAAATGTGATACAATTTACACGATCAGGTATCCTATACCTGGTGTTAGGAGGAGTTGATGAAGAGAAAGACATCTGGTGTCTTTCCCACCTGGCCGGCAACGCCATCATGATCGGCAAAGGGGACGAACTTCGACACTGATGTGGATTTACGTGATGGTTGCTGTGTAACATTCAAACCAAACCCCATTCTCTACATCGTACTTGTTCAAAAGCACGGTCACAATCATCAAATTGATTTCAACAGTAATAAAGAACCACTGGTAGCCAACTCCAACAGGGGTCGATTTGTTGAGCCCTAGATTTCCATGATAGGTTAATTGATGAAGGAGAAAAAGAATAAGGATATAGAAGATGATGGGGTTGGGATGTTGAAGAAAAAGGTGGAGGAACGACCGATGGAAGACCGGAAATGGAGGAATCGGCAGGAGGCATGAACGATGTCTCCGATTGAGTTTTGTTTAGGGCTTCCAGTTCATATATATAACGATTAAAGGTTGATTTTTTCATTTGAATTTAATTGTTTTCCATAAAAAATGGGATGATAATTAAGGATATTATTTAATAAATATAACAGATTACTATTCTACCCTTATCTACTAAATAAATTTAAAATGATTGGTCCACAATGATTCTTACATCCACACAATACTTAGTTAGAATACTTGAACCTAGCTCTCTCTCTCTCTCTCTCTCTATATATATATATATATATATATATATATATATATATATATATATATAGAATATTCAAATGAGAACAAGTAAGAAATTGAGAAGAAAGAACAAATCTGACACACAAATTTTTTTTTTGCTGCAAAACGCTCCCATGTACTGACCTGACAGAGGAACTTGATATTCATGCGTGAATATAAACCAACCCACTGCAACTAACACAACCATCACCGGGCCACACACACACACACACACATATATATATATATATATATATATATATATATATATATATATATATATATATATATATATATATATATATATTGTCGCAAACCCTCTACCATACCGGCGCGACAGAGGAATGTACCGGGAAGACGGAATATAGATTGTATTTGGCACGCCATAACTAGCTTATTTTTCGAGTTTTTTTAAGTTGTCGTGTTTGGCAAGTCAAAAAGTAGCACATGAGCTAGCTTTTTAAAAAGCTACTTAGACTAGCTTTTTATGAGCTTTTTTAAAATATTCCAAATATACCCCTTAATTAATTATAAAAAAACACATTCTTTTACATGTCCTTTTATGTCATTTCACATTTTTTAGCTAGTTTTACCAAACGTCATTTTTTATCAGCCGACTTTTCAACTATTAGCTAACTTTTTATTTAACAACTAGCTTTTCAGCTAACAGCTAGCTTTTCAGCTAGTACTCCAAACATAGCCATATAATATTTATATATGAATATATATGTATATTCATATATGAATAATCACTTGACAATATGCATATATTTATTTATATATGAATATACTTTGTATATATGCATTATATTAATATAGTTATTCATATATTAATATTACATTCCTCCGTCGCGCCGGTACATTGGAGGGATTTGCAGCAAAAACAAATATGTGGCCTAGTGGTTGTGGTTAGTATTCACAAATGAATATTACGTTCCTCCATCACGTGTAACGCCCGTAGATCCGGGCTAGTCAATTTAGAGATAATAGGGGTCGAAAACGACTTTTCGACAAAATATTATTTAGAATAAATAATCTTAACCAAGTTGTAGAATACATCTCAAGGGTTCTGTACATATAAAGAACGCCGAAATCCGAGTTATAACGAAGAAGTTATGGTCCGTCGAAGTTTTACGGCAAAACCGGCACGACACCGGGAGACGTAAATAGTGAATTTACGATGGAGGACTTTTTAGCCATAGAAATATAAACAAAAGTTTTAGTATACGTTAAACCAAGAACATACAAAAAAAGAACGCCCAAATCTGACTTCGTATGAGGAAGTTATGAATTTTCTAAGATTTGGCTTAGCAGTGCACAGCCCGAAACTCGAATTTTAAACCGAGCGGTTTTTGGCCTACGTGACCTAAATAAGAATTGAATATCTCATTAATAGGAACTCAACGGTAAGAAGACAGACGAAAACATAATCCGTATGTAGAAGTTATGAATTTTACGCAGACATTTAACAGTATAATCTCCTCGTACTGTTAAATTTAAGATCGGTCCAGAATTAGCCGACGGAGTCAAAATGAAAGTTGTAGATCTTATTTTTACCTACGCATGGATATAAAAACGTCAGAGGTCGTATGTGAAAGTTACGGATTTTAGAAGTCGGAAGTGTGCTGTGTGAAAATGGGTGATGTGGCACAATCTTGGCCATTGCTTTCTCCCTAAGTCTTGCCACAAGATTGTGACATGTGGCACCAAGTTCAGCCATTTTTCACCCTATAAATAGAACCTCTCCCACTCTCATTTTCTTCACACTTTTCCCATTCTTTCTTCTCTTTACTCTCTCTCTAGAACCTCTATCTAGCCCCGAAACCCCACGAAAAGCCTAGGGAACCTCCCTAGCACGAGGCGGAAGCCCCGGAGTGCTCGACGGCTCCGAGAAGAAGAGCTTTTCGGCTCGGGAACGATGCTCCAAGCAAAACCCGGTTTTCTATAAAACCCGTTGTAAGTGAGCTATGCCTACACTATTTTTAATATAGCTTTTATTTAATTATAGTAACGTTATTAGGAACTTATAATAAGTACTTGGGCTATTATTATGGGTTATATAAGTATTGTTTAACGCTTATATAATAGTAATAATAGCTAGACTATTAATTAGTCTCGGCGAATAATAGACTAAACTCTAGTGGTAATAATACTAGGTTTCGTCGAAGGAAATTATTTTTAAGAAGCGAAGCGCTGTCTGAGTTCGGAATCACCACCTTTTCAAGTGAGTGCATGGTCCCTTTCATCTTACACATAGATATGAAGTATTTTATATAAAATACGTGTTATGTGTGCATATTATCTGTATACTTGCTATCTATGCTGGATGAACGGTTTTATACAAGTTTTATATGATTTAAACTGTATATGTATTTATATCTACGTAATATGTTGGGTAAAACATGGGTAGATGAAATATGAGTTGGATGATGAGTTGAGAGGTGATATAGACCATGAGGTAAGGGTGAGAGGTGGACGATGTGAGAAACCTTGTTCCTAAATGCTGGCCCCGTCATCTAGCAGAGTATGGATGAAAACCACACACTATTCTAGACAGTCCAGTGGAACACTAGCAGGCTCGCAACCTGTAGGTGTTGTGAACGATGTGTTCACCGGTGTACTCTAAAAACCATTGACATGTATTGCGAGTGGACTCTCGAAAACGATACTGTCAATAAACGAGATAACCCTAGCAGCTGTGCTCGAAGGACAATACTGGTAGTTGCGCCTCACATAGAATGTCACAATTCTGGCAGCTGCGCCTAAGTGATAGAACTAGCAGCTGTGCTTGACAGCTGTGTCATTTACAACGATGGACTTCGTACTTATTCCTTAGGAATGAATGAATGAGAAATAGCTGATTCTTAGGGTAGATCCTTAAGAGTAAAGAAGATAATGGGGATGGGTAATTGGATTAACTGTTTGATGATTAAACATAATAATTATATTATTGTGGGTTGAAAACCCTATGTACTCACCAGGTTTCCCAACCTGACCCACTCAGTTTATTTATATCACAGGTGTTGATATGAAGTCACATTACACTGAGCGATTAAGGAGATATAAATCACTAGTGATAATGAATGTAAGTTCTGTTTATGCTTATGTTTCTGTATTGACGATGACATCCCAAATGTTTTAAAATGAATAAAAATACTTTTCTTCGAAAATGCCCTGATAACGTATTTATCATGTTTCACTGGGAACAAATTCCGCACATTTTTATTAAAAAGTGGTACTCTGATTTTTATATAGCATAAACAAAATCTGTCTTTTCTGGCCGTGAAAATGGGGATGTCACATCACGCCGGTATGCGGAAAGGTTTTGCGGCAAATAAATAAATATGTGGCCTAGATTTGTTCTCGCGCTATCAATTATCTAATTGTTCTCTTTTAAACATATGTATATATATATATATATATATATATATATATATATATATATATATATATATATATATATATATATGTGTGTGTGTGTGTGTGTGTGTGTGTGTGTGTATGTGTGTGTGTGTGTGTGTTCAAATGAGAACATTTTTATATTGAGAACAATTTTTTGACTATCTATCGATACATATCTCTTTCCTCTTTCTCTCTCTACATATCTCTAGATGTAATCTGAACCACCGTCACCATCAACGAACCTCCACCGGAACCACCGTAATGACGTCGGAACCACCCTAATGTCACAGGAGTCATCATAATGACGCTGGAACCACTCTAATTTCGTCAGAATCATCGAGCTGCTTCTTCACTAACTTTGGATTTGTTTGGTTTCTCGATCTCAAATCAGACAATCGTCTTTTCACTCTCCAGATCTGCTCTCCTTCCGCCTGTACTCCTCCAAATGTTAGAAACCTCTCTCCGTCTCTCTTTTCCTTGAACCAAGTCCTTCCGGCTCTCTTTCAAACTGAAAATTGTTCCGGATATCATTTTCCTTGACTACCGAAGGTGTTTTCTACCAAATCTGAAGCCGAAGGCCACCATTTCCGGATGTGTTTTCAATCACGTTTCTCTCTCTCTCTCTATCTATCTATCTATTTATCTATCTATCTTGTCATGACTGTCGGAAAACATGATCGGCTCTTGAGATCAAATCCACAACAACTCAAAGCATATATGTTCGTCACATGACCATTTTTCGAAGGCCATATATGTTCACCGCTTGCCACCACCGCAACCTAGCCTGTGTGTCGAGTATTTAAAGAGAATGTTTCTGAAAACCCTAGCTCTGGAGATCTTCACGGCGGCGCTTCTTGGTTCATATATTTGAAAAGCTTTGCTTCAGATATCTTCACATGACTAGCATCGTCAGTGGACAACCTAAGAGATGGAGAAAGGTACTTCGCCACTCACATACTTGCCTTATGCTTATTTTATGTCGTTGACGCGCCCTCAACACATTTTCGGTATCCGCTGCCCTCAACTCATCTTCTTCGTCGTCTCACATCTGCCCTAATATGATCTTATTCGTTTTTGTCTTTCTGCCCTCAACTCATCTTCTTCGTCGTCTCACATCTGCCCTAATATGATCTTATTCGTTTTTGTCTTTTTAAAGTAACTGGTAAGACTTTTCTTCCTTAAATGTTTGTTGAAAAATGAAAGCATTGATTTCTTTGGTCTATCTAGTTGTGATGTGAAAAAAAGTAAACATATCTACTAACAACTGTGTAAAAGAAAAAAGTAAACATGGTCTACAAATTGTAGTGTAAAAGGAAGAAAAGTGACTACTAAACATGAGCAAAAACAGGAGCAAACTTATACGTCAACTTGTTGGTTTTATTTTTAAATAACTTAATGCTTTCTATATCTTCTCATAAATTATAATTTCATAATATGTTAATAAAAATTGTATGTAATTATGATATAGTATTGTTATTGTTATTTATATATTATATATTAATATTATGATATGTTCGTATTATGTATCAAAATCTTTTTTGACAAATTTATTTTTGAACGGTAATTCATTTTTGTTCTTTTAGTACTAAAGCATAAACTTTTTATTTGTTTATTGGTTCAACAAAATTGTTTTCTATTATGGGAAATTGCATATGTTATTATTTTTTTATTGATTGTATTAAATAATATTAGTCGCAACGTAATTCGAACAAAGCTTTTTAAATTCGTTTATTGTTATTTTAATTAATTTAGACATACATTTGCCGTTCAAAAACATACATACATTAGTTTCAATCTTAAATTCGACACTGCTTACAATCAAATGTGGTAAAGTATTTTAGATAGATTGTTGAATCGAAAATCTAAAAATGAATCTCGTCCAGATAAATCATATGTGATTAATATAATCATATCTGATTATATACACGAGAAACATCTATTGAATCAACAACGAAAAACGAATATTGTCCACATAAATCATATGTGATTATATACATATAATCACATTTGATTAAATACATGACACCAACTATTGAATCGAAAACGTGAAAAGTGAATATTGTCAACATAAATCATATGTGATTAAATACATATAATCACATGTGATTATATGTATCTATTAACATATGATTTATATGGACTAGATTCAATTTCACATTCTCGATTTAATAGTTGTTCTCATTTATTTAATCAAGCATGATTATATATATCTAATCACATGATTATATATATCTAATCACGCATGATTATATATATCTTCGCATTCTCGATTCAATATTTTTTCTCAAGTATTCAACATTCTCGACTTAGTAGTGTCCTTGTGTATTAATCACACATGACTTATGTGCATAAGATTTATTTCGTGTTCTTGATTCAATAGATTTTCTTTTTCCACATTAATCATATGTGATTAAATACATATAATCACATGTGATTAAATACATGAGAAAAGTTATTGAATCTAATACTTGGAAATGAGTTTTATCCATACAAATCATATGTGATTAGATACATTTTATCACATATGATTATATACACGAGAACAACTATCAAAATCAAGAACATGAAAAAAATCTTTCATAAATGAATCATATGTGATTAAACACATATAATCACATGTGATTAAATACATAAGACAAACTATTGAGTCGAAAATGTGAAAATGAATATTATGTTGGGTTTTATGTACTATAACACTCCTATGGTGAACATACAACCCTAATAGCTTTGGATCTAAGTTTTTCTCAAGTTATACATGCAACAAACATCATCCAAAGCATGAAGCCCATAACTAGCATACGATTTGACATATAAATCATAAAAGTAAGTTAGAAGATTACCACTTGTTGTAGCTTGTTGAATTTTGCCTTTCAAGAGCTTAGCACCCCAAGTGTGATGTCTCAAACAAGTCACAAACATCATGAACAAGTGGAGAATAATGAGAGAGGTTGTGGAGCACACAAAATCGTCAATGTCTTAGAATAATCCACCCTTGGTCCGATTTTTTGCTTTAGTGGGTTACATATATAGTGTAGAATTCCAAAAGTTATATGTAACCCTAATTCTTACACTTAGGATTATGATCCATAACTTATTTGGACTAATAATTTATGGACTTTCACATAACCTTAGCCCATTACAAATTAATCATGGATCATTAGCCCAAACCATATGTCTAACTGATTTACATAATCAGTCCCTGCTAATTTAATTAGTCTCTTTTGAATCACTAAATTAATTCTTGATCAATACTAATTAAATAATATGATTTCTCAATTAATATATTATACTTATAATATATTAATATATCACAAATAACCTCTTACTCAAATATCCATCCTAACAAATTGTCCTGATGAAGGCAACCCGAAATGGACCATGCTACTATCGAGTCAAGTACATACCAATTATAGTTATGGGATTAGACACCTAATCCAACAGTCTCCCACTTGGATAAGTCTAATAACTATTATTGCAAGTACGACTCCAAAATTCGATTAGCAATCGTAGCTTTTAAAAGCTGTTGTCGAACTCTGACGCGTCCATTAGATAAGGGATCATATATTCCTCCATTCTAGATATCGTAAGAATTGAGACATGGATTATAATCATTCTCTCTGTTCATGTGTTGTTTCCCTATTTCCGATTTATGACGACCGACTAATTGAACAAATCAAATGATTCCAGGCTTGGCTAAGCGCTTAGGGTTGTC
The DNA here is from genome assembly GCF_052849685.1 of Lactuca virosa. NCBI lineage: Eukaryota > Viridiplantae > Streptophyta > Magnoliopsida > Asterales > Asteraceae > Lactuca > Lactuca virosa. The sequence continues at coordinate 290,333,744 of NC_136428.1, forward strand.
ATCAATAAATCATCGAGGGGCCCACAGATATCGCTTTTATCCCTCTTAAGGTAAAAGGAACGGATAAACTTAGACTCGTATGCTTGCTCTATTTACTCAACAAATCACACAAAATGATATGTTTTATAACACCAAGTTACTGGTGCGTTTACATATCATCAATGTGCAACCGACTTGTAAACTGCAACTATATGTCTCCGTTTGAAGAATATAAGATATTATTGTCTCACAATCACTCGTGATAAAATCCATGAAGTGATTAAGTGAGCGTGGGTTTAATCCAATACTCAAATCTTATTTCAAGAGCACTCATGAATGTTTGTAGAAACTTTTTCTATGTCAAACACCTTAGACAATCTTACAAAAACCCATTCATAACAGTCTACTTTCATAACCTACTTCCAAAGTATGATCGACTGTGGAAAGTTTGAATAATCTTATTATTCGGGGAGTCAAAACATGCGAAGTGAAACACAAGAATAATCGAATCCAATATGGTCTCAAAACTTTTGAATATAAACAAAACACCTTTTATTCAGTCACCATATTGATTACACATTATTCATTGTATAATGTTTCGATTAATCAACTTAATACTCGAATTAAAACAATAGTTATCCCATGCTCCAAGCATGCACACTATGTTTATATATGGTCCTTACTTTGTGAAATGGATCAATTGCAAACATTTCAATGATGCTCATTTCACAATTCCAAATCCTTATTACTTAGTGTAAGATTACCTAATTCTTGCCACTATAAGAATGTGCTAGATTCTAAACTATCATGCAATGTATCTTTTGTAATGTCGAAGTACCAAAGTCACAGAGACTTTGCCAAAGATATTACAAAGCATTCCATTGGAGATTGTTAACAAGACAACTCCATGGAAGTGAAGTCTCACATTCAAAGTACATTCCTTTGAACATCCTCTTTACACAAAAGTTTCTAACTTTCTCATAGATTCTTAATATCCAACTCCCGTTATGGAAACATTTCCATATTTTCCATATGACAACTCATTATTAATAGAATCTTGTCTATTCATAATAATGTCAATATGGTCCATCCATTACTATACTTCCAACTGCCCACAAGCAACCAATCCTTAGCGAACCTTAGATCGTCTGTGAAAGTTGTCTGACCACTTTAGTCATATCCGGTTCTAGTCCTTGTTCTCTCTTAATGCCCTAGGCATTTGGAAAATTAGAACACGTGAATATTATAGCATATGCAATCGATCCTATATCCGAAGCATATGAGACACGATTCATAATGTCTTACATAAAGACATGATACTTGACCAGTCTTTTGCTATAATATTTCTATATATAGAATTTCCAATGTTGAAATATTTCAACATGGTAATCATATATATATCCATGACTAAGTCTAATTAATACTTCAATCTAAACTTTTAGATTTGAAATAAAGTATAAGTATCCTCTCCCTTACTATAGTGAAACAACTTTTCAACATTTGCAACTTTGCAAATTAGAACTTTGTTTCCTATCTATAAATAGTATTGCTAACTCGCAACACTTACCATAATAATTATGCTCCCACTAGCATAACAATTATTGTGTTACTAGCATAACACTTATGCTCCCACTAGCTTTGACATGTACTCAGAAATCAGTTGGACTTCTAGAAATCAATACTTAGTGACTTTCTTACCAAAGTTTATATTTCTGATACGAGATGCTTCCATAAGCCTTTATCTAAGCCCATACACCTTTTATTAGAAAGCTCATATGTGTGTCTGAACTATTCAGAACTTACAACAATAAGTTCCGAATGCTCAAACTATTTGTCATTTCTCATAATTCGAACTATGAAGAGGGATGCCGTAATCATAATCGAATTTGAGAACGCAATTAACACAACTGCTATCTCCTTAAAAACTACTTAGTGAAAGCGTTTCCTCACAATCATTTTCATGAATTGGAGAGAAACCTTATGACACTTATATTTTATGGTGTATGTGTTCCTATCCATGTAAATCTGTCATTTCCAACCATTACCATAAGATAAGGTCTCTGACAAACTCATCCTCATATGGACTGAACTTGTTCAATATTAATTTCTTGCCACTTAGCGGCACAAGGGCCTACCATGTCTTCCAAGTTGTTAAGCAGATCACCTTACTGATCAATGAACTTTCACTGATCAAGGTGTTTCGCCTTATGCAAACAATTGAGAACTCATAGAACTCACATGCATAGTTAACTTTAACTGGAATGGGAATAGAAACAAGAATATGTCAACACAATAGATTACAAACCTCAAGTCGTGTGCTAGTGATAAACGATAGGTTTATTCTTGATTAGTTCTTGAAACTTTTCAAGGTCTTTAACACTCCCACTGACCTCTTGACATACAAGATTCTTTGTCAATAAACACTCCTTGACAAACAAATATTCAAGAGTTAGTGCGGATTCTATCAAGGAAAAACACTTTATACAATTGGTCTTAGTTGGTCTTTGTCTTAAAGACATCACAACTACTAATTTTAAATGTGTTATAAACCTACTTAAGATATGTCACTCAAGGAACAATCTTGTAGTATGACTCTAAGAATTGATTTTGGAACGAAGTATGACTCACCTTAATTGATTTAACCATTTCAACACTTCCCGATTCCTGTTCTTAGTCATACAAATGCATTAAGGTGTCCTTAGAAGATCAATTGTGATACGGTCTTCATAATCATTAAGATGATCATAAAACACGATACTAAAGTACTCTCCTTTCCTTTCAGATTGGAGAAACTTTTATCTTTTTGCCTAATTTGATTCTTCTTATTCGTTCTGCCATACATTGAAACTTTTCCAATGATTTACTAAACTTTTAGTAAATCATGACGAATAATCTTAGCGTTCTTTGTGGTGGATCTGACCAATGCACATCAATGTGTACTAGATCCTTCCATCTTTTAATTGACTTACATATACATGTAAACAAGCAATTAGTCTCAATTTCCCAAGTACCAAGATTTTCATACATCACATGATTCAAGTCATATGATTCCAAGTTTTTGTTGAATTGACACTTGGGCGATGAGAATCTTTCCTTACTTAGAAAATTGTGGTACTACCACAATTGACATAACTACGAATCAAAACATTTTCAATATTGCTATTAATGGAAACACATATAAACAACAATTTTCACAAATGCAATTGCAAGGAAACATCACATAAGATAAAATCAAAATTTTTTTTTATTTATAAAAAGTGTGGAAAAACTTGTCCTTACAATGCAATTACAAATGAAAACTATGTTACTACATATTTCTAAGCAATCTATCATAACTCTTAAGTAGCAGCTCAAAAATCCGATCATCGAACCATGCGATCGAAATCCATCTCTTCGCGATCAGACTCAGCTTACTCTTCCTTTAAGCTTCCTTTCTCTTCTTCGGTCCTACAAAACATCAAAATGCGATCTTATCACATCATGTATTAAGAATCTACAAATGGGAACTTAATAGAGTTAGATAGTGGATTTACCTGAAGCAGAGTCAACCAATTTGACTTTACCATCCTTGTGATCCTTCTGGGAAATAAGGCAGCTTCGCAACAAATGCCCCTTCTCTTAGCAGTAGTAACAAACAGACTCTTTTGCAATGGCACACGGGAGAATCTCAGACTTAGCCTTTCTCTTTACCATTTGGTCTAATGGTTCGACCATGGCCGATCTCTTTCCATTGGGAAGAGAAGACTTTTCTGGACTTCCAATGTTCTCATTGTCAATGTCCATGGAAGTTTAGGAAGTAGATCTTCCAATCAAATTTGCATTACCAGTGCGCCAAATCATTACTGATTCAACAACAATTAGCAAATGGGAAGATCAATAAGGGTTAGGTTGTTGTCTGTCATATAGTAGTCTTTAACAAACTGACCGTACGACTCGGGAAGTGACTGAAGAACCAAGTGAACAGCCAACTTCCTTGACACAATGACTCCTAACATTCCTAGCCTGTCAATGTGTGACTTCATCTCCAAGACATGTGCATACACAGACCTTCCATCTTGGTGTTTACTAGCCAATAGGGTTTGAGTGACCTTTAACTTTTCAAGTCGACGAACACGTGGGTTAGGGAGAACTATTGGAGGAGGTGGAGGAAGTGAAGTATGATTTCTGGGAACATCATCTTCATGAGGAAAGCTTTTTCCAAAAGGTTCGGGAGGACCATAGTTGTCAACACTAGACATCTATGAGGGGAGAAATTCAAGTTACTTGATTTAAGTCCTTAATATAACACCCAAATGAAATATATAATATATTAAACTTTTAATTTTATGTAGTATAAGGGTGTATTTTAAACTTTTAAAATACTTGATGGTTTAATCTATTAATAAATTATACTCATAATTTAATTAAACTTAAACCATATGATTAATAATACTCTTTTAATTAAACATTTAATTAACTATTAATAAAGTCCATAAGAGTTAATTTGAACTATTCAACAAAACATCAAGATTCCAAATACTAAATTCAAAATTAAAACCATTTAATTAATTTTCTAAGTTATGAACCCAAGAGTTTTATAATTCAATGTTTCATAAAAAACTTTTCAAATTCCAAAACTTGAGAGCAAGTTTTGTAACTCTTGAAAACTTTTGGATTCCATAACTTATGGAGTTAATGTTTAATGAATGAGACTTTCCAAGTTTCATAACTTGAGGACAAGTTATGAAACTCTTCAAGACCTTTGCAATTCCATAACTTAAAGAGTTTCAAGTTTCATGAATGAGACTTTTCATATTTCATAACTTGAGGACAAGTTATGAATCTCTTCATGAAACACATAGATCAAATATAAACTAATACAATTATCATATAACTTATCATTTACCAATTTGACCTAATTTAACTCTTATTGCAAGATAATTCTAATCAAACAATACAAATAATCAAATTATCATATAATCAAAACATTATCTTAAAATTTGATAATTGTCTTTTTTTAATTTTGGATGATGGAAATCATTACCTTATCACAAAAACAATTTTTTTAATCGTCAAAACAGTTTGTGGTAATGATTCTAATACAACACTTGGCCAAAAACTGGAAAAATCGTCCACTGAACAGTCACCACGTCGTGGTGATTATGCAGATTCCAAAAAATGATTTTTCTTGCTTTGAACAATTAACCAATACATCAATATAACAGAAAACACCCATGGCTCTGATACCACTGTTGGGTTTTATGTACTATAACACCCCTATGGTACACATACAACCCTAATAGCTTTGGATCTAAGTTTTTCTCTAGTTATACATGCAACAAACATCATCCAAAGCATGAAGCCTATAACTAGCATACGATTTGACATATAAATCATAAAAGTAAGTTAGAAGATTACCTCTTGTTGTAGCTTGTTGAATTTTGCCTTTCCATAGCTTAGCACCCCAAGTGTGATGCCTCAAACAAGTCACAAACATCATGAACAAGTGGAGAATAATGAGAGAGGTTGTGGAGCACACAAAATCGTCCATGTCTTACAATAATCCACCCTTGGTCCGGTTTTTTTTACTTTAGTGGGTTACATATATAGTGTAGAATTCCAAGAGTTACATGTAACCCTAATTCTTACACTTAGGCTTATGATCCATAACTTATTTGGACTAATAATTTATGGACTTTCACATAAGTTTAGCCCATTATAAATTAATCATGGATCGTTAGCCCAAACCATATTTCTCACTGATTTACATAATCAGTCCCCGTTAATTTAATTAGTCTCTTTTGATCACTAAATTAATTCCAAATTAATTATTGATCAATACTAATTAAATAATATAATTTCTCAATTAATATATCATACTTATAATATATTAATAAATCACAAATAACCTCTTACTCAAATATCCATCCTAACAAATTGTCCTGATGAAGGCAACCCGAAATGGACCATGCTACTATCGGGTCAAGTACATACCAATTATAGTTATGGGCTTAGGCACATAATCCAACATATTTTTCATATAAATCATATGTGATTAAATACATATAATCACATGTGATTATATGTATCTAATCACATATGATTTATGAGGACCATATTCATTTTCGTTTTCTCAATTCAATAGTTGTTCTTATTATATAATCACATGTGATTTGATTACATATCTAATCACATATGATTTATATGTACAATATTTGTTTTTCATTTTCGATTCAGTATTTGTCTCGTGTATTTAATAACATGTGATTATATGTATCAAATCACATATGATTTATATGCGCAAAATTTGTTTTTGCATTCTTGATTCAGAAGTTGTTCTTTTGTCCATACTAATCATATGTGATTAAATACATATAATTACATGTGATTATATGTATTTAATCACATATTATTTATATAGACAATATTCATTTTTATTAATCATATGTGATTAAATACATACAATTGCATGTGATTAAATACATGAGAAAATTATTGAATCGAAAATTCAAAAACTAATCTTGTCTATATAAATAATATATGATTAGATACATATAATCTCATATGATTATATGTATTTAATCACATATGATTTATGTGATTATATGTATTTAAATACACGAGAACAACTATTGAATCACATATGATTTATGTAGATAAAAATCATTATCACATTCTCGATTCAATAATTGTTCTTTGTAAACATGAAAAAAAAATTGTCCATATTAATCATATGTTTTTAAATACATATAACCAGGTATGATTAAATACATGCAAAAAATTATTGAATGGAAAACATGAAAACGAAACTTGTTTATGAAAATCATATGTAATTCGATACATATAATCACATGTGATTATATGTATTTAATCATATGCGATTTATGTGATTAATTAAATACATAGAAAACATGATTTATGTGATTATATGCATTCAATCACATTTTGTTGCAGGTAATAGGTGGTGGTATGGTGGAGATGGGTGGTGGTAGGTTCTGGTAAAGGTAGGGAAGGATGGTTAGGGTGGTGGTGATAGGTAGTGGTGGTGGTCGTGCATGGTGAGTGATATGGGTCATGCATGATAGTTGGTTTATTGTAATTGTAGGTGGTAGGTGGTGAATTTATGGTAGGGGTGCCCGGTGCTGGGTGGGTCAGTGGTGGTGGTGTTGATAGGTGGGTGATGGGTGGTAGTTGCATGTGGTAATGTTCATAGTGGTTGTGGGTGTGGTGCTAAGTGTAACAACCCGATATTTCAAGACAATGTATTGACTAAAAGTCAAATGTGGTAATCCCTTTTTGAATTAATTGAAATAACATCAAAAAAATGAAATGTTCGAAAGTCTCACTTTGAGTGTACTAAGTGGTAGATATCGTAACAAGGTTTCCAAAAACATAAAGAACATTAAAATCTGAGATATAACGAAAGAGTTATGGCCAATCGAAGATCCGCAACAAAACCGACAAAACACTGTTAAGTGTGAAATACGAAATTCCGATAAAATACTTTTTGGCCTTAAGTATCTAAATGAAAGTCGTAGATATCATTAAACCGTAAACATACATAAAAAGAGCGCCCAAATCTGACTTCGTATGAGTAAGTTATGATTTTTCGAAGTTTCTGACCTAGCAGTAGACAGCTAAAAACTCGAAATAGAGATCGAGCGGTCTTTACCCGACACAACCTAAACGAAAGTTGAAGACCCCGATAATAGGTGTACAACAGTAAAAAGTCTGACGAAAATGGACATCAGATGAAGGAGTTATGGAATTTAAACGGACTTTTCCAAGCCCGACCTGTTAAAAGTAATATAATAAAAATAAAGTCAAAATTAGCCGACGGAGTCTAAACGAGAGTTGTAAAGCCTTTTCACACCTACGCGTGCATATAAAGAACGTCGAAATCGGAGCTCGTACGCGAAAGTTACGAATTTTACAAGTTCGGGACACAACACCCGAGGCTGACTCAGCCTCACAACGTGAGGGAACCATGCTCACGACGTGAGCTCGTGACTGATGGGTTCCAGAGTGTCAGCCACGTCAACTCATCGAAGAGGATCATGCTGACTAAGCCTCACGACGTGAGCAATCCAAAACTCACGACGTGAGACCCCAAATCAGCCCATATAAATAGAAGCTTAAGGGTGCCAGGTTTGGTGCTCACCTCTTTCCATCTAAGTGTCGTTACTCTGCGTGATTACCCCGAGAAGCCTTCCCAAAGCCCCGGTTTTTCATACTCGAGTCCCGAAGGAAGTTCTACACTCCCGAGATCCCCGAGAATCCCGAGATTTCAACTCTCTCTAGTCGAAGTTCTGCTCGATTCTTCTCTCGACTACTTCAAAACAACCACTTCAATCAAGTGAGTTCATACCCCAATTTCTACGCTTTTAACTGATTTTAAATGCTTTTGAACACTTTACGGGGGAGAATACAAGTAAACAAACGGTTAATCCTATGTGAAAACATCTATCTTTCGTTATACATTTCAAACTGTTTTTAATAACTATCACATGGATCATGTCTACCATACAAAACATCTTACTTTACTTTACCCTCACGGAATGGAATATGAGTATAAATATCATAAGCTCTATTTATACGTTTACATCATATTTAGGGTAACCACTTTCGTGATGACATCTTTATACATACAAGAACATACAAATCATTTTATGCCTTTATTATCATTATGAAAAAGGATAATCGTTACAGAAACAAACATATACATTTTAATACGTGACTTAATTGAGAATTCGTGAGGCATTCATCTTCAATATACCTTTTAAAGGTACCACTAGAAGTCCTGTTTATAACCAGAATCTCCCGTCCGGAGAACGTGACAAGTGTGTATAGATCTATACGGGACTAATGATCCCGCGCCCTGACTGCTAGCTACAGTCCCCGGGGTGACAAGTGTCATCTCATTTCGACGCCTGAAGAACGTCGCTACAGGCAAACTATGATAGTACGGTTATAAAAACTCACTGGATAGACAATTATTATGGTATTACGTTTTAATGGGGAAAAGTAACAAATACAGTTCTTTTCACATTCAAATACAAATCTTCTTGTAGTTTTGTTTTATAATAAGACTATACATCATCTTTTGAGCATGTCATATTTGCTTACAGGTTACGGTTTTGGACATTTAAGACTGCATCTCATTTAGGAAAATATAGGATTTTCCCGGTACAAATACACACAGTTTATACAACGATCTTTCATACTCATTACATACATTTGTTAGAAAATATCGGATTTTCTGGAAAACCTACACGAACTTTCGAATGGCATTCATTTTATCAAAACACTACTTATGAACTCACCAACTTTGTTGTTGACACTTTTTCTTTGAAATAACTTGTATTCTCAGGAAAACGCTAAGTCAGGTAGCAACTACTTTTTTGAAGACTAACGCGCTGGCGTTAGTAACATATTTTGGATCACCATATTGTATTTGATATTTAAACATGTAACACATACAATCATGTAAACTTTTCAAATATATTTATATTATGGTGGTGTGTACTTTCTTTACTATTCAATTGTTATGATACTGTACATGACGTCCTCCGCCCCCGAACGTTTCCGCCGTTCTGGTTTGGGGGTATACATGCATACATTATCTAACAGGGTCAGTATCATGATGAAAACAATATAGAAGTATTATAGACGAGTTGTGCACTACAGTTATGCCTTGAGATATGTAATTGGAACTGGGATGAATATAGCCTGATCAACTATATTTGTCCGAGAGCCGACTAACGTATGCCAGAGAGTAGCTGCAGTGGACAACAAGTCTAAAACTTACCAAACATAACCTCTTTGAATCAAACATAACATTTAGAATACTATAGGAGTATTTAGTAAATGCAATAAGTTTAAACTTTGATACTTCAGTATGTGCTTTAGTTTATAGTAAATTCTTAACCCTATTCTCGTATAGACACTATGGCTGGATTCCACCTACCAGGAGACCCCTACTACCCCAATCAAGGCAACAGGGGATGGGAGGAAGACGACCCAGAAGAGGATGAGGAACCCATGGAGGAGGAGGAAGAGGAAGGCTCTGATGGGACAGACTCGGAACCAGAAATAATCAATCCACCTGCCGTCCAACCTCCTGCGGTTCGAAGAGGTTTTCAGGGACCAACTCCCGTCTGGGGAAGTCACATTCACCATTGAAGTCAACAGCAAGGATTGCGCCCTCCCTACGGCATGTGTCGGGACTTCTACGACGTCAATGGTGGAAGTTCAGCTGAGCGGGCTCTCCCAGTCATGCAAAATAGCCAACCAGTCCTACCAATCAGGATTTCAAGCGAACCGGATTCGCGAAACCGACGTAGAGGTACAAGGTAACGCAGCCGATATCCGTCGCCTGGACAGGGTGCAGGAGGATGCCCAACTCCACACTGACACACTCCAAGACCAACTAAACACAACTCTCTCTGAGATAAAGGAAATGAGGGAGCAGCAAGCCACCTTTGACAGGCGTCTCATGCGGGCCAAGCACTCAGACACGGAGTCAAGCTCCAAGCGCAAACCACATCGCAAGTAGTACTTGCCCGACCCCCAAAATTTTGTTATAGAATAGGATCTCGACTAAAAGTCTTACTTTTTTCTAACTTTTGCAATCGGAGACCTTTAGAAAGGTCGAAAATTTTCCTGACTCCAAAATGTAACCCAATATATGTTTAATATATAAGGAAGTACTCTTTTTGTGTGTTAATTCTTCGCCTACCACTCGAATTCATAAGTTTATCTATAAACTCTAATTATGAATCAAAATCGAGAACCTTGTTTATGTCAAACCCAATTCATGAAATGTTGAAAATGGTTAACTCATTAACACACGACTTTCAAACATGTGAGACTTATTGTTTTCCATTAACTTTGTTTCAGTACGATGCCTCCTCGTAGGTCAGCACGCCGAAATACGACACCAACCCCGCCACCACCACCTCCAACTTACGATCCCGCTATGGTACAGGCTGCCATCACCGCAGCAGTAGCAGATGCGCTATCCCAAATAAACTCTAATGGAGCCGGAGGGAGCGGGAGTAGTACCAATCATCAGAACCATGGCACTGGTCATGGTCATGTTAGGGAATCCACCTACAAAGAATTCTCGAACGCCAAACCAAAAATGTTCAACGACACTGGAGGAGTCATTGCACTTATGCAATGGTTTGAAAAGACCGAGACGGTCTTTGAAATCTGTTCATGCCAAGAAATAAGCAAGGTCAAGTTTGCTGCTTGTACCTTCACGGACCGAGCCCTCACATGGTGGAAGGGCCATGTGAAATCCGTATCTCTTCCAGTCACCAACGCCATGAGCTGGGAGGACTTGAAGGTCATACTGTTAGAAGAATACTACTCGAGGGGCGAAATTCAAAAACTGGAACAGGAATTATGGAACTTGAAAATGGTTGGTTCTGACCTAGCCGCCTATACGGCCAGGTTCAGTGATTTGTCAGCCCTATGCCCGGGAATGGTCAACCCGGAGCAGAAGAAAGTGGAAAGATACATCTGGGGGTTGTCACCCCAGATTCAAGGGCATGTTTTGGCTTCCAACCCAGTCACATTCAACAGCGCAAAGCGCCTGGCTCAACGACTAATCCATCACGGGGTTAAACAGGGCACTATCACAGTTACTGCTGACCCTCCGAAGGAGGTAGAGGACCGAAGGAAACCCTGGAACAAGAGAAAGGGGCAAGCCCCACAAGAGAACCCCAAGAGGCAACAGTTAGTGACAGCTCACGCTGTTACTGTCCCTACCACCCCCGCACCAACAAAGCCGTACATCGGCAATCTGCCGAAGTGCAATAGGTGCAACTTTCATCACCACGGACCCTGCCGTGAGATGCATTGCACCAAGTGCAACCGGAAGGGACACACTGTCCGCTTCTGCAAGGAACCAACCCAACCAACCGCTCCAGCCGCAAATGTGAGAATAGGTCGTGCTTGTTACGAGTGTGGAGCAACGGGACACTATCGAAGGGACTTCCCGAAAGCAAACAATGGGAATACGGGTGGAAGTGGCCGAGTATTCGCAATGGGCCAGGAGGAAGCCGTTGCGGACCCCACTGTTGTTACGGGTACGTTTCTCCTTAATAACTCATATGCCTGTATGTTATTTGATAGTGGAGCGGAGAGGAGTTTTGTGAGTCATAGTTTTAAAAACCTACTCAAACAAATCCCTCAATCATTAAGTGAAACTTTTATAGTAGAAATGGCTAACGGGAAAACAGAAAGCGCTAAGGAAATATACTTAAACTGTACCCTCTCATTAAACAATAATTCCTTTCCAATCAACCTCATGCCAGTCTCAATAAAAAGTTTCGACGTCATCATAGGCATGGATTGGCTAAGTTGTCATCGTGCGAACATTTTATGTTACGATAAGGCCGTTCGCCTTAATCTGCCAAATGGCGAAACCCTCGTTATTTATGGCGACAAACCTAGCACCCCTCTTCGTATCATCTCTTGCATCAAGGCTCAAAAATATCTATGCAAGGAGTGCCACGCGTTCTTGGCACATGTTGTGGATGTGAATCGAGGAATAGAAGACTTCAAGGGTGTGCCTGACGTCTGTGACTTTCCTGATGTCTTTCCTGAGGATCTTCCAGGAATACCGCTTGCGAGACAAGTCGAATTCAGAATCGACTTAATTCCTGGAGCCACCCCTGTGGCCAAAGCGCCCTATCGCTTATCCCCAACAGAGATGCAAGAACTATCCAGTCAACTGAATGAATTACTCAGCAAAGGATTCATCCGACCAAGCTTCTCACCTTGGGGAGCACCAGTGCTTTTCGTGAAAAAGAAAGACGGATCATTCAAAATGTACATCGACTATCGGGAACTCAACAAACTTACCATTAAGAACCGGTACCCCCTACCACGAATAGACGATTTGTTCGATCAACTCCAAGGAGCAAACTACTTTTCCAAGATCGATCTGAGATCGGGATATCACCAGCTGAGAGTCCTAGAGTGCGATGTTCCTAAAACGGCCTTCCGAACCAGATACGGTCTCTACGAATTCGTAGTGATGTCGTTCGGACTAACCAACGCACCCGCTGTGTTCATGAACTTAATGAATCGAGTATGTCGTTCGTTCCTGGACAAATTTGTGATAGTATTCATAGATGACATACTCATTTATTCAAAAAGTAAAGAGGAACATGGTCAGCACCTGAGACAAGTCTTAGAGACGCTGAGAACTGAGAAGCTTTACGCAAAATTCTCAAAATGCGAATTTTGGATTAGGAACGTGGACTTCCTAGGTCACGTGGTCAGCAAAGAGGGAATCCACGTGGACCCTTCCAAGATCAAGGCTATCCAGAATTGGTCTGCGCCAACAACGCCAACCGAAATTCGCCAATTTCTAGGCCTTGCTGGCTATTATCGCAGGTTCATACAGAACTTCTCCAGCATTGTAAAACCTCTTACCTCCTTGACTCAGAAGGGTGTAACTTACAACTGGGGGGAAAAGCAAGATACTGCATTCCAAACCTTGAAGCAAGCCCTGTGCAGTTCACCCATCTTGTCCCTTCCAGAGGGGACAGAAGACTTCATAGTATATTGCGATGCTTCCAATCAAGGGCTGGGTTGTGTGCTAATGCAGCGAGGAAAGGTTATTGCGTACGCCTCACGGCAACTGAAAACACATGAGGTTAACTACACCACTCACGACTTAGAACTTGGAGCAGTGGTGTTCGCTCTGAAGATTTGGAGGCACTACCTATACGGTACAAAGTGCACCATCTTCACAGACCACAAAAGCCTTCAACACATATTCGATCAGAAGGAACTTAACATGAGGCAAAGACGTTGGATTGAGCTACTTAACGACTACGAATGCGAAATTCGTTATCATCCAGGAAAAGCCAATGTGGTGGCAGATGCCCTTAGTCGTAAGGAGTACTCTGGCCGAAGAGTGAAGTCATTGACTATGACGATCCATTCACACCTGTCAACACAAATCAAGGAAGCTCAATTGGAAGCCTTGAAACCCGAAATCATGACAGGTGAAGCACTTAGAGGGATGGACAAGAATTTTGAGATCAAAGGTGATGGAGTTCGTTACCTCATGAACCGAATCTGGACACCGAGGTTCGGTGGGTTCAGAGAAATGGTTATGGACGAAGCACACAAGACCCCATACTCCGTGCATCCAGGTTCAGATAAGATGTACATGGATCTCAAGCAACTCTACTGGTGGCCAAACATGAAAGCAGAAATTGCTACCTATGTGGTCAAGTGCTTGACTTGCGCCAAGATCAAAGTAGAACATCAGAAGCCCTCAGGTCTACTCCATCAGCCCGAAATACCTGAGTGGAAGTGGGAGCAGATTTCCATGGACTTCATAACCAAACTACCCAAGACGCAGGGTGGTCACGATACCATTTGGGTGATCGTCGATAGGTTAACCAAATCTGCCCACTTCTTGCCTATCAAGGAGACCGATAAGATGGAGAAACTAACAAGAACCTACATCCGAGAGATTGTGCGACTTCATGGAGTACCAATATCTATCATCTCGGACCGAGACAGTAGATTCACTTCAAGGTTCTGGCAGACGCTGCAGAAAGCTTTGGGAACTAGGCTTGACATGAGTATAGCCTGTCACCCACAAACTGACGGGCAGAGTGAGAGAACGATCCAAACCCTAGAAGACAAGTTGCGAGCATGTGTAATCGATTTCGGTAAAGCATGGGACGTCCACTTGCCATTGGTGGAGTTCTCTTATAACAACAGTTATCACACTAGCATCAAGACTGCGCCATTCGAAGCCCTTTATGGCCGCAAGTGCAGATCACCTCTGTGCTGGGCGGAGGTGGGCGACACACAGTTGGCGAAAGGTCTAGTCCCTGATAGTACTCTCACTGGTCCGGAAATCATAAGGGAAACAACTGAAAAGATCGTTCAAATTCGAGAGCGACTGAAAGCCTCACGAGATAGACAAAAGAGCTATGCCGAAAAAAGGCAAAAACCCTTGGAATTTCAGGTTGGTGACCGCGTTCTACTGAAGATCTCACCCTGGAAGGGCATGATACGCTTCGGAAAACGTGGAAAGCTAAACCCAAGGTACATTGGACCCTTCGAAATTACTGCAAGGATTGGTCCAGTAGCTTATAGACTCCAACTTCCAATCGAACTTAACAAAGTACATCTGGTGTTTCACGTGTCTAACTTGAAGAGGTGTCTATCCGACGAAACCCTTGTAATTCCACTCGAGGAAATCGAGCTGAATGAAAATCTTAACTTTGTGGAAGAACCCGTCGAAATCATGGATAAGGAAATCAAACGAACTAAGCAGAGTCGCATACCAATAGTGAAGGTTTGCTGGAATGCTAAGCGGGGACCCGAATTCACTTGGGAGCGAGAAGATCAGATGCAACAAAAGTATCCGCATCTTTTCCCTAGTTCATAAACTTTTGCTTTGTAATCAATTTCGGGACGAAATTCCCTCTAACGGGGGGATGATGTAACAACCCGATATTTCAAGACAATGTATTGACTAAAAGTCAAATGTGGTAATCCCTTTTTGAATTAATTGAAATAACATCAAAAAAATGAAATGTTCGAAAGTCTCACTTTGAGTGTACTAAGTGGTAGATATCGTAACAAGGTTTCCAAAAACATAAAGAACATTAAAATCCGACTTATAACGAAGGAGTTATGACCAATCGAAGATCCGCAACAAAACCGACAAAACACTGTTAAGCGTGAAATACGAAATTCCGATAAAATACTTTTTGGCCTTAAGTATCTAAATGAAAGTCGTAGATATCATTAAACCGTAAACATACATAAAAAGAACGCCCAAATCTGACTTCGTATGAGGAAGTTATGATTTTTCGAAGTTTCTGACCTAGCAGTAGACAGCTAAAAACTCGAAATAGAGATCGAGCGGTCTTTAGCCGACACAACCTAAACGAAAGTTGAAGACCCCAACAATAGGTGTACAACAGTAACAAGTCTGACGAAAATGGACATCAGATGAAGGAGTTATGGAATTTAAACGGACTTTTCCAGGCCCGGCCTGTTAAAAATAATGTAATAAAAATAAAGTCAAAATTAGCCGACGGAGTCTAAACGAGAGTTGTAAAGCCTTTTCACACCTACGCGTGCATATAAAGAACGTCGAAATCGAAGCTCGTACGCGAAAGTTACGAATTTTACAAGTTCGGGACACAAAACCCGAGGCTGACTCAGCCTCACGACGTGAGGGAACCATGCTCACGACGTGAGCTCGTGACTGATGGGTTCCAGAGTGTCAGCCACGTCAACTCGTCGAAGAGGATCATGCTGACTAAGCCTCACGACGTGAGCAATCCAAAACTCACGACGTGAGACCCAAAATCAGCCCCTATAAATAGAAGCTTAAGGGTGCCGGGTTTGGTGCTCACCTCTTTCCATCTAAGTGCCGTTACTCTGTGTGATTACCCCGAGAAGCCTTCCCGAAGCCCCGGTTTTTCATACTCGAGTCCCGAAGGAAGTTCTACACTCCCGAGATCCCCGAGAATCCCGAGATTTCAACTCTCTCTAGTCGAAGTTCTGCTCGATTCTTCTCTCGACTACTTCAAAACAACCACTTCAATCAAGTGAGTTCATACCCCAATTTCTACGCTTTTAACTGATTTTAAATGCTTTTGAACACTTTACGGGGGAGAATACAAGTAAACAAACGGTTAATCCTATGTGAAAACATCTATCTTTCGTTATACATTTCAAACTGTTTTTAATAACTATCACATGGATCATGTCTACCATACAAAACATCTTACTTTACTTTACCCTCACGGAATGGAATATGAGTATAAATATCATAAGCTCTATTTATACGTTTACATCATATTTAGGGTAACCACTTTCGTGATGACATCTTTATACATACAAGAACATACAAATCATTTTATGCCTTTATTATCATTATGAAAAAGGATAATCGTTACAGAAACAAACATATACATTTTAATACGTGACTTAATTGAGAATTCGTGAGGCATTCATCTTCAATATACCTTTTAAAGGTACCACTAGAAGTCCTGTTTATAACCAGAATCTCCCGTCCGGAGAACGTGACAAGTGTGTATAGATCTATACGGGACTAATGATCCCGCGCCCTGACTGCTAGCTACAGTCCCCGGGGTGACAAGTGTCATCTCATTTCGACGCCTGAAGAACGTCGCTACAGGCAAACTATGATAGTACGGTTATAAAAACTCACTGGATAGACAATTATTATGGTATTACGTTTTAATGGGGAAAAGTAACAAATACAGTTCTTTTCACATTCAAATACAAATCTTCTTGTAGTTTTGTTTTATAATAAGACTATACATCATCTTTTGAGCATGTCATATTTGCTTACAGGTTACGGTTTTGGACATTTAAGACTGCATCTCATTTAGGAAAATATAGGATTTTCCCGGTACAAATACACACAGTTTATACAACGATCTTTCATACTCATTACATACATTTGTTAGAAAATATCGGATTTTCTAGAAAACCTACACGGACTTTCGAATGGCATTCATTTTATCAAAACACTACTTATGAACTCACCAACTTTGTTGTTGACACTTTTTCTTTGAAATAACTTGTATTCTCAGGAAAACGCTAAGTCAGGTAGCAACTACTTTTTTGAAGACTAACGCGCTGGCGTTAGTGACATATTTTGGATCACCATATTGTATTTGATATTTAAACATGTAACACATACAATCATGTAAACTTTTCAAATATATTTATATTATGGTGGTGTGTACTTTCTGTACTATTCAATTGTTATGATACTGTACATGACGTCCTCCGCCCCCAAACGTTTCTGCCGTTCTGGTTTGGGGGTGTGACACTAAGTGATAGGTGGTGATGGTGATAGGTGGTAATGATGTTGGTAGGTGGTGGTGGGTGTAGTGGTTGCGTGTGGGTAGTTATGGAAGTAAGTGGTAGTGGTGGGTGGTGGTGATGATATGTAGTGGTAGGGTTGGTGGTGATGGGTAATTGGTGGCCGGAAGAGACAGGTGATGGTGATGAGTGGTGGTTGGTAGTTATGGTGATGGTGGTAAGTGATGGTGGGTGATGGAGGCGGGTAGTGGATGATGTGTAGTGGAGGTGGGTGGTGCTTAGCGGGGATGCGGATCTTCATGGTGTGTAGTGGGTGGGATGATGGTAATGGGTGGTTGTCGGGGTGGTAGTGAAGGTGATGGTGGCAAGTGGTAGTGGCAGGTGGTGGTGGTGATGGTGGGTAGGTGGTGGTAGCGAATGGTAGTTGGTGGTAGTGGTGAGTAGTGGTGGTGTTGTGGGGTAGTGGCGGTGGTGGATGGTAGTGATGGCGATGAGTGGTGGAGATGGGTGGTAGTGGTGTTAGGTGGGTGTTGATGGGTGGTGGAGGCAGGCGGTGATGGTGGTGGTGGGTGGTGGTGATGGGTGGTTGGTGGTGGTAGTTGGTGGTGATGGGTGGGTGGTAGGGTGGTGATATCAGGTGATGGGTGGTAACGAGTGGTGAAGGGAGGTGGTGGTGGCGGGTGGTGGGTGGTGGTAGTGGGTTGTAGGTTGTGGTGATGGGTAAACTACATTACTTGAATATTCTAACAATTTTGTTGTAATTTTTATATTAGATTATTCTATTAGAATATTTCACAGACATCTCAAAAAAACGGTAATTTTTTTTTTGGAAAATATAAATGACGAAAATAATACTTAAATAAGATTCGAAAATTATCAATTATTTTGCTTTTTACAAATATATATATATATATATATATATATATATATATATATATATATATATATATATATATATATATATTAATCTCCAAAATCAATGGCTAAATATGTGTCCCATGTATCACAAAATATAGTGGTCTCAAATAAATAAATAAATATATATATATATACACTTTAATTATTTAATAAGAAAAAAATATTTTAATAAGAACAACTATATATATATATATATATATATATATATATATATATATATATATATATATATATATATATATATATATATATATAGGGTCCGGTTCCGGTTATGAATTTTTTTTTCGGTGAGAACCCGTGAGGACATCTTAAAAAAATTGAAAATAAAATACAAATCATAAAATCGAGCATAGTACTACATCGGAGAGAAAAAAATTGAAGAAAATAATTTTGAATTATTAAAATTGAATCATGCATCATAAGAAAGTTAATCATGGATCAAAAAAATGATCCATGCTTTAATTTTAAATATCCAATTCATTTTTCTAATTTTTTTTTGTCTCTGATATAGTACTATATTCGATTTTATGATTTATAGTTTTTTTTGTATTTTTTTTTCAATTTTTTAAAGTATCCTCACCGAAAAAAATGGCATCACCCCATCCTATATATATATATATATATATATATATATATATATATATATATATATATATATATATATATTGTGTGCCAGAATGCACAGATCTGGACCATCGGATTAATAGAATCAACAATCATACTCTGAGGGTCTATGATATTACAATAGGGTAGCATGTATCATATAATCACATAAATTTCAACAAAAGGATATTTTGGTCAATTAACCTATTTTAAAAAACGAAATCTTTGGATTTTAAGGGATCATTAATTCCCTTATTTTTAAAAAATATGAATTTTTTAAATTAATTCTAATTAAATTTTAATATTACTTTTAATAATAACCGATTTTATTCTGTCAGAATGACAAAAAGTCAACAATAAACTAATAAATATATTTGTGGTTTTATTCTTGCAGAATATTGTTTCATTCAAGATACTTTTTATATTAAACATGATTAAAAAATTATACAACATATTATGAAGAATAACATTTTCTAAAGAATACGGATTTTATTCTTTAAGAATCACTATTTACATTCATCAGTAAAGAAAAAGACTAGAAACAATTATTACAATCATTCTAAAAAAATTATGACTAATAATGGTTTAACGATTACATTTATTCTTAAATATTAAAACTAAAAATGGTTACAAAAGAAAAAAACATCAAAATCTAACAAAAACACTACTCTATTCCGAAAGAATATTATTGTTAAGAAACTGTAACGCCCGTGTTTTTGGGTTATGCATTAATGAAGATATAATAGTCTAGGCCAACCATTGGAACTCGTTTTGAAGTAATAACAATGAATAGTCTTAATAAAAGTTGTAGTATATGTTACAGGGATTCCGAATATATAAAGAATTCCGAAATCCGAGTTATAACGAAGAAGTTATGACCTGTCGATGTTTCGCGACAGAACCGGCACGACACTGCGCGACGTAAATAGTGAATTTACAATAGAGCGATATTTGGCCTTAACGATCTAAACGAAAGTCGTAGAATATGTTAAACCGAGAGCGTGCATAAAAATAATGTCTCTGACTTCGTATGAGGAAGTTATGATTTTTCGAAGTTTCAACTTAGCGGTATGCAACCCAAAGTTCGAATATAAGATCGAGTGGTTTCTAGCCGAAACAATCTAAACGAGAATCGAAGATCTCGTCAATAGTAGTCCAACGGTAAAAAGACAGACGAAAACGGACGTCGGATGAAGGAGTTATGAATTTCTAACGGAGTTTTCCTGTCCCAGCCTACTAAAAATAATATAATAAATATAAATTCCAAATTAGCCGACGGAGTCTAAATGAAAGTTGTAGAGCATAATCTCACTACGTGTGCATATAAAGAACGTCGAAAACGGAGCTCGTATGCGAAAGATATAAATTTCTGAAGTTCGGGGCACGAATTTCCACACTGTCAGAGTTCATGACGTGAACAGGTGATGGACGCTTCCAGAGCAAGTGGCCTGATGACGAACGCCATGACCTATGAAAAACCAAACTCACGACGTGAACATTTGAGGTTTACGATGTGAATTCAGGATTTCAGCCCTATAAATAGGAATCGAAGGGAAGCCGATTTTGGTTGCTACTTTCTTACTCTCTCACTCTCTATACCCTCTCTAAGCCATCTTGAAGCACCCCCGAATTCCCGGTATCATCCCGATACCCGAAGCGAGTCCCGAAGCTCTAAAGATCCCGAGAAAAAGAGTTTTCAAGCCGAAGCTCAGCTCACGTGAAGCCCGATTTTTGGAGAAACATCCCGGTTTCAACGAAGAATGTTACTTTATAGAGTCGTAGTGCTGTCCGATCATCGTCTTATCAGGTGAGTGTATAGTCACTTTCATCATACACATAGATATGAAGTATTTTATAAAATACGTGCTATGTGTATATATATTGTTTGTTTATTAAGATAGATCAGACATACCCGATCCGAGAATATTGATTAGGTAAGGAGGGAAATTTTAGATCCGGGAGTACGGATTATGTATTTTTGAACTATGTGTTCATCCGATAAGGTATCATGTGCATATTCCCTTTCATGGACATGATTTTAACACAAGTATTGATTAAAGTATTAAATATATATGTATGTGAAATATCTGTTATTGCCCAAAATACGTGTTAGATATATATTTGATGATATACAATGTGTGAATCAGTTATGGTTCAATATGTGTTAAGATGAGTATATATATGATATTATTACTTAAAACTCTGTGTTAAGTATATACTAGTTAGCGTTGCCTAAACGGAGATAGTATCGAAAATTGATTATAAGCATTGTAGGTTTGCCTAGTGATGGGTTAAGACTTAAAAATGGATGTTTAGTTCAATTAAGTTTGGACATTGGGTAGCCTCTTATTAAGAGTATGTGTGTGGTGAGATCGATGATCGGTGGAGTACGTCCTACATACAGAAGTACATTTTATGTACGAAGTCCTTTTCAAAGCCCTGAGTCTTAGGTGCTGCTTGTGTCGGGGTATTATTATGTTCTCGGGTACGAGTCCTACGCATACCAGAGTACTATAATGTGCCAGAAGTACTATCATGTACAAGGTCTTTTTGACAATATTGTGTGTCGGTTACGGGAGCGTACGGGAGTACTCTATTAGTATTTCCCCATACTTTTTATTTTGAAAGAGCTATGGAGTCAGCGTTTCTTTTATGAAGTGATCGGACGAGCTTCATATGTCAGTGTTTCCTTTCACGAAGTAATTAAGGGAACTTCGTAGACTGCTAATAAAGTGTATCGGTAATAGACCACTACTAGGTATGTCTGGTGCTATATTGCCGGATAGGGTGAGTCTGGGGTAAAATACCTCACGATATTCAGACCACTACTAGGCAAAGTTCGATGCTGCATAGGGTGAGTCTGGGGGTAAAATACCTCACGATATTCGGACCACGGCTAGACATTGTTATCTAGATAACAACCCCTGACTTAACTGTCTTGTGGTTTTTACGAACAGAGGTTCGTGGTGAAAATTATTCCATTCCCCTCATTTGATGTCTTTATTGATCCTCGTTTGCTGTCAGGGAATTTCCGAAGCAGCTTCGTCAGTTTGTTGTTCATATCGATCCTCTAGGCTAGATCTCGTAAGATGATTAGGATCAGTATGTGGGGATCGACGGGATGGGATAGATTGTTTTAGAGATATAATATATCTGTTTTAAAGATAATAGTGGTTTTGCAGGTTTGAAATATATATTATTTTCACATTGTGGGATTAAAAACCCTATGTATCTCACCAGGTTTCCCAACCTGACCCACTCAGTTTTTCTTTGTATTACAGGTAGTGGCACCAGAGCGTAAGTTGGATAACTTATCAAGATACTTTGGATTATAGGCCAGTAGTTGTAAATAACTGTTGTAAGGCTTATAATCTACCGTTTATGCTTTTGGTCTGTATCGGAACATGACATCCTGAGATTTTGATTATATAATGAAAATACATTTCTTTAAGAAATGCTTTGATAAATTTTTATCATATTTTGTTTTGGGAACAAATTCCGCAACTCTTTTAATCAAAGGATTACTCTGATTTTATTTTAAAAAGCATAAACGAAATCGGTCTTTTCTGGCCGTGAAAATGGGATGTCACAGAAACAATTTATAAATTCTGACAGAATACATTCTGTTAGAATACAAATATCGTTCTCCATGTTTTCTTCATTTTCCACATTAATGGCAACCTCTTCAAAACCTAAATTCACAAGGAAAACATAATCAACTTTCAAAATATTAAAATTTTTAGTGCATTAAATAGAATAAAATAATAAATTCTAATAGAATGTGATATACATTCAAATAGAATATAACTATAATTTCTACAAACCAACATTAACAATCATCCGTAAACTTGCAGTGTATATTATTCTGAAAGAATGTAATGTTTCATTATTTAGGATGTCATTCTATAAGAATCAAGACCAATAACAAGAATATAAACCAATTTTATTCTAACAGAATTGGTTACGGTAATTCACTGCTTAAGGTGACAAGGAATTCAATATTCTATTCGGACAAAATTAGAATTCGAAATTCCATTGTAGTAGAATGATCGACATTAAGATGCATTAAAAAATCCTAACAATCTAAATAGAAAAAAAAACTATGAAATTGAAATAGCATGATACATAGAATGATCAACATATATACTTATTTGTTGGTTAAAAAACTGATGATTGTGTTCCAAAATCAAAATCAAAAAGCAATTTGATTAAAATTTCATAGATGATGGTTCATTTTAATTAATAAAGTTTACAAAGTAAATGAGTTACATAGGAGGGTATACCTCCTGTGTTTGGTTTCTAAGAGAATAAAAACTATAAAAAATATCCAAATAAAATAATTCAATCCCAAATTTGCATCAAATTCTTAATTCAAAAGTTGTACCAGATTGAGGATAACATCAGACGTCAATTTAGAAGTTTGGAAAGAACATTCCCATGTTGTTTTCTAACGAAATATTACCAAAGTTTTGATCTGGAGGGACTTGCTTCATGGATTTCAAATATAAGCTTATCTAGATGATATTCTGGAAGGACTACACAACATCCTTGTTCATCAAAGATGTATATCAATAATTCACATAATGAAACTAAAACCATCAAGAATAAATGATCACCATACTTCATTTTTTTTTCCTAAAGAATAAAATCGAGGAAAAAAACAACCAAATTCAAACCACCCTAATTAAACCAATTTTAATTTCAAATGCAAAGAAGAACAAAAATTAAAAAATTAAGTTGTTCTTTTCAAAATATTTACCTGGTACTAAGATTTTGGACCAAAGACCATTGAATGGTAAAAAGATGATATTTGGTTGAAGCTTGTAGCCATGAGAATTTTAATTTCTTTGAAATAGTCGATACTTAGTAAAGAATAATATTGATAAAGGATCACATCAAATCATGGAGGCGACGTGACCTACGTTAGGGTTTTTAGATTTGTTCAAAATTTGAATCTAAGAGGATGATACTAGTCGGCTATGAAGGCAATCCGTTGATCGAGTCATTAGATGAACGGTGTGCAGAGCTTGTATCTTGATCTGTGTGACATTCAGTCCCGATCCATGTGCTTATCTTTTGCTGATAAAAAAATATACGCAATATTTCCTGATAAAGAGTGGCGGAGTCTTGAACAAAGCGAGAATCAGTGAAGGAGAAGAGGAGTATTCGTCAAATAGGGCTGGAGACGATGAGGATTGAGGATGGTCGATGATTTTAGATTAGGTTACAGATTTTTGAGGCCAAACGTTTGAAGATAAAGAGGGGAGAAGACTAGGTTTTAGGAAGTTAATGAATTATCATAATTAAACATGCAAAGATTACAATAATACCCTTAACTGATTTATTTAATTATTTATTATTTCCTCAATTATCATTGGTGCATACATGCACAAAATAGTTGCTAGAAACATTTGAACCTAACTCTCTCTCTCTCTCTCTCTCTCTCTCTCTCTCTCTCTCTCTCTCTCTCTCTCTCTCTCTCTCTCTCTCTCTCTCTCTCTCTCTCTCTCTCTCTCTCTCTCTATATATATATATATATATATATATATATATATATATATATATATATATATATATATATATATATATATATATATATATATCAAAACTAGTTTAACGAGGTGTTCATAGGATGTCTTGAAAGCATCTATATGATAATAAATATCATAATAACATATATATATATATATATATATATATATATATATATATATATATATATATATATATATATATCAAAACTAGTTTAACGAGGTGTTCATAGGATGTCTTGAAAGCATCTATATGATAATAAATATCATAATAACATAGCTATGTATAATAAAAATGAGTTATAAAATATAGGGCGTGTTCGGCATAGAGTGTTTGGGAGCGTTTGAAAGCTTCTAGCTTCTAGCGTTTGACAAAACGCTCCGTTTTGAACAGAAAGACTGGTTCGGCACTACAAGCTTCTAGTGTTTAGTTTAAACGAAAGGTTTCAAATGCTTTCATGTAGCGTTTAACAAAACACTACAAGCTACAAGTTATCTGCTACCCGCTACCCACTACCAGCTAATTTTACCGAACACCCATAGTGTTTGTATAAACTGAAATTATTATAATAAGTTAATCACATGTTTGAGTATTTGGCCAATTTGATTATTTAGTAAAATAACAGATATAATAAAGGATGAAATACTTACATCGATAAATATGTGACTTTTTGTTACCAATTGACAATGAGTTTTTTAGTAATTGATATTAAGATGATTATGATCAACAGGTATTGAAATCCAACTGTTAGCTTTTAATTTTTCTTTAGCTTTGTAACCATTTTTTTGTCATTTAAATGTATATATCGGCTAAAAAAAACCAATGATATGAGTATCAGTATGTTTAAAATGTATGTCAACTAATTAGTTGAGGGTTCATGTGGCATGATGTACAAATATATAGATTTAGGAATAAAATTATAGGATATATGAGTTAACATTTCGAAAAAATATAATTATCCAAGATTGATTATTTGACATCTAAATAATTTAATACTTAAGATTATAATATCTTTATACAAATACTAGAAAAATATACATATATAATTTTGATACTAATAGTTTTTAATTCAACTAGTATATAAATAATTATATTCAAAGAGTAATGTAGAGTGAAATGAAAATTAGAAGAATGAAAATAGAGGGGTTAAAGGGATTTGTCTGGTAAAGTGAAGAGCGCATGCCATGGAAAGAGATGGGTCAAAATATAAGGCAACTTTAGAAGATATGCCCATGCCCCATGCCTCACCGTCAACACTACTTTATGATTACCATGCAACTGCAAGCCAATTCCAAGTCATCAAACCTTGATTTTGCCAATGTCAAGACATAAACTGGATCTTTATTGCTAAATAAATAATTTAATTAGTGTTGGATCGTATGATAATGGTTAGAAAAAACTATAGAAATGGTCTCTGATATCGATTTTTCCAAATCTTATGATAATGGTTTGAAAAAACTATAGAAATGGTCCCTATGATATCCATTCTTTTTAGAAAAAATGTTCAAAGTTTGAAAAAATTGGATGAAATGTCTTTTTCAACAAGTTTTTTTTGTGGTTTTGGTCACAATCCAAACTAAAAAAACAATGATATCTTTATTTCTTATTTTTAAGAATTTTTTATATTTAATATATTAAAAAGAAATTAGCCCACATCTCTCTCTCTCTCTCTCTCTCTCTCTCTCTCTCTCTCTCTCAAAAACCGAGACACAAAATGAGTCTTCTACTCTTCCCCCACCATCGAAACTTCCATCAACCATCACCAATCCACCACATGGGTTTGCAATTTGCATCGTCTTCCACGATTTCAATGTTTTATTGCAATGTACAACTATTAAAGCATCAAATACAATTTATAATGACATAATTGTATCATATTACACTATTAAAAGTCGCAGAGCTTGAATTTTTTAACTACCAATTTGCAGGGGATGATTGAGAAAGAATGTTAACAATGGGCTAGCAATGGAGTAAATAATTGGTACCAAATTAGAGAGAGTCGTGGAGGGTACAGAGCTTCCACTTCTCCTAGTGGCGATGTATCAGATGGTAATGAAGATGATATCTTAGTTCGTCGATTTTGTAAACTAAAACACCGCACCTTCTTCATTTTCCGTCGGACAACCTCGTCCTCTCTCGCAAACCATACCAAATACAATATAAATACAATATAACCAAATACATCTATTAAACAAATACAACCAAACTAGAAAATCATAGAGTTTGTTCATGCATGAGAACTAGAATATTAATCCCTAAAATCAAACTTAACGAACCTCAAATCAGATTTGATGAACCTGATACCATGATCAAGGAAACCAAAAACCTGGTTTTTCTACTTGATACATGTAATCAAAACAAACATGAAATCAAATTTAATCCAGAGACCTGAAAGCTCAATTAAATCAAACACGATTAACTTAACCCACCCCCACCAACATCAGAGTCGATAATGCGGTAGATCATGGTGTGTGCAATGTGATCATCCCGATCTCTTCCCCTTCGATCCGGAAGTACCTGAAACATAAACTGAAAACCGTAAGCACAAAGCTTAGTAAATTCCCCAAAATACCACATACCATACATATATGTCAGTGCAAGGCTGTACCGGGTCTATTTCACCCATAAGTCTATTTCAACTCATATGTCAGCACTAGGTTGTACTGGGTCTATTTCACCCCCGAGTCTATTTCACCTCCAAATCTATTTCACCCCACATACATATAGCAAACAGGCACACAATCATAAAAGAATACAACAAGTGTGTCCCAAAGACTACAAGCACAAACAAACCCTAGTGTCCTACAATATAGTAAGCAAACTCACCTCAATCCGCTGACGGTTAAATAGATGCTTGGGCTACTGGACCGGAAAATCCACGCGGTAACCAACCAAATACAACCTTTATTAGTAATTGGGTCATAAACCATAACCGGGACTTTAATTAACTAACCCCGACTCCTAGGGTAAAAGACTATTTTACCCTTCCCCTTTATTGGCCCAATTAATCGTGGCCCAAAATCAATGGCACTCAAAGCCAAATAATAGCCCAAATCACAAAAGACACTCAAGGCCCAATATGGGCCTAAATCCATGAAGGTCCAAGGCCTAGCAATGGCCCAACGCAGAAAGACTTGTGGCCCAACAAGAGCCCAAAACCCTAGAGTCCAAAAGTGGCCCAAAACCAAAATGTCCAAATGGTTCCTGACGAGTATGCTTTGCGTACTAACTGGGTACACCCAATGTACAGCTCGCGACCAATGGATTTACGGGGCTTTATCCACGTACACGCATCGTACGCTAGAGTACACCCGACATACATCCCATATGGTCAAATCTTCATTAAGCACTTAATGCTTTAAGATCAAACGTCCATTTTTCAGATCTAGACCTTGGGGGATGTCTTAAACAATAAAGTTACCAACTTGATGCCTTTGCATGGCTCAAAAAGACTCAAACCCTAGATTTAGCATCCTACATCAAGATGCAAACTTTATGGGCTAGGAACCTCAGAAACATCAAGAGGAGCTACTCATAACTTCTGGAGTGACAAATCCTCACTAGAACTCATACATGGGACCAAAATGTGCTCAAAACTTTACTAGGTCTAGATCTAAGCTTAGAACAACCGAGGTCAATATTTTATACCTCACTGAAGCTAAGAAATGAGAGTAGATTTTGGTTCTACAAGCTCCAACTTGATCAACGCTCCTTCTCCAAGCTTCTTCTTCTTCAAGGTTCACCAAACACCCACTAAAACACACACATAACGGGTCAAATCTCTCTAGATGAGTTAGGATTTCGAAATGAGGCTCAAAAGGGAAATGGAGGGTGGAAAATGAGAGAACCTTAGGGCATAAGGTTGTTTAAATAGGGTCCAAATCCTAAAAATTA
This sequence comes from Lactuca virosa, assembly GCF_052849685.1. NCBI lineage: Eukaryota > Viridiplantae > Streptophyta > Magnoliopsida > Asterales > Asteraceae > Lactuca > Lactuca virosa. The sequence continues at coordinate 290,362,505 of NC_136428.1, forward strand.
GAATTTGTCCCCTGACCACGTACACCCAACATACAAGAGTGTACGCCCAGCGTACGCACGCCTTCTCCATTTTTCATTTAACACCCTTATGGACCAATTTTGAAAACTATTATTATACCAAGGTTCAAAATGAAAATACCTTGCAGCAGGTGTTACACTGTGTCCTCGCATCTGTAACACCCAAAAATTCAAGCCAATTTAAACTTTTTTTAAAAACATTACAATTCCATTAATTATTACAAAACTTGTTTTCAAAATGTATAATATCAAAGCATCCCAGAAACAAAGTCATAAAAATTGAGGAGCTGTACCATCACGCCTTTGCCTTGCCACGATCCCCTGATGTACCTGAAACAATAAACTGAAACTGTAAGCCCGCAAGCTTAGTGAGATACCCCCAAAATACCGATACACATACAGTCCACATAACCATGTCAGCAACATCAGAACATAACAAACTGAACAGCATATAATGGGTCCATAACTTTACAGACTGGATTACCCCTAGGCGCACAATGTGAGTCTGGATTGCCTACCGGGCCCACAGCTCACATCTGGACTGGCATCGAGCCGACAATACGAGTCTCCCTTAGCCCGTATCTGGAATGCTCCCGGGTTTGTTGGTTACCACACGGTGCAGTATCACCTCAACCCATCCCACATAACATATCAACATATAACATAACTACTGAGCATGCAGATATTCATATAACAACACATGTAGTCCTACAGATCTACCTAACTGGCATAACCACTAGCATGCAACACTAACTGATACTCAACATAACCACTGCTAGGATAACACATCCAATGGGCCGGCCTTGGTGCCTTAGACCCCTTAGTATAGTGAGGATAACTCACCTCCCAATGTCGCACTGAAGTGATAGGCTCAACTCTCGAATCGCCAACACGAACTCCACCACCTATAGTTACCATAAAACCCTTTTCCATAAATTTCCAAATTACCAGAATGCCCCCATAGGTCAAAGTCAACGTCCACAGTCAAAGTCAACAGTCCATGTTGACCCGACTCATCGAGCGTAGATCACCGACTCGTCGAGTCCTTCCTGAACTCGAGAAGTCGTGAAATCCTAGGTTGACTCATCGAGTTCCCTTATAACTCGCCGAGTTCATGCGTGTCCAAAGGTTTGGGAAAAACCCTAGCCGACTTGCCGAGTCATTCGACTGACTCGTCGAGCCCAAGGCAATCTTCATCGGACTCGCCGAGTCATGGCCGTCTTCATGTGGCTCGCTAAGTTGAGTATGCAACTCGCCGAGTCCCTTCAGACCTTCATCCATACATACACTTTTTAAGCCATGCGAAGGTTCCAGATTACAGATCCAGCCTCCCAAGGCATGTTTATCACGTAAAGTTGCAAACTTTACGTGCATGCAAGGCTCTAAAGTCTTATAATGACAAAACCAAGCTTGCAATGGAGGTTTACACTTGAGGAGAGGTTCATACTTGCCAAAACTGAAAACTTTATGGACTTGGAGGCCAAGGAGAGTCCATATCTGAGGTTACAACTTCAGATCTTAGCTTATACCCATGAATGGCTTCTTATTATGCAAGAAAAGCCCTAATCTTTAACCAAATGAGATCTAGAATGAAATGAGATCAAGGTAACGACTTGATACCTTTCACTAGATGCCAACTGAGGTAGATATCGGATCCACATAAGTTCCTTGCTTCTAGCCACTTGATCTCCAAGCTCTTCTCACCAAGAATCCTCTTCCAAAGCATAAAACACACAAGGGAGCACACACACGCGTATTAGGGTTTTGCTGAGCTCTCAAGGGACTATAAAGAGGCTGAGGGAGGCTTATGATTCTTTAAATAGGGTGCAAAACCCCGAAAATTAGGGTTTCATCCCCCAGCTCCTACTCGTCGAGTCCTATCTTAGACTCGGCGAGTCGGTCACTTAAACACATGGCCAAAACCCGCTCCTACTCGTCGAGTCAGATCATCCAACTCGTCGAGTAGACCTTGAAATATGAAAATTAAAGCCATAAAATTAATACCTGAGAGTCGGGGCGTTACAGCATCTAGAAGGGATGAGCATTAAATTCGCTCCACTCCATCCCACTGATGATCCTCAAACAATAATCAGAACTGAGCGAGAGAGATTGAAGTCATTCTACTCCGTCAATGCACGACCTCAAAAGGACGTGTGGTCTCGGAAGAGAATCACAAAAATTGTTGGGTTCAGACAAAAGGTCGAGTGCAATTTTGACATGAACTTCAGGTTGTACAGATACTACATCAATCGGAATAAAAGAACCAACATCACTATCATGGATGCAGACTTCCCTTCCATTAATCTGAATGATGTTATCAAGATTGTCACTCACTTCTGAAGTCACCAGAATGATCAAATGAGCATTACTACTTACAGTGCCACAATGAACTTCCTCAAAGATTATGTTACTGAGTTCTGCCGATGTGATTTCGAATTTGCACATCTGTTCGGAACTGAAAAGCTTTTGGCCAAGATCAACTATGAACTTCCTGAAGCACAAATTTTAGCAGAAGGACCTATTGAGGAACCAGAGCTCGGATATGTCTACTTGCAAAAGAAGACCAACAAAAAGGATTTCTTTCGAGTTTTTGACAAACACCTTGTTCCCTCCAAGATCCTCCAAAAATTCTTTACCAATGCAGTAATGTCCGATGCTCCGGAGCATGTGAAGAATAAATTCATCAACCATCTCCAATGGTACCTGGAAGTCTGAAATTGACTCTATAGAGCCTACGTGTTCATTACCGAAGAAGTTAACTAAGCTGACATGATTGCTAAGTTCACTTAGGGGGGAGATTGTTTATTCTTGAAAAGTGAACCTCTAGCAATCCCAAGCAATCAAATTCTGATGTCAGCTGAGTCCGAGATATGGTGAAGTTCCGAGATTAAAGATCAAGTCCGAGATCAAAATGTTCCAAGATCTTAAGTCTGTTCACGCATTTAATGCATCTTGTCTTATCTTTGATGTAATAGTTCATAGGACTTATTTGTGTGTATCTTTTAGATATCAGTTTGTCAAACATTGATTATTGTCCAGTCCTAAGAATGTTTTTCGGTTTGTGAACAATTCAAATGTTAATCCAAGAATAGAAAATATTCTCTTCAAATCACTTTCACTTTACTTCAAGTAAAAGTTCTTTCATTACTTTCTTATTGTTCTTTAAATATCTTTACATTTATTATACTCAAGTTTACTTCATTTATTACTTGAATAATTTGTTGAGTATTTACCTTCAATTACTAACTGGTTTACCAGATTCAACTGGAACTTTATATTAAGAGCGTACGTTGATCTTAAAGATTGACTCAAGGTTTGAGTTTTCAAATCTTGTCCTTGCGCATTGATTCTCATACTCACACTCCTCATGTTGCTCTTTGGTCTTGGAATACACCAAGATATCATCGATAAACACAATAACGTAATGATCGAGCATCGACCTGTATACCCGATTCATCAAATCCATAAACACCGTAGGCGCATTGGTGAGCCCAAATGGCATCACTACGAACTCGTAATGCCCATAACGAGTCTGGAATGCGGTCTTCTCTACGTCCTCATCCCTCACTCTAACCTAATGATACAAATACCTCAAATCTATCTTGGAGAAGCAAGATGCACCTTGCATGTGACATCCCCAAATTCACGGCCAGAAAAGACCGGTTTACTTTATGCTTTTGAAATAATTTCAGAGTAATCATTTGATTAAAAGTGTTTGCGGAATTTGTTCCCAGAAAAAAAAACATAATAAATATGTTATCAAATCATTTCCGAAGAAATGTATTTTATTCACTTAAACCATTGGATGTCATTGTCAATACAAAAACATAAGCATAAACAAAACTTACATTCATTTGCACTAGTGATCTACTTCTCTTTTAATCTCTCAGTGTAAAGCAACTTCGTATCGATACCTGTGATACAAATAAACTGAGTGGGTCAGGCTTGGGTGCCTGGTGAGCATATAGGGTTTTCAACCCACAATAAATAATAAACTTATTAAGTTCTCAATCAATAAATTTATTAATTTCATCAACCAAAATAACCCTAATTACCCATTCCCATTATCCTCACTTTACGTCCCTAAAACAACTATCACAAGGGACCTAGCCTAAGGATTATCACTAAGGGTGACAACATTGCTTTGGGGGTTCCTCAGCAAGTTATGTCAAATAAAACAAACATCGGGGTGACAACATTGCTTTCCCTCAGCAAGTTATGTCAAACAAGACATCCTAACATAAAACAACCAACAAGGTGACAACATTGCTTTCCTTCAGCAATTTATGTCAAATAGGCACGAAGTCACATCGTCGCCATGTGCTAGTCCATAACTCTTATTCATCGACGGTATTTCCCACAAGAGTTCCCCTCGCAATACATGTCAATGGGTTTTCCATATGCTAAGTCCATAGCTCTTATTCATCGACGGTATTTCCCACGGGTTCCCCCCCTCCCCCCCCCCCCCCCCCCGCAATACATGTCAATGGGTTTTCCATACAGCTGATGAACATACTAAGGGGTTTTCCCCAGCCTTACTTGCCCTAAAGGCACTCATGAGGGGAATAGAGTACAGCGAATGAACACTTAAGTCCATTAACACCTACAGGTTACGAGCCTGCTAGTGTTCCACAGACCGTCAAAACAGTCCATGGTTGTCATCCATACTCTGCTGAATGACGGGGGTCTTAGAGTACAGCGAATGAACACTCAAGTCCATTAACACCTACAGGTTGCGAGCCTGCTAGTGTTCCGCAGACCGTCTAGAACAGTCCATGGTTGTCATCCCTACTCTGCTGAATGACGGGGGTCAACGTTGGGTAAGGGCTTTTCTCATATTGCACCACTCACGCCAACATCTGGGTAAAAGCTTTTCCCATATTTCACCACTCACTCTCAACTCATGATCTATATCACTGATCATCTCATCTATCTAACTCACCTTTCATCACACACCCACTATTTAACTCATGATCTATATCACTAACTCATGAAGCTTGTCCAATCACTTCATAAAAGAACAAAAACTCCAAAGTTCTTCCAAATAAAAGTATAGGGAAAATACTGATAAAGTACTCCCGTACGCTCCCGTACCCCGACACGTAATAGTGTCAAAAGGAAGAACTAATGGATGAACACATAGTTTAAAAATACCTAATGAACATATAGTTCAAACATACGTACCGATTACAAGTCTACTAACGTTCCACTGGGCTATCTAAAATAGTCTGTGACCGTTGTCTATACTCTGCTAGATGACTAGATCATCTTAAACATCGATACATCTCATCACTTTTATTTCATCACACATCATCTAATTCATCTACCCATGTTTTACCCAACATATTTGTAGATAAAATATATATATATATATATATATATATATATATATATATATATATATACACTTTAAAACTTGTATAAAACATCAATTCAACAGTCACCTCAAATAAACAATTAATATATTTACACATAGCACGTATTTTAAGGTAAATACTTCATATCTATGTGTAAGGTGAAAGTGACTATACACTCACATGATTTAACGATAACCGGGCAGCACTTCGTTGCCTAGAACGATCGTTTCTAATAAAACCGGGAGTTTTATTGAGAAACCGGGCTCAGCGAGGGTCGGGCTTCGAAACCGAAAAAATAAATTTTCCGGGCCTTCGGGCACTCTGGGACGTGTTCCAAAAGTAGCCAGAAGATCTCGCAAGCCCTCTATTTATAGGGTGAGATCCGAAGTCGGCCGAGAGAAAGGAGTCAGCACCGAGGACACGAGGCAACAGGAGGCTCGGACACGTGGTCGGATCTGGAGGCGGACACGTCTCGCATGCGAGGGCTCGCCACCGAGGCACACGCGTCAGATCCTTATTGAATCGCTTCGGTCTCGTCAGCAGATCGGAACAAGAGCGACACGCGGCTTGTTTCGGTTGGGCCTCCCTTCGGTCGAATTAGAATCCGACACGCAGCTACTGTTCATGCGAGGGAAGGCGACACGTGGCTTCGCATGACTCACCAATTTCGGTCACGTGGCACTCTTTCAGCGAAGGTGACGTGGCAAAAACGTGACTATGCGAATTTTCTCGGTTTTCGCGCCAAAACTTCTAAAATCCATAACTTTCGCATACGAGCTCCGTTTTTGACGTTCTTTATATGCACGCGTAGGTAAAATTACGCTCTACAACTTTTGTTTAGACTTCGTCGGCTAATTTTGACTTTAATTTTTATATTATTATTTTTAACAGACCGGGACAGGAAATCCGTTAAAAATTCATAACTTCTTCATCCGACGTCCGTTTTCGTCAGACTTTTTACCGTTGTGCTACTAATGACGAGACCTTCGATTCTCGTTTAGGTTGTGTCGGCTAAAAATCAATCGATCTAAAATTCGAGTTTTTAGCTGTCTACTGCTAAGCTGAAACTTCGAAAAATCATAACTTCCTCATACGAAGTCAGATTTGGGCGTTCTTTTTATACCTACTCTCGGTTTAACGAAAACTACAAGTTTCGTTTACATCACTAAGGCTAAAAAGTAGTTTATCAAAAACTCACTTTTTACGACATTCGGCCCCGTGCCGGTTTTGTCGCGAAACTTCGACAGGTCATAACTTCTTCGTTATAACTCGGATTTCGGCATTCTTTATATATCTGTAATCCTTGTCACGCCCACTACAAGTTTCTTAATAGATATCGGCTTTATCTAAAATTTAATTTTTGACGCTCATTTTTATTGTTAATTAATTAAACCCTAATAATTAAGCATAAAACACATAATTCACATAATATTCACATAATTACTTTTCATTTCTTCTAAATGAGTTACAAAGGTTAACCTAGACCATTATGTCAATATTAATGTCTAGCCTAGAAACACGGGCGTTACAACTCTCTCCCCCTTAGAATGATTCCGTCCCCGGAATCACACATCAACAAACAAATACGGGTAGCGACTCATCATGTCACTCTCCGTTTCCCAGGTGAGATTTGGCCCATTCGTATGTTTCCAATGCACAAGCAGTAAATCTACCACTTTGTGTCACAACTCCTTAGTCTTACGGTCAACGATTGCCTCAGGTTCTTCAATCAACCTCTTGTTTTCATCCAACCTTAAATCAGAAATGGGAATTATGTCGGGCACATGTCCCGTAAATTTTCTTAAATAACACACATAAAAGGTGTTATGAGTACCCTCCAGTTCTTCCGGTAATTCTAGCTTGTAAGCTTGATTCCCGATTCTCTGAAGAACTTTAAATGGTCCAATAAACCTTGGACTCAATTTTCCCTTCTTACCAAATCTTATAAGTCCCTTCCACGGCGAGACTTTAAGTAAAACCGAATTTCCAACTTCGAATGATATCGGTTGTCTTTTCTTGTCAGCATAGCTCTTTTGAGCAACTAACCTCCTTTCCCTAATCACTTTCAACTTTTCAGCAGTCTGATGGACTATTTCAAGTCTCATAAACTGCTTTTCCCCAGCTTCCAGTCAACATGACGGCGTTCGACACTTTTCTCCATACAAAGCGTGATAAGGTGCCATCTAGATGTTCGAGTGGAAACTATCATTATAGGAAAATTCTACTAGAGGTAAGTGTTTACCCTAGTTACCTTGGAATTCCAGGGTACATGCTCTCAGCATATCCTCCAATGTTTGAATTGTTCGTTCGCTCTTACCATCGGTTTGTGGATGGTAAGTTGTATTCAAACACACTTGGTACCCAATTCCTCTTATAGACTCCTCCAAAACCTTGAGGTAAAACGGCTGTCACGATCGGATACAATCGTTAACGAAACACCGTGAAGCCTCACACTTTCCTTCATATAAGAATTCGCAAGTTTATCCATAGACCATTTCTCGTTGGCTGCTATGAAATGCGCACTCTTAGTGAAGCGATCAACGACCACCCAAATCATGTCGTGACCGTTCCTTGTTCTGGGCAGTTTAGTCACAAAATCCATAGTGATACCTTCCCATTTACCCATCGGTACAGGTAAAGGATCTAAACTCCCATATGGTTTCTGATGTTTTGCCTTAACCCTAGCACAAGTTACACACTCAGCCACATACTTAGCAACATCGAGCTTCACCATCGGCCACCAGTAATAGGGTTTTAGATCCCTATACATTTTCGCACTGCCGGGATGAATCGAGTACATGGTTTTGTGAGCTTCTTCCATCAGAAGACCTCTTACTCCTCCCATCTTTATGGCGAATACTACCACTACCAACTCCAGATCACGAGTGGGTTAGTTCTTTTCATGCTCCTTCAATTGCCTCAATGCATACGCTATCACTTTATCCCTTTGGGTCAGAATACAACCTAACCCAACTTCTTTAACAACGAACGCGATACTTCTATTGATCGCTTTGATCATCCTTTACTTCGATTTAACTTAAGTCAAATACTACATCAAACTTGGTAGACCTGGCAATTTGATACACGACACAATTAACACGACACGAACACGATACGAGTTTTCCGTGTATGTGTTTTATAAATTCGTGTTTCGTGTTTATTCGTGTCTGACACGTATTTTAAATTCGTGTTTCGTGTCTTACACGTGTCAAACACAGATGTACCTGTTTAGACATGTATAAGACACGATACAAATTCGTGTTGACACGTGACACGTACAAACACGTATATACACATATATACTTTAGGGTTAAATTTTATATTTATAATATATTAGGGACCAATTTCGTAAAAGTCAATAATTAGTTTATAGTCCTAGCTTAAAAAAAGCCATTAAAAACGTGTCTATTCGTGTTTTCGTGTAACACGGCTAGAAAACGTGTCTATTCGTGTCGTGTCACGTGTCACACGATTTTTTTACGTGTCGTGTTCGTGTTTGATACCCCAAACATGTTTTTTAATTCGTGTCGTGTTCGTGTTTAACAAATTCGTGTCGTGTAAATTCGTGTCTGACACGAATACACGACACGCAGACACGGATTGCCAGGTCTAAAACTTGGTTCTCTAAACCACGTAACAAACTCATCGTAGTCGGACTCAATTCGATATGACCACTAGGGTCGGAATAACAATCATCTTCTTAGTCATTACCGAAACGATGGTAACGACAGACTAGAATAAGACAGAATCAATTACGAGTTCCTTGGTAACCTTGTGACTTTCCCTGATCCAAGTGTGAGTCATGTGCTTCTAGTAGTATAGATCTCTACTACTATTCACACCTACTCATACTCATCTCAAGTACTGTCTCGCAGTCCCCAAATCCTAAAATCACAAAACAATATAACACATACGAATGTGTCCAATTAATCATAAAATTTTCCTAGACTCTACTAGGACTTCTTCCATGCGTATCTTCAGTCATCAATTCTACTTCAACTTGGTTGGTGATGGAAATTCCAAATGATCGGACAATTTCAGGAATTACACCAATCGTTCCATCATCCTGCCAATCGAAGGTGTACTTCAGACGTACCATACTCCTCTAAACGTTTCATTATTTTATCAAACATATTCTAAGACAAGATACCACTCTTACGATATCTTCTGATAGGTATCATTCACTATCATAAGTTTTTTTTTTCATTTCCTCCATCTACTCAATTCTCTACGAGTCTTCACCATAACGTTTTGTACACCCATGCAGACGTTCGGTGTACCAGGCGAAAATTTAAGATAGGAAAGCTTTATTTACGATAAACGTATAAATCTCCTTATCACTTCGAAACATTTACATGTTAGTTCTAATCTCGTAATCATACGCTTAGAATCCTACACACATAAGGTTTCCAGATCCGGTCGGCAACAGACCATAGATCCGAACAAATAATAGCATATAAGGCATCCTTATAGCTATAACATAAAATATTTAACACATAAAACATTTTAGGCATCTTTCCTAAAATAAACTTATGCTCGTGCCTAAATTATGGTAGACACTCATCTCACAATCATCACTTAGCATTTTAAGTTTAAGTCTAGAAATCCTACAAATTCCTAGTTCGCTTAAACTAATGCTCTGATACCAACTGTGACATCCCCAAATTCACGGCCAGAAAAGACCGGTTTACTTTATGCTTTTGAAATAATTTCAGAGTAATCATTTGATTAAAAGTGTTTGCGGAATTTGTTCCCAGAAAAAAAACATAATAAATATGTTATCAAATCATTTCCGAAGAAATGTATTTTATTCACTTAAACCATTGGGATGTCATTATCAATACAAAAACATAAGCATAAACAAAACTTACATTCATTTACACTAGTGATCTACTTCTCTTTTAATCTCTCAGTGTAAAGCAACTTCGTATCGATACATGTGATACAAATAAACTGAGTGGGTCAGGCTTGGGAGCCTGGTGAGCATATAGGGTTTTCAACCCACAATAAATAATAAACTTATTAAGTTCTCAATCACTAAATTTATTAATTTCATCAACCAAAATAACCCTAATTACCCATTCCCATTATCCTCACTTTACGTCCCTAAAACAACTATCACAAGGGACCTAGCCTAAGGATTATCACTAAGGGTGACAACATTGCTTTGGGGGTTCCTCAGCAAGTTATGTCAAATAAAACAAACATCGAGGTGACAACATTGCTTTCCCTCAGCAAGTTATGTCAAACAAGACATCCTAACATAAAACAACCAACAAGGTGACAACATTGCTTTCCTTCAGCAATTTATGTCAAATATGCACGAAGTCACATCGTCGCCATGTGCTAGTCCATAGCTCTTATTCATCGACGGTATTTCCCAAGGGAGTTCCCCCCGCAATACATGTCAATGGGTTTTCCATACAGCTTTTCCCATATTTCACCACTCACTCTCAACACATGATCTATATCACTGATCATCTCATCTATCCAACTCACCTTTCATCATACACCCACTATTTAACTCATGATCTATATCACTAACTCATGAAGCTTGTCCAATCACTTCCTAAAAGAACAAAAACTCCAAAGTTCTTCCAAATAAAAGTATAGGGAAAATACTGATAAAGTACTCCCGTACGCTCCCATACCCCGACACGTAATAGTGTCAAAAGGAAGAACTAATGGATGAACACATAGTTCAAAAATACCTAATGAACATATAGTTCAAACATACGTACCGATTACAAGTCTACTAACGTTCCACTGGGCTATCTAAAATAGTATGTGGCCGTTGTCTATACTCTGCTAGATGACTAGATCATCTTAAACATCGATACCTCTCATCACTTTTATTTCATCACACATCATCTAATTCATCTACCCATGTTTTACCCAACATATTTGTAGATAAAATATATATATATATACAGTTTAAAACTTGTATAAAACATCAATTCAACAGTCACCTCAAATAAACAATTAATATATTTACACATAGCATGTATTTTAAGGTAAATACTTCATATCTATGTGTAAGGTGAAAGTGACTATACACTCACATGATTAAACGATAACCGGGCAGCACTTCGTTGCCAAGAACGATCGTTTCTAATAAAACCGGGAGTTTTATTGAGAAATCGGGATCTGCGAGGGTTGGGCTTCGAAACCGAAAAAATAAATTTTCCAGGCCTTCGGGCACTCTGGTACGTGTTCCAAAAGTAGCCGGAAGATCTCGCAAGCCCTCTATTTATAGGGTGAGATCCGAAGTCGGTCGAGAGAAAGGAGTCAGCACCGAGGACACGAGGCAGCAGGAGGCTCGGACACGTGGTCGGATCTGGAGGCGGACACGTCTCGCATGCGAGGGCTCGCCACCGAGGCACACGCGTCGGATCCTTATTGAATCGCTTCGGTCTCGTCAGCAGATCGGAACAAGAGCGACACGCGGCTTGCTTCGGTTGGGCCTCCCTTCGGTCGAATCAGAATCCGACACGCAGCTACTGTTCATGCGAGGGAAGGCGACACGTGGCTTCGCATGACTCACCAATTTCGGACACGTGGCACTCTTTCAGCGAAGGTGACGTGGCAAAAACGTGACTATGCGAATTTTCTCGGTTTTCGCGCCAAAACTTCTAAAATCCATAACTTTCGCATACGAGCTCCGTTTTTGACGTTCTTTATATGCACACGTAGGTAAAATTACGCTCTACAACTTTTGTTTAGACTTCGCCGGCTAACTTTGACTTTAATTTTTATATTATTATTTTTAACAGACCGGGACAGGAAATCCGTTAAAAATTCATAACTTCTTCATCCGACGTCCGTTTTCGTCAGACTTTTTACCATTGTGCTACTAATGACGAGACCTTCGATTCTCGTTTAGGTTGTGTCGGCTAAAAATCACTCGATCTAAAATTCGAGTTTTTAGCTGTCTACTGCTAAGCTGAAACTTCGAAAAATCATAACTTCCTCATACGAAGTCAGATTTGGGCGTTCTTTTTATACCTACTCTCGGTTTAACGAAAACTACAAGTTTCGTTTACATCACTAAGGCTAAAAAGTAGTTTATCAAAAACTCACTTTTTACGACATTCGGCCCCGTGCCGGTTTTGTCGCGAAACTTCGACAGGTCATAACTTCTTCGTTATAACTCGGATTTCGGCATTCTTTATATATCCGTAATCCTTGTCACGCCCACTACAAGTTTCTTAATAGATATCGGCTTTATCTAAAATTTAATTTTTGACGCTCATTTTTATTGTTAATTAATTAAACCCTAATAATTAAGCATAAAACACATAATTCACATAATATTCACATAATTCCTTTTCATTTCTTCTAAATTTTGGGTCTATCAAGACCACGCTGCTCGAGACATTTAACGAGCGGTATGCTGCTCTTACCGATGCTGCTGTTGTTGCGGCCACCGCAACCGTTGCTGCTGCTAGGCCACAGGGGGTGACTCGTTGTTGTACCGGGAGTTCAGCAACACGAAGCCACCAGAGTTTGATGGGACTCAGGATCCGATAGCCGCGAGGAGGTGGATCTCTAACATTGAGGGATGCTTCTACAGATGTTCTTGTCCGGAGCATATGAGGGTACGGTTCGTGCTGAACCAGCTTCGCTTGGGAGTGAAGGACTGGTAGAAGTTTGTGACAACTGACTTTTCTACTGCAGAGCTTACCGCGGTGACTTGGGAGAGGTTCACCGCTATGTTTCAGGATGAGTACGTTCCCCCGGTAGAGAGGGAACGGTTGGCCCAGGAGTTCTTGTCCCTCAAGCAGGGGACTGAGTCTGTGACTGTGATCACACGGATGTTTCATGAGGGGGCGTTGTTTTGCCCTGAGCACGTGTCTACTGAGCATGCATGTATGAGCCGATATCTGAGCATTCTGAGGAGAGACATTCGTGAGTTTGTGGCGAACTCGACATACCGAACATTTACCGAACTCCAGGAAAATGCTCGGAAGAGGGAGATTGAGTTAGAGACTCAGGCCAGGGAGGAGGCGGAGTCTCAGAGGAGGGATAGGCGGCCAACACAGTCTCAACCGGCGGCCAAGCGGGCTAAGCCCGCTGATTCGAGATCGGGAGGTCAGAAGGCCCGCACTTGTTGGAAGTGCGGCATGAGCCATGATGGGGTGTGCAGAGCAGGTGTGTGTTACAAGTGCGGGAAGGAGGGGCATATCGCGAGGGATTGCCCCAAGGGATTTTCGGTTTGCTTCCATTGCAACTAGACTGGCCATAGGAAGGCCGAGTGCCCGCAGTTTCTTCAGGGATCAGCGCCGGGAACTGCGCCTTCTACTACTCGAGCTACTGAGAGTCGGCCCGTGAAGGCCGAGGCACCGAAGGCTCGCAGTAGAGTCTTCCAGTTGACAATGGAGGAGGTCCGCGCAACACCCGATGTTGTGGCTGGTATGTGATCTTTTGCTTATTCTTTTGTTTATATATGGTGCTTATTTGTGATATGTTTAGGTACTTTTCTTGTGAGTTTTGTACCTGCTTTGGTGTTGTTTGACTCGGGTGCGAGTCTATCCTTCGTATCGCTAGCATTTAGTCGTCACATCAGTATCCGACGTGAGGCGTTGAGTCGACCTTTGAGGGAGCATGTTGTTTTTGCGACTGATGTGATCTGGGGATGTGTGCTTGAGATTTGTGGAGTCGAGTTTCCGATAGATTTGGTACCTATCACGATGGGGGATGTATGTGTCATCGTGGGCATGGACTGGTTGAGTCGATTCGGAGCTATGATCGACTGTGAGCGTCAATTGATGACCATCCGGAACCCTAGTAGGGGAGAACTTACAGTATTCGGCGAGGGTACCTGATTTGGGTCAGCATTTTGTTCGGCTGCTCGAGCGAGGCAGAGCTTCCAGCAGGGTTGCATGGGTTTTCTGGCGTATGTGACGGATACGCGGGATGTTACGGAGAGACAGAGTATTGTAGCTGAGGTTCCGGTGGTTAGCGAGTATCCGGACGTTTTCCCCGAGGAGTTACCGGGTGTGCCTCCCGAGAGGCAGGTGGAGTTTCGCATTGATTTGCTTCTAGGGGTGGCACCTATCGACAAGGAACCTTATCGCCTTGCGCCGCCAGAGATGCATGAGTTATTCTCGAAGCTTCAGGAGCTGTTAGGGAAGGGATTCATCCGACCGAGTAGCTCGCCGTGGGGTGCACCGATCCTTTTTGTCAAGAAAAAGGATGGTTCACACCGGATGTGCATTGATTACCGGGAGTTGAATAAGCTGACGGTCAAGAACCGTTATCCACTCCCGAGGATCGACGATCTGTTTGATCAGTTGCAGGGTGCATCTTGGTTTTCCAATATTGATTTGAGGTCTGGTTATCATCAGATGAGGGTTCGTGAGGAGGATATTTAGAAGACAACCTTTAGAACTTGTTACGGGCATTACGAGTTCGTGGTGACGCCTTTCGGGCTCACCAATGCACCAGCAGCGTTCATGGATCTCATGAACCGGGTATGCAGGCCTATGTTGGATCGTTCGGTGATCATGTTTATCGACGATATTCTGGTATATTCGAGATCTAGAGAACAGCATGTGGAGCATTTGAGAGAGGTCCTCGGAGTATTGAGATCGGAGAGGCTTTATGCCAAATTCTACAAGTGTGATTTCTGGTTACGAGAGGTCCAGTTCTTGGGACACCTCGTTAATCAGAATGGGATTTTGGTCGACTCGGCCAAGATTGAGGCGGTTATGAGTTGGGAGGTGCCGAGATCCCCCACCGAGATCAGGAGTTTTCTGGGGTTGGCCGGCTACTACCGGAGGTTTATTAGAGATTTCTCCAAGATTGTTGTTCCTCTCACCAAGTTAACCCGGAAGGGCGTTGTTTTTGTTTGGGGTCCCGAGCAGCAGACCTCGTTTGAGACTCTTCGCCAGAGATTGTGCGAAGCTCCAGTATTAGCTCTTCCTGAGGGTATGGAGGACTTCGTGGTTTACTGCGATGCATCTATATCGGGGTTAGGTGCAGTGCTTATGCAGACAGGGCACGTGATAGCATATGCATCGAGGCAGCTGAAGCCTCATGAGATGAGGTACCCCACCCATGATTTAGAGTTGGGGGCAGTGGTGTTCGCCCTCAATATCTGGCGCCATTACTTGTACGGGGTTCGGTGTACCATATACACGGATCACAAGAGCTTGAAGTATCTGATGGATCAGCCCAACCTGAATATGCGCCAGAGGAGGTGGTTGGACGTGGTAAAAGATTATGACTGTGAGATTCTGTATCACCCGGGCAAGGCTAACGTGGTAGCCGATGCCCTGAGTCGCAAGGCGGAAAGTGCCCTGATTCGGGATATATGCATGAGGATGACAGTGATGACTCCGGTATTGGATATCATTCGAGAGGCCCAGGCGGAGGCCGTGAGACCGGAGAACCGCAATAGGGAGCGGGTGATTGGGCAAGTATCTGAGTTTGTGACGGATAGTCGGGGACTTATGACCTTTCGAGGTCGGATTTGGGTACCTTATACGGGCGGAGCTCATAGCACTCTGATGGAGGAAGCGCATAGGTCGAGATTTTCGATCCATCCCGGGGACACTAAGATGTATTTGGATCTGAAGAGAGACTATTGGTGGCCCTGTATGAAGAGGGATGTTGCTTGGATGGTCGAGAGGTGCTTGACCTGCCTCCGGGTCAAGGCAGAGCACCAACGTCCACATGGTCCATTGCATCCTTTGGAGATTCCCCAGTGGAAGTGGGAGCAGATCTTGATGGACTTTATCACCAAATTACCGAGAACGGCGCGTGGAGTTGACGCGATCTGGGTGATTATAGATCGGTTGACGAAGAGTGCTCACTTCCTTGCTATTAGTGAGAGCTCTTCTGCCGAGAGGCTGGCAGAGATTTATGTGCGAGAGGTGGTAGCTCGGCATTGAGTGCCGACGTCCATAGTGTCGGATCGGGATGTGCGTTTTACTTCCATATTCGGGAAGAAGTTCCATGAGGAGTTGGGAACGCGATTGCATTTTAGTACCGCCTACCACCCACAGACAGACGGACAGAGCGAGCGAACGATTCAGACGCTCGAGGACATGCTTCGAGCATGTGTTATGGACTTCGGTGGGAGTTGGGACACATACCTACCCTTGGCTGAGTTTTCCTACAACAACAGCCATCACTCGAGCATTGGTATGCCTCCCTTTGAGCTCCTGTATGGGAGAAGGTGTCGCACTCCCATCTGTTGGGGAGAGGTGGGATAGAGAGTTATGGGCAGCACTGAGATAGTGCTGAAGACGACCGAGCAGATTCAGCAGGTCAGACAGAGGATACTGACAGCGCAGAGTCGTCAGAAGAGTTACGCGGATAGACAACGATCTGAGCTTGAGTTTCAGGTCGGGGATTTTGTGCTCCTGAAAGTTTCCCCATGGAAAGGGGTGATCCGGTTCAGGAAGCGGGGCAAGTTGGGGCCTCGATATATCAGTCCGTTCAGAGTGACCGCCAGAGTGGGTAAGGTAGCATACCAGTTGGAGCTACCTGCGGAGTTGAGTCAGATCCATAACACCTTCCACGTGTCCCAGTTGCGGAAGTGTGTGGCTGATGAGACAGCAGTGGTATCATTAGAGGACATTCAGGTGGATGCGAGCCTGAATTACATCGAGAGGCCGATCGCGATCTTGGATCAAAAGGTGAAAGTTCTGAGGAACAAGGAAGTGCCCCTGGTTCAGCTCCAGTGGCAGCATCGGAGAGGGTCCGATTTGACTTAGGAGCCGGAGTCAAAGATGCGGGAGCAGCATCCAGAGTTATTTGCGGAGCATGAATTCGAGGGCGAAGTCTGATTCTAGTGGGGGAGATTTGTAACATCCGGATTCCCAGGTATGTCTTTTTAAGTATTTATTTTTGAGGATCATTCACCTACTCGACAAGTTGGCGCTATAACTCGCCGAGTAGAGTCGGGCTGGCCACGTGGGTTTAATGATCTACTCGACGAGTCTGGGAGTAGACTCGCCGAGTAGGCGCTGTGAGTTGAAACCCTAAATCCCCGGGTTTGGGGCCTATATAAGGATAAGTATAGCCTCATTTGCGGCTCTCCATCTGTGTCCTTTCACTGAGAGAAACCCTAATCGCCCTCCTTGAGCTTTTGAGAGAGTTTTGAGCCATTGTTTGAGATCTTTGGTGCATTTTGGTAGAGGGAAAGAGGATTCCAAGCAAGGATTGTGAAGAAGTTGCTAGATCTGCTGCTTTGACGTCCAGGAGCTTCTGTTCAAGGTATAAAGCTTGTACCTTTCTCTCTTATATGGATAGATCTCATGGTTTTAGAGTTAGGGCTTCATTTACATCTTATTTTGGGGACCTTGAAGGTTTTGAGCACCTTCTTAGAAATAGACATCAGATATGGACCTTGTGAGGTCCCTAGAGTCGAAAGTCCCCTGCTTTATTCATCCATGATAGCCCCTTGAATGAGAGACTTCTTCTCAAGCTTGTTCTTTGCATTTTTAGCCCTTTAGTGTTATTCATGAACGTAAAGCTTGAGGCTTTACGTGATATTCAAGCCTTGAGAGCTTAGATCTAGAGTGTGAGAGAGTTTTCTGCCTTGAAATCACCTGAATACAAGTTGAGACCGAATGGACTCGCCGAGTTGATGAGCTGACTCGACGAACCGGTTAGGGTTTTGTCCCGGTGAACTGAGTCAGATGGTGACCCGTCGAGTTAGGGGTTAGCTCGTCGAGTTGGAGCTTGTCGGGGTTGCCATGAATCGACTGGACTCGACGAGTCTCCCGAGTACACTCGACGAGTCTGGTCAAAGTTGGACCGTTGACTGGAGTTGACTTCTGTTGACTTTAGGGTTTGCACAAAATGAGTGAAAGAGGTCAGGGAAGGGTAGAATGGTCTTCTACCCACTTTTTAGAAATAACAGTAGAATATTAATTAGAAGTATTAATTTGTGATAGGCGGAGGCTAGACCGAGGATTTCGGGCACGAGACTTTTACTAGCTACCTTATGAGGTGACTCTTCTCACTATACTTTACCTAGAGTGGTAATTATGTGTGACCAGAGGGTCTTATGTGCTTGTTTGAGTTATGCATGATTGTGTGATATGTATTGTATGCTATATTATTTGTTGCTTAGACCGGACCGGAGGGTCCAACGAACTATGAGGCCAGAGGGTTCTCAATCAGACCGGGTCGGAGGGTCCAACGAGCTAGACCGAGCCAGAGGGTCCAATGAGCTACGGGACTGGAGGGTCCCGCTGAGACATATAGACCGGAGGGTCTTCCAGAGTATAGCCTCGAGTGGCGGATTGTTGTATGTGGTATTTTGGGGAACTCACTAAGCATTCGTGCTTACCGTGTTATGTGTTATGTGTTTCAGGTACTTCCGAGGATCGCGGGAAGGCATCGGCGTGATTGTACACACACTCTTGATATGGAGCTATGATTGTGGATCCTGGATTTGAATAATTGTATTGAAAACTTGTTGGTTGTTTTTGAGAATCAATGATGAGACATATGTTTTATGAGTTTTAAAATTGAAAATTTTGTTTTGAAAAATCATGTCGTTACAGTTTGGGTCTATTAGGCTGGAGGGATTGGTGCCACCGAAACCGCACTCCCTTCACCGCCACATAAGCGCCACGTCACTTTTTACCACACAAGTGTGGTTTCTTGCCACACCAAGGGAGTGGTGCCACACTTCTATTTTCTTTATTTTTGTGTTTTTTTAACTATTTTAATTTAATAAAACTTCTTTTTTAATAAAAAAAAACATAATTTTTCATTACTTGAAAATTAAAAAAAACATTACATTGAAAATTCAAAAAACATTACATTGCATTACGAAAAAAAAACACACATGACATTAAAACAATCCTAGAATCTTAAAAAAAACACACATGACATTAAAATAATCCTAGAAACTTAAAAAAACACATATAAAATAACTAAAGCATACTACATAAAGTCGTTCTCCGAGAACTCGTCTTCCGAGTCATCCGGTGGATCCAAATTAAGGTTAATGTTTTGAATCCTGTAAATGTGTTCCACCAAGTTATTGCGAAGATTGTGAAATGTTTCAGTGCAACATATCTCTGCTCTCCTGTTCATATATTCTTCGCCGCCAATTTCTATAGGTTGTGTCTCTGGTATGGTTTCTTCCTCGTCAAACGCACATATCGCTCTTCCTTCGTCTTAAATAATCATGTTATGCAATATGAGACATGTATACATGATTTATTGAAGCCTTTACTCTCCTAAATTAATTGCTGCTTTTTTCAATATGAACCACCGTTTCTTCAGAGCTCCAAAAGCACGCTCAACATCCTTCCTAGCTCTTTCTTGAGCTCTCTTGAATTTTTTTCGTCTAGAATCATGTGGACACGTAAACGAATTAACAAACACAACATA
This sequence comes from Lactuca virosa, assembly GCF_052849685.1. Taxonomy (NCBI): domain Eukaryota; kingdom Viridiplantae; phylum Streptophyta; class Magnoliopsida; order Asterales; family Asteraceae; genus Lactuca; species Lactuca virosa. The sequence goes on from NC_136428.1 coordinate 290,382,241, forward strand.
CTCAGGATAGATTCCATCGACCAGATAATAACCATACTTATATGGCGTTCCATGCACTTCAAAAGAAGAATCTGGTGCAAATCCATCATATATGTTGTTAAATATAGGTGAACGATTAAGAACGTTGATGTCGTTAATCGAACCAGGAGAACCAAAAAAAGCATGCCAAATCCACAAATCTTGTGATGCAACTGCTTCAAGTATGACCGTTGGGTAACCATGATCACCATGGGTAAATTGCCCACGATATGATGTAGGGAAATTTTCCCATGCCCAATGGAGACAATCTAAACTTCCTAGCATTCCAGGTAACCCATGCACACTAGCATGATGAGCTTGCAATTGTAAGATGTCATTACGTGTAGGTTTACGTAAATATTTTGGACCATAAAACTGAATCACAGTTTTGCAGAAATAGTGGAGACTGTCTCGTGCGGTCCTAGCGGACATCCTAAAACTCTCGTCTAACGCATTAGACAAAATGCCATATGCTAACTGACGAAGTGCGGCTGTGCATTTTTGTAAGGGAGTGAAACCGGGTGTACCTCTAGCATCGTAGCGTTGTTGAAAAAAACTGCACTCCCTCGTTACATCTTCAACTATACGTTCGTATAAACGTTTGAACATTCTGAAGCGCCTATGAAAATAGTACCCTTGATAAGTGGCATTCTTTTGAAAATAGTCTTGTACCAAACGTTGGTTGGCTTCTTCACGATTTGTGAAAATATATCTTCGTGTTCTCCGTTGAGAACTTTCAGCTGCGTTATTGCATAAAACATCATATGTTTGTTCGACCATTTGAGCACACGTAATAGCGGCATAAAAAATAACTTGAAATTCTTCATAAGATGAAGAAGATGACATTTTTGAGAGAGATTGGTGAATTTTTTTTAAATTAGAGAGAGATGGGTGTTTTTTGTTTGAAAAAAAATGAAGTATATGTAGTATTTTATAAGAAAGAAAGGAAAAAGGAAAGAAAAAAATATTAAACGGTCGAATATTTGACCGTTCAAAAGATTCCTCCCCAACCAATGAAATTGCACGACTATAAAGGACCGTACCACGGCCTAAACCGCAGGAGACCGCGGTCACGGGTTGGTGTGCGCGGCTGAGGTGGCAAAAACCGCGGCCCCAAATCTCGGCCACTCACTCAAGCTTTAAGACCACTCTGATTGAGACATTTGACGAGCGATACGCTGCTGTTACTGAGACTGCTGCTGCTGCAGCCACATCGGCTGTTGCTGCTGCTAGGCCACAGGGAGGTGACTCGTTGTTGTTTCGGGAGTTCAGCAACACGAACCCACCAGAGTTTGATGGGACGCAGGGTCCGATTGCTACCATGAGATTGATCGCTGACATTGAGGGATGCTTTTATACTTGTTCGTGCCCAAAGCATCTGAGAGTTCGGTTTGCCCTGAACCAGCTTCGCTTGGGAGCGAAGGACTGGTGGAAGTTTGTGACGACTGATTTTACCCCGGCAGATCATACTGCAGTGACTTGGGAGAGGTTCACCAAGTTGTTTCGAGATGAGTATGTTCCCCAGGTGGAGATGGAGCGTTTGGCACAGGAGTTTCTGTCTCTCAAGTAGAAGACAGAGTCAGTGATTGAGATTATGAGGATGTTCCATGAGAGGGCGTTGTTCTACCCTAAGCACGTGTCCACTAAGCAGACACGTGTGAGTCGGTATTTGAGCATCTTGAGGAGAGACATTCGGGAGTTCGTGGCGAACTCGTCTTATCGGACATTGGCTGAGTTGCAGACCAATGCCAGGAGGAGGGAGATTAAGTTGGAGATTAAGTCCAGAGAGGAGGCAGAGCAGCAAGGGAGAGATAGGAGACCAACACAGCCGCAGCCGGCAGCTAAGCGGGCTAAGCCCGCTCATTCGAGGACTGGAGGCTAGAAGGGCCACACTTGTAGCAAGTGCGGCAAGATCCACGAGGGATCTTGCCGGTCGGGGATTTGCTACAAATGCTGTAAGGAGGGACATATGGCGAGGGACTGCCCCAAGGGATTTTCTGTTTGCTTCCATTGTAACCAGACGGGCCATCGGAAGGCCGAGTGCCCTCAGCTCATTCAGAGATCAGCCCAGGGTTCTGCTCCTGCTGCTATTCGTGCTATAGACAGTCGGCCAGTGAAGGTCGAGACACCAAGGGCTCGCGGGAGAGCTTTTCAGCTGACAGCGGAGGAGGTCCGCGCATCACCTGATGTTGTAGCTGGTACGTACTTCCTTCTTTTCCTGTTATTTTGAGATTTGTGTATGATTATATTGAGTTTATATATATATATATATATATATATATATATATATATATATATATATATATATATAGGTACTTTTCTTGTAGCTTTTAGTCGTCACATTAGTGTCAAGTGAGAGGCGTTGAGTCGACCTCTAAGAGTTTCTATAGCCGACGAGCATGCGATTTATGCGACCGAGGTATTCCGGGGATGTGCTCTGGAGATTTTTGGTGTGGAGTTCCAGATAGATCTAGTGCCGATAGCGATGGGTGACGTCTGTGTCATTGTGGGCATGGACTGGTTGAGTCGATTTGGAGCTATGATCGACAGTGAGCGTCAGATGGTGACTATATGAGACCCTAGTAGGGGAGTGCTTACCGTGTACGGTGAGGGTACCAGGTCCGGATCAGCTTTTTGCTCTGTTGCCAGAGCGAGACAGAGTATACTACAGGGTTGTATGGGCTTTTTGGCGTATATAGTGTATACGCGGGTTGCTAAAGAGAGACCGAGTTCTATCTCCGAGGTCCCGATAGTGTGTGAGTTCCCAGACGTGTTTCCCGAGGAGTTGTCGGGAGTGCTTCCTGAGAGGCAGGTGGAGTTTCGGATTGATTTAGTTCCGGGAGCGGCTCTTATCGCCAAGGCACCTTATCGCCTTGCGCCGCCTGAGATGCAGGAATTATCCTCTCAGCTTCAGGAGCTGCTGGGGAAGGGTTTTATCAGACCGAGTACTCGCCGTTGGGAGCACCGATCCTTGTTGTTGAGAAGAAGGATGGTTCACACCGGATGTGTATAGATTATCGGGAGTTGAACAAGCTGACGGTCAAGAACCGTTATATATTTCTGAGGATCAACGATTTATTCGATCAGTTGCAGGGGGCACCTTGGTTTTCCAAGATTGATTTAAGATCTGGATATCACCATATGAGAGTGTGCGAGGAGGATATTTAGAAGACGGCCTTTAGAACTCGTTATGGGCATTATGAGTTTGTGGTGATGCCTTTCGGGCTACCCAACGCACCGGCAACGTTCATGGATCTCATGAACTGGGTTTGCAGGCCTATGTTGGACCGATCGGTGATCGTGTTCATCGATGACATCTTGGTGTATTCGAGGTCCAACGAGCAACATGAGGAGCATCTGCGAGAGGTTCGTGGGGTTTTGATGTCGGAGAGGCTTTATGCCAAATTCTCCAAGTGTGATTTCCGGTTATGAGAGGTCCAGTTCCTGGGACACCTCGTTAATCGGAATGGGATATTGGTTGATCCGGCCAAGATTGAGGCAGTTATGCGATGGGAGGTGTCGAGATCCCCATCCGAGATCAGGAGTTTTCTAGGATTGGCCGGTTACTATCGGAGATTTATCAAGGATTTCTCCAAGATTGCGGTTCCTCTCACCAGATTGACCCAAAAAGGGCGTTACTTTTGTTTGGGGGCCTGAGCAGCAGGCATCATTCGAGACTCTTCGCCAGAGGTTGTGCGAAGCTCCGTTGTTAGCCCTTCCGGATGGAGTGGAGGACTTCGTAGTCTATTATGATGCGTCTATTTCAGGGATTGGTGCAGTGTTGATGTAGAGGGGTCACGTGATAGCATATGCGTCGAGGTAGCTGAAGCCTCATGAGACGAGGTATCCCACCCATGATTTGGAGTTGGGGGCGGTCGTGTTCGCCCTCAAGATTTGGCGCCACTATCTTAAAGGTGTCCGATGTACCTTATACACGGACCATAAGAGCCTGAAGTACCTGACGGATCAGCCCAATCTGAATATGAGGCAGAGGAGATGGTTGGATGTAGTGAAGGACTACGACTGCGAGATCTTATATCACCCAAGCAAGGCTAATGTGGTAGCTGATGCCTTGAGTCGCAGAGTCGAGAGTGCTCCGATCCGAGATGTGTGTATGAGGATGACAGTGATGACTCCAGTCTTAGATACCATCCGAGAGGCTCATGTAGAGGCTATGAGACCGGAGAACCGCAAGAGAGAGCGTGTGGTCGGACAGGTTTCCTAGTTTCAGACAGATAGTCGGGGGCTTATGACTTTCCGAGGTCGTATTTGGGTGCCATATACAGGTGGAGCTGAGCGTATATTGTTGGAGGAGGCGCATAGATCGAGATTTTCGATCCATCCTCGGGCCACTAAGATGTATTTGGATCTGAAGAAGGATTATTGGTGGCCCTTTCTGAAGAGGGATGTGGCTTGGGTAATCTGTGACAACCGTCAATTTTTGGTCAAGTCAAAGTCAACCAAAGTCAACAGGTCAAACCGGTCAACTCATCTAACCCTTGTATATTAGGGTTTCCATTATGATTCTTATTGTACTACTCGCAATCTTAATACAAAGTATCACTTCGAGTTTTCACGTGTTCGGAAATTCTAAACCCTAATCAGGATAAGTGATGAATCTACTCGATAAAACATTATTCCATACCCCTCGGGAGCGTATAACACTCATAACAAGGCTTAACAGAGTGTAAGAACCTTGTGTTACGAAGCCAAACACTCCAAAAGGTCACAAACGTAGTCTCTCTCAACCTCTTTCACTCTATCTCTCCCAAAATCTCTCTAAGTATGTGAAATCTCTCCCAAATCTCTCTCTGTATGAGAAATCTCTCTAACTATGTGAAATCTCTCCCAAATCTCTCCAAGTATGAGAAATCTCTCCAAGTGTGTGCAATCTCTCCCAAATCTCTCCAAGTATGAGAAATCTCTCCAAGTGTGTGAAATCTCTCCCAAATCTCTCTCTGTATGAGAAATCTCTCCAAGTGTGTGAAATCTCTCCCAAATCTCTCTCTGTATGAGAAATCTCTCCAAGTGTGTGAAATCTCTTCCAAATCTCTCTCTGTATGAGAAATCTCTCCAAGTGTGTGAAATCTCTCCCAAATCTCTCTCTGTATGAGAAATCTCTCCAAGTATGAGAAATCTCTCCAAGTGTGTGAAATCTCTCCCAAATCTCTCTCTGTATGAGAAATCTCTCCAAGTGTGTAAAATCTCTCCCAAATCTCTCTCAAAATCTCTCTCAACTTTTTATAATCACTCGGGGCATCCCGACCCTTAATTTAGTCGAAAACCGCTCGAAAACGGAAGTTTACGCGAAAAACGGCTTTAAGGAGCTGAACCCTCTTAACGAGCCGAACCCTCTTATGAACTGAACCTCCCTTAAGGAACCGAAACCCCTAAGAAGCGAAACCCTAAGAAGCCTCCTGGACCGAACAGCCTTAAGAACCGAACTAAGAGGACCGAACCGAAGCTACTGATCCGATCTGCTGAACCGAACACTCGCCTTCGGTCCTTTCTGGTGAGTTCGCCTGCGAGGCTCGGACCGAACCTCTTACTCTCGGTTCCAATGCACCAACCGAACCCTACCTTCGGTTCTAACCCTCTCAAGACCCAACCTTCGGCCAGACTTCAGAAATTAGCATTTTCTTCCCGGTTTTTTACCCAATCTTCGTTTTAGGCCCGTTTTTCGTGATTTTAACACGGGATTTTCACCAAAACTCGTAATTTAATATAAGAGACCCTATATATTCATTTTTAATCATATTTTTGGGGGAAATCCTTGTCCAAGAATAAAATCTATTAAGTTAGATTTTAGGGTAGAGTGTTGACTTTATCTAGAGTATGACACAAGCAACCTCCCCCATACCTTCATAGTACAACCCTCAGTCACTATTCCCCCTACCTAGTCAACTATTTGTCCTTTGACACCCCTCCTCCAGCCGTAAAGGTTCACCAAAAGCTGAAAATCTCCTATCTCCTCCCATTTCACTCACTTTTCACCAAAGAGCAAAACACATTCTCTCTCACTTCCTCTCACCAAGAATTCGAGATTCAAGGCTGATCTTGAGCTCTCCACACACCTTGGTAAGTAAATCTCTTCCCACACTTGATTTCCTTACACTTCTTCACTCAAATCATGAGTTCCTTACACAAATATCGTTATATTTGTTGTTAGATCTTCGAATCATCAAGCATCTTCTAAGTGTTCTTGAGTTGAGCACTTCTTTTCTTCATGATCCATCTTCTGAAATCACTCAAGGTGAGTTCATACCCCTATCTTTTTATGTTTTCCTTAAGTTTTAAGGGGGGGAATAAAAGTTAAAACACCAAGAACACAACTAAACTCAAACAACGGCTTTCATCAGAAAAATTGAGTCTTATTCACGGACTGTTTTGACTATCTTAAACTTAATATCTTTCTAAACTGTTTAATATGCAAATATTTCAGGTTCATACCTTTAAAATGGCTACTTGCCCATCTCCATACGATTTTTCTACAATTTATGGTTATTTTTACAAAACAGCCTATCATTTCAAGAACAAATCCGGACCAGTCTGTGAATATGGACATTTTTACACAAGTTGAATGTCTTTAAACATCATAATAAAAATTTGAAACAAACTAGAAACATTTTCCAAACTCTCAGAATTTACGGATTCTGATTTGGACCTTTGATGATTTTTCTATAAATCTTATAAGAACAGGAATAGAAATGTTAGCACTAGAAAAATGTTATCAATTTCACTTACACCTTGTAACTTGTTGAGCAAGGTGTGTATCATCATGTGCATATATGTGTTATATTATATGTCATTTTGTCTTGGTAAATAGACATACATTAGAAAACAAATGGATTTTTACCTCCACAAGTATGGTAATTAATTATAATAAACAAAGTTTATATCCATTGCATAAAAACATTTTGATAAACTGTTGTAAGTATAGTTTATGTTCACTACTACTACCACTATGTGATAAACTATAATATGTATAGTTTATGATTCATTTACATAACAAACACTACTTTTACAAGAAAACTATACATTACAAATGATTTGATAAACTATAACAAAGATAGTTTATGTTATACGAGCAAACTTCCTACGAAATGTTTTATTTCTACATAAAAGAGTTTTCAGATCACCACACGTAAATCGGTTAATGAATAACTTTGTGAGACATTCGCTTCACGTTACTTCCAAGGTAACGAAATCAAAAGTCCTGTAACTGTAACCAGAGTCTCTTTGAGGGAGAGCGTGATAGTTGTGTATAGATCTATATTGGGATTGACACCCCCCACCTCGCTGTTAGCTGCAGTAGGACCTCGAGGTCTACGGGTGACAAATGTCATAACAGTTCCAACGCCTGAAGAACGTCGTTTCAGGCCAACTAGGTCATAGCATGGTTATAATAAATCACTTAGGGTATTCGCAAAACATAAGATTTACGCGGTGTTCTATCACTAAATCGTATTTACGACAACCTAAACTTGTGTATATTTTCATAAGTGCAGAAAACATGGATACAGTTCTAGTCTTAGGATAGCTAAGACTACATCTCAACTAGAGTTGTAGGTCCCGGGTATAATTGTTGAGTGTATAAGTTGGAGTTATATAAGAGTTCAGTCACAAATCGACTTAGCATTGGTGGGTCCGCCCTATTTTACTGTTCCTTGTTTGGTTGTGAGCCTAGGGCAGACCCATTATATTCGACAGTTTATTTAACTTTAATTTTATATAACTTATATACACTGGGTGATTATAGAAGGAATCTATGGATCTTCTAGAGTACATTATTTCATAACATAGGAGAGTTCATTTCGCGTTTAATAAAGAAAATATTGGATTTTATGGAATCACACTCATTCTCTTTTACAAAGGAAAAACGATTTCTTTCTCAAATAAATATCTTATGAACTCACCAACTTAATTGTTGACACTCTTTCAAAACTACTTGTATTCTCAGGAAATCAGTGAAACAGGAAACCAACAGCATTTTGAGGATGGGACGTTAAATCGTCAAACAGTTCATTTTGTCATCATAATGTAATTGATTTTGAACATGTAAACATATACTATGGTGTAACCTTTTCAATTATATTTATGATGGTTCTATTTACGTTGAGCACTATTATAATCGTTGTTATGATACTATACATGAAGTCCTCCACCCCGGACGTTTCCGCCATCCTTGGTTTGGGGGTGTGACAGATTGGTATCCGAGCATTGTTTATAGTGAACTAAGTATATTGAACCACATAAGATATACAAACTATAAATGCATTGGGACTAAAGTCTCTGATTAAACATTTTCAAAAGACTATACTTTTAGAAATAAATAGTTTCGTGTTAAAAGTATACATGCATGCATACATACTAAGGTCAGCATCATACTAGAACAAAACAAAAGTAATGATTGTTGAATGGCACAAGTAGGCTTGGGGATGTATGGTCAGGTCTGGGAATGACATAGCCTGATCAACTATGTCTATCCTAGAAGTGATTAGCATATGCCCGGGAATGGTTGTGGTGTTGCAACAAGTCTAAAAACTTACCAACTCTACTTTCAAAGAAACATTGAAAACATAAGACAAACATTAAAATACTATAGGAGTATTTGGTGATACTATAATCAACTTATGTGAAAACTAAAGACCCCTATTAGTAGGTCTATAATGACTGAGTGCATACGCTAAGGTTATACATAATTAAAGATATTATAGACTCAGAATCTATGACTATTTCTCTACTTCCTGATCCTTGTTTGGTTGTGGACTTAGAGTAGAGTCATTTATTCGAAGGTCTATTCTATCTCAGATTATGTATAACTGATATGAACTATGTGATTATAGACATGACTGATAAGGATCATCCTCCTATAAGTAATTATAGGATTAGACGCCTATTAATTATCTCTTCTACCCCTATTCTCGCACAAGCAACTGTTGGATATAGTGTCTAAGTCCATAACTATATTTGGTATGTACTTGACCCGACCCGGCATGGTCCATTTGGGTTGCACTTCACCCGAACAATTTATGGATAATCGTTTGAGAATAGTATAAGTTATGATTTATTAATATATTATAAGTCCTAATATATTAATATAAAATCATATTATTTAATTAGTATTGATCTATAATTAATTTAGAATTAATTTAGAGATCAAAAGTATGACTAATTAAATATGGGCTCTTGTATTTATATAGTGTGGGCTAATGCTTATTTGGAATGGGCTAGGCTTGCATGGAAAGTCCATGGATACTCCATGGAGCTTTAACCCATGGATCTCATGGAAATGAAAAGACATTGGTATTAGGGTTTACATGGATGTAACCCTAATCCACCACACTATATAAAGGAGGCTTTGGTTCTTGAAATTGCACTAGTTGATGTGTGAAAACTAAGAGGGCCGATTTCAAGAAGTTTGTGACTATTCTCTCAAGTTTCCAAGTTTGTGGTGATTTGTGACTTCCATTTGAGGCATCCACATTATTGGTGCTAGGCTCTCAAACTCCAAGCAATCAACTACTACTACAAGGTAAGTAATTCTACTAGTTTTATTTGATTCAAGTACCCCATGCCATGCTAGTTAGGATAAGAACCTTGGAAAAATAATTATTTGCATGTATCTTAGTCAAACATAGATCCAAGGTTTCTAGGGTTGCATGTACACCATAGGAGTGTTAGAATGCTCAAAAACCCATCAGTGGTATCAGAGCCAGATTTGTTTATTTGATACTTGATGCAAAAAAAAAAAAAACTTGAAAATCGAAGTTTTGTTCAAAAGCTCGTATCAAAATTTCAAGTTTTGTATATGTACTTACGATTCTTGAAATTTTTGATTTGAACATTCATAAACATATGAGTTTAGAAGATCATAGAAATTATGTGCTAATAATTGATTAGATTAATTCTTGATCTTTATGTGTTTTAATGGAGTCCATAACTAGTTCTTAAGTTATGGATAACCAAAAGTCACATTTATAAATAACCACTAAAAGAACACATAGGTTACAAAAAATGAAGAGTCTTCATTTTTAATAACCATTAACTCATAAGTTATGAGAAATGAAAAGTGTTTAAAGTTTACAAAACTTGCCCTCAAGATTTGGAACATGTAAAGTCATATTAAAAACTTTAGTTCCAACCCCTAAAATTTTAAAAGTTAAAATTCAACCCTTATACTTTATAATATTATAAGTTTAATAATATTTATATATGTATAAGATCAAGTCGTCTTACCGCTAGTACGCCTCATTCACGAAGCCGGTCTATAAGGGGGGTATAAGGTTGTTGCCTATAAAATGGCAACTTAATGGGTGTCCACTCTCAGCCACCGCTTCCTTGATCGGTGGAGGGTCGTTAGCCGAACGGGTAGGACAAAGACTTATAAATTCTCATTAAAATTATAATGATAATACTAAAGTAACTAAACTTTATTGAATTCCCAATCTTAGTTATTTTAGGAAAATGTGAATAAGGTGCTAATCCATGAAATTACACTTTACACTTTGTTTAAGTCGTTAGTGGAGCGTGTGTGGTTAACCGGCACACTAACTTGAACTTAACAAGGTAGGTGAAGGGTGACTTAATGTTTATCATAGTATCGATGGAGCGTGTGTGGTTAACCGGCACATCGATTGAGGGGTAATACATTAAGGGTACCAAGTAATTTGCATGGTTACTTCACACCTTGTTTTGTGATCCTCGGCATCCCAGTCACAAAACTTGAAGGGCACACTCGAGATTGAAACATGCCATTGAAGAAAGTTCAATGAATCTCAAAGAATCTAGGAGTTTCTAAACCAATTAAAACCTAATTAAATATTTCGTTTTTCATGGTGGAAATTGGTGAATCGTCATTCACCTACCTTCAAATATCTTATAGCTTAGATTACGGCATCCCACTTCTAAGTTATAAAATATTGTGTTGGGTCCTAGCCTTAGTATTACATTTGGGTGTTTTGTTAAGGACTATCTCTATATCTAATCTAATCAATTCCCTCTTCTTTTCAGATATCTTCCAATAACAATGCTTATGGCTCAAACCCTACTAGCTCCTTCTCTCTCATGAATCATTGTGGGAGAGTCATCTTTGATGGGTCCAAGTTTACAGATTGGATCAGAAACATCAGGATGGTCACTCGGTATGAGAACAAAGAATATGTTCTCGACAAGGAGCTGAAGGTACCCGAGCCAACTGCTACTCCTGAAGAGCTTGCTGAATATGAGGTATATGAAAGGGATGCTACAAAAGTGGCATGCATCATGACGGCCACCATGACAACCGAGCTCCAAAAGTCCTATGAGGACTATTATCCTTTTGAGATGCACCAGGACTTGATGGACCGCTACCATCAAAGTGCTCGTCAAGAGCGATATGAAATAATCTCCTCCATGATAACAACCCGAATGAAGGATGGTGAACCCATCACGGGCCACATGCAGAAAATGCAAAGGTATGTGGACCGTTTACTGAAGCTGAATGTGAACTTCCCTGAGGAGTTAGCAATAGACATCATTTTGCACTCCTTGCCATCGTGTTATGATCAATTCCGCATGACATATCACATAAACAAGGAAGAAGTCACCCTCAGCAAACTTCAAGGACTCTTGAAGACCGCCGAAAGTGGTCTAAAGGGTAAGTCGGTTGTTACTACTCCTACTCCTACTCCAACTACGGCCAATGTCTTGGCAATCGGGCATGGCAAAGGGAAGAAGAGAAAGAACCCTTCTAAGGGTACCAAGAGTAAGACCCTTGAAGGCTCCTCTTCAAGAAAAACCAAGAAAGGTTTTGTCACTCCTTCTACTAACCCTAATGAGGCTGAATGCTTCTATTGCCATGAAAAGTCGCACTGGAAGCGAAACTGCCCAAAGTACCAGCAACATTTGAAGGATGGGAAAGTAAAACCCAACCATGCAGGTATATACACTATATTGTCTAATAACTCACCTCATTCTAAGTCTTGGGTCCTTAATACAGGTTGTGGTATTCACATATGTTGTGATTTGCAGGGACTAAAAAGAAGTGAGAATGTGGAGCAGGGAAAGATAAACTTGATCATGGGAAACAGGAAAGCTTCACCTGTCACCAAGATAGGAGTTTATTCCTTAGTGCTAAATAGTGGGTTTACATTAGATTTGAATAAATGTTATTATTCGCCAGAAATGGCAAGAAATGTTATTTCCTTTCATGCATTGTATAAACAAGGTTTTACCTTTTATTTTGATAATAATAATGGTAGTATTGATGCTTTCTTTAATAATGTTCTTTATTTTAAAGCATTACCTTGTGATGGTGTGTATGAAACTGTATCTGTTGTATATAATCTAGGAAATAATGTATTGTGTATTGACTCTTCCATTAGCTTAGATAAAGCATCCTTATGGCATTGTCGTCTTGGACATGTAAGTAAGAAACGCATAGGCCAACTCCAAAAGGATGGAGTCTTGGAGTCATTTGACCTAAAGTCAGATGATAGTTGTGAATCTTGTTTGCTTGGTAAAATGACAAAGTCACCTTTTACTGGCACTTGTGCTAGGGGTGAAGGTTTGTTGGACCTCATACACACGGATGTGTGTGGACCCTTCAGAACCGCCACAAGAGATGCTAATCGGTTCTATGTGACTTTTACTGATGATTTTAGTAGATATGGATATGTCTACCTAATCAAGCATAAGTCAGAAACCTTTGAGAAATTCAAAGAGTTTAAGCAAGAAGTGGAGAATCAGTTGGGCAGGAACATTAAGATGCTTCGATCCGATCGTGGTGGTAAGTATCTTAGTACTGAGTTCCTTGACTATCTTAAGGAATGTGGGATTGCCTCACAATTGACACCTCCTAGGACACCACAGTTGAATGGTGTAGCTGAGAGGCACAATCGGACCTTGTTGGACATGGTTCGTTCCATGATGAGTCGAGCTTCACTACCAATCTCATTTTGGGGGTATGCCGTAGAGACTGCCGCCCATTTCCTTAATCTAGTCCCTACAAAGAAGGTTGCCAAAACACCTCACGAGGTGTGGACTGGAAAAGTTCCCAATCTAGACCACATCAAGATTTAGGGTTGCGAGGCTTTCGTGATACGCGAGACTCACGATAAGCTGGAACCCCGAAGCGAAAGGTGTATTTTCATCGGCTACCCACAGAAATCCTTTGGTTACATCTTCTACAGACCTAGTGATAATGTGGTCTTTGTAGCAAGAAGAGGATTCTTTCGAGAGAGAGAATTCATGAGCCAAGGAGACAGTGGGAGGAAAATTGACCTTGAGGAAATTCAAGAGTCAAGTGGTGAAGGAACCTCAAACCCTAGCCCTCAACCTGAGGAGAAAACTCCTGTTGAGCGGACTGAAGAATCTATACCTCTGAGGCGTTCCACCAGAGTTAGGAATGCACCTAAGCATTATTATGGTTTTCATATTACTGCAGAAGGTGAGACACTTATCAGTGATAACACACTGGTAAATCTGGATGAGCCTAACAGCTACACGGAAGCCATGGCAGGCCCTGAGGCTGCTAAATGGAAAGAGGCTATGGATAGCGAGATACAGTCCATGTATGACAATCAAGTTTGAAACTTGGTTGACAATGTACCTTATCGTAAGATAGTTGGGTGCAAATGGATCGTCAAGAAGAAGACCGACATGGATGGTAATGTACACACTTATAAGGCACGACTGGTTGCAAAGGGTTATTCTCAAACTCCGGGAGTTGATTATGATGAGACCTTTTCACCAGTGGCCAAGATTAAGTCTATTAGGGTTCTGTTAGCCATTGCTGCATTTCATGATTATGAAATATGGAAAATGGATGTCAAAACCGCTTTCCTTAATGGAAAGTTGGCGGAAGATGTTTACATGGTTCAGCCAGAGGGTTTTGTCAGTACAGAGTACCCCAGTATAGTGTGTAAGCTCGAGAAATCCATTTATGGATTAAAACAGGCACCTCGTAGATGGAATCTTTGCTTTGATGAGAAAATCAAAGAATTTGGCTTTTCAAGGAGTGAATATGAATCTTGTGTCTATATCAAGGCTAGTGGGCGTATAGTCAGCTTTTTGGTACTGTATGTGGATGACATACTACTCATAGGAAATGACATCCCAACCCTGCAGGAAGTAAAGTCCTGGCTTGGGAAGTGTTTCGCCATGAAGGACCTTGGAGAAGCTGCCTATATCCTAGGGATAAGGATTTTGAGAAACAGGAGTAAAAGACTAATTGGACTTAGTCAAAGCACCTATGTGGACAAAGTGTTGAAAAGGTTCAACATGCATAACTCCAAGAAAGGAAAGTTACCCATCCAGAGTAACGCCAGATTGAGTAAGACACAAAGCCCTAGTACTGAGGCTGAGATAGCAGAAATGAGTCGAATACCTTATGCTTTAGCTGTAGGATCGATCATGTATGCTATGACGTGTACTCGACCTGATGTAGCCTTTGCTTTGAGCATGGTTAGCAGGTATCAGGGGAACCCTGGCAAGGCACACTGGACTGCGGTAAACAATATCCTCAAGTACCTACGGAGGACTAAGGACTGGGTCCTTACCCTCGGTGGCAGTGAGGACTTGAGAGTTGTAGGGTACAGTGATGCTAGCTTTCACACTGACAGGGATAATTTCCGCTCTCAGTCGGGCTGGGTCTTTACTCTAAATGGAGGGGCAATTACTTGGAAAAGTTCCAAGCAGAAGACAGTGGCTAATTCCACTTGTGAATCAGAGTATATAGCAGCAAGCGAGGCAGCAAAGGAGGCTATATGGCTAAAGAACTTCATCGGAGACCTTGGAGTTGAACCAGCTATAAAGGAGCCAATGGAGATTTTCTGTGACAGCAATAGTGCGGTTGCCTTAGCCAAGGAACCAAGAGATCATGGGAGATCCAGACACATTGACAGAAAATATCACTTCATTAGACATCGAATAGAAGAAGGAATCCTCGTGGCAAAGAGGGTATCATCGGATGAGAACCCAGCAGATCCCCTCACGAAGGGACTGACTCGGGCTAAGCATCTCCAGCATGCTCGGAGCATAGGGCTGAAGGATGATATTAGTTTTAGTAGTTAGATAATCTTGAAATTTGTAAAATGTAATTGACATTTGATGATAAATAAAAGCTGTTATTTATGAGTAAAGTATTGCTATCTCTTGTCAATCGTTTACTATTATTTCTTTTTGCATGTTTTGACTTCCAGAATAATTATGTTATGGTTTATATCAGATTATTCAAACTCTCCACAGTCGGTCATATGTTGGAAGTAGATATGAATCAAGACTGTCATGGGTTGGCTTGTAGAGGTCTAAGATGTTAGACAAAGCGGGGCTACAACACTCATGAGTGCTCATAAGTTCTGAGTATTGGATTCAACCCACGCTCACTTGTATCACTTCATGGAATTTATCTCGAGTGATCGTGAGACGGTAATATCATATAAGTCTTCAAACCTAGAGATATGATTTGTTGCCTATGAGTTAGTTATGCATTGATTGCACGAAAACGCATTGGTAACTCGATGTTATAAACCGTGCTTTTGTGTGTAATTCAACAAGTAGTAGAGCAAACATATGAGTCGAAGTTTATCTGTTCCTTCTAGGATTAGAAGCGATATCTGGGCCCCTCGATGATTTTGTTTTGACCTATGTACCGGGCCCGGTCAGAACTAAATTGATGTATTCAGTTAAGTTCTATGTCAAATAAATCGGAAATCGGGAAACAAATGCTGGACAATAAGCAAGACCATGTTCCATGTATTTGTCCGGCTGATATCTAGAACAGAGGATTATATGATCACTTATCTAAAATGGCGCTTCATAGTTCAACAGAGTTTAAAGAGCTACGATTGCTGATCGGTTCCTGAAGTCATACTTGCAACTATAGTTATTAGACTTATCCAAGTGGGAGACTGTTGGATATAGTGTCTAAGTCCATAACTATATTTGGTATGTACTTGACCCGGCCCGGCATGGTCCATTTGGGTTGCACTTCACCCGAACAATTTATGGATAATCGTTTGAGAATAGTATAAGTTATGATTTATTAATATATTATAAGTCCTAATATATTAATATAAAATCATATTATTTAATTAGTATTGATCTATAATTAATTTAGAATTAATTTAGAGATCAAAAGTATGACTAATTAAATATGGGCTCTTGTATTTATATGGTGTGGGCTAATGCTTATTTGGAATGGGCTAGGCTTGCATGGAAAGTCCATGGATACTCCATGGAGCTTTAACCTATGGATCTCATGGAAATGAAAAGACATGGGTATTAGGGTTTACATGGATGTAACCCTAATCCACCACACTATATAAAGGAGGCTTTGGTTCTTGAAATTGCACTAGTTGATGTGTGAAAACTAAGAGGGCCGATTTCAAGAAGTTTGTGACTATTCTCTCAAGTTTCCAAGTTTGTGGTGATTTGTGACTTCCATTTGAGGCATCCACATTATTGGTGCTAGGCTCTCAAACTCCAAGCAATCAACTACTACTACAAGGTAAGTAATTCTACTAGTTTTATTTGATTCAAGTACCCCATGCCATGCTAGTTAGGATAAGAACCTTGGAAAAATAATTATTTGCATGTATCTTAGTTAAACATAGATCCAAGGTTTCTAGGGTTGCATGTACACCATAGGAGTGTTAGAATGCTCAAAAACCCATCAGCAACGTGACGGGAACCCAACTACCAGGAGGCCCTATTCTTCCAAACCAGGAAAAATGGTGGTTGGATCAGAAGACAATTCGGAAGAGGAGCGAGAGAAAGATGAAACCGGTGGAAAGAAAAGGAAAAAAAGAAATGGGAGAAGCCAGGGCAAGGTTTAAGGCAATGCAAACTTTCATGTCTTCACTCTATGGCCCACGGAACATCACCCGCCACGAGTAGTGTGTACACTACTGACATACCATTACAGACTCAAACTCCTGGCGTGCGTTTGAGTACTGCCCTGTCATATACATAAATTCAACCCTCCAAATTTAGAGACTACGCTATTCAAGGGATCGTGTCACCGTCAAAGTTTTTCCTTGTATTAACGAAATATAGACCTAATATAAGGTCAAACTTTCCTGAACTCTTTGAAACAGAGTATATCAATAAAAAAAATTTGGCATGCATTTTATTTCATTGGGAGTTTACCAGATATCTCATAACCTGTTATTACAAACGATTTGCTTAAGGTAAATCTAAGATTACTTAATGTATACCTCAAGGTTATGTGTAATTAAGAGACGATCGGCTTAGAAATGGTAAGTTCGCCTTAGGTCATGTTCCTTGTTTGGTTGTGGACTTAGGGCAGACTCATTAAGTTCAACGGCCTATTGGCCCTTAATTACACACAACTGGTATACATTGGGTGATCTTCGGAGTGGATCGGGCATGGAACAAATCACAAGATTACAATCGAGTCATTTCTACTAAATTCATAAGTTTATTTATATAAACCTCTGCTATGAATTGTTTTCCACATTCGAAAAATCGGGAAATACTATACTTAAAAACTAATAACCATTACTAAAAGACTTATACTCATTTCGTCTTTGAAATTCTATAACAGAAAGATGTCGCCTCGTAGGTCTGCCAGACGCACTAGCGGAACGCAAACAAATCCACCATCTCCGCCTCCCGAATATGATCCTGTTATGTTCCAAGCTGCGGTCACGGCCGCGGTGGCAGCTGCTATGTCCCAAATCAGCACTGATGGTGCAGGACGGACAGGGAGCGGTACTAATAACTCCACTCAAGGAGATAGCCAAGGACGTTCTAGAGAATGCTCCTTTAAAGACTTCACCAATGCCAGACCCGATTCATTCAATGGCAGCGGGGGAGTCATCGATTTGATGCAATGGTTCGAGAAGACCGAATCTGTCTTCGAGATCTGTACGTGCCTCGAAGCGAACAAAGTCAAATTCGCAGCTCGCACTTTCTCCGGCCGAGCCCTTACTTGGTGGAACGGCCACGTTAAGTCACTGACGCTTACAGTGGTTAACTCGATGAGTTGGGAGGACTTGAAGGCAAGGATTCTGAAAGAGTATTGCCCAAGGGGCGAGGTGCAAAATCTAGAGCAAGAACTGTGGAACCTCAAAATGACAGACTCTGACCTTGCAACCTATACCGTCCGATTCTGTGATCTAGCACTCCTTTGTCCCGCTATGGTCACCGCGGAAGACAAAAAGTTGGAGCGATACCTCTGGGGATTGTCCCCCCAAATTCAAGATAGCGTGTTGGCCTCAAGACCAACTACCTTTGACAGTGCCAAGGAATTGGCACAACAACTCATCGACCATCGTGCCAGCCATGACACTACGACAACCACCCCTGATCAAGCAAGAGGAGGGAACAACAAAAGGAAGTTCTGGGACACCAAGAAGGACCAACCAGCCCAGGATTTCACTAAGAAGCAACAGATCGTTGTTGTTCATGCTGCCACCACCCTCGCCACGCCAGCACCCATAAAACAATACGCTGTAACCCTTCCGAAATGCAACAAGTGTAACTTCCATCACACTGGAGCTTGCCGAGAGATGCATTGCAAAAATTTAAACAGAAAGGGGCACACTGTCCAATTCTGTAAGGCACCAACACGACCCATCAACCAGGTCCCTGGCACTGGAGTAAGCCCAGCCTGTTACGAGTGCGGCGAAACGGGACACTTTAAAAGAGACTGCCCAAGAGCAAGGAATGCCGGTGATGGTGGAAGGATGCTTGCGATCACTGAAGGAGAGACCACCCCGGAACTGCCCGTAAATATCAGTACGTGTTTCTAACATCAATGTTTAAATTTTAAATTTCTTTTTATTACTAAAAACCAGTATCGATTGAAGTATATCAACCATAAATCTCGAGAACACGGCAAAACCCGAATAGTCTTATCTCCTATATAAAAACACAGGGTTTTTACTAGTGAATCTATCATGGCTAGTGTAAACATTATGGCCATATATCATTAAGATTCTATGGACTTAGAATGTGTAATTCCGCCTTATTTCCTGTTCCTTGTTTGGTTGTGGGCTTAAGGCGAAGTCACTCATTCGAATGCCCTTGCAATCTTAATGATATACGACTAGTTTACACCAAACGATTATAAAAGATCTGGTAGGACTTATATTGCAAATTTCATCACAAATTGTTAAAGCATTCGTAATACTAATACTCACTAACTGCATTATAAAATATTCATAGTGGTAACAACAAGGATAAAATGGGGAGCATAAAGGCACACATTGAATACACTATCATTCCAAAACAATAAACTCCTTTTAAATCGACTCAGCTCAAGTTACAATAAGAAATTCCAAGGTCATCATTTAACACCATGCGGATTGGTCCCCCCCATATCAATTTCTTGTACTACGAAAAGTTCCCACATCTTTCCCCAACTCTCGAAGTCCCGATCAAAGTGCTAATTTCGGGACGAAATTCTTTCTAACAGGGGGATGATGTGACAACCGTCAATTTTTGGTCAAGTCAAAGTCAACCAAAGTCAACAGGTCAAACCGGTCAACTCATCTAACCCTTGTATATTAGGGTTTCCATTATGATTCTTATTGTACTACTCGCAATCTTAATACAAAGTATCACTTAGAGTTTTCACGTGTTCGGAAATTCTAAACCCTAATCAGGGTAAGTGATAAATCTACTCGATAAAACATTATTTTATACCCCTCGGGAGCGTATAACACTCATAACAAGGCTTAACAGAGTGTAAGAACCTTGCGTTACGAAGCAAAACACTCAAAAAGGTCACAAACGTAGTCTCTCTCAACCTCTTTCACTCTATCTCTCCCAAATCTCTCTAAGTATGTGAAATCTATCCCAAATCTCTCTCTATATGAGAAATCTCTCTAAGTATGTGAAATCTCTCCCAAATCTCTCCAAGTATGAGAAATCTCTCCAAGTGTGTGAAATCTCTCCCAAATCTCTCCAAGTATGAGAAATCTCTCCAAGTGTGTGAAATCTCTCCCAAATCTCTCTCTGTATGAGAAATCTCTCCAAGTGTGTGAAATCTCTCCCAAATCTCTCTCTATATGAGAAATCTCTCCAAGTGTGTGAAATCTCTCCCAACTCTCTCTGTATGAGAAATCTCTCCAAGTGTGTGAAATCTCTCCCAAATCTCTCCAAGTATGAGAAATCTCTCCAAGTGTGTGAAATCTCTCCCAAATCTCTCTCTGTATGAGAAATCTCTCCAAGTGTGTCAAATCTCTCCCAAATCTCTCTCTGTATGAGAAATCTCTCCAAGTGTGTAAAATCTCTCTCAAAATCTCTCTCAACTTTTTATAATCACTCGGGGCATCCCGACCCTTAATTTAGTCGAAAACCGCTCGAAAACGGAAGTTTACGCGAAAAACGGCTTTAAGGAGCCGAACCCTCTTATGAACCGAACCTCCCTTAACGAATCGAAACCCCTAAGAAGCGAAACCCTAAGAAGCCTCCTGGACCGAACAGCCTTAAGAACCGAACTAGGAGGACCGAACCGAAGCTACTGATCCGATCTGCTGAACCGAACCCTCGCCTTCGGTCCCTTCTGGTGAGTTCGCCTGCGAGGTTCGGACCGAACCTCTTACTCTCGGTTCCAATGCACCAACCGAACCCTACCTTCGGTTCTAACCCTCTCAAGACCCAAGCTTCGGCCAGACTTCGGAAATTAGCATTTTCTTTCCGGTTTTTTACCCAATCTTCGTTTTAGGCCCGTTTTTCGTGATTTTAACACGGAATTTTCACCAAAACTCGTAATTTAATATAAGAGACCCTATATATTCATTTTTAATCATATTTTTGAGGGAAATCCTTGTCCAATAATTAAAATCTATTAAGTTAGATTTTAGGGTAGAGTGTTGACTTTATCTAGAGTATGACACAAGCAACCTCCCCCATACCTTCATAGTACAACCCTCAGTCACTATTCTCCTACCTAGTCAACTATTTGTCCTTTGACACCCCTTCTCCAGCTGTAAAGGTTCACCAAAAGCTGAAAATCTCCTCTCTCCTCCCATTTCACTCACTTTTCACCAAAGAGCAAAACACATTTTCTCTCACTTCCTCTCACCAAGAATTCGAGATTCAAGGCTGATCTTGAGCTCTCCACACACCTTGGTAAGTAAATCTCTTCCCACATTTGATTTCCTTACACTTCTTCACTCAAATCATGAGTTCCTTACACAAATATCGTCATATTTGTTGTTAGATCTTCGAATCATCAAGCATCTTCTAAGTGTTCTTGAGTTGAGCACTTCTTTTCTTCATCATCCATCTTCTGAAATCACTCAAGGTGAGTTCATACCCCTATCTTTTCATGTTTTTCTTAAGTTTTAAGGGGGGAAATACAAGTTAAAACACCAAGAACACAACTAAACTCAAACAACAGCTTTCATCAGAAAAGTTGAGTCTTATTCACGGACTGTTTTGATTATCTTAAACTTATTATCTTTCAAAACTGTTTAATATGCAAATATTTCAGGTTCATACCTTTAAAATGGCTACTTGCCCATCTCCATACGATTTTTCTACAATATATGGTGATTTTTACAAAACAGCCTATCATTTCAAGAACAAATCCGGACCATTCTGTGAATATGGACATTTTTACACAAGTTGAATGTCATTAAACATCATAATAAAAATTTGGAACAAACTAGAAACATTTTCCAAACTCTCAGAATTTACGGATTCTGATTTGGACCTTTGATGATTTTTCTATAAATCTTATCAGAACAGGAATAGAAATGTTAGCACTAGAAAAATGTTATCAATTTCACTTACACCTTGTAACTTGTTGAGCAAGGTGTGTATCATCATGTGCATATATGTCTTATATTATATGTCATTTTGTCTTGGTAAATAGACATACATCAGAAAACAAATGGATTTTTACCTCCACAAGTATGGTAATTAATTATAATAAACAAAGTTTATATCCATTGCATACAAACATTTTGATAAACTATTGTAAGTATAGTTTATGTTCACTACTACTACCACTATGTGATAAACTGTAATAGGTATAGTTTATGATTCATTTACATAACAAGCACTACTTTTACAAGAAAACTATACATTACAAACGATTTGATAAACTATAACAAAGATAGTTTATGTTATACGAGCAAACTTCCTACGAAATGTTTTATTTCTACATAAAAGAGTTTTCGGATCACCACACGTAAATCTGTTAATGAATAACTTTGCGAGACATTCGCTTCACGTTGCTTCCAAGGTAACGAAATCAAAAGTCCTGTAATTGTAACCAGAGTCTCTTTGAGGGAGAGCGTGATAGTTGTGTATAGATCTATATTGGGATTGACACCCCGCACCTCGCTGTTAGCTGCAGTAGGACCTCGAGGTCTACGGGTGACAAATGTCATAACAGTTCCGACGCCTGAAGAACGTCGTTTCAGTCCAACTAGGTCATAGCATGGTTATAATAACTCACTTAGGGTATTCGCAAAACATAAGATTTACGCGGTGTTCTATCACTAAATCGTATTTACAACAACCTAAACTT
Organism: Lactuca virosa; assembly: GCF_052849685.1. Classification (NCBI taxonomy): domain Eukaryota; kingdom Viridiplantae; phylum Streptophyta; class Magnoliopsida; order Asterales; family Asteraceae; genus Lactuca; species Lactuca virosa. Next base: position 290,404,751 of record NC_136428.1, read on the forward strand.
GTGCATATTTTCATAAGTGCAGAAAACATGGATACAGTTCTAGTCTTAGGATAGCTAAGACTACATCTGAACTAGAGTTGTAGGTCCCGAGTATAATTGTTGAGTGTATAAGTTGGAGTTATATAAGAGTTCAGTCACAAATCGACTTAGCATTGGTGGGTCTGTCCTATTTCCTGTTCCTTGTTTGGTTGTGGGCCTAGGGCAGACCCATTATATTCGACAGTTTATTTAACTTTAATTTTATATAACTTATATACACTGGGTGATTATAGAAGGAATCTATGGATCTTCTAGAGTACATTATTTCATAACATAGGAGAGTTCATTTCGCGTTTAATAAAGAAAATATTGGATTTTATGGAATCACACTCATTCTCTTTTACAAAGGAAAAACGATTTCTTTCTCAAATAAAATCTTATGAACTCACCAACTTAATTGTTGACACTCTTTCAAAACTACTTGTATTTTCAGGAAATCAGTGAAACAGGAAACCAACAGCATTTTGAGGATGGGACGTTAAATCGTCAAACAGTTCATTTTGTCATCATAATGTAATTGATTTTGAACATGTAAACATATACTATGGTGTAACCTTTTCAATTATATTTATGATGGTTCTATTTACTTTTAGCACTATTATACTCGTTGTTATGATACTATACATGAAGTCGTCCACCCCGGACGTTTCCGCCATCCTTGGTTTGGGGGTGTGACATAATCGAGAGATGCTTGACCTGTCGTCGGGTCTAGGCAGAGCACCAGCGACCCCATGGTCAGCAGCAGCCTTTAGAGGTTCCCCAGTGGAAGTGGGAATAGATCACCATGGATTTCATCACCAAGCTACCAAGGACCGCGCGTGGGGTAGATGCGATATGGGTGATTGTAGACCGGTTGAAAAAGAGTGCTCACTTCCTCATTATCAGTGAGAGCTCTTCTGCAGAGAAATTGGCTGAAATCTACGTTCCAGAGGTGGTGGCACGACATGGGGTGCCGAAATCGATAGTGTCAGATCGGGATGTGCGTTTTACTTCCAAGTTCTGGAAGAAGTTTCATGAGGAGTTGGGTACCCGGCTGCACTTCAGTACAGCTTAACACCCACAGACAGACGGGCAGAGTGAGCGGACGATTCAGACGCTCGAGGACATGTTGCGTGCATGTGTTATGGACTTTGGTGGAAGTTGGGACACTTATTTGCCTTTGGCTGAGTTTTCATACAACAACAGCCACCATTCCAGCATTGGTATGCCTCCCTTTGAGCTTCTATATGGAGGAGGCGTCGGACTCCTATTTGTTAGGGAGAGGTAGGGCAGTGAGTGATGGGTGGCACTGAGATAGTGCTGAAGATGACCGAGCAGATTCAGCAGGTTAGACAGAGGTTACTGACAGCCCAAAGTCGCCAGAAGAGTTACGCAGATCGGCGACAATGCGACCTAGAGTTCCAGGTTGTAGACTTTATCCTCCTGAAGGTATCCCCATGGAAAGGGGTGATCCGCTTCAGGAAAGGGGGCAAGTTGGGGCCCCGATACATTGGTCCTTTCAGAGTGATCGCCAGAGTAGGTAAGGTAGCTTACCGGCTGGAGCTACGTGCAGAGTTGAGTCAGATCCATAACACCTTCCACGTGTCTCAGTTAAGGAAGTGTGTAACCGATGAGACGGCGGTGGTGCCATTAGAAGACATTCAGGTGGATGCAAGCCTGAATTATATTGAGAGGCCGATTGTGATCTTGGATCGGAAAGTGAAGGTTCTGAGGAACAAAGAGGTGCCCCTGGTTCAGGTCAAGTGGCAACATCGGAAGAGGTTCGAGTGGACTTGGGAGCCGGAGTCTGAGATGTAAGAACAGTATCTAGAGTTATTTCTGGAGCATGACTTCGAGGGCGAAGTCTGATTCTAGTGGGGGAGAATTGTAACATCCTGACTCCCAGGTATTTCATTTATTTAATTAATTAATTATTATTGTGATTTAATGAGTGACTCGACGAGTTGTGTGTCCGACTCGTCGAGTAGAGTTGGATTAGTCACGTGGGTTTAATGACCGACTCAACGAGTGAGAGATCCGACTCATCGAGTTGGCACTGTGTGAGGAAACCCTAAATCCCCGGGTTTGGGGCCTATTTCAGGAAACTTATGTCCTCATTTCTGCCTCACCAGCTACCCAACTCCCCTATGTGAAACCCTAATCGGCCATTGAGCTAAGAGAGAGTGTTTGAGCTAATATTTGAGTGTTTTGGTGAATCTTTTGGAAGGGAAGAAGTGAGATACAAGCAAGGAACGAGGAGAGGCTGTGGGATCCAGCATTCTTTCACTTGGAGCTTCCGTTGAAAGGTAAAAGTCATCACCTTGCACATCATGTTGTTTAGATCTTGCTAATGAGGAACTTTTGGGGATTTTTCCATATTTCCTTGAGATTTGGTATAAATTGTGCTTGCTAAGCATTGAGACATCAAATCTTGACCTTGTGAGGTCCATAGAGTCCAAAGGTCCCAGCTTTATTCAGCCATGAAAGAGTTATTGTACTTAAACACCTTAGTTAGAGCTTATAGTGGTATTATGGAGCAAATATGCCATGCATGAACGTAAAGATCGAAGCTTTACGTGACATTCGAACCTTGGGAGGCTAGATCTAGAGTTTGGAGTGGTAGATCTGCCTTAAAAATGTCTGAATAAGATTCTAACTTAAGCGACTCGGCGAGTCAATGAGTTGACTCGACGAGTCTGCTTGAGTTTTCCATGATGATTCTGGACAAGGGTGACTCGGCGAATTGATGAGACAACTCGACGAGTTAAGGTGGGTTTTCGCGACGTTCTGAGGAACAGTGGGGACTCGGAGAGTCACATAGGTGCACTTGGCGAGTTGGGTCAACATGGACTATTGATTCGAGTGTTGACTTCTGTTGACTTTAGGGTTTGGTCAAGACAGGGTTTATGGGGGCCATAGAGGGGTAAAATGGTATTTTACCCATCTTAAGAGTTAGAAAGAGTTTAATATGAGTTATATGGCGTTGTGATCTTTATGAGTTAATTATATATGCTTTTTACGTGTAGACGGAGATTAGGCTGTTCGAGGGGTATCCAGTTTTCTTTGCTTACTTACAAGGTGAGTCTTCTCACTATACTTACCATGAGTGGTATCTATGTGTGACCGGAGGGTCTTTTGTGCTTATTTGAGTTACGTGATATTATGCATTTTATCTGTGTGATATATATTCTATATTCTATGTTTTACTGAGTTAGGACCGGAGGGTCCAAACCGAGTTGTGGGACCGGAGGGTTTCCACTGAGACAGGACCGGAGGGTCCAAACCGAGCTGTGAGACCGGAGGGTCCACACCGAGACGCATGAGACCGGAGGGTCCATGCCGAGTTATAGCCATTATAGGCTTATTATTTGTGTATGTGGTATTTTGGGGAACTCACTAAGCTTTGTGCTTACCGTGTTGTGTGATATGTGTTTCAGGTACTTCTCAGGACTGCGGGAAGGCGCTGACATGATTGTACACACCTGTTCGAGACTTTGTTGAGGATTCTGGGATTTGACTTTTATTTGTGGATTTATGTTGACATTTGAGACACTTGTGGTTTTATGAAATATAATATATGAGTTTTATGTGTTTTTAAAAATTAAAAATTTGGTTTGAAAATTTACGGTGTTACAAATCAATGCATATTCGGTGTGAAACACCCTTCTTCTTGACAAACAATATATGCGCTCCCCAAAGAGACCTGCTCGGTCTGATGAACTGCTTGCCTAGCAGTTCCTGCAGCTGAGATGACAACTCCTGTATCTCAGGCAGTGCCAAACGGTACGACGCCTTGGCAATTGGGGCCGCACCTGGCACAAGGTCAATCCTGAACTCGACCTGCCTCTCGAGAGGCACACCGGGCAACTCCTACGGAATACATATGCGAACTCCTTGACAACCAAAACCTCTGAAACTGAAATATGGTCCCCAACACGCGTATCCACCACATAAGCCAAGTATCCCGCACACCCATGCTGAATATACTGACGAGCCCTGGCCACTGAACAAAACCCTAAACCCATCCTGGTGCCCTTTGCATAGATAACCAGTTCTCCTCCACTTGGGGTTCAAACTACCACTCGATGACCCTCACAATCAATCATAACACCAAACCGGCTCAACATATCCATGCCCAAAATCACACAAACATCCCCCATGGGAATAGGGATCAAATTGATCGGGTAAGGCACCCCGAAGATCTCCAATACAGAACCCTGATACATTGATGACGCAGAAATCCCGTGTTCTTTGGCGATAGAAACCCGCAACAGACACTCTAACTCCCCAACAGGCATATCAAACTCTCTACTGAACGAACGAGATACAAAGGACCGACTCATACCAGAGTCAAACAACACAAGAGCAAAAACGATTTCACTAGAAACGTACCTAACAGAGGCACATATAAGCATAAACACAAATCATAATCAACAAGATAACAGATAGAAACATACCAGTCACAACATATGGAGCTACTCCGGCCTCCTTGGCAGTGAGCTGAAAAGCACGGCCTCGAGCCCTCGAGGGCTCCGTCTTCCCTTGGCGTCCATCTATGATCCTCAAAGTAGCTGGCGTTGGGGCCTGCGCCGGCTTGGCGGCGAGCAATGGACAGTTGACCTTCACATGGCTAACCTAATCACAATGATAGCAAATCCTGGTACTCAGAGTAACGGACCGCTGGTGGAAATCCCTCCCATAGTGCCCCTCCTTGACACATTTGTGGCACCTACCTCCCTGATCGACAAGCCCCGTCATGAACCTTACCGCACTTCCCACACGTGCGACCTCTCTGACCCCTAGATCTAGAATCAGCAGCCTTGAACCACTTTGGTGCTGGCTGTGACTGCACCGGGGCCGGTCTCTGCTCTCTCGTATGCAACTCAATCTCAATCTCACGCTACCTGGCGGCCTCCTGCATCTCCAACAAAGAATCATATCGTTGGGTGGAAACAAACTGTCTGATATCCGTGTTGAGCATGCTCAAGTAACAGGTCATCTGAGCCTGCTCTGAAGCAAACTCAAGGCAGAACATGGCCCTCTTAGTAAACATCCTGGTGATCTCCATCACCAACTCTTCCCCCTGCCTCAGGTCCAAAAACTCCTGGTCCAACCTCTCGCGCTCCACCCACGGCACATATCTAGTATGGAACATCTTCGAGAACTTCTCCCAAGATACAGCAGCTCTCTGCTCAGCAGAATACTGTTGGATTAATGTCTAAGTCCATAACTATAATTGGTAAGACTTGACCCGACCCGACATGGTCCATTTGGGTTGCATGGCATCATGCATTTGGATAGACTATAATGAGAGAAATAACACTTAAGGTTGGTTAATATATTATAAGTTCTAATATATTAATAAGGTTATTTAATTAGTATTGATCAAGAATTAATTTGGAATTAATTAAGTGATCAAAAGGAGACTAATTAAATATATGGGTTGATTGTGTAAATCATTCATTCTTATATATGTGGGCTTGTGATCCAAGATTTCTTATGTTGGACTAAGTCCATGGGGTGACCCATAGATACTCCATGGAGGTTAAAATCCATGGAGCATAAGGAATGGGTAAAGTTATGAGTTACATGGTATAACCCTAATAGCCACCATATAAAAGAATCACATGGCTCAAGAAATCGTGCACTAATGTGTGAATATGAGGGCTAGACGATTTAAAGGAGTGTTTCATTTCTCTCAAGTCATTCCATGTGCATTTGGTGTTGTGTGAACCATTTGAGGTGTCACACTTGGGGCACTAGGCACTCAAGCTTCATGGAGACAAGCTACATCAAACAAAGGTATGTATTATATCCATTTGATTACCCAAGTATCAAGTATTGTATGCTAGATAGGGTAATACCTTGGAAAGTTCATAATTGCATGTATAATAGAGAAAACATAGATCCAAGGTATTTATGGTTGCATGTACACGTAGGAGTGTTAGAATGCACAAAACCCATCAGTGGTATCAGAGACAAGGCTTGTTTTCTTGTTATACTTGCAAAATTAGCTGAAAAATCGAATTGTATTAGTTTAAAAGTTATGCTAATTACTTGAAAAAAATTTGATGTGAATTATCTTTGTTCATATGAGTTTATTAGATTAATAGAAAAGTTAATTGATTATGTGTTTTCAATCCATTTTAATCTAAGAGTTGATTCTAAAATGTGTTTTTGTAACTTGTCCTCAAGTTATATGAAAAGTCACATTTAAGTTTCATAAAACTCATAAAAAGTTGGCAATGGTTACAAAAATGAAGAGTCTTGTCCTCATTAAATGGTTTTATGACTCCATAACTTGTCCTCAAGTTATGGAGGTTCAAGAGTCACTTCATTAAATGATAAAATGTGTAACCTTAATTAGTTCCATAAGTTACAAAAATAAAGAAAAGTTACATTCTTTTATTAGTTTAAAGTCTTCCATAACTTGTCCTCAAGTTATATAACTTGAAGAGTTTTTTTTTTAATAAAAACTACTTTAAACACATAAGTTATGGAATTAATTAGTTTTGAATATTTCCAAAACTTGCCCTCAAGTTTTGGAATTTGTAAAGTTTTCCCCATGAATACTTTAATTCCAAGTTATCCATTAGAATTTTAAAAGTTAAAATTCAACCCTTATACTTTATAGTATTATAAGTTAATAATAAATATATGTATAAGAGCAAGTCAGTCTTACCGTTAGTAGGCCTCATTCACGAAGCCGGTCTATAAGGGGGGTATAAGGTTACTGCCTATAAAATGGCAGTTTAATGGGTGTCCACTCTCACCCACCGCTTTCTTGACTGGTGGAGGGTCGTTAGCCGAACGGGTAGGACAAGGACTATAATTCTCCCTTCATTAAAAGTATTAATGATAAATACTAAGTAACTAAACTTTTTATAAATTCCCAATCTTAGTTACTTAGGAAAATGTGAATAAGGTGCTAATCCATGAAATTACACTTTGCACTTTGTTTAAACCGTTAGTGGAGTGTGTGTGGTTAACCGGCACACTAACCTGGATTTAACAAAGTAGGTAAAGGGTAACTTAATATTTATCATAGTATCGGTGGAGCTCGTGTGGTTAACCGGCACATCGATTGAGGGGTAAATATTAAGGGTACCAAGTATATTTGCATGGTTACTTCACACCTTGTTTTGTGATCCTCGGCATCCCAGTCACAAAACCTGAAGGGCACACTCGAGATTGAAACATGCCATTGAAAAGTTCAATGAATCTCAAAAGATCTAGGAGTTTCAAATCCAATTAAAAACCTAATTACATTATTTCGTTTTTCATGGTGGAAATTGGTAAATCGTCATTTACCTACCTTCAACTATTTTATAACTCGGATTACGGCATCCCTCTTCCAGTTATAAATAGGTTGTTGGATCCTAGCCTTAATATTTCATATTGGGTGTTATATTAAGGACTTTAGATCAACTATCTTGAATATCTCCCAAAAGATGTCTAGTTCAGACATCTATGATCTTCCCAAATCTCTTGGAACTTTACTTCCTCCACCTCCTCCAATTATTCTCCCTAACCCACAAGTTCAAGGTCACTCAAGCCCTAATGGCAAGCAAGGTCTATGTGTGATCACATCTTAGAGATGAAGTCACATATTGACAAGCTGGGAGAGTTGGGTGTCAAAGTCTTGAGAAAGTTGGATGTTCAATCACTTTCTAAGTCACATAGTGAGTTCCTTTGGGACTACTATGAAACAGACTATGACATGAACCTTAATGATCATATCTATTTGCTTGGTGCTGCTGAATCAGCAATGATTTGGAACGATAGTAAAGCAAATTTGATTAGAAGATCAACTTCCCAAAAACTTTATGGACAGTGACAATGGTGACACTGGAAATCCAGAAAAAGCATTCTCTTCCCAATGGAAAGGGATTAGCCATAGTCAACCCGGTTGACCAAATGGTAAGGAGAAAGGCTAAGTCTGAGATAGTCCCATTACCAAAGGGTCCATATGTTTATTTTGCCAAAGGAAGGGGCGTTGATTGCAAAGCTGCCAAGTTTACCTAAGGATGTTAAAGTCAATAAGTCTGACTCTACTTCAGGTAGAGACCATTATCTAACTCTGTTAAGTTTCTATTCTAAGATCCTCATTACATGATGTGACTGGGTCACATGTTGATGTTTTAAGAATCAAAGAATAGAGGAAGTATATGCTGATTCTGATCGCGTAGGTGGATTTTGATCGCATCAGAATTTTGAAGCTGTTACTTAGGAGTTATGATATATTGCTTAGGAATAGATAACAACAAGTTTTTCCGTATGCATTTGCACTATAAGGATAAGTTTTTTCCGCAAAGTTTTGAAATAAAATAAAAGTTTTTAATTTTATATTTATTTTAAATATCCTTACAAGTGGCATTTGTGAAAAATGGTTGTTTATATGATTCCATTGATAGCAATATTTGAAAAAAAAATGGACTTGATTCTTTCGTTTGTGGTAGTGTCATAATTTACCAAATAAGGAAAGATTCTCATTCCCAAGGCTTCAGTTGGATAGAAACTTGGAATCATGCAAGTTGAATAGTATGATGAATGAGAACTTTCAAGCATTGGAAAATTAAGACTTGTTCACATGGATGTGTGAGTCAAGTTAAGGACTAAAGGGATCGAGTACACATTCTTGTGCACTGGTCAAGTCCACCACAAAGCTCGTTAAGACTATTCGTCATGATTTACTAAATTTTAGTAAATATGGTTATACTTACAAGTTTAAGTATAATTCTAAAACATTGGAAAAGTCTCAATGTATGGCAGAACGAATGGGAAGAATCAAATTAGGCAGACAGATAAAAGTTTCTCAAATTTGAAAAGATGGGAGAGTACTTTAGTATCATGTTTTGTGATCATCTTAATGATTAAAGAACCACATCACAATTGGTCTTCTAAGGACATCTTAGTGCATTCTTATGACTAAGAAGAGGAGTCATGAATTGTTGAAATAGTTAAATCAAGAAGATGAGTCATACTTCGTTTCAAAACAAGTCTTAGAGTCATACTCCAAGACTATAAGTTGAGTGACATATCTTAAAGAAAGGTTTATAACACTTGTAAAATGTAAGAGTAAAAGTGTCCTACTCTTGTACATTTGAAGTTGGTAAGTTGTGATGTTTTGGATTAAACAAAGACCAACTAAGGCCAATTGTGTGAAGTGTTTGTCTTGATAAAGAATCCGCACTATCTCTTGAATATTTGGCAAGATAGTCTTATATGTCAAGAGGACAGTGGGAGTCTTAAAGATCCTAAAAAGAATTTCAAGAACTAATCAAGAATAAAACCTGAGGTTCTTCACTAGCACACGACTTGAGGTTTATAACCTATCATGTTGACATATTCTGTGCCCATTCCAGTTAAAGTTGGCTTTGCATAGGAGTTCTGAAAGTTCTCAATTGGTTGCATAACAACTTGGAAGCAATGGCAGGCCCTGTACTGCCAGGTGGCAAGAAGTTAAGATTGCATAAGTTCAGTCCATATAAGTTTGGATTTGTCATTATCCTTGTCTTGTGACTATGGTTTTGACGATTCACATGGATAAGAACACATACACCATAAAATCTAAGGGTCATAAGGTTTCTCTCCGATTCATGAAAATGATGGTGAGGAAACACTTCCACCAAGTAGATTTGAAGCAGATGACAAAAGTTCTAAACAATTGAGACTATGATTACGGCATCCCTTTTCATAGTTCTGAAATTGTTTAGACACACATGCATGCTATCTAAGGAAAGGTGTATGATTTTGATAAAGTTTTATCAAAGCATCTCGTATCAGAAATCTGAACTTTGGTAAGGAAGTCAATAAAGTATTGATTTCTAGAAGTCCAGCTGATTTCTGAGTACATGTCAAAGCTAGTGGGAGCATAAGTGTTATGCTAATAATCATCATGTTAGTGGGAGCATGATAATTATTGTTAGTGTTGCAAGTTAGCAATGTTAATTATAGAAAATAAAAGTTTCAATTCGTGAGGCTGCAGGGATTGAAAAAGTTGTTTTGCTATAATTAAGGGAGAGGATATACTTTATTTCAGTTCTAAAGGCTTAGATTGAGACCTTAATCATCTTTAGTCAAGAATATATATATGAATTTCATGTTGGATTTGTTCAACTTAAGGAAATTCTATATATTGCGTTCTCAAAATTCGATTATGATTACGGCATCCCTCTTCATAGTCAAATTTTGAAAACATGGCAAATAAAAATATTGTAGCAAAAGACTGGTCTAGAATCATGTCTTTATGTGAGACATCATGAATCGTGTACCATTTGCTTTGGGTACAGGATCGATTGCATGTGCTATAATATTTGTCATTTCTAAATTTTTCTAAATGCCCAGAGGCATTAAGAAAGGAAAAGGTCTAGAATTGGATATGACTAAAATGATTAAGCAATTGTCGAGGACAATCTGAGGTTTACCAAAGATTGGTTGCTCAGGGACAGTTGGAAGTATAGTGCTAATTTTGGAAGGACCATATTGACATATTCTGAAAAGAGGCATCTCTTATTCAGAAGTGATAGTCAAAATGAGAATATGGAGTTGTCTCCATAGGTGGAAGTTATCTGTGTAAGATTAGAAAACTTAATGCAAGAAGCATGTCCAAAGCAATGTACTTTGAATATGAGACTTAGTTTCCATGGAGTTGATCTCCATTGGAATACCTTATAATGACTGTTGACAAGTCTTTGTGACTTTGTACATATTCATTACAGGAGGGTCAGTGCATATAAGTTTAAAATCTAAACAGATTTCGATAAATGATAGGAATTTGAAATTCTCACATTTTTCGATAAGGATTTGGGAGTGTGAAATTAGAATCATTGAAATTATGTTCAATTGGTTTATTTCACAAAGTAAGGATCATAGACAAACATAGAGTGTATACTTGGTGTATGGCAAAGCTATTGTTTAAGAAAAACATAGTGTACATGCTTGGAGCATGGGACAACTAGTGTTTTTAATTCAAGTATAAAGTTGATAAAACCGAAACAATGAATAATGAGTAATCAGTATGGTGATAAATAAAAGTGTTTATTTATATTCATAGGGTTTGATACCATATTTGATTCATTTATTCTTGTGTTTCACTTTGCATGTTTTGACTTCCAGAATAACTAAGTCGCTCTTCCTGAATGATTGAGTTATTCAAACCATCCACAGTCGGTCATATGTTGGAAGTAGATATGAATCAAGACTGTCATGGGTTGGTTTGTAGAGGTCCAAGTTGATGGACAAAGTGGTGCTACAACACTCATGAGTGCTCATAAGTTCTGAGTATTGGATTCAACCCGCGCTCATTTGAATCACTTCATGGATTTAATCACGAGTGATCATGAGACGATAATATCTTATATTCTTCAAACCTAGAGATATGAGTTGTTACTATGAGTTGGTTGTACATTGATTGCATGAAAACGCATTCGGTAACTCGATGTTATAAAACGTGCCTTTGTGTATGATTCAACAAGTAGTAGAACAAGCCATATGAGTCGAAGTTTATCCATTCCTTTTACCTTCGGGATAAAAGCGATATCTGTGGGCCCCTCGATGATTTAAAGATGATACATGTGAGTGCTTGGCCAAGCCAGGACTGATTTGATTTGTTCAATCAGTCAGTCATCATCAATCGGAAATCGAGAAACAACAAATGGACAGAGAGAATGATTGATAATCCATGTCTCAGTCCATATGATATCTAGAATGGAGGAATATATGATCCCTTATCTAATGGACAAGTCATTGACAAAGGTCAGAGTTCATCGACAAGGTCAGAGTTCGACAGAAGCTTTTGAGAGCTACGATTGCTGATCGGTTCCTGAAGTCATACGCAATAATAGTTTTAGACTTATCCAAGTGGGAGACTGTTGGATTAATGTCTAAGTCCATAACTATAATTGGTAAGACTTGACCCGACCCGGCATGGTCCATTTGGGTTGCATGGCATCATGCATTTGGATAGACTATAATGAGAGAAATAACACTTAAGGTTGGTTAATATATTATAAGTTCTAATATATTAATAAGGTTATTTAATTAGTATTGATCAAGAATTAATTTGGAATTAATTAAGCGATCAAAAGGAGACTAATTAAATATATGGGTTGATTGTGTAAATCATTCATTCTTATATATGTGGGCTTGTGATCCAAGATTTCTTATGTTGGACTAAGTCCATGGGGTGACCCATGGATACTCCATGGATGTTAAAATCCATGGAGCATAAGGAATGGGTAAAGTTATGAGTTACATGGTGTAACCCTAATAGCCACCATATAAAAGAATCCCATGGCTCAAGAAATCGTGCACTAATGTGTGAATATGAGGGCTAGACGATTTCAAGGAGTGTTCCATTTCTCTCAAGTCATTCCATGTGCATTTGGTGTTGTGTGAACCATTTGAGGTGTCACACTTGGGGCACTAGGCACTCAAGCTTCATGGAGACAAGCTACATCAAACAAAGGTATGTATTCTATCCATTTGATTACCCAAGTATCAAGTATTGTATGCTAGATAGGGTAATACCTTGGAAAGTTCATAATTGCATGTATAATAGAGAAAACATAGATCCAAGGTATTTAGGGTTGCATGTACACTTAGGAGTGTTAGAATGCACAAAACCCATCAAATACATCCCATAACAAGTCTCCACCAATCCTTCGCTCTGGACCTCAGGAGGTTCAGAGCGCACCTGACCTTCTGGCCAGCTTGGTAAGAGAAGGTGAAAAAGCATCCTTCAACATCAAATAGCCACCTCATGGATATGATCGGGTCCTAAAATCCATCGATAGTATGGGGCTTCGTATTGTCGAAGTCCCCATACTGAAAAACTCACCCAGCATGAATCCCTGCAGCCACGACGGCTACGATGGCTGCAGCAGTAGCAGCCTCAAACAAAGCACCATATATGTCATCAAAGAACTCCATCATCACGGTCTTGATAAACCGAAAAAGCTCCGGTATCTGACCTGGAGAATAGCCACAATCTCCTCATGGAGGATCATCATGATCCTGTCCTCAGATATAGCTGGCCCACCCTGACTGCCAGCTCCCGATCCCGATCCATATCCAGTCTCAAATCGTCTCGTCATCACCATACTGAAAATATACCAGGGAGATATCAAATAACACGCATATCATAATAGGGAAACCAACTCCCAACAAATCCCTAGGGGTTGTGACTTCCTTGCTATGCGTATGGGTCCTGTGCTTTCAGTAGTATGGGCCCATACTACCTTCCACACCTACCCGTATTTGTCTCAAATCATCACAACAACCCTAACAATACATACTAGCAAGCGCACACACAAAATCCTCACACCCTAGAGGAAGGCTACACATCTCGAGACTAGCCGGCTGACCCCACATAACCCATCCTACCATTAACTTCCACACGACCCTCCATTGGTGCCAAATGACTATTGCTTGAATACAATCACATCATACATTTTAAACAATCTTAGGCTAAAAGATTCAATCCCACAATGGTTGGACTCAAACAAGAGCTGTGCAGCAGGACCAAATCCCTTACCCTAAGATCATTTAACCCATGTAGCATGTGACTTAGCGTATTCACTCAATAACCAGTTCACACACGAAAGAGTCATACAATAATCAATCAAGGATTCTATAAGAGATAAGGCATCATATATCAGGTAATTCTATCATACAGTTCCTGAAGATCCCTATCCTAATACTAGCATGATGTTCTAACATATCAAAGCATAATCTCAAATAATTGTGTGGTAATTTGGGGTTTACTTACTGGCTCCGGCTGATCGTACACATCGCATCCTCCTTGATTATTTTGAAAACTATTTGAAAATTGTTTGAAAAATATTTTCACTTAGTTTGAGATTGAATTCACACGAGTGTTCCTCCAATTCACTAAAACCAAGGATCTGATACCAACTTGTAACATCCATAAAATTCATGAAAAATTTGAACTTTTGAAACCATTCCACAAATCATCATTGTTTACAAAATAGTTTTCAAAACATGTTTAATATCAGATTTTTCCTAAAATCATAAAACAAAACACGAGAAGGTGCACGGTCACGCCTTTGCCTTCCCGCGATCATCTGAGGTACCTGAAACATAACCCAAAACTGTAAGCCCAAAGCTTAGTGAGTTCCCCCAAAATACCAACACATCACATAATCATAATAATAACAGCAAACAGCATGCATACAGAGCCTTCAGTCTGACTGGAACACCCCACCGTCCTACAGTCTACCTGCTATGCTCACAGAACCTACAGCATGACGGGTACGCTACACCGGGCCTTCAGCATATTTGGACCGTTCTCTGGGCCTTCGGCCTGACTGGTATGCCCCACTGGCCTTCAGTCTATCCGGGATGCCCTAGGTCTGTTCGCCTTCAGCACAAAGCAAGACCGCCTCAACCCAACCACACATACACCGTGTCGACACACATAAATATAACAGACAAGCATATAAATAACCAGCCAATAACAAATAGACAGATCTTATAGATCACTAATCATAGCATCATCATATCTACCATGATACAGATCTAATAGATCACTACAGTACACAATCATACAATAAACCAGGATAACAATCCAAAGGGTCGTCCTTGGTGCCTTCAACCCGTAAGTACAGTGAGGAAAACTCACCTCACAAACTGAATCGAACTGATAAGGCCTGACTCCAAATCTCAACTCTCAAACCGATACCTATTTCCACCAAATGACCAATTCCATCAAAAACCCAAAATACCCAAAATGCCCCAAGGTCTAACTTGGTCAAACTTGTTTACAATCAACTGTTCAAACCCACTAAGTCAACTGAGTCAACCCAGCCGAGTAAACCCACCGAGTTGACCTAGTGCGAGTACGCGGGGCGTACTTCCTCTTATGCGGGGCGTACCTCGCACCACCCAAAATCCCCATTAAGTGCTTAATCCAACAAGTCCAAACGTCCAATTTCATATCCAAGCCTAAGAAGGTGTTCCAAACCATAAAGTTTCCAACTTTATGGTTTTGCATGTCTTATTAAGTCCCAAAACCAAGATCCTAGGTTGTCTTAACCACTTAAGACATCTATAACTTGCATGCATGCACCAAATGTGCCAATATAGCATTTTTATGACTTAATGCACCTCATTTCTTCAGAAAGGACATATCATTTGGTCTTAGAGTAGCTCATACTCATTACGGCCAAGAAAAGGGACTAAAAACACATAAATTCCTCATGGCGAGATCTTAAAAGAAATACAAGACAATATCAAATCTTTATACCATTTAGAGCTTCTCAAGAAGGTAAGAATCCCAGATCCACAAGTTGCTCCTACACCAAGGCTTCTCCAAGAATCTTCTTCTTCCTTACATACACCAAGAACATACACTTGAGCTCCAAAACACACACTCAAAGGTTAGGGTTTGCAAAAATGTCTCAAAGGAGGTTGAGGCTGAAAAGTTGGGGAGAAATGAGCCATAATGGTGCTTAAATACCCCTCAAACTCTAAAATTTAGGGTTTCCTCCTGACATTATTACGCCCTACGTACATAAGTGTACGTCGAGCGTACTAGGTCGCACCCTAATACGCTCAGCGTACACACATGTACACTTGGCGTACTTCTCCTACCCAAATTACGAAATTGTCACTAGGGCTTTAAAGCATAATTCTTGGACTTAGGGACCAATTTGACATAAAATAGATTTATAGGGATGAATTTAGAAGTACCTGAACTCCGGGATGTTACAGTTACCTTGTGTGACTATATAGGTGGTGTATATCATCTGTATTTTCGGCAGTGAGAGTATTAGCAATTGATTATCGTCTAAGAGGCGAGTCTCTTCACTATACTCATAGGTCAAAGACACTAATGTCGGCCCACTCGGTTGTTTTTTATAGGATGATAGTTGTCTTTGTGACACTTGCATGTATGTTTAGGTTGGAAAACACCCCAAAGTTGAGCCCACTACTGAATGTTTGGGTTGGATTATACCCCAGGGTTGGGCCCATGGATGTATATTGGGTTGAAATAAACCCCAGGGGTGGGCCCACTAATTTGTATGATATGTGGTATTTTGGGGAACTCACTAAGCTTTTTGCTTACGATCTTGCGGTTTAATATTTTTAGGTACTTCCAGTTCGAAAGGAAAGGGCCCGGCATGATCGCACAATATCCCCCGTGTGACTTCTGCATTGATGATATTACTACTCTGATGTTTTTGATACATTGTTTGATGACGATTTGAGGCACATGGTGTATGGTTTACAATGTTTTAAAAATAAAAAAATTTATCACTATTTTTGGGTTGTTAAAAGTTGGTATCAGAGCTATGGCATGGGTTGATATGTTCGACAGGGACGTCGAACCCTATAATGGGGGGGGGGGGGGGGATGGGTTGAAGGTGGGTGATTACCTGAACCCGATCCCACATCGTCTGAGAACAAGAACTAAGAAAACTTTATAAGGGGTGTGGATACATTCCATGTCACAATGTGTTTTAAAGTCGTGAGGGCAACAGATCCAATAAAAATTCAGCAATTAAGTGTGTCCGAGCGAGAGCAAACAAGGGATGGATGACCCCCCCCCCCCCCCCAAGAAGTTTTTGTGTTGGAAGCTCAAAGTGGACAATATTATGATACGTGCTAGAGGAGATGTTACATACAGACTGAGTTTTCTACTTTCAAAAAGAAATAAAGAAAGAAAGAATCCTAGCCTGACCTAGTTTGAAATGTTAAGTTGTTCGTTACTAGTAAGTAGTCGTCAGGGCCTCGGGGGTAATATTATCATTTACATTTAATAAAAAAAACAGACTCCATTTAAGTTTTTATGAATAATATGTGGGAAGAAAGTAAGATTGAAAAAGGAACACCGATCAAACAAGTTAAGGTTATCCGGAGTGGGCAGCTCAACCCATGCGTGGAGCTGAGCTGGAGGGCTTGAAGACGCGTGAACACCGTCCCCAGACCCGGTGGTTTGCGTGTGGCGTCTCTACGAAGACGGACGAAGCTATTGGTTGGCTTCCTGTTTTGACTGTTTGGAGTCGTTGGAGGCAATACAAAAAAAACTCTTTCACATTTGCAGGTATTCAAATGAAGAAATCAGGAAGAAGACACACATTTTTCAACAATTCTCAACTATGGTACCTTAAGTTTGGGTCAAAGGCAGAACAAACCCTGTTCCTAATTTTCTTCTCAAAACTGGTTTATAAAATTTACAAATTCCACCCTAGACTTTTATTATTATTATTATTATTATTATTATTATTATTATTATTATTATTATTATCGTCTATGTTTTTGTTAATTATGTTTTTTTTTATTTAATTTAATGTTAAAAAATAAAAAATAAATAAAAGATAAATATTGAGGAGTGATAACAATTTCAAATGTCTAATGAGTTGGTGGTGGTTTGGTGGTGGTGCTATCATGGCGCAGAGATGGCACCACTTTTTCGATGGGTTGGTGGTGACCACTTCCTATAGCCTAAAAGTTGCCCATCACATAACAATCATTCTAACTTGTCTATTTAAAAACAATATATTATTATAATAACAGTTTTTGTTAACATAATTCTTAGAAATAAAAAAAACAAAAGATTTAACAAAGTAACTCGATCTATCTAACCCGACTGTTTTGGTGTCTCAATAAGAAGTGACATTCATAATTATCCCATGATTATAAATTTTTGCAACCATTCATATAAATTGATCTCGCCTTGCAATGGTCCAAGCCATCTTAGCCTTGAACTTAGACCTTTGGAAAACAGGTCCCACCCATTACCAGTGGTCATTTGGTCTGACTAGTCTTCGTACATGATCGTATTTGTTAAAACTTATATTATTTTGATTGTATAATCCGTCTAATGCGACCATTTACACTTACATGTTTGTAGTTTGTGATGGAGGGAGACAAGAGTCAGCTTTTGAAAAAGAGAAGGGCAATTGGGGGTAACTACGCACATTTAGTATTATGTACAAACCGGGCAGACATTACCACACCCCTTTCTCAGCTTTTGTTTCCTACTCCATGACGTTTTGTTCCCCGTTGACTGAACTTTTTTATTCTCCTTTTATATATATATATATATATATATATATATATATATATATATATATATATATATAGGATTATTCAAATAAGAACAATTATGAAATCGAGAATACGAGAACAAATATGGATCACATATTTCTTTTTGGCGCAAAATTCTTCCGCGTACCGGTTCGAAGAAGGAATGTAGTATTCATATGTAAATATGAAGATGAGTATACTCTCGCATATTTCAAATATACCGATTAAGCGGTCCAACGTACTGGGACGACGGAACAGATAATATATATATACACACACAACACACACAAAACAAAGAACCAAAAAAAGTTAGAACTCTAGAACCATTTTGTAATTTTTTTTATTAAGGGCATTTTTGGACCGCCGCCGGAACATCCTTTAAAAACAATTGCCACCTACCATTCTCAGACCGCCGCCAAAACATTGTTAGACCGTCGTCGGCCTACTGCCGGATTAACACCAAATTCAGTGGCATTTTTATGGTTTTATTCACAGTTAAATAGAATAAACATTGTAGATCTATTTTCTCTTACAATAATTTTTAACATATACCATTTCATTTTTGAAACTAAATGTACAAAATTTAATCAAAGAAATAAAACTATCATCGACAAAAAAACAAAATTCCTTAATTGTAGATATCTTTAAAAAAAATATTTTTTAAACATATTCACAATTCAAAATATCATATTTACAGTTTAATAAAAATATTAATTCACTTATTCACTGTTTATTACAAAAATTCATATCAAATTCACAAATTAATATAGTCCATTATACACTAATTCAGATATTTAGAAAAGTCAAATCTAATGGGTTTTAAAGGAAACAAATTTTAACAATGCGGAAAATAATTAACATTTAATAGAGTACATGCATCCTATAAAAGATGTATGTCATACACATTGATAGCAACATGCAATGAACAACTAAACTTGCATAACTCTAGTATAAACCGAAATCATAGGATTAGGGTTATGTACCTTTGATTTGTTGTAGTAAACAAATCACTTCAATCTCCTTGTAGTTTAGATTTTGAAAAGCTTAGCACCAAAATGATGATGTCTTTAATGGCTCACACCCAAACCCTAAAACTAGAAGACAATATGAGAAAGGAAGGAGGAGATTTTCGGCCATAGTATCTTCCAGGGAAGAATATGAACGAAAATTAAAGTCCTTGGGATCCTATTTATAGTTTAGGTAACTTAGAGACAAAACAAAATTTGAATGATTAGATAATAGATTTAATGTCAGTTCAAATTATTTCCTTATTTACAACCATGAGGCTTTTGGAAACCTTAGAAACACTCATAATTTCGTTCACCCCTATATGGATTTTGGAATTTTCTTTCCTTGCTCAATTATGAACATTTACATTTCGACCCTTGGACCTTTAATTAATTCCAATTAATCCTAAATTAATTTCAGATTAATTCTTATTAATAATTAATTAATTCTAATTGATTTCATATTAATTTATTAATCAAAATAAATTAACATATCATTTTTTCTATTTCAAATTAATATATTAATCATATAATATATTAACAAATCATTTCTTTATAATTTCCAATTAGTTTATTAATCATATAATAATCTAATAACGGATTAATTCACTAATTTATAGTTTAATGCCAAAAAATATAAAAACTTATACATTCTTACATACTTATAAAACAAACAAAATAAATATATTCATAAACAAACTACTACAAACATTTATACATAAATCATTCGTATTTTAATACAAATTTTATAGAATATTTATAGCTTAATACAGTCATTTCACAACTTATTATAATCATTTTACAGTTTGTTATACAAAATTCACAGCTTAATATAATAAATTCACACCTTAATACAATCAATTTACAGTTTAATACATAAAATTGATACATTCACAGCCATATTGTTAACTTAAAACTTACATTTATATATTCACATATGGAGACTAATATTTCTTTCAAAGTTTATTTACACAATATTCATAGTTTAAATTATACACACTTTATTCAAAATTAGAAAAACTCATATATGTCCGATTACAATGCTTCCTTAATCTCATATCCCATAAGCAAATATCAAAAGAAAAATATATACACAAATCATAAAAGAGGATAACTAATAATCAAATACCTTGTGTATACAAACTAATAGTCAGATTTTAAGAAAAAAAATCATGCATTCATAGCATAAAACTTATAAAAATTCATGCATTCACATCTTAAAATTTATATTTAAATTCACACCTTAAAAAGGAAAAAACAATCAAAATAAAACTATTTTTATCATGTGGATCAAAGGCAGAGCATGACTTTTACAAAGAGGCTTATACTATAATATAATGATATATTCTTGAAAAACCAAACTCAAAACATGTACAATTAATAGTTCAAAATTTTAAGATTTGAAATAGTTAAATTCTTAATGAGCCAAGCAAATCATAAAACAAATATAGAACTAAAAATTTAAGAAGCAAAAGTAAATATAATGCCAGCTCGTATGTCATGTTCTTAATTTCCAATACTTCAACATTATATTAGACTAAGTCCTCGGTTACTGTAATAAAAAGCAAGGGCGTATAAAGCTAATAGTATGCTAGTATCTAGTGCATAGTAAAACTTGCAGAAATTAAAAGAAAACAGTAAAAGATTACCTCTATCTCTCTCTAAAATACAAGTTGTTGTTGATTTGGTTTCTATGACAACCCGAAAATTTTTGCCTTGAAAGTTCATCCATTCAATCCAACAGTGTAACATACTCGTTTCTGCTATCTTTTAGCCTTGTTTAGAGTCTGTTTAAGGGTTCAAAGCTCAGTACATTCAAGCATTGAGTATAGGATTGAGTTGCGTAAGTTCTTAGCCTTGAAATCAAGCCATACACTCCATGTGAGGGAGTGTACGGTCGTACAAATGAGTGTACGGCCGTATACATGTGTGTGCGGCCGTACACCCCCTCCATAAGAGTGATATCCTTCAATTTCTAAGTCATTTCCTCGGTTTCCAAGTCAAGAACATCAATTTCTCTCTCAACTATCATCAAGCCTTTCACCCGATCTTCAAGAATGTAAGCTTTCTTCCGTTTTGATTTGTTGTCATTCTTCTTAACCTAGTAACACCCTTTGATTTCATCCATTGGAAATCATCTTTTGGCTAGATCTTCAAATCTTCATCCATTTCACCAAGAACACCAAGAACACACACTTGTTCTTGGTGATTGTGAACCTTCTTGAGCCTCCAGATCGTAAGTACTCCCTCCCTATGCTTAGTACATGATAGGAACACCAGATTAACACCTTAAAATCGTCCAAAACTCAAGAACATAAGGAGTGTGCGGCCGTACACCCACGTGTGGCCGTACACCCCTCAAAACACCCCTAAAGGGCCTTCAAAGTGCAAACCTAGCTTCAACACTTGATGAGCAATTGTCCCATAAGCTTCCCTATCATTAAAAGACACTTTTGTGCACTTGTTACCATGAGTGTGTGGCCGCACACTCCATGGCCGTACACCCATGGCCGCACACTCCTCATTGTGGCCGTACACTCCCCTTAGATGAATCACATGTGATTCTAACACTTGGTCCAAGTGTTTCCTAGTCCCTAAAGGTGTTTCCTTGCATGTGGTTGCTTCTAAACATTATATTCATGCCAATATATGCCATATATGTCATTTAGGACTCGTATGTGTCTCGGGACTTCACTAGTGGAGCTTCTCATCCTTACGCGCATATTCAATTGAATCACCCACATAAGGTGAGTTCATACCCCTATAATCAATCTTTTAAACTGTTTTAAATGCTTTTAAGGGGGGGGGGAATACAAGTTGAACACAATGTTAATTGTGTAATTGTTTGCTATAAACATCATTCAAAGGATTGCTTATGTTTTTATAAGTGATCAAAACATTTCAAAAACTCTTTTAAGTTATGTTACTTTTGTCACACCCCCGAACCAAGGATGGCGGAAACATCCGGGGGTGGAGGACTTCATGTATAGTATCACAACAACGAGTATAATAGTGTTCATAGTAAATACAACCATCATAAATATAATTGAAAAGGTTACACCATAGTATAAGTTTACATGTTTCAAAATCAATTACATTATAATGACAAAAATGTATATATTGACGTCTTGCGTCCCATCCTCAAAAGCAGTTGGTTACCTGTTTCACTGGTTTCATGAGAATACAAGTAGTTTTGAAAGAGTGTCAACAATTAAGTTGGTGAGTTCATAAGCTTTTGGATGAAATGTTGGAAAAACCTTTGTTTGTAAAATGTAATGTATGCACAAGAAAAATCCAATATTTTCCTTATAAAATGTTATGTAGTCTTAAATCCCAAGACCAAATGTATGAGGGTGTATTCGTAATTGTAACGAAGGATGCAGTTTTAAATAGATAAAACCCCCTTTTTTGTTTCAATAGAATTTCCCGTAAACTTTAAGTGATGTTAACTCCCTATGTGAGTTGCTATAACCATACTACAACCGGATGACCTGCTACAACGTTTTTCAAACGTTAAAATTTGTTATGACTTTTGTCACCCGTAGACCTGCAGGTCCAGCTGTAGCTAGCAGCAAGGTGTGGGGTGTCAATCCCAATATAGATCTATACACAATTATCACGCTCTCTCTACAAGAGATTCTGGTTATAACTTACAGGAATTTTAACCCGTACTTTAAGAGTACAAATGAAGAAGTGTCTCACAACTTATGTTAACGAGTTTACGTGTAGTGTTCGAGTAAAACCTTTTCTGTGGTGGAAATGAAATCTTCATTAGTGTACTAAATTGGTGATGTGAATTTCATAAACTATACCTATTATAGTTTATTATGTATTAATTAAAATCCATTTGTACATGATAAGACTCTTCATGTGTATGTAATAGTTTAGCAAATACATAACTATACTTCTTATGTTTCATTTTGCAATATTTGTAATTACAAAGGATTCTTATATTTCAGAGGATATTTTATGTTATATAAATATATCACAACAGAAGACACATGCAAAATATGGAATCATCAAAGATTACACTTTGCTCAACATGTTACAAAGTGTTACGAAAATTTTAAGCTGTTAACTCGTTTTTTAACTTTTCTACACTGTATTAGAAAATTAATATAAAAATAATACGAAGTCAAAAACTGGATCCGTAAACTCTAAGGGTTTATAAAATGTGTCTAGTTTATTCATAATTTTTATTATGATTTTTAGAAGTCTCTAACTTGTGTGAAAATATTCATATTCACAGACTGGTCCGAATCCGTTTTTGAGATGATAGGCAGTTTTGTAAAAATCACCAAAAATTGTAGAAAAATCGTATGGTGATGTGAAAGTAGTCATTTTAAAGGTATGAACCTGAAATATTTTCATATTAAACAGTTTTGAAAGATATTAAGTCTAAGTTGGTCAAAACAGTCTGTGAATAGGACATAACTTTTCTGATGAAAGCTGTTGATTGAGTTTAGTTGAGTTTTTGGTATTTTAGCTTGTATTCTCACCCTAAAACTTGAAGAAAACATGAATATATGGGGGTATGAACTCACCTTGAGTGATCCCTTAAGATGTATGATGAAGAGATAAAGTTTCCAAGTCAAGAACACTTGGGAGATGCTTGAAGATTCGAAGATCTAAGAACAAATATGTCGATATTTGTGTAAGAAATCTATGATTTGAGTGAAGGAGTGTAGAGTATTCAAGTGTAGAATGATTATGCTTACCAAGATTGGAGTGAATAGCTCAAGAACAACCTTGAAATCTCGAGTTCTAGAGGGAGATAGTGAAAGAGGGAGTTTTTTGCTCTTCGGTGAGAGTGTGAGTAAAGTGGAGGGAGATATGAGGATTTCCATATTTTGATGAAGCATGCAGCTGGAGAAGGGGTGTCAAAGGACAAATAGTTGACTAGGTATGGGTGAATAGTGACTGAAGGTTGTCCTAGGAGGGTATGGGGGGATAGCTTGTGTCACACTCTAGGAAAAGTCAACACTCTATCACCAAATCTTAACCAATATATTTTTATTCTTAGAATAAGATTCTCCCTCAAAACTGGTTAAAATATGAATATATAGGGTTTCATATGCCAAAATACGAGTTTGGGTGAAAATCCCGCGTTAAAATCACGAAAAACGAGCTTAAAACGAAGTTGGGGTTGAAAACTGGGAAAAGGAGTGAACTTGCGAGACTAAGCCGAAGGTTCGGTCCTATAAAGTGGGAACCGAAGGTAGGTTCGGTCCTATGCCTCGCACGCGGTCTTGGCCAGGAGGGAACCGAAAGCGAGTTGGAGCGAAATGGACCGAAATAGACCGAAAGGGCTTGTTCCGGACCGAAGGTAAGTTCGGTTCCATAAGGAGGTTCGGTTCCTTGGAGAGGTTCGGTTCCAATGCAGCTTCCTAGAGGCAGGTTCGGTTCTAATTAGGGTTTCGGTTCCTTAAGAGGGTTCGCTTCTATAGAGCTGTTTTTCCGTTTATCTTCCCGTTTCGAGTGGTTTTTGGCTAAATTAAGGGTCGGGATGCCTCGAGTGATTATAAAAAGTTGAGAGAGATTTTGAGAGAGATTTGGGAGAGATTTCGCATACTTGGAGAGATTTGGGAGAGAGAGAGAGAGAGAGATTGATAAAGGGAGATTGAGAGAGACTTCGTTTGTGACATTTTTGGATGCTTAGCTTTGCAACGTAAGGTTTGTAAACCCCGTTAAGCCTTGTTATGAATGTTATACGCCCCTGAGGGATATGAAATAATGTTTTTACCAAGTAGTTTCATCACTTACCCTGATTAGGGTTTAAGAATTCTGAACCTAGAATTTTGCAAGTGATAACTTCTTATAAAAATAGCGAGTTGTACAGTAGTATCATGATGTAATCCTAATATACAAGGTTAATTGAGTTGACCGGTTTGACCTGTTGACTTTATTTGACTTTGACTTGACCAGATATTGACGGTTGTCACAACTTTATAGTTTATAAAACTCCATTTTTAAAGTACAAACATAACTTAGTAGATAAATGAGTCTTTTCAGTAGCAGTTCAAGTAAACATACTAGTAAACTATAATAGGTATAGTTTAGGGGTTCAGTTCATACTAGATATTAGAACATACTATAAAGAGAAACAGGGAGGTAGATACAATGCACGATAACATAGAGAACATACTATAAAGAGAAACAGGGAGGAACATACTAAGATACTATAACAGAAAGAACATACTAAGATACTATCGCAGAAAGAACATACTAAGATGCTCTAGCAGAAGAACAATACAGGATCTAATTATACCAATAATCACTAACTCATTGTTCTAAACAAAAGGTGATAGTAAATTGGGTATACATGATCATATAACTTTAATGTGAATTTACACGGCCTAGCAATTTGTTTGCGGAAGTCACGTTTGGTCCCCAGAATCTCTTGCAGGGAGAGTGTATAGTATGGGTACTATCCATCACACTATGACCTTAATAAAACAAACATGTTTTAAGCTAATCAGTACGTCAGAATGTCAATTCAAAAGACAACTGTGTACTTACATTTTTCCCATTACTTTCATATTGTGACAGTTCCACTTGAAAGTTAATGCAAACTATTTTCGAGTTAAGATAGTTATAAACTAGGGAAAACTTACATTTTTCAAGCGACAAACAAAACAGTCGTGTCTAGTACATTTAGTAGGAAGGGACCTATAATGCCAACTTTATGACTCCTTAGTCTATACATCAGGGATATATATTAAGCGAATCCAACAGGTAGTAGGATGTGTGCTTTCCGCTTCATTTTCTGTTCCATGTTTGGTTGTGGGCTTAGAGTAGATTCACCCACCCTACTATCTATCCGATCTTAGCTATGTATATATTCCGTATACACCAAGTAATCATAAGGAGTACCATGTATGGGTCAGGTCATAGGACACTAATTCAATGCACCGTTTCCTAGTACAAAACATATTTTCAAATAGAACAATTGGTAAACAAAACTAGAAACATACCAGTAAAGGTTTAATCCATTTTATTAAACCAGTATAACTTAAAGGACCTTACGTGGTTAATTCCATAATACCTTATTTTATACATCAGGGTTATATATAATTAATATCCGATAGGTAATTGGATGTGTGCTTTCCGCCTTACTTCCTGTTCCTTGTTTGGTTGTGGGCTTAGGGCAGATTCACACAACTAACTATTTGTTCGATATTTGATTATATATAGCTAGTATAAACTAAGTGATTATAGAAGAAACTATTATGGTTACCATTTTTACTAAAAGAAATAAGGGTTTTCTTAAAGGATCTTTTCATCAAATCTAAAGGAACTATTACAGTTAACTCTGTGAGTACCAAGTGAATACACTAGGGTTATATACAATGAAGATCTAACAAACAATGAGATGTGTGCCTTCCGCCTCATTTCCTGTTCCTTGTTTGGTTGTGGGCTTAGGTCAGATACACACAACCAATTGTTTGCTCACTCTGGGGTTTATATAAATTGTATCCATTTAGTACTCATAGAAAGGATTGTAGAGTCATTTTTACTTATCTTTGATCAAAGCAGGAAATATAGGATTTTCTGGAGGAACAGGCGAACTTTTCTAAAAGAACTTACAACTTACTACAACTTTCTTACAACCTACTTACATCACTAAAATCTTATGAGCTCACCAGCTTAAATGCTGATCTACTCTTTCAAAATAACTTGTATTCTCAGGAGACCAGTAGACAGGTACGCGCACTGGGATTCAGAAGATGGAGCAGTATAGCTTCATGTCTTGTTTTGTTATTTACTTTGTAGTCTATGTTATGTGAACCACATACTTTGTAAACACTTTCTTTCTAATGAAATGGTTGGTTATTACTTTGCTTACTATGATGCATGACTTGTGATACTAAACATGACGTCCTCCGCCCCGGAACGTTTCCGCCGTTCCGGTTTTGGGGTGTGACAGTTTCCTACTAACAAAATCATTGGTAACAATGACATAAATTAAAAGAAAGCAGTAAAAGATTGCATATCTCTCTCTCTCTAAAATACAAGTTGTTGATTTGGTTACTTACTAACAAAAGCACGGGTAAACGAACATGAAACACATCCCTCTCCTACAACATACAAGCTTTGAAGTTGTTCTGCTTCAGGACCAGTGAGTAGCGAGCGGCCAGAAAATAGAGAAGAACGTCTATTCCAGTAGCAATGCGTCATATGTCGATGGGTGATGGCAGGTCTAAGGTACTTTTTGGATTTTTTTTGCAGTTTTAGTTAATAATTGTAAACGACATAACTGATGCTAATTTACCTTTGATTTCGATAAGGTATGAAAAGCACCGGTGATGGAGAAGCGGTATGGGTGGTGGTCGGGGATGAAGATGGTGGGTGGAGATGGTCGGAGATGAAGGAGATCTGAAAGGAGATGATAGTGATGCATCTCCGCTAGCTGGAGCTTGTAGATCTAGCCTCAATGCTCGTCGGAGCTCGTAGATTTGGCCTCGCCACTCACCAGTGCTCATAGATTTTCCCCAGTGCTCGACGGAGCTTGTGATCTGGCCTCGCATGTCATCGGTAGTGGCGGTTACTGATAGATATCCTTAGATATCGAGATGCAAGAGGATAACGCTAGTGGTAGATCTAGTATATGTGGAGTAGAAATAACATATTTGATGGCGACACTAGTGCCGACTTAGATTCCAAAGGGTCGGTGGTGAGGCGGACATCAGCAGCGGCAGTGATGGCATGAGGCTTCTGGCGGTAGAAGGAGGAAGCGAAGGGAGTGGTTGATGTTTTTGAGAATTATGAGAGAATGAATCAGACCTACTTTTTAGCTAAGGTTTTTAAGATCTGATTATTTTTTGTGAACTAGGATAAGATTTGTTGTTATTACAATCACATCATTCGTTATTTTTAGCAATTTTGGTTAATTAAAATGTCCTTTTTAATATTTATAAACATGTATTTAAAACATTATATATATATATATATATATATACACACACACACACACACACATATAAAATATCGGAAAAATGAATATATGGTTGTCATGTATATAGTGTTAGATATAGAATCATCAAAATTGACTTCATTTTGATTAAAAAAACACAATTTATTTCATTGTTAGCTTCTTCCTATTGCTTTTGAACTCATATTATTTTTGATTTCATGATTCATCCCCAACATCTATGTATTTCGAATGTGTTTTTTTATTAGACGTCGAGTATGCTTCATAATTTCCTCTGAAGCCTACCTTATGTATACTTGCATGGTTTTTTTTTGATGGGATATGGGAAGAGGTTTTTTAATGAACACATTCAATCTTTTCACTATAGGTTTATGTATTAAATTTCAATATGGAAACCTATAGGTAGTTGGTAAAATATTCTTATACACAGTTTGGTGCTTAATTAAACTTGTAAAACTCCATAAAAAGTATATACATATCCTAGCATAAGCTCTAATAGAGGATGTAAGAAAGATAGTAGAGATATTTGATTGCATGTTGTTAAAACTATGTAGTTTTTGATGGTTCTATACCTAATATTAGGTACATAACAGTCACATATTCTCTAAGCCCATATATATATATATATATATATATATATATATATATATATATATATATATATATATATATATATATATATATATATATATATTGTTGGGACATATTTATGTGGTTTATGCTAGGTTTATATTATTTAATGGGTTTGTAGTGTTTTCGGTTAAGTGGACAGAAATCCATCTTGATTTCGGTCTGTGTAGGTCTAGTGGGCTGGGCTTAGGTTTTTATTAAGCTTTGTATTTAGGTCATATATATAGGTGATAGCCGTTTAGGGGTTCTATTTGTTCATTCATTGTTTTCGGCTGTCAAGAGAGCATTCATATGTACCAGCCGATTAATCAATATATCATGTGCATTTGAAGTTGTTTTGTATGTTCTTGAATCGTTGCTTGATTAACATTCCACATTCTTTAAGCAATTAAGATTGATATCGTATAAGATTTATAGTTTTGGGACTTACAATTAGTATTAGAGCTTTGAAAAAGGTATCAATCGCATTCTAGGACTTTGGATATTTGTTTTCTTGCTGTTTTGGATTTTTGTTTCGATCAAAAATTGAGAAATTTAGATTTTCATTGATAATTTTTATTGTGTTCTTCGTGAAATTGTTTTTGGTTTTACAATTGTTCTTCGTGTTCATCGGATTTAAAATTGGAACCTTATCAATTTGAATCACGTATTTTAAGGAAATTTATTTGTTTCTGTTTCAAACATTTCAAAGAATTCGGTCAAATATCAATTCAAATTACTTTGATTCCGGTTCTTTATCTTTTTGATCTAGATTTCGGCCAAATTTGAAAATTATTGTTTTTTTTTTGTTTTCGGCAAATTTGATTTCGGTCCTATAATTCGAAGTTGAATTCGGTCATTGTTTTTAAAATTGTCCACCTAATCTAAAATCATAAAATTGATTTCGGTAAAAAAAATCATAAAATTGTCCACCTAATCTAAAATCATAAAATTGTCCACCTAATTAACTCAAATCACATTCCATCCTTAAAATCAATTTTTTTTTATTTCGGTCATATTTCATATTTAATTGATTTCGGTCTCCGTTGATTCAAAGCAAAGTAGTCTCTTAGTTTGTGATTTAAAAAAAAATATTTCGGTCTACTAGTCCAATTTCAATTGTTTTCGGCCATATTTAAACTTGGGTTGACTGAAATCAAAGTCCAATATGTTTATTTTTTATTTGTGATTTTTTTATTTATCAATTTTTTAATTTATCCAATTTTAGTTTTACGATTTCGTTTTTAATTGTAAACAATCAACACTTGGGTCAACAATTGAGATTTCGGCCCATTTTAAAATTTTGATGTCGGCTCAGAATTTGATTTTGTTGTTTTCGGCCCATTTTTATTGATTTCAATTCAAATCTCGGTCAACTTTTGGTCAAACTTCCGAGCTTTCGGTCAGCGAGTTTTTGTTGATTCTTGGAGTTCTCGGTCAACAAATTTAGTTGACATTCTGTGTTCTCGGTCAATCTTTTTATTCGGTATTATTCAAATGGAGTCTACCACAAAATAGGTAAGTAAAACCTCATGTTTTCAATCCTGTGAGGATAAAATAAATCATTACCGTGAACAAAAAGGAAATATTGGTAAGAGAGGTTTTTGACCTTAAAAATGAAATCTACAACGTTAAGAAAGTCAATAAACTTCTTAAACAAAAAGTAGATGCTCAAACTAAAGACCTAAAGAGAATTAAAGATGAATATAGCATTAAATGTGAACACTACGATTATGCTAAAGAGGAAATTGCCAAATTAACTGCCGAACTTGACGCATTGAAAGCTAAATTTAAAGATGTTGAATTTAACTTTAAAAAATTTGATGTGTCAAGTGAGATAGTTGAATCCATGATAGAGAAACAATTAAAATTTAAAGTTAATCAAAATAAGGGTCTAGGGTATCACAGTGTTCCACCTCCGTTTAATGATAACTATACTCCGCCCCTTGAAACCGAAGAGATAGAGACACCTGTTCAGTATGGCAAACCTACTGTAGCCGAATCAGTAAACAATGATAGGGTGAACGATACTGATGTTTCTACCTCGAGTGAAGATACAACAGTAGTGGAAGACCGAAAATTAGAAGGCAAAAGTGACACTTCTAGTTTAGTTAACTCTGAAACTGTTGCTTTTAATTCTGTTAATTCTACTAGTGAACATGTTGTTAGTAAGTATATGCCACCAAAACAAGCGAAACAGACTGCTTGCTGTAAGTGTGCTTGTGGAAACAATCTGAGACAAGCCATGGGCACGCAACCAGGGACAGAGAGTTACAACTTTCATGTGAAGAAACAAACATGTTTCCACTGTGGAACACCTGCTCACATTGCCAGAAACTGTTCAAATCGTGCATATGTTCCATACTATGCACATGCTTGGCAGAACGTGCCAAGGGGGAGATCTTTCAAAAGAAATCCTTCGAGGTCACGTTCAAGAAATGGAAACTGGAATGATGACAAGGCCAAGAATCAAGTATTCAAGGACAAGAGAACCGATTTGAGAGATAACTTTGCCAAATCGAAATCGGTGAGGTCGAATTCATCTCAAGGATCGTCCTCTAGCTCACACTTGAGATTCAAGCCTAAATCAAAAGTTGGTTCCATTCTAAAATCAAGTGGTGAAGCTCCCATCTGGTTAAACAATAAAAGGCTTAAACCTAATTACAGATGGGTGCCCAAAAGTCCTACGGCCCAATCACCTCACTGTCTTGCTAACTCTTTATGTTCTTTATCTGATAAACATGATATGTCATGGGAAAGGGTATCATGTGTAGATAGTAATGGTCAACCCAGTTTAAAAATGGACTGGGTTCCCAAAACTATTTAATCCCACAACTTGTGCAGGAATAGCTATGGAGGACTATCATCAGACTTCGATATGTTGATAGTGGCTGTTCCAAGCACATGACAAGAGACATTTCTCAACTGCACGACATTCAAATCATTAATGGAAGGTATGTTTCCTTTGCAGGAGAAGTAAGTAAAATCACTCTAAAGGGTACGGTAAGTAACGGTGTGGTAAGCTTTGAAGATGTCATTTTTGCTCCAGAGTTGAACGCAGAGGTAACACTTACATTTTCGTTTCGTATGTAAAAAAAATTTGTTTAAATTTGCGCATTTTTATTTCTTTTCTTCCCTATGCACAAACTAAAGGGGGTAATATAAAATAAAAAAATTATAAAATCAGAAAATTAAAATATTTTTAAAAAAAAGGCCAGAAAATTAAAAATGTTTTCTTTCGTAAGTGTTTTCAGGAAGTGTTATGAGATTTAGTGATAAATGGCAAGTTAAATTGATTTATAACTTTTGATCCCAAGATCCCAAAAGGTTTACTGTATTTTATTTTCTAAATTTTAAATTTTGCATTCTATTTAAAATTTTAGTTTTTTATTTTATTTTTATATCTCAAAAACCGAAAAAGATTTTATTTTTCGTTTATCAAAATTACAAAAACACATAAAAAACATTTCTTTTCTTCTGTCAGTTTAATGGTAAATTCATTCATGAATTTCAGTATGAAACAATGAATTGACGGAGGATTCCAATGTGAATGATAGACTCTTCCATATTGAGACATATACCAGTGTTAATGGGAGTCTTCGCATCAAATGTTAATGATCAAAAGTCATTTTCACCATGACTAATGTGAAGCACCCAACCATTCTTCTCCCATCCTTTATTCTCCATCATATTCATGTTCATAAACGTAACCTTAAAACTCTCGGAAATTACCACTGAGGTTTAGGTTACACAACTTCTGTGTTCATGATCTTGGAAGTCATTGTCACCATGATTCTAAGTGAAACCCAAAATCCGAAATCCATCTATTTCTAAATTGACAGTGAACATTTTAATGTTCTATATATTTTCACCCATGAAATTGACGGATAATGGTTCATACCTGGTGTGACACTATACAAATTGTCAGTTACACAGTTTCTTTTAAAGAACTGTTGTATTTAATGAATTGAAGTTTGCAACTGTACAGATTTTCAAAATTGGTCTTGTCAGTTATCTTTTGTGACAACCCGTTATTTCGAGAAATCAAAAGTCAATAAAAAGTCAACAAAAGTCAATGAAGGTCAATCAAGGTCAAATGATTAGAAACTATTTGACTTAATAATAATTATAATTATGTGATTATGTGTATTTGTAACGAAAACAAATAACCCAATATCGAAAATGCCCTTTCTTTTGGATCTGAGAAAACTCGCAAATGACCACTAGCCTCGGACCAAAAACCGATTTCGGTCAGGACCACAATCGTGCGAAGGACCCACTTGCTTCGGACCGCAAATTAATTTCAGTCTACACTGAAATCACCGAAATCCTATCCTTTGTCGCGCAATTCAAGAGAGAAAATGCGAGTTCCAATGTAAACGTCCCATCATATTTTCAGCCATATTTATATGTTGGACCGAAAACACCATATCATTCTTACACATCTAGACCAAAATCTCGCATATCCCTCCCAAGAACACACTCGAAATCCTCTCAAGTATCATTCGAAATATCATTTGAATCTTCATTCGATCTTGCCAAAAGTCTTCAAGTGTTCTTATTATCAACCGAAATCACCATCTAATCTTCATATTACCAACCGAAAACACCTCAATCTCCTTATTTCCACCAAGAACACCAAGAACACTCTTCATATCTTCAAGCAACCGAAAACTCCTATTTTTCGAATAATTCTAACACTTTTTGATACGGAAATTTATACGGCTTCTAACTTGAGAATCATTACTACTATACTGTATCCCCACGCGTACACTCGCTTCAGGTGAGTTCATACCCTATGTTTTAGCACTTTCCAATGCTTTTAGGGGGAGAATACAAGAAAAACACAAAGTAGTTGTGTTAACACTTAAATATGGTTACAAATCATCTCAAAATATTTAATGCTTTTATAAACATATCAAATCATTTTAAACTGTTTTTCAACTACTTCAATTACTGTTTTTATCAAACTATATATATATATATATATATATATATATATATATATATATATATATATATATATTTATGTATAATTATGATTTAACAGGCCTAGTACCAGTGTTTCTGCCTTAACTCATGTTCCTTGTTTGGTTGTGGGCTTAGGATAGGAATGCTTGTCCGAATGTCTTTTAGATTATAATTACCAGTGTTTCAACAACTATTTTTAACCCTTTTGTAACATGCCGAGCAAAGGGGTATTTTTCCTTAATCATTTTCAGTACAAACATAACAACTTATAAACTATAATAGGTATAGTTTAGGGATCAATTCACACTATTTTCTAGGTCAATAATACATCACATGAATAATTACATA
This sequence comes from Lactuca virosa, assembly GCF_052849685.1. NCBI lineage: Eukaryota > Viridiplantae > Streptophyta > Magnoliopsida > Asterales > Asteraceae > Lactuca > Lactuca virosa. Next base: position 290,438,690 of record NC_136428.1, read on the forward strand.
AGTATAATTACTTTTCACTAAAAGTATACCATTCATTTACAAGAACAAGAAAACATATACACACTATACGTAAACAAGTTAATACTAAAATGTGATCCACTATTGCATGGTACCTACTAGAGTACATGCTAAAAGTCCTAAATTATAACCAGAGTCTCTTGGAGGGAGAGCATGAATTTGTGTATAGATCTATATGGGACTGACAATCCCGCACCTAAATTGTTAGCTACAGTTAGACCGGCAGGCCTGAAATGACAAATGTCATAACATTCTAACGCATGAAGAACGTCGTGCATGCGACTAGTCATTTTAGTATGGTTATAATCCCACTCACAATAAGCATTAACTAAACATTTTTGTTTACCAAACAAACATCACTTCAGTGGTCTTATTTTAAGTAATAAGACCACATATCATTATTTTCCCAAATACATGCACACAACAGAGTTCATACAAGTACAATATACTATTTTCTAGCAAAGAAGGCATACATTAATGGAAAACATACACTTATACTATTTCAGAGTACAATAACATACAAACATTTTGGTATTAAGGCCTTAGACTACACTTCATTTATTATAGAAAATATTGGATTTTCTGGAGAAACACACTAACATTTTCATGAAACAAAGACAGATTTCTAATACTAAATGCTTATGAACTCACCAACTTAAATGTTGATACTCTCTTTTCAAAATAACTTGTATTCTCAGGGAACCAGTAGACAGGTACACTCACACAGGTTTTTGAGAAGACGGAGCATATTCAACACTCGTCTTTTATTTTCGCTATACATTTTGGTGGCATACAAACAATACTAAGAACACAAATGTAATAACTATATTTTCAATACTATGCATGTGGTTGCTTGTTTTACTATTACTCATTGTTATGATACTGTACATGACGTCCTCCGCCCCCGAATGTTTCCGTCATCTCAGTTTCGGGGTGTGACAGATTGATATCAGAGCATTGTTTATAGTGAACTAAGTATATCAACCCATATAAGATATACAACTATAAATACAATGGGACTAAGACACTCTGACCAAGAGTTATACTTTTTAAATATATCAAATATTTCACTAAAGTATACATACATACATACTAGATCAGTATTATAACCGGAACAAAGAAAAAAAGTATTATGATTGTTGAACAACACGAGTAGGCCTTGGGATATATAATCAGGTATGGGATTAATATTAGCCTGATTAACTATATCTATTCGAGAGGTGATTAGCATATGCCTAGGAATGGTCGTGGTGTTGTAACAAGTCTAAAAACTTACCAACTGTTACTACAAAGGAACACTAGAACTTAACATAAATTTAAATACTATAGGAGTATTTATAGCACAATAACACCATTGATAGATCTATTAAACGTCTCTTATACTCCTATTCTCACATAGATATCATGGCCGGATTTCAACTGCCGGGAGACCCATACTTTCCCAATCAGGGGAACGGAGGATGGCTCGAAGGGGGACCGGAAAACGACCATGTGGCTCCAATGGAAGAAGACTTCGAGGAAGTAGAAGAAGAGGAGGAAGACGAAATTCGGGAAGACTCTGACTCGGAACCAGAAGTCTATGATCCACCTCAATTTGCCCAAAATCCCAATCCCCGACGGAATTTCCAAGGCCCGACGCCTCAGTGGGCAGTAAACTTAGAGAGGTGGAGTCATGAGCAGGGTCAGCACCTTCCCTATAATGGGGACCGAAGCTTCTACAACCTTGATGAGGGAGGCTCAACAGACAGAGCCCTCCTAGTAGTAATACGTCGAGTTGCTCATAACGATGAGTAAGCAAGATAAGCCATCAATGAGTCATGGAGGTTGGTGCAACCACTGTAGTCAACACGGTTCGCCTCCAACACCTGAACGAAGACCAGGAGATAACCAAGAATCACACCGAGACCCTGCAGAGGGAACTGGCCGCAAACCAAGCCGAGGTTAGAGAAATTCGGGTACGCCAAGTAGCATTAGAAAGGCGTGTGTTTGAAACAGAACGCCAATTGGCTAAATCCAGGGCTGAAACTCGTACGAAGCAGAACAACACTCCTCACGAGTAGGGCATACTCTACTCACTCTTTTGGATATAGATTAAGTCTACGTATATGCACTAGTGTTATTTTTCATGTTTATAGTACGACCTTGAAATTTTGCACTTTTCGATAGGTCGGTATGCTGTCGAAGTTTTCCTGTTAAGTTGGTATGTTGTAGACCTACTTCAAGGTCAAATTTTCTGAACTCTATGCATCTAATATACCGATGGAATTGACATGCATCTTATTTTCTTTGACAAATTACTATCCAATTTCATATTATTACTTTGCAAGTTATTACTTGTGGTAGGATTCTATTATAAACTCCTTAAAGAATACATGATGAACTAGTGTAAATTAGTTCAGGACATCTGATTTATAATCACTATGAAAGACCCACACTTTCATATTTGACAATTGTTACTCCAAAACATGCTACTTGCATATTCATAAATAATAGTTTACATTGATAACTTGTTTACATAAGACTGGATACAACCCGACTATTACAAAGTGTTATATATTACATAACTACCCAGGATACTTTACTTTTATACATACATGAGTACAAAATACAATAGTTCCAAACTATTCAAAATCTTCCAACAGTATACGATTATACTGGTTACTTATCTCCTGCAATTTGTTAAACATTGAGAGGGGTAAGCGGTGCCGCTTAGTGAGTTCAATAATAGATACAATATAACCTTATGGCATATATATACTTCAATATAGTAGAAGCAAAGAGGAACAAGGAACAACAAAGGCATATGTGAATCATGTGACAAGCTTTCCATATCAATCAATGATTTGATTCAAAGATATACAATCAATGAGACATAACAATTTCCATACTTGATATACATCAATAAAGCTTCGGCCCAAAAGGCACAGAAGACATATACTTTCTGATTAAACATTTTGGTAGATTTCAGGCTTTCAGCCCTGTCTAACCTTCTGCCAATGTCATAGAATAGAAGTTATTCTCTTACGAGACATGCTCTACATGGCCAGAGACTACATACCAGTACCACCGTGAATCTAAGTCATTTCACTGATCACATGGTCAAAGGTATAGCTTTGCTATCATAAATAGCTGAAATAATAACAACGGAAAAGCACATAGCACATATAACACATAACATACAACTGTTCCTATATATTGAACTCATCGTGAATTAATCGGGGGTTAAAATAGTAATTTCTGCAGCACTTCGTTATAATAAATAGCTTTCTTCGTTGGAAACCGGAAGCTTTCTTGAAAACCGGGCCCTGCGAGGGTTGAGCTTCAAACCGAAAAGATAAATTTCTCGGGCTCTTCGGGCACTTCGGAACGTATTTCAGATGTTTGGTATGATCCGGGGGCTTTAGGGGATTAAAAGTGGCTTAACGTTTAGGGTGTAAAAATGTAAGAAATTCCAACATTAGCCGGGAGGGTTCACACCCTCCCTTATATAGTATGCGAGACCTAGGATCAACGGCTGAGAAGGAGACACGCGGCAGCAGATGCGAGGAGCAGGTGGCTCGGTTCGCAGATGACACGCGCCAGATGCGAGGGCTCGCCACCGAAGCAACACGCGCCAGATTCTCATTGGACCGCGCCTTCGGTGCGAGGGGGTGCGACACGGGTTGGACAGCTGCCCTCGGATGACTCACCAATTCGGACACGCGGCATGCTGCGAGCGAGGGTGACGTGGCCGAACCTGAGCCATGTGAAATTCCTCGGTTTTGATGATTTTCTCGGTTTTTGTGTCCCAAACTTCTAAAATCCATAACTTTCGCATACGGGCTCCGTTTTTTATGTTATTTATATGAACGCGTAGGCGAGAATATACTCTAGAACGTTTGTTTAGACTTCGTCGGGTAATTTTGACTTTATTTTTAATATTATTATTTTTAACAGACCGGGACAGGAAAATCTGTTAAAAATTCATAACTTCTTCATCTGACGTCCGTTTTCGTCTGTCTTTTTACCGTTGTACTACTATTGACGAGACCTTCGATTATCGTTTAGGTTGCATCGGCTAAAAATCACTCGATCTTTATTTCGAGTTTTTAGCTGTCTACTGCTATTCTGAACTTAGAAAAATCATAACTTCCTCATACGAAGTCAGATTTTGACGTTCTTTTTATGAAAATTCTCGGTTTAACAAATACTACGACTTTCATTTAGATCACCAATGATAAAAAGTAGTTTATCAAAAACTCACTTTTTACGTCATTTGGCGCCGTGTCGGTTTTGTCGTGGATCTTCGATTGGTCATAACTTCTTCGTTATAACTCGGATTTCGATGAGGTTTTCGCCTAAATGCTTCTAACAAAATTATCTACAACTTTCAATAATAAAATTATACTTATTTCAAATTTTATATTTTCGTTAAATTTCAATAATTGACTTTAGATTGGAATCTCATAAGACTTCCAAAATATTCTGAATGATTCTAAACATAGTTTTACTTCATTTCTAGTAAAAACCATCTGTTAAAACTCAATACTCAAATTTCATATAAGATTTCATAATATTATTTATTACAAAACACGATAACTAAACGTGTATGTTACACACTAATGAAGTCTTACCATCATTTTCATCTTTAAAAACTTTATAGCTAAAAGATGCCGCCACGTAGATCAAATAGATGTTTCAATAACAATCCACCAATAACTTCAACTCCACCACCGCCGCCACCGCAATTCGATCCTGTATTTTTCCAAGTTGCACTGACCGCGCCACGTAGATCAAATAGATGTTTCAACAACAATCCACCAATAACTTCAACTCCACCACCGCCGCCACCGCAATTCGATCCTGTATTTTTCCAAGCTGCAGTGACCGCGGCTGTGACAGCAGCCCTGACCCAAATCAACACTAGTGGCACTAGTGGGGCTGGAACCGGTACCAACTCGCATCATGGATATAGCCATGGACATCCTAGGGAGTGTTCATACAAGGACTTCACCAACTGCAAACCCAAAACCTTTAATGGGAGTGGGGGAATCATTGCTCTAACGTAATAGTTCAAGAAAACGGAGTCAATCTTCGAGATCTGCTCCTGCCCAGAAGGGAGCAAAGTGAGATTTGCTGCCTGCACTTTCTCTGATAGGGCCCTCACATGGTGGAATAGCCATATCAAGTCACTTACACTCATTGTGGCTAACTCAATGGGCTGGGAGAACTTAAAAGAAATGATGATGGGGGAGTACTGCCCGAGGGGCGAGGTACAGAAACCGGAACATGAACTTTGGAGCCTTGCCATGACAGGCTCTGACATAGTAGCCTACACTAACAGATTTAGTGACCTGGCTATTCTGTGTCCAGGAATGGTTCCTACAGAGAGCAAGAAAATAGAGATGTATATCTGGGGACTGCCTCCTCCACTTCAGGGGAATGTTTTGTCTTCAAACCATATTACATTCGATAGCGCCAAACGCTTTGCTCAAAGACTCATTGACCATGGAGCCCACCAACGCGTAGCGACCCCTGTCCCCGAACAAGCCAAGGCAAACGACAACAAAAGAAAGTTTTGGGACAGAAAGAAGAACCAAATGGCACAGAACCCCGCCAAGAAACAACAGATAGTGGCTGTTCATGCTACAACGACCCCTGCTACCCCTGCACCAGCAAAGCAATATGCTGGAAACCTACCGAAGTGCAGCAAGTGCAATTTCCATCATCATGGATCCTGCCGAGAGATACACTGTGATAAATGCAACAGGAAGGGGCACACTGCCCATTTCTGTAAGGCACTGGCAAAACCAATCACCCAGGTCCCTGGTATTGGAGTAAGTCAGGCCCTGCTACGGGTATGGCAAAATTGGGCACTTCAAGAGGAACTGCCTGAAGGCAAGGAATGCTGGTGGAGTGGGGAGAGTATTATCAATAGGTCATGAAGAATCAGTGGCAGATCCCATGGTGGTCACGGGTATGTTCCTCCTCAATAACTCTTATGCATCCATACTCTTTGATAGTGGAGCGGAGAGGAGTTTCGTGAGCCACAAATTTAAACATTTACTCAAACAACAACCACAAACACTAAAGGAAACATTTATCGTAGAAATGGCTAACGGAAAGAATGAGAGCACAAACGATATATATAGGATGCACCCTCACTCTAGATAGCTATTCTTTCCAAATCGACCTTATGCCGGTCACAATAAAAAGTTTCGACGTTATCATTGGCATGGAATAGTTGAGTCCCCATCGTGCTGACATCCTATGTTATGAAAAAGCCATTCGCCTTAGTCTAGCGAGTAGTGAAACTCTAGTCGTCTATGGTGAAAAACTAGGCACGAACCTTCGAATCATATCGTGCATCCAAGCCCAGAAGTACTTACGAAAGGAATACCGTGCGTTCTTAGCTCACGTGGTAGACAGGAATCAAGAAGTGAAAGACATAAAGAGCATTCCTGAAGTCTGATATTTTCCTAACATCTTTCTGGAGTACCACCAAAACGCCAAGTCGAGTTCAGAATCGACTTAATTCCTTGAGGTGCCCCTGTAGCCAAATCGTCTAGCACCAGCAGAGATGCAGGAACTATCCAACCAACTAAACGAACTGCTTAGCAAGTGATTCATCAGACCGAGCTTCTCACCCTGGGAGCACCGGTCTTGTTCGTGGAGAAAAAGGATGGATCATTCCGTATGTGCATCAATTACCGCGAGCTAAACAAACTGACCATTAAGAACCGATACCCTATATCGCGTATACACGACTTGTTCGACCAACTTCAAGGAGAAAACTACTTTTCAAAGATTGATTTAAGATCCAGGTATCACCAGTTACGAGTTATAGAGGAAGATGTTTCCAAAACAGCCTTCCGAACTCGTTATGGTCATTAAGAGTTTGTAGTGATGCCCTTTAGATTAACCAATGCACCCGTAGTGTTTATGGATTTGATGAACTCAGGATGTGTCGTCCTTACTTAGATAAAGTCATGATAGTATTCATAGATGACATACTTATCTACTCACGCAGTAAGGAGGAGCATAGTCAGCACCTACGACAGGTCTTGGAAACATTACGAGCAGAAAAACTTTATGCGAAGTTCTCAAAGTGCGAATTTTGGATTCGGAGAGTAGAATTCCAAGGTCACGTGGTCAGCCAATAGGGAATTCATGTGGACCCTTCCAAAATCAAGGCAATCGAGAACTGATCAGCACCAAGAACGCCTACTGAGATTCGTCAACTCTTAGGCCTTGCTGGCTACTATCGCAGGTTCATACAAAACTTCTCAAGGATCGCTAAACCACTTACCATCCTAACTCAAAAGGGTGTGTCTTTTAGCTGGGAAGAGAAACAAGAAAATGTGTTCCAAACGCTAAAATAAGCCCTATGCAGCGCACCAATATTGTCCCTTCCAGAAGGGATAGAGGATTTCGTAGTTTACTGCGATGCATCTAATCAAGGGCTAGGCTCTATTCTTATGCAACGGGGAAAGGTCATCGCATATGCCTCAAGACAGCTTAAGACACACGAAGTCAACTACACTACTCACGATCTTGAGCTTGGAGTGGTAGTTTTTTGCTTTAAAGATCTGGAGACACTACCTGTATGGTACGAAGAGCAGCATTTTCACAGACCATGAAAGCCTTCAAAACATATTCAACCAGAAGGATCTCAACATGAGATAACGACGATCGGTAGAACTACTAAATGACTACGAATGTGAAATTCATTATCATCCAGGCAAAGCCAATGTAGTAGTTGATTCCCTTAGTCGAAAGGAGTACTCAGGTCGTAGAGTTAAAGCACTGACCATGACCATCCATTCACATCTGTCTACACAAATTAATGAGGCTCAGCAAGAAGCCTTGAAACCCGAAAATGTGACAGGTGAAGCCCTAAGAGGAATGGAAAAGAACTTGGAAGTCAAGGGTGACGGAGTTCGTTATCTCATGAATTGAATTTGGACACGGAAGTTTGGTGGCTACAGAGATGTTGTCATGAATGAAGCCCATAAAACTCGATACTCCGTTCATCCAGGTTCAGACAAGATGTATCTGAATCTCAAGAAGTTATATTGGTGGCCAAACATGAAAGCAGAGATTGCTACCTTTGTGGGCAAATGTCTGACTTGTGCCAAAGTTAAGGTAGAATACCAAAAGCCCTCAGGTTTACTACAACAACCAAAAATACCTGAGTGGAAGTGGGAGCGGATTACAATGGATTTCATAACCAAGTTACCCAAGACAACGGGTGGTCTCGATACCATTTGGGTGATTGTTGACAGGTTAACCAAGTCCGCGTACTTCCTACCAATTAAAGAAACTAACAAAATGGAGAAACTAACCAGAACATACATTAGAGAGATTGTAAGACTACATGGTGTGCCCATATGTATTATCTCTGATAGAGACAGTAGGTTCACCTCAAGGTTCTGGTAGTCACTACAAAAATCCCTAGGAACTAGGCTAGACATGAGTACAACCTACCATCCACAAACCGATGGGCACAGTGAGACAACGATCCAAACATTAGAAGATATGCTGAGAGATTGTATGATCAACTTTGGTAAAGTATGGGATACCCATTTGCCACTGGTCGAATTCTCATACAACAACAGCTACCATACCAGTATCAAGGTTGCCCCATTCGAAGCCTTTTATGGTCGGAAGTGCAGATCACCTCTGTGTTGGGCTGAAGTGGGTGATATACAGCTAGCTAAAGGACAAGTTCCTGACAACACTCTCACTGACCCGGAGATTATCAGAGAGACGCCTGAAAAGATTATTCAAATACGTGAACGACTGAAAGCCTCTAGGGACAGACAGAAGAGCTATGCAGACAAAAGACGAAAACACTTGGAATTCCAGGTTGGTGACCGCGTTCTATTGAAAGTCTCACCCTGGAAGGGCATGATATGCTTCAGAAAGCATGGCAAACTGAATCCAAGGTACATTGGCCCTTTCGAGATTATCGCTAGAATCGGCCTGGTAGCTTACAAACTCCAACTACCCCAAGAACTTAGCAACGTACACCCTACCTTCCACGTGTCTGACTTAAAGAAGTGTTTATCTGATGAGACTCTTGTGATCCCACTCGATGAAATCGAGATAAATGAGAGTCTCAACTTCGTGGAAGAACTAGTAGAAATCCTAGATAGGGAAGTCAAGCGAACCAAACAAAGCCGTATAACAATAGTGAAGGTTCGCTGGAATGCCAAGCGGGGACCTGAATTCACTTGGGAGCGGGAAGATCAAATGAAACAAAAGTACCAGCACCTTTTCCCTACTCCATGAGTACTCACTTTAGAATTAATTTCAGGATGAAATTCCCTTTAACGGGGGGAAGATGTGATAACTTGTTATTTCGAGAAATCAAAAGTCAACACAAAGTCAACGAAAGTCAATGAAGGTCAATCAAGGTCAAATGATTAGAAACCATTTGACTTAATAATAATTATAATTATGTGATTATATGTATTTGTAACGAAAACAAATAGCCCAATATCGAAAATGCCCTTTCTTTTGGATCCGAGAAAACTCGCAAAGGACCACTAGCCTCGGATCGAAAACCGATTTCGGTCAGGACCACAATCGTGCGAAGGACCCACTTGCTTCGGACTGCAAATTGACTTCGGTCTACATCAAAATCACCTAAATCCTATCCGTTGTCGTGCAATTCAAGAGAAAAAATACGAGTTCCAATGTAAACGTCCCATCATATTTTCAGCCATATTTATATGTTAGACCGAAAACACCATATCATTCTCACACATCTAGACCGAAATCTCGCATATCCCTCCCAAGAACGCACTCAAAATCCTCTCAAGTATCATCCGAAAAATCACTTGAATCTTCATAAGATCTTGCCAAAAATCTTCAAGTGTTCTTATTATCAACCGAAATCACCATCCAATCTTCATATTACCAACCGAAAACACCTCAATCTCCTTATTTCCACCAAGAACACTCTTCATATCTTCAAGCAACTGAAAACGCTCAAGCAACCGAAAACTCCTGTTTTCGAATAATTCTAACACTTTTTGATACAAAAATTTATCCGGCTTCTAACTTGAGAATCATTACTGCTACATCGTATCCCCATGCGTACACTCGCTTCAAGTGAGTACATACTCCTATGTTTTACCACTTTCCAATGCTTTTAGGGGGAGAATACAAGCAAAACACAAAGTAGTTGTGTTAACACTTAAATACGGTTACAAATCATCTCAAAATATTTAACGCTTTTATAAACTTATCAAACCATTTTAAACTGTTTTTCAACTACTTAAATTATTGTTTTTATCAAACTATATTCATATATATATATATATATATATATATGTATGTATGTATAATTATGATTTAATAGGCTTAGTACCAGTGTTTCTGCCTTAACTCATGTTCCTTGTTTGGTTGTGGGCTTAGGATAGGAATGCTTGTCCAACTGTCTTTTAAATTATAATTATACATGCAACATATATATATATATATATATATATATATATATATATATATATATATATATATATATATATATATATAAGTATAAAACTTATTTTCAACAACTATTTCTAACCCTTTTGTAACATGCCGAGCAAAGGGGTATTTTTTCTTAATCATTTTCAGTACAAACATAACAACTTATAAACTATAATAGGTATAGTTTAGGGATCAATTCACACTAGTTTATAGGTCAAGAATACATCACATGAATAATTACATAAGTATAATTACTTTTCACTGCAAGTACACCATTCATTTACAAGAACAAGAAAACATATACACATTATACGTAAACAAGTTAGTACTAAAATGTGAGCCACTACTTCATGGTACCTACTAGAGTACATGCTAAAAGTCCTAAATTATAACGAGAGTCTCCTGGAGGGAGAGCGCGAATTTGTGTATAGATCTATATGGGATTGACAATCTCGCACCTAAACTGTTAGCTACAGTTGGACCGGCTGGTATGGGGTGACAAATGTTATAACATGCCGACGCCTGAAGAACGTCGTGTAGGCCACTAGTCATTTTAGTATGGTTATAATCCCACTCACAATAAGCATTAACTAAACATTTTGGTTTACCAAACAAACATCACTTCAGTGGTCTTATATTAAGTAATAGGACCACAAATCATTATTTTCCCAAATACATGCACATAACAGAGTTCATATAAGTACAGTATACTATTTTCTAGCAAAGAAGGCATACATTTATGGAAAACATACACTTATACTATTTCAGAGTACAATAACATACTAACATTTTGGTCTTAAGGCCTTAGACTACACTTCATTTATTATAGAAAATATTGGATTTTCTGGAGAAACACACTAACATATTCATGAAACAAAGACAAATTTCTAATACTAAATGCTTATAAACTCACCAAGTTAAATGTTGATACTCTCTTTTCAAAATAACTTGTATTCTCAGGGAACCAGTAGACAGGTACACTCACACATGTTTTTGAGAAGACGGAGCATATTCAAGACTCGTCTTTTATTTTTGCTATACATTTTGGTGTCATACAAACAATACTAAGAACACAAATGTAATAACTATATTTTCAATACTATGGATGTTGTTGCTTGTTTTACTATTACTCATTGTTATGATAATGTACTTGATGTCATCCGCCCCCGAATGTTTTCGTCGTCTCGATTTGGGGGTGTGGCATCTTTTCCTAAGAACTGTCATGGCACCAGGGCGATTCACCCCACCGGGAAATAGATATCGCTAAATGTCCTGCCAAAGGGCCTTGACTTCAGGTCATACTAAACTGTGGAAATATGTATTCCGATATTTTTTCACAGGATGATTTTGTGAGTTATTCCTAATTAACTCTTACTGGCACCAGAATAGTACACTCAGCTGAGATTCGAAAACCATTGAACGTGTCGCCAAGGGCCAAGTTAACTTGTTAACTTGAAAAACTTTATTGAGATCTTTAATCAAGGATATATAGGGGCTAACATCAAAACTAGACATGAGTAGTTCTCCTATACACAACAAATCGCAGTGCGTTCCTCCGAGTTCACATAGATACTGCGAGTAGTCTCCATCTGCGCCAAGGTTGGGTCCTTGAACAATTATGGTGAGAAGGGTCTTTATGATTATGTGATCCACAGGGAATTTTTAGTCATGGTTACCTTCAAGGTGTACCTGTGTTGGATAAAGAAATTCATTTGAAGGAACAAAGGAGGTGTCAAAATTTGGAAAGCTTACAAAGACTGAAGATATTTCAGATGACGTTGATGAAGACATTCCTTTATTTCAACCAATGACGGAGATATTCAATGAAGCGATGATTTCACCGACTAAGACTGGCAGAGAAAGTGATTCATGTAAGCAGTCAAACGTACCAACACCCGACTGGATGGATGCTCACATAGAAGATCTACATCGAGCTGCGAGGATTCCTCCCAAAACAATTTCTGTAACCACAGAATCACCATCTAAGAGTGAGAAAGAAGAATCATATTCCTCCCTATTGTCAAGGAAGCAAAAACGCATATATTAAGGGGGAGTGCTGATTTATGACCTTATATAAACGCTAGCTACAACCGTTAGCCCGACCCACGTTATAGAAGATGTCATTAGCCCAAAAATTTTGAGACGAAGTTGTGGGCTACTACAATGGTTCGATCATATGTTCATCTTGCAAAGAAACGTTGAAGAAAACTAGCAATAAACCAAGGGGGAGATTGGGACATATTTATGTGGTTTATGCTAGGTTTATATTATTTAATAGGTTTGTAGTGTTTTCGGTTAAGTGGACCGAAATCCATCTTAATTTTGGTCTGTGTAGGTCCAGTGGGCTGAGCTTAGGCTTTTATTTAGATTTGTATTTAGGTCATATATATATAGGTGATATCCGTTTAGGGTTTCTAGTTGTTCAATCATTGTTTCCGACTATCAAAAGAGCATTCATATGTACCAGACGATTTATCAATATATCATGTACATTTGAAGTTGTTTTGTGTGTTCTTGAATCGTTGCTTGATTAACATTCCGCATTCTTTAAGCAATTAAGATTGATATCGTATAAGATCCATAGTTTTGGGACTTATACACACACACACACACACACACACATATATATATATATATATATATATATATATATATATATATATATATATATATATATATATATAATGAGCATGAGCATGCCTTCTCCTTCGTGCCATGAACCTGAAAGTAGACAAGAAGTAAACCAAAAAGCTTCAAAAATAGCAAGTATTCAGTTTTCTACTTAATCATCACAATATGTTTTGTTGTACTATGCAATTTTGAATTGTTGGGACATACTATGAGAAAAAAGTCTACTAATACAACCATACTTTAAATTTTTTTAAAGCAAAAACATGTTCACTGTTCGATGAGCACAACGTGTCTATCGTGATTTTAAGTGGTCCACATCAACATTTAACGGGCTATAAATCTACAAATCTTTTAATAATTTTCATGGGAGAAATATACACAAGTAATTTACAGTTAATATTTGAAGAAACATCCATTAGTTTGACCACAATAGATCCCTATGTATTGAAATTTCTCACAATGTGTGAGAAAATACCTAATTAATTTAGCACTTGAAACAAAGGGGTTGTAATCTCATACATGATATGTCAATTAAGCAAGAGAAGTAGATGAGATTCGGAGATTTGGAGCATTTTTTATTTTCATCCAAATGCAATTGTGTAAAGTGTATGAAAGTGAAAAGTAAATAAGGGTTAAAAGATAAAACCTGGTGTGTATGACGTGATACGCTTATAGGAAGGGCATGTGTGTGTTTTGATTAAAGAGTATCCATATCGCATCTTCAGACAACGTTGTGCTGTGTTATAGGACCGCAGAGTGATTTTCACCAAATTTCATATTCTTAAAGATTTTCACTTCTGATTTCTTTTGTTATGCATCCACACTATGCATCTTTTAATTCCTAAACACAACAATAGCAAAATACCTTGCCCACAAGTGATAGTGTAAAACCAAAAAAACAGAAATAAAATCAAACGAAAAACATAACTTTCTTTTCAAAAAGGATCGATTAGCCAATAATTAAACAAGCAACTAAAAATAGTACATCGTTCCCCGATAACGGTGTCAAACTTGATGTGCATAAGTCAGTCCAAAAACTATGATGTGTAAATCTCATTTTAATTTATAAAACTGATTTACTTTCCCGAAACTTGATAAAGTATCAACGAAAAACAAGAATTAAATCATACAAAAAACATAATTAATTCATACAAAAAACATAACTTTCTTTTAAGATGGATCGATTAACCAATAACTAAACAAGCTACTAAAAATTGAACTTGTTTCCTGGCAACGGCACCAAAAACTTGAAATGTAGAAGTTAGTCTAAAAAATTTGATGTGTAAATCTCATTTTAAATTTATAAAACTAATTTTACTTTAATTAAAGGCGACAACATAATTGTGCAAGCGTGACCCAATCGTATCATAGTATAGCGTTGGTAAGAAAAGGGTGACAAACATAAGGGAACAGGGGAATTAATAATAGAATCTTCAATTATTAGTTAACCTAAAGAAAGCTTGTAAAAGGGGAAGTGACTACAAAACTCATAAAGAAAACGGTTACAAATCAAAATGTAATGTCCCAAAAATACCAAGTAAAACTTTCATTTTAAAAACATCATAACCATTCATTCGTTTGTTTCAAAATACAATAAAAGTAACAACATTCTCAAAACATCAAAGTAAAGAAATAATAATCAATGCGGAAAAGCCATCAGGGGATGTTGTTCAATTAAGTTGGGCCCTTCCCTTTAGAACTGGAAGTAAATGAAAATATTTAAACCAAAAATCCGTAAGCACAAAGCTTAGTGAGTTCCCCAAAATATCACATACCATACATAGGATAGAGAATTCTATGAGTCGAACCATAGTCTTATTGTCACTATTAGCCATGATGCTAAATCATGGACTTTCCTTGCAACGCTAGGAGCCAAACCCCAATCTTACATATAAGTGTCACAAGCCACATCATGGTCTTCCAAGCAAGCGTCACAAAGACAACTAGAATACTACATTAATATCAGGGCCAGACCCTTGTCTTACATACAATTGTCATGAGCCAGATCTTGGTCTTTCATACATATGCAAAGGGTCACACCCTGGTCTTCCATGCAAGTATCACAAAGACAACTAACATCCTACATGGTATAGTAAGAAGACTTACCTCGTAGATGTAGACAACAGCTAACAGCTCTCACGGCCAATGAATGGGTGTTATACACCTCCTAATAATCCACACAAGGTAAACCCTTAGTTCACCTTCTAAAACTAGCCAATTGGAAAAATGTCAACCAAGTCAAAGTCAACGGTCAAAGTCCTCATCAACTGACCTCCACGTCTTGGCTAGCCCATGGCCATGTCGTAGCTAACAAATTAATCGCGTACAACTCCATTGCCATGTCGTGGCTTGCTCCAGACAAAACAGACATGAATCCATGATTCGCCACGTCGTGGTTACTGGCTGAAGACAACTTAATAGCATAAGCTCTTAATCCTTTAAGCCCTCAACTCTAACCTTCCAGAAAGCTTTTAGGGGCTCGAAAGGCTCATAAATATCCAAAATTCATGGAATGCATGTCTCTCTCTTTCTAGGTCAAAAATGGTAGAAATTAAGTCAAAAAAACCCCATGCATGAACTCAAGGCTACACAATACTTTAGATCTGGAATATCTAACCATCTAGGGACCTCAATAACCAATAAAGTTGCAAACTTTATTGAATCTATCTACTCAAAACATCATAAACATGAAGAAGAAGCATTAAAACCTAGATCTAGAAGAGGCTAACCAACAAGATCAGAAAAAGGAAACTCACAAAGGTCTAGAAGTTGCACAAATGCAATCTCTAAGCTTGCCAAGAGGTTCTTTATACCACAAGGGTCTTCTTCTTCCTTCCAAGTGCACCAAATCACCAAAAGTAAGCTCAAATATGGAGGAGAGGGTATTAGGGTTTGCTTCAAGGTTCTTGAGGGTGATGGAGGCTGGAAATGATGCCCTAAATTTGAGGTTAGATGCTTAAATACGAAGGAAACCCTAAAATTATGGTTTTGGGCCAAAACAGTCGCCACGTCGTGACATTCTCTCACATGTTGTGGGACTCATCAAGGGGACGTGATCATTTAAGTCATGTCATGTCGTGGGCATCCTTGCGCCACGTCGTGGCATAGAGTTTTTCCAGAAACTCCATTTTTGACTCTATTAAGTCTTTAGTTGAACCATTCTGAGAAACAGGTGTTACAACTCTCCCACACTTAAATTAGATTTCGTCCTCGAAATTCGTCCTTACAAATTTCTCTACAACACGAGTCGACACCGTCTGAACTATCAAAATCCAATACCGCATTGAAAATCACTTCGCATAGACAACCACCTTCTGACACCGCTAACGAACCAAAATTTAGCATAAATCACACGTCCTGACGAAGAAACGAACATCAATACAACACACTTAACCAACAAAGAGAAGGACTAACTACATCACCTGAAAGCTGAAAACTTTATACTATGTCCGACTTCCAGACAGAAAAAATCCCTTGAATCGCACCCATGATGACCACAATCCACAATCTGAATCAACCAAAACCTCCTTGACCCTGTATTCTCTTTGCTGATAACTGGAAATTAGACTCAATGCACATCCGTCAATGTCAGCAACTTATACTCAAGTATGAAGGCGACTCCCAACATGAGCCCCAACTATTATGCTACACCAATATATACATCAAATCCTGATGACCGAGGAATTCACAAATTTGATCTGTCCGAGATCTTCCCGGTTCCATGTTGTCGTATTAATAAACTGGAATACAAAATCCCCAGCCGACTGCTGAAGTTGAAAGCTTCACATACGGCCACACATCGAGACTCCATCCAAGATTCTAACCAACAAAGGCTATCCTATCCTTTTTGTCAACACTGCTCCAACCGCCCTCCAGCCTAAAGGAGGAACGACTAGCCAACCATAACAAAAAACAACAAGTTCATTTCACCCTTGGTGAATGCTACAGGCCAAATCGTAGTCTTACACCACACCCGGCCTAACTCATCCAACAATCTAACTCAACCATATGAATTCTGTGGCCCTCCCATAGTCTTACAACCACTCCTGTAATGGCCTATCTCGACCTAGTGAATGCTACGAACTAGACCATAGTCTTACAACACTCTTACAACTGCCTATCTCTACTTAGTGAATGTTACGGCCAAACCGTAGCCTTACTACACTTCTAAAACGGCCTATCTCAACTTAGTGAATGCTACGGGCCAAATTCTAGTCTTACAACACTTTCACGATTGATATGGGTCTACCCCATAGTCTTGCCAACAATCCATAAGAATACCCATCCAAAATCAACATAAGCCGAAATCGTAACTTGCTAGACCCAAACAGGCGGCTGGGTTTTGCTTCGAACCCAAAGTCATAATCAGACAAGAACAGA
The DNA here is from genome assembly GCF_052849685.1 of Lactuca virosa. Classification (NCBI taxonomy): domain Eukaryota; kingdom Viridiplantae; phylum Streptophyta; class Magnoliopsida; order Asterales; family Asteraceae; genus Lactuca; species Lactuca virosa. Next base: position 290,456,177 of record NC_136428.1, read on the forward strand.
CAGAGAGGTCTTCACACAACCCTCAACCTGAACCTAGTCACGAACCCAACTGCGCCGATGTCGATGTTTCATGTCTTCGGACGAGATAAAATTGAATCCTCAACATCTGCTTCCCTGATTACAACTGACTAATGAGCATAACTCCTTTCATAAGCTTCGATTCATACCAAACCCAGAACTAGCTATCCACTTGACCTTGGATATGAAACTCTGAATTGACCAACGCTTGGACATATTTTTATTATTCTCAAGCGATTCTCCTCCACTTGGATTCAACTCCACTCTGACAACTTCATAATTACTCGAATTTCCAATCCAACCCAAAGCTTCACCACTTGGTTCTTAACATATATCTCTGAAACTACCAGGAATAGGTTAACCCAATGTCACCTTTGATAAAAGTCGATGCAGTATCCGAATTTCACTATTCAAAACCACCACCAACAGAAGCTTGCAAGAAAAAAGATTCCATGACCAGATGACCTAGGGTACACACCCCCTAAAACCAGGATATAGTTTGCACTAAACTTGACGAAAGACTGACGCATCCATAACACCTTCCACTGATACAACTCAAAATCCTCGAACAATTTCATCTGATGCCAAAGAACGAATTATCTTCTATAAAAAATGAATAGATAACCAGTTCAATGATCCACTTACTACTGAACAAAGCCCATGCGAAAATGAATCTACCAAGCCATGAAGTTGGTTGATAGATCAACAACCGCTCTTCCCTATTATAGATAGCGGTCGGTATAGTGAGCTAACCAACCCTTCAACTGACATTCAACTTGATCAGATCAAGCGCCTCTTAACTTAATCTTCGGTGTCCTAAAGGGACAACTAGCCACAACGAGATCTTTACCCAACAGCTTCCGATGTGAGGACAACACACGCATCTCCAAATACATGAACCTGGCCAGTCGTTCATTATTTCGCAATAATGAAAAATTCTGAAGAATCCTTGGAAACACAACGAGAAATTTCCCAACTCGGAGGGCTTGGATGGTAGCCAAGTATCCTTCTTTTATACCGCAATAATCTCGAATCCAAAAATCCAGCATACTTGCACTACAACTTACTCGGACTCATTGTACTGAAACCATACAAATCAAATCGGTTGTTGATCCTCCAAGAATAATACCTAGTTCTCTCCCACTTAGGGTTCAAACTATCATTGGATGACGTCTTACACGGAGAAGCCTAACATCGGCTCAACCAGATACACTCCAAGCATGACTCCCGGTATGAGAAATGGCATATGACGATCCTTCGAATAAAGACCAGACAATCATACATAAACCCTAAACCTTAGGTGGAGACTTAAACACTTCAAACATTACGTCTCTCACATATAATCACATAATCATAGACATGCATGAACTCAAACCTACACAATACTGTTAGATTAGGTGTTTAAGCCCATAACTATAACTGGTATGTACTTGACCCGATAGTAGCATGGTCCTTTTGGGTTGCCTTCACCATAGCAATTTGATAGGATGAATTATGGAGAAAGAGGTTAATTGTGATTTATTAATATATTATAAGAATAATATATTAATTGTGAAGTCATATTATTTAATTAGTATTGATCAGAAATTAATTTGGAATTAATTTAGTGATCAAAAGAGACTGATTAAATCGATGAGGACTGATTATGTAAATCAGTAATAGTTGTAGTTTGGGCTAATGGACCTTATTGGTATAGGGTGGACGAAAACTATATGAAAGTCCATATATATTTCGTCCATAGGCTTACCATAAGGGATCCATGTGTTGCTTAGGGCCTAAGCAAGGGAAATAGGGTTTCCAAGTTGAAAACCCTAGTAGCCTCAACTATAAAAGGAACCCCATGGCTCCAAAATCGACACCTATACATTCATAGAGAACCCTTGCCGATTTTGAGCCTCTCTAACCTCTCTCTCATAATTCTCACTACTTGGTGTTTGTGACTCATTAGAGGTGCAACAATTGAGGCACAAAGCTCTTGAATGTCAAGATCAACTAGCTACGAGGAAAAGGTATTCATCTAACTTGGTATTAGTTATCAATTTTGAAATTGTGTATGCTAGTCATAGGGCTTATGCTTTGGATGATTATTTTCATGTATAACTTGAGAAAAACTTAGATCCAAAGCATTAGGGTTGAAATGTACACCATATGAATGTTGTAGTGCTCAAAACTCATCAGTGATATCAGAGCCTAGGGTGTTTTTCTGTTATATTTGATGCATTAATGAATTGTTCAAAGCAAAAAAAGAAAGTCGTTTTTTGGATCTGCCTGATGATCACGACGTGGTCATATTGGACCAAGACATGATGGCTCTCACAACGTGAGTCGGATGGTTCTCAAGATGTGAAGTCGAGTCAGATAGAAGATTTTCGAGATTTGGCTTAAATTAGGTTTGGATAATTACCATAAGTTGTTTTACTAATTAAAAATTTTGATTTTTTGATATGGCAATTGATATCCTAACCTATTTAGAAGATAATAGTCAAATTTTAAGATAATTACAAGTTTTTGTGATAAACTAATTATTTGTAAAATTTGATTTGTATTTATCTTACCAATTATAATTGGATTAGGTCAAATTTAGATAATGGTAAATTTATATGATTATTTTAATTATATCAAATTTGATCTAGAAAGTTTTGAAAAGTTTCAAAACTTGCCCTCAAGTTTTGGAATTTAAAATTTGATTAAAAAAGTTTTAATTTTGAAAAGTTAAATTCTAAAACCCTAGTGTTTTAAAAGTTTAAAAAAATACACCGTCATGGTTTTATTAATTATTTAATTAAAAGATTAATTAAGAGACAACTAATAATTCCTTAACATGGTTTAAAATTAATTAAATTAAAAGCTTAATTTATTAAAAGATTAAACCACCTAGTATTTTAAAAGTTTAAAATACACCCTTATACTATTGTAACATTAAAAGTTTAATTTATACATAAGTATAAGAATAAGTCAGTCTTACCGTTAGTAGGCCTCATTCACGAAGCTGGTCTATAAGGGGTGTTTAAGGAACTGGCATGTAAAATGACCGTCATTGGGTATCCACTTGTACCCACCGCACACTTGACTAGTGGAGGGTCGTTAGCCGAACGGGTAGGATGGGACACTAAGATCTCATTAAAAGTATAATGAAAATACAAAGTAACTAAATCTTTTATAAATTCTCAATCTTGGTTACTTAGGAAAATGTGAATTTGATGCTAACCCATGAAATTGCACATTGCACCTTATTGGTCGTTAGTGGAGCATGTGTGGTTAACTGGCACACTAATATGGGACTAATGAAGGATGGCAATGAGTTTCTCGTAAATTATCGTTGATCGATGGAGCGTGTGTGGTTAACCGGCACATTGATTATACGATCAATGACATCGAGAGTACCAAGCTAATTTGCATGGTTATTCACACCTTGTTTGTGATCCTCGGTATCCCAGTCACAAACTTGAAGGGCGTAATCGAGATTAAACATGCCATTGAAAAGTTCAATGAATCTCAAAAGATCTAAGAATTTCATCTAAAACCTAATTCGTTTAAAATTTTGTTTTCATGGTGGAATTGGTAAATCGTCATTTACCTACCTTTAGATAATTTGCAATTGGATTATGGTATCCCTCTTCCGAATTGTAAATTATTTTCTTGGGTCCTAGCCTTAATATTTCATTTGGGTGTTATATTAAGGACTTAATCAACTAACTTGAATTTCTCCCCTTTGTAGATGTCCAATTTTGACAGCTATGGTCTTCCTCAATCCTTTGGAAAAGGCTTTCCATTCGAAGATGATATTCCACATGTCGATCAAGATGAAATATCAATCCCTTCTTCGTTCAAAGGTGGAACTGGAAATCATACTTCTCTTCCACCACCTCCTCCAATAATTCTCCATGACCCACATGTTCGTCAACTTGAAAAGTTCAAGGTCACTCAAGCCCTATTGGCAAGCAAACACCAAGATGTAGGGTCTGTGTGCACACGTCTTGAAGATGAAGTCACACATTGATAGACTAGGAATATTGGGTGTCGTTTTCCCGAGGAAGCTGGTTGTTAACTTGGTTCTTCAAGCACTTCCTGAGCCGTATAGTCAGTTCGTTAAGGACTACTATATGACAGACCATGATGTGACCCTTATTGATCTGACATATTTGCTAATTGCTATTGAATCAACGATGATTTGACGCACTGGTAAAGAAAATTTGATTCGAAGATCTACATCCCAAAATTCCATGGACATAGGAAATGACAGAGGTGATAGTCCAGAAATGGTTTCTTCTCCTAAAGGAGAGAAATCGGCCATGGTCAAAAAGTTGGATCATAAGAGAAAGGCCAAGTCTAAGATTGTTCCATGTGTCATTCCCAAAGAGTCTACTTTTTTCTATTGCCAAGAGAAGGAGCATTGGATGCGAAGCTGCCGTATCTACCTAAAGGATCGCAAGGATGATAAAGTCAAAATGTACGACTCTGCTTCAGGTAAGTCCACTATCTAACTCTATTAAGTTCCTGATTTATAGATTCTTAATACATGATGTGATAAGATTGCATTTTGATGTTTTTTAGGATCGAACAAAAGGAAGGAAGCTTAAAAGAGATTAAGAGTAAGCTGAGTCTGATCATGAAGAGATGGATTTCAATCACATGGTTCGATGACCGGATTTTTGAGCTGCTGCTTAGGAGTTATGATAGATTGCTTGGGAATATTTAGAAACATAGTTTTCATATGTATTTGCGTTGTAATGACAAGTTTTACGCACATTAATAAGATTGTTTTTATTCACTTTAATGTTTCCTTGCAATGGAATTTATGGAAAATTGGGGTTTATATATTTCCATTATTAGCAATATTAAAAATGGATTTGATTCTTAGCGGTATCGTTTTGTGGTAGTGTCATAATTTACCAAGTGAGGAAGGATTCTCATCACCCAAGTTTCGATTAGACAGAAGCTTGGAATCATACGATTTGAATTGTGTGATGTATGAGAATCTTAATCCTTGGGAAATTGAGACTAATTCCTTGTTCACATATGTATGTGAGTCAAGTGAAGGAATAAAGGATATAGTATACATAGATGTGCACTGGTTAGATCCACCACAAAGGACGATAAAGTCTATTTTTCATGGTTTACTGATAGTTCAGTAAATATGGTTATGCTTACAAGATTAAGTGTAATTCTACTACCTTGAAAAGTATCAAAGTATAGCAGAACTAAGAAGAATCATATAGGCAGAAAGATAAAAGTTTCTCCAATCTGAAAGGAAAGAAGAGTACTTTAGTATTGTGTTTTATGATCATCCTAATGATTATGGAACCATTTCACTATTGATATAAGGACACCTTAGTGCATTTACATGACTAAGAAGAGGTATCGGGAATTATTGAAATGGTTAAATCAAAAGGATGAATCATACTTCGTTCCAAAGTCGAGTTTAAGCGATATACTCTAGTTACTCAAAGATTGTACCTTGAGTAATATGTTCTAAGAAGGTTTAAAACACATCATGAAATGTGAAATAGAAATGTTTTTCTTACTCTTGCACATTTGAAATCGGTAGTTATGATGTTTTGGATAAAACAAAGACCAACTAAGACCAATTACGTGAAGTGTTATCTTGATAAGAATCCGCACCAACTCTTGAATATTTGTTTGTCAAGGAATGCTTCTTGACAGAGAATCTTATATGTCAAGAGGTTAGTGGGAGTCTTAAATGGACTTGAATAGTTTCAAGAACTAGTCAACAATAAACCTATTGTTAATCACTACCACACGACTTGAGGTTGGTAACCTATCATGTTGACATAATCTTGTTTCCGTGCCCATTCCAGTTAAGTTGACTATGCATGTGAGTTCTATGAGTTCTCAATTGATTGCATAAGGCAAAGCACCTTGACCAGTGAAAGTGCATTGATCAGTGTAGGTGAGCTGATCAATAACTTGAAAGCGATGGTAGGCCCTTGTGCTGCTAGATGGCAAGAAATTGAGATTAAGCAAGTTCAGTCCATATGAGTTTGAATTTGTCATAAACCTTGTCTTTATGATTGTCACACCCCCGAACCAGACGGTGGAAACGTCTGAGGGCTCATGTGACTTAATTTGAAATATCATCACAATGAATATACATGAAACATAACATAAACATCACCATGCATTAATACATTACAACCGTCGTTGTTCACATCAAGTACATTGTTTACATTACATAATCCAAAACATAAATTGTTTATCGATTAACATCACACAAAAGACGTTCAGAAACACGCTTGGTAATTCTTCATTCTAACAATTACCTGAGAACACAAGTTATTTGAAAACGGTCAACATATATAATGTTGGTGAGTTCATAAGTAGGTTTGGTGTAAAAATGTTTTGTATTGTTTGTAAAACCCAGAAAATACGATATTTTTTGAAACAAAAATTGTTTACGAAAAAGATTTGATGATCCCATAAGTGTATATGTATGTGATTTCAAAACATGTAAAAGTGAATGTTCATCATAATTGTTCTTTGTATTGTAGTTGTTGTATGTAAAAAGTGAATAATGTCGTTCCCCGGAAAACCCGATGTTTTCCGATTCAAATAGTATGATAGTATCGTATTGTTGTATGAATCACTTTGTATCGTCACAGTGTATGAATATGATTACTCATGAATGATGATATGGTAATGGATCTCTATGTGAGTCTTTATAACCATGCATAATAATGACTATTTCGCCTGTCTTGGCATTTTATCAAATGTCGGTTTTGATCAAGATTTTGTCACCCTAGACTGGCCGAGTCTAACTGTAGCGAACAGCTCAGGTGTGGGGGAGTCACCCCCATATAGATCTATACACAAACTCTCGCTCTCCCTCCAGGAGATTCTGATTATAACTACAGGCTACGACCGACACTCGTTGGTGCCAACCGATAATTCTCACTAAATCCCAATTATTACCCCATGAATTTGAATAACATTGATTACTTCCTGTTTGATGTTTACGTGAATATGAATAAAGCCTAACAAACACGAAAAAGGACAACTGTGGCCCACTAATCATGCATGTTATTTTTAGGCTGTCGAGTATGCTTACGGACATGTTAGTCCATCAAGCATATGATGGATTTGGACCATACTAGCAATGCAAATGGGCTACTAAGGCCCAATAGAATGTAAAAGCCATTGAGGGTCCAATAGGCATGTAACTGGGTCACCGGAAGCCCAATGAACATGTATTGATTAGATTGGGTCCAATAATCGTGTGATTGGGCCACGAGGGCCCAATATGCACGAATAGGAAACATTGGGGCCCAACCATTGTATTGTTTCTCCGTTCTTCGATATGTTTGTAGTTTAGAATTTGTTTACGCTTAGTATTTACTTTCAATGGTAAAACACTCGACGTTGGATTTATAACGACACTTTGATTATAAACATATACCTTCACATATGTGTGTGTGTGTGTATATATATATATATATATATATATATATATATATATATATACTTAAACCCATACGCTGTAAACTTAATATCTTTCGCCCAATTGTCTTAATATTAACATATTTGACCCCAAAATATTTATTTGACCATTTCAGTCCATTTTCATATAAAGTTACATCTTCAGCCCCTTTCTTAATAAAAATGACATTTTTAGTCCCTTTTGATGAAAATTGGCATTTTTGGTCCTTAACTCATTTTTCTTGGCATTTTCGGCCCAAAACATTATTTAAATTGTGATTTCAGCCCAAAAATGTAATATTGAACATTTTCAGCCTTTAATTGTAAAAATTTTACATTTTTGCCCCAAATTCCGTAAGTTTTACATTTTTGGCCCAATTTCCAAAAAGTTTGCATTTTTAGTCCAAATTTGCACTAAAATCGTTTTCAGCCCTTGAAATAGTTTATTTGTGTTTTAGACCCATATTTTGATGAATTAAAACTTCAGTCCTCGAAAATCTCTATTTTTCGCAACTTTTGGGCCCAAAAACCGTGAGGCCCAAATGTAAGCCCAATAAACTATAATTTATGTTTTTGACCCCTAGAAAAGTGTTATTTTCATAAAAGTCAGATTTTTATGTAAATATACTATTTTATCCTTGAAAAACCGAAAATATCATATTTTACCCAAATCTTTGTTATTTTTGCAAAAATGACACTTTTAAGGATTTTTGTCTTTGTTTTTACTTCTTAAGCCTAAGGCTCTTAGATCTTTTAAGTATGTTGTTTATTATGTTGTTTGTTTATGTATCCTTCACACTTTAGCCATAGATTTCAAGATATAGCGAATAATATCATATTTTCACAACACAAAACCAAAGAAATCACATATAACAAGCATACACACATAGATCAACACATAGCACTTGTATTCCGCCCCCAAAAATATGCAAAAACTGAAAAAAAAAAAAAAAAAAAAAAAAAAAAAAAGGGGGTATGAACTCACCTTGGGTTTGTGGTTTCGGTTTTGGAGAAGAGATGAAGAGATCTTGGTCCTAGCAAGCTTTATTGGGTGGGTCTCGAACCTAGGAGGGTTCTAGGAGTGTGATCATCAAAAACTTGCTTATAAGGAGTGATCTAATCATGAGAATGAAGTTATAATACTTGAATGTGTAAATACTTACCAAGAAATGATGATTTTTGGTGGTGAAAACCTTCTTGAAGATGTTCAAAATCTCGAAAATTAGAAAGGAAGGGATGGAGAATTGTTTTCCTTGAGAGTGTTTGAGAAATTTTTCAAGTGAGATGTGTGTGTTTGTGTGTTCGACCGAGAGGAAGAAGAGAGAGGGAGAATAGAGAGGTGTGAGTTGATATGTGCATGGGAACATGAGAATACTTGGTTACATGGTGAGTAATTGTCTAATTATCCATTAAACAAAAATGATGTGTCATGGCTTAATAATCCTCACTAATCTCTTTTTTTTTTTTGTTGGGCCGAAAGCTTGGGCTAGGAGAAAAAGTTGCATTGTGTTGGGCCATTAGTTGTCTTAGTTCGAAGTTTATAAGGCCCAACTTAGTATTTCTGGCCCATTAGGCTCCTAAGGTGGTTCACGGCCCATTATGGTATAAAAGAATGGGTTTATGGCCATTAGGGTTAATTAGATTTGTTATGGCCCAACAAGGCCCATTAAAGATAAACTAATTCATTTTAGATCAATTATGGCCCAAAATGTTAAGTTTCATGAAAGTGGGTCCAATTAGAGCCCATTTAAGAGTTCTAAGCCCAAAATAGTCAAATTGGAAGCTTATTGGTCTATTAGGCCCAATAAGGAAATCCTAGTCCATATTGGACTTAAACCGGGATTTTCAGGGTTTTCAACTCTTTCGTTGACTATTTGAAGTGTTTGCATAGAGTTTTTGATGGAAATTTTGTTGTCATTGAATAATCATCATGCATGTTTTCCAAATTTGTTTACAAGTGTTATCATCATTGTTGTTACAAAAGCATGGAATTTCCTAGTTGTGACATCATCCCCCCGTTAGAGGGAATTTCGTCCCGAAATTCTTTTTGAAACTACATTTGAGAAGGCGAGAATAAGTGAGGGTACTTTTGTTTCATTTGGTCTTCGCGTTCCCATGTGAATTCCGGTCCACGCTTTGCGTTCCATCGAACTTTCACAATTGGAATGCGACTTTGCTTAGTACGCTTCACTTCCCTGTCCATGATTTCAACTGGTTCTTCCACGAACAGGAGATTCTCGTTGATTTCGATTTCTTCCAATGGGATGACAAGTGTTTCGTCGGACAAGCACTTTTTCAGATTGGAAACATGAAATACGGGGTGTACACTGCTGAGCTCAATAGGTAGCTGCAGCCTATAGGCTACTGGACCGATTCGGGCAAGAATCTCGAATGGCCCAATGTATCGTGGGTTTAGTTTTCCCCGTTTCCCGAAAAGAATTACCCCCTTCCAGGAAGAGACTTTTAATAACACCCGATCCCCAACTCGAAATTCCAAGGGCTTTCGCCGTTTATCAGCATAACTCTTCTGTCGGTCTCGTGATGCTTGAAGTCGAGCTCTGATTTGAACTATCTTCTCTGTCGTTTCGCGTATGATTTCTGGCCCTGTTAAAGCACTGTTCGGAGCTTGCCCTTTTGCTAGCTGAGTATCACCCACCTCAGCCCAGCACAACGGTGATCTACATTTACAACCGTATAACGCTTCGAAGGGAGCAACCTTGATGCTCGTGTGATAACTGTTGTTGTAGGAGAATTCAATCAAAGGCAAGTGGGTATCCCACGACCTTCCGAAGTCTATCACACATGCTCGTAACATATCTTCAAGCGTTTGAATGGTTCGCTCACTTTGACCATCCATCTGTGGGTGGTAAGCAGTGCTCATGTCGAGTTGTGTTCCCATAGCTTTTTGAAGTGATTGCCAAAAACATGAAGTGAATCTACTATCTCGGTCCGAGATAATAGATACTGGCACTCCATGGAGTCTCACTATCTCCTTGATGTAGGTTCTGGTCAATTTCTCCATCTTATAAGATTCCTTTATTGGCAGGAAATGGGCGGATTTAGTCAATCTATCGACGATTACCCATATAGTATCCAGCCCGTCCGCTGTCTTGGGTAATTTAGTCATGAAATCCATGGTAATCCTTTCCTATTTCCACTCGGGTATTTCAGGCTGTTGTAATAGTCCCGAGGGCTTTTGGTATTCTACCTTCACTTTAGTTCAAGTGAGGTACTTGCTAACGTAAGTGGAAATTTCTGCCTTCATGTTAGGCCACCAATAATATTGTTTGATACCCAGGTACATTTTATCTGAACCCGGATGGATGGAGTATCGTGTCTTATGAGCCTCATTCATGACTACCTCTCTGAATCCCCCAAGTTTAGGGACCCAAATTCGGTTCATGAAATAATACGTTCCATTCTCCTTGACTTCCAATTTCTTTTCCATTCCTCGCAATGCTTCACTCATTATGTTTTCTGACTTCATCGCATCCAACTGGGCTTCTTGGATTTGGGACGATAAATGTGATTGAATGGTTATCGAGAGAGTTTTCACACGACGATTTGAGTATTCTTTCCGGATCAAGGCATCAGCTACCACGTTAGCCTTGCCTGGGTGGTACTTGATTTCACACTCATAATCGTTTAGCAGCTCAACCCATCTTCGCTGCCTCATGTTCAACTCCTTTTGATTCAATATGTGTTGGAGGCTTTTGTGGTCAGTGAAAATGGCGTACCTTGTACCGTAGAGGTAGTGCCTCCAAATTTTCAGCAAAGACCATAGCTCCTAATTCGAGATCATGGGTGGTATAATTCACCTCATGTGTCTTCAGTTATCGGGATGCATAAGCTATCACCTTCCCACGCTGCATGAGTACACAGCCTAAACCTTGATTCGAGGCATAGTAGTAAACTACGAAGTCCTCAGTTCCCTCCGGTAATGATAGTACTGGAGCACTACAGAGAGCTCGTTTCAGAGTTCGGAAGGCAACCTTATGCTTTTCTGTCCATTCGAATGGTATGCCCTTTTGTGTAAGCATGGTAAGAGGCTTGGCTGTTCTGGAGAAGTTCTGGATGAATCTTCTGTAATAGCCTGCGTGTCCCAAAAATTGGCGAATTTCTGTGGCTGTCGTCGAGACGGCCCATCCTTCAATGGCTTTAACCTTGGAAGGGTCCACATGTATCCCTTCTCGGCTGACAACATTCCCTAAAAAGTTTACACTACGGAGCCAGATCTCACACTTAGAGAGTTTTGCGTACAACTTTTTGGCTCGCAGGGTTTCAAAGATTTGTCGGAGATGTCGACTATGTTCCTCTTCGCTTCGAGAATAGACCAGGATATCGTCGATGAAAACGATTACAAAGTTGTCAAGGAATGGTCGGCAAACTCGATTCATCAGGTCCATAAATGCAGCAGGGGCATTCGTTAGACCGAAGGGCATTACAACAAATTCATAATATCCATAGCGAGTTCGGAAAGCGGTCTTAGGGATATCCTCCTCCCGGACCTTGAGTTGACGATAGCCGGATCGCAGATCTATCTTAGAGAAGTAATTTTCTCCTTGAAGCTGGTCGAATAGATCGTCGATTCGTGGAAGTGGTTAGCGATTCTTGATAGTGAGCTTATTCAGGTCTCTATAGTCAATTCACATCCTAAAGGATCCGTCCTTCTTCTTTCCAAAAAGTACCGGAGCTCCCCAGGGTGAGAAGCTAGGTCGGATGAATCCTTTGCTCAAGAGTCCGCTGAGTTGGCTTGACAATTCTTGCATCTCCGCAGGAGCCAACCTATAGGGCGATTTGGCGATGGGTGTAGCTCTTGGCACGAGGTCGATTCGGAATCCGACTTGTCTTTCTGGGGGTATCCCCGGAAGATCTTCAGGAAAGATGTCCGGGAAGTAGCAAGCCACTGGGATGTTTCGAATATTGACCTCCTCCTTGGATTTATCCACGATGTGAGCCAGAAACGAAAAGTCCTTCTTTTGTAGACACTTTTGTGCCTTAATACATGAGATAAGACGGAGGTTCGCGTTGGGTTTGTCTCCGTATATGATTAGGGTTTCGCGGTTAGGGAGATGAAGGCGAACGGCCTTCTCGCGACACATAATTTCAGCATGATGGGGGCTTAACCAATCCATGCCGATAATCACATCGAAACTCCTAATAGTTACAGGCATCAAGTTTATTTGGCATGCGTGGTGATTTAAAGTTAGGGTACATCCTACGTAGATAACCCTAGTTGCTTCCGTTTTCCCATTAGCCATTTCCACCGTAAAGGTTTCATTAAGCTTGTGGGGTTGTTGTTTTAGCAAATGTTTGAATTTATTACTAACAAAACTCCGCTCTGCCCCGGTATCAAATAGGATGCATGCATATGTGTTGTTAAGGAGAAACGTATCAGTGACAACAGCGGGATCCTGAACCGCTTCTCCTTGACCCATGGTCAGCACTCTCCCTGCTCCTCCATTCCCTTGGTTGTTGACATTAGGGCAGTTTCGACGGAAATTCCCAGTCCTTCTACATCCATAACTGGTGTGGCTAGCCCCAGCGTAGTTGCCTTTGTTGTTATTGGTGTTGTTGTTGTTGTTGTTGCTGCGGTTGTTGTTGTGGTTTCCCTGTTGTTGGTTCTGGGGAGGATTGGTCCTACAGTATCTTGCCGTATGACCCTTTCGATTGCAACTGGTACATTGCATCTCCTTGCATCCACCATTGTGATGGAGATTGCACTTGTTGCACCTTGGGAAATTTCCGGAATACTGCTTAGGGGCATTTGGGGTGGATGAGGCTGGAGCTCGCGGGGTGAAGGGAACTTGGGTGGTTGCAGCATGAACCACTACTGTCTGTTGTTTCTTTGAAGACTCTGAGCCTTGTCGTCCCTTCCTCTTGTTACTATTTCCCTTCTTGTTGTCACTCTCCTTCTTGCTTTCAGTTTCTCCTGCTTTCTCGCCCTTCTTGTTGTTGTGGTCGTACAACTTTTTGGCTAGCCTCTTGGCGCTGTCAAAGGTTTCGGGATTTGCGGCTATCACGTTTCCTTGAATCGGGGAGGTTAATCCCCAGATGAATTGTTCGATCTTCTTTCCCTCCGAAGTAATCATACCAGTGCACAACAGAGATAGCTCACTAAACCTTGATATGTAAGCATCGATGTCGGGGTTTCGGACAGTGAGATTCCATAACTCTTGCTTCATTTTCTAAACCTCGCCACGCGGGCAGTATTCAGTCATTAGCATTTCTTTCAATTCTGCCCATGGCATGGCATTAGCCACTGGAAGAGTCATAGCCTCCACATGTCCATTCGACCAGGTGAGAGCTTGATCAACAAATGTACATGCTGCAAACTTCACCTTGACTTCTTCAGGGCATCCGTATATCTCGAACACCAATTCCACCTTTTCAATCCACCTCTTCAGGGTTATCACTCCCCCTGTGCCATTAAAGGTTTGTGGTTTGGCGTTGGTGAAATCTTTGTAAGAGCATGCCTTGGTAGGTCCTTGGTTCATCCCGTTGTTTGAACTTCCGGCCCCCTGTCTGTTGCCTCCACCATTGTTCCCATTGTGGATCTGCGCCAGTGCTGCTGTGACTGCAGCAGATACAGCTGCCTGAAATGCAACTGAGTTGATTTCTGGTGGCGGTGGTGGTTGATTGTTTCCGCGAGTGGGTCTTTGAGGCATCTTACTGTCATGGAACAGAAAGACGTTGAGTACACATCGTGTTAAAGTTGGGAATTTCGTGAACCGATTGTGCATCTAAGTGGTTCCACATATGTACACCAAACAATAAGAATATAAAACACATAGCAGATAACAACATCACGATAAAAACACATAATATTTTTCACTAATAATATTTGTACTTTAATACATGAAAATTTGCCCGAAAGGGAATACATAAGGGTACAAAGTTCGGCAGCATAACGACTCTATGAGTAGTATAATCACTTAAACATGGAGTCGGTAGTACATAGCATGGTAAGCACAAGTGAACATAGCACTAGTAGGGGGTCTACTGATCCGGAGTGTGCTGAGATGTGTCGGGTAGTGGGGCTGATGACGTGGATGCGCCCTGAAGACGCGCCACCTGTCGTTCTGTGGCTCGTAGTCGGTCCTCCCAAATAGTTTCATGTACATGAAAGTTATGGATTACTTCCTGAGTTTCTCGTTCCGATCTTGTCATTGCGTCTCGCATCTGATTTAGTTGCTCGGTTGTGTCCAGGGCTAGGTCGCCAGTGTTCCGTAACCGTCTCACCATGACAGGAAGTGCTTGGTCAGCCGGTCCTCCATCCCTCAAGTCATAGAACTGACGAGCCATGCCAAACGGGGGTCGTTGTCCCTGTTGTCTGCTCCATCTCCAAATGTCGATACCCTAAGGAGGGGTAGGGCCATTAGGGCCCATTCGGTGAGCTGGCACCCTCACTGGGTATAGGGGGTTGATGACTACAGACTCAGTGTCCGAATCATCGTCGATGTCGTCACCCGACTCTTCTTCTTCAATGTCTGCCACAGGTTCTGCAGGTCCCTCTTCGATTTCCTCTTCTGGTTCCTCTTCTTCCATGGGGTCCTCTTCAGGCTCCTCTTCTTCCATGGGGTCCTCCTCAGGTTCCTCGTCGGATTCCTATAGCCATCCGTTATTCCCCTGATTGGGGAAATACGGATCTCCAGGAAGATGGAAACCAGCCATACTGTCTGCAAGGGGAGGGGGTATATGATTAAACCGTTATTATTCCTAAGACTTTGTAGTTGTTATTGTAATTGGTTTGATGCTCTCCTCTTGGTTAACAAAAGGGGTATGCCTTAGGTTTACTGACCATCGCGATCACTCCAGGGCATGTGATAGTTGTATTCTGGAGGAAATGTAGTTGATCATGCTACATTCATCCCTAATACAACTGTGAACAGTCCTGCCTTAACCGAGATGTCAGGATTTTTCCCAATGTCTTATTTGAATTGTTATTATGTTTATTTTTCTAAGTCGCACAAGTAAGAGTGTTTATTATTCTATTTTATTTGTTTTGTTCAGATTTCTTTAGTCCCTTTTCGGTTTTATAGTTGCATATCAGTGTGTGGTTAGATATGCCAGTTCACTATAAACAGAGCTCTGATACCAACCTGTCACACCCCCGAACCAGACGGTGGAAACGTCCGAGGGCTCGTGTGACTTAATTTGAAATATCATCACAATGAATATACATGAAACATAACATAAACATCACCATGCATTAATACATTACAACCGTCGTTGTTCACATCAAGTACATTGTTTACATTACATAATCCAAAACATAAATTGTTTATCGATTAACATCACACAAAAGACGTTCAGAAACACGCTTGGTAATTCTTCATTCTAACAATTACCTGAGAACACAAGTTATTTGAAAACGGTCAACATATATAATGTTGGTGAGTTCATAAGTAGGTTTGGTGTAAAAATGTTTTGTATTGTTTGTAAAACCCAGAAAATACGATATTTTTTGAAACAAAAATTGTTTACGAAAAAGATTTGATGATCCCATAAGTGTATATGTATGTGATTTCAAAACATGTAAAAGTGAATGTTCATCATAATTGTTCTTTGTATTGTAGTTGTTGTATGTAAAAAGTGAATAATGTCGTTCCCCGGAAAACCCGATGTTTTCCGATTCAAATAGTATGATAGTATCGTATTGTTGTATGAATCACTTTGTATCGTCACAGTGTATGAATATGATTACTCATGAATGATGATATGGTAATGGATCTCTATGTGAGTCTTTATAACCATGCATAATAATGACTATTTCGCCTGTCTTGGCATTTTATCAAATGTCGGTTTTGATCAAGATTTTGTCACCCTAGACTGGCCGAGTCTAACTGTAGCGAACAGCTCAGGTGTGGGGGAGTCACCCCCATATAGATCTATACACAAACTCTCGCTCTCCCTCCAGGAGATTCTGATTATAACTACAGGCTACGACCGACACTCGTTGGTGCCAACCGATAATTCTCACTAAATCCCAATTATTACCCCATGAATTTGAATAACATTGATTACTTCCTGTTTGATGTTTACGTGAATATGAATAAAGCCTAACAAACACGAAAAAGGACAACTGTGGCCCACTAATCATGCATGTTATTTTTAGGCTGTCGAGTATGCTTACGGACATGTTAGTCCATCAAGCATATGATGGATTTGGACCATACTAGCAATGCAAATGGGCTACTAAGGCCCAATAGAATGTAAAAGCCATTGAGGGTCCAATAGGCATGTAACTGGGTCACCGGAAGCCCAATGAACATGTATTGATTAGATTGGGTCCAATAATCGTGTGATTGGGCCACGAGGGCCCAATATGCACGAATAGGAAACATTGGGGCCCAACCATTGTATTGTTTCTCCGTTCTTCGATATGTTTGTAGTTTAGAATTTGTTTACGCTTAGTATTTACTTTCAATGGTAAAACACTCGACGTTGGATTTATAACGACACTTTGATTATAAACATATACCTTCACATATGTGTGTGTGTGTGTGTATATGTATATATATATATATATATATATATATATATATATATATATATATATACTTAAACCCACACGCTGTAACCTTAATATCTTTCGCCCAATTGTTTTAATATTAACATATTTGACCCCAAAATATTTATTTGACCATTTCAGTCCATTTTCATATAAAGTTACATCTTCAGCCCCTTTCTTAATAAAAATGACATTTTTAGTCCCTTTTGATGAAAATTGGCATTTTTGGTCCTTAACTCATTTTTCTTGGCATTTTCGGCCCAAAACATTATTTAAATTGTGATTTCAGCCCAAAAATGTAATATTGAACATTTTCAGCCTTTAATTGTAAAAATTTTACATTTTTGGCCCAAATTCCGTAAGTTTTACATTTTTGGCCCAATTTCCAAAAAGTTTGCATTTTTAGTCCAAATTTGCACTAAAATCGTTTTCAGCCCCTGAAATAGTTTATTTGTGTTTTAGACCCATATTTTGATGAATTAAAACTTCAGTCCTCGAAAATCTCTATTTTTCGCAACTTTGGGCCCAAAAACCGTGAGGCCCAAATGTAAGCCCAATAAACTATAATTTATGTTTTTGACCCCTAGAAAAGTGTTATTTTCATAAAAGTCAGATTTTTATGTAAATATACTATTTTATCCTTGAAAAACCGAAAATATCATATTTTACCCAAATCTTTGTTATTTTTGCAAAAATGACACTTTTAAGGATTTTTGTCTTTGTTTTTACTTCTTAAGCCTAAGGCTCTTAGATCTTTTGAGTATGTTGTTTATTATGTTGTTTGTTTATGTATCCTTCACACTTTAGCCATAGATTTCAAGATATAGCGAATAATATCATATTTTCACAACACAAAACCAAAGAAATCACATATAACAAGCATACACACATAGATCAACACATAGCACTTGTATTCCGCCCCCAAAAATATGCAAAAACCGAAAAAAAAGGGGGTATGAACTCACCTTGGGTTTGTGGTTTCGGTTTTGGAGAAGAGATGAAGAGATCTTGGTCCTAGCAAGCTTTATTGGGTGGGTCTCGAACCTAGGAGGGTTCTAGGAGTGTGATCATCAAAAACTTGCTTATAAGGAGTGATCTAATCATGAGAATGAAGTTATAATACTTGAATGTGTAAAGACTTACCAAGAAATGATGATTTTTGGTGGTGAAAACCTTCTTGAAGATGTTCAAAATCTCGAAAATTAGAAAGGAAGGGATGGAGAATTGTTTTCCTTGAGAGTGTTTGAGAAAATTTTCAAGTGAGATGTGTGTGTTTGTGTGTTCGACCGAGAGGAAGAAGAGAGAGGGAGAATAGAGAGGTGTGAGTTGATAGGTGCATGGGAACATGAGAATACTTGGTTACATGGTGAGTAATTGTCTAATTATCCATTAAACAAAAATGATGTGTCATGGCTTAATAATCCTCATTAATCTCTTCTTTTTTTGTTGTTGGGTCGAAAGCTTGGGCTAGGAGAAAAAGTTGCATTGTGTTGGGCCATTAGTTGTCTTAGTTCGAAGTTTATAAGGCCCAGCTTAGTATTTCCGGCCCATTGGGCTCCTAAGGTGGTTCACGGCCCATTATGGTATAAAAGAATGGGTTTATGTCCATTAGGGTTAATTAGATTTGTTATGGCCCAACAAGGCCCATTAAAGATAAACTAATTCATTTTAGATCCATTATGGCCCAAAATGTTAAGTTTCATGAAAGTGGGTCCAATTAGAGCCCATTTAAGAGTTCTAAGCCCAAAATAGTCAAATTGGAAGCTTATTGGTCCATTAGGCCCAATAAAGCTTATTGGTCCATTAGGCCCAATAAGGAAATCCTAGTCCATATTGGACTTAAACCGGGATTTTCAGGGTTTCCAATCTTTTGTTGACTATTTGAAGTGTTTGCATAGAGTTTTTGATGGAAATTTTGTTGTCATTGAATAATCATCATGCATGTTTTCCAAATTTGTTTACAAGTGTTATCATCATTGTTGTTACAAAAGCATGGAATTTCCTAGTTGTGACAATGATAGTGGTTAGAAATGACAAATTCACATGGATAGGAACACATACACCATAAAATCTAAGTGGTAAGAGGTTTCTCTTTACTTCATGAAAATGATTGTGAGGAAACACTTTCACGAGTAGATTTTAAAGGATTACAGGAAGCAGTTGTGATAATTGCGTTCTCAAATTCGAGTATGATTATGGCATCCTTTTTCATAGTTCGAATTGTGAGAAATGGAAATTAATTTGAACATTAGGGACTTATCAAAGCCTCATGTATCAGAAATATGAACTTTGGTAAGAATGTCAATAAGTATTGATTTCTAGAAGTCCAGCTGATTTCTGAGTACATGTCAAAGCTAGTGGGAGCATAATTGTTATGCTGGTAAGAACCTAATTGTTATGATAGTGGGAGCATGATTATTATGTTAAGTGTTGCAAGTAAGCAATGCTATGTATAGGACACATAGTTTTCAATTTGCAAAGTTGCAGAATTTGGAAATTGTTTCATTGTAGTAAGGTTTAAGGAAGAGGACATTTATACTTCATTTCGAATCTAAAAGCTTAGATTGAAATTTTAATCAAACTTAGTCATGGACATATATGAATATCATGTTGAAATATTTCAACATAGGAAATTCTATATATGGTAATATTTTAGCAAAAGACTGGTCAAGTATCATGTCTTTATGTAAGACATTATGAATCGTATCCCATATGCTTCAGGTATAGGATCGATTGCATATGTTATAATATTCGCCTATTCTGATTTTTCCAAATTCCTAGCACATTAAGAGGTAAAAGGGACCAGAACCGGATATGAATAAAGATATTAAACAACTGTCAAGGACAATCTTAGGTTTACCGAAGTTGCTTGTGGACAGTTGGGAGTATAGTAATGGATGGACCATATTGATATAATTCTGAATAGATAGGATTCTATTTAGAATGAATAGTCATATGGAAAATACGGAAATGTTTCCATAATGGGAGTTTGAAATTAAGAATCTCTGTGTAAGTTAGAAACTTTAATGCAAGAAGGATGTTCAAGGAATGTTCTTTGAATGAGAGACTTCATTTTCGGGGAATTGTCTTGTAACAATCTCAATGGAATGTTTTGTAATATCGTTGTCCAAGTCTTTGTGACTTTGGTGCCTCAACATTACCAAAGGAACATTGCTTGAAAGTTTAGGCTCTAACAAATTCTATTAGTGGCAAGAATTTGGTATTCTTACACTTATAAGGATTAGGAAATTATGAAATGAGCATCATTGGAAATGTGTTCAATTGATCTATTTCACAAAGAAAGGACCATAGATGAACATAGTATGCATGCTTAGAGCATGGGATGACTGTTGTTTTAATTCAAGTATTAAGTTGATTGTTCGAAACATTATACAATGAATAAAGTCTAATCAATATAATGATTAAATAATAAGTGTTTTATTTATATTCAAAAGTTTTGAGACCATATTTGATTATTCTTGTGTTTCACTTCGCATGTTTTACTTCCCGAGTAATAAAATTATTCAAACATCCACAGTCGATCATACTTTGGAAGTAATTAATGAGGCAAGACTGTCATGAATCCGACTGTAGATTGTCTAAGCGTTTATACATAGCAAATGTTTGTTGCAGTGTTCATGAGTACTTCTGAAATAGGAATTTTAGTATTGGATTAAACTCACGCTCATTTGAATCACTTCATGGATTTTATCACGAGTGATTGTGAGACGATAATATCTTATATTCTTGAAATGGAGACATATGAGTTGTTGTTTACGAGTCGGTTGCGCATTGATAATACGTAAATGCATTAGTAACTTGATGTTATAAAACGTATTGTTGTGTGTGATTTGATGAGTAAATAGTACAAGCATATGAGTCAAAGTTTATCTGTTCCTTTTACCCAAAGTGGGATAAAATCGATATATGTGGGCCCCTTGATGATTTAGTAATGACACTCTAAGTGCTTGGCCAGGCCTGGACTAAGTTGATGTGTTCAATTGTAGTCTGTTGTCGGTCCTCATAAATAGGAAATCGGGAAACAACACATAGACAAAGAGAATGATTATAAATCCATGTTTCATTTCCATACAATATCTTGTAGAATGGAGGAATATTTGATCCCTTATCTAAAGGATGCGTTACTGATAAGATCAGAGTTCGACAACGGCTTTTAAGAGCTACGATTGCTAATCGGATTTTGAAGTCGTACTTGCAGTTATAGTTATTAGACTTATCCAAGTGGGAGACTGTTGGATTAGGTGTCTAAGCCCATAACTATAATTGGTATGTACTTGACCCGATAGTAATATGGTCCTTTTGGGTTTCCTTCACCATAGCAATTTGATAGGATGAATTATGGAGAAAGATGGAACACCCCATACTTTCATATATAACAATTGTTACTCCGAAACATGCTACATGCATATTCATAAAACAATATTTTATATTGATAAAGCAGTTACAAACTACTGGATACAAACCCACTATTTCATAGTGTTATATATTACATAACTTCTCAGGATTCTATACTTTTATACATATGGGAGTGCAAAATACAATAGTTTCAAACTATTCGAAAATCTTCTATCAAAACAATAGTTTCAAACTATTCAAAAATCTTCTACCAGTATATAACTATACTGGATGCTTATCTCCTGCAAAATAGTTAAACATTGAGAGGGGTAAGCGGTGACGCTTAGTGAGTTCAATAATAGATACAATATAACGTTATGCCATATATATACTTCAATATGGCAGAAGCAAGGAACAACAAAGGCATAATGCGAAAAGCTTTCCATATCAATCAATGAGGTATAACAATTTCCATATTTGATATACAATCAATAAAGTTTCAGCACAAATGGCTCAGAAAATACTCAGGAATATCATTTTTGCTAGAATATTTAGGCTTTCAGCCTTATCTTAGCATACTACCGAAGCCAAAGTGATGCCTATGTCATACACTTCATGGTCAGCGGTTCATACCAATACCCAAGTGATGCTTATGTCATACACTTCAAGTCAAAGGTACAGTCTTGCTATAAAAATAGCGGAAATAATAACACGAGATGATACATAGAAAAGCACATAGCACATATAACACATAACATACAATTGTTCCTATATATTAAACTCACCGTGAAATAACCGGGGGTTAAAATAGTAATTCGGGCAGCACTTCGGCTCTAAATATGACTTTCTTCGTTGAAAACCGGGAGTTTTCTTGAAAACCGGGTTCTGCGAAGGTTGGGCTTCGAAATCGAAAAGATAAATTTTTCGGGCTTCTCGAGAATTTTGGGGCATGTTTCGGGCTTTGGAATTAGTATCGGGGCTTCGGGGGAAGTCGGAATGTAAGAAAATATGGAACAAGGGTGAAAAATGCCAAATTTCAAACATCTAACCGGGAGGTCTCGCACCCCTTATATAGGTGCGAGCCTCGGATCTGAAGCGAGGGGGTGAGGGCATGAGGCTGCGAGGCTCGGACCAGGTGGCAGCAGGGCGAGGCTCGGACGGACAGGTGCTCGCTTCACATAGGTCGGATGACACGGCTTCTGGCTTCGGATCGGGTCGGCTGCCTCGGTCGAATCAGGAGTCTACATGTGGGTCGGGCACGAGGGCGCATGCGAGATCACGTGACTTCGGACAGATGCCAGCTCCTAAGTGGACCGAGCTTCGGTCCAATGGGGAAAGAGGTGACGACTTCGGACCAATCAGCGGGTGCCACGCGAGGCTGCGGTCCAATCAGAAGACACCACGTGGATCGAACACTATTCATGCGAAATTATCGAAAAATGTGTCCAATCTTGTAAAATCCATAACTTTCTCATACGGGCTCCGTTTTTGACGTTCTTTATATGAACGCGTAGAGAAAATTATGCTCTACAACTTTCGTTTAGACTTCGTCGGAAAATTTTGATTTATTTTTATATTATTATTTTTTAACAGACCGGGACTGGTAAATCCGTTAAAAATTCATAACTTCTTCATCCGACGTCCGTTTTCATCAGACTTTTTACCGTTGTACTGCTAATGACAAGACCTTCGATTCTCGTTTAGGTTGTGTCGGCTAAAAATCACTTGATCTAAAATTCGAGTTTTTAGTTGTCTACTGCTAAGCTGAAACTTAGAAAAATCATAACTTCCTCATACGAAGTCAGATTTTTGCGTTCTTTTTATCAGAATTCTCGGTTTAACGAATACTACGACTTTCATTTATATCACTAAGGCTAAAAAATAGTTTATCAAAAACTCACTTTTTATATCATTCGGCACCATGCCGGTTTTATCGCGGATCTTCGATTGGTCATAACTTCTTCGTTATAACTCGGATTTCGATGAGGTTTTCGCCTATATGTTTCTAACGAGATTATCTACAACTTTCAATAATAAAATTTTACTTATTTCAAATTTTATATTTTCGCTAAATTTCACTATTTGGCTAATAATTGGAATCTCATAAGACTTCCAATAATTTATGAGTGATTATAAACATAGTTTTACCTTATCTCTAGTAAAAACTTTCTGTTAGAACTTAATACTCAATATCACATAATATTTCATAGTATTATTTACTTAAAACACGATTTCAAAACGTGTATGTTACAATTACCTCCTCCTTTTGAGAATTTCGTCCCCGAAATTACATCGATTTAAATAATGGGGATATTTCGCTCTTATCTCATTCTTATTCTCCCAAGTATAGTTCGGGCCTCGATGGTGTTTCCACTTGACAAGCACCAACTCTATTTCTTTATTACGTAGCTCAGTCGTTCTTTCGTTTACGATTTCTTCAGGCTCTTCTACATAAGTTAACTTATTATCCAGTTTCACCTCGGATAATGGAACTATCTCGTCATAGACGCTCAAGCATTTGCGCAGATAACTCACATGGAAGACATCATGAATACCTGCCAAATCTTCAGGCAATTCCAAGCGGTATGCTTGTTTACCAATCCTCTGGAGGATTTTGAAAGGACTAACAAATCTAGGACTTAGTTTTCCTTTCTTTCCAAATCGCATAAGACCTTTCCATGGGGATACCTTTAACATTACGAAATCCCCCACCTGGAATTCTATTGGTCGTCTCCTCTTTTCTGTATAGGACTTTTGTCGATCCTGGGCCGCTTTCATTCTTTCTCGTACAATTTGAATCTTGTCGGTGGTGTCTTGAATCATTTCAGGGCTTCCAAGGATCTTCTGTCCTATGTCACGCCAACATAATGGAGTACGACACTTGCGACCATATAATGCCTCATATGGTGGCATTTTGATTGAAGCGTGGTAACTGTTATTATACGAGAATTCGACAAGAGGTAAGTATTTATCCCAGTTACCACCGAACTCCAAGACACATGCACGAAGCATATCTTCTACCGTCTGGATTGTTCTCTCCGTCTGACCATCTGTCTGGGGATGATAAGATGTGCTGAGAGCAACTCGAGATCCCAATTCACGTTGCATACTCGCCCAAAAGTGGGAAGTGAAGCGAGTATCACGATCAGAAATAATCTTTAGCGGCACACCATGTCTTGCAACAATTTCATCCAAGTATACTTGTGCGTATTTCTCCATTGGAGCCGTTTCACGCATGGCAAGAAAATGAGCGCTTTTAGTCAGGCGGTCGACGATTACCCAAATGTTATCATGTTGTCTAGCAGTCTTTGGCAATTTGGTAATAAAATCCATGGACAGTTCTTCCCATTTCCATACATGAACACTAAGACTTTATGGGGTTCCATAAGGCTTTTGGTGCTCTGTTTTGACTTGTAAACATACTAAGCATTCCTGTACATATCTTCCAATGTCTCTCTTTAATCCAGGCCACCAATAATCAGCTCTTACATCACAGTACATTTTACATGTACCAGGATGTATTGACAGTTTAGACTTATGGGCTTCATCTAAAATCTTCTTTCTCAATCCACCAATCTTTGGAATCTATAGCCGATTCTTGAATACCTTCAATCCTCGTGGATCATCAAGTAAAACATCGGTATAATGTACCATCCCTTATTTCTTCACATTTTCTGGCTTCAGGGCCTCTACTTGTCATTTCTCTAGTTCATCTAGAATAGTGAACTTTACTGTATTGTGAGTAATAGCATAACACATACTATTACAATAAACCTTTCTGCTAAGTGCATCGGCAACTATATTAGCCTTTCCAGGATGATATAAGATTTCACAGTCATAGTCTTTGATCAGCTCCATGGCTCGTCGTTGTCTCATATTCAGAGTTTGCTGACTGAATATATACTTGAGACTCTTATGGTCGGTATACAATTGATATTTTGTACCAAAAAGGTAATGTCTCCAAAGTTTTAGGGAAAATACCACCGCAGCGAGTTCGAGATCATGGGTGGGATAATTCTTCTCATAATCTTTCAGTTGTCTTGAGGCATAGGCTATCACTTTACCACGTTGCATCAACACACAACCGAGTCCCAATCTTGAAGCATCGCTATATACGGAGAAATCATCATCACCTTCTGGGAGTGATAAGATTGGAGCATGAGTCAAAAGATCTTTTAAAGTCGAGAAAGCTTTTTCTTGGGCTTCACCCCATTCGAACTTCACTTCCTTTCATGTAAGACTCGTGAGAGGTACGGCTATACGAGAAAAGTCCTTAATAAATCTCCGGTAATATCCCGCGAGACCCAAGAAACTACGAATTTCGGAAGCATTACGAGGCACTTCCCAATTTTGAATAGCTTCAATTTTAGTAGGATCTACGGATACACTGTCACCAGAAATAACATGGCCGAGAAATTGAACTTGGCAAAGCCAAAATTCACATTTCGAGAATTTAGCATATAGTTTCTCCTTTCGAAGAAGTTCCAATACCGCACGAATATAAATGGCATGATCAGCTTCAGACTTGGAATAGATTAGAATATCGTCAATGAATATGATGACAGATTTATCGAACATTGGGCGGCATACCCGATTCATCATATCCATGAATATAGCAGGAGCATTTGTTAAACCAAACGGCATAACAAGGAATTCATAATGCCCATATCTAGTACGAAAAGCAGTCTTCGGCACATCCTGCTCGTGAACTTTCAACTGATGATAGCCAGATCTTAGATCAATCTTTGAGAAATAGCTAACACCCTGAAGTTGATCGAACAAATCGTCGATGCGAGGTAGTGGGTACTTGTTCTTGATAATCACCTTATTTAGCTCACGATAATCAATGCACATCCGCATCGATCCGTCCTTCTTCTTGACAAACAATACCGGAGCACCCCAGGGAGAGGTACACGGTCGAATGAAACCTTTGTCAAGTAGTTCCTGCAGTTGGATCGTCATTTCTTTCATCTCTGCTGGCGCAAGACGATAAGGAGTCTTTGCAATCGGAGCAGCACCAGGTACAAGGTCAATTCGGAATTCTACTTGCCTGTCCGGAGGAAGTCCAGGCAATTCTTCGGGAAAAACATCTGGATATTCTTTAGCAATGGGAACATCATTCACCGTTTTCTTCTCCTCTTTTGAGACATCGACTGTGTAGGCCAGATAGATAGAACACCCTTTCGATATGAATTTACGGGCTTTGAGGAAAGATATTATTTTTAAGGTTCCTTGTTCACCATATACATAGATAGGATTCTCCTCTTCAATGGGAATACGTACTATCTTTTCATAGCACAAGAGTTCTGCGTGGTTCTTTGACAACCAGTCCATGCCGAGAATAATGTCAAAGTTGGGCAAGGAGATAGGGATCAGGTTAGCAAGAAAATTATAACCGTCAATTTCTATAATACAATCCCTATAGACTTTATCAGCAAGTAATGATATACTTCCAGCAGTATCTACGTGAAATGGTTGCGGGAGTGCATAGCAAGCAATTTGAAAAGAATGCGCAAATTCATATAACACAAAAGAATCTGAGGCACCAGAATCAAATAACATGTGAGCAGGTCTAGAGTTAACAAGAAATGTACCCGTCACAACATTCGGGTCCTCGCGTGCCTCCTCTGAGGTAATCTGGAATGCACGGCCCTTAGCTTTTGGCACCTCCTCCTTTTTAGTTGGAGCACCCTTTGATTGTTGAACAAGGGCTTGACTTCTTGCCGGGTGTTGAACAGAAGCTTGACTCCCCGCCCTTTGACTAGTAAAAGTAGGGCATAAACGCTTCCTGTGGCCAGTAACACCACATGCAAAGTATGTAACACCTTTCATTGGACATACGGGCTTTTTGTGGCCTATTTCTCCACATCCAAAACAGACCACAGATCCTTCCTCTAGTCTGCATTCGCCCGGATGATTCTTTCCACAATTTCGACAAGCGGGCGACTGAAGAGAAAAAGATTATGACCTGCCGCGGCCACGAAAAGCACTCTGAGATTGTACTTGCTTGCTAGGTTCAGATCGAACGGATTGAGTTGGTGGAATAGGGGAAGCAGGAGCAGTCCTTTCAGTACGTGGATGCTTCGGGATAGTAAGAGTGGCACCACGTAGTTCTAAGTCATGCTCACGTCTTCGAGCATACTCAACGGCTTTATCGAATGATAGAACCTCCCGATTGGCAACGAAATCGTGGATTTCGTGCCGTAGTCCCTCCATGAACAACTGAATTTTCTCATCTTCAGTTGGGATATACTTTGTAGCAAACCTTGCTCTTTGATTAAACTGAGTTTCATACTCATTCACAGTCATTCCTCCCTGTTTAAGCTCGAGGAATCCTTTCTCCAATCTCCTCCTCATGTCTAGAGGACAATACTTCTCTAGCACACGAGTTTTGAACATTTCCCAGGATAAATTCTCCTGGTCAAACCTGCTGAGAGCTTCATAGGTTGCTTCCCACCAGACCAAGGCTTCTCCGATGAGCATTGCAGAAGTATAATTAGCCTTGTCTTCAACATCTACATGAGAAATACGAAACACTTTCTCTATGTTCTGGATCCAGGTAAGAACAACAATGGGATTAAGAACACCATAAAACTCTGTAGCACCACTACTCTTGAAATCTTTGAACGAGGGACGCTTCACCTCTCCTCTCGAAGATTCTCCAGTGGCTTTCTCTTTTCCTTTATCACCACTCTTTTTGTGTTCTTCGAGAGTCTGTCGAATAACACCGGTAAGTCTACCCAAGAGTCGCTCCTCACGAGGAGATACTGGAGTATTCACTTCCTCAGGTTGAGGACCTCCACCAACCTCAGGGGTATGGCTACTAACCTGTTCAGCCATTGCTCTGCAATATGGAGTAACGTTGTATTTTAGAATATATTAGGGTTTATCCTTACCTAATACTTTTACTTAAATATTTCCTATGGTTTGTATCCCTATACTTACAATGATTCAGTTCATATATTGAACTTCCAATAGTTTAAGTCTAAATACCAATCCGTGGAATTTAGTTCACTTAAACCACTGCTCTGATACCATGATTGGAAGACCCCACACTTTCATATATAACAATTGTTACTCCGAAACATGCTACATGCATATTCATAAAACAATATTTTATATTGATAAAGCAGTTACAAACTACTGGATACAAACCCACTATTTCATAGTGTTATATATTACATAACTTCCCAGGATTCTATACTTTTATACATATGGGAGTGCAAAATACAATAGTTTCAAACTATTCGAAAATCTTCTATCAAAATAATAGTTTCAAACTATTCAAAAATCTTCTACCAGTATATAACTATACTGGATGCTTATCTCCTGCAAAATAGTTAAACATTGAGAGGGGTAAGCGGTGACGCTTAGTGAGTTCAATAATAGATACAATATAACGTTATGCCATATATATACTTCAATATGGCAGAAGCAAGGAACAACAAAGGCATAATGCGAAAAGCTTTCCATATCAATCAATGAGATATAACAATTTCCATACTTGATATACAATCAATAAAGTTTCAGCACAAATGGCTCAGAAAATACTCAGGAATATCATTTTTGCTAGAATATTTAGGCTTTCAGCCTTATCTTAGCATACTACCGAAGCCAAAGTGATGCCTATGTCATACACTTCATGGTCAGCGGTTCATACCAATACCCAAGTGATGCTTATGTCATACACTTCAAGTCAAAGGTACAGTCTTGCTATAAAAATAGCGGAAATAATAACACGAGATGATACATGGAAAAGCACATAGCACATATAACACATAACATACAATTGTTCCTATATATTAAACTCACTGTGAAATAACCGGGGGTTAAAATAGTAATTCGGGCAGCACTTCGGCTCTAAATATGACTTTCTTCGTTGAAAACCGGGAGTTTTCTTGAAAACCGGGCTCTGCGAAGGTTGGGCTTCGAAACCGAAAAGATAAATTTTTCGGGCTTCTCGGGAATTTCGGGGTGTGTTTCGGGCTTTGGAATTAGTACCGGGGATTCGGAGGAAGTCGGAATGTAAGAAAATATGGAACAAGGGTGAAAAATACCAAATTTCAAACATCTAACCGGGAGGTCTCGCACCCCTTATATAGGTGCGAGCCTCGGATCCGAAGCGAGGGGGTGAGGGCAGGAGGCTGCGAGGCTCGGACCAGGTGGCAGCAGGGCGAGGCTCGGACGGACAGGTGCTCGCTTCGCATAGGTCGGATGACGCGGCTTCTGGCTTCGGATCGGGTCGGCTGCCTCGGTCGAATCAGGAGTCTACATGTGGGTCGGGCACGAGGGCGCATGCGAGATCACGTGACTTCGGACACATGCCAGCTCCTAAGTGGACCGAGCTTCGGTCCAATGGGGAAAGAGGTGACGACTTCGGACCAATCAGCGGGTGCCACGCGAGGCTGCGGTCCAATCAGAAGACACCACGTGGATCGAACACTATTCATGCGAAATTATCGAAAAATGTGTCCAATCTTGTAAAATCCATAACTTTCTCATACGGGCTCCGTTTTTGACGTTCTTTATATGAACGCGTAGAGAAAATTATGCTCTACAACTTTCGTTTAGACTTCGTCGGAAAATTTTGACTTTATTTTTATATTATTATTTTTTAACAGACCGGGACTGGTAAATCCATTAAAAATTCATAACTTCTTCATCCGACGTCCGTTTTCGTCAGACTTTTTACCGTTGTACTGCTAATGACAAGACCTTCGATTCTTGTTTAGGTTGTGTCGGCTAAAAATCACTTGATCTAAAATTCGAGTTTTTAGTTGTCTACTGCTAAGCTGAAACTTAGAAAAATCATAACTTCCTCATACGAAGTCAGATTTTGGCGTTCTTTTTATCAGAATTCTCGGTTTAACGAATACTACGACTTTCATTTATATCACTAAGGCTAAAAAGTAGTTTATCAAAAACTCACTTTTTACGTCATTCGGCACCATGCCGGTTTTATCGCGGATCTTCGATTGGTCATAACTTCTTCGTTATAACTCGGATTTCGATGAGGTTTTCGCCTATATGTTTCTAACGAGATTATCTACAACTTTCAATAATAAAATTTTACTTATTTCAAATTTTATATTTTCGCTAAATTTCACTATTTGGCTAATAATTGGAATCTCATAAGACTTCCAATAATTTATGAGTGATTCTAAACATAGTTTTACCTTATCTCTAGTAAAAACTTTCTGTTAGAACTCAATACTCAATATTACATAATATTTCATAGTATTATTTACTTAAAACACGATTTCAAAACGTGTATGTTACAATTACCTCCTCCTTTTGAGAATTTCGTCCCCGAAATTACATCAATTTAAATAAATAAGATTTAAATAATGGGGATATTTCGCTCTTATCTCATTCTTATTCTCCCAAGTATAGTTCGGGCCTCGATGGTGTTTCCACTTGACAAGCACCAACTCTATTTCTTTATTACGTAGCTCAGTCGTTCTTTCGTTTACGATTTCTTCAGGCTCTTCTACATAAGTTAACTTATTATCCAGTTTCACTTCGGATAATGGAACTGTCTCGTCATAGACGCTCAAGCATTTGCGCAGATAACTCACATGGAAGACATCATGAATACCTGTCAAATCTTCAGGCAATTCCAAGCGGTATGCTTGTTTACCAATTTTGAGCCTCTCTAAGCTCTCTCTCATAATTCTCCATAGCTACTTGGTGTTTGTGACTCATTAGAGGTGCAACAATTGAGGCACTAAGCTCTTGAAGGTCAAGATCAACTAGCTACGAGGAAAAGGTATTCATCTAACTTGGTTTTAGTTATCAATTTCGAAATTGTGTATGCTAGTCATAGGGTTTATGCTTTGGATGATTATTTGCATTTATAACTTGAGAAAAACTTAGATCCAAAGCATTAGGGTTGCATGTACATCATAGGAATGTTGTAGTGCACAAAACCCATCAAATACTTCATATCTGGAATATCTAACCATATAAGGACCTCAATAACCAATACAGTTGCAAACTTTATTGAATTTTTCCATTCAAAACATCATAAACATGAAGAAGAAGAAGAAGAAGAAGAAGCATTAAAACCTATATCTAGAGGAGGCTAACCAACAATATAAGAAAAAGGAAATGTACAAAGGTCTAGAAGTTGCTTAAATGCAATCTCTAATCTTTGCCAAGAGGTTCTTTATACCACAAGGGTCTTCTTCTTCCTTCCAAGTGCACCAAATCACCAAAAGTAAGCTCAAATATGAAGGAGAGGGTATTAGGGTTTGCTTCAAGGTTCTTGAGGGTGATGGAGACTGGAAATGATGCCCTAAATCTGAGGTTAGAGGCTTAAATACGAAGGAATCCCTAAAATTATGGGCCTGGGCCAAAACAGTCGCCACGTCGTGGGACTCATCAAAGGGGACGCGATCATTTAAGTCATGCTACATCGTGGGCATCCTTATGCCATGCCGTGCCATAGAGTTTTCCCAAAAACTCCATTTTTGACCCCGTTAAGTATTTAGTTAAACCATTTCGAGAAACAGGTGTTACAAAACATGGAAAACTAATTGGAAACAAGTTACTGAAGGTACTCATATTTAGATTTAACTGTATCCTTCAATTGTGGTTGATTTCTGTTAAGTGCAATGGATATTAGTTTCTTGTTTACTAATTCCTATGTTGATTTATTCCCTAAGTTCGTTCACAAATCCTAATGATTCTAGGTATTCCAATCACAATGGTCATGTAAATTAGTTTTCCCTCTTATCAGGTTCTAGTTCATATCAAGTGAGATTTAATCTGGTGAAAGATCTTCAATGGTCATCTAGATCAATCGGTGCACGGAATGGTCATCTAATGCAATGCTTACTTATTAAAGTTCATATCTTGTTAACATAACCCTGGCATATACCATCTCTAGTCACAATTACCAATGGTCTTGGACAACCACGATTCAAGCCACATAATCAGATTGCTCATCTAGCTCATGCAAACTCAACAATAAATAATGAGATTCAAGCTAAAACACATAAGGTTCCTTGATTAAACACACAAGATAAAATAAAGACATCTCAATATCCATAAATGTATCTGATATAGCCCAGAAAATATGTATAATATAAGCCATATCATAACACTGTATATTTTGTGAATATAAATATTCCATTAATAAACGTGAAATGCCCAAACCAAAAGTGAACAATGTCATGACTCAAACACTCTCATCGACAGCCACATAGGAGACACTCATGACCAACCAACCTGATACATGTGTTGCTTCACTCATCTCTGGCCAAAAACCTGCATTCAAGACATTAAATTAAACCTTCACTTCAACGTTTGTGTGCATCTCTTTTGTTAATCTCGCTTGAATGGGGAAACTTCATGCTTTACGTTTTGCAAGACTACAGGAGTTCAGATCCAATATGCTAAAGCTCTTATCATATTCCAAAAGGAATCATATTTCCACTCATATAATCATTTATGATTTTTTATAAAACATGTTTATGATCATTGATTTGAGTTATTTTTAGTTCATTTAATAATTAGAACACATAACATCATTAAGGTCATTTATGGTTTGTGGGTCTGATAACTAACTTATAAACATGTTGGTAAGGTTTACTATCCCTAAAATGTTTTTACTCATACAAAAACCATTTTAATCCAATCTATTTATATTTTATGATCAAAATATATTTTGTTATTGTTTTTTTTTTTTCTTTTGGTTTATGAGAGTACAATAGACTAGACGTAAAAAGCAATGTCTTCAGGCGGCTGTGGTCAAAAAGCATGGTTAATTCCTCTTTCTTTGTCTTTTGGTTGTATTTTGGTTGTGCTCATGTCACGGGTAAAAAGTTCTACACACCATGCTCACTTTTCACAACTTTTAATTCAATACTTTATTTGTACTTTTTTTTATATTTAACTTCTGCAAAATAGATTGTGTCCAACATATCATGTTGTCAAGAACCTTATATCAATTAAAAAAATCCACATTAGAACTACTTTACACTAGTTAATTTAGAAAATAAGTAACTCTAAGTAAATATAAATTAATAAGTTGGGTATTTTCTTCAAAATCTAGTAGCAAAAACTATCCTTACAAGTTACAAGTATATAACATTTGTACACAAACAATGTGCGAAAATCAACCTTCTAATGTAACAAATTCTCCAACCACTATCCAACACGTTTACACTACAATTACATACGCGAAGTCAATTCTACTGTCTAGACATAGGTGCCATCGGTTGGCTAGTGTACCCACCTTCCATTTGATAATTATGGTAACCGCCAGGTGGCGGCGGCACCACCGCCGGTGTGTATGAAGAACCACTGTTGATTAGCGGCCCAACGGTGGGATACCCCGGCAAAGGCGGTGGTGCTTGCTGGTTATAGCTATACGGTACCGCCACCATGAACGGCGGCAGCGGGTAAGCTTGCATTGGCGGCATAGGTAGCGGAGGTGGCAGAGATGATGGTGGCGGTGGTTGGTGGTGGTGGTCGGTTGTCTCGATCTTGGCTCGTTTTTCGGGAGGGTGGTTGTTTGAGGAGGATTCTGTAGCGGAATTTACGCTAACGCCCTCGGATGCTAAGGAAGAGAGGACGTAAGAGAGCATCTCGGCGGATGATGTGGAGGCGGTGAGCTTTGCCGCCACTTCGGCGGCGGCAGATTTGGTGGCTTCCTCCTCGGTGATCGGAGTTTGGCGTGTGTAGATTACCGCTGCAGACTGTTCTCCGGTTCCGGGAATGTAATTGTGGGGTTTAGTGGTGGTGGTGGTGGTGGTTGTGGTCTGCTCCGGGAGTAATTTGGTGGCACCGGGATTCATTAACTGGCGGCAGAAATTATCGGTTTTTTCTGATTGTGTATGTGCAGCCTGAAAACATGAAAATGGGGCGAACTTACTTAAATAAGTATAACAATTATAATAAAAAGAAATTAAAGAAATTGGTGTATATGGAATAGTAGAAATTATCGATATTGTCCTCGACCTCATCGAGTGTCAAACTTAAAGGTCCAGCCGTTATGTGTGTGTAAAATGACAAATTTACCCTTGTCATTTACATGGACTGAACCACAGGGCAGATAAGTTACAGACAAGGACAAAATACATGCAAAAATATATTTTCAACAACCAGTCCATGTAATAATATTCACAAATTTGCAAAAATGGTCCCTGTGGTTTGTCATTTTCTTTGGATAAAGTCCAAATCTTGTCAAAATTGCAGATATGGTCCTTTTGCAGGTTTTTGTTGCATATTTGGTCCCTGTCAAACTTAAAATGACTAATCTGCCCTTTATATTATTATTTTTCAATTTTCTTTCATCGGTTTTAATTTATTTACCCAAAGAAAATGACAACCCATAGGGACCATTTTTGCAAATTTGTCTGGAACTTTTTGGGGATGATGTCCACAACGATACTACAGGGACGATTTATGTAATATTATTCTGAACTTAATAATAAATCATTGACTAAGTTACAAATTTTGTCCTTGAGCTTTTTCTCTTTTTCTTTTTTTTGGTTTAGGTCAAAAATGTGGTCTTTTTGCAGTTTTGGTGGTTGAATTTTGATTTTAATTTAGATTTTGTTGAGGAAGAAGATGAAATCAACAGTGTTATAAACCATAAAATAAGAACAAAATTGCAAACAGATTCCTTTCATGGGCACAGGGACCAAATCCATAATTTAGTCTAAATCAATTAACTAGATGTTTCAGTTTCTAAAAATTTTGGTAATATCATATGTATGTTTGATCTTCATGAAGGTGTCAAAAAGCTTTTGGGATTTGATTATGATTAGAAGAAAGCACCAATAATCACTAATTAAAGACCAATTTCCATACAAATATATAGATTGTACCTTGAGTTCATTTCGGATTTGATCCAGCTTCATTTCCTGAGAACAAGAAAACCACAGCATTCCTCTCTCAGAAACACCATAAACTATAAAAAAAAAGGTAAAGTGCAAGAAAAAGCAATGTACTTTCAGATATTTGATTACTACAGCATTCTACTTTGAAAAATCCATGGCATTTCATTTCTAAAATTGGGTAGATTTTTCATAGGACATTTGGTTTAGATTGTTCAAAGCACAATGTCTTAATAAGAAAAGAACTGAACATACAATGTTGTATTAGAAACAAACAAAAGTAGGATGTTATATAATACACATATAAAAGAAAGTGTATTGTTATTTCTTGCATTTAGCCATTATAAAAATTCAAAAGGATAAGAGATTTTGGATACCGATATACCTGCTCCTGAAGAGCCTCCCGCAGATAAGAAACAAGATTAATTCTAGATGATTCTACTGATAAAAGATGCTCAATACAATCTCTCAATGTAGCATGATGCCCCTTGAGCTCTTCCACAACACCCAACCCATTAACTTGTGCTGATTTTTTCCCATTAGGACAGGGGACAGAAAAAGAACAAAAAAAAAAAAGACAGAAAAATCAATACAACATAACATGGAGAAAATGTGTAAAAACATGTAAATCAGGGGGTGTTTGATATGCATTGCATGATAAGTGTTAAGATTCTAAGATAGGATATTGTATATTGATATTGTTTGTGTATGGGAAGTTTGAAGTGAAAGGAAAGGGTCAAATGTGTAAAATGGAGAAAATGCTCATAAAAACATGTAAATCAGGGGGAGCTTGATATCCGTGTCTGACTGGTCCGGTTAGCATGTTTGATTTTGGTAAGTAAAACATTTGACCTGGTCTGACTCGGTCCTAGAAGGATTATTAGCTATAACTCGGTCCTTTCACATTTTTTGCTCTCTGCCATAATACCATCGACATAACAAAACGCCTCCAATCGCAAACACATGTGTCACATCGCTTCGCCATTTCCTTGCGCCGATGCCGTAGTCTTCCTCTGGTGAGCAAAACCTCCTCTCTTTTTTTCTTTTTGTGAATAGATTCAGAAAATTGTTTTGTGTTATTTTTGCCAATAAACTGTTTCTTCTTTTTTAAACTTGTTTGGTTAATTTTTGCTATATGAAGTATTAAAGGTTGTTGATTTGGCTAATTGGTGTATTAGCTGCATGAAGTATTTAATGTTGTTGGTTTGGTTAATTGGTTGAATGATGTATTAGCTTACATAAAGTATTAAACATTGTTGTTTGGTTAATTTTTGGTCTTTGAAAGTAACAGTCTTTGAAAACTAATTGGTTTTTAAACATAACAAAAAAGAGACCTAGAGTTAGTTGGAAGTTGGGATGTGTGGACGGAACTTTTTCTTGAAGCATGTATACACGAACTAACAATTAACGGTCGAAAGGGTAACGGCTTAAACGGAAGCCTATGGAAAGTAGTAGCCGAAAAACTAAAAAACAATCATGATTTTATAGTTGACCAAAAACAAATGAAAAAATGATATGACTTCTTAAAAGCAAAGCACGTTTTTTGGTTGAAACTGAAAAACAAAACCGGAAATCTTTATAATCCTATAACAAACATTTTCTATATGAGTGTTGAATAATGGAATTCAAAGGCAAAGGT
Organism: Lactuca virosa; assembly: GCF_052849685.1. NCBI lineage: Eukaryota > Viridiplantae > Streptophyta > Magnoliopsida > Asterales > Asteraceae > Lactuca > Lactuca virosa. The sequence continues at coordinate 290,492,985 of NC_136428.1, forward strand.
ATTCTTTTTTTTTAAATATGATTATTTTGTTTTTGTAGTTTGATAATATTTATAATTTTCAAACAAGCTTGTAGACAAATTAAGAAATGTGTTCATCCCTTGCTCTGCCCTTTGTACCTAATTGTACCTTGACTTGGCGTTCACAATTGGATGCCATCTTCTACACTCCCTTATCACACTGAAGAATTTACTAAGCATGATTTAATGTTCGGTGCACTCAGATGGAAACCCAAGCCTCAACAAAGCCTCCATATGCACGTGAAGAATCATATGGTCAATCAAAAAACAAGAGAGGAAAATGAAATGGCAAAGAAGTTCGTGGAAACACATTAAATGAAGACTTGAGAGAAATTCAGAAGGAAATTATCAAAATTGTGAAGTCCTTGGTGGAAAAAAATATTGACAATGATATGGTCGCGTGTATGGAGAAGGTGGAAAAAATGGAGCCACAGAGAATCTGATCCAAAAGACGAAACGACTTGTTTTGCTATTCAGTAGAAATGTCGATATTAGAAAAGTTTGATTACGCATTGAGCCATCGTGTTGCAAGTCATAGATGAGAAATGCGGGAAAGAAGTTTGGATCATTCGGATTGCTTTTGGATCTTTTTTTACATGAATTTGGGTTTACTTTTAGATGACTTTTGTATGACTTTCAAGATCTTTTTGTATGACTTTTTGTTTACTTTTCAAGTTAAATTTGGTTGAAATTTAGATGACATTTGTATGACTTCTAGGATTTTTTGTGGATGACTTAAATGTTATGTTATGGATTTATATGTTATGTTATGGTTACTTTTGGATTACTTTTGAATATTATGGATTTAAAAGTCATCCAAAATAGATTGTGAAAGTCATACAAAACTAATTTAAAAGTAAATTAAACTCATGCAAAAAGATCCAAAAGCAATCTCAATGCTCCAAACTTTCTTCTCGCATTTCTTACCCATAACCGACAACAAGACGGCACAAGTTGTAACCAAACTTTTCAAATATCGACACTTTCACCGAATAGCAAAAGAGTCGTTTTATATTTTGGATCAAATTCCCCACACCATTTTTTCCAACTTCTCCATACATGCGATCATCTCATTCTTAATATTATTTCTTTCCATCAACGACTTTGCAACTTTGATAATTCCTACCCAACTTCTCTTAAGTCTTCATCTAAAGTGTTTCGACGGAACTTCTTTGTCATTTCGTTTTCATTCATTGTTTTTTGACGACCAAAAGATTCTCTATTTGTATATGGGGGCTTTTCTGAGACTTGGGTTTCCATCTGAGTGCACCACCGAACATGATCAGTACCTTCTTAGTACCTTCTTTGGCACCTTCTTTGGCAGGATAATGAAGTGTTGAAGATGTCCCCCAACTGTGAACGTCGGCCGAGGTCACCCAATCAAACAATTGAGTACAAAGATTAGGGCAAATGAGAGACGCATTTCTCAATTTATCTACAAACTTGTGCAATTATTTGAAAATTTTATAAATATTATCAAACTACTAAAATAAAATAATCAAATTTAAAAAAAACAAAAGTGTACCTTCGCCCCCGCATACCATTATTCATCACTAATATTGAAAGTGTATGTTAATTGTTATCGGATTATAAAGATTCATGGTTTTGTTTTTCAGTTTCAACCAAACAGCGTACTTTCTTTTTAAGTAGTCATATCGATTTTTCATTTGTTTTTGGTCAACTATAAAATTATGATCGTTTTTCCGTTTTTCTGCTACTACTTTCTATGAGCTTCCTTTTAAGCCACTACCCACTCGATCGTTAATTGTTAGTTCGTGTAAACATACTTCGAGAAAAGTTTTATCCACACATTCCAACTTCCAACTAACTCTAATTCTACGTCTCTATTCTGTCATGTCTAGAATAAAAGATCCAATAAAAACCAATTAGTTTTCAAGTACTGCTACTTTAAAGGGGCAAAAACTTACTAAACAACAATGTTTAATACTTCATTAACAAATATACCAATCAACTAATTAACCAAATTAACAATGTTTAATACTTCATGTATATAATACATCAATCAACCAATTAGGCAAATCAACAATAATACTTCATGTCGCAAAAACACCAAACAATTTTCAACATCTATTCAGAGAAGGAAAAAAAGGTTTTGCTCACCTCAGAAAGGCGACGTCAAGGCGGAGGAAGGCGTCGGCGTCGACGAAGCAAGGAAATCACGAAGGGAGGCGACGTTTGGAGGAACATGTTCGTTCGAATGGAGGCGTATGTGAAAGGACCGAGTTGGCTAGTAATCCTTCTAGGACCGAGTTGGCTAGTAATCCTTCTAGGACCGAGTCAGATGTTTGTGACTAGGTAGGTCAGATGTTTTACCAGACCAAGTCAAACATATACATCTGACTGGACTAGTCCAGCCAAGTCAAACGAATATCAAATGTCCCTAAGATTAGTATCAAACACCATGTATATTTGATAAAAAGAGAGAAAGTATCAGTTTTTGCGTTCTTCACAATTTTAGAAACCATTTGTTGTTTTAAAGGTGATTTTTAGAGTGTGTGTGTGTGTGTTTCATGCTTGTAGTCTAAACAAAAGTCAAATGACCATTGCAAAGGAACTTTGCCAATTTAACCACTCAACTAATGAATCAAGATAAGAACATGTTTATGTTTTTCCATGATACTTTTGCATTCATGTAATATGATAAGAGTTTGGAGTGTAATAAATGGATTATTGAATCAACCTTAAGTTTGGACTTAAGAGATGAACTAAAAGCGGAATAAATCATGGGATTGCTTCCATATAACCATCTGGTTATAAATCATGACTTGACTTTGAAACCAAAAGATGTTTGGATACATGAGAGTATTTAATAAATCATGGGGAATGCTTCCATATGACCATCTGGTTATATTTTACATGTATCAAATTCATTTGAGATTTGCTTCGGTGAAAAGTTGCATCTAGAGAGTTGTAGTTATAAACTCTATGTTTATCAACGCCTATACCTATTGATACGTCCGCAATTTGGGCGAGTGTACAGAGTTGGAAGCAACAAAAATAATAATTATTTATTAACAATTTATCATTTTATCGTTATTTCAAATTAATAGTTATCTTTTATTTAATTTTAAATTAGGGTTATCATTTATGATTAGGAATAAATTAATTTCGAGTCTTTGGACTTTGGGAGATATCCAATGTCTTGATTTACAAGGCGTTTCATTGGTTACGTAGGTTCGTATCAAATTGGTATCGTAGCAATACGATTATGAGCTAATCATTACTATTCATGATGTTACTGTTCACAGAAGTGTTGGTTATGACAACCGGTAGAATTACTGTAGCAGACTTTAGAGGGAACTGTTATAAAGGGTTTGAAACCATAGCTTCAATCGGTCACACAACCGGGAAGCCTAACTCATGCTATGAGGATAGCAATCATGTTAGATGAAAAGTGAGTGAGTAGGGGTCTTTCACGATCGGGGAAAGGGGTTGGTGGATACTGGTGTTACTTCTAGTGGCCAACTTAGGGGCGAGTTCGAAGGTTGATGGAGACATAATTACAAGACACAGGGTGAAAGGGTTATGTTTCCAATGTGATGAAAGGTTCACGGTAAGGCATCAATGTGCCGGTAGAATGCTCCAAATTTTGTTAGTAGCTGAAGAAGGAAAATTATGAAGAGCTTGGAGATGCCAAACAATTTCAGCAATATTTAGCTGCATAACCCGGATTTCCACCTTGAGGACAAGGTGCTTGTTTCCGGTAATAATGATACGCCTGCACAATTTTTACGCATGCATATCAAGCAACCAAATAATAATTATTTATTTATGTTGTGTTTGGCATGGAGTTTTTGGAGCTTTTATCTTTTAGCTTTTAAGAAAAAAAAAACCTTCATTTGACAGCAGGGGCTTTTAGCTTTTATTTTAAACAAAAAACTCATGAATCCAAAAGCTACTTCAAGTAGATTTAGGGGGTTTTTAACTTTTTGGAGCTTTTAGCTTTTAGTTTTTAACCAATTTTACACATTTTTAAAAGCCAACAGCTACTTTTTCCAAACACTTTTGCATAAATAACATAACTACAGCTTCTAGTTCCAACTAGTTTTGCCAAACACGCCCTTAGAATTTATCTTTTTATCCTTATTGCAAACTATTAGTTATCTTTATTTAATTTCAAATTTGGTTTATCTTTTAAATTAGGTTGTAAAAAAATGATTTATAGGGCCTTTTGTCATCAATTATGATTAGGAATAAATTACAGGGCTTTTCATTGGTTACGTATCACCTATGTGATTAAATGTATGCCTAACATGGCACTATCTTACAACGGTTAAACCATAAATTATAAAAGCATATATATATATATATATATATATATATATATATATATATATATATATATATATATATATATAGTAAATAGCATACGCAAGAACATACCAGATCTAACATCACCACGGATTTCTTGCTCCACTTTTTCAATGCAGGTAATGGTATTTTTGCATTTGCTAATCATAGCATCTTCATCAAGTTGACCACCATAAATAATTTGATACCCTGACACTATCTTATCCAATGCATTTCCAGCTGACTGTTGCTGACCACATACGAATAAACAACAAATCTTATCCTCAAACATAAAAAAGAACAAAATATTTATACAGAAACACAGAGGAAGAGAGGAACATGCAAAATACCAATTTTAACCCCGAGTGCTTCTCATTTCTGTTACTACTTTCTACATGTCTTCCAACAAGTTCTTTCAGAATTTGCCCCTGCGACCCAAAAACTTTTCTTTCTTCCCAAATTTTGACCTGCTTGTAGGCAAATGAAAATATGAAAATAGAAAATATAAAATATAAAAAGAAATATCAATTTTAGGGCTTGATTCTTATTTTTAATTCTTATTTTTATTAAGTCTTGTATGGATAAGGTGGTTGAATTGGTAATGTTGTATGTGTGGATAAAGTGATGTATACATATAGACTATTTCATTTTTAGACCGAAAGAACTATCTGAATCTTAGTAAATGACCATTTTACCCTTCCGTATAGAAATGATTGTTTTTGGGAACTGTTAAGAGTCGCATATTATTTTCTATAAATTATAATGCAAATGTTCTTATATTCAATCAAAATACGATTAGTAACTCAAATTGAACCCGAGATTTAATCATAACATTAATGATATTTTAAAAAGAACATAATAGTTAAGAATTGTTTTGATTGAGCAAAAATTTCAACTCTATCTAATATGTTGAGTTATAACGGTTTTGAATTAGCTTTGATCATAAATGACTTCAGCTTTAAAACTAATTACGAACAATAACTTTTTTACTTGTTGAAAATTATGTAATTCAAAGATGAATATGTTATAAAAATATTTCACATTTTTATCATCTTATTAGTTAGTTAAATATTTTATAATCTTATTATTTAATTTCATTAAAATCGGATGAAAAGTATTTAATCAATACAATTTCCTCTTAGTTCTTTTTTCCTCCCAACTCCTATCATGTTCCCCCTTCGTGACTTTAAGAATGCTAATTTTTAAACTGTCTTCTTTTACATATTTGAAAAAAAAAAAAAAAAAAAAAAGACAGTATTAATCATATACAATTGTAAGAATATGTGTGTATGATTAATACTGTTTTTATTATTCAAAAATGTACAAGAAAACAGTTTAAAAATTATCATTCTTAAAACAAGGAAGGGAGAACTAAGAACAAATACGAAAAGGGTAAGTATCCGAATACATTAAGCCGAATCTTTTGGCTTAACCCATTAAGTTATTCTGTCCAAATTAAGTAAAAAAGAAACAACCATATATGGCTCTCCATATTAAGTGCTTAACCCATTAAGCCAATTAAGTAAAAAAAAAAAGGCATTTAAAGTTTGAAAAAATTTGAGCATAAAATAGAAGCAACATACCAGGCGTAAAGCGGCATTTTTTCCGGAATCATCGGTGTTATCCATGACATCATGAAGTGCATCCGGAAGAACTTTCCAGAACTCCCCAACAAACTCGGAACCCTTTCGCCTACTATTTTGCAGTATATCATTTGCGAGATAAAGAAAAGCTAAGCGTTGGTCACGTGGGGAACATCGGAATTGTTTTGCCCATGTTTCAACAACTTCTTTTGCCTTGTTCATGTGAAATATACACCAATATGACAAAGCTATATGTCATACTTAAGGCAAAACATCACAATTTCATTCTTCTCCAATTCCATCCTCGTTGATCAACAAAAGGTAGTGTTTGGTATGCAGTATTTCAACAGGGAATGGAATGGAGCATTACAATGTAATGAAGAAAAAAAAAATCCTATTTGTATGCCATATGGAATGGAATGGAACATTCCTCATGAATGGACTCTGGAGTGTTTTTTTTTTCTTTCCTTGATGGGATGAAATGATATATTATGATTATAAATAATTAATATATATAATCTTCAACAACAACAATGCTTTTAATAAATTTCAAAACTTCAATTCAAGTATCTTTTGTTATTTTTTAAAAATAACTAGAGTTAGTTTTTAACTTTTTATAAGAATCTTGTAATAAGATTTCATGGTATTTAGTTTTATTTAATTCTTTATATTTTGATAAAAAAAAATAAGAGATAAATAAACTTTTTTGACTAATTAAAATACATATAGTAGATATTTCAAAATTTCAAACAACAAGAAAGTTGCGTATATGTAATTTGTATAATTATTAACAAACACGTCTTTATTTAATTAAGTTTATTTATATAAAATAACATTTTTCCTATATTTATCAATTTAATTTCATTTAGTTTTCTAATTGTACTTAACAAATAATATGTTTGAATGACTCATTCCATTCCTTCAAACAACCCAAACCAGATAATGAAGGGTAATCACTAATTCCATTACCTTGCTTGTTTTTTGTTCATTCCATTCCTAAACCTTAAACCCTAAACCCTAGGGAAACCCTTTTTAAGTTTTCCAAGATAATGAAACTTTAAAGTAGATAATGTTTGAAAGAAGACCAGAAAATGGAAAAAGATCTTGTTCTAAATTCCCCTTCCCTAGTCCCTCATTGAGCAACTATTAATTCCCACAAAATAAATAAATAAATAACTCCACCAGGTAACTAAAAAACTTATATAACAATTATGAATATTAAGACAAATATATTTGTGCAAATACATTTAAGTAGGATACTCTCAATGCTCTGCTGTGAACTATTGAGCTTAGCCAGCTTCTCCATCAATATTTGTGGATTAAATGTACTTCCCATTATTTCTAACAGACCTCTTTCCAGCTAATGATAATAAGAAAACTTCTGAAAGACAATCTACCTTCACAACAAAAACAATCTTAGATTTATTCTTGTAATCTGAATGAATAACCACTGAAATAGACAGATATCAGATATTGAACATTGGTCATGTTTGATTGCTTATTTCTTATTGTAGGGTACAAACAGATGAAAGTAGTTAAGTTGCTTTAAACTTTAAAGAGAATAAGTAAAGGGAAAACCCTAATAATCTGAACTTGTGTCTCTAACCAAAAACGATTTCAATATAAAAGATTGAAGCATGTGATTTTTCGTTACAGAAACGTCAATTGCGTATCATATAAACACGACAGAATTGCAAAATTAGTTTAGTTTGAACAAATATGGCAATCATTCACAAGTTTCCATTAACTGTCGAAATCGTCAAACAAACAAAAATTATCAAACTTTTTGCCCAAATTGTTACAGCGCACCATGGCAAACCCCTAACTGAAAAGTGGCAATCGACAACACAACAACAGCAACTTCATTTTAAAGCTTGAAAATGCCAACACGAAAAAGATTAAAGACTAACCTAATTAAAGGGAAAACAGGTCTGATGATGAACGAGCGTCGAATACGTCCGATAAGGAAGAAGGCAAGAAACTGGAGGGAACATTTAGGGCTTTGAAAGGAAAGGTAGCGTGTGGAAACTGTTGAACGAAATTGGGTAAGTTGAAGTGAGATAACGATGAACAGAAAGTTTTATGGTCTGAACTTCCTCTGCGTGTTTGGGAGAAGACTTCTATAAGACTGACAACCGGAGAAGTTTCGACATACGTTACGGTGGACAGTGTACAGACTACAGAGGAGGGACATGGTGGTGGACGGTGGTCTCTAATGTTATTAATCGAAAAAACAACGGAACGACGCCGTTCGGTGAAAACATAGCCCATTGGACTTGCCCGTTTGAAAATATTGGGTTAATATACATGGGCAAGTGGCAACCGGCAACCAATATATGATTGGTAATTATGGTTTTAATTGAACTCTTTATGATTAATTAATATATGCTGATTACTGGCTATTTTCTATCTACTTTGTTTTAGGTTTGAATCGGTATATCCAGCCACTGCCTCATGAGTCATGAGTTCATGACATATATCGGTAACCTGGCTATTTTCTATCTACTTTGTTTTAGGTTTGAATTAATATTTGGCTTAGCTTTTTATAGGGCAAAAGTCCTTTTAGGAAAAGATAGAAGGTAAAAGATGTTTGGCAAATGCATTTTAAAATCTACTTTTGGATTTGGATACAAGTAAAAATGAACTTTTTGGAAAAGTCAGGAAAACCTGACTTTTTGTAACTTTTCCAAAAATGACTTTTGTCTCCTAAAAAGTTAAGTCAAACATCCCCTTAATATCGTTCCACTGTACACATTAATTCGTTATGATTAATTACTAATTAAAATATATCATTTTTAATTACTAATTAAAATATATCATTTTTACAGGTCATTTCTTCAAGCTGATTTTGGGTTTGAGTTGGCATTCATGATGAATCTCTTACTACTCTAAATCTATCCTTTCAAGTTTCAACTATTAATCTGATTTGCAACGATTGATAGCAAGAACATCAAATTTTTCAGGCGATGTTCATTTAGATACAATTCAAGGGTTGTTACCATCTATACATCAGTTATGAATTATAAATCTCATATCGTATGCATTTACATCGTACACAATATTAAGGGTTATACCTCGTCCTTCACCTGTCTAACTTCAAAGTCTCTTATGGATTTCGTAGGGGGGGTAAAAAATGGAATTTAAGTTCATAAGCATATACTCAAAAAATATATATAATAGATACGATCGTCCTTATTTTCTTCACCAGTTATTGGTCACATTTGTGATCACAAATACAATGTGATCCCAATGAATACCAACCAACGATAAGTTTATCCAACAATCATATATAAAATAAATCTTTTGTCACTTTCATAAATGTAATCTTGGGTAAGTTGGTTGAAGATCACAAAAGTCGTCGAGGATGTTAACTTGTACCCAAAACCGAATCATATCATCATATCATACTATATTATAAAGGAAACATTTTTCCTTTCACCACATTCATTTGAAACTCCCATGCATTTTTCCTTTCACCACATTCATTTGAAACTCCCATGACTTTTTAATTTCTTTCTAATAATAATTACAAGTTGGTTAATAAGGTTAAATAAACATCAAACCTAAAGTGTAATCATCTATAAACTAAATTTTAATATTAAAATAATATATTTACTTCTACTTATAAAGTTATGTTTTCTAACATTTAACATATTATACTCAATTTATTAGTTTTAATATATTGTTGGATGTAAACCATTATCATTTTAAAGATACAATTTTGGAACAATTTGTATAAAATACTTAAATTATTAATTTGAATATAACATTACAGGGTCAACTTAAATATAAAATTTAGTTTAACTTAAACAACCCAAAGAATATTTTGTAAATAGTTAAATGTGATTAATTGAAGTGTCTTTCTAATAATGAAAATAATATATTTACTTCTACTTATAAAGTTATGTCTTTAACTTTTAACATATTATACTTAATTTATTAGATTTAATATATTGTTGTATATAAGCCATTATCAGTTTAAAGCTACAACTTTTGAATAGTTTAAACAAAATACATAAACTGTTAATTTAAATATAACATTACAATGTCAACTTAAATATAAATTTCAGTTCCTCTTAAAAAACCAAAGAATATTTTGTAAATAGTTAAAAGTGATAAATTGTAGTGATAAATGAAAAAACTAAATTGTAATATCAATTTAACTAAAATATTTCCTAAAGATATTTTTATAATCTTTATAAGTTTTCAAATAAGTAGCTTAAAATAACTTACAATAACAATATTTAAAAATAACTCTATATAAATGATTATATTGTTACCTTTAAAATCAAAAAACAATGTTTGATGTTTTAAATAATTATAATGATAGAAATTAAAACATTAAGCAATAAATTTTAAAAAATTAATTAATAATAACAACAACTATAAATAACATTAAACCATATATTCAATTTAAATTTATTCATGTGTAACTCGCGGGTAGAAGTCATTCAAACGATTGAGATTATGCAATTATAATAGATGTATACATTATTATATAATTCAAAATAATCAATATATTATATCAATTTAGTATAAGAATTATTATATCAAATTTAACAACAACGTTATTGCTAGATTTAAAAAAACATATATTTGTAAAGACTTCAGCTATACAGGTGTTTCTGCGCAACGCGCGGGCATTCGCCTAGTACTATATTATAAAGGAAACATTTTTCCTTTCACCACATTCATTTGAAACTCCCATGCATTTTTCCTTTCACCACATTCATTTGAAACTCCCATGACTTTTCAATTTCTTTCTAATAATTATAAGTTGGTTAATAAGGTTAAATAAATATCAAACCTAAAGTTTAATCATATATAAACTAAATTTCAATATTAAAATAATATCTTTACTTCTACATATAAAGTTATGTTTTTTAACTTTTAACATATTATAATTAATTTATTAGTTTTAATATATTGTTGGATGTAACGATTATCATTTTAAAGATACAATTTTGGAACAATTTGTATAAAATACTTAAATTATTAATTTAAATATAACATTACATGGTCAACTTAAATATAAATTTTAGTTTAACTTAAACAACCCAAAAATTATTTTATAAATAGTTAAAAGTGATAAATTGTAGTGTCTTTCTAATAATGTTTATAAGTTGGTTAATAAGGTTAATGAAATATCAAACCTAAAGTGTAATTATAAATAAACTAAATTTCAATTTTAAAGTAATATCTTTACTTCTACTTATAAAGTTATGTCTTTAACTTTTAACATAATATACTTAGTTTATTAGTTTTAAAATGTTGTTATATAAAAACCATTATCAGTTTAAAGCTAAAACTTTTGAACAATTTTGAAAAAAATACTTAAATTGTTAATTTAAATATAACATTACAGTGTTAACTTAAATATAAATTTCAGTTTCACTTAAAAAACCAAAGAATAATTTGTAAATAGTTAAAAGTGATAAATTGTAGTGATAAATGCAAAAACTAAATTGTAATCTCAATTTAACTAAACTATTTCCTAAATATATTTTTATAATCGTTAAAAGTTTTCAAATAAGTAGCTTAAAATAACTTTCAAAAACAATAGTTAAAAATAACTTTATATAAATGATTATATTGTTACATTTAAAATCAAAAAACAATGTTTGATGTTTTTAATAATTATAATGATAGAAATTAAAATATTAAGCAAATAAACTTTAAAAAATTAATTAACAATAACAACAACTATAAATAACATTAAACCATATACTATATTTAATTTTATTCATGTGTAACTCGCGGGTAGAAGTCATTCAAACGATTGCGATTATGCAGTTATAATAAATGTATATATTATCATATAATTCAAAATAATCAATATATTATTTCAATTTAGTATACAAATTATTATATCAAATTTAACAACAACGTTATTTTTATACTTAAAAAACAATATTTGTAAAGACTTCAACTATATAGGTGTTTCTTTTAAACAGTTTGGATAAAATACTTAAATTATTAATTTAAATATAACATTCCAATGTCAACTTAAATATAAGTTTCAGTTCCACTTAAGAAACCAAAAAATATTTTGTAAATAATTAAAAGTGGTTAATTGTAGTGATAAATGCAAAAACTAAATTGTAATCTCAATTTAACTGAAATATTTCCTAAATATATTTTTATAGTCGTTAAAAGCTTTCAAATAAGTAGCTTAAATAACTTACAATAACAATAGTTAAAAATAACTCTATATAAATGATTATATTGGTACGCTTGAAATAAAAAAATAATGTTTGATGTTTTAATAAATTATAATGATATAAATTAAATATTAAGCAAATAAATTTTAAAAAATTAATTAACAATAACAATAACTATAAATAACAGTAAATCATATATTATATTTATTTTTATTCATGTGTAAATCGCGGGTAGAAGTCATTCAAACGATTGAGATTATGCAGTTATAATAAATGTATATATTATCATATAATTCAAAATAATCAATATATTATATCAATTTAGTATACGAATTATTATATCATATTTAACAACAACGTTATTTTTATATTTAAAAGAAACATATATTTGTAAAGACTTTAACTATGTAGGTGTTTCTGCGCAACGCGCGGACATTCGCCTAGTAAACATATATAGATAGCCATTGAAATGAAATCATTTAATAATTATTATTTACTTTTAGGTGTTAGATTATATATATATATATATATATATATATATATATCATTTAAGACTAATTGGAAATGCCAACTTTTATCTAGAACTAGTTGTGTAGGAAATAATTAGTAAAAATGGTTTTTCTATCAATAAAATTGACTTTGAGGATCTAGGTTGTATAATTAAATCGATAATGATCAATATATTGGACATTGTTGGTTACTCATATATATCACTAGTCGAATCCCCGCGCATTGCGCGCAAATATAATTATTTGATTAAAATAAAAAAATTTAACAAATTGTTATTTAATATTTATACATGTAAAACCAATGTCAATAGCAAAACAAAATCTATAGTTTACATATTAGTTTTATTAATAGTAATAAATTTATATCATTAGTTGCTTCCACTATTAATTCATTATTTTATAGATGGTTTTATATTGTGTAAATTATATATAAAACATATATTGATTTTTATCTATAAAAAAACAAAGTTGTATGAAAAAATAAATACTACAACTTTTAATGATTTTATAGAACGTTTTAAGTACTGGAAATTATATATAAAATGTATGCCGATTTGTTTATAAAACAAATAGCAAATAGTATGAAAAACATTATAGCTATTAATAAAATAAAAACACTACAACATTATAACATTTACATCAAACAAAACTTATTAAACACTTATAAATAATTCAAAATGAATATTTAGAAATCAACATATATTTGATATATAGAAACATTGTTATAAAAAATTTGTGTTGAAATAACCATTGATACGACAAAACATTTTTTTTCGAGTCTTTCATTTTGAATCACTAATCTTTCAAACATATAATTTTTAATCAAAACTTACTTATATACTATTAATATAGCTACAATGTGTATAATAAATAAATGGAAAATTAAAAAACATTGAACATTAATAACTATAAGTTTAAAAAACTTTTGAATGTAGTGGAAAATATAAAGGCAAATTACATTAAATTTAAATAAAAAACCATTGAGTTGTAGTGGGAGTTTTAAACTCTTGATTTGTGCCCGATAATGTATTATAAATATTAACAATTATATGTTATAAAAGGAATATTATAAGTATTTATCATTGAAATAATAATTTTTATACTAAGTTGTATCTAATATTATAATAATTTTAAGTATACGATAAGAAAGATATAAAAAGTTATGTTTGAATCAAATTGAATTAAGTTTTTGATTTAAAATTATTTTAAACTATAGGTATTTTTAGCTAATTTACAAATAATTTATTTGAATATTATTTATTTCCTATATTATTATTATTATTATTATTATTATTATTATTATTATTTCAAATATAATAATAATTTTTTAATATAATATAATCTATTATTTAGTTTTACGTTATTTAAAACAATTATTACTTTTTACTACTTAAAAACTAATTATTTGAAATTTTTCGTAATTATATTTTAAAAATACTATCATACTTTTTTATTGTACTTTCATTTTTTTTCCTTAAAGCTATGAAATATTGGAAGAGAATTAACGGTCCAAATAAAATGGTGATTTGAATTTCAAAATTATAGTAATTGTTATGTACTGCGACCAATCTTAAAAAAAAAATGTTAAGAGTGAGTCGGGGGGGGGGGGGGGGGGGAGGAGTGATACACTATAGATATATTTTTATCACGTATATTTTCTTATGAAAATATTAATATTTTATTTATTTACTTTTCATTTACGATAAAAAACGAATAGGGAAAAAAGAAAATTGGCAAATGTAATAAGATAATTTATTTTTATTACTATAAAAACATTTAAAATTGGGTACATTCATATAAGTTTTGATAGAACATAAAGAATTCATTTTTATAATATACATAATTATTGGTTTTCAACAATAAAGTCATATCATATTAAAAATCATTCGTTCTAATTCGTCACTATCACCAACAATTTGGAATAATAATTATAACCTCCTTTCATCAAAATCAATTATAAAAAACTCCATTGATGTTATTTACAATAAAATAAACTGATAGAAACTAACATAGTATAACACATACCTAAATTTGAACATGTGATTATAGAAAGATGCATAACATATAAACTTAAAAAATGATCTCAAGTAAACCTTTACAAACATACCTAAATTTGAACCTTGGTTAATATCTAAAACTTACATGCACCCGATTTGAGTTTACGTCAATTTATAATTTATAATTGGAAAAGTTGGAATTGCTTTCTTATATCCATGGAACCACTCACATAACTCTTCAAACCCTACAAATATAATCTATCATTGTATGTTGACATACATGTAATATGTAATCTACAAATTCTTATATAGGCTAAATATTTCATTTAAATCATCAATTTATTTAGCATGATTTGAAGAGTTTTAAAAGTTACAAATCATAATATTTCAATTAATCATAAATTAATTTGTATAAGTTGAATAGTTTTGGGAGTTTCAAATGCATGAGGTTCAAGGAAAATGGTATTGGGAGTTTCAAATGCATGAGGTTCAAGAAAAAATACTAGTTTTATAAGTATATTAGGCGAATGCCCGCGCGTTGCGCAGAAACACCTATATAGTTGAAGTTTTTACAAATATATGTTTTTTTTAAATATAATAATAACTTTGTTGTAAAATTTGATATAATAATTTATATACTAAATTGATATAGTATATTGATTATTTTGAATTATATGATAATATATACATCTATTATAACTTTATAATCTCAATCGTTTGAATGACTTCTACCCGCGAGTTACACATGTATAAAATTAAATATAATATATGTTTTAATGTTATTTATAGTTGTTGTTATTTTTAACTAATTTTTAAATTTTTTTTGCTTAATATTTTAATTTCTATCATTATAATTATTTAAAACATCAAACATTATTTTTTGATTTTAAAGGTAACAATATAATTATTTATATAGAGTTATTTTTAACTATTTTTATTGTAAATTATTTTAAACTACTTATTTGAAAACTTTTAACGTTTATAAAAATATATTTAGGAAATATTTTAGTTAAATTGATATTACAATTTAGTTTTTGTATTTATCACTATAATTTATCACTTTCAACTATTTATAAAATATTCTTTGGTTTTTTTAGCGGAATTGAAATTTATATTTAAGTTGACACTGTAATGTTATATTTAAATTAACAATTTAAGTATTTTGTCCAAACTGTTTATAAGTTGTAGCTTTAAACTAATAATGGTTTACATACAATAATATTTTAAATCTAATAAATTAAGTATAATATTTTAAAATTTAAAAACATAACTTTATAAATAGAAGTAAATATATTATTTTAAAATTGAAATTTAGTCTATTTATGATTACACTTTAGGTTTGATATTTATTTAACCTTATTAATCAACTTATAACCATTATTAGAAAGACACTAAAATTTATCATTTTTAACTATTTATAAAATATTCTTTGAATTGTTTAACTTAAACAAAAATTTATATTCAAGTTGACCCAGTAATGTTATATTTTAATTAATTTAAGTATCTTATACAAATTGTTCCAAAATTATACATTTAAAATGGTAATGGTTTACATCCAACAATATATTAAAACTAATAAATTAATTATAATATGTTAAAAGTTATAAAAGATAATTTTATAAGTAGAAGTAAAGATATTATTTTAATATTGAAATTTAGTTTATATATGATTACACTTTATGTTTTATATTTATTTAACCTTTTTTAACAAATTATAATTATTATTATAAAGAAATTGAAAAGTCATGGGAGTTTCAAATGAATGTGGTGAAAGGAAAAAAGAATGGGAGTTTCAAATGAATGTGGTGAAAGTAAAAATGCTTCCTTTATAAGTATACTAAACGAATTCCTGCGCATTGCGCAGTGAAGATTAATAATATATTGTTAGAATATTGAAAAATATATGTTTATAATGGTTATGTCATTGACATTAACTTTGATATAACATTTTTACACTAATTTATATATATATATATATATATATATATATATATATATATATATATATAACCTCAACTATTTTGAACAATAATATTCATTGACGTCAATCCACCTTCCTCATTAATAGAATTAAATATAATTATTTATTTAGTATTATTTTTAACAATTTTTATGATTGATTAATTTAAATTTTTACTTATGCAATTATTTTCTAATTTCATTAATGATGTTCAGTTAAAATACAATTGATTTGTAGCTAACATTATGTAATTTTTAATTTGATGATATTATCATTTAAAATTATTGTTTATTAATTTTAAACCGCTTATTATTATTAATAAGTTAAAGAAGACTTTTAAGAAACCTTAATATTATTATTCAAATATGAAACATATACTAAATAATAAAGTGATAAAGATTAACAATTTGCATTTCAAAAGAGACTTGCATGGATAATATCACATATCCATGATTTTTATAATTTGATTTTATTATTTATAACTATTATTCGTTAATTTTAAAACCACTTATTATTATTAATAAGTGAAAGAAAACTTTTAAAAAACACTTATTATTATACTTAAAATGTTAAACATATACTAAAATATAAAGTGATAAGATAGAAAATTTACATTTTAAAAGAGACTTACATGGATAATATGACATATCCATGATTTTTAATTATTTATTGCTTTGAAGCAACACAAACATACAAACATATATACATTATTTAATTAAATATTATCTATATCACATTCCATAACATATGATTGATAACATGAATGTAATCTAATTTACATTAAAATTTCAACCGCAACATACAATGATTGTCTTAAAAGAATACTTAAACCAAGAAAAATAAAATAAAATAAAGAATTGATATATAACAAACTTACAACTTAAAAACTTTAACATAATAACATGGCTCAAAAATGGTTCAAAGCCCTCAAACCAACACAAAAACCTTTAGACTTGTTTTCTTTGTGAATTTTGTATGTGATTGATAATTGTGTGTCTACTCAAAGATATTGGCCTTTTATAGTAGTCTATCCATTAATTTCTTATTAAACATATTATATAAGTTATAAAACCTTTGAATGGTTAATCATTATTAAGAGACTTTTGAGTGGTATTCATTAAAATAAGAGGTTTCAAATGAATATGGTTTGAGTAAAATGCATCATGGGAGTTTCAAATGAATGTGGTGAAAGGGAAAATGCTTCCTTTATAAGTATATAAAGATATATAATGATATTTATTTAACCTTTTTAACAAATTATAATTATTATTATAAAGAAATTGAAAAGTCATGGGAGTTTCAAATGAATGTGGTGAAAGGAAAAAAGAATGGGAGTTTCAAATGAATGTGGTGAAAGTAAAAATGCTTCCTTTATAAGTATATAATGATAATGATAATGAAATGATGATTAACCTAAAATACGTTAATACAAGAATTTTATTATAAATTTTGGTCAAAGTTAACTGCAAACTTCAAGGTCTCTGAAACTTCAAGGTCAGTTGATATGGATTCAAGTAGTGTTTTGTTGAAATTTTGGATATTAAAGTATTATAAAATCCAAATGTTATACTTTTTATTTCTTTACTTTGCAATTTTTCAAATAGGGAAATTGTCAGAAAAATCCAAATGTTATACTTTTTAGTCTCAAAAAAAAATTGAACAGAAAAATCCTGATTATTTGATTTTTATATGATAATATGTCATTTCCTGTTAAAAGAAAAAAAAAATGATTTTTTTGTTAATTTAAGCCAAAATGAAATAATCATGACATTTATGTTCAAAAAAAGAATTTGGGACTAAAGTGTTGGGACTTTTCTGACAATTTTCGTTTCAGATATTTTAAATGAAACAAAAGAAAACACTTAATGAAATGGTACTTTTATATACATTCCAAGTATATAAATAAATAAATTATTTCAAATATGCTAGTATAATCATAACATTTTGTATCATCATGCTCATGAATATAAAATCATAGGAATTCTTCAGAAAAGTTTTAATATTTTAGTCAAATTTACGAAAAAATCTCAAACTAAATCTTGTTTACAAAAAAACATAGAATACTGGCTAAAACTTTGAAAATTTCCTTTTTTGCTGGTTTTACATATTTAGTTGGTATTCTGTCCTTTTTCGTTTGTTTGGTCGAAGTATTAGGACTTTTATGAAAATTACCCAATAACCAAAATATTGAAACTTTTCTAAAAATTACCATGAAAATAATGGATATTATTATTAACAAATCATTTATAAACATAACAAATATTTATATTATAAACAAAGAAAAAACATTTGTTGCTAATTATTAGGAATAGAATGGTGGACTAAGTACTCCTCTATTGCTTGATCACCACTTCATACTCTCTACATTCCTCATATGCATCGTTATGGGTGTTATGGTGGGATATACTCTGTAAGTGTTCCTCTAATGTTGGTGTCCCTCTTATGTTATGTAACACCAAGGTCTTGGATGTACTTATTTATTAATTTTCTAGCTTTTGGATGAGGGTCACGACGTGAGACATGGTTGTCACGTCGTGAGTGACCTTTGACTTTTTGACTAGTGTTTTTGAGTCTCACGACGTGGGCCTTTGAATGCTCACGACGTGAGAATGGTCTGATGGCCAAAACCCTAATATCACGGGTATTTAATGGAATGAGAGGGCTAGGGTTGCCCATCTTTAGCCTCCCTCACACTCTTTTCTCCTGAAAACCCTCATCTCGACCTACTTGAAGTCCTTAGCCATTTTTGTGACATTGAAGCATTCTTTGGTGGTTTTTAACTCATTGAAGTGGAAGAAGACCTTGGTGGAGCAACCTCTTGGCAATCCAGTTTCTACATCACCTTCATTGCAGAGCTTTTGGACCATTGTAAGTCATAAAGCTCTGGCCTTTTTACCTCTTGCATGCTAGATCTAAGTTTTAAGCTCCTTTTTGCATGGTTGTTAAGGATTGCATGCATGGGATCCATAAATTTGGCAACTTTATGGATAATTGAGGCATTCTCTGTAATATAATCTTTGGATCTGAGTTTTGTGGTAGTTTTAGACTCCAAGCGTGAGTCTTGATCTCATTTTTCCCTTTTTTGACCTAATGAGTGTTTGAGTCATGCATTGGACATGCATAAATAAAAAGCTACGATTTTTATCATCCCTTGGGCGAGGGAAGACCCTCTGGAAAGTCCCAAGTAATGGCTGAAAGGAATAAGAGCTTAATGCTCAAAGCTGGCCAATGCAGCTCTCATGTCGTGAGAATGCTTGTCATCCCGACTGTTTTACCCAGATTAGGTTACGACGTGACTCAGGAAGTGGTCACGACGTGATGATGGTTGGAATCGATATTGGGCGAGTTGATTGGCTGAGTTGACTCGCTGAGGTGGGCCCAGTTAAAGTCAATGCTTACGATATGACCACGAGCTGGTCACGATGTGAGGGTCAGTTGTTGGAGTTTGGACCGTTGACTTGAGGCCATTTTGGAACATTTGGGCCTTAGAGTTCTCTAGATGGGTTGGGCCATTAGTGGGTCTATTTTGGCTTAGGTCATTATTGGGCCTCATGATTATGGGCTTAATCATAGAAAGTAACTAGGGTTGGTATTGATTGTGTTCAGCGTGAGGAGCCGTTGTGCAACAGACTTGGGTGTGAGATTTACTATCTTATGATCGAGGTAAGTTTTCCTCACTGTACTTGTGGGTTGAAGGCACCAAAGCTGACCCATTGAATTGATATCATGTTATATACTATTGATGATATTTTGCGCATGTGGTAGATTTGTATGATCGCATTATAGTTGCTGATAGGCGTTAGACTGGTAGACCTGTAGGACTATCCGTGTTTACTAGCTGTATGAATATTTGACTGTTGGGTATGTTATTAATTGTTATATGTCGGCATGTTATACTGGGGTTGAGACTACTGCTTTGTGTTGACAATCAATAGACCGGGAAAACCAACCGAAAGGTTGTGGGCCAGGGGTAATCCAACCAGGAGGTTGTGGACCCGTTATGTATTGGGCAATCCAACTGAAAGGTTGTGGGTTGGGGCATTCCAACCGAAAGCTTGTGGGCCATAGGTAATCCAACCGGGACGTTGTGGACCCGATGTATGTTGCTTATATGTTGTGTGTTGGTACTTTGGGGGAACTCACTAAGCTTTGTATTACAGTTTCAGTTTATTGTTTCAGGTACTTCAGATGATCGTGGCAAGGTGAAGGCATGACCGTGCACATCCTTCAATTTTTTGTTATTTGGATTTTGGGATATTCTGATTACTGAAATACACTTTTGAAACAATGGTTTTGTAAACATTTATGGTTTTGGAATATTTAAAAAAAGTTATAAATTTGTTGTGATTTTTTGGATGGTACATGTTATTTAACATAACTACCACTAACATCCATACCTCACCTCATAACAACCATCGGCTAACACAAATCTATCGAATATGAAAACTAAACCGTGAATAATAGTTTATATGAAAACATGTGAAGGGTGATTGTTTATTTAAATTTTCATTCAAAGTTCACTTTTCACTCTCGATATATGTGTGTAATTTACCAAGTAATGTATGAAGGTTAGGTGGTAGTTAGGTTGAAGAACATAATAAATATATATATATATATATATATATATATATATATATATATATATATATATATATATATGTTCAATAATCATTATGTAATGATATTTTCTAATAACAAGTAATACTATAGCTTCACACTTTATAACAAGTAGACACTTATTGATTAATTATCAAGTAATTTGATTATTATCAAATATTATCAGCTCTTGTATTTAATTGGAGAAATAAACAGAGTACATCTCACCGTGACACCCACAACGATGCATAGGAGGAATGTAGAGAGTTTGAAGTGGTCATCAAACAATAGATGAGTACTTAGTCCACCATTTATTCCTTACATACAAACACATACAATACATGCAAGAGTCACACAGACAGCTACCATTCTAGTAATAATAACCCATGGGCCAGCATTGATGCCTTCGACCCGCCAAACATAGTGAGGAGACTCACCTCAATCCGAGATAACCGAAACACACACGTTGTTGCTACCAGGTTCCTCACACTGAACACAACCAAATTATCCCTAGTCAACAGTTAAGATAATTCTCCATAATCCAAGGTCCAATTCATTCTTATAATTACAATGGGTAAAAGATCATTTTAAACTTCCCATCTCTAACCCAACAACTCATGGCCCAACTCCCAAAAGACCCAAGGCCTAAAAGGCCCAAAAAAAAGAACCTTGTGAGTACGCCCTGCGTACGAGACTCGTACGCCCTACTTACTGCTCGATGATGCTTAAGGTACAACTCGCCACAACATGAAATCGGGAAGTCATACATTACGTTGAGCGTACGTATATGTATGCCCAACGTACCCCCTTGGTGACCATTCCTCATTTTAGGACATAATGCTTAAGACCAAAATGTCCAAACTCAGATCTAATCTCAAAACATCGACTTAAGTCATAAAGTTTCCACCTTTATGACTTTCCATGGTTAGAAAAGGTCCAAAAACTAGAACCCTAACTTATTTATCCATTAAGACATATTAACTCTTGCATGGAAGGGATAGGAGGTCCAATATCACATTTTTATGGTTCCTAATAACTCCATAATGGATAAAGTTTCCAACTTTATCCATTAGAATGGTCCAAAAAACCAAGATCTAGTCTTTAAGTCTCCAAGGGACCAAAAGTGCATCTTTTTCAACTTAATCCATTAAGTCCAAGTCTTTAACCTTCAGATATGAATTAATATGATGTTTAGATGGATAAATCTAACAAATGCCTGATCAAGATTCAAACTTTATACCTCTAAAAGAAATATCAATGTGAACAAGGTTTGGATCTACAAGCTCCAATGCAACCAACACTTCTCCAATGAGCTCCTTCTTCTCAAAGATGCACCAAGAACACTCCAAAGTACTTAAAAACACCTTCTTTTTGCTCACAAGGCTCAAACTAGGGTTAGGGTTTCAAGAGAGGACGTTGAAGGGGTGGAGGCTGAGAATGGAAATGGTTTAGGGGAGTTAAGGAGATTAAATATGGATCAAAACCCTCAAATTAGGGTGTGGGGTCTGATCGCGTACGCCCAGCGTACCAGGTTGATCCCCCGCGATCCGGCTAGCCTTGGTGCGCCCGACGTACGCCCCATACGCGGCTTAACCCAAAATCGTCCTAATTTCAAACGGTCGTAACTTCTTCGTTCCAACTCCGTTTTCGACGTTATTTATATCTATCAAAAGGTTTTGAAGAGCTCTACAACCCTATATAACTACTTTTGACTTAAAACACCTCGAACTAAAATCATTAATTCATGAAAGGCCCAAACCATCACTTTTACCATTATACCATTGGGCTCCAAAACACAAACCGAACTCTTGTATCACAACATTTACGTTACCCCCATCCAAATGGGTCTAAAACTATCTTTCCTAAAGCCTGAAGCCTTATAATAATTGATCTTCGGGTCATGTCCCTTGAACTATGGAACGACTCGATACAGGGTGTTACATTTAACCCCCAACTTACAGGTTAAGCCTGATATGGTCATATTACGAGACTTGATTATCATTATGAAAAAAGGTCACATGATATAGCTAGTATTGAGTTGAGACAGGTTATGAGGAACTTGTTATTTGATAAATAGGTGATACCCTATACGAGTTGATAGATAGTGAAGGGTCAAAACCGAGTCTGGAATTAGTCTGCCGACTAACCAGATGAGTAACAATACTCTAACATTCATTGTTGTGATATTTGTGATATATATGAATTGATTATTATTGAGAAATTGATTATCGTTGAGAGATCAATGATCATTGAGAAACAGATCATTATTGAGAGACAGATCACGACTGATAGATCATATCATGATTGAGAAATTGATCACGCTTGAGAGATTGATCATGATTGAAACATAGATCCTTGATAAGATTGATCATGATTATGAGATAGATCATGATTTCGAGATTGATTCTTATTAAGAGATATATTATGATTGATGAGATGGATCACTGATGGGATAGATCTTTGATGAGATAGATTACTGATGAGACAGATCATTGATTGAGAAAGATATATATATATATATATATATATATATATATATGTGTGTGTGTGTGTGTGTGTGTGTGTGTGTATGTATGATATACATGATTTATGTGATTTATGCTATTATAGATGTTATTCACTAAGCCGTTAGGCTTACATTTTTGTGATGATCTATTTTGCAGGTAGGTTATTATGACACCCACCTCGATCTTGTACTTGAGGTCAATGCGATCCTTGTGGTAATTTCTTGTACGCTAGTGGGCCAGTGTACACCAAAATTATTATTTTTTATAAATTTTAAATGATTAAAGAGAATTTTTAGGGTGTACCTAGTATGAAAACCCGAGCATTAGAAGTTTGTATCAGAGCCATGGTTTAAGTGAATTACGTTCTTATAGTATATTCCTAATCTTAAACCATAGAGTAGAAATGATAACTGATCTGATATGATGAATATGAGTTAGATAAATTATTTGATATTTAGGGAATTATGATATATATATATATATATATATATATATATATATATATATATATATATATATAAATAATGTCGTGGAGCATTGCAGAAGAGTTTTGATGTATGATTGCGAGATCCACAGATGAATATGATGCATGGCGACTAGAGATATGTGACGCAGTGATTAGAGATAGGCAATGTAGTTAGATCGAGAAATAACAATTTACTTTGCTAACCACGATGTGGACGAAGTATGACCACGACGTGATCATTAAGTAGAGTGTTATAGCTTATCTATAGAGAGCACGACGTGGAAAGAGTAAGACCATGAAATGACTAGACGACGACATGGTTACGAAGAATGAATAAATAAGGTGACGTACTTTGAGTAACCGCAAAGCGACAAAAATTTTCCATGGCTCATATTGAAAGCAAATTGCTTATGATGATTTAGAGGATAAACAAAATGATATGATATTGAAAAAGAGATGAGAGAGCACAAATGAAATAGAGTACATGAGTGTGAGTAGGAGTGATGATTCCACTTCTAAGTTGAGATAATATGATCGAGATTGATTTTAAAGAAAGAGTTTGAATGAGTTATAATAAGGAAAGAGAGAGATAGAGAAAGATATAGATATATATATATATAATGAGAACTTTTGATCAAGACCATGAGATTTACATAATGGATCCATGAAAGGTGATTGGATCTCACTATGTAAAAGATCAGTATAAGTGAGGATTTTTTATTGAGATTATGACTTACATGTAGATGATGTATACGAGACTTACATGTTGATCTATGAGAGGTGATTAGATCATTATATGTAGACGACGTATACGAAACTTACATGTTTGATTTATGAGAGGCGATATGATCATTTGATATGAAGCTTATATGTTTAGACCCATGAGAGGTGATTGGGTTTAATCATGTGAAAGATATTTATATGATAAGAGATGATGAGTAAAAATATGAGTAGATCACCGAGAGAGATAAGGAGAACGGATTATAAGAGAACATCCCCCTAATGATTACTATGAGATATGTATATCCCCATGATGATTTGATTTTAATGAGATATGTGATTAAGTATTTGAGAGGTGATGAGGCTTGTTCACGTGGTTAGATTTTCGAGAGGTGACGAGGTCTAATCCTAATATGAGATCCTGATATTGATCATTGTGAGATATATCGTTAAGTCTCCAAGAGGTGATGAGGCTTAATCATACGGGAATATCTCTATGGTAATCTTGTCATTGGGAAATATATTATATGGTAATAATTGAGATTTAGTACATTATAGAGTGACTGATCTGATTAATTTGAGTAATTAATATAGGCGATTGAAATTGATCTGAGTAATTGATGTTGACACGAGTGATTGATTTGAGCAGTTGATAGATCTGAGCGATTGATCTAAGCAATTGATATTGATCTCAGTTATTTGACCTGATTGATCCGAGTAACCTGATCAATTGATCTGAGCAATCTGACTAATTGATTTGAGTAATAAAGTGATTGACCCGAGTAACTAGAGTAATTGATTTGAGTGATTTATGAGTATCTAAGTAGACTAACTACATCGTGAGTATCACAAAGATTAATGTGACTGAGTTTGATTTGGGTGATTTACGGACTCGTGAAGTTATTGAGAAACGAGTGATAATATTCGAGATATGATTTATAATATATCGACTTGTTGAGTATCTAGTCAATATCCATTATGAGAGAGACTTGCTGAGTTTTAGTCTATATTTGATGATAATAATGATAATGACGATTATGAGTATCAATACTCGTAACTCGAGGATAAGTCATAAATTGAGTACCAAATGATTATTGTGGAAGGCTAAGAGAAATGGTTGACTTGAGTGGTGATAAAGTGCAAGATTATAAAGCGCATACACTTAGAATATGATAATGAGTTGAGATAAATATAAGATATGGTAAGGAATTTTATGTAAGATAAGAGAACACTGAGTATAATGAGTTGTATGATAATTCTTTTTAAGAGAAGAGTAATAGAGAAAAGAGTTTTAGAAAGAGTAAAGAGATGATATGAGGACATATGAGAAGAGATGAAAATACAACATAAAACAAGTGTGAGATGAGATGAGAAATCACAAGATGAGACTAAAGTAAGACGGTATGTCGAGATATACGATATGAAAAGAGATGGCATACTCTAATCCGAGATACAAGATTACAAGAGATTCCGAGGATGAAATCTTTTGAATGAGGGAGGATTTGTAACACCTGTTTTTTTTCGTAACATGTATTGTTTCATGAGATGTGAATTATATGATATGAGTAGATGAAATATGTGAATTATATGTGAATTATATGAGATGAGTAGATGAAATAAAGCATAGACTTGTTTTAAATTGAACAATTACTATTTAGCAAAATGGAGTTGAGGAAAATGATAGATCTTCTAAATATGATCATGTGGATATAAATATCGTCGAAAACGTAGTTTGTATAAAGTTATGATTGTTTGAAGATTGAGATGAAAATACATTGGTATTTCGAGAAAGTCAACAGAAGTCAAGTCAACGGTCAACTCTTGACCACCACGATGTGGTAGTATGCTTGCCACGATGTGGCAATGAGTGAGTCACCGAGACACTTGTGAACCGGAGAGCGACACGTGGCAATCTGATCCCCACAACGTGGTAGAAGATTCACCACAACATGGTACGAAATGAGTCACCAAGATACTTGCGGCACATGGAAAAACCGGGTCTAGTTGATCACCACGATGTGGCACACATATGGCCACGACGTGGCGATGCCCAGAGTATAAATATGAGAGTTTTTGTGTCATTTGGGAGATTTAAGCACACATAACCGGAGGTGCTACTCGGGAGGCGTTCTAAAGAGATTATAACAGATGAGATATACCGTTGTACGGGAGATACGGGGTCGATTACTATATTCGTTGAGGTATTTTTTACCCTGTCAATTTGTAATTACGATATGAGATTATTAATGAGATTTGATAGACCCGAGTATATTACTAGAATTCGTGATATAGAGCTGTCGCGAACCCGTTTTTTAAGATTTGTGAGAAAATATCACGATAAGATATTGAGTTTGATTGATGAGAGTTATAAACCCCAATATTTAAGAATTACACATTGAGAGAGATTTAACCCCCGGCTTACGGGCTAATCCTGATATGGTCATATTATGAGACTTGATTATCATTGTGACAAAAGGTCACATAATATAACTCGTATTGAGTTGAGACAGGTTCTAAGGAACTTGTTATTTGATAAATAGGTGATACCCTATACGAGCTGTCACACCCCAAAACCGGAACGACGGAAACGTTCAGGGGTGAAGGACGTCATGTACAGTATCACAACAAAGTATAGTAGCAAATAAGCAACAACATCATCCATTGCATTAATAATATAGTTTCATACAAGTGTGTTCTGTAAAGTTATAAGACACCAAAAATGTAAATCAAAATATGAGATGAGTCTTGAACGAGCTCCATCTTCTCAAAACCTAGAACCGGTACCTGTCTACTGGTGACCTGAGAATACAAGTTATTTTGAAAGAGTTGATCAGCTTTAAAGCTGGTGAATTCATAAGTATTTTAGTATCATTGTTTGTATGAAAGTGTTTGTATGCACTTGATGTATAAGTTTGTAAATGTTTGTAAATGTTTGAAATCTCCTAGAAAACCCTATGTTTTCTACTAAAAGTAGCCTTCTACCAAGGCATCAAATGTTTGTATGTTTGTTTCTTGTAAAAGTGTGTATTTTCCCAAATATGACTATCATTAACCAAAATATAGCTTTTACATTACCGTTCGTTGTGTGAAGGTCACAAAGTGAATGCAATGGGGAAATAATAAAGTACTGTAGTGTTGTAATAAGTAACTACTGCTGTACTAACTACCTTAAACCAATTATTATTTAAAGTACCATGTGATAAGCCTGTACCATACTACCGACTAAAAACACGACGATGAAAGACGTCGGAAGAAATGACATTTGGCACCCGTAGACTTGCAAGTCCCACTGTAGCGAGCAGCAAGGTGTAGGATAGTCAATCTAGTATAGATCTATACACAAATTCAACGTTCCCCATTTAAGGAGATTCTGGATACAAAACGAGCCATGACAGGTGATGCCATGCCCCGTTACGTGGCTCACATAACTGTTGTAATGTTCTGGTCTATGTATTGTATGTACTAGCTGTATTGTATGTTCTCTCTGTCTAGTATGTATGTATGTATGTTCTCTCTGTATGTTATTGTTTGTTTCTCATCATAGTATTCTCTATATGTATGTTATGTTTGTTTCTCATCATAGTATTCTCTATCTGTATGTTATGTTTGTTTCTCATCATAGTATGTATTGACTCATGTATGAACTGATTCATTGTATGTTTCACTGTTCTAGTAATAGTATTAGTAACTTCCTAAACTATACCTATTATAGTTTACTAGCAATGTTGTTTGTATGTATGAATATGATTGTATACCTTTGCTACCCAAAGGTATTGTACTGAATGAAGGAACTTTTATATCTATACACATATACATAATATATAACTAAGATTCAAACGACCTTCGGACAAATAATCGATACCCTAAGTCCACAACCAAACAAGGAATAGGAAGCAAGGCGAGCTATCAGTCCTAAGTCCTTTCAACCCTACTTATATAACTATATCTGTATAGATACACATTTGACAAAGTATAAGTTTAATAAGGCTATTTAACATGTAAAAGAGTTTGCAAAACAGTTTGAAGTAGTTTGTTTGATAACACAGTTTGAAAAGTAAGAAAATCCATTAGCTTGATAGTTATTAATCACATGTGATTGATATAATAACTATAATAGTTCAACTTGTATCTCCCCCCATAAAACCATTTAAAATCATTTAAAAGGTTGATTAAGGGGTATGAACTCACCTGTAGTGAGTGGTTTGGATGAACGGATGTTATAGGATGCTAAGTGTCAAGTGAAGACTTGAGCACACACACGGATCCTAATTAACATATAATAACACATATATGTATCCAATTAGTCATTTAACATCTAATTAAACAAGTAAAGACACCCTAGAGCATGGAAAACACTTTGATTCAAGTGCTACAAGTACCAAGGATTGCATCTAAGGGTTGTAGGGCTTTGCTTTTGAGTTTACGGTCCAAGGGTAAACTCTTCATGAGTTTACGGTTTAGGGTTTACGGTCCCAATGGGTTTACGGCCGTAAACCCATGGTAACTTCTACCATTTGGTGTTTTAAGGTCTTACAAGTCAAGGTTAAACATCTTATAGTCAAGTCCAAGCCTTAGGAAGTCATGGTGGCACAATGGCACCACTTTATAGAGTTTACGGCCCATGGACCATTCCTCATGAGTTTACGACCGTAAACTCTATGTGTTCTTGATATTTTTGATGTTTAAGGTCCTAAACACTTCAAGGAAGTGATCTAGACTAGTATCCAAAGCTAAGGAAGGGACTAGGGCTCACTTTGCCCCATCTATTAGGGTTTACGGCTCAAGAACATGTCTTGGCCGTAAACACCTTTTGATCTTGTGTTTCCTTGTGTTTTCTAGTTGAATAAGAAGTGAAACAAGCTTTATAACACACTAGGGTAAGAATACTTACAATAAAGGAGCTTGAAAGGGTGTTCACGGCCCAAGAACACTAGTGTGTGTTCTTGGTGTTCTTGGTGAAATGAAGAATGCTTAAAGATCTAACCAAATGAAATGATTTCATGGATGAAATCATGTAAGATCACTAGATTAAGGAAGAGATCAACTAAACAAGGAAGAAAACACTTACTTTCTTGAAGATTTTGAAGAAACTTTGGATGATACTTGAGAGAGAAATGGCTCTAGACTTGAAAATGTGAAAAAGAGCTAAAAATAACTAAGTGTCACTTATATAGTCCTTAGGGTTTACGGCCCCAATACCATTTGGGCCGTAAACTCCAAAATCTTGGCGTTTTGGAACTTAAATGTTGCACACTTTACCCTAAAGTATCCTCTCTCCAGTTATCTCTTGAAGTACTAGGCTTTAAAACACTCAAACTGACTCCAAAAAGCTTAAAAATTAGCAGAAATAATTCTGACTTCTATTGAAGTGAATGGTTGTACAAGATAGAAATTTCAGGTTGTCACATCATCCCCCCGTTAAAAGGAATTTCGTCCCGAAATTAGAGTTTTAAGCAAATAAGTAGTTACAAATAACTAAGTAAAAAGATGAGGATATTTCAGTTTCATCTGATCCTCTCGTTCCCAAGTGAATTCAGGTCCTCACTTGGCGTTCCAGCGAACCTTCACTATCGGGATACGGCTTTGTTTCGTTTGCTTGACCTCTCGGTCCATGATTTCTACAGGTTCTTCCACAAAGTTGAGGCTCTCATTGATCTCGATCTCGTCGAGTGGGATTACAAGAGTCTCGTCGGACAGACACTTTTTCAAGTTCGAGACGTGGAAAGTAGAATGTACGTTACTGAGTTCACGAGGTAAGTTAAGTTTGTAAGCTACAGGGCCGATTCTAGCGAGAATCTCGAAAGGCCCTATGTATCTTGGATTTAGCTTTCCACGCTTTCCGAAGCGTATCAAGCCTTTCCAGGGTGAGACCTTCAATAGAACACGGTCGCCCACCTGGAATTCCAACGGTTTCCTTCGTTTATCTGCGTAGCTTTTCTATCGGTCTCTAGAGGCTTTCAATCGTTCACGAATCTGAACGATCTTCTCTGTCGTTTCCCGTATGATCTCCGGACCCGTGAGAGTGCTGTCAGGAACTCGTCCTTTAGCTAACTGGGTGTCACCCACCTCAGCCCAGCACAGAGGGGATCTGCACTTTCAGCCATAGAGGGCTTCGAATGGAGCAGCCTTTATGCTCGTGTGATAACTGTTGTTGTAGGAAAAATCGACAAGGGGTAAATGAGTATCCCATGCCTTCCGAAAGTCGATCACACAGGCTCGCAACATATCTTCCATGGTTTGGATAGTCCTCTCACTTTGTCCTTCGGTCTGTGGATGGTAGGCTGTACTCATGTCCAGCCTAGTTCCTAGGGAACTTTGTAGCGACTGCCAAAACCTCGAAGTGAATCTACTATCTCTATTGGAGATAATAGATATAGGAACACCATGCAGTCGTACTATCTCCCTTATGTAGGTTCTTGTTAGCTTCTCCGTCTTGTCTGTTTCTTTGATAGGCAGGAAGTGTGCGGACTTGGTCAATCTGTCGACGATGACCCATATGGTATCAAGTCCACCCGTTGTCTTGGGCAACTTGGTTATGAAGTCCATAGTGATCTGCTCCCACTTCCATTCTGGTATCTCCGGCTGTTGTAGAAGACCTGAGGGTTTCTGGTATTCGACCTTAACCTTGGCGCAAGTAAGGCATTTACTTACGAAGGTAGCAATCTATGCTTTCATGTTAGTCCACCAGTATAGCTTTTTAAGATCCAGATACATCTTATCTGAACCTGGGTAGACGGAATATCGAGTGTTATGCGCCTCGGTCATGACCAAGTCTCTGAAACCACCGTGTTTCGGTGTCCAGATCCGATTCATGAGATATAAGGCTCCGCCACCTTTGACTTCCAAGTTCCTATCCATCCATCTCAGGGATTCACTCGCCACATTTTCAGGTTTCAAAGCGTCGAGCTGAGCTTCCTTGATTTGTGTGGATAAGTGTGAATGGATAGTCATAGTCAAAGATTTGACTCTACGACCAGAGTATTCTTTCCGACTTAGGGCGTCAGCTACTACGTTGGCCTTGCCGGGATGGTAGCGAATTTCGCATTCGTAATCACTGAGTAGCTCGACCCACCGTCGTTGTCTCATGTTGAGCTCCTTCTGGTCGAATATGTGTTGTAGGCTTTTGTGGTCTGTAAAGATAGTGCTTTTTGTACCATACAGGTAGTGTCTCCAGATCTTCAGAGAAAACAAAACTGCTCCTAGCTCAAGATCGTGAGTGGTGTAGTTGACTTCGTGTGTCTTCAGCTGTCTCGAGGCATAGGCGATGACCTTACCTCGCTGCATCAGAACACATCCGAGCCCTTGATTTGACGCATCGCAATAGACAACAAAGTCTTGTATCCCTTCGGGGAGGGATAGTATTGGTGCGGTGCACAAGGCTCGCTTGAGCATTTGGAACGCTCTTTCCTGCTTCTCTTCCCAGTCAAAGGCTATGCCCTTCTGGGTCAGTGTTGTAAGAGGTTTCGCAATTCGGGAGAAGTTCTGAATGAACCTGCGATAGTAGCCAGTGAGGCCTAGAAATTGACGAATTTCGGTAGGCGTCTTCGGTGCTGACCAGCTCTCAATGGCTTTGATTTTGGAAGGGTCCACGTGTATTCCCTCTTCGCTAACCACGTGCCCTAAGAATTTGACTCTTCGGATCCAAAATTCGCATTTCGAGAACTTCACATAGAGCTTCTCCGATCGTAATGTTTCTAAGACTTGTAGCAGATGTTGACTATGCTCCTTCTTACTACGAGAGTAGATAAGTATGTCATCGATGAAGACGATGACGAACTGATCCAAGTAAGGACGACACACCTTATTCATTAAATCCATGAATACTGCGGGCGCGTTGGTTAATCCGAATGGCATCACTACGAATTCGTAGTGTCCACAACGAGTACGGAAGGCTGTCTTCGGAACATCCTCCCCTAGCACTCGTAGCTGGTGATATCCGGATCTTAAGTCGATTTTTGAAAAGAAGTTCGCCCCTTGCAGTTGATCAAATAAATCGTCAATACGAGGCAGAGGATAACGATTTTTGACGGTTAGCTTGTTGAGCTCCCTGTAGTCGATGCACATACGAAACGATCCGTCTTTCTTCTTGACGAACAAGACTGGAGCTCCCCATGGCGAGAACCTTGGTCTTATAAAGCCCTTGCTGAGCAATTCGTTAAGTTGACAGGACAGTTCTTGCATCTCTGCAGGTGCTAGACGATAGGGCGATTTGGCTACTGGGGTAGCCCCTGGAACTAAGTCGATTCTGAACTCGACTTGACGTTGCGGAGGTAATCCTGGGAGTTCTTCTGGAAATATGTCGGGAAAATCACGTACTACTGGAATGTTCTTAATGTCTTTCGTTTCTTGGTTCACATCGACAACATGAGCAAGGAATACGCGACATTCCTTTCGTAAGAATTTCTGGGCTTGAATGCTCGAGATGATACGAAGGTTTGTGCCGGGTTTGTCGCCATAAACTACCAGAGTTTCGCCAGACGGCAGATTAAGGCGAACTGCCTTTTAGTAACACATGATGTCGGAACGATGAAGACTCAACCAATCCATGCCGATAATGACGTCGAAACTTTTAATTGAGACCGACATGAGGTCGATTGAAAATGAATGGCTATCTAGAGTTAGAGTGCACCCTATGTATATGTAGCTAGTACTTTCCGTCTTTCCATTAGCCATTTCTATTGTGAACGGTTCTTTAAGTGCTCGTGATTTTTGCTTAAGTAAATGAGCAAATTTTTGGTTCACGAAACTCCTCTCCGCTCTACTATCAAACAGTATGCATGCATAAGAGTTATCGAGGACAAACGTACCAATGACCACTGTGGGGTCGGCAACCGCTTCCTCATGGCCTATAGCCAGAACTCTTCCTACTCCGCCAGCGATCCTTGCCTTCGGGCAGTTCCTCTTGTAGTGGCCCACTTCGCCACATCCGTAGCAAGCTTGGCCCACTCCGGCACCGGGGACTTGGTTGATTGGCTTCGCCGGAGCTTTGTAGAAACGGGCAGTGTGCCCCTTCCTGTTGCAGTTTGTACACTGCATTTCCCGGCAGGCTCCGATGTGGTGGAAGTTGCATTTGTTGCACTTAGGCAAACTTCCAGCGTACTGCTTGACCGGAGCAGCAGCGGCAGGTGCCATCGCAGCATGAACTGCCACGACCTGCTGCTTTTTGGCAGCCTTCTTCTTCTTATCATCCCATAACTTTTGCTTGTTTTCAGCGGATTTAGAGGGTTCAGAGATGGCTAGGGTTATTGTTGCTGATGGGGTACGGACCCCATGGTCAATGAGTCTCTGTGCCAACCTCTTGGCACTATCGAATATAGTGGGGTTTGAAGCTAAAACATTTCCCTGAAATGGAGGCACCAGCCCCCAGATGTACCTCTCTATTTTCTTTCCCTCTGTGTGAACCATATTGGGACAGAGGGCCACCAGCTCGCATGTAACATCCGGATTTTCAGGGATATTATCGTGTGGGTTAATCTTGAAATTAAAGGAGAGACTCGACGAGTTGAGGGTCGAACTCGCCGAGTCGAGTTGGGTTTCTCCCGTAGATTTAATGAGTGGACTCGACGAGTCAGAGGAGGGACTCGCCGAGTAGGTGCTGGGCAGAGAAACCCTAAATTCTGGGGTTTGGGACCTATTTAAAGGCACTTATAGCCTCCTTGGCCCCTCCCCATCAGTGTCTTCGTCCCTTGAGAGAAACCCTAGAGTTATTGGTGAGCTAGAGAGGAAAGAGGCTAATTAGAGGTTATTTCCTTGAGAAGAAGATCAAGGGTGTTGCAAGAATCTCAGAGGAGGGTTGAAGGATCAGTTTCATCTTCTTTCCAAGCTTCAGATCTGGTATAAGCTCTTCCCTCCCTTGTGTTTGTATAGCTTTCCTTTGTTTGCTAAGTTAGGGCTTGTACTCCATATTGATGGGGTTTTGGGTGCATCCAAACCCTTTTTCGAGTCATTTGTGGATCTGGATCGGACCAGACTCTCGAGTTTGAGTTTGGATCTAGTGGTGCTTTGAGTAGGCGAGATGAGATTCTGGATTCTGAGGTGGGTCCCAAGTTGAGGGGTATTGTTTGTCATCTGATGTCGTAGACCTGTGTAGGTCAACACTCGGGTACGGGAGGTATCGCGAGGTGCATGTATCTAGGGAGTAGTGTTCGACAGAGGTCGAGGGTGAAACGATTTAGTGGGATTGTGGTATCCATTGGGGTAAAGAGAACTTCATGACTTGTGTGTCTCTGGGCCAAGATAGTTGTGGTGAGAAGGAAGTCAGTGAGGCATTCCGGGATATGTTACGGGTGACCCTTGGAGGTTCAACTGCGGGGTTAGGAGTTGACCTGGTGCTCAGTATTAAAAGGGATGTGAGGAGCTTATGATTGTGATGTCTGAGAACACTCCTGAGCGAGCATGGTTATTCTCTTGCGTCCGAGGGTAGAGTGTTGAGGATTCCTTGTTCGGATGAGTTCTGATAGCAGTTAGTGGATGAGCTCTGGTGGGATGTGGACCCTTCCGTTTCTGGGGGCGTGATTCAGATCATTTAGCATGTTGGCACGAGTGAGCGGTAACCGATTGTTGGATTCGGTCTTGTGAGAATCAGAGGAGCAGTGAGTTATCACGGTTTGATATTCGAGGAGCGAATATCGGGGTGATCGCTTGAGTAGGCGGCCTGGCGGCGGGTCAGTCCACTAGGGTTTCCGGATATTAGGAAGGAGTTTGTTAGCGGCAGAAGAATTGGATTAGTTCTGGATTTGGGATTTTCGGTGTGGTATTAGGTGTCCATGGTGAAGGATATCAGTTTAGCATGAGCTCCTTTCGATGGTGTTTTTCAGGTGATTAGTTTGGTCTATGTGGTTGAGGATCAATTTCGAGGGCAAAATCTAATTCAAGTGGGGGAGAATTGTAACATCCAGATTTTCAGGGATATTATCGTGTGGGTTAATCTTGAAATTAAAGGAGAGACTCGACGAGTTGAGGGTCGAACTCGCCGAGTCGAGTTGGGTTTCTCCCGTAGATTTAATGAGTGGACTCGACGAGTCAGAGGAGGGACTCGCTGAGTAGGTGCTGGGCAGAGAAACCCTAAATTCCGGGGTTTGGGACCTATTTAAAGGCACTTATAGCCTCCTTGGCCCCTCCCCATCAGTGTCTTCGTCCCTTGAGAGAAACCCTAGAGTTATTGGTGAGCTAGAGAGGAAAGAGGCTAATTGTAGGTTATTTCCTTGAGAAGAAGATCAAGGGTGTTGCAAGAATCTCAGAGGAGGGTTGAAGGATCAGTTTCATCTTCTTTCCAAGCTTCAGATCTGGTATAAGCTCTTCCCTCCCTTGTGTTTGTATAGCTTTCCTTTGGTTGCTAAGTTAGGGCTTGCATCTCCATATTGATGGGGTTTTGGGTGCATCCAAACCCTTTTTTGAGTCATTTGTGGATCTGGACCTTGTGAGGTCCAGAGTTCCAGAAAGTAGGCAGCCATGAATGAGTAACTTTGGAGCTTTGAAGCTATGGAGCTTCAATGGAGTCAAGATGGTGTATAGAGCAAAATACACCATGCATGAGTCTCAAGTACAGACCTTTACATGACTTTTGGGTAGTAGGAGGTTAGATCTATGAGTTGGGTTACAGATCTGACCTCAGATGGCTGAATGAGAAATCTGTTGGAGCCAACTCGCCGAGTCCATGAGATGACTCGACGAGTCGTAGCAGGTTTGACCGAGTAGCCTTAACCCAGTGTGGCTCACCGAGTCGGGGGTCAACTCGACGAGCTGAGTGAGACCTAGGTAGGATTCAGATGATGTGAGGGGACTCGACGAGTCGCAAGGGTGCACTCGACGAGTAGGGTCAAATGTGGACTGTTGTCTTGAGTTGACTTCTGTTGAGTTTGGGGTTTTGGTCAACATAAGTAGTAGAGACCATGGAGGGGTAAAATGGTCTTTTACCCACTTCCCGAGTAGAGAGGGAAAGAGTAAGCATCAGTTTAATTAAAGTTGAGATTTCGGGTGTTGATTAGAGATATTTACCCTACGTGTTAGGTGGTGGCGAGTTCGAGATTCAAGTGTGAGGATAGCTGCTTCCTGCTTGACAGGCGAGTCTTCTCACTATACTTTACCTAGAGTGGTAATTAGAGTTATGTGTCAGAGTATCTTGTATGTTATTTATGTGATGTGATGCACTGCATTATACTATGTGATTTATGCTGTGTGTATGATTCCAGAGCTTATAGAGTTAGGACCGGAAGGTCCACAGAGTTAGGACCAGAGGGTCCACAGAGTTAGGACCAGAGGGTCCACAGAGTTATAGCCTCGAGTGGCTAATATGTTTTGTTGTTGGTATTTGGGGAACTCACTAAGCTTTGTGCTTACAGTGTTATGTGTTATGTGTTTCAGGTTCTTTCAGGATCACGGGACGGCAACGGCTTGATTGTACACACCAGTGGAAGAGTTACATTTTGAGGATCCTGGATTTTTAATGGTGCAATTACGGAGTTTGAGTTGTAAACCTAATAAATGAGCTTTTTGTGAAATACTTTATGAAAATTATGTGATTTAAAAATGAAAAAGTTGTTTGAAAATTTACGGTGTTTCAAGTTGGTATCAGAGCCTTGGTTTGAGGGATTCGGATGCACCTTCGGGTATGTCTGGACTCAAACTGAGGAATTGAGGAAAGTTTTTCAAAATAAATGATTTTTCTAAAACGAGCAGGAGTTTTAAGAGAAAACGAGAAAGAGCAGTGTGTACAATCATCCAGAGCCCGAACGGTGATTTCCCAAAATACCCTTACCTTATGTGGTATGAGATATTATGAGATATTATACATGCTAGAGACAGGCTAGGTATTTCATATTTTAGGACTAGAGTGGCCTGATTTGTGATGCCTTAGTCTAGGAGTTGCTGTTATCTGTGATGCGCTTTCGAGTATGTGCTGAGTAAGAGTATCCAGCGGGAATCCTTGTAGAGAAGGGACTTGAGTAGAGAAGTAATCTAGGAGAGATACCTAGATAAGCACTTATGGAACTTACTGCGAGAATAGTTAGACACCCGCGAGGGGTAGAGTTACTTGAGTTCGGTGATATCTTTTGAGTGTGAGTAGAGCCAGTGGAGTTGTACCTAGAGTGCTTTCTCGTGTTGGTAGAGATTATTCGATGCCCGAATGCTGCTTGCTTCATGCCTTGTAGAACTCTCGGTGATGGGAGACAACTACTAAGTGAATATGACGATATTCAGGAGGTAGGTGGCTGGCATCATTAGGAGTTCTTCAGCAGCTGATGGCGGAGAAATGTGAGAACCTAGGAAGAGCCTAGGAAGTGACCTTAGTCAGAAGAGTACGTTGGCAGAGTAGAGCATTTCGTTGGGGAGCGAGTACGCGTATGGGGATTGGTGGTTGAGAGGGTTGAGCAGCTACTCAGGGAATCTGGGATGGTCCGTGTATAGAGTATAGGTAGATGTGGCAGGTAGTATGGGCCCGTACTACTGAAAGCAGATGACTCATACTCGATGCAGGGAGTATTCCAGACATTCTGAGTAGCAGATCGAGAGGTGATGTCATGGTTCGGGTACCATGATCAGTAGCAGATCGAGAGGTGATGTCATGGTTCGGGTACCATGATCAGTAGCAGATCGAGAGGTGATGTCATGGTTCGGGTACCATGATCAGTAGCAGATCGAGAGGTGATGTCATGGTTTGGGTACCATGATCGGTAGCAGAGCGAGAGGTGATGTCATGGTTCGAGTACCATGATTCGTAGCGGATAGTGCGTGTGCTTTTTCCAGTTATCCCGTCGTGTTTGGGTTATTCTATGATCGGATGCGATAGAATATGGGACCAGAGGGCCATGTTGAACGAGTTTCAGCAGAGCCTACCTTGAGAAGAGATTTGAGTTGATTTCCGAGAGATTTTTAGTGAGATGTCAGTTGGAGTCGCAAGACTCAAAGATGAGTGGAGATGGTATTACATGAAGGATTACGGCCTGAGTTGAGCAATCAGCCGATAGTGGAGACGTCACCTTCTGTGATCCGAGTGGTACTATTTCCGTTTCCTGTGGGAAACATAAGTAGTGTTGAGATCTTCGGTTTTTGAGCTTGGGGGTAAGCCTTACGGGGTAGCAGTGATGGCGATCTTCCACCAGAGTATTAGGCAGTATGTCTGCCGCGAGGTAATGATATAGCATGAGCAGGTTGTCGGTGGGAACTAAGATGGTCAAGGACCAGGACACACCCTACTCGAGTATAGTAGGACACGTGTTAGCTGTAGCAACGGATGATCAAGAAGAGTATATCGGGGCGATGGATTTTTGATGGGTTTTGAGCATTCTAACACTCCTATGGTGTACATGCAACCCTAGAAACCTTGGATCTATGTTTGACTAAGATACATGCAAATAATTATTTTTCCAAGGTTCTTATCCTAACTAGCATGGCATGGGATACTTGAATCAAATAAAACTAGTAGAATTACTTACCTTGTAGTAGTAGTTGATTGCTTGGAGTTTGAGAGCCTAGCACCAATAATTTGGATGCCTCAAATGGAAGTCACAAATCACCACAAACTTGGAAACTTGAGAGAATAGTCACAAACTTCTTGAAATCGGCCCTCTTGGTTTACACACATCAACTAGTGCAATTTCAAGAACCAAAGCCTCCTTTATATAGTGTGGTGGATTAGGGTTACATCCATGTAAACCCTAATACCCATGTCTTTTCATTTCCATGAGATCCATGGGTTAAAGCTCCATGGAGTATCCATGGACTTTCCATGCAAGCCTAGCCCATTCCAAAAAAGCATTAGCCCACACTATATAAATACAAGAGCCCATATTTAATTAGTCATACTTTTGATCTCTAAATTAATTCTAAATTAATTATAGATCAATACTAATTAAATAATATGATTTTATATTAATATATTAGGACTTATAATATATTAATAAATCATAACTTATACTATTCTCAAACGATTATCCATAAATTGTTCGGGTGAAGTGCAACCCAAATGGACCATGCCGGGTTGGGTCAAGTACATACCAAATATAGTTATGGACTTAGACACTATATCCAACAGTCTCCCACTTGGGTAAGTCTAATAACTATAGTCGCAAGTATGACTTCAGGAACCGATCAGCAATCGTAGCTCTTTAAACTCTGTTGAACTATGAAGCGCCATTTTAGATAAGTGATCATATAATCCTCTGTTCTAGATATCAGCCGGACAAATACATGGAACATGGTCTTGCTTATTGTCCAGCATTCGTTTCCCGATTTCCGATTTGTTTGACATAGAACTTAACTGAACACATCAATTTAGTTCTGACCGGGCCCGGTACATAGGTCAAAACAAAATCATCGAGGGGCCCAGATATCGCTTCTAATCCTAGAAGGAACATATAAACTTCGACTCATATGTTTGCTCTACTACTTGTTGAATTACACACAAAAGCACGGTTTATAACATCGAGTTACCAATGCGTTTTCGTGCAATCAATGCATAACCAACTCATAGGCAACAAATCATATCTCTAGGTTTGAAGACTTATATGATATTACCGTCTCACGATCACTCGAGATAAATTCCATGAAGTGATACAAGTGAGCGTGGGTTGAATCTAATACTCAGAACTTATGAGCACTCATGAGTGTTGTAGCCCCGCTTTGTCTAACATCTTAGACCTCTACAAGCCAACCCATGACAGTCTGATTCATATCTACTTCCAACATATGACCGACTGTGGAGAGTTTGAATAATATGATATAAACCATAACATAATTATTCTGGAAGTGAAAACATGCAAAAAGAAATAATAGTAAACGATTGACAAGAGATAGCAACACTTTACTCATAAATAACAACTTTTATTTATCATCAAATGTCAATTACATTTTACATATTTCAAGATTATCTAACTACTAAAACTAATATCATCCTTCAGCCCTATGCTCCGAGCATGCTGGAGATGCTTAGCCCGACTCAGTCCCTTCGTGAGGGGATCTGCTGGGTTCTCATCCGATGATACCCTCTTTGCCACGAGGATTCCTTCTTCTATTCGATGTCTGATGAAGTGATATTTTCTGTCAATGTTTCTGGATCTCCCATGATCTCTTGGTTCCTTGGCTAAGGTAACCGCACTATTGCTGTCACAGAAAATCTCCATTGGCTCCTTTATAGCTGGTACAACTCCAAGGTCTCCGATGAAGTTCTTTAGCCATATAGCCTCCTTTGCTGCCTCGCTTGCTGCTATATACTCTGATTCACAAGTGGAATCAGCCACTGTCTCCTGCTTGGAACTTTTCCAAGTAATTGCCCCTCCGTTTAGAGTAAAGACCCAGCCCGACTGAGAGCGGAAATTATCCCTGTCAGTCTGAAAGCTAGCATCACTGTACCCTACAACTCTCAAGTCCTCACTGCCACCGATGGTAAGGACCCAGTCCTTAGTCCTCCGTAGGTACTTGAGGATATTCTTTACCGCAGTCCAGTGTGCCTTGCCAGGGTTCCCCTGATACCTGCTAACCATGCTCAAAGCAAAGGCTACATCAGGTCGAGTACACGTCATAACATACATGATCGATTCTACAGCTGAAGCATAAGGTATTCGACTCATTTATGTTATCTCAACCTCAGTACTAGGGCTTTGTGTCTTACTCAATCTGGCGTTACTCTGGATGGGTAACTCTCCTTTCTTGGAGTTATGTATGTTGAACCTTTTCAACACTTTGTCCACATAGGTGCTTTGACTAAGTCCAATTAGTCTTTTACTCCTGTTTCTCAAAATCCTTATCCCTAGGATATAGGCAGCTTCTCCAAGGTCCTTCATAGCGAAACACATCCCAAGCCAGGACTTTACTTCCTGCAGGGTTGGGATGTCATTTCCTATGAGTAGTATGTCATCCACATACAGTACCAAAAAGCTGACTATACTCCCACTAGCCTGATATAGACACAAGATTCATCGTCACTCCTTGAAAAGCCAAATTCTTTGACTTTCTCATCAAAGCAAAGATTCCATCTGCGAGGTGCCTGTTTTAATCCATAAATGGATTTCTCGAGCTTACACACTCTACTGGGGTACTCTGTACTGACAAAACCCTCTGGCTGAACCATGTAAACATCTTCAGCCAAGTTTCCATTAAGGAAAGCGGTTTTGACATCCATTTGCCATATTTCATAATCATGAAATGCAGCAATGGCTAACAGAACCCTAATAGACTTAA
The DNA here is from genome assembly GCF_052849685.1 of Lactuca virosa. NCBI lineage: Eukaryota > Viridiplantae > Streptophyta > Magnoliopsida > Asterales > Asteraceae > Lactuca > Lactuca virosa. The sequence goes on from NC_136428.1 coordinate 290,534,991, forward strand.
TCTTGGCCACTGGTGAAAAGGTCTCATCATAATCAACTCCCGGAGTTTGAGAATAACCCTTTGCAACCAGTCGTGCCTTATAAGTGTGTACATTACCATCCATGTCGGTCTTCTTCTTGAAGATCCATTTGCACACAACTATCTTACGATCAGGTACATTGTCAACCAAGTTCCAAACTTGATTGTCATACATGGACTGTATCTCGCTATCCATAGCCTCTTTCCATTTAGCAGCCTCAGGGCCTGCCATGGCTTCCGTGTAGCTGTTATGCTCATCCAGATTTACCATTGTGTTATCACTGATAAGTGTCTCACCTTCTGCATTAATATGAAAACCATAATAATGCTCAGGTGCATTCCTAACTCTGGTGGAACGCCTCAGAGGTATAGATTCTTCAGTCGGCTCAACAGGAGTTTCCTCCTCAGGTTGAGGGCTAGGGTTTGAGGTTCCTTCACCACTTGACTCTTGAATTTCCTCAAGGTCAATTTGCCTCCCACTGTCTCCTTGGCTCATGAATTCTCTCTCTCGAAAGAATCCTCTTCTTGCTACAAATACCACATTATCACTGGGTCTGTAGAAGATGTAACGAAAGGATTTCTGTGGGTAGCCGATGAAAATACACCTTTCGCTTCGGGGTTCGAGCTTATCGTGAGTCTCGCGTCTCACGAAAGCCTCGCAACCCCAAATCTTGACGTGGTCTAGATTGGGAACTTTTCCAGTCCACACCTCGTGAGGTGTTTTGGCAACCTTCTTTGTAGGGACTAGATTAAGGATATGGGCGGCAGTCTCTAAGGCATACCCCCAAAATGAGATTGGTAGCGAAGCTCGACTCATCATGGAACGAACCATGTCCAACAAGGTCCGATTGCGCCTCTCAGCTACACCATTCAACTGTGGTGTCCTAGGAGGTGTCAATTGTGAGATAATCCCACATTCCTTAAGATAGTCAAGGAACTCAGTACTAAGATACTCACCACCACGATCGGATCGAAGCATCTTAATGTTCCTGCCCAACTGATTCTCCACTTCTTGCTTAAACTCTTTGAATTTCTCAAAGGTTTCTGACTTATGCTTGATTAGGTAGACATATCCATATCTAATAAAATCATTAGTAAAAGTCACATAGAACCGATTAGCATCTCTTGTGGCGGTTCTGAAGGGTCCACACACATCCGTGTGTATGAGGTCCAACAAACCTTCACCCCTAGCACAAGTGCCAGTAAAAGGTGACTTTGTTATTTTACCAAGCAAACAAGATTCACAACTATCATCTGACTTTAGGTCAAATGACTCCAAGACTCCATCCTTTTGGAGTTGGCCTATGCGTTTCTTGCTTACATGTCCAAGACGACAATGCCATAAGGATGCTTTATCTAAGCTAGTGGAAGAGTTAATACACAATACATTATTTCCTAGATTATCTACAACAGATACAGTTTCATACACTCCATCACAAGGTAATGCTTTAAAATAAAGAACATTATTAAAGAAAGCATCAATACTACCATTATTATTATCAAAATAAAAGGTAAAACCTTGTTTATACAATGCATGAAAGGAAATAACATTTCTTGCCATTTTTGGCGAATAATAACATTTATTCAAATCTAATGTAAACCCACTATTTAGCACTAAGGAATAAACTCCTATCTTGGTGATAGGTGAAGCTTTCCTGTTTCCCATGATCAAGTTTATCTTTCCCTGCTCCACATTCTCACTTCTTTTTAGTCCCTGCAAATCACAACATATGTGAATACCACAACCTGTATCAAGGACCCAAGACTTAGAATGAGGTGAGTTATTAGACAATATAGTGTATATACCTGCATGGTTGGGTTTTACTTTCCCATCCTTCAAATCTTGCTGGTACTTTGGGCAGTTTCGCTTCCAGTGCGACTTTTCATGGCAATAGAAGCATTCAGCCTCATTAGGGTTAGCAGAAGGAGTGACAAAACCTTTCTTGGTTTTGCTTGAAGAGGAGCCTTCAAGGGTCTTACCCTTGGTACCCTTAGAAGGGTTCTTTCTCTTCTTCCCTTTGCCATGCCCGATTGCCAAGACATTGGCCGCAGTTGGAGTAGGAGTAAGAGTAGTAACAACCGACCTACCCTTTAGACCACTTTCGGCGGTCTTCAAGAGTCCTTGAAGTTTGCTGAGGGTGACTTCTTCCTTGTTCATGTGATATGTCATGCGGAATTGATCATAACACGATGGAAAGGAGTGCAAAATGATGTCTATTGCTAACTCCTCAGGGAAGTTCACATTCAACTTCAGTAAACGGTCCACATACCTTTGCATTTTCTGCATGTGGCCCGTGATGGGTTCACCATCCTTCATTCGGGTTGTTATCATGGAGGAGATTATTTCATATCGCTCTTGACGAGCACTTTGATGGTAGCGGTCCATCAAGTCCTGGTGCATCTCAAAAGGATAATAGTCCTCATAGGACTTTTGGAGCTCGGCTGTCATGGTGGCCATCATGATGCATGCCACTTTTGTAGCATCTCTTTCATGTACCTCATATTCAACAAGCTCTTCAGGAGTAGCAGTTGGCTCGGGTACCTTCAGCTCCTTGTCGAGAACATATTCTTTGTTCTCATGCCGAGTGACCATCCTGATGTTTCTGATCCAATCTGTAAAGTTGGACCCATCAAAGATGACTCTCCCACAAAGATTCATGAGAGAGAAGGAGCTAGTAGGGTTTGAGCCAGAAGCATTGTTATTGGAAGACATCTGAAAAGAAGAGGGAATAGATTAGATTATATATAGAGATAGTCCTTAACAAAACACCCAAATGTAATATTAAGGCTAGGACCCAACACAATATTTTATAACTTAGAAGAGGGATGCCGTAATCTAAGCTATAAGATATTTGAAGGTAGGTGAATGACGATTCACCAATTTCCACCATGAAAAACGAAATATTTAATTAGGTTTTAATTGGTTTAGAAACTCCTAGATTCTTTGAGATTCATTGAACTTTCTTCAATGACATGTTTCAATCTCGAGTGTGCCCTTCAAGTTTTGTGACTGGGATGCCGAGGATCACAAAACAAGGTGTGAAGTAACCATGCAAATTACTTGGTACCCTTAATGTATTACCCCTCAATCGATGTGCCGGTTAACCACACATGCTCCATCGATACTATGATAAACATTAAGTCACCCTTTACCTACCTTGTTAAGTTCAAGTTAGTGTGCCGGTTAACCACACACGCTCCACTAACGACTTAAACAAAGTGTAAAGTGTAATTTCATGGATTAGCACCTTATTCACATTTTCCTAAAATAACTAAGATTGGGAATTCAATAAAGTTTAGTTACTTTAGTATTATCATTATACTTTTAATGAGAATTTATAAGTCCTTGTCCTACCCGTTCGGCTAACGACCCTCCACCGATCAAGGAAGCGGTGGGTGAGAGTAGACACCCATTAAGTTGCCATTTTATAGGCAACAACCTTATACCCCCCTTATAGACCGGCTTCGTGAATGAGGCGTACTAGCGGTAAGACGACTTGATCTTATACATATATAAATATTATTAAACTTATAATATTATAAAGTATAAGGGTTGAATTTTAACTTTTAAAATTCTAGGGGTTGGAACTAAAGTTTTTAATATGACTTTACATGTTCCAAAACTTGAGGGCAAGTTTTGTAAACTTTCAAAACTTTTTATTTCTCATAACTTATGAGTTAATGGTTATTAAAAATGAAGACTCTTCATTTTTTGTAACCTATGTGTTCTTTTAATGGTTATTTATAAATGTGACTTTTGGTTATCCATAACTTAAGAACTAGTTATGGACTCCATTAAAACACATAAAGATCAAGAATTAATCTAATCAATTATTAGCACATAATTTCTATGATCTTCTAAACTCATATGTTTATGAATGTTCATATCAAAAATTTCAAGAATCGTAAGTACATATACAAAACTTCAAATTTTGATACGAGCTTTTGAACAAAACTTCGATTTTCAAGTTTTTTTTTTTTTTTTTTTTTTTTTTTTTTTTTTGGCATCAAGTATCAAATAAACAAACCAGGCTCTGATACCACTGATGGGTTTTGAGCATTCTAACACTCCTATGGTGTACATGCAACCCTAGAAACCTTGGATCTATGTTTGACTAAGATACATGCAAATAATTATTTTTCCAAGGTTCTTATCCTAACTAGCATGGCATGGGATACTTGAATCAAATAAAACTAGTAGAATTACTTACCTTGTAGTAGTAGTTGATTGCTTGGAGTTTGAGAGCCTAGCACCAATAATGTGGATGCCTCAAATGGAAGTCATAAATCACCACAAACTTGGAAACTTGAGAGAATAGTCACAAACTTCTTGAAATCGGCCATCTTGGTTTACACACATCAACTAGGGCAATTTCAAGAACCAAAGCCTCCTTTATATAGTGTGGTGGATTAGGGTTACATCCATGTAAACCCTAATACCCATGTCTTTTCATTTCTGTGAGATCCATGGGTTAAAGCTCCATGGAGTATCCATGGACTTTCCATGCAAGCCTAGCCCATTCCAAATAAGCATTAACCCACACTATATAAATACAAGAGCCCATATTTAATTAGTCATACTTTTGATCTCTAAATTAATTCTAAATTAATTATAGATCAATACTAATTAAATAATATGATTTTATATTAATATATTAGGACTTATAATATATTAATAAATCATAACTTATACTATTCTCAAACGATTATCCATAAATTGTTCGGGTGAAGTGCAACCCAAATGGACCATGCCGGGTCGGGTCAAGTACATACCAAATATAGTTATGGACTTAGACACTATATCCAATAATTTTGTCTATGATGGGTATCGAGAGTGGAAGTGGAGTCTCTGCTCTTACGATAAGTGATGTGATAGAGAGTTGGTTGAGGAGTCGAGGATGAAGAGAATGATAGTTCATTATTTCCAGACTAAGAGTCAGAGTTAATACTGGACAGTTGGGGAAGTCCGGTGATGGGAAGGTGTGAGTTTCTGAATGACTAGAGGCAGTCATGATGGGAAGTTCTGAGGATTTCATCTGAGATTGGGGTTATTTGGGGTTGCTTGATCTCTGTCGAGAGATCATCGAGCGTGCGTAGCACCTTCCAAGAGTAGGTGCGATGTTACTGGTGGGAACAGTCTGTGGGATAAATTGTTGGTGCGTCAAATGATGATGGTTCAAACCCTGAGTGGGGGAGAACCGGGTACTCTAATGAGAAAATCAAAGGTGGGTTCAAGAGCGGATAGAGAACTGGATATAGAGACCTGTGGTACGGATTCAGAATACCAGCGTTATTGGTGGTTAAGGTGAAGTGCAGAGTAAGTTTATGCATGAGGCACTTGTTTGTGAAAGGATGAGTGTCTCCACGGCCGGTGGCCGTTGGTCAGGGAACTTGTAGTGGTTAGAAATTCTTCGAGGTGGTTTGGAAATTCCGATCCGATGTATGGGATGTTATATGTAGTTTGGGAAGAGCAGATGTGGAATTAGATAACCAACCTTAGGGTCGGTCAGTGTATTCTTGCATGAGTTTTGAGCAATAGAGGAGGGAGTTTCGGATGGTTGTCATCGTGTTCTGAGTCATTGGTGATTCCTTTGTGTTATATTGAGAGTTGGGACTCTTCGAGTTGCACGTGGTGTGAAATGAAGATTAGTTATGAGATTCTAAGGGAATGCATTGTTGTATCTGTGTATGATGCCGCAAGTGGGAGATCAGTGGTTGGGGCAGAACATCATGATGTTCTGTAATGGTGTATAGAGGAGTCCGAGTATAATGCCCTGAAATCCGAATTATTTTTAGAGTCTTGAGTTTGAGGCGGCAAGTGGTGTATCAAGTATCTACGGTTCTAGTGGGAGCCCTTCGGGTATTGACATCAAGAGGGACCATTTAAGAATGTGGATTACAGCGGGGAAAGGTGTTTTGTTATGGCGGTTGTCGTCAGATATAATTATGCATAATTTGGATGAGTGTGAGTACCTATCTATGTTAGTCCGCGGAGCATGCGTTAGTGGACGCAGGGAGGGGTTAACGTGAGTATGAGATTGTGGGATGATAAGAGAAAGTGCTGCTAGTCAGCGAGAGGGTGTTGTGATACTCCGGGGACCCGTAGTATTCACTAGTCAACGATAGGGTGTTGTGATACTGCGGGGAGCCGTAGTATTCACTAGTCAGCGAGAGGGTGTTGTGATACTGCGGGGAGTCGTAGTACTCACTAGTCAGCGATAGGGTGTTGTGATACTGCGGGGAGCCGTAGTATTCACTAGTCAGCAAGAGGGTGTTGTGATATTGCGGGGAGCCGTAGTATTCACTAGTCAGCGAGAGGGTGTCGTGGTACTACAGGAAGCCGTATTATTCGCAAGTCAGAGCATGACGCAGAGGAGTGTTAGGCTTAGGTAGCCTTATTATTGAATTGTTGGGGACCTGGTGGTCGGACCAGGAGCGAGACTGTGGTCTCTTTATTGATCAGGAATCGTTATATTCTGAGTTAAGGTGTGGTTATCACAATCAGAAGGAATTGGGGAAGTGATGTACGCATGGGTTGCGGGTCATGAGTCATGAGTTGAGTGGTTCATAGGGACGAGTGGTTCCAATTCTGGGTCGGACCAGACTCTCGAGTTTGAGTTTGGCTCTAGTGGTGCTTTGAGTAGGCGAGATGAGATTCTGGATTCTGAGGTGGGTCCCAAGTTGAGGGGTATTGTTTGTCATCTGATGTCGTAGACCTGTGTAGGTCAACACTCGGGTACGGGAGGTATCGCGAGGCGCATGTATCTAGGGAGTAGTGTTCGACAGAGGTCGAGGGTGAAACGATTTAATGGGATAGTGGTATCCGTTGGGGTAAAGAGAACTTCATGACTTGTGTGTCTCTGGACCAAGATAGTTGTGGTGAGAAGGAAGTCAGTGAGGCATTCCGGGATATGTTACGGGTGACCCTTGGAGGTTCAACTGCGGGGTTAGGAGTTGACATGGTGCTCAGTATTAAAAGGGATGTGAGGAGCTTATGATTGTGATGTCTGAGAACACTCATGAGCGAGCATGGTTATTCTCTTGTGTCCTAGGGCAGAGTGTTGAGGATTCCTTGTTCGGATGAGTTCTGATAGCAGTTAGTGGATGAGCTCTGGTGGGATGTGGACCCTTCCGTTTCTGGGGGCGTGATTCAGATCATTTAGCATGTTGGCAGGAGTGAGCGGTAACCGATTGTTGGATTCGGTCTTGTGAGAATCAGAGGAGCAGTGAGTTATCACGGTTTGATATTCGAGGAGCGAATATCGGGGTGATCGCTTGAGTAGGCGGCTTGGCGGCGGGTCAGTCTACTAGGGTTTCCGGATATTGGGAAGGAGTTTGTTAGCGGTAGAAGAATTGGATTAGTTCTGGATTTGGGATTTTCGGTGTGGTATTAGGTGTCCATGGTGAAGGATATCAGTTTAGCATGAGCTCCTTTCGATGGTGTTTTTCAGGTGATTAGTTTGGTCTATGTGGTTGAGGATCGATTTCGAGGGCGAAATCTAATTCAAGTGGGGGAGAATTGTAACATCCGGATTTTCAGGGATATTATCGTGTGGGTTAATCTTGAAATTAAAGGAGAGACTCGACAAGTTGAGGGTCGAACTCGACGAGTCGAGTCGGGTTTCTCCCGTAGATTTAATGAGTGGACTCGACGAGTCAGAGGAGGGACTCGCCGAGTAGGTGCTGGGCAGAAAAAACCTAAATTCCGGGGTTTGAGACCTATTTAAAGGCACTTATAGCCTCCTTGGCCCCTCCCCATCAGTGTCGTCGTCCCTTGAGAGAAACCCTAGAGTTATTGGTGAGCTAGAGAGGAAAGAGGCTATTTGTAGGTTATTTCCTCGAGAAGAAGATCAAGGGTGTTGCAAGAATCTCAGAGGAGGGTTGAAGGATCAGTTTCATCTTCTTTCCAAGCTTCAGATCTGGTATAAGCTCTTCCCTCCCTTGTGTTTGTATAGCTTTCCTTTGGTTGCTAAGTTAGGGCTTGCATCTCCATATTGATGGGGTTTTGGGTGCATCCAAACCTTTTTTCGAGTCATTTGTGGATCTGGACCTTGTGAGGTCCAGAGTTCCAGAAAGTAGGCAGCCATGAATGAGTAACTTTGGAGCTTTGAAGCTATGGAGCTTCAATGGAGTCAAGATGGTGTATAGAGCAAAATACACCATGCATGAGTCTCAAGTACAGACCTTTACATGACTTTTGGGTAGTAGGAGGTTAGATCTATGAGTTGGGTTACAGATCTGACCTCAGATGGCTGAATGAGAAATCTGTTGGAGCCAACTCGCCGAGTCCATGAGATGACTCGACGAGTCGTAGCAGGTTTGACCGAGTAGCCTTAACCCAGTGTGGCTCACCGAGTCGGGGGTCAACTCGACAAGCTGAGTGAGACCTAGGTAGGATTCAGATGATGTGAGGGGACTCGACGAGTCGCAAGGGTGCACTCGACGAGTAGGGTCAAATGTGGACTGTTGTCTTGAGTTGACTTCTGTTGAGTTTGGGGTTTTGGTCAACATAAGTAGTAGAGACCATGGAGGGGTAAAATGGTCTTTTGCCCACTTCCCGAGTAGAGAGGGAAAGAGTAAGCATCGGTTTAATTAAAGTTGAGATTTCGGGTGTTGATTAGAGATATTTACCCTACGTGTTAGGCGGTGGCGAGTTCGAGATTCAAGTATGAGGATAGCTGCTTCCTGCTTGACAGGCGAGTCTTCTCACTATACTTTACCTAGAGTGGTAATTAGAGTTATGTGTCAGAGTATCTTGTATGTTATTTATGTGATGTGATGCACTGCATTATACTATGTGATTTATGCTGTGTGTATGATTCCAGAGCTTATAGAGTTAGGACCGGAAGGTCCACAGAGTTAGGACCAGAGGGTCCACAGAGTTAGGACCAGAGGGTCCACAGAGTTATAGCCTCGAGTGGCTAATATGTTTTTTTGTTGGTATTTGGGGAACTCACTAAGCTTTGTGCTTACAGTGTTATGTGTTATGTGTTTCAGGTTCTTTCAGGATCACGGGACGGCAACGGCTTGATTGTACACACCAGTGGAAGAGTTACATTTTGAGGATCCTGGATTTTAAATGGTGCAATTACGGAGTTTGAGTTGTAAACCTAATAAATGAGCTTTTTGTGAAATACTTTATGAAAATTATGTGATTTAAAAATGAAAAAGTTGTTTGAAAATTTACGGTGTTACATCGCAGAATCTGGCGGTGTAGGTGACTATGTCGGAGCCTTTCATGGTTAGGCTCCACAGTTCCTGCTCCAGCTTTTAGATTTCGCCCCTCGGGCAATATTCTTCAATCATTAGCTCTCTCAGAGCTTCCCAGCCCATGACATTTGCCACTACTAGAGATAGTGACTTGACATGGCTATTCCACCATGTCAGAGCTTTTGCCTCGAAGGTGCAAGCAGCGAACTTGACCTTGCTCCCTTCTGGACAGGAGCAGATTTCGAAAACCGATTCGGTCTTCTCGAACCATTGCGAGAGGGCAATGACTCCGCCAGTCCCTTTAAAGGACAGTGGCTTGCAGTTGGTGAAGTCCTTGTAGGAGCACTCTCTCAAGCGCATGGGGATTTCACCATGAGTGGATTGGACAGGTGTTCCTCCTCCAGTGGAACCGGAAGAATGATATTGAGCCATGGCTGCTGCCACAGCCGCAACTACTGCAGCATTTAGAGCTGCCGTATCGATTTGAGGAGCAGGTGGTGTTGCAGTTGATGGAGTATTGCGTCTCGTTGATCGACGCGGAGGCATCTTTCAACTAATAAGTTTACAAAGATGACAAAACGGGTAAGAATAGAGAAATTGATGAGAGTGACTCATGGACTAACTTTCCGTAGCCCAACAACACAGTTGAATAGTATGATTGAACGTAGATCTAGCACTAACAGATGATAGCATTTGGATAATAATTTCCATGAGATTAGATATCTGTCAATAATACTAGAATTACAGATGTAACAAGTTCGGGAAAAATGACCTAGAAGTAGGTCTTACATCAACCAAGATGGGAAAATTTTTGACAGAACTACGACCTAATCATGACCTAACAGGTCCAAGTTTTAACAAAGATAGGAAATTAGACTAGAGTTTTACATAGCTAAGTTATATCCAAAAGAGAAAGTTAAGTAGGCTCTATCCATGACGAGAACCACTAGAATGAGTCCTTGATCCTGACAGACGGCGCTCTATGTCTCTCATGCGCCTTTCAGACATTGACTGTCTAGCCCGAAGTTCCCTAACTTCAGCTTGGGATGCAGCTAGCTGTTGCTGCAGATTCCCATTGGTTATTCTAGCCCTTTCCATAGCTACTTCTAGTTGGCGAATGCGGACCATGTTAACGCCATAGTTGGCGTCAATCTCCACGACTCGGTCGATAGTTTCTCGACCTTGCTCGGTGTTCCGAGCAATCCTACGGACCATGATGGGCAGGAGTCGATCAGCTGAACCTCCCTCGTTTAGGTTGTAAAAGCTTCTGTCCCCATTGTAGGGAATGGGTTGACCCTGTTCCTGACTCCATCTGTTCAAGTTTGTGGCCCACAGAGGTGTGAGTCCTTGAAATTTTGGACGAGGGTTTGGGTTTGGAGCTACTGGGGGTAGGTTGTTGACTTCTAGCTCTGACTCAGAACCATCAGAACAACCTTCAGCGAGGTGATCATCCAAGGGGATTGGATGATCATCTTCTGGTTCTTCTCCCAGCCATCCTGCATTGCCGTTGTTGGGATAGTACGGGTCGCCGGTGATATGGAATCCAGCCATGATATCTACGCGAGAAAAGGGGTATAAGATATAACTAAATAGACGCACTAATTAGATAATTATAAGATGATCTTTATCAGTTACTTCAATACTTGTTTAGTGCCTACCAGTCATATGTACACAAAACAGGATAGACCTTCGAATAAGTGACCCTAACTCTAAGCCCACAACCAAACAAGGAACAGGAAGTAAAGAAAAGATCACATATTCTAAGTCTATGACATCTTAGTTACATATAACCTTAGCGTATCCACTCAGCAACTATTGACATACTAATAAAGACCTTTTTAGTTCTCAGATAAGGAATTATAGTAACACAAAATACTCCTATAGTATTTTAAGTTTATGTTCTGCTCTATTGTTTTCATTGTAGTAGTGTTGGTAAGTTTTTAGACTTGTTGCAACCTCACAACCACCCTTAGGCACATGTTAGTCACTCCTCGGATAATATAGTTGATCATGCTATATCTTCCCAGGGTTGACTATATGTCTCTAAGTCTAATTGTGTTGCCTAATAATCGTAATACTTTTGTTCTGCCCTAGTAACACTGATTTTAGTATGAATGCAGGTATGTATACTTGGTTAAATATTTTATTATTTAAAAGTATAAACTCTTGGTCAGAGTATTTTAATCCCGTTGTGTTTATAGTTTGTATATCTTTTATGGTTTGATATACTCGATTCACTATAAACAAAGCTCTGATACCAATCTGTCACACCCCAAAACCGGAACGGCGGAAACGTTTAGGGGTGGAGGACGTCATGTATAGTATCACAACAAAGTATAGTAGCAAATAAGCAACAATATCATCCATTGCATTAATAATATAGTTTCATACAAGTGTGTTCTGTAAAGTTATAAGACACCAAAAATGTAAATCAAAATATGAGATGAGTTTTGAACGAGCTCCATCTTCTCAAAACCTAGCACCGGTACCTGTCTACTGGTGACCTGAGCATACAAGTTATTTTGAAAGAGTTGATCAGCTTTAAAGCTGGTGAATTCATAAGTATTTTAGTGTTATTGTTTGTATGAAAGTGTTTGTATGCACTTGATGTATAAGTTTGTAAATGTTTGAAATCTCCTAAAAAACCCTATGTTTTCTACTAAAAGTAGCCTTCTACCAAGGCATCAAATGTTTGTATGTTTGTTTCTTGTAAAAGTGTGTATTTTCCCAAATATGACTATCATTAACCAAAATATAGCTTTTACATTACCGTTCGTTGTGTGAAGGTCACAAAGTGAATGCAATGGGGAAATAATAAAGTACTGTAGTGTTGTAATAAGTAACTACTGCTGTACTAACTACCTTAAACCAATTGTTATTTAAAGTACCATGTGATAAGCCTGTACCATACTACCGACTAAAAACACGATGATAAAAGACGTCGGAAGAAATGACATTTGGCACCCGTAGACTTGCAAGTCCCACTGTAGCGAGCAGCAAGGTGTAGGATAGTCAATCCAGTATAGATCTATACACAAATTCAACGTTCCCCATTTAAGGAGATTCTGGATACAAAACGAGCCATGACAGGTGATGCCATGCCCCGTTACGTGGCTCACATAACTGTTGTAATGTTCTGGTCTATGTATTGTATGTACTAGCTGTATTGTATGTTCTCTCTGTCTAGTATGTATGTATGTTCTCTCTGTATGTTATTGTTTGTTTCTCATCATAGTATTCTCTATATGTATGTTATGTTTGTTTCTCATCATAGTATTCTCTATTTGTATGTTATGTTTGTTTCTCATCATAGTATGTATTGACTCATGTATGAACTGACTCATTGTATGTTTCACTGTTCTAGTAATTGTATTAGTAACTTCCTAAACTATACCTATTATAGTTTACTAGCAATGTTGTTTGTATGTATGAATATGATGGTATACCTTTGCTACCCAAAGGTATTGTACTGAATGAAGGAACTTTTATATCTATACACATATACATAATATATAACTAAGATTCAAACGACCTTCGGACAAATAACTGATACCCTAAGTCCACAACCAAACAAGGAACAGGAAGCAAGGCGAGCTATCAGTCCTAAGTCCTTTCAACCCTACTTATATAACTATATCTATATAGATACACATTTGATAAAGTATAAGTTTAATAAGGGTATTTAACATGTAAAAGAGTTTGCAAAACAGTTTGAAGTAGTTTGTTTGATAACACAGTTTGAAAAGTAAGAAAATCCATTTGCTTGATAGTTATTAATCACATGTGATTGATATAATAACTATAATAGTTCAACTTGTATCCCCCCCCATAAAACCATTTAAAATCATTTAAAAGGTTGATTAAGGGGTATGAACTCACCTGTAGTGAGTGGTTTGGATGAACAGATGTTATAGGATGCTAAGTGTCAAGTGAAGACTTGACCACACACACGGATACTAATTAACATATAATAACACATATATGTATCCAATTAGTCATTTAACAACTAATTAATCAAGTAAAGACACCCTAGAGCATGGAAAACACTTTGATTCAAGTGCTACAAGTACCAAGGATTGCATCTAAGGGTTGTAGGGCTTTGCTTTTGAGTTTACGGTCCAAGGGTAAACTCTTCATGAGTTTACGGTTTAGGGTTTACGGTCCCAATGGATTTACGGCCGTAAACCCATGGTAACTTCTACCATTTGGTGTTTTAAGGTCTTACAAGTCAAGGTTAAACATCTTATAGTCAAGTCCAAGCCTTAGGAAGTCATGATGGCACAATGACACCACTTTATAGAGTTTACGGCCCATGGACCATTCCTCATGAGTTTACGGTCGTAAATTCTATGTGTTCTTGATCTTTTTGATGTTTAAGGTCCTAAACACTTCAAGGAAGTGATCTAGACTAGTATCCAAGGCTAAGGAAGGGACTAGGGCTCACTTTGCCCCATCTATTAGGGTTTACGGCTCAAGAACATGTCTTGGCCGTAAACACCTTTTGATCTTGTGTTTCTTTGTGGTTTCTAGTTGAATAAGAAGTGAAACAAGCTTTATAACACACTAGGCTAAGAATACTTACAATAAAGGAGCTTGAAAGGGTGTTCACGACCCAAGAACACTAGTGTGTGTTCTTGGTGAAATGAAGAATGCTTGAAGATCTAACCAAATGAAATGATTTCATGGATGAAATCATGTAAGATCAATATATTAAGGAAGAGATCAACTAAACAAGGAAGAAAACACTTACTTTCTTGCAGATTTTGAAGAAACTTTGGATGATACTTGAGAGAGAAATGGTTCTAGACTTGAAAATGTGAAAAAGAGCTAAAAATAACTAAGTGTCACTTATATAGTCCTTAGGGTTTACGGCCCCAATACCATTTGGGCCGTAAACTCCAAACTCTTGGAGTTTTGGAACTTAAATGTTGCATACTTTACCCTAAAGTATCCTCTCTCCAGTTATCTCTTGAAGTACTAGGCTTTAAAACACTCAAACTGACTCCAAAAAGCTTAAAAATTAGCAGAAATAATTCTGACTTCTATTGAAGTGAATGGTTGTACAAGATAGAAATTTCGGGTTGTCACACGAGCTGATCAGTAGAGAAGGATCAAAACCGAGACTAGAGTTAGTCTGCCAACTAACCAGATGAGTAACAGTACTCTAACATCTGTTGTTGTGATATTTGTGATATATATTATGTGATCTATATGATTGATTATTATTGAGAAATCGATTATCGTTGAGAGATTAATGATCATTGAGAAACAGATCATTATTGAGAGATAGATCATGATTGATAGATCAGATTATTATTGAGAAATTGATCACGATTGAGAGATTACTCACGATGAAAGATAGATCCTTGATGACATTGATCATGATTATGAGATAGATCACGGTTTCGAGATTGATTTTGTAACGTCCCGAAAGTACTAAGTACTGTTTCTAAATCAACCAAAACCATCCACCATTCATTTCAAAACCATCAAAGTATGCCAATGTAGAAAATAGTTATCAAAGTACAATTCAAAATCACAAAATGCAGAACACTGGTGGATGTTGTGCGATCATGTCAAGCCCTTCCCCTTTGAACCAAAAGTACCTGAAAAACATTTTAAACATAAACCGTAAGCACAAAGCTCAGTGAGTTCCCCAAAATACCAAATACCATACATACATTGCCATGGGCTACCCCCTATGGTATTTTCCCTGAAATGTCATGGGTTACCCCTAGGGTCTTACAATCAAGTGCCATGGGCTACCCCCATGGTCTTTTACCTAGAATGTCATGGGCTACCCCCAAGGATTAACATCAAAGTGTCATGGGCTACCCCCATCGTATTTCATGTAACTGCCATGGGCTACCCCTATTATCTTTCATACAAATGCCACGAGTTACCCCTAGGGTCTTCCATGCAAGTATCACAAAGACAACTAGAATCCTACATAGTATAGTAAGAATACTCACCTCAATCCGATGATAAACAAATCACACACTCGAGCTACTGACACAAAGATTACTCACACTGAACGTATCCAAAACCAACCCTAATTAATAATTAGGGTAATAACCCATGATCAAAAGTCCATTTCATATTCTCTCTTACTGAGGTAAAAGTCAATTTTACCCTTTCCAAGTTGGACCCACCCAAACATGGCCCAAGGCCCAAAAATGGCCCAAAAATACTTATGGGAGTACACCATGCCTACTCCATCCTTACGCCTTGCATACCGAGTGAGCATAGAAAAGGACACATAGCAAACTCGTTACGTCCTTTGTACTCAGAGGTTATGCCCCGGGTAATCCTCTGCTGCCCCAAACCATTTTTAAGCTCTTAATACCTAAAGACTAAACGTCCAACTCATAGATTTTAATCTTGGGAAGGTCTTAATTGATAAAGTCGACAACTTTAAGCTTTTGCATGGCTTAATTATGACAACTGTCGATTTTGGATCTAACAAAAGTCAAACAAGTCAACGAAGGTCAAACTAGTGGGAGATAAACATGAAAATATACCTTGCCTTTAGGGTTCTCAGCTTAGGACCCAAAACATTGTGATTTTGGTTGGTACTTAGACCGAAATCACCATGTGATCTCGGTTGGTACATGAACCGAAATCACTAGGTGATCTCGGTGGTGCTAGACCGAAATCGCATGTGGTTTCGGTGGCTCTATGATGTTTTCGGTGGGAAAGAAAAAGAAAAGAGAGTTGATGTCACACCCCCAAACCGGAACGGCGAAAACGTTTGGGGGTGGATGACGTCATGCGTAGTATCATAACATTTGTATCATAGCAATCATAGTAAACACAACCATTACATTGAATACATATATGAAAAGAGTTTACATCGATTTGATTCTTGTTTTTATACATCAAAAGTATAATCAAAATAGAAAGACATGACTCTATACGTTCCGTCTTCTCAAAACTCCAGGAGGTACCTGTCTACTGATTTCCTGAGAATACAAGCAGTTTTGAAAGAGCATCATCATAAAGCTGGTGAGTTCATAAGCGATGTTTTAGTAATGAAAACCTATTGACGACTCTGTAAAAATATTCGTGTGTTTCCAAGAAAATCCAATATTTTCTTTAGTAAGAGTGAGATAATATTAGTTCCATCTATAACTACTTAGTTCATGCTAGCCACATATGAACCAATACTGAACAGACAGTTGACTATGTGGATCTGCCCTAAGTCCACAACCAAACAAGGAACAGGAAATGAGGCGAAAACCACATATCCCACAGTCTATTGAGTATTCTTCATACGTAACCCTGAGCATAAACTAAAGAGTTATAGAACTAACTATGAATGCTTGTTCTTGTATCCGGTTGTAGTCTATAAAACATATTAGTTTGTATGCCTGGTTACTACTAGATGTATTGTATGATGAATTTTGCATGAAAACCTCTGTATAGAATATTCTGTTTGAAAACCCTGGCTATCACTGATACATATAGTAAGTTCTGTTTGAAACCTCTGGCTACCACCAGTGTGTATATTAGTTTTATTATTTAAATAAAACAGTGTATTGTATTTCTGAAATCCCCAATGAAATGTATAATAGTCTTATTAATTAAAATAAAACTAATGAAGAATGAAATCTCGTAAACAAAGGTTAGTTTATACTTATTGTGAGTCGTATAACCATGCTTGATATGACCTTGTGACCTTTACGACGTTCTTCAGGTGTCGGTTAAATGACATTTGTCACCTCAGGCATGCCTGCCTAACTGTAGCTAGCAGTTCAGGTGTGGGATTGTCAGTCCCGAATAGATCTATTCATAAATCTCACGCTCTCCCTCCAAGAGACTATGGTTATACTATGATAGGATTTAATTCAGTACCCCTAAGGGTACAGTTTTGAAGTAGAGTCTCACAATCCTGTATAATCTAGTTTACGTGTAGTTCTGTATTGTTCTCTTGTATTTGAATCCGTTGACTACTATATAAGGTAATAATTATACTTAAATAATTATTAAATATCGTACTCCTGTAGTAATGTATATCATAAACTAAATTTGTCATAGTTTATATGTTTAGCAGAGTATAACTCTGAATTTGTAAAAGTTGTGTATTGAAAACCCCAAACTATACCTATTATAGTTTGCATGTATATTATGTATTGGTCCGTGTATTGATCTGAAAACTATGCAATTATGGTTGTACGTTGAAAACGTCCCTTATGCTCAACATAGTACAAAAAGGGATAAAATATCTAAATATTTTATAAAAACATGGAAATCGTTTGTCTGTATCAATTGCATAAGTTTTATACTTGCTAAAATCCTTTTGTTTTAGTTCACAAAATCATTTGTGTTTGGCTTGTATTCCCCCCTGAAAACGTTTAAAAACCATAAAAGCGTAGGGGTATGAACTCACCTGAAGTGAGTGATACGAATGTAAGATCGATTGTAGGATGCTAAGGGTCAAGTGAAGACTCGAGCACAACGAATCCTAATAAGCATATAATGACACACATATATGTATATAATTAGTGTTTATACAACTAATCATGTAAGGAAAACACCTTATGGACTAGGAAACACTTATATTGAAGTGTTACAATCACAAAGGATTGTATAAAAGGGGCTTATGGCCACATTAGAGTGTGTACGGCCACTAGGTGTACGACCACTTGGGTGTACGGCCACCTGGGTGTACGGCCTTGGAGTGTACGACCATACACTCCTTGAAGAACATGTCCAGATGGTGTTTCGCGGCCCTAACTAGCATCCCTTAAGTGTCCATGGTCTTATGTTGGGGGCATAACATGATTTGAAGGCCTAGATATGCACTAAACAAGGGGTGTAAGGCCATATGAAGGGTGTACGGTCGTACACTCTTTGTGTTCATGCATTAGATGATGTTTTAAGGCCGGAATTCATGTGTTTAACAAGCCTAGCTAGAAGATAGAAGAAAGACTCACACTTTTGGAGGTTTGATGAGTGTTCACGGCCACCAAGAACTAGTAGGTGTTCTTGGTGAAAGTGAAGAACACTTGAAGATCTACCCAAAAACATGAATTTCATGGATGAAATCAAAGGGTGGTCTAAGATCATGAAGGATAATCACAAAGAAATGGAAGGAGTTCTTACATTTTTGAAGATCCAGATAATGAAAATTGAAGATAGTTGAGAGAGAAATCCAAATTCTTGGCTTGGAAGTGTGAAAGGGTTGAATGAAGGCTAAGTATCAACTTTATAGAGGAGAGTGTATGGCCATAGATGGGTGTACGGCCGTACACCCATGTGTACGGCCGTACACTCCTCATGAAGGAGTGTTTGGCCCGATTTTGATACTATGAACTTTGAGAACTTAATTCTATACCCTATCCTTGAATGTACAAGACTTGGAACACTCAAACAGACTCTAAAAAAGGCTAAAAGATAGCATAAACGAGCCTAACTTTGATTGAATAGAATCACTGTACAAGATAGAAATTTTGGGTTGTCACATCATCCCCCCGTTAGAGGGAATTTCGTCTCGAAATTAGAGTTTAAGCAATTACAAATAATTAAGTGAAAAGATGAGGATATTTCAGTTTCATTTGATCCTCGCGCTCCCAAGTGAATTCAGGTCCCCGCTTGGCATTCCAACGAACCTTCACTATCAGGATACAGCTTTGCTTCGTTCGCTTGACCTCTCGGTCCATGATCTCTACTGGTTCCTCTACGAAGTGTAAGTTCTCGTCTAGTTCGATCTCATTGAGGGGAATCACAAGTGTCTCATCGGACAGACACTTCTTCAGGTTCGAGACGTGAAAGACAGGATGAATGTTACTAAGTTCTCGGGGTAAACGAAGTTTGTATGCTACGGACCGATCCTAGCGAGGATCTCGAATGGTCCAATGTACCTCAGATTCAGCTTTCCACGCTTTCTGAAGCGTATCATGCCTTTCCAGGGTGAGACTTTCAAAAGGACACGATCACCAACCTGGAACTCCAAGGGTTTTTGTCTCTTATCGGTGTAGCTCTTTTGTCTATCTCTTGAAACCTTTAATCGTTCCCGAATTTGTATGATCTTTTCCGCCGTCTCTCGGATGACTTCTGGGCCCGTGAGAGTGTTGTCGGGGACTTGACCCTTGATGTAACTACCCAAAATTCTTTCCATTAGTGAAGTTAGTCTTCCGTTATATAGGATTAAGTCGAATGTGTGTTTCGCGTGGGAATATATATTTATATATAATAATATGAACAAAAAGAAAATTAATTAAGATTTAAAAAGATTTAATTGATGTTTAAATTATTATCAAAGATTTAATCAATATTTAAATGATTATCACAATTTATGAAGTAGTTAAATGATTAAAAATATTTAGTTAATAATGTGATTTAATTAATAATTAAAATGTAAAAAAAAATGTATTTAAGTAATATGAGAATTGATTTAACAAATTGAATTAAGGAAGTATTAACAAGTCAAGGGGGCTCCAAGGTAGTTTTGGAAACTAAAGTTCAAATGAAAGAATGAATAGGGTAAAAAGTCATAAGGCATAAAATATCAGGGACCAAAATGGTAAATGTGGAAGGAAATCACTCGTCGTACGTTAGTAACCTACAATGTGTCGTTCTCGTGCCCCTTCGTCCGTTTCTTCCCATTGTTTCCTTCCTCCTTACCCTACCGTTACTTCCCACTCTCTACCCTTACATGTTGACGCTTTTATTTGTTGTTTGTTCTTGCAACGAGAGGGTGCTGGGCAGAGATCAAGAGTGAAACAACGTGAGTGAAGTGAGGCTGAGTGATTTCCGGCAAGTGCCTAATCTCCGGCGAGGTGATCCTATTTCTCGGCGGCTCACTCTTTCAAACAGATCGTCTCTCGTGTTCTGCTACTATAAAAAAATCATTGACGTGGTAAGTTTTTTCTCCTCATACTCCGTATGTAATCGAGTCCCGAGAAGCTTTCATGTGTTTGTAAACCTTGCTACCCAGGTCTTACTTGAAATATAATATTCTGTTTATAGATTGAGAAAAGTATTGATCGAATGGGAAGCATCCGTATAAACTGTTGTTTGTAAACTTATACTTCGAAACCATGTTTACCCACATGTTGTGCGATCTTTAACAACCTATGTGTTGCTTCTGTTTAGTATGGTGATAGGGATGTCTCCATGGATCTTTACCATGTGCTTTAAGTTGTGCTCACTTAATGCTTCATGTACCTTTATAATTAAACTTCACGTAATCTTCGGACTTCTGCTACTCGAATGTGTGGTTATTGTTTATTCTAATAAACTAGATCAAGATTAGCCTTAATTTAAAGTTGTCTTCGTTAAAATAAAATATAAAAAAAAACCCCTCGAAAACACTTGCTTTTTGGACGTGTCAAACATGCATGCAGATATCTTGGAACATGACATTTTGACAAATTATTATAGTCTAGATATTTTTATAACATTATTGTAAATAAAAAAAACTTTTTGGAGTAATAACTGGACATATATTGGAATTGCATTTGGCTGTTGGTCTACTAAATATATTGGGATCATAGTCTGCATCTTAAACAAAAAAAAAAAAAAAGATAAAAATCATAGTCCTTAACATAAGAATATATAAGGAAGTTTTAATGTTAAAATAGTTATCTACTTAATGAATTGGTTGGTTTATCGTGATATAATTTATACACTATTATTTATAATGATCCATAGGTCATTAAACATTAGTTTAAATAATTAATGTATAATCTAAATTTAAATATGATAACGATTAAATTCGTTTGATGAAAATTATATGTGTATTATTATTAAAAAATAAAGATGTTTTGTTTTAAATTTAAAATCACAGGTGTAGGGCATAGTCTAAATTCGTATATATTTTATGTTTAGGCCTTTCGACAATTCACTGAAAGAACGAGTTAAAGCGGAAGAGTAATCGAATTATCGAATATTAAGGTGAGTCGATAGACTTTTCGTAAACCTTGTACATAGTCGAAAACTACTTTCCAGAAACGGTTCGATTAGTCAAATTAGAATATTATTAATTGTCGATTATGCCAATATATGCATTATGACATATGTTACTATATGCATTATGAAATATGTTACTGTTTTGTCTTTATATGACAATTGTATGCTTATAAAATTTGGTTGACATCCATATCTTGGTACTTGATACGATTAATTGAAACTATGATAGGCTATATGAAATGACTGCCATGTGACTATGATCTTGTTGAGTATCTTCTTTGTATAAATGTTATGAATCTTGATTATGATAATACAAATATTGAATGCTTGTACTTGATTTACGATCGATTATGCGGGGTTATGCGTAGAGGGCAAAGGGTAGAACCTAACACTTAGCATGAAACCCTATCCGGATACCTTCGAGCCTGGTTGGTTGAAAAATACCTCATAGGAAAAGATCTTAAGCCATTTACGAGTTGCTCGGTCTTTCTAGATGCCCGTGCGACACATGGTACGTGTACACTTCGGTGTTTGCGGACTGGAGTGATGTTGGCCATTCGAACGAGGTCGGATCAAACATCACGTGGGAATCGGGAGGTGTATCGGTAGAATTGACACCGTTTGTACTGATCCCGAACGACACCGCGATGTACTTGTACATTGCATAGTCGGAGTAGTGAAAGTGGAGTCTTGGGTTCGGTGTGACGGGTGGGAGTCGCGAACCACCTAAAGCATTTGGCTGGATAGGCACGCAAGTAGCGAACGAGTTTTTCCTTTGGGGTTAGGTATCACCATGAGACTACCTACGCCTATACGATTATGATACATTCCTTTGATATGATGATATATGATTACGATACGATTTTGCATGAAATACGATTGATGTTACACAAATGAATGATATGTGAATTGATGATACAAAATTGAATGATTGAATTTTATGTGAAAGATGATTGATTAATGATTGATATGTGAATTTTGTTTATATGATTATAATTTGAATGATTGACTCGTTAGGGGATGGTATGTTTTCCCTTTGATTGTGTACAAACTCCTATTGGCTCACGAAGCATTTGCTGACACTTGTTTCTTTGCTTTGTGCCTTTACGATTGGTACATGTAGCTTAGGAGCTTGGCTTGGTGAGATGGGGTCACTTTTGGGTAGTTTATCCTTAGAATAAAGATGCCACTTGGAAATGTTATTTAATTTTTGATACTTATGCTTCCGCTACTATAACACCTAGAATCAGAAAGGCCAAGAAAGGAAAGGAAAACCCTAAGTCAAAGGGGTCAACTCGTCGAGTCCAGGGAAGAACTCGACGAGTCGGAGCGGGATCCGGGTCATAGAGTAAGTGACCGACTCGGCGATTCGGCAAGTGGACTCGGCGAGTCTGGTCTGGGCGAGAAAAACTCTAATCTTAGGGTTTGCACCCTATATAAAGAACATCATATCCCTCCCTCAGCCTCTTTACCACCCTTTTGAGATCCAGAAACCCTAAATCGTGAGTGAGAGTCCTTGGGAGCAATTTGGAGCTTAGATAAGTGGTTTTTGTGAAGAGATCTTGAAGATCAAGAAGCTTGGATCAAGGGGATTTACAGAGATTTGGATTATTCTTCAGTGGGAGGTCATCTTGGAGGTAATAAGCTGTTACCTTCACCCTTTTTGCATCTAGATCTATTCTTGAATGAGATTTTGGGGATATTTTGGTAAGATTGAGATCTATTTCGGGTTTGGGGCTTACATCTGAGGTTGCTACTTCAGATCTAGGGTTGTGATGGTCCAGAATGTCTTAAAACAGCAGTCATTGAATTGTTGGTGAAGCCCCTTTGTCTTAAACCCTAGCCCTAGAGTGTTTTGGGCCTTTGGCTCCTTGGTTTCACGTAAAGTTTGCAACTTTACGTGGGGGTTAGACTTTAGAAGAGTGGATCTATGGGTTGGAGCCCCTGCATGGCTCGAAAAATCAACTGTATGGATTGAGGACTGAAGAGACTCGACGAGTCACATGGGTGAACTCGGCGAGTTGTATGATGATGGGCAGGGACTCGACGAGTTGGAAGAACAACTCGGCGAGTCTGTTGAAGATTGCCGTAGACTCGGCGAGTCTGTTCTTGGACTCGACGAGTCAGGTCGCAGACCCCCCAACCTCTTCTGGTTAAGGCACAGATTAGTGAGTTGAGTGGTGACTCAGTGAGTTGGACAGGATGGGACTCAGAGATCGTTGAACTCGACGAGTCTTGGGGTGACTCGGCGAGTTGAGTCGTATTATGAGAGTTTCTGAGTTTAAGAACTCGGCGAGTCTATGGGTTGACTCGGCGAGTAGAGTCAATCAGGAAGGTTGACTTTGGCCAGGACTTTGACTTTGACCGATTGACTTCAAGGGTATTATGGTAATTTGGATATTTATGTCAATGGTTCATTGATGGCTTTAGGTGTTGGAGTTTGGAGCAGTAATTCAGGATTGTGCTTTCGTGGTTCAGCTTCAGCAGTAGGAGGTGAGTTTCCCTTTGTGTGAATGGGTCTACGGCCACAATGCCGGCCCATGTAGTTATGAGCAGGAAGACCCGGGGGTTAGCCCTAGGCACAGTATGCTAGTATGACATTCGGGACTAAGGTCCAATGTTAGCGGGCGGGTGCCCAAGGAATGGTTTGTATGATAGTTATACTTGTTGTCTGTGTGATACACGTATGTGCCTGGTAGGGAGGTGAGTGTCGGCGAGGTCCCGTATCTCACCAATAGCAGAGTGTGGACGGTGTTCCATACCTCATTAGCAGCAGAGCAGGGGCGAGGCCCAAGTTAGGAAAAGAGTGAGTGTGGGCTGGGCCCGTATCTCGCTATCAGTAGGAGCGTGGACGGGGTTCCATGATTCATCAGTAGCAGGACAGGGGCGAGGACCAAGATAGGCTAGGCCTTAGCACAGTAATCCAGTAGAGTATGTTAGTTATGTGTTGTGATATGATTGTATGCTAGTATATGTTAGCGGGCGGGGCCCGGAGACAGGCGGGCCTAAGGAAAACAGATCTGTACGCCGAGCGGGGCTCGAAGCCAGGCGGGGCCTGGTGGCGGACGGGGTCCGATAGCGGGCGAGGCCCAATGCAGCGTGCGGGAGCCCAGTATGTGGTTATGTGCTCTATATTATGTATGGCATGTATGGATCAGTAGATATGTATGGTATGCGGTAGGTTGGGGAACTCACTAAGCTTCGTGCTTACGGTTTTTAGTTTTGGTTTCAGGTATTCAGTTTTCAGAAGAGGAGCTCGGGAGGGTTGCAGTGCACACACCATGACAAGTTAGCCTGGGATGTTTACTCTGATAATTAAACAAGTGTTTTGGAAATGAAACTATGATTTGTCATATAAACCCTTTTAGTATGTTTGAATGACTTAACGCTATGAATTAGTAATGTTTTTAAAAGAAATTTTTGGACCCGATTTTTGGGATGTTACAGCTACAATTAAATACTCTTGATATTTTGGTTTTGAGTTGAACGTAACGTTGTGGTTTGAAATGTTTTTGAAATAAATAATGTTTACAGTCTTTCGTTGCATTTTTCCATTAAAAGATTTTTAAAATAAACGAAAAAAAACTAAGCAAAAATCATGACGTTACACGTGACTAGCTGCGTGTCACCCACCTCAGCCTAGCACAGAGGGGATCTGCACTTACGACCATAGAGGGCTTCGAACGGCGCAGCCTTGATGCTGGTATGGTAGCTGTTGTTGTAAGAAAATTCGACCAAGGGTAGATGAGTGTCCCACGACATGCCGAAAGGAACTTTGAAAAGAGAAAAGGGTAGATGAGTGTCCCACGACATGCTGGTATGGTAGCTGTTGTTGTAAGAAAAACCATATTTATAAAAGGATTTTGAGGAAAGAGAAGGGTTTTAGAAAAAGAAAAAAAGAACTTTGAAAAGAGAAAAGGGTGTGGTGCATGCAATCAACCGAGCTCAAGTAAGTTCTCCCAAATTACCCATACAAGTTTATGTTATAATATGATTATGTGATCAACATGCTAGATTTAGGGCTAAGGATCTAGGAGGATGCCTTATGTGCCTGTTATATGCACTTATTGAGCTATATGCTAGCATTGGTTAGACAGTGGTAGGATAGCCTGTTTAGGTTATGCCTGATTATGTAAGCTTATATTGCATGCTAGTACAAATTCTTGTATTTTGATAGAACTGCTTAATTATGTTATGGTTAGATTTTCCTTTGGTCTGAATGTTGCCTGCTTTGTGCTTTGTGGGACTCTGAGTGATGGGAGTTAGCTATTAAGTGAATGCGTTAAGTTACATGTGACCAGGGTTGAATAATCTCAGAGTGCTGGATTTGGCCCTATTGCGCAGCTCTTGTCTGAGTCCAACCGTTGTAGGGACGAGTCCTTTACTCGAAGGATTATCTGAGCCTCGTTACATGTGATGGTATTCAGGTGATGGCTAATTGGCATTACAAAGAGACCTTCAGCAGCTGAGGACGGGTTTGGGTCAGAGATTTCCCTAGGGTAGGCCTAGGATGAGTTTGGTGGAGTCGAGGAAACTCTTGAGGAAAGTACGGATAGATGTGGAAGGTAGTATGGGCCCATACTACTGAAAGCAGAGGATCCGTACTCGATTCAAGAGGGGCCGAGACAAAACCAGGGAACTTGCAGTGCGTATGAAGTCCCTCAGCAGTGATGTGTATTTTGATGATTGTTATGGCATGCTTTCAGTATGGCGACATCGCAAGATGGACCAGTGGATGGATCAGGTGTCAGATAGGGGTCAGGCTCGGGTTCAGGGATCGAGCAGCTCGAGGAGCGGATGAGAGACTTTGTATCAGCTGAGATTACGCGCGGTATTCTTGATCAGACTTCTGTGATCTTTGGCACGGTCAAGGAGGGTTTGCTGGAGATTTTGGATGAGAGATTTGGAGCCTTTCGCATAGAGATGATGGCTATGTTGGGAGCGCGTACTTTGACATTCCGGGAGTTCAGGGCTTGTGGAGCTCTAGATTATCATGGGGCTAGGGACCCCATTGCTAGTGGCAGATGGTTGGCTGATGTCGCCAACGCTTTTTGTTCTAGCCGGTGTCCTGAGGGGGACAAGGTTCGACTCGCCTCATGTCTTCTGAAGGACAGAGCACGAGATTGGTGGGAGGAGGTTGGTCATGCTATCGGGGATGATGCCACGTTGGACGCGATAACATGGAGTGATTTCTCGGCCAGGTTCAAGGCCGAGTTTGCACCGATTATTGAGGTGCAACAGTTAGCCCGGAAGTTCAAGGATCTACAGCAGACGACCGAGACGGTGGCAGAGATCACCGCCAAGTTCAGGGAGAGGGCTCTTCTTGTTCCGCAGTATGTCGCGGATGAGGAGATGAAGAAGGCCCGATATCACGATATGCTGAGAGACGACATCAGAGAGTTTGTGAGTCGGTCCAGCTGCAAGACGCTGGAGGATATGATTGCTCGGGCCAGGGAAAGGGAGATCGATCTGGAGCACCTCGGGAAGAGGAAGCCGGAGGAAGTTCAGGTATCTACGGGATCGGGCAAGAGGCCCAAGACATCAGACTCTAGATCGAGAGGTCCTCAGGACCGGGGCCGCTGTGGCAAGTGCGGCAGGACGCACGAGGGTGCGTGTAGGAGTGGCAACGGTAGTGATTCTGGTTGCTTCAAGTACGGCCGGATTGGTCATTTCAGCAGAGATTGTATTGCTACCACCACCCAGGGATCAGACCTGTTATGTTTCCATTGCAGTCAGAGGGGCCACAAGAAGGCCCAATGTCCGAGTTTGCATTCAGCAGGACAAGTGATAGCACCTGCCCCTGCAACCATGAGGATCATCGACGGCCGTCAAGGCCGGGCAGAGACGCCTACAGCGAGGAGCAGGGCGTATCAGTTGGTTTCAGATGAGGTGTGAGCAGCCCGATGTGTCAGGTACATATCTTCTTTCATTTCTCCATCAGCTTATGTTATGGTCTTATTGTTATGGTTCTGCATCGGTATTGATAATGATATTTCGGAATTTTGCGGTCTGCTTGTGATTAATTTATATGTCATCTGCATACCTTGGATGTTAATATGATAGTTGGTGGTCGTCTCCTTTAGACCGGATTACTTAGGATGCATTATCTATAGCATGCCTGTGAGGGGCTTGGTAGTGCCTCGCTAGTTCGGGAAGGTGTCGATTGGAAATGGAGCGGTTAGATCCCCAGTTGTGGTAAGTCGGGTTTTCAGCGGAGTGACCAGGGGATGGTAGGAAGAATTGGAAATTCTTCTGAGCTGTGAGCTGTGAGGAGCTAGTCAAGTCGAAGTGGGGGAGAGCCATCCGTGTGGTCAAGGATAGAAGTAAGTACAAGACTGGGGTGGTTTCGCAGTCTTGGTAAGGAGGGAAGCAGCTCAAGTGGCTGATTGGATTGAGGATCAGGTTAGTTGGGAGTTGGAGAAACTTTCCAACCTTGAGTTTGTGTATTCATGTTTAGCTGATGACTGGTTCGGGGAAACCAGGTCGCAGAGCCTTAGCCAGGTGCGAGTTTAGGCGGGATATAAGACTGTGGGTTAGCCGCAGCATTCCCCAGCAGCGAGTCGTGAGGAAAGTGTCGTAAGACTGCGGGTAAGCCGTAGCGTTCATTAGCAGCTGAGTTAGCGGAGTGTGGGCAGGGGCCCGTATCTCCGAGTTAGTATGATAAGAGTCTGGAAGTTTAGCAAGATGAGACTAGAGGAGGAGTGGGCCTGCCTAGCCCTGGATAGGTGAGACCTTTGGGAGAGGCCACTCCGAAGTGTAGTTGGGTGAGACCCGTGGGCGAGGCCCGTGTTTTTATAGCAGCAGGTGGGACCTGGTAGAGACCTTAGGGTAAGGTAGGGGATCGAGGATCCCAGATCTTCTAGAGCCATAGTGGATAGGTTGGTAGAGCAGTTCAGGTAGTTGCAGTATCTTCTTAAGTCGCTGAGAGCGGCTGTGGGCATGTTCTTGCGTTCGGTAACCGGTATTTTATTTTCAGTAATGGTAGATTGGTTGGGACCAGGATGGTCTCGGTTCATCCGGTAAGTGGATGGAAGTCAGGAGGACTTCAGTCAAGAATGATGTTAAGGGACTTAGGGCGGAGAGCAGTGAGCTGATCGGGTAATGCTAAGTTGCTCACGGGGAGATCAGGTAATCTCAGAGCAATTGTATGGACTCTGTGGTATAGTTCCCGGTTGAGTCTTATCGATAGCAGAGAGGGATCTGCTACTCGAAGGAAGTAAGCCGTGAGTGTTGGTGTGGTGGCCAACATTGGGAGTAGTCGGGATTGAGGTTTCATCAGAAGGTTTTTCATTGATCGAGATCGGATAGGTTGTTTGCTTGTGGGAAGTGCTTTGGAAAGGCCAGTGTCAGTGCGGGAAAAGGGGGTGAACCCCTTGTGTATCAGTGCAAGTATACTGGGAGTGCCGGTAGGGTTACCGGTAGGGTGAAAGTGTTATACTCGGAAGTAGTGGTAGTGGTATGCGGTTTGTAAGGAAGTTAACCGTGGTGGACTTCGAGGACGAAGTCTAGTTTAAGTGGGGGAGAGTTGTAACACCCAAAATCAGAAAGGCCAAGAAAGGAAAGGAAAACCCTAAGTCAAAGGGGTCAACTCGTTGAGTCCAGGGAAGAACTCGACGAGTCGGAGCGGGATCCGGGTCATAGAGTAAGTGACCGACTCGACGAGTCGGCAAGTGGACTCGGCGAGTCTGGTCTGGGCGAGAAAAATCCTAATCTTAGGGTTTGCACCCTATATAAAGAACATCATATCCCTCCTTCAGCCTCTTTACCACCCTTTTGAGATCCAGAAACCCTAAATCGTGAGTGAGAGTCCTTGGAAGCAATTTGGAGCTTAGATAAGTGGTTTTTGTGAAGAGATCTTGAAGATCAAGAAGCTTGGATCAAGGGGATTTACAGAGATTTGGGTTATTCTTCAGTGGGAGGTCATCTTGGACGTAATAAGCTGTTACCTTCACCCTTTTTGCATCTAGATCTATTCTTGAATGAGATTTTGGGGCTATTTTGGTAAGATTGAGATCTATTTCGGGTTTGGGGCTTAGATCTGAGGTTGCTACTTCAGATCTAGGGTTGTGATGGTCCAAAATGTCTTAAAGCAGTAGTCAATGAATTATTGGTGAAGCCCATTTGTCTTAAACCCTAGCCCTAGAGTGTTTTGGGCCTTTAGCTCCTTGGTTTCACGTAAAGTTTGCAACTTTACATGGGGGTTAGACTTTAGAAGAGTGGATCTATGGGTTGGAGCCCCTGCATGGCTCGAAAAGCCACTGTATGGATTGAGGACTGAAGAGACTCGACGAGTCACATGGGTGGACTCGGCGAGTTGTATGATGATGGGCAGGGACTCGACGAGTTGGAAGAACAACTCGGAGAGTCTGTTGAAGATTGTCGTGGACTCGGCGAGTCTGTTCTTGGACTCGACGAGTCAGGTCGCAAACCCCCCCAACCTCTTCTGGTTAAGGCACAGATTAGTCAGTTGAGTGGTGACTCAGTGAGTTGGATAGGATCGACTCAGAGATCGTTGAACTCGACGAGTCTTGGGGTGACTTGGCGAGTTGAGTCGTATTATGAGAGTTTCTGAGTTTAAGAACTCGGCGAGTCTATGGGTTGACTCGGCGAGTAGAGTCAATCAGGAAGGTTGACTTTGGCCAGGACTTTGACTTTGACCGATTGACTTCAAGGGTATTATGGTAATTTGGATATTTATGTCAATGGTTCATTGATGGCTTTAGGTGTTGGAGTTTGGAGCAGTAATTCGGGATTGTGCTTTCGTGGTTCAGCTTCAGCAGTAGGAGGTGAGTTTCCCTTTGTGTGAATGGGTCTACGGCCACAATGCCGGCCCATGTAGTTATGAGTAGGAAGACCCGAGGGTTAGCCCTAGGCACAGTATGCTAGTATGACATTCGGGACTAAGGTCCAATGTTTGCGGGCGGGTGCCCAAGGAATGGTTTGTATGATAGTTATACTTGTTGTCTGTGTGATACATGTATGTGCCTGGTAGGGAGGTGAGTGTGGGCGAGGTCTCGTATCTCACCAATAGCAGAGTGTGGACGGTGTTCCATACCTCATTAGCAGCAGAGCAGGGGCGAGGCCCAAGTTAGGAAAAGAGTGAGTGTGGGCTGGGCCCGTATCTCGCTATCAGTAGGAGCGTGGACGGGGTTCCATGATTCATCAGTAGCAGGACAGGGGCGAGGCCCAAGATAGGCGAGGCCTTAGCACATTAATCATGTAGAGTATGTTAGTTATGTGTTGTGATATGATTGTATGCTAGTATATGTTAGCCGTCGGGGCCCGGAGACAGGCGGGGCCTAAGGAAAACAGATCTGTACACCAAGCGGGGCTCGAAGCCAGTCGGGGCCTGGTGGCGGACGGGGTCCGATAGCGGGCGAGGCCCAATGCAGCGGGCGGGAGCCCAGTATGTGGTTATGTGCTCAGTATTATGTATGGCATGTATGGATCAGTAGATATGTATGGTATACGGTAGGTTGGGGAACTCACTAAGCTTCGTGCTTACGGTTTTCAGTTTTGGTTTCAGGTATTCAGTTTTCAGAAGAGGAGCTCGGGAGCGTTGCAGTGCACACACCATGACAAGTTAGCCTGGGATGTTTACTCTGATAATTAAACAAGTGTTTTGGAAATGAAACTATGATTTGTCATATAAACCCTTTTAGTATGTTTGAATGACTTAACGCTATGAATTAGTAATGTTTTTAAAAGAAATTTTTGGACCCGATTTTTGGGATGTTACAGCTACAATTAAATACTCTTGATATTTTGGTTTTGAGTTGAACGTAACGTTGTGGTTTGAAATGTTTTTGAAATAAATAATGTTTATAGTCTTCCGTTGCATTTTTCCATTAAAAGATTTTTAAAATAAACGAAAAAAAACTAAGCAAAAATCATGACGTTACACTTGACTAGCTGCGTGTCACCCACCTCAGCCCAGAACAGAGGGGATCTGCACTTACGGCCATAGAGGGCTTCGAACGGCGCAACCTTGATGCTGGTATGGTAGCTGTTGTTGTAAGAAAATTCGACCAAGGGTAGATGAGTGTCCCACGACATGCCGAAGTCGATGACGCTGGCTCTCAACATATCTTCCAATGTTTGAATGGTCCTCTCACTCTGCCCATCTGTTTGAGGATGGTAAGTTGTGCTTATATCCAGCTTAGTCCTAAGAGCCTTCTGTAGTGATTGCCAGAATCTTGAGGTAAACCTGCTACCTCGATCGGAGATAATGGATGCAGGTACACCATGAAGGCCGACTATCTCGTGAATGTAGATTCGTGTCAGTCTCTCCATTTTGAAGTTTTCCTTGATTGGCAGGAAGTGGGCGGATTTAGTCAGTCGATCGACAATTACCCAGATGGCGTCGTGCCCACTCGGAGACTTGGGCAACTTAGTGATGAAATCTATAGTGATCCTTTCTCACTTCCACTCAGGTATTTCCGGCTGCTGAAGTAGACCTGAGGGCTTTTGATACTCCACATTCACCTTGGCGCAAGTCAAGCACTTGCCCACGAAGGTAGCGATCTCTGCTTTCATGTTCGGCCACCAATAGAGTTGTTTGAGATCCATATACATCTTATCTGAACCCGGGTGGACGGAATACCGAGTGTTGTGCGCTTCGGACATGACCAAGTCTCTGAAACCACCGTGTTTCGGTGTCCAGATCCGGTTCATGAGATATAAGGCTCCGTCACCCTTGACTTCCAAGTTTTTATCCATCCCTCTCAGAGATTCACCCGCCACATTTTCCGGTTTCAAGGCTTCCAGCTGAGCCTCTCTGATTTGTGTGGATAATTGGGAATGGATGGTCATTGTCAGTGCCTTCACCCTACGGCCTGAATACTCCTTTCGGCTGAGGGCATCCGCTACCACATTGGACTTGCTGGGATGGTAGCGTATTTCGCACTCGTAATCACTGAGTATCTCTATCCCTCACCACTGCCTCATGTTTAACTCTTTCTGATCAAGATATGATGTAGGCTCTTATGGTCGGTAAAGACAGTGCACTTGGTTCCGTAGAGATAATGTCTCCATATCTTTAATGCAAAGACCACTGCTCCCAACTCTAGATCATGAGTTGTATAATTGACTTCGTGTGTTTTCAGCTGTCTCGAGGCATAGACAATAACCTTTCCTCGCTGCATGAGCACACAGCCTAGGCCCTGATTGGATGCATCACAGTAGATGACGAAGTCGTCCGTCCCTTCGGGCAGGGACAAGATAGGTGCACTGCATAGGGCCTGCTTCAATGTTTGAAACGCAGTGTCTTGCTTTTCTCCCCAACTAAAGGTTACACCTTTCCGTGTCAGGGTGGTTAAAGGTTTAGCAATTCTGGAGAAATTCTGGATAAACCTACGATAGTAGCCAACGAGACCCAAGAATTGACGGATTTCTGTGGGCGTCTTCGGTGGTGACCAATTCTCAATCGCTTTGATCTTGGAAGGGTCTACGTGTATGCCTTCCTCGCTAACCACGTGACCAAGGAATGTTTCTTTTCTGATCCAGAATTCGCACTTAGAGAATTTTGCATAGAGCTTCTCCGCCCTTAGTGTTTCTAGCACTAGCCTCAAGTGTTGTCTATGATCATCCTCGCTCCGAGAATAGATAAGTATATCATCAATGAACACGATCACGAACTTGTCTAGGAAAAGACGGTACACCCGATTCATCAGATCCTTGAATACCGCTGGTGCGTTGGTTAGACCAAAGGGCATCACTACAAACTCGTAGTGTCCGTAACGAGTTCGGAATGATGTCTTGGGAACATCATTCTCGTGAACCCGCAACTGATGGTACCCTGATCTTAGGTCTATTTTCGAAAAGTAACTGGCTCCCTGAAGTTGATCGAAGAGGTCGTCGATTCCGGGTAAGGGATAACGGTTCTTGATGGTAAGCTTGTTCAGTTCTCGATAATCAATGCACATCCGAAAGGATCCATCTTTCTTTTTCACGAATAAGATCGGGGCTCCCCAGGGTGAGGAACTCGGTCTTATGAATCCTTTACTGAGCAGCTCATTGAGCTGGCTGGATAGCTCTTGCATTTCTGTCGGTGCTAGACGATATGGGGATTTAGCTACTGGAGTAGCTCCGGGGATTAAGTCGATGACTTGGCGTTCGGGAGGGATTCCTGGAAGATATTCGGGGAAGACATCAGGAAAGTTGCAGACTTCGGGGATGCTCTCGAGGTCTTTAACTTTTTGCTTTTCGTCAACAACATGAGCTAGGAATGCATGGCACTCCTTTCGCAGATACTTCTGAGCTTTGATGCACGAAATGATGCGAAGGTTTGAGCTGAGTTTATCACCGTAAACTATGAGAGTTTCGCCCAAGGGCAGGTTAAGTCGGATGGCTTTTTCGTAACAAAGGATATCGGCACGATTGGGGCTCAACCAATCCATACCAATGATAACATCAAAACTTTTTATAGAAACTGGCATAAGATCGATGGGGAAGGAATGGTCGTTTAGGGTAAGGGTACAACCTATGTATATGTCGTTAGTGCTCTCTTTCTTTCCGTTAGCCATTTCGACGGTAAATGTTTCGGTTAAAGGTTGGGATTTACATTTGAGTAGGTGTTTGAATGCATGACTAACAAAACTCCACTCCGCACCAGAATCGAAAAGAATGCATGCATAAGAGTTGTCAAGGAGGAATGTACCCGTCACAACTGTGGGATCAACAATTGCTTCCTCCTGGCCCATTGCCAGCACCCTCCCTGTGTTACCACCTGTCGCTACCTTGGGGCAATCTCTCTTGAAGTGCCCAACCTCTCCACAACCATAACAGGCTTGACCAGCGCCCGATCCAGGAGCCTGGTTGGGTGGTTGGACTGGTGCCTTGCAGAATCGAGTTGTGTGCCCCTTTTTACCACAGTTGTTGCATTGCAAATCACGGCAGGGTCCACGGTGATAAAAGTTGCACTTGTTGTACTTTGGAAGAGTACCAGCATATCCACTGGTAGGTGCTTGGGTGGTTGGAACAGCAGCAGGAGTAGTAGCAGTGTGGACTGCCACTGTTTATTGTTTCTTGTAGGGCTCATGTGAATACTGGCCCTTACGCTTGTTCCAGAACTTCTTCTTTCTCCTACCACTCTCCTTTGGTGGTTCAGGAGCAGCTGCTACATCATCGAGACCAACCCCGTGATCTATCAAGGTCTGCGCCAGGCACTTGGCGCTGTCAAAAGTGGAAGGCTTAGCAGCCAAGACATTTCCTTGAGTTGGGGGCGTCAATCCCCAAATGTACCTATCAATCTTCTTGCTATCTGGGGTGACCATTCCCGGACAGAGGAGAGCCAGATCGTAGAATCTAGCCGTGTACGCAGCAATGTCAGAACCCTTCATTTTTAGGTTCCAGAGCTCATGCTCCAACTTCTGCATTTCGCCCCTTGGGCAGTACTCAGCAAGCATGAGTTCCTTCAGATTCTCCCAACCCATGGCATTCGCTACTGGCAGGGTTAGGGATTTGACTCGACCATTCCACCAGGTCAATGCCCTGTCGGTGAAGGTGCAGGCGGTGAACTTCACCTTGTTGGCCTCAGAACAAGCGCAAATCTCGAAGATGGATTCGATCTTCTCGAACCATCGAGTTAGGGCAATAACTCCTCCATTACCGTTGGAGGATTTGGGTTTGGAATTCATAAAGTATTTATAGGAACACTCCTTTTGATGTACCTGACTTCCACCATGACTTTGAGAATCGGGTCCACCTCCGGACCCACCAGAGCTGCCCTGATTTATCTGCGACATCGCAGCAGCCACAGCAACCGTAACTGCTGCCTGGAACATAGCTGGGTCGAACTGAGGAGGTGGTGGCATTGGATTAGTTGGGGATCGTTGTTCTTCCTGTTGGGTCTCTTTCTGGGAGGCATCTTGTTCTAATAATCAGGAAGAAGAGGATGGTAAGTCCCCTAGATTTTTGAATCAAGTGATATGAAACAAGATATATCTCAGCCTGATAGATAAAGTGTTCTACTAAGCGATAAACAGAGAAAAGTTACCAATACAAGTACACTATTGCTAGGGAGAAATGAGTAGCAACACTTGGAATGAATCTCTATACTGTATTCAACTCTAGCTAAAATACTCCTATACTACTTTAAGTTGTATGCTCTATTCTATTGATATCTTGATGTATATAGCTTGGTAAGATTTAGGCTTGCTGCAACACCACAGTCACTCCCAGACACATGTTGGTCATGTCTCAAATGAATATAGTTGATCAAGCTATATTGATCCCAGACATGATTACATAACTGCCCAGGTTTAACTGCAGTGTCCAACATCCAAATACTTTTGTCTTGTTCTACTTATATTACTGCTTTTGGTACGTATGTATACTTGAATACTTCTTATAAAATACTTATATTTTTAAAAGTATACTTTTAGTTTAGAGTGCTTCGGCCCCTTAGTGTTTATAGTTGTATCCCATGTAAGGTTCGGTATACTTAGTTTACTATAAACAAGAGCTATGATACCAATCTGTCACACCCCCAAACCGGAACGGCGAAAACGTTCGGGGGTGGATGACGTCATGTGTAGTATCACAACATTTGTATCATAGCAATCATAGTAAACACAACCATTACATTGAATACATATATGAAAAGAGTTTACATCGGTTTGATTCTTGTTTTTATACATCAAAAGTATAATCAAAATAGAAAGACGTGACTCTATACGCTCCGTCTTCTCAAAACTCCAGGAGGTACCTGTCTACTGATTTACTGAGAATACAAGCAGTTTTGAAAGAGTATCAGCATAAAGCTGGTGAGTTCATAAGCGATGTTTTAGTAATGAAAACCTGTTGATGAATCTGTAAAAATATTCGTGTGTTTCCAAGAAAATCCAATATTTTCTTTAGTAAGAGTGAGATAATATTAGTTCCATCTATAACTACTTAGTTCATGCTAGCCACGTATGAACCAATACTGAACAGACAGTTGACTATGTGGATCTGCCCTAAGTCCACAACCAAACAAGGAACAGGAAATGAGGCGAAAACCACATATCCCACAGTCTATTGAGTATTCTTCATACGTAACCCTGAGCATAAACTAAAGAGTTATAGAACTAACTATGATTGTGTGTTATTGTATCCGGTTGTAGTCTATAAAACATATTAGTTTGTATGCCTAGTTACTACTAGATGTATCGTATGATGAATTTTGCATGAAAACCTGTGTATAGAATATTCTGTTTGAAAACCCTGG
Organism: Lactuca virosa; assembly: GCF_052849685.1. Lineage (NCBI taxonomy): Eukaryota > Viridiplantae > Streptophyta > Magnoliopsida > Asterales > Asteraceae > Lactuca > Lactuca virosa. Next base: position 290,571,340 of record NC_136428.1, read on the forward strand.
CTATCACTGATACATATAGTAAGTTCTGTTTGAAACCTCTGGCTACCACCAGTGTGTATATTAGTTTTATTATTTAAAAAAAACTGTGTATTGTATTTCTGAAATCCCCAATGAAATGTATAATAGTCTTATTATTTAAAATAAAACTAATGAAGAATGAAATCTCGTAAACAAAGGTTAGTTTATACTTATTGTGAGTTGTATAACCATGCTTGATATGACCTTGTGACCTTTACGACGTTCTTCAGGTGTCGGTTAAATGACATTTGTCACCTCAGGCATGCCTGCCTAACTGTAGCTAGCAGTTCAGGTGTGGGATTGTCAGTCCCGAATAGATCTATTCACAAATCTCATGCTCTCCCTCCAAGAGACTCTGGTTATACTATGATAGGATTTAATTCAATACCCCTAAGGGTACAGTTTTGAAGTAGAGTCTCACAATCCTGTATAATCTAGTTTACGTGTAGTTCTGTATTGTTCTCTTGTATTTGAATCCGTTGACTACTATATAAGGTAATAATTATACTTAAATAATTATTAAATATCGTACTCCTATAGTAATGTATATCATAAACTAAATTTGTCATAGTTTATATGTTTAGCAGAGTATAACTCTGAATTTGTAAAAGCTGTGTATTGAAAACCCCAAACTATACCTATTATAGTTTGCATGTATATTGTGTATTTGGTCCGTGTATTGATCTGAAAACTATGCAATTATGGTTGTATGTTGAAAACGTCCCTTATGCTCAACATAGTACAAAAAGGGATAAAATATCTAAATATTTTATAAAAACATGGAAATCGTTTGTCTGTATCAATTGCATAAGTTTTATACTTGCTAAAATCCTTTTGTTTTAGTTCACAAAATCATTTGTGTTTGGCTTGTATTCCCCCCTGAAAACGTTTAAAAACCATAAAAGCGTAGGGGTATGAACTCACCTGAAGTGAGTGATACGAATGTAAGATCGATTGTAGGATGCTAAGTGTCAAGTGAAGACTCGAGCACAACGGATCCTAATAAGCATATAATGACACACATATATGTATATAATTAGTGTTTATACAACTAATCATGTAAGGAAAACACCTTATGGACTAGGAAACACTTATATTGAAATGTTACAATCACAAAGGATTGCATAAAAGGGGCTTATGGCCACACTAGAGTGTGTACGGTCACTAGGTGTACGGCCACTTGGGTGTACGGCCACCTGGGTGTACAGCCTTGGAGTGTACGGCCGTACAGTCCTTGAAGAACATGTCAAGATGGTGTTTCACGGCCCTAACTAGCATCCCTTAAGTGTCCATGGTCTTATGTTGGGGGCATAACATGATTTGAAGGCCTAGATATGCACTAAACAAGGGGTGTACGACCATATGAAGGGTGTACGGTCGTACACTCTTTGTGTTCATGCACTAGATGATGTTTTAAGGCAAGAATTCATGTGTTTAACAATCCTAGCTAGAAGATAGAAGAAAGACTCACACTTTTGGAGGTTTGATAAGTGTTCACGGCCACCAAGAACTAGTAGGTGTTCTTGGTGAAAGTGAAGAACACTTGAAGATCTACCCAAAAACATGAATTTCATGGATGAAATCTAAGGGTGGTCTAAGATCATGAAGGATAATCACAAAGAAATGGAAGGAGTTCTTACATTTTTGAAGATCTAGATGATGAAAGTTGAAGATAATTGAGAGAGAAATCTGAATTCTTGGCTTGGAAGTGTGAAAGGGTTGAATGAAGGCTAAGTATCAACTTTATAGAGGAGAGTGTACGGCCATAGATGGGTGTACGGGCGTACACCCATGTGTACGGCCGTACACTCCTCATGAAGGAGTGTTTGGCCTGATTTTGATACTATGAACTTTGAGAACTTAATCCTATACCCTATCCTTGAATGTACAAGACTTGAACACTCAAACAGACTCTAAACAATGCTAAAAGGTAGCAGAAACGAGCCTAACTTTGATTGAATAGAATCACTGTACAAGATAGAAATTTCGGGTTGTCACAGTTGACTTCGTGATTTGATGTTCATCCTTTCCAACACAAATTATTACCCAACATATATCAAAGCTATTATCCAACAAATAACAAGGCAAACATCACCTCACCCCTCCCTCCTTATCTTCGGTCGAGAACACCTCAAACCCACCACCATTTTCGAAGTTCTTCATTTTCTCTCAAGAATCAAGTCCAAATCTTCCAAGGAAAAATCCTCCAAGTGGTTCTTAGAATTTTTGGTAAGTAGTTCTTGTTAATCTAGTGTTTCTACACCCTTTCATGTTAGTTTTATCTCATTTACACACATCATCATGTGTTAAAACTCATAGGATAATACCATCTTCAAAGAGTTCATCAACCACTTTCAAGTGTTCTAGGCATAAAGATCTCACCATCATCTCTTCAACCAACCACAAACACACTCAAGGTGAGTTCATGGATGAACTTCTGAGATAAAAATTCCGGAGTAATCAACGAAGATGAAACCGATTTTACAGTTAAATCTTTCAGCTCCTTCAGCAGCTTGAGCACTTCCATAAAACTTTGATTTTACGTTGTAGAAAGTTGAGTAAGTTGAGGACTCAAATTTTCGTACAACTTGACATATTTGGTAACACCATCACAAATAATGTCAACTTTTTGATTTATCGAAGCATAATCCCTTTGCACAATTGTAATCTCCTTTTGCATATCCTGACGAAGCTCCTGAATTTGCGAATTCACATCCTCCCTGACTTTTTTTACATCCTGAACGAATAACACATGTCGTTCCTTCACCAAATTCTTGAATTCTTTAACCTCCCCTCTAAACATCAAAGTTAGAGAATTCACTCTTAACTCATCATTCTGATCATTGTGATCAACCTTCTCCAAGAGTCTAGTCTCTGAGTAACGAACCATTCCAGAAACTTTACTCACCACCTTTGCTTCGAAGGTTTTCAACAAACTGTCAACTTCCATATTGGACACAGACGAACTACTCCCCAAATCTGCTTGAGATTGAAGAATAGAATTCAATTTCTTGTTTAGAATCTTGAATTGTTTCATTGTCATCAACATATGATCAGGAAAGTTGTCTTCTTCATCATCAAACTCCAAATCTTCAAACATGCTGTAACATACACGTTTTGAAATCGTGTTATGTAATTCGAAAAGTTAATAATATTATGTGAAATTGAGTGTTGAGTTCTAACAGATAGTTTTTACTAGAAATGAAGTAAAACTATGTTTAGAATCACTCATAAAATGTTGGAAGTCTTATGAGATTCCAATTAAAAGCCAAATAGTGAAATTTAGCGAAAATATAAAATTTGAAATAAGTAAAGTTTTATTATTGAAAGTTGTAGATAATCTCGTTAGAAACACGTAGGCGAAAACCTCGTCGAAATCCGAGTTGTAACGAAGAAGTTATGACCAATCGAAGATCTGCGATAAAACCGACACGGTGCCGAATGACGTAAAAAGTGAGTTTTTGATAAACTACTTTTTAGCCTTAGTGATCTAAATGAAAGTCATAGTATTCGTTAAACCGAGAAGTTCGATAAAAAGAACGCCAAAATTTGACTTCGTATGAGGAAGTTATGATTTTTACAAGTTTCAGCTTAGCAGTAGACAGCTAAAAACTCGAATTTTAGATCGAGTGATTTTTAGCCGACACAACCTAAAAGAGAATCGAAGGTCTCGTCATTAGTAGTACAACGGTAAAAAGTCTGACGAAAACGGACGTCGGATGAAGAAGTTATGAATTTTTAACGGATTTACCAGTCCCGGTCTGTTAAAAATAAAGTCAAAATTTTCCGACGAAGTCTAAACGAAAGTTGTAGAGCATAATCGTCTCTACGCGTGCATATAAAGAACGTCAAAAACGGAGCTCGTATGAGAAAGTTATGGATTTTACAAGATTTGGCACAATTTTCGAGAAAAATCGCATGAGTAGTGATTGCCACGTCACCCTCGCTCGGAGCTGGCCACGTGTCCGAAGCTGCTGCGTGGCATGTCCGAGAAGAGACGTGTGTCACACAGGTGTCCGAAGAAAGCCATGTGATCCGCACATGAAACCCACGTGATCCGACTCGCGTGTAGGCTTCTGATTCGACCGAGGAGGAGGCCCAATCTGAAGCGAGCATGTGTCCGAACCGAGCCTCGCCCTGCTGACAGCTGGTCCGAGCCTTGCATGCGAGCCTCTCACTTCCCAGCCTCGGATCCGAAGCTCCGGATCTCCTTCCCTATAAATAGTGGCCTTGCGAGACTTCCCGGCTAACTTTGGAAATTTCACACTTTTTCACCCTTTTTCAATATTTTTACTATCCCGACATCCCCCCAAGCCCCGGTACTTATTCCAAAGCCCGAAACGTGCTCCGAGATTCCCAAGAAGCCCGAAAAATTTATTTTTTCGGTTTCGAAGCTCTACCTTCGCAGAGCCCGGTTTTCAAGAAAACTCCCGGTTTTCAACGACGAAAGTCATATTTAGAGCCGAAGTGCTGCCCAAATTATTATTTTGACCCCCGGTTAATTCACGGTGAGTTTAATATGTAGAAACAATTGTATGTTATGTGTTATATGTGCTATGTGCTTTTCCATGTTATCATCTCGAGTTGTTGTATCCGCTATTTTTATAGCAAGGCTGTACCTCTGACTTGAAGTGTATGACATAGGCATCACTTGGGTATTGGTATGAACCGTTGACCATGAAGTGTATGACATAGGCATCACTTTGTCTTCGGTAGAATGTTATTCCTGCGTATTTTCCCGTGTTATTTTTATTTCTGCTATTTATGATAGCAAAGCTATACCTTTGACCATGTGATCAGTTTAAGAACTCAGATTCACAGTGGTACTGGTATGTAGCCTCTGGCCATGTAGAGCATGTCCCCCAGTAAGTGAATGACTCTATTCTATGGCATTGGCATATGGTTAGACAGGGCGTGAAAACCTGAAATCTACCTTAATGTTAATCAGAAATTGTTTGTCTTCAGTGCCATTTGGGCCGAAGCGTTATTGATGTTTATCAAGTATAGAAATTGTTATATCTCATTGATTGTATATCTTTGAATCGAGTCATTGATTGATATGGAATGCTTATCACATCATGCCTTTGTTGTTCCTTGCTCCTATTTGCTTCTGCCATATTGGTATATATATGGCTTAACGTTATATTGTATCTATTATTGAACTCACTAAGCGTTATCGCTTACCCCCTCCCAATGTTTTAACATAATGCAGGCAATAAGCACCCAGTATAGTTGGAAGACTTAGAATAGTTGTAATATTATTTTTGTATTTTGGTTTAGGTTTGTATAGATTTACAATATCCTGGGTAGTCATGTAAAATCTCAAAACATAGTCGGTTTGTATCCAATCTTTTGTAATGACTTTATCAATGTAAAAATATTTTTTTATGAATATGCATGTAGCATGTTTTGGAGTAACTATATTGTCAAGTATGAAAGTTTGGGTCTTTCAGAAATATGAAAGTATAGAAAGGGGTCCTTTCAATCATGGTATCAGAGCAGTGGTTTAAGTGAACTAAATTCCATGGATTGGTATTTAGACTTAAACTATTGGAAGTTCAATATATGAACTGAATCATTGTAAATATATGGATACAAACCATAGGAAATACTTAAGTGGGGTATTGGGTAGTGATAAACCCTAGTATTCTAAGATATTAAGTTACTTCAAAATTTTTAGAGAATTAGTATATATGAACTAGGAATTTTGAGAATTTCTAGATTTAAACATGAATTGTTAAGTGAAGATGATACAACATGTATCTGGTGTATTTTAGGTTGAATACCTAATGGGGGTAAGCACTAGAATATTAAGAGGAGATATGCCTTATATTCTATTAAATGCTAAATGATAAGTAAATATAGCATGCATTAGGTTTCATACCTATATTGCTATTATTTGAGAAAGTTTAAGGTCTGTTGCCGACCTTGGTTTAGAAAATTTTATGTTTAGAATTCTAAGAATTTTCGTAATAGAATTTACATGAAATTTTTCGAAGTAATAAAGATACTTATGATAATTGATATTGATAAGTTTATTGATAAACGATCGAAGGATATCGTGAAATAATAAATATGAAATGTAATCGTAAATAGTGTATTAATACCAACAAAGTGGTATTATGCATTTAAAATATGTAAGATAATATAATAACATCTTTGGAAGAAAGATGTGCGTTTGAAATACATTTGGATAAGATAAATGTTTTGGCATAACCGATGAAGTTGTTCCACCGCTGTCCAGATTAAAGCAGTGATTGTTTATAGAGTCGGAAGAACCGAGGGTGGTGATAAATACTTTAACAATATTGAAATTAATATAGTACAAGATTTAGAAGAATTAAATGAAGATCAAAGGAACGGCTAATGAAGTTTTTAGACTTATTAGGCCAAGACTTTGTGATGAAGTATGTAGTTCGAGTAGTAACCCTATACAGGATGCTCAGACTTAGTATTTAATAATACTGAGTGATGATTGACTTCTATCACATCCTTATGGAAGTTCCATTGTGTGTTAAGCCGACTTGAACATACAAGATTGGGATAGTGAAATAGGTTATTTGGTTGTGAAAAGGCTGAGTGGCTTACTTGTTAGAGTAAGATAGAGTATTTAGTTGAAGAAGATATACACTCATATTATTGTATGATAAGAAATGTTGTAGTTAGAAATAACAGAGAATCAAGTTGAAGCTAGTAGAGCTTGCTGAGATGCAGCTATAATGCAGACTTCTTAGGATAGACTCCTATGAAGCAGACTTAAAAGATACAACCATGAGAAAAAGACTTACTCAGATACAGGAATGACGATGTCATGAAAGGATAATGAAACCAACAAATATGCATGATGGTTTGCATGAGTTAGATGATGATGTAAGTAGTTGGAGACTAATTGTCTTTACACTGCTAGAGGAAATTTTGGGTGTAGTATGTCTTACAGAGTAGACACTACCCGAGAAAGAATTTATATGAAGAAATGGAAGTAAAATTTCTATCGACCTATGGAAAAGTATTAGGATATATTAAATCGAGCATATGCATGAGAAGAATTTTAGAAGGCGAGTATAATTAATCCAATATATGTTTGATAGAAACACGAAAACCCTAGTTGAGTCTAGGAGAAATTGTTGTATGTATTTGTTCGAACACACTCAGGTGTGAAACATTTGCTTTGTGAAAATTTTGAATGGTGACTTGGGAACTGCGAGACAATAATTGGGACGAGTATGAGTAGGTGTGAATAGCAGTAGAGGCCTATACTACTGGAAGCACAGGACTCACGCTTGGATCAGGCAAAGTCACAAGGTTACCAAGAAGCTAGTAAATGATTCCGTTTTATTCATGTGTGTCGTTACCTTCGTTTCGGTAATGACTAAGAAGATAATTATCGTTCAAATCTTAATGTCATAAAGAATCGAGTCCGATTAGTATAAATCCGCGAAAGGAGTTGATTGGTTCAGAGAACCATGTCTTATATAGTGACGAAACTTTAGTAGGAATACTGAAGAAGTAAATGGTCGAGGTAGTCGATAGAAATATAACGATCTTCATTAAAGGATTGAGCAATCATTAGCCAGAGATGTGACTGGCTATGTGGTGTTACTGGCCACAAGAAATGTTTCCGCCCTACTCTTACTAGTCAAATGACGGGGAGTCAAGTTTCCGTTCAACAATCAAAGAGTACTCCAACTAAAAAGGAGGAGGTGCCAAAAGCTAAAAGATGTATATGTCCGAAAGCACGAATTAGAGATACGTGGTGCTATTCTTTCTATTCCGAAGCATCCACGTGTTGATCAAACTCTTTTTGTTTTCTTTATTCCATCAGCTTGATTTATTCGATCTGATTCTAATACAAGAGTTTGGTTCGTTATGTGTCTTGTGTGTTATAAATACAAATGTCATTAGAATAAAACCATTCGAGTTGCTGTTATAGCAAAAGTAAAGACCTTATCTTGGGTTTCGTCTATAAACGAAGAAGGAGCAGGAGTCTGCAATGAGAATTGAGTTTTAACTCAAAGATTAGGATCGAAAGCCCAACAGAGAATGATAAGCAGGTGCAGGTTTGAGCACCGCTAGTAATTAAGAAGTTTGAAGAGTTTGACAATCGCTTGGCAAACCAAAAGTTAAATATCGTACATTTTAGATTACCACAGAGGAAGTAAGTTAGGACTTGTTGTGACTAGTAATTTTCTCGTAAACTTTAGATCTTCTCACATCTGATTTGATTATGATGCCTCAGATTCTTTCGTGCAATATAAATTCGCACATTCTTTTCAAATTGCTTGTTATGCAATTGTCCAATCATTTCATATAGATAACATAGGAAATATATTATTACTTGCTGATAAAGTCTATAGAGATAGTGTTATAGGAATTGAAAGTTATAATCTTCCTGCTAACCTAATTCCTATCTTTGATATTATTCTCGACATGGATTGGTTATTAAAGAACTACGCAGATCTCTTGTGCTACGAAGAGATGATATGCATCCCTATCGAAAGGGAAGATTCTATTTAGGTCTATGGTGAAAATAATAAATTTCTTTCTTAAAAAACTCGTAAATTTATGTCGAAGGGATATTCTACTTATCCGGCTTATACAATTAATACCTTGAAAGAGGAGAAGAAAACTGTGAATGATAGCCTTTGGATAATTATCGACCGACTGAATAAGAGTGCATATTTTCTCGCCATATGTACAACGGTTCTAATGGAGAAATACACACAAGCTTACATAGACGAAATTGTGACGAGACATAGTGTGCCACTAAAGATTATTTACGATCGTGATACTCACTTCACTTCTCACTTTTGGGCGAGTATGAAAAGTGAATTGGGACCTCGAGTTACTCCCAACACAACTTATCATCCCCAGACAGATGGTTAGACGGAGAGAACAATCCAAGCAGTAGAAGATATGCTTCGTGCATATGTCTTAGAGTTCGGTAGTAAATGTGAACACCCTTATGTTGGCATAATGTAGGACAGAAAATCCTTGGTGGTCCTGAAATGATTCAAGACACCACTGATAAGATTCAAATTATACGAGAAAGAATGAAAGTAGCCCAGGATCGACAAAAAAGACCAGTGTAGAAATGGAGGAGACGATCCATAGAATTCCAAGTGGGTGATACTGAAGGTAACCCCGTGGAAAGGTATTATGAAATTTGAGAAGAAAAGGAGATTGAGTCCTAGATTTATTGGACTTTTCAAAATTATCTAACAAGCATACCGCTTGGAATTGCCTGAAGATTTGGCAGGTATTCATGATGTATTTCATGTAAGATATCTACGTAAATGCTTGAGCATATATGATGAAACGGTTCCATTATCCAATGTGAAACGGGATAATAAATTTATACTTAGGGAAAATAAGAATGAGATAAGAGCGAAATATCCTCATTTGTCCAAATCGTTGTGATTTCGGGGACGAAATCTTCAAAAGGAGGAGGTATTTGTAACATACACGTTTTGAAATCATGTTATGTAATTCGAAAAGTTAATAATATTATGTGAAATTGAGTGTTGAGTTCTAACAGATAGTTTTTACTAGAAATGAAGTAAAACTATGTTTAGAATCACTCATAAAATGTTGGAAGTCTTATGAGATTCCAATTAAAAGCCAAATAGTGAAATTTAGCGAAAATATAAAATTTGAAATAAGTAAAGTTTTATTATTGAAAGTTGTAGATAATCTCGTTAGAAACACGTAGGCGAAAACCTCGTCGAAATCCGAGTTATAACGAAGAAGTTATGACCAATCGAAGATCTGCGATAAAACCGACACGGTGCCGAATGACGTAAAAAGTGAGTTTTTGATAAACTACTTTTTAGCCTTAGTGATCTAAATGAAAGTCATAGTATTCGTTAAACCGAGAAGTTCGATAAAAAGAACGCCAAAATCTGACTTCGTATGAGGAAGTTATGATTTTTACAAGTTTCAGCTTAGCAGTAGACAGCTAAAAACTCGAATTTTAGATCGAGTGATTTTTAGCCGACACAACCTAAACGAGAATCGAAGGTCTCGTCATTAGTAGTACAACGGTAAAAAGTCTGACGAAAACGGACGTCGGATGAAGAAGTTATGAATTTTTAACGGATTTACCAGTCCCGGTCTGTTAAAAATAATAATATAAAAATAAAGTCAAAATTTTCCGACGAAGTCTAAACGAAAGTTGTAGAGCATAATCGTCTCTACGCGTGCATATAAAGAACGTCAAAAACGGAGCTCGTATGAGAAAGTTATGGATTTTACAAGATTTGGCACAATTTTCGAGAAAAATCGCATTAATAGTGATTGCCACGTCACCCTCGCTCGGAGCTAGCCACGTGTCCGAAGCTGCTGCGTGGCATGTCCGAGAAGAGACGTGTGTCACACAGGTGTCCGAAGAAAGCCATGTGATCCGTACATGAAACCCACGTGATCCGACCCGCGTGTAGGCTTCTGATTCGACCGAGGAGGAGGCCCAATCTGAAGCGAGCATGTGTCCAAACCGAGCCTCGCCCTGCTGACAGCTGGTCCGAGCCTCGCATGCGAGCCTCTCACTTCCCAGCCTCGGATCCGAAGCTCCGGATCTCCTTCCCTATAAATAGTGGCCTTGCGAGACTTCCCGGCTAACTTTGGGAATTTCACACTTTTTCACCCTTTTTCAATATTTTTACTATCCCGACATCCCCCCAAGCCCCGGTACTTATTCCAAAGCCCGAAACGTGCTCCGAGATTCCCAAGAAGCCCGAAAAATTTATTTTTTCGGTTTCGAAGCTCTACCTTCGCAGAGCCCGGTTTTCAAGAAAACTCCCGGTTTTCAACGACGAAAGTCATATTTAGAGCCGAAGTGCTGCCCAAATTATTATTTTGACCCCCGGTTAATTCACGGTGAGTTTAATATGTAGAAACAATTGTATGTTATGTGTTATATGTGCTATGTGCTTTTCCATGTTATCATCTCGAGTTGTTGTATCCGCTATTTTTATAGCAAGGCTGTACCTCTGACTTGAAGTGTATGACATAGGCATCACTTGGGTATTGGTATGAACCGTTGACCATGAAGTGTATGACATAGGCATCACTTTGTCTTCGGTAGAATGTTATTCCTGCGTATTTTCCCGTGTTATTTTTATTTCTGCTATTTATGATAGCAAAGCTATACCTTTGACCATGTGATCAGTTTAAGAACTCAGATTCACAGTGGTACTGGTATGTAGCCTCTGGCCATGTAGAGCATGTCCCCCAGTAAGTGAATGACTCTATTCTATGGCATTGGCATATGGTTAGACAGGGCGTGAAAACCTGAAATCTACCTTAATGTTAATCAGAAATTGTTTGTCTTCAGTGCCATTTGGGCCGAAGCGTTATTGATGTTTATCAAGTATAGTAATTGTTATATCTCATTGATTGTATGTCTTTGAATCGAGTCATTGATTGATATGGAATGCTTATCACATTATGCCTTTGTTGTTCCTTGCTCCTTGTTAATACTCCATCTTGAGGATTTCCAATGACTTGATCTATCGGATGAGTCTTTGTCCATTTCTCCAATAGTGGATATGCCGAATCGAATTCCAAAGGTGCATCTTCGTACATCTCTTCATTTTCAGATCCTACAACAGAAACATTATCATTTAGATCATGAAAATCATCATTTTGATTAAAATTTATTATATCATTTTCCTCCTCAACACGATTATCATTTTGATGCTCCCCCTCAACTAGATGCTCCCCCTCAACAACATCATCCATTCTCCCATTCTCCCCCTTGAAAGAATGCTCCCCCTCAACCAGAGTATTCGAATCCAAGTGCTCTCCTTCCACTGGATTATTAAGCATACTTTTGCCAACTCCGGGAGAATTCGTTGTTGAATTATCATCTACAATATTTTGAGGAATTTCCAAGTCATCATTATGCTTCGAAGATTCAGAGTGATGATTATCATTCGCATGAACTTCAGCATCCACAGCCCTGTCAGGAATACCAAAAATTAAATCATAATCAAAGTCAGATGAATTTGATTCTTCAGTTTCATCAGATGATTCATTAATAATTGGTTTTTGTTCAAATTGCTTTTCAATTTGTTTGACATAATAATCATCGAAAGTAAGATTGAAAATCTCTTCGACTTTTCTCGTAAGCTTATTTAACACTCTGTATGCAACCGAATTGTGCGAATATCCCAAAAATATGCCTTCGTCAGCTTTAGCTTGAAATTTTGAAAGGCTATCTTTAAGATTCATTATAAAACACTTGCAGCCAAAAACATGAAAGAATTTGACATTAGGTTTTCGGTTATTGATAATTTCATACGGAGTGATATTGAATCGACGATGAATGAAAGATCGATTTTGAGTGAAACAAGCTGTCGAAACTGCTTCAGCCCATAGATATTGAGGAAGATTCGCATATGTCAACATAGTTCTTGCTGCTTCGCAAAGTGACCTATTTCGTCTTTCAACCACACCATTTTGTTGCGGTGTATAGGGCGAAGAGAAGTTATGCGAAATTCCTTTTTCTGTTAAGTACGAATCCAACACTTTGTTCTTAAACTCAGATCCATTATCACTTTTGATCTTTCGAACATTTTTCTTCAGACTCATCTCAATCTTCTTAATAAACTCGATCATTGTTTGAGCAACCTCAGATTTTAACCTGAGAAAATATACCCAAGTAATTCGAGAAAAATCATCAACAATAACCAAAATTGTGACATCCCCATTTTCACGGCCAGAAAAGACCGATTTTTGTTTATGCTTGTTTGAAAATCAGAGTAACATTTTAAATAAAAGTGTTGCGGAATTTGTCCCAAAACAAAATATGATAAAGATTTATCAAAAGCATTTCCAAGGAAATGTATTTCATTAAAAGACTCGGGATGTCATGTTCGATACAGATCAAAAGCATAAACAATACACCATAAGCCTTACTATATTATTTCATATCTACAGGCCTATATCCGTAATCCCTCATCCAAAACATCACATCTATGCTCGAGCGCCACTACCTGTAATACATGAAACTGAGTGGGTCAGGCTTGGGAGCCTGGTGAGCACATAGGGTTTTCAACCCACAATAAATAAGTTTATTAATTTCATCAATCAACACTAACCCGATTACCTGTTCCCGTTATCCTCACTTTACGTCCCTAAACACCTATCATAAGGGACCTAGCCTAAGGATCATCATCGGGATGGACACTACTGCTAAGGGGGTTCCTCAGCAATGAATGTCCTTAAGGCAACCATGAGGGGGATGGAGTACACCGGTGAACACATCGTTCACAAACACCTACAGGTTGCGAGCCTGCTAGCGTTCCACTGGACTGTCTAGAAGAGTCCGTGGTCGTCATCTATACTCCGCTAGATGACTGGATCACCAACAACATCGAGGCCTCTCATCATTTTATCACACATCGTCTTATTACATCTACCCATGTTTTACCCCAACATTTTTGTAGATATAAAACACATATACAGTTTAAATCATGAAAAACGTGTATAAAATCATTCATCCAACATAGACAGCAAGTATTCAGATAATATGCACACATAGCATGTAATTTATATAAAATACTTCATATCTATGTGTAAGATGAAAGTAATTATGCACTCACTTGATTAGGTGGTGACTCGGTACTCGAACAACACTTCGTTATCTCAAAACAATTTTTCCTTGACCAAAACCTAGTATCAATACCACTAGAGTTTAGTTTTAACGTTAACTGTGACTAATTAATAGTCTAGCTATTATTATTATTATATAAGCGTTAAATAACACCCAATATAACTCATAATAATAGCTCAAATAATTATTTTAAGGACCTAATAACATTACTATAATTATTTAAAATTTATATTAAAAATTGCGTAGGCGTAGCTCACTTACAACGGATTTTAAAGAAAACCGGGCTTTGCTCGGAGCAGCGTTTCCGAACCGAAAGACCCTTTTTCTCGGGACTCCGGGAGCCTCGGAGCTTCCTTTGGGTGCTAGGGATTTTTCCTAGGGTTTAGGGGGTTAAAATGGGTAGTGAGAGAAAGTAGAGAGACAAAGGAATGAAGAAATGAGTGATTTGCTCGGCAGCCCTCACAGGGTATTTATAGTGGCCGAAGTTCGGATCTACGCGGGGCGTTCAACAAGTTACGCGGGGCGTAACTTCAGATAAGGGTGCCAGCTCGCACCAGCTGGCTCGCACTCGCAAGAGGATCAGGTCCGAAAGTACACTGGGCGTACCAGCCTTGGACGCGGGGCGTAGGGCGAAGCGAGGCTACATGGCGTTCATCGGATGCGAGACCGTGCTCAGCAAGCGACGGCTGAGATTTCGCCACGTCACCACCCCCTTGTAGATTTCGTAATTTTCCTTCCCGACTTCTAAAAATCATAACTTTCGCATACGAGCTCTTTTTTTGACGTTCTTTATATCCACGCGTAGGCGGGAACGTACTCTACAACTTTCGTTTAGACTCCGTCGGCTAATTTTTACTTTATTTTAAAAGTTATATTTTTAACAGGCCGGGACAGGATTGGTCCGTTAAAAATTCATAACTTCTTCATCCGACGTCCGTTTTCGTCTGTCTTTTTATCATTATGCTAATATTAACGAGATCTTCGATTCTCGTTTAGGTTGTGTTGGCTAAAAACCGCTCGATCTAATATTCGAACTTCGGGCTGTACACTCCTAAGTCGAAACTTGGAAAAATCATAACTTCCTCATACGAAGTCAGATTTGGGCGTTCTTTTTATGGACGCTCCCGGTTTAAAGTTTTCTACGACTTTCGTTTAGATCGCTAAGGCTAAAACTCGCTCCATCATAAATTCACTATTTACGTTTCCCGGTGTCGTGCCGGTTCCGTCGTGAAACTTTGACGGGTCATAACTTCTTCGTTATAACTCGGATTTCGGCGTTCTTTATATCTCCGGAATCCTTGTTTCGACCACTACAACTTTATGTAAAGATATCGGGCTTATCTCATACTTTAATTTTGACGCTTATTTTTATTCTTTATTAATTATACATTTATAATTAAATAATAAGCACATAAATTCACATAATTCACAAAATACTCAAATATTTCATCTTTATTACATCAAAAGAGTTACAATAGTTGACCTAGACTATTACATCGTCTAAAATTCTTAGCCCCGAAACCCAGGCGTTACAATTCTCTCCCCCTTAGGATGATTCCGTCCCGGAATCATGCGTCAACAAACAGATGCGGATAGCGACTCATCATGTCATCCTCTGTTTCCCAAGTGAGATTCGGCCCATTCGAATGTTTCCATTTTACTAGCACTAAGTCGACCATCTTGCGTGATAACTTCTTAGTCTTACGGTCAACAATTGCCTCGGGCTCTTCAATCAGCCTCTTGTTCTCATCCATTCTTAATTCTGAGATTGGAATTATGTCGGGAACTTCTCCCGTGAATTTTATCAGATAACACACATGGAAGGTGTTATGAATACCATCGAGTTCTTCGGTCAATTCTAGCTTGTAAGCTTGGTTCCCAATCTTCTAAAGAACTTTGAACGGTCCAATAAACCTTGGACTCAACTTTCCTCGTTTTTCGAATCTTATAAGTCCCTTCCACGGTGAGACTTTAAGCAAAACCGAATCTCCAACTTCGAAGGTCATCGGTCGTCTTTTCTTGTCAGCATAGCTCTTCTGACGATCTTGAGCTGCTAACATTCTTTCCCTGCTCACTTTCAGCTTCTCAGCAGTCTCATGGACTATCTCGGGGCCCATATACTGCTTTTCTCCGGCCTCAAGCCAACAAGACGGCGCACGACACTTCTGTTCGTACAAGGCTTGATAAGGTGCCATCTTGATGCTCGAGTGGAAACTGTTGTTGTAGGAAAATTCTACCAGAGGTAAGTGCTCGTCCCAGTTCCCTTGGAACTCGAGGGTACATGCTCTCAACATATCTTCCAGTGTCTGAATCGTTCTTTCGCTCTGACCATCAGTCTGCGGATGGTAAGCAGTACTCAAACACAACTTCGTACCCAATTCCTCTTGTAGACTTCTCCAAAATCGTGACGTGAAACGACTATCATGATCCGATACAATCGTTATAGGAACACCATGAAGTCTTACTATCTCCTTTACGTAAGCATTTGCGAGCTTATCCATAGACCACCTTTCGTTGGCTGCTATGAAGTGTGCACTCTTAGTGAAACGATCCACGACCACCCAAATCATGTCGTGTCCGTTCTTCGTCCTGGGAAGTTTAGTCACAAAATCCATGGTGATGTCTTCCCATTTAACCATGGGTACAGGTAAAGGTTCTAAACTCCCATACGGTTTCTGATGTTGTGCCTTAACTCTTGCACAAGTTACACAATCGGCCACATACTTTGAAACATCGAGCTTCATCGTCGGCCACCAGTAGTAGGGTTTTAGGTCCCTATACATTTTTGTTCTACCGGGATGAATCGAGTACATGGTCTTGTGAGCTTCTTCCATCAGAAGATCTCTTATTCCTCCCGTCTTAGGTACCCAAATCCGATCTTGGAATACCTTCAGTCCTTGACGGTTTGTACCGAATACCAACGTCTTTCCCAAACGTTCTTCTTTTCGGTCATTCTTTTCCGCAGCTTCTTCTTGAGCTTTCTTGATACTTTCCAAAATTGTCGAGACAACTTCAATTCTCAACGCTCTTGGCCTTTTTCTTTCAAGATTGACTTTCCGACTGAGAGCATCAGCAACAACATTTGCTTTACCGGGGTGGTAAAGTATCTCACAGTCGTAGTCCTTGAGTAATTCCAGCCAGCGTCGTTGCCTCATGTTCAATTCTTTCTGATTAAAGAGATACTGGAGACTCTTATGATCAGTGAAAAGCTTGCACTTCGTGCCATAGAGGTAATGCCTCCATATTTTCAAGGCAAATACTACCGCTGCCAACTCCAAATCATGAGTGGGGTAGTTCTTTTCGTGCTCCTTCAATTGTCGAGATACGTATGCTATCACCTTTTCTCTTTGGGTCAGAACACAACCCAACCCGACTCTAGATGCGTCACTATAGACCGCGAAGTCTTCAACTCCATCGGGTAGAGAAAGAATCGGTGCTTCACACAATTTGTTCTTCAGCTTCTCGAACGCTTCTTCGTGCTTCTCACTCCATGTATAAGTAGCTCCTTTGTGGGTCAACGCTGTCAATGGAGCAGCTATTGAAGAAAAGCCTTGGATAAATCGTCGGTAGTATCCGGCTAATCCTAGAAAGCTTCGAATCTCCGTGGGACTTTTTGGTCGTTCCCACTTCATCACAGCTTCGATCTTTGCTGGGTCAACCATTATCCCCTCCTGGTTAACCACATGACCCAAGAATTAGACTTCTCGGATCCAAAAATCACACTTGGAGAACTTTGCATAAAGTTTCTCTTTCTTCAAGACTTCCAACACTTCTCGTAGATGCTGGCCATGCTCCTACTGGCTTTTCGAGTAGATGAGAATGCCATCTATGAACACTATCACGGATTTATCGAGGAATGGTTTACAAACCCTGTTCATCAAATCCATGAATGATGCTGGAGCATTGGTTAGTCCAAACGACATAACCAAGAACTCGTAGTGTCCATATCTCGTTCTGAACGCAGTTTTCTCGATATCCTGATCTCTCACCTTCAGCTGATGATATCCAGACCTAAGATCAATCTTTGAGAAATAGCTCGAACCTTGCAGCTGATCGAATAGGTCATCAATCCTTGGCAATGGATACTTGTTCTTCATTATTGCCTTGTTCAGCTCTCGGTAGTCTATGCACATTCTCATGCTTCCGTCTTTCTTCTTCACGAATAGCACCGGATTTCCCCAGGGTGATGAACTAGGTCTGATAAAACCGTTGTCCAACAACTCCTGAAGTTGCGTCATGAGCTCCTTCATCTCCGTCGGTGCTAATCGGTATGGTGCTTTCGCTATCGGTGTCGTTCCTGGTAACAAGTCTATTCTGAACTCCACTTGTCTATCAGGCGGTAATCCAGGAAGATCTTCGGGAAAGACCTCCAGATAATCACACACGACCGGTATATTCTGCACCTCCTTTTTCTCCTTCTTTGCATTGATCACGAATGCCAAGTATGATGCACATCCCTTGGACAAACATTTTATGGCTTTCATCAGGGAGATGATTCCAGAATTTATTCGGCGTTTGTCCCCGTACACCATAAATGACTCTTTTCCGGGTGGGTTTACCCTTACTATCTTCTTTCGGCATTGAATCTCAGCATCGTTGGCGCTAAGCCAATCCATACCCAAAACGATGTCGAAATCGTTTAACTCTATGGGTAATAGCTCTTCGTGGAATTCATTTCCGTTTATGTCGATGACTATGTTCCTAATACGATCACTAACAGGTACGAACTTGCCACTGGCAACTTCTACAATCAGGGCATTATCAAGTTTTTCAACAGGCAATACTAATTTCCCACCAAATTTATGCGATACAATGGAGTAGTTTGCTCCCGAATCAAATAGTATATTGGCAGGCAATCTATTTACAAGAAAGGTACCAGAAGCGACGTCTGCTGCCTCCTTTGCAGCCTCGAGCGTCATCTGGAAGGCTCTTGCCTTCGGCTTCGGTGGTATGTTGGGTCTTCCTGCCTCCTTCTTCTTCGGACAGTCCCTCGAAATGTGCCCTTCCTCGTTGCACTCATAAAAGACCTTCTTAGTGAACGTACACTCGTTGGCATAGTGCCCAGGTTTTCCACATTTGAAACAAGTGACTCCTCCGTCACATTTCCCCTGGTGCTTCTTCTTGCACTTGTCGCACCATTTGGCTTCACCTCCTCCAGACTTCTGCGTACCAGACCTTGAGAACTTGCTTTTCTTGCTGAATTTCGACGACCCATCAAATTTCCTTTTCTCTCCCACCTCCGCTCTCTCCAGACCCTTCTCTCGTATCTGTGTCTCCACATTCTTAGCAGCCCAGATGGCGGCTTTCAGAGTGGTTGTTTGCTTGACCATTGGACCGAAGTCCGCTGGTAATCCGAGGGCAAACTTGTTAACCTTGGAGAGTTCAGTTGGGACGAGGTGAGGAACAAGCTTCATTTTCTCTGTAAAGCTTGCAGCGTATTCAGTAACGCTCATTCTTCCCTTCTTCAGATTCTGGAATTCGTTGTTGATCTCCAGAAGATCCTGCTCAGAGCAGTATTGCATCCTTAACTGCACCAGAAAATCCTCCCACGACATCTTGCTCGCTTCTTCTTTCGGCATTGAATCAGCTAGTAGCTTCCACCAGCTTAGTACTCCAGATTTTAACAGAGGAACCGCGAGAGCGGTCTTCTGCCTGTTGCTACACTCGCAACTCTAAAACATCGTTTCCATCTCGGAGATCCAGTTCATGACTTCCACCGGCGTCGGGCTTTCAGATAGACACGGTGGTTTAGATGCCATAAAATCCTTGTATTTGCATCCACGTCCGTCATTTCCTCCACCCTGGTGGTTTTTCCTAACTATCGGTGGGTTGGCTTGACCAACAGTCCCACTGTAGTTTCCTCCTTCTGACTGCCCATCATTCAGTTCGGGCTCTACGATTGGTATGGTAGCTTCCTCGTGATTTTGTTGGAGCAAACGCCTGGTTTCCTCCATTTGACGATCCAACATCATCTGGATCATCGCTTGCACTCCGGCCATCGTGATTGGCTCAAGAACATCTGCTACAACAGGTATTTGCTGAATCACTGGGGGTTGATTCCTATTCCCATTTGCATTCCCAGCTCCACTGCGGGTTCTTGCCTTTTTGATCTATACACCGAATAAGGTGAATTTAGATCTTTATTCAGGATAGACATTTAAATCATCTTTATCTCTCTGAAACGTTTACATGATAGTTCTAATATCGTAGTCGTACGTTTAGAATCCTAAACACATAAGGTTTCCAGATCCAGTCGGCAACAGACCATAGATCCAAACAAATATCATCATGCAGGCACAAAGCATTTAGCACATAAAAGCATTTTAGGCACACTTTCCTAAATAAGCTAGTGCTCACATCTCACAATCATCGCTTAGCATTCTAAGTTTAAGTCTAGAAATCCTACAAATTCCTAGTTCGCTTAAACTAATGCTCTGATACCAACTGTGACATCCCCATTTTCACGGCCAGAAAAGACCGATTTTTGTTTATGCTTGTTTGAAAATCAGAGTAACATTTTAAATAAAAGTGTTGCGGAATTTGTCCCAAAACAAAATATGATAAAGATTTATCAAAAGCATTTCCAAGGAAATGTATTTCATTAAAAGACTCGGGATGTCATGTTCGATACAGATCAAAAGCATAAACAATACACCATAAGCCTTACTATATTATTTCATATCTACAGGCCTATATCCGTAATCCCTCATCCAAAACATCACATCTATGCTCGAGCGCCACTACCTGTAATACATGAAACTGAGTGGGTCAGGCTTGGGAGCCTGGTGAGCACATAGGGTTTTCAACCCACAATAAATAAGTTTATTAATTTCATCAATCAACACTAACCCGATTACCCGTTCCCGTTATCCTCACTTTACATCCCTAAACACCTATCATAAGGGACCTAGCCTAAGGATCATCATCGGGATGGACACTACTGCTAAGGGGGTTCCTCAGCAATGAATGTCCTAAAGGCAACCATGAGGGGGATAGAGTACACCGGTGAACACATCGTTCACAAACACCTACAGGTTGCGAGCCTGCTAGCGTTCCACTGGACTGTCTAGAAGAGTCTGTGGTCGTCATCTATACTCCGCTAGATGACTGGATCACCAACAACATCGAGGCCTCTCATCATTTTATCACACATCGTCTTATTACATCTACCCATGTTTTACCCCAACATTTTTGTAGATATAAAATACATATACAGTTTAAATCATGAAAAACGTGTATAAAATCATTCATCCAACACAGATAGCAAGTATTCAGATAATATGCACACATAGCATGTAATTTATATAAAATACTTCATATCTATATGTAAGATGAAAGTAACTATGCACTCACCTGATTAGGTGGTGACTCGGTACTCGAACAGCACTTCGTTATCTCAAAACAAATTTTCCTTGACCAAAACCTAGTATCAATACCACTAGAGTTTAGTTTTAACGTTAACTGTGACTATTTAATAGTCTAGCTATTATTATTATATAAGCGTTAAATAACACCCAATATAACTCATAATAATAGCTCAAATAATTATTTTAAGGACCTAATAACATTACTATAATTATTTAAAAGTTATATTAAAAATTGCGTAGGCGTAGCTCACTTACAGCGGATTTTAAAGAAAACTGGGCTTTGCTCGGAGCAGTGTTTCCGAACCGAAAGACCCTTTTTCTCGGGACTCCGGGAGCCTCGGGGCTTCCTTTGGGTGCTAGGGATTTTTCCTAGGGTTTAGGGGGTTAAAATGGGTAGTGAGAGAAAGTAGAGAGAGAAAGGAATGAAGAAATGAGTGATTTCCTCGGCAACCCTCGCAGGGTATTTATAGGGGCCGAAGTTTGGATCTACGTGGGGCGTTCAGCAAGTTACGCGGGGCGTAACTTCGGATAAGGGTGCCAGCTCGCACCAGCTGGCTCGCACTCGCAAGAGGATCAGGTCCGAAGGTACGCTGGGCGTACCATCCTTGGACGCGGGGCGTAGGGCGAAGTGAGGCTACGTGGCGTTCATCGGATGCGAGACCGTGCTCAGCAAGCGACGGCTGAGATTTCGCCACGTCACCACCCCCTTGCAAATTTCGTAAATTTCCTTCCCGACTTCTAAAAATCATAACTTTCGCATACGAGCTCCGTTTTTGACGTTCTTTATATTCACGCGTAGGCGGGAACGTACTCTACAACTTTCGTTTAGACTCCGTCGGCTAATTTTGACTTTATTTTAAAAGTTATATTTTTAACAGGCCGGGACAGGATTGGTCCGTTAAAAATTCATAACTTCTTCATCCGACATCCGTTTTCATCTGTCTTTTTATCGTTATGCTACTATTAACGAGATCTTCGATTCTCGTTTAGGTTGTGTTGGCTAAAAACTGCTCGATCTAATATTCGAACTTCGGGCTGTACACTGCTAAGCCGAAACTTCGAAAAATCATAACTTCCTCATACGAAGTCAGATTTGGGCGTTCTTTTTATGGACGCTCCCGGTTTAACGTTTTCTACGACTTTTGTTTAGACCGCTAAGGCTAAAACTCGCTCCATCGTAAATTCACTATTTATGTTTCCCGGTGTCGTGCCGGTTCCGTCGTGAAACTTTGACGGGTCATAACTTCTTCGTTATAACTCAGATTTCGGCGTTCTTTATATCTTCGGAATCCTTGTTTCTACCACTAAAACTTTACTTAAAGATATCGGGCTTATCTCATACTTTAATTTTGACGCTTAGTTTTATTCTTTATTAATTATACATTTATAATTAAATAATAAGCACATAAATTCACATAATTCACAAAATACTCAAATATTTCATCTTTATTACATCAAAAGAGTTACAATAGTTGACCTAGAATATTACATCGTCTAAAATGCTTAGCCCCGAAACCCGGGCGTTACAAAAATGTACCGTTTCTTGTTGAGAGTTGCAACAATCGATGGTCCACAAAGGTCAATGTGTAGAAGTTCCAACGGTTCCACAATTTTCGAATTTATCACAATTGGATGTCCTTTCCTGTGCTATTTCCCTTGTTCACAAGCTGCACACAATGTATCATTGTCAAATTTTAGTACAGGTAAACCACGAACAAGATCATCAACAACCAATTTATTCAAAATTTCGAAAGTTTAAATGCGATAAACATCGATTCCATAACCAGCTGATGTCAGAGGAAGCTTTCGAAAGTAAGCACACTGAGGGTTTGCCGATGATTGGTTTGATATCAAGAGTAAACATGTCACCATGTCGTTTGGATTTGAGCAAAACTTCGTTAGTTTCAACATTTGAAATGATGCTGCC
Source organism: Lactuca virosa (assembly GCF_052849685.1). Lineage (NCBI taxonomy): Eukaryota > Viridiplantae > Streptophyta > Magnoliopsida > Asterales > Asteraceae > Lactuca > Lactuca virosa. The sequence continues at coordinate 290,594,264 of NC_136428.1, forward strand.
TTCTTCGTTAAACACCACTTGATTGCCGGTGCCCACAACAAGTTGGGAAACACTTATCAAATTATGTTGAAGACCTTCGACATAAGCAACGCGATTAACAGTGAACTTTCCATTCGTGACTTTGCCATAACCTTTCACTTGGCACTTGTGATTATTTCCAAACTTCACAACTCCTGCATTTTCCAAGCTTCGAAAATCTCTCAGATTTTCCTTTCGTCCGGTCATGTGACGTGAGCAACCACTATCAATATACCATTTCTCATCATATTGCTCGTCACATAGTACCTGCGATCAATGAAAGAATTTAGGTACCCAAGGCTGTTTGGGTCCTTGGAAATTAGTTTTGAAAACAGAATGGAATGAAGAACTTTTAACCCAATCACAAACTTTAGTTTTGAGACTATCAATTAATTCCACATCATTATTTAATGGAACAGAAACATAAGTCTTTGTTAGTTTGGGATTGTCACTAACACATGCCTTCGTCTTTTTAGATTGTGAATGATCATGCTTTTCTTGCGAAACCGGTTGCCAAGTTTTTACCGAAACATTCGAATCTTTTGAAGATGAGCTTTCAGTTTACGAAGAATTCACATAATTCTCATAGGCTTCGTGAATTTGTTGTTGAGAATATTTCCTGGATTGATATTATCGTCCTTTTCCTTCAAGCCAATGATCGATGTTTTTGTCACGAGACAACCCTTTTGTGTACGAAACTTTTAAGGTTTGTTTTCCTGTTGGATTTGGAAAATTCGGTTTTTGTGGGAAGAAATCAACATTTGATTTAGGTCGAAATGTCATGGCGTATCGACTTCCATCATTGTTTCCAACACTTCGATTTGGAGAAAATCGATTTGAAGATTTTTGTTTTTGAGAAAATCTTGTTTGTTGATTAGAAGAAAATTGTTGTTGTGATGGTTGATTTTGAACATTCTTTGATGTATTTTTGTTATCTTTTGAAAATGATGAGTTTGAAACTTTCGAAGAATTTTTTTTTTGTAAAGGATGAGTTTGAAACCTTCGAAGAGTTTGTTTTTGGATGAATTTCAGATTTAGCTTTATTTGTTTGAGCGGGATTTAGCTTTTGAGCTGAATGAACTACTGAATGAGAAGACTTGTTCTCAACAGATTTAGTCTTTGTATTTTCAGTTGTTTTCAAATTCAAACCATTTTGTTGTTTTCGAATCTCCATGGTTTGCCAAAAAATCTTCTTTCGAGCTTGTCTTTTTGAAATTTCATTTTCTTTTGAAAACTTGTCAATTTGTTCTTTAAATTCTTTGGAATTTAATTTGACAACAGTTTTATTTTCCACAACAACTTCTTTTGTAACTTCTTTCACAATTTTCGATTTTTCAACCCATTTGCGTTGTGGTTTTTGTCTTTTAAAAACATACGAATTCTTTGTTAAGGTATTTTCGACTGTGCTTTGATTTGAAAAGAATCCTTCATCTGTTGTCTTCTTGTTGTCATCTTCGACCATTTTGGTGAATTCTGGTTTAATGTTCTCAACATTTCCAGTAGTAACAAACACTTGATTTGGAAAGACAACATCATCAGTACACTTGAAATTAGGATACACCACTTGATTTGTTTCCAAATAATGGGCTCCTTTTTCAAACAACACTTTGTCGAAATTTTCAGTGTCCCCGAATACTTGATCAACAACAACATGAAGATTTTCTTTTTCTATCGAATCTTTGTTTGATGAGACCTTTTTGCCCGATTCGTCATCATCATTTTCATCATCACTGCTATCCGTTTGACTATCTCGGATATCCACAAACTCAGAATCACAAACTTTTGAAGTTGAAGGTTTGTCAGTGTCAATCTTAACTTCCAAATCCTTAAGTTTTTCGTTTCCTTTAGATTTTGATGCGACATTAATGACAGACAACTGAGAACAATCAACATCCTCAATATCACTAATTTCACTAATATTGTCAGAGTTATCTTCAATATCGGCACAATTAGATTGAGAATCAGATGTCGAATTCTCAGTCTTTTTCAAAATTTTGATTTGTTCTGATTTTGTCAAAGTATCATTCACAATGTTAACTAATTCATTTGTATCAAGACATTCATCAATTTTGACAATTCCATAAGCATATCTATCATCAGGAATTTTGTCAAACTCAACAATATTTTTCTCACAATCATACGAAATATTATCTACCTTCGCTCTTTCATATGCTAGAAAAGATAATAATTTCCTATGTTGTTCCTTGCTAATATCACACGAATGATGCAATGCAGTTAATTTGCCATATAGACGATTAGCAGAATTGCAGTAGATATTTCGTTGAGCTAATAAAAGTTTTACATCACTAGATAACGAATCTCGATCACACATTATGTTTGTTATTTGCCATTCTAAACATTCTATCTTGACAACTTTCGAATCTAACTTCTTCTGTGTCTCTAACAACTGATTGCTTAATTTCTTAGCTTCATTGCTAGCAGAAACAACCAAATTATCGAAATAAGCAACAGTATCATCAAAAGCAACAATTTCAGAATCATATGCACTTAAAGGAATATTGAAAGATTGAAGAATAGTATGTACCTTTGTTGTCATTGGAGACTTATCAGCAGATTTTGACACAAAACAACGTCCCTTGACCTCTTCGTCTGAATCTTCCTCCAGCTTCGCATACATAGCCCCATGTGTAGGATTACGCATTTCCTCATCATCGGAGCCCGAAGACCAGATTTGATATGTGCCATCATTCTCCTGTTCACCTTGAGCCACCAAAGACAAATTTTTCGCCTTCGTACGTACCTCTTCCAACCTCTCCACATAATACACCTCATCCTTCACTCTATTCTTCTTCTCATCTTTCTTTCGAAGCATGCAATCATTTGCTAGATGATTGGCTTCATTGCAATAATGACAATCCATACCAGAATCTCCTTTCAATTTCTTCTCTTTCTTCTCATCAGCACCTTTCACATCATTCTTCTCATACTTCTTCTTCTCTTCTCCTGCAGACTTGTTCACGAAACTTCCTTTTTCCCTCACTTTGCTTCGTCTTTGAATTAAACGGCTTCTTGAAAAACTTTTTGACTCGATTGTTTGAGTAAAAAGCAATTGCCTCATCATCCGAATTCATGAGAAATCCCTCTTCTTCATCATAATCACCTTTTTCGACTATTTCCTTTTCAGATACTTTAGAGACAAGTGCCAGTGGACCTCCCAGACTAAGCTTCGACTCTTCTACCATTTTGTTCACTTCACTTTCGTGAGTTTTCAATTGATTGTACAAATCATTCAAAGAAGATGTGTCGAAACTCTGTTGATTTTTCACCATCATGCTAACACTTCTCCATTCTTTACGGAGTCCCATAACAAAGGTGAGATTGAATTCCATGGCAGACCTTGAGATTCCATAACGATTGCATTTGTAAATCAGCTCGTTCAGCCTATCATAGTAACTTTCAATCGTTTCACCATCTTTTTGCTTGAAATCCTTCAATTCAATCAAACATTGTTTAATTGAATTGATTTTCGTCTTCTCGCTGCCTTGAAACTTTTCTTTGAGATTATTCCAGATTTCCTTTGCAGTTGTACAACTTCTGACATAGTTATACACCACTGGAGGCAATGCACCACGCAACTCCCTTATGCATCGTTTTTCAAGTTTCTTCATTCGATCAGTTTGATTTTCCACAATCGTAGTACTAGATGACGATCCAACTGGTTGAAGGTTCGTTGGAAGAGTAACATTCCCTGAGATGCAAGACCAAAGCTCTTCATCGATTCCATTCAAGTAATCCTGCATACGGTCAGACCACTGATCATAGTATTCAGGAATGAGCATAGGAATCTTAGTTGAAGATCCTAGCAGATGAGAGTATGAAGTCATCGAGTTGAGATTGAAGTTCGCCATTGATGTACGGAAGAAAATTTTTGAGAATTTTTTGAGAAATCAAAGAGAATTTGAAAGCAAATTGCTGAATTGATCAGAAAAACAAAGTAGAATACTCGATTCAAAAAATCTGTTGCAGAATCAAATCACAACTTAAGATCTAAAAAGCTTTTTCACGTCAAAAGATGCGGAACTTTTTGAACCAGAATTTTGATTCAAAAACCTTTTGAAACAGAGTGAAAATTAGATCTCAGATCATGATTCCTGCTCTGATACCAATTGATGAATCGTGGAATCAAGTATTAATCAATATCAAAGTAAAACAAATGCAGATTGAACAAAAGATGTAAATAAGATCTGGTTTCTGCTCATTTATGCTTTCAACGTTTACAGAGAAAAATAGATAGGTTCTGTAAAGGACTCTTATCTAACTCTAGTAAAGTTCCATATTTATAGGAACAGTGAAAGCATACAAAAAATACTAAGGCATTGACACTTAAGCTTCGTACGAAATACACCTTAGTAAATAAACTTAACAAACATACGAAGGGTACAAAAGACTTCGACATATTACAACTAAATTCGACCCTTACAATAAAATATGAGTATTACTAGTTTTTAAAACATTTATTTGTGGTATGATAGTTTTAATGATATAAAACTAAGAAAAACAAACATAAACTATGTTATATGTTCTTTAGTAAAAGGTGAAAACCACAAAGCTACAAGGAATTTTGAGACTTTTTACCAAGATATGGTTTTTCTAACAAAAATAGTTACATTCTAGTTGTTTCACCATTTTTGGGGGATACAACCCAAAATATGTAGTTTTGACCATACATTTTGAAGCTAGACAAAAACACCGTTAAAAAAAACGAGGCAAAAGCTCGAAATGGACTTTTTCATACAAATTTCTCATATTTGTGTTAGATGTAAGTTTTTATGACATAATCTTTTAAAAGCATCTAGACAAGATAATTACTATGTATTTATATAAATGATTATATAAATAGTCTTGACAAACAATCATAATAAACTATAATTAGTATAGTTTGGGAGTCACAAACACTACATTATCATTTCGGAAGAAACAAATAATTATTTAAAGGTATAATTATTTTTACACTATGTAACCACTATGGAAAAGTAATGCATTCATTTACAAGAAAAAGGGTTTTCAGTACACTATACGTAAACCGGTTAATACAATTTTGTGAGACATTTGGCTTCATCGTACCTACAAGAGTACACACTAAGTCCTGAATTATAACCAGGGTCTCTTGTAGGGAGAGCGTGACACTTTTATACGGGATTGAAAACCCCACACCTAAGTTGTTAGCTACAGTTAGACCAGCCAGTCTAGGGTGACAAATGTCTAACAGTTCCGACGCCTGAAGAACGTCGTAGCAGGCCAACTAGTCGCTAACATGGTTATGATAACTCACATGGGGTATTAACAAAACATTTGGTTTACGGGGTTAACATACATTCAAGTAGTTTTATATAAAGATAAAACTTCATAATATTATTTCCCAGTATAGCATTACTTACATTTTTAGTCTTTGGATTTAAGACTTACAACTCATTTTTAAAGAACATATTGGATTTTCTGAAAGTACTTACTATCATTTTTACACAGAAAAGTTACCAATCCATCTCATACAAAACGCTTATGAACTCACCAACTTAATTGTTGACACTTTTCAAAATCACTTGTATTCTTAGGAAATCCGTAGACAGGTAACCGAAACGGGTTTGAGGATGGGACGTCGCAGCGTCACGTCATTTATTTTTGTCATATGTATATGGTATCAAGTAAACAATGTTTTGGATACAATGTAAACTTATTATTTATCAATATGATGGTTGTAATGCTTTGATAACTATTATTCACTTGTTATGATACTATACATGAAGGTCATCCACCCCCAGACGTTTTCGTCGTTCTGGTTTGGGGGTGTAACATTAATAGAGCCCAAAACCAAACCCTAAGTCCATAATACTCTTTAATAACCTCAAACTCTTGCATGAGTGAGAAATAGCAACAAAGACTACATCTTTATGACACACGATCCTAAAAAACAACATAAAGTGACAAACTTGAGCTCTGGAGTAGCTTTTACTCACAAGAACCAAACCATGTGACCAAAAGCATGCAAATCTCAAAGCTAGTCTAAATAAGCCATATAGCCATAAAGGTAAGAGCTTTATACCTCCAAAAGCTTGCAAAGGTGATGAAGGCCCTGGATCTTCAAGCTCTAGCCAGAACAATCCTCAAGGAAAAACGTCTACTCATTCACTATGCACCAAGAACACACAAAAGAGGCCTACACAAGCTAATCAAGGATTAGGGTTTCGAAACACTGTTAGGGAGGATGGAGGCTGAATATGGAGAGGCCTCAGGGGACTTAAGGTCCTTAAATAGGGGCTCAACCCTAAAATTTAGGGTTTGGGTTCTGCATGAGTACACCGTGCACACTCCTCACGTACGACCAGCGTACTCGACAAGTCCACATCCAAAATTAGTGACTTAGGCGTACACTCCATGTACGCCCAACGTAAGGACCATATTTGCAAAGATTATTTATTTTGAGCCAAGAATGGAAAATACCTAGAAAAACGAATGTTATAGATTTTTATTGAGTGATAGAATATGATTGATGAGATGGATCATTAATGGGATAGATCTGTGATAAGATAGATTCTTGATGAGATAAATCATTGATTGAGAGAGAGAGAGAGAGAGAGAGAGAGATAGAGATAGATCATCACCGAGAGGTAGATCATACTGAGAGATAGATCATTTCTAAGAAACTGATTATATTAAATTTGCGATATGTATGTGATATACATGATTTATATGATTGATGTGATCTATGTGATTTATGTTATTGTAACTGTTATTCACCAAGTCGCGAGTCTTACGTTTTTATGATGATCTGTTTTGCAGGTAGATTATTGTGACGTCTGGCTCGATCCTGAGGTCAGTACGATCCTTATGATAACTTCTTGTATGCTAGTGTGCCAGTGTACACCAAGATTGTTTTTTATATATAAATTTAAATGATTAAAGAGAAATTTTTGAGTGTATCTGATATGAAAACATGAACGTTACATAATGAATATAAATATATCTTCCCACCTCCATATTATTTCGCTTAATTTTTACATCTAATCAACATACATTGTTCATGAAGAATTCAACCCAACCTACACCACACCATGACATTGTTCAACAGATTGTTGTAGATATGAACTAAAAGAAAGTTGATTCACAAATCAGTGTTGGTATTCCACGACTATAGAAAACGATTTTCTCTGGTACTCTCGTACCAACCGAGCTTCATCTATGATAACAAACTATACGTCTAAGGTTTTTAGCATTGTTAGATTGATTCGAAGACCAACCGATCACAGGTTTTATGAGTGTAATGTTCGCGGCCAATGGTGGATTTTCATTTTTGAGAGAGAAATGGATTCCCCTAATATTAACTTCTTCCCTATGGAGAGAGAAACCATTTAGGACAATATTACCCTCATGAGCATCTCACATGTGATAAGTTAACGGCTCAAGTTAGACGTCGTGTATGCTCAGGACCAATATTGAAAAAATAGAAACCATAGGTACCAGATCGTACAAACAGAAAACTTGGGACTGAAATTGCGATATTCGCTAACCATAGGGACCATTCTGAAATTTAGTCTAAACAATAACATTTTTTTTAACAAGTTACGACCATTATTTTTTTAATTAGTTACAATCATTATGACTGTCTTTTAAATGGTCCATCAATAAAGAGAAATAAGACTATTAACCAAAATCACATTCAGAACAAATAGAAAGAACTCGATAATTGCACAATGAAAGAAAAACATAAGTTAGATACAAGCAGGTTTCAAATCAGTACATGCAATATGCATGCTCGTCTCTAAAGGTGATGATGGTGTGGACCAAAAACCTCATTAATGGTGGTAGATTCTTTACACGTTTCCTGATTTAATCATATGAGTCATTCATATTTCGTATGTACGTACTTGATCATAATTTATTATCTCTTCTTCCCCGGTTGATTTGCACTCCCATCAAACAGCTCTTCAATGCATGTTTCTATGTCTTCTGGTTGATACTTTATATATTTCTCCGTTTGCCTTCCCGGAGTAAACACCTGACTGAACCTCCCCATGAACGACCTATACGCCGGAATTACTATCGCCGATATCGACACCCTTAATTCCGACTGAAGTTGATCGTCACTCACCACCCATGTCGTTTGCGTTCTGTGTATCTCATCGAACATGGCGTTGAAACTCTTGAATCTTTCTTTCAATACAGGCTTCATCACCTTCCCATTAACGCTCAATCCTTCATGACTCAAACACTGTAAAAGCTTCGTCCATGTTTCTCTCTTGTAGTTCGTGTGGTAGCTTCTTAAATCCGACGACCGTTTCCTCACCCATGGATCCCCCATCAAGCTCCTCATTTCTCCGGTTCCCTTTGTCTGCTGCAATATAAACCGGCCGTTGTTCATCAAGAAAATCAAGCTCAACGATGGATCTTTATACAGTCTTGATTTCACTTCCAGGTTCGCATCCAATAGATCCATCACTTTCGCTAACTGCAACTGAAACGCCGATCCGGGACCCGCTTGAAAGCAAAAGTTCTGATCTTGAGAACCGGGATCGTGATCGGAATCTGGATCGTGATCGGAGCCGGTGGCTGAGTCCGGTCGATCTATCTTTTTATGCTCTCTAAATACTTGCTCCAATGTGTCCCTATACTCGCATGCGTGTTTTAGATATGTCATGGTGTAGCAAGTTAACGGGTGCACTCCTCCACCGGGAACCTGTGTTTTCCCTGTATCTGCTTGGATCGAATTCTCAAGATCTCCTAAAATGTTGAAAATGGCTTCTCCTAACATGTTACTGATCAATGATGCTGCGGTTTTGAGCTGGAATAACCAGTCGCCGGAAAGTAGTTTCTCCAACTCCGGGATGCTTTCTCGTAATGTCTCGTAAATATCAAGAAACTTGAACAGTTTCTCAGCGGATCTCTTCGTCATCATCACCGCTTCCGCGAAAGTGAGCAAGTAAAAGAGGACAATTCGTGCTAGGTTTCCAAATAAGTTATCGGAGATTTCTGTGTTGTTTTCCGAGAACACGGCGTCCACTAACCTCCGCTCGCTAGGGAGGAGCGAGGTGGCGAAGTTTTTGAACATCTTCAACCATTCTGAAATCTCTTTCTCTACCGGATCCCACTGCATCTTCTGCATTTCGTCGATGGAGAATTTTTCAAACTGTAAAAGCTTCAAGTTTTGTTCCATGGCGTTTCTTCGAACAAAGAAATACAATTCGGTACACTCTGTTTCGTGACCTCCTGCTATTAACCCCTTGGATAATTTATTCAGCTTTGATATCATCTCGTCGGAATATCCTAAAAACTCATCTTTCTCCGGGGGAGATTCGGATTGATCCGGCGAATCCGTTTCTGATGCGTCTTGAACATTGCTAGGAGAAGACGATAGCTGTTTGGTTTTGGCTTCTTCGATTTCATTCGTATGATCTCGATCGTATGAAGTTTGATAATCATCGAGAATCGACTTGAATTCAACCTCCATGAACGACATTGCACGTTGCTGAATTCCGCTAACCCTGTTGATTAAAGCGGCGTAATATTCTACGGAATGAAATCTAGAGAGAGACTTGAGAAGCTTGGCTGTTCGATTAACCGTATCTACAAAAGAAGAACATTCATCCTCCTCTAATTGGGTCCATTGTTTGGAACCAGATTCGTATTCAACCACCCTAAAATCCAAAAGATCAGAAAAAATTTGAACGGCACCCACGATTTCAGGTGGCGACGATGAGTCCGATTGATCATCGGCATCTAATACAGAAATGAATCGGTCAATCTCTTGGGAGAGTCTATCATCTCGGGAAGCGATCGATGTTGGTTCCTCGTCGACTTGTGTGGTTTCTTCGGCGGCGTCCGGCGGTGGTAGATCTTGATCTTCCATTGGAGGAAGAAGGATTGTTGATTGTGATTTGGAGAAATGGAATGAAAACAGGGGAGTGATTGTTGCAGATGGACGTATGATTTTGGAAGTGGAGAAGAAGAGCGCAAATGGTGGAGAATGGTTAGTATTTTCTTTTCATGTTTTCCGTTTTCGTTTCTTCTTCCCCGTAACACTTTTACTTTGTATTTAAGAAAACCATAAGCCCAATTCTAAAAGTCTTGGCTGTTACATTTTTCGAAACAAAAACTGTTGAATTATGCGTGACATATCTGCAACCTACAATATGTAATTGATTGTTTTTAAATCTTTACAAATCGCTTAATAAATTGAAATTAACTATACAATAGTTAAAATTAAATCCAAATAAAAAAAATATTTAGTGTAATTATATGCAAATAATATAAAATTGTTAAATAACAATAAATAAAAAATTAAATATAATATTTGCTAAATAACAATAAATAAAAAATTAAACATAATATTTTTTTAAAGAGGTTTATATAAAAAAATTAAACATAATATTTGCTAAATAACAATAAATAAAATTGTTAATTTAGCTAAAAACATGTTCATTTTTGTTAAAATTTTGAAGATGATGATTATTTTTCCAGTAAACTTCAATAAATTTGGTAATTTAATGATTAACTTTATAATCTATTAATATTTGGTTATAGACAATATAACACAAAAAATATTTATATGAAATTTACCAAGCGATTTTAAATTATTTGAATTTATGTAAAATATACTCCAAATGTTTGCATATTCTTCAAATATTATTAAAATAATAAACATGTGATAAGAATAAAATAAAATAAATATAAGTTGAATAATATAACTTAAAGTAAGTGAGGAGTGGTTTGAAAATGATGATCCATTATTGCGCTACGCAGCACATGCGCAACATTTTTTGAATTAAAAGTCTTCTAAAAAACAACCAGTTTCGAAAAGCCAAGTGTTGTGCGTGTGCTGCGCGGCACAGCAAAAAGTGGTCAGAAGTAGTTTTTCTAAAAAACAAACACCACCTTACTCTAAAAACAACTATAAAAAATGCTTCACCACTGATCCTTATGGTTATAAAATCTTACTTTGTTGGTCTCAAAGCCATGTAAAATATCATTTTTACCATTGTATAATATTCTTTATGTTTAACTTTTACTTTTTTATAATATATATTGATATTATATCATAGGGCCTCCCTCAACACCTACCTCACCCCTTCCTCTCCTTTTTACTTGTCGCCCTCCACCGCAACCATCATCAAAATTATAGACAAAAATCATAGCAAACATCATGTGGCAACAGACCAAAAACAATAGGTTACAAAGAATTACAAAACAAAAGTTGAAAAGAATGACATAATACAAATAAGGGAAAAAGAATTACAAAATAAGAATGAAGCTTGAAAAATTCTTTCCATGAGTTCTCTTATCATATTTGCAACTTGACTGGGAAAAAGATTACCGAAAAACTGAACAATAATGCACCCAAAAAATTTCTACTTACACCATATTCAAATTCTGAAAATAGTTGTAATACAAATAGTTTCAATTGGCAATCAGATTCACATTTGGTGCTCTAATTAACACCTAAGCCCCCAATCGCCTAAAAGGCTTCACATTAGGCTCTCTAAGATAAATATGTCTGCTTCTAGCACTGAAAAAAATGAAGATAAGCTTCAAGATGAATATCTTCTTCAACATGTGAGTTTTATTTCCATTTTCAACTTCTGTCATGTTCTTTGTACATGGCACAAAAAACCCACAAATTGTTTTCTACCTCTTTCTTACATAGATGAGTAAATGTCTATTTGTTTATCTGTGACATCCCCATTTTCACGGTCAGAAAAGACCGATTTCGTTTATACTTTTATAATAAAATCAGAGTAATCTTTCAAATAAAAGTGATGCGGAATTTGTTCCCAAAACAGAATATGATAAAATTTATCAAAGCATTTCTTAAAGAAATGTATTTTCATTTTATTACAAAACCTCGGGATGTCATGTTCCGATACAGACCAAAAGCATAAACTATACAATAGAGGTCTTACAACATTTATTTACATCTACTGGCCTATAATCCAAAATCCCTCGTCATCATCCAACTATGCTCTTGTTCCACTACCTGTAATACAGAAAGTTGAGTGGGTCAGGCTTGGGAGCCTGGTGAGCATATAGGGTTTTCAACCCACAACAAATAAATTATTATGTTTAAACATCAAACAATCAACCCAATTTCTCATCCCCATTATCCTCTTTATTTCCCCACCCTATCGATCCTCACAACGACACGATCTATACTCTCAGATCTAAAATAAACCTATTTACCTAATTCATACTCCCGGATCGAAAATTTACCTCTTTACCTAATCCATACTCCCGGATCGGGTATGTCTGATCCATACTCCCGGATCAATAATTGTGCCCATTCCATACTCTCGGACTAGGGACAATTAACCATGTCTTAATCTATACTCCCGGATTAATAACAAGTAACTTATATCTTAATCCATACTCCAGGATTAATAATAAATAACTATGTACTATCCATACTCTCGGACTGAAGACAATTGAATAAGTCTAATCCATACTCTCGAAAAACACCTACATGTTACGAGTCTGTTAACGTTCCACTGGACTGTCTAGAAAAGTCTGTGGTCGTCATCTATATTCCGCTAGATGACTGGAACATCGTCAACATCGAGACCTCTCATCATTTTGTTTCATCACATATCAACTATTTCATCTACCCATGTTATACGCAACATATTTGTAGATAAAAATACATATACAATTTAAAACCTGTTGATATTTGTATATTTAGCTATATTTTTATGTTGGATTTTTATCATTTATTGGCTAATTAATTGCATATTATGGACAAAAGATACTTAATATTGTTCAAATTATATTTTCAGTCCAAAAAAGAAGCTCGGAAGCAAAAGGAAGCAGGAGATATGAACGAAGGCTCGGGAACGAAAGAAAGAAGAAAAAGGCTTAATTCTGAAGCTACTCGGCGAGTAGGGTCGTCTACTCGACGAGTAGACACAAAGGTTCGCGAAGCAATACGTCGAGTCCTTGCCGTATACGGATTCCTCAAGGAGGACTCGACGAGTCAGTTATCTACTCGGCGAGTAGCTCCTGTTTTGAGAAAACTATAAATAGACTTCACAAACCCGAATTGAGGACTCTCTGGATTTTTGGTGGAAACACTTGGCGATCAAGGAAGCCCTTGGAGCTCTGGAAAACGTCGAAGAACCCTAATCCTTCATTCTTAAGAGATTAAGGCACTTTAGGTTTAATTTTCCACTTTACCCTTGAATAGAATTATGTTAGGTTTATTTGAATTCGTTTTTAAGCTTTCATACACTGAAATCATGAACTAATTTCGTTAGTTTCTGTTTGGGGAAGACAAGTTTGCTCCTATGGTTTAATTTACTCTTTTGATTAATTGTTAGTTGGTGATATTGTTAAGTTAAGCTTGTTAAAGACCCTTATGCATTAACCATAACTATTTTCTGTTAATTGCTAAGTGATTAAGCTGCATGAACATCTCTTAATTGCTTATCTCATATAATTTATGTGAACACAATACTATATGCCTAGGAATAATGAACATGAAACTAGGATTAATTAGAGAATGGGTAAATTAATGTGTGAGCTTGTGTGATACACCATCAACAAGAGGTTAATTGAATCACCAAATTTAATTAGCTAGCTACAAGTCTTATTTAACCCGAATAATTAACCTAGTAAATCTATTAGTTTAATCAACTGGCCATTGATTGAATTGGTATGTTTTCTAAGGATTAGTAATAGCGAATGCGAATCTAATCACCAGAGTCGGTAACCAATAACAATTAATCTATTATATTATCATAAAAATTAACCATAGGAGTAAATAAGTCGAACCAAAACAGAAACCCTTTTTGATCATTGAATTTAGTTTGTTTTTACGTGTTTTCAGGTTTTAGTTGAGTAGTTAAGTTTTAGTTAAGTTTCTAGTCTTGCAAAACTAGAGAAACCCCTATTTTCTATTACTTGTTTTAGTTAATTCTAGTTTTTAGTTTTAATTTTTCGTTCCCTGAGTTCGATACCCTACTTATTTAGCTACACCACAATTGATAGGTCCACTGCCTTTGTGTGTCAATTTTATAATTAAAAGTAGGATTAAAACTAGTTGAGTTTACACACACATCAAGTTTTTGGCGTCGTTGCCGGGGATCGGTTCAAAAATTAGCACTAATTTCTAGTTTTATCGATCTTTTGTGTGAGATTTATCTTGCACAAAGTTATTTTTAGGTAATTTAGTTATTAGGATTAGTTTTCATAGTTTTCTGTTTTAGAAATTTAATTAGAATTTTTTTCTGTTTCTGCCTTGAACTCGCCAAGTGCAGTCGACGCTACTCGGCGAGCCCATCGCTGTTTCACAGTTTTTATTTTTATTTTCTTTTTGTTCTTTTTACGCGTTTTTCTTACCTTGGTTTCAGTTGTTACATGACCCGAGGATCCAATACGTCTTTGGTTCCTCCACTTGAAAAGCCGGAGTCCACTCTAAAGAAGAACAAAGGAGAAGCCGTTGGAGAATCCGCTTCTTCAAAGAACTCACCTTTGAAGAATCTCAAATCCGTTTTTAGCAAGAAAAAGAGCAGCAAATCAGGAGCATCCAGCACCTCTTCCTTGGCAAACGAAGACCCAATCAAGGAAGACATCATGAACGAGTCCGAAAGGGAAGAAAGCGAATTTGAAGAAGGTAGAGATCTAGAAGGTGACTTTGACAACACCATGGCGAACATCGATGAAGTTCCCATGGGCGAATGGAAGAAGAGGATACGAGATGATACCGGCCCGGGACTTGTGCAACCCGCAATTCCTGCGACTGCCACTTTTGAGCTTAAAGGTCACATACTTGCTCAACTCAAGGAGATCCCCTTCTACGGAAACGACCACGAAGATGCCTATAAACACTTGGATGAAGTCAATGATGTAGCTGATTATTTTAATGTTCCAAATGTGCCTCGCGAAACCCAGCTGCTTCGTATGCTTCCAGTTACATTCAAAGGTGCTGCAAAGGATTGGCTCAAGTCACTCCCTCCCGGATCCATCACTACATGGGCTAAGATGAAAGAAGAATTTATTGACCAGTTTTGCCCACCTTCGAAAATAGCCAAGCTAAAAAAAGCTATTGCCAACTTTGAACAAAAAGCTGGAGAGTCCCTTTATGAGGCATGGGAGAGATACAAAAGTCTACTAAGGAATTGCCCACATCATGATCTTAATAGCCAACAAGAAGTCTCCATTTTCTACGATGGAGTCAATGTGACTACAAGGCAGCTTCTTGACTCGCAAGGACCGCTCACCAAGAAGCCACCCCCGGTGATCAAGGAATTAATTGAGGAATTCTCTAAACATTCTAGAGAATATCATAACCCACTTAATGAAGTAAGTAGGGGGTGGTGAACACTGTAAACGATAGCATGGCGGCAATGATGGCTAAACTAGATAGTTTAGATCGGAGGATGACTAAGATGGATCAAACAATCCATGCTATTCGGGTTGGATGTGAAAATTGTAACGGACCTCATCTTACTAAAGATTGTGATTTGGATGAGAATGGAAACAAGAAAGCTCAAGTATTCTATTCAAGTGGCGATAGATTTGATGATAATTGGCGGAAACCGAAGAAGGAATGGCTCCCTTATGACGAGTACAAAAAAGCAAAGGAGGAGAAATACAAGCAAAAAGAACGGGGTTTCTATCAAAAGGAGGAACCGGTTATGGAAAAGAGAACTGATTTGGAAGAGATGTTCACAAGGTTTGTAGCTGCATCCGAGAAGAGACACAATGATACCGACGTTGAATTGAAAGAGCAGCGAGTAATGCTTAAAGATCATCAAGTTATGATGAAAGATCAAAAAAATTTGCTTAGGAACTAGCAAGCCTCCATTCATAACATTGAAAAGTAGATAGGACAGCTTGCACAACAAATCAATCAAAGAACACTTGGTGAACTTCCGAGCAATACCGAACAAAATCCAAAAATGGCGCATAACCACTAATTCTGACAAAATTTTCACTCCTTTGACCTCTATTCCGAAGAAACCCAGTAAGGTGCAAACAGAAGAGGAGATTGAAAGGAATTCGAGCAAACCTGACTCGACTCGCCGAGTCGGTATAATGGACTCGACGAGTCCGAGAGCTGATGAGAAAAATTGTTCTCTTTTGAAAACTTACAGGCCCCCTTTGCCATTTCCAATCCGAGCCATACCAGATGAGCAGATTCAACAGTATAGAAGATTTATGGAGCAAGTGAGGACCCTTCAAGTGAACATTCCATTTGTTGAAACAATACTTCATACACCCAAGTATGCAACTTTGCTTAAGAACCTCTTCACCACTAGACAAAATATGGAAGAAGTGGCTGAAGTATTGCTAAATGAACTACCAGAAAAGAGGGGTGATCCGGGAAGCGTCTCCATACCCTGTCAATTTGGGAACATAATCTCTACTCATGCGTTGACCGATTCGGGTGCAAGCATTAATCTAATGCCATATTATTTCTTCAAGAAGCTAAATTTGCCGGAGCCAAAGCCGATGCGTATGAAGATCCATTTAGCCGATAAGACAATAATAAATCCAAGAGGAGTATGCGAATATCTTCTCATCAAAGTCGATAAATTTGTGTTTCCCATGGACTTTGTAGTGCTTGACATGGAAGAAGACCCTAGAGTTCCAATCATTCTTGGAAGACCATTTTTGAATACCGCTTGTGAAATAGTCGATGTGCGCGAATCTACACTAACACTAAGGGTAGGGAATGATTCAGTGGTGTTTAAAGCGGAACAAGAGAAAAAGAATGAAGGGATGAAAAACGGGGAAATTTCCTTAGTGGATTTGGATGATGAAGTGTTAGAAAGAGAGCTTGCACTTTTACAAGAAGAAAATCCAAACAAATTTCTATTACCTTCTGAAGGGAATTTCGATGCCGGAGAAGATTTAAAGGAAATAGAAAAGTTGTTAGAGGAAGCTGAGTCAGAAGAAACAACAAAAATTATGGAAACCTCACAGACTCGCCGAGTCGCATCGACTGACTCAACGAGTCCAATCGAGAACCTCAAGAATCATGAAGATCTTAACTTGCTTCTTACAAGTTCCTTTTCTGATATTGACATATACACTTCTCCTGATCCTTTGGGAAGTCCAATAGAAGAGGCTGAAATTGTGGAAGTCTTTCACTTCCAACACGCACAATTGGCTTACCTTGACACAATGATAAAGGTAGAAGTGATTCAACTTGACGAGAGGGTAAGTGTGGGAGAAAAGGAGAATGCAAGGGGTTGGAATAATGATGTCAATAACTCATCCATTAAGTCACTCATGGCTAATCGAGAGATCGAGTCAATTATAATCAAGAGAACCAAACCTCGAGCCCGAGTGTCTACTAATTATGAAGTATGTGCATTTGAACCACCGGATTATTTACAAGATAAGGAGGAATCCTTAATATCAAGTAAGGATAAGGTGGCGACTATACGGGAAATCAAGATTGACAAAGAAGGAGTACAAAAGATGGGTCCAAGGAACGGGGTGAAGAAGAAAAAGGTTGGGAAACGGATCAGTTATGCTATACAAGAGGATGCTGCGAGGAAAAGGAGAGACGAATTGAGACGGGCGTATAAAAGAAAGATACATGCTTACAAGACAAAGTTTAAACAACAAAAGATTAAGTGTGAATTCCTGATGGAGGAAAACAAAGAAACGTAAAGCGGGAAGGAGTCCAGCTAACGACTCCTCAAAAAGAAGCACTTACGGGAGGCAACCCGTCCCTAGAGTTTGCTTTCTTTTACTTTTCTTCGTTTTTAGGATTTATTTTCATTTTGCTTTGGATTTGTTTTTATCAATCTTCTTCTGTGTTTAAAATGATTGTTTGAGGGAAAGCAATGCTCAAGTGTGGGGTGGCATACATTTTATTTTACAAACTTAAATTTTTCACAGAATGAAAAACTCGACGAGTCTCTAAGTCTACTCGGCGAGTCCATTTCAGAAATCCCGAAAAATCGCTGAATCAGGCATCTACTCGCCGAGTAGGTCAGCCTACTCGACGAGTACATATATTACCCGAAAAAAAAATTAATTATTTTTTTTACATTCTGTAAAAGAGGGGTTTTTACCCTAAATTGCAAACACTTTCAGCCATTCATACGAGCCGCCACCCCCATACTCGACGTGCACTCTCTCAAGCCTTCATCTTGAATCTTCTCTTCTTTTGCAAATTCAACCAACAAGGTAACAACTTTAGCTCTTAATCCTTTACAAGTTTCGATCTTTGGTGAAATATCACCCTTAATTTCTGGAAAATCCTGATTTTTGGGAAGACTTGGATTTTAGGGTTTTAATTTTTGACAAATTAGGACGTTTTAGACGTAAATTTTTACAATCATATGCTCCTGGAACATACCGAAGCAAACCCCTGAAATAATTTATGGATTTGGCTGGTTAATTTCATCAGAACAGATCTGGACTCCCGCAGTTCGTCCTACTCGCCGAGCAGTTCGTGGACTCGGCTAGTCCATGCTGCTGATGCCCAGTATTCTGCCATTTTTAATACTTTCGGTATTTTGCTTGTGGTTTTCTTGTTTCTTTGCTGTGCAGGAACCATGTCTAGGAGAGGTCAAAGTTCACGAGGAGGCGGTTATGGGGACATCCAATGGTTGACTTTTCCAAGCATCACCAACAAGTCTTCACTCACACGTATAAAAAGCAAGCTGGAGGCTTTAAAGCGGAAGGAAATATATGTTCCTAATGAGTTGGACTGGTCATGGATAGGGCAAGCTGGGTTGGAAGAAGCGCTGAACCATTATTTGGTCAAGTCTTGTGAAGTCAATGGGGTACAAATAATCTGTGACGGGTGGAGTCGGTTGTTTAAGCTTCAAGAACCCGTGTATCAAGAGCTTTGTTGGGAGTTCTTTGCCACCATCTCTTTCCAGG
The DNA here is from genome assembly GCF_052849685.1 of Lactuca virosa. Classification (NCBI taxonomy): domain Eukaryota; kingdom Viridiplantae; phylum Streptophyta; class Magnoliopsida; order Asterales; family Asteraceae; genus Lactuca; species Lactuca virosa. The sequence continues at coordinate 290,613,131 of NC_136428.1, forward strand.
GTGGTGATGACTACTATAATCCGAATATTATTTCATTCTGCCTTGGAGGAGAGTTTCGCCAGTGCAGCATTGCAGAGCTGGCATGGAGGCTTGGTATTTATGATCATAATGAGATCATGTCCGAGGCTTTTGAGTCATTTTTGGAGCAGTGCCACAAAGACTTGCCCGAGGATGTGGTTGCCTCAACTTGGTGGACCACCATTGCCAACCGGGTTTACATTCCTTCATCCACCCAAGAGGGGAGCATCCGTTCCCCGATTCATCGCTTAATACATCGTCTGATCGTGAGCTCTATAAACATGCGAAAGGATGACGATAAAGTCCCCACTCTCGACATCTTCTACATGTGGAGTATTATCACTCCTAATGTATTTTGCAATTTTCCATATTGCATGGCAAAATACTTGGCAGAGGGGGCAGTCAAAGAGCGGGTGACTTTAAAAATCAATGGTGGCATGTTTGTTACAAGGCTTGCGAGAACTTATGGTATTTTGGACCGACAAGAGGCATGGGCATTGACTATGATTCCTAGTCCTCCCTTCAGCACAACATTATTCAGGAGGGCTAGGATCATTGAGGATTATGGAGGGGGCATGTTAGTATTCCAAATGATGATGAACCGTTAGTGCCAGAGGAACCGGGAAGGAGGGTGAGACAAAGGAGAGAGCGGGTGCCACAAGACCCACCGGTTATTCCGGTGGATGAGGAGCTACCTATGGATTGGTATAATGTTGAGCTGCGAAGATACCAAGACGACCTCGGGGGGGGGGGGGGGGGCGTGAACTATGTCAATGAGTCATTTGCTTATTTATTTGAGCAAATGCATTTTGTACCAAGGCCCGGGCCCAGATTCCCGTATGTGTCCAGTTGGGATGAAAGGGTGCAAGCGAGAAGAAACTAAGCGGGCGGAAGTGGAGCCGGAGGAGATGAAGATGAGGAGGAGGATTGATGCTTTATTTTATTGTGTTTTTGATGTTTAAGACTATTTACTTTCCTTTGTTTTGGGTGTTGAACTTGTAGGATGTTTAAGTAGGAATTTGTTTTCTTTTATCACTTGTGGTTGTTTTCTTTTCAGATTGAAGGATTGGATGCATGCAAGAGTCTCAATTGTCAAGGTTAGAGTGAGGATCGGGTCTAGATGAGAATGTGCATGAGTTTAGGGTCGAGTCCGTTCTCAAGGAGGGTCTTAGAGTGTTATTTGTTGAAGAAAAATGAATAAAACACACTGAGTTATCATACCCAGCCATATCAGAAACGGAACCCAAAAGCAGAATATTTAGATTTCTCACTCAGCGATGGACTCGCCGAGTGCACATTACCTACTCGACGAGTCCGAGTTCAATTCCACAATTTTTCTGCTTGATACGTTGCTACTCGTCGAGTTGCCGTATAGACTCGACGAGTTTATCACTTTTCGTTCTCAAGGCTTATATTCTGCTCATTTTCACTACGGGTCTCGCTCATATTCCTTAGAGTTTGATTCCCGAAGATTTCCGAGTATCTTTCTTGCATTTTTGGAGCTTTCCCACACAAGATATGACACCCAAGGCATGGATGAGCTGTTCCCATGTCTAAAGTCATTTGAAGTTGAGTTAAAAGAGAAGAAATACCGACCTCGCCACTACTACCTCAGGGGAGTTTGTTCCAATTCTCTCTTTATTTTCTTATTATATTTATCATGCATAATATGCAATGGGGACATTGCATAAATTAAGTGTGGGGTAGGGGGTTGGTTGCATTAGTTAAAATTTTAGTTAAATTCTGAAAATTTTGAAATTTTTGCATTTAAATTGCTAGGGCTAATTTAGAAAATTTTGGTAAAGCAATTAGGGATCATGCTAGTATTATATTTGATGATTCTATGAAAACCCAAATGTTTAGTTGATCCTATATACGTTCTAGTGCATTTGTGGCCTCCTTTATTCTAGTGAAATCATGGGACAAAAACACAACCTCGCTTAGTTTGAGGGATGCAATATGTTTAGCATCGTGTACCAGAAATGTATCCAGGAAATTTTTTATCTTTAATCAATAAAGGTTGAAGTTGAGCGCCTCTGCTTAAGCATGTAGGTATTGAGTGAAAAAAGTGAGATATACATGTAAAAAAAAGAGAGAAAGAATTACAAGAAAAGTTGTAAGAATTTTGGAGCAGTTAAAGTGAAGATCAAAAGATCAAAATCCCAAAAGTTCAAAAGTTGAAAATACCCAAAAATCAAAGAAAATCAAAAAGGTGGCAAATTTGAAGAATTCAAAGTTCAAATTATCAAGAAAGTGAAGAATTCCAAAAAGCTCCATAGTGGTATCGAAAATTGTAATTTTTAGATTATGTATGCTTGGGTTGCTCAACCAAAAACACCTTGAGGCTAGGAGGTTTTCTGGGGATGGATTCGGAGGGATGCATAAAATGAGCATTGTTCAAAAGAAGTGGGCGAGTGTTTATGAGGATTGTGAGTATTTAGGATGAGGGGGGTCGTTTAGGAAAAATTTAGATACAAATGCATGCGTTGCGGTCTTGGCATAATTGTTGGGTTGGATTGGGATTGTCTATGTAATATTAGTGTGCTTAATTTCAGTTTTGTTTGGGGGCAAGCAAAAGTCAAGTGTGGGGTATTTTGATATTTTCATATTTAGCTATATTTTTATGTTGGATTTTTATCATTTATTGGCTAATTAATTGCATATTATGGACAAAAGATACAAATGCATGCGTTGCGGGCTTGGCATAATGGCTGGGTTGGATTGGGATTGTCTATGTAATATTAGTGTGCTTAATTTCAGTTTTGCTTGGGGGCAAGCAAAAGTCAAGTGTGGGGTATTTTGATATTTGCATATTTAGCTATATTTTTATGTTGGATTTTTATCATTTATTGGCTAATTAATTGCATATTATGGACAAAAGATACATAATATTGTTCAAATTATATTTTCAGTCCAAAAAAGAAGCTCGGAAGCAAAAGGAAGCAGGAGATATGAACGAAGGCTCGGGAACGAAAGAAAGAAGAAAAAGGCTTAATTCTGAAGCTACTCGACGAGTAGGGTCGTCTACTCGACGAGTAGACACGAAGGTTCGCGAAGCAATACGTGGAGTCCTTGCCGTATACAGATTCCTCAAGGGGGACTCGACGAGTCAGTTATCTACTCGGCGAGTAGCCCCTGTTTTGAGAAAACTATAAATAGACTTCACAAACCCGAATTGAGGACTCTCTGGATTTTTGGTGGAAACACTTGGCGATCAAGGAAGCTCTTGGAGCTCTGGAAAACGTCGAAGAACCCTAATCCTTCATTCTTAAGAGATTAAGGCACTTTAGGTTTAATTTTCCACTTTACCCTTGAATAGAATTATGTTAGGTTTATTTGAATTCGTTTTTAAGCTTTCATACACTGAAATCATGAACTAATTTCGTTAGTTTCTGTTTGCGGAAGACAAGTTTGCTCCTATGGTTTAATTTACTCTTTTGATTAATTGTTAGTTGGTGATATTGTTAAGTTAATCTTGTTAAAGACCCTTATGCATTAACCATAACTATTTTCTGTTAATTGCTAAGTGATTAAGCTGCATGGACATCTCTTAATTGCTTATCTCATATAATTTATGTGAACACAATACTATATGCCTAGGAATAATGAACATGAAACTAGGATTAATTAGAGAATGGGTAAATTAATGTGTGAGCTTGTGTGATACACCATCAACAAGAGGTTAATTGAATCACCAAATTTAATTAGCTAGCTACAAGTCTTATTTAACCCGAATAATTAACCTAGTAAATCTATTAGTTTAATCAACTGGCCATTGCTTGAATTGATATGTTTTCTAAGGATTAGTAATAGCGAATGCGAATCTAATCACCAGAGTCGGTAACCAATAACAATTAATCTATTATATTATCATAAAAATTAACCATAGGAGTAAATAAGTCGAACCTAAACAGAAACCCTTTTTGATCATTGAATTTAGTTTGTTTTTACGTGTTTTCAGGTTTTAGTTGAGTAGTTAAGTTTTAATTAAGTTTCTAGTCTTGCAAAACTAGAGAAACCCCTATTTTCTATTACTTGTTTTAGTTAATTCTAGTTTTTAGTTTTAATTTTTCGTTCCCTGAGTTCGATACCCTACTTATTTAGCTACACCACAATTGATAGGTCCACTGCCTTTGTGTGTCAATTTTATAATTAAAAGTAGGATTAAAGAGTTTACACACACATCACCTGTATAAAACATTCATTCAACATTCATTTCAAATAAACAATACGCCATAAATCTCCCAAAAAGTGACAAGTGCCCTTATCATCACTTTGGCGCATGTAGGGAGATGTACCGCTTCAACTGTAAACAAAAGGGGGCACACTGCCAAAATTTATACGACCCTGACCCAAGGTGACAATCAGACATCCAACTCAGGGGTGACTCGTGCCTGTTATAGATGTGGCGAAACCGGACATTATAAGAGGGATTGTCCTAAGGAAAAGTGTTCAGGTAAAGGTGATCAAGGTAGAGTCTTAGCCATTGGAGCGAAGGTAGCAATACCAATAGTAAAGGTCTGTTGGAACGCGAAGCGAGGACCCTGTGGAAATCATGGACATGGAAGTCAGGAGAACAAAGCAAAGTCGCATACCAATAGTAAAGGTCTGTTGGAACGCCAAGCGAGGACCTGAATTTACTTGGCAACTCAAGGACCAAATGAAACAGAAATACGCACATCTTTTCCCCCAACCCTTGAGGACCCACTCGGAATGTTAATTTCAGGACAAAATTCCTTCTAACGGGGGGATGATGTGACAACCGCCAATTCTTGGTCAAACAATGTCAATAAAACTCAACCAGGTCAACTCAAATCGTATTAGAATTTTAGGAGAAATATGATATTTTCTAATGTTTCTATTGTACTTTTGACAAGTTTTAATACAAATTACCTCTATGGTTGCCAATTATCGAATATAAACCTGAAATAAGGTTAGTATCATAACAATTCAGTAATTCAAATTTTTTTTATTATTTTAGTATAAATAATATTCATAACTCAATGTAGTGGAATTCATAAACTTTATACTACATGAAAAATTCATAACAAAGGCTACAAATACAAATTTTGGTGAATTCGTCACCAAATGCGATAAATTCTATACCCGGCTAAACATCCAAAGAAATTTAGCGGCAAGAACTTGGGAGTTCCACCTAACTTTCATGTAACGTATTGTTATTTTTAATAATAATTATTTTTGTAATAATTTGAATTTTTATAATTCAAATTAAATATTTATAAATCCTTTATACCATATTATTTTTATAAAAACACCATCATTTTTATATAAATGTCAAGAGTTTATAAAGGTTTGACATTTTTTTAATAAAAAGTTACTAGTTACAAAAATGTTCCCCCATCATAAACAAGCCTCCTTTATGTCATTACACTAACCATAGACTAGTACACCTTTAGTCCCATCCATGTCCCCCCATAACCCACCCTACCTACCCCCACCCTCCTCCCCCATCTCTCTTATACTTACGGCCAAAAGCCCCTTTCTTCACCATCATTCTCTTAATTTTTCAACTTCTTCTTCAAGAAAAAGCTCTCATCTTCCATAACTAATTTCTTCCAAGTGGTTCTTGAGTTTTTGGTAAGTATTTCCTTCATAATCTAGTGATTCTACATACTTATAAACTAGTTTCAATCAATTTATACACATTGTCATGTGTTACTATTCATAGGATCTTCAAATCTTCAAGTGTTCTTAACTTGAATCTTTCCATCTACAACCTTTCATCCACCAAGAAAACACACATAAGGTGAGTTCATACCCCTTTATTTTCGAGTTTTTCCAAGTTTTAGGGGGGAAATACAAGTAAACATGTATAATAATACAAGTTGTTATACATGATTCTTCTTTAAGTTGTGTAAAAGTATTATATGCATGAAAAGATGTTATTACTTAGTTATTTGAACATTTATATGTGGTGTGTTTGTTTAGAAATGCAAAACTATGAAAAACTAGTGTTTTTATGAACATAATATGACCTTTATAGCAAAAATGGTTATAACCAAGTTATTATACCATTTTTGTGGGACATAAACCAAAATATGTTATATGGAACATATGTCTTGAAACTAGTTGAAAATACCAAAGATTTAGTTTTACAAAAAGAAAACTTAAGAATCTATCGTTTTATGTAAAAGTGAGTTTTCTACGACCCATCTTTTATGTTTTACAAGTTTTGGGGGAGAATACACACTAAACAAATCCTATTTGGATGATTTAAAGGCTTTGCAAACTAAAAATACAAGTTATGTCACTAAAACATATCTAAGCTTAAACATCAGCTTTTTATAGAAAAGTTGTGGTCTGTTCACGGACTGTTTTACCCTTCTCAAACTTAATAGATTTTAAAACTGTGCAATATATAAATAGTTCAGCTCTATACCTTTTGAAGGACTACTCGCACGCGTTTATACGGATTTTCTACAATTTATGGTGATTTTTACAAAACTGCCTGTCATTTCAGAACATTTTCGGACCAGTCTATAAGAATGAACATTTTCACTCTGGTTACGAACCACTTAAGGTCAGGGTAAAAATTATGGACACAGTAGACTCATTTTCTAAGCTCTGAGAGTTTACGAATCCAAATTTCGACTTACGATGATTTTTCTATAAATTTTCTAAAATCATGGACAAAATTGTACAATTTATGTGAGATTTGACCTAAAATATGTTATTTTAAACATATAAGGTTAGTTTGACTTAATATCCACAAAAAGGTAAAAATAAATTTTACAATGTTTACAACTAAATTTTTACCGGTTAGTGACGTTAAAAATGCCAAAGACTAGAAAAATTGGCTTTATCATACTAAATGTTTTTTATACTTGTGTTAGATGTAAAATTATATGATATAATCTTTTAAAACATCTAAACATACTAACTTATATATATATATATATATATATATATATATATATATATATATATATATATATATATATATAGAGAGAGAGAGAGAGAGAGAGAGAGAGCTAGATTTAAGTATTCAAAGTAATTATTGTGTTATTGTATGAATAAATGTAGGTCAATCATTTCAAAAGGGTAAATATGTAATCTTACATTTAATTAATTATGGTAAATATATAAATCAATTAATATCCCTTTAATTTAGGAATATCAGTTTTAAAACCCAATTTGTAGTATATATATCCTCACGACCATTTTTGAACTCAATCCCCAAATCCAACGTAACTATTATTATAAAGTGAAGAAGACGATGGTATTTGAGTCGATTGAGAATCAGGAGGCGATCGGTGATGGTGGTCATGAATGTAACAGTACATCTTTTGAACATGAAGCTTCGATTGATAGCAATGACGTTTCCTTTCATCGAACAGTTGGTGCGCTTCACATTGCTCTTAATCGCGTGGTAGGTTTTCCTATTTCAACAATTATTAATAGAAATCATGCGCGCATAGTCGCATTGTGGTTGTTTTTTATTACAGAAAACAACCCACACTTCGATTTACAAGAGCTGTTATAAAGACTTTGGGTGAACAAATTCTGTATTGAGTTTATCAGATGCATTTGACAAATCGGATGAATTGATTGAAGTTTTTATGGTTGATTGCAGAGCAAGTGGTGTATTCTTGTAAGCTTTGGCGGATTCATTCTCTTGAGAGATGATAATCAAGCATTATGGGCTGTTCTAGGTTCTGTTCTAAACGTCGTTTTATCATTCACTCTGAAGAAGATTATAAATCAAGAACGACCTGTTTCTGAAGTGTATTGTGGCCCTGGAATGCCATCTTCACATGCTCAATCCATTTCGTTTGCCACCATTTTCATGATTCTTTCAAGTAATTAACCCTCTTTTGTTCTTTCCATACTTTTCCTCTTTAAAATTCATCGACATTATTTCCCTCATGAACAATGCGAACAACTTTAGATTTTGTTCATGACTTAAAAAATTGTAATTTTGATCTTTCAACGTCTTATATCTTTTTTTTATTCTATCAGAAAAGAATGTTTTTTATGATAATCATGAACATATTCTGTTAGAATGCCACGGATTAATATAATTATTGGTAAATGAATTCCAATTCTATCAAAATGGAATCACGAATTCCAATTATGTTGGAATGGAATACGGATATTTTATCACTAATTTATTCATTGGATTTGTTTCCACAGAAGTTGATGCTTGAAGAACGGACCACGAAATTCGAACGACGCCTCTTAGCAACATTATTCTTTTAGAATGCATTAGTGTTTTTGTTAGATTTTGATGTTTTTTTTTCAGATTTGAAAGTTTTTTTAGTTTTATTCTTTAACAATAAATGTAATCCTTAGCAATTGTTACATGTATTCTATAAGAATTAATGTAATGTTTGTTTTAATTCTTCAATTGATGGTTCGAGAATTTTGTTATTCTACAAGAAAATTTTAAAGTCATGATCAAGAAATACGTTCAAGAATATTTTTATTATTTTATGGTTCAAGAATATTTTTATTTTTGAACATACTCAAACATATTTTGTGAGAATGTCCGAATTAAAAACCTTATAATTCGTAAAATCGGATTTTTAAAATTAATAGAATCTATGATCCCTTAAAATATGCAAATTTCCTTTATTAAATCTATATTAATTGACTAAAATACCCTTCTAGTTAAATTAGATGGTATTTTTCAATTATATTTAATTCAATAATATGTATTAATCACTTTCTTAAAATAAGTAAAATGATTGGCCCCACATTTATGCATACAATAACATAATAATTACTTTGAATATAATAACCTAAGCATATATATATATCTTTATACCTTAATAAGCATTTAGCCTAAAATGCTGAATTTTAAGAGGTATAACCCTTAAAGCATCATATACAATAACTTTATGCATATATTTTATCTGGTCAACGGTTTGAAAAGTCAAATATGAAACTAATTCAAATCGCCGTTTCCTTAACCATTGAAAAAGTCAAAGATAAGAAGGGGGAGTGCAATTTTTTTGGAAAATATCTTGGCTTTTGACCTGGTATTCTCATTTGAATTCTCTGCAATATTATCCCATGATAACAGGTAATTTGAAATCCCCTTCCAATTTATCGCTCGAAGTACGAAGGACCATCCTCGATTTCTCCTTCTCTTCCCCTGTTCATCCCCATCTCCCTTCATGGCTTATGCGCTTGAACTATTCTCCATCTATTGATTTTTTGTGATCTTGAATGACATCTTTTCCATCACCAAAACTAGAACCTATTTGGGCAAGAAGAGGTCTTAGATGACTTTCTTTTGTTTCCTTAAGTGAAGGGGTCTGTTAGGGTTTTTTTGTCGATGTGATTTTAGTCAAAATGATTGGATAACATAGTCTCACAGACAACGTGAAGGATTGAAAGCTTTACATTAAATAATCGGCCAATCCAGGTTTTTTTCATGTCTTTACTGTAGCTAAACCTAAACCTGATCATTTGAATCTTCAAATAAACTATTTTAGTTAAAAATCATAGATTTTGAATTGGATATGGTTCTTTTTTAGAGAAACTTCAAGTTTTATTGATTTTTAATGTCTGATTCAGGTGGTTTTGGGAAGTTAAGCATCAAGAGACAAGAATCAACTTCATGGCGATGATTTGCTACAAACGGGTCAAAATTGTCCACCATCGCAACCTCTACTTACACAACCACTATCAAATGCATCGGTACTTTCTTCTTCTTCTTCTTCTTCTTCTTCTTCTTCTTCTTCGTCATCTTCTTCTTCTTCATTGACTATAGATTTAGATCTACAATGTATTCTCACAAACGAGCCCTAAATCTAAAAATATTTAATCTTATAGTTTTATTTTGTAAATTTTTGTTCCATTCTCAAATGGTGTGTAGTATGTATAATTTTTACAGGTTGTCAAGTCAACATTTTTGCTGGATTTTTGGTTTTATCTTAAATGAAAAACTCGAATTAATTTGTTCAGTGTTACCTTTTCATGTTTAGGTTCTTTGGCTATGCGTATGGAACGATTTTGGACCTTAAACCTCATGATGATGAACAAAGGTAACTGAGTAACGAGCATTATCGGTTTTTGTGTTTTCTTACTGTTTTTTTATAGCTTAAATTTAGGGCCTTCATGTGGCTGGATCTGAATCCCAAATAAAAGATTGTAGCTGGATATGGACCTAAATTTGTGGCTTATTTCGACACCTCATAAAATCGAAAGGAAAATCTTGGGTTGAAATTATCCAGATCTGTGTTAGAACTCTCCTATGATTCCTCATTTGTAACCATTCAGGTGATATTGTTTCCCTTCGATTTCACTTTCTCTATCTGTCCTCCAAGCGGTTTCCCTATCTGAACCCAATGCAACAACCTAGAGATGTTCTTCATGACAGTTTTGAGGATTCACAGGAAAGACGTTTACATACAAAACAATTATGGAGAAGTTGGATTGTATACATGGGACAAACTTGAGAAAATGTAACTTATAAGGAATAGTTGGTTGTTTTTTCTTTAAAGTGTTATTCCCTTTGACATTTTTGTGTACATGATTGACCTTTTATCTACATCTTACCAAATACCTTTCAACATCTAACTTCAACAAGCCTTCCTTAAAATCCTTGTGGTAAGTTCCTTTTTCCCAGTTCTGTTGTCATGGCCTCTTCCGTTGATCCCTTGTGTTTTGTCTCATCTAGCTAATGGTCAATTAGCATGTCAAATATGTATATTATTAACCTTTTTTATATGTTTTGTCTTATCTACCTGATCTCAATTCTGACATTTTTAGCATGATTAGAAGTGTACGGACTTTCTCAAGTGTAAAGCCCCTCTAATTAAGTTTCTTTTTTTCTTTGTCAAAAAAATTTTAAATGTTGTCAATCTGAATCTGTAAGACAAGATCTAAATGTTTTACTAACATCCACCAATAAATCTTCTCTATTTTTTCACTGTGATTTAAGGTTCACATTTAAAACATTTCAGTTTGATTTAATGGTGGATATAGGAAAGGATATAATGATTCTTTTTGTTTCTTTTTAACTATCAGATGCTCTCTTTTAGATACTATATGTTTATTGTGCAGAAAATCTCGGTGTCAACTATGGATTTAGTTGTTAACGAAAATATCCATAATGACCTAGCATCCTGTATTGGTTTTCTGTCATAGATGTCAATATTTTTTATTTGATGGTGAAAGAAGAAGGCTTCTTGGTTATTTTGTTGGTTCAATGGAGAAAATAGAAAAGAAACGTAGATTTGTACATATACACTCTCTTGAGTCTTGACCATTCATTTATGTATCTCTTTCTTTTACTTTTTGTTTACCATAGGGTCAAGTTGAAAATTTATATCCCTTTAGTTAGATGTAGTCAGCCAACTTGTGAAACTTGATTCTGATGATAAAATGAAGTGGTTGATAAACAAACATGTGGCAGAAGTTAACGAGTTGCAGAGGAAGGATAGTTAAATATATTCTAGCCCAACCATGGCCGGTGCTTTTCGTCATGTCTTCTTTGCTATTTTAGTTTGATTTCGTATATACCAAGAAAATATAAAAGAGAAATCCTTTTATTTCCTTATATTTCGAACTTATATCCACATGAATATTATTTTCTTATCAAGACTTTAAGACTCATGTTACTCACGTAATGTAGCATCTTTTTTCTTTTAATTTAACTATTGTTACAAAACTTTTGTTAATATGCTTAAATTCTACTCAGGTAATGATAGTGACACATATTTATGATGTTTTTTTTGTAAACTGAAAGATGCAATATTTAAAAAGGTGTTTTGATATATTTTATCTGAGAACCATTCTTAGGGAATTGTAATAATAACTTAAATGAGACTTATTTGACTTCTTTGATTCTAAAATTAATTTCATTGAACCTTCCATTATTCATATATAATTTTTAAAACGTACTTAAGTTTTTAGTTGCTTTATATATCTTCATAAGTTTAGTATTATTATTTGTAATAAATTTGAGACTTGAGAATACTTATACCCCTAATGGTGTGTGATGTCCAAAGAAAAAAAAAGACAAACATTGTATTAAGATTTAGTTGCTACTAACATTCAAGGTTTTTATATGTATGGATTTTGTTTAAGAATTTCATTTAGGTTAACCGTAACAACTCGGTTTTCAATTTTTGAGATCTATTAGGAAGGAGGGAGTAATTCCCTCCCAACCACTAAATCCACTGTCACATCAATTTTTGTCTCTCCTTTTTCCTCATCTTTCCCAACTCATAACAAACGGAAATCTTATCTTTCTCAACCCATTTAACTCACTCAATTAAAAAAAATACAAAACAACTAAGGTACAAGTTTTAAAACACATGGTAAAAATGAAAAGGGACAGAGAAAGTAGAGAGAGAGAGAGAGAGAGAGAGAGAGAGAGAGAGAGAGAATGAAGTGGGTTAGTGAAACCAATTAAACAACCCGTTGAAGAGGGAGTTGTACCGGCGGTAATTCTATTGCTAATTAAAATTTTACCTTGATTGTTTTGTATTTTTTTTTAATTGAATGAGTTGAGTGGATTGAAAAAGATAGGGTTTCCGTGTGTTGTGGGTTAGAAAAGATGAATAAAAATGAAAAATAAAAACTGATGTGACAATGGGTTCCGTGGGTTGGGAGGGAATGACTCCCTCCTCCCTTAAAAGTGAATACATACTTAAATACCAAGTTTCAAATCAAAATTAGCTAAAAAAAATACTTAATTCAATAATTATTTATAATGACCTACAATAGCAATGTAAATTTTTTTTGAACGAAAAATACAAATATATACTAAACTACTCCTAAATTATTTCACCTATGTCCACAGTGAGACTTGAACCCTCGACCTCAATGAGGGAGAGCAACGCCAGATACCCCTGGGTTAGAATCCCTTTGGTAATAGCAATGTAAATAGGTTGCAGTAATTTAGATATTGCTATTTTTGGTAAAAATAAGAGTAACAAAACTTCTATTATCGGTAAATTTATGTAAGTATATTGTTGTTATGGTTAAGGGTGTTGCCTACATTGGTAAAACAAAGCAAGTGGTTTTATTTTATTAAGGTCTACATTGGTGATGTAGGTTGGAACTAATTGCATAAAGAAAATCATTTGAACGCTCATTGTATTTTGACATTTCTGAAAAAACTATTTTCACCCGTCGCTTGGCGCGGGTAAACGGCTAGTATATATATATATATATATATATATATATATATATATATATATAGACACAACAAAACATATATGATAAACTATAATGGGTGTAGTTTATGAGTCATTAACACTATTTTACCATTTTTAGGGCGAACAAATAATTATTTAAAGATATAATTATTTTACACTATGTAATCACTATGGAAATGTAATATTTCCACTTACAAAAGGGTTTTCATTACACTATATGTAAACCTGTTAATATAGTTTTGTGAGACATAGTCTTCACTGTACCTACCATAATACCTACAAAAGGCCTGTATTATAACCATAATCTCCCGTAAGAGAGCGTGATACTTTTGTATAGATCTATACTGGACTGACAATCCCACACCTAAGCTGTTAGCTACAGTTAGACCGACAGGTCTGGGGTGACAATTGTCATAACATTCCGACGCCTGAAGAACGTCGCAGCAAGCCAACTACGGGTCTAACATACATTCATATGGTTTTATATAAGAATAAAACTTCATAATACTACTTTCGAGTACAACAAATCTTATACATTTTTGGTCTTAGGGTTTTAAGACTACAACTCATTTTTAAGAAAATATTGGATTTTTTGGAAACATACACTATCATTTTACAAGGAAAAGTTATAGATTTTTCGCATACAAAACTCTTATGAACTCACCAACTTAATTGTTGATACTTTTTCAAACTACTTGTATTTTTAGGGAATCGTTAAGCAAGGTAATTACAAAGTTGTTAGGATGGACGTTACAATGTCACACTATTCATTTTCTTTTCGTAATGTAAATGGAATTGGAACAAACAACATTCGGATACAATGTAATTTTCCCAATTATAATTATGATGGTTGTGTTGCTTTGATCGCTATTATTCATTATGTTATGTACGGTTCATGAAGTCATTCACCTTTGACGTTTACGCCATTCCGGTTTGGGGGTGTGACATTCTTCTTCACCAAGAAGATAGAACAAGCTCAGAAACATAAGGAGAAGAAGGTATGAGGCTAGGGTTTCCCTCTTAGGATGGAGGCTGCAAATTAGAAGGAACCCTAGTGAAAGATTAGCATGCTCAAGAATCATATTAAATTGATATTGCTATTTAACATATGATACTAATGGGTCACACTAACAACAACTTGATACAATTGATTATTTATCAGAAATTGATTTTAATAAATATTCAATAAACTCTTATAATTAATTGGGAAAATATTTATTTCATGGAAATAATTATTTTACAATTACAAGTAACATATTATTTCATATGGTATGAGTTGATAAGTCATGTACAACCTTTTGGACTAGTTGAAACTCTTTTGTCTTTTCCCAAAAGACAAAGTTTATATTTTATAAACTTTGAGTTTATAAAATTAAAAAAAAATTCTTTTATTTGAGGCATGAGCTGAAAATTGAGTTAGATAAAGAGTGATGGTATTTTGCATTCTTTAATCAAAAGAAATAGGTATGGGTACATGCATGGGGAACAAGCTTGTCTAAAGGTCTTAATGGTTAAGGACCTTTAGATTAAGTGTGTGCTTTAACTAGCTAGAGGCCTGCACTTTTAGGTTTCCCTTTGTCTTGAAAATGTCGTGAGTTTCTACTCACCTTCCCCTTCTCTTCTCTTGCTTTGATATTGAAGAAGTTACTTGCTTATTTTGCTCTCTTTGGTTCATATTTTGATATGAACTAGAGCTTAAGAGTTATATAAGAGTTTTATACAAAAGAACTAGCATTCTACATCAAGTTGAGTAATTGTTGGTGTCTCTAAATTTCATCATTCTTCATCAACTTCCAAGCCTCCCAAGAGGGTGTAAAGAACTACAAATGTTGTTATTTCTTCATCTATTCTTTGGTTGATATTTGAATCTTTCTACAACTGGCAAGATGATCCTTGGTGGGTTTAACTTGTTTATGTTATTCAAAATTTATAAGTCTTCCGTTGCCTAAATCTTATGTTTTTGAAACTACTTTTCGAATAAAAACCTAACACCTAGGTGTTAGTATCCTTTAAATAAGGATTGAAAACCGGAACTGGAGTTTTGAAAAGAATCTTCATCATGATGTGACCTATAAATGGTTGTATTGTGGCTAAGGGTTTTCCTTCGTGTCGTGACCAAGGATTGGCCGTGTTGCAAAGTTGCTTCCCTCTAAAACCCTACAATCTTAAATAAATGAATTAAGACACAAACAATTAAAATATACACGAAAAGCAGACATTACATAGGTTTTCGGCTTATAAGGTCAAGAAATTAACTTCAAATGGTTAACTTAAAGTTTTAAAGTTAGAAATGTTCTTGGAATGTTTTTATGGGGTTAAATCGTAAAGTAGCAAATTAAGGGGCTAATTATGCCAAGTTTTGAACGATTAGAAATTAGAAACCCAATTCCCTTCATTCACTTTATGGGTCTCAATTGGAGCTTATGAGAAGAGATGGAGATCGATTTTTAATATTAAATATGAAATTAGAAGTAGGGTAGAGGATCTAATAAGCTTTCTAATATTAATCTTCAAGAAGAAGCTTGTAAGGTAGTTGTTTCATCCATTTCTTAGTTAGTAAGCATATAACCATTGTGAAACTCATCAAATCTGAACTTGATGATGAACTTCATGATTAGTTCAATTTTAATGTTTAACTCTAAACTTATAACACTTATTAAATGATGTAAGTTCATCTACATTCTCAAAATTTATGTTATGAAACGTTAATAGTGGTTTTCAAATCATAGTTTTATGAATTTAACCATGGATCCTAATGAAATCGATTTTAGTCTATGAAATTAGCTTAATGATATGGTCTAGATGTAATATCATTTATGCAAACTATGACATCCCTTATTTTTGGAACTAAATAAAACTTGTTCTTTACACTTTAAAATATCATTTGTCTTTGTTGCAGAAAATCCTAGTTAAATAAAATATTTTTATGAGACAAAAATGTTGTTTAAAAATATTAAAACACTATGGATGTCATAATTCTTATCCAACATAGGTTATAGTGTAAAGACATAAGGTCATGAATACGATTATAGACTTGTCTCTTATTTTACTCGGCATCCTATTTAGTTTCCAGCAACCTTAGTTTCGCTACCTGTGATGTACATAAATTGAGTGGGTGGGGTTGAGAAACCTGGTGAGATACATAGGGTTTTCAATCCCATAATATTTTAATGATAAGTAATCATACATAATAATCATGCAAAACAACCGTACCATACAATATAAATAATTAAACCAACGTAGATATCTATAAGATTGTCTACCCGTACATACCCAGTCCAACCGATTCTCACAATTCCTAACTTAATGATCATCTAGAAGAATCACCTTGCATGATGAATCGTTTGAGCATCTGTTTGACTATACAACTAGGGGATTCCTTGGCTAGGGTAAGTCATTAAAGGTAACCAATGTTTAGAGTAATGATAAATATGGTATCCCATTCTATCCACATTTATGGGTTATAAGTCCACACTAGTAACGTAATTCACAAGACCATCTAGAATAATCAAGTGTTGTCATCCTACTTCGGGAGATGACTCATACATACCTACTGGTTGTCCGATACAAACCCACCATTTCTGGCTCTCTAAAAAGAGGAGGACTACTACACTCCGCTTGAATCTCACACTTTTACCCCATATGAGACTATTCACTTATTCAACTTACTTTGAACTAATCATCCTTTACAAGCCTTATTTTATAACTAAACCAATCTATAATATAAATATTCAATTTATAATATAGTTCCATGTCATGCGATACAATCGTAAAACAGGATATACATTTAGCACAAAACAATTAATATGCATTTAACATATATTTAATCTTTAAAGAGATAAATACTTTTATTAAGATTATGCTCTTGAATGTAACTATGCACTCACTTGGTTAAAGGTGAAAGACTCTTGGTTACGTATGTGCTTCGCTTAATACTTCATCCTTTTCTTTTAAAAGACCTAGATATAAATATTACTACGTCATAGTTAACATTTTGTATTATTTGTGATTATAATAACAACTTATTAGATTTATCAATAATCCCAAAAGAATACTGACTTGTAGCTGATAAGGAACGACCAAGTAAGATCATATCGAAGGTAGGATCCGTTTGGTATACAGAGTACACTGTTTGGAAAATCCACTTTAAACACCTCACAATCTAGCCTAGACATCACTCCCATAAGTAGATCGATCAATATAACGACTGGTATTATTGATAGATCTTATTTATAAGTTCATAATAACGAATACAAACATAAATATAAGTTACACTTAAAGAAAAGTAAGTATAACTCAACTTACAGGTTCTTTAGCAGAAAACCAACAATTATGCGGGCAAAACTTTGAAACGAAAAACTTCCTTTCTTCAAGCTTTCTGTCGCTGCAGCCCTCCTCGTGTACACTTTGAGACTCAAAAAGTCAGATATCTAGAGAAGGGATCTTCTATTTCATTTTTTATGACACACACATTGTATCGTATCAAATGCGAAACTTCGAAAAATCATAACTTTCTCATATGAAGTCGGAAATTCGGCGTTCTTTATACTTTTTTATATACTACGACTTTTCTTTATATCCATTCAAAGAATTTACTCTTAATACGTTTACTACAACTTTTGGGAAGAACCAATCAAAGAATTTCTTTATATCCATTCAAAGAATTTCTTAATTACGATTACTACGAATTTTGTTTAGATCATTTATCATTAATACGTTTTTAATTATAATTGTTATTTTATAGCTTTTCTTTATGTTTTTAACTGTATTTTTATACAAATATTATATTGACATAATATTAATCCGTATAACATATATATAGTATTAGATATAAAGAACAATTTGTAAACACACAATATGTAATAATAATTATCTTTTGTTTATTTATAATACACTTTACATCGATTTGTTAACGCAAGAAGGGAATCTATTTGCGATATGTCTAACGGAAAAATACAAGCGTTACACAAAGTCCTAACCATGTGTTGAAATCCCAAAATGTAGTCAATTTTGGATTTATGGGGCTTTAATGGAGTTTTTGAGATAAACTTCAATTAGATCTTCATTAAATTCATTATATATTATTTTACGGATGTTAATGATGTTGATTATACTTTGTAGGTAGGATTATCCATTCTAATTGCAAAGCATAAGTGGAAACTTAATTTAGCGGTCATATTTTAAAATTTGAAGTTCTAATGGAAGACATGGTGTATTTAAGATGTTAGAATGAAGTTTTGAGTCAAAATTTGATTATTGTTGGGATATTTATTGTGATGTGTCAAAACTAAATATGCAAGTATTTAGTCTTTATTGTAAGCAGATTGGGCCTGTCCATCCGTCATTATGTTGCTAGGGTTAGACTCTAAATATAGCATACATGTATCGTTTTAGGGTGAATGTTTTTGGAGCCCTACGTATCTTTACAGAGAAGTTCTATTGAACTCTTCTAAGATATTGATAATAAAGCATTCGACACTATTTCAATCAGATTCATTCTTTGTTCTTATTGTTTGATTCAACTAAACTATTTTGAATCTATCAATCTTTATTTTATTGTTTCAACAATTGGTATCAGAGCAGGAAATTGTGTAATACATACGCATATCTTCTGTCGAGCTTACTAGGGTTTTTGAGTTTTTAACAGATCTGTTCTAGCCGTCTCCATCGTCTTTATCGATTGTAGAGTATAGATCTGGATCATAAATTTACCCTAAACTCAATTAATATCTTACACATCTGATTCTTTACAGTTTCGATTATATTGTGAAAGATGAATCAAGTAGATCCACATACTCTTTCTTTTAATATTTCTAGCATCATTGGATCGACTACCAGGATCCCAATTCTTTTCCCACAAGACTATGAAGTTTGGGATCTACACTTTGAAGACTACGTTCATGGTCTTGAATGTCACACCCCCGAACCAGACGGCGGAAACGTCCGGGGGCTCGTGTGACTAACAATTGAATAAACATCACAATGAATATACATGAAACATAACACATTCATCACCAACATTACATAATACAACCAGCATTGTTCACATCAAGTACATTGTTAAAATACATAAGTACTAATTGTTCAAAGTACGATAAGTGATATTACATAAACAAAACCATACACACTTGCATATCTTCCCGCTTAATGATTACCTGAGAATACAAGTTATTTTGAAAACGGTCAACATATATAATGTTGGTGAGTTCATAAGTATGTTTGAGTAAAAGTCTTTGTATCTTTCATAAAAACCCAGAAAATCCGATATTTTCTGTAAAATGTTTTGAAAATGATGTGAAAATCGAGTATAAATGCATGTGTGAATTTAATCATTCAAAAACTTGTATGAGTGTAGTTTAGGTTCACCGTATTTTGAATAAATGATAATTGTATATGAATAATCTCCCCAGAAAATCCGATATTTTCTGTTCTATAACATAATTTAGATTTTTGTATCGTTAGTTAAGTCGTTTTGCATTGACACAATTAAAGAATTTATCTTCAAAAGGTTATCTTTTGGTATTAAATCCCTATATGAGCCGTTATAACCATACATGATAATTACTAAGTCACCCGTCTTGGTATTTTTCCAAATGCCGGTCTTGCTAAGGATGTTGTCGCCCTAGACTGGCCTAGTCTAGCTGTAGCGAACAGCTAAGGCGTGGGGGGTCACCCCGTATAGATCTATACACAAACTCCCGCTTTCCTACCAGGAAACTCTGATTATAACTATAGGCTACGATTGTACACTCAGAGGTACCAACTCACATGTCTCACTAGATTCTTAACCCCTTTTTGTTCTATGTTTAACGTTTACGTATATGTAGTATGTTTTTGTATTCGAAAGGTACATATAAAAGTATTCGACATTTAATGATTTCGCAAAGGTATAGTTACAGTCATATTAACATGTGAAATTTCCATTCCAAGCCCTATTAGCATGTAGTTGGACCACAAATGCCGAATAACATGTAAGAGGGTAATTTAGGCCCAATAGGCATGTAAATGGGCCACAAAAGCCCAATAACATGTAATCCAATACTTAGGCCCAAATTAACATGTAAATGGGTCGCAAGAACCAATAAACACATCATGGAAAGCATTGGGCTCAATATACACTTAATTGGGCCCTTAGGGTCCAATGGCCAAGTACCGTGTATATTAGGCCCAATAAATAGTTATTGCTGTATTTCGTTCGTTTTGTTTTATTCCGTTATTTGTTTTGACTTGAAGTTCAATAGATTGTTGATAAAAATCCTCTTTTTGTAAAAACGACGTTTTTGGCCAACAATTCTCAAATTACTAAATTAGGCCCAAAGTTTTGTAAAAATGACACTTTAGTCCATAATTTATAAAAGTTTGCAATTTTGTCCCAAATGTCTATAAATTTACGGTTTTAACCCAAAATGTTATATTTTCACATTTAAAACCATGTTTCGCAGAAAAATACATTCTCAGCCCCTTATTGGTAAAAGTTTACACTTTCAGCCCAATTTTGGAAAACTTTATATTTTTGGTCCAATTTGAAAATAATTGATATTTTCACCTCTAAATTTGGTTTATTTACATTTAGGACTCAAACTTTGGCCTAATAACATTTTTAAACCTTAAATCTTCATTTTTTCGCAAATCGGGCCCAAAGGCCGTGAGGCCCAAAAGTTTGGCCCAAAAACTTAAAATTTCATTTTTGACCCTTTTAAAAGCATGTTTAGCATAAAAATACCTTTTATTACATGTAGGACCTGTTTGGCCCTTTTAAAAACAGAATTTTCACTTTTTACCCTTATCTTTTGTTTTCTTGACTATTTTGACCTTTAACAAGGTTTTTGTCGAATTCTTTTGCATCTTAAACATGTGTTCATTTTTGGCTTGATAATATGATGTATATAGTGTTGTAGTTTTTAGATATTTGCTACATCATACTTAAAATTTCGAGATTTACTAAGATCTAACACATTTTTACCAAATAAACTAAGAATTCACACAAAACATGCATATAACACATAGATCTACACATTTTACTTGAATTCTCCCCCAAAAATCATATGAAAACCGAAAACAAGGGGGTATGAACTCACCTTTGCTTGATGTTTCGGTTTTTGGAAGAAGAAGTGGAAAGATGAAGTGATTTTCGGCCCTAGCAACTCCCTTGAGTGGATCTCGAACTTAAGAAGATTTCTAGGAGTATGATCACCAAAACCTTTGTTTAAAAGAGTGATCTATAATGAAGATGAACTTATAAAACTTGAGTGTGTAAAGGCTTACCAACAATGATGATTATCTTGTGAAAATCCTCTTGAAACCTAAGCTAAATCTTGAGAATTTTGGAAGAAGAAGATGGATGATCCTTGAGAGAAATGGAGAGAATTTTGGTGAAATGTGTGTGTGTGTTTGTTGTCTTCGGCTGAGAATAGAAGAGGAGAGGGGAGAGAGAGAGAGGTGACTAGTATAGATACATGTTGGTCCTTGCATGGATGCATGTTGTATAAAATGGAGGTGGCACCTCCCAAAGTCAACCCTTCCCCCATAATGCTCTTATTTTCTCTTTTGTTTTTGTTTATACATGGGCCAAGATTTTTGGGCCAAGAAGAAATGATGGAGTAGTTTGGGCCCATTAACTTTAGCTAGGACATTTGGATCCTAAACATAAGGTTTTTCGGCCCATTGGGCTCTTGGAAGCATTCACGGCCCAATTAGAATAAAAGAATGGGCTTATGGCTCACTAATGGTTAATTGGATTAGTTATGGCCCAATAAGGCCCATTAGGGTTAGAATGGATTATTCTAGACCCAAATGGTCCAAAATATTTTAGATTTATGAATTGGGTCCAATTAGGGCTTCTAAGTCCAATGAAGTTGAATTTGGGTGCTTATTGGTCCATTAGGCCCAATAAGGAACTCCTAGTCCAATATGAACTTAAACCATGAATCTAGGGCTTCAGACTCTTTGATGAACATGAATGGTGAATCTAAATGTGCATTGAGTGAGATTTACTTAGAATATAAGTTTTACAATAGTTGAATGGGTACACAAGAATAGAATTTCCTAGCTAAAATGCTAGTTGTGACATCATCCACCCGTTAGAGGGAATTTCGTCCCGAAATTGTTTTGAAAACTAGGATTGTGAAGGAAAGAATAGGTGAGGGTACTTTTGCTTCATCTGGTCTTCACGTTCCCACGTAAATTCCGGTCCGTGTTTTGCGCTCCATCGAACCTTCACGATCGGGATGCGACTTTGCTTTGTACGCTTCACCTCACTGTCCATAATCTCAACTGGTTCTTCGACGAACAGGAGATTCTCGTTTATCTCTATCTCTTCCAAAGGAACGACAAGGGTTTCATCTGATAGACACTTTTTCAGATTTGAAATGTGGAACACTGGGTGCACGTTGCTGAGCTCGACGGGTAGCTACAGCTTGTAAGCCACTGGACCAATCCGGGCAAGAATCTCGAACGGTCCAATGTACCGCGAGTTCAGTTTTCCTCTCTTCCCAAATCGAATCATCCCCTTCCATGGAGAGACCTTTAATAGCACGCGATCACCGACTTGAAATTCTAGTGGCTTTCGCCGCTTGTCAGCATAGCTCTTCTGTCGGTCTTGCGATGTCTGAAGTCGAGCTTTGATCTGGACTATCTTCTCGGTTGTCTCACGAATCATTTTGATTCCTATAAGAGCACTGGATGGCGATTGCCCTTTTACTAGTTGCGTGTCACCCACCTCGGCCCAGCATAGGGGCGATCTACACTTACGACCATAGAGAGCCTCGAAGGGAGAAACCTTGATGCTCGTATGGTAACTGTTGTTATAAGAGAATTCGATCAGTGGCAAGTGGGCATCCCATGATTTGCCGAAGTCAATCACACAAGCTCGGAGCATATCCTCAAGTGTCTGGATGATACACTCACTCTGACCATCCATCTGTGGGTGATAGGCAGTGCTCATATCTAGCTGTGTTCCCATTTCTCTCTAAAGAGATTGCCAGAATTTTGAAGTAAACCTGCTATCTCGATCCGAGATAATAGATACTGGCACTCCATGAATTCTTACAACCTCCTTGAGATAGATTCGGGTCAGCTTTTCTATCTTGTAGGATTCTTTTATTGGCAGGAAATGAGCGGATTTTGTTAATCTATCGACAATTACCCAGATAGCATCCAATCTGTCTGCTGTCTTTGGCAATTTAGTTACGAAGTCCATAGTAATCCTTTCCCATTTCCACTCGGGTATCACTGGTTATTGTAGTAGTCCCGATGGCTTTTGATATTCTACTTTCACCTTGGCGCAAGTAAGGCACTTGCCCACGAAAGTGGGTATCTTTGCCTTCATATTAGGCCACCAATATTGCTGCTTGATATCCAAATACATTTTATCTGACCCCGGATGAGTAGAATATCGCGTCTTGTGAGCCTCATGCATGAATTTCTCTCTGAATCCCCCAATTTTGGGAACCCAGATTCTATTCATGAAGTAGTTGGTTCCATCGTCTCTAGCTTCAAGCTCCTTCTCCATTCCTCGTAGTGACTCACTAGCGACATATTCCGTCTTCAATGCGTCCAGTTGGGCTTCTTTGATCTGTGAGGCTAGATGAGATTGGATGGTGATCGGCAGAGTCTTCGCACGACGACTTGAATACTCCTTTCTGCTCAGGGCATCGGCCACCATGTTAGCCTTGCTGGGATGGTATTTGATCTCACATTCATAATCGTTTAACAACTCAACCCATCTTTGTTGCCTCATATTTAGTTCCTGTTGATTTAGAATGTGCTGGAGGCTCTTGTGGTCTGTAAAGATGGTGCACTTGGTACCATATAGGTAGTGCCTCCAAAATTTCAAGGCGAAGACCACCGCCCCCAGTTCGAGATCGTGTGTGGTATAATTTACTTCATGTGTTTTCAGTTGTCTGGATGCATAAGCAATTACCTTCTCTCGTTGCATGAGGACACAACCTAAACCTTGATTCGAAGCATCACAGTAAACTATGAAGTCTTCGGTTCCCTCCGGTAAGGACAACACTGGAGCACTACAAAGGGCTTGTTTCAAGGATTGGAAGGCAATTTCTTGCTTCTCGGTCCAGTTGAATGGTACGCCTTTCTGGGTCAATGTGGTGAGGGGTTTGGCTATCTTGGAAAAGTTCTGAATGAATATTCGGTAGTAGCCTGCGAGACCTAAGAATTGATGAATTTCCGTTGGCGTTGCCGGAGTTGCCCAGCTTTCGATTGCTTTGATCTTGGAGGGGTCCACATGTATTCCTTCCTGACTGACTACATGGCCCAGGAAGTTCACATTGTGGAGCCAGAACTCGCACTTGGAGAGTTTCGCATACAACTTTTCGGCTCGGAGGGTTTCTAAGATCTGTCGGAGGTGTTGGCTATGATCTTCTTCACTTCGAGAGTATACGATAATATCATCAATGAAGACGATGACAAATTTGTCAAGGAATGGGCGACAGACTTGGTTCATGAGGTCCATAAATGCAGCGGGGGCATTTGTTAGACCGAAGGGCATTACGACGAATTCGTAATGACCGTATCGAGTTCGGAAAGCAGTTTTAGGAATCTCCTCATCTCGGACTTTGAGTTGATGATAACCGGATCTCATATCTATCTTTGAAAAGTAACTAGCTCCTTGAAGCTGGTCAAATAGATCATCGATTCGTGGAAGTGGATACCAGTTTTTGATTGTGAGTTTGTTTAATTCCCTATAGTCGATGCACATCCTGAAGGATCCGTCTTTCTTTTTAACAAAAAGAACCGGAGCTCCCCATGGCGAGAAGCTAGGTCTGATAAATCCTTTACTCAGGAGTTCGCTCAGTTGGCTTGACCATTCTTGCATTTCTGGAGGAGCCAACCTATAGGGTGATTTGGCTATTGGAGTGGTTCCAGGCACTAGGTCGATTCGGAATTCGATTTGTCATTCTGGGGGTATTCCTGGAAGATCTTCTGGAAACACGTCTGGGAAGTCACACGCCACTGTGATGTTGCGAATGCTCGCTTCCTCTTTGGTTTTATCCACCACATAAGCAAGGAAGGCGTAGTTCTTCTTTTGTAGACACTTTTGCGCCTTGATACTCGAGATGAGACGAAGATCTGTGTCGGGTTTATCTCCGTAGATTATTAGGGTTTCGTGGTTAGGAAGATGAAGGCGAACGGCCTTCTCGTGACACATAATATCGGCATGATGGGGGCTTAACCAATCCATGCCGATGATCACATCGAAACTCCTAATATTTACAGGCATTAAGTCTATTTGGAAGGTGTGATTGTTTAGAGTTAGGGTACACCCTACATATATATCCTTAGTTGATTCAGTCTTCCCATTAGCCATTTCCACCGTGAAGGCTTCATTAAGCTTTTGGGGTTGTTGTTTTAGTAAGTTTTTGAACTTATTACTAACAAAACTTCGTTCCGCCCCACTATCAAATAGGATGCATGCATACGAGTTGTTAAGTAGGAACGTATCGATGACAACGGCTGGGTCCTGTACTGCTTCACCCTGACCCATTGTCAGCACTCTCCCTGTTGCTCCTGCCCCTTGATTGTTCGCGTTGGGGCAGTTTCGCCTGAAATGACCAGTTTTTCCACATTCTTGTAACAGGTATAGCTAGCTCCAGCATTGGTGTTGTTGTTATTGTTGTTGTTGTTGTTGTTGTTGTTGTTTGTCATCTGGTTCTGTGGGAGCTGAGTCCTACAATACTTTGCTGTGTGGCCCTTCCGGTTGCACCTTGTGCAACTCATCTCCCTGCACTCCCCATGATGGTGAAAGTTGCATTTGCCACACTTGGGGAGATTTCCCGATTACTGCTTGGAAGCATTCGGTGTGGATGAGGCTGGAGCATGTGGTGTGGCAGTAGCTTGCGTTGCAGCATGGACAGACACCGTTTGTTGCTTCTTAGATGATTTCGAGTTTTTCTTTCCTTTCCACTTGTTGTTTTTCCCCTTCTTGTTCTCTTCTTCCTTCTTAACTTCCGCTTCCACTGTCTTGGCACCCTTCTTATTGCCATGATCGTACAGTTTCTTGGCCAGCCTCTTGGTGCTATCAAACGTCTCAGGGTTTGCCCCAATGACATTCCCTTGGATAGGTGCAGTCAATCCCCAGATAAACATCTCAATATTTTTCCCTTCCGAGGTGATCATCCCGGGACACAGAAGAGATAGCTCACTAAACCGGGATATGTATGCGTCAATGTTGGAGTTTTGAACCGTAAGGTTCCATAACTCTTGTTCCATCTTCTGAATCTCACCTCTAGGACAGTATTCTGCTAACAACATCTCCTTCAGCTCTTACCAGGGCATCACGTTTGCCACCGGGAGTGTCATGGCCTCTACGTGGCCATTCCACCAGGAAAGGGCTTGGTCAATGAATGTGCAGGCTGCGAACTTGACCTTACACTCATCCGGACATCCGCTGATTTCGAAGACAAACTCTACTTTCTCGATCCATCGCTTAAGGGCTATCATGCCTCCTGTCCCATTAAAGGTCCGAGGTTTGGCGTTGGCGAAGTCTTTGTAGGTGCATGATCGTGCGGCTCCGTGGTTTGTCCCTTGATTGGTGCTCCCAGCTCCCTGTCCGTTGCCTTCTCCGTTGTTTCCATTGCGAATCTGCGCAAGTGCCGCAGTGACCGCAGCGGACACTGCTGCCTGGAATGCAACTGAGTTTATCTCAGGTGGGGTCGGTGTTGCGTTGTTTCCACGGTTGGGTCTTTGAGGCATCTTTCAGTCATGGAATGGAAGGATGTTGAGTGCCTATTGTTTTGTGAGTTTGTGATGCTATAGACTAGGGGCATAGTGTGTGTATTCGGGTAATTTCATGCATTAACATAAAACAAGAAAGTAAAACACATAGCAGATAACAATGTCATGATAAAACATAAATCATTTTCATTAATACTAATAGTTTTGATACATGAAAATTTTCCAGATGGCATATAGTACATAGAACTATAAAATCCGGCAGCATGACGACCCTATGAGTAGTATAATCACTTAATCATAGAGTCGATAGTACATGGCATAGTACGCCTAAGAGAAACCTAATACTAACGATAGCTACTACTGGTCCTAGTCATGGTGGGATGTGCCAGGAGGTGGTGTCGAGGAAGTGGAGGCTCCCTGAAGGCAAGCCACCTGTCGCTCCGCATCTCGAAGTCGACTCTCCCACCTCACCTGCCTCATGTGGAACTCTCGGATAACCTCTCGTGTTTCCTGCTCTGCTCGCTCAACCCTAGTCCGCATCTGGTGCATCTGATCGGCGGTGCTCTGAGCCAGATTGCCAGTGTCCCTCAATCGTCTCACCATGACTGGAAGCGCTCGGTCAGCCGGTCCTCCATCCCTCAAGTCATAGAACTCACGAGCCATGCCAAACGGGGGTCGCTATCCCTGTTGTCTGCTCCATCTCCAAATGTCGATACCCCAGGGAGGGTAGGGCCGTTAGGGCCCATTCGGTGAGCTGGCACCCTCATTGGGTACGGTGGGTTGATGACTACAGACTCAGTGTCTGAATCATCGTCGTTGTCGTCACCAGACTCTTCTTCTTCAATGTCTGCCACAGGTTCCGCAGGTCCCTCTTCAGGCTCCTCTTCAGGTTCCTTTTCAGGTTCCTCGTCGGATTCCTCTAGCCATCCGTTATTTCCCTGATTGGGAAAATAGGGATCTCCAGGGAGGTGGAAACCAGCCATACTGACTACACGAGAGTGCATAAATAAATCACGTTTTGAATATTTCCTATAGTATATTTTTAGTTATTTATGTTTTGGGTTCCCTATAGTTTTGGAGAGTAAGGTAGGATTTTTGGATTCATTTCCCGCTATGATTACCCCCAAACACATGTTGGTCATATTCTGAATAAATATAGTTGATCAGGCTATATTTATCCCTAATATGACTACATAACTGCCCAGGTTTAATCATAGTGTTCAATTTCCTCCAGAAGCTTTAATTAGATGTTGTTAGATTATTATCCTAGTATGCGCACATAAGTGTGAGATTTTTGTTTTGTTCAGAGTTATTTAGTCCCATTGTGTTTATAGTTGCATATCATGTATGGTTAGATATGCTAGTTCACTATAAACATTACTCTGATACCAACCTGTCACACCCCCGAACCAGACGGTGGAAACGTCCGGGGGCTCGTGTGACTAACAATTGAATAATCATCACAATGAATATACATGAAACATAACACATTCATCACCAACATTACATAATACAACCAACATTGTTCACATCAAGTACATTGTTAAAATACATAAGTACTAATTGTTCAGAGTACGATAAGTGATATTACATAAACAAAACCATACACACTTGCATATCTTCCCGCTTAACGATTACCTGAGAATACAAGTTATTTTGAAAACGGTCAACATATATAATGTTGGTGAGTTCATAAGTATGTTTGAGTAAAAGTCTTTGTATCTTTCATAAAAACCCAGAAAATCCGATATTTTCTGTAAAATGTTTTGAAAATGATGTGAAAATCGAGTATAAATGCATGCGTGAATTTAATCGTTCAAAAACTTGTATGAGTGTAGTTTAGGTTCACCGTATTTTGAATAAATGATAATTGTATATGAATAATCTCCCCAGAAAATCCGATATTTTCTGTTCTATAACATCGTTTAGATTTTTGTACACTCAGAGATACCAACCGACATGTCTCACTAGATTCTTAACCCCTTTTTGTTCTATATTTAACGTTTACGTATATGTAGTATGTTTTTGTATTCGAAAGGTACATATAAAAGTATTCGACATTTAATCATTTCGCAAAGGTATAGTTACAGTCATATTAACATGTGAAATTTCCATTCCAAGCCCTATTAGCATGTAGTTGGACCACAAATGCCGAATAACATGTAAGAGGGTAATTTAGGCCCAATAGGCATGTAAATGGGCCACAAAAGCCCAATAACATGTAATCCAATACTTAGGCCCAAATTAACATGTAAATGGGTCGCAAGACCCAATAAACACATCATGGAAAGCATTGGGCTCAATATACACTTAATTGGGCCCTTAGGGTCCAATGGCCAAGTACCGTGTATATTAGGCCCAATAATTAGTTATTGCTGAATTTTGTTCGTTTTGTTTTATTCCGTTGTTTGTTTTGACTTGAAGTTCAATAGATAGTTGATAAAAATCCTCTTTTTGTAAAAACGACGTTTTTGGCCAACAATTCTCAAATTATTAAATTAGGCCTAAAGTTTTGTAAAAATGACACTTTAGTCCCTAATTTATAAAAGTTTGCAATTTTGTCCCAAATGTCTATAAATTTACGGTTTTAACCCAAAATGTTATATTTTCACATTTAAAACCCCGTTTCGCAGAAAAATACATTCTCAGCCCCTTATTGGTAAAAGTTTACACTTTCGGCCCAATTTTGGAAAACTTTATATTTTTGGTCCAATTTGAAAATAATTGATATTTTCACCTCTAAATTTGGTTTATTTACATTTAGGACTCAAACTTTGGCCTAATAACATTTTTTAACCTTAAATCTTCATTTTTTTCGCAAATTGGGCCCAAAGGCCGTGAGGCCCAAACGTTTAGCCCAATAAACTTAAAATTTAATTTTTGACCCTTTTAAAAGCATGTTTAGCATAAAAATACCTTTTATTACATGTAGGACCTGTTTGGCCCTTTTAAAAACAGAATTTTCACTTTTTACCCTTATCTTTTGTTTTCTTGACAATTTTGAACTTTAATAAGGTTTTTGTCGAATTCTTTTGCATCTTAAACATGTGTTCACTTTTGGCTTGATAATATGATGTATATAGTGTTGTAGTTTTTAGATCTTTGCTACATCATACTTAAAATTTCAAGATTCACTAAGATCTAAGACATTTTTACCAAATAAACTAAGAATTCACACAAAGCATGCATATAACACATAGATCTACACATTTTACTTGCATTCTCCCCCAAAAATCATATGAAAACCGAAAACAAGGGGGTATGAACTCACCTTTTCTTGATGTTTCGGTTTTTGGAAAAAGAAGTGGAAAGATGAAGTGATTTTCGGCCCTAGCAACTCCCTTGAGTGGATCTCAAACATAAGAAGATTTCTAGGATTATAATCACCAAAAACTTTGTTTAAAAGAGTGATCTATCATGAAGATGAAGTTATAAAACTTGAGTGCGTAAAGGCTTACCAAGAATGATAATTATCTTGTGAAAATCCTCTTGAAACCTAAGCTAAATCTTGAGAATTTTGGAGGAAGAAGATAGATGATCCTTAAGAGAAATGGAGAGAATTTTGGTGAAATGTGTGTGTGTGTGTGTTTGTTGTCTTCGGCCGAGAATAGAAGAGGAGATGCGAGAGAGAGAGAGGTGACTAGTATAGATACATGTTGGTCCTTGCATGGATGCATGTTGTATAAAATGGAGGTGACACCTCCCAAAGTCAACCCTTCCCCCATAATGCTCTTCTTTTCTCTTTTTTTTTGTTTATACATGGGCCAAGATTTTTGGGCCAAGAAGAAATGATGGAGTACTTTGGGCCCATTAACTTTAGCTAGGACATTTGGATCCTAAACATAAGGTTTTTCGGCCCATTAGGCTCTTGGAAGCATTCACGACCCAATTAGAATAAAAGAACGGGCTTATGGCTCACTAATGGTTAATTGGATTAGTTATGGACCAATAAGGCCCATTAGGGTTAGAATGGATCATTCTAGACCCAAATGGTCCAAAATGTTTTAGATTTATGAATTGGGTCTAATTAGGATCCAATTAGGGATTCTAAGTCCAATGAAGTTGAATTTGGGTGCTTATTGGTCCCTTAGGCCCAATAAGGAACTCCTAGTCCAATATGGACTTAAACCATGGATCTTAGGGCTTCAGACTCTTTGATGAACATGAATGGTGAATCTAAATGTGCATTGAGTGAGATTTACTTAGAAGATAAGTTTTACAATAGTTGAATGGTTACACAGGAATAGAATTTCCTAGCTAAAATGCTAGTTGTGACATTGAAGAGCATGCAACCCTAATATGGGAAGCAATGATGGAGCATACCTTCATGCACACTGCTACAAGAAAATACATTAAGACTCAGGCTGATTAGAATGAACTTCTTCTTAATGTTAAGGAAGTTGCACAAGATGAAAAGGACAAGTTTTAGAGTAACATAAAAGCCATGAGAATAATCAGATTTTCTTTGCCTCCAGACATGTTTCGTCTGGTAAGTTCGTGTGAAACTGCGAAGGAAATATGGGACAGGTTGAAAGAACTTTATTCAAGTGATGCAGATCTTGAACATTCTGTTCAAACATTACTTCTTTCAGAGTTTTGTGCTTTTGTTCAAAAGCCAGGAGAGAAACTGGATCAAACCTTTAATTTCTTCAATCATCTGCTGAGTAGGATGCTTAAGCACAGTCTTAAGCGTGAAAAGATTAAGCAGAAAGTTACTTTTATGTACGGCTTGAGGTCTGAATGGAAAGCAGTTGTTTCGCCTGTGAAAGCTCATGATCAGTTTAAGAACTATTCTTTAGCATAGCTTGTAGGGATTCTAAGATACCATGAAGATGAAGTGACGAAAGATATGAAATTTATCTCCAATATGGGTTCGTTGGCCCTCGCTGCGAAGGGTAAAAAGGTTGCTGAGGAAGACTCGGAGTCTGACCTTTCGGACTGTGAACTATCCAAGGAGGAATATGCGTTGATGGTTTCTAATCCAAAGAAATTTGCTAAGAAGAACTTTGGTCGCTTCAAAAACAGGAACTGGCAGGGAAATCGTAGTTCAGACAAGTCAAGGGATGATGGCTTCAAAGGCTCGCAAAAAGAAGAAGATAAGCAGGAGAAGAAGCTACTTGGAGACTCTGGGTACGACTGCAACTACTGCCATGGCAAGAACTATTTTGCCAAAGAATGCATGATGAGAAAGATAAATGAGAAGAAGGAAGAAGAGAAGAATGAAGCATACCATCTTCAAAAGATAGAAGAGCTGAGGAAGAGAAAGAATGAAGAGAACGCAAAACCTGCTTTGATCGTGTAGGAGGATGGGGATGAGTTTGGACAAGTAGAGGTATGATCAACTAATTCGGAAGATGAAGAGGCCCGAAAGCTAATGCATGGTGAATGCTTTGTTGTGAAGGCTGTTACGTAGGAGTATGCTGGAAAATGTTTGATGGTGCAAAGTGGAGTCTCGGAGCAGAAGGCATTCGCAACTGATGCAGGTCGTCCCACTGAAAGCTGTTTCGCAGCAAGGTCTGTTTCAGAACAGGTGAAGGAGTGTGAAAATGTCATCAACAAGGTACACTGCATACTTGAATCTCTTAATATTCCTGCTACACGCTATGAATCTGAATTAGATGATTTGAATTTTACTTTCTCTAGTTTTAGTGATAGTTTAAAGAGAACTCGTCTAAACAATTCTAACCTAATTGATCAAATCAACAGGATAACAAGTAAAAGTGAAGAGAGACGAATGTGGATAGAGAAGCTAGAGTTAGAGTTAAATAGGTATAGGGATGAATTTATTTATTTGAAACGAGACAATTTGGCTTTGTTAAAACAGCGAACATCTTTTGTTTATTTGCGAAGCGTCTTTATTTTAACATTACCCAACTGCATCTTGACTGTGGAATAGGTGAAAAGATACACCAAATGATTTTACCCTTTCTAGAATTGAAAGAGGATGAAATTGATGCAGAGTGCTACAAGTGCGAATCCATAGTCTCTTCCGAAGAGGTTTTAGATGCATACCGTGTTGGACTTGACAAAATAGAAGCCTACATACAATCCAGGTACCATAAGAACATGTTAAAACGAGTGTTGGATGAAAAAGATAAAGAGAAAATTAAATCTGATACTGTGCAAAAATTTGACTCTTTATGCATAAAATTGAGTTCGGAAAATACTTTTGACGTCGAAAATGTTTCCGAATTTGACGAAAGTGACATGAGTGAAATTTCTGTGGGGGATGATATTTATTGCTCAACATTTGTTCAAAATAATTCAGAATCAAAGAAAAATCTTATTTCTGAAAACTCTATTGAATATGTTCGTATTCATGAAAGTAAAAGACCCACTGTTTTATAAGAAAAAGCTGCTATTTTTCCGAAAGTCAAAACTGTTTAGAACCAAGTGTTCGTAACAACCGGACTTGACACTAAAGATACTACAGAACTCACAACCATTATAAATAATGATAATGCTCATGGTTGTCCTGGATTTTTCTGGGACGGTCTGATAGATAATGCAGATGAGACAAGAGGTTTGTCCGAACTAACCTCATGGAAAACCAAAGTAAGATATGTGTCCAATCCACTTAATTCTGCCAATCCCTGTAGCAATCAGGCTAGTCCCAGTGGCACAAAAGATGTCCCTTGCGAAACCTCTTCCGAACCGTCCTGTCCTAAGATCCAAAAGGAAAGTCCTAGAGCTAAGGTTCATTTGTCTGTAGAAGAAATGATAGCTAAGAGAAGGCAGATGAACAGTAGATATAAGAAAAATCAACAAGCTAGGAAACAATTATGGAAAAGTCATTATTCTTATAATTATATTGCTAACTCAGTAAGATCTCCGGTTTGAAATGTGAAATCATCTCCTGTTCAAAGTTCGAAACCAAAATTTGTTCCGAAACAGGTTGCGAAACCTCCAGTTACAAAACCTGCTGCGAAACCAGAACATTTTGCAAAATCTCAAGTTTCTGTAAGTCCCCAATCTGCTTGTGTATCAATCAGATCTGTTTGATGGTGCGGAATCCCAATCAAATGGATGATGCCAGATCAAATGAAGAAAGAAGGAGGAGAAGAAGATGATGAATCTATGATGTATTCAAGATTAGAATGATGAACAATACACATAAGATTCTCTCACACACACTCTTCTTCTCTCTAGTTTCTCTCTCTAGAGCATGCTCTCCTCCTTTTTAGCCTTACTAGCCTTCTTTCATGCACTCCTCACCCTATATATAGTAGACACCCGTGTACGGCCGTACACCCGTGTACGACCGTACACACAAACCGCAAACACATACAACATTACATAAAAATATATTTTCGTAGAAAAGCAAAGTATAAACCAAATTTAGACCCAACAATCTCCCCCTTGGTTTATATCTTTCTTTTCTAACTGACCCAACAAACTCCCCCTAAAAAGTAGCTGGCTTTTCTTGTTAATCTTCATCGGGAGCTTGGCTTCAGCATTAATCTTCAAATTTCTTCACAAATTCAAGATGAACTTGATGAATCTTCAATGAATGACTTCATCTTGAGCGGTTGGGCTTTTCTTCAGGATTTGGCTTTGAACGCACGTTGGGTGAGGAGGCTTCTTGAAAAGATTCTTGAAAAATAGCGCTTTCAGCTTGAGAATCTTCAGAGAAACAATAGAGAAATCTAATCTTCTGGATCACTTCAGCAGGCTCATAGATAGCAGCAGACTGATTAAAGAGGCTTCAATGCAATCTGTCACATAATCTTCAAGAACAACTTGACCTTGCTTCTGGGGTTGAAGGATTGAATGTTGAAAGAATAATATTCATTTCTTACTCCTTCGAATGAGAATTCTTCGATGCTCATGGATGAAGCTTTGGCTCAGAAATCTCGATACAGTCTCCATGAGTCTCATCTACATCTGAATTCACTTTTCATGACAAAACAAAACTTAAAAGAAAATTTAGCACACAAAACGGAAACAAAAATATTTTTGGATTTTTGATTTTTCTGAACAAGAAATAAAACAGAAATAACACTATTTTTGGATTTTTAATTTTTTTAATTTTTGTTTGATTTTTTCTCATTTTTCTCATTTTTGTTTGATTTTTGAATTTTTTTTAATTCTCCCCCTAAATTTGTGCATAGAGGAAAACTATGAACAAATTTAACAAAAACAAAAATATTTGGGATCAAAGTTGTCAGGCAATCCAATATCGTTTATCTGCACATGCCTGCATGTCTAGATCTGGTCAATCACCGGTATTGTGGTCCACTTAAACACAAAGGATGTTGACAATTTGGACAGATTATAAGTGACAAGTCATTGTGATATATATTCCTAAATGGACATTTAGCTGACGACGACCAAGGATATTGTTGTCCACATAAATTAAGCAACAAGATCTATAGATAACCTATTAAATAGTTCAATTTTAGATGTACTAGAACATGTTTCCCACTTCCCGATATACCCCGGTAATCAAGAACTTCTAAAGAACTCCTTACTTTAGGTGAGTATTCAATCATTAAGAAAGAAGTCAAATATAGAAGTACATATGTTGTATCCCAGGTCGGATGTCTTCCAATCACACAGAGGGAACAACATATGACTAACATAGATAGGGGTTTAGAGAGATAGTAGAGTGCATATGATGTGTCCCAGGTCAGATCTTCCGATCACGCAGAGGGGACATCATATGGCTAACAGATAGAAAGAATTTCATAGATAAGGAGGTGCGTAGAATTAGAGTTGCATATGTTGAAATCCTGGTCGGATCTCTTCCAATCACGCAGAGGAAGCAACATATGACTGACAGATAGAAAACAAGAAAATAATTTCCTACATACCTACTTTATCAGAACCCCCCCAGTCGCCCCATCAGAACCATAATTAAGGACATAAGTCCGTTCATTAAGGAAGAGTTAAGCCACAGTTCTAGATGCGTATTAATTTAGTGTATCTCGTGGGTTCCCATGTTTATCTCACTGCTCAATCTACCCGAGCGTCGTATGGTCAGTCCAAATGAAACTATCTAAGTCTATATTGTCTAGTCCTTTCATGGTCAATCAATGTCTAGTCCTTTTAAATCCTTTGTGCCTACCAGCACATTGAATACAGAGTCTAGACAATTCGGCTTTAGTGCATTACACGCATCATAAATTGCCTTTTAGCACTATACTTCATATCACTTCCCAATAGACATATAAGAAAATAAAAAAATTGTCTTCAAAATGAATCAGTTTAAGATAAACTCAGGAGTATAGAGAAGAAAACTCAAACCGTAAGTCACCGATTGAATTTGCATCCAGAAGGTTTGAGAACAACACACATAATCTCAGAACAGATCCGAAAATTCTTCACATCGTTAAGCACAAACCCCATGTGTGATCCTTTCCTTTCTTCCCTTCCCGCAAAGGACACATACTCTCAAACAAAGTTCTGAGTGTTGTACAGTTGAGAGATGTCTCCAATCATGTGCCAGGAGCAACCACTATCAACAAACTGAAGTCTGATAATATGCCTCCATAGCTGCTCCGACACAGAGCGGGATCAGTTGGCCTTTGGAACCCAGTTCATTTTGAAACTGGGTTGACCTTTTTCATCCTTGCATGATACTCTCTCCCCTGACATATCCTGTTTATCACAAACAGAAGATGAAGAAATATTAGAGTCATTGGGTGATTTGGGAGATTTAACCTTTGGTACCCATCTGTAGTTGGGTTTAACCCATTTCTTGTTCGAACCGATGGGTACCCCGACACTTGTTTCAGAACTTGAAGCCGATCTTCGAGATGACTTTGACCTAACCGGTCTTGGCTTCACTGGAGCATCTCTTGGATTCGACTTCTGGGCCGACATTCCCTTCTTGCCCTTGGGAGTTAATTTCTTGGCCTTGGGAGTTGAACTCTTGCCCTTGGGATTTTGATTCTTGGCCTTTTGCACGTTCCAGTCGCCATTGTCTGAACGTGACCTTGAGGGATTTTTATTGGAAAATCTCCCTCTTGGTGCGTTCTGCCACCCTTGTGCATAGTAGGGAACATATGCGCGATTTGGACAATTCCTGGCAATGTGTCTAGGTGTTCCACAGTGAAAGCAAGTCTGCTTTTTCACGTAGGACTTGTTTCTTCCTGTCCCTGGTGGCGTGTCCATGCCTTGTCTCTTGTTGTTCCTACAAGCACACTTGCAACATGCACTCTGTTTAGCTTGAATTGGTGGCCTGTATTTCTCAACAGCCGGTTTGTTAGGAGTAACAGAATTAGAAGCAACAGATTCAGAGTTCAAGGAGTCATTGGTTTGATAATCATCAGAATTTGCAGAACTAGAATTAGTTATGTTCTCCTTGTCCTCATCCTCTATTACTTTACCTGCACAAGAAGTAGAAGCATTAGAATCGTTCAGCTCAACACCCTCAGTTGCCTGTTCAGCAGCTGGTTTACCATATACCATAAATGGTTCTCGGTCAATCTCCTCCTGAGTCAAAGGAGTAACAGTATAAGTGTGATTGAATGGAGGAGGGACGCACTCATATCCTATTCCTACTTGCTTTTGGTCCTTCCATTTCATTAGTTTTTCAATCATTGTTGCCACTTTGTCACTTGACACATCAAATTTTTTAAAGTTGAAATCGGCATTTTCAAAACGTATTTTCCAATTTTCATGTTCCTCAATGACAGCAGCAAGTTCTTTCTGAAGATATCTATAATTGACACACTTATTGCTATTGTCCTCTTGTAGTTTCCTGAAGTCCTTAGTTTTGGCCTCTAGTTGTTCTTTCAATGGTTTCTGGCCTTTCCTAAGTTGGTATCCTTCGTATTTTAGTTCCTCGTTCTCTCTTCGTAGTAATTCATAGTGTTCACGTAAATTCTCCAAGGAAAGTTCATTGACTTTGATGTTAGATGAACTCATTGTTTATCAAAAATTCCCTTTGACTAAAAACTCAAAAGTCAACCTTAAAAGTCAAATTTAAAAAGTCAAACTTAAAAGTCAAATTGAAAAGCTAAATTTGAAAATTTGAAAGTCAAACGAGAAAGTCAAAGTTTAAAGTCAAAGGTCAAACTTTAAAGTCAAAGTCAAAATTTGAGGTCAAATGTCAATTTAGAAATTTAAAAATTAAAAGCTAAAATTTTTTGGGTTGAAAATGGAATTTAAAAATAAAAGAAATTGATTTTGGGGTAAAAAGTGTTAAATTTGCGAAAGTGGGTGCGAAAGAGAGTCCTGTTGAATTAAATCTGGGAGGAAAAGAACATCATGGATGCTAGAGGAGTTGGTAAGGCGTTGAGCTGAGTTGGGAGGAGACCCGGGTTCGATCCCCGGCAACTCCAAAAATCCGATTTCATTTTTATTTATATGAGCGCTGCTGCGAGGACTTCTGCTGCTGAACGAAGCGTGATGCGAAGCGAGGACGAGAACGAAGCGATGCGATGCGAGGCTGAGAACGAGACGAAGACCGCACACCGAGCCCGTACATCAAGCCGCACACTCCGAGCCGCATACCGAGGCCGCACACCGAGCCACACACTCTTAACCGTACACCTTCAACCTTGAGTAGCACACCTTCAACCTTCAGCAGCACACCTTCAACCTTCAACCGCACACCTTGAACAGAGCTCAACCGTACACTCACAAAAAAAATCCAAATTGACACTGATTTGGCTCTGATACCAATTGTAAGTCCCCAATCTGCTTGTGTATTAATCAGATCCGTTTGATGGTGCGGAATCCCAATCAAACGGATGATGCCAGATCAAATGAAGAAGAAGGAGGAGAAGAAGATGATGAATCTATGATGTATTCAAGATTAGAATGATGAACAATACACATAAGATTCTCTCACACACACTCTTCTTCTCTCTAGTTTCTCTCTCTAGAACATGCTCTTTTCCTCTCTAGCCTTACTAGCCTTCTTTCATGCACTCCTCACCCTATATATAGTAGACATGGGCCGTACACGGGTGTACGGCCGTACACACAAACCGCAAACACATACAACATTACATAAAAATATATTTTCCTAGAAAAGCAAAGTATAAACCAAATTTAGACCCAACAGTTTCGAAACCTCTTGAAAAAACTAAACCAAAAATTTCTCCTAAATAAAATGTTTCAAAAACTGCCAATACATCCAAAGATGATAAGGGCAAAGGAAAACTAGTTTCGGAACCTGAAATTTGTTCCAAGGATTCCGAAGCTCAGTTGAAAAAGGAGGAAAAGAAAATTGCGAAAAAGGAAATCAAGTAACCTATTGATTCAAAACAAACAAAAATTCCTTTTAAAAGAAATCCCAATGACAAAAGGATTGTTGTTTTAAAAATAATGAAAGGAGAGAATTCAACTTTGATAAAGAGATCCTATTTCGTTGATGAATTAATAACATTTCCTGTTATTAAGAAAACCTCACAAGGACCCAAGCAACTTTGGGTTCCTAAACCTCTCTGAATCTTGTAGGTGATTTGTGACGAACAGTACAACTCTGAATGGTACATCGACAGTGGTTGTTCGTGTCACATGACAGGAAGAAAGGAAGAGCTAAGGGAATTAAGAACGTTAAAGGATGGTGGAAAAGTGAAGTATGGAAATAATGCCACATGAGAGATCAAAGGATATGGCATGATCACGAATGGTGAATTCTCCATTCGGAAGGTAGCCTATGTGGAAGGCCTGCAGCGTAACCTAATAAGTGTTTCTCAATTGGTTGTAGGTACAGGACTGAAGGTTTTGTTTGATGATGAAGGATCTGAAATAATCGAGAAGAAAACAAAGGTGGTGCTATTAAGATCCAAAAGAAAGGGAGAGATGTTTCCTTTGAACATAAAACCTATATTCGAGAAGCCAACCATTTTCATTCTTACGAAAGCATCTTCGGATGATATTTGGCTTTGGCACCGAAGGCTCTCGCACTTAAATTTCAAGGACATCAGTAAACTCGTACTTGGCGATCATGTGCGAGGACTTCCTTTTCTGAAGTATGACAAAGAACATCTGTGTGCAGCTTGTGAACTAGGCAAAAAAAAGTCGGAAAAGTCACTCCACGATTATCAATACCAAAATCATTGAGCCACTTGAACTTATACGTATTGATCTTTGTGGCCCTTCTGCATTGAAAGTATTGGCGGTAATAAGTATATTTTGGTTATTGTAGATGATATTTCCCGATTTACCTGGGTTTATTTTCTTAGACAGAAATCAGATGCAACTTAAAGACTAAAGGATTTTATTAGGCAAATCGAACTTCAAATGCGAAAGCCAGTTCGGAACGTTCACAGTGATAACGGTTTCGAATTCAAAAACCGAGTGTTTGAAGAATTCTTGACTGAAAAGGGAGTTGCTCACAACTTCTCTGCTCCTTACACTCCTCAGCAGAATGGAGTCATTGAAAGATGAAACTGATCTCTTTGCGAAGCTGCGAGGACCATGCTTTCATTTGCGAACTTACCACTCTATTTCTAGGCTGATGCAATCGGAACTGCCTGCTTTACTCAAAATCGATCCTTAATTAACTAAATATTCTCAATCACTCCTTACGAGATTCTTAATAAATGAAATCCTAACGTTAAGTTCTTTCATGTTTTTGGTTCCAGATGTCTCATTTTTAACTCCAAAGAGCAAAGGAACAAATTTGACGTGAAAGCAGATGAAGGAATCTTCTTAGGGTATTCTCTTACTTCAAAGGCATATAGGATTCTAAACCAGAAGTACAAAAAGATAGAAGAAACTTACTATGTCACTTTTGAAGACAACTATCTCAAGAAGTATCAGAAGTCTACCAGTCCATCCGAAGAGATCTTCCATCCACACCTTCACAAACAATTCCTCTGATGAACTTGTATGAGGAATTCATGAATTTTTTTGATGAGCCTGAGAAAGCCATCACCTCTGAATCAAAGGCTAAGGATAACCAAGAGGATGAGTTAAAGAAGATAATAGATGATGACGATGCAATAAATCTCGAATCCAAACCGAAAAGTTTGAAGGATCCAGATGTCAACAATGATTTTCCGAAAATTTATGAAGTCCCACCCCAAACACAACCTACGTCTACTGAATTCCAGGGGGAGTGTTCCACTTCAACCTCCACTTATGAAACATCAGTTGAGGGGGAGAATTCCTATCCAGGGGAAAAATCCAATTCCAAACATTGACTAACATGCAAACTCCCAGGGGGAGAATGAGAATGAGAATGAAAATAATGACTCCGATGCTCAATCAGAATTTGAAGATATGAATGTTGAATTGGACCCAACTTATGATCCAAACTACCCACCATTAACCAAATGGACCAAAGATCATCCCAAGACTCAAGTCAATGGAGCACCAACTTTAGGAGTTCTCACGAGAGCTCAACAAAAGGAGAATCAAACTGCATTATTTTCAAAGATGGAATTTTGCATGTTCAATTCGTTCATCTCCAAAATTGAGCCCAAGAATGTAAAAATTGCTCTTGATCACTATAATTGGGTGCAAGCTATGATGGAAGAGCTTAATGAGTTCGAACGCAACAAAGTATGGAGACTGATTCCAACTCCGAAGGATGCTTCTGTGGTCGGTATGAAATGGGTGCTTTGGAACAAGCTTGACGAGGAAGGAAATTTCATCCAAAACAAAGCTCGGTTGGTTGTTAAAGGATACTGCCATGAAGAAGTCATAGACTACGAAGAGACATTCCCTCCGGTTGAGAGGCTAGAATCTGTTTGCATTTTCCTCGCCTATGCAGCACATAAGAACTTTGAAGTCTATCAGATGGATGTAAAATGTGCCTTTATAAATGGTGAGTTAGAGGAAATGGTCTATGTAGAGCAGCCACCGGTTTTCATAAATGAGAAGTATCAAAATCACTGCTATATTTTGGGCAAGGCTGTGTACGGTCTGAAACAAGCACCACGAGCATGGTATGAAACTCTTACTCGTTTCTTAAAACAATCTAAGTTTAAACAAGGCTCGGTCGATCCAACCTACTTTCGCAATAAAGATGGTGACCATCTGATGCTTGTCCAAATTTATGTTGATGACATCATTTTTGGATCTACTAATCCTAGATTAACTGCTGAATTTCATAAGTTGATGGAGACTAAATTTGAGATGAGCTCAATGGGTCCAATTAACTTTTTCCTTGGATTAAATATTAGACAGATTCAAGAGGGAATATTTATCAACCAGGAGTCCTACACAAAGTCTTTGCTCACGAAATTTTGAATGGTAGTGGATTCAAAAGTCAAGGTTCCAATGGCATACGGAACGAAGCTTACACCTTCCTTGGACAAACCAGCAGCTGACATGACTCTCTATCGTCAAATGATAGGTTCATTAATGTATCTAACTGCTAGTCGTCCAGACATTATGTTTTCTGTTTGCTATTGTGCCAAGTTTCAGACGAATCCTCGCGAACCCCATATGACTGCAGTAAAGAATATATTCCGATACTTAGAAAGGACAATATCTTCATGAAAGCCTTACCTGAAACAACCTTCAATAGAATTCTACAAGGCTTAGGAATGATAGAAGCAGAATCGGTTCCGAAACTAGCTTCATAATCAGAAAGCATCAA
Organism: Lactuca virosa; assembly: GCF_052849685.1. Classification (NCBI taxonomy): domain Eukaryota; kingdom Viridiplantae; phylum Streptophyta; class Magnoliopsida; order Asterales; family Asteraceae; genus Lactuca; species Lactuca virosa. The sequence continues at coordinate 290,655,485 of NC_136428.1, forward strand.
TTAAGTTCCGAACCCTTGGAGGTACTCGTAAGTCACTGTTCACCCTCCGAACGGGTCTAAACGCTCAGAGCGACTCGGAGTCAACTGTTCATCTCGGACTCGGAACTTCATGTATCTTTTGTATATTAAGTATTTTCAATATTTTTATGTTTTGTTTTTATTCTTTTTCAGAATATCTCGAAATACAAAAACATTTTCTGTTTTTATTTCTTTTCAGAAAAATTTCATAAACTCAAAAATATTTTTCTTTTCTGTTTTTATTTATTTTTGAAAAAAATCCAACATACAAAAATATTTTTTTTCCTTTTTTTTCCTTCAAGAAATTCTAAAACTCCAAAAATATTTCTTTTTTTTGTTTTGTTTTGTTTGTGCATTATTTTTGAATTCGTCTTATCCTAGGTTCTAGTTGGTCACTGCAATTCGTAATGATGGGGCAGGTATATCACTCCTATTCTATGTACTAGCTAAGTGTCCGTAGAAGCATGTTGCTGCATGTTGACCAAAGCCTCTAAGACTCTATGTTGAAACCTTAATGAAACTTTCACTCAGAATGTTTCTTCCAAATCAGGCTAATATTCACATAAGTCATTAAGCTACCTTACTCTTCTCATATTGAGTTAAGAGTTGACTGCTTAGTCATATGCAATTTAGTAGAGGTACATACTTATCTTCGGAACCACCCTATCCTTTCTCAATCACCTTCACTTTCACACTCGTAACCCCTGAGACTCTCAAAAATTACCACTGAGGTTTATGGTTACTGTTGTGACATGTTCGCAGATGGTTTGGATGCTGAACGATGGATCCGACTTGGGAGCTAGCCTGAGAACACAATCACAAAAGGATCGTTAAAGGACCACTGGGCGTTCTCTCGGGACGTCGCTCCGACGATGTAGTTATATTTTCCTTAGAGAGAGAGAAAATCTGGAGGTAATCTTCATAAGAGAGAAGATGGATCCCTTCCTTGAGGCGGAAGAGATCCTTTTGTACCTATTACTAATGGTTCGTGGGGACCGTGCCTCGTTAGCATGAAACGTGGCCTCCTCTTACTGGGAGAGCTATTCGTGCTAACTAACTATTAGGTGATGTCAGTTTTGGGCGTCACCCAGGCTAGTTGTTGCCTGCTCATTGGCTATGAGTGAATGAGAAGATCACATGGAATGTTCTTCCTATGTGATGAGAAATGAGCTGCTGCCTTGCCCTTGGCTCTCTTAGGCCAAGACCAGGTCTTAGCCAAGGTAGTAACGTTTCTGTTACATTTTCCGTTATATTTAACGTGTCCGTTAGGTAACGTTAACAAGTCCCTTAGACCAGTTGGCCTCTGCGTTCGTGACGTAGCAGAGTTGTTTTGTAACACCCTGATTTCCCGAGTATCAATTTATGGTTAAATTCTCATGATTTCGAGGTCTACTCGACGAGTTGGTAGCCTGACTCACCGAGTAGCAGCGGGTTTGGGCCACGTGTTTAAGTGACCAACTCGCCGAGTCGGAGGAGTGACTCGACGAGTTGGAGCTGGAGGGTGAAACCCTAATTTTCGGGGTTTGGCACCCTACTTAAGGAATCATTAGCCTCCCTTAGTCCCTTTGCAACCTCTTGAGAGTCCAGACACCCTAGATCTCCATTCTCTCTCCATACTTGTGTGTTTAAGCTTGTTAGGTGGATCTTGGTCAGGAAAGGCTTGAAGATCAAGAGGCTTTGAGCAAGGAACAGGTGGGGATCTGAACTCTACCTCAGTTTATCATCATTTGAAGGTATCAAGTCATCACCTTGAGCTTCTTCTACCTAGATCCCTTTTTATATTTGAGTTTTGGGACCATTTTGGGGCACTTGGTGTTACATTTCGAGTGATGAGCCAATATCTGAAGTTGCAACTTCAGATCTAGGATCATCTTGGATCTTATCATCATAAAGTATCAGTCTTTAGCTTGTTGGTGAAGCTCTTTTGCCTAGAACCTCTTCTTTAGCTTGATTTATGTGATTAGCGCCTTGCATGCACGTAAAGTTTGCAACTTTACTTGATATACATACCCTAGGATCTTGGATCTACAATATGGAGCCTTTGCATGGCTTAAAAAGCATCTGTATGGAAGAAGGTCTGAAGGGACTCGACGAGTCGCATGGTAGACTCGGCGAGTCATATGAAGATGGTCATGAACTCGACGGGTTAGATGAACAACTCGGTGAGTCCGATGAAGATTGCCTTGGGCTCGACGAGTGGCATGGTGACTCGGCCAGTTGGCAAGTTATGTAAGGAAATCAGCGAGTAGTTGAGGGTACTCGACAAGTTGAGGTCAACATGGACTATTGACCTTGATAGTTCACTTTGACTTTGACCAAGGGTTGACCGTTTTGACTTTTGAGGATAATTGGTAAGCGGGTATTTATGAATTGGATCATTGACGGTTATAGGTGTTGGAGTTTGGGGCAGTGTTTCGGGAGCGTGATTTCGTGGTTCGGTCCGGCATTGCAAGGTGAGTTATCCTCACTATATCAACAGGGTCTACGACACCAAGGCCGACCCTTTATGGGATTTGTATCCGGGTATTTGCATGATATGTTTACTGATCTGTTGATCTGCGTCCTGGTAGTTAGGACAATATTATGTTTAGTGACCTGGTTTGGGTCGGTATCCTGGTATATAGGATGATGCTATGTTAGTGACCAGTTAGGTCGGTATCCTGGTTATAGGATGTTGCTATGCTATATGATCTGTTGATCGGTTTGTTTGCCTATAGACTGTTATGTGATTATCTGTTATATGTGCACCTTGCTGTTTGATTGGGGTTGGGTTGAGGCGGGTCCTACTTCGTGCTGTAGGGCAATATACCCAGGGCGGACCGGATAGACTGCAGACCCGGGAGGGCACATAGTCAGGCTGAAGGCCCGGCGAGCGGTCCGGATAGGCTGAAGGCCCCGAGAGGGCGGTCCAGACGTGCCGAGGCTCGGAGAGTGGACCAGATAGACTGAAGGCCTGGTGCGGGCGGTCCAGTCAGACTGTGGACTCAGAGAGTGGACCAGGTGGACTGAAGGCCCGGTGCGGGCGGACCAGTCACACTGTAGACTCGAGATGCATGACTGTTCTGTGTTTGTTGATATGATATGATTATGGTTATATGAGGTTGGTATTTTGGGGGTAACTCACTAAGCTTTTGGGCTTACAGGTTTCAGTTTATTGTTTCAGGTTCAGCGGATGGCCGTGGGTAGTCGAAGGCGTAACCGTACACTTCCTCGATTGACGATTATGATTTCTGGGAACTTTGATGTATAAACTCTTTTTGAAAACAAATTGTAATAATTGAATGGTTTCAAATGATTTAAAAAGTTTTAAAATGGCTCGAATTTTATGGGTGTTACAAGTTGGTATCAGAGCCTTGGTTTGAGTGAATTGGAGGAACACTCATGTGAATCCAGTCTCAAATCAAGGAAAGATTTTCAAAATGATTTTAAATGGTTTTCAAAATAAGTAAAAAAGGAGGCGAAGTGTACGATCAGCCGGAGCCAGTAAGTATACCCCAAAATACCATACGGTTATTTGATATTGTGATATGTTAGAACAACATGCTAGCACTAGGCTACAGATCTTCAGGAATTGCATGATAAAATTGCCTGATTACATGATGCATGCTAGCCTAGAGTTTCTTTTATATGAAATTGACATCATTACTGTAGTTGCTTAGTGTATGCATCACGTTTATACATAATTAAGATCTTATAGCTCGAGAATGTTTGATATGGCCTTATGTTCTGTTCTTTTTTGATTGGGAGCTTAGGGTAGATTGGGTATTCGAAAGTCTATGGCGTCCAACGTTATATCTGGCTAGCATACACTAATGCTGCAGGGTTGGTGGAAGCTTCATGGATGGGTGGGTTGTGCAAGGCCAGTAGTCTAGTTATGAGATATTTAGAATTTCCTCTAGGAGTTAGGATTGAGCACTCGCTATATTTGTGTGTATAGTTAGGGAGTTGTGATGATACTTGGGACAAATATGGGTAGGTTTGGAAGGTAGTATGTGCCCGTACTACTGAAAGCACAGGACTCATACGCGTATCAAGGAAGTCACAACCCCTAGGGTTTTTCGTTGGGAGTTGGTTCCCGGGTTGTTATGAGGAGTATCTAATATCCTTTCGGAATGTTTTTGGTGTGGTGGTTATACGGCGATTCGTGACTGGATCCGGGTCAGGATCAGGAGAGGACGGACAGGAGGCGCCGACAGCGCCTGAGACTATGGGCCAGATGAGGCCAGACGATACGGATGACAGGATCAGGGAGATCCTGCATGATGAGGTTGCTACTATGTTCCGGGCTCAGTTGCCGGAGATGTTTGGGTCTATCAAGACCGCCATGGTCGAGTACTTTGACGAACGCTATGCAGCCCTTGCGGAGGCGGCTGCCGCGGCAACTACTGCAGCTGTAACAGCGGCAGGGGTAGGAGCCAGTCGGGCTTTTCAGTATCGGGACTTCGATAATACAAAGCCCCCGACTTTCGAAGGGATTCAGGACCCTATCATAGCTATGAGGTGGCTATCGGACATCAAGGGATGCTTTTTCACATGTTCCTGCCCGGCTGACCAGAAGGTCAGGTGTGCCCTGAACATGTTGAGGTCCGGGGCGAAGCACTGGTGGAGATTGGTGACAGGGTCTTATTCAGATGAGCAGAGAGCTGCAGTTTCTTGGGATCGGTTTAGGGAGATGTTCTTCTCCCGTTACATTCCGCGAGTCGAGCGTGAGCGGTTAGCTTAGGAGTTCTTGGAGTTGAGACAGGGTGCAGAGTCGGTGACGGAGATCACTCGTATGTTCACTGAGAGGGCGATGTTCTGCCCGGAGTTTGCTTCCGAGCAGGCTCAGATGACGCGTTATCTGAGCATGCTCAAGACTGACATTAGACAGTTTGTTGCTACCCAGATATGTGAGCTGGAGATTGAGTTACAGTTGCGAGAACGGAGGCAGGCCCCAGTACAGTCGCAGCCGGTGCCAAAGCAATCAAAAACTGTTGATTCTAGGTTTGGAGGCCAGAGCGGCCACAGTTGTGAGAAATGTGGGATGGGTCACTCCGGAGTTTGTAGGTCCGGTGGTGCGTGCCACAAGTGCGAAAAAGAGGGGCATTATGCGAGGGATTGTCGCCAGTTGGCCCCGGTTCAGGACATGAGGATTTGTTATCACTGCCATCAGGTTGGTCACGTGAAGACCAACTGTCCACAGCTAGTTTCTAGACCGGTGCAGGCTCCGGCGCCGGCTACATTGAGGATTACCGACGGGGGTCAAGGTAGAGCAGAACTCCCGAAGGCTCAGGGGCGTGCCTTCCAACTTACCGCTGAGGAGGCCAGTACAGCGCCAGATGCAGCTGCTGGTATGTTTCTATCTGTATCTTATTGCTTATATTTATGTTGTGAATTTTCCATCCCTTTCTGCATACGGCATAGGAGAGTTTGAGGAATTTAGTAACACAGATTGTTGAAAGTTAGTATCCAGGGGTGTTGGTGATCAGATGTTAGGATATAGGATCCCCGTTCCAGGGCCAGAAACTATGAATTGGAGATGCAGAAGTGTCACTGGGATTCGGGTTTCTTCTGAAGTTCGGTTGCTCCATGCCAGGAGAGTTGTTTTGCGGAGATTATTCGTCCAGGATTCATCGTTCTATGGTGAAGTATGAAAATGCTTGGTTAGGATGGTTAAGTAGTGTTTTGTTTTCGCCACTAGTAGATAGTGGTTAGTGTCCCAAGTGGGGGAGAATTAGGAATTTTCGTATGGAGCATCAGTCGTTGAGGGCTTTGTTAGCTGCCAGGGCTCGGCAGTACATTTAGCACGAGTATGCGAGTTATTTAGTGTGTGTGGTAGATACGCGGGTCAGGGAACAGACCACGGTTTTCCGAGAGTATGGACGATCGATATGAGGCCTAAGGATAGGCCGGGGGTATAGTCCACAGAGTAGATCAGGAGTTCGAAGCCCCAAGTGGGTGAGAATAGGACGCATGGGAGAGAGAACCAGGAGGGATGGGCCAGGGAGATGCTCAACAATTTAGAGCGGTCCGGATAGACTGAAGGCCGGTGGGGCGTAGCAGTCAGGCCGAAGGCTTAGAGAATGGTCCGGACAGGCTGAAGGCCCGGAGAGGCGGTCCAGACATGTTGAAGGTTCTGAGAGTGGTCCAGATAGGCTGAAGGCCTGGTAAGGTGGTCCAGTCATGCTGAAGACTCTGTATAGGTTTGTAGATCTTATGTTTGGGTATTGAGTAGACTGCTATGCTATAGCGATCAATAGGTCTGTTCCAAGTATTGAACATGCTGTTGGAGTAGACTGTGGACTCCGGTGTATTTTGGTTGAACAAAAGTTGATATTAGAGATCGGATGGAGTGCAAAGGATTTGGTGGTCTCATCAGTTCGGAGTGTCTCTAGGATTAATCTTCTTGGATCAGGTAATACTCCAGTTGGGGACTGGGAGCAGGCCGAATGAGTATTCGTTCGTTTGGGAAGGTTGGGATTAGAACGTTCCGTCATTCGGGTTCTGGGAACCGGGTTAGATCTTTTCTTAATCGTTTATGGCATCGGGATGGGGTTGAGGCGGTCCTGCGCTATGCTGTAGGCTAAGATACCCGGTGCAGACCGACGATGAGTCATAGGCACATAGGTTCCAGGGAGAGCTGTAGGATTGAGGCACTAGGGAAAGATAACATGTGCGAGCCGACGGTAAGTCGTAGGCACAGGGGTTCAGTAGAGGAACGGGCTTGGGACAGGAGGTTAGCGGACCAGGGCGGTCCGGATAGACTGAAGGCCTGGTAAGGCGGCCCAGTCTGAACAAACGCCCGGGAGCGGATCGGGGAGGCTGTAGGCCCTGAAGGGCGGTCCAGTTATGCCGAAGGCTCGATGGTCGATAGTTTTTGTAATCTATCAAGGCACTGAATTGCCACAGCAACAGGTAATCTGCGATCCTGTTTTGGTGGGAACCTCGAATTATGAGGATTGGGTGTAAGTGGTATTGAAGTGACAACGGTTCAGTAGAGTTGTCTGTCAGGAAGTTAGACCGATTTCGGGATTCCAGGTTCAAGTTGCTGGAGCGCGTTCAAATGAATGTTCTGTAAAGGTTCAGGGGGAGTTGTACTCGGTTGTGACGAATCATAGGATTGTGGATGAGACGCAAGGATAAATCCTTGGATCTCTGGCTATGAGTAGACCCGAGTTATGTTCATGGAGGTATTCCAATCTAGGGTATTCCATCCTGAGGATGACCAGACCCTATGATTGACTGGACTTGATATGTTTGGTATTCCAGCCCGAGGCTGATTGGGCCAAGCATGAGTGTTCGTATTCATTAGTGGATTGATTATGTATGATATTCTGAGAGCTGAAGGATGCATTATCATGTCAGCAAAAAGGGTTCGCTTCAGGAAAAGGGAAAGTTGGGTTTTTGATACTTTGGATCATCAGGTTTTTGTCAAGTTGGCAAAGCGGCATGAAGGATAGACCTTATGAAAAGGTTCGATTGGGATTCACATCACCTTTCCCGATTCGCACTTGCGAAAGTGCGTCATGGATCAGGAGAGGGTAGTATCGTTGGATGACATTCAGGTCGGTGAGCGCCTGGATTATGTCGAGAGGCATGTGGCCATTCTGGAGAGAGGGCTGAAGGTTCTGCGGGATAAGGAGGTACCTTTGGTAATGGTACAGTGGGAGCACCATAGAGGGTCCGAGTGGACGTGGGAGCCGGAGGCAGAGATGCGGGAGCACTATCCAAGGATGTTCACCACAACAGACTTTGAGGACGAAGTCTAGTTCAAGTGGGGGAGAATTGTAACACCCCGATTTCCCGAGTATCAATTTATGGTTAAATTGTCATGATTTCGAGATCTACTCGACGAGTTGGTAGCCTGACTCACCGAGTAGCAGCGGGTTTGGGCCACATGTTTAAGTGACCAACTCGCCGAGTCGGAGGAGTGACTCGACGAGTTGGAGCTAGAGGGTGAAACCCTAATTTCCTAGGTTTGGCACCCTGCTTAAGGGATCATTAGCCTCCCTTAGTCCCTTTGCAGGCTCTTGAGATTCCAGAAACCCTAGATCTCCATTCTCTCTCCATACTTGTGTGTTTAAGGTTGAAAGGTGGATCTTCGTGAGGAAAGGCTTGAAGATCAAGAAGCTTTGAGCAAGGAACAGTTGGGGATCTGAAGTCTACCTGAGTTTATCATCATTTGAAGGTATCAAGTCATCACCTTGAGATTCTTCTAGCTAGATCCCTTTTATATTTGAGTTTTGGGACCATTTTGGGGCACGTGGTGTTGCATTTCGAGAGATGAGCCAAGATCTGAAGTTGCAACTTCAGATCTAGGATCATCTTGGCTCTTATCATCATAAAGTATCAGTCTTTAGCTTGTTGGTGAAGCTCTTTTTCCTAGAACCTCTTCTTTAGCTTGATTTATGTGATTAGCGCCTTGCATGCATGTAAAGTTTCCAACTTTACTTGATACATACCCTAGGAGCTTGGATCTACAATATGGAGCCTTTGCATGGCTTAAAAAGCATCTGTATGGAAGAAGGTCTGAAGGGACTCGACGAGTCGCATGATAGACTCGGCGAGTCATATGAAGATGGTCATGAACTCGACGGGTTAGACGAACAACTCGGCGAGTCCGATGAAGATTGCCTTGGGCTCGGCGAGTGGCATGGTGACTCGGCGAGTTGGCAAGTTATGCAAGGAAATCGGCAAGTAGTTGAGGGTACTCGACGAGTTGAGGTCAACATGGACTGGTGACCTTGACAGTTGACTTTGACTTTGACCGAGGGTTGACCGTTTTGACTTTTGAGGATAATTGGTAAGCGGGTATTTATGAATTGGATCATTGATGGTTATAGGTGTTGGAGTTTGGGGCAGTGTTTCGGGAGCATGATTTCGTGGTTCGGTCCGACATTGCAAGGTGAGTTATCCTCACTATATCAACAGGGTCTACGACACTAAGGCCGACCCTTTATGGGATTTGTATCCGGGTATTTGCATGATATGTTTACTGATCTGTTGATCTGCGTCCTGGTAGTTAGGATGGTATTATGTTTAGTGACCTGGTTTGGGTCGGTATCCTGGTATATAGGATGATGCTATGTTAGTGACCGGTTAGGTTGGTATCCTGGTTATAGGATGTTGCTATGCTATATGATCTGTTGATCGGTTTGTTTGCCTACAGAATGTTATGTGATTATATGTTATATGTGCACCTTGCTGTTTGATTGGGGTTGGTGTCGCACCCCCAAACCAAGGATGGCAGAAACGTCCGGGGGTGGAAGACTTCATGTATAGTATCACAACAACGAGTATAATAGTGCCCAAAGTAAATACAACCATCATAAATATAATTGAAAAAGTTATCCAATAGTATGTGTTTACATGTTTCAAATCAATTACACTTATGATGACAAAAATGAAATGTTTGACGATTTAACGTCCCATCCTCAAAAGCGGTTGATTTCCTGTTTCACTGAATTCCTGAGAATACAAGTAGTTTGAAAAAGCGTCAACAATTAAGTTGGTGAGTTCATAAGAGTTTTATTTGAGAAAGAAGCCGTTTTCCTTGTAAAAAGCGATAGAATATGATTCCAGAAAATTTAATATTTTCCTATGTTATGCAATAATGTACCCTAGAAAGACCCGTAGATTCCTTCTATAATCACCCAGTGTATATAAGTTATATAAAATTTAAGTTAAATAAACTGTCGAATATAATGGGTATGCCCTAGGTCCACAACCAAACAAGGAACAGGAAGTAAGGCAGGCCCACCAATTCTAGGTTGATTGCGACTAGATTCTTATATAACCCTAGCATATACAATTAGCAATTATAGCTGAAGTCTAACAATTCTAGATGGAATGTAGTTTTGATAGAAATATGTTTCCAAAGAAAATCCAATATTTTCCTTATAAAAGTCATGTATTCTGATTATAACTAAGGGACTTTTCTAGAAGATTTGTTGTAGACTAAATTGAAACAAGGCTTAGTATATGTAAGCAAATCGTCATACTTAGGTGTGTGTTTTATATTTAAATAAAACTCATATGTATAAAGCCTTAGAATTGTCGTGAACTGTAAGTTTTGTTAATATTCCATGCCAATATTTTCCTTATAAAGGTCATGTAGTCCTAATTGTTAAGACAGAGAATATGTGTGTGCTTATAATGTTCATAATGGGAATGTGTTTCCAAAGAAAATCCAATATTTTCCTTATAAAAAGTCGTGTAGCTTTAAGCGTCAAGACCGAGAATATACAAGTATTTTTCCATACTTAAAGTAATTCATGCAAGTTTAAATCGGCATAAACTCGTTTAAATTAGGAGTAAAACCCCTTTTCAAAGTAGAATTTTTCATGTAAACTTGAAAGATTGTTAACTCCCTATGTGAGTCGCTATAACCATACTATGACATAATAACCTGCTGCGACGTTCTTCAGATGTCGGAATCGAAATGACATTTGTCACCCCCGATCGGCTGATCGGACTTATGCAAGCAACATGGGTGTGGGTTGTCATTCCCAATATAGATCTATACACAATTATCACGCTCTCCCTACAAGAGACTCTGGTTATAACTAATTCAGGATTTTCTATGGTACTTAAGAGTACCCCGAAGGAGAATGTCTCACAACTTACGTTAACTAGTTTACATATAGTTTTGGGTATAAAACCTCTTCCGTGGAGGAAGCGAAATCACCTTTTATGAAAATACATTTGTGATATAAATCCATAAACTATTACTATTATAGTTTATCAAGTAGTATATGAAAAACTCATTTGTTTGAGAGTAAAACCTTTTCCATGTAGTATGCTTTTATCGAAAATTCATAAACTATACTTAATGTAGTTTATTAGATGTGTTCGAAATGAATGGAGGAAAATCCTTAACATGAATGACTAATTTCTGTTTATGATGATAAACTAACGAGAATGCATCCAAACATTGAGAAACTTATTGTTATGCACTTTGCTCAACATAATACAAAGTGTTGTTAATATGGTAAACTATGCAACTAGTTTTTTTATCCTTTCTGCACTGTTTTGAAATTATCATAGAAAAATCATACGAAGTCGAAAACTAACTCTGTAAACTCTGAGAGCTTAGAAAATGTGTCTAGTTTATTCATAATTTGTATTATAATTTTTAGAAGTCTCTAACTTATGTGAAAGTGTTCATAATCACAGACTGGTCCGAATTCGTTTATGAAATGATAGGCAGTTTTGTAAAAATCACCATAAATCGTAGAAAAATCATGTGGAGATGTGCAAGTAGTCATTTTAAAGGTATAAACCTGAACTATTTGCATATTATATAGTTTTGAAAGATATTAAGTTTAAGTTGGGTAAAACAGTTCGTGAACAGGTCACAACTTTTCTGTTGTAAGCTGTCAAGTTGAGTTTTGAATATGTTTTGGTGTTTTAACTTGTATTCCCCCCCTGAAAACTGAAGAAAACTAGAAAATATAGGGGGTATAAACTCCCCTTGAGTGATTTCTTGAAGAGTGGAAGGTTGAAGATGATGAGTTTCAAGTCTAGAACACTTGATGAACACACGAAGTTTTTGGATGATCCTAAGAACGATTTCGTGTTAAGATATGAGTCGATAATCCAAGAGTGTTATGAAAACAAGTAATAGCACTTGAGTTAGAAGGAAATACTTACCAATAAGTGAATAAATAACTCAAGAACACATCAAAAGTGTGGCTGAAAGTTGAGAGAAAAGAGGCCCTCTTGATGGTTTAAGAAGTGTATAATGTTTGATGGTGAAGCAAATGATCAAGGAAATCCCAGGCATTTCCTTATATGGAGGGTTGCTGGAGCAAGTGGCTAAGGTGAAGGGATGTTTGCCTTGGTTTGTGTGATGTGGATAAGGTTGGACCAATAAGAAAGTGACACATAGGAGGCAAGTGGGCACACTTGACCCACTTGTGGTGTAGAATACTCTTCTTATTGTAAAATAATGATTTATAATTAATAAATCCTTGAAAAATAATTAAAATAATAGTTCTGGGGGTTAAAAATGATAAAAATATGAATTTGGTGAAAAAATCTCGTCAAAAACGTCAAAAACGGGCTTAGGAGGCGAAAGTAGTCGAAAACCGGACAATAGGGACGGAACCTGCGAGGTTCGGCTCTTAGAAGCTAGGAACCGAGAGAAGGGAAGAAGAAGGACCGAGAGTAGGCCGAGGGTCCGAAGGTCCGAAGTGGGATGCGAGGGTCTCGCAGGGGGAGCCGAGGCTCGGTCCTCGCTGCTGAGCTTCGGTCCGCTGAGGTTTCGGTCCGAGAGGCTTCTGACACTTTCGGTTCTGACAGGAGGGTTTCGGTTCCTAAGAGGACTTTCGGTTCCTAAGAGGACTTTCTCTTCCTAAGAGGACTTTCGGTTCCTAAGAGGAGTTTCGGTTCCATAAGGCTGTTTTTCGAGAAATCTTACCGTTTTGCGTGATTTTTGACCAAGTTAAGGGTCGGGATGACCCGGATGACCAGAAAAAGTTTGAGAGAGATTTTGGGAGAGATTTGGGAGAGATACATACTTGGAGAGATTTCACATTCTTGGAGAGATTTGGGAGAGATTTTACATACTTGGAGAGATTTCACATACTTCGAGAGATTTGGGAGAGATTTCACATGCTTGGAGAGATTTGGGAGAGATTTCACATACTTGGAGAGATTTCACATTCTTGGAGAGATTTGGGAGAGATTTAACATACTTGGAGAGATTTTACATACTTGGAGAGATTTGGGAGAGATTTAACATTCTTGGAGAGATTTCACATACTTGGAGAGATTTCACACACTTAGAGAGATTTGGGAGAGATTTCACATACTTGGAGAGATTTCACATACTTGGAGAGATTTGGGAGAGATTTCACATACTTGGAGAGATTTGGGAGAGATTTCACATACTTGGAGAGATTTGGGAGAGATTTCACATACTTGGAGAGATTTTACCTTAGCCATTATTATTGCATAATCTCGCAACTGCAAGGTTCGCGAACCCCGTTATGCTTTGTTAATGATCGTTTTAAGTCCCCGAAAGGGTCCTTAGTCGTGTTTTGATGCGTTTAACTCCCTTTTTAGGGTTTTTACATTGTTAACACATAGATTCTTCGAGACACTTGAATTTTTGACATAAAGATGCACATTTTTATACATAGAATAACTTTTAACATACAAGTACTAGTTAAGTTTGACCGGTTTGACTTGTTGACTTTGACTTGAATTTGACGGTTGTCACAGTTGGGTTGAGGCGGGTCCTGCTCGTGCTGTAGGCCAACATACCTAGGGCAGACCGGATAGACTGCAGACCTGGGAGGGCACATAGTCAGGCCGAAGGCCTCGACGAGCGGTGCGGATACGCTGAAGGCCCCGAGAGGGCGGTCCAGACGTGTCGAGGCTCGGAGAGTGGACCAGATAGACTGAAGGCCCGGTGCGGGCAGTCCAGTCAGACTGTAGACTCAGAGAGTGGACCAGGTGGACTGAAGGCCCGGTGCGGGCGGACCAGTCACACTGTAGACTCGAGATGCATGACTGTTCTGTGTTTGTTGATATGATATGATTATGGTTATATGAGGTTGGTATTTTGGGGGTAACTCACTAAGATTCCGGGCTTACAGTTTCAGTTTATTATTTCAGGTTCAACGGATGGCCGCGGGTAGGCGAAGGCGTGACCGTACATTTCCTAGATTGAAGATTATGATTTCTGGGAACTTAGATGTATAAACTCTTTTTGAAAACAAATTGTAATAATTGATTGGTTTCAAATGATTTAAAAAGTTTTAAAATGGCTCGAATTTTATGGGTGTTACATGTTCTGGTCTACTCACAGATACGTGGTGGGCTGCTATTGATAGCCTATGCTGATGGCAGGGCAAAATTGCAGTTGTTTGGCGGTTTCATCATGAAGACGGTTCGCTGCCCTTTTCTTTGTATTTAAATCTCTGCCTTCCCTGGCACAGTTTCCCCACCTGTTACCTTACTTTCTTTAGGCTTCTTTTTGAAAAAAACCTTTTCGTTTTTTCCTCCAAATTCTTCCATGGCTACTTATCGCACTTTGGGAAGAAATCTCACTACTGAAGAGTGGGAATCTATTCAATTCCGGTTCGGGTTTGTTTCTGAACATGGGGTGCAGATCCCTTTGCCTGATGCTTCTTTGTATAGTCCTCCTGAGGGTAAAGTCGGGATCCCAATCGCCCTGTTCAAGGCAGGTTTGCACTTGCCTACCACTGATTTCTTCAACTTGATCATCCGAGAATACGAGTTTTCAGTAAGATAGTTGACCCCTATCGCGATCAACAAGATAATGGGCTTTGAACTCCTTTGCCGTGTCCTAGGCCACTTGTTGACTGTTCCTGCCTTCAAGCACTTCTTTAACGCCTCCACCCAGTCGGGGACTCGAACCCTTTCCCGCCAAAGAGGAGTCCCTATTCTTATCCATGATAAGAAGTCAAAGAAGAACTCGCAAGAGAAATTCTTGTGGGTGAACGATGATCTGGTGGTACTCAGCTACCCGAGGACTAAGGTGTAAATCGATCTTGCTCCCGTATTGTTTGACGCTGACAAGGAACTGGCTGATGCCCTGGAGAAGATCAACATCACCGGTGAAGACTCGCTTGACTGTTTCTTGGCCGCCGGCGGGATGAGTGCTGCTTGGAGGGCTGGCGGGCAGATGCCTGAATTCTTTGTTGAGAAAGAAGGTATCTCTTTCATTTCTCTTCTCCCCCCCTTTAAAAAAAAGATTGGAAAGTCACATTTGTAGTGGTGCTCCGGCTTAACCGACATTATTTCTTGTTTTTACCAGGTGTGGAAGAGAATGTTTCTTTGGAGAAGGCTCTTCAGGGTCTGTATGACGGCGAGCTTCAGGTTCGCGATGTTGACCTGGTGTAGGCTCTTCCACCTCCTTTTTCTGGCCAAGGATTCGTGACGACTGTCGGTTCTGAAAGTGTTACCGGCGCTGGTGAGGATCCGGACCTACCGTCCGGGTCCCCGATGAGTCTTCGCCGGATTAAGTGGCGTTTTGTTTTATTGGAAACCTCTTTAGGTGGTCAAACTGAGGCAGCTAGCACCGGACCCCCTCTATGTAAGAAGCGTAATTTGAGTCTCTTACTAGGGGGTTCTAAGGATTCCAACTGTACCCTCGATGAAGGTCTTTCGAAACTGCTTGAGAGGGCGCAAATCAGGGCGACTGAACCGCCCTGTCTTACGGGAGGAAAGAGCACTGAGAAAACCAGTCCTATTCCCACAATCAAAGGGGCCGGGGCACATACTGGGTCTTCGCCTCCTTATGGTCTTGCCTTCACCTCTTTTGGTAAAACCACAACTGTCCCCCTGCTGATGGGTTCTCATCCGGATGCTTATAAGTCAGCTTGGAGACTAACTGCTCAGGATCTTGTCTCCGATCATGACACCGCTCTCGAGTGGTGTCAGCACGCAATTCCTCCTTCCACGACTGAGGTCTTAAGTGCCCTGTTCGACGAACATATGGTTGAGGGCTTATGTTACGCTGCCGCCCAAGTGTCGTCTTATTTAGTCGCAGCCGCCGAACGCATCTCCGAGATGGAGACCCTACAGTCCGATTTGGAAAGGAGGGGTGTTGAATGTGAAGAATTGAAGGCCCAAGTGGCGAAGTTGGAGGCCGATAAGAGGGACTTGGGGGGTAGGCAGGAGGCGGTGTTACTTGAGAGGGCGAGCTTGGTGGATCAAGTGGCGAAACTAGGGAAAGAGGTGGAGGGCCTGAACGAGCGTGTGGGGGTCCTGTCATTGGAGAACACCAATCTGAGCAAGCGGGTGGCAGGGCCGAAGGTTGATCTTGTGACCAAGAATGCCGCAAGGGGAGCGTTGGAAAGGGATATTTCTTGGATCCTTAGCGACGGGCTCAGTCGGGTTGTGGATAGGTTGTTTGTAAGTCCGCAATTCCTCTAAGGCTTGGTTCTTGTGAAAGAAGCTTGTGTCGCCGCAGGTGTGGAGCAGGGTAAGAAGATAGTCTGGGAGCAGGTATCCGCCGAGGAGGTCGACCCGAAGTTAGAGGAGAATGTGTCGGCCAGGACTCAAGATATGGAATACGCCCTAGTGACTTTCACGGAGACGTACTTTGCTGCCCATCTTCGCTTGGGCGCCCTGGACGTGGCTGGGCTTCAAATTCTCTGTCAGGAGTCTCAGAACGAGGAATCTTCCCATGGTGATGATAACACTTCTGTTGGTAAGTATCTTTTGTATTTGGCTTATTTTGATGTAACTCTGTTGGACAATTTTCTCTATTTCTTGCTTTGTTTTTTGTATTTGCTGCCCTCAGTGGCAACCTGAAAGTCCGGGAGTCCGGCGATGTTGACAATATTTATTTTGTATTTGTGGGTATGAATGCTTGCTATTACCGCACATATTGTTTTATTTGCTTCATTTATGGTTTGAGAGATTTGTTCTAATCTGCTGCTTAAAGACAATGGGTTTAGCCAAGATTATCATCTTGAGTCTCACCCAATTTTGTTTACTTTTGTTTGCTTCATATGTGGTTTACGTTGGCCATCACATGGTATTTACTCAGGGTTTACTTACACCCCTGGCCATAGTTCTGTTGCTAGTGAACTCTTTTTTCTTTACTGAAGCTGGTCTTGGAGAGATTTGTTCTAATCTGCTGCTTAAAGACCATGGGTGTAGCTAAGATTATCATCTTGAGGCTCACCCAATTTTGTTTTTTATGGTCGTGGAAGGTTATGACCCTTCTACACTCATGTCACATGTTATTTAATTGATGGATATGTTTCAGAGGAAGGTTATGAGACTTTCTAATGTAAACTCCCTGGCTGCCTCCTTGTAACGATTTCGCTCGTGTGACATTGGATGATCAGTCCTTGTTGTCACACGATAAATGTACACAACCTCTTTAGATTTGGATATAAGGAGCATCTGAATTGCCCTTGGATATAAGGAGCATCTGAATTGTTCTTTCTTATTTACTCTAGTTTTTCTTAGAGCAAAATATGACTGAAACTAGTAAAGTAATTTATGCTGATTACATTTACATACTAAAATGAACACACAATACGTTAGCTAGCACTGGTGCTACCTTTAACACTTGTTTTAAGAGTAGAAGTGGCGCAGGCTCTGCGCATTCCACGTTCTTGGAATGACATGCCCGTCTTGAGTTTATAAGACATAGGCACCATTCTTATGTGCTTCTATGACTTTGTATGGTCCTTCCAACGTGACACTGTGTTTCCCCAATGGTTCAGCGTGGCTAGAATCGTTTTTTCTTAGTATCCATTCTCCAACTTTGAAGTTCTTGGCCCGGACTTGGCGGTTCTAATAGCTCTCAGTCTGTGACTTGTATAATGCTTGGCGCATCTGTGCTGCCTCGTGTTTCTCGTGGAGTATATCCAGGTCTTGGAGTCTCCCTTCCTCGTTGGCTACCTCCTCGAAACTCTCTGTTTGCAAGGAGCCAACAATTATTTTCAATGGGAGGACCGCCTCCGTCCCATAGGTTAGACTGAAGGGCGTTTCTCCCGTGCTTGACCTTCCTGTGGTGCGATAGGACCATAACACTGTCGGGAGCTCATCCACCCAGGCATGCTTTGATCTCAGTAGCTGTTTCTTTAAACCATTGACTATGGTTTGTTGGATATCTCCATCTGTCCGTTGGCCTGAGGATGCGCTACTGAAGTGAACCGACGGTGGTTTTTCTTATCCTCACACCATTCCTTGAAGGGACTTCCTTCAAACTGAGTGTCGTTGTCACTTATGAGGATCCTAGGAGTTCCAAAGCGAGCCAAGATGTTCCTTGTCATGAACTTTATCATCTGCTTTCTGGTGACAGGGGCCAGTGGTTCCGCCTCTATCCACTTGGTGAAATAGTCCACGACTACCAGCAAAAAATTTGCGCCTCCCCGCGCCGGTGGGAATGGTCCAACTATATTGATCCCCCATTGGTGGAAGGGATAGGGGCTGGTGATGCTTGTCAATGGCATGGCTTGTTGATTTTGGAAAGGGGCGAATGCTTGGCATTCCTTGCATTTCTTGGTTAAGGCTGCGACATCGTTGTACACGTCCGACCAGTATACTCCTAGGCGGAGTATCTTGCTTGTGAGTGTACGAGCGCCTTCATGTGTTGTTGTGTCCCTGAAATGGCTTTCTTCGAGAAACTCCTGCCCCTCTGTCTTAGAGATGCACCTGAGCTACAGGCTTAAATATCCTCTCCGGTACAACTGAATGTCCCTTATGGAAAAATGCGACGCTTTGATTTTTGACTTTTCTCGCCTCCTGTGGATTATCCGGAAGCATACCATGGCACAGGTAATGGACAAATGGTTTTTTCCAGTCTGGAGGGGCTAATATGGTATTGAACTTCTGGTTATCAATACTCCTTTCCGGGAGTACTTCGACCAGCACTTTATTTGTGAGATGACCGTATGAGGTAGACGCCAGCTTGCTAAGGGCGTCTGCCCTTGTATTTTTCCCCTGAGAGATTTGCTTTATTGAAAAACTTTTGAACGTGCTGGCTAAATTACAGACTACGTCTAGGTATTTCTGCATCCTAGGGTCCTTTTCCTCGTATACTCCATTGATTTGGTTTGTGACAAGCAACGAGTCACTGAGAGCTGCTAGTTGTTTTGTGCCCACCTCTCTGGCCAGCCTTAGTCCTGCCAGGAGTGCCTCGTACTCTACTTCGTTGTTAGATACTTGGAAGTCGAACCGCAGTGCGTAGGTGATCTATTTGCCTTTGGGGCTTTGGAGGATCAGGCCTGCGCCTGAGCCTTCTTTGCTTGCAGCGCCATCAGTGTACAACTTCCAAAGTTCTTTACTGGCCACATGCTCTAGTGGGTCGACAGATATTGTCTTCGGCAATCCCTTGATGGTATTTGGGATTTCAAATAGGAAGTCAGCAAGGACCTGGGCTTTGATGCTGGTTCTGGGGTGGTATTGGATGTCGTGTTTGCCCAACTCTATGGCCCACTTGGCTAGGCGTCTGGACTTTTCCGGCCTTAGCAGCACTTGTTTTATTGGGTAACGGGTTAGAACCTCCACCTTGTGGGCTTGAAAATATCTCTGTAAACGTCTAACTGCATAGACTAGGGCGAGGACCAGTTTTTCCAAGGCCAGGTAATTTACTTCTGGCCCTTGCAGGTGATGGGTTTTTAGCATTCTAACTCTCCTATGGTGTACATGCAACCCTAGAAACCTTGGATCTATGTTTGACTAAGATACATGCAAATAATTATTTTTCCAAGGTTCTTATCCTAACTAGCATGGCATGGGGTACTTGAATCAAATAAAACTAGTAGAATTACTTACCTTGTAGTAGTAGTTGATTGCTTGGAGTTTGAGATCCTAGCACCAATAATGTGGATGCCTCAAATGGAAGTCACAAATCACCACAAACTTGGAAACTTGAGAGAATAGTCACAAACTTCTTGAAATCGGCCCTCTTAGTTTACACACATCAACTAGTGCAATTTCAAGAACCAAAGCCTCCTTTATATAGTGTGGTGGATTAGGGTTACATCCATGTAAACCCTAATACCCATGTCTTTTCATTTCCATGAGATCCATGGGTTAAAGCTCCATGGAGTATCCATGGACTTTCCATGCAAGCCTAGCCCATTCCAAATAAGCATTAGCCCAGACTATATAAATACAAGAGCCCATATTTAATTAGTCATACTTTTGATCTCTAAATTAATTCTAAATTAATTATAGATCAATACTAATTAAATAATATGATTTTATATTAATATATTAGGACTTATAATATATTAATAAATCATAACTTATACTATTCTCAAACGATTATCCATAAATTGTTCGGGTGAAGTGCAACCCAAATGGACCATGCCGGGTCGGGTCAAGTACATACCAAATATAGTTATGGACTTAGACACTATATCCAACAGTCTCCCACTTGGATAAGTCTAATAACTATAGTTGCAAGTATGACTTCAGGAACCGATCAGCAATCGTAGCTGTTTAAACTCTGTTGAACTATGAAGCGCCATTTTAGATAAGTGATCATATAATCCTCTGTTCTAGATATCCGCCGGACAAATACATGGAACATGGTCTTGCTTATTGTCCAGCATTTGTTTCCCGATTTCCGATTTGTTTGACATAGAACTTAACTGAACACATCAATTTAGTTCTGACCGGGCCCGGTACATAGGTCAAAACAAAATCATCGAGGGGCCCAGATATCGCTTCTAATCCTAGAAGGAACAGATAAACTTCGACTCATATGTTTGCTCTACTACTTGTTGAATTACACACAAAAGCACGGTTTATAACATCGAGTTACCAATGCGTTTTCGTGCAATCAATGCATAACCAACTCATAGGCAACAAATCATATCTCTAGGTTTGAAGATTTATATGATATTACCGTCTCACGATCACTCGAGATAAATTCCATGAAGTGATACAAGTGAGCGTGGGTTGAATCCAATACTCAGAACTTATGAGCACTCATGAGTGCTGTAGCCCCGCTTTGTCTAACATCTTAGACCTCTACAAGCCAACCCATGACAGTCTTGATTCATATCTACTTCCAACATATGACCGACTGTGGAGAGTTTGAATAATATGATATAAACCATAACATAATTATTCTGGAAGTCAAAACATGCAAAAAGAAATAATAGTAAACGATTGACAAGAGATAGCAACACTTTACTCATAAATAACAACTTTTATTTATCATCAAATGTCAATTCCATTTTACAAATTTCAAGATTATCTAACTACTAAAACTAATATCATCCTTCAGCCCTATGCTCCGAGCATGCTGGAGATGCTTAGCCCGAGTCAGTCCCTTCGTGAGGGGATCTGCTGGGTTCTCATCCGATGATACCCTCTTTGCCACGAGGATTCCTTCTTCTATTCGATGTCTGATGAAGTGATATTTTCTTTCAATGTGTCTGGATCTCCCATGATCTCTTGGTTCCTTGGCTAAGGCAACCGCACTATTGCTGTCACAGAAAATCTCTATTGGCTCCTTTATAGCTGGTACAACTCCAAGGTCTCCGATGAAGTTCTTTAGCCATATAGCCTCCTTTGCTGCCTCGCTTGCTGCTATATACTCTGATTCACAAGTGGAATCAGCCACTGTCTCCTGCTTGGAACTTTTCCAAGTAATTGACCCTCCGTTTAGAGTAAAGACCCAGCCCGACTGAGAGCGGAAATTATCCCTGTCAGTCTTAAAGCTAGCATCACTATACCCTACAACTCTCAAGTCCTCACTGCCACCGAGGGTAAGGACCCAGTCCTTAGTCCTCCGTAGGTACTTGAGGATATTCTTTACCGCAGTCCAGTGTGCCTTGCCAGGTTTCCCCTGATACCTGCTAACCATGCTCAAAGCAAAGGCTACATCAGGTCGAGTACACGTCATAGCACACATGATCGATCCTACAACTGAAGCATAAGGTATTCGACTCATTTATGCTATCTCAGCCTCAGTACTAGGGCTTTGTGTCTTACTCAATCTGGCATTACTCTGGATGGGTAACTCTCCTTTCTTGGAGTTATGCATGTTGAACCTTTTCAACACTTTGTCCGCATAGGTGCTTTGACTAAGTCCAATTAGTCTTTTACTCCTGTTTCTCAAAATCCTTATCCCTAGGATATAGGCAACTTCTCCAAGGTCCTTCATAGCGAAACACTTCCCAAGCCAGGACTTTACTTCCTGCAGGGTTGGGATGTCATTTCCTATGAGTAGTATGTTATCCACATACAGTACCAAAAAGCTGACTATACTCCCACTAGCCTTGATATAGACACAAAATTCATCTTCACTCATTGAAAAGCCAAATTCTTTGACTTTCTCATCAAAGCAAAGATTCCATCTACGAAGTGCCTGTTTTAATCCATAAATGGATTTCTCGAGCTTACACACTCTACTGGGGTACTCTGTACTGACAAAACCCTCTGGCTGAACCATGTAAATCACCGGGGGGCCCAAAGATATTTCTTTTCCTGTTAAGTGAAAAGGAACGAATAAAATTTGTCTATATAGTCATACATTTTACTTACCAAATGATAAATGGAATAACCCTTTATAACATCCAGTTACGAGATGCGTTTGAGCAAACCAATGTACAACTGATTTTTAAACTATGAACTATATATATATATATATATATATATATATATATATATATATATATATGCTTTAATAATAGTAGATATTATCGTCTTAATATTACTTGTGATTGAATCCATGAAGTAATCTCTACGAGTGGTTTTATCCAATACTCAAATTCCTATTTTGAAGTACTCATGAATATTGCAGCAATCTATATGCAATGTCTAATATCCATAGATAGAATACAAACGACTCATGGCAGTCTTCTTTCACTACTAACTTCTACAAGTATGAATGACTATGGAATTTTTGAATAATATTTAAATTACTCAGGTAAGTAAAACATGAAAAGTGAAACACAATAATAAACTAATTAACTATGGTATCAAACCCTTTGAATATAACGAAATCCCTATTATCTAATCATCATAACAACTACGGATTTATTCATTATATATTGTTTCGTGTAATAAACAAACCACTTGAATGGTCCTTACTTTGTGAAAAAATAGACTGGTCATTACTCCAATGATGCTCATTTCACAATTCCAAATTCTTATCGTTATCTAACATGTAGTTGAATTTCATCTTTACATGCATCGACCTTCTGTGATGTTGAGGTTTTAAAGTTAGAGAGACTAAGCCTACGATATTACAGAATGATCCATTGGAACTTGATACTCATAACCATTCCATGGTAATGAAGTCTCAAATTCAAGGTATACTCCTTGAACACTTCTCTTGCATTAAAGTATCCAAATCACATGTATATTTAACAAGCATCTCCTATTATGGAAACATTTCCATATTTCCATATGACCATAAATTCTGACCAAGAATCATCTCAATCCAAAACATGTTACTATGGTCCGTCCTAAATAATATCATACTTCTAACTGTCCACAAGCAACCGATCTTCGGCAAAACCTTAGAATGTTAGTGGCAGTTGTTTAACAACTTTAGTCACATAAAACTCTAATCCTTTTCACTCAATGCTTAATGCATTTGAAAAAATAGATTAAGCGAATATGATAGCATATGTGATTAAATCTATATCCGAAGCATATGGGACTCAACTCATTATTACATGTTCAAGGATTTAATATTTGTTCATTTTTACTATAATATTTCTATACAGAATCTCCTATATTGAAATATTGCAATATGATATTTATATATGTCTTTGACTAAGTTCTATTAAACTATACAATCCAAACCTTTAGATTCAAAACGAAGTATGAATGGCCTCTCCCTTTAGTCCACTATAGCGAAACAATTCCCAAATTTTGCAATTTGTAAACTAGAGAAATTATTCCCTAGGAAAAATATTGTCAACATGCAATACCACCATAACAATTATGCTTCCATTAGCTTTTACATGTACCTAGAAATCAACTAGACTTCTAGAAATCAATACCCTTTGACTTTCAGACAAAAGTGCAGATCTTTGTTGCGTGATGTTTCGTTAAGTATCTAATTAGACGTCTTAAGCTTATGCACCTTAACTAGATAGTATGTCGGTGTGTTTAAACCCTTCAAGACTGATAGATATATCTATTGAAAGTTCAAAAAATTCCTTGCATTTCCTCACAATTCAAAAAGAGGGATGTCGTAATCATATTGTGAATTTGAGAATGCAATTAATACAACCAATATCCATATTAATATTTATCAATTCTTTAAACTCTATCAGCGAAAGTATTTCCTCATCATTATTTTCCTGAACTAGAGAAAAATCTTTTTCCACATATATTTGAAGGCGCATATGTTCCCATCCCTGTGAGTCTATCTTTTCAACCAACAGTCGTACGACAAGGTTTAGGACAAACCAAGTTCAAACATAAATTTCCTTCATCGACTGAACTTCACTATACTTAATTTCTTGCATTCTAGTAACACAAGGGCCTAACAATGCTTCCATATTGCCAGCAGCTCACCCATATTGATCAGTGAACGTTCGCTGACCAACGCGATTACTTTTTCATTAAAATGCAAAACATAAAAACCAAAAGCATTGCCAACTTAACTGGAGGTGCATAGAAATTAGAATGTGTCAATTGAAACACAATAGGTTTTTAACATCAGGTCGCATGCAAGTGATAACTAGAAGGATCATTTTTTGTTAACTCTTGCAATTCTCAAGATTACTATGACTCCTACTGCTTCTTGACATATGAGTTTTTGTGACAACCCGAAATTTCTATCTTGAGAAGTCAATCAATTCAATCTAAAGTCATACTTGTTTTTGTTACCTTTATGCTGTGTTAAGGGTCTATTTGAGAGTTTCTAAGCCTAGTACACTCAAGGATTGGGTGTTAGGAAGTGTTAGCTTGAGATCATTGAGTTGCAATCAAGCCGGAAACACCATCACAAGGAGTTCACGGCCGCAAACTAGGTTCACGGCCGTGAACCCATCCTTGGCCGTGAACTCATGCCATATACATGCGTTTTTGGCCATTTTTCTCTTCACTTCTCCATTTCCAGCCGTGAAAACATCATTTCTCTCTCAAGTATCATCCATAAAACAATCTTCTTTTACCCCAAAAGCGTAAGTATCTCATCCCTTTACTTGTTTATACTTAGAAACCCCTTTGATCCTAACATTGATTCATCACTTTTCATCATCATCTTCAAGATCTTCAAAGTGTTCATAGGGCCATGAACCACTCTTTGGCTGTGAAGCCTTCATACATTCAAGCTAGGGCCGTGAAACCTTCTTAGGATCTTGGGCCGTGAACCATTCCAAGGCCGTGAACACTCATAGTTTGGCCGAGAAGACCTTTCAGGCATTCATTTTCGATTCTAACCCTTCATTGTAAGTGTTTCCTAGTTCCTAAGGTTGTTTCCTATACTTATTAGATGTTATAGGCCCTAATTCCATACATATATGTGTTATTATATGCTAAATAGGATCCATTTGTGCTCGGGACTTCACTTGGCATACTTAGCATCCTATATCGATCTTTCATTCGAATCACTCACTACAGGTGAGTTCATACCCCTACAATTACACTTTTAAATGCTTTTAAATGTTTTAGGGGGGAATACAAGTAGAACAAAATGAAATTGTGTTAACCATTTACATGTGAAAACAACATCCAAAAGGATTTCTTATACTCAAAAACTTGTTAAAACTCTTTTAAATTATTTTAGACTTCTTTTATATCAAATCATATTCATCTATCTATTTACGTATAAGTATGCTTTAACAGACTTAGGAATATTGCTAGATACCTTGACTCCTGTTCCTTGTTTGGTTGTGGGCTTGGGGTAGGATCACTAGTCCGAATGTCGGCTAAATCATAGTTATACTTATTAAACACATATATGAATATTAAACCCATTTTTAAGGTACATACTTAACTTAGTTGCTTATGGTAAGTGATTGAGTCTTTTCTTCAATTCAGTAATAGTCAAACAATCATGCTAGTAAACTATAATAGGTATAGTTTAAGGGATTACTACTTACTACTTCTAGATCAGTGAAACTTACATGAGTCAGTTCATACATACTATAACTAGAACAGGAAGGAATATACATACTATAACTAGAACAGGAAGGAACATATATACCATAACAAGAACAAAATAACAATAATTTGAGCCACTACTTCATGGCATAGCAATATACTTGTTATGTCATGTTTTTTTAACCAAAGTCTCCTAGGAGGAGAGCGTGAGTTTGTGTATAGATATATACGGGATTCACCATCCTACACCTTGCTGCTAGCTACAGTGGGACCTGCAGTTCTATAGGTGACAAATGTCATACCATTTCGACGTCTTTAGATCGTCGTGTTTTATACTAGTCAATCAAGCATGGTTATAACCTCATCACATTTTACCTTAATTTAACTAATTGGTTTTTAAGGTAGTTAGTACTTCAGTAGTTGTTTTATATAACACTACTATACATCTTCATTTTTCCCATTACATTCATATAGTGATATTCTCACATCGAGTAATGCAAACTATTTTCTAGTAAAGATAGTCATAAACATGGGAAAACATACATTTTTACGAGAGAACAAACATACAAAATAGTCGGGTCTTAGTAGAAGACTACTTTCTAGGAAGTATACAAACATTTACATCAAAACACTTGCAAACATTTTCATCAAACTAATGCAAACATTTGGCACAAAAATACTTATGAACTCACCAGCTTTAATGCTAATCTACTCTTTCAAAATAACTTGTATTCTCAGGTCACTAGTAGACAGGTACAGATGACCAGGTTTTGACAAGACGGTGCATATTCAAGACTCGTCTTTATTTTGATTACATATTTTTGGTGTCTTACAACTTTACATAGAACATACTTGTATTAACTATATTATTAATGCAATGGATGATGTTGTTTCTTGTTTTATTATTGTGCATTGTTATGATACTATACATGACGTCCTCCGCCCCCGAACGTTTCCGCCGTTTCGGTTTGGGGGTGTGATAGATTGGTATCAGAGCTTTGTTTATAGTGAATTGAGTATATCAACCCATAAAAGATATACAACTATAAACACATCGGGATTAAAACACTCTGACCAAGAGTTTATACTTTTTAAATAATAAAATATTTTACTAAAGTAGACATACATGCATTCATACTAGGATCAGTGTCATACTAGAACAGAACAAAAGTATTGTGGTTGTTAGATAGCACAAGTAGGCTTGGGGACATATAATCAGATCTGGGAATGATATAGCCTGATTAACTATATCTTTCTGAGAAGTGATTAGCATGTGCCTAGGAATGGTTGTGGTGTTGCATCAAGTCTAAAAACTTACCAACTCTACTACAATGAAAACTTTAGAGCATAACATAAACTTAAAATACTATAAGAGTATTTTGTGATACTATAATTACTTGTGTGAAAACTAAAAGGTCTTTACTAGTAGGTCAATAGTTTCTTAGTGGATACACTAAGGTTATATGTGACTAAGGTGTCATAGAATGAGAATATGTGATCTTTGCTTTACTTCCTGTTCCTTGTTTGGTTGTGGACTTAGAGTTAGGGTCACTTATTCGAAGGTCTATTCTATCTTGGTTACATATGACTGGTATGCACTACACAAATATTGAAGTAACTAGTAAGGATCATCCTATAATTATCTTATGTAGTATGTCTATTATATGTTTCTTACATCCCTTTTCTCACTTAGATAACATGTCTGGATTCCATCTCCCTGGTGACCCGTACTTTCCTAATCAAGGGCACGGTAGATGGCTTGAGGCTGAACCCGAAGAAAAAAAACCCGGTAGTCCCAGCAGTAGAAAAACTCAAGGAAAGTTCTGATGAAGAGAACGGAGAGGAAGACTCAGACTCAGACCCCGAGGTCTATAATCCACCCCAAGTTGCTCAAAATCCTAACCCTCGTCCGGCTTTTCAAGGCGCGACGCCTCTGTGGGCGGTGAACTTGGGAAGGTGGAGCCACGAGCAGGGACAACCACATCCCTACAATGGCGACCGAAGCTTCTACAATCTGAATGAGGGAGGCTCAGTAGACAGAGTCCTTCCTGTCTTGGTGCGTCGTGTTGCTCGCAATGCTGAGTATGGAAGAGCAAACTTCGACCAAGTCATGTAGATCCGTGCTAACTCCAGAGTCAACACAGTTCGTCTCCGTCATCTGACCGATGAACAGAACTTAGAAAGGACTCATACTGATGCCCTACAGGTAGAACTAAATACCTGCTAATCCGAAGTTAGGGATCTTCGTCAGAACCAGGTAGTACTGCAAAGGTGTGTATGGGAAACGAAACAGCAGCCGGCTAAATCCATGGCTGAATCAAGTACCAACCAGAACAACTCCCCTCGCGAGTAGAGCCTAGTCTACACTCTCTTTTGGGTATAGATTAGGTGTATGTATAGACTCTAGTATTAATTTCCTGCTTATGTTAAGACCTTGAACTTTCAGTCTGTTAGGTCTTTGTGCTGTCAAAATTTTCTCATTTCATGTATGATGTAAGACCTACTCCAAGGTCAATTTTCCCGAACTTATTGCATCTTCAATACCAATGATATTGACAACCAATCTAATCTCTTGGGGAAATCTTTGTCCAAATGCTTTCATCATTCTATTGTTATGCAATCACTTTCTCATCTAATTGTTGAACTATGGTGATTTAGTTCATGGATCACTATCATTATTCTCACTATTGAATGCTTACTATCATCTTCATCTTTGTAAACTTCAGTTGAAATATGCCTCCCCGTCGATCAACGAGACACAATACTCTGATAAATCCAACTCAACCACCTCTACCTCCCCCACAATATGATCCAGCAGCTGTCCAAACTGCAGTGGCTGCAGCTGTTACGACAGCCTTAGCTCAATTCAACACTAGCAGTACTAGCGGGGGTGAAACAACTGTTAATTCTACCCAAGGTGATGCTCACGGGCGCTCTAGCAAGTGTTCGTACAAAGACTTCACCAACTGCAAACCCAGAATCTTTAACGGGATTGGAGGAATCATTTCTCTATCGCAATGGTTCGAGAAAACCGAGTCGATATTTGAGATATGCTCCTGCCCGGAAGGAAGCAAAGTAAAATTTGCTGCTTGCACCTTCTCGGACAGAGCCCTCACACGGTGGAATAGCCATTTCAAGTAACTTACTCTCGTAGTGGCTAATGCGATGGGCTGGGAAGCTCTAAAGGATCTGATGTTTGAGGAATATTGACCGAGGGGCGAAGTTCAGAAACTTGAACAGAAACTTGAACAGGAACTTTGGAGCCTAACCAGGTTCAGTGATCTGGTGGCTCTATGTCCAGGAATGGTCCCCACTGAGGGAAAGAAGATCGAGAGGTACATTTGGGGGCTGGTGCCTCCATTTCAAGGGAATGTGCTAGCTTCAAACCCCACTACCTTCGACAATGCCAAGCGATTCGCACAGTGGCTCATAGATCATGGAGTCCGCACACCAATAACAACCCTTGCTGTCCCAGAACCAACCAAAACAGCCGACAACAAGCGGAAGTTTTGGACAAGAAGAAGAGTAACGCAGCACAGAACTCTGCCAAGAAGCAGCAGATCGTGGCTATTCATGCCGCGACAGCACCTGCTGCCACTGCGCCGACGAAACAGTATGTTGGGAGCTTGCCGAGATGCAACAAGTGCAGCTTACATCATAACGGACCCTAACGAGAAATGCAGTGTACAAACTGCAACAGTAAAGGGCACACTGTCCGTTTTTGCAAAGCCCCGTCTAGGCCAATCACCCATGTCCCTGGCGTTGGAGTGAGCCAGGCATGCTTCGGGTGTAGTGAGGTTGGTCACTACAAGAGGAACTGCCCGAAGGCAGGGAACGCTGGTGGAGTGGGAAGGGTTTTGACAATAGGCTATTAGGAAGCGGTAGCAGACCCTACAGTGGTAACTGGTACGTTTCTTCTCTATAACTCTTATGCATGCATACTATTTGATAGTGGAGCGGAGTGGAGTTTCGTGAACCAAAAATTTGCACACTTACTTAAACAACAACCACGAGCACTAAAAGAACTGTTCACCATAGAAATGGCTAACGGAAAGACTGAGATCACTAGCTATATATACGTAGGATGTAACCTATCTCTAGATAGCCATTCATTTCCAATCGACCTCATGCATGTCTCAATTAAAAGTTTCGATGTCATTATCGGCATGGATTGGTTAAGTCTTCATCGTTTTGATATCATGTGTTTTGAGAAGGCCGTTCGTCTTAATCTACCGTCTAACGAAACCCTAGTTATCTATGGCGACAAACCATGCACAAACCTTAGAATCATCTCAAGTATACATGCCCAGAAGTACTTACGGAAGGAATGTTATGCATTCCTTGTTCATGTAGTTGACATGAGCCAAGAGGCGAAAGACATAAAGAACATCCTTGAAGTGCGCGACTTTCCCGACATTTTTCCCGAAGAACTACCAGGATTACCACCACAACGTCAAGTCGAGTTCATAATCGACTTAGTTCCAGGGGCTACCCCAGTAGCCAAATCGACTTATCGTCTAGCACCAGCTGAGATGCAGGAGCTATCCAATCAACTGAAAGAACTGCTCAGCAAGGGCTTTATTAGACCAAGCTTCTCACCCTGGGGAGCACCGGTCTTGTTCGTAAAGAAGAAAGACAGATTGTTCCGTATGTGCATCGACTACCAAGAACTAAACGAACTTACTGTCAAGAACCGATACCCTCTACCGCGTATAGACGACTTGTTCGACCAACTGCAAGGGGCAAATTACTTTTCAAATATTGATATGAGATTTGGGTATCACCAGTTACGAGTTTTAGAGGAAGATGTTCCCAAAACAGCCTTCTAAACTCGTTATGGACACTACGAGTTTGTAGCGATGCTATTCGGATTAACCAATGCGCCCGCAGTATTCATGGACTTAATGAACCGGGTGTGCCATCCTTACTTAGATCAGTTCGTTATTGTATTCATCGATGACATACTTATCTACTCTCGAAGTAAGGAGGAGCATAGTCAACACCTACGTCAAATCTTAGAAACACTACAAGCAGAAAAACTCTACGCGAAATTCTCTAAGTGCGAATTTTGGATTCGAAGAGTCGAATTCTTGGGTCACGTGGTTAGCGAAGATGGAATTCACGTGGATCCTTCCAAAATTAAGGCTATTGAGAGCTGGTCAGCACCAAAGACGCCTACAGAAATTCGTCAATTTCTAGGTCTCGCTGGCTACTATCACAGGTTTATTCAGAACTTCTCTAGGATTGCGAAACCGCTTACTACATTAACCCAGAAAGGTGTGACCTTTGACTTGGAAGAGAAACAGGAGGAGGCGTTCCAAACGCTGAAGCGAGCATTATGCAGCGCACTGATACTATTCCTCCCAGAAGGGATAGAAGACTTTGTGGTTTACTGCGATACATCAAACCAAGGGCTTTGCTGTGTTCTTATGCAACGAGGAAAGGTCATCGCCTATGCCTCAAGGAAACTTATAACGCACGAAGTCAACTACACTACACATGATCTTGAGGTAGGAGTAGTGGTATTTACTCTGAAGATATGGAGAGACTACCTGTATGGTACGAAAAGCACTATCTTTACAGACCATAAAAGCCTTCAACATATATTTGACCAGAAGGAGCTCAACATGAGACAACGGCGATGGGTCGAGCTACTCAATGACTACGAATGTGAAATTTGTTATCATCCCGGTAAAGCCAACGTAGTAGCTGACGCCCTAAGTCGGAAAGAATACTTGGTCATAAAGTCAAAGCATTGACTATGAAAATCCATTCACATTTGTCCACACAAATTAAGGAGGCTCAACTGGAAGCCTTGAAGCCTGAAAATGTGGCGGGTGAATCCCTTAGAGGGATGGATGAGAACATAGACGTCAAGGGTGGCAGAGCCTTATACCTCATGGATCGGATCTGGACACCGAAGTTCGGTGGTTTCAGAGACGTGGTCATGAACAAAGCGCACAATACTCGATATTCCATTCACCCAGGTTTAGATAAGATGTATTTGGATCTCAAAAAGTTATACAGGTGGCCTAACATGAAAGCAGAAATTGCTACCTTCGTGAGTAAGTGTCTTACTTGCGCCAGGGTTAAGGACGAATACCAGAAACCCTCAGGTTTACTACAACAACCGGAGATACCTGAGTGGAAGTGGGAGCGGATTACCATGGACTTCATAACCAAGTTGCCCAAGACAACGGGTGGACTTGATACCATTTGGGTAATCGTCAACAGATTAACCAAGTCCGCACACTTCCTACCTATCAAGGAAACTGACAAGATGGAGAAACTAACCAGAACCTATATTAGAGAGATCGTACGACTGCACGGTGTACCCTTATCTATTTTCTCGGATAGAGACAATAGATTCACCTCAAGGTTCTAGCAATCACTACAGAAGGCACTGGGAACTAGGCTGGACATGAGTACAGACTACCATCCACAAACCGTCGGCCAAAGTGAGAGGACTATTCAAACTCTCGAAGATATGTTGCGAGCCTGTATGATTGACTTTGGAAAGGCATGAGATACTTATTTACCCCTTGTCGAGTTCTCCTACAATAACAGTTATCACACAAGCAAAAAGGCTGCTCCATTCGAAGCCCTCTATGGCAGGAAGTGCGGATCCCCTCTGTGCTGTGATGAGGTGGGTGACACGCAATTAGCTAAAGGACGAGTTCCTGACAACACTCTCTCGGGTCCGGAAATCATTCGGGAAACGACAGAGAAGATTGTTCAGATTCGTGAATGATTGAAAGCCTCTAGAGACCGACAGAAAAGCTACGCTTACAAGAGACGTAAACCTTTGGAATTCTAGGTTGGTGACCTTTTTCTATTAAAGGTCTCATACTGGAAGGGCTTGATCCGCTTCAGAAAGTATAAGAAGCTAAATCCAAGGTACATAGGACCTTTTGAGATTAACTCTAGGATCGGCCCTATAGCTTACAAACTCAAACTACCTCAAAAACTTAGTAATGTACACCCTACCTTCCACGTATCGAACCTGAAAAAGTGCCTATCCGATGAGACTCTTGTTATCCTACTCGATGAGATCGAGATAAATGAGAGCCTCAACTTCGTGGAAGAACCTGTAGAAATCATGGACTGGGAGGTCAAGCAAACGAAGCAAATGCAAAGCGGGGACCAGAATTCACTTGAGAGCGAGAGGACCAAATGAAACTTAAATATCCTGATCTTTTCCCTTAGTCTATATGTATATGCTTAAACTCTAATTTCGGGACAAAATTCCCTTTAACGGGGGGATGATGTGACAACCCGAAATTTCTATCTTGAGAAGTCAATCAATTCAATCTAAAGTCAAACTTGTTTCTGTTACCTTTATGCTGTGTTAAGGGTCTGTTGGAGTGTTTCTAAGCCTAGTACACTCAAGGATTGTGTGTTAGGAAGTATTAACTTGAGATCATTGAGTTGCAATTGAGCCGGAAACACCATCAAAAGGAGTTCACGGATGCAAACTAGGTTCACGGCCGTGAACCCATCCTTGGCCGTGAACTCATGCCATATACATGAGTTTTGGCCATTTTTCTCTTCACTTCTCCATTTCCATCCGTGAATACACATTTCTCTCTCAAGTATCATCCATAAAAGAGTCTTCTTTTACCCCAAAAGCATAAGTATCTCATCCCTTTACTTGTTTATACTTAGAATCCTCTTTGTTCCTAACATTGATTCATCACTTTTCATCATCATCTTCAAGATCTTCAAAGTGTTCATAGGGTCGTGAACCACTCTTTGGCTGTGAACCCTTCATACATTCAAGCTAGGGTCGTGAACCATTCCAAGGCCGTGGACACTCATATTTTGGCCGTGAACACCTTTCAGCCATTCATTTTCGATTCTAAAACTTCATTGTAAGTGTTTCCTAGTTCCTAAGGTTGTTTCCTTTACTTATTAGTTGTTATAGGCCCTAATTCCATACATATATGTGTTATTATATGCTAAATAGGATCCATTTGTGCTCGGGACTTCACTTGGCATACTTAGCATCCTATATCGATCTTTCATTCGAATCACTCACTACAGGTGAGTTCATACCCCTACAATTACACTTTTAAATGCTTTTAAATGTTTTAGGGGGGAATATAAGTAGAACAAAATGAAATTGTGTTAACCATTTACATGTGAAAACAACATCCAAAAGGATTTCTTATACTCAAAAACTTGTTAAAACTCTTTTAAATTATTTTAGACTTCTTTTATATCAAATCATATTCGTCTATCTATTTACGTATAAGTATGCTTTAACAGACTTAGGAATATTGCTAGATACCTTGACTCATGTTCCTTGTTTGGTTGTGGGCTTGGGGTAGGATCACTAGTCCGAATGTCGGCTAAATCATAGTTATACTTATTAAATACATATATGAATATTAAACCCATTTTTAAGGTACATACTTAACTTAGTTGCTTATGGTAAGTGATTGAGTCTTTTCTTCAATTCAGTAATAGTCAAACAATCATGCTAGTAAACTATAATAGGTATAGTTTAAGGGATTACTACTTACTACTTCTAGATTAGTGAAACTTACATGAGTCAGTTCATACATACTATAACTAGAACAGGAAGGAATATACATACTATAACTAGAACAGGAAGGAACATATATACCATAACAAGAACAAAATAACAATAATTTGAGCCACTACTTCATGGCATAGCAATATACTTGTTATGTCATGTTTTTTTAACCAAAGTCTCCTAGGAGGAGAGCGTGAGTTTGTGTATAGATATATACGGGATTCACCATCCTACACCTTGCTGCTAGCTACAGTGGGACCTGCAGTTCTACGGGTGACAAATGTCATACCATTTCGACGTCTTTAGATCGTCGTGTTTTATACTAGTCAATCAAGCATGGTTATAACCTCAACACATTTTACCTTAATTTAACTAATTGGTTTTTAAGGTAGTTAGTACTTCAGTAGTTGTTTTATATAACACTACTGTACATCTTCATTTTTCCCATTACATTCATATAGTGATATTCTCACATCAAGTAATGCAATTACACCAAGCTGTTCTTTGAGGATTAATTGTGATACAATTACACAATTACTAAGATGATCACAAAACATGATACTAAAGTACTCTCCTTTCCTTTCAGATTGGAGAATATTTTATCTTTCTGTCTAGTTGATTCTTTTATGTCGTTCTGCTACTCTCTGAACCTTTCAAAAGTATTAGAATTCTGCTTAATCTTATAAACAAAATCATATTTACTGAATCATTAGTAAATCATAATGAATAGAGTTATCATCCCTTGTGGTGGATCTGAAAAGTCCATATCAACATGTACTAGATCCATCAGTCCTTCATTTGCTTCACATAAACATGTGAATAATGTAACATCGCAAAAATCACGACAAATTTAAACTTTTAAAAATAACTCATGTCATAAAATGTTTACAAAATCATTGTTTCCAGGTTACTTATCCATATCAGAGTATCCCAAAATCATAAATCCATAAACAGAGGATGTGTATGGTCACGCATTTGCCTTCCCGCGATCATCAGAAGTGTCTCAAACAATAGCTAAAAACCGTAAGACAAAGCTTAGTGAGTTACCCCCAAAGTACCAATCACCCAAAAAGATAACATATATAACAACATGTCGGGTCCGGTCAAGCTCTGGGTCCAGTCATCCTAGGGACGAAATACCCCAGGTTGGAATACTAGTAATACAACGGGTCCAGTCATCCAAGGGATGGAATACCCTCAGGCCCAATCAACCATCAGGTTGGAATGCCCTCGGTCTTTTGGCTCACGCACAAAGCAGTAAAGCCTCAACCACAACTCACAATATGTTGACATATATATAACAGATAAACATATAATTAGCTAACAGACACACAGGCAGATCTAGAGATCACTACCGCATAGCAACACCCTAGAAACTAGGATATAAATCTAATAGATCACTACAGCATAGCAACATATGGTAAACCAAGATATAAATCCAATGGGCCGACCTTGGTGCCTTCGACCCGTAAGTCCAGTGAGGAAGACTCACCTTATAATCTAAAAAATAGGTGATGAGATCTTGACTATGAATCTCGGCTCTAACCTTCACCTATCCAACCAAATGACCAATTCTCAACGACAACCCAAAATACCCTTAAGTCAAAATTGGTCAAAGTTATGGTCAAACTGGTTAAAATCAATAAGTCAACAGAGTCAACCCAGCCGAGTCAACTCATCCGAATCGACAAAGATCGCGTACGTGAGGCGTACTTCAAAGGTACGCGGGGCATACCCAAACCTTGACCATAGACGAGCGAGTTGACCTCATATGTGCTACATACTCATTTTACACAGGGCGTACGCCCAGAATCTATAAAACTTCATTAAAAGCTTAATGCCTTAAGCTCTTACGTCCATCTTTCAGATCCAAGGCCAAAATACTTCTAAGAGTCATAAAGTTTCTAACTTTATGACTTTGCATGTCCATTAAGTGCTTAACTCAACCTCTTAATGCATTAAGACCCTCTAAGGAATGCATGGAGCAAAACCAACCATTAAGACCCTATTTTTATGACTCAAGACCCTTACAATGGTCTGAAACGACGCCTTAATGGGTCAAGAACATGTCATGCTCAAAATTCACCATTTTGGGACCAAAAAGGGGCTTAAAAGAGAAAATGTTTAGATCTACAAGATAGAGTGGAAAAGTTGCAAGCTTTATACTACCTAGAGGTTGCAATCAAGGTAGAAATCACATATCTAAGTTGCTTCCCAACTCCAAGTTCTTCACACTTCACTCTTTTACATTCAAGAATCATATAAACACTCCAATTGGCTCCAAAAGGTACTCTTTCACTTAGGGTTGCTTGGGGGTCGTTCTCACAGAGGGTGGCTGAAGAAGGAAGGGGACATGAGGTTATAATGACATTTATATAGGGGCAAAACCGTAAAAATTAGGGTTTGCATAATCTTCACGTACGCTCAGGGTACTCCCCAAAGTCCGAAATTACCAAAATGCCACTATGGGCCTTTTTGTACTCTTTCTTTTACTTAGGGACCAATATGCATAAAATCTCAATCTAAGGGTCAACATTGAAAGTACCTCAGAACAAGATGTTACAGTTCGCCCCCACTTGACTTAGACTTCGTCCTCAAAGTCTGTTGTAGAATAACTCGGGGTAATGCTCCCTCATCTCAGCCTCTGGCTCCCAGGTCCACTCGGACCCTCTCCGATGTTGCCACTGAACTTTTACCAAAGGTATCTCCTTGTTGCGTAGGACCTTCATATTTCTTTCCAAAATAGCCACCAGTCGCTCAATATAATTCAGGCGCTCATCGACTTGAATATCGTCCAAAGGAATCACTGTTTCGCTATACAACACACACTTCCGCAACCGAGAGACATGGAATGTGTTGTGGATCTAAATGAGCTCGCTAGGAAAATCCAACCGGTAAGCCACCCTGCCTACCCTGGTGATCACACGTAAATGTACAATGTACCAGGGACCCAATTTCCCCCTCTTCCTGAAGTGTATCACACCCTTCAAAAGCGAGACCTTCAGGAGCACCATATGGCTGTGACACCAGTCAAATTTTGGTCAAAAATAAATTGATCAATAATCTTAATTCGGATGAACCAAGTGGTAGATTTTGTAACAAGGTTTCCAAAAACATAAAGAACACTGAAATCCGAGTTATAACGAAGAAGTTATGACCAATCGAAAATCCGCGTCAAAACCGGCAAAACACTGTTCAGTGTAAAAAGTGAATTTTCGATAAAAGGCTTTTTAGCCTTAACAATCTAAATGAAACTTGTAGAATATGTTAAACCGAGAACGTTCATAAAAAGAACGTCAAAATCTGACTTCGTATGAGGAAGTTATGATTTTTCGAAGTTTCGGTTTAGCAGTAGACAGCTAAAAATTCGAAATATA
The DNA here is from genome assembly GCF_052849685.1 of Lactuca virosa. Taxonomy (NCBI): domain Eukaryota; kingdom Viridiplantae; phylum Streptophyta; class Magnoliopsida; order Asterales; family Asteraceae; genus Lactuca; species Lactuca virosa. The sequence goes on from NC_136428.1 coordinate 290,692,919, forward strand.
AATCGATCGATATTTAGCCGACGCAACTTAAACGAGAATCGAAGGTCTCATCAAAAGTAGCACAACGGTAAAAAGACAGACGGGAACAGACGTCGGATGAAGAACTTATGAATTATTAACGGATTCACGTCCCGGTCTGTTTAAAATAATAATATTAAAAATAAATTCAAAATCAGCCGACGAAGTCTAAACGAAAGTCGTAGAGTATAATTTTACCTACGCGTGCATATAAAGAACGTCAAAAACGGAGCTCGTATGCGAACGTTATGAATTTCGCAAGTTTTTGGCACGAAAATCGAGAATTTGTGGATAACCGAGAAATTTCACATGTCACCCTCCGGACACGTCATCATCACGTGCGAACCTCCACGTGTCACTAGATGAGTGGACCGAAGCCATGCGTGGCACCTCCTGATTGGACCGCAGCCGAGGTCCACTAAGAAGCGAACAACCTCGCATCGGACACCCCGGAGACACCCGCTTCGCATACGTGGCCTCTTTCTACTGGACCGAAGAATGGTCCAATCCGAGACTGCCACTGCGAGCCTGCTGTCCGAACCCTCGCACGTGGCTTCGCTGCTGACCGACGTGTGGCTGCTGACTCACCCTCGCCTCGCCACCTGTCCCCCTTCGGCCGAACCCTTGCACCCCTATATAAAGGGTGCGAGCCTTCTCGGATATGAAGGATTTTTCACCCCAAAATTTCCCCTTTTTCACATTTTAACCCCGTAAACTTTCTCACGACCCCCGAAGGCCCCGGTATCATGTCTAAAGCCCGAAGCAAGCTCCGGAATTCACGAGAATTCATCCTCTCTCCTGTCGAAACTCTGCCCGGTTTGAGTCGATTTCTCGTTAAATAAACTCTTTACGGGAAACGAAACGCTGCCCGAATCACCGCTTATCAAAGTGAGTTCATACCCCTATAATTTACCTTTTCAACGGTTTTTAAATGCTTTTTAGGGGAGGGGGGGAATACAAGTTTAACACAATATTAAATTGTGTTAATAACTGTGTGTGATAATAATCACACAGAAAGTTTCCGTATGCTTTTAAGAATTATCAAATACTTTCAAAATAACGTGAAGCCATGTTAAAGCTTTAAAGTCATGTAAAAACTCCGTTAAAATTCTTTGAAAAATGTTTTATAAGCTATTTCATAGTATAAATGCCAAAATCATGTTTATATATGTATAAATATATAAATAAGATTTGAAGGGCTTAGGACTAATGAATTATCCTATATCCTTTTCCTCGTTTGGATGTGGAATTAGGGTTGTGTTATTTGTCCGAAGGTATTTTCCTTCTTAATTATATATATATTATACATATATGAGTCTAAAAGATTACTCCTTTTAGTATCATTACCTTTGTATCAGGCTGAGCAAAGGTGATATTCCATGAGAATTCATGCTAATCAGATAGAACATATAAATTATAATAGGTATAATTTATGATTCCAAACTAAATATACAAGTATGATTCACGGCTGTATACTTCCCAAGGAAATTACCAAAATTCATTCAACTATATTAAGATATGTATAATACCTTTAATATACGAACACCATATTAAAGAAGTAAAGATACATCATACCTAGTTTGCATTAACAAAGGTACTATACAGAGTACCAAGGTTAGCAAACACGTGGTAATGTCGGGTTTGCATTAGCAAAGGTACTATACAGAGTGCCCGAGTTAGCAAACACGAGGTAATAATACATCCTGCCGAGTTTGCATTAGCAAAGGTACTATACAGAGTACCCGAGTTAGCAAACACGAGGTAATAATACATTCTGTCGAGTTTGCATTAGCAAAGGTACTATACAGAGTACCCGAGTTAGCAAACACGAGGTAATAATTCATAATTCAAGTATACTAGAATACACTGTTTTTCAAGAAACCAGGGTTTTGATTCAAAACAAATCAAGGGTTTACACTTATCAAATACATGTTTGGAAAACTAAGAATATAATGTCAATCATTATTTCAGAATGATTGGGTTTTCAAAACTAATATACATGTAACGTTTAATATGCTTTTTATGAGACTCAATATTCAGGTTGTTTAATTCATTTTAGACAACATAGGAAAGTCCTGACATTATAACCAGAATCTCCAGCCGGGGATCGAAACAAGTGTGTGTAGATCTATATCGGGATTGACAACCCCGCACTCAGGCTGCTAGCTACAGTTAGATGAGTGACAATTGTTATCACCAGTTTAAACGCCCACAAAGCGTTTGTTTCAGGCCATCAGTCATACTATGGTTATAATAAAAACTACCCATTAAAAAGGTATTAACAGTACGTTATTGTATAAACAAATAAACGAAAGTACACCTTCAAAGTACCAGTTTATAGAATACAAAATACAATGGTTTAATACAGTTTCCATTAACACCTGGTGGAGCCAGGCACACTCTCAGTTTCAAGTTTTCATAAAGGAATACAAATACAAAACAATAATACAAAGAGAACGGTTTATGGGATTAAACCACTTATCCAATGGAATTTAGTCACTCAATCTCGGTAAACTAGTATAACATAAAAGACCTTTAGTGGTTAATTCTATAATTCCTTAGTTGCTACATCAGAGTTATACATAAGTAATGTCCGATTGACAGTGAAATGTGTGACTTCCGCCTTACTTCCTGTTCCTTGTTTGGTTGTGGGCTTAGGGCATATACACCCATTTAACTGTCAATTCGATATTGTGTTATATATAATCAGTATAAACTAGGTAATTACAAAGGGAAACTATTGAGGTTATCAGTTAATCACCTCAGGAGATATAGGATTTCCTGGAGAAACAAGTGAACTTATTCAAAGAACTTAGGGTATACTTAACAGAACTAAAATACTTATGAACTCACCAGCTTAAATGCTAATCTACTCTTTCCAAATAACTTGTATTCTCAGGAATCCAGTAGACAGGTACACTCCAGAAGCTTTTGAGAAGACTACCTAGTATCGTACTGCGACTCTTGTCTTCTACTGTACCTACTTCAGTGTTTGAATATGTAATGTTTAAACGCTTATAAAACTTATACTTATTAATAAAATGGTTGTTTGTACTTTGATTACTATATTGCATGTGTTGTGATACTTACCTAAAGTCCTCCGCCCCCGAACGTTTCCGCCGTTTTGGTTTGGGGGTGCGACAGATTGGTATCAGAGCAGTGTTTATAGTGAACTCAGTATATCAGTCATAAAAGATATACAACTATAAACCCATTGGGATAAAAACACTCTGACCAAGAGTTATACTTTAAAAATATAATAATATTTTATAAAAGTATAAGTACATGCAGAGTATATATATACCAGAATGAGTATCACAAGAAGAACAAAAGTAAAGTATTTGGAAGTTGGACATTGCAGTTAAACCTAGACAGTGTCGTAATCATATCTGGGATCAATATAGCCTGATCAACTATATTCATCCGAGATATGACCAACACGTGTTTGGGGAGTGATTGTAATGTTGCAACTGGTCTAAAACTTACCTAAGCACCAGAAGAATTCTAGAACCAAACATAAAGACTAAAATACTATGGGAGTATTTTAGGATGCTATAACAAGAAAACTAAAAACTTGTTAAGTTCTTGTATCTAGAGGTCCAAGAATCAAACTCATAATTAAAATAACACGGAGGTATGTTACATACCTTTGGGGGAAATGTTAAAAAGATCTTTTCTGATAGGTCTATAATTACTAAGTGGATACGTTAAGGTTATATATAGCCGAGATTTTATAGACTTAGAATAGGTGATTTTCACTCTACTTCCTTTTCCTTGTTTGGATATGGTTTTAGAGTAGGATTACTTATTCAAAGGTCTAATTGATCTGGATTATATATAATCGGTACACACCATGTGATTATAGAAGGACCAGAAAGAATCACCTTCGTAAAAATTCAAATTTTCTTATAGATTCTTTAGACATTCCCATTCTCATATAATCCCGTTAGATAAACATAGTTACTCCAGCAATCAATAGAAGAGTCAAGGAGGATCCAACAGAATTTCATTAGGAGAATCCCAAGAAAGAAACATAGGAGAAGTAAACAAACTATAGAAATCATTTTGTGCCTTTACCCTATTAAGGACACCAATGAGATATTCGCATGAACTTCCGAGATTCAAAATCTTCATTACGAATTAATGGGGATCAGTATCAGAATCGGAAGTAAGATAACCCGGGAATTCAATATACCTACAGAGGAGAAGGACACCCTATAGATACCAGGAGAGAACAAATCATTACCACCCAGAATAGAACAAAGGAAAACCACGCATGATTCATGTCAAGTGTTCGAGCACCTTTTCATCTAAGTTATAACTAGTAAATCAGTTCAACCTAGTGAGTTAGTGATTTCATTACTCACATTAGGTTTGGAGCTTATCCTCTTTTCCTGTCACGGCTAATAACAATAAATCAGATCACAGAATCTTAATTGATAGTGATTACTTCTCAAATTCATAAGTCTATTTTATGTAGACACTGTTATGAATTGTTTTCGAATATTTTTGAAAATTGGGAAACGATATCCACCAAACGAAGGTAACTTACTTTGGATAATACTCGGTTCACAACCATTCTAGAAACTTATTCCTGTTCCTCACCAGGACTGCATCATAGGGATGCAGGTCGAATCATTGAGAACAATATAACAAAACAAAAGATTAATACATAGATACAAATGGATAGAATACATCTAGAGACACGATAGTCGCTCACGAGCTCATTTTCTTATCATGTAACAGAATCATGCCTCCCAAGAAGTGTAACCAACCCACCAGCGAAACACCAATCCTTCAGATAGATGCGTCTACGTTTCAAGCTGTGGTCACAACAGCTGTAGCAGCTGTCATGGCACACCTGAATGCTAACAATGTAAATGTTAGTAGTAATACCATCGGTAACCCCGATCGTGGTGATGGCCAAGTACAGCAACGAGCACCTACTTGTAAGAACACCTCGAACCTTAAGCCTAATAACCTTAAACGAAAATTCGAGAACATAAAAGGGAGTTGTTCAACCCAAGAACCTAACAGAGGGCATCGAACTGGGGCAGTCAATACCCCCATCAGCCCTGTTATTCTAGCACCAACTAAGCCGTATATAGGAAATCTCCCACACTGCAGCAAGTGCAACTACCATCACCATGGAGGTTGCCGAAAGCGGCATTGCAAAAGATGCAACTTAAAGGGGCATACCGCCCGCATCTGTAGAACTCCGGTTGAGTTCATCACTTCAACTACCGATGTTGGAACCATTCCCATATGTTACTTTTATGGTGAAATAGACACTACAAGAGGGACTGTCCAATAAGGAAGAACGAAGGGGGAGCAGGAGGATTCTGATCCCAATACATGGGAAAGCATCAAAGAACCCTACTATATTTTGGTACGCTTCCAAACCCCGATAATTATCTATAATTATGATTACTCTTCCGTTCAAATTAAATCATAACACTTATATAAAAATTTGAAACCCTAACAGGTAAGCTATGATGACTTAGTGTATACATAAGGGTCATTTATAATTAAGATTTGTAGACTTAGAGTGAGTAATCCCGCCTCATTTCCTGTTCCTTGTTTGGTTGTGGATTTAGGGCAGGGTTGCTCAGTCAAAGGTCTTACCAATCTTAATTATACATGACTTGTATACACCAAGCGATTATAGAGAGACCTAGTAAGGATCGTTTCATGTAAGTTCATAATTTCAAATTATCCGAACCCTCGTATTGGTAGTACCCGCCAATTTCAAATCAAAAAGGGGTTTGTAGTGATAATAACAGAATAAAACCAGAAGCGCTGAAAACTTAGGTACATAGGATATCACCCTAGTAATCATTCGACATGGTTGGTCTGGCCCTTACCATGTGAAAATTCTTATGCTGTATAAGAGAACTTTTTCCTTAATCAGCCGTAAGATGAAATTCTTTCAATCCATAACACAAAACCCTTAGGTTGTCTCTCGTTTCAAAACTTCAGAAATACCCATGCGAAGAGTACCACGCCATTCTAGCCTACTCAGTAGACAGGAAACTTCAAACGAAAAGCACCGAAGTAGTCTTGGAAGTCAGTAACTACCGAAGTACCTCAATAGATCTCATAGGAAAATCATCGACACATAGGTCAAGTTCAAGAATAGAGACTAAGAACTCATTGAGTTAATATATCGCTGCTAAGTGTATACACGAGAGTGGTATATAAGTTAGACTTAACAAGATTAAGGATGTGTTATTCCGCCCTATCTCCTGTTCCTTGTTTGGTTGTGGACCTGGGGCAGAGTCACCCATCCGAACGTTTTGTGAAATCTAAATTATATACGACTTGTATACACGTGGTTATGGTGGATGAGCCAAGTATGAGTCTGATCATGAACTTCGGAGCAAAATCCAGTATCATGTATTCTACCAGGTAGAATTCAACATGAGACCACGACAGTGGGTCGAGCTACTAAATGGCTACGAATTTGAAATTCGTTATCATCTCGATAAAGCCAATATAGTAGCTAACACCCTAAGTCGGAAGGAGTACCCAGGTCATAGTGCCAATCATGGACTATGATAACCCTTTCAAATCTCTCCACGCAAAGTAAGGAGGCTCAACAGGAAGCCTTGAAACCTGAAAATGTGGCAAGTAGAGAAGATAACTAGAACGTGTGAGTGTATGGTATGCCAATATCTGATATCTCCACTGAGATAATAGAATCATCTCCCAGTTCAGGTCGTCACTCAAAAACCTCTAGGAACCAGAGTAGTCATAATTCTATGGGATCGGCTATGGTAAAGAATGGGATATCCATTTACCAATTAGTCGAGTCCTTTAACACGCTAGCATTCAAGTTACTCCATTCAAAACCTTCTGTGGTCACAAGTACAGATTCTATCTGCACTGGACTAAAGTAGGTAATACGCAACTAGCTAGAGATCGAATTTCCACACAACACCCTTGCTGATCTGGAATTCATCCGAGAAACTACCAAAAACAAAATACGAATCAGGAAGTGACATAAAGCTTCCAGTGTTAATCAGAGAAACTACGGCTTCGATAAAAGAAAACTCTTGGAATTCCAGGATTGATGACCTTGTCATATGAAGGTCTCACCCTGGAAGGACAAGATGAGCTTGTGAAAGCGTGGAATACAAAATTCAAGGTACGTAAGACCATTTGAGATTCTTACCAGAATCGGTCTTGTACTTTTAAACTTAAACTACCACAAAAACTTAATAACATTCATCCCATCTTTCACATATCAAATCTAAAGAGGTGTCTATCCGACAAAACACTTGTTATTTCACTCGATGAAATCAAGTTAAATAAAAGTCTACACTCTGTAGAAGAACCAATAAAAACCATGGATAGGGAAATCTGAAGAACCACGCTAAGTCTTATCCCGTTAGTGAAGGTTCGCTGGATTACAAACCAGGGACCTGAATTCACTTGGGAAGGAAAGATTAGACCTAGTCCATGAGTATCACTTTAGACTTAATTTCGGGACGAAATTCCCTCTAACGGGGGATAATGTGACACCAGTCAAATTTTGGTCAAAAATAAATTGATCAATAATCTTAGTTGGGATGAACCAAGTGGTAGAGTTTGTAACAAGGTTTCCAAAAACATAAAGAACACTGAAATCCGAGTTATAACGAAGAAGTTATGACCAATCGAAAATCCGCGTCAAAACCGACAAAACACTATTCAGTGTAAAAAGTGAATTTTCGATAAAAGGCTTTTTAGCCTTAACAATCTAAATGAAACTTGTAGAATATGTTAAACCGAGAACGTTCATAAAAAGAACGTCAAAATCTGACTTCGTATGAGGAAGTTATGATTTTTCGAAGTTTCGGTTTAGCAGTAGACAGCTAAAAATTCGAAATATAAATCGATCGATATTTAGCCGACGCAAGTTAAACGAGAATCGAAGGTCTCGTCAAAAGTAGCACAACGGTAAAAAGACAGACGAAAACGGACGTCAGATGAAGAAGTTATGAATTATTAACGGATTCCCGTCCCGGTCTGTTTAAAATAATAATATTAAAAATAAATTCAAAATCAGCCGACGAAGTCCAAACGAAAGTCGTAGAGTATAATTTTACCTACGCGTGCATATAAAGAACGTCAAAAACGGAGCTCGTATGCGAAAGTTATGAATTTTGCAAGTTTTTGGCACGAAAATCGAGAATTTGTGGATAACCGAGAAATTTCGCATGTCACCCTTCGGACACGTCATCATCACGTGCGAACCTCCACGTGTCACCTGCTGAGTGGACCGAAGCCATGTGTGGCACCTCCTGATTGGACCGCAGCCGAGGTCCACTAAGAAGCGAACAGCCTCGCATCAGACTTGACTAATATGAACTTAGATAGTTTTTGATAAAAACGAGTTTCTGATCGAGTTTTGGAGCAAAAATGGTTAAAACGTCATTTTTTTCGCGATCTGATTGAAGGTGTGCAGCCAGTTGAAGGTGTACGGCCAGTTGAAGGTGTGCGGCCGTAGACCTGTGTGCGGCCTCGGAGTGTACGGCTCGGTGTGAGGCCTCGGTGTGCGACCTCGGTGTACGGCTCGGTGGTTTGCGGTCCTGCAGCGTTTCCGGTTCGCACCTCGGTCTCGGTCAGCAGCGGGTGCGAGTCTTCGCAGCAGTTGTCCTCGCAAGCAACAACGCTCATATAAAAAGGAAATCAGATTTTTGAAGGTGCCAGGGATCGAACCCGGGTCTCCTCCCTACTAAACAACGCATCTTACCAGTTGGACTAGCAAGTCCTTTTTTCCATTCCTTCCAAATTTAATTCATAAGGACTCCCATTCGCACCTAATTTCGCAAATTTAACACTTTTAACCCAAAATTCAAATTTCTTTTAATTTTAAAATCCATTTTCACCTAAAAATATTAGTTTTTAATTTTTGACTTTTGACTTCAAATTTTGACTTTGACTTTAAAGTTTGACCTTTGACTTTAAACTTTGACTTTCTCGTTTGACTTTCCAATTTTCAAATTTAGCTTTTCGGTTTGACTTTTCAAGTTTGACTTTTAAGTTTGACTTTTTAAATTTGACTTTTAAGGTTGACTTTTGAGGTTTATAGTCAAAGGGCATTTTTGATAAAAATGAGTTCCTCAAACATCCCGGTCAATGAAGTTTCATGTACTCCATCTTGTGAAACTACGATTAAATTTCTTCGCGAACAAATTGATTTGCTAAAAAAGGAAAATGAGGACCTAAAGTACAATGGATATCAAGTTAGGAAGGCACAAATTCCCCTAAAAGAAAAATTAGAGACCAAAACCAAGGACTTCCGAAAACTACAAGAAGAATATAGCAATAAATGTGCAAACTATAGATATGTAACAGAACAACTTGCAGAGTTAACTACTGAACTTGACACATTAAAACATAAGTTTGAAAATGCGGATTTTAATTTCAGAAAATTTGATGCATCGAGTGAAGTAGTTGCATCAATGATGGAAAATAGTTTGAGATTTAAAATAATCAGTCAAAGGGTTTAGGGTATGATAAAGTGTCTCCTCCTTTTAATCATACCTATCAGTATAACCCTTTGACAAAAGAGGAAATGGACAGAGAGCCACATCTCAAATATGGCAAACCTGCTATATTTGTGTCGGGATGTGGTCCTCAGTTTGCAAGCACTAATGTTTCTACCTCTTATGCAGATCAACCTTTAAGTCATTGCAAGCAAAAAGCTGAAGAGTGTGTGTCTGACAATAAAATTGTGTCAATGTCTGATGACTTCAATTTTTTTGATATATTTGATGATATCTTTGATAATTCTTTCGTGGTTGTGCCAGAAAGTGTTGAGCTGAACGATTTTAATGCTTCTACTTCTTGTGCAGGTAAAGTAACTGAAGATGAGAACAAGGAGAAAACTATTGAACAAACCTATGTCTCCTTGAACTCTGAATCTGTTGCTTCGAACTTAGTTGCTTCTGATCAACCTGATGTTGAGAAATATATGCCACCAAAACAAGCCAAACAGAGTGCTTGCTATAATTGTGCTTGTGGGAACAATAAGAGACAAGGCATGGATACGCCACCAGGGGCAGGAAGAAATAACTCCTACGTGAAGAAAAAGACTTGCTTTCACTGTGGATCATCTGGACACATTGCCAGAAATTGTCCAAATCGCGCATACGTTCCCTACTATGCACAACGGTGGAAGAACACGCCAAGATGGAGATTTTTCAAAAGAAACCCCTCAAGGTCACGTTCAGACAATGGCGACTGGAATGCCACGAAGGGCAAGAGCTCAACTCCCAAGGCCAAGAATCCATCTCCCAAGGTCAAGAAGGGAATGCCAACCAAGAAGTCCAATCCAAGAGATGCTCCAGTGAAATCAAGATCGGTTAGGTCAAAGTCATCTCGAAGATCGTCTTCAAGTTCAAAATCAAGTGTCGAGGCACCCATCCGCTCGAAAAAGAAATTGGTTAAACCCGACTAAAGATGGGTACAAATGGTTCAATCTCCCAAATCATCTAATGTGTCTAATATTTCTTCATCTTCTGTTTGTGATAAACAAGATATGTCATGGGAGAGAGTTCCTTGCACAAATGACAAAGGTCAACCCAGTTTCAAAATGGACTGGGTTCCAAAGACCAACTAATCCTGCTCTGTGTCGGAGCAGCTATGGAGGCATATCATCAGACTTCGGTTTGCTGATAGTGGCTATTCCAGGCACATGATAGGGGACATCTCTCAACTGTACAACACTTAGAAGTTTGTTTGAGAGTATGTGTCCTTTGCGGGAAAGGAAGAAAGGAAGGGATCACTCATGGGGTTTGTGCTTAATGACATGAAGAGTTTTCGGATCTGTTCTGAGATAATGCGTGCTGTTCTCAGACCTTCTGGATGCAAATTCAATCGATGACTTACATTTTGAGTTTTCTTCTCGATACTCCTAAGTTTATCTTACACTGATTCGTTTCAAAGACAATCTTTTCTTTCTTATAGTTTTTCGTTCGTAGGTATTGTTTGGGAAGTGATATGAAGTATAGTGCTAAAGGGCAATTTATGATGCGTGTAATGCACTAAAGCCGAATTGTCTAGACTCTGTATTCAATGTGCTGGTAGGCACAAAGGATTCAAAAGGACTTAACTAATATGAACTTAGATAGTTTCATTTGGACTGACCATACGACGCTCGGGTAGATTGAGCAGTGAGATAAAGTAGGTCTGTAGGAAATTATTTTCTTGCTTTCTATCTGTCAGTCATATGTTGCTTCCTTTGCATGATTGGAACATATCCGACCTGGAATGCAACATATGCAACTCTATCTCTACGCATCTCCTTATCTATGAAATTCTTTCTATCTGTTAGCCATATATTGTTCCCTCTGCGTGATCGGAAGATCCGACCTGGGACACAACATATGCACTCTACTATCTCTCTAAACCCCTATCTATGTTAGTCATATGTTGTTCCTTCTGTGTAATTGGAAGACATCCGACCTGGGATACAACATATGCACTTCTATATCTGACTTCTTTCTTAATGATTAAATACTCACCTAAAGTAAGGAGTTCTTTGGAAGTTCTCGATTATCGGGGTATATCGGGAAGTGGGAAACATGTTCTAGTAAATCTAAAATTGAACCATTTAATAGGTTGTCTGTAGATCTTGCTGCTTAATTTAAATGGACAACAATATCCTTGGTCGTCGTCAGCTAAATGTCCATTTAGGAATATATATCACAATGACTTGTCACTTATAATCTGTCCAAATTGTCAACATCCTTTGTGTTTAAGTGGACCACAATGCCGGTGATTGACCAGATCTAAACATGCAGGTGTGTGCAGATAAACGATATTGGATTGCCTGACAACTTTGATCGCAAATATTTTTGTTTTTGTTAAATTTGTTCATAGTTTTCCTCTATGCACAAACTTAGGGGGAAAATTAAAAAAAATTCAAAAATCAAACAAAAATCAGAAAAATTCAAAAATCAAACAAAAATCAGAAAAATTCAAAAATCAAACAAAAATTAGAAAATTAAAAATCCAAAAATAGTGTTATTTCTGTTTTATTTCTTGTTCAGAAAAATCAAAAATCCAAAAATATTTTTGTTTCCGTTTTGTGTGCTAAATTTTCTTTTAAGTTTTGTTTTGTCTTGAAAAGTGAATTCAGATGTAAATGAGACTCATGGAGACTGTATCGAGATTTCTGAGCCAAAGCTTCATCTGCGAGCATCGAAGAATTTTCATTCAAATGAGCAAGAAATGAAGATTATTCTTTCAACATTCAATTTTTCAACCACCCAGAAGCAAGGTGAAGCGGCACTTGAAGATTATGTGACAGATTGCATTGAAGCCTTCTCAATCAGTCTGTTGCTTTCTTGTACCTGCTGAAGTGATCCAAAATATTAGATTTCTCTATTATTCACTCTGACGATTCTCAAGCTGAAAGCGCCATTTTTCAAGAATATCTACAAGAAGCCTCCTCACCTAATGTGCGTTCAATGTCAAATTCTGAAGAAAATCCCAACTGCTCAAGATGAAGCATTCATTGAAGATTCATCAAGTTCATCTTGAAGCTGTGAAGAAATCGAAGATAAATGCTGAAGTCAAGCTCCCAATGAAGATTAACAAGAAAAGCCAGCTACTTTTTAGGGGGAGTTTGTTGGGTCAATTAGAAAAGAAAGCTATAAACCAAGGGGGAGATTGTTGGGTCAAAATTATGGTTTATACTTTGCTTTTCTAGGAAAATGTATTTTTTTGTTAAGTTTTATGTGTGTACGGTTGTGTGTACGTGTACGGTCGTACACCCGTGTACGGCCCATGTCTACTATATATAGGGTGAGGAGTGCATGAGAGAGGGCAAGAGTAGTGGAGAGCATATTGTAGAGAGAGAAAGTTAGAGAGAAGAAGAGCATATTGTAGAGAGAGAAAACTAGAGAGAAGAATAGTGTGTGTGAGAGAATCTAATGTGTATGGAGCATCACTAATATCTTTGAATACATTCAAGATTCAAGTTATTCTTCTTCTCCTTCTCTTCTATTAGATCTGGCATCATCCGTTTGATTGGGATTCTGCACCATCAAACGGATCTGATTGATACACAATTAGATTAGGGAGTTACATGAATTGACTTTACCATCTCTAAGATCCTTCAGGTATTTCGTGCAACTTCACTTCCAATGTCCCTTCAATTGGCAGTAGAAACAGATGGACTTATTGGGATCAACTTTTGGAACAATCCTAGGATGATCCTTTACCTTTAACATGAGATCAAAATATTTGATATTGGCAGATTCCTTTCGATTGGTAAGAGAAGACTTTTCTTGATCACAAATATTACCATTGTTAATATCCATGGAACTCTTGGGATTAGACCCTTTAGTTATTTCTGCTTTAGTTGTGTTCTTAAGCATTTGTGCTTCAGCGGCTACCAACATTTGGGTCAGATCAGTTACGGTCATGTAGGTATTCATCATATAAAAGTTCTTAACGAACTGACCATATGACTTTGGAAGAAGTAGAAGAACCAAATCATTAGCTTGCTCCTTCGGGAGTACGAAACCTACTCTTTCTAGCTTGTCAATGTATGATTTCATTTTCAAAACATCCGCACACACAAAATTTCCATCTTCATGTTTACATGCCAATATGGCTTTAGTAGTTTCATATCTTTCAACTTGACAAAAACATGATGTTAGGAGAGTGACAGGAGGAGGAGGTGGACGATTTGAAGAAGAATGATGTCAACTTCCACCATTATCCGAACTAGGGAAGACATTTTCACATTGACTCGAATGTGGAAAAACATCTCCATATGATTGAGGAAAAACATTTCCAAAAGAACGAGGAAGACCATTTCTATCTTGGTTAGACATCTAAAAATGGGAAAATAGAGAATTCAAGGTAGTTGATTTTTAATCCTTAATTATTGACCTAAAATTTTAATTAAGGCTAGGATCCATATTTCATTTCATAATATGAATAGGGATGTCATAGTCATATCACAAAACTATTTTGGGTAGGTAGAAACATTTTACCAATTTCAATCACATGAAACTCCTAAATCTTTTGAGATTTTCATTGAAACGTCAATGGCATGTTTAACCTCGGATTATGCTCTTACTAATTGTGACTATGATGTCGAGGATCACAATTAAGATGTGAATAACCATGAAACCCCCTCGGACACCCCCGATAGATTTATAATCTCTCATTGATGTGCCGGTTGATCATGCATGCTCTATCAAGAACTATAAACACGAGTTGTTTGATCATTTCATCTTTATAGTACCATATTACTGCACTAGTTAACAACGTACGCTCCACTAATAACTCAAAAATAAATTATGTGTGTTTTCATGGATTAGCATACATTTTCAATTTTTTTTCCTAAAGTAACTAGAGTGGGATTTTAAAAGGTCTATTACTTTATAGCATTATACTTTTAATGTGATTATGTCCTATCGAACCCGTTCGGATAATGGCCCTCAAACTATTTCTCAAGTGCAACTGATCACAGCTCAAATTCCCATTCCACCAGTCTCATCTACTCAAACCACTGTTCCACTTTAAACTCTGATTTTCATAGATTCTACCTTACAACCACAAGCTACCACTGTTCCACCGCCATCTACCTATATTCCAAATTTTGAACCTGTTTAAACTCCTCCATTTTGAAATGATGACATGATGTCAAGGGGTGATGATGAATTTCCCGTCAATGATGATGACAAAGTTGAAGTTATTGGTTCTTTTCAGCCATTTGATGAACCCATGTTAGCTCCATCTCTTCTAGATGATGATAGTGATCCAGATGAGGTTACAACTAGTCATCTAATCATGAAAGGTAATATTAGTTGATGAATTGGAAGTAAAATGCTTTTGTTCACAGAGTATACTTTTTCTCACCAACAAATTTTCAAAATTTGATGAATATGCATGAATCTACCATGAAGTCTATCCTTTTAGAGAGCAAACGTTTATTTGATGCTCAGGAGAATTTGATCAATGACACTACTGTGAAATCCGATGAAGCTCTTTTTAAGGCCACTGTATCCTCGACGAAAGTGGATTCTTTTATGTCAGATGTTCAAAATCTTAAAGCTTTAATCATCTCAAAAAATACTACTCGTCATTAGTCAATCACTGGTGCTATCAATATTCTTGTTGAGCCCTATAATTGTAAAGCATAAATAGCAGATATCATCACAGAAAAGGAGAACAAGATCAAGTGTCTTAAGTTGGAGCTGAGACAAATGAAGAATGAGCCTGAGAAGAATGATGAAGAGTTGTTTCTTGTCAAGGGCAGGCTTTTCGAATTTATTCAGAGACTAGTTTGCATCGTGGAACAAAAATGTGCTCCTGATGTTTACTACATGGCTCAAATCCTTGATGCGCAGATTCAACCCATCCTTTCACAAGTGCGTTCTAAGGAAGGTGTTACGAGTAGCGGGGATGCTTTGCAACAAGGGGGAGAGGGTGTTGCTCAAGAGAATGTTGTTCAATAAGATGTTCCTCAAGTCAACATTAATAATCCTTATGTTGTTCTTGTTGGATTAAGGTGTCTAAGCCAATAACTAAATTTGTATATTCTTGAACTAGAAGCAAAGTTATTTTTGGTTTGCCCTCATAACCAGTAACTGAATAGATTGGCTTTTGGAGAGAGACAGAGACTAGTTTGTTAATTTTTTTATTTGATTAATAAATTAAATAAAAATTGAATAAATGATTTATTAATATATTATATGATTACTATATTAATTTGAAATAATAATAATTAATTAAGAATTAATCAGAAATTAATTGGAATTAATTTTGGGTTAATTAGAATTATCTGAAAGTGCAGGGGGCTAAGTTGTAATTGTTCAATAGTTGAACAAGTGAGGTTCCAGAACCTTCCCACGAGGGGGACGGTTTTGGGAAGCCTCTTAGGGTTTCTAGAATGATTGATTATAGATAAATAAGGAGTTGGATAATTACCTAATTTAAGACATTATTATAATATTCAATTAGGGTTATCTAATGCTTCATATCTCATCTATAAATAGACCCCTTGCCTAAGGATTTTTTAAACACTCCTTACACAAGTCATAGAGCCAAAGATTTCTTTTCCTCTCCTCTCTCCTTAAGTCTTCTAGTTACTAGGGTTTTAGGTACAAGCCATTAGAGGCATTTAAGTTTTTGGTGCTTGCTTTCCAAGGAACCTCAAAGGATTTTGGTGTGATTATTTACTAAAATAATCAAAAGGTATGTAACCATACTCTTATGTAAATTTCGATTAAAATAGGGTTTCCTTAGGGTTTCTTGGTATTCATAGTTTATTACTATCAATAGAGAAGACATAGACCCTTTCTAGGTTACATGTGAACTTAAGGGTTTAACTGTTTTTCTGATAATATGTAATTTCCATAACCTTGAAAACCCATCAGTGGTATCAGAGCCTTATTTTTCTATTTGATTGACCTTAATAGTGAATGGATCAAAATTAGGGTTTATGGAAATTAAACCCTAATGGTTTAAATTTTCGCCAAAGGCTAAGGTTCTTGAGACCCTAGCCTCCACCCCATATTTTTGAAAATTGGTAGGTATCCCTTAGGGTTTCTAGCTTCCTTAATTGCAATTTTAAATGCCTTAAAATTT
Organism: Lactuca virosa; assembly: GCF_052849685.1. Taxonomy (NCBI): domain Eukaryota; kingdom Viridiplantae; phylum Streptophyta; class Magnoliopsida; order Asterales; family Asteraceae; genus Lactuca; species Lactuca virosa. The sequence goes on from NC_136428.1 coordinate 290,709,536, forward strand.
GGATAATTAAAAATTTTGATAACCCTATACATTTTTCGAAAATTAGAAGCGTATTCAGGATTATGATTAAATTTGAATTATTTTATTTTTTAATTGAAAATAATTATTTAATCCCTAATAATTTAAATTTGAATTATTTTATTAAATGTTTGATTGAAAATATTTTTTTAAATCCCTAATGATTTAAATTAATTTAATTGGTTAATTAAAGGATAATTGATAAATCATTAATCGGTTAAAATTAATTAATTAATTGTTAATTTTGAAAATTAATTTTAAACCTAGTATTTTTGAAAAATTTTAAAATACACCTTATACTATATGTGATTAAAATTTTAATATATTATACGTATAATAAAAGTCAATCAAATCGTCAGTGCACCTTATTCACAAAGCCATACTATAATGGGGTATAAGAAACGACGTATAAAATGACCGGTGAATGGGTATCCACTCTCACCCACCGCTTCCTTGTATGGTGGAGGGTCATTAACCGAACTTATGTGATATAACATAAGCTCATTAAAAGTATGAAGCTATAAAATACTAGAACCTTACTCTAGTTACTTTAGAAAAAAATATATAAAGTCTATGCTAATCCATGAAAACACACATCATTCTTTATATATCATTAATGGAGCGTGTGTGGTTAACCGACACACTAATTTGGGAGTATAAAATTGAGTGATGGATAAATCGAAAATTATCATTGTTGATGGAGCGTGTGTGGTTTACCGGCACATCAATTTGAGATGATAAATGACCTCGACGTTGTTGAACGAGTTTGCACGGTTATTCACATATTATTTGTGATCCTCGGCATTTCATTCACAAATTGAAGAGTATAATATGAGATTAAATATGCCATTGATAAGACTCAATGAATCTCAGTTGACCTAGGAATTTCATATTATATTGAAATTGGTAAATTTGTATTACCTACCTTGATAAATCCGCAATTAGATTATGACATCCTTTTTCTTTATTATGAATTGTATTTTGGATCCTAGCCTTGGATATTCATTTTAGGTTAAAATATTAAGGATTTATATCATTAAATAAAAACTATGTATCTTTATGTAGATGTCTGCAACTAGTGATCTCGCTACTACTCAATCTCCCACTCCCCAAAGCTCTAACTTCACTCTTTTCTTGATTTTGTCAAAAGAGAAGCTCACTGGTCCAAACTATATGGACTGGATGAGAAATTTGAAGATGACTCTTTCATACGAGAACAAGGAATACGTTCTCGAAAAGCCTCTTGTTGAAATCGAGTAATCCACTGCTACACCTGAAGAATTATCTACTTACTACAAGCATTTTGATGACGCCACAAAATTTTATTGCATCATGGTTGCTACAATGAAGCCAGAAATCCAAAAGTTATATGAGGACTATTGGCTATATGAAACATACCTCTACATTTTTTGAAAGTTCAACAAGAAGGCTAGGCAAGAACACTATAAAGTGGTCAAGTCTCTCATAGCGTGCAAGTTGAAGGAATGAGAATATGTTTTCGCTCACGTGCAACGAATGCAGAGATACATGGAGCGTTTGGAAAAACTCAATGTGTCCTTTGAACAAGAGTTAGCCATTGATATGGTCCTTAACACTTTGACTCCTAGTTATGATAATTTCATATTGACTTATCATTTGAACAATACGGAGCCAACATTGACTAAACTTTACAACTTGTTGCAGACTGGTGAATCAGGGTTGAAAAAGAATCAAGTCCATTTTGGTACAAGTGCTCGTGTCTTGGCCATTGGATCTAGAAAAGAGAAAAAGAGGAAGACTCCTTCCCAATCTAACTAGAAAGGTAAGTCCCATGATGGAGGCTTTGGTAATGGGTCCAAGTTGAAGCCCAACTTTAATATTCCTACTATTAGTAACCCAAAGAAGGCCACTTGCTTTCATAGTGGCGAAAGGGGTCATTAGAGAAGAAGTTGCCTCAAATACTTGCAGACCTTGAAATATGGAAAGATTAAGGCATCCAGTTTAGTTATTTACACTATTCAAGTCAATAACACAAAACCTTCTCATTCTTGGGTCCTTCACATAGGATATGGTTTCCATATTTGTTTTGATTTGTAGGGGCTAAGAGAAAGTCAGGAAGTACAACATAGAATCTTTAAACCAGATCATGGGAAATATGCGGACTTCACCTGTTACCAAGATCATGACTTATGGTCTTATGATTAGTAGTGATGTTAGGATTGATTTGTTAAATTGTTGTTATTCTTCAGATATGACGCGATACATTATTTCATTTCATGCATTGTTCAGACAAGCTTTTATAAATTCATTTAATAATGATATTGGTTCTATTTCTGCTTATAAAAATGGTGTTTTTATGTTTGAAGCTTTACCTTGTAATGGTGTGTATGAAACTGTGATTTTTGTTGATAACCTAGGTAACAATGTGTTGCATATTGATTCGTATAATGGTGTATACAAAGCATGTTTGTGGCATTTTCTTCTTGGGAACATAAAGAAGAAACACATCGCCCATCTCCAAAAGGAAGGGGTGTTGGAATCATTTGATCTTGTGACAAATGATGAATGTGAATCTTGTTTACTGGGCAAGATGACTAAGGTACCTTTCAATGGGACATTTAAAAGAGGTGAAGGATTGTTGGACCTCATCCATACAGATGTGTGAGGGCCATTCAAATCTGACACAAGATATGCTAATCGATATTACGTGACGTTTACATATGATTATAGCAGATATGGTTATATCTATTTAATCAAACATAAATCAGAAGCCTTTGAAAGGTTCAAAAAGCTTAAGCACGAAGTCGAGAGTCAACTGGGCAGGAAGATAAAGATGCACAGAGATGACAGAGGTGGTGAATATCTTAGTATCTAGTTCCATAATTATCTTAAGGAATGTGGAATTGTTTCACAATTAACTCATTCCGGAACACTACAACTTAATGGTGTGGCTGAGAGGCGTAATCGAACCTTACTAGATATGATTTTTTCCATGATGAATCGACCTTTTCTTCTAATATCTTTTTGGGGATATGTTTTAGAAACGGATGCTCATATCGTGAATCTTGTCCCAACTAAGAAGGTTGCTAAAACACCCCATGAGATGTGGACAGGGAATGTACCCTCACTCGCACATATCAAGGTTTGGGGTTGTGAAGCTCTCGTAAGACGAGACACTCAGGATAAACTTGAACCTTGTCCAAGAAGTGTTATTTCATTGGTTACCCACATAAGTCCTTTGGATATGTGTTCTACAGACCTAGTGAGAACGTGATCTTTATAGCTCGAAGAAGAGTCTTTCATGAGAGAGAGATCATATTCAAAGAGGATATTGGTAGTGCTATTGATCTTGAAGAAATTCAAGATTCATCCAATGAAGGAACCTCATACAATACTTACACTAAACATAAGGAAGAAATTCCAGTTAAGCCAGTTAACAACTCATTACCTCTTCGTCGATCCAGTAGGGTTAGCATGTCACCTGAGTTCTATGGTTTCCATTTTACTACAGATGGTGATACATTTGTCAGTAATCTTAAACTGGTAAATTTGGATGAACATGATAACTACAAGGAAGCGATGGTAGGCCATGTATGATAACCAAGTATGGAACTTGGTTGATCAAGTACCTAGTCGAAATACATTCGGGTGCAAATGGACTTCAAGAAGAAGACCGGAATACATGGGAAAGTACACAATTTCTAAGCTAGGCTAGTTGCTAAGGGCTTTACTCAAACCCAAGGGATTGACTATGATAAGACATTTCACCAATAGCTAAGATAAAGTCTATCCGGATAATGCTTGCAATAGTTGCATTTCATGATTATGAAATATGGCAGATGGATGTGAAAACAACTTTCCTTAATGAGAAGTTACCCGAGGACGTCTACATGAGTCAGCCAGAGGATTTTGTGCATGTTTTGTTTCCTGATAGAGTGTGTAATCTTGAGAAATCTTTTTATGGATTGAAACAAGCATCTTGCAGCTGGAATCTTTGCTTCCATGAGAAAGTCAAAGAGTTTGGATTCTATAGAAGTAAAGATGAGTCCTGCATATATGTCAAAGCTAGTGGGACTATAGTGACCTTCCTAGTCTTGTATGTTGATGACATACTCTTTATAGGAAACAACATTCCAACTTTGCAAGAAGTTAAGTCTTAGCCTGGAAAGTGTTTCGCTATGAAAGATCTAGGGGAAGCAGCCTATATTCTTAGAATAAGAATTCATCGGGCTATAAAGAATCGTCTTATTGGTCTTATCCAAAGTAAATATTTGGATAAAATACTGAAGCGTTTCAGTATGGAGAATTCAAAGAAAGGAGAATTGCCTATTCATAGTACTGTTAAGTTATGTAAGACTCAAAGTCCTAATAATGATGAAGTGATAGTTGACATGAGTCGAGTCCTATATGCTCCGGCTGTAGGATAGATCATGTATGCAATGACGTGTACTCTCCCTGACGTGTCTTATGATTTGATAATGTTTAGTCGATTTCACGGAAATCCAGGAAAATCCCATTGGATTGCAGTGAAGAATATTCTTAAGTATCTGCGAAGAACATAAGACATGTTTCTAGTTCTTGGCGGCAATGATACGTTAAGAGTGAATGGTTACGGTGACACCAACTTTCAAACAGACCGAGATTTTTTTTCATAGTCTGGATGGGTATTCTTGTTGAATGGGGGAGCGGTTACTTGGAAGAGTTCCAAGCAAGACACGGTGGTTGATTCCACGTGTGAGTCAGAGTACATTGCAGCGAGTGAAGCATCGAAGGAAGTGACTTGGATGAAGAACTTTATCGAAGATTTGGGAGTCATTCAACTATTCAAGAACTAATGAAACTCTTATGTGATAATTAAGGCGCGGTTGCTTTGACAAAAGAACCAAAGGATCATGGTAGATCCAAGCATATCTATTGAAAGTACCATTACATTCGACATCGGGTTTAAAAAGCACACCTTCTGATGAAGAGAGTATCAACGGAAGATAACATTTTAGATCCTTTCACAAAGGCTTTGAGCAGAGTCCAACACTACCAGCATGCTAGGAGCATAGGGTTACAAGACAATGTTAGTTTTAGTAGTTTAATGATATTTTGAAACTTGTGACAAAATAAATGTTGTTGACTTTGGTGAATGAATAATAAAAAATTATTTATAAGTATTGTACTTCCCTTTTCAATTATTTATTCCTGTGTTTCATTTAGCATGTTTTACTTCCTGAGTAATTTGAATTATTCAAACTTCCACAATCGTTCATACTTTTCGAAGTAAGTAGTGAATTAAGACTGTCATGAATTGATTGTAGATTGTCGATTGAGGTTAAGACAATGCAATTAGAATTGCTATAATATTCATGAGTACTTTGAAAACAGAGATTTTAAGTATTGGATAAACCCACACTTAGTGATTACTTCATGGATCTAGTCACGAGTAATTCTAAGATGATAATATCTACTATTCTTCAAACGGAAATACATAAGTTGTAATTTACAAATCAGTTGTATATTGGTATTGCGTAAATGCATCAGTAACTTGATGTTATAAAATGTGGCATCATATATGATTTTGTGAGTAAAGGTTACAATTATGTAGTCAAAGTTTACCTGTTCCTTTTTCTTTAACAAGAGATCATTGGGCCTCTCGATGATTTGATGTTGACATTGTAATGTTGGGCCCAACCAGGACTAATTGATGTGTTCAATTTTGAAGTCTAATAAAGTCTTTACAAATCGGGAAATCAGGAAAAATAATATTGGACAATGAGATTGAATCTACTCCATGTCTTGTTTCCTTACAATATCATGAATAACGAACGAATAGATGATCACTTATATTAGGGCCAATAGTTGATTTAAATCAGAGTTTGGCAGTGGCTTTGAAAAGCACTCTTTGCTGTTTAGTTTAAGGTCTATACTTGCAATTGTAGTTATAGACTAATCCAAGTGGGAGACTATTGGATTAAGGTGTCTAAGCCAATAACTAAATTTGTATATTCTTGAATTATAAGCAAAGTCCTTTTTGGGTTGCCCTCACAACCAGTAATTAAATAGAATGACTTTTGGAGAGAGTGGTTGATCTGTTAATATATTATTTTATTAATAAATTAATTAGAAGTTGAAATAAAAGATTTATTAATATATTATCTGATTAATATATTAATTTGAAATAATAATAACTAATTAAGAATTAATCATAAATTAATTGGAATTAATTTTGGGTTAATTAGAATTAATTGAAAGTATAGGGGCTAAGCTGTAAATTTTTCAATAGTTAAACAAGAGAGGTTCCAGAACCTTCCCAGGAGGGGGACGGTTTTGGGAAGCCTCTTAGGGTTTCTTGAATGATTCCTTATATAAAAATACAGATTTGGATAATTGCCTAATTTAAGATATAATTATAAACTTCAATTAGGGTTAGTCAAGGCTTCCCATCTCAGCTATAAACAGACCCCTTACCTAAGGATTTTTGAACACTTCCTACACAAGTCATAGAGCCTAAATTTTCTCTATCTCTCATCTCTCCTCATGTCTTCTAGTTACTAGGGTTTTGGGTACAAGCCATTAGAGGCATTCATGTTTTTGGTGCTTGCTTTCCAAGGAAACTCAAAGGATTTTGATGTGATGATTTAGTACAACAATCAAAAGTTATGTAACCCTAATCCTATGTAAAAATCTATTACAATAGGGTTTCACTAGGGTTTCTTGATATTCATAGTTTATTGTTATAAATAAAGAAGACATAAATCCTTTCTAGGTTACATGTGAAATTAAGGGTTTAAGTGTTTTTCCGCTCATGTGTAATTTTTTATAACCTAGAAAACCCATAAGTTCCTCCAATGGTTAAGAAGCATGATGCTCCAAAAGTTACGGTTGTTGATAAATCATTGAAAAGGCGTTTGGATAAGATTACTCCATAAATCACTGAAGTCATTGTGGGAACAAGTTCTGTGAGCATTGTTTAACAACATGAGGTTGATCGGAACGATAAGGAAGCAGAGAAGGAAGATCAACTGAAGAAGGATGAAGAGATATAAAGAATGAAACAACTTCATATTTAGTTGGATAGACAAGATGCATAGAAGAGAGAAAAAGGAAGCAAATGAAGCTACTTTGAATACTCTATGGCCTGAATGGAAAACGGAAAGAACTCAAGAAAAGGCCATCAAGATTGTTAAAAAATATCGTCTTGATCCAAATTCATCTTTTTTTATTGAAAAAAAGTGATTGTCAATTGGATTTTTCAATGATAGCAAAGGCGTTTCTTTTCAAAAGTTTTCCAAACACATTTAGAGTTCCTCTGTCAAATAGTGTTGTGAATAAGAAGCTACTCAAGTTTTATGGTACACATTCAAAGCCACAGTATGAAGTTTGAAGTCTGAAAAATATTAGGGCTATTAAGAAGGTTGAAGAAGCAGAATTAAATGGTTATCTGAATTGTAAATTCACTATGTTGAGGGGTTCAAGTAATGGAGAGTTTGTGTTGATTTTTGTTGATCTTTCGATCATGAATCCCATATATTGCTATATTTATACATATATTTAAGCATTATTTAAGTACATTTTAGTTTTATTTTGGTTAATTAAAATGCTATTTGGTGCTTAATAAGTACAAAATCTATTTTATAGCCAAAGAAAGACATTCTCAAGGAAAATGACTAAAATTGGACAAAGTTGGAAACTTGGAAGTTGAAGCATGCATGAAGAGAAAAAGAAAGGAAGAAAATGTACAAAAAGAAGATTCCACAACATGGCTAACTCTGGTCCACGCCTATATTTGGTGCTTAATAAGTATAAAATCTATTTTATAGCCAAAGAAAGACATTGTCAAGGAAAATGACTAAAATTGGACAAAGTTGGAAACTTGGAAGTTGGAGCATGGATGAAGAGAAAAAGAAAGGAAGAAAATGTGCAAAAAGAAGATTCCACAACATGGCTAACTCTTGTCCACGATGTGGAGATATAGAAGCTTCCTGATGAATCTACGGAGACTTAAAGTCCACGCCTATAAAGTGTCTCGCACGGCGTGGATGTTTGTTTTCACGGCATGATGATCAATATAAGGAAAGTATTTATACGATCATTAGGTTGAATTTTGGAGGTGTGTTGTTGATACCTACGACTAAAAGTGACAAATGTTTAATTGTTCGGGAAAGTAATAGAAATATCTGAGTGAAGAACATCATTAATTGTTCGTTTTGCTAGTTTTGACTATGTTTAATCTAGTTTACTTCATGTTTATGTGTTTTTTTGCTTTGATCATGGGTTAATAACCCTTTACATTCGTTTAGATGAGATGAACCCTAATATTATGTGTTGATTTTTTATTTTATGGATTTATGAAGTAGGTTTTAACGTTTGTTTGATAGATCATTACCCTAGTATGTTAAAGTTCTAACCTTTATTGTTTTTCCTTCAAGTTTTGAGTAGTTAGATGATCAATTTGATTGCATAAACTTGTTATCTAGTTGCTTATGAATATTGAATTTCTAGATGTAATGATAGAACATATCATAGAGTTAGGTGGTAAAAGTTAGTTGCTATAATTGTGCTAGAGAGAATTATTGATAGATAATATGTGCTTGATTTACTTGACTTGATCATAGATAGATAATTCTTAGATCTTATCATTCATAGTCCAATATATATCTTAAAATCAATTTGGTGTTCTTAAGTTGCTTGATCATTGTAATTAAAGTTCATAAATTTGTATATGATAAGTATTTCGATCATGATAACTAGTAAATTATAGTTTGGTGACTAATGGAATAAATCCATTATCTTGAAACTAACCATAGGAAAAGAGGGCATTCGAAGCTAAACGGAATTATCTTTTATTATTGATTAAAAATCGGTTTCTAATTGTTTGCTTTTGTTTTAAGTATTATTAGTTAAGTGTTTAATTTAAGTTTTTATGAACTTAAAAAAATCAGATAACAACCCATTTAAAGTATTTCTTTAAGTTTAATTTTTTGCAATCAATTTTAGTTTAAAATTTTGTTCCCTATGTTCGACCCCTTACTTGCTCTACTATACTACTACACGACTAGGTACACTGTCTATTGTTTTTAGCTAGTAAAATTGGTTAGGGTTGTAAATTTAAAGCTTAGTGAGTTTAAAATACATCAATCCTTATGATTGGATCATGCTATTTGGTATTTTGAAGAATAATGAATCAAAATTTGCTTCTCCACTCCATCATTTGAAGTGAATGATCAGATCATATGTAACAGCCTAAAAATTCAGATAAATATTTTCATTTAATAATTAGAAATTACAACCATATTTGTTTTTCCAAAACCCCATTACATAAACGCATGTTCACAAGATAAGAGAATACAAAACAATAAGTGCGGAAATACTGGAGAGTGCATGTTGTGCCATCAAGTCGGGCCCTTACGCTTAGTGCCAGAAGTACCTGAAACACCCAACAAAACTGTAAACAAACACTTAGTGAGTTCCCAAAATACCCAAAACATATAACCACATAATGTCATGCAACATAAATACATAGGATTTGCATGGACTCCCTCCATGGTCTTCATTGGGAATGTCATGGGCTACCCCCATGGTCTTACATCCAAGGGCCATGGGATCCCCCCATGGTCTTACCAAATGCCATGGGCTCCCCCATGGTCATTACATAAATCATAACATACCAAATATCAAACCATTGCACATTCAATTATTGAAACCACCTATCGAGTAATGGGTCGGCATTGGTGCCTTCGACCCATTGGTATAATGAGAATGATCACCTCTGTCTGCTAAAGAAATACTGCTCCGCTACTGATCCGGAGAACCTCACACTAGATATACAACACTTAACCTAATTAGAATTAGGTTATTACTCTAGGCATATGCCTAAATCCTAGGTCCAAACTCCTTTAAAAACGCCCAAGAGTCACCATAATGGGCCACAAGGCCCACGAGTCCCAACTAAGCTACTAATGATCCAATAATGAATTTCAGGTCCCGACAGATCTAACATGCCCAACCGAAGACAGTACACACAACGTACTTGGGTGTACGCGTGGCGTACGCGCCTGTAGTGCAACACTCCATGAAATGACTTAATACATTAAGACTTTACGTCTAAAACTCAGATGTGAAACCATTAAGACCTCTAGGGTTATAAACTTTCCAACTTTAAGCCCTTGCATGGCTACAAGACCCCCAAAGATGAAAATCAAGTCTCTTAAGCCCTTTCCTACATCTTATCTCTAGAATGGGGACCAAACCAAGTCAAAGCTTGCACCTTTAAGTATTGAGACATTAAAACATAACTGGAAATGCAACTTGAAGGCTTGGGAGTAGCTCTTACTCACCAAGATCTAAAATTTTTGGGTTAAAGCAAGCACCTCGCAGATGGAATCTTTGCTTTGATGAGAAAGTCAAAGAATTTGGCTTTTCTAGGAGTGAAGATGAATCTTGTGTATATGTCAAGGCTAGTGGGAGTATAGTTAGCTTTTTGGTATTGTATGTGGATGACATACTACTCATAGGAAATGACATCCCAACTCTGCAGGAAGTTAAGTCCTGGCTTGGGAAGTGTTTCTCTATGAAGGACCTAGGAGAAGTTGCCTATATTCTAGGGATAAGGATCTTGAGAGACCGGAGTAAAAGACTAATTGGACTTAGTCAGAGTACTTACTTGGATAAGGTGTTGAAGAGATTCGGCATGCAGGACTCCAAGAAAGGAGAGTTACCCATCCAGAGTAATGCCAGATTGAGTAAGACACAAAGCCCTAGTACTGAGGCTCAGATAGCAGAAATGAGTCGAATACCTTATGCTTCGGCTGTAGGATCGATCATGTATGCTATGACGTGTACTCGACCTGATGTAGCCTTTGCTTTGAGCATGGTTAGCAGGTATCAGGGGAACCCTGGCAAGGCACACTGGACTACGGTAAAGAATATCCTCAAGTACCTACGGAGGACTAAGGACTGGGTCCTCACCCTCGGTGGGAGTGAAGACTTGAGAGTTGTAGGGTATAGTGATGCTAGCTTTCAGACTGATAGGGATAATTTCCGCTCTCAGTCAGGCTGGGTCTTTACCTTAAATGGAGGAGCAATTTCTTGGAAGAGTTCCAAGCAAGAGACAGTGGCTGATTCAACTTGCGAATCAGAGTATATAGCAGCTAGCGAGGCAGCAAAGGAGGCGATATGGCTGAAGAACTTCATTGGAGACCTTGGAGTTGTACCAGCTATTAAAGAGCCAATGGAAATTTTCTGTGATAGTGAAAGTGTAGTTGCCTTAGCCAAGGAACCAAGGGATCACAGGAGATCCAGACACATCGACAGAAAATACCATTTCATCAGACATCGAATAGAAGAAGGACTCCTCGTGGCAAAGAGGGTATCATCGGATGAGAATCCAGCATATCCCCTCACGAAGGGACTGACTCGGGTTAAGCATCTCCAGCATGCTCGGAGCATAGGGCTGAAGGATGATATTAGATTTAGTAGTTAGATAACCTTGAAATTTGTAAAGTGTAATTGACATTAGATGATGAATAAAAGGTGTTTTATTTATGAGTAAAGTGTTGCTATCTCTTGTCGATCGTTTACTATATTTCTTTTGCATGTTTTGACTTCCAGAATAATTATGTTTGGTATATCATATTATTCGAACCTCCACAGTTGGTCATATGTCGGAAGTAGGTATGAATCAAGACTGTCATGATTGGTTGCAGAGGTCTAAGTTGTTGGACATGGCTACAACACTCATGAGTGCTCATAAGTTTTGAGCATTGGACTCAACCCACGCTCACTGGAATCACTTCATGGAATTTATCTCGAGTGATCGTGAGACGGTAATATCATATAAGTCTTCAAACCTAGAGATATGATTTGTTACGTATGAGTTGGTTATGCATTGATTGTACGTTAACGCATTGGTAACTCGATGTTATAAAACGTGCTTTTGTGTATAATTCAATGAGTGGTAGAACAAACATATGAGTCGAAGTTTATCTGTTCCTTCTTGGATTAGAAGCTGATATCTGGGCCCCTCGATGATTTTGTTTTGACCTATGTACCGGGCCCGGTCAGAACTAAGTTGATGTGTTCAATTAAGTTCTTTGTCAAACAAATCGGAAATCGGGAAAAAAACTGCTGGACAATAAGTAAGACATTGTTCCATGTATTTGTCCGGCTGATATCTAGAACAGAGGATTATATGATCACTTATCTTAAATGGCGTATCATCATCTTCTCAGTTCCGAGAGACCTTGAAAGAGCTACGATTGCCGATCGGTTCCTGAAGTATTGCAGTTATAGTTATTAGACTTATCCAAGTGGGAGACTGTTGGATAAGGTGTCTAAGTCCATAACTATTTTTGGTATGTACTTGACCCGACCCGGCATGGTCCATTTGGGTTGCATGGCACCATGCAATTGGATAAACTAAAATGAGAGAAATAACACTTATGGTTTATTAATATATTATAAGTTCTAATATATTAATAATATTATTTAATTAGTTTGATCAAGAATTAATTTAGAATTAATTAAGTGATCAAAAGATAACTAATTAAATATACGGGTAGATTATGTAAATCTTCCATATCTTATATAGTGGGCTAAGAGGCTCCATGGATTATCAAGTTGGGTTCCACCCATAGGATGCTCCATGGGAGTTACAAACCCATGGGTCATGGAAATGAAGAGTCATGACACATTAGGGTTTACATGGTGTAACCCTAGATGTGTCAACACTATATAAGAAACCCATTCTCCACCAAAATCGGCTACACATAAGAAACAAGAGGGCTAGGCCGATTTTAGAAGTGTGTATTCTCTCTAAAGTCATTCCAAAAGCATTTGGTGTTGTGTGAAGCATTTGAGGCATCACACTTCGGGTGCTAGGCTCACAAGGTTTCAAGGATCATAAGCAACAACAAGGTAAGTTATTCTATCTTTCATGCAAGTTAAAATTTGTTCCCCATGTATGCTAGATAGGAATATAACCTTGGAATTCAACTTTGCATGATAATTAGACAAACATAGATCCAAGGTTATTAGGGTTGCATGTACACTTAGGAAGTGTTAGAATGCTCAAAACCCATCAGTGGTATCAGAGCCAGGTTCGTTTGTTGTTTTTTTTTTGTGTGCAAACAGCTTGAAAAAAAAATCGTTTTTCTGTTTTCTGCTCGTATGAAAGTTTGCACATTTGTTGCTGGAAATGGACTAGAAACATTACCCTAAACTGTTTTGATGTTTTAAAGCTTGTTTTAGATGGTGTAATGTTTATGCTAATCCATTTACAATGGCAATTATTAAAATTACAAGTTTTTTTTAAGTGTAATTTTTTATTCTTGAAAGTGTTCATATTCATGTTCTTGAACTTATGAAGATTAGATGATCATAGGAATTGTTTGTAACCTTCATGGTAGTTTAATTCATGATCATAATGTGTTTTAATGGAGTCCATAACTTGTCCCCAAGTTATGGAAAACCAAAAGTCTCACTTTTATTAAAGCCATTAAAAGAACACAAGAGTTATAAAAATGAAGAGTCTTCATTTTTATTACTCAATTAATTCATAAGTTATAAGAAATGAAAAGTTTTGGAAGTTTACAAAACTTGCCCTCAAGTTTTGGAACATGTAAAGTCTTGATTAAAACTTTAGTTCCAACCCTTAGAATTTTAAAAGTTAAAATTCAACCCTTATACTTTATAATATTATAAGTTACTAATATATATATGTATAACAACAAGTCGTCTTACCGCTAGTACGCCTCATTCATGAAGCCGGTCTATAAGGGGGGTATAAGGTTGTTGCCTATAAAATGGCAACTTAATGGGTGTCCACTCTCACCCACCGCTTCCTTGATCGGTGGAGGGTCGTTAGCCGAACGGGTAAGACAAGGACTTATAAATTCTCATTAAAAGTATGATGAATATTATAAAGTAACTAAATGCTTTTATTAAATTCCCAATCTTAGTTACTTTAGGAAAATGTGAATAAGGTGCTAATCCATGAAATTACACTTTACACTTTGTTTAAGTCGTTGGTGGAGCGTGTGTGGTTAACCGGCACACTAACTTGGACTTAACAAGGTAGGTAAAGGGTGACTTAAGGTTTACCATAGCATCGGTGGAGCGTGTGTGGTTTACCGGCACATCGATTGAGTGATAAACCTTGAGGGTACCAAGTGATTTGCATGGTTACTTCACACCTCGTTTTGTGATCCTCGGTATCCCAGTCACAAAACTTAGAGGGCACACTCGAGATTGAAACATGCCTTTGAAAAGTTCATTGAATCTCAAAAGAATCTAGGAATTTCTAAGAACCAATTAAAAACCTAATATTTATATTTCGTTTTTCATGGTGGAAATTGGTGAATCGTCATTCACCTACCTTTCAAATATGTTATAGCTTGGATTACGGCATACCTCTTCTAAGTTATAATATATTGTGATTGGATCCTAGCCTTAATATTACATTTGGGTGTTTTATTAAGGACTCTCTTAATATCTAAACTAATCTTGTTCTCTTCTTTCAGATGTCTTCAAACAATGCTGCTTCTGGCTCTAATCCTAATGGTTCCTTTACCCTTATGAACTTGTGTGGGAAAGTCACTTTTGATGGATCCAACTTCAATGAATGGATCAGAAACATCAGGATGATTACCCGCTACGAGGACAAAGAATATGTCCTTGACAAGGAGCTTAAGGAGATTAATGAGACCACTGCAACTCCCCAGGAGATCGCTGACTTCCGGGCACATGAAAGGGATGCTACAAAAGTGGCATGCATCATGTTGGCCACCATGACAGCGGAACTCCAAAAGTCCTATGAGGACTTCTACCCTTTTGAAATGCACCAAGATCTAATGGAAAGATACCATCAAAGTGCACGACAAGAGAGGTATGAAATCATATGCTCTATCATAACAACCATGATGAAGGACGGGGAATCCGTCACGAGCCACATGCAAAAAATGCAAAGGTATGTGGATCGGTTGCTGAAGCTTAATGTGAACTTCCCTGAGGAGCTTGCAATAGATATCATTTTGCACTCCTTACCATCGTGCTATGATCAATTCCACATGACATATCACATGAATAAGGAAGAGGTCACACTCAGCAAACTTCAGGGACTCCTCAAGACCGCAGAAACAGGTCTTAAGGGTAAGTCGGTTGTTAACACTCCTACTCCAAACTCCGCCCCGGTTTTGGCAATCGGAAAAGGTAGAGGGAAGAAGAGGAAGAGCTCTTCGAAGGGTACCAAGGCTAGGACCCTTGATGGCTCTTCTTCAAGTGGAACCAAGAAAGGTTTTGTCACTCCTTCTTCTGACCCTAAAGAGGCTGAATGCTTCTATTGCCATGAAAAGTCACATTGGAAGCGGAACTGCCCAAAGTACCAGCAAGATGTGAAGGATGGGAAAGTTAAACCCAACCATGCAGGTATTTACACTATCTTATCTAATAACTCACCCCATTCTAACTCTTGGGTCCTTGATACCGGTTGTGGTATTCATATCTGTTCTGATTTGCATGGACTAAGAAGAAGTGAGAATGTGGAGCATGGAAGAATAAACTTAATCATGGGGAATAGGAAAGCTTTACCTGTCACCAAGATTGGAGTTTATACTTTATCGCTAAGTAGTGGGTTTAGTTTAGATTTGAATAAATTTTGTTATTCGCCAGAAATGGCAAGAAATATTATTTCCTTTCATGCATTGTATAAACAAGGTTTCACCTTTTCATTTGATAATGAAGTTGGTTCGATTAATTCTTTCTTTAATAATGTTCTTTATTTTAAAGCATTACCTTGTGATGGTGTGTATGAAACTGTATCTATGGTTGATAACTTAGGAAATAATGTATTGTGTATTGATTCTGTTAATGATAATAACTTGGATAAAGCATCATTATGGCATTGTCATCTTTGACATATAAGCAAGAAACGCATAGGCCAACTCCAAAAGGATGGAGTATTGGAGTCATTTGACCTAAAGTCAGATGATAGTTGCGAATCATGCTTACTTGGAAAAATGACAAAGTCACCCTTCACAGGTTCTTGTGAGAGGGGTGAAGGTTTGTTGGATCTTATACACACGGATGTGTGTGGGCCCTTCAAACATGCCACAAGGGATGCTAATCGTTATTATTTGACTTTTACTGATGATTACAGTAGATATGGATATGGCTACTTAATCAAGCATAAGTCAGAGACTTTTGAGAGGTTTAAAGAGTTTAAACAGGAAGTCGAGAATCAATTGGGCAGGAACATTAAGATGCTTCGATCCGATCGAGGTGGTGAGTATCTTAGTTCAGAGTTCCTCGACTATCTTAGGGAATGTGGGATTGTCTCACAATTGACACCTCCCAGGACACCGCAGTTGAATGGTGTAGCTGAGAGGCGTAATCGAACCTTGTTGGATATGGTTCGTTCCATGATGAGTCGAGCTTCGCTACCAATCTCATTTTGGGGGTATGCCTTAGATACTACCGCCCATGTCCTTAATCTAGTTCCCACAAAGAAAGTTGCCAAAACTCCTCATGAGATGTGGACTGGTAAAGTACCCAAACTAGACCACATTAAGATTTGGGGTTGCGAGGCTTTCGTGAGACGCGAGACTCATGATAAGCTCGAACCTCGAAGTGAGAGGTGTATTTTCATCGGCTACCCACATAAATCCTTTGGTTACCTCTTCTACAGACCTAGTGAGAATGTGGTCTTTGTAGCTAGGAGGGCTTTCTTTCGAGAGAGAGAGTTCATAAGCCAAGGAGAAAGTGGGAGGCAAGTTGACCTTGAAGAAATTCAAGAGTCAAGTGGTGAAGGAACTTCAAACCCTAGCACTCAACTTGAGGAGGAAACTCCTGTTGAGCCAATTGACAAGTCTGTACCTCTGAGGCGTTCCACAAGGGTTAGGAATGCACCTGAGCATTACTATGAATTCCATATTACTGCGGAAGGTGATACACTTATCAGTGATGAGACACTGATAGGTCTGGATGAACCTAACAGTTACGCGGAAGCCATGGCAGGCCCTGAGTCAGCCAAGTGGAAAGAGGCAATGGACAACGAGATACAGTCCATGTGTGACAATCAAGTTTGGAACTTGGTTGAGAATGTACCAGGTCGTAAGACTATAGGGTGCAAATGGATCTTCAACAAGAAGACCGACATGGATGGTAATGTACACACTTATAAGGCACGACTGGTTGCAAAGGGTTTCTCACAAACTCCAGGAGTTGATTATGATGAGACCTTTTCTCCAGTGGCCAAGATTAAGTCTATTAGGGTTCTGTTAGCCATAGCTGCATTTCATGACTATGAAATATGGCAAATGGATGTCAAAACCGCTTTCCTTAATGGAAAGTTGGCTGAGGATGTTTACATGAGTCAGCCAGAGGGTTTTGTCAATACAGAGTACCCTAATAAAGTGTGTAAGCTTGAGAAATCCATTTATGGGTTAAAGCAAGCACCTCGCAGATGGAATCTTTGCTTTGATGAGAAAGTCAAAGAATTTGGCTTTTCTAGGAGTGAAGATGAATCTTGTGTATATGTCAAGGCTAGTGGGAGTATAGTTAGCTTTTTGGTATTGTATGTGGATGACATACTACTCATAGGAAATGACATCCCAACTCTGCAGGAAGTTAAGTCCTGGCTTGGGAAGTGTTTCTCTATGAAGGACCTAGGAGAAGTTGCCTATATTCTAGGGATAAGGATCTTGAGAGACCGGAGTAAAAGACTAATTGGACTTAGTCAGAGTACTTACTTGGATAAGGTGTTGAAGAGATTCGGCATGCAGGACTCCAAGAAAGGAGAGTTACCCATCCAGAGTAATGCCAGATTGAGTAAGACACAAAGCCCTAGTACTGAGGCTCAGATAGCAGAAATGAGTCGAATACCTTATGCTTCGGCTGTAGGATCGATCATGTATGCTATGACGTGTACTCGACCTGATGTAGCCTTTGCTTTGAGCATGGTTAGCAGGTATCAGGGGAACCCTGGCAAGGCACACTGGACTACGGTAAAGAATATCCTCAAGTACCTACGGAGGACTAAGGACTGGGTCCTCACCCTCGGTGGGAGTGAAGACTTGAGAGTTGTAGGGTATAGTGATGCTAGCTTTCAGACTGATAGGGATAATTTCCGCTCTCAGTCAGGCTGGGTCTTTACCTTAAATGGAGGAGCAATTTCTTGGAAGAGTTCCAAGCAAGAGACAGTGGCTGATTCAACTTGCGAATCAGAGTATATAGCAGCTAGCGAGGCAGCAAAGGAGGCGATATGGCTGAAGAACTTCATTGGAGACCTTGGAGTTGTACCAGCTATTAAAGAGCCAATGGAAATTTTCTGTGATAGTGAAAGTGTAGTTGCCTTAGCCAAGGAACCAAGGGATCACAGGAGATCCAGACACATCGACAGAAAATACCATTTCATCAGACATCGAATAGAAGAAGGACTCCTCGTGGCAAAGAGGGTATCATCGGATGAGAATCCAGCATATCCCCTCACGAAGGGACTGACTCGGGTTAAGCATCTCCAGCATGCTCGGAGCATAGGGCTGAAGGATGATATTAGATTTAGTAGTTAGATAACCTTGAAATTTGTAAAGTGTAATTGACATTAGATGATGAATAAAAGGTGTTTTATTTATGAGTAAAGTGTTGCTATCTCTTGTCGATCGTTTACTATATTTCTTTTGCATGTTTTGACTTCCAGAATAATTATGTTTGGTATATCATATTATTCGAACCTCCACAGTTGGTCATATGTCGGAAGTAGGTATGAATCAAGACTGTCATGATTGGTTGCAGAGGTCTAAGTTGTTGGACATGGCTACAACACTCATGAGTGCTCATAAGTTTTGAGCATTGGACTCAACCCACGCTCACTGGAATCACTTCATGGAATTTATCTCGAGTGATCGTGAGACGGTAATATCATATAAGTCTTCAAACCTAGAGATATGATTTGTTACGTATGAGTTGGTTATGCATTGATTGTACGTTAACGCATTGGTAACTCGATGTTATAAAACGTGCTTTTGTGTATAATTCAATGAGTGGTAGAACAAACATATGAGTCGAAGTTTATCTGTTCCTTCTTGGATTAGAAGCTGATATCTGGGCCCCTCGATGATTTTGTTTTGACCTATGTACCGGGCCCGGTCAGAACTAAGTTGATGTGTTCAATTAAGTTCTTTGTCAAACAAATCGGAAATCGGGAAAAAAACTGCTGGACAATAAGTAAGACATTGTTCCATGTATTTGTCCGGCTGATATCTAGAACAGAGGATTATATGATCACTTATCTTAAATGGCGTATCATCATCTTCTCAGTTCCGAGAGACCTTGAAAGAGCTACGATTGCCGATCGGTTCCTGAAGTATTGCAGTTATAGTTATTAGACTTATCCAAGTGGGAGACTGTTGGATAAGGTGTCTAAGTCCATAACTATTTTTGGTATGTACTTGACCCGACCCGGCATGGTCCATTTGGGTTGCATGGCACCATGCAATTGGATAAACTAAAATGAGAGAAATAACACTTATGGTTTATTAATATATTATAAGTTCTAATATATTAATAATATTATTTAATTAGTTTGATCAAGAATTAATTTAGAATTAATTAAGTGATCAAAAGATAACTAATTAAATATACGGGTAGATTATGTAAATCTTCCATATCTTATATAGTGGGCTAAGAGGCTCCATGGATTATCAAGTTGGGTTCCACCCATAGGATGCTCCATGGGAGTTACAAACCCATGGGTCATGGAAATGAAGAGTCATGACACATTAGGGTTTACATGGTGTAACCCTAGATGTGTCAACACTATATAAGAAACCCATTCTCCACCAAAATCGGCTACACATAAGAAACAAGAGGGCTAGGCCGATTTTAGAAGTGTGTATTCTCTCTAAAGTCATTCCAAAAGCATTTGGTGTTGTGTGAAGCATTTGAGGCATCACACTTCGGGTGCTAGGCTCACAAGGTTTCAAGGATCATAAGCAACAACAAGGTAAGTTATTCTATCTTTCATGCAAGTTAAAATTTGTTCCCCATGTATGCTAGATAGGAATATAACCTTGGAATTCAACTTTGCATGATAATTAGACAAACATAGATCCAAGGTTATTAGGGTTGCATGTACACTTAGGAAGTGTTAGAATGCTCAAAACTCTTCCAGGGAGACACCTTCAGTAGTACGAAATCTCCCACCTAAAACTCGAGATCTGAATGACGTCGGTCAACATAGCTTTTCTGACGACTCTGCGCGACTCGCACCTGTCACACACCTACTGAATCAACTTGGTGGTCTTAAGCACCACTTCGGTGCTTCCCAGGACTCGATGGCCACCTTCCCCCCAACAAACTGGAGTCCTACACCTTCGCCCATACAACATATCGAATGGGGGTAGGTCAATACTAGTATGATAACTGTTGTTGCAAGAGAACTCTGCTAGTGGAAGGTAAGTATCCCAACGCCCTCTGAAATCTAAAACACATGCCCGAAGCATATTCTCAAGTTTCTGGATCGTCCGATCGCTCTGCCTATCAGTATGGGGGTGGTATGTTGTACTGAAGTGTAGTTGAGTGCCTAACTCCTCATGAAACATCCTCCAAAACATGGAGGTGAATCGAACATCGCAATCTGAGACCACAGATACCGGCACTCCGTGCCTGACTACCACTTCCCGAATATAGATATCTGCTAACTTCTCGGCGGATATACTCTCAGCAATCGGAATAAAGTGAGAACTCTTGGTCAGCCTGTCCATAATAACCTAAATAGAATCAACACCCGGGCCATCCTGGGTAGCTTTGTGATAAAGTAGATGGTGATCTCGTCCCATTTCCATATGGGGATGGGTAACAGCTGAACCTTGCCATGAGGCCTCTGGTGCTCGTCTTTGACCTTCCTGCAGTTCAAACACCGCTCAACAAACCAAGCAATTTCCCGCTTCATGCAGGGCCATAAATAGCTCAACCTCAGGTCTCGATACATATTTGTGGCCTCCGAATGGATGGAAAACTTGGACTTATGCGCCTCCTCCAAAATCTTTCGACTCACTCCCCCAAATGCCGGAACCCAAACCCTATCACACTGGGTCAATAACCCCCGGATGTCTCGAACAAACAAAGGAATCTGCCCTCTAATCCGCTCAATCTTCCAATTCTCCTTTTTCAATCCCTCCACCTGTGCTCCCTTGATCATATCCATCAATGGTAAGGTAACCGTCATCCTCAAGAAAACATCTCGGATCGGAGCACTTTCTGCCTTACGGCTCAAAGCATCGGCCACCACATTGGCCTTCCCGGGATGATACAAAATCTCGCAGTCATAATCTTTCACCACATCTAGCGATCTCCTCTGCCGCATATTCAGATTTTGCTGATCCATAAGATATTTCAAACTCTTGTGATCGGTGAAAATGGTGCATCGGACCCCATATAAGTAATGCCTCTAAATCTTGAAGACAAATACCACCGCCCCCAATTCCAAGTCATGAGTGGGGTAATTTTCCTCAAGAGGATTCAGCTGCCTCGAGGCGTACACAATAGCATGTCCCCTCTGTATTAGGAGAGCTCACAAACCTCAAATAGAAGTGTCACAATACACTACGAAGTCATCCAATCCCTTGAGTAGCGCCAGAATCGGGGCCTTACATAATTTCTGTCTCAAGGTCTCAAATTCCAATTGTTGATCCAGACCCCACTGAAAGGCCACACTCTTCTTGGTCAAGCGGGTCAAAGGTACTGCAATCTTGGAGAAATCCTTGATAAATCTCCGATAATACCCCGCCAGACCCATGAAACCCCGGATCTCGGATGCGTTCTTCGGAACCTCCCAATGCATTACCGCCTCAATCTTGGTTGGATCCACCAAGATACCCTCTTGATTGATGATGTGCCCCAAAAAATGCACCTCACGCAACTAAAACTCACATTTGGAGAATTTGGCATAAAGCCTCTCCCTCCTCAGGGTCTCCAGCACCTCCCTCAAATGTTGCTCGTGCTGCTCATTGGTCTTAGAGTAGACCAAGATATCATCAATGAAAACGATCACAGACTGATCCAACATTCGCCTGTAAATCTGGTTCATGAGATCCATGAACGTTGTTGGGGCATTGGTGAGCCCAAATGGCATCACCACAAACTCGTAATGACCATAACGAGTCCTGAAGGCCGTCTTTATCCTCATCCCTATTCTTCATTTGATGATACCCCCTACCGAAGATCAATCTTGGAAAACCAAGATGCACCCTGAAGTTGATCAAATAAGTTATCAATCCTCGGAAGCGGGTAATGGTTCTTCACCGTCAGCTTGTTCAAATCCCGATAATCAATACACATCCTATGTGACACATCCTTCTTTTTCACGAACAGGATCGGTGCTCCCTACGGGGAACTGCTCAGATGAATAAATTCCATGTCTAGCAGCTCCTGTAGCTGCGTAGACAACTCCTGCATCTCATGCGGAGCTAGACGATACGACGCCTTGACTATCGGAGCCGCACCAGGCATTAAATCAATTTGGAGCTTTACCTGCCTATCGGGAGGCACCTGAAGCAACTCCTCTGGAAAAACATCGGGAAAATCTCGCACAATAGGCACCCTGCTCAACTCGGATGTGACCTACACCCTATAATCTGAGACGTAAGCAAGAAACCAAGAACAACCGTGCTGAAGAAATCTCCTAGCCCTCGCAGCCGAATAGAGAGTTGGCCCATGAGAGGCTCTCTCTCCATGAATAACCAATTCTCCCCCACTTGGGGTTCGAACTCTCACAAGTTGCCGCTCGCAATCTATCACGGCCCCATTGAGCCCCAACCAATCAATCCCGATGATTACTTTCAACCCCCTCAAAGGAATCGGTACCAAATCTATAGGAAACCTTTCACCAAACATATTCATGACATTCCTCCAAAATACCCTCGCAGCGCTCACGATACGGTCATCCGCAATCTCCACCTCGAGTGGGGAATCCAAAGTCCCCAGAGCGTCTCGAAACTTCTTGCTGAGTGCAAGAGAGACAAATGATCGGGTAGCCCCCGAATCAAAGAGAACATCAGCCGGAAATCCATTGACCCAAAAGGTCCCTAAACAAGAACATAATAACATGAGCATAGAGATTAAATAAATAAGACATAAATAGATCACATACCAGTCACGACGTTTGGTGTTGCTCAGGCCTCCTATGTGGTCAACTGAAATGCGTGGCTCTTCATCGCAGGAGCCTCCGCCTTGACTGGGCGGCCATCATTAATCCTCATTGTAGCGGTCTTAGGCGTCGTCACTGCTCCTCCAGTCAACCTCGGGCAATCAGCCTTTTTATGACCGGTTTGGTTGCAGTGTAAACAAATCAAGCTCTTCTTGGATTAGATGTCTAAGCCCATAACTATTATTGGTATGTACTCGACCCGAGAGTAGCATGGTCCATTTGGGTTCCATATCATCAGGACAATTTGTTAGGATGGACTTTTGAGAGAAGAGTTTATATATGATTTATTAATATATTATAAATTATAATATATTAATATGAAATCATATGTTTTAATTAGTATTGATCAAGAATTAATTTGGAATTAATTTAGTGATCAAAAGAGACTAATTAAATCTATGGGACTAATTATGGTAATTAGTTATATTTATATGTGTTGGGCTTATGATCCATGTTGGACCAAGTTTATGTATGGATACATAAAGAGTTGGGCTACATGAACAATGGATCATAAACCCATGGGTATGGATTTGGGTTATACCCATGACCTTTGAAATCCAACGTATAAATACATGTTCTTAGCCTAAAATACACCTACATGCTTGTTCTTGGAGTTCATGGGTGTTTTTGGGTGCATGGAATTCTCTCTCAAGTTCTACCTTTGTCCATGATGTGTTGTGATTCCATTTGAGGCTTCCTCACTATTGGGGCTAAGCTCTTTAACGCAAAATTCATCAAGGTTTCAAGCTACATAAAAGGTATGTCACCCTAACTAATATTACATATTGTTTATGTCAATTTCATGCTAGTAATAGGCTTAAAGCTTTGGAAACCTTTTGCATGTATAATTAGTGAAAACATAGATCCAAAGTTTCTAGGGTTGTATGTGCACCATCGGATGTTGTAGTATACTAAAACCCAACAGTGGTATCAGAGCCATGGGTTGTTTTCTGTTATATTGATGCAAATGTTTGATTTTCAAAGTTGAAAAAAAAAAAGAAAAAAAAACATGAAGTTTGTCAAATTTTAAGATAATTACTTGTTTTTGTGAAAAACTAATTATTTGTAAAATTTGAATCATTTGCTATATGAGTTGAATTAGGTCAAATTTAGTAAAAGATAAATTAATATGATTATTTTATTAGTTTTAAAAGTTTGATCTAAAGAGTTTTTTTTTTGAAACCTCCATAAGTTATGGATATGAAAGTTTTTTAAAAAAATTTTGATTCAAAGTTTTTTATGGAGTTACAAAACTTGGTGTTAATGTTTTAAAGAATTCCATAACTTGTTCTTAAGTTATGGAACATGAAAAGTTTCATCATAAAACAAGCATTTAACTCCATAAGTTATGGAATCCAAAAGTTTTCAAGAGTTACAAAACTTGCCGTCAAGTTTTGGAATTTGAAAAAAGTTTTTTATGAAAAACAAAATTGAATTGTAAAACTTTTGGGTTCATAACTTAAACAATTAACTAAATGGTTTTAATTTTGAATTTTATAATTGGAATTATGATGTTTTGTTGAATAGTTCAAATTAACTCTTATGGACTTTATTAATAGTTAATTAAAGCGTTTAATTAAAAGAGTATTATTAAATCCATAAATACATGGTTTGAGTTTAATTAAATTAAAAGTGTAGTTTAATTAATAGATTAAACCACCAAGTATTTTAAATGTCTAAAATACATCCTTATACTATTATAATATTAAAAGTTTAATATATTATATGTATAAGTAAAAAGTCGGTCTTACCATTAGTAGGCCTCATTCACGAAGTCGGTCTATAAGGGGGGTATAAGGTTACTGCCTATAAAATGACAGTTTAATGGGTGTCCACTCTCACCCACCGCTTCCTTGACTGGTGGAGGGTCATTAGCCGAACGGGTAGGACATGACATTAATTCTCCCTTCATTAAAAGTATAATGATAAATATATAGTAACTAAACTTTATTAAATTCCCAATTTAGTTACTTTAGGAAAATGTGAATTTGGTGCTAACCCATGAAATTGCACTTTGCACCTTGTTAAGTCGTTAGTGGAGCGTGTGTGGTTAACCGACACACTAATCTGGGACTGAAAATGTGTGGCAAAGGGTAGCTTGATGTTAATCATATATCAATGGAGCGTGTGTGGTTAACCGGCACATTGATTAGGTGGTTGTAACATTGGTTGTACCAAGTTAATTTGCATGGTTATTCACTCCTTGTTTGTGATCCTCGGCATCCCAGTCACAAACTTGAAGGGCACAATCGAGATTTAAACATGCCATTGAAAAGTTCAATGAATCTCAAAGGATCTAGGAGTTTCAATTCACTTAAGACCTAAAATTCTTTTTCGTTTTTCGTGGTGGAAATTGGTAAATCGTCATTTACCTACCTTCAAATATTTTGTAGCTTGGATTACGGCATCGCTCTTCCAAGTTATAAAATATTGTGTTGGGTCCTGGCCTTAATATTTCATATTGAGTGTTATATTAAGGACTTAAATCAACTAAACTTGAATTTCTCTCTCATAGATGTCTATTTATGACAATTATGGTCTTCCTTGTCCTTTTAGATAAAGCTTTCCTAATGAATATGATATCCCACATGGCGATCAAGGTGAAAGATTAATCCATTTGTTGCACATTAATGGGACTGGAAATCATACTTCACTTCCTTTACCTCCTGCAATTATTCTCCTTAACCCACAAGTTCAAAGACTTGAAAAGTTCAAGGTCACTCAACCCCAGTTGGCAATATGGAAAGTCTATGTGTGCTCACATCTTGGAGATGAAGTCACATATTAACAAGCCGGGAGAGTTGGGTGTCAAAGTCTTGAGGAAGTTGGTTGTTGACTGGGTTCTTCAATCACTTCCTAAGTCACATAGTGAGTTCCTTAAAGACTACTATATGGCAGACCACGACATGACCCATAATGATCTTACCTATTTACTTGATGCTGCTGAATCAGCAATGATTTGGAGCACTGGTAAAGCAAATTTGATTGGAAGATCAACTTCCCAAACTTCCATGGACATTGACAATGGTAACATTAGAAGTCCAGAAAAGCTTTCTCTTCTTTTTGGAAAGGGATCGGCCATGGTCAAGTCGTTTGACCCAATGGTAAAGAGAAAGGCTAAGTCTGAGATAGTCTCGTGTACCATTCCCAAAGAGTCCATATGTTTCGTTTTGCCAAGAGAAGGGGCACTAGTTGCGAAGCTGCCCAATTTACCTGAAAGGTCATAAGGATGGTAAAGTCAAAAGTTTGACTCTACTTCGGGCAAAGTCCACTATCTAACTCAATTAAATTCCTTTTGGAGATTCTTAATACATGATGTAATGTGATTACATTTTGATGTTTTGGATAATCAAAGGAAGCTTAAAAGAAGAGTAAGCTGATTCTGATTGTCAAGATCAGAATTTTGAGCTGCTACTTAAGAGTTATGATAGATTGCTTAGGAGTAGATAACAACATGTTTTTCATTTGTAATTTCATTGTAAGGAAAAGTTTTTCCACAAATTTTATAAATAAAGGAAAAGTTTTTTTATTTTTATCTTATTTTAAGTTTCATTACAATGGCATTTGTAAAAAATTGTTGTTTATATGATTCCATTAATAGCAATATTGGAAAATGGATTTGATTCTTTCGTTTGTGGTAGTGTCATAATTTACCAAATAAGGAAAGATTCTCATCACCCAAGTTTCGGTTGTGTTGGGTTTAAAGGGTTGCGCCACTGGGCCTTAGTAGTTTGGTCCTTTTTGTATTCTCGGTTTGGGCCTGTCTAACCGTGCTTATCTTTCTAGGGTTTAGTATATAAAGTGCATGCATGCATCCTTGTCATTAAAGCTTCCATTATTATTGGTATTCATTGTGTTGTAAACCCTAGCACACCTCTACAGTCGTAGTTCTTCATCGAGCTCTTCTGAGGTGGAGCATAATTTAATCATTCGACATTCGTTTGATTCGTTCTTGTGTTCCTTTATTGCTTTATATTTGTTTATCTGTTTAGAATCTGTCGATCTATTAGCGCAATAATCTCATCAATTGGTATCAGAGTAGGAGACTGTGTAATACATACGCATCTCTTCTATTTGAAGAATCCATTAGGGTTCAGATCCCTCCAAATTGGTCTCAACTGGTTCAGAGTATAAGTTCTTCAAGGCACTCAGAAATTTCATGTGCTCGGTTTTGGACTATAGTCACTAATTGGGCGATGGAATAGTTTCATGTTCCAATAATGGCGGATTCATTCATGTCATCGATTGCTACCTTCCACACGACGAGGATCCTTGTCTCAGATCCCTCCAAATTTCTCTTCATCGGTTCGATTCTGGAGTCAATGTACAGATGTGTTTCCCCTGAAAGCAAGGTAATCAATGAGTACAAGAAGCTAACCCCTACAGGGCCACGTCAGCTTACTCCCGAAATGCAAACCTCGCTAGACGTTGCAGATAAACCGGTGAAAAGAGGGAAGAAGCCTGATAGAAAAGGGGAAATGGACGGTCAATCTTCAAAAGTTTCAACTCCCAAGAAGCGCAAGTCTGAACAACCAGCGCCTACTGCTCCAAAGAAATGAAAGATCAAGATGAAAGCTCAAAGACCAAAGTCTCCTTCCCCATCTTCCAGTGACTCTGAGTATGTTCCTTCTGAAACACAGCACGACCCCGAGTCAACTGACGACGAAGTTACTCAAACCGAAAGTCCGCCTAGAGGTAATTCGCCTCCACCCTCACCAACTAATGACAGTAACCGAAACTCACCTCCTCGCTCTCATCCACACTCGGTTCCTATTACTATTGCTCCCTTTCCTCCACCCATCTCATCTACCACTACTACCTCGATTCCCATTCCAACCCCTTTGTTCACTACAGTTACTACCACTACTACTTCTCCAACCGAACCTACTGTTCGTGTCAACGTATCTGATACAGGGGCGTCTACTTTCGGTTCTGATCCTCCCATTACCTCAACACCTTTATCCCCACCTCCTTCACATGAATCCGAACCTGTTCTTGGCGGGGAAGACATGGAATTCGACTCTGTTTACTTCAGTCCTTATCGAGTACACACTGATGATGATGATGAAGCCCCTGTGACGAAGAAGCATCTCAAGGCCATGAATGACAAACTTGACCAACTGCTCTCTTCCTCTTCTGGCAGTGCATATTCAGAAGCAGCAATCAAGGCTCTGTTGGCAACCGTTGTCAAAGAGCATGACACTTCCATCACTAATGCTATTAAAGCTTTTGAAGCCTCAACCTCCATCTGTCAGAAAGCTTCACTTGCAGTCGAAGCCTCCACCAAGGATTGCAAGCAGACGACCGCAAATGTCGAAAAACTAGTTTCGGATGCGCAGATATTTCTTGATTCTCTCCAAGCTGCCGCTCAGAAGAATGTTGAAACAGTGAACGCTTCGGTTTATAATCTTATGCGTTCACTGGAAGCTGAAAAGAAACATTTTGAGGAAGCTCGCCAAGCAATTAAGGCCGCTAACACTAAGCTTCACACTTCAGTTGATGCTCGTCTCACTCAACTCGAAGCTGAGCTTGCTGTCGAAAACAAGATTATGGATGAGCTGGATAAGCGCACCTCTCAGCTTAAAGTTCAGAATCTCAAGCTCAAGGCTGCAAACAAGGAGATTGCAGAGTTAAAATCTGAGCGTGAAGTGATTAAAAGTTCGGTTGGTGATGTACATTCCATTCTCCTACACATTCTGGAAGCCCATGACTCGATTCTTACCATCTCAATTCGACGCCACTTGGCTGAGAAGTTGAGACCTGCTCTAGATGTTTTGAGCAGAATTGAGGGTGTTCCGGAGCCAGTTGACCCTCCGAAACAAGGGGGAGAAAATGTTACTCAAGACAAGGGTCAATCTCAACCACCTCCAAAATCGAAAGTCACTACTGAGCCGAAGGGTAATGAAGCTTCGGGCAGTATGAAGGACAAGCGAAAAAGAAGATTGGTGATGATGATGTGGATGAAAACAACGATGACGCTGACACAGAAGGAAAAGCTTCTAAAACTGAAAGTCTTAAAGTTAAGCCTAGTGATTAAGAGATTGAGGCGAAGGTTCGAAAAGAGAAGGAACTTCTTGATAAGAAGAGGAAAGCGAACGAAATGCTAGAACAAAGGAAGTCTATGTTTCCTGAGTGGTCTATGGAAACGCTTCAGAGGGAGGTAATCGATGCACCAAGCACTCATTGGCTCGAACCGGTCCTTTCTTTTGGGCTTGAGAATTCCAAGGACTCACAATTTGATATGCCAATCACCCGAAAGGCATTCATTTTTCACTGTTTTGAGTCAACGGCTGGCATTCCTTCCCCAGACTCGAAGGTTGATCGTGATCTGCTTGAGTATTATCTTGAGTTTGCTCAGCCGCAATACCTGACCTAGAGTATTCAGAAAATCACAACGGTCAAGGTGTTGAAACCCACTTCAGCAGGGAAGTTCATCAACATAAAGTTCAAAGTGACCCGAGGCTCTGATAGCTCGGTTCATATGATTTCCCTGGCTGATCTGCCGAATCTGAATCCTCATGATTGGATTCTCCTGAACAACATTCTGCTGACTAATCAAAAGGAGTATGAGCCTATTATAGATCACATAAAGCGAATGCTCGTGTGCTATATTCATGAAGTCGTAAAGATGGATCAGGAAATCGCTTCTGCCATACATAAGAAGCCCACTGTGAAGCCAATAGGGAGGGCAGCGATGTCAACGTGATGATTAAGGGTAAAATCGACACCAAGTTTCATACGGTTATGTTCATTAGGGGCGAAGGTCAAAAATGCTTGTTCGCTCTTATTGACAAACACCTGTTCTCCACCGCCTGCTTGGAGCATATTTTGGATATTATACATGGGTGTAATCAGAACAGTGAAGCCGATAAAAAGATGTTTACTGATATGCTTTGGTGGTATATTCTTTTCCGTCAAACTCTTCTTGCCTTCATCCCCAGGCTGTTCAAGATTGTGAGGAAGACTAAAGTTACTCAACAGAAGTAGTCTCTCGCCTCAATTGGCGCAAAGGGGGAGATTGTTGGGTTTAAAGGGTTGCGTCATTGGGCCTTAGTAGTTCGGTCCTTTTTGTATTCTCTATTTGGACCTGTCCAAACGTGCTTATCTTTCTAGGGTTTAGTATATAAAGTGCATGCATGCATCCTTGTCATTAACGCTTCCATTATTATTGGTATTCATTGTGTTGTAAACCGTAGCACCTCTACAGTCGAAGTTCTTCATCGAGCTCTTCTGGTGGAGTATAATTTAATCATTCGACATTCGTTTGATCCGTTCTTGTGTTCCTTTATTGCTTTATATTTGTTTATCTGTTTAGAATCTGTCGATCTATTAGCGCAATAATCTCATCAATTTGGATAGAAACTTGGAATCATGCAACTTGTATTGTGTGGTGAATGAGAATTTTCATCTTTGGGAAATTAAGACTAATTCCTTTTTCACATGTATATTTGAGTCAAGTGAAGGACTAGGAGATCGGGTACACTTGGTTATGCGCTGATCAGGTCCACCACAAAGAACGATAACATTATTCGTCATGATTTACTAAAGTTTAGTAAATATGGTTATACTTACAAGTTTAATTATAATTCTGAAACATTGGAAAAGTTCCAATGTAAGGCAGAACGAATAAGAAGAATCAAATTAGGCAGAAAGATAAAAGTTTATCCAATCTGAAAAGATGGGAGAGTACTTGAGTATATTGTTTTATGATTATCTTAGTGATTATGAAACCATATCACAATTGATTCTCTAAGGACATCTTAGTGCATTTGTTTGTCTAAGAAGAGGAATTGTTGAAATGGTTAAAATCAAAAAGATGAATCATACTTCGTTCCAAAACAAGTCTTAGAGTCATACTCCAAGATTGTAATTTGAGTGATATAATCCTTAGAAGGTTTATAACACTTGTCAAATGTAGAGTAAAATGTTTTCTACTCTTGTACATTTGAAATTGGTAAGTTGTGATGTTTTTGGATAAAACAAAGACCAACTAAGACCAATTGAGTGAAATGTTTATCTTGATAAGAATCCACACTAACTCTTGAATATTTGTTTTGTCAAGGAATGGTTCTTGACAAGAGAGTCTTATATGTCAAGAGGTCAGTGGGAGTCTTAAAGATATTGAAAAAGTTTCAAGAACTAATCAAGAATAAAGCATATTGTCTATCACTAGCACACGACTTGAGGTTTGTAACCTATCGTGTTGACATATTCTTATTTTTGTGCCCATTCCAGTTAAAGTTGACTATGCATCTGAGTTCTATGAGTTCTCAATTTTTTTCATAACAACTTGGAAGCAATGGTAGGGCCTTGTGCTGCCAAGTGGCAAGAAGTTAAGATTGCACAAGTTCAGTCCATATGAGTTTGGATTTGTCACTAACCTTGTCTTGTGACTATGGTTTTGACAAATTCACATGGATGGGAACACATACACCATAAAAATCTAAGTGTCATAAGTTTTCTCTCCGATTCATGAAAATGATGGTGAGGAAACGCTTTCACTAAGTAGATTTTAAATAGTTAGCAATTGTGATATTTGCATTTCTCAAATTCAATTATGATTACGGCATCCCTTTTCATAATTCGAATTGTGAGCAATGGCAAAGGTCTAAACATTATGGTTACGGAATCCCTCTTCATAATTGTTTAGACACATATGTGAGCTATCTAAGGAAAGGTGTATGATTTTGGGAAGCTTAGATAAAGTCTTATCGAAGCATCTTGTATCAGAAATCTAAAATTTGGTAATGAAAGTCAATAAAGTACTGATTTCTAGAAGTCCAGCTGATTTTTGGATACATGTCAAAGCTAGTGGGAGCATAAGTGTTATGCTAATAAGGATATAACTATCATGTCAGTGCGAGCATGATTATTATGTTAAGTGTTGAAAGTTAGCAATGTTAATTATAGAAAACAAAGTTTTAATTCGCAAAGTTGCAGGGGTTGAAAAGTTGTTTTTCTGTAATTAAGGGAGAGGAAATTATACATCATCCCAATTCTAAAAGCTTAGATTGAGATATTAATCAAATTTAGTCAAGTATATATATGAATGTTATGTTGGAATGGTTCAACATAAGGAAATTCTATATATGTGAACATTATTTGCGTTCTAAAATTCGATTATGATTACGGCATCCCTTTTCATAATCTGAATTATGAGAACATGGCAAATAGAAATAGAAATATTATAGCAAAAGACTGCTCTAGTATCATGTCATTATGTGAGACATCATGAATCGTGTCCCATATGCTTCGGATATAGGATCGATTACATGTGCTGTAATATTCATCCGTTCTAATTTTTCCAAATGCCTAGGGCATTAAGAGGGGAAAGGACTAGAACTGGATATGGATAAAATGATTAAGAAATTATCGAGGACAATCTGAGGTTTACCAAAGATTGGTTACTCATGGATAGTTGGAAGTATGGTGTAAATTTTGGAAGGACCATATTGACATATTCTGAAAAGAGGCAACTCTTGTTCAGAAGTGATAGTCAAAATGGGAATATGGAAATGTTTCCATAACTGGAAGTTATTCATTAAATCTGTGTAAGATTAGAAACCTTAATGCAAGAAGGATGTTCAAAGGAATGTACTTTGAATGTGAGACTTCGTTTCCATGGAATTGCTCTCCATTGGAATGCTTTGTAATGTCTGTTGTCGAGTCTTTGTGACTTTTTTGCATAGTCATTACAAGAGGATCATTGCATATAAGTTTTGAATCTAACAGATTTCGGTAAATGGCAAAGAATCTTGTATTCTTACATTTATCATAAGGATTTGGAACTGTGAAATGAGCATCATTAAAATGTTTTCAATTGATCTATTCCACAAAGAAAGGACCATAGGTAAACATAGTGTGCATGCTTGGAGCATTGGGCAACTATTGTTTTAATTCAAGTATAAAGTTGATTATTCGAAACATTATACAATGAATAATGAGTAATCAATATGGTGATTAAATAAAAGGTGTTTTATTTACTCTCACAAGTATTAGGGCCATATAGGATTAGTATTACTCTTGTGTTTCACTTTGCATGTTTTGACTTCCCGAATAACTAGGTTATTCAAACCATCCACAGTCGATCATACTTCGGAAGTAGGTATTGAGGCAAGACTGTCATGAATGGGTCTATAGTTTGTCTAGGTGGCCTAGACATAGCTGCAGTATTCATGAGTGCTCCTGGAATAAGATTCGAGTATTGGATTCAACCCACGCTCATTAGAATCACTTCATGGATTTTATCACGAGTGATCATGAGACGATAATATCTTATATTATTCAAACGAAGAGGTATGAGTTGCAGTTTACAAGTCGGTTGCACATTGATGATATGTAAACACACCGGTAACTCGGTGTTATAAAACATATCATTGTGTGGATTTGATTAGTAGATAGAGCAAGCATATGAGTCAAAGTTTATCCATTCTTTTTACCCTTGGACGGATAAAAGCGATATTTGTGGGCCCCTCGATGATTTAGTGATTACACCCTAAAGTGCTTAGCCAAGCCTGGACTGATTTGATTTGTTCAATTAGTCGGTCATCATAAATCAGAAATCGGGAAGCAACAGATGGACGGAGAGAATGATTATAATCCATGTTTCATGTCAATATGATATCTAGAATAGAGGAATATATGATCCCTTATCTAATGGACGCGTCATTGACTAGGTCAGACTTTGACAGCGACTTTTAAGAGCTACGATTGCTAGTCGGGTTGTGGAGTTGTACTTGCAATAATAGTTATTAGACTTATCCAAGTGGGAGACTGTTGGATTAGTTTCTAAGGCCATAACTATAATTGGTATGTACTCGACCCGAGAGTAGCATGGTCCATTTGGGTTGCATATCATCAGGACAATTTGTTAGGATGGACTTTTAAGAGAAGAGGTTATATATAATTTATTAATATATTATAAGTTATAAAATATTAATATGAAATCATATGTTTTAATTAGTACTGATCAAGAATTAATTTGTAATTAATTTAATGATCAAAAGAGACTAATTAAATCTATGGGGACTAATTACGGTAATTAGTTATATTTATATGTGTTGGGCTTATGATCCATGTTGGACCAAGTTTATGTATGGATACATAAAGAGTTGGGCCACATGAACCATGGATCATAAACCCATGGGTATGGATTTGGGTTATACCCATGACCTTTGAAATCCAACATATAAATACATGTTCTTAACCTACAAAACTCCTACATGCTTTTTCTTGGAGTTCATGGGTGTTTTTGGGTGCATGGAATTCTCTCTCAAGTTCTACCTTTGTCCATGATGTGTTGTGATTCCATTTGAGGCTTCCACACTATTGGGGTTGAGCTCTTTAAGGAAAAATTTATCAAGGTTTCAAGCTACATAAAAGGTATGTCACCCTAACTAATATTACATATTGTTTATGTCAATTTGATGCAAGTAATAGGGTTAAAGCTTTGGAAACCTTTTGCATGTATAATTAGTGAAAACATAGATCCAAAGCTTCTAGGGTTGTATGTGCACCATAGGATGTTGTAGTATACTAAAACCCAAGAACACCTCATATTCTTCATCTCCTCATCCACAACGTACTGCGGAACCAAAAGTGCCCTCTCTTTGAACTTGGCGGTAATCTCCGCCACAGTCTATGTCGTTTGATGAAGGTCCTGAAACTCCCTCACCAATCGTTGCACCTCAATGGCCGATGCAAACTCCAGATCAAACCTCCGTACAAGCTTCTCCCAAGACATCTTAGCCACACCCGTCGATCCTACCTCGCGGGTAACCTCCTCCCACCAATCTCGCGCCCGATCCCTCAGCATACAGGATGCGAACACCACATTTTCTACCTCGTGGAAAAAGTTTATGTGTTGGGCATTCTCCATATCTGCAACCCAGCATTGACTGGTAATGGAGTCGCTAACCCTAAAGTACGCAGGCACACCACACGCCTTGAACTCCCTGAATGAGGGAGCTCGAGTCCCAATCTGCCCAGCAGCAATCTCGGCTCGAAAAGACCTGATCCGTTCCTCCACAATCTCCATGATCCCCTACTTGACGATACCAAAGATCACCGGGGTAGCGTCAAGGATGCCACGAGTAATCTCAGCTGCGATAAGATCGTGTAGCCTCTCATCAATGGGCTCTACACCAGAGCCAGATCCTGATCCTGATCCTGATCCTGAAACTGAACCTCCTCGCATAATCATCACCATCCATAACTGAAAAAATACAACATACATAGTAATTGATAAGGAAGTTTGAAGGGATTCCTCCTCACCGGACTGCTTAGAGCTTCCAAGTGTGTCCTTGTTCCGGGTACAGGTTTTGTGCTTTCAGTAGTACGGACCCAATACTACCTTCGACACCTGCATGTACCTTCCGCAAGCCCATACCTGGTACCCCTAATTCACCCAACTATAGCTAAGATGATCCACCTAGCACAATACAAACTCGGATCCTAGACTATTCTAGGATTTGTCAATCCTCACCGAACCAGAAACCTTAAACAATCATAGCAGGTTGCTCTATGAAAGCAAGTTATACACAATTAGAATCACATGGACTATCAAATAAAGCTTATACCCTAGACCACAACCAAACAAGGAACAAGAATAAGGCAAAATTCATCATTCTAGGGATATGTAATCCTAGACATATACAACTTTGAAATCATACATGTCACACCACCAAACCAGAACGGCAAAAACGTTCGGGGGCGGAGGACGTCATGTTCAGTATCATAACAATGCACAATAGTAAAACAAGCAACAACATCATCCATTGCATTAATAATATAATTAATACAAGTGTGTTTTGAATGTATTTGTAAGACACCAAAAATATAAATATCAAAATAAAAGACGAGTCTTGAACATGCTCCGTCTTCTCAAAACCTGGTCTAGTGTACTTGTCTATTGGTGACCTGAGAATAAAAGTTATTTTGAAAGAGTAGATCAGCATTTAAGCTGGTGAGTCCATAAGTATTTTTGTGTCAAATGTTTGCATTAGTTTGATGAAAATGTTTGTATGTGTTTTGATGTAAAATTTTGTAAGTGTTTGGTGTAAATGTTTGTATACTTCCAAAAAAACCTATATTTTCTACTAACATAGAAAGTAGTCTTCTACCAAGACCCGACTGTTTTGTATGTTTGTTCTTTTGTAAAATGTATGTTTTCCCAAGTTTATGACTATCATTTCTAGAAAATCGTTTACATTACCTTTTATGTGAGAATATCACTATATGAATGTAATGGGAAAATGAAAGTGTACAGTAATGTTGTATAAAGTAACTACTGAAGCAGTAACTACCTTAAAACCAATTTGTTAATTAAGGTTAAAATGTGATGTGGTTATAACCATGCTGATTGACTAGTATTTAACACGACGACCTATTGGCGTCGAAACTAATGTGACATTTGTCACCCCTTGGCTTGTCTGTCGGAGTGTAGCTAACAGTTGGGATGTGGGATTATCAGTCCCATATAGATCTATACACACAATGCCCGCTCTCCTTCCAGGAGACTTTGGTTACAAAACGCGACGTAACAAGTATATTGTTATGCCGTGAAGTAGTAGTTTCACATTATTTTTAACTTGTTCTTGTAATAGTATGTATGTTCCTTTTTGTTCTTGTTATAGTATGTTCCTTTCTTGTTATACTATGTTCCTTTCTGTTCTTGTTATAGTATGTTCCTTTTTGTTCTAGTTATAGCATGTAGAAACTGACTCATGTAAGTTTCATTGTTCTAGAAATAGTAAGTAGTAATCCTCTAAACTATACCTATTATAGTTTACTAGTATGATTGTTTGACTGTTACTGATGTATAGAAAAGACTCAATTACTCACCAAGCAACTAAGTTAAGAATGAACCTTAAAAATGGGTTTAATATTCGCATATGTATTTAATAAGTATAACTATGATTTAACCGACATTCGGACTAGTGATCCTACCCCAAGCCCACAACCAAACAAGGAACAGGAGTCAGGGTATCTAGCAACAGTCCTAAGTCTGTTAAAGCATATTTATACGTAAATAGATATACGAATATGATTTGATATAAAAGAAGTTTATAAAAGTTTTAAAAGAGTTTTCACAAGTTTTGAGTATAAGAAATCCTTCTGGATGTTGTTTTCACATGTAAATGGTTAACATAATTTCATTGTGTTCTACTTGTATTCCCCCCACCCACCCCCCTAAAAGCATTTAAAAAGCATTTAAAAGTGTAGTTGTAAGGGTATGAACTCACCTGTAGTGAGTGATTCGAATGAAAGATCAATATAGGATGCAAAGTATGCCAAGTGAAGTCTCGAGCACAAACGGATCCTATTGAGCATATAAAGACACATATATGTATATAATTAGTATATATAACAACTAACTTGCAAGGGAAACAACCTTAGGGACTAGGAAACACTATTAATGGAGTGTTAGAATCACATATGATTGAATGAAGGGAGTTCACGACCACACAAGGAGTGTTCACAACCTTAGAATGGTTCACGACCATAAAACACATGATGTGTTCATGGGCCAACCTTGATCCTATTAAGGGTTTACGGCCATGGAAGGATGGTTCACGACCATACTTGATCTTATGAAGGGTTCACGGCCCAATGAAGGGGTTCACGGCCGTGAACTCTTGAAGATTCATGCAAAGTGGTGTTTGTTTCATGGGGAATCAAGTGTTTCTAATGGACAACAAGATGATAGATGAGATACTTACATTTTGGAAGGCTTTAGAGTGTTCACGGCCCAAGAACTAGTGTGTGTTCTTGGTGGAAAAGATGGTGATTTGAAGATCTTGAAGGAAAAGTGATGAATTCAAGGATGTTATCAAAGGGCTTCACGTGAATAAGAAGAATAACTAGTAAAAAGGGGTGTATTACTTATGTTTTTGAAGAGAAGGGAGGGTTTCCCTTGATGATACTTGAGAGAGTTTGAGAGTTCTTGGGTGGAAGATGTGAGAAACGAAGGATAAATGAAGGAAATCTATATATAGAGAGAGGGATTCACGGCTAAACATGGGTTCACGGCCGTGAACCTAGTTTGCGGCCGTGAACATCCCTAGATGATGTTTCCGACTCTAATGTAACTTAATGCACTCAAGCTAACACTTCCTAACACACAATCCTTAAGCGTACTAGGCTTAGAACTCTCAAACAGACCCTTAACAAGGCTAAAAGATAACAGAAACAAGTCTAACTTTTGATTAAATTGATTGGCTTTACAAGATAGAAATTTCGGGTTGTCACATCATCCCCCCGTTAAAGGGAATTTCGTCCCGAAATTAGAGTTTAGGGGATACACATGGACGAAGGTGAAAGGTGTGTATACTTATGTGTCTGATGATCCTCACGACCCCAAGTGAATTTGGGTCCTCGCGATGCATTTTAAGCGGACTCTCACTATCGGGATAGGGATCTGATTAGTCCTAACGAATTCGTTATCTAGGATTTCTACGGATTCTTCCACAAAGTTGAGGCTCTCGCTTACCTCGATCAAGGCGAGTGGGATAACAAAAGTCTCGTCAGACGACTAGTTTTCAAGTTAAATATGTGGAAAGTAGGGTGTATGTTATTGCATTCCCGAGGTAGTCGGGGTCTATAAGCTACTGGATCAAGTCTAGTATGAATCTCAAATGATCATACGTACCTTGGATTCAATATTCCACACTTTCCGAATCGTATCCTGCCTTTCCGGGTGAGACCTTCCCCTGTCGAGGTCACCAACCTGGAATTCCAAGGGTATTTCTCTTATCGAAGGCATTAGCTTTTCTGCTTGACCATGGGAGCTTCACGTCGCTTCTGGATTTGTACTCTCTTCTCGGTTGTTTCTCGGATGAATTCCGGACCAGCGAAGGTACCGTCTGGAAATCGGACATCTAGCTAGTTGTGTGTCGCCTACTTTAATCCAGTGTAGAGAGGATCTGCACTTGAGACCAAAGAGGGTTTCGAATGGAGCAACTTTAAATGCTAGCATGGTCAAGGACTCGACTAGTTGATAAGTGTGTATTCTTATTCTACCGAATTCTATCACATATGCTCGCAGCATAACTTCTAATAATTGAATCGTTCTCTCATTCTGTCTGTTGGTTTAAGGATGGTAGGCTATGCATCATGACTGGCCTAGTTCCCAAAAATTCTGAAGTGACTTCCTGAGCTGGAAGATGATTCTATTATCTCAAACGGAGATAACCGATATTGGAACACCGTGCAGTCTAACTAATTTCTAGGACACATGTTCTAGTTAACTTCTCTATTTTTCCTGATTCCTTAAAATTTGTAGGAAGAGTGCGGATTTGGCTAATCTGACGACGATCACCCAAAATGGCATCAAGTCCACCTGTTTCCTTGGTTAACTTGATTATGAAGCTCATTGTAATCTGCTACCACTTCCACTCAGGTATATCCGCTTGTTTGTAGGAAGCATGCGGGCTTGTGATCAAAAGTTCATGATAAGACTCATACTTAGGTCATCCACCACCACCTCGTATATACAAGTCGTATATAATTTAGATTGACAAAACGTTCGGATGGGTGGCTCTGCCCCAAGTCCACAACCAAACAAGGAACATGAGATAGGGCGGAATCACACATCCTAAATCTTGTTGGGTCTAAATTATATACCACTCCTGCGTATACACTTAGCAGCGATTGATTAACCTAATGAGTTCTTAATCTCTAGTCTTGAACTTGGTCTGCGGTACGAGTGGTCTTTCTCGGAGATCTACTGGGTATACTTCGGGTGGTTACTGACTTCTGAGACTTCTTTGGTGTTTTTCGCTTTAAGGCTATTAACTACTGGGTAGGATAGAAAGGCGTGGTACCCCTCGCATGGGTACTTTTGAAGTTCTGAGATGAGAGATGATATAAGGGTTTGCGTTATGGAATGGGAG
Source organism: Lactuca virosa (assembly GCF_052849685.1). NCBI lineage: Eukaryota > Viridiplantae > Streptophyta > Magnoliopsida > Asterales > Asteraceae > Lactuca > Lactuca virosa. The sequence continues at coordinate 290,749,613 of NC_136428.1, forward strand.
AATTTCACCTAACGGTTGATTGAGGGAAGAGTTCTTTTACGCAGCACTGAAATTTTGCATGGTAAGGACCAAGCCAAACCATGTCGCATGATGATGTCGGAACTTCTCGACGAAATAGGTATTATGCCAATCTGGAAGAAATGATTACTAGGACGATGAACTATCGTTAGTATTATTACTACGAACCCTATTGTACCACAAATTACAAGTACAAACTAAACGAGGGTTCTGATAATTTGAAATAATGAACTTTCATGAAATGACCCTTACTAGGTCTTCCTATAACCGTTTGGTGTACACCAGTCATGTATAATTAAGATTGGAAAGACAGTTGACTGAGTGACCCTTCCCTAGATCCACAACCAAACAAGGAACAGGAAATGAGGCAAAATCACTCACTCTAAGTCTACAAATCTTAATTATAAATGACCCTAATGCATACACTAAGCCATCATAGCTTTACCTGTTAGGGTTCCGAGTTTTATACGAGTGTTGTAATTTGGTTCGAACGAGAGAGTAATTATAATTATAATTAATTATTGGGGTTTGGAAGCGTACCAAAATTATAGCAGGGTTCTTTGATGTTTTCCCATATTCTGGGGTCAAACTCCTCCTGCTCCCCTGCTATTCTTCTTTGTTGGACAGTCCCTCTTGAAATTTCCTATTTCACCACAAAGGTGACATATTGGACTGGTTCCAACATTGGTGGTTGAAGTAAGGTGCCGGATCGGAATTCTGCAGAAACGGGTAGTGTGCCTGTTCCTGTTGTAGTTGATGCAATGTATCACTCGACAGACTCCCAGGTGATGGAAGCTACACTTTTTGCACTTGGGTAGATTCCCGGCATACTGCCTTGCTGGGATAGGGGCAACTGGGATACCAGTAGGAACGGTAGTAGGAGCAACAGATGTCGTGGCCGCAGAGGCTGCCACAGGTTGTTGTTTCCTGGCTAACTTTTAAGATGATTTGCCCTTCTTCTTATCCCAGAATATACGTTTCTTGTTCTTAGATTTGAGGTTCGGAGTGTATTTACAAGCAGGCACTCGTTGTTGTACTGGGTTATCACTGTGATTGGGATTGCCGATAACAATTCCACTAGTATTTGCGTTGTTAGCGTTAAGGTGAGTCATGATAGCTGTTACGGCAGCTGTGACCACAGCTTGAAACGTAGCCGAATCTATCTGAAGGATTGGTGTTTTTCCAGTGGGTTGGTTATGTTTCTTCGGAGGCATGATTCTGTTACACGATAAGAAAATGAGCTCGTGAGCGACTTTGGTTGGCTCTAGATGTATTCTAATCATTTATATGAATGTAAATTTTTCGTTTCGTTATACTGTTCTCGATGATTCGACCTACATTCCTATGATGCACCCCTGGTAAGGAGTAGGAGTAAGTTTCTAGAATGGTTACAAGACGGGTGTCATCCGAACTAAGTTATCTTTTATTGGTGGATATCATGTTCCAACTCTCGAAAAGATTTGAAAGTAATTCATATTAGAGTCTACATAAAATAGACTTATGAGTTTGAGAAATAATCACTCTAAATTGAGATTTCGTAATGCGTTTTATTGTTATTTGCCATGACAGGAAAAGACGATAAGCTTAGAACCTAATTCGAGTAATGTAATCACTAACTCACTAGGTTGCATTATAGTATTTGTTATTACTATGACGAAAAGGCACTCAAACACTTCCTATGTAACACGCGTGGTTTCCCTCTCTTCTCTATTCTAAACTGGGCGGTAATGGTTTATTCTCTCCTGCTATCTAAATAGTGTACTTTTCCTTCGTAGGTATATTGAATCCCTATGCTATCTTACTTCTGATTCTAACTGATCCCCATTACTTCATAATGAAGAGTTCGAATCCGGAAGTTCATGCGAACCTTTCATAGGTTTCCTTATTAAGGTAAGGGCACTAAATGTCTTCTATAGTTTCTTTACTTCTCATCTGTTTCTTTCTCAGAATCCTCCTAATGAAACTCTGCTGGATCCTCGTTGATTCCTCTGTTGGTTGCTGGAGTGGCTACCTCTATCTAAGTGGTTTATACGAGAATGGGAATATCTAAATAATCAATGAGATTAATAAAAATTAATTTTTTATGAAGATGATCCTTTTTGGTCTTTCTATAATAACGAAGTGTGTACAGATTATATATAACCCAGATCAAATAGACCTTCGAATAAGTGATTCTACTCTAAAACGACAACCAAACAAGGAATAGGAAGTAGCGTGAAAATCACCTATTCTGAGTCTATAAAACCTCAACTATATATAACCTTAAAGTATACACTTAGTAATTATAGACCTACCACAAAAGGTCTTTTTCACAATTCCCTTAAGTTATTTATGGTACCTAAAATACTTCTATAGTATTTTAATTATATGTTTGATCCTTGAACTTCAAAATATATGAAGTTGATAACTTTTCAGTTTTGTTGTTATAGAATTCTAAAATACTCCCATAGTATTTTAAACTTTATGTTTGATTCTAGAATTCTTCTAGTACTTAGGTAAGTTTTAGACTTGTTTCAACACTACCGTTACTCCCAAACACATGTTGGTCATATCTCAAATAAATACAGTTGATCAGGCTATATTGATCCCAGATATGATTACATAACTGTCTAGGTTTAACTGTAGTGTCCAACATCCAATTACTTTTATTCTGTTCTAGCATAACATTGATCCTAGTATGAATACATGTATGTATACTTTAGTAAAATATTTTATTATTTAAAAAGTATAAACTCTTGGTCAGAGTGTTTTAATCCCGATGTGTTTATAGTTGCATATCGTTTATGGGTTGATATACTCAATTCACTATAAACAAAGCTCTGATACCAATCTGTCACACCCCCAAACCAGAACGGCGGAAATGTTCGGGGGCGGAGGACGTCATGTTCAGTATCATAACAATGCACAATAGTAAAAACAGCAACAACATCATCCATTTCATTAATAATATAGTTAATACAACTATGTTCTGAATGTATTTGTAAGACACCAAAAATATAAATATCAAAATAAAAGACGAGTCTTGAACATGCTCCGTCTTCTCAAAACCTGCTCCAGTGTACCTGTGTACTAGTGACCTGAGAATACAAGTTATTTTGAAAGAGTAGATCAGCATTTAAGCTAGTGAGTCCATAAGTATTTTTGTGTCAAATGTTTGCATTAGTTTGATGAAAATGTTTGTATGTGTTTTGATGTAAAAGTTTGTAAGTGTTTTGATGTAAATGTTTGTATACTTCCTAGAAAATCCTATATTTTCTACTAACATGGAAAGTAGTCTTCTACCAAGACCCGGCTGTTTTGGATGTTTGTTCTTTTGTAAAATGTATGTTTTCCCAAGTTTATGACTATCATTTCTAGAAAATAGTTTACATTACCTTTTATGTAAGAATATCACTATATGAATGTAATGGGAAAATGAAAGTGTACAGTAATGTTGTATAAAGTAACACCTGAAGCACTAACTACCTTTAAACCAATTTGTTAATTAAGGTTAAAATGTGATGTGGTTATAAGCATGCTGATTGACTAGTATTTAACACGACGACCCGCTGGCGTCGAAACTAATGTGACATTTGTCACCCCTTGGCTTGTCTGCCGGACTGTACATGACAGTTGGGATGTGGGATTTTCAGTCGCGTATAGATCTATACACACAATGCCCGCTCTCCCTCCAGGAGACTCTTGTTACAAAATGCGACGTAACAAGTATATTGCTATGTCGTGAAGTAGTAGTTTCACATTATTTTTATCTTGTTCTTGTAATAGTATGTATGTTCCTTTCTGTTCTTGTTATAGTATGTTCCTTTATGTTCTAGTTATAGCATGTATAAACTGACTCATGTATGAACTGACTCATGTAAGTTTCATTATTCTAGAAATAGTAAGTAGTAATCCTCTAAACTATACCTATTATAGTTTACTAGTATGATTGTTTGACTGTTACTGATGTATAGAAAAGACTCAATTACTCACCAAGCACCTAAGTTAAGAATGAACATTAAAAATGGGTTTAATATTCACATATGTATTTAATAAGTATATCATCTCACAAGTTTTGATTATTAGAAATCCTTCTGGATGTTGTTTTCACATGTAAATGGTTAACACAATTTCATTATGTTCTACTTGTACTGCCCGCTAAAAGCATTTAAAAAGCATTTAAAAGTGTAGTTGTAGGGGTATGAACTCACTTGTAGTGAGTGATTCGAAAGAAAGATCGATATAGGATGCTAAGTTTGCCAAGTGAAGTCTCGAGCACAAACGGATCCTATTGAGCATATAAAGACACATATATGCATATAACTAGTATATATAACAACTAACTTGCAAGGGAAACAACCTTAGGGACTAGGAAACACTCTTAATGGAGTGTTAGAATCACATATGATTGAATGAAGGGAGTTCACGACCACACAAGGAGTGTTCACAGCCTTAGAATGGTTCACGGCCATAGAACACATGATGTGTTCACGGCCCAACCTTGATCCTATGAAGGGTTTACGGCCATGGAAGGAGGGTTCACGGCCATACTTGATCTTATGAAGGGTTCACAGCCCAATGCAGGGGTTCACGACCGTGAACTCTTGAAGATTCATGCAAAGTGGTGTTTGTTTCATGGGGAATCAAGTGTTTCTAATGGACAACAAGATGATGGATGAGATGCTTACAGTTTAGAAGCCTTTAGGGTGTTCACGGCCCAAGAACTAGTGTGTGTTCTTGGTCTTCTTCGCGGAAAAGATGGTGATTTGAAGATCTTGAAGGAAAAGTGATGGATTCAAGGATGTTATCAAAGGGCTTCACGTGAATAAGAAGAATAACTAGTAAAAAGGGGTGTATTACTTACGTTTTTGAAGAGAAGGGAGGGTTTCCCTTGATGGTCCTTGAGCGAGTTTGAGAGTTCTTGGCTGGAAGATGTGAGAAATGGAGGATAAATGAAGGAAATCTATATATATATGGAGAGGGGTTCACGGCCAAATATGGGTTCACGGCCATGAACCTAGTTTGCGGCCGTGAACATCCCTAGATGATGTTTCCTGCTCGAATGTAACTCAATTCACTCAAGCTAACACTTCCTAACATACAATCCTTCAGCGTACTAGGCTTAGAACTCTAAAACAGACCCTTAACAAGGCTAAAAGATAACAGAAACAAGTCTGACTTTTGATTGAATTGATTGGCTTTACAATATAGAAATTTCGGTTTGTCACAATACACTTAGCAAATAACCAATTCAACAACAAATTTCAGGAATATATCTCTAGCATGGCTAATACATTGGGAACACTTACTTGAGCTCGACCGATTACGCGTATTGCACTCTCCCCCTTTTACTTTAAGAAAACCATTTTCAGAAAAATTTAACTTTTGTTTCTTTTGAAAAAAGGTTTACCATTTCCTAAGTTTGAGTTCTGACACACCCAAGAGTGTGCCCGAATCCCTCAAACGAAGGCCCTGATACCAACTTGTAACAACCCAAAATTCAGATAAAAATTTTCATTTAATAATTAGAAATTACAACCATATTTGTTTTTCCAAAACCCCATAACATAAACTCATGTTCACAAGATCAGAGAATCCAAAACAATAAGTGCGGAAATATTTGAGAGTGCATGCTGCATCATCAAGCCGGGCCCTTTCCTTTAGTGCCAGAAGTACCTGAGACACCCAACAAAACTGTAGGCAAACGCTTAGTGAGTTCCTAAAATACCCAAAGCATATAACCACATAATTCCATGCAACAAAAATACATAGGATTACCATGGACTCCCTCCATGGTCTTCATCGGGAATGCCATGGGCTACCCCCATGGTCTTACATCCAAGGGCCATGGGCTCCCCCCATAGTCTTACTAAGTGCCATGGGCTCCCTCCATGGTCTTCACATAAATCATAACATACCAAATATCAAACCATTGCACATTCAATTATTGAAACCACCTATCAAGTAATGGGCCGACATTGGTGCCTTCGACGCATTGGTATAATGAGAAGGCTCACCTCAGTCTGCTAAATAAATACTGCTCCGCTACTAATCCGGAGAACCTCACATCGGATATACAAAACTTAACCTAATTAGAATTAGGTTATGACTCAAGTCATATGCCCAAATCCTAGGTCCAAACTCCTTTAACAAGGCCCAAGTGTGTATTTATTTTAATGGGCCTAACATGCAGGGCCCACAACCATAATGGGCCACAAGGCCCAAGAGTCCCAACTAAGCTACTAATGATCCATAATGAGTTTCAGGGCCCAACAGATCTAATATGCCCAGGCACAAGGTCAATAACCCAAAACTCATATAAGACCCAAAGACTAGAGCCCAAAACTTAACTAGGCTGCCTGGGCCGTACCCCCATCATACACACTAGTACACACAGCATACCTCAGCCGGAGGCAGTATGCACAGCGTACATGAGTGTACGCGCGGCGTACGCGCCAGTCATGCAAAACTGCCTGCAATGACTTAATGCATTAAGATTTTACGTCCAAAACTTAGAACTAAACCCATTAAGACCTCTAGGGCTATAAAGTTGCCAACTTTAAGACCTTTCATGGCTACAAGAAGCCCAAAGACAAAAATCAAGTCTCTTAAGCCCTTTCCTTCATATTATCTATAGAATGGGGACCAAACCACCTCAAAGCTTGCACCTTTAAGTATTGAGACACTAAAACATAACTGGAAATGCAACTTCAAGGCTTGAGAGTAGCTCTTACACACCAAGACGTAAACTTTTTAGGTCAAAAGGGAAATCTAGCCTCAACCAAGAACTCATGGAAACATAAGCATAGATTTGAGCTTTATACCTCTATGTGGTGCCAAATGAGTAGCAAATGTTGGATCTAAAGTCTTGGGGACAAAGCTTTCTTCTTGAACCATCTTCTTCACCTCCAAAAATGCTCAAAATCTCACTACAAATCTCAAGAGGTTCAAAAAGCGCTAGGGTTAGCTAAGAGGGCTGAAATGGCAGTGGGGGCTGAGGTGAGGGAAGGTATTGGGGTCATAACGGGGTTTAAATAGTGCACAAACCCTAACTACTAGGGTTTTGGTATGAGTCGCATATGCCCAGCGTACAAAGATGTACGTGCCGCATACGCACCCGGAGTCCCCTACGCCCAACGTAATAAGAGTTACGCCCCGCATACTAAAAAAGGTCAAGATTCCAATATCGGGGTCCGAAAGTGTCATAAAATCAACTTCCAAAGGTTTAAAACTAACTTAATCAATCTTGGATGTTACTGTTGGATTAGGTGTCTAAGCCCATAAGTATAATTGGTATGTACTTGACCTGATAGTAGCATGGTCCTTTTGGGTTGCCTTCACCAGAACAATTTGATAGGATGGATATTTGAGAAAGAGGTTATTTGTGATAAGTACAATATATTAATTGAGAAATCATATTTAATTGGTATTGATCAGGAATTAATTTGGAATTAATTTAGTGATCAAAAGAGACTAATTAAATTAACGGGGACTGATTAGATAAATCAATAATACATATAGTTTGGGCTAATGATCCATGTTGATTAGGATGGACTAATTCTATGTGGGAGTCCATGAAGAGTTAGTCCAAAGGGATTATCATATGGCTTATTGGATTAAAAGCCCAAGGAAGTGAATTAGGGTTGTATGTGCCCCATAGGGATGTTATAGTGCTTAAATCCCATCAGTGGTATCAGAGCCTAGGGTGTTTTTTGTTATATTGATGCATTGATTAATTGTTCAAAGCAAAAAAAAATCGTTTTTTTTTGGAACTGCCTGATGACCACGACATGGTCACAGTACAGTTACCACGACGTGGTGTCCCATCAATTGGAAATTTTTCAGGTTTTTGGTCAAGATTTGGATTAGGATCATTACCACAAACTGTTTTGACTAATAAAATTCGATTTTTATGATAAGATAGTGATTATCTTCATCCAATTAAAAGATAAATGTCAAATATTAAGATAATTAGAAAGTTATATGATAAGCTAATTATTTGTATAATTTGATTTGAATTATCTTGCTATATGAATTGAATTAGTTCAAATTGGTAAAAGATAAAATATAGATGATTAGTTTATTAGTTTTAAATTTGATCTAAATGTTTTGAAGAGTTTCATAACTTGCCATCAAGTCTTGGAATCCAAAAGGTTTTCAAGAGTTACAAAACATGCCCTCGAGTTTTGGAATTTGAAGAGTCTTATTTATGAAACATCAAACACTTAAACCCCAGTAATTTGAAAAGGTTCATCAATGCAACTCTTGGTCTCGTAACTTAAAAATAATTAAATAGTTTTAATTTTTGAAATTTTAATTTAGAACCTTGATTGTTAAATAGTTCAAATTACACCCTTATGGATTTTATTAAATTAATTAAATGTTTGATTAAAAGAGAAAGTTAATAAATCCACAATCATATGGTTTAAATTTAATTAAATTAAAAGTCTAATTTATTAATGGAATTAAACCATATAGTATTTTAAAAGTATAAAATACACCCTTATACTATATAAAATTAAAAGTCTAATACATTATATATGTATAAGTTAAAAGTAAGTCTTACCGTTAGTAGGCATCATTCACGAAGCTAGTCTATAAGGGGTGTTTAAGGAAGCGGCCTGTAAAATGACAGTCACTGGGTATACACTCTTACCCACCGCACTCTTTACTAGTGGAGGGTCGTTAGCCGAACGGGTAAGATAATACATTCTTATTAAAAGTATAATGAAATATAAAGTAACTAAATGTTTTATAAATTCCCAATCTTAGTAACTTTATGACAAATGTGAATTTGATGTTAACCCATGAAATTGCACATTGCACCTTATTGGTCGTTAGTGGAGCGTGTGTGGTTAACCGGCACACTAATATGGGGCTAATGAAGGATGGCAATGGGTAGCTCGTGAATTATCATTGATCAATGGAGCGTGTGTGGTTAAGCGGCACATTGATTAGGTGATAAGTGACTTCGAGAGTACCAAGCTAAATTTCATGGTTATCCACACCTTGTTTGTGATCCTCGGTATCCCAGTCATAAACTTGAAGGGCATAATCGAGATTAAACATGCCATTGAAAAGTTCAATGAATCTAGGAATTTCAATTCATTTAAAACCTAATATTCATTTTCGTTTTTCATGGTGGAAATTGGTAAATCGTCATTTACTTACCTTCAAATATTTTTCAATTTGATTACAGCATCCCTCTTCCGAATTGTAGAATATTGTGTTGGGTCCTAACCTTAATATTTCATTTTGGGTGTTATATAAAGGACTTAAATCAACTTACTTGAATTTATCCCTGGTACATTTCCATTACTGACAACTATGGTCTTGCCGAATCTTTTGGAAAAAGCTTTCCTCATGAAGATCATGCTTCACTTCCTCCACCTCCTCCAATAGTTCTCCCTGACCCACATGTTCGTCGACTTGAAAAGTTCAAGGTCACTCAAACCCTATTGGCAAGCAAACACGAATATGGAAAGTCTGTATGTGCTGACGTCTTGAAGATGAAGTTGCATATTGACAAGCTGGGAATTTTGGGTGTCGTCTTCCCAAGGAAGCTGGCTGTTGACTGGGTTCTTCAGTCACTTCCGAGTCATATAGTGAGTTCATTAAAGATTACTCTATGACAGATCACGACGTGACCCTTATCGATCTTACCTATTTGCTCATTACTGATGAATCAGAAATGATTCGACGCACTGGTCAAGCAAATTTGGTTGGAAGATCTACTTCCCAAACTTCCGTGGAAATTTACAATGGAAACATTGGAAGTCGAGAAAATTCTTCTCTTCCCAATGGAAAGCGATTGGCCAAAGTCAAACCATTTGACCAAATGGTAAAGAGAAAGGCTAAGTCTGAAATTGTCCCATGTGCCATTCCGAAAGAGTCTATTTATTTCTACTGCCAAGAGAAGGGGCATTGCATGCGAAGCTGCCATATCTACCTGAAGGACCACAAGGATGGTAAAGTCAAAATGTATGACTCTGCTTCAGGTAAGTCCACTATCTAACTCTATTAAGTTCCTATTTGTAGATTCTTAATACATGATGTGATAAGATTGCATTTTGATGTTTTGTAGGATCGAAGAACAGAAAGGAAACTTAAAGGAAGAGCATGTAGAGTCTGATCGGGAAAAGATGGATTTTGAACGCCTGGTTCGATGATCGGATTTTTTGAGCTGCTACTTAGGAGTTATGATAGATTGCTTAGAAATATTTAGTAACATAGTTTTCATTTGTAATTGTGTTGTAATGACAAGATTTTCCGCAATTTTTATAAATAAAGAAAAAAAAATTATCTTGTTTATATACTCCTTGCAATGGCATTTATGAAAATTGATGTTTGTGTTTTTAGCGATATTGGAAAATGGATTTGATTCTTTCATTTGTGGTAGTGTCAAAGTTTGCCAAGTAAGGAAAGATTCTCATCACCCAAGTTTCAATTAGACAGAAACTTGGAATCATGCAACTTGTATTGTATGATGAATGAGAACTTTCGTCTTTGGGAAATTAAGACTAATTCCTTGTTGACATGTATATGTGAGTCAAGTGAAGGACTAGAGGATCTAGTACAAATTGTTGTGCACTAGTCCAGGTCCACCACAAAGAACGATAAGAATATTCGTCATGATTTACTAAAACGTTTAGTAAACATGGTTATACTTACAAGATTAAGTGTAATTCTGAATCATTGAAAAGGGTTTCAATGTATAGCAGAACGGATAAGAAGAATCAATTAGGCAGAAAGATAAAAGGTTCTCCAATCTGAAAGAAAAGGAGAATACTTTAGTATCATGTTTTATGATTATCTTAATGATTATGAAACCATATCACAATTGATCCTCTTAGGACACCTTAGTACATTTGTATAACTAAGAAGAGGAATCAGGAACTGTTGAAATGGCTAAATCAAGAAGGTGAGTCATACTTCGTTCCAAAATCAAGTCTTAGAGTCATACTCTGAGATTATGCCTTGAGTGACATGCCTTAAGTACGCTTATAACACATCATAAAATATGGAGTAGAAATGTTTTCTAACTCTTGCATATTTCAAATTGGTAGTTGTGATGTTTTGGATAAAACAAAGACCAACTAAGACCAATTGTGTGAAATGTTTGTCCTTATAAGAATCTGCACTAACTCTTGAATATTTGTTTGTCAAGGAATGTTTCTAGACAAGAGAAATTTATATGTCAAGAGGTTAGTGGGAGTCTTAAAAAGATCTTGGAAAGCTTCAATAATTAATCAAGAATAAACCTATTGTTTATCACTAGCACACGACTTGAGGTTTGCAACCTATCGTGTTGACATATTCTTGTTTCGGTGCCATTCCAGTGAGTTGACTATGCATGTGAGTTCTATGTGTTCTCATTTGATTGCATAAGGAAAAGCACCTTGATTAATGAAAGTATATTGACCAGTATAGGTGAACTGCTCAACAACCTGGAAGACATGGTCGGCCCTTATGCTACCATATGGCAATAAATTAAGATTGAACAAGTTCAGTCCATATGAGTATGGATTTGTCACAAACCTTGTCTTGTGATTATGGTATGACAAATTCACATGGATAAGAACACATACACTATAAAATCTAAGTGGCAAAAGGTTTCTCTCCTTCATGAAAATGATTGTGAGGAAATGTTTTCACTGATAGATTTTAAGGAGATAGCAGTTTTGTTAATTGCGTTCTCAAATTCGATTATGATTACGGCATCCATCTTCATAGTTCGAATTGTGAGAAAATAACAAATAGTCTGAACATTTAGGACTTACTGTTGTAAGTTCTTAAATAGTTTAGACACACATATGATCTATCTAAGGAAAAGGTGTATGAGCTTAGATAAAGGCTTATAGAAGCATCTCGTATCGGAAATCTGAACTTTGGAGAGAAATTCAATAAGTATTGATTTCTAGAAGTCCAGCTGATTTCTGGGTACATGTCAAAGCTAGTGGGAGCATAAGTGTTATGTCGGTAAAGATATAATTATCATGATAGTGGGAGCATGATTATTATGTTAAGTGTTGCAATCTAAGTGGCAAAGGTTTCTCTCCTTCATGAAAATGATTGTGAGGAAATGCTTTCACTGATAGATTTTAAGGAGATAGCAGTTGTGTTAATTGCGTTCTCAAATTCGATTATGATTACGACATGCCTCTTCATAGTTCGAATTATGAGAAAATGGTAAATGGTCTGAACATTCGGGACTTACTGCTGTAAGTTCTGAAATAGTTTAGAAACACATATTATCTATCTAAGGAAAAGGTGTATGAGCTTAGATAAAGGCTTATCGAAGCATCTCGTATCGGAAATCTGAACTTTGGAAAGAAATTCAATAAGTATTGATTTCTAGAAGTCCAGCTGATTTCTGGGTACATGTCAAAGCTAGTGGGAGCATAAGTGTTATGCTGGTAAAGATATAATTATCATGATAGTGGGAGCATGATTATTATGTTATGTGTTGCAAGGTAGCAATGCTATTTATAGGAAACAAAGTTTTAAAATTCAAAGTTGCAGAATTTGGAAAATTGTTTCGCTATAGTAAGGGAGAGGATACTTATACTTTATTTCGAATCGAAAGGTTTAGATTGAAGTATTAATCAAACTTAGTCATGAGTATATATGAATATCATGTTGAAATGTTTCAACATTGAAAATTCTATATGGAAATATTATAGCAATGGATTGCTCAAGTATCATGTCTTTATGTAAGACATTATGAATTGTATCCCATATGCTTCGGGTATAGGATCGATTGCATATGATATAATATTCACGTGTTCTAATTTTCCAAATGCCTAGGGCATTAAGAGGGAAAAAGGACAAGAACTGGATATGACGAAAGTGGTTAAACAATTGTCAAGGACGATCTAAGGTTCGCTGAGGATTGGTTGCTTATGGGCAGTTGGAAATATAGTAATGGATGGACCATACTAACATTATTACTAATAGATATGATTCTATTAATAATGAGTTGGCATATGGAAAATATGGAAATGTTTCTATAATGGGAGATGGATATTAAGAATCTATGTGTAAATTAGAAATTTTTATGCAAGAAGGATGTTCAAAGAAATGTACTATGAATGTGAGACTTTGCATCTATGGAATTGTCTTGTAACAATCTCCAATGGAATGCTTTGTAATGTCGTTGTAAAAGTCTCTGACTTTGGTACCTCGACATTACAAAAGGGTACATTGCATGATAGTTTGGAATCTTACACTTGTGATAAATATTTGGAATTGTGAAATGAGCATCATTGGAAATGTGTTCAATTGATCTATTTCACAAAGGAAGTGTGCATGCTTGGAGCATGGGATAACTATTATTTTAATTCAAGTATTTAAGTTTATTAATCGAAACATTATACAATGAATAATGTGTAATCAATATGGTGATTAAATAATAAGTGTTTTATTTATACTCAAAAGTTTTGAGACCATATTGGATTAGATTATTCTTGTATTTCACTTCGCATGTTTTGACTTCCCGGATAATAAGATTACTCATACATCGACAGTCAATCATACTATGGAAGTAAGTAATGAAGTAAGACTTTCATGAATCCGTCTATAGATTGTCTAAGTGCTTAGACATAGCAAGAATTTGTTGTAGTGTTCATGAGTACTCCTGTAATAAGATTTGAGTATTGGATTAAACCCACGCTCACGTGAATCACTTCATGGATTTTATATGAGTGATTAGTGAGACGATAATATCTTATATTTTTGAAACATAGACATATGAGTTGCAACTTACAAGTCGGTTTCACATTGATTTGATGATATGTAAACGCACCAGTAACTTGGTGTTATAAAACATATTGTTGTGTGTGATTTGATGAGTAAATAGAGCAAGCATATGAGTCGATGTTTATTCGTTCCTTTTACCTTAAGAGGGATAAAAGTGATATTTGTGGGCCCCTCGATGATTTAGTGATGACACCTAAGCGCTTGGCTAATCCTGGACTAAGTTGGTGTGTTCAATTGTAGTCTGTTGTTGTAACAACCCGTTATTTTCATATATGTAAAAGTCAACAAAAGTCAACCAAGGTCAACAAAAGTCAAATAAAAGTCAAATTTGTTAAATTGTTAATTTATTAAAGTTAAATTAATAATTTTAATATATAAACCTTTTATTATAAAAGTGTTGCAAAAAGTTAAGAAAATAGTTTCCAACCGAAAACCCTCGGATTGATCATTTGCCTCGGACCGAAAACAGTTTCCAATCGAAAACCTTCGCATGATCTTATCCCCTTCGGACCGAAAACTACCACACCGAAAACGAGCCCTCTGACCGAAAATGCTTTGGACCGCAAACGCCTTAGCCGCCTTCTGACAGCAAACCCTCCTCGGTGGGTTTCCCTTTTCGGCCGAAAACAGTTCTTCTCAGGTAGAGTTCCACACCGAGAACCCCCTTCCTCGGATTTTGTTCTTGGCCGAAAACACTCAAACGGCCACTCTTTTATTCATATATAAAGCTTAATTTGAACATAAATCACACTTTTTACACTCTCTTAACCGAAAACAACCCTTTTTCTCTCAAATTTCCTCTCATTTTCAAGAACCAAAAACAAACTCAAGATGCAATTTACTTCCATTCTCTTACAAGTGTTGGTAAGTTTTATTCCTAAAACTAGTATATTCAACACTTATATTACTTGTATCATTATAATCACAAATTATTATGTGTTTAAAATTATTAGGATACAATATATTTCCTGTGTTCTAGTTCGAAGTCACTATTTTCTATCCGTTAGCAAAACCGTTATCACACAAAAGGTGAGTTCATACCCCTACGTTTTCATAATTTTTCACTATTTTAGAGGGGAATACAAGTGTAACACAATAAAATTTATGTTGATATCTAAATGTTTTCAATATTTTATTAACTGTTTCCGTTATTAAAAATATATATTTATATATGTATAAATTATATAATTAGGGTTCAACAGGTTTAGAATTGATAATTTCACTCCATTTCATGTTCCTTATTTGGTTGTGGGCTTGGTGTAGAATTATTTATTTGACTGTCTATTAAATCATAATTATATAAATATTATATTTATATAAGTATAAAATGATTTCAAACTCGTTAAACAAAAATTATAAATTTTACAAACTCTTTTAGTACCATTTGGACTTAAATGTTGAATTTCGCGGAATAATCATATTACAAATTTTACAAATTAAACAAAGTTTTTCATTTCAGTAAAATACAAACATATAAACTATAATATGTATAGTTTATGGAACTTACATGGAACTTACATATTACTTTTCAAAGCTCAGAATACAATATGAATCATATGCACTACTTTACATACTCAGAAAAACATGATGGAAAACAAAGTAACTTTTCATTATAAAGTAACTTTTCAAGTAACATGATGGAACTTACATATAGTTTATGAGATATACTTACAGTTTATTCATTACAAAGTAAATTTTCATTATTTTATACGAAATCATCAATATAGCATTTATGAGACACACTTCAAGTACTTATCTGAGTACCAACCAAGTTTTGAAATTATAACCAGAGTCTCCTAGAGGGAGAGTGTGACACTTGTGTAGATCTATACGGGACTGACAACCCCACACCAAAGCTGCTTGCAACAGCTATGCTGGCAGGCCTGTGGTGACCAATGTCGTACCGATTGCGACGCCTGAAGAACGTCGTGTTCAGACCATCTTAGGTCATCAAGCATGGTTATAATAACTCAAAATTTGGTATTGAACAATAAAATTAGCAGTGTGAGGTGCTCGTCGATCTCTCCAAACTGTTATACCCCAAGCCACAGCGAAACAGCCAAAGCGCAAGCAAGCTTGGGTGCCCAGCGTCCTCAAATCATTCAATGTCATCGGCTGAGAATGTAGATCAGTCATCAAGAAGTAAGGCCCAGAGAGCACACTGACATTCACTGTATGAATAAGTAAAAATCTTCACATAGTTTTATTAAATAATAAAACTATAATACAATATTTTACAAGTACAAATACAGAATACTAAGTTAGTACAAAGAAAACATACTTTTCATGGTTTCATATGGATTAAAACTATAGCATACTATATCAGAGTACGATAACATTTACACGTTTTGAGTACAACATATTACAACAGAAAATATAGGATTTTCTGGGAAAAACATGCTTACATTTTCAAAGAACAATGACAGATTTTAATTACAAACATGCTTGTGAACTCACTAACTTAATTGTTGACACTCTTTTCAAAACTACTTGTATTCTCAGGAAATCAGTAAACAGGTAACCACAGGTTTTGAGAAGACGGAGCTTCATAGGCTCATGTATTTTAACATTTGCTATACTTTTTTGGTGTCAATATACAATGATTTGAACACATATGTAATAACTTATACTTTATCAATACATGGTTGTCGTAATTTGGTTACTATTATTCAATTGTTGTGTGACTATACATGACGTCCTCCGCCCCCGAACGTTTTCCTCGTTCCGGTTTGGGGTGTGACAGATTGGTATCAGAGCATTGTTTATAGTGAACTACATATATCAAACCATAAAAGATATACAACTATAAATACAATGGGGCTGAAGCGCTCTGACTAAAAGTATACTTTTGAAGTCTAAGTATTTTATAAGAAGTATACTAACATGCATACATACAAGAAACAGTATCACATTAGGAACTACATAAAAGTATTTAGATGTTGAACACTGCAGTTAAACCTGGACAGTTATGTAATCATATCTGGGATAAATATAGCATGATCAACTATATGTCGGATTAATGTCTAAGTCCATAACTATATTTGGTATGTACTTGACCCGACCCGGCATGGTCCATTTGGGTTGCACTTCACCGGCACAATTTATATGGATAGTCTTTTGAGAATAGTATATTTATGATTTATATTAATATATTATAAGTTCTAATATATTAATATGGAATCATATTATTTTATTAGTATTGATCAAGAATTAATTTAGAATTAATTAAGTGATCAAAAAGAACTAATTAAATATGGACTCTTATATATATGGAATGGGCCAAGTTCATTTAGGTTGCGCTAAGCTTTCATGGATGGTCCATGGAGCTTTTAACCCATGGATCCTATGTAAATGAAAGGTCATGGGTATTAGGGTTTACATGGATGTAACCCTAATCCTCCATAATATATAAAGGGGTCCTTGGCTCACAAAATTGGAACAAGTGTGTGAAAATAAAAGTGGGCCGATTTTAGTGTGCATACATCTTCTCTCAAGTTCTTCCAAGGTGTTTTGGTGATTTCTGATTCCATTTGAGGCTTCCACACTATTGGGGCTAAGCTCTTAAAGCTTGAAGACATCAAGCTACATCAAAAGGTATGTCATCTAACTAGAACTTTGTAGTATAGGTTCTTCATAATATGCTAGTTAGGATGAAACCTTGGAATAGTTAATATTTGCATGTATAATAGAGAAAACATAGATCCAAGGTTTATAGGGTTGCATGTACACCATAGGAGTGTCAGAATGCTCAAAACCCAACAGTGGTATCAGAGCCATGGGTTGTTTTATGTTATATTGATGCAAATGTTTTATTTTCAAGTTGAAAAAAAAAGGAAAAAAAAACATGACGTTTGTCAAATTTTAAGATAATTACTTGTTTTGTGAAAAACGAATTATTTGTAAAATTTGAATCATTTGTTATATGTGTTGAATTAGGTCAAATTTAGTAAAAGATAAAATGATATGATTATTTTATTAGTTTTAAAAGTTTGATTTAAATGTTTTAAGGAGTTACATATTTTGTCACAAAATTTTGGAGCTCAAAAGTTTTTTTTAAAGTTGTGATCTTAAGGGTTTTTGAAACTTCCATAAGTTATGGATATGAAAGTTTTTTTTTAAAAAAAAAAAAATTTGATTCAAAGTTTTTATGGAGTTACAAAATTTGGTGTTAATGTTTTAAAGAATTCCATAACTTGTTCTTAAGTTATGGAACATGGAAATTTTCATCATAAAACACCATTAATTCCATAAGTTATGGAATCCAAAGGTTTTCAAGAATTACAAAACTTGCCCTCAAGTTTTGGAATTTGAGAAAAGTTTTTTATGAAAAAAAGAATTGAATTCTAAAACTCTTGGGTTCATAACTTAAACAATTAATTAAATGGTTTTAATTTTGAATTTAATAATTGGAATTATGATGTTTTTATTGAATAATTCAATTAACTCTTATGGACTTTATTAATAGATAATTAAAGTGTTTAATTAAAAGAGAATTAATAATTCCATAATGACATGGTTTAAATTTAATTAAATTAAGAGTATAGTTTAATTAATAGATTAAACCACCAAGTATTTTAAATGTCTAAAATACACCCTTATACTATTATAATATTAAAAGTTTAATATATTATATGTATAAGAGCAAGTCGTCTTACCATTAGTAGGCCTCATTCACGAAGCCGGTCTATAAGGGGGGTATAAGGTTACTGCCTATAAAATGGCAGTTTAATGGGTGTCCACTCTCACCCACCGCTTCCTTGATCGGTAGAGGGTCGTTTGGAGCGTGTGTGGTTAACCGGCACATCGATTGAGGGGTAAATATTAAGGGTACCAAGTATATTTGCATGGTTACTTCACACCTTGTTTTGTGATCCTCGGCATCCCAGTCACAAAACCTGAAGGGCACTCTCGAGATTGAAACATGCCATTGAAAAGTTCAATGAATCTCAAAAGAATCTAGGAGTTTCAAAACCAATTAAAACCTAATAATACATTTCGTTTATCTTGGTGGAAATTGGTGAATCGTCATTCACCTGCCTTCAAATATTTTATAGCTTGGATTACGGCATCCCTCTTCCAAGTTATAAAATAGTTTGTTGGGTCCTAGCCTTAATATATCATATTGGGTGTTATATTAAGGACTTAAATCAACTTTACGTGAATTTCTCCCATTGTTGATGTCTGGTTTAGACAACAATGATCTTCCCAAACCAAGCTTTCCTAATGAATATGACTTCCCGAGTTTGGCTCATGGAAGTCATACTTCTCTTCCTCCACCTCCTCCAATTATTCTCCCTAACCCACAAGTTCAAGGTCACTCAAGCCCTAATGGCAAGCAAGGTCTATGTGTGATCACATCTTAGAGATGAAGTCATATATTGACAAGCCGGGAGAGTTGGGTGTCAAAGTCTTGAGAAAGTTGGATATTCAATCACTTTCTAAGTCACATAGTGAGTTCCTTTGGGACTACTATGAAACAGACTATGACATGAACCTTAATGATCATATCTATTTGCTTGGTGCTGCTGAATCAGCAATGATTTGGAACGATAGTAAAGCAAATTTGATTAGAAGATCAATTTCCCAAAAACTTTATGGACAGTGACAATGGTGACACTGGAAATCCAGAAAAAGCATTCTCTTCCCAATGGAAAGGGATTGGCCATAGTCAACCCGGTTGACCAAATGGTAAAGAGAAAGGCTAAGTCTGAGATAGTCCCATTACCAAAGGATCCATATGTTTATTTTGCCAAAGGAAGGGGCGTTGATTGCAAAGCTGCCAAATTTACCTAAGGATGTTAAAGTCAATAAGTTTGACTCTACATCAGGTAGAGCCCATTATCTAACTATGTTAAGTTCTATTCTGAGATCCTCATTACATGATGTGACTGGGTCACATGTTGATGTTTTAAGAATCAAAGAATAGAGAGAAATCTTAAAGGAAGTATATGCTGATTCTGATCGCGAAGGTGGATTTCGATCGCATCAGAATTTTGAGCAGTTGCTTAAGAAGTTATGATATATTGCTAAGGAATAGATAACAACAATTTTCCATGTGGATTGTAAGGATAAGTTTTTCCACAAAGTTTTTAAATAAAAGAAAATTGTTTAATTTTATTTATTTGAAGTATCCTTACAATGGCATTTGTGGAAAATTGTTGCTTATATGATTCCACTGACAGCAATATTGGAAAATGGATTTGATTCTTTCATTTGTGGTAGTGTCTAAATTTACCAAATCAGGAAAGTTCCTCATCACCCAAGTTTCAATTGGACCGAAACTTGGAATCATGCAAGTTGAATAGTATGATGAATGAGAACTTTCAAGCATTGGAAAATCAAGACTAATTACTTGTTCACATGGATGTGTGAGTTAAGTGAAGGACTAAAGGGATCGAGTACACATTCTTGTGCACTGGTCATGTCCACCACAAAGCTCGTTAAGACTATTTGATTTACTAAAGTTTAGTAAATATGGTCATACTTACAAGTTTAAGTATAATTCTAAAACATTCGAAAAGTCTCAATGTATGACAGAACGAATGGGAAGAATCAAATTAGCCAGAAAGATAAAAGTTTCTCAAATCTGAAAAGATGGGAGAGTACTTTAGTATCATGTTTGTGATCATCTTAATGATTTAGAAATCATATCACAATTAGTCCTCTAAAGGTCATCTTAGTGCATTCTTATGACTAAGAAGAGGAGTCATGAATTGTTGAAATGGTTAGATCAGGAAGATGAGTCATACTTCGTTCCAAAACAATTCTTAGAGTCATACTCCAAGATTGTAACTTGAGTGACATATCTTAAAGAAAGGTTTAAAACACTTGTCAAATGTAAGAGTAAAAGTGTCCTACTCTTGTACATTTGAAATTGGTAAGTTGTGATGTTTTGGATAAAACAAAGACCAACTAAGGCCAATTGTGTGAAGTGTTTGTCTTGATAAAGAATCCACACTATCTCTTGAATATTTGGCAAGATAGTCTTATATGTCAAGAGGATAGTGGGAGTCTTAAAGATCCTAAAAAGAATTTCAAGAACTAATCAAGAATAAAACCTGAGCTTCTTCACTAGCACACGACTTGAGGTTTATAACCTATCGTGTTGACATATTCTGTGCCCATTCCAGTTAAAGTTGGCTTTGCATAGGAGTTCTGAAAGTTCTTAATTGGTTGCATAACAACTTGGAAGCAATGGCAGGCCCTGTACTGCCAGGTGGCAAGAAGTTAAGATTGCATAAGTTCAGTCCATATGAGTTTGGATTTGTCATTATCCTTGTCTTGTGACTATGGTTTTGACGATTCACATGGATAAGAACACATACACCATAAAATCTAAGGGTCATAAGGTTTCTCTCCAATTCATGAAAATGATGGTGAGGAAACACTTCCACCAAGTAGATTTGAAGCAGATGGCAAAAGGTCTAAACAATTGAGACTATGATTACGGCATCCCTTTTCATAGTTCTGAAATTGTTTAGACACACATGCATGCTATCTAAGGAAAGGTGTATGATTTTGATAAAGTTTTATCAAAGCATCTCGTATCAGAAATCTGAACTTTGGTAAGAAAGTCAATAAAGTATTGATTTCTAGAAGTCCAGCTGATTTCTGAGTACATGTCAAAGCTAGTGGGAGCATAAGTGTTATGCTAATAATCATCATGTTAGTGGGAGCATGATAATTATTGTTAGTGTTGCAAGTTAGCAATGTTAATTATAGAAAACAAAAGTTTTAATTCGTGAGGCTGCAGGGATTGAAAAAGTTGTTTTGCTATAATTAAGGGAGAGGATATACTTCATTTCAGTTCTAAAGGCTTAGATTGAGACCTTAATCATCTTTAGTCAAGAATATATATATGAATTTCATGTTGGATTGGTTCAACTTAAGGAAATTCTATATATTGCGTTCTCAAAATTCGATTATGATTACGGCATCCCTCTTCATAGTCCAATTTTGAAAACATGGCAAATAAAAATATTGTAGCAAAAGACTGGTCTAGAATCATGTCTTTATGTGAGACATCATGAATCGTGTACCATTTGCTTTGGGTACAGGATCGATTGCATGTGCTATAATATTTGTCATTTCTAAATTTTTCCAAATGCCCAGAGGCATTAAGAAGGGAAAAGGTCTAGAATTGGATATGACTAAAATGATTAAGCAATTGTCGAGGACAATCTGAGGTTTACCAAAGATTGGTTGCTCAGGGACAGTTGGAAGTATAGTGCTAATTTTGGAAGGACCATATTGACATATTCTGAAAAGAGGCATCTCTTATTCAGAAGTGATAGTCAAAATGAGAATATGGAGTTGTCTCCATAGGTGGAAGTTATCTGTGTAAGATTAGAAAACTTAATGCAAGAAGCATGTCCAAAGCAATGTACTTTGAATATGAGACTTAGTTTCCCTGGAGTTGATCTCCATTGGAATACCTTATAATGATTGTTGACAAGTCTTTGTGACTTTGTACATATTCATTACAGGAGGGTCAGTGCATATAAGTTTAAAATCTAAACAGATTTCGATAAATGATAGGAATTTGAAATTCTCACATTTTTCGATAAGGATTTGGGAGTGTGAAATTAGAATCATTGAAATTATGTTCAATTGGTTTATTTCACAAAGTAAGGATCATAGACAGACATAGAGTGCATACTTGGTGTATCGCAAAGCTATTGTTTAAGAAAAACATAGTGTACATGCTTGGAGCATGGGATAACTAGTGTTTTTAATTCAAGTATAAAGTTGATAAAACCGAAACAATGAATAATGAGTAATCAGTATGGTGATAAATAAAAGTGTTTATTTATATTCATAGGGTTTGATACCATATTTGATTCATTTATTCTTGTGTTTCACTTTGCATGTTTTGACTTCCAGAATAACTAAGTCGCTCTTCCTGAATGATTAAGTTATTCAAACCATCCACAGTCGGTCATATGTTGGAAGTAGATATGAATCAAGACTGTCATGGGTTGGTTTGTAGAGGTCCAAGTTGGTGGACAAAGTGGTGCTACAACACTCATGAGTGCTCATAAGTTATGAGTATTGGATTCAACCCACGCTCATTTGAATCACTTCATGGATTTTATCACGAGTGATCATGAGACGATAATATCTTATATTCTTAAAACCTAGAGATATGAGTTGTTACTATGAGTTGGTTATACATTGATTGCACGAAAACGCATTGGTAACTCGATGTTATAAAACGTGCCTTTGTGTATGATTCAACAAGTAGTAGAACAAGCCATATGAGTCGAAGTTTATCCATTCCTTTTACCTTCGGGATAAAAGCGATATCTGTGGGCCCCTCGATGATTTAGCGATGACACATGTGAGTGCTTGGCCAAGCCAGGACTGATTTGATTTGTTCAATCAGTCAGTCATCATAAATCGAAAATCGGGAAACAACAAATGGACAGAGAGAATGATTATAATCCATGTCTCAGTCCATATGATATCTAGAATGGAGGAATATATGATCCCTTATCTAATGGACAAGTCATTGACAAGGTCAGAGTTCGACAGCGGCTTTAAGACCTACGATTGCCAGTTAGGTTTTGAAGTCATACTCAATAATACTTTTAGACTTATCCAAGTGGGAGACTGTTGGATTAATGTCTAAGTCCATAACTATATTTGGTATGTACTTGACCCGACCCGGCATGGTCCATTTGGGTTGCACTTCACCGGCACAATTTATATGGATAGTCTTTTGAGAATAGTATATTTATGATTTATATTAATATATTATAAGTTCTAATATATTAATATGGAATCATATTATTTTATTAGTATTGATCAAGAATTAATTTAGAATTAATTAAGTGATCAAAAAGAACAAATTAAATATGGACTCTTATATATATGGAATGGGCCAAGTTCATTTAGGTTGGGCTAAGCTTTCATGGATGGTCCATGGAGCTTTTAACCCATGGATCCTATGTAAATGAAAGGTCATGGGTATTAGGGTTTACATGGATGTAACCCTAATCCTCCATAATATATAAAGGGGTCCTTGGCTCACAAAATTGGAACGAGTGTGTGAAAATAAGAGTGGGCCGATTTTAGTGTGCATACATATTCTCTCAAGTTCTTCCAAGGTGTTTTGGTGATTTGTGATTCCATTTGAGGCTGCCACACTATTGGGGCTAAGCTCTTAAAGCTTGAAGACATCAAGCTACATCAAAAGGTATGTCATCTAACTAGAACTTTGTAGTATAGGTGCTTCATAATATGTTAGTTAGGATGAAACCTTGGAATAGTTAATATTTGCATGTATAATAGAGAAAACATAGATCCAAGGTTTATAGGGTTGCATGTACACCATAGGAGTGTTAGAATGCTCAAAACCCAACACTATATTTATTTGAGATACGATCAACATGTGTTTGGGAGTAATCGTGGTGTTGCAACAAGTCTAAAACTTACCAAACCTATATACCAGAAGAACTCTAAGAACCAAACATAAAGATAAAATACTATAGGAGTATTTTATGATACTATAACCGTAGCTATAGCATCTAGGCTTTAACACATATCATACTCTTGAGTTTTCATGTATCCCTATTCTCGCCTAGACACAATGGCAGGATTTCATCTACATGGAGATCCTTATTTTCCAAATCAAGGCAGCAGTGGGTGGATTGTAGAGGATCCTGAAGAAATAATGGAAGTTGAAGATGAAGAGGATTTAGAAGGCTCCGACACGGATCCTGAGGTCTATAACCCACCACAGGCGAATCAATATCCCGTAGTCAGACAGGATTTCCAAGGACCGACACCAAGATGAGCTGTAGACTTACACAACTGGAGCCAAGAACAAGGCCAACGTCCTCCTTACGGAATGGAAAGAGGCTTCTATAACCTTGATGGGGGAGGCTCAGCAGACAGAGCCCTCCCTGTATTAGTACGTCATGTTGCTTGCCATGATGAGCAAACGAGAGCGGCCATCGACCGAGTCATAGAGGTTGATGCTACCACTGAAGCCAATATGATTCGTATTCACTACCTAAACGAAGACCATGATCAGACCAGGAACCACACTGAAGATCTTCTAGAAGATATGATTGCTGCCCGAACCGAAATAAGAGCACTTCGGGAGCATCAGGTTACATTAAAGAGGCGTTTGATGGAAGCAGAGCGCCATGTGGCAGAGTCTAGTACTCAGAGCAGTACCCGCCATGAGTGGTGTTTACACTACTCGCATTTTTTTATATAAACTAGGACTACAGATATGCGTTAGATACTACCTTATGTACATATAAACTCAACCATGTGTCTAGGTGTTTATACTATTAAGGGAATCCTAATGCTGTCAAGATTTTCCTTTAAACTTTGATGTATTATAAACCTGTACCAAGGTCCATTTTTCCAAAAACACTATGTATCAAATATATCAAAGAAATTGACAAGCATTTTAATTAACACTCATTTCATGACTTCGTGATTTCAATTTACTTACTTATGGTAATCTATGATTACTTAATGTAATTTTAGCGAGACCTGGTATGGAACACTATACAAATTTATTACAAGTATTGCTATAATGGCGTCAATGATTGTTTACTTATATTAGTAGACTTATATTGTAAATCGCAGAACACTATGAAAGTCAGGATATAATACGTTTAGAACTAAGATATATCTTGTTCAATACCACCTGATTTGTAACTACTATAGAGAACTTAACATCTTTTCCTCTTCAAACTTTGTAGAAAAAGATGCCGCCACGTAAATCAAATAGGCGTTTCAACAATAATCCACCTATTCCACCACTGCCACCACCTCCACAGTATGATCCTGCTGTCTTCCAAGCAGCAGTAAATACAGTCGTGGCTGCAGCCATGACGCAAATTAACGCCAGTGGTACTAGTGGAGCCGGTAGTGGTTCTCATCACTCTAATCACGTGGAAAGTCTTGGACACCCAAGAGAGTGTTCGTATAAATATTTCTCAAATGCTCAAACCAAATATTTTGATGGCACTGGAGGTGTCATTGCTCTGACACGCTGGTTCGAGACAACTGAATCGATGTTTGAAATATGTGTGTGCCCTAAATCTAGCAAAGTGAAGTTTGCAGCATGCACTTTCTTGGATAGAGCTCTCTTTTGGTGGAACAGCTATGTTAAGTCGTTATGTTTTCCAGTTGCAAATGCCATGAACTGGGAAGATCTAAAAGTTCTAATGCTGGCAGAGTATTGTCCCAGAGGCAAAATACAAAAGTTAGAGCAAGAACTTTGGAGTCTGACGATGAAGGACTCCGATATTGCTGCTTATACTGCTAGATTCAGTGATCTTGCTCTACTATGTCCCAGGATGGTACCCCCAGAGAGTAAGAAAGTGGAGAGGTATATCTGGGGGTTAACTCCTGTGACAACCGTCAAAATTCGAGTTAGTTCTAGATTTGAATAAACTTAGTTGCATGTATAGGCACGACACATACTAGACTTAGTAACTAGAAGTTAAGATATAACCTATTAGAAACTTGGAAACAATTAGAAACAATGGATAATGTGTTTGGATTTCACATTGGTATGTGAATTCTACAACTACTTAACTGTAGTGACTATCCACACTCGGGTCATTCCTTGACTTGAACACCATTTCATGAATCATATACACCCATCATGCACTTGACCTAGTAGTAGAAATTAGGTCAAAGTCTCATAGAAACTTAAGTTAAAGTTGAAGACTAGGACTAGTATACTTGATTCCTCAATTTCGTTGGATCTCGGAATCACTACATAGAATGCCAATAAACCGATAAAAAAATAAATTACAAACATTATTTTTAACTTGAATAAGAGTATGAAACTCTAAAATAGTTTGAAGTCTCAAAATTTAATTAATTTTGATATCCAAAGACTTACAAACTCTCAAAAACCCTAAATGCCCTAAAAACTCACATTTATAAACTTTAACATTAAAAATTCTATAAAAATAATTATGAAGCTTCTAATATTATCTTATAATAATTAAAATTATGAAAATGCATTTAAGGAAAATAAAAATTGAAGTCATTAACATTTACCCTTAATTTATAAGTCAAAAATCAAGGTTTCATGAGCAAAAACTTGGTTAGGGTGTATATTTTATAAAAAGTTTGATATTTTTATAAAAGAATTGAAATTTTTTTATAAAATTAAAAGGGAAGGAGGGCATAATACTCTCAAAACCGTCCACCCTCTTCCCAAGACACCTCCCCTCTTCCCAAAACACATAATCACTCATTTCTCTCTCACACTCCACTTTCTCTCTCATTTTCTCTCACTTCTCTCTACCTTCACCACTCCATTTTCTCTCTTCCTCTCTCTAGGAACCACGAAAATTTCCAGGAAACAAGTCCAAGAACACTCATGATGCTCAAAATCTTCATCATCTGGTGGTGTTCATTAAGGTAGAACACGATTTCCTTTCATTTCCTCCATGTTTTCAAGGTTTTTCTTGCATTTCCTTCTTCTTCTACACCTTTCTCTTAGAAAATATGTGTGCATGTTCATTCACTTCAGTTTTGATGATGATGATGGTGGTAGGATTTCACCCAAAAACAACATGCATGTTGTAAATGGTGAAATCCAAGGACCTAAACCTAAGTCAAGATCATGAAAATGCACTTTTCTACAAGTTTTGGTGGAAAATCACCACATGCACTCTAAGTTTTCTTTCAAAAATGATTTTTGAACATTTCAAACTCATGAATGGTCTTCAAACAAACATGCATGTGATGATCTTCAAGCTTAGATGCTAGATCATCAAAGTATGTTGTTAAAAGCTTTCAAATATGTTCATGAAGGATTTATTTCCAAATAAATATCTAAAACTCCTTTTCTGACCAAATCCGATTTTTTCCAGATTCCCATCAACAAAATGAGATGTTCAACAAATTTTCAGAAAATAATTCATTTTTCTCGAATTATTATAATTATTGAAATAAAATAGGGCAATAAATCATATAAACTACTTTCTGAGGTCTATAAATCCTAGGTAAATTCTTGGATGACCCCTATGCTAAATAATAACCCCACATTAAAGTTCATCGGTTTTTGTTACTGTTTAATATGGTTTTGAATTTTCTTTTTGTTTGGCTCCAATAAATCATAAAAGCACTTTAGGGAATCTTAAAATGATATATAACAATTTTCGCAGTTGCTATCAGAGGTATAAGACTCAGAAAAATATTTTCAGAATTTTTCATAATGCATTCCTATTTTTCCCCGATTTTTGTATTTATAATGGCCTAAAAATAGAAAAAAATAGTTCCGCTCATCCAAAATTCATGAAAATTTACCAGAACACCTTGTAGTACATTAGGAGGCTACATAAAGATTTTGATGATTTTTCTCTTCTGTATACTATTTTTCTCCTATTTTCTAAAATTAAATACACTTAAATACACAAAATCGGATTTCAGTATATAAAAACCACATTTTGTATTTTTCCCAGATTATTTACTCTGTAAACGAAGTTTACAAAATTTTTGGTAATTTACTTTAACTGTTTAATAATTATTATTCAATTAATGATTATTTAGGAGGATTAAACAAGGAAAAATAGCAACACTAATTGAAATATATCTTTTATATTTTTCACAGCTTCTATATATATAATAACAGTGTTACAAAAATTTTGGACAATTTTGCAAACTGTTTTCTATTTATCTCCATTTTTATTAGAATAAATGCACAAAAATGATAAAATTGGGTTAAACAGTTTATAAATCCATTTTTATAGTTTTCCCAACTTAAAAATGTTTAATAGCAGTAATACAAAAAGTTTGGATAATTTTGGAAACTGTTTTCTAATTATCTCCATTTTTATTAGAATAAATGCACAAAAATCATAAAATTGGGTTAAATAGTTTATAAATCCATTTTTATATTTTTCCCAGCTTAAGTATGTGTAATGGCAGTAATATAAGAAGTTTGGGGAATTTTCTTAACTGATTGCTATTTTTCATGAATTTTTATCTATTTAGAGAACTAAATATAAGAAAATTTGTTATACATATCTATAAACCATGAAAATTTACCTGGAAGTCTTTTAATGTAGTTAGAACCAAAATCTGAAGTTTGGTAATTTTTATTAACTTTTTACTAATTTTCCATGATTTTATGATTATTCAAGGAATTAAATGGTGAAAAATAATTAGACAAATCAAAAAGTCAAGAAAATTTATCTAAGGGTCTTTGACTTCAATTAAAACTGAAATGCAAAGTTTGGGAAAGTTTAGAACTAAATTGATTTAGTTTTTGAATATTTAATCATTGGAATACCTCTTAAATGTTAAATATTAACATTTCAATAATGAGAATTTTCCACTTAAATTGTTAGATAACAATTGATTCATTGAAATTTAATTTTCACATAAATATGTTTAAAATTTATCAATATTAATTTTGACACAATATTGGCATAATACTATTGTAGTAGTAAGTATACTAGTGTTAGATTTCGATTAGAGGCTCACTAGCGAATATCATTATTGTAGGAATCGGTAGTGGTATGAGTGGAGCGTAGTTCAAGACACCATTTGCATCATCTCAATGCATTGTGAGTATTCACCACTCCCCTTTTTTCGGTTTTTACGTTTTGGGGTAAAAGCATGTCCTAAACTATTTATGTTCGTTCTATTTATTTGACTCGTATAAACTTAGTTGCTATATTTTTCATATTGTGAGTATTCACCACTCCCCTTTTTTCGGTTTTTACGTTTTGGGGTGGAAAAGCATGTCCTAATCTATTTATGTTCGTTGTATTTATTTTGACTCGTATGAAACTTGGTTGCTATACTTTGTATGTATGTGTATGTTACTTTAATTCATGAGGCCTTATCGCGTTTAAGTCCCTGGAATCAATTCACACAACTCATTAACTCATTTGAGCCTATGGTTATTATGGATAGCGCTATTAGGAGGTAGACAACTCCTCACTCGCACGATTCGCTTGAGTGCATTTTACCATATTTCCCTATGTTAGCAATAGACATAGAAGAGGGCACCCTCGGTCATTAGGCTTGGGTTGTGAACTCATGGTATAATCATTATGCACATACGAACCTTGTATCTTGTTTTAGTAACAAACTTTATTTCCCATGAGAATATGAACGTTGCATCTCATTTGGGCAATATACTTTATCTCTCATGATGACAACGAACTTTGTTTATGCAAACTTATTTACTCGTTTTTGCAAAATATTTCTATTTATGGAAACTTTATTTCCCATGAGAATATGAACGTTGCATCTCATTTGGGCAACATACTTCATTTCTCATGATGACAACAAACTTTGTTTAGGCAAACTTATTTACTCATATTTGCAATATATTTCTATTTATGGAAACTTTATTTCCCATGAGAATATGAACGTTACATCTCATTTGGGCAACATACTTCATTTCTCATGATGACAACAAACTTCGTTTATGCAAAACTTATTTACTCATTTTTGGAATATATTTTCATTTATGGAAACTCTTATAAGAACTTTGAGTTCAATTCATGAAACTAATATTATTTTTAAATCTGTGAGTACTCACCAACTATTTTTATAGTTGACGCTCATTTTACATGCTTTTTCAGGAATCATCGAGTAAGTGGCACTTAGGGACACATCATTGTTAGGAGAATTCGCATGTGTTGTATTTCAATTTACATTGTTATTTCTTTTAAAATTTGTTCAAACCCATTGTAAATTTGTAAAGATTTTTAATACTGTGGTTGGTGTTGTCTTCAAACTTTTGCTATGAAACCCTTTATACTGCCATGCCTCGTGTTTCCGCTTTAGCGGGGTGTGACAACTCCCCCGACTCAAGGAAACGTTATTGCCGCTAACCCACTTACATTTGATAGCGCCACACGTCTGGTACAGACACTTGTAGATCATGGAGTTCGTCAAGGCTCCATGCCAGCTGTTCTTGAAAAGCCCAAAGAAGGAGGCAGCAAAAAGAAGTTCTGGAATAAATGAAAGGGGCAGTCATCGCAAGATCCTTCTAAGAAGCAGCAAAGTATGGAAGTACACACTGCTATTATTCCCGCTGTTGTTCCTACTTCTACTCCTACAACTGTTTCTGTTACTCCAGCAACCCCGAGTCGATATGTTGGAACCTTTCCAAAGTACAATAAGTGCAACTTCCATCACACGGGAGTTTGCAGGGAAATGCATTGCAGAAACTGCAACAAAAAAGGGCACACCGCCCGTTTTTGTAAAATGCCATCTCACCCCATCTCTCAAGTCCCCGCTGCGGGAGTAAGTCAAACTTGTTATGAGTGTGGAGAAACTGGGCACTTTAAGAGAATTCTGGCAACTGGCAACTGGCCATGAAGAAGCGATAGCGGATCCTACCGTGGTTACCGATTACGTTTCTTCTCAACAATTCTTACGCATGCATTCTTTTCGATAGTGGTGTGGAGAAAAGCTTCGTGAGCCATAAATTCAAACATCTACTAAAACAAAATCCCCAGTCATTAAAAGACACGTTTACCGTAGAAAATGGGAAATGGAAAGACCGAAAGCACAAACGACGTATACATAGGATGCACTCTTACTTTAAACAACCATTCTTTTCAAATTGAACTTATGCCGGTCTCAGTTAAAAGCTTTAACATTATCATCGCCATGGATTGGTTAAGTCTTCATCGTGCTTATATCCTATGCTATGAAAAATCCATTCGACTTAATCTGCCAAGTAACGAATCTCTCGTTATCTATGGCGAGAAACCCGGTATGAACCTTCAAATGATTTCTTGCGTCGAGGCCCAGAAGTATCTTCGCAAAGATTACTCTGCCTTCTTAGCTCACGTGGTTGATAAGACATAAGAAGTGAAAAGCATCAAGGATATTCCCGAAGTTTCTGATTTTCCTGATGTATTCCCCGAAGATCTCTCAGGAGTTCCTCCTGAATGCCAAGTCAAATTCCGAATCGACTTGATTCCCGGAGCTACCCCCGTAGCTAAATCCTTGTATAGTCTTGCACCGTCAGAGATGCAGGAACTGTCCAGCCAATTGAACGAACTTCTCAGCAAAGGATTCATTAGACCGAGATTCTCACCCTAGGGAGCATCGGTCTTGTTCATGAAAAAGAAGGATGGATCGTTCCGAATGTGCATAGACTACCGGGAATTGAATAAACTTACTATCAAGAAACGATACCCTCTACCACGGATAGACGACCTCTTCGATCAACTTCAAGCGGCATGTTTCTTCTCCAAGATTGACCTGAGATCAGGATACCATCAACTACGAGTCCAAGAGGCTGATATTCCAAAGACCTCTTTTAGAACTCGCTACGGTCACTATGAATTTGTAGTGATGCCTTTTGGTTTAACAAACTCGCCCGCAGTGTTCATGGACCTGATGAACCGTGTGTGTCGACCTTACTTAGACATGTTCATTATAGTTTTCATCGACGATATACTAGTCTACTCCCGAAGTAAGGAAGAACACAGTGAACATTTACAACGAGTCTTGGAAACCTTAAGGGCAAAGAAATTGTATGCGAAGTTCTCGAAGTTTAAATTTTGGATTCTAAAGGTGGAATTCCTACGTCATGTAGTCAGCAAGGAAGGGATACATGTTGATCGCTCCAAGATCAAGGCTATTGAAAATTGGGCGACCCCACAAACCCCAATAGAGTTTCGTCAATTCCTAGGTCTCACTGGCTACTATAGGAGTTATCCAAAACTTCTCAAAGATCGCGAAACCACTCACCACCTTGACCAAGAAGGGTGTAACCTTCAGTTGGGAAGAAAAACAAGAAACTGCTTTCCAGACATTAAAGCGAGCCCTCTGCAGTGCACCGATCTTATCCCTCCCAGAAGGGACGGAAGATTTCATGGTCTACTGTGATGCGTCCAAGCAAGGGCTAGGCTGCGTTTTTATGCAGCGAGGAAAGGTCATATCCTATGCCTCGAGACAGCTTAAGAACCACGAGGTCAACTCTACCACACACGAACTTGAACTGGGAGCAGTGGTTTTTGCTCTAAAGATCTGGAGGCATTACCTATACGGTACGAAATGCACAGACTTTATAGACCACAAAAGCCTCCAGCACATCTTCGATCAAAAATAATTGAACATGAGGCAACGACGATGGGTAGAGCTACTCAATGATTACGAATGTGAGATTTGCTATCATCACGGAAAAGCCAATGTAATAGCAGATGCCCTTAGTCGTAAAGAGTACTCGGGTCGCCGAGTGAAGTCTCGAACTATGACAATCCATTCGCACATGTCTACCCAGATCAAAGAGGCTCAACTGGAAGCCTTGAAACCCGAAAACGTGACAGGTGAAGCTTTAAGAGGAATGGAAAAGAACTTGGAAATCAAAGGTGACGGAGCTCGTTATCTCATGAATCGAATCTGGACACCGAAGTTTGGTGGTTACAGAGATGTTGTCATGAATGAAGGCCATAAAACTCGATACTCCGTTCATCCAGGTTCAGACAAGATGTATCTGGACCTCAAGAAAGTCTATTGGTGGCCAAACATGAAAGCTGAGATTGCTACCTATGTGGGCAAGTGTCTGACTTGCGCCAAAGTCAAGGTAGAATATCAAAAGCCCTCAGGTCTATTACAACAACCAGAAATACCTGAGTGGAAGTGGGAGCGGATTACAATGGATTTCATAACCAAGTTACCCAGGACCACGGGTAGTCATGACACCATTTGGGTAATCGTCGACATATTAACCAAATCCACACACATCCTGCCAATAAAAGAAACTGACAAAATGAAGAAGTTAACAAGGGCGTACATTAAAGAGATAGTACGATTTCATAGTGCACCAACATCCATTATCTCTGACCGAGATAGTAGATTTACCTCGCGGTTTTCGCAATCACTGAAAAAGTCCTTAGGAACAAATCTTGACATGAGTACAGCGTACCATCCTCAGACTGATGGGCAAAGTGAAAGAACCATATAAATGTTGGAAGACATGTTAAGAGCTTGTGTGATAGATTTTCGTAAAGCTTGGGATACCCATTTACCACTAGTCGAATTCTCGTACAAGAATAGCTATCACACTAGCATCAAAGTTGTGCCATTTGAAGCCCTCTATGGCCGCAAGTGCAGATCTCCTTTGTGTTGGGCTGAAGTGGGTGATACGCAACTAGCCAAAACCAAGTACCCGACAGTACTCTAACCGCTCCTGAGATCATTCGAGAAACAACAAAAAAGATCGTCCAAATCCGGGAACGATTGAAAGCTTCTAGAGACACACAAAAGAGTTATGCGGACAAACGACGGAAGCCCTTGGAATTTCAGGTTGGATATCGCGTTCTGTTAAAGGTCTCACCCTGGAAAGGAATGATACGTTTCGACAAACGTGGAAAACTAAACCCAAGGTATATCGGACCATTCGAGGTTCTTTCTAGAATTGATATGGTTGCTTATAAACTCAAACTACAGCATGAACTCAGCAACATACATCCCACTTTTCACATCTCTAATCTCAAGAAGTGTATGTCTGATGGGACTCTTGTAATCCCACTCGATGAAATTGAGTTAAACGACAGTCTACACTTCGTAGAAGAACCAGTGGAAATCATGGATAGGGAAGTCAAAAGAACAAAACAAAGCCGTATACCAATAGTGAAGGTTCGTTGGAATGCCAAGTGGGGACCCGAATTTACTTGGGAACGGAAAGATCAAATGAAACAAAAGTATCCACATCTTTTCCCTAGTTCATCAGTACCACTTTAGAAACATTTTTGGGACAAAATTTCCTCTCACGGGGGGGGGGGGGGGGGGGGGGTTGAGGCGGGGGGATAATGTAACAACCCGTTATTTTCAAATCTGTAAAATTCAACAAAAGCCAACCAAGGTCAACAAAAGTTAAACATGTCAAATAAAAGTCAAATTTGTTGAATTGATTATTTATTAAAGTTAAATTAATAATTTTAATATATATAAACCTTTTATTATAAAAGTGTTGCAAAAATGTAAGAAAATAGTTTCCAACCGAAAACCCTCGGATTGATCATTTCCCTCGGACCGAAAACAGTTTCCAATCGAAAACCTTCGCATGATCTTATCCCCTTCGGACCGAAAACTACCACACCGAAAACGAGCCCTCTGACCGAAAATGCTTTGGACCGCAAACGCCTTAGCCGGCTTCTGACAGCAAACCCTCCTCGGTGGGTTTCCCTTTTCGGCCGAAAACAGTTCTTCTCGGGTAGAGTTCCACACCGAGAAGCCCCTTCCTCGGATTTTGTTCTTGGTCGAAAACACTCAAACCGCCACTCTTTTCTTCATATATAAAGCTTAATTTGAACATAAATCACACTTTTTACACTCTCTTAACCGAAATCAACCCTTTTTCTCTCAAAATTCCTCTCATTTTCAAGAACCAAAAACAAACTCAAGAAGCAATTTACTTCCCTTCTCTTACAAGTGTTGGTAAGTTTTATTCCTAAAACAAGTATATTCAACACTTATATTACTTGTATCATTATAATCACAAATTATTATGCCTTTAAAATTATTAGGATACAATATATTTCCCGTGTTCTAGTCTGAAGTCACTATTTTCTATCCGTTAGCAAAACCCTTATCACACAAAAGGTGAGTTCATACCCCTACGTTTTCATAAATTTTCACTGTCTTAGGGGGGAATACAAGTGTAACACAATAAAATTTGTGTTTATATCTAAATGTTTTCAATATTTTATTAATTGTTGCCGTTATTAAAAATATATATTTATATATGTATAAATTATATAATTACGGTTCAACAGTCTTAAAATTGATAATTTGACTCCATTTCTTGTTCCTTGTTTGGTTGTGGGCTTGGGGTAGAATTATCTATTTGACTATCTATTTAATCATAATTATAAAAATATTAGATTTATATAAGTATAAAATGATTTCAAACTCGTTAAACAAATATTATAAACTTTACAATCTGTTTTAATACCATTTGGACTTAAATGTTGAATTTCGCGGAATAATCGTATTACAAATTTTACAAATTAAACAAAGGTTTTCATTTCAGTAAAATCCAAGCATATAAACTATAATAGGTATAGTTTATGGAACTTACATATTACTTTTCAAAGCTCAGAATACAATATGAATCATATGCACTACTTTACATACTCAGAAAAACATGATGGAAAACAAAGTAACTTTTCATTATAAAGTAACTTTTCAAGTAACATGATGGAACTTACATATAGTTTTTGAGATATACTTACAATTTATTCATTACATAGTAACTTTTCATTATTCTATACGAAATCATCAATATAGCATTTGTGAGACACACTTCAAGTACTTATTTGAGTACCAACCAAGTCCTGAAATTATAACGAGAGTCTCCTGGAGGGAGAA
Source organism: Lactuca virosa (assembly GCF_052849685.1). NCBI lineage: Eukaryota > Viridiplantae > Streptophyta > Magnoliopsida > Asterales > Asteraceae > Lactuca > Lactuca virosa. The sequence goes on from NC_136428.1 coordinate 290,785,706, forward strand.
CGTGACACTTGTGTATAGATCTATACGGGACTGACAACCCCGCACCAGAGCTGCTTGCAACAGCTAGGCCGGCAGGCCTGTGGTGACAAATGTCGTACCGATTGTGACGCCTAAAGAACGTCGTGTTCACGCCATCTTAGGTCATCAAGCATGGTTATAATAACTCACAATTTGGTATTGAACAATATGATTAGTGTATGAATAAGTAAACATATTCACATAGTTTTATTAAATAATAAAACTATAATACAATATTTTACAAGTACAAATACAAAATACTAAGTTAGTACAAAGAAAACATACTTTTCATGGTTTCATATGGATTAAAACTATAGCATACTATATCAGAGTACAATAACATTTACACATTTTGAGTACAACATATTACAACAGAAAATATAGGATTTTCTGGGAAAAACATGTTTACATTTTCAAAGACCAATGAGAGATTTAAATTACATACATGCTTGTGAACTCACCAACTTAATTGTTGACACTCTTTTTAAAACTACTTGTATTCTCAGGATATCAGTAAACAGGTAACCACAGGTTTTGAGAAGACGGAGCTTCATAGACTCATGTCTTTTAACTTTTGTTATACATTTTTGGTGTCAATATACAATGATTTGAACACATATGTAATAACTTATACTTTATCAATACATGGTTGTCGTACTTTGGTTACTATTATTCAATTGTTGTGATACTGTACATGACGTCCTCCGCCCCGAACGTTTCAGTCGTTCCGGTTTGGGGGTGTGGCAATTGTCCGTCGTCCTAAATCGGAAATCAGGAAACAACACATCGACAGAGAGAATGATTAAAATCCATGTCTCAGTCCATACGATATCTTGTAGAATGGAGGAATATATGATCATTTATCTAAAGGACGTGTTACTGATAAGATCAGAGTTCGACAGCGGCTTTTGAGAGCTACTATTGCTAATCGGATTTTGAAGTCGTGCTTGCAATTACAGTTATTAGACGTATCCAAGTGGGATACTGTTGGATTAGGTGTCTAAGCCCATAATTAGAATTGGTATGTACTTGACCCGATAGTAGCATGGTCCTTTTGGGCTGCCTTCACCAGAACAATTTGATAGGATGGATATTTGAGAAAGAGGTTATTTGTGATTTATTAATATATTATAAGTATAATATATTAACTGAAAAATCATATTTAATTAGTATTGATCAGGAATTAATTTGGAATTAATTTAGTGATCAAAAGAGACTAATTAAATTAACGGGGACTGATTAGGTAAATCAGTAATACATATAGTTTGGGCTAATGATCCATGTTGATTAGGATGGACTAATTCTATGTGGGAGTCCATGAAGAGTTAGTCCAAAGGGCTTATCATATGGATTATTGGATTAAATCCCAAGGAAGTGAATTAGGGTTTACAAGTTGTAACCCTAGGAATTCCACACTATATATATAACCCCTAACACTCCAAAATTGAACCTAAGAGTTCCAAGAAGAACCCTATCCGATTTTGTGTGCTCCTAGCCTCTCTCTCATTATCCTCCATTTTTTTCATGGTGTTTGTGACACATTAGAGGCATCACATTTGAGGTGCTAAGCTCTTGAAAGGCCAAGGACTACAAGCTACAATAAAAATGTATTCGTCTATCTATATTTTTATGTAGTATATCTCCAATTGCATGCTAGTTAGGATTCAAGCTTTGGTAAATAAAAAATTGCATGTATAACTAGAGAAAACTTAGATCCAAAGCATTTAGGGTTGTATGTGCACCATAGGTATGTTATAGTGCTTAAAACCCATCAGTTACATCATATGTCATGGAGTTGGTTAAGATGGATGTGGAAATAGTCTATGCCTTAAATAAAAAAACACAAGTGTTAAACCTTGTGAAAAACCAGAAAATCTTGAAGAAATTTGAGACAGTTTTATTCAAAGGGAGCCATGGGGGTTGTGTACAAGGTTCATGAAAATAGTATAGTAAGGAATTGCATGACGTATCTCCAAGAAAAGCATTGCTACAAATCTTCTACTCTATCTGGAATCCTTACTAAGACTTAGATTTGCTAGATGAACTCAAATGATGATATCAAATGTGTCTCAGACATGCTTCGCCGGTGGATGACAGTTTGTATTGTAATTCTTGGAGTTATTCCTGAAGTTTTTGAAGAGGAAAAATGAAAATCACTTTCGCAACCCAACATAAAGGGTGAGATTGTTGGGTCTCACATAATAGAAGAAGTTGTGTTTGAGTTTTTATGTGATATGGATTTTGTATTTTGTATGTTTTAATCTTCATATGTAAATGTGAAAATGTTGTGTTAGGTTTCGTATGTTGGTGGTCGTATATTTTGTACTTAGGCTTCGCAGTTTGTGTTAGTTTGTTTTGTCAGCTGTGTTAGCTTAGGTGTCCTGACCTCATTAGTCAGTGCCTAACCGACTTCCTTGTATTCACTATATAAGGATAGTTAGTTAGAGAGAGGGGGGAGAGAGTATCTTTTTAGAGATTGTTCTTTGCGTCATTGTAACCGAACATCTTTTACTCTCTAATGCAAATAAGATATTATTTACTTTGATGTCTTCTTACAATTACGTCTTTGCACTATGATTTCATTCTTATAGAATCTACCGATCCTACTGTTAGAAGGTGATTGCATTAGAAGATTTGACTGAGTTAACTTCTGACTGAAACTTGTTTGATTCTACATCTGAGTGACTGTGCAGAATGACTATATTACCCTCAAACAACATTTTTTTAAGAACATTCAACCTCAGTAAAAAATGACTATATTACCCTCAAATAAAATAGAATATAAAATCCAAAGTAACATTATAATAAACAACACTTTAAGGTATATTACTATATCATTTGACAATTTACATACACACATATTCGCTATAGAAAAACTACATAATTGTTATTTTTCCTTCTTTCTCATCATTATAATACACAACACTAAGCAAAATACAGTTGATTTGTTAGTGTATCCTATATCTCAAATAGAATACACTAAATAGAATACAGTTACTAGTATACATGCATCCTATTTCTTTGTATTTTATGTTTGAGATAGCAGACACCTAATAGAATACAGTTACTTTGATATCATCTATCCTATTTCCCATTAGGATATGAAACTAATTATATATGTATTATAATGGTGTTTCCTATTTGTTATTTTCTAGTAGTGGCTGGTGGGTTGACGGAGAAGAAGCAAATATGGAGGTGTGCTGGCTGATGGAGAAGAAGAAGCAATGCCCATGTAAATGAGGGAAATTTAGGAACGTGAAACAAAAAACCAAGTCCACACATTTTTCCTGAGGCAGGAGAAAACTTCTGACTGAATCCCATTCTTCAGACCTAGTCCGATGAAATGCACATAAATAAACACACGGACTGAAGGTTGCAGACCGAGTCCAAGCTTCTGACCCAGTTAGAAGCTTATCAAACATGTCCTTAGTCCAAAACAAACCTTTTTGTTTATATATAATTCTTGTAATTCTTTTACAACTTTATTTTTACATGCTTTGTATAGTTCGTTTTTTTTAAGTTACACATTTATACAATATTTTTTCCCCGAATTCATTCTTACAAAATTAGTTTTTTTATAAATTCATTTTTACTACTTTTTTATTTTTGATTTTTATATATGTTTTTAAGTTTTTTCAATTTTTATGGAATAGTTTTTTTTAAGGAAAATCTAATTGAGATATTGGCACTGTAGCACAACCAAGTTTGGTATTTGTCCCAGATTGGTCATTATTGTTTTTATTTTTTGTGCAATAGGTTATTAAAGTTAAAATTTCCATGTCAATTACATTAGTTTGATAGATGTAAAGCGCTCATCTGGTGAAAACTTGTTGACCTAGTATTTATTTGTTATTTGTTTAACATGAAAACATTATGTATTATTATTTAATACAAATGTGTGTCTCTCCCTATTTCTCAATCTCACAACACTTCTTAAAACGATCCATCTTCGGTAAACCCGTATTCGCACACACTCTAGTTATGTTGTTGTATCAAGTTCTTTTTTTTGTTTATATCATAGACAAGGTAAGATACAAAAAAGAATGATTATGTCAGCGATGGTTATACTCTGGTTTGTAGGTCTTCAGCGACCATCGTTTCTGGTAATGGTGATTCGCCATCACCACCTGATCTTTTTTCTAGTAGCTTTGATCTTTTTTCTAGTAGCTTTAACAGGAAATTTATTCGGTGGAAATCAAATTGATTTTGAACATCCATGAAGAATATATATATATATATATATATATATATGATCGATGGTTTTTTTTCCGGGCACATAAAAGGATGTGACGAAATGGAGTTGAGATTATCAGGGTCCTGTTGTTGCTTTATGATAGTGGTGGATGAATTTTGACCACCAAGCATCGTGAAAATGATGAGACATTGTGTATGTGTTGGTTTCTTTAGAGGACTGGAAATTATCTAAACACGGGTGAGGTGGAATCATCTAAGAAAGGTGGAAGAATAATGAAAGATTCCAAAGGTGGAATCATCAAGAATAAAGAGGCAATCATTTCAAACCTCTCCAATTCCAAAACTGATTTTGAATATGGTGTTTCTAATATGACAACACCTGCAGTAGATGCCGCCAATGCTCTTCAACTCTTCCTTAATCATATCTCGATCTTTTCTACTCCTGGAATCCTTAATTCCCCCTCCACATGTACACTTTCAAGCGCATATTAGGGTTTTCATCGTGAACTACTCACTCTCTCATGTAAACATCTCCTGAATCGAAGTAGAGTTTCCGATGAATGTCAAAGTTATTTTCAGTCTGATCGGTAGCGAAATGTTGTAGATGCTAGATTTCACATTATTCGAAATCCATTTCACAAAGTACGACAATTTCTTTGTTTTGAACATTCATCATCTGTTCATCCACCTTGCTCATATTCTCCCTAAACATAGCAGACATGTAACACCTGATTCAAGGTACTTTTCATTTTGACCCTTGGTGTGTATATAGTTTGAAAGTTTGGTCCCTAGTGGGAATTGTTGCCATTTTCAAAAAAAGTGGGAGCATGTTGGGCGTACTTATCTTACATTGGGTGTACACACTCAGGGGACAAACCCTAAATTTTAGGGTTTGGACCTTATTTAAACAAAATTGTGACCCATGATCCCCTCATTTCTCAACCTCCATTACCCTTTGAGCCTCATTTTGAAACCCTAACCCCTCTAGAGAAGATTTGACCCTATTTATGTGTGTTGGTGAACTTTGATGAAGAAGAGTTTTGATCAAGGGAGAGTTGTAGATCCAGTTTCTACTCATCATTTCTAGCTTCATTGAGGTATAAAGCTTGGAACTTGCTCATTGTATGCTTAGATCTAGTCTTTATGGTGTTTTGGTCACTTTTGGTCCCATGAATGAGATCTAGTGGGAATTCTTCCACTCCAGAAGTTAAGAGTTGCTTCTCTTGATGTATCTGAGGTCCATAGTCCATAAAGTTAGCATCTTGATGGTTGTGGATAAAACATGCATGTGCTTATGTCCATTTAGTGAAAATAGAATGTTAAATCTAGGGTTTGAGTTCATTTGAGCCATGCAAAGTTTCCAAGTTAATGAATTTATGGATTAAGACGTTCCCCAATGATTTGATTTTAAGTTTGGAAGTCTAGTTGTAAGCATTAAGTGCCTAAGGGAAAAGTTCTTAATGGGCGCGTACGTTGGGCGTACGCATTCCAGTCCACGATCAGGCATGTGACCTAGTACATCAGGCGTACGTCTGGTATGAGCAGCGTACCATGCCTGGTCTTGGGCTTTGCGGTTTGGGCTATATTTGGACTATTACGGTTTTGGGCCTTGTTGGGCCACTAGAATTTTCTGACTCTGGGTCATTTTTAGGCTTTGGGCCTCCTTGTATTTGAGCTCATATTAGGCTTTTGGTAACCTTTAGGAAATTTGGGCCACTATTGGGCTTTTAGTGCCATTGAGTTTGGGCATTTGATATTGGGCCAAGTGAGAAAATGGTAAAATGGTCTTTTACCCTGGGTGTTGGACCAATGAACTAGATTCTCGGTTATGGATTAAGACCCAATTATTAATTTGGATTTTATTTGGTTGGTTAGCGTGGGGATTCTCCGGTTCAGTAGTCAGAGCATCTATTAACTGACAGCAGACTGTGAGTTTGCTCACTATACTGTAAGACGCTAGGGATTGCATGTGCTTGTAGTCTTTGTGAGTCATGGTGTATGTGTTGTATGTTTGTGTGCCGTTTTTCTATATGTATGTGGGGTGAAATAGACCCGGTACAGCCTTATGCTGACATATGAGTTGAAATAGACTCGGGGGTGAAATAGACCCGGGGGTGAAATAGACCTGGCACATCCTTGAGCTGGTATATATGTATGGTATGCGGTATTTTGGGGAACTCACTAAGCTTCGTGCTTTCGGTTTTCAATTTATGTTTCAGGTACTTTCGGATCGAAGGGGAAGAGCTCGGGTTGATCGCATCGCACACACCATGACTTTTCACTTACTTGACTCTGATGTATTTTGGATGATATATTTTGAATACATTATGATTTCTGTTTGGTTTTTATTAAACACGTTTGGTTGATGTTTTAATTAATATGAAAACAAGATTTTTGGTTTTGAATTTTTGGACGTTACAAGACATTGTTTTCTTCACCTTCATCCACCTCTTTTTGGAATCCCACATTTGTTGAAAAAAATTAGAATTGTGAGTGATGTGTATTGTTGGGACCCACAATATGTGAGACGTGCGAAATTGACAATGAAGAAAAGGAGACAAGGAATGGGATTAAGTCAACTTTTAGCTTGTCTAAGTTTAACTTGCCGGAAAACCTCAAGCAAGTTATGCCCTCGTTTAATAAGTGGAAATGAAAAATAAAGACAATATAAAGTTTTAATTTTTAATTTTTAAAAAATAGAAAAAGCCAAATGGATTAAATGTTACCGTTGAATCTGGAAGAAAATTGGATGGTTTCCCTATTTAACAGGTAAACTAGAACTTTGAGGACCTATTGAGTAAGAAAAAAACTTCGATGATCAATCTGGGAGAAACCCTTAACTTGATTGTGCTACAATGTTAATATCCCAATCTATTTTTTCCTAAACTATTCATAATTCCAAAGTATATCCCAGATTAGAATTAAATTATTAACCTCAAAAAGGGACTACAATATCTGATACTTGTAGGCTAAAATTGTAACATTCTATTTAAATTAAATTAAATAAGTAAATAAGTAATGAACCCTTAACCCCCTAGATGTAAATGATATATATATATATATATATATATATATATATATATATATATATATATATATATATTATCGAAGCCCTAAATCCATATTAATTTATTAGTGTTAGTCTTGGGAATTAAATGCTATAAGTTCGGGAATTTACAGTCTAAATTATAGCAATTGGACTTATATTGAATAGATTATTAGAAGCAGGGGCTAAAGGGCTAAAATCTGGAGTTGGATTGTTAGAATTAGGAAAGGAGGGGCCAAATTTGTCAATTTGTAATGAAGTTTCATATGGAGTCGGGGTTAAGATCGTGCCTCCCGTTCCCTTCCACCCTATTACCATCGGTTACCCTTCAAACCCTAACCCTAATGAGCTCCTCCAGCCACCAACCTAGTTCCTTCACTCTCAGCCGCCGCCACCGCTGTCGGAGCCGGTAACCACCAAGTCAAGTACCACTATCACCGGCCGTTAGCGCCACTACTGCCATTGTCTTGTGCCGCTGCTGTTCCGCTGCCAACGAAGTTGGAAATCGCCGACCGACGTCGAGTGGTGGACCGTCATGGCTATCGTTCTTCTCTCCGGTTGAGGCGCCCCACTCTCTTCGCTCCTTCTTCCTCTCATGTCACGTCGTCAGTCGCACCACCGGTAGCGTCAAGTGCTTACGCCGCCATTCCGAGTCGTTGTCGTCGCCGTACGCCACCAGGTGGGTGATTGTGTTCATATTCCGAGCAAGATGTGTGTGTGTGTGTGTGTTTCTGTTGCTAGTGTGCATGTTGTGGGTGTATTGTGCTTGGCCGAACCTCATAAGAGAAGCCATCACCACCACCGTGAGGTGGTGGCTGTGTGTGTGCGTGTGTTTTATTGTGTGTATGTTTCTTTTGGATATTATGTTTTATAATCATATTTTATGGCCGGAATAATCAAGGAAATCCACCACCACCGTGAGGTGGTGGCTGTCGCCTTCTGCCACCACTAGCCACCGTGTTGGGCGGCGGTGTGCATTTGTGTGTGAATGGATTGCTATTTGAGATATGCTTGGACATGTTTTGGTCTATAATCATAACCACCACCACTGCAAGGTGGTGGCTGCCGTCGTGGGCCGCCGTCGACCATCACCGCCCGAGACGACAGTGGGTGGTGTCCGGCCTAATGAAACCCTAATTAACCTAATGAAACCCAAATTGATCTAAAATCCTAACCATTTAACTAACTGGAACGTGATTTGGTTGGAAACCCTAATTAGGGTTTAAAAAACCCTAATTTTGGATATGTTAGTTTTGGAGTGTCGGGACCCGCACTTTGGACCTTTGGAATTGAATTGTGAATTACGCCCGACCACACCGTATGATTGACCTAGTAGAATGATGGACTTAATGGATTAAGTCCTTAATGGGTTAAGTGTTTTTAATTAACCTTAATCGTCATTTTATGTGAAAACCCTAACTGTGTTGGGTTTTGAGTTGGGCTTAGATGTTTGGATTCTGGATGGGCCCTCTAATAACAAGTATATGGACTAGGAAATTTGGGTAGGCTTTAGGGTAGGGCCCATGTGAAGGGTTTGAGCCCAATTTGGAAAACTGGGCCATATATTGGGCCTTGGTTCGCTGTTTGGCTTTTGGGCCTTCAGAGTGTGTGTTTGGGCCTTGGGATGGGTTCAAGTTAGGTTGGGGGTAAAGTAGTCCTTTTTACCCCAAAACATGGACTTATGGTTATGTATTGGAACCCAATTATTAATTGGGTGTTGTTTTGATGTTGATAGTTTGGGGATCTGTCAGGCAGCAACCACAACTTTATCCGCGGGAATTCATCAGTGTGAGGTGAGTCTCCTCACTGTTTGTATGGGTTGAAGGCACCAATGCCGGCCCATTTGGTTTATGTACTGTAGGAAGAGTCGGGGGTTAGCCATAGGCATTATGTATGAAAGACCAGGAGGCAGCTCCTGGCACACTGTATGCTATTATGTGTTGTAGGAAGACCCGGGGGTTAGCCCTAGGCATTATGTATGAAAGACCAGGAGGCGGCTCCTGGCACACTGTATGCTATTATGTATTGTAGGAAGACCCGGCAGTTATCCCTAGGCATTTTGTATGAAAGACCAGGAGGTGGCTCCTGACATACTGTATGCAAATTAGCTAAGTAGAGTAGTATGTATGCTAGTTGTCTTTGTGATGCTTGTAGGGAAGACCAGGAGGTGGCTCTTGGCACTTGTCTGTAAGACGCAGGGGGTGACCCATGGCTTGGCAAGAAAGACCACGTGGCGGCCATGGCATAATGGCAAGACTATGTATTGGCACATAGCATCTTATTTGATTATGATATATGAATGATATGTATGGCTCACGGTTATGTATGATAGTATCCGATTGAAAGAGACCAAAGGGGTAGGCCAGCACCCGGATATGCTAGGCAGTATGTTTATTGTAAGGTATGTGGTATTTGGGGAACTCACTAAGCTTCGTCCTTACGGTTTTCAGTTTTAGTTTCAGGTACCTCCAGTTTTCAAGTAAAGGAGCTCTGGACGATCGCAGCGTATACACCCGTGCTTTTCCGTAATGTGTGATTTCTGGGAATGAACTATGATAAATGTATTATTTGAAATGCTTTTCTATTTGCGAACAAAGTTACAATACTGTTTTAGTTATATTAAAAATGAAATTTTTGGTCCTGAATTTTGGGAAGTTACAAAAAGCCCTTTGAAAAAAAATACTTTGCATTAGAAATTCATTTTTCTATTTTTTTTAATATCAAATTCCATGCATATAAGAAGAGAGAGAGAGAGAGAGAGAGAGAGAGAGAGAGAGAGAGACAGAGAGAGAGAGAGACAGAGAGAGAGAGACAGAGAGAGAGAGAGAGAGATAGATAGATAGATAGATAGATAGATAGATAGATAGATAGATAGATAGATAGACAGATAGATAGACAGATAGATAGATAGATAGATACAGAGAGAGAGAGAGAGAGAGAGAGAGATAGAGAGAGATAGAGAGTAAGACCATACGGTGTGGCCACGGTTTGGTTGTAGTTTTGCCACAGTGGTAGTGGGGAACACCCCCCCCCCCAATGCTATCTCTACTGCGGGTTGGCCTGCATACGGGTAGATTTCGATGCACATTCTCTCTCTTCCTTTCTTCTTTCCCAAGTTTGAACGATAATTTTTTTAAATTCGGTTGATTTCCTTTTTACCTATAAGTAAAACCTTATAACCCTTAAATTACCACACCTACATCAAATTCTCCTATCTTTCAATATTTTTTTTCCAAAAACTCTCAAGATGTCTTCTTCCAACAACCCAAACAAACAAAAAACACACACTAGAAACATCCCAAGACATTCTTATGATCAACCAATTTATTCGCCCCCGGTTTATCACTATGCCAATATGCTACCATATTATCCGTACCAATTACCACAAAAATCCCCAAAATAATACCCACAACAACACCCACAACCACAAACATAATCACAACCTGTACCCAGGGGCGGATTTAGGGGTGGTCGAGGGTGGCACCGGCAACCCCTAACTTTTCCGGTCGCAGTGGAAAATTTTTCGAAATTTTTCAAAATTTTTATTTTTTCTACTATCGTGCAACCCCTGACTTTCCCGTGTAACCCATGCTGTGAAATCCTGCGTCCGCCCCTGCCTGTACCCGACACTGACATTAATATGTTTGATTTTTTTATCTTAACCCGAATTCGTTCAAGATACTCAAGCACCCATTTCTGATTCCGAACCTGAAATCGTTCGAGAAGCTCAACCTACCAACGCAGACAATAAAAGAAAAGAGAAGGCAGTGACCAAAAGATGGGTACCCAAAGAAGTGTTTGTATTGGCACAATCATCAATCGATATTTCCAAAGATGCGAAGACAGGTAAAGGCCAAAAACATGACCATTTTTTGAGGCAAGTCACAAAAAGATTACCAATTTCTCAATTTGATTTTAGAGACACCCAAGAGTGTGTCTGAATCCCTCAAACCAAGGCTCTGATACAAACTTGTAACATACAAAAAATACGAATACAATTTTTCTTTTTCAAACCATCAAATCCATACATCAATTGTTTCAAACTCAACCATAATAAAATTTTATCTCAAACATCAGAGTGAAATCAGTGCGGAAAATCATCAAGGGATGTTGTGCAGCCAAGTCGGGCCCTTCCCTTTGGAACTGGAAGTACCTGAAAATGTGTAAACCACAAAACCGTAAGCACAAAGCTTAGTGAGTTCCCCAGAATACCACATACCATACATATCAGTGGGTCTAGCCCTACGTGAATGTTATGATCCAACCATAGTCTTACAGTCACTCCCAGATTACAGCCTATCCGTAACCTTTGTACCATGATCCAACCATGGTCTTCCATGCAAGTCACAAAGACAAACAAATGATGTGATCTAGAGTTTCGTTTAAAACACCAAGTGTATTCCAAATAGGGGAAGACAAACAAGGATGTAATATTGTTTAATGATTTGTATAGCAACATGAAACTTCAATGGAAAAAGTTGAGAAAGTGATGAAGTGATTTTGAAGAAAGCTCTAAAAGTGTACCATCAAGAAAATAAGAAGGCGTTCAAGTTTATTGAGGTTTTGAATGTCGTGAATGATAAGTACAAATGGAAAAACGCAAAACATCTAACGAGCATGTAGATAGTGGTTCAAAGCGCTTAAGAACATCCGAATGAGACCACACTACATCAGATGTGTATGATGGGTTCGACATCAACGATGATAAACATGTTCAAGTTGCACCACCTTCCTGACCAATGGGAAGGGACAAAGTAAAACATAAAGACAAAGGAAAAACGGTAGATTATGATGACTTAGAAAGAGAGGGGACGAGGTGAAGGGTATAAAAGAAAGAATTGACAAATTACTTCCGAAAGAGAACGTAGGAAACAAAGAGATGGTGACTTGAAAATACTAGCGTTAGAGACAACTCACATGATTGGGGAGAAGCTTGAAATTGTTTTGGTGATGAAAGCCGACATTAAAAACGATATGTTAATTAGTTTTTTAATCGTTTGTGTGTATTTTTATATTTATAGGTTTAAAAATTCTAGTTATTTTTATTTCTAAGTGTTTAGGAGTTTCTTAATATCTTGTTATGTTTTTTTATGTAATGAAATGTTATGTGTTTTGTATTTTTAAGTAATGAAATATTATTATATTTTTAAGTAAGGAATTTTTTTATTAAAAAGAGAGCATATATCTAAATTAAATTGTTAAAAAAAAAATGTCACACCATGTCTCATGTGTGACAAAGAAACACACTTTTCTGGTCTATGTCAGTGAATGAAATGTGATAATAGTGACACGCTACCATCCGGCCAAAAAGTCTTTAAACAAAGTTTGACCGATGATTATTAGATTGAAAGAAATAAAATTAAATATCTAGTTTGAAACTACTAAATAAAATAAATAAAAAATCGTATGAAGAAAGGCTAGGTTTCTTGTGAATTAGAATTGAGAAATCAAATATTCTTTTATTTTTTTTTTCTTCTATCTTCCTACAGAATTAAAATTAAGACATTTATTATATTTAATAAAATTATTAAAATTTTATTATATTTATCATCATCTAAAAATGATAAATGATAGAAGGATGGATAAAAATAATAAATAGAAATATATTTAATTTCTTATTAGAATTTAAGTCTTACGGGTTTTGATTAAAGAGGATGTATTTAAGTATTTATATAATTTTATTATTTTACATCTCATATTTGTTAAAAAGCAGCATGAACCTTATGAAAATGTTTGATTCCGACACCCATAAAATATTCATGAGCTAAAGAAAACTAATTTATTAATTCAGAACTTTATTATAATTTTAAATCACAATGATCAATAATTAGTTTTGCCAACATGGTTTGAATGGGTGGACGAGCATAATTGGGCACGAAAGAAAGTCGTCTGGTTTGTTATTGTGTTATACAAATGATGCGGCCCACGTCTTTTCTTCTACTAATACACAGTATTTTCCTAGTATTATTTAAGAGAATTCTTTGTTTTTTTAACCGCAAATAAATATAAATCTCCTCTGTGTGGATTGAACCCATTATTTCTTAGTTAGTAGTTAGATTAGTATCTCTATGTTAATTAAGTGGGCTAGCCCCAACTTGTAATAATATTCTTTCTTAATTATTTTTATTACAAGACCTCTTCAAAAAAAAAAGTACATTTATAGTTTGGGATGTTGCAAGTCGATTTAAGATCCTTTGCAAAATATTACATCCTATACGCTTGCATTAAATAATTTGGTAAATGAGGGGAACCTTTTTGTTTTTGTTTTTTTTTTAAATAAGGTCATTATTATAAATATAAATTTAGATTGTTTATATAATAGTATTAGTTGTTCGTTTTTTTCCCCTTCTTTCACTACCAGATAAATTTTTTCTACATACGTTAATATTTTAAGCTTATAAAACAACGTCAATGAGAAAAAAACAACTAAATGAAACAAAAACACATAGTTATGAACTTGTGATATTGAATCATTTTCAGCAATAAAGATAGTGATTTTTCAATCGTTTTTTAGGCTTCAACAACAAAGATTTCAAAACTTGTGATGTTGAAGTTTGAATTTGTCTACAGAAAATCAGAAAGTAAACATAAAAAATATTTTTTTACCAGAAAAGTAACATGAAAGAAGTAAAGAACTATAACGAAATCTTACAATTCATAAAAATCAGAAATCGGATTAACACGAACGAGAAACCAGAAACTAGAATCGGTGATGTAACATCCCAAATTTCATGATAAAATTTTTCATTTTTCAATTTAGTAAAAATCATTGTTTCAATCAAACCCAAGTCATAAAAACCAGATATCCAAATACAAATATCCCAAAATCAAAGTATCATAAAATCTCCAAACATATCAACGAAGGATGTGTACGATCACACCTTCGTATTGCCCCGATCATGAGAAGTACCTGAAACATAACACTTAAGCTATAAGCCAAAGCTTAGTGAGTTTCCCCAAAATACCATCACACAACATATAACAACATACAGAATGGGTCCACAACCATCAGGTTGGATTACCCTTGAGCCCGCATCATGAGTCTGGTTTTCCCACTTGGCCCACCGCTCATGTCTAGATTGCTCTCGAGCCCATAACATAAGTCTGACTTGCCTTTCCGACCCACAACTTATGTCTGCCTTGCTCCCAGGTTTGTTGGCCCCCACACAAAGCAGCATTGTCACAACCCAACCACACTATGTCGACTTATGCAACAGATAGCATATAACCAACAACAAATAATCATGCTGATCTAACAGATCACTACAACATAACAATATCATATATACCAGGATACATAACCTAGGGGGTGACATTGGTGCCTTCAACCCATGAGTACAGTAAGGAGAACTCACCTCACAGTCTGAAATGTACTGAACAGATCACTACTCCAACTGTTGAATCTATCGGTCATCTATACAATAAATAATCACCTAAACACAAACTACTACTCAAAATACCCAAAAATTCCCCTAAGTCAAACTTGGTCAAAATCCTTGTCAAAGTCGAAGTGAAAAGTCAAAGGGAAGTCAACACAGACTGAGTACGCCCCATGTACTCAGTCACTACACTAGGCGTAGGCGCGATCCTTCAAACCTACGGGGCCTTAGGCTAGTATGCGTAGCGTACCTCCTAGTACACCCAACTTACTTTGTCTAGATCTACTCCTCCTCATTAAGTGCTTAATCCATAAAGACTTCACATCCAAAACTCAGATCTATACCCAAATATCATTCTAAGTCATAAAGTTTCCACCTTATTACTTTCCTTGGCTAAAAGTGGTCCAAAAACCAAAACCCTAACTTCAATTCAAACCAAACACCATAAATCTTGCATGGAGGGAAGAAAAGGACCAATATCACATTTTTATGATTCTTAGCAACTAAAACGTCTAAAAGTACAACTCTTAT
Organism: Lactuca virosa; assembly: GCF_052849685.1. Taxonomy (NCBI): domain Eukaryota; kingdom Viridiplantae; phylum Streptophyta; class Magnoliopsida; order Asterales; family Asteraceae; genus Lactuca; species Lactuca virosa. The sequence goes on from NC_136428.1 coordinate 290,800,874, forward strand.
GGTTAGAGTAAGCCATACTCATGAACACCAAGCTTATGAGACTAAAATACATAAACACCAAAAAACTAGCAAGATCTAAGGAAAACATTCATCAAGTTTCAAGTGTTATACCTTCAAGGGATGCTTGAGGATGAGATATTTGTAGATCTAGGTTGCCTTGAGCATCCAAGATGATTCCACTCTCTTCTCCCTTCAGCACCAAACCCTAATTTTGGTGTTTTACCCCTATATAAGCATCATTTTATCCTTCCTTTGGGCATTTTAAGTCAGCCTGCACCCCTTTTAGTATGCATTGAAACCCTAAAGTTCCTTGAGTGAGTTACGGAGCTTGGAAGAGGGTTTATGGTGGCTTGTGTAAGAGAAGAAGAAGGTTGAAGACTCATTTCTTGGAAAGGAGCTTGTAGATCCAAAAGTTTCTCTTCTTTTACAAGCAATTGAAGGTAAAAAGCTTTGATCTTGTCATTTCTTTGGTTGGATATTCTTTTGGTTTGTTTATGGTCATTTTAACCTCTTTTGGTTGGTCCTTATGAGCTAAGGTTGTTTCAGAGGCTTGATCTTGTAGATATGGACGTTTTAGGAGTCCCAAAGGCATAAAAATGTGATCTTTATGGTTTTATTAGGACTCATGCATGTGTTAGTACCTTTCATTAAGCTCTTTTGAGCTCTAGAGCCCTATTAAGCCATGCATGCAAGTAAAGTTGCCAATTTTACGTGTTAAGTCATTCATAGGAATCAGGTCTGAGAGTTTGGAGCAAGGACTTAAGTGGTTAAGTGCTTAATGGAGAAGATTGGGGTTCAAGGGAGTACGTTGGGCGTACCTATCTGGTACGCTACGCGTACTGGCCCCAAATGGTGTACGCTGGGCATACCAGCTGAGTACGCGGGACATACTCGGCTTGTTTGACTTCCCTTGTTTTGTTGACTTGTGGGCTACGGACCTTTGACAAGAAGTTTGACCAGGGTTAACTTTTGGATATTTTGGGCCTTTTAGGATATTAGGCCTTCTCGGGCTAGGTCCATGATGGGTTTGGGCCCAATTTGGATAATTGGGCCATATTTGGGCTTTAGGTAATTAATGAGATTTTGGGATTTCGGATTTTGGGTTGTCAGGTCATTTATTTATTAAAATTGTAATTTGTTAGTTGGCGCGAGGATTATCCGGTCTGGAGGTACGAGCGGTCAGTGGAGTATTAGCGGGTTGAGGTGAGTTTTCCTCACTGTACTTAAGGGTCGAAGGCACCAAGGCCGGCCCATTGGATCATTATCCTGGTATATCACATGTTGGTATGCTGTAGTGATCTGTTAGATCTGTATCCTGGTATATAGGATGATGCCATGCTTAGTGATCTGTAAGATGTGCATGTTTTCTTGTTGAATGGTTATATGTTTAGCTGTGTATACATCGTTGTGGTGTGGGTGGGTTGAGACTGTACTGCTTCGTGCCGTCAGTCAAAAAACCCGGTAATGATTATATCGATATGTTGTTATAGTTTACTGGGCTGATATGTGTTTTGAATATATGTATGTGTGTTGACACGGTATATGTGTGGTTGGGTTGAGGCGGTCCTGCTTTGTGCTGAAGGCCAACAGACCCAGGGCGTCCCGGATAGACTGAATGCCAGTGGGGCGTACCAGTCAGGCCGAAGGCCCGGAGAACATTCCAGATAGGCTGAAGGCCCGGTGAGGTGTACCAGTCATGCTGAAGGTTCTGTGAGCGTACTAGATAGACTATAGGCCGGTAGGGCGTTCCTGTCATGATTAAGGCCCTTTATTCATGCTGTTATTTGGTATATGTTCTCTGTTTTTGTGTTGGCACTTTGGGAGAACTCACTAAGCTTTGTGCTTACCATTTTGGTTTATGGTTTCAGGTACTTTAGAGAATTGTGGCAAGGCGAAGACGTGACCATACACATCCTGATTTTTTGTCATTGATCTTGGGAGATACTGATTTTAAATAATGTTTTTGGAAACAATGTCTTTGTATACACTTTCATTAGTAAATGGGTTGTTTTGGAAAGCTGTAATTGGTTGAAAATTTTAGGATGTTACAAGTTGGTATCAAAGCCTTGGTTTGAGTGAATTGGAGGAACACTCAAGTGAATCCAGTCTCAAACTAAGGAAATAAAAGCTTTTAAAAATGATTTTCTAAAATTGTTTTAAAAAATAATCAAGAAGGAATGCGATGTGTACGATTATCCGGATGTAACACCTGTTCCAGGTATTGATTAAGTTATATAAATTTTAGGGTTTTGTGCATGGACTCGACGAGTTGGGGTGCTCCAACTCGTCGAGTAGAGGCTATTATGAGGACGTGGGATTTCGGTTCTACTCGACAAGTCGGAAGGCCCCGAATCGACGAGTAGGAGCTGTAAAGAGAAACCCTACATTTTAGGGTTTTCACCCTATAAAGAACATAATACGCCTCTTGTTGCCTCCCTTATCACCCTATTAGCCAGAGAAACCCCTAGTTGGACCTTGCACCTTCTTGAGTGAGAGTAAGAGCTTTTGTGAGTAATTTTGGGGTATTTGTGAAGGAGTCTAGAGTTTGAAGAGGAAGGAGCAAGGATAGAAGCAGTAGATCCGACATCTACTCTGTATTAGCCATCTTCTTTAAGTATAAAGTCGTCACCTTGATCTCTAGTTGAGTAGATCCATTTTCTTGGAACCAAATGGCCATTTTTGGTGCAAAATGGAGTCAAACTCGGATCTGGACTTATCACAAGGATATGGCTCCAGACCTGGACCTCTCTAGGTCCCCAATGACATAAAGTTGCTCACTTTATGCAGCTTAGCCCCTTTCCATGCACAAAAACCTTGTAATAAGCCTAATTTTGATGTTATAGCCTTCAAGGGCCTTACATGCACGTAAAGTTTGCAACTTTACGTGGTATCTGCATTAAGGGAGGTTGGATTTGAAGATTGGGACCATAGATCCCACTGAAAAGGGCTGAACATGATGAGGACTGAAGAAACACATCGATTCCCTTAGCTGACTCGACGAGTCGGGGTAGGGTTTGCTCGTTTCTAAGTATTTTGAATGTGTAAAGTGAAGGATTAGGGTTTTGGTCTGAACGGACCTCAGTTTTTTGGAAATTTTATTAACTCGACGAGTCACTAGGATGACTCGGCGAGTTGATGCGGGATTCAATGAAATGGACTCGGGAGGAACTCGACGAGTTACAAAGGTAACTCGGCGAGTTGACAAGTCATACATGTAATACATACAATGGTGTAACTTTTCAATTATATATGTGATGGTTATGTTTGGTTTCTTTACTATTATGCAACTGTTGTGATACAATACATGAAAGTCATCCACCCCCGGACGTTTTCGCCATCCTGGTTTGGGGGTGTGACACCAATCCTTCAGATCTTCACTCCTGTCAGCTTAATGGTCTTCTGGCCGCCTCCCAGACCCTCAAAATGGCTTAATTGATGTTACTTTTCGACTAAGATAAGTTAGAAGTCGGAATCTCCCCTTAGAACGAATTAAATGTCGATATATAGTAACTTTACACAGCCAAACGAATGCAGCGTGTAGGTCTAAGGAACGCAGGGCGTTCATCCAAGAGATCCTGTAATCAGCAAGCTTCGAATGCAGTGCGTTCGGCCTGGGAACGCAAGGCATTCAGCCCGCTTTCAACCCAAATCTTCTTATTTTGCAACCCAACTTCGTTTTTCCGGGCTTTTGCTTCATTTCCGCTCCAACAACAATTAATAGCTGTAAATTACAATTCAAAGCATTATAAGTACCTTTTAGCTCTAAATAATATAAAAACATAGCATAAGATAATAAGAAAACACCTAAATTATATGAATAAAATAAGCATTATCATCAATCTCAAACAAGTATGGGATCTTGTTTTGACCGATAATGAGGATGTCTTTTGTTATTGATTAAGGTGGTGGTTTATTAAACTCTAGTATTTCTTCCCTTTTGATGAGGTTATGGGTTCCCTAAGGATGTTCATTGTGGTAAATTTATATATAATGTCGAGAGGGCATGTGAGCTAGGCAAGATAGCATTGGAGCACTTGGTTCGAATTATGTGCATGGTTTTGTTGGGGTATAGCCGTCGAATTGGATCAAGAGTTCGATCGTGATCCTAATCTAGGGTTGTGTCCGACCATGTTTTCAAATGGCTTTGCTCTAGTAGCAACATTGGCTGGTGTGGTGAGGGACGTTGATTGGGTCCCTTCAAGGCAATGGAATAAGTTGATTATCTTTAGGCCCGGAGTCTTGGGCGAATGATGTAATGTCGACAAGGTCGGTGTGATATTGGGAGCATTCTATTCATAGGCTGTGGGCCTAGTGAACATGATTTTTCATTCTTCTGCTTGTGGTACTTTCGGTGTTGGATAGAAGTCGGGAGACCCACAAATCAGTGGTTTGGGTAAAAGGAGCGGTTAAAGGTTGTTGGGAGTATCAGTCAAGTATCTGTGGAATGTATGCATTACATTTCCATTTGTTAGCAAGTTGTTGTTAGGGTTTTGAATATCAAGTGGGGAATCGGTTTTGAAGCCGCAAATCATAAAGTTCCTTATGAATGTCTCGAGTGGTTTTTTTTTCAGGTAGGGGTACACCTGAGCTGATAGGGGTTAAACGTAATGCGGAAATTCTTGGTTTTACCATCTTTGCTCGTAGGAGCAGTGGTTGGTATTGGCATGGCAAAGAGTCGAGGGTTATTTAGGGTTTTGGTACATCATATGGATTTGGATTGGGAGAAGTTCACGATCGACATGTTTTGAGGATCTTTTTTGCATGTTTTAGTGGTGTCTCCAGTCATGGACTGGGGGTAGATTCAGGGATGGATGCTCATCATCATGAGGAAAAGAATTTATGGGAAATTTTGTGAGTGGCCATTTTTCGAGTTGTCTTTTGGTGGAAACTCGCGTTGGTAATCGTGAGTATCTTCATGACAGGCCTGTATTTTCGTGAGATGTGGGATAAGGAATCTGTATGTCCAGGACATCAGCTGGAGGGTTCAGGGTACGAAGGGATGTTTTTAGTTCAGATGGTAGGAAAGGCTCTTGTGTCTATGATATGGAATGGTTCTATCGGTAGGAAGGTCGGGAAAGTTATAGGGCTTTAGGATTATAGCAATAGTGTATCGGTCTGTTAGCTGAAGAAATCAGTATTTTGTAGTCCATTGTGTTCATGGAATTGTTATCATCAGGATGAGCCTTCCCTCGATGGAATATTTAACCCCTTTTAGTCAAGCGAAAGGTTGTCGGTAGCAGCAGGTGGTCTGCGATTCTGTTCTCTAGTAGGAATCTCAGGTAATCAGTAGTCGAGTAGATAATTTGATGGATAAGTGAATTGGAATTGGAATTGGTTCAGTATGGGCGGTCTGTCGGGGAGTCAGACCAATTCGAGATTTCAGATTTTAGGTAAAGTAAGGTTGGTTTCCTGCATGGGATTGTGGTTTCGTCTTCTTCGGGTTGGAAAAGTTCTTCTTGGACTGGGTTCGGTTGCCTTAGAAAGATCTTTGTATGCTCAAGGTTTTGGTTGTGTCCCTCAGGCTGTCGGGCATGCCGGAGATGGTAAGGAATGATTTCGAGGACGAAATCAAATTTAAGTGGGGTAGAGTTGTAACACTCTATTTCGAGTTGCTCTATTATTCGGGGTTATGGCCCGATCATCAGTTATCATAAGGCTTATGGCCTTGGGGAAAATAGGATTTGGCCCTTTTTGGATGTGGGTATTATAGATTAGATAATCCAAGAGTTCGACTGTGTTGTAAAGTCCGAGGGTATATTCGTAATTTGGTCGGTTCGGGTCTTTATGAGTTTTGGGTAGTTCCTCGGAACGTTTTAAGGCGGAGGTAAGTTGTTAGAGCTGTAGGGTTCTCGTTACCTTTCCGTAGATATAAAGTTTGTCGGAAACAGACTTAGAACGAAGAGGTTAGGCCAAGTGAAGTTTTAAGGTTTTGGAGGTTCAATGAGTACGCATGACGTAATCATTGTGAACGTGGGGCGTAATGAGTGAAATGGTCGTGTGTGGTAATTGAGTATGTCGGGCATACTAAGGGGTACACAAGGCGTACTCCCTTCAACACCAAACCCTAATTTCAGGGTTTTACCCCTATGTAAGCATCATTTTATCCTTCCTTTGGGCATTTTAACTTAGCCTCCACCGCTATTTTAAGTATTATTGGTATGTACTCGACCCGAGAATAGCATGGTCCATTTGGGTTGCATAGCATCAGGACAATTTGTTAGGATGGACTTTTGAGAAGAGGTTATATATGATTTATTAATATATTATAAGTTCTAATATATTAATATGAAATCATATGATTTAATTAGTATTGATCAAGAATTAGTTTGGAATTAATTTAGTGATCAAAAGAGACTAATTAAATCTATAGGGACTAATTATGGTAATTGGTTATATTTATATGTGTTGGGCTTATGATCTATATTGGACTAAGTTTATGTATGGATACATAATGAGTTGGTCGACATGAACCATGGATCATAAAACCCATGGGTATGGATTTGGGTTATACCCATGACTCTAGGAATCCTACATATAAATATAAGCTCCATAACCTAAAAACGACACTTGGAATACTTCTAGTTCTTGGAGTTCATGGAGGTGTTTTTGGTGCATGGAAATTCTCTCTCAAGAGTCACCTTTGTCCTAGGTGAGGTGTGATTCCATTTGAGGTGCAACACTTGGGGCACTAAGTTCTTAAAGGCCAAAGTCTTCCTAGCAACATCAACAACATCAAGAGGTATGTTTAAGACTTGTCTTATTATACATATGTTATTTGTATGCTAGTTGTAGGCTTAAAGCTTTGGAAACCATATACATGTATAATTAGAGAAAACATAGATCCAAAGCTTTTAAGGTTGTATGTGCACCATAGGATGTTGTAGTATACTAAAACCCAACAGTGGTATCAGAGCCTATGGGTGTTTTCCATCATACTTGATGCTACTTGTTTTCAAAGCTTGAAAAAATTGTTTTTTTGGATTCTGCCTGATCACCACGAGGTGCTCAAAATTACCACGAGGTGGTGACGGGTCTGGCAGATTTTTGGATTTCTTGGCTTAATTTGGATTTGGATAATTACTATAAAATGTTTTCTTGATAAAAATTCGATTTTATGTTGTGAAAATAATTATCCTCATCCAAATAAAAGATAATTGTCATAGTTTCAAGATTTTATTAGTTTATGTAATAGACTAATTTCTTGTAAATAGTTGATATGAATTATCTTGTTATTATGAGTTTAATCTAGACATGGAAAAATTATTTGATTATTGTGTTCATTGGAATATTTGATCTTAATGGTTTTATGAACTCCATAACTTGTCATCAAGTTATGGAAAATGAAGAGTTTTTTCTTTTAAAAGTTCATTAAGATTCTTAGGTTATGGAAAAAAATGAAAGGTCTTATTTTAATGTCACTATAAACAATGCTTTGATACCAATCTGTCACACACCCGAACCAGACGGCGGAAACGTCTGGGGGCTTGTGCGTGACTTCATCTTGAAATATCATTACAATGAATATAAATGAAACATAACATCATCATCGCCATGCATATTTTAACACAACCGCCATTGTTTACATCAAGTACAATCTTTTAAATTACATGACCAAAACATTCACTGAATGATGTTTAACAGTACACAAAACAAAATCCCATATTCTTGATGATTCTTATGCCTAACGAGTCCCTGAGAATACAAGTTATTTTGAAAACGTCAACATATATTATATTGGTGAGTTCATAAGCATGTTTGATTGAAAAGTTTTGTATGGTTCGTAAAGCACCAGAAAATCCGATATTTTCTGTAAAGTGGTTTGAAAATAATGTGTCAAAATCAAGTATTAATGCATGTGTGTTTACTGCTTTTGAAATGTATAAATAAAAAAAAATGTAATCCAGATAGAAACCCTGTATTTTTCTATTGTAAGTGGAAGGTAATCTATAAATGTATTTATCCCAGAAAATTCGATATTTTCTGCATATAAAAGTATCGTAATCATAAAATCCCATGACCGAGTATCGATGTATGTATGTTTTTAGTATCGTCTAGATTTGTATAAATATACCGAAATCTTTGATGAAATTAGTCTCTAAGTGAGCCGTTACAACCATGCTTGATAATGACTAATTCGCCTGTCTTGACGTTTTCAGGCGCCGCTTTTGATGTAGGTAAGGTTTGTCGCCCTAGACTGGCCTAGTCTAGTTGTAACGAACAACTAAGGCGTGGGGGGTCACCCCGTATAGATCTATACACAAACTCCCGCTCTCCCTCCAGGAAACTCTGGTTATAACTACAGGCTACGATTGTACACTCAGAGGTGCCAACCGACAAGTCTCACTAGATTCTCAACCTTTCATGTTCGTTATGTTTTTCACTATGTTTAATGTTTACGTGTATGTTGCATGTTTTCATATCCAAAGGTACATATATAAGAATACAAAGTTCAATAATTATGTAAAGGATAGAGTTCCGATCTACCTAGCATGTGAACTTCAGTCCAAGCCCAATTAGCATGTAAAGGGACCACAAAGGCCCAATAACATGTAAGAGGGTAATTTGGGCCCAATAGGCATGTAAATGGACCACCAAGGCCCAACAAACATGTGACCCATAGCTCAGGCCCAAATTAACAAGTACATGGGTCGCAAGGCCCAATAAACATGTCATGGAAGATATTGGGCTCAATATACATTTGAATGGGCCCTTAAGGCCCATTGGCCATGTAATCTGAATATTGGGCCCAATAAAATTGTCATCGATGTATTTCGTGCATTCGTTATTGTTTCGTTGTTTGTTTTAGCTCGAGGTTTACCAAATTGATTATAAAAAGTCTTCTTTTTGTGAAAACGACATTTTTGGTCAATAAGCCTCAAATTTTCAATTAAGGCCCAAAGTTTTGTAAAAATAACACTTTAGTCCATAATTTATAAAAAATTGTAATTTCGTCCCAAATGTTTAGAAATTCACGGGTTTAGTCCAAAAATTTATATTTTGACATTTTTGGCCCAGTTTTGTAGAAAAGTGCATTTTCAGCCCCTTGTTTGTAAAAATTGACACTTTCAGCCCAATTTTGATAAAAGTTACATTTTTGGTCCCATTTAGAAATAAATGTTATTTTCACCCCTAAATTTGGTTTATTTACATTTATGACTCAAACTTTGGTCAAATAACATTTTTAACCCCAAAACTTTCATTTTTTCGCAAATTTGGGCCCAAAACCGTAGGGCCCAAATGTTTGGCCCATTAAGCTAAAATTTACATTTTTGCCCCTTTGGAAAGCATGTTTATCATAAAAATCCATTTTTATACAAGTAGGACCTGTTTGATCCTTATAAAAACATATACGTCACTTTTTGCCCTTATCTTTTGTTTTCTTGACAATTTTGACCCCTAACAAGGTTTTTGCCTTAAATTTTTATATCTTCAACATATAACCACTTTTAACTTGATAATATGATGTATAAGGTGTCTTAGTTCATGGATATTTACTCAATGTTACTTAAGATGTCGAGATTTGTTAAGATCTAACACATTTTTACAAAATAAACTAAGAAATCACACAAGACATGCATATAACACATAGATCTACACATTTTACTTGTATTCTTCCAAAAATCATGTAAAAACCGAAAACAAGGGGGTATGAACTCACCTTTGCTTTGATGTTTCGGTTTTGATGAAGAGATGAAGAGATTTTTGGTCCTAGCTACACCTTGAAGTAGTTTTCGAGCTTATGAAGTTTCTAAGGTGTTAGATCACGAAATGAAGCTTCATAAGAGAGTGTTCTTAGCTTAAGGATGAAAATAAAAAACTTAAGTATGATAACAACTTACCAAAGAGTGATGGTCTAGATGAGAACCTCTTGAAGTATACTCTAATTCTCGAAAATTTAGAGGAAAATATAGGAGTTCTTGGGAGCTTCTTTAAGAGATTTTTGTATACAAGAATGAGTGTGGTTATGGTTTTTGGATCTCATAGCCGAGAGTTAAGAAGAATAGGAGAAGTAGGATCCTTGGTCATTACATGAAGGGTTTGGAATGGAGATATGAGAGGTAATGCATAGATTACCTTCATATAATACTTAGGTGTCATGTTTAAGAGAATCCTTCATTAATCTCTTTTTTTTTTACTTGGGCCGAAATTGGCTAAAGAGAAGGAAGATAGATTAGCTTGGCCCATTTCTAGCCTTGGTTCGATATTATGAGGCCCAATAACTACTTTTCGGCCCATTGGGCCTTTAGGGTAGTTCAGTGCCCAAAATGGCATAAAAGAATGGATTTATGGCTTACTAGGGTTAATTGGATTAGTTATGGACCAATAAGGCCCACTAAAGGTCAAAAACTTATTTTAGGCCCATTATGGCCCAAAATGTTAAGTTTCATGAAGGTGGGTCCAATTAGAGCCTATTTAAGGGTCCTAATCCCAAAATAGTCAAATTGGAAGCTTATTGGTCCATTAGGCCCAATATGGAACCCTAGCCATAATGGACTTAAACCGGGATTCTTAGGGTTTTCAGCCCTTAGTTGAACACATGAGATGTATTTGAATGAGCATAGAGTATGATTTTCTCTTAGAGTACAACCTATTACACTAGGTGAATGATTATATGAGAGTGGAATTTCCTAGCAAAAATTCTAGTTGTGACATCATCCCTCCATTAGAGGGAATTTCGTCCCGAAATTCTTTCGAAAGATAGGTTCATGAATGAGAGAATAGGTGAGGGCACTTTTACTTCATCTGGTCCTTGCGTTCCCATGTGAATTCCGGTCCACGCTTAGCGTTTCATCGAATCTTCACAATCGGAATACGACTTTGTTTAGTACGCTTCACTTCCCTGTCCATAACTTCGACCAGTTCTTTATCGAACCGAAGATTATTGTTTATCTTGATCTCTTCCAAAGGGAATGATAGGAGTCTCATCTAATAGGCACCTTTTCAGATTCGAGACGCGGAACACGGGGTGCACGTTGCTGAGTTCGGTAGGTAGCTGCAGCCTATAAGCCATTGAACCAATCCGGGCAAGAATCTCGAACGGTCCAATGTATCGCGGGTTCAATTTTCCCCGTTTCCTAACGCGAATCATTCCTTTCCAGGGAAAGACTTTCAATAGTACCCGACCTCCGACTTGGATTTCCAGAGGTTTTCATCATTTGTCAGCATAACTCTATTGTCTATCTTGTGATGCTCGAAGTCGAATTCTGATTTGGATTATCTTTTCTGTCGTTTCGCGAATGGTTTCTGGTCCCGTGAGAGTACTGGCGAGTGATCTGCATTTTCGACCATAAAGAGCCTCGAAAGGAGCAACCTTGATGCTCGTGCGATAACTGTTATTTTATGGCAACCGGGTATCCCATGACTTTCTGAATTCAAACACCCAAGCTCGGAGCATGACTTCGAGTCGTTGAATGGTTCGTTCGCTTTGGCTATTGGTTTGAGGGTGGAAAAAATGCTCATGCCTAGCTATGTTCCCCTAGCCTTCTGAAGTGACTGTCAAAATCTTGAAGTAATTCTGTTATCCCAATCCGAGATAATAGATACTGATATTTCATGGAGTCTCACGATCCCTTTTATATAGATCCATGTTAATCTTTTCGTCTTGTTTGATTTATGTATTAGCAGGAAGTGGGCAGATTGGGTTAACCGATCGAAGATCACCCAGATAGTGCCCAAGTCAACTCTTATAACAATAGCTTCGTCTTTTTACTTCGAGAGTCTTATCCATCCATGTAGTGTTTCCTCCGCGATATTCTCCGGCTTTGATGTTTTCAAGGCTGGTCGTAGATGTTGACATTGTTTTGTTCTCGCTTCGTGTGTAGACGAGTATGTTATTGATGAAAATAATGAAAAGGCTGACTAGGAATGGTTGGGAAAACACGGTTCGTAGGGTCCATGAATACTGTGGGGGCATTCGTTAGACCGAAGGGTATCACAACGAATTTGAAATGGCCGTATCGAGTTCGAAAATTAGTTTTTTTTGAAATGTCCTTTTCTCGGACTCGGGGCTGATGATAACCGGATCTTTAGATCTATTTGGAGAAGTAACTAGCTCCTTAAAGCTGGTCAAATAGGTCATCCATCCGAGGAAGTGGGTATCTGTCATCTTGACGAATCTGTCATCTTGACGAACAAGACTGGAGCTCCCCAAGGTGAGAAGCTTGGTCCGATGAATCCTTTGCTCAACAATTTTCTTAATTTGACTGGATAACTCTTGAATTTTGGCGGGAGCTAACCTGTAGGGTGAATTGGCAATTGATGTGGCCCCCGGTATGAGGTTGATTCGAAATCCAACCTGTCTTTCTGGGGGTATTCCCGGAAGGTCTTCAGGAAATACATCCGGAAATTCGCATGCTACTGGGATGTCTTTAATGTTTACTTCTTCCTTGGCCATGTCTTTAATGTTTACTTCTTCCTTAGCCTCATCACCACATGAGCGAGAAGTACATAGTTCTTCTTGTGCAGCCACTTCTGTGCCTTGATGCACGAAATGAGACGAAAATTGACGTCAGGTTTATCACCATGGATTATTAGAGTTTCGTGATTGGGGAGGTGAAGGCAAACGACCTTCTCGCGACACATAGTATCAACATGGTGGGGGCTTAACCCAACCATGCCGATTATCACATCAAAACTCCTAATATTTACTGGCATCAAATCTATTTGAAATTATTGTTTGTTTAGTGTTAAGGTGCACCCTACATAAATATCTTTGGTTGATTCGTTTTTTTCCATTAGTCATCTCCACCGTGAAGGCTTCATTTAGCTTATGGGGTTGTTGTTTTAGTAAGTGCTTGAATTTGTTACTAACGAAGCTTCGCTAGGCTCCACTATCGAGTAAGATGCAAGGGGAAAGAGTTGTTAAGTGGGAACGTACCAGTAACAACCGTCGGGACTTGAATTGCTTCGCCTTGACCTAGGGTTAGGACCTTTCCTGATCCTCCTGCCCCTTGATTGTTAGCCTTGGGGAAATTGCGTCGGAAATGGCCGGTTCCTCCACACCCATAGCAGGTGTGACTAGCCCCAACATCGATGTTGTTGTTACTGTTGTTGTGATTGTTGTTGTTGTTTGGCTACTGATTCTGTTGTGGATAAATTCTATAGTATTTGGCGGTGTGACTCTTTCGGTTGCATCTATTACAATACGGCTCCCGGCAGGCTCCTTTATGATGGAAATTGCATTGGTTTCATTTTGGAAGGCTTCCAACATATGGTCTCGCTGGTGTTGATGTAGTAGGTGTCATGGTCGCATGGACAGCAACAACATGTTGCTTCTTCGAGAACCCTTGAGTTGGCTGTCCCTTCCTCTTACTTCCAGACTTTCACTTCCTGCTCTTAAGCTTGGGGTTTGGAGTGCCTTGATAAGCTGCCACTTGTTGGTTTCCGTGCTCATTCCTTTGGCTGGAGTTGTCGATGCTATTTCCACATCTATTGGTGTTGTTTGCGTTGAGTTGTGCCATAGCAGCGTTTACTGCCGCTGTTACAGCAGCTTGAAATGTAGCAGAGTCCATTTGCAGGAGCGGTGTCTCGCGGATGTGTTTGTTATTTCTGTGGGATGTCATTTTCCTGCTGCATGATGATAAGCCAGATCGTAAGTAACGATCGTCATTCCTGGTTGTACTCTATAAATTTCGCATCTTGTCGTATGATTCTCATTGTTTCCATCTACATCCCTACGATGTATTTACGGTAGTAGGTAATCGCAGTTTTTGCACAAATTTTAAGTCTGTCCATATAGTTTATAGATGATTTTGGATTTTGAGATCCTTGAGTAACTAGAGGTTTTGAGGGTTCGGTTATGCATATAATTGAATTTATGTAATAACATGAAATAAAGATAGCACATAATTGTTTCATTGGTAAGTACCGTCTTAGTACACGAAAGAGAGTCATATCAGATAGTGGGGGGGGGGGAGGGAGGGAAGCTGCTCCTAATCGTGGGGGAAAGTGTTTGGTGGTGGTGCTGATGAAGTGGATGCACCCTGGAGATGAGCTACTTGTCGCTCGGTGTCTCGTAGTCGTGCCTCCCAAACTGTCTATCTCGTTTGGACGTCTCCAATTGCTTCCTGTGTCTGTCTCTCATCTCTCTCAACAGCAGTCCGCATTTGGTCCGTTTGTCCTGAGGTGTCCTAAGCTTGGTTATCAATATTTCGGGTGCGCCGGACCATGACTGGGAGGGCCCGGTCAGCTGGTCCTCTATGACTAAGATCGAAGAAACCTCGGTTCCTACCGTAGTGTGGTTATATCCCCTGCTGGTGACTCCATATCAAAATATCGTGTGCCCATGGGGGCGTGGGGCCATCGGGGGCCCATACGATAAGCCGGTACTCTGGCCATATATGGAGGATTGATGACCCCGGACTCTGCATCCGAGTCATCATCCTCATCGCCCTCGAGCTCTTCCTCTTCGAGGTTCACTACTGGCTCGGCGGGTTCATCTGTAAGTTCTACTTCATGTTCCTCCTCTGGTTCTTCCTTTGAGTCTTCTTCTGGGTCAAGCCACCCTGCATTCCCCTGACTAGGGAGATAGGGGTCTCCTGGCTAATGATGCCCGTCCATAGTGTATTGCACGAAGGGGTATAAATACTAGAAACAAATAGCACACCAAATACTCCTATAGTATTTTAATTTTGTTTAGGTTTGGTTCTATAAGCTCTTTGGATAATTAAATGGTAAGTTTTTGATTCATTGTCCATCACGATTACTCCCGAACACATGATGGTCGTATTTTGAATGAATGTAGTTGATCAGGCTACATTCACCCCCAATACGACTACATAACTGCCCGGGTTTAATAGCGATGTTCAAATCCTCCAAGGACTTTTACTATTCTTGTTGTGTTATTACTCTAAAATATACGCATAGGTATGTATTTTAACACTAAAAGAAAAAGACCATTTTACGACGCGCAAACCACGACACTCATTGATTTATGTTAAGCAAAAGAGAGTGACATTAAAAAAATGTCATCTCTTCAAAAAATTTAAGGATTTAGGTCACGCATTATTGCGTGCCCTTAAATTAGTGTCTCATGTAAATAAATTAAAAACACGGAGGGCACTTTATCTAAAATGTGCGTCCTTTGTGAATGTCGTTTTATATTTATTTTAAGAAACGCGCGTCTCCTTAGAGGGAAAATGAAATCCCCAAATTTTTTAAACCCCCGCCTTCTTCTCCCTCGTCTCCACCCTCACCCACATCCATTGCCTCCAATCCTCGTTGCCTCTTCTAGTCTGAAACTCGATCCTCGCGATAAATGGTTCGGTGACTGCAACTCCTTTCGATTGTAGCGCCGATCGACAACTACGACTCATCAACCGTCAATCGAAGCTACCTGTTGAACAACCCCTAATCGACACCTCCACCTTCTCGTCTCTCCTTCTCCACCAGGTTTTCTCTCATCTCTATCCTCCACCAGGTTTTCACTCTGAAAAAGGCGATCGATCTCCCTACTTCTATTAGAAAACCCAAAAAAGTAGAAAACCCCACCTTGGAGATTTAGGGTTCATTCCCACCCAAAATTCTCAAACATCAAGATCTCTTTCGTCATCTCCCCTTTCATTCATTTTCCCGCTAACTTTCTCCTACGAAAACACACCAAAGTAGAGGTTTCAGTGGCAAATAAGGATGAAATGACGCAGGAGAGAACTAAAAGGACTCTTATTGGTTGGAAAGACTAGCTGGAAAACACACAAGACTCTATAACCACTCCAGGGTTTAGAAACAGAGAGAAAGTTCTTGTAACTTGCTCACGTCTTACAGGTTACATGTTTTTTGATTTGTTCCCTTTATGCCACTAATTGTATCTAACCCTTTTTATTGTCCAGGGGCAAATAAAGATTTTTGTTATTTGTTCCCTTCGCATCAATTACAGGAAGTTGATTATCCCCTCTCTTTGAACTGACGAACTCAACCTGGACCACCACTGCTCAGCCGTCCCTGCATCCACCGCTACAAGATGAAGACTTGGACCTGAACCTGAACCCGTTAGCATAAATCCTTCGTTTTGGAGATGGGCTAATTCATGTCTTCTATCTGCATATTTTTTACTTGGTGATGATAAATTCGTACCCATCAATCTTCCTTCGTGCTCACCATCTACAATGAAACCCTAGGTCAATGATTTGTATTGATATGAAATGGGTTGTTTACAGGTATTCCTTTTCCCCAACATGAAAAATCCAAATAAAAAGATTCTAGACTTGGAGCTTTGGACTAAATGTATGTAGGTTTGACTGATTTGTTTCCGAATTGTGTGTATATATGCTTCAATAGAAAGTGATTGGTTGTTGATTTTGAATAATTATATTTTCTTGATGCAACAGATACTTGTCTGTTTGAATTGTTTTTATGTTGGTCGATCTTATGGTGCTCTGCTGGAATTTTCATCTTGAGATAAACATACTAGTTGAATTCTTTTTGCTGCCTTTGATTTTTTGTGCTGAAATGTTTGCTAATGAAACTGTTGAAACAAACATACTTGCTGAAATGATGTGACTTAAGGCCTTTAAATAGGGTGCAACACCCTAAAAATTAGGGTTTCATATTCAGCCACCAACTCGTCAAGTTGGTCCAAAAAGATCCGCAGCCCATAGACTTTCAACACGTCTAGTTGAGGCCATCAACTCGACGAGTTCCAAGGAAAAATTTCCCTTCTTATATAAAATTCTCATACTTGAGAATCGTGATTACAAAGCCGGATAAACTCATATATAAGCATGTGAAAAAAATTCAAAAATTGTTTTGATTGCTTCAGTTTGTGTTTACATTATTTTTTCAGTTTTGGTTTGGTTTTAGTTTGTTATTGTAACACTGCACTTTCTAAGACATAATAGGCGCTTTTTTTTAATATGAAATATAAATTGGACATTTAATATAGAGAAATGATGTGCATAATGAAAGTTTTACTGTTGTGTGTGTTACTTAAATGTAAAAGTTCTCAAGAATGGTTTCACAAGTTTAAGAAAGAGCAAAATGGTTTACTAGTACACCAGAGTATCTATGGATAAAGGCGGTGTCCGCACAACATAACCAGTATAATAATATCCATATATTTTGGCATGCATCATTGGAGTATGGTGGACATACTAGCCGCAAAAAGAGAAAGTTTACACATAAGGCATGTCAAAAATATCAACAAATCTAGAAGAATATCCACTAAATTGTGCATGTGATTAGGAATGTCCGTAAAGTCTCGATGTGCTTTATCATTATGTGTGGATATGTGAAAATCTCATATATCCATGGGTATATTATACATCATTTTTTTGTTATATGATATATTTAGCATTATAATTGTCATATAGTTAGTTTTAATTATCATTTCAATGTTATTGACCATGTACAAGCTATATATATATATATATATATATATATATATATATATATATATATATATATATATATATATATATATACCATATTCACAATTTAATAAACATATTAATTAACTAATATACAGTTTAATATTTTCATGCATACATTCATTCATATTTTAACACAAAATTTATATAAAATACACAACTTAATACAGTCCATTTTTAGTTTAATACATAAAATTCACAACATAACACAATAAAGTTTATTATACACTAATTCGCATATTCAAAGAAGTCAAACCCAAACTCTACCGTCACCATCACCAACTCCTACATTACGCCACCACCAAGCAACTGTGCCACCATCACAACCATCATTCATTCCAAATCATATATGTATATAAAATCATTGATTAACAAATTAAATATTATATTCACAATTTAATAAACTAATTAATTCATTTATTCATAGTTTAATGGAAAATAGTTATACGACACAAACAATAAATATATTCACAAGAAAATTAATAATACAAACATTCAAACATAAATCATTCATATTTTAACACAAAATTCATTAAAATTGTACAACTTAATATAGTCCATGCATAGTTTAGACATAAAATTTACAGCTTAATGCAGTCAATTCACAGTTTAAAACGCAAATATCACAATTTAATACAAAAATTTCACAACTTAATATAGTTAATTCGAGGTTTAAATAGAAAATTTACAGCTTAATGCAGTCAATTTATAGTTTAAAACATAAAAATTACAGCTTAATGCACAAAATTCATAGCTTGATACAATACGTTCACAGTTTAATACAAAAAGTATAAACTCACAACCATATTATCAATTTAAAACACTTAATACAGTCAATTCACAGTTTAATACACAAAATACACAACTTAATACAATAAATTCATAGTTTAAAACACAAAATTTTGAGGTTAATATAGTCAATTCATAGTTTAAACAGAAAGTTCACAACATAATGCAGTCAATTTACAGTTTAATACATAAAATAAACATCTTAATACTGTCAATTTATAATTTAATACACAAAATTCACAGCTTAAAAAATCATACATTTGTAGTTTAAAACTTATAAAATTCATGTATTCACAACTTAAAACTTATGAAAATCAATGAATTCACAGCTTAAAACTTATATTTTCTTATTATTAATAGTTAAAACAAACATTAAAATAACTAAACAATAAATGAAACATTAAAACGTCACACTTGCAGCTTAAAAAAACATAACTTACCTTTTTTTTTTAAAAACATTAACATAATTACACACATCCTAAACTCAATTCACTATATAAAAACTATAAAGCAGAAGCTATGAGTATTAATTTTAGGCAAATATTATAACAAATAAGAAAACAAACTTCGATTCACAACTTAATATTTTATGCAAATATTATAACAAATAAGAAAACAAAATTCGATTCACATCTTAACAACAATTAAAACTAAGATTAATAAACAACAAATGATATATTGAAATATTAAATTCACAACTTAACAAAAGGAAAAACGATAGAAACAAAACTATTTTTTCCGAACACTAATATAAAAGATGGAAAATTATTCTAAAATAAACGGGATTACATTATAATATAAATATATACTCTTAAAAAATCAATATCAAAAAATGGATCATTAATAATTCAAAGTTTTAAGATTTAGCTAAACTCTTAATGAAACAAAAATCATAAAACCGTATGTAAAGCTAAAAATTAAAAAAGTAAGTGCAAGACAAATGTATATCATATTCTTCTAAAAGGAAATAATGAACAATACTTTAAGAGACTAAGGCTTAGGCTACAACAATAAAAAGTACAAAAAAATACTTTACTCGCATGTTACCCGATGCATATTAATACTGACAAACATAGAAAGGAAAAAGTAGAAAAGTACATTTATCTCTCTAAAAGCAAAGTCGTTCATTTGTTGTCAAAAGTGCCAGTAAGCCAAAACATCCCTCTACTGCAACAAAAAATCTTTGAATTTGCTTCTTCTCTGGCGAACGGTTAGTGACGAGCGGTCAGAGAATAGGGAGGGAACACCTGATCTAGTAGCAACGCGTTGGAGGACTAAGACGTTTGTTGTTTTTTTTTTTGGATTTTTTCAATTTTAGCTAGTGATTGTATAGTACATTATTGATGTTAATTCATCTTTAATTTTAATAAGATATGTAGAGCATCAGTGGTAGAGTAGCAGTGGGGGTGGTGATCGGAGATGAACAAAGTGGATGGAGGTGATCGAAGATGAAACATACTTGTAAGGAGGCGATTTTCACTCGCCTAGCTCGTAGATCTGGACTTGCCACCCGTCGACGTTTATAGATCTGGCATCGCCGCTCGCCGAAGTTCATATATCTAGCCTCACATGTCGTCGGTGGTACTTCGGTCGTCATCGTTAGTAACGGTTAACGACATAAATCACAGATCTCAAAATGGATAGAGCAAATAACATAGATGTGGATGGCGACACCGGAGCCGACTTCGAATCTGGTGAGCCGGTGGTGGGCCGGACTGTAACGTATAAAAAATCACAAAAAATTTAAATTTTTCAAAAAAAAAACCCATTTACTAAAAAGTTTTTACATAACCATTGGTTTTCAAAAAGATTATTCAAAATCAGAGTCTCCCAAGATCCAACAACATAAAACCAAGGATGTGTACGGTCACGCCTTCTCCTTGCCACGGTCCTCAGAAGTACCTGAAACAAAACTAAAGTGTAAGCCAATGCTAGGTGAGTTCCGCCAAAGTTTCACCACATAAACATAACAAACAACATGCATACAGAGCCTTCAACATCACTGGACCGCCTCACTGGGCTTTATGCCTATCAAGTGGGAGATTGTTGGATAAGGTGTCTAAGTCCATAACTATATCTGGTATGTACTTGACTCGATTTGGCATGGTCCATTTGGGTTGCATGGCATCATAACAATTGGATAGACAAAATGAGAAAAGGACACTTATGGTTTGTTAATATATTATAAGTTCTAATATGTTAATATGAAATCATATTATTTAATTAGTATTGATCAAGAATTAATTTGGAATTAATTTTGTGATCAAAAGAGACTAATTAAATATATGAGGATTGATTTGTAAATCATTCATTCTTATATAGTGGGCTTATGATCCATGGTTCATTGGATTGGGCTAAAACCCTTTGGGTGCTCCATGGATGGCACACTATATAAAGAACCTCATGGCAAGAAAAAATCGGCCACTAAGACAAAAAGGTGAGGGCTAGCCGAATTTGTGCACAAGTGTTCTTCTCTCAAGTTATTCCAAAAGTTGTGGTGTTGTGTGAAACATTTGAGGCATCACATTTGGAGTGCTAGGCTCACAAGGTCTTAAGAAATCCAAGCTACAAGAAAGGTATGTCAATCTACTAGTTTTGTATTACAAGTACCCCATGCCATGCTAGTTAGGATGAGAACCTTGGAAAAATCAAATTTGCATGTATATTAGAGAAAACATAGATCCAAGGTTTCTAGGGTTGCATGTACACCATAGGAGTGTTAGAATGCTCAAAACCCATCAGACCGTTCTTTGGGCCTTCGGCCTGACTGGTCCGCCTCACAGGCCTTCAGTCTATCCAAACTGGCATGGGTGTCCTAGCCGTCAGTCTCAACAGGTCCGCCTCAACCCAATAAACCATCACATATCAACATACATCCGAACAATCAATAGCTAGCATATACAAGTAATCATACATATCTAACAGATCACTATAGCATAATAACATCCTATATACTAGGATACAGATATAACAGATCACTACATCATAGAAACATCCTATATACTAGGATAGAGATCTAACAGATCACTACAACATAGCAACATACAACAAACCAGGATATCAATAAAATGGGCTAGCCTTGGTGCCTTCGACCCCTAAGTACAGTGAGGAAAACTCACCTCTCAATCTGAATACAGGCTTAATGAATCTCAGCTCTGACAACCAGCACTACTCAACTCTTAATAATCAAAACATTTCCCATTCTATATTAATAAAAATTCCCAAAATACCCTTGGTCAAAGGTCAGAAGTCAAGTCAACACCCAGTTGATTCAACCCAATCTAGTCGACCCAGCCGAGTATGCTGGATGTACTCCTCTGTACGTGGGGCGTACTCGCTGGTCAACAAGACAACGGGGCTCTGACCGCGTACGCTTGGTGTACCACTTGGTACGCCTACCGTACACACATGGTCAACTATTTTCCCATTAAGAGCTTATTACGTCCAGTCCTTATGTCCAAAGTCATATCCAAGCCCCAAATAACGTCCTTGACCATAAATTTTGCAACTTTATGGTCTTGCATGGACAAAAAGTGCTTAAATGCTTAAGACCTCATCTACTTAACCCATTAAGACCTTGTAGCACTTGCATGGAAGGGAATAAATGATCAAGTCCACATTTTTATGCCTCTAGGAACCTCAAAAACGTCTGAAAGGAGGGCTTAAATGGACTGAAGAAGATTATACTCAAAATACCTAACTATTGGGACCAAAAGCACACAAATTCAAGGCTAACTTAGATCTATGCTTATCTTTCATCAAGTTCAAAGATTTTTACCTTAAGGTGATGACAAATGACGGTGAGATTCTCAATTCAAAGAGTCCTACTCCTCCAAGATGATCTTATATTCTTCCTCTCTCCTTCAAGGTGACCAAAACACACACTCAAAGCTCAAAATGGCTCAAAGATGGATTAGGGTTTGTTTAGGGACGAGGGTAAGCTGTAGGCTGATCAAATAGGGTGAGTTGGGGGACTTAAGGATGTTTAAATAGGGTCCAAACCTTAAAAATTAGGTCTTGTGACTCACCCACGTACGCCCCGCGTACTCTAGGAGGACGCCCCGCGTACATGAGTCCGCGCCAAATATTACAAAAATGCGACTATGGGAAAATTTGCAAACTTCTCATGCACAAGGGCCAAAATGCAATACTTCATCATACTAGGGTTAAAAATGAAAATACCTCATCATCGTGATGTTACAATTCTCCCCCACTTGAACTAGACTTTGTCCTCGAATTTTGCTGCTACGAACAACTCTAGGTAATGCTCTCGCATCTCAGAATCGGGTTCCTAAGTCCATCTAGAACCCTTTTGATGCTACCATTCGACCTTGACCAGAGATACCACCTTGTTGCGCAAGGCCTTCGTCTTCCGATCTAAAATTGCCACTGGTCTCTCAATGTAATTCAAGTGATCATCAACATGGATGTCATACAAAGGAATAACCGTTGAATCATCTGTCACACACTTCTGTAACTGTGAAACATGGAAGGTATTATGAATCTGACTGAGCTCCTGAGGCAAATCAAACCTATAAGCTACCTTGCCAACCTTGGTAATCACTCGAAATGGACCGATATACCGGGGCCCCAATTTTCCCTTCTTCCTGAAGTGTATTACACCCTTCCAGGGTGATACCTTCAGCAAAACCATGTCACCGACCTGAAACTCCAACTCAGATCGACGCTTGTCCGCATAACTCTTCTGCCGAATCTGAGCTGTCTGCAATCTCTTCCTAATTTGCTGGATGAGCTATGATGCCTAAAGGAATACCTCAGTCCTTCCCAATACTCTGTGACCAATCTCTCCCTAACAAACTAGGGTACGAAACTTCCTCTCATAAAGAAGCTCGAAAGGCAGTGCACCGATACTGGAGTGATAGTTGTTGTTGTAAGAAAACTCAGCTAAGGGAAGGTAGGAGTCCCAGCTCCCACTGAAGTCTATGAAACAGGTTCCCAACATGTCCTCAAGTGTCTAAATGGTCCGCTCACTCTGACCGTCAGTCTGTGGATGATAAGCAGTGCTAATATGCAACCTTATACCCTGTTCCTAATGGAACTTGTGCCAAAAACGATATGTGAAACGAACATCTCGATCTGATATAATGGAGACTGGAATACCATGTCGAGCAACAATATCACGCACATACAAATCGGCTAATTTCTTGGCCAAAGAACTCACTCGAATGGCCAAAAAGTGGGCACTCTTGGTAAGAAGGTCCACAATAACCCAAATCGTATCAAATCCCTTATCTGTCCAAGGCAACTTGGTGATGAAATTCGCCTCTGGCCTCTGGGCACGTCGGAACCGCATGAGTTCACCGGGGTGGAGCACGATCCGCCAAAATCGGCATAGGTTAGGTGCTATTGATGGAACATGGTAAGCCTATCTTTCTCCATATGGAAGTGTTGCGGGCACATAGAGATGTGGGTAGAGGAAGCCTCAAAAAGTGAAGGCCGAGTTGTCGGTCACATGACCTGCACCGAGGTGGTGGCTGACTGGGCTTTTGATTTGATCAAAGAAGAGAAGCTCGCCTTCTTGTTATCCATACACTTCATCCCCGGTGCGTAGGGCTGATCCCCGTGTGGTAGAGGGAGGACCAGAAAGTTTGTGTTAAGCATATAGTTGGTTCTTGTCTTGTTTAGGCATTTGGTGCCCTCTCTTTGTCAGTAGAATGACTAAGTGTCGGAATTTGACCAGTCAAGTCAGTTCCTCCAACCTTGGTCCCCGGCTTCGGTAGTGAATCACCTACTAAAAAAGGGGTAGGCCTGCACGCCTTATTTGAGACTACTAAGGCAGGCGGTGGACTCTTTTATTAGGGAAGGGAAGAAGGGGCCTAAGCACGACAGATACCGTACACTTGACTGGAAAAGGAAAGCAAGACCTTACCTCTTTTTCTAGGCCTGTTCGGACATAAGGTGTGACATCCCCAAAATCACGGCCAGAAAAGACCGGTTTAATTTATGCTTTTAAAATGATTTCAGAGTAATCCTTTGATTAAAAGAGTTGTGGAATTTGTTCCCAAAACTAAATATGATAAAATAAGATTTACCAAAACATTTTATAAAGAAATGTATTTTCATTATATAACAAAACTCGGGATGTCATGTTCTGATAAACATACCAAAAGCATAAACATTACAATACAGACCTTACAACAGTTATATAAAACAACAGGTCTATAATCCAAAAATAACTTGACAAGTCATCCAACTTATGCTCTGGCGCCACTACCTGTAATACAAAGAAAACTGAGTGGGTAGGCTTGGGAGCCTGGTGAGCATATAGGGTTTTCAACCCACAATAAATAATTATATTTAATTCCACCAACCAACAATAACCCAATTACCCACTCCTGCTATTCTCACTTTACGTCCCTAAGACAACTAACATAAGGGACCTAGTCTAAGAATATTTCATCGGGGCGACAACACATGCTTCGGGGGTTCCTCAGCAATATAAGTCAAATAAGGCAACCATGAGGGGGATGGAGTACAATGAATGAACACCCAAGTTCATTAACACCTACAGGTGGCGAACCTGCTAGCGTTCCACAAGACTGTCTAAAAAAGTGTGTGGTCGTCATCTAAACTCCGCTAGATTACTAAATCAAAAACAACATCGAGGCCTCTCATCTTTTTATCACAAGACAACTATCTACCCATGTTCTACCCAACATTTTAGTAAATAAAATATACATTTTTATACATAGTTTAAAACCTGTATAGTATGTTCATTCAAAACACATTCCAGATAAAAGATGAGGCACATAAACATAACACGTATTTCATAGAGAATAAATCATATCTATGAGATTAGAAGATAACATCGATACACTCACATAACACATATACTTAGTACGTTAAATCGATACTTGTATAAAATCGTGCATTTGAAAGAGATTATGTACCCCCTTCAAATCAACACCAATATATAAACACATAACACGTATTTCATAGTAAATACTTCGTATTGATGTATTAGAAGAAAGTAACTACACACTCACTTGATCAGAAGATGATCGGACAGCACTACGGCTTGTAGAAGTAGTATTCTTCGGTGAAACCGGGATCACTTCACACACCGGGCTTCTCGCGGGCAGAGCTTCGGCTCGGAAACTCTTTTCTTCTCGGGATCTTCGGGCTTCGGGACTTGCGTCGGGTCTCGGGATGATACCGGTGCTTCGGGAGTACTTATTTGCACGTAAATCGAGGTAATATGGGTGAGAGAGAAGAGATTTGGCAACCACAAACGGCTGCCCCTTCAAATCTATTTATAGGGCTGTTTTATCATTTTCCACATCGTGGGCACTTCTCCCACGTCGTGGGCTTGAACGTCATTGCATGCATCATCGTCCACTTGATCTGTCAGGCTCCGGAAGGCGTCAGAAGCCCTGCCACGTCGTGGCCACTGTTGCCACGTCATGGTCTCTTACAGTTTTGGGGTTTCGCGCCCCGAACTTCAGAAATTCATAACTTTCGCATACGAACTCCGTTTTCGACGTTCTTTATATCGACGCGTAGGTGAGATTATGCTCTACAACTCTCGTTTAGACTCCGTCGGCTAATTTTGATTTTGATTTTTATTATATTTTTATTATATTATTTTTAGTAGGCCGGGACAGGAAAACTCCGTTAGAAATTCATAAGTTCTTCGTCCGACGTCCGTTTTCGTCTGTCTTTTTACCGTTGGACTACTATCGACGAGAACTTCGATTCTCGTTTAGATTGTTTCGGCTATAAACCGCTCGATCTCAAATCGAGTATTCGGGCTGCATACCACTAAGTCGAAACTTCGGAAAATCATAACTTCCTCATACGAAGTCAGATTTGGGCGTTCTTTTTATGCACGCTCTCGGTTTAACGAACTCTACAACTTCTGTTTAGATCACTAAGGCTAGATATCGCTCTATCTTAAATTCATATTTTACGTCATTCAGCGTCGTGCCGGTTCTGTCGCGAAACTTCGACAGATCATAACTTCTTCGTTATAACTCGGATTTCGGCATTCTTTATATATTCGGAAACCTCGTTTCAACTACTACAACATTATCCATAGATATCGGCTTTATCTAACATTTCATTTTGACGCTTATTTTCATACTTAATTCAATTAAGACACACAATTAAGCATAAAACACATAATAATCAAACATTTCATCATTAATACTTTAAAAGAGTTACAAAGGTTAACCTAGACTATTACATCAACAATAATGCCTAGCCTGGAAACGTGGGCGTTACAATTCTCTCCCCCTTAGGATGATTCCGTCCCCGGAATCACACATCAACAAACAAATGCGGATAGCGACTCATCATGTCACTCTTCGTCTCCCAGGTGAGATTTGACCCATTCGTATGTTTCCAACGGACAAGCACTAATTCGACCATCTTGCGTCGTAATTTCTTAGTCTTTCGGTCAACGATTGCCTCAGGTTCTTCAATCAACCTTTTGTTTTCATCCAATCTTAATTGAAAAATTGGAATAATGTCAGGAACTTCTCCCGTGAACTTCCTCAGATAGCACACATGAAAAGTGTTATGAATACCATCTAGTTCTTTGGGAAATTCTAGCTTGTAAGCTTGGTTCCCAATCCTCTGAAGAACTTTAAACGGTCCAATAAACCTTGGACTCAACTTTCCCCTTTTACTAAATCTTATAAGTCCCTTCCACGGCGAGACTTTAAGCAAAACCGAATCTCCAACTTCAAAAGTCATCGGTCTTCGCTTTTTGTCAGCATAGCTCTTTTGACGATCTTGAGCTGCTAACATTCTTTCCCTGATCACTTTCAACTTCTCAACAGTCTGATGGACCATCTCGGGTCCCATAAACTGCTTTTTTCCAGCCTCAAGCCAACAAGATGGCATACGACACTTCTGTCCGTACAAAGCTTGATAAGGTGCCATCTTTATGCTCGAGTGGAAACTATTATTGTAGGAAAATTCTACCAAAGGTAAATGTTCATCCCAGTTACCTAGGAATTCTAGGGTACATGCTCTCAACATATCTTCAAGTGTTTGTATCGTTCTTTCACTCTGACTATCAGTCTGTTGATGGTAAGTTGTACTTAAACACAACTTGGTACCCATTTCCTCTTGTAGACTTTTCCAAAATCTTGAGGTGAAACGGCTATCACGATCTGATACAATTGTTAGAGGAACACCGTGAAGTCTCACAATTTCCTTCACGTAAGCATTCGCAAGCTTATCCATAGACCATTTTTCATTGGCTGCTATGAAGTGTGCACTCTTGGTGAAACGATCCACGACCACCCAAATCATGTCGTGACCGCTCTTTGTCCTGGGCAGTTTAGTGACAAAATCCATTGCGATGTCTTCCCATTTTCCCATAGGTACAGGCAAAGGTTCTAAACTCCCATATGGTTTCTGATGTTGTGCCTTAACCCTCGCACAAGTCACACACTCGGCCACATATTTTGCTATATCAAGCTTCATCGTCGGCCACCAGTAGTAGGGTTTCAGGTCCCTATACATTTTAGTGCTGCCAGGATGAATCGAGTACATGGTTTTGTGAGCTTCTTCCATCAGAAGATCTCTAATTCCTCCGGACTTAGGTACCCAAATCCGATCTTAGAACACCTTCAGTCCGTGACTGTTTATACCGAACACTAACGTTTTACCCAAACGTTCCTCCTTTCGGTCATTCTTCTCTAAAGCTTCTTCTTGAGCTTTCTTTATACTCTCCACAATTGTCGAGATAACTTCTATTCTCAACGCTCTTGGCCTTTTTCTCTCAACATTGACTTTCCGACTGAGAGCGTCAGCAACAACATTAGCTTTACCGGGGTGGTAAAGTATCTCACAGTCGTAGTCCTTGAGTAATTCTAGCCAGCGTCGTTGCCTCATATTCAATTCTTTCTGATTAAAGAGATATTGGAGACTCTTATGATCAGTGAAAAGCTTGCACTTCGTGCCATAGAGGTAATGCCTCCATATTTTCAGAGCAAAAACTACCGCTGCCAACTCCAAATCATGAGTCGGGTAGTTCTTTTCATGCTCCTTCAAATCTCGAGACGCATATGCTATCACCTTTTCTCTTTGGGTCAAAACACAACCCAATCCAACACCAGACACATCACTATAAACAGCGAAGTCTTCAACTCCATCGGGTAGAGAAAGTATCGGTGCCTCGCATAGCTTCTTCTTTAGCTTCTCGAATGCTTCTTTATGCTTATCACTCCAAGCATAAGTAGCTCCTTTGTGGGTGAAAGCTGTTAGTGGAGTAGCGATCGAAGAAAAGCCTTGGATAAACCTTTGGTAATATCCGGCTAATCCCAGAAAGCTTCGGATCTCCGTGGGACTTTTCGGTTGTTCCCACTTCATCACAGCTTCAATCTTTGCCGGATCAACCATTATCCCTTCTTGGTTGACCACGTGACCTAAGAATTGGACTTCTCTAATCCAAAAATCACATTTCGAGAACTTAGCATACAACTTCTCCTTTTTCTTCTTAGGATAAGTACTTTCCTTTATCTATTGTAACAGATCGATGGGTCATGTTCTAACGACCTCTCATCGTATGAAGCAATGTTTAGACTCAAGTCTCTTAGAGTCAAATTCCAGAATGGAATATACCTTCCCTCATATTCTAATGTGATATAATCATATTTTTGTATGTAGCATTTCTAGCTACAAGCTTCCTTAACAACAAGCGTGATGCTATCGACCGCATTGATTTCAATCTTCTGACTTAGGTCAGATGTTACATCGAACTTGGTTCTATGAACCACGTAACAAACTCATCGTAGTCAGACTCAGTTTGATATGACTGCTAGGGTCAGAATATCAATCATCTTCTTAGTCACTACCGAAACAATGGTAACGACATACTTGAATAAAACGAGACCAATCACTAGCTTCTTGGTAACCTTGTGACTTTCCCTGATCCAAGCGTGAGTCCTGTGCTTCCAGTAGTATAGATCTCTACTACTATTCACACCTACTCATACTCGTCCCAAGTATTGTCTCGCAGTCCCCAAGTCCTAAAATCACAAAATAATTTAACACATACGAATGTGTCCAATTAATCATAAAAATTCTCCTAGACTCTACTAGGACTTCTTCCATACGTATCTTCAATCATCAATTCTACTTCAACTCGGTTGGTGATGGAAATTCCAGATGATGGGACAACTTCAAGAATTACACCAATCGTTCCACCATCCTGCCAATCGCAGGTGTACTTCAGACGTATCGTACTCCTCTAAACGTTCCGTTATTTTATCAGACATATTCTAAAGGCAAGATACCACTCTTACGATATCCTTCGATAGGTGTCATTCAACACATCAGATAACAAAACCAGGGTTTATATTAATTCTTGAAACTATTACACAAAAGTTCAAGTTCACCCTATACTATTCCTCTAATAGGCTACACTTCCTGATACTAGCTATACCTTGATACAAAGTCTTCATCCTTGATTCCTCGCTTTGTCATCTGCTTCGTCAAGGATCATTTAAAATGCTTATGCCTTTGGCTGTGGCAGTGCATTTGGTTTTGCTCCCTCATTCTTCTTCGGGCAGTCCCTAGATAAATGCCCTTCTCCTCGGCATTCATAGCACACCCTCTTTTTGGATACACACTTGTTGGCATAATGCCCTGTCTTTCCACATTTGTAACAAGTCACATCTTTGTCGCATCTCTCATAGTTCTTTAGCGGTACACTTGGCTTTGTAACTCTCATAGGGCATTCTTGCTTGAAGTGTCCCTCTTTACTACACTTAAAGCAAACTTCTTCCTCGGTTGGGCATTCGTGGGCATAGTGACCAGTCTTTCCGCATTTGAAGCAGGTCACTTCCTTAGGGCATCTCCCGTTGTGTTTTCTTCCATACTTATCACACCATGTTGCTTCACCTACTCCTCCAAACTTTGAGAACATGTTGTTATTGTCAGACCTTGAAGACCCCTCAAATTTCCTCTTCTTGCCAACTACAACCTTGTTGGCGATACTACCGTTGATCACTTCTTCGACTGAATTAGCAACCCCGATAGCTATCTCAAGAGTAGGTGTCTGGCGTACTGGCACAGTAAGTTCGTCCTTACTTTGTTGAAGTAAACGCCTTGTTTCTTCCATCTGATGATCCAACATCATTCGCACCATTGCGTATACTCTCGCCATCGTGATTGGCTCAGGTGCAGCTGTTAGTTCTAGTGCACTCACAATCATTTGTGGCTTAGACTGCGGGTTGTCGTTTCCCAATCCACTTTGTGTGTTTTATATTTCGATCTATACAACAAATTAGGTGAATTTAGATCTCTATTTCGATATACGTTCAAATCATCCTTATCACTCCGAAACATTTACATGCTAGTTCTAATACCGTAATCATACGCTTAGAATCCTACACACCTAAGGTTTCCAGATCCGGTCGGCAACAGACCATAGATCCAAACAAATAATATCATATATGGACAACATATAACATTTAGCACATAAAAGCATTTTAGGCAATTTTCCTAAAATAAACTAGTGCTCGTGTCTAAAATATAACAGACACACATCTCACAATTTCACTTAGCATTCTAAGTTTAAGTCTAGAAATCCTACAAATTCCTAGTTCGCTTAAACTAATGCTCTGATACCAACTGTGACATCCCCAAAATCACGGCCAGAAAAGACCGGTTTAATTTATGCTTTTAAAATGATTTCAGAGTAATCCTTTGATTAAAAGAGTTGCGGAATTTGTTCCCAAAACTAAATATGATAAAATAAGATTTACCAAAGCATTTCATAAAGAAATGTATTTTCATTATATAACAAAACTCGGGATGTCATGTTCTGATAAACATACCAAAAGCATAAACATTACAATACAGACCTTACAACAGTTATATAAAACAACTGGTCTATAATCCAAAAATAACTTGACAAGTCATCCAACTTATGCTCTGGCGCCACTACCTGTAATACAAAGAAAACTGAGTGGGTCAGGCTTGGGAGCCTGGTGAGCATATAGGGTTTTCAACCCACAATAAATAATTATATTTAATTCCACCAACCAACAATAACCCAATTACCCATTCCCGTTATTCTCACTTTATGTCCCTAAGACAACTAACATAAGGGACCTAGTCTAAGAATATTTCATCGGGGCGACAACACATGCTTCGGGGGTTCCTCAGCAATACAAGTCAAATAAGGCAACCATGAGGGGGATGGAGTACAGCAAATGAACACCCAAGTTCATTAACACCTACAGGTGGCGAACCTGCTAGCGTTCCACAAGACTGTCTAGAAAAGTGTGTGGTCGTCATCTAAACTCCGCTAGATGACTAAATCAAAAACAACATCGAGGCCTCTCATCTTTTTATCACAAGACAACTATCTACCCATGTTCTACCCAACATTTTAGTAAATAAAATATACATTTTTATACATAGTTTAAAACCTGAATAGTATGTTCATTCAAAACACATTCCAGATAAAAGATGAGACACATAAACATAACACGTATTTCATAGAGAATAAATCATATCTATGAGATTAGAAGATAACATCGATACACTCACATAACACATATACTTAGTACGTTAAATCGATACTTGTATAAAATCGTGCATTTGAAAGAGATTATGTACCCCCTTCAAATCAACACCAATATATAAACACATAACACATATTTCATAGTAAATACTTCGTATTTATGTATTAGAAGAAAGTAACTACACACTCACTTGATCAGAAGATGATCGGACAGCACTACAGCTTGTAGAAGTAGTATTCTTCGGTGAAACCGGGATCACTTCACACACCGGGCTTCTCGCGGGCAGAGCTTCGGCTCGGAAACTCTTTTCTTCTCGGGATCTTCGGGCTTCGGGACTTGCTTCGGGTCTCAGGATGATACCGGGGCTTCGGGAGTACTTCTTTGCACGTAAATCGAGGTAATATGGGTGAGAGAGAAGAGATTTGGCAACCACAAACGGCTGCCCCTTTAAATCTATTTATA
Source organism: Lactuca virosa (assembly GCF_052849685.1). Taxonomy (NCBI): domain Eukaryota; kingdom Viridiplantae; phylum Streptophyta; class Magnoliopsida; order Asterales; family Asteraceae; genus Lactuca; species Lactuca virosa. Next base: position 290,832,996 of record NC_136428.1, read on the forward strand.
GGGTTGTTTTATCATTTTCCACGTCGTGGACACTTCTCCCACGTCGTGGGCTTGAACGTCATTGCATGCGTCATCGTCCACTTGATCTGTCAGGCTCCGGAAGGCGTCAGAAGCCCTGCCACGTCGTGGCCACTGTTGCCACGTCGTGGTCTCTAACAGTTTTGGGGTTTCGCGCCCCAAACGTCAGAAATTCATAACTTTCGCATACGAACTCCGTTTTCGACGTTCTTTATATCGACGCGTAGGTGAGATTATGCTCTACAACTCTCGTTTAGACTCCGTCGGCTAATTTTGACTTCATTTTTATTATATTTTTATTATATTATTTTTAGTAGGCCGGGACAGGAAAACTCCGTTAGAAATTCATAAGTTCTTCGTCCGACGTCCATTTTCGTCTGTCTTTTTACCGTTGGACTACTATCGACGAGATCTTCGATTCTTGTTTAGATTGTTTCGGCTATAAACCGCTCGATCTCAAATCGAGTATTCGGGCTGCATACCGCTAAGTCGAAACTTCGGAAAATCATAACTTCCTCATACGAAGTCAGATTTGGGCGTTCTTTTTATGCACGCTCTCGGTTTAACGAACTCTACAACTTCCGTGTAGATCACTAAGGCTAGATATCGCTCTATCTTAAATTCATATTTTACGTCATTCAGTGTCGTGCCGGTTCTGTCGCGAAACTTCGACAGATCATAACTTCTTCGTTATAACTCGGATTTCGGCATTCTTTATATATTCGGAAACCTCGTTTCAACTACTACAACATTATCCATAGATATCAGCTTTATCTAACATTTCATTTTGACGCTTATTTTCATACTTAATCCAATTAAGACACACAATTAAGCACAAAACACATAATAATCAAACATTTCATCATTAATACTTCAAAAGAGTTACAAAGGTTAACCTAGACTATTACATCAACAATAATTCCTAGCCTGGAAACGCGGGCGTTACATAAGGTTCCCCCGGAAGATCAAGTTAATGAGCCGTGTGATGGGAAACCTTCCCGCACGGTTCAGAGAGCACTGAATTAGAATGAGGCGGTAAACAAAGCCTCTCGACTTGCTAGCCATGGAAAATAATGCACTCTTTCCATTTCAGAAAGTGACTCCCACAAATCATAGCAACAAACCGGATTAGTGAAAACTCTGTCAAGCCTATTATTTGGAAGCAATATTTTTCTTCTTGAAAGCGAGTTAAGTGGCTCTCAGGGTTTCCCACACTCCAGTAGAATGACTAAGTGTCGGAATTTGACCAGTCAAGTCAGTTCCTCCAACCTAGGTCCCCGGCTTCGGTAGTGAATCACCTACTAAAAAAGAGGCAGGCCTGCACGCCTTATTTGAGACTACTAAGGCAGGCGGTGGATATTTTATTAGGGAAGGGAAGAAGGGGCCTAAGCACGGCAGATGCCGTACACTTGAGTGGAAAAGGAAAGCGAGACCTTACCTCTTTTTCTAGGCCTGTTCGGACATAAGGTTCCCCGGGAAGATCAAGTTGATGAGCCGTGTGATGGGAAACCTTCCCGCACGGTTCAGAGAGCATTGAATTAGAATGAGGCGGTAAACAAAGCCTCTCGACTTGCTATCCATGGAAAATAATGCATGCTTTCCATGTCAGAATGTGACTCCCACAAATCATAGCAACAAGGCGGATTAGTTAAAACTCTGTCAAGCCTATTAATTGGAAGCAATGTTTTTCTTTTTGAAAGCGATTTAAGTGGCTCTGAGGGTTTCCCAAACTCCATTCGATAGCTTCCTAAGAGCTTATTCGACAACAATAAGATGACTGACTGATATGAGATTGAGCGAGGAAATGCCAATGCCAAGGCTCACTCTCTCTCCTGTGCTAGTTAATCATATGCCATCCTTAGAGTGCAGCAGGGACACCTTTAAAGGAGAGTGAGCCATCCCTTTAAGGAGATAGTCACACGTAATGACAGACATATTATAAAATTGTGGCAAGAACGGGATTCGTTGTAGTGCCCGATAAGAATATTCCAAAGCTTTTATATGTTATCCATTACAGATACAGAACTGTACGTGAGATTTTCATCTCATACGTCTCCTCCCTTATGTTCATAATGAAAGTAAATCATATATTTAAAAATCCATAGTGATATGTTCCCATTTTGTGGCAACCCGAAATTTCTATCTTGAATAGTGTTCAAATCAATCAAGGTTGGACTCATTTTGCTATCTTCTAGCATTGTTTAGAGTCAATTAGAGCATTTTAAGACTAGTACATCCAAGAAATGAGTGTTAGGATTTATCTGCTTGAGTCCATTGTGCACCAAGCAAGCCATAAACTTCATCATGTGGAGTTTACGGCCACACCATATGAGTTTATCGTCGTAAACTCAAGGGGGCCGTAAACTCGGGCTATAAACATGATATTCCTTCATTTCTTCCTCATTATTCACATTTCAACCTCAAGAACTTGATTCTCTCTCAAGTATCATAAGATCTTCATTTTTATCTTCCAAAAATGTAAGTGTTTCTTCCCTTGAATAATTGATACATCTCATTATCTAGTATCACCCTTTGATTTCATCCATTAATTTCATCTTTTGGGTTTGATCTTCAAGTGTTCTTCGTTTTCACCAAGAACACCAAGAACACCTACTAAGTGATTGGACTTCAAACACCGCTAAAGGCTTCTAAACTCGTAAGTACCTTCCCTTGTGTATTACTTACTGGTTATGCTACTTGAAATCATCAAATATCCTTGATCAAAGAGAGTTTACGGCCAGGAGCATCTCCCTTGGCCGTAAACCCTTGTTAAGCCTTCAAGATGGACATAAACTCTTCCTTAAGACTTGTAATGGGTCTAGAACACTTCCATGATGTTTGTATGACCTTAAATCACCTCTTTGGTACAAGACTTCATGAGTTTACGGTCGTAAACTCATAGGGCCGCAAACCCTATGGCCGCAAACTCATAGGGCCGCAAACCCTATGGCCGCAAACTCATGTGGCCGTGAACACATGGCGGTAAACACCATAGTGTGGCCTTAAACTCCTTAGATGCAATCCTTTGTGATTATAACACTTCCATATAAGTGTTTCCTAGTTCCTAAGGTGTGTTCCTTACATGATTAGTTGTATAAACACTAATTATATACATATATGTTCATTATATGCTTATTAGGATCCGTTGTGCTCAAGTCTTCACTTGACACTTAGCATCCTTCAAATCGATCTTTCATTCGTATCACTCACTGCAGGTGAGTTCATACCCTTTTAACTTACCTTTTAAATGATTTTAAATGCTTTTTGTGACAACCGTCAATTTTTGGCCAAGTCAAAGTCAACTAAAGTCAACAAGTCAAACCGGTCAACTCATCTAACCCTGGTATATTAGGGTTTCCATTACGTTTCTTATTGTACAACTCGCAATCCTAATACAAAGTATCACTTAGAGTTTTCACGTGTTCGGAAATTCTAAACCCTAATTAGGGCAAGTGATGAAACTATTCAATAAAACATTAGTCATTAACCCTCGGGGGCATATAACAATCATAACGAGACTTAACAAGGTTTACAAACCTTGTGTTACAAAGCCAAACACTCAAAAAGGTCACAAAAGAAATCTCTCCCAAATCTCTCTCTGTATGAGAAATCTCTCCAAGTATGTGAAATCACTCCCAAATCTCTCTCTGAATGAGAAATCTCTCCAAGTATGTGAAATCTCTCGCAAATCTCTCCAAGTATGTCAAATCTCTCCAAGTATGTCAAATCTCTCCCAAATCTCTCTCTGAATGAGAAATCTCTCCAAGTATGTGAAATCTCTCCCAAATCTCTCTCTGAATGAGAAATCTCTCCAAGTATGTGAAATCTCTCCCAAATCTCTCCAAGTATGTCAAATCTCTCCAAGTATGTCAAATCTCTCCTAAATCTCTCTCTGAATGAGAAATCTCTCCAAGTGTGTGAAATCTCTCCCAAATCTCTCTCTGAATGAGAAATCTCTCCAAGTATGTGAAATCTCTCCCAAATCTCTCTCAAAATCTCTCTCAACTTCTTATAATCACTCGGGGCATCCCGACCCTCGATTTAGTCGAAAACCGCTCGAAAAAGGAAGTTTACGCGAAAAACAGCCTTAAGGAGCCGAAACCTCTTAAGGAGCCGAACCCTCTCAAGGAGTCGAACCCTCTCAAGGAGCCGAACCCTTCTAAGGAGCCGAACCCTCTCAAGGAGCCGAACCTCCCTTAAGGAACCGAAACCTCCTGAGAACCGAAACCACCTCCTGAACCGAACCTGCTAAGGAACCGAACTGCACCTTCAGTCCGAGAACTTGACCTTCGGTCCGAGATCTTGACCTTCGGTCCGAGATCTTGACTTTCGGCTCCTACTCCACTTTCGGTTCCCTCTACTCTCGGTTCCAGCACACAACCGAACCCTACCTTCGGTTCTATGCTCCTAAGGAGCCGAACCTTCGCACCCTCGGCCCTGAATTTCGGATTTCAGCAATTTCTACCCGGTTTTCAATATTTTTAGCGTTTTGAGCCCGTTTTTCGTGATTTTAACGTGGGATTTTCACCCAAACTCGTATTTTAACATAATAAACCCTAAATATTCATATTTTAATTATATTTTGGGGAAAATCCTTGCCTAAGAATAAAATCTAGTAGGTAAGATTTATGGGTGGAGTGTTGACTTTGCCTTAGTGTGTGACACAAGCAACCACCCCATACCCACTCAATGACCAGCCCTTGTCCTTCCACCATACCTGGTCATTTCATTGTCCTTTCCCACCATTTTTCCAGCCACACTCTTGGTCAAAGGCTAGAAACTCCCCTCTCTCCTCACATTTCTCTCATTTTCCCCTAAAGAACAAACTTCATTCTCTCTCACTGGCTCTCTCTAAATTTCGAGATTCAAGGCTATTCTCCAAGCTTTTCTTCTAATTTTCGTAAGTATTATCATTCTCCATATGGTTATTTCACTCCTTTCTACTCAAATCATAGGTTTCTTACACAAACTTCATCATATTTGTGTTAGAACTTCGAATCTTCAAGCGATCTTCTAAGTGTTCTTGAGTTGAACACTTCCTTTCTTCATCATCCATCCACTGAAATCATACAAGGTGAGTTCATACCCCTACATTTTCATGTTTTCTTCAAGTTTTAGGGGGGTAATACAAGTTAAAACACCAAAAACTTAACTAAACTCAAACAACAACTTTCATCAGAAAAGTTGAGTCTTATTCACGGACTGTTTTGACTATCTTAAACTTAATATATTTCAAAACTGTTTAATATGCAAATAGTTCAGGTTCATATCTTTAAAATGGCTACTTGTACATCTCCACACGATTTTTCTACCATTTATGGTGATTTTTACAAAACTGCCTATCATTTCAGAAACAAATTCGGACCAGTCTGTGAATATGAACATTTTAACACAAGTTAAAACTTCTAAAATCATAATAAAAATTATGAATAAAGTAGACACATTTTGTGAACTCTCAGAATTTACGGATTCAGCTTTCGACTTCGTATGAGTTTTCTATGATTTTTCTAAAACAGTGTAGAAATGTTAAAATCTAGATAACAACTTATAACTTTCATCACACTTTGTAACTTGTTGAGCAAAGTGTTAATCTTTGAGGATTTAATATTTTACATGTGTTTCTTATTGTGGTATAATTATATAACAGAAAATACTCACTGAATTGTAAGAATCCTCCACCATTACCATTAGTGCAAAACAAGGCATGATAAACATAGTTATATTTTTGCTATACATTCGACTTACATAGAAAAGAGTTCTTATACACTACGAACAAACATGCTAAACTATAATAGGTATAGTTAGGTTGCATATACATTACAAACATTTTGATAAATTATAATAGGTATAGCTTATGTTCATTTACATTACAAAAGGTTTTTATACATAAAGGGGTACAAATACAAAGTACCGGGTTTTCATACAAAAAGGGGTACAAATACAAAGTACCGGATTCATACAAAAATGGATACAAATACAAAGTACCAGGCTTATACAAAAAGGGTACAAATACAAAGTACCAGGTTTTCATACAAAAAAGGGTACAAATACAAAGTACCGGGTTCATACAAAAAGGGGTACAAATACAAAGTACCGGGTTTTATACAAAAAGGGGTACAAATACAAAGTACCAGGTTTACACAAAATGGTTTTTATGATATTAAAACTACATATCGTTAGAATTGTTAGCTTTCAGCTATAATTGCTAAGTGTACATGTTAGAGTTATATAAAATTGAATTGAAATCGACTTAGAATTGGTGGGCCCGCCTTATCTCCTGTTCCTTGTTTGGTTGTGGACCTAGGGCAGACCCATTATATTCAACGGTTTTTTTAACTTAAATTTTATATAACTTATATACACTGAGTGATTATAGAAGGAATCTATGGTTCTTTCTAGGGTTCATTATCGCATAACATAGGAGCATTCATTTCACACTTAACTAAGAAAATATTGGATTTTCTAGAAATCATACTCTATCGCTTTTACAAGGAAAACGGTTTCTTCCTCAAACAAAACTCTTATGAACTTACCAACTTAATTGTTGACACTTTTCAAAACTACTTGTATTCTCAGGAAATCAGTGAAACAGGAAAACATCATCACTTTGAGGATGGGACGTTAAATCGTCAAACAGTTTATTTTGTCATCATAATGTAATTGATTTTGAAACATGTAAACATATACTATGGTGTAACCTTTTCAATTATATTTATGATTCTTGTATTTACTTTGAGCACTATTATACTCGTTGTTGTGATACTTTACATGAAGTGCTCCACCCCCGGACGTTTCCGCCATCCTTGGTTTGGGGGTGTGACACTTTTATGGGGGGGGGGGGGGGGATACAAGTAGAACTATTATAGTTATTATACAGATCACATGTGATTAATAACTATCAAACCAGTGGATTTCTTACATTTCAAACGGTGTTATCAAACAACTGTTTCAAATCATTTTATAAACTCATTTACATGATAAATACTTTCTATTAAACTCTTTTAAACTTATACTTTGTAAAAATCATGTCTATATAGATATAGTTATATAAGTAGGATTGAAAGGACTTAGGACTGATAACTCGCCCTATTTCATGTTCCTTGTTTGGTTGTGGACTTAGGGTATCGGTTATTTGTCCGAAGGTCGTTTGAATCTTAGTTATATATTATGTGTATGTATATAGATATTAAAGTTCTTCATTCAGTTCAATACCTTTGGGTAGCAAAGGTGTACAAACATGTTCATTCATACAAACAACATTGCTAGTAAACTATAATAGGTATAGTTTAGGAAGTCACTATTACTATTTCTAGAAGAATGAAACATACAAGAGTCAGTGCATACATGAGTCAGTACATACCATAACGAGAAACAATACTCACTATAATGAGAAACAGAGAGAGAGCATACTATAACGAGAATTAATACATACTACACACTATACACTAAAGAACATACTACATACTGGACAGAGAGAACATACACTACACTAGTACATACTATACAAATACAAGAATACTATAACATTAATGTGAGATACTACTTCATGGCTCGACAAGATACTGTTGCGTCACGTTTTGTACCCAGAGTCTCCTGGAGGGTGAGCGTGAATTTGTGTATAGATCTATACGGGACTGACCCTCCTACACCTTGCTGCTAGCTACAGTGGGACCTGCAGGTCTACGGGTGACGAATGTCATATCATTTCGACGTCTCGAACGTCGTGTTTTACTGGTCGATCAAGTATGGTTACAATCATATCTCATTTTACCTTAATTAACTAACAAGTTTAAAGGTAGGTAGTACATTAGTAGTTACCTAGATAAAACTACAGTGCATCTTTATTTTTCCCATTGCATTCACATTGTAATCTTCTCACATAAACGGTAATGAGAAACTATATTTTGGTAATGATAGTCATACTTTGGGAAAACTCACACTTTTACAAAAGAACACACATAGAGAACAGTTGAGTCTTGGTAGAAGACTACTTTAGTAGAAAATATAGGATTTTCTAGGAAGTTTACAAACATTTACATCAAATACATACAAACTTTTACATCAAACATTTACAAGTACATTCTTCAAACTTATACAAACAATGACACTAAAATACTTATGAACTCACCAGCTTTAATGCTGATCTACGCTTTCAAAATAACTTGTATTCTCAGGTCACCAGTAGACAGGTACCGATGTCTAGGTTTTGAGAAGATGGAGCACGTTCACGACTCATCTCTTATTTTGATTTACATTTTTGGTGTCTTATATACTTCAGAACACACTTGTATTAAAATTATTACTATTAATGCAATGGATGATGTTGTTGCTTGTTTACTATTATGCATTGTTGTGATATTGTACATGACGTCCTCCGCCCCCGAACGTTCCCGCCGTTCCGGTTTTGGGGTGTGACACATTTCCACATTGGAACCTCCAATGGTTGCAGCTTGCCATGCGGACTCTGATGCTCGGCCTTGACCATCCGGCAGGTCAAGCACCTCTCAACATACCACACCATCTCTCTCTTCATGCACGACCACCAATAACTAAGCCTCAAATCTCGATACATCTTGGTGGCTCTGGGGTGTTTCAAAAACTTGGACTTGTGCGCCTCCTCCAACACAGTCTACTTGACCCCACCAAAGTCCGTCCCCAGACCCGTCCATATTGGGTCAATAATCCCCGACTGTCAGTGGCGAACCTGTCAACCTCACCCCTTAGTCTTTCCTGCTTCCAATTATCCTTCTTGACTCCCACGTCTTGAGCCTCCTTAATCAGATCAAGAAGCAGAGAATCAACAATATTCTCATACACAGACTCTCAATAGAAGAACTAGCCGCCTTATGGCTCAAAGCGTCAACGACCACATTCGCTTTCTCGGGGTGATATAGAATCTCACAGTCATAATCCTTAACCACGTCAAGCCACCTACGTTGTCTCATATTCAGATTCGGCTGATGCATGAGATATCTCAAACTCTTGTGATCCGTGTAGACAGTACACCGGACCCCATACAAATAATGCCGCCAAAATTTGAGAGCAAACACCACTGCTCCCAACTCCAGATCATTAGTCGGATAGCGAACCTCATGCGACTTTAGCTGCTGAGAAGCATAAGCGATAACCACACCACGCTACATAAGTACCGCTCCCAGACCGGTGATGGATGCATCACAAAATAACAAAAAGTCCTTAACACCCTTAGGGAGGGTCAACATTGGTGCCTCACATAACTTTTGCCTCAACGTCTCAAATGCAACCTGCTGCTCAGGTCCCCAACGGAAATCCACACCCTTCCTTGTCAGACGAGTGAGGGGTCCTACAATCTTGGAGAAGTCCTAAATAAATATCTGATAATACCTTGCTAATCCCAAGAAACTCATGATCTCCGAAGGAGACTCCAGGACCTCCCACTGCATAACCGCCTCGATTTTGGATGGATCGACCAAAATATCATCCTGATTAATGAGGTGCCCCAAGAACTGGACCTCTCGTAACCAAAACTCACACTTTGAGAACTTGCAATATAGTCGTTCTCGCCTCAAGACCCCAAGAAGCCCTCGAAGGTGCTCATCGTGCTGCTCCCTAGTCTCAGAATACACCAAGATATCATCAATGAACACAATAACTGATCGATCGAGCATCAGGCTGCACACCCTATTCATCAAATCCATAAACACCGCATGCGCAATGGTGAGCCCAAATGGCATCACCACGAACTGGTAATGACCATAAGGAGTTTGAAATGCTGTCTTCTCCATGTCCTCCTCTCTAACCCTCACCTGATGATACCCTTTCCTCAAATCGATATTGGAGAACCAAGATGCACCCTGTAACTGATAAAATAGGTCATCAATCCTCAAAAGGGGATAACAGTTCTTCACCGTCAAGTTGTTCAACTCTCGGCAATCAATGCACATCCGGTGTGAACCATCCTACTTCTTGACAAAAAAATATCGGGGCTCCCTACGGAGAACTGCTCGATCTGATGAACTACTTGCCTTAAAGCTCCTAAAGCTTAGAGGACAACTCCTGCATCACAGGCGGTGCCAATCGGTACGGTTCCTTGAAAATCGGAGCCGCACCTGGAACCAAATCAATCTTGAACTCAACCTGCCTCTCAGGAGGCACACCGGGTAACTCCTCTGGAAATACGTCAGCGAACTCCCTGATGACCGACACATATGAAATTGAAGTCTGCTCCCCTACCCGAGTATCAATCACATACGCAAGATAACTTATACATCCATGCTGAATATAGCCCTAGAAACAGAGCAAAAAGTTGACCTAATCCTATTACCCTCCCCGTAGATAACTAGTTCTCCCCCACTTGGGAATCGAACCACCACACGCAGACCTTCGCAGTCTATCATAACTCCAAACCTACTCAACCAATCTATCCCGACTATCACACACACACATCCCCCATGAGGATCAGAATCAAATCGATCAGATAAGGTACCCTAAAAATTTCCAAAACACAACCCTGATATACCCTAGATGCAGAAACCCCATGTTAATTGGCGATAGAAACCCGCAACAGACACTCTAACTCCCCAATAGGCATATCAAATCCTCTATTGAACGTCTGGGATACAAAATATCAACTCGCACCCGAGTCAAAAAGCACAAGAGTAGGAAAAGAGTTCACTAGGAAGGTACCTAACAGAATCATAAACATAAGCATATCATAAAATTACTCGACAAAATATAAATAGAAACATACTAGTAACGATGTCTGGTGCCGCCCTGGCCTCCTCGAGGGTAAGATGGAAAGCACGACCTCGATCCTTCGGGGGATATGCCTTAGCTTCGCGTCCATCGGTGATCCTCTTGACTTTGAAGGAAGAGATTCGTGCCCGGGATCTACTGCTTCATGTCTTGATTGACATCACTTATATCCCACATATTTGCTTTATTTCTTTATTTTTCACACTAACTTGCACGAAAATCTTTATGATTTTTTCCAAACTCTTGTTCGGTTGCTAATAAGCTATTTTCAGACATATAGCTTCGGTTCTTTACGGTGGCGTTGATTTATTTAAAAAGATAAGGGTGAGTCAGTATGCATTTGAAACGGTTCAGAATTTGAACAGGACATAAGGATTGAAAGGCGCGTGAATTTGAAACGATACCTATTATCACGCCTGATGACGTCTTCCTAGGGAAACCCAGCTGTCAAATCACGCTTTTTCAAGCGTCGATTCAAAAGATCGTCGAATCATTACTGTGGATTTTTCTCTCTCCTGGCGATGGTATATAAGGTTTTCTCACACCTCTTTGGTTACTTTACCAATTCTCCGCTCTCTCAAGAACAAATCGGCGAATTTCTACTGTTCATCTTCTTCTTCACACCTGCAACAATGGCTGAATCTTCCTCTGTTTATGAACAAACTGCTCAGTCATCTCTTCTGACCATCAAACCCAATCAGAATCATATCATCAAACTGAACCCATTCGTCTATGATTCGTACATGCTTCATGTGGTAGAATGTCTCAAGTATTCCCTGCTGGTGATTGCTCTCACGCAGGTTGAATGTGTTCCCATGTCGCTGCTCTCTCAAGTCTACTCAACCGGTCTCTACGATAAAGCTAAGGAGCGTATTTTCTTTAAGATCGTCAATCAAAAGACGTCGATTTCAAAAGCTAGGTTTTATTTATTGCTACACCTTGCTGTCTCTGATTCCATGATTAACCCTGATTCCATTACCACTACTCAACTGTTCACGATGTTCTATGATATGGGGCACACTGAGATTCTCACCACTGTCTCCATGTTCAAGAAATCTTGTCTTCCTCCTCAGTGGAACAGTCTATTTAGCCTTCTCTCCAAGGGTTTATCGGAGAGGGTTGCAGGTTCTGATGAAACGAGCAGGGCATTCATGACCCTTCTTTATGGTCTGTACCATGGGGTTAACATGGATTTTAGATCAATCCTATGGTCTCAACTGGTTCAGAGTATAAGATCTTCTTCAAGGTACTCTAAAATTTCATGTGCTAGGTTTTAGACTCTAGTCACTCAATGGGTGATGGAAAAGTTTCATGTTCCAACAATGGCAGATTCACTGATGTCATCTATTGCTACTTTCCACACGACGAGGATCCTTGTCTCAGATCCCTCCAAATTTATCTTCATTGGTTCAGTTCTGGAACCTATGTACAGATGTGTTTCCAATGAAAGCAAGGTCATCACTGAGTACAAGAAGCTAACCCCTACAGGGCCACGGCAGCTTACTCCAGAAATGCAACGCTCGCTAGACGCTGCAGATAAACCGGCGAAAAGAGGGAAGAAGCCTGATAGAAAAGGAGAAAAGGACGGTTAATCCTCCAACGTTTCTACTCCCAAGAAACACAAGTCTGAACACGCAGCGCCTACTGCTCCAAAGAAACGAAAGATCAAGAAGAAAGCTCACAGGCCGAAGTCTCCTTCCCCATCTTCAAGTGACTCTGAGTATGTTCCATCTGACCCACAGCCCGAACCCGAGTCAACTGAGGACGATATTTCTCAAACCGAAAGTCCGGCTCGAGGTAATTCGCCTCCACCCTCACCAAATAATGTAGGTAACCAAAACTCACCTCCTCATTCTCCTACACAATCGGTTCCTATTACTATTGCTCCCTTTCTTCCACCCATCTCATCTTCAACTACCACATCGATTCCAATACCAACCCTGATGAAACAATGAATCGAGTATGAAATGAATCAGAGTTTAATGATCAAAGTAGGATTGTGAGATTTGAACACAGATGTAAATATGATCTTGTTTCAGCTCTATTACGCTCTCAAGTTTTACAGAGTACAAATGACAATCCTGTAAAGACTCGTATCCATGACTCTAGTAAACACTCCTATTTATAGGAGAGGAAAGCGTATAAAAAAATACTAAGGACTATGCGTTAAGCTTTGAAAACAATGCCCTAGTAAAATAGATTACATAAGATACGAAGACTCAGTACATTCGAAGACATGAAACCCTTCGACTGATTACAACTCTATTTACCCTTACAATCTCCCCCTTTGTAATCAAAGTCGAAGTCTTCAACTTGTAAGCAGTTGAATTGAATACATCATCACTCTTTGTATCTCTGTGTACCATGCAATGACCGTCTTAATCTCCTTCTTGTCTCCTTCATTATTCTTCCTGCATTGGTTCATACGAACAATTAAGTTCGTATACTGAGAAGTTGCATATCTCTCCACTTCGCACGTTTGGAACGAGAACCGCTTTGCTCTACCAGCTTTGTCTTTTCCTGCGAAGACAATCCCCAATGGTTTTAAGCAGATTTCACCATCTTCATATTTCTTCAGATCTGCTTGTTTCTTCGTAGGAGCCATTGGTGCAGTAATTTCAATACCTTTCGCAGTAGCCAATTCCACATCAGTTTGAGCAAGACACTCAAAATAATTTTCAATAAAGATCTTGATGTGTTTGACTCCAAGTTGGAAAACATCTGGCTCTGTTTCTTGTAGAAAGGAGAATGACTTGTCTTTCAGGATTAATGCAACTTGTATAAGATCATACAAGTTCATTATCAGAAAATCAGCAATGGTAAACTCATAAACTTTTCCATTTGATCTGATCACTGTGTATTTGAGATTCTGAATAACATTTTCGAAAACCATGTCTCTTTTGATGCTTATAACTTTCTTGATTTTTAACAGAAACCAGACTTCTTCAGGTGCTTTCGCCAACACTGAATGAAAACGAATTTTTATCTTCTTCCCTTCTTCTTTGTCTTTACACATAATTTCTGCTTTAAACTGAGGCATGATGAACATCATTTCATTTATAGGAAAGTCAAGCTGACTTGCATCAGTGTTTGAAACCACATAACTCTGTTTTGGCACCTTTTCGAATGAATACATATGATCAAACATGACTTTTGCCTCAATTGTTTCATAGTTGTATTGCTTCGTAGGATCTCCTTTTTCCAAACCCATAGGGTCTTGTGCACGAAGAGCCATAACACTTTGAATACGCCTCATCTTTTCTAACTCCGCATCCACTTCAGCCTTCTTTTCTTCCTTAGTCTTTTCTATGATCTTGGCTTTACCTTTATCTTTAGACTCAGACTCTCCCACCACAATCTTTGTTTTCGAAGCACTTCCAGAAGCTTCTCCAATCACAACACCTTTAGTAACTGATCTGGTCATCGTAACCGTTGTGACCACAGTTGAAGTAACTGAACCAGCAGATACAATAACAGGCTTTGTAGTTGGAATCTTCGAAGGAAACACTTTTCCCACCACCTTCGAATCTTCTTTACTCGCCTTTACTTCTTCACCAGTCTTCTTAGATTCATCTATCTTTTCTCCCCCTTGCACCCCTGTGAAAGAAGGTGGGGCATCTGATACTGTTGGAAGAAGACTTGAAATGAGAGTAAGAGGAGATAATTGTTTGTGAAGAATAGCTTCGAACTGGATGAATTTTTGAGATAAAAATTCTGGAGTGATAAACGAAGTGAACACTGGTTTCACAGACAACTCCTTCAACTCTTTTAATAAAACAAGCAACTCACCAAAATTCTTGTTCTCCAATTCAGAAAGATGAGTAAGTTGAGGACTCATGCTTTCGTACAATTTGACAAATTTGGTGACAGCGTCACAAATAATGTCAACCTTCTGATGGATTGAAGTATAACCTTGTTGAACACTTTAAACTTCTCTCTGCATGTCTTCACGAAGTTCACAAATTTGCATGTTGACATCTTCGCGTACCTTCTTAACTTCTTGAACAAAAAGAACATGCCGTTCTTTTGTTGTGCTTTTCAGATCCTTGACCTCACCCATAAAATCAGATCGTTGAGATTTAACACGAAGTTCGTTATTCTGATCATTATAGTCAACCTTCTCCAAAATAATGGACTCGGAATCTTTCACCATTCCGGAGACTTTGCTGATTATCCGTGATTCCATCATCTTTAACATAGTATCAACTTCCAGACTTGATACTGATGAACCTCCCCCAAAATCAGCTTGAGATTGAAAGATAGCATTCAACTTCGTATTCAAAATTTTGTACTGCTTCATGGTCATCAACGTATGATCTGGAAAATTTTCTTCTTCTTCGTCAAACTTTAGATCTTCAAAAGTTCCTCCAAAACCTTCGTTATCAGTTTCATTCTCCAGCATCATTGTATCATCGACAGGTGAAGTAGGTTTGGGTGGATCAGTAGATTGTGAAGAAAAGATGGAAGTGAAAGGGGTACTGATTATGTTGTGGAATGTGGGTGAATCAGTTGTAGAAGTTACTGGAGGCAAAGATACGATAATATCAGAAGTGACATGAAGATTACCTTGAGCATCAGTCTTCGCACCTTATTCACCCATGTTAACATTTATATCCGTATTAGATATGTCTACAGTGATGTCAGAAGTTCGTGTCTCCTCATTAGATGACTTGACATGCGAAACTTCGGGTGGAATAAGACTTATGTCTTCAGAAATCGAATTTTCTTTGACAAGATCAGCTTCCGGAGTTTCAGGAATTCTTTCTTCGTCTTCTGTTGAAGTAGTGGCAATGATAAGTTTTCTGGACTTCTTCGTTTTCGTTTGTGTCAACTGTTTTGCCACATCTTCAGCCCTTCGTTTCTTTGATGATGGAGAAACAGGCGTTGGAACTTCCCTGAATAATACACCTTGATGTGTATGTTGTGGTTTACGAACAATGTGGGGTGAAGATTTTCGAGACCTCATCTTAAATCTACGAAAAACCCCAGTCTTCGAAGGGATTATTTCTTTTTCTTGGGTTTCTTCAAAAGTAGGTGAAGTAACTGGTTCTGTAACAGCCATAAACACATCCGATTGAACAATTTCTTCGACTATTACGGGTTTCTTCTTAGATGACTTCTTGGGCTTCGTTTCCTTCACCGATTTTGCAGAAGAACCAGCTTCATTCTTCTTCCCCCTTTTCGATTTCTTCTTCTCTTTTTCCAATAGAACACCAGTTGTCACTGTGGTATCTATTGTTTGCAGATAAGTCAACAAAAATCAGTTCGTAGGATCAACTCTTTTTAGCATTGCATCAGGAATACGAGCAACACTTGGGAGCTTATCAGCATCATCAATCACCTCCTTTGGACTGCTATATACATGAAAAGTGACTCTTTCTTCGTCATTGGCTACTAAAATACCCTCTTTGTTGTAGAAGTACTGCAATATCAAACTCTAGTATCTTGCACACGAAATACCATGTACAGCGTCCGTGTTATCAACACTTTTCTTGAACTCCTTCCATAACTGCGAAGCATAATCCACCGGTAAACCATAGTATAGCCCTGCAACCATGACGTATACCTCCATTCTTCCTTTGTCTAACCCCACTGTTCTACCAGTTAAGCAACGTAAAAAGATTCCAAAAAGAAAATTCCAAATCTTAGGAAGACCTGACTTCTTGAAATCACTGATTTTGGATAGTGGTGGTTGATGTCCCATCTCGTTGAACATATGGACAATTTTAGGATAAGTAAAATCCTCATACGGTGGACAATTTGGAATATCAAGAATCTGACAGAAGAGTTTCTTTGTAAGTCTAACCTTCTTGTCATTGATGAGGTTAAACGTGACTGCATCAAAGGCTTTAGCGATTGAAGCTGTTGATCCCGCCTGAGATAACCACGAAATTGGTACAGAGAAAGAATTGAACATGGCCTTGGATAAAACAGAATTCTTCAAGGCAATCACAAGCATCTTCAATTCTTCAGGGTACTTAGATACATCAGCTTCAACTTGATAGTTGGTACCCTGGATCTTCATAATAGGCATGGAAGTAATATCTTCTGGAGTTTGAGAAGGTTCAGCATTGACATTAGCAGTATTCGCCATTGTTAGGGTTTTCAAAGCTTGAAAATTCAGAGAGAATTGGGAATTATCTTTGAATGCGTAAAGTGACAAAAGACCCTTGAATCCCCTTTTATATGTAGCCCTCCTGTTTGAATTAAAAGCGGGAGGTGCACATTATGACTGCCAACGTGGCACCTTGAAAACCAGACCACTATTCCGTAGAAATAGCCATGCGTCAAAAAGTAACTGTCCCATCGCCATAAAACCCGGACACGATATCATACGTCATTGAAATACAACCTGTTTTGTTTGCCCCAAGAGAATTGTAATCGTCGGACCCCTTCGGATGATAGTTAGGCTCTTTCACTTTTGGGATGAAAAGCGAAGTCATATGCCAGATGTTTGAAATCATCAACCTGAGTTGGTGTTACTCAGAACCTCAAGGATTTCGTGAGTGCCGTGTTCCAAAGAAAGTTAGACAAGAAACAATGAAA
The DNA here is from genome assembly GCF_052849685.1 of Lactuca virosa. Classification (NCBI taxonomy): domain Eukaryota; kingdom Viridiplantae; phylum Streptophyta; class Magnoliopsida; order Asterales; family Asteraceae; genus Lactuca; species Lactuca virosa. The sequence goes on from NC_136428.1 coordinate 290,850,294, forward strand.
TAAAAATTTTGGTATTTTGTGATGTCAAAAATTTAATTTGACACGAATGCAGTTAAACCCTGGGCAAAGGTTGCTTCGTTAATCATCAAGAGAGATGATCAACAGCTTGTGTATGTTCCCGTGAATTACAATCGAAAACTTGTAGAGAAGTTTCGAAGGGCATCTTTTGTAAGGCTACATAGGTGGCTTAATAAATTTTGTTACATATCAGCCTTAACATAAGATGAGTAATTGTAACAGAAATTACTTGTTTGACCAGTGTAGTCAGTGACAAGTGTGTTTTGAAAAATGTTTAAAGTAACTTTGGGATTCGAAGTAAACTCACACGGAAATGATATTCATGGAAAACATTTTGTGCTGGATCTTGTTGGGTAACAAACATCGTGGGTTTCGAATGTTTGATCAAGATCACTCATATGAAATCAATATGATTTAGAGTTTTGAAAATAGGTACTGAAACAAATGTTTCGTAAAATCTGGAACATATTTCCTCTTCAATTCCTTAGTTTGTAAGAAATTTGGGTTTCACTTTCATCACGGTCTCATGATGTAAGATCATTAACACAGATTGTTGATATGTCTAAGTCTCGATTGGTTTGATCAGAGACCTCTCGGACATATGTCTTTGTGTGTGATTGTGAAAGAAATTTTAGATGAAAAAGATTGGTGAAGACACGAAGTGTACCTCTGTTATATTTGGACAAAACAGTAAACTCTTTACTCATATGAGAAGAGTCAGGTAGCTCAGGAGACTAATGTGAATACAAGCCTGATTGGGAAGAAATCTTCGTATGAAAAGTTCATTAAGGCTTTTGTACACACACATTGAGTCATTGGAGGCTTCGGACAACATGCAGCAGCATGCTTCTAGGGACATCTTAACTAGTTCAAAATAAGTAAAATGTAAAGAGTTGTAAGAGTCATTTACCTGACCTTAGATCTGCAAGCATGTGCCTCTTCGTATGTTCAGAAAGATTTGCAACAAAGTTCTTAAAGGAAAAAAAAAATATAAAATCTTTTTTTTGTTTTGAATTTTCAAAAATAAAGAACAAAATAAAGTGAAAATCTTTTTGATGTTTTTGATTTTTCGAAAACGAAGAACAAAAGAAAATGAAAATATTTTTGATATTTTTGATTTTTCGAAAACGAAATTACTCAAATAAACGAAAGTACTTGTTGCAAACATACTACATTTTACCGATTCACTGAAAAGTGACAATCATACGAATTCGAAGCGTTCGAAGAGTTGACTATGAACAGTAACCTCTGAACACTGAACGGTGACACGTGATCACTGATTCAGAGCCTCTGAACCATTCTCGATCAGTCACTCTTCTCCTTTTTCGCATGGAACAGAATTTCCATCGATCATTCCAAGTCCTTCTGTAATTCTTACAAGAGATTTTTCATCTAACGCTTTCGTGAAATATTAGCTAACTGATCAGTTGTTTTCACGAAATGTACTTCAATATTTCCATCCTGCACGTGATCCTTGATGAAGTGGTAATGAAGACCTATATGTTTAGTCTTCGAATGCTGCACAGGATTATGACAAATTCGTATTGCACTTTGAGAATCACAATATAATGGAATCTTTTTCATATTAATTGCATAATCACGTAATTGACTTTGAATCCATATTATTTGTGAAGTGCAAGCAGCAGCAGCCACATATTCTGCTTCAGCTGTTGAGATTGATACACATGTTTGCTTTTTCGATTGCCAGCTCACTAATTTGCCATCAAGTAATTGACATCCACCACTTGTGCTTTTTCGATCGAGATTACAACCACCCAAGTCTGCATCCGAATATGCTTGTACAAAGAATCCAGTTTTCGAAGGATACCACAATCCTAACGAAATTGTTCCTTTAAAATAACGAAATATGTTCTTCACAATAGTGAGATGTGGCTCTCGTGGATTAGACTGATACTTCGTGTTATTTGTCAATCCAAACTTTTCGAGCAGATTCTTCGTATATTTTTCTTGATTGATGAAAATCCCTTCTCTGTTTTGACGAATATTCAATCCAAGAAAATTATTGATTTTGCCCATCATGCTCATTTCGAACTTACTTTTCATCAAATCTTCGAATTCTTTAGACAAAGCAGGGTCAGTTGAGCCAAAAATAATATCATCAACATAAATTTGAACAAGCATTAGATGATTCCCAACTTTCTTTCGAAATAATGTGGGGTCAACAGATCCTTGTTTAAATTTAGATTGTTTCAAAAACGAAGTAAGAGTGGCATACCATGCTCTTGGTGCTTGTTTTAAACCATAAACTGCCTTATCTAAAATATAAACATGATTTGGATATTCTTCGTTAATAAAACCTGGGGGTTGTTCCACATAAACAGTCTCTTCAAGCTCTCCATTTAAGAATGCACACTTCACATCCATTTGATAAACATCAAAATCTTTATGAGCTGCATAAGCCAGAAATATTCGAACATCCTCGAGTCTTGCGATATGGGAAAAAGTTTCTTCATAGTCGATTCCTTCTTGTTGTGAATATCCTTTAACAACAAGTCTGGCTTTGTTTCGAACAATATTTCCATCTTTGTCAGTTTTATTTTTGAAAATCCATTTTAACCCGACAATCGAAACATTTTCAGGTTTAGGAATTAATCTCCAAACCTTGTTTCGTTCGAATTCAGACAATTCAGATTGCATTGCAACAACCCAATCTGAGTGTTCCATTGCAACCTTAATTGTTTTTGGTTCAATTTTAGATATGAAAACATTGAACATGCAAAATTCTTGATGAGTATTCAATACCTCATTCTTTGCACGAATTTGAGCTCTTGTTAAAACTCCCTCTTGTGGATTCCCAATTACTTGATCCTTAGGATGGTCTTTTGTCCATTTTTCCATTGGTGGGTATGCTGGATCAAATTCCAAAGGAGCATCTTCGTATATATCATCATTCTCAGAACCTGCAATCGAACAGGCATCATCTAAATCAGTATTATTTTCAATAATTTCTAAATGCTCCCCCTCAACATCATCATTTAATGTTTCTTTCTCCCCCTCGAAAGAATGCTCGCCATTATCTAATGTATTCGAATCCAAGTGCTCCCCCTCCACTGGATTGTTTTGTATACTTTCGTTTATTTCTTGAGGAGTTGATGTTGATTCATCAGTAAACTTCGCAAATTCGGGTATGTGATTATCAGGAGCATGAATTTCAGCATTGACTGCATGATCTGAAATTCCAAAAATCAAATGATAATCAAGATCATCCATTTGTAAAGATTCAGTTTCAACTTGTGTGTCTTGTAAAATTGGATGATTTGCAAATTTATGCTCATTTTGTTTAACATAGTAATCATCGAATGTGAGATTGAAAGTTTCTTCCACTTTTCGTGTTCATTTATTTAACACACGATATGCAACATAATTGTGCGAATATCCAAGAAAAATCCCTTCATCAGCTTTTGCTTGAAATTTCGAAAGACGATCCTTGAGATTCATAATAAAGCACCTACATCCGAAAACATGAAAGAATTTCACATTAGGTTTACGATTATTCAGAATTTCGTATGGTGTAATATTAAAACGCCTGTGTATGAAAGATCTGTTCTGAGTAAAACATGCAGTGGATATTGCCTCAGCCCAAAGATATTGAGGTAAATTCGCATATGCCAACATGGTTCTTGCTGCTTTGGACAGTGAGCGATTCCTTCGTTCTACAACACCATTTTGTTGTGGTGTGTAAGGAGATGAAAAATTATGCGAAATCCCTTTGTCCACCAAAAATGAATTAAGAACATTGTTCTTAAATTCAGTTCCATGATCACTCTTGATTTTTCGAACAATCTTCTTTAATGTTGTTTCCATCTTTTTGATAAAATCAATCATAATTTGTGCAACTTCGGATTTAAGCCTGAGAAAATAAACCCACGTAAATCTGGAAAAATCATCAACAATAACTAAAATGTACCGTTTCTTGTTGAGAGTTGAAACAGTCGAAGGACCACACAAATCAATATGTAAAAGCTCCAGAGCAACAATTTTCGAATCTATCGTAATTGGATGACCTTGTTTATGTTGCTTGCCAACTTCACAAGCTGCACATAAAGAATCATTATCAAATTTAAGTACAGGTATACCTCTTACCAGATCTTGTATCACCAGTTTATTGATGTTTCGAAAGTTGAGATGTGAAAGTCTTCGATGCCATAGCCAGCTTAGATCAGATGTGGCTTTCGAAAGAAGGCATACAACAGGTTTACCTACAATAGGATTGATGTCCAGAGTGAACATGTCACCTTTCTTTTTGGATTTCAGTAACACTTCATTTGTGTTGACATTCGAAATAATAGTTCCTTCTTCGTTAAAGAGAACTTGATTGCCAGTGCCCACAACAAGTTGAGAAACACTTATCAAGTTATGTTGGAGACCTTCAACATATGCAACACGATTCACTGTGAATTGTCCATTTGTGATCTTCCCATATCCTTTAACTTGACATTTTTTATTGTTCCCAAATTTCACTACTCCAGCATTTTTGAGACTTCGAAAATCTCGTAAATTTTCCTTCTTCCCAGTCATGTGACGAGAGCAACCACTATCAATGTACCACATGTTATCATATTGCTCGTCACATAGTACCTACAATGAGTGGAAAAATTTAGGTACCCAAGACTTTTTGGGTCCTTGGAAATTAGATTTCAACATGGAATTAAATGAAGAATTTTTGACCCAGTCACAAACTTTAGTTTTGAGACTATCAATAATGTCCACATCATCATTTGTAGGAAACAAAACATAAGATTTTGTTGGTTTCGGATGTACACTGACTTTACCCTTCGCATTTTGAGTTTGTGACTGAACTGTCTTCGCTTTTGTGACTGGTCTCCAAGCTTTGATGGAGATGTTCGAATCTTTTGAGGATGAACTTCCATTCGAAGAAGTATTGACATACTTTTCATAAGCTTCGTTGATTTGTTTTTCTGAGTATTTGTTGGATTGATAAAATTTTCCTCGTCCTTCGAGCCAGTGATCTATATTTTTCCTTGAAGTTATGTCTTTTTCATGCGAAGCCTTTAGTGTTTGTTTCTTCGTATGATTAGGAAAATTTGGCTTTTGTGGAACAAAATCAACTTTGGGATTTGTTAGAAAAGAATGAGCATATGATGTATCAATAGTTGATTTAAAATGTTGATGTTGAAAGACTTGTTGATTTGAATTAGATTTATTTGAAAATGCTCTTGATTTGTTAGTGTCAGAAACTTTCGAAAACTTTGGTTGCTTATTCACTTCAGACCTTGTATGAGTTGATTGAGATGAATGTCGGGTTTTTGATGAAAAAGAGGATTTTTAGATTTGAAAACATTTTTGGTTGATTGTGATTCAGACATCTTTTGAGACTCAACATTTTGCCAAAATAATTTCTTTCTTGCTTGTCGTTTTGAAATGTTGTTTTCCTTTGAAAATTTGTCAATTTGATCTTTAAATTCCTTAGAGTTTAGTTTGACAACTTTTTCATTTTCCTTTTCAACATGTTTTGTATTCTCTTTTTCAATTTTTGATTTTTCAACCCATTGGCTTTGTGATTTTTGTCGTTGAAACACATACGAATTCTTTGTTAAGTTGTTTTCAACTGTGTTTTGATTTGCGAAAAAGCCTTCATCATTTGTTTTTGAATTGTCCTCCTCAACTAACTTCTTTAATTCGGGTTTGATATTTTCAACATTTCTAGTAGTTACGAAGACTTGGTTTGGAAAAACAACATCATCAGTACACTTGAAGATCGGGTAAACCACTGTATTCACTTCTAGGTAATGATCACCTTGTTCAGTCAGCACTTTTTCAAACTTTTGTGTATCTCCATACACTTGGTCAACAACTATACGAGGAATTTCTTTTTCCTTTGTAACTTCCTTTTTCTTCGTTTGTTTCTCTTCTTTCTCATCATCACTATCACCTGTTTGGCTGTCTCTGACTTCCACAAAGTCCACATCACAAACTTTCGAAGTTGAGGGTTGATCAGTGTTAATCTCAACCAACAAATCCTTACCTTTTTCTTTTCCTTTAAATGATGATGCAACATTTATAATAGACAACTGAGAACAATCAACATCCTCAATATCACTGATTTCACTAATATTGTCAGAATTATCCTCAATATCAGCAAAATTAGATTGAGAATCAGATGTTGAATTCTCAGTCTTTTTCAAGATGTGATTTTGTTCAGACTTAGTCAAAGTGTCATTTACAATTTTAACCAATTCAGTTGAATCAAGACATTCATCTACTTTGACTATTCCATATCTATACTTATCATTCGGAACTTTGTTAAAATCAGCTATTTCTTTTTCACAGTCATACGAAATGTTATCTACCGTCGCTCTTTCATAAGCTAAAAATGGCAGCAATTTTCTATGTTGTTCTTTACTGATTTCGCACGAATGATGTAGTTCAGTTAATTTCCCATACAATCTTTTAGCCGAATTACAGTAAATGTTCCTCTGAGCTAACAACAATTTAGATTCACTAGACAAGTTATCCCTATCAACAATGATATTAGTTATTTGAAGTTCTAAACAATCTATCTTAGTAATTTTCGAATCTAGTTTCTTCTGTGTCTCTAGCAATTGCATGGACAGCTTCTTAGCCTCATTGCTAGTAGATACCACAATTGAATCAAAATAAGTAACAGTTTCATCGAAAGATACTAATTCAGAATTATAAGCATGTACTGGAATATTGAAAGTTTCAAGAATATTACGTACCTTCGTGGTCATCGGAGATTTGTCAGCGGCTTTTTATACGAAGCATCTTCCATGAACTTCGTATGCCTCCTCATCTGATTCTTCTTCCATCTTTGCAAACATTGCTCAATGGGTTGGATTTCGCATCTCCTCATCATCTGATCCAGATGACCAAATTTGATAAGTTCCATCTTCTTCTTGTTCACCACGAGCAACTAATGGAAGATTCTTTGCCTTCGCACGCACCTCCTCTAACTTTTCCACATAGTACGCTTCATCCTTCGTCTTATTCTTTTTCTCATCTTTCTTCCTTAGCATGCAATCATTAGCTAAATGATTAGCCCCGTTGCAATAATGACAATCCCAACATCTCCCTTTAACTTCTTCTCTGTTTTCCCCTCAACAAACTTCGTATCTTTCTTCTCTTCCTTCTTCTCATCCCCAACACTTTTACTCATAAAATTCCCTTTTGTCTCAGATGCCTTTGCCTTCGGATTGAATGGCTTTTTGAAGAACTTTTTCACACGATTGTTTGAATAGAAAGCAATCGCCTTATCATTTGAATTCATGATGAACCCTTCGTCTTCGTCTGAAACATCTTTCTCAGCTTCCTTTTCAGAGATCTTCGAAACCAAAGCTAGTGTACCTCCCAAACTTACCTTCGATTCTTCAGCAATTTCGTTCACTTTGCTTTCATGAGACTTCAGCTGATTGTACAAGTCATTCAAAGTCGACGTATCAAAGCTCTGTTGATTCTTAACCATCATGCTCACAAAAATTAAATTGAACTCCATGGATGATCTGGTGATACCATATCGATTGCATCGATAGATTACTTCATTAAGACGATCATAGTAAACTTCAATCGTTTCACCATCTTTCTGTCTGAAGTCCTTCAGTTCCACTAAGCATTGCTTTACAGAGTTAACTTTTGTCTTCTCACTCCCCTGAAATTTCTCCTTGAGAATGTTCCAGATCTCCTTTGCAGTTGTACGACTCCTCACATAGTTGTAAACAACTGGAGGCAAAGCACCTCTTAGCTCTCTCACACATCTCTTCTCTAGCTTTTTCAGACGATCAGCTGATTCTCAACTTTGGAACTTCCAGAAGATGATCGAATTGGTTGAACATTCGTTGGTGGATTGAGATTTCCAGAAATGCAATTACACAGTTCTTCATCCAATCCGTTGAGATAATACTGCATACGATCAGCCCATTGATCGTAATACTCAGGGATTAGCATAGGAATTTTGGTGGATGATCCTAGAAGATGAGAAAATGAAGTCATGGAATTAAGATTGAAAGATGCCATTGATGTACGGAATAAATCCTTGAGAATTTTTTAAGAAACTTTGAGAATTTGACAACAAACTATATGATTCAAATCAGAATCACTAGCAGAACACTCGATTCAATGATTCAAGTGCAGAATCGAATCACAGACTTAGATCCAATGAATTTTTCACTTTCAAAAAGTGCGGAATTTCTTAAACCAAAAAGTTGATTTAAAAACTTTTGAAAAGATGAAAATCAGATCAGAGATATGATTCCTGCTCTGATACCAATTGATGAAACAATGAATCGAGTATGAAATGAATCAGAGTTTAATGATCAAAGTAGGATTGTGAGATTTGAACACAGATGTAAATATGATCTTGTTTCAGCTCTATTACGCTCTCAAGTTTTACAGAGTACAAATGACAATCCTGTAAAGGCTCGTATCCATGACTCTAGTAAACACTTCTATTTATAGGAGAGGAAAGCGTACAAAAAAAATACTAAGGACTATGCGTTAAGCTTTGAAAACAATGCCCTAGTAAAATAGATTACATAAGATACGAAGACTCAGTACATTCGAAGACATGAAACCCATCGACTGATTACAACTCTATTTACCCTTACAAACCCTTTGTTCACTGAAGTTACTACCACTACTACGTCTACAACCGAACCTACTGTTCGTGTCAACGTATCTGATACGGGGGCATCTACTTTCGGTTCTGATCCCCCAATTACCTCAGAACCTTTATCCCTACCTCCTTCACACGAATCTGAACCTGTTCTTGGCGGAGAAGACATGGAATTCGACTCTGTTTACTTTAGTCCTTATCGAGTACAAAGTGATGATGATGATGACGCTCCTGTCACGAAGAAGCATCTCAAGGCTATGAATGACAAGCTTGACCAACTGCTTTCTTCCTCTTCTGGGAGTGCATATTCAGAAGTAGCAATCAAGGCTCTGTTGGCAACCTTTGTCAAAGAGCATGACACTTCCATCTCTAATGCTGTTAAAGCCATTGAAGCCACCACTTCCACCTGTTAGAAGGCTTCCATTGCAGTCGAAGCCTCCTGTTGAGAGAAAAACTTTGAGACACACTTGAACAAACGTTAGAACTGTTGGGTTTTGAGCATTCTAACACTCCTATGGTGTACATGCAACCCTATAAACCTTGGATATATGTTTTCTCTATTATACATGCAAATATTAACTATTCCAAGGTTTCATCCTAACTAGCATATTATGAAGCACCTATACTACAAAGTTCTAGTTAGATGACATACCTTTTGATGTAGCTTGATGTCTTCAAGCTTTAAGAGCTTAGCCCCAATAGTGTGGAAGCCTCAAATGGAATCACAAATCACCAAAACACCTTGGAAGAACTTGAGAGAATATGTATGCACACTAAAATCGGCCCACTCTTATTTTCACACACTTGTTCCAATTTTGTGAGCCAAGGACCCCTTTATATATTATGGAGGATTAGGGTTACATCCATGTAAACCCTAATACCCATGACCTTTCATTTACATAGGATCAATGGGTTAAAAGCTCCATGGACCATCCATAAAAGCTTAGACCAACCTAAATGAACTTGGCCCATTCCATATATATAAGAGTCCATATTTAATTAGTTCTTTTTGATCACTTAATTAATTCTAAATCAATTCTTGATCAATACTAATTAAATAATATGATTCCATATTAATATATTAGAACTTATAATATATTAATATAAATCATAAATATACTATTCTCAAAAGACTATCTATATAAATTGTGCCGGTGAAGTGCAACCCAAATGGACCATGCCGGGTCGGGTCAAGTACATACCAAATATAGTTATGGACTTAGACATTAATCCAACAGTCTCCCACTTGGATAAGTCTAAAACTATTATTGAGTATGACTTCAAAACCTAACTGGCAATCATAGCTCTTAAAGCCGCTGTCGAACTCTGACCTGGTCAATGACTTGTCCATTAGATAAGGGATCATATATTCCTCCATTCTAGATATCATATGGACTGAGACATGGATTATAATCATTCTCTTTGTCCATTTGTTGTTTCCCGATTTTCGATTTATGATGACTGACTGATTGAACAAATCAAATCAGTCCTGGCTTGGCCAAGCACTCACATGTGTCATCGCTAAATCATCGAGGGGCCCACATATATCGCTTTTATCCCGAAGGTAAAAGGATTGGATAAACTTCGACTCATATGGCTTGTTCTACTACTTGTTGAATCATACACAAAGGCACGTTTTATAACATCGAGTTACCAAATGCGTTTTCGTGCAATCAATGTACAACCAACTCATAGTAACAACTCATATCTCTAGGTTTGAAGAATATAAGATATTATCATTTCATGATCACTCGTGATAAAATCCATGAAGTGATTCAAATGAGTGCGGGTTGAATCCAATACTCAGAACTTATGAGCACTCATGAGTGTTGTAGCACCACTTTGTCCACCAACTTGGACCTCTACAAACCAACCCATGACAGTCTTGATTCATATCTACTTCCAACATATGACCGACTGTGGATGGTTTGAATAACTTAATCATTCAGGAAGAGCGACTTAGTTATTCTGGAAGTCAAAACATGCAAAGTGAAACACAAGAATAAATGAATCAAATATGGTATCAAACCCTATGAATATAAATAAACACTTTTATTTATCACCATACTGATTACTCATTATTCATTGTTTCGGTTTTATCAACTTTATACTTGAATTAAAAACACTAGTTGTCTCATGCTCCAAGCATGTACACTATGTTTCTCTTAAACAATAGCTTTGCCATACACCAAGTATGCACTCTATGTTTGTCTATGATCCTTACTTTGTGAAATAAACCAATTGAACATAATTTGAATGATTCTAATTTCACACTCCCAAATCCTTATCTAAAAATGTGAGAATTTCAAATTCCTATCATTTATCGAAATCTGTTTAGATTTTAAACTTATATGCACTGACCCTCCTGTAATGAATATGTACAAAGTTACAAAGACTTGTCAACATTCATTATAAGGTACTCCAATGGAGATCAACTCCATGGAAACTAAGTCTCATATTCAAAGTACATTGCTTTGGACATGCTTCTTGCATTAAGTTTTCTAATCTTACACAAATAACTTCCACCTATGGAGACAACTCCATATTCTCATTTTGACTATCACTTCTGAATAAGAGATGCCTCTTTTCAGAATATGTCAATATGGTCCTTCCAAAATTAGCACTATACTTCCAACTGTCCCTGAGCAACCAATCTTTGGTAAACCTCAGATTGTCCTCGACAATTGGTTAATCATTTTAGTCATATCCAATTCTAGACCTTTACCCTTCTTAATGCCTCTGGGCATTTGGAAAAATTTAGAAATGACAAATATTATAGCACATGCAATCGATCCTGTACCCAAAGCAAATGGTACACGATTCATGATGTCTCACATAAAGACATGATTCTAGACCAGTCTTTTGCTACAATATTTTTATTTGCCATGTTTTCAAAATTTAACTATGAAGAGGGATGCCGTAATCATAATCGAATTTTGAGAACACAATATATAGAATTTCCTTAAGTTGAACCAATCCAACATGAAATTCATATATATATTCTTGACTAAAGATGATTAAGGTCTCAATCTAAGCCTTTAGAACTGAAATGAAGTATATCCTCTCCCTTAATTATAGCAAAACAACTTTTTCAATCCCTGCAGCCTCACGAATTGAAACTTTTGTTTTCTATAATTAACATTGCTAACTTGCAACACTAACAATAATTATCATGCTCCCACTAACATGATGATTATTAGCATAACACTTATGCTCCCACTAGCTTTGACATGTACTAAGAAATCAGCTGGACTTCTAGAAATCAATACTTTATTGACTTTCTTACCAAAGTTCAGATTTCTGATACGAGATACTTTGATAAAACTTTATCAAAATCATACACCTTTCCTTAGATAGCATGCATGTGTGTCTAAACAATTTCAGAACTATGAAAAGGGATGCCGTAATCATAGTCTCAATTGTTTAGACCTTTTGCCATCTGCTTCAAATCTACTTGGTGGAAGTGTTTCCTCACCTTCATTTTCATGAATCGGAGAGAAACCTTATGACCCTTAGATTTTATGGTGTATGTGTTCTTATCCATGTGAATCGTCAAAACCACAGTCACAAGACAAGGATAATGACAAATCCAAACTCATATGGACTGAACTTATGCAATCTTAACTTCTTGCCACCTGGCAGTACAGGGCCTGCCATTGCTTCCAAGTTGTTATGCAACCAATTGAGAACTTTCATAACTCCTATGCAAAGCCAACTTTAACTGGAATGGGCACAGAATATGTCAACACGATAGGTTATAAACCTCAAGTCGTGTGCTAGTGAAGAACCTCAGGTTTTATTCTTGATTAGTTCTTGAAATTCTTTTTAGGATCTTTAAGACTCCCACTATCCTCTTAACATATAAGACTATCTTGCCAAATATTCAAGAGATAGTGCGGATTCTTTATCAAGACAAACACTTCACACAATTGGCCTTAGTTGGTCTTTGTTTTATCCAAAACATCACAACTTACCAATTTTAAATGTACAAGAGTAGGACACTTTTACTCTTACATTTGACAAGTGTTTTAAACCTTTCTTTAAGATATGTCACTCAAGTTACAATCTTGGAGTATGACTCTAAGAATTGTTTTGGAACGAAGTATGACTCATCTTCCTGATCTAACCATTTCAACAATTCATGACTCCTCTTCTTAGTCATAATAATGCACTAAGATGACCTTTAGAGGACTAATTGTGATATGATTTCTAAATCATTAAGATGATCACAAACATGATACTAAAGTACTCTCCCATCTTTTCAGATTTGAGAAACTTTTATCTTTCTGCCTAATTTGATTCTTCCCATTCGTTCTGCCATACATTGAGACTTTTCCAATGTTTCAGAATTATACTTAAACTTGTAAGTATAACCATATTTACTAAACTTTAGTAAATCAAATAGTCTTAACGAGCTTTGTGGTGGACATGACCAGTGCACAAGAATGTGTACTCGATCCCTTTAGTCCTTCACTTGACTCACACATCCATGTGAACAAGTAATTAGTCTTGATTTTCCAATGCTTGAAAGTTCTCATTCATCATACTATTCAACTTGCATGATTCCAAGTTTCGGTCCAATTGAAACTTGGGTGATGAGGAACTTTCTTGATTTGGTAAATTTAGACACTACCACAAATGAAAGAATCAAATCCATTTTCCAATATTGCTGTCAGTGGAATCATATAAGCAACAATTTTCCACAAATGCCATTGTAAGGATACTTCAAATAAATAAAATTAAACAATTTTCTTTTATTTTAAAACTTTGCGGAAAAACTTATCCTTACAATCCACATGGAAAATTGTTGTTATCTATTCCTTAGCAATATATCATAACTTCTTAAGCAACTGCTCAAAATTCTGATGCGATCGAAATCCACCTTCGCGATCAGAATCAACATATACTTCCTTTAAGATTTCTCTCTATTCTTTGATTCTTAAAACATCAACATGTGACCCAATCACATCATGTAATGAGGATCTCAGAATAGAACTTAACAGAGTTAGATAATGGGCTCTACCTGATGTAGAGTCAAACTTATTGACTTTAACATCCTTAGGTAAATTTGGCAGCTTTGCAATCAACGCCCCTTCCTTTGGCAAAATAAACATATGGACCCTTTGGTAATGGGACTATCTCAGACTTAGCCTTTCTCTTTACCATTTGGTCAACCGGGTTGACTATGGCCAATCCCTTTCCATTGGGAAGAGAATGTTTTTTCCGGATTTCCAGTGTCATCATTGTCACTGTCCATAAAGTTTTTGGGAAGTTGATATTCTAATCAAATTTGCTTTACTATCGTTCCAAATCATTGCTGATTCAGCAGCACCAAGCAAATATATATGATCATTAAGGTTCTTGTCATAGTCTGTTTCATAGTAGTCCCAAAGGAACTCACTATGTGACTTAGAAAGTGATTGAACATCCAACTTTCTCAAGACTTTGACACCCAACTCTCCCGGCTTGTCAATATGTGACTTCATCTCTAAGATGTGATCACACATAGACCTTGCTTGCCATTAGGGCTTGAGTGACCATGAACTTGTGGGTTAGGGAGACTAATTGGAGGAGGTAGAGGAAGAGAATTATGACTTCCATGAGCCAAACTCGGGAAGTCATATTCATTAGGAAAGCTTGGTTTGGGAAGATCATTGTTGTCTAAACCAGACATCAACAATGGGAGAAATTCACGTAAAGTTGATTTAAGTCCTTAATATAACACCCAATATGATATATTAAGGCTAGGACCCAACAAACTATTTTATAACTTGGAAGAGGGATGCCGTAATCCAAGCTATAAAATATTTGAAGGTAGGTGAATGACGATTCACCAATTTCCACCAAGATAAACGAAATGTATTATTAGGTTTTAATTGGTTTTGAAACTCCTAGATTCTTTTGAGATTCATTGAACTTTTCAATGGCATGTTTCAATCTCGAGTGTGCCCTTCAGGTTTTGTGACTGGGATGCCGAGGTTCACAAAACAAGGTGTGAATAACCATGCAAATATACTTGGTACCCTTAATATTTACCCCTCAATCGATGTGCCGGTTAACCACACACGCTCCACCGATACTATGATAAACATTAAGTTACCCTTTGCCTACCTTGTTAAATCAAGCTAGTGTGCCGGTTAACCAGACACGCTCCACTAACTGACTTAAGCAAAGTGCAAAGTGTAATTTCATGGGTTAGCACCAAATTCACATTTTCCTAAGTAACTAAGATTGGGTATTATTAAGAGTTTAGTTACTTAGTATTTATCATTAATAATTTTAATGAAGGGAGAATTATAGTCCTTGTCCTACCCGTTCGGCTAACGACCCTCCACCGGTCAAGGAAGCGACTTGCTCTTATACCCCCTTATAGACCGTAACCTTATACCCCCTTATAGACCGGCTTCGTGAATGAGGCCTACTAATGGTAACACGACTTGCTCTTATACATATAATATATTAAACTTTTAATATTATAATAGTATAAGGGTGTATTTTAGACATTTAAAATACTTGGTGGTTTAATCTATTAATTAAACTAGACTTTTAATTTAATTAAACTCAAACCATATCTTTATTTATGGATTTAATAATACTCTTTTAATTAAGCGCTTTAATTAACTATTAATAAAGTCCATAAGAGTTAATTTGAATTATTCAATAAAACATCATAATTCCAATTATTAAATTCAAAATTAAAACCATTTAATTAATTTTTTAAGTTATGAACCCAAGAGTTTTAGAAATCAATTCTTTTTTTTCATAAAAAGCTTTTTCCAAATTCCAAAACTTAAGGACAAGTTTTGTAACTCTTGAAAACCTTTGGATTCCATAACTTATGGAGTTAAATACTTGTTTTATGATGAAACTTTTCATGTTCCATAACTTAAGAACAAGTTATGGAATTCTTTAAAACATTAACTCCAAATTTTGTAACTCCATAAAAACTTTAAATCATTTTTTTTAAAAAAAAAAACTTTCATATCCATAACTTATGGAAGTTTCAAAAACCCTTAAGATCACAACTTTAAAAAAAATTTGAGCTCTAAAATTTTATGACAAAATATGTAACTCCTTAAAACATTTAGATCAAACTTTTAAAACTAATAAAATAATCATATCATTTTATCTTTTACTAAATTTGACCTAATTCAACTCATATAACAAATGATTCAAATTTTACAAATAATTCGTTTTTCACAAAACAAGTAATTATCTTAAAATTTGACAAACGTCATGTTTTTTTTTCCTTTTTTTTTCAACTTGAAAATAAAACATTTGCATCAATATAACAGAAAACAACCAATGGCTCTAACACCACTATTGGGTTTTGAGCATTCTAACACTCCTATGGTGTACATGCAACCCTATAAACCTTGGATCTATGTTTTCTCTATTATACATGCAAATATTAACTATTCCAAGGTTTCATCCTAACTAGCATATTATGAAGCACCTATACTACAAAGTTCTAGTTAGATGACATACCTTTTGATGTAGCTTGATGTCTTCAAGCTTTAAGAGCTTAGCCCCAATAGTGTGGAAGCCTCAAATGGAATCACAAATCACCAAAACACCTTGGAAGAACTTGAGAGAATATGTATGCACACTAAAATCGGCCCACTCTTATTTTCACACACTTGTTCCAATTTTGTGAGCCAAGGACCCCTTTATATATTATGGAGGATTAGGGTTACATCCATGTAAACCCTAATACCCATGACCTTTCATTTACATAGGATCCATGGGTTAAAAGCTCCATGGACCATCCATGAAAGCTTAGACCAACCTAAATGAACTTGGCCCATTCCATATATATAAGAGTCCATATTTAATTAGTTCTTTTTTATCACTTAATTAATTCTAAATTAATTCTTGATCAATACTAATTAAATAATATGATTCCATATTAATATATTAGAACTTATAATATATTAATATAAATCATAAATATACTATTCTCAAAAGACTATCCATATAAATTGTGCCGGTGAAGTGCAACCCAAATGGACCATGCCGGGTCGGGTCAAGTACATACCAAATATAGTTATGGACTTAGACATTAATCCAACAAGAACAAGTATAGTTGCAGAATAGTTTATCTCGAAGGATCTAAATGCTCAACAATAATATTAATAAGTTAGAGTTAGATAGTTACAGAGTTAGTTGTGGAAAAGTAAAGAAATGGAAATGACAACAATTGCTATATCAAGTATACACATAAGTTGATTCATAACGAGGAATGCATTCAAACCAAGTTAATAAGTGAGATCAAACTTAGTGATTAAGTCACAAGAGACTTGCTCCGAAGAGAGATTGTAATCAGTTATATTCTAGTAAAGTTTGAGAATAAGAAGAGATGCGTAATCAGATAGAGAGATAGAAAAGATAGCTTCAGAGTTGTATTGAATAAGAACGAATGAGCACTATTTATAGAGTCTCAAGAAATACACTAGATTACGTCTCTAAGACTAGCCATGCAAGGCATACTGGACAATAGAGAGTATTACAATAAAAGTAGACAAAGTAAAGTAATCTAGTAACTAAGAGTGACTGCGGTTGATGATGACTTCGGGTGAGGTTGCTAATGAGGCCTTGACTGCGGATCCTTGTGGACTACGGTAGCTGAAGTTCAAGAGAGTCACTTTTCATGATTCAACACCTCCACAAAGGATTGCAAGCAAACGACCGCAAATGTCGAAAAACTAGTTTCTGATGCACAAATCTTTCTTGATTCTCTCCAAGCTGCTGCTCAGAAGAATGCTCAAACAATGAATGCTTCTATTGATAATCTTACGCGTTCACTGGAGGCTGAAAAGAAACATTTTGAGGAAGCACGCCAAGCAATTCAGACCGCCAACACTAAGCTTCACACTTCAGTAGATGCACGCCTCACTCAACTTGAAGCTGAACTTGCTGTCGAAAACAGGATTATGGATGAGTTGGATAAGCGAACTTCTCAGCTTAAAATTCAGAATCTGAAGCTCAAGGCTGCGACCAAGGAAACTGACGAATTAAAGTCTGAGCGTGCAGTGGTTAAAAGCTCTATTGGTAATGTACATTCCATTCTTCTACATCTTTTGGAAGCTCATGATTCGGTCCTCACCATCTCCATTAGACGCCACTTGGCTGAGAAATTGAGACCTGCTCTGGATATTTTAAGCAGGATTGAGGGTGTTCCGGAGCCCGTTGTTCCTCCGAAAAAAGGGGGAGAAAATGTTACTCAGGGCAAGGGTCAATATCAGCCACCTCCAAAAAGTAAACCTATCACCCAACCGAAAGTCACTAGTGAGCCGAAGGGTAATGAAGCTTCGGGCAGTATGAAGGACAAACGAAAGAAGAAGATTGGTGATGATGATGAGGTTGAAATCGATGACGAGACAGATACAGGGGAAAAAGCTTCTAAAACTGACAGTCTCAAAGTCAAGCCTGATGATCGAGAGATTGAAGCGAAGGTTCGAAAAGCGAAGGAAATGCTTGATAAAGAGAGGAAAGCAAACGAAGTCTTAGAACAGAGGAAATCCGTGTTTCCTCTGTGGTCTACGGAAAAGCTTCAGAGGGAGGTTATTGAAGCTCCAAGCACTCATTTGCTCGAACCAGTTCTTTCATTCGCTCTTGAGAATTTCAAGGATTCTCAATTTGATATGCCAATCACCCGACAGGCTTTCATATTTCATTGTTTTGAGTCAACGGTCACCATTCCCTCTCCTGACCCGAAGATTGATCGAGATTTGCTTGAGTACTATCTTGAGTTCGCTCAGCCTCGGTACCTGACTTGGAGTAATCAGAAAATCACAACAGTCAAGGTGTTGAAA
The DNA here is from genome assembly GCF_052849685.1 of Lactuca virosa. Lineage (NCBI taxonomy): Eukaryota > Viridiplantae > Streptophyta > Magnoliopsida > Asterales > Asteraceae > Lactuca > Lactuca virosa. The sequence continues at coordinate 290,868,738 of NC_136428.1, forward strand.
CCCACTTCAGCAGGGAAGTTTATCAACATCAAGTTCAAAGTGACCCGAGGTTCTAATAATTCGGTTCATATGATTTCCCTGGCTGATCTGCCAAATTTGAATCCTCATGATTGGATTCTCCTGAACAACATTTTGTTGACTAATCAAAAGGAGTATGAGCCTATTATAGATCACATCAAGTGAATGTTGGTGTGTTACATTCTTGAAGTCGCAAAGATGGATCAAGAAATCGCCTCTGCCATAAAGAAGAAGCCCTCTATCAAGCAAATTGGGAAGGCAAACGACATCAACGTGATGGTAAAGGGTAAAATTGACCCCAAGTTTCATACGGTCATGTTCATTAGGGGTGAAGGTCAAAAATGTTTGTTCACTCTTATTGACAAACACTTGTTCTCCACTGCCTGCTTGGAGCATATTCTCGATATTATACATGGGTGTAATCAGAACAACGAAGCTGACAAAAAGATGTTTACTGATATGCTTCGGTGGTATATTCTTTTCCGTCAAACTCTTCTTGCCATCATCCCCAAGCTGTTCAAGACTGTGAGGAAAACTACAGTTACTCAACCGAAGTAGTCTCTCGCCTCAATTGGCACAAACGGGGAGATTGTTGGGTTTAAAGGGTTGCGTTATTGGGCCTTAGTAGTTCGGTCCATTATGTACTCTCAGTTTGGGCCTGTCCAACCGTGCTTATCTTTCTAGGGTTTAGTATATAAGGTGCATGCATGCATCCTGGTCATTAACGCTTTCATTATTATTTGTATTCATTGTATTGTAAACCCTAGCACACCTCTACAGAGGAAGTTCTTAGTCGAGCTCTTCTGAGGTGTGATTATATTTTAATCATTCGACATACGGATTGATTCATTGAGTGTTCCAGTATTTGTTATTCTTATTGTTTACCTGTTGAAGATCTAATCGATCTAAAGAGTTCTCGACTCATCACACCTGAATGTCCTCTAATAACACTATTGCCGTCTCATCGGCTACACACTTCCTCAACTAAGACATGTGGAAGGTGTTATGAATCTGACTCAACTCTACGGGTAGCTCCAACCGGTATGCTACGTTACCCACTCTGGCGGTCACTCTAAAAGGACTGATGTATCGGGGTCCCAACTGGCCCCGTTTCCTGAATCGAATCACTCCCTTCCAGGGGGATACCTTCAGGAGGACAAAAGCTCCCACCTGGAACTCTAGCTCGGATCGTCGCCTATCTACATAACTCTTTTGGCGACTCTGGGCTGTCAGTAGCCTCTGCCTGACCTGCTGAATCTGCTCGGTCATCTTGAGCACTATCGCAGTGCTACCCATCACTCTCTGCCCTACCTCTCCCCAACAGATGGGAGTCCGACACCTCCTCCCATATAGAAGCTCGAAGGGAGGCATACCAATACTCTAATGATGGCTGTTGTTGTAAGAAAACTCAGCCAAGGGTAGATAAGTGTCCCAACTTCCTCCGAAGTCCATAACACATGCACGCAGCATGTCCTCAAGCGTCTGAATTGTCCACTCGCTCTGCCCATCTGTCTGCGGGTGGTATGTGGTAGTAAAATACAAACGGGTACCCAGCTCCTCGTGAAATTTCTTCCAGAACCTGAAAGTAAAACGCATGTCTCGATCTGACACTATCGAGGTTGGCACTCCATGTCGTGCTACTACCTCTCTCACATAAATCTCGGGTAGTCTCTCGTCAGAAGAGCTCTCACTGATAGCGAGGAAGTGAGCACTCTTCGTCAGCCGGTCCACAATCACCCATATCGTGTCAACCCCACGCGCGGTCCTCGATAGTTTGGTAATTAAATCCATCGTGATCTCTTGCCACTTCCACTAGGGAATCTCTAAAGGCTGTAACGGACCATGTGGACGCTGGTGCTCCACCTTAACCCGACGACAGGTCAAGCACCTCTCAACGACCCAAGCCACATCTCTCTTTATACAGGGCCACCAATAATCTCTCTTCAGGTCCAAATACATCTTAGTGGCCCCTGGATGAATAGAGAATCTCAATCTATGCGACTCCTCCATCAGTATACGTCGAGTTCCACCCGTATAGGGCACCCAAATCCGTCCTCGGAAAGTCATAAGCCCACGACTATCCGCCTCAAACTCAGACACCTGCCCAATCACCCGCTCCCTCTTGCAGTTCTCCGGTCTCACGGCCTCCACCTGGGCCTCTCGAATAGTATCTAAGATGGGAGTCATCACCGCCATCCTAATACACACATCTCAGATCAGAGCACTCACTGCTCTACGTCTCAGGGCGTCGGCTACCACATTAGGTTTTCCCGGATGATACAGGATCTCACAGTCATAGTCTTTTACTACATCCAACCACATCCTCTGTCTCATATTTAGGTTGGGCTGATCCATGAGATACTTCAGGCTCTTGTGGTCCGTGTATATGTTACATCGGACCTCGTACAAATAATGGTGCCAGGTCTTGAGGGCGGACACCACCGCCCCCAGCTCTAGATCGTGGGTGGGATATCTCGTCTCATGAGGCTTCAACTGCCTCGATGCGTATGCTATCACGCGCCCCCTCTGCATCAACAGCGCACCCATCCCTGATATGGACGCATCACAGTAAACTACAAAGTCCTCCACCCCCTCAGGAAGGGCTAACACTGGGGCTTCGCACAATCTCTGGCGAAGAGTCTCAAATGAGGCCTGCTGCTCGGGACCCCAAGTAAAGGTAACACCCTTTCGGGTCAATCTGGTGAGAGGAACGGTGATCTTGGAGAAATCTCTGATAAACCTCCGATAGTAGTCGGCCAAACCCAGAAAACTCATGATCTAGGCAGGGGATCTCGGCACCTCCCATCTCATAACTGCCTCGATCTTTGCCGGATCGACCAATATCCCATTCTGGTTTACGAGATATCCCAAGAAGTGGACCTCTCGTAACCAGAAATCACAATTGGAGAATTTAGCATAAAGCCTATCCGTCCTTAATACCCCAAGAATCTCTCTAAGATGCTCCTCGTGCTGTTCTTTGGATCTCGAATAAACCAAAATATCATCGATGAACATGATCACCGATCGATCCAACATAGGCCTGCACACCCAGTTCATGAGGTCCATGAACGCTATCGGTGTGTTGGTGAGCCCGAAAGGCATCACCACAAACTCGTAGTGCCCATAACGAGTCCAAAAGTCCGTCTTCTGGATATCCTCCTCGCAGACTCTCATATGATGATATCCAGACCTCAAATCAATCTTGGAAAACCAAGACGCCCCCTGCAACTGATCGAACAAATCATTGATCCTCGGAAGTGGATAACGGTTCTTGACCATCAGCTTGTTCAACTCCCGGTAATCAATGCACATCTGGTGTGAACCATCCTTTTTCTTGACAAAAAGGATCGGCGCTCCCCATGGTGAGCTACTCGGCCTGATAAAACCCTTCCCCATCAGCTCCTAGAGCTGTGAGGATAACTCATGCATCTCTAGTGGCGCAAGGCGATAAGCTGCCTTGGCTATGGGTGCCGCCCCCGGAACCAAATCAATCCGGAACTCCACCTGCCTCTCAGGAGGCATACCCGACAACTCCTTAGGAAAAACATCAAGAAACTCGCACACTATTGGAACCTCGTTGATAGAACTCGGCCTCTCTGTGGCAACCCGCGTATCCATCACATACGCCAAAAAGCCCATACAACCCTGTTGTAGACTCTGTCTCGCTCTGCCAGTAGAACAAAAAGCTGATCCAAATCTAGTACCCTCGCCATACACCGTAAGCACTCCCCCACCAAGGTCTCGCATAGTCACTAACTATCGCTCACAGTCGATCACAACTCCAAATCGACTCAACCAGTCCATGCCCACTATGACACAGACATCACCCATCGTGATCGGTACCAGGTCTATCAGAAACTCAACACCAAAGATCTCTAATACACACCCCGGATCACATCAGTAGCGAAAACTGCATGCTCGTCGGCTATAGAAACTCTCAGAGGTCGACTCAACGCCTCACGTCGGATACTGATGTGACGACAAAAGGCTAGAGACACGAAGGATCGACTCGCACCCGAGTCAAATAAGACCAAAGCAGGTACAGAACTCATAAGAAAAGTACCTATGCACAGTATAATATAAGCACAACATATCTCGAAAGAATATAAATAAAGAATACATACCGGCCACAACGTCTGGTGCTGCGCGGACCCCCTCCGTTGTCAGCTGGAAGGCTCTCCCATGAACCCTCGGTGTCTCGACCTTCGCTGTCCGACTCTCAGTAGCTCGTATAGCAGCAGGTGCAGATCCATGTGCTGATCCCTGAAGAACTTGGGGGCACTCGGCCTTCCGGTGGCCGGTCTGGTTGCAGTGAAAGCAGACTGCAAACCCCTTGGGGCAATCCTTCACCATATGCCCCTCTTTTCCACATTTGTAGCAAATACCCACTCGGCATGATCCCTCGTGACTCTTTCCGCACTTACCACAAGTGCGGCCCTTCTGGCCCCAGTCCTCGTATCAGCGGGCTTGGCCCGCTTCGTCGCCGACTACGACTGCACTGGTCTCCTGTCCCTCCCCCGGGACTCCTCCTCCTCTCTTATCTGTAACTCAAGCTCAATCTCCCCGCGTCGGGCATTGGTCTGAAGCTCAGCCAATGTCTGGTATGATTAGTTCGCCATGCACTCCCATATATCCCTCCTCAGTATGCTTAGATAACGACTCACACGTGGCTGCTCAATAGAGACGTTCTATGGGCAAAACAACGCCCTCTCATGGAACATCCGTCTAATCTTAGTCATCGAATATGTCTTCTGCTTGAGAGACAGAAACTCTTGTGCCAAACACTCCCTCTCCACCTGGGGAACATACTCATCTCGAAACAACTTGGTGAACCTCTCCCAGGTCACCGTAGCATGCTCTGCCAGAGTGAAATCAGTTGTCACAAACTTCCACCAATCCTTCGCTCCCAAGCGAAGCTGGTTCAAGGCGAACCGGAATCTCAGATGCTCTGGGCATGAAAAAGTATAAAAGAATCCCTCAATATCAGCGATCCATCTCATGGCAACAATCGGATCCTGTGTCCCATCGAACTCTGGTGGCTTCGTGTTGCTAAACTCATGAAACAACAACGAGTCACCTCCCTGTGGCCTGGCAGCGGCGACAGCTATGGTGGCTGCAACAACAGCAGCCTCGGTAACGGTGGCGTACCGCTCATCAAAGATCTCAATCAGGGTGGTCTTGATAAACCCAAACATCTCTGGAATCGCCTCTCGTATGGCTGCGGCCACCTCCTCATGAATCATCCTGCGAATCTCATCATCGCTAGTCCTACTGCTCCCTGGGGTGTGGCGTGTACCCACCATAATGTCTCTGAAACACAACACAAAATCATCATAGACTCGCTCGACTTTACTCACACTCGATCACTCGCCCCTACTCGCTCCTTAGCATCCTAAGGATTCTTACTTGGGTTGCATACAGATCTGGTGCTTCCAGTAGTACGGGCCCAATACTACCTTCCACACCAACCTGTAGTCATCCGAAGTCCTCATCCTAGGATTCTAATTCACAAGCACTCTATCTCTAACACCTATCAGGCTACTCTCTCAGTAGACTACTCATATGCTCATCTAGGTATCTCTTCCTAGATTATCTCTCGACTCAGAACTCAGCACATACTCAGAGCAGATAACAGATAACACTGATCAAAAGCATCTCCTAGGCTAAGGCATCACAAATCAGGCAACTCTAACCCTAGAATATGAAATACCTAGCCTACTCTATAGCATGCATTTCTAATATCTCATAAACATATCATAAATATCTCGGAAAGTAAATAGTTAAGGGTATTTTGGGAAACCACCATTCGGGCTCTGGCGGATTGTCCACATTACTTATTCTCGTTTTCTCTTAGAATCTTTTACCCGTGTTAGAAAAATCATTTCTTCTGAAAATGTTTCTCAAATCCTTAGTTTGAGTCCAGACATACCCGAAGGTGCATCTGAATCCCTCAAACCAAGGCTCTGATACCAACTTGTAACACTGTAAATTTTCAAACCAATTTTTTTTTTCATTTTTAAAACACATAAAACTCATATATTATATTTCATAAAAACCATAAGTGTCTCAAATGTCAACATAAATCCACAAACAAAAGTCAAATCCCAGAATCCTCAACATAATCCCAAACAAGTGTGTACAATCACGTCGGCACCTTCTCACGGTCCTGAGAAGTACCTGAAACACATATCACACAACACGGTAAGCACGAACCTTAGTGACTTCCCCCATAATCCCTGTCTTGACCAAACCCTAAAGTCAACACTCAAGTCAACATTCCATGTTGACCCGACTCGCCTAGTGCATCTATGTGACTTGTCGAGTCCCCTTGTTTCTCCTGAAATATCACGAATATCTAATTTAACTCGTCGAGTGGTCTCATCAACTCACCGAGTTACCCATGCCCAGACTCATCGGGGAAAATCCTAGACGACTCGCCGAGTTAGCTCTTTGACTCGTCGAGTCCCTTAAGTCAGTTTCTCATTCAGACGTTTTTAAGGCAGAAAGCAACCCCAAACTCTATATCTGACCTCCCTAGGCTCGATTATCATGTAAAGCCACAAGCTTTAGGTCCATGCATGGCACTTAAAGCTTGAAATTCCAAAAACATGATCCATTAAGGTTTTTTACTCAAAAGCTCTATTATGGCTAAATAAAGTAGGGACCTTTGGACTGTAGGGACCTCACAAGGTCCAGATCTGAAGTCCAAATCTCTAGATGAACTCAATACACTCAAAGTCCTAGTATTATATGGAAAAAGCCCTAAACTCCAAAAACTTGAGATCTAACCAACATAATGATAAAGGTGTGGACTTTTTACCTTTCACAGAAGCTCTGGACGAAATAGCAACGGATCTAGCAGCCCCTTCTCATTCCTTGCTTGAAATCCTTCCGTTCTCTTCAAAAGATGCACCAAAACACTTAAGGATTAGCTCACACACTCTCTCTTATCTCAAAGGCCCATTAGGGTTTCACACAGGGGAGTTGGGTCGTTGGTGAGGTGGAAATGAGGACATAAGTTTCCTTAAAATAGGCCCCAAACCCGGGGATTTAGGGCTTCATCTCGCAGCGCCTACTCGGCTAGTCGATATCTCTGACTCGTCGAGTCGATTTTTAGACCCACGTGGTCAAACAGACTCTACTCGACGAGTTGAGGAACCAACTCGTCGAGTTGCTCAATAGATTTCAAAAATAAATAAATAAATAATAATATACCTGGGAGTCCGGGTGTTACACAAATTGGGTGCCATTATCGCTAATTAGAATCCTTGGGGTTCCAAAATGTGTGAGGATATTCCTCCACATGAACTTTATCATCTGTCTTCCCATGACGGTGGTCAGAGGTTCGGACTCAATCTATTTAGTGAAGTAATCGATGACGAACGGTAAGAATTTAGCTCTACCTGGGGAGATTGGGAATTGTCTGATAATATGTATGCCCCATTGGTGAAAGGGTCAGGGACTAGTGATGCTGGTAAGTGGCATGGCAGGTTAGTTTTGGAAGGGAGCAAAAGCTTGGCACTCCGGGCACTTTTTGGTAAGCTTAGTTTCATCCTTGTAGATATCTGGCCAATTTAATCCTAGGTTGAGTATTTTCTCAGTGAGCGCCCGTGCACCTTCATGCGCTCTGTCTTCTCCTGCGTGGCTCTTTTCTAAAAGTGATTGCCCCTTTGAGTGGGCAATGTACTTTAGCCATGGTGCCATATATCTCCTCATGTATAATTATGTGTCCCTTACCACGAATTACGGGGCTTTAACTTTCACGTTCCTAGCTTCTGTGGGATTATGTGGGAGGACCCCATGCAGGAGGTAGTCTGTGAAAGGCTTGGTCCAATCAGTAGCTATTGTGATAACGTCAACTTACTTGTTGTCGATGCTTCTCTTTGGGAGAACCTCCACTAAGACTTTCTTGGTTAAGTGATCGAAAGATGTCGATTCCAGCTTTCTAAGAGCACCGTATCTTGCATTTTCTCCCTATGGGATTTGTTTAATTGAAAAGATTTTGAATGAGCATGGTTACTTTCGCACTGCGTCCATGTACATTTTCATTATTTGGTCTTTGGCCTCGTATGTGCCATTGAACTAATTGGTAATGAAAAGGGAATCACTAAGGGATGTAAGGCGTTTCATTCTGACTTCTTGGGCTAGTCAGAGGCCTGCTAGAAGTGCTTCATACCCGACCTCATTGTTGGAGTTTTTGAGGATCAGTCCTACTCCAGACCCTTCCTTGCTCGCGGTTCCATAAGTATGTATTTCCCAAATGTCCCAACTTGCTTCCGGTTCTGAGGGGTCTCCAGACCCTTCCTTGAGTGTGTCGGGGATTTCGACTAGGAAGTCCGCCAAAACTTGAGCTTTGATGTTGGTGCATCGTGTTCGCCCAGTTCAATCGCCCATTTTTGTTAGGTTTCCCAATTTCTCTGATCTCAACCGGATTTTATTTGTTGGCTTGGAAATAGTACCTGAGATACCTGGCTGCGTAGATTAATGTGAGCACTAGTTTCTTTACGATCGGATATCATAGCTCAGGACCTTGTAATGCTCTGCTTACGAAATATATTGGCAATTGTTTCTTGTCCCTGTCGATGGCTAGTACAGATGATATGGCCTCGCCGGATATTGTGAAGTACATTTCCAAAGTTTCTGCTAGTAGAGGGCTCGACATGGCCGGGAGCTGATGTAAAGCTTCTTTCAGGTGTTGCATGGCCTTGTCGGCCTCTGCTGTCCATTTAAATTGACTCTTATCAATACAAACTTTTGTTGGATTAGGTGTCTAAGTCCATAACTATAATTGGTATGTACTTGACCCAAGAGTAGAATGGTCCATTTTGGGTTGCATTCACCAGAACAATTTGATAGGATGGATATTTGAGAAAAATGTTATTTGTGATTTATTAATATATTATAAGTATAATATATTAATTGAGAAATCATATTATTTAATTAGTATTGATCAAAAATTCATTTGGAATTAATTTAGTGATAAAAAGAGACTGATTAAATTAACGGGAACTGATTATGTAAATCAGTGATACATATGGTTTGGGTTAATGATCTATGATTGATTTGTAATGGACTAAGCTTATGAGATAGTCCATGAAGTGTTAGTCCAAATCAATTGTTGGACCATAAGCCTAAGTGTATGAATTGGGGTTTACAAGTGACCCTTGGAATTCTACACTATATATGTAACCCCTTCAATCCTAAAATCGCCACTTGTGTTCCATGAGGAAACCCTAGACGATTTTAGTGGTTCCTAGCCTCTCTCTCATTATCCTCCAATTACTGGTGGTGTTTTGTGAACCATTTGAGGCATCACACTTGAGGTGCTAAGCTCTTGAAAGGCCAAGTTCTACAAGCTACAATAAAGACGTAATCATCTAACTTGTTTTATGATTAAAATATCAATGGTGTATGCTATTTAGGCTTCATACTTTGGATAATATGAAATTGCATGTATAATTAGAGAAAAGTTAGATCCAAAGCATTAGGGTTGTATGTGCACCATAGGAGTGTTACAGTGCACATAACCTAACAGTGGTATCAAAGCCTGGTTGTTTTCTGTTATATTGATGCATTGGTTAATTGTTCAAAGTAAAAAATTGTTTTTTTACACTTCGTGATGACCAGGACGTGGTCATAGTTACCACGACGTGGTGGCCATGCAGTTGGCAATTTTTCAGTCTTTTGGCCAACAATTGGATTATGATCATTACCACAAACTGTTCTGATTGTTAAAATTCGATTTTTAATAGAAGGTAATGATTATCCTCATCCAAATGAATGATGATTGTCACATTTTAAGGTAATTACTTGATTTTGTGAAAAACTAATTATTTATAAAATTTGATTTGAGTCATTTTGATATATGAAAGTTGTATTAGGTCAAATTGGTAAAAGATAAAATGTTTATTAGTTTAAAATTTGATCTAAATGTTTTGAAGAGTTGCGAAACTTGCCATCAAGTTTTGGAACTCAAAAGTTTTTTTAAGGAGTTACAAAACATGCCATCAAGTTTGGAATCAAAAGGTTTTCAAGAGTTACAAAACTTGCCCTCAAGTTCTGGAACTTAAAAAGTCTTATTTATGGAACATTGAATTCTAAAACCCTAGAAATTTGAAAAGGGTTTCAAAAGGTGCAACTCTTGGGTTTATAACTTAAAAATTAATTAAATAGTTTTAATTTTGAAATTTTAATTTAGAACCTTGATTGTTGAATAGTTCAAATTACACCCTTATGGATTTTATTAAATTAATTAAATGTTTAATTAAAAGAGAAAGTTAATAAATCCATAATCATATGGTTTAAATTTAATTAAATTAAAAGTCTAATTTATTAATGGAATTAAACCATCTAGTATTTCAAAAAGTGTAAAATACACCATTATACTATATAAAATTAAAAGTTTAATATATTATATATGTATAAGTTAAAAGTCAGTCTTACCGTTAGTAGGCCTCATTCACGAAGCTGGTCTATAAGGGGTGTTTAAGGAAATTGCCTATAAAATGGAGATTGAATGGGTGTCCACTCTCACCCACTGCACTATTGACTAGTGGAGGGTCGTTAGCCGAACGGGTAGGATAGGACATTCTCATTAAAGGTATAATGAAATATAAAGTAACTAAACACTTTTATAAATTCCCAATCTTAGTTACTTTAGGAAAATGTGAATTTGATGCTAACCCATGAAATTGCACATTGCACCTTATTGGTCGTTAGTGGAGCGTGTGTAGTTAATCGGCACACTAATATGGGACTAATGAACGATTTAAATGGGTAGCTCGTAGGTAATCATTGATCAATGGAGCGTGTGTGGTTAATCGACACATTGATTAAGTGATAAATGACTTTGAGAGTACCAAGCTAATTTGCATGGTTATTCACTCCTTGTTCGTGAGCCTCGGTATCCCAGTCACAAACTTGAAGGGCGTAATCGAGATTAAACATGACATTGAAAAGTTCAATGAATGTCAAAGAATCTAGGAATTTCAATTCATCTAAAACCTAATGTTCACTTTCGTTTTTCATGGTGGAAATTGGTAAATCGTCATTTACCTACCTACAAATATTTTGCAATTGGATTACGGCATCCCTCTTCCGAATTGCAGAATATTGTGTTGGGTCCTAGCCTTAATATTTCTTTTAGGTTTCATATTTTTTGGATTTCGTGTCTAAGCCCATAACTATAACTGGGATGTACTTGACCCGATTGTAGCATGGTCCTTTTGGGTTGCCTTCACCAGTGCAATTTGATAGGATGGACTTTTGAGAATAAGGTTATTTGTCATTTATTAATATATTATAAGTATAATATATTAATTGAGCAATCTTATTATTTAATTAGTATTGATCAAGAATTAATTTGGAATTAATTTAGTGATCAAAATAGACTAATTAAATATATGGGGATTGAATTGGTAAATCAATGATTCTTATAGTATGGGCTAATGATCCATGGTTATTTAGGATGGGCTAAACCAATGTGATAGTCCATGGATAGTCCATGGAGGTTTACCCATGGAGCCTAAGTAATATGATAGGTCATTAGGGTTTGTAAGGTGTAACCCTATCATTTGCTACACTATAAAAAGGATCCCATAGAGCCAAAATCGTTGCCCCCATCATTCTAAGAGAGTGATAATCGATTTTGAGCTAGCTAAATTATTCTCTCAAGCCTCCTCTTGCATTTGGTGTTTGTGAACAATTAGAGGCATCACACTTGAGGTGCTAAAGCTTTTGAAGGCCAAGAAATACGAGTCCTACTAAGAGGTATTCATCTAAACTAGTTTTTATGTTATATATCCTCTATTGTATGCTAGTTAGGATGTATGCTTTGGAAATTGAAGATGCATGTATAATTAGAGAAAACATAGATCCAAAGCATCTAGGGTTGCATGTGCAATATGGAAGTGTTATAGTGCTCTAAACCCTTCAGTGGTATCAGAGTCGTGCTCAAAATCCTTCAGTCAGTCAGTTTGTAAAGGCCTACTATATGACAGATCACGAATCGACGAGTGCATGTTTGAACTCGACGAGTAGCTTGCATTTTGCCTACAACTCGACGATTCCATAGTTGGGCTCAACGAGATTTATGATCAGACAACAGTTTTTTGAGTTTTTTGGCCATAATTGGATTAGGATCATTACCACAAACTGTTTTGAATCATAAAAACTTTTTTTTTGATATGGTAGTGATCATCCTCATCCAATTAAAAGGATAATTGTCAAAATTTCAAGATTTGTATTAGTTTATATGATTAGGCTAATTTCTTGCAAATTGTTGATATGAATTATCTTGCCTTATGAGTTAGTTTAGATCATGATTAAAATTATATGATAATTTTCCTTGTTAGAATTGATCTAAATGTCCTTTAATGAGTTCCATAACTTGTCCTCAAGTTATGGAGCATGAAAATTTTTTCCATAAATGTTTTAATGAACTCCATAACTTGTCCTCAAGTTATGGAATATCAAGAGTTTTTTTTTTTCATAAAACCAACATTAACTCATAAGTTATGGAAACCAAGAGTTTTGAAAAGTTTCAAAATTTGCCCTCATGTTTTGGAATTTGTAAAGTCTCACATTTGAAGCATTTAATTCCAAACCTTAGAATTTTAAAAGTTTCAAATTCAACACTTATACTATCATAATATTAAAAATTAATATATATATATATATATATATATATATATATATATATATATATATATATATGTATAAGACAAGTCAGTCTTACCGTTAGTAGGCTTCATTCACGAAGTCGGTCTATAAGGGGGGGGGGGGGTATAAGGTTACTGCCTATAAAATGGCAGTTTAATGAGTGTCCACTCTCACCCACCGCTTCCTTGACTAGTGGAGGGTCGTTAGCCGAACGGGTAGGATAGGACATTAATTATCATTATAAGTATAATGATAATTATAAAGTAACTAAACTTTTATTAAATTCCCAATCTTAGTTACTTTAGGAAAAATGTGAAAATGGTGCTATCCCATAAAATTGCACTTTGCACCTTGTTAAGTCGTTAGTGGAGCACGTGTGGTTAACCGGCACACTAATCTGGGACTGACAATGTGTGGCAAAGGGTAGCTCGATGTTAATCACAGATCAATGGAGCGTGTGTGGTTAACCGACACATTGATTGGGTGATTTGTAATATTGGGTGTACCAAGCTAATTTGCATGGTTATTCACACCTTATTTGTGATCCTCGGCATCCCAGTCACAAACACGAAGGGCACAATCAATATTTAAACATGCCATTGAAAAGTTCAATGAATCTCGAAGGATCTAGGAATTTCAATCCAATTAAAACTTAATTATCAATTTCGTTTTTCGTGGTGGAAATTGGTAAATCGTCATTTACCTACCTTCAAATATTTTACAATTGGATTACCTCATCCCTCTTTGCAATTGTAGAATATCGTGTTGGGTCCTAGCCTTAATATTTCTGTTTGGGTGTTATGTTAAGGACTTAAATCAACTAACTTGAATTTGTAAGGGTCGAAGGCCTGTTGTAATATGTCGAAGACTTAAGTTTATTTTACAAGGCATTTTTTGTAACGAAGCGTACTGTTTAGTCCTTGTAATTTTTTGTGTGCTTTCATGTTTCCTATAAATAGGGACATTACTTAGAGTTAGATAAGAGTCTTGTACTAACTTGTCTAGTTTTCTCTCTGTAACATTTGAAAGCATAATAGAGCTGAATCAAGATCATATTTACATAGCGTGTTCAATTTCATATTTGTTGCTCTGATTTGTTACATTCTCGATTCATCACATCATCAATTGGTATCAGAGCAGGAATCATAATCTGCGATCTGATTTTCACTCTGATTCAAAAGGTTTTTTGAATCAAATTTCTGGTTCAAAAAGTTACGCACCTTTTGACTTTAAAAAGTTTTATAGATCTTCAGTTGTGATTTGATTCTGCAACTGATTTGTTGAATCGAGTGTTCTACTTGATATCTCTGATCAATTCAGCAATTTGCTTTCTATTTCTCTTTGATATCTCAAAAATTCTCAAAACTTTTCTTTCGTACATCAATGGCGAACTTCAATCTCAACTCGATGACTTCATACTCTCATTTGCTAGGATCTTCAACGAAGATTCCTATGCTCATTCCTGAATACTATGATCAGTGGTCTGATCGAATGCAAGATTACTTGAATGGAATCGATGAAGAGCTTTGGTCTTGCATCTCTGGAAATGTTACTCTTCCGACAAATCGTCAACCAATTGGATCTTCGTCTGGTACTACGAGTGTGGATGCTCAATCTAATCGAATAAAGAAACTTGAAAAACGATGCATAAGGGAATTGCATGGTGCATTGCCTCCAGTTGTGTATAACTATGTCAGAAGTTGTACAACTGCAAAAGAAATTTGGAATAATCTCAAAGAAAAGTTTCAAGGTAGTGAGAAGACGAAAATCAATTCAGTTAAGCATTGTTTGATCGAATTAAAGGATTTCAAGCAAAAGGATGGTGAAACAATCAAAAGTTACTATGATAGGATGAATGAGTTGATTTACAAATGCAATCGTTATGGAATCACGAGGTCTGCTATGGAATTCAATCTCACCTTCGTTATGGGACTCCGTAAAGAATGGAGGAGTGTTAGCATGATGGTGAATAATCAACAGAGTTTCGACACATCTTCTCTAAATGATTTGTACAATCAACTGAAAACTCAAGAAAGTGAAGTGAATGAAATGGCTGAAGAGTTGAAGCTTAGTCTGGGAGGTCCATTGTCACTTGTCTCTAAAGTGTCTGAAAAGGAAGTAGTCGAAAAAGGTGATTCTGATGATGAAGAAGGGTTTATCATGAATTTGGATGATGAGGCAATAGCTTTTTACTCAAACATTCGAGTCAAAAAGTTTTTCAAGAAACCATTTAATCCAAGGCCGGTGGAGAGGAGAAGAAGAAGTATCAGAAAAATGATGGGAAGGTTGCTGAGGAAAAGAAAGAGAAGAAACTGAAAGGAGATTCGGGTATGGATTGTCATTATTGCAACGGAGCAAATCATTTAGCAAATGATTGCATGCTTCGTAAGAAGGATGAGAAAAAGAATAGAGTGAAGGACGAAGCGTATTATGTGGAGAGATTGGAGGAGGTGCGTGCGAAGGCTAAAAATTTGTCTTTGGAGGCTCAAGGTGAACAGGAGGATGATGGCACATATCAAATTTGGTCTTCGGGCTCAGATGATGAAGAGATGCGTAATCCTACGCATGGAGCCATGTATGCGAAGCTTGAGGAAGACTCGGACGAAGAGGTGACGGGCCGGTGTTTCGTGTCAAAATCTGCTGATAAGTCTCCAATGACAACTAAGGTACGTGATATTCTTCAATCTTTCAATATTCCTCTGAGTGCATATGATTATGAAATTGTTGCTTTTGATGATACTGTTGCTTATTTTGATAATATGGTTGTTTCTTCTAGCAATGAAGCTAAGAAATTAAGCAATCAGTTGTTAGAGACTCAGAAGAAGTTAGATTCGAAAGTTGCCAAAATAGAATGTTTAGAATTGCAAGTTACGAACATTATGGTTGATAGAGATTCGTTGCCTAGTGATGTAAAACTCTTACTAGCTCAACCAAAATATATACTGTAATTCTGCTAAACGTCTTTATGGCAAATTAACAGCATTGCATCATTCGTGTGATATTAGCAAAGAACAACATAGGAAGTTATTACCTTTCTTAGCATATGAAAGAGAGAAGGTTGATAATATTTCGTATGATTGTGAGAAAAATATTGCTGAGTTTGACAAAATTCCTGATGATAGATATGCTTATGGAATTGTCAAAATTGATGAATGTCTAGATTTGAATGAATTAGTTAATATTGTGAATGATACTTTGACTAAATCAGAACAAATCAAAATTTTGAAAAAGACTGAGAATTCGACATCTGATTCTCAATCTAATTTTGCCGATATTGAAGATAACTCTGACAATATTAGCGAAATTAGTGATATTGAGGATGTTGATTGTTCTCAGTTGTCTGTCATTAATATTGCATCAAAATATAAAGGAAAAGAAAACTTAAGGATTTGATGGTTAAGATTGACACTGACAAACCTTCAACTTCGAAAGATTGTGATCCTGATTTTGTGGATATCCGAGATAGTCAAACGGATAGCAGTGATGATGAAAATGATGAAGACAATTCGCACAAAAAGATCTCATCAAACAAAGATTCGAAAGAAAATGAAATTCCATGTATGGTTGTTGATCAAGTGTTTGGGGACACTGAAAATTTCGATAAAGTGTTGTTTGAAAAAGGAGCCCATTATTTGGAAACAAATCAAGTGGTGTATCCAAATTTCAAGTGTACTGATGATGTTGTTTTTCCAAATCAAGTGTTTGTCACTACTGGAAATGTTGAGAACATTAAACCAGAATTTAACAAATTGGTCGAAGATGATAACAAGAAAACAACAGACGAAGGATTCTTTTCAAATCAAAGCACTATCGAAAATAACCTAACAAATAATTCGTATGTTTTTCAAAGACAAAAACCACAACGAAAATGGGTTGAAAAATCTAAAGTAGTGAAAGAAGTTTCCAAAGAGGTTGTTGTAGAAAATGAAATTGTTGTCAAATTGAATTCAAAAGAATTTAAAGAACAAATTGAAAAGTTTTTAAAAGAAAATGAAATTTCAAAAAGACAAGCTCGAAAGAAGATTTTTTGCCAAACCATGGAGTCTTGAAAGAAACAAAATGGTTTGACATTGAAAACGTTTGAATTCACAAAGACTAAATCTGTTGAGAACAAGTCTTCAAATTCAGCATCTTATTCAGATCAAAAGACAAATCCCGCTCAATTAAACAAAACAAAATCTGAATTTTATCCAAAAACAAATTCTTCGAAAGATCAAAATACAAAGTTTTCCACAAATTTCAAAAATACCTCAAAGAGATTTCGAAATCAATCCTCAACACAACGATTTTCTTCTAATCAACAATCAAGATTTTCTCAAAAACAAAAATCTCACAATCGCTTTTCTCAAAATACAAGTATTGGCAACAATGGTGGAAGTCGATATGCAATGGCATTTCGTCCTAAATCAAATGTTGATTTCGTCCCACAAAAACCGAAATTTTTTAAATCCTTCAGGGAAACAAAACTCAAAAGTTTCGTATACAAAATGGTTGTCTCGTGACAAAAACATTGATCATTGGCTTGAAGGAAAAGGAGGAATGTATCAATCAAGGAATTCTCTCAACAACAAATTCAAGAAGCTTATGAGAAGTATGTGAACACTTCGTCAACTGAAAGCTCATCTTCAAAAGATTCGAATGTTCCGGTAAAAGCTTGGCAACCGGTTTCGAAAGAAAAGCGTCTACATACTCAATTTAAAAAGACGAAGGCATGTATCAGTGACAATCCCAAACTAACAAAAACTTATGTTTCTGATCCTTTACCTAGTGATGTGGACTTAATTGATAGTCTCAAAACTAAAGTTTGTGATTGGGTTAAAGGTTCTACATTTCATTCTGTTTTCAAAGCTAATTTCCAAGGACCCAAAAAGCCTTGGGTACCTAAATTCTTTCATTGATTGCAGGTGCTATGTGACGAGCAATATGATGAGAAATGGTATATCGATAGTGGTTGCTCACGTCACATGACTGGACGAAAGGAAAATTTGAGAGATTTTTGAAGCTTGGAAAATGCAGGTGTTGTGAAGTTTGGAAACAATCATAAATGTCAAGTGAAAGGCTATGGGAAAGTAACGAATGGACAGTTTACTGTAAATCGCGTTGCTTATGTCGCAGGTCTGAAATATAATTTGATAAGTGTTTCACAACTCGTTGTGGGCACTGGCAATCAAGATGTGTTTAACGAAGAAGGGAGTATTATTTCAAAGATTGAAATGAACGAAGTGTTGCTGAAGTCAAAACGTTATGGCGATATGTTTACTCTTGATCTAAAACCGATTGTTGGGAAACCTTCAGTTTGTTTACTTTCGAAAGCCACATCTGATGTTAGCTGGTTATGGCATCGTCGATTATCACATTTAAATTTTCGCAATTTAAATAAGTTGGTACTTGATGATCTTGTTCATGGCTTACCGGTTTTAAAATTTGACAATGATGTCTTATGTGCAGCTTGCGAACAAGGGAAACAGCACAGGAAAGGTCATCCAATTATGATAGATTCGAAAATTGTGGAACCGTTGGAACTTCTTCATATTGACCTTGGTGGACCATCAACTGTTGAAACTCTCAACAAGAAACGGTACATTTTGGTTATTATTGATGATTTTTCCCGATTCACTTGGGTGTATTTTCTCAGGTTAAAATCTGAAGTCGCTCAAACAATGATTGATTTTATCAAGAAAATTGAGATGAGTTTGAAAAAGAATGTTCGAAAAATCAAAAGTGATAATGGCTCTGAGTTCAAAAACAATATGCTGGATTCGTACTTAGTTGAGAAAGGAATTTCGCATAATTTTTCGTCTCCATATACACCACAACAAAATGGTGTAGTTGAACGAAGAAATAGATCACTTTGTGAAGCAGCAAGGACTATGTTAACATATGCGAATCTTCCTCAGTATCTATGGGCCGAAGCGGTGTCAACAACATGTTTTACTCGGAATCGTTCTTTTATTCATCGACGTTTTAACATCACTCCGTATGAAATTATCAATAACTAAAAACCAAATGTTAAATTCTTTCATGTGTTTGGATGTAGGTGCTTTATCATGAATCTCAAGGATAATCTTTCGAAATTTCAAGCAAAGGCTGATGAAGGAACATTTTTGGGATATTCACACAACTCGGTGGCATACAGAGTGTTGAACAAGCGCACACGAAAAGTCGAAGACACATTTAATCTTACTTTTGATGACTATTATGTCAAACAAGTTGAAAAACAATTCGAACAAAAGCCAATTATTAATGAATCAACAAATGAATCTGAAATTATGAGTTCATCTGATTTTGATTATGATTTAATTTTTGGTATTCCTGACAGGGCTGTGGATGTTGAAGTTCGTGCAAATGATAACCAACAATCTGAATCTTCAAAGCATATTGATGACACTGAACCCACTCAAAATATTGGTGATAGGATTTCGACAACGAATTCTCCAAAAGTTGGTGAAAGTATGCCTAATAATCCAATGGAGGGGGAGCACTTGGATTCGAATACTCTGGTTGAGGGGGAGCATTCTTTCGAGGGGGAGAATGGGAGAATGGTTGAAGATGTTGAGGGGGAGCATCAGGATGATAATTCTGTCGAAAGAAGACATAATGATGATGAGATTATAAGTCTTGATCAAAATGATGAATTTCACGAAATAAATGATAATCTTTCTGTTGCAGGATCTGAAAATGAAGAGATGTACGAAGATGCACCTTTGGAATTTGATCTGGCATATCCACCATTAAAGAGATGGACAAAGACTCATCTGAAAGATCAAGTCATTGGGAATCCTCAAGATGGAGTATTAACAAGAGCTCAGATTCGTGCAAAGAACGAGGTATTAAATACTCATCAAGAATTTTGCATGTTCAATGTTTTCATATAAAAAATTGAACCAAATACAATTAAGGTTGCAATGAAACACTCAGATTGGGTTGTTGCAATGCAATCTGAACTGGCTAAATTCGAAAGAAACAAGGTTTGGAGATTAATTCCTAAACCTAAAAATGTTTCGATTGTCGGGTTAAAATGGATTTTCAAAAACAAAACCGACAAAGATGGAAATATTGTATGAAATAAAGCACGATTAGTCGTAAAAGGATATTCGCAACAAGAAGGTATAGATTATGAAGGAACCTTTGCCCCTGTTGCAAGACTCGAGGCTGTTCGAATATTTTTAGCTTATGCAGCTCATAAGGATTTCGATGTCTATTAATTGGATGTGAAATGTTCTTTTCTCAATGGAGAACTCGAAGAAACTGTTTACGTTGAACAACCTCCAGGTTTCGTAAATGAAATGCATCCTGATTATGTGTAGATTTTAGATAAAGTTGTATATGGGTTAAAACAAGCACCAAGAGCATGGTATGCAACTCTTACCAGTTTCTTAAAACAGTCGAAATTTAAACAAGGATCAGTTGACCCCACATTATTTCGAAAGAAAGTTGGGAATCATCTAATGCTTGTTCAAATTTATGTCGACGATATTATTTTTGGCTCTACTGACCCTGCTTTATCTAATGAATTCGAAAATTTGATGAAAAGCCAATTCGAAATGAGCATGATGGGTAAAATCAATAATTTTCTTGGCTTAAACATTTATCAAAGCAGAGAAGGCATTTTCATCAATCAAGAAAAATACACAAGGAATTTGCTCAAAAAGTTTGGAATGACAAATAGCACGAAGTAAAGGGTACCAATGGCGATTGGCACAAGACTATCACCTTCGTTAGAAACGCCTGTGGTTGATCTTACCTTATATAGGAGCATGATAGGTTCATTGCTTTATCTTACTGCAAGTAGACCTGCTATCATGTTTTCTATATGTAAGTGTGCTAGGTATCAAGCAAATCCACGAGAACCACATTTAACTGCTGTGAAGAATATCTTTCGTTATCTCAAGGGAACAATTTCGTTAGGATTGTGGTATCCTTCGAAAATAGGATTTTTCATTCAGGCATTTTCAGATGCAGATCTAGGAGGGTGTACTTTGGATCAAAAAAGCACAAGTGGTGGATGTCAATTTCTGGATGGAAAGTTGGTGAGTTGGCAGTCAAAGAAGCAGACGTGCGTTTCGATTTCTACTACTGAAACTAAATATGTTGCAGTTGCTGCTTGTACTTCACAAATTATTTGGATCCAGAGTCAGTTGCGAGATTATGCTATGAATATGAAAAACATTCCATTATACTATGATTCACAAAGTGCTATACGCATTTGTCATAATCTAGTACAACATTCGAAAACAAAACATAATGCTCTTCATTATCATTTTATAAAAGATCATGTGGAAGATGGCAACATTGAAGTCCATTTTGTAAAAACAACAGATCAGCTTGCTGATATTTTTACAAAAGCTTTGGATGAAAAATCATTTGTTCGAATTTTGACAGGTTTGGGAATGATCGAAGCGAGTTCAGTTCCAGGAATGATTTCGAATGTATAACAAGGGAGTGTTATACAAATGTGTCGATTCAGAGGCAATAATACTTTATTCAGCGGTTACTGTTCATAGTCAACGCTTCGACACGCTTCGAATTCGACAATGTGCATGTTGGTTATGTGGTACAAAGTTTCGTTAGTTTGTCAAATTTTCGTAAGGTGGTCAAATTTTCGTTAGTTTACAAATTTTCGTATGTTTGTAAAAATGTTTTTTCTTAGTTTGTATTTTAGCCTTATTTTTGAAAAATTAAAAACTACAAAAAGATTTTATTTTTGTTTTGTCATTTTATTTTTAAAAAATCAAAAATATCAAAGATTTTTGTTATTTTCTTTGTCTTTCCTTTGTGCAGATTACACGAAAGTTTTTCCAAGGGTCATGCTTGCATTTCTATGGGAAGGTACAATTTCGACAACTATGTACTAGTTAGACTGTCCCTAGAAGCATGCTGCAGCATGTCGACCAAAGCCTCCATAGACTAAATGTGTGTTTATGAAAGCCTTAATGAAATTCTTCATACGAAAATTTCTTCCCAAGTCAGGCTTATATTCACATTAGTCAGATGAGCTACCTTACTCTTCTCAAATGAGTTAAGAGTTTTCTGTTTGGTACGAAAATAACAGAGGTACAATTCGTTTCTCAAAATCAATCTTTTTCATCCCAAAATTCTGACACATATCACACACAATGACATATGTCTGAGAGGTCATTGATCAAACCAATCATGACTTAGGCATATCAAACTTTTGTGTTAATGATCTAACATCATGAGACCGTGATGAAAGTGAAACCCAACTTTTCGAACCCTTATAAGGAATTGACGGGGAACCAAGTTTGAGTTTTAACGAAACATTTGTTTCAGTACCGCTTTTCGAAACTCCAAATCATATTCATTTCTTATGTGTGGTCTTGATCAAACTATCGAAACCCATGATGTTTGTTACCCAACATGATCCAGTATAAAAAAATTTTATGAATATGATTTCCGTGTGAATTTCATTTGATTTCCAAGTCACTTTCAAAATAATTCAAAGCATACTTGTCACTGACTACACTGGTCAAACAGGTAATTTCGGTTACAATTACTCACCTTATGTTTAGGTTGATATGTAACGAAATTGAAAACTACCCATGAAGCCTTGCAAAAGAAGCCCTTCGATACATCTCTATAAGTATTCGATTGAAATTCACGGGAACATACACAAGCAGTTGATTATCTCTCTTGATAATTAACGAAGTAACCTTTTCCCGGGGTATATCTTCTTTTGTGTCGAACATATATTTTTCGACATCACAGTTCCATATTTTTGTTAATTTACTTCTTATCTTATCTTTGGCACACTCCACTCACGAAATCCTTGAGGTTCTGAGTAACACCAACTCAGGCTAATGATTTCGAACATCTGGCACATGACTTCGCTTTTCATCCCAAAAGTGAAAGAGCCTTACCTCCATCTGAAGGTTCCTGACGGTTACAATTCAATTGGGATATACGAACAAACTGTTTGACAAGATGTTTTGTATTTAGCCCGGGTTTCAAGGTGATGTGACAGATACTTTTTGACGCATGACTACTTTATCGGCAGAGTGGTGCGAGATTCAAGTTGCCGGGTCGGATCTCATTTAATGCTAATCCCGCTTCAAATTCAAACTCTAGGATTACATATAAAAGGGGAATCAAAGGGTTTTTATCAATTTACGATTTTTAACGTAAAATTCCCAAATTCTCTCTGCAAATTTCCATGTTCAATTCCTTCGTTGTTCCACTGTCATGGCTTTCACAAGCAGGATCCACTGCCACTTACAGCAAAACAATGGATATTATTACTTTCCAACTGGTGAATGAAAAGAAGATACGATTGTCCAAGAAGATTTTTTGTCAGATTCTTGATATCCCTAATTCTCCACTATGTACTGATCTTTATTCTGCTCAAGTTATCCACATGTTTAATGAGATGGGTCATCAACCCCCACTCACCAAGATCAGTGATTTCAAGAAGTCTGGACTTCCGACTGTTTGGAATTTTCTATTCGGAATCTTTCTATGCTGATTGACTGATCGCAGTGTTGGATTAGATAAAGGTCGAATGGAGGTGTGTGCGATGGTAGCTGGATTATACTATGATATTTCAGTGGATTACTCTACACAACTGTGGAAGGAATTTCAGAAGAGTGTTGAAAACATGAATGTTGTGCAAGGGATTTCGTATGCAAGGTATTGGAGTTTGATTCTTCGCTATTTCTATGCCAAAGAAGGAATTGAGGTTCCTGCTGGTGAGGAGACAGCTGAATTCATGAAGTATCAATTTCTGAAGGAGGTTACTGATGATGCTGAAATCTTTACGCAGATTGCAAGGATTCCTGATGCAATGTTACAGCGTGTTGATCCAACAAACTTGGTTCTCATGGAGTATTTGGAAACAATTAATCCTGATGATGAAACTGGGAAGTTGTTGCCAAAAGAAGCAGCTGGTCCTTCGAAGAACTCACGAAAATCAAAGAAGGATGCAACAACTACTCTTGAGAAACCTGTTCAGGAGCAAAAGTAAACGGAATCACCAAAGAAACAGACAAAGCCAGACGAACAAGTTTCGACTATTTTGGTTGAGCCGGTAGAGCTTGTTACTGATGACCACGCAAAGGAAACCATTCCATCCAAATCAGGTATCTTTCGAAGAATTAAGAAGATGTCTCGTGGATCACGAAAGTTTTCAGATGGATCATTTAAGTCTTCTTCTAATATGGTTCGTAAACCATATCTGAATCACCAAGGAATTCTTATTCGTGAGGTTCCAGCTCCTGTTTCTCCTTCATCAAAGAAACGAAGAGCTGAAGATGTGGCTACACGTATTTCCAAGAAGAAGTTAAAGAAAAGAAAGTTGGTTCTCCAAGAGGAGTCATCCAAAGGTGAGAAAGTTCCTGAAACACCTGAAGCTACTATTCTCAAATCAACATCTACTCCTGAGAAGACTACGGTCATACCACCCGAAGTTTCGATAACCGAGTCAGTTATTGAGGAGGTTCGAACTTCTGACATCATTACACACGTATCTGATACGGTTGTAACTATCAACATGGGTGAAGGAGATTCTAATAAAGAAATTTGTGTTACAACTCAAAGTATACATGCATCTTCTGTAATGGATACTTTCGTTTCCTTACCTCCTTTTATCATTCCTTTTTCAAACACTACCAATTCACCTACTTTTTAAAACATTCTCACTCAACCAATCACTACTTTGTTCTCATCACAAACCACTGATCCACTTCAATCTACTGAGTACATTGATATTGAAGAAGGGGGATTTGGTGGAACATTTGAAGATATGGAATTTGATGAAGAAGAAGAAACTTTTCCAGATAATATGTTAATGACGATGAAGCAGTTCAAGATTCTGAATAAAAAGATGAATTCGATTATTCAGTCTCAGGCTGACATGGGTGGAAGTCAATTTATCTCAAGTTTAGAACTGGATGTTATGCTCAAAGCATTCGAAGCCAGGATGGTTAGTAAAGTTTCTGGAATGATTCAAGATTCTGAGTCTAGACTCTTGGAGAAGGTGGACCAGCATGATAAGTGTCATGAGTTACGCATGAAATCTCAATCTTCGAATTTTCAGGGCGAAGTTCAGGATTTACGAAGGGTGGCTAAAGAACGACATGTCTTGTTTGTTAAAGATGTGAAGCAAGTGCGTGAAGATGTCAACTTCAAGCTTCAAGAACTTCGTGAAGATATGGTGAAAGAGATTGTTGTTGTTCACAAAGATTATGCGTCTCTAAATCAGAAGATGGACATCATTTGTGATGTTGTTACAAAGTATGTTAAACTGTATGAAAGTTTGAGTCCTCAAGTAACTCAACTTTCTACGGATAAAAACCAAAGTATTGTGGAGCTTCGTACTTTGTTAAAGGAGTTGAAAGACCTATTTGTCACGCCTGTTTCTTATTCGATCATTACACCAGAATTCTTATCTCAAAAGTTTTCTCAATTCGAAGTTGTTTTGCATAAACAGTTGGCTCCATTGTCCAAATTTTCAAGTCTTCTACCAACAGATGCCCCACCTGTTCACACAGGGGTGCAATGGGGAGAATGAAAGGTTGGTGAGGGAGTTTCAAATGAAGATGCCAAGGTTGTTGGAAAAGTTTTCTTAACGAAAATTCCAACAACAAAACCAACTGTTTATACTGCTGCTCCGGTGACTTCGACTGTAGTAACTACAAAGCCAATTTCGAAAGGAATTGTTATTGGTTCGTCTGCTGGAGGTGGTAGTAGTTCGAAGCCAAAGGAAAATGTTGATAGCTCTTCGATCAAAGACAAAGGAAAAACTATTGTGGTTGAAAAATCGAAAAAAGAGAAGAAAGCTGAAGCAGAGGCTGAGGTGGAAAAGTTAAGAATAGTGCAAAGCATTATGCGACTTCGTGCAAATGATCCACCTGGAATGAACAAGGGTGATCCTGCTAAGCATTATAACTGTGAAACGATTGAATCAAAAGTTGCATATAATCATATGTATGCTTTTGAGAAGAAGCCGAAGCAAAGCTATGTTGTTGCTAACTCAGACATGAACCAACTGGATTTCCCTATAAATGAGATGATGTTCATCATGGCTCAGTACAAAATTGCTGAGAAGTTTGATAATGATGATGACTACACATATATGAAAATCAGGTTTCATGCTGTTCTTGGGAAGCTTCCTGAGGAAATATGGTCACTTGTGAAGATAAAGAAGGTGATCAGCATAAAGAAGGATGTTTTATTCGAGAATATGATGCAGAATCTTTGCTTCTTTGTTGCAAGAGCGAATAGTCAAGTTTGTGATTTCTCTGTGGCAGATTTTCCATTGATGAACTTGTATGATCTTATACAAGTTGCATTACTGTTGAAAGATAAAGAGGCTTCGTATCTTCGAGAAACTAATCCAGAAGTTTTTCGTCTTGGTCTTGCCCACATCAAAAATATTCATAGATAACTACTATGAGTGTTTAGCCTTAACTGATGTGGAGTTGGCAACTACGAATGGATTGGAAGTAAAAGTACCCATGGAACCAACGAAGATTCAACCTGAGTAAAAGAAGTATGCTAATGGGGAGATTTTCTTGAAGCCATTCGGTTTAGTCTTCACAGGGAAGGATAAAAATGGGAAGGCCAAAAGATTCTTATTCCAGGCATGCGAAGTAGAGAGATATACGACGTCCCAGTATACGAACTTTATTGTTCGTATGAATAGCTGCAAGAAGAATAATGAAGGGGACAAGAAGGAGCTGAAGAAGATTATTTCGTGGTACACTGAAATTTGAAGGGTGATGTTGTATGCTATACAGATTCTCATTAACTGAAGAAGGTCGACATTATTACAAAGGGGGAGATTGTAAGGGTCGAAGACCTATTGTAATATGTCGAACACTTAAGTTTATTTTACAAGGCATTTTTTGTA
Source organism: Lactuca virosa (assembly GCF_052849685.1). NCBI lineage: Eukaryota > Viridiplantae > Streptophyta > Magnoliopsida > Asterales > Asteraceae > Lactuca > Lactuca virosa. The sequence continues at coordinate 290,895,280 of NC_136428.1, forward strand.
ACGAAGCGTACTGTTTAGTCCTTGTAATTTTTTGTGTGCTTTCATGTTTCCTATAAATAGGGACATTACTTAGAGTTAGATAAGAGTCTTGTACGAACTTGTCTAGTTTTCTCTCTGTAACATTTGAAAGCATAATAGAGCTGAATCAAGATCATATTTACATAGCGTGTTCAATTTCATATTTGTTACTCTGATTTGTTACATTCTCGATTCATCACATCATCAGAATTTCTCCCATTATAGATGTCTAGGTCAGACAACAATGGTCTTCCCGAATCTTATAAAGATGATATTCCACAAGACGATCGAGGTGAAAGATTAATCTCTTCTTCGTGCTATAGTGGAACTTCACTTCTCCCTAACCCACATGTTCAAAGACTTGAAAAGTTCAAGGTCACTCAATGTGACAACCGTCAAATTTCGGTCAAGTCAAAGTCAAACAAAGTCAACAAGTCAAACCGTTCAACTCCAATAACCCTTGTATGTTAGGGTTTACGTTATGTAATCACTATACAATTCGCTATTTTAATGAGAAATCATCATTTGGAAAGTTCATGTGTTTGATTTTCCTTAGCCTTAACAGTGCTAAACAACGAACCAAAGCGATAAAACACTATTGCACAATCATCGGGATTGTGTACGACACTAAAACACGGTTTAACGGGGTTTACGAACCTTGCGTTGTGAAGCCGGACACTCAAATTAATCACAAACGAAACCTCTCTAAATCGTTTTCACTCTATCTCTTTCTATTTGAAATCTCTCCCAAATCTCTCTCAAAAGTTACTTTAACTTTTTGTAATCATTTGGGTCATATCGACCCTTAACCGGGTCAAAAATCGCTTGAAACGGGGTAAAAACGGGTAAAATAGCCTTAAGGACCTGGAACTGAAGCTTCAGGACCGAAGCCTCTCATCCGAGGCCTCAGATCCGAAGCCTCTCATCAGGACCGAAGTTGAAGCCTCTCAGGAGACCGAATCCGAAGCCATCAGACAGCAGCCTCGCATGCGAGGGTCCGAATCCGGCCTCCATGCGATGGGTCTTGCAGACGGCCCCTTTTTACCGGTTTTTCGACTACGACTTCGTTTTAACTCCGTTTTTCATTATTTTAACGTGGGATTTTCACCCAAAACTTTATTTTATAAACTAAGGCCCCAAAATATATAAATCTCCAGGGTTTTTATAAAAATATATTAAAAGAATTAGTGGTTGAACTAATTATTGAGGGAATATTTGCTTTTCCTTAATTTATGGCAAAAGCAAACCACCACCACCTCACTCTATGATCAGCCACTATTTCCCACTACCCCTTGTCTCCTTAGTGGACCTTTACACCCAATCTCCAGCTCTTCCCACGTTCTAAGAGCTGGAGGATTGATCATCTCTCCTCATTCTCCATAAAGTTCTTTCATTCTACACTTAGCAACCAAAGGACACTCTCCAAAATTCTCTCATCTTTTCTCTCAACTTCAAGAACTTCAAGGCTTTCTTCAGGGATTTCTTTCTTCAATTAGTAAGTATCTTCATCATTCATATAATTATTACACTCCATTCTACTCAAATCATTGATATCTTACACAAATTCCATCTTATTCGGTGTTAGATTCTCGAATCATCAAGACATCTTCTTAGTGTTCTTGGGTTGAATACTTCCTCTCTCTCACTTTCATCTACTGAAACCACATAAGGTGAGTTCATACCCCTACATTTACATGTTTTTCTTAAGTTTTAAGGGGGGAATACAAGTAAAATCATCAAGAACACAATTAAACGTTTTCTATCAGATTACATCAGAAAAGATGATCTTCGATCACGGACTGTTTTGGTCAACTTAAATATTTTAGTTTTCAAAACTGTTCCAGGTGCAAGTAGTTCAAACTCTTAGCTTTAAAATGGCTACTTGCACATCTCCATATGATTTTTCTACAATTTATGGTGATTTTTACAAAACTGCCTGTCATTTCAGAGGCAAACCCGAACCAGTCTGTGATTATGAACATTTTCACATCTGTTAAAGATCACTAAAAATCATGATAAAATTTACGAACAAACTAGACTCATATTCCAAACTCTTAGAATTTGCGGATTTGGATTTAGAGCTTTGATGATTTTTCTATAAATTTTCTAAGTACAGTAACAGAAACTGTATTCGACGAAAAGTTGCTTTCAATTTCATTTCACCTTGTAACATGTTGAGCAAGGTGTATATCTTTATGTGATTATATGTTATTGCAATATATGACATTTTATCTTAATATTTAGACACACAGCAGTTTACAAATGGATTTGGACATATAAAATATAAAGAATAACAAGTGATTATAATCAAAGTACAACCGATACATTCAAATATTTAATAAACTATTTTGAATATAGTTTGCATACATTACTACGTACTACCCTTGGTTGATAAACTATAATAGGTATAGTTTATGATACATTACATAACACATACATTTAAAAAGGGTACATTTATACAAAGGATATTTTCATTAAGCAAGGTACGGCCATACGGTACCAAGTTTTCATAACACGTAATTCCGTTAATGACTTTGTGAGACATTTACTTCAAATTACCATTAAGTCCTGTATTGTAACCAGAGTCTCCTTGAGGGAGAGCGTGATAGTTGTGTATAGATCTATATTGGGTTTGACAAACCCACACCTAAACTGCATGCAACAGTTAGACCGATAGGTCTGGGGTGACAAATGTCATAACATTTCCGACGCCTGAAGAACGTCGTTTTAGGCAACCTTGGTCATAGTATGGTTATAATAAACTCACATAAAGTATTAATAAACATTGGAATTTACGGGAACTTCATTAAAATTTAACGAGTTTATGTCGATTTAAACTTGCATTGTTTTACTATAAATATGACAAATTACTTGTACATTTCGGTCTTTGGGTTTTAAGACTACATTTACACATTAAGGAAAATATTGGATTTTCTAACACAAATACTACTTTTACAAACGAAAGGCTTTTAATAATACCAAACAAAAGCTTATGAACTCACCAACCTTTGTGTTGACACTTTTTCAAACAACTTGTATTCTCAGGAAATCATTAAACAGGTAACCAAGTGCTTTTGAGGATGGGGCACTAAGGCGTCTACTATGTCATATTTTGTCAACATATTGTAATTGATTCGTAAACATGTAATTCATACAATGATGTCACTTTTTCAATTATATATATGTTGGTTGTGTTTGCTTCAATTACTATTACAATTGTTGTTATGATACTATACATGAAGTCCTCCACCCCCGGACGTTTCCGCCATCCTTGGTTTGGGGGTGTGACACTCAAGCCCTATTGGCTAGAAAACACCAAGATAGAAGGTATGTGTGTGCACATGTCTTGGAGATGAAGTCACACATTGACAGGCTGGGAATGTTAGGAGTCTATGTCTCGAGGAAGTTGGCTGTTAACTTGGTTCTTCAGTCACTTCTCGAGTCGTATAGTCAGTTTGTTAAAGATTACTATATGACAAACCACGACGTGACCCTTATTGATCTTACCTATTTGCTTATTATTGCTGAGTCTGCCATGATTTGGCGCACTGGTAAAGAAAATTTGATTGGAAAATCTACTTCCCAAACTTCCATGGACATTGACAATGGAAACATTGGAAGTCCAGAAAACTTTTCTCATCCCAATGGAAAGGGATCGGCTATAGTCAACCCGGTTGACCAAATGTTAAAGAGAAAGGCTAAGTCTGAGATTGTCCCGTGTACCCTTCCGAAAGAATCTGTTTGCTTCTTCTTCCAAGAGAAGGGGCATTGGTTGTGAAGTTGTCGTATCTACCTGAAGGACCACAAGGATGATAAAGTCAGAGTGTGTAACTCTGTTTCAGGTAAGTCCACTATCTACCTCTATTAAGTTCATTTTTGTAGATTCTTAATACATGATGTGATAAGATTACATTTTGATGTTTTGTAGGATCAAAGGAAGCTTAAAGGAAAGGCATGATGAGTCTGATCAAGAAGAGATGGATTTCGATCGCATGGTTCGATGATCGAATTTTTGAGCTGCTGCTTACGAGTTATGATAGATTGCATAGGAATATTTAGAAACATAGTTTTGATTTGTAAATGCATTGTAAGGAAAAGTTTTTCGGCATTGTATAAATAAATAAAATTTTGATTTTTATCTTGTTTTATATGTCCTTGCAATGGCATATGTGAAAATTGATGTTTGTAATTTTTTAGCAATATGGATTTGATTCTTTCGTTTGTGGTAGTGTCTAAATTTACCAAATAAGGAAAGATTCTCATCACCCAAGTTTCAATTAGATAGAAACTTGGAATCATGCAACTTGAATTGTATGATGAATGAGAACCTTCGTCTTTAGGAAATTAAGATTAATTCCTTGTTCACATGTATATGTGAGTCAAGTGAAGGACTAGGGGATCAAGTACACTTGGTTGTGCACTGGTCAGGTCCACCACAAAGATCGATAAGACTATTCGTCATGATTTACTAAAGTTTAGTAAATATGGTTATGCTTACAAGATTAAGTGTAATTCTGAATCATTGGAAGAGTTTCAATGTATAGCAGAACGAATAAGAAGAATCAAAGTCGGCAGAAAGATAAACGTTTCTCCAATCTGAAAAGAAGGGAGAGTACTTGAATATCATGTTTATGATTGTCCTAATGATTATGAAACCATATCACAATTGATCCTCTAAGAGCATCTTAGTGAACTTGTATAGCTAGGAAGAGGAATCGTGAATTGTTGAAATGGTTAAATCACGAAGATAAATTATACTTCGTTTAAAAATCGAGTCTTAGAGTTATACTCCGAGATTGTAACTTGAGTGACATAATATTAAGAAAGGTTTATAACACTTATCAAATGTAGAGTAAAATTCTTTCTACTCTTGTACATTTGAAATTGGCAAGTTGTGATGTTTTGGATAAAAACAAAGACCAACTAAGACCAAGTGTGTGAAGTGTTTGCCTTGATAAGAAACCCAACTAACTATTGAATATTTGTTTGTCAAGAATGGTTCTTGACAAAGAGAATCTTATATGTCAAGAGGTATGTGGGAGTCTTAATGGTCTTAAATAGTCTCAAGAACAAATCGAGAATAAACCTATTGTTTATCACTGGCACACGACTTGAGGTTTGTAACCTATCGTGTTGACATATTCTTGTTTCTGTGCCTATTCCAGTTAAAGTTGACTATGCATGTGAGTTCTATGAGTTCTCAATTGTTTGCATAAGGCAAAGCACATAGATCAATGAAAGTTCATTGATCAGTAAGGGTGATCTGCTTAACAACTTGGAAGACATGGTAGGCCCTTGTGTTGCCAAGTGGCAAGAAATTAAGATTGAACAAGTTTAGTCCATATGAGTTTGGATTTGTCACTAACCTTGTGTTGTGATTATGGTTATGAAAAATTCACATGGATAGGAACACATACACCATAAAATCTATGTGTCATAAGGTTTCTCTCCGCTTCATGAAAATGACTGTGAGGAAACGCTTTCACTAATTAGATTTTAAGGAGATAGCAGTTGTGTTAATTGCATTCTCAAATTCAATTATGATTACGGCATCCCTCTTCATAGTTCGAATTGTGAGAAATGGCAAAGGGTCTAAACATTTGAGACTTATTGCTGTAAGTTCTTAAAATTTTAAGACACACATGTAAGCTATCTAAGGAAAGGTGTATGATTTTGAGAAATCTTATCGCCTTTGCCATTTGAGAAATGGCAAAGGCAATAAGTATTGATTTCTAAACATTTGAGACTTATTGCTGTAAGTTCTTATCGAAGCATCTCGTATCAGAAATCTGAACTTTGGTAATGAAAGGCAATAAGTATTGATTTCTAGAAGTCCAGCTGATTTCTAGGTACATGTCAAAGCTAGAGGGAGCATAAATGTTATGCTGGTAAGATAATAATTATTATGCTAGTGGGAGCATAATTATTATGGTAAGTGTTGCAAGTTAGCAATGTTATTTATAGAAAATAAAGGTTTCAATTCGCAAAGTTGCAGGGTTTGAAAAGTTGTTTTTCTATAATTAAGGGAGAGGAATTCTTACTTCGTTTCAATTCTAAAAGCTTAGATTGAGTTTTAATCAAATTTAGTCAAGGAGATATATGAATGTTATGTTGAAAAGATTCGACATAAGGAAATTCTATATATATGGAAATGTTAATTGCGTTCTCAAATTTGATTATGATTACGATATCCCTCTTCATAGTTCGAATTGTGAAAACATGGCAAATAGGAATTTTATAGCAAAAGACTGATCAAGTATCATGTCTTTATGTAAGACATTATGAATCGTGTCCCATATGCTTCGGGTATAGGATCGATTGCATATGCAATATTCTTGTGTTCTAATTTTTCCAAATGCCTAGGGCATTAAAAGGGAAAAAGGAATAGAACCGGATATGACTAAAGTGGTTAAACAACTGTTAAGGACAATCTAAGGTTCGCCAAGGATTGGTAATGGATGGACCATATTGACGTTATTATGATTAGACAGGATTCTATTAATAATGAGTGGTTATATGGTAATTATGGAAATGTTTGCATAATGGGATTTGGATATTAAGAATCTATGTGTACGCTAGAAACTTTTATGCAAGAAGGATGTTCAAAGGATGTACTTTGAATTTGAGACTTCATCTTCATGTAACAATCTCCAAAGGAATACTTTGTAATACCGTTGGTCAAGTCTCTTTGACTTTTGGTACCTAGAGATTACAAAAGGAATCTTTGCATAATAGTTTAGAACTAACACATTCTAATAGTGGCAAGAATTTGGCATTCTTACACTTAAGGATTTGGAATTGTGAAATGAGTTTAATTGGAAATGTTATCAAATTGATCTATTTCACAATGTAAGGACCATAGGTAAATATAGTATGCATGCTTGGAGCATGGGATAACTATTGTTTTAATTCAAGTATTAAGTTGATTATTCGAAACATTATACAATGAATAATGAGTAATCAATATGGTGATTAAATAAAAGGTGTTTTATTTATATTCAAAAGTTTTGGGGCCATATAGGATTAGTATTATTCTTGTGTTTAACTTTGCATGTTTTGACTTCCGGAATAATAAGATTATTAAAACTATCCACATATGATCATACTTTGAAAGTAGGTAATGAGGCTAGACTATCATGATTTGGCTTGTAGATTGTCTAAGGAGTTAGACATAGCAAGAGTTTGCTACACCATTCATTAGTGCTCTTAAAATAAGATTTGAGTATTGGATTCAGCCCGAGCTCACTTGAATCACTTCATGGAATTTATCACGAGTGATCGTAAGACGATAATATCATATAATCTTCAAACCAAGATATATGAGTTGTTGACTACGAGTTGGTTGTGCTTTGATGGCATGAAAACGCATCAATAACTTGATGTTATAAAAAGTGTCGTTGTGCATGATTTGATGAGTAGTTGGTACAAGCATATAGCGTCGAAGTTTATCTGTTCCTTTTATCCTAAGAGGATTAAAAGCGATATCTTGGGCCCCTCGATGATTCTGTTTTGACTATGTGTCGGGCCCGGTCAGAACTAAATTGATGTGTTCAGTTATGTTCTATGTCAAACAATTGGAAATCGGGAAACACACTACTGGACAATAAGTATGACATTGTTCCATGTATTTGTCCGGCTGATATCTTGAGAACAGAGGATTGTATGATCCCTTATCTAAAGAACGTGTCACTGACTGGGTCAGAGTTCGACAGCGGCTTTTGAGAGCTACGATTGCTAATCGGATTTTGAAGATGCATTGGCAGTTATAGTTATTAGACTTATCCAAGTGGGAGACTGTTGGATTTGGTGTCTAAGCCCATAACTATAACTGGGATGTACTTGACCCGATTGTAGCATGGTCCTTTTGGGTTGCCTTCACCAGTGCAATTTGATAGGATGGACTTTTAAGAATAAGGTTATCTGTGATTTATTAATATATTATAAGTATAATATATTAATTGAGAAATCTTATTATTTAATTAGTATTGATCAAGAATTAATTCGGAATTAATTTAGTGATCAAAAGAGACTAATTAAATATATCGGGATTGATTTGGTAAATTAATGATTCTTATAGTATCGGCCAATGATCCATGGTTATTTAGGATGGGCTAAACCAATATGATAGTCCATGGATAGTCCATGGAGGTTTAACCCATGGAGTCTAAGTAATATGAAAGGTCATTAGGGTTTGCAAGGTGTAACCCTAGCATTTGCTACACTATAAAAAGGATCCCCTAGAGCCAAAATCATTGCCCCCATCATTCTAAGAGAGTGATAATCGATTTTGAGCTAGCTAACTTATTCTCTTAAGTCTCCTCTTGTATTTGGTGTTTGTGAACCATAAGAGGCATCACACTTGAGGTGCTAAAGCTTTTGAAGGCCAAGAACTACAAGTCCTACTAAGAGGTATTCATCTAAACTAGTTTTTATGTTATATATCCTCTATTGTATTTTAGTTAGGATGTATACTTTGTAGATGTCTAATTCTCACAACTATGGTCTTCCCGAATCTTTTGGAAAAAGCTTTCCACATGAAGATGATGTTCCACATTTTGATCAAGGAACTTGAAATCATACTTCACTTCCTCCACCTCCTCCAATTATTCTCCTTAACCCACATGTTTGTCGACTTGAAAAGTTCAAGATCACTCAAGCACTATTGGCAAGTAAACACAAAGATGGAAAGTCTATATGTGCTCACGTCTTGGAGATGAAGTTACATATTGATAGACTAGGAATGTTGGGTGTCGTTTTCCCACGGAAGCTAGCTGTTGACTTGGTTCTTCAGTCACTTCCCGAGTCATATAGTCAGTTTGTTAAGGACTACTATATGACAGATCACGACATGACCCTCATAGATGTAACATATTTGCTAATTGCTGCTGAATCAGAAATGATTTGGTGCACTGGTAAAGAAAATTTGATTGGAATATCTAACTCCCAAGCTTCCATGGACATTGACAATGGAAACATTGGAAGTCCAGAAAAGTCTTCTCTTCCCAATGGAAAGGGATTGGCCAAAGTCAAACCGTTTGACCAAATGGTAAAGAGAAAGGCTAAGTCTGAAATTGTCCCGTGTGCCATTCTAAAAGAGTTTGTTTGTTTCTACTGCCATGAGAAGTGGCATTGGATGTGAAGCTGTCGTATCTACCTAAAGGACCACAAGGATGGTAAAGTCAAAATGTATGACTCTACTTCAGGTAAGTCCACTATCTAACTCTATTAAGTTCCTATTTGTAGATTCTTAATACATGATGTGATAAGATTTCATTTTGATGTTTTGTAGGATCAAAGAACAGAAAGGAAACTTAAAGGAAGAGCATGATGTGTCTGATCATGAAAAGATGGATTTTGACCGCCTGGTTCGATGATCAGATTTTTGAGCTGCTGCTTAGGAGTTATGATAGATTGCTTAGAAATATTTAGTAACATAGTTTTCATTTGTAATTGCTTTGTAAGGACAAGATTTTTCGGAATTTTTATAAATAAAGGAATTTTGTTTTATCTTGTTTATATACTTTCTTTGCAATTGCATTTGTAAAAATTGAGGTTTGTATTTTTAGCAATATTGGAAAATGGATTTGATTCTTTCATTTGTGGTAGTGTCAAAGTTTTCCAAATAAGGAAAGATTCTCATCACCCAAGTTTCAATTGGACAGAAACTTGGAATCATGCAACTTGTATTGTATGATGAATGAGAACTTTTATCTTTAGCAAATTAAGACTAATTCCTTGTTCACATGTATGTATGAGTCAAGTGAAGGACTAGGGAATCTAGTACAAATTGTTGTGCACTAGTCCAGGTCCACCACAAAGAACGATAAGACTATTTGTCATGATTTACTAAAAATTTTAGTAAACATGGTTATGCTTAAAAGATTAAGTGTAATTTTGAATCATTAAAAAGGGTTTCATTGTATAGCAGAATGGATAAGAAGAATCAATTAGGTAGAAAGATAAATGTTTCTCCAATCTGAAAAGAAAGGAGAGTACTTAAGTATCGTGTTTTATGATCATCCTAATGATTATGGAACCATATCACAATTGATCCTCTAAGGACATCTTAGTACACTAGTATGGCTAAGAAAAGGAATCGGGAATTGTTGAAATGGTTAAATCAAAAGGGTGAGTCATACTTCGTTCGAAAATCAAGTATTAGAGTCACACTCCGAGATTATGCCTTGAGTTACATGTTTTAAGTAGGATTATAACACATCATGAAATGTGGAGTAGAAAATGTTTTCTAACTCTTGCATATTTCAAATTGGTAGTTGTGATGTTTTGGATAAAACAAAGACCAACTAAGACCAATTTTCTGTAGTGTTTGTCTTGATAAGAATCCGCACTAACTCTTGAATATTTGTTTGTCAATGAATGTTTATTTACAAGAGAAATTTATATGTCAAGAAGTCAGTAGGAGTATAAAAGATCTTGATAAGTTTCAAGGACTAATCAAGAATAAACTTATTGTTTATCGGTAGCACATGACTTGAGTTTCGTTAACTATCGTGTTGACATATTCTTGTTTCTATGTCATTCCAGTTGAGTTGACTATGCATGTGAGTTCCATGAGTTCTCATTTGAATGCATAAGGCAAAGCATCTTGATCAATGAAAGTACATTGACCAGTATAGGTGAACTGCTCAACAACCTGGAAGACATGGTAGGCCCTTGTGCTACCATATTGCAAGAAATTAAGATTAAACAAGTCCAGTCTGTATAAGTTTGGATTTGTCACAAACCTCGCCTTGTGATTATGGTTATGACAAATTCACATGGATAGGAACACATACACCATGAAATCTAAGTGACATAAGGTTTCTCTCCAATTCATGAAAATGATTGTGAAGAAACACTTTCACTAAATAGATTTTGAGAAGATAGCAGTTGTGTTAACTGCGTTCTCAAATTCGATTATGATTACGGTATTCTCTTCATAGTTCGAATTGTGAGAAATGGCAAATAGCCCGAACAGTCAGAACTTATTGTTGTAAGTTCTGAAAAAGTTTAGACACACATATGAGCTTTCTTATAAAAGGTGTATGAGCTTAGATAAAGGCTTATCAAAGCATCTCGTATCAGAAATCTGAATTTTGGAAAGAAATTAAATAAGTATTGATTTCTAGATGTCCAATTGATTTCTAGGTACATGTCAAAGCTAGTGGGAGCATAAGTTTTATGCTAGTAAAAATATAATTATCATGATAGTGGGAGCATGATTATTATATTAAGTGTTGCAAGGTAGCAACGCTATTTATAGGAAACAAAGTTGCAGAATTTGGAAAATTGTTTCGCTATAGTAAGGGAGAGGATACTTATACTTTATTTCGAATCTAAAAGTTTAGATTGAAGTATTAATCAAACTTAGTAATGAGTATATATGAATATCATGTTGAAATGTTTCAACATTGAAAATTCTATATGGAAATATTATAGCATGGGACTGGTCAAGTATCATGTCTTTATGTGAGACATTATGAATCGTATCCCATATGCTTCGGGTATAGGATCGATTGCATTTGCTATAATATTCACGTGTTCTAATTTTCCAAATGCCTAGGGCATTAAGAGAGAAAAAAGAGTAGAACTGGATATGACTAAAGTGGTTAAACAACTGTCAAAGACAATCTTAGGTTCGTTGAGGATTGGTTTTTTATGGGTAGTTGGAAGTATAGTAATGGATGGACCATATTGACATTATTACTAATAGATATTATTCTATTAATAATGAGTTGTCATATGGCAAATATGGACATGTTTTCATAATGGGAGATGGATATTAAGAATCTATGTGTAAGATAGAAACCTTTATGCAAGAAGGATGTTCAAAGGAATGTACTTCGAATGTGAGACTTCGCATCTATGGAATTGTCTTGTAACAATCTCCAATGGAATGCTTTGTAATGTCTTTGGCAAAGTCTCTATGACTTTGGTACCTCGACATTACAAAAGGGTACATTGCATGATAGTTTGGAATCTTACACTTGTGATAAAGATTTGGAATTGTGAAATGAGCATCATTGGAAATGTTTTCAATTGATCTACTTCACAAAGAAAGGACCATAGATAAACATAGTGAGCATGCTTGGAGCATGGGATGACAATTGTTTTAATTCAAGTATTCAGTTAATCGGTCGAAACATAATACAATGAATAATGTGTAATAATTATGGTGATAAAATAATAAGTGTTTTATTTATATTCAAAAGTTTTGACACCATATTTGATTAGATTATTCTTGTGTTTCACTTCGCATGTTTTGACTTCCCAAATAATAAGATTATTCAAACATCCACAGTTAATCATACTTTGGAAGTAAGTAATGAGGTAAGACTGTCATGAATCTGTCTGTAGATTGTCTAAGTGCTTAGACATAGCAAGAGTTTGCTGCAGTGTTCATGTGTACTCCTGTAATAAGATTTGAATATTGGATTAAACCCAAGCTCACATGAATCGCTTCATGGATTTTATCACGAGTGATTAGTGAGATGATAATATCTTATATTCGTGAAACAGAGACATATGAGTTGTAGTTTACAAGTCGGTTGTACATTGATGATAAGTAAACACACCAGTAACTTGGTGTTATAAAACATATTGTTGTGTGTGATTTGATGAGTAAATAGAGCAAGCATATGAGTCAAAGTTTATCCGTTCCTTTTACCCTTAAGGGATAAAAGCGATATCTGTGGGCCCCTCGATGAATTTGTGATAACACCTAAGCGCTTGGCCAAGCCTGGACTAAGTTGATGTGTTCAATTGTAGTCTGTTGTCATTCGTCCTAAATCATAAATCAGGAAACAACACATGGACAGAGAGAATAATTAATTCCATGTCTCAATCCATATGATATCTTGTAGAATGGAGGAATATATGATCCCTTATCTAATGGACGCATCAGAGTTCGACAGCGGCTTTTGAGAGCTACGATTGCTAGTCGGGTTTTGAAGTCGTACTTGCAGTTATAGTTATTAAACTTATCTAAGTGGGAGACTGTTGGATTAGGTGTCTAATTCCATAACTATAATTGGTATGTAATTGACCCGAGAGTAGCATGGTCCATTTTGGGTTGCATTCACCAGAACAATTTGATAGGATGGATATTTGAGAAAGAGGTTATTTGTGATTTATTAATACATTATAAGTATAATATATTAATTGAGAAATCATATTATTTAATTAGTATTGATCAAGAATTAATTTGGAATTAATTTAGTGATCAAAAGAGACTGATTAAATTAACGGGGACTGATTATGTACATCAGTAATACATATGGTTTGGGCTAATGATCCATGATTGATTTGTGATGGACTAAGCTTATGAGATAGTCCATGAAGTGTTAGTCCAAATCAATTTTTGGATCATAAGCCTAAGTGTAAGAATTAGGGTTTACAAGTGACCCTTGGAATTCTACACTATATATGTAACCCCTTCAACCCTAAAATCGCCACTTGTGTTCCATGAGGAAACCCTGAACGATTTGGGTGGTTCCTAGCCTCTCTCTCATTGTCCTCCAATTGTTGGTGGTGTTTTGTGAACCATTTGAGGCATCACACTTGAGGTTCTAAGTTGTTGAAAGGCCAAGTTCTACAAGCTACAACAAAGACGTAATCATCTAACTTGTTTTATGATTAAAATATCAATGTTGTATGCTAGTTAGGCTTCATTCTTTGGATAATATGAAATTGCAGGTATAATTAGAGAAAACTTAGATCCAAAGGATTATGGTTGTATGTGCACCATAGGAGTGTTATAGTGCTCATAACCCAACAACTTTCAAGGTTTGAAAGAGTGGGAGAGCTTTCACGACCGACTTGGCGATGAATATACCAAGTTCTGTCAACCTTCCATTGATTTCTTGTACTCCTTTGAGATTGTGAGGGGTTTTAGAGTCGAGGAATTCTTGTATCTTCGTCTGATTTGGTGAAATTCCTTCTTTGGTTATCTGATAACCCTGGAATTGGCCATCCTCCACCCGAAAAGTGCATTTAACCGGATTGAGTTTCATTTGTGTCTTTGTCAAAGTTTAAAAAGTTTATTCAATGTCGCGAAGCAATGCTGCTCTGTTATGGCTTTTGATAACCGTGTCATCGACATAGATTTTGACATTTCTATCGATTTGATTTGCAAACACTTTGTCCATCAGACAATGGTTTGTTGCTCCAACGTTCTTAAGGCTAAATGACGTCTTCTTCTAGAAAACGGTGTCGCGATCTGTATGAAAAGCAATTTTCTCTTCATCTCCTCTTCTTATTTGAACTTGATGATAGCCCTTGTAGGCATCGATGAAACACTTTGAAGGTTTGTATCGATCGGATACACTTCAAGTATAAAGAACAAAAACAAACTAATCTAAGCAAACAAAGTACAGAAAGTAAATAACACAAGGAGTTCTCCAAATTGTCTTTCACCAAGAAAGGGTTTGTCTTCACCAAGAAGACGATTTGTCACAAAGACGGTCACTAAGAGAAACTCAAAATTAGGTTTTTCCCTAATGTTGATTATATACTAATCTATACAAGTATTTCCCTTGATTGAAGGGATTGTATATAACCTATACTAAGATCCGATCCTCATCACAAAAATATCGGATCTGCAATTTATTCTATACTTATTTATATCATTACCTAATATACAAAAGATTACATAGAATAACTATACTACTCGCTGGCGCTGATAGACTTGATACGCTGGCGATGTTGGTGATGTAGACGTTGACGCTGACAGATAGTGTGTAAAGTGTTTGACTCATCACATCTTAAGGTTTGACCTTATAATATCCCTTATCTGATGATGTCAAAACTAATCCTCTTCAAATACATCAGAAGAACCATTGTAGAACTTGTCAGCTTCTTTCAAGATCTTAAGCTTAACCCATCTGAATTCATCGATTTGAAGTTCATCCTGTTGGGGTGCAAAGTTATCCATGTATGACTTTGTAAATGGGTTGACTTTTGTAGACCCACTTGCATGTGGTGTATTAGCCTTTTGACTCATGAGATAGAGAGTTAGAGAGAGACATGTAAACACCTCTATATAAGGTTGGTTCATACCACTTGTAGAGGTGTGCTTGAGAGGTGTAAAAGTTGAGTGTGTAAGTGTGTGTTATTTATGTAGACTAGATCTAGATCCCTTTTTGTAACACAATACATAATCAATACATCTCTTAAACACCGAAATCACAGTGTTCATTGTGCAATCTTTAATTCCGCATGCCAAACCATGTTCATAATCACTACAATTGGTATCAGAGCGGGTCTTCAATGATCAACGTGATTTCTTGAAGAACGATTCTCGGTTTGACAACTTATGTCACAATTGAAGCAATTTTGGTGAGTCTCTCTCTATGATCTCTCTTAATTTCATTGAAATCGTGCGTTGCGTTTTTGATTTGTGATCATTTGACTCGTTGGATCAATTTTTTTTTGAAAAACCCATTTGTTGTGATCCAATAAATTTTTCGTTGATCAAAGCCCAATCCAATCTCTTATTCGTTTGGTTGATTCTATTCTGAATTTTCAATGGTTACTTTTGATCCAGATCTAGTCCAAAAATGGAGTCAAATTTCGATATTCATGTTACTGTTCATATGTTTGAATATTTGAAACCCAAGTTTCCGATTCTTTACTGTTCATAATTGGATTACCTTAAGCCCATAAAGAGTTTTCAATCCAATATCTTTAAACGGTGAGCCCAACCAGTTGTTAAATTCATTCGATACTTATGTGTGATAGTCCATCATTCATCATCACATTACCGAGTTGTTCATTCATTCCAAGATTATTTCAATTTTTTTTTATCGATTGAACTTTCATCGACTGTTCGTTAATTGTGTATTCTTGAGTTCCGATTTCATCTGTTTGTTTCTAATAATCATTTGTAGTTGATCGATAATCTAAATTTGGGATACGATTTCATGTCGATCAATGTGTGTTCTGAATTCGGTAATGAAATATCAAGCAAATGCTGAGAACATATGAACAGCAGTGAAAAACTGTTCAAATAGTGCGTTTGATCTAAACTTACTTTGAATGTTTGGATGTCGAACACTTTGTGGATAATACCGATTTTGACCAATGAACACTTAAAGTCAAACGGAGTTTATTTTGATGTCAAGGATAGGATGATTGAATGAGAACTGGGATAGTCAAGTACTGATTTTGGGTTCACATATTGTGAATTTGATTTTGATTGAAGTTCTAAGGTCGATGGTCACCTATTGGAATTTGTTTTTGTTATTCGATGGTAAAGTCAATGGGTAAAATTGAATTGGGATCAATTGTTGGATCTAATAAGAACGAATGGTGTTGAAATTGACTGTGTTTGATGGGTTCAAAATCAGTTTACAAGTTCGATTGTTGATGAGATAACGAATTGGGTTACAGATCGATTGAAGGTTTAAGAAAGTTTGTCGATTTTGGGTTGTTAACCAATCGAAGTCAAAATTAATGTTTACTGGGTCTTTGATTTTAACCGTGAACTGGGTATGATAACGAAGGCGGATTGATGAGTTTGGATTGATTTCGAAGTGTCAAGTTTGATTCGTTGTTAATGATTGATTGTTGATTTGGGATCGATGGTCGATATATGTTTAAGGTGAAATGGGTTTATTGGAGTTGATTATGTTTTTGATTCGAAGGGTTTGATGTTGCTTTTGGGTTGTATGTTGACCTCGATTTGATATTGATAAAGGTTGTGAGAACGAAGATTTGGAATCAAGATGTTTGGGTGAATAAGATTCGAAGGGCAACAGATGGGTTTGATGTGAACAGTAGAAAATTTTTCTTTATAACTAAGGAAGATTTTTGATTGCTAATGGTTGATTTGCTTCATTGAAACTAACGAAGGGGAGAGAGAAAGATTTCGTACGAAGGGTGTTGAGAGTTTCGTACGAAGGGTGGAGATGAAGTTTCATACGAAGGGTACCGTGATTTCGTATGAATTGGGGAAGAAGAAAGCAAAGTTTCGTAAATGGTCCTTAAAGTTTCGTTAGTTTAACATCTTTTTGAACTCTTCGTATGATTGGTATGATTTGGACAACATTTCGTATGTTTTGAAGAAAAGTGCAGAAGTTTCAAAATTAGCCCCTGAAATTTCGACAGTTTGGCAACAAGTACCCAAATTCGAAAATTGACTGTTTTTGCTGAAAAATTGAAGAATATGCATTTCAAGCCCCTGCAGTTTATGCAAATTGACGCTTTCTACCCAGCTTTCGAAAAGGGGGAGATTTTTGCATTTTTGGTTGTTTTGGGCGCACCGGGTCACTGTAGAATTTTGAAATTGACAATTTCTACCCATTTTTTAGAAATTTTGTCAAAGGAGGTCCATGAACGAAGCTAAAAATTGAAGATTTTTTCGATTTTCCGGATTGAAGCACAAAGTTTATGCCACATGTTAAAGGGGAGTTTTGACACGAAAAATTCCGAATAGAGCACGTTCTCTTTCCTTGAAGGTTTTATAATCAAATTTCGATTATAAAAAGGGGGATAAATTTATATGGAAATTCGAACTTGAATTTTTCATATTACGCGGATTCGAAGACCGAAGTGACCTTGAATTTTTGAAGCTTACGAAATGATGCAACTGGAAATTCGGAAGTGATTTTTTTTTCGAAATGGTTTTGGTTTTATTGAAGATTTTTGGGGTGTGCTTTTGTGCTCAACTTTTGGTGATCAATTTGGAGTTTGAGAAGCTCGTGATCATTCGTTGATGCTCGGTTTGTATGGTCTCACATCCTGGAGCCCAAATTGAAGAATAATGGAAGAATTGAAGATTGAAGTTCGTTTCGACATGTGTCACCCTTGAGGCTCGGATCGTGTAGTTGCTCGATTTTGGAAGATTTAAAGTGGGTCATCCATTCCTAACTTTGAGGGGGAGAATGTTGGGGTGCAAAGTTATCCATGTATGACTTTGTAAATGGGTTGAATTTTGTAGACCCACTTGCATGTGGTGTATTAGCCTTTTGACTCATGAGATAGAGAATGAGAGAGAGACATGTAAACACCTCTATATAAGGTGGGTTTATACCACTTGTAGAGGTGTGCTTGAGAGGTGTAAAAGTTGAGTGTGTAAGTGTGTGTTATTTATGTATACTAGATCTAGATCCCTTTTTGTAACACAATACATAATCAATACATCTATTAAACACCGAAATCACTGTGTTCATTGTGCAATCTTTAATTCCGCATGCCAAACCATGTTCATAATCACTACACATCCAGTCTTCTACTAAGCTCCAGAGATATCAGGACACAATATCCTCTTTCCATGTCAATGTGACTAAGTCCTTCCAAGCGAATATGAAAGATGTTCAGTAGGGGTAGAAGCAAGATCTTCAGCGTGTTGAAAGCATATGTGATTTTGACTATCAAGATAGAAAATGCCATGCTATGGTTCTCGAATGAACATGTACTGAACTGGTTCAACACCCGCTGGTAGTTTGTTGTTGATGTACCTAATGCAATAAGGAATAAAAAAACATGGTATTTTTGAACTGTCAGGGAGCACCTGTTCTTCCTGAGGAGGATGGTCTAGATGGACCAGCTGATGGCACAAGGTTCAACTTCTTGGCTTTGTTGAGTAGCTGGTGAATTTCCAACTTCACTTCCTGAGCATGAATACCCTTATGTTTGTCAATAATTTCTTGAATTTGCATCGACCCGATATAGCCAAATTAGACTAGCTCAGGAGCAAATACAACCTTAGTGTATTCATATTCAGTCTTCTTCCTGACCAAGTGAAGCTTCAGTGACTCGTTCCTTGGTTTGGTGCATCTCACTTTGATAATGGGATCAGGGTTTGCTCTTAGAGTCAGAACATCTCCAAACTTCTTTTTGTCAATCTGATCATTCAGCTCTGAAACCTTGTGTTGTTTATCCATACTATTATTGAGGAGCTGAATTTTCTTGGCTTGATCATTCGTGCTTTGAACATCAGCACTTCCATCATTGGAGGCAAGAGCTTGGGCAAGTTTGGCAGACATACGTTCTCCTTTTCTAGATTCTTTCTTTTGTCGAATAACAATATTATTCTCTATCATGATCTCTCTTACTTCATCAACATGTATATCCCATATTTTGGCCAATTAATTCAGATAAAAGATGATCTTGCTCTTTTTTGGAAGGAGGAGGTGCAGAAGGATCACCAACAGTAGAACTTACAGCTTCAGCGTCATGAGCTCCCCCTGAGGAGGAAGCCTTCCTATTTTGAGGATTGAGATGATCATTATCAGACTCAATGTCACTGTTAGTTCTTTGAGGAATCTCCCCCTCAAAGTAAGAATCAATGTAAATAACATTTAAAGGAACAACAGGAACTACAGCTTGTGGCATGAATCCAAGATCAAGAAACCATTCATAGTCATCGGTTTCCGATTGGTCACCAGTGTCTGGAATGGGCTGACTATCAGTTGTTTCATCAACATTTGGAACGTTAGCAATAAGAATCTAATTTTGAAAGTCAACTTCAACTCTTCCAAATTAAGGTATCTCAAGCTGAGATGGCGTTGGTTCAATTACCGCCATTTGCATTTGTTGATGAGGAAACCCTTGATTATTCTCCCCCTTTTTGGCAGCATCGGACTGGGGAGGAGAACTAGAAGGTGGTGAGGGAGTGTGAGGAGGAGGTTCGAGGAGGTGGTGGAGTAGGATTTGATGATCGTGGTGGAGGGTTATCATCTGGAGAGTTTGGTGGGGTGTCGTCAACAACCATATCATAGACATCATCATCACCTAATTCCGTAAATCGCTTCATCTCAGAAACATCTTTTTCAACTTTAGATAATCTAGACTGAGTTATCTGCACCAGCAGATAATGTTGAGAAAGCAAAGTTGTTGTAAAGTGGGAGCTTGATTACCCCCTGATAAACAGTAGCATTCGGAATAGGTGTTGGCATCGGAAGAACATTCTCAGGTTGAGAAGAAAAAAACGTTGGTCTTGGAGAGACCTCATCTGGAATCAGTGGCTCAGTAGTTACCAAAAAAGGTGGGGTTGATCCACGTTGTGCAACATCACCTGTAGATGGAGTTGACGAAGAAGTGGATGAGAATCGAATGTGCTTGTTCATCCTTGGAGGAGAGTCCATTCCCTGAATAGAGTCTTCTACATTGGTGACAGGTTCATCTATTTCAATCTCAATGTCTTCCTCTTCATCATCCCCTTTATTATTCTCATCATTCTCTTCTTCAGAGTCATAGGATTCGACAACATAAGGTTTTTTAATCCATCTTTGCATATTTTCAGTAATAAGCAAGTCACTTTCAGGTCGAGCGGCATTAATAATCTTTGAGGAAAGGGCATGAATTGGAATAATAATCCCATGACTTTCAACATAACCTTCCTCACGAGATAAGATCAGTCCAATCCATCGAGGATATGGAACATACATTGGCTTCTTGTTCCTAATAACGAAGCAATCACTTGATCAAGAAAAATTTGAGCAAAATCCAATTTTTTGTTGTACACAATAGAAAATAATATCCTTTGCTCAAATAGATTCAGTTGATCCAAACTCCCAGTCTTGTGTCCAAGACACTTTCCAATTACACATGTTAAATACTTCCATCTACATTAAAACCTTGACGAATAGTGTTTTTGTATGGATCATGAGTGGTGCCCTGAAGTTTGAAATTATGCCCTATTTTTTAACGAACGGACTTGCAACTTGCTTACGAGGGAGTTTCAGAGTAGTTTCAAATCAAGTAAGACGAATAGTAGTTCGAAAAGCTTCCACATCAATAGTAACCCTATGTTGACCATCTCCAATGGTTCCAGTAATGGTTCGAACATCATAATCAACAGAGCATGAATAGTAGAACTTACACACTTGTTTAGGGTAGAATAGGTTTGGGAAGTCGCAGAATGCATATCAAAGAGGACAACTCTTGACATAGCCGACAAAATCTTTAATTCCTGAGTTGGAGAACTGCTTTGGGATGTCATTAGAGAATCCCACATTGACAACATTGGCGTTGGGAACAAACTCGTAAAGTGACTTAGTCATGGTTAAACCTTGAAGAAGATGATGGTTGAGAGAGTCATTTTTAAAGAGAGAGGGAGAGAGAGAGAGAGAGAGAGAGAAAGACGATTACTTTAATAGCTTGTAAATGTGACCTAGGAAGGATTATTCCCAATTTATACCAAAATGTTCCTTCCTTTTTAAATAATCATGATTGAAGAGATATGTGTCGTAATGATCTCGTATCCCAAGATATTGATAAATCTTTTAATCGTCATCCGAAAAGTTACCGTTGAGATAAGGAAATTACATCAGTGAAACATGGCATCAAGAACAATAAACATCTACGAAAGTGATCAGCGTGTTGCTTTTGATAGACAATAAGTTTGTGATGTCTCTTGATAGTGTGGGCTTAAACTACCATTCATTGACATAGTATTACGAGATTTCATCAGCGTGTTGTTTCATACGCTGACTCATTAATCACTTTATTTAGAAGAGGAAGGAAAAAGAGTGGTATGATGCGTGTAATACATTCCGGTATGAAATGAACCCATCGACAAAGATTTGTCAAGTTCTCATCAATGTATGGTACATTACTATGAATCATAAAGCTTTAAAAAAGAATATAAGGGCAAGAATCGGTTGGTACGTGTGATAGCCTACGGTACATAGACTAACCATCGGCACAGAGTTTCAAAATTTTATCGATGTGTGGTATATCACAGTGAATCGTTAAGTTTTATTAAGAAGATAAAGGAAAGAATGGATTGTTTCAGTCACGCTGAGGTGGAATCAGCGTGAATCATAAACAGTGTTAACTCATCAAAAAAAAGTGGTTTATCTTCCATATCATGGAGTTAAGTTGAAGTATAGAACTATAAAGTTCACCATCAATTCAGTTAATAATACCATGTCATACCTCAGTCTAGGAGGTCAGGGACATGAACAACCCTTTGTCATTAAAGGACCAAACAAGTATCTCTTACGCTGATTACTGTGTAGTCAGGGTAAGTCGTTGGGTTATGCTCAATGTTTTAGCAGAATATGAGACTTGATACATACGGAAAGCATGCTTCCACGAATGAAGTCAGGTAAAATAGTTAACTAAGAATAAACATCTAAGCCTTTCTATCAATATTTTTTATATTTGGACCAGGAAATCTTACTTAGAAAATTTAGACAGTGCTAAATAATCAGCATGAAGGGGTGACTCAATGTTCTCAGCAGATAGTCTTGCTGATGAGAGACTTAGTGAGATTTAGTCACATACAACAGCATGCTTCTAGGTATGATGATTTGTCAAAAGTTACATACTTGGCTAAGAATTGCCACCGTCAGATACTTTAAAAACGTACAAAATAATAAATAATATAAGAATACAAACAGAAGTGTTAGTCAAATGAGGAAATATTCTAAAAGCGAAATATGTGCAGCTTTATCAGAAAGATGATAAAGACTTATCAAATCTTTTGAATTGAATGGTCATAAATAAACTTTCATTTTTCAAGATATCTACCCCTTTGAATTCTGGATATAAAAGAAAGCAAACAAGATCAACCATATCAAACAAAAAAAAAATACAATTCATAGTAGACAAAGAGAGATAATGCATTTAATCGTTGAGATATTGATGATATTCCAACCTTCATGTTCACCAGGAACAAGAAATGAGCATGAACCAGTCTTTGTAACCAACGAGTTAAGAGGATACAATCTTTGTAACATTCGAGTCATAAGAGTCACGAAGACAAAACTCGGAGGTTCCACTTGTTGCGATCCATGAAGGAAGAGAAGGTGGGAGCATTGTCTTGTTGAAGACTGTCACACCCCCAAACCAGAATGGCGGAAACATTCGGGGGCGGAGGACGTCATGTACAGTATCATAACAATGCACAATAGTAAAACAAGCAACAACATCATCCATTTCATTAATAATATAATTTAATATAAGTGTGTTCTGAATGTATTTGTAAGACACCAAGAATATATATATCAAAATAAAAGACGAGTCTTGAACGTGCTCCGTCTTCTCAAAACCTGGTCATCGGTACCTGTCTACTGGTGACCTGAGAATACAAGTTATTTTGAAAGAGTAGATCAACGTTTAATCTGGTGAGTTCATAAGTATTTTAGTGTCAAATGTTTGTATAAGTTTGATGAAAATGTTTGTAAGTGTTTGATGAAAATGTTTGTAAGTCTTTGATGTAAAGTTTGTATACTTCCTAGAAAATCCTATATTTTCTACTAAAATGGAAAGTAGTCTTCTACCAAGACCCGACTGTTTTGTATGTTTATTCTTTTGTAAAAGTGAGTGTTTTCCCAAGTATATGACTATCATAACCAGAAAATAGTTTACATTACCGTTTATGTGAGAAGATCACTATATGAATGTAATGGGAAAATGAAGATGTATAGTAGTATTGTATAAAGTAAATACAGATGTACTAACTACCTTAAGCCAATTGTTTAATTAAGGTAAAATATGATGAGGTTATAACCATACTTGATCGACTAGTATTAAGCACGACGATCAAAGACGTCGAAATGGTATGACATTCGTCACCCGTAGACCTGCAGGTCCCACTGTAGCTACCAAGAAGGTGTAGGATGGTCAATCCCGTATAGATCTATACACAAAACCACGCTCTCCCTCCAGGAGACTCTGGTTACAAAATGTGACACAGCAGTATATTGCCATGCCATGAAGTAGTGGCTCACATTAATGTTATCTTTGTTATTGTATTAGTATCTTCCTTCCTGTTCTAGTTATAGTATGTTCCTTCTGTTCTAGTTGTAGTATGTCCATTCTGTTCTAGTTATAGTATGTTCCTTCTTGTTCTAGTTATAGTATGTTTGAACTGACTCATGTATGAACTGACTCTTGTAAGTTTCACTGTTCTAGAAGTAGTAAGTAGTAATCCTCTAAACTATACCTATTATAGTTTACTAGTAAGCTACGTAGTTGAATGACTGATCATGTTTGTCCACCTTTTCTACTCAAAGGTATTGAACTGATTGGAAGAAATTTTATATCTATATACATATACATAATATATAACTAAGATTGAAACGACACTCGGACAAACAACCGATACTCTAAGTCCACAACCAAACAAGGAACAGGAAATAAAGCGAGCTATCAGTCCTAAGCCCTTTCAACCTAATTTATATAACTATATATCTATATAGACATGATTTTGAAAATATATAAGTTTAAAAGAGTTTTGTAAAACGATAAAGAGTTTATAAAATGGTTTGAAACAGTTTGATTGATAACACAGTTTTGAAGTCTAAGAAATCCTTTTGTTTGATAGTTATAAATCACATGTGATTGATACTATAACTATATTGTTTTCTACTTGTATTCCCCCCCCCCATAAAAGCATTTAAAATCATTAAAAGATAAGTTTAGGGGTATGAACTCACCTGTAGTGAGTGATTCGAATGAAAGATCAATATAGGATGGTAAGTATGCCAAGTGAAGTCTCGAGCACAAACGGATCCTATTAAGCATATAATGACACATATATGTATATAATTAATGTATATAACAACTAATCATGTAAGGGAACAACCTTAGGTGCTAGGAAACACTTGAAATGAAGTGTTACAATCACATATGATTGATTAAATGGAGTTCACAGCCACACAAGAAGTGTTCACGGCAATACAAGGGTTCACGGCCATAGAACACATGATGTGTTCACGGCCCAACCTTGATCTTATGAAGGGTTTACGGCCAAGGAAGGAGGGTTCAGAGTCCTGTCATGCATCTATGAAGGGTTCACGGCCGTGAACTCTTGAAGATCTTGCATTTTGGTGCTTGGTTTATGTGTGGAATCAAGTGTTTCTAAGTATGAACAAGTAAGGGATAAGATACTTACTTTATGGAAGCCCTTGGAGTGTTCACGGTTTAAAGAAAGTTGAGAGAGAATAGAGGGTGTTCACGGCTAGAGTTGAATAAGTGAAGAAAATGAGCCAAATCTTATATATATGGAGGATGTTCACGGCCAAGAATGGGTTCACAGCCGTGAACTCCTTTTTGATGATGTTTCCGGCTCGATTTCAACTCTAAGAACTCAAGCTATTACTTCCTAACACACAATCATTAAGTGTACTAGGCTTAGAAACTCTCAAATAGACCCTTAACAAGGCAAAAAGATAACAGAAACAAGTCTGATTTTTGATTGAATTGATTGACTTTACAAGATAGAAATTTCGGGTTGCCACAAAGACGCCTTTGGATCTTTGAGGTGATAGTGTAGTAGTGAAAGTGTCAATGAAAATATACATGCAATGACAACTAACTTCACTTCATCCCATTGAAACAGAGATAGGTTCTTCAATAAGGAAGAGATATGTGCCTAGAAGAACACTTAGTGACATAATTCTCTCTCCTACCTGGTCTCATCAACAAGAAGTAACTAGTCAATCAGCATAGGCATCAACTTCAGTGAGAGAGTAGTTGGTTCTGAATAAAAGACACAGAGTCAACGTCAAATATCACCACAAAGAGGGTGATGCATTCAAGGATAGACACGTTGATCCCTTCAAAGAATACTAGTCAGATAAGGTCACTATCAATAGAGAAGAACATGTAGGCAATGTTAGTAGAAAAATGTACAATGTATACTTATTTGATAAAATTAAAATTAAAGGAAATATTTTAATGTACAAAATCAAAATAAACTAAAACTGTAGCAGCTTATGTTCAGAAATTTAAAAGTAGCGAAGCAACAAATAAAGTATCAATGTATAAACAAACAAAATCAAACCATATAAATGTCGTTGTCCCTGAGTGCAGTAAGCACAATTTTGTTCTCAGAATCAAACACCTTTCCCTCATAGCAATTGAAAAGAACTTTATAACTAGCATCACAAATTTGACTGATGGAGATGAAATTTCATTTTAGACCCTCGACATAGACCACATCCTTCAACTTGATTGTCCAGCATTCGAAAGTTCCAACACCCATAACAACTCTTCCATAATTCTCACCAAAGACTACCATTTGAACATCCTTATCTACAAATTTTGTTAAGAGGGACTTGAAACCATTCATGTCTCTAGAGCTTCCCTTGTCTGGGTACCAAGTTTTTCCAAGATTTGACTTGATCCTTTGACAGCGTGAGAATCATCAGTGTCATACATGTTAAGATTACCATAAGGGGAATCATTGATGAGCGCCATTAGACCCTTACCATTTATTCCCTCATCTTTATAAGTCTCCTCTTCTTCCACCCATTCTTCATCATCCTCTTTTTTTTTGCAATGAAAGCTTTTGGAAAAGAAATGTTTTCCTTACTCATGTGGGCCACCAACTTCTTGTACAAAACTTCATAGTTCTCAGGACTTTGAGCTTCTTTCTTCTCTTTACAGTCCCTGGAAAAATGGCCAGGGCTACCACAGTTAAAACAATTACATTAGTTTTTCTTCTCCGAAGAGGATCTGCTCCCTGAACTGCCTCCCTTAAACTAAGCCTTTCGCGCCCCATTTGATTAGCTTTATTCATAACATTTGACAAAAAGTGTAGCGCTGGCTACAAGTTCATCAGTGAGATATTCATCACTTTCTTTACCTTGATCTGAGTTGTCTGAGTTGCTGATGTGCTTCATTGCTTCCTTTCGAGAAACCAAGGCTACAAACTTTTCCTTGGTTGAGTCCTTCATGATTTATTTATGAAGATATTTTGTCTCTTCGTAATTTCACAGATTTCCAAACAAGGAGTTCAAATCCATGCCATTGATCTTTTCACCATTCTTAAGGACATCAACATGATGTTCCTATCTTTTCCCAAGATAATCCAAAATCTTTAGAACCAACAGAGAGGAATGTTTGATGATTCCTAGCCTGCGCATATCATTAACCAAACAGTTAAACCTATTAAAGGTTTGGATTAAGGAATCACCTTATTGAGCAAATAAATGATGTTATCTTCGATTGAGGTTATTGATGGTTGTGGTCTGAACTTCCATAGTACCTTCATAAGCCACTATCAGCGTTTCAATCATCTCTTGGTCTGAGTCACAATTATGAACAAGATTATACACGTGATATGGGAGAGACTTTCCTATCGTTGCTCAGAGCCATAGTTTTTTATTTGATTGTGCGTAATAGTGAATAGATCAAAATTAGGGTTTATTGAAATTAAACCCTAATGGCCATGATTTTCGATTTTTCTAGGGTTTCTTAAAACCTAGCCTCCCTAACCCTATTTTCGAAAGGAGGGGGGGGGTGGGGCTCCTTTAGGGTTTTATCTTGTTTCCTTCATTATTGTTTTAATAGCCTTAAAATATAATAATTAAAATTGGAAAAAAAACCATACCCTATTTTCGAAAATTAGAAGGGTTTGGTTTAGGATTAAATTAGAATTATTTTATTAATTGTTGATTTTAAATAAGTATTTAATCCCTGGATGATTTAATTAATTTAATTAATTGGTTAATTAAAAGATAAAGATAAATCACAATTGGTTTAATATTAATTAATTAAACGGTTTAATTTAGATAATTAGTATTTAAACCTTGTATTTTGAAAAGTTTTAAAATACAACTTATATATACTATTAAAAGTTTAATATATTATATGTATAAGACAAGTCAGTCAAATCGCTAGTACACCTCATTCACGATGCCATACTATAAAGGGGGTGTAAGGAACCGACCTATAAAATGACCGCTATTGGGCGTCCACTCTCACCCACCGCTCCCTTACATGGTGGAGGGCCGTTAGCCGAACGGATTTGATAAGACATAATCTCATTAAAAGTATAATGATATAAAAGTACTAAAACCTTCTTAAAAAATCCCACTCTAGTTACTTAGGAAAAATATGAAAAGTATGTTAATCCATGAAAACACACATCATGCTTTATATGTCGTTAGTGGAGCGTGTGTGGTTAACCGACCCACTAATAGGGACTATAAAGATATATGATCGCCATCTCGTAAATTATCATTGTTTATGGAGCGTGTGTGGTTAACCGATACATCAATGTGAGATGAAAAATGACATCGAGGTTTTCAAGTGGTTTACATGGTTATTTACATCTCGTTTGTGAGCCTCAGCATCCCATTCACAAAAGTGAGAGCATAATCTGAGATTAAACATGTCATTGATAAGATTCAATGAATCTCAAAAGATCTAGGAGTTTCATAAGATTGGAATTGGTAAAAGCCTTACCTACCTAAATTAGATTCGAATTTGATTACGAAATCCCTCTTCAAAGTTCGGATCGAAAATATGGATCCTAGCCTTAATTTAAATTTTGGGTAATAATTAAGGATTAAAATCAACTAACTTGAATTTTATTTTCTTTTAATTTTAGATGTCTTATGAAGATAGAAATGGTATTCCTCGTTCTTTTGGAAATGGTTTTCCTCTTCCTTCTGAAGATGATCTTCCACACTCTGATCAAGGTGAAAATGTTTTCCCTTCTTCAGGAATTGGTGGAACTGGACATCATAATTCTTCAACTCTTCCACCTCCTCCTGTGACTCTCCCAACGTCACTTCTTCCTCAAGTTGAAAGATATGAGACAACTCAAGCCCTATTGGCATGTAGACATCAAGATGGAAATTATGTGTGTGTGTATGTTCTACAAATGAAATCATACATTGACATGTTGGATATAATGGGTATCGTTTTCCCAAGGGAGCAAGCCATTGATTTGGTTCTTCTTTCGCTTCCAAAATCATATGATTGGTTCATTAAGAACTTTTATATGAGGAATATCGACGTGATCCTAATTGATATGACCTAAATGTGGATGATTACTAAAACATAAATGCTTAGGATCACATCTAAAACAGAGATGCTAATTGGGTCTAATTACAAGGTTTCCATGGACATTGACAATGGTGACAATGGTAGTCTAGAATATATTTCTCTTCCCAATGGAAAGGGGTCGTCCAAGATCAAATCGTTTGATCGTATGGTAAAAGGAAAAGCTAGTTTTGGTATCATTCTATGTGTTAACCCCAAAGAGTCCATTTGTTTCTACTACTATTTGAAGGGACATTGGAAACGAAGCTACCTAAAATATCTAAAAGATCTTAGATATAGTAAAGTTAAGTTGTGTAACTCTACTTCAGGTACATCCATTATCTGACTCTATTGTTTTATAAGTTCCTATTCATAGACTATTAATACATGATGTGATGATCACATTTTGATGTTATTAAATGAGCTAAGAAAAAGAAGGAAGCTTCAGCAAGGTGAGCTAAATCTGATCATGAGAAATGGAATTTGGTCACATGGTTCGAAGATCAGAATTTGGAGCTACTGCTAAGGGGTTAGGACCGTTTAATATATTGTTATTACTCTTCAGAGATGTCTAAGTTTTTCTACCACATATTTTAATTATAACCTATAAAACCTATCAAAAATCTCCTAATATGGTATGTAAGCTTGAGAAGTCCATTTATGGACTTCAACATGCTCCTCGCAGGTGCAACATCTGTTTTGATGAGAAGACCAAGGAGTTTTGTTTCTCATGAAAGGAATATGAGCATTCTGTGTATGTTAGATCTAGTGGGATAGTAGTTATGTTTCTTGTGTTATATGTTGATGACATCTTACTCAAAGTAAGCGACATCCCTACACTTAAATAGTGTAAAAGCATGTATTGGGAAGAGTTTCGTTATGAAGGACTTGGGAGAAGCTGCATAAAAACTTGGTATCAAGATCTATAGGGATAGATCTAGGCGTCTAATAGGGCTTTGCCAAAATACATACTTAGATAAAATCTTGAAGAAATTCAAGATGGGAGAATCTAAGAAGGGATTTGTACCTATGCATTGTGGCACGATTTTGAGTAAAAACCAATGTCCTAGTACTAATGAAGAACTAGATAGAATGTGTCGAGTCCCATATGTGTCTGCTATAGTTAAATTATATTGCAATTTTGGTCCCTAAGTAAAAGAAAGTATGAATGAAGGCCCTAGTAGCATTTTTGTAATTTATGAGATTGGGGAGTACACCATGCGTACGTGTGTATGCTTAGCATACTAGGGTGTGCCCTAGTACGTAGGGTGTCCATATGTACGCAAGGCGTACGTGCCAGGCATGCAAACCCTAATTTTTAGGGTTTGGCTTATATTTAAACCCCATTATAACCTCATTTCCCCTCACCTCATCAGCCTCCATCCTCTTAATATGTTTTTTCAACCCTAATCTATCTTGTGAAGAATTTCTAAGCTTAAGTGTGTGTGTGTTTTGTGCTTTTAAAGAAAAAGTAAGGAATAATATACTACCTTGGAGGAGTGGAGCTCTTTAGATCTAGGATTACACCACCTTTTGGCACCATTTTGAGGTATCAAGTTCTGAACTTTGTGAAGTTTCATTTAGATCTTGTCATGGAATGATTTTTGGTCCTTTTTGTCCCAATATGGAGATTCATGAACATTGCATGTTCTTGACCCATTAAGCTGCCCTTTCAGACCTTTGGATAGGTCTTGAGTCAAAAAAATGGGTTCCAAATGGTTGGTTTTGCTCCATGCATCATTTAGAAGGTCTTAATGGATTAAGAAGTTGAGTTAAGCTCTTAATGGGCATGCAAAGCATAAAGTTGGAAACTTTATGACTCTTTAGTGTATTTTAGACATGGATCTGAAATATGGAGGTGAGTGCTTAAGCCATTAAGCACTTATTGGGATTTTAGAGGTCAGGGAGTATGCCCCGCATACCAGGAGTACGCATCGCGTACGAGGTCAACCACCCTGATGGTGGTCAACACTCGAGTATGCCCAACGTACATTTAGAGTACGCCCCGCATACTCACTCTGTTTTGACTCGGCTGAGTTGACTTGGCTGGGTTACCTCAGTTGACTCTGTTGATTGGACCAGTTTGACACCGACTTTGACCAAGTTTAACCTAAGGGTATTTTGGGATTTTGATTGAGATTGGTTATTTGGTTGGATAGGTGACGGTTAGAATTGAGATTCGGAGTCGGGACCTCATCAGCTACTATTTAGTTTGTGATGTGAGTTTTTCTCACCGTACTTATGGGTCGAAGGCACCAAGGTCATCCCATTGGATTGGTATCCTGGTTTACCATATGTTTCTATGTTGTAGTGTTAGATCTGTCTTTTTGTCTGTTGATTGTTATATGTTTATCTATTATGTATATGTCGACATGTTATGTGTGTTGGGTTTAGGCAGACCAGTGTAGACTGAAGGCCAAGAGACCCAGGACGGCGCGAATACTGAAGGCCTGAGAGGTGTACCAGTGAGGCCGAAGGCCAAGGGAACAGTCCAGATAGGCTGAAGGCCCGGTGAGGCAGTCTAGTCAAGCGGAAGGTTCTGTGACCAGTCCAGATAGTTTTTAGGCTGGTGCGGCGTTCCAATCTGGCTGAATGCTCTGTATGCATGATGTTTGTTATTTTGATTATATGGTGGTACTTTTGGGGGACTCATTAAGCTTTGTCTTATGGTTTTTAGTTGTGCTTTCATGTACGTTGGATGACCGTGGGAAGGCGAAGGCGTGACCGTACACATCCTCTTGTTTATGACTTACGATTTTGGGAGACTCTAATGTTTGGAAAATATTTGGAAACTATGATTTGTAAATAATTTATGAATTTGGGTTGATTTTAAAATTTTAAACTTCTTGTGATTTTTATGAATGTTACAAGTTGGTATCAGAGCCTTGGTTTGAGTGAATTAGAGAAACAATTGTGTGAATCTAGTCTCAAACTAGGGAAAAAGGTTTTGAAAATGGTTTTCAAATTGTTTTCAAAATAATCAAAGAGGGTGCAATGTATACGATCAACCAGAGCCAGTAAGTAGACCCCAAATTACCACACTGTTATTTGATATTGTTATATGTTAGAACAACATGCTAGTGATAGGCTAAGTATCTTTAGGAATTACATGATAGAATTGCCTGATTATATGATACCTGATAGCCTAGGGTTCTTCCGTATATGAAATTGACCGCATTACTATGGTTGCTTAGTGTATGCATAATAGTTGTACATAACTAAGATTCTGTAGCCTGAGAATGTTTGGTTTAGCCTTATTTCCTGTTCTTGTTTGATGAAGGGCTTAGGGTAGAATCAAGTATTTGACTATCTATTGGATCCAGTGTTATGTATCATTAGCATACATGAGTGTTGCAGGGTTGGTGGAAGTTGCATGGATGATTTGTGTGGGGCTAGCCGGCCAGTCGCGTAATGTTTAGCCTTCCTCTAGGAAGTGAGGATTGAGTGTATGTGTATGCTAGTGTGTATTGTTAGGGCTGTTGTGATGATCCTTTGAGACAAATACGAGTAGGTTTGGAAGGTAGTATGGGCCCGTACTACTGGAATCACAGGACTCGTACGCGTAGCAGGGAAGTCACAACCCCTAGGGATTTATTGGGAGTTGGCTACCCTAGTATGGTATGCGTTTTATCTGATATCACTCTGGTTTATTTTCATTATGGTGATGACAAGACGATTTGAGGCAGGATCTGGATCAGGATCAAGAGCTGATAGCCAGGATAGGCCAGCTTTGACTGAGGAGCGGGTTAGAGAGATCATGCAGGAGGAGGTTGTTTCCCTCTTCCGGATGCAGATGACAGAGATGTTTGGGTCTATTAAGACCGCTATGGTGGAGTATTTTAATGAGCGATACGCTGCACTTTCTGAGGCTGCTGATGTTGCAGCCACCACATCTGTTGTTGCTACTGGAGTTGGCTCTAGGAGAGGCTTCCAATAACGGGACTTCGACAACACAAATCCCCTGACATTTGACGGGGTTCAGGATCCAATCATAGCCATGAGGTGGTTTTCTGACATTGAGGGGTGTTTCTTCACTTTTTCTTACCCAACTGACCAGAGGGTCAAGTGCGCTCTGAACCTTCTGCGGTCCAGAGCGAAGGATTGGTGGAGACTTGTTACTAGCTTGTATTCTTCTGAGCATAGGGTTGCTATGACTTGGGAGCTGTTCTAAGAGATGTTCCATTCTAGATATGTTTCGTTGGTGGAGCGTAAGAGGTTGGCCCATGAGTACTTGGATTTGAGACAGGAGACTGATTCGGTGACGGAGATCACCAAGATGTTTACAGAGAGGGCCATGTTTTGTCCTGAGTTTGATGCTTCTGAGAAAGCTCAGATGACCCGTTACTTGACCATGCTCATGACGGACATCCGAAATCTTGTATCCATGCAACGTTATGGTTCATTGTTGGAGTTGCATGAGGCCGCCAGGCAACGGGAGATTGAGATGGGCTCCAGAAGAGGGAGCAGAGACAGGCCCCGACGCAGTCGCAGTGTAATGCCCGTGTTTCTAGGCTAGGCATTAATATTGACATTATAGTCTAGGTTAACCTTTGTAACTCATTTTGAAGAAATGAAAAGGAATTATGTGAATATTATGTGAATATTATGTGAATTATGTGTTTTATGCTTAATTATTAGGGCTTAATTAATTAAGAATAAAAATGAGCGTCAAAATTAAATTTTACATAAAGCCGATATCTATTAATAAACTTGTATTGGGCGTGACAATGATTACGGATATATAAAGAATGCCGAAATCCGAGTTATAACGAAGAAGTTATGATCTGTCGAAGTTTCGCGACAAACCGGCACGGGGCCGAATGTCGTAAAAAGTGAGTTTTTGATAAACTACTTTTTGGCCTTAGTGATCTAAACGAAACTCGTAGTGTTCGTTAAACCGAGAGTAGGTATAAAAAGAACGCCCAAATCTGACTTCGTATGAGGAAGTTATGATTTTTCGAAGTTTCAGCTTAGCAGTACACAGCTAAAAA
Source organism: Lactuca virosa (assembly GCF_052849685.1). NCBI lineage: Eukaryota > Viridiplantae > Streptophyta > Magnoliopsida > Asterales > Asteraceae > Lactuca > Lactuca virosa. The sequence goes on from NC_136428.1 coordinate 290,929,017, forward strand.
CTCGAATTTTAGATCGAGTATTTTTAGCCGACACGACCTAAACGAGAATCGAAGGTCTCGTCATTAGTAGCACAACGGTAAAAAGTCTGACGAAAACGGACGTCGGATGAAGAAGTTAAGAATTTTTAACGGATTTCATGTCCCGGTCTGTTAAAAATAATAATATAAAAATTAATGTCAAAATTAGCCGACAAAGTATAAACGAAAGTTGTAGAACGTAATTTTACCTACGCGTGCATATAAAGAACGTCAAAAACGGAGCTCGTATGCGAAAGTTATGGATTTTAGAAGTTTTGGCGCGAAAACCGAGAAATTTCGCATAGGTGGCTTCGGCCACGTCACCTTCGCTTAGAGCATGCCACGTGTCCGAAATAAGTGTTGAGTCATCCGAGCTGCTGAGCAAATCTGAAGTGGTCCAATGCCTGTCCGACGCGTGTCTACTATCACATGTCCGAGTCTCGCAGAAGAAGCCACGAGCCCCCTAGTTCGGACCCTAGGCCGCGGTCCAATCACGAGGCGACACCAAGGCCTCGCACGCGCAGCCCATGTGCAGCCACCTGCGCACCCTCGCCTGCGGACCCCACCCTTCTTAAGCCGACTTCGGACCCTATAAATTGAAGGGTATGCGAGCCTTCTCGGTTACTTTTGGAGTTTTGTCACTTTTAGCCCCTTTTTCCATATTTTCTTCATCTTAACATCCCCCAAAGCCCCGGTATCGATTATAACCCCCGGAATACGCCACGAAGAGCCCGAGAAGCCCGGAAAATTTATCTTTTCGGTTTCGAAGCTCGACCCTCGCAGAGCCCGGTTTCTGAATAAAACTCCCGGTTTTATTAGAAACGAACGTTTTAGGAAACGAATTGCTGCCTGATTATCATCAAATCAAGTGAGTGTATAGTCACTTTCATTTTACATATAGATATGAAGTATTTACCTTAAAATACGTGCTATGTGTAAATATATATTAATTGTTTATTTGAGGTGACTGTTGAGTTGATGTTTTATACAAATTTTAAACTGTATAAGTATTTTTATCTACAAATATGTTGGGTAGAACATGGGTAGATAGTTGGTGTGTGATGAAATAAAGTGATGAGAGGCCTCGATGTGATTTGTGATTCAGCCATCTAGCAGAGTTTGGATGACGACCACGGACTTTCTAGACAGTCCAGTGGGAAACGCTAGCAGGCCCGCAACCTGTAGGTGTTAATGAACTTGGGCGTTCATTCGTTGTACTCCAATCCCCCTCATGGTTGCCTTTAGGACATGTATGGCTGAGGAAACCCCTTAGCAGTAGTGTCCATCCCGATGATATTCTTTAGGCTAGGTCCCTTCTGATAAGTGTTTAGGGACGTAAAGTGAGGATAACGGGAACGGGTAATCAGGGTTATTGTTGATTGGCGAACTTAATAAGTTTATTATTCTTGTGGGTTGAAAACCCTATATGCTCACCAGGCTCCCAAGCCTGACCCACTCAGCTTTTTATGTTACAGGTAGTGGACCCCGAGCATAGTCGGAGGATGACGTGAGATTTTTGGATTATAGGCCAGTAGTTGTATATAACTGTTGAAAGGCTTATAATGTCTTGTTTATGCTTTTGGTCTGTATCGGTACATGACATCCCGAAGTTTTGATATGAAACGAAATTATATATTTCTTAAAGAAAGGTTTTGACAAACTTTTATCATATTGTGTTTTGGGGACCAATTCCGCAACATCTTGTATAAAGATTTCTCTGATTTGATTTTAAAAAGCATAAATTAAATCGGTCTTTTCTGGCAGAGAAATTAGGGGATGTCACAGTTGGTATCAGAGCATTAGTTTAAGCGAACTAAGAAATTATAGGATTTCTAGACTTAAACTTAGAATGCTAAGTGATGATTGTGAGATGAGTGTCTACCATATTTTAGACACGAGCACTAGTTTATTTTAGGAAAGATGCCTAAAATGCCCTTATGTGCTAAATGCTATGTGTTTGCCATGTGTGCCATTATTTGTTCGGATCTATGGTCTGTTGCCAACCGGATCTGGAAACCTTATGTGTATAGGATTCTAAGCGTATGATTGCGAGATTAGAACTAACATGTAAACGTTTCAGAGTGATAAGGGAATTTAAATACCTATCGAGGATAAAGACCTAAATTCGCCTTATTCGGTATATAGATTGTAATGGCAAGAACTCGTAGTGGAGTTGCAAACGCAAACGGAAACAGGGATCAACAGCCTCAACCTCAAGTAGTTGAGCAAATACCTGTTGTAGGAGCTGCACCTGAGCCAATGACGATGGCTGGGGTACAAGCAATGATGCAGATGATGTTAGATCGCCAAATGGAGGAGACCAGGCGATTACTACAACAGAATAGGGAAGAAACTACAATACCTGTTGAACTGCCCGAATTGAATGAAGGGCAATCAGTAGGAGGGAACTACAGTGGGACTCTTGGTCAAGCCAACCCACCGATAGTTAGACAAAACAAACAGGATGGAGGAGTTGATGGACGCGGGTGCAAATACAAAGATTTCAAGGCATCTACACCACCGTGTCTATCTGGGAGTCCGACACCGGTGGAAGTCATGAATTGGATCTCCGAAATGGAGACGATGTTTGAAAGTTGTGAGTGCAGCAACAAACAAAAGACCACACTTGCAATTCCTCTGTTAAAATCTGGTGTATTGAGCTGGTGGAAGTTACTAGCTGATTCCATGCCCAAGGGAGAAGCTAGCAAGAAGTCTTGGGAAGACTTTGTGGTACAGCTGAAATTGTAATACTGCTCTGAGCAGGATCTTCTGGAAATTAATAATGAGTTCCAGAATTTAAAGAAGGGAAAGATGAGCGTTACCGAATACGCTGCTAGTTTTACTGAAAAGATGAAGCTTATTCCTTACCTAGTTCCAACTGAACTCTCTAAGGTTAACAAGTTTTCCCTCGGATTACCAGCGGACTTTGGTCCGATGGTTAAGCAAGCAACCACTTTGAAAGCCGCCATCTGGGCTGCTAAGAATGTTGAGGTTCAGATCAGAGAGAAAGGTCTGGAGAGGGCAGAAGTTGGTGAAAAGAGAAAATTTGAAGGAACTTCAGGTTCCAACAAGAAAAGCAAATTTTCTAATTCTAAGAAGTTTAGAGGAGGAGGAGGTGAAGTGAAATGGTGTGAGAAGTGCAAGAAAAAGCACTCTGGGAAATGTAGCGAGGGGGTGACTTGCTACAAATATGGAAAGACTGGGCATTATGCCAACGTGTGTCCGTCCGACAAGAGGATATGTTTTGAGTGCCATGAAGAAGGGCATGTTTTTAAAGACTGTCCAAAGAGGAAGGATGCAGCCAAGCCCAATCTTCCACCAAAGCCGAAGGTGAGAGCCTTTCAGATGACATTTGAAGCTGCAAAAGAAGAAGTCGATGTCGCTTCAGGTACCTTTCTCGTAAATGAATTGCATGCCCAAATTTTGTTTGATTCTGGAGCCAATTACTCCTTTATTTCGCATGAATTTGGTAGAAAACTAGCTTTGCCTGTTGATAGACTAGTTAATGCTTTATTAGTCGAAATTGCTAGTGGCAAGTTTGTACTTGTTAGCCATCGTATGAAAAACATCATCATTGACTTGGATGGGAATAAGTTCCACGAGGAATTATTGCCTATCGAGTTAAATGGTTTCGACATAGTTTTAGGAATGGATTGGCTTAGCGCCAATGATGCCTAAATATTGTGTAGGCAGAAAAAAGTAAAAGTAAACCCGCCAGGAAAAGAGTCGTTTATGGTGTATGGAGACAAACGCAGAGTAAATTCTGGAATCATTTCCCTAATGAAAGCCAGAAAGTGTTTAGCCAAGGGGTGTACATCATATTTAGCGTTCGTGATCGATGCTAAGAAGGAAAAGAAGGAGGTGCAGAATATTCCGGTGGTGTGTGAATATCCGGAAGTCTTTCCTGAAGATCTTCCTGGATTGCCCCCTGATCGACAAGTAGAATTTCGTATCGACTTGTTACTAGGAACGACGCCAATAGCAAAAGCACCTTATCGATTAACACCAACCGAAATGAAAGAACTTATGACACAACTTCAGGAGTTATTAGACAAAGGTTTCATTCGACCTAGTTCATCACCCTGGGGAGCCCCTGTGTTATTTGTAAAGAAGAAAGACGGGAGCATGAGAATGTGCATCGATTACAGAGAGCTGAATAAAGCGACAATAAAGAACAAGTATCCGTTGCCGAGGATCGATGACCTGTTCGACCAGTTGCAAGGTTCGAGCTATTTCTCGAAGATCAATCTTAGGTCAGGATACCATCAACTAAAGGTGAGGGAGCAGGATACCTAAAATACTGCATTCAGAACAAGATATGGACACTATAAATTTTTGGTTATGTCGTTCGGATTAACCAATGCCCCAGCAGCTTTCATGGATTTGATGAACAGGGTTTGTAAACCATACCTTGATAAATCTGTGATAGTATTCATAGACGATATCTTGATCTATTCGAAAAGCAAACAGGAGCATGACAAGCATCTGCGTGAAGTGCTAGAAGTCTTGAAAAAGGGGAAGCTTTATGCAAAGTTATCCAAATGTGAATTTTGGATTCAAGAAGTCCAATTTTTAGGTCATGTGGTTAACCAAGAAGGAATAATGGTTGACCCAGCAAAGATTGAAGCTGTGATGAAGTGGGAACAACCAAAAAGTCCTACGGAGATTCGAAGCTTTTTAGGATTAGCCGGATATTATCGCCGATTTATCCAAGGCTTTTCTTCGATCGCCACTCCATTAACAGCTTTGACCCACAAAGGAGCTACTTATGCTTGGAATGAAAAGCATAAGGAAGCCTTTGAAAAGTTAAAGAAGAGACTGTGTGAAGCACCGATTCTTTCGTTACCTGAAGGAGTTGATGACTTCGCAGTCTATAGTGATGCCTCTGGAGTTGGGTTAGGATGTGTTCTGACCCAAAGGGATAAAGTGATAGCATATGCATCGAGTCAGTTGAAAGAGCATGAATAGAACTACCCCACTCATGATCTGGAGTTGGCAGCGGTAGTGTTCGCCTTAAAGATATGGAGGCATTATCTTTATGGTACTAAGTGTAAACTTTTCACTGATCATAAGAGTCTTCAATATCTCTTTAATCAGAAGGAATTGAACATGAGACAGCAGCGCTGGCTAGAACTACTCAAGGACTACGACTGTGAGATACTTTACCACCCTGGTAAAGCAAATGTTGTTGCTGATGCTCTCAGTCGGAAGGTAAATCTTGAAAAGAGAAGGCCAAGAGCGTTGAGAATTGAAGTCGTCTCAACAATTGTGGAAAGTATAAAGAAAGCTCAGGAGGAAGCTTTAGAAAAGAATGACCGAAAGGAGGAACGTTTGGGAAAAACGTTGGTGTTTGATACAAACGGTCAGGGATTGAAGGTATTCAAAGATAGGATTTGGGTACCTAATACGGGAGGAGTAAGAGGTCTTCTGATGGAAGAAGCTCACAAAACCATGTACTCGATTCATCCCGGCAGTACGAAAATGTATAGGGATCTAAAACCCTATTACTGGTGGCCGACGATGAAGCTCGATGTTGCTAAGTATGTGGCCGAGTGTGTAACATGTGCTAGGGTTAAGGCACAACTTCAGAATCCGTATGGGAGTTTAGAACCTTTACCTGTACCCATAGGTAAATGGGAGGACATTACCATGGATTTTGTGACTAAACTGCCCAGAACAAAGAACGGTCACGACATGATTTGGGTGGTCGTTGATCGCTTCACTAAGAGTGCGCATTTCATAGCCGCTAACGAGAAATGGTCTATGGATAAACTTGCGAATTCTTACGTGAAGGAAATTGTGAGGCTTCACGGTGTTCCGTTAACGATTGTATCTGATCGTGACAGCCGTTTTACCTCAAGGTTTTCGAGAAGTCTACAAGAGGAATTGGGTACCAAGTTGTGTTTGAGTACAGCTTACCATCCTCAAACCGATGGCCAAAGCAAACGAACGATTCAAACATTGGAGGATATGCTGAGAGCATGTACCCTAGAATTCCAAGGTAACTGGGATGAACACTTACCTCTAGTAGTATTTTCCTATAATAATAGTTTCCACTCGAGCATCAAGATGGCACCTAATCACGCTTTGTATGGGGAAAAGTGTCGAACGCCATCATGCTGGCTGGAAGCTGGGGAAAAGCAGTTTATAGGACTTGAAATAGTCCATCAGACTGCTAAAAAGTTGAAAGTGATAAGGGAAAGGATGTTGGCTGCTCAAGATCGACAAAAGAGTTATGCTGACAAGAAAAGACAACTGATATCCTTCGAAGTTGGAGATTCGGTTTTACTTAAAGTCTCGCCGTGGAAGAGACTTATAATATTTGGTAAAAGGGGAAAGTTGAGTCCAAGGTTTATTGGACCATTTAAAGTTCTTCAGAGGATCGGGAATCAAGCTTACAAGCTAGAATTACCAGAAGAATTGGAGGTTATTCATAATACCTTTCATGTGTGCTATGTGAGAAAGTTCACGAGAGATGTGCCCGACATAATTCCGATTTTTGAGTTAAGGTTGGATGAAAACAAGAGGTTGATCGAAGAACCTGAGGCAATCGTTGACCGTAAGACTAAGAAGTTGCGACGCAAGATGATCGATTTAGTGCTTGTGTGTTGGAAACATACGAATGGGCCAAATCTCACTTGGGAAACGGAGAGTGATATGATGAGTCGCTACCCGCATTTGTTTGCTAATGTGTGATTCCGGGGACGGAATCATCCTAAGGGGGAGAGAATTGTAATGCCCGTGTTTCTAGGCTAGGCATTAATATTGACATTATAGTCTAGGTTAACCTTTGTAACTCATTTTGAAGAGATGAAAAGTAATTATGTGAATATTATGTGAATTATGTGTTTTATGCTTAATTATTAGGGCTTAATTAATTAAGAATAAAAATCAGCGTCAAAATTAAATTTTAGATAAAGCCGATATCTATTAAGAAACTTGTAGTGGGCGTGACAAGGATTACGGATATAGAAAGAATGCCAAAATCCGAGTTATAACGAAGAAGTTATGACCTGTCGAAGTTTCGCGACAAACCGGCACGAGGCCGAATGTCGTAAAAAGTGAGTTTTTGATAAACTACTTTTTGGCCTTAGTGATCTAAACGAAACTTGTAGTGTTCGATAAACCGAGAGTAGGTATAAAAAGAACGCCCAAATCTGACTTCGTATGAGGAAGTTATGATTTTTCGAAGTTTCAGCTTAGCAGTAGACAGCTAAAAACTCGAAGTTTAGATCGAGTGATTTTAGCCGACACGACCTAAACGAGAATCGAAGGTCTCGTCATTAGTAGCACAACGGTAAAAAGTCTGACAAGAACGGACGTCGGATGAAGAAGTTATGAATTTTTAACGGATTTCCTGTCCCGGTCTGTTAAAAATAATAATATAAAAATTAAATTCAAAATTAGCCGACGAAGTCTAAACGAAAGTTGTAGAGCGTAATTTTACCTACGCGTGCATATAAAGAACGTCAAAAACGGAGCTCGTATGCGAAAGTTATGGATTTTAGAAGTTTTGGCGCGAAAACCGAGAAATTTCGCATAGGTGGCTTCGGCCACGTCACCTTCGCTTAGAGCATGCCACGTGTCCGAAATAAGTGTTGAGTCATCCGAGCTGCTGAGCAAATCGGAAGTGTTCTAATGCCTGTCCGACGCGTGTCTACTATCACATGTCCGAGTCTCGCAGAAGAAGCCACGAGCCCCCCTACTTCGGACCCTAGGCTGCGGTCCAATCAGGAGGCGACACCGAGGCCTCGCACGCGCAGCCCATGTGCAGCCACCTGCGCACCCACGCCTGCGGACCCCACCCTTCTTAAGCCGACTTCGGACCCTATAAATTGAAGGGTATGCGAGCCTTCTCGGTTACTTTTGGAGTTTTGTCACTTTTAGCCCCTTTTTCCATATTTTCTTCATCTTAACATCCCCCAAAGCCCCGGTATCAATTATAACCCCCGGAATACGCCACGAAGAGCCCGAGAAGCCCGGAAAATTTATCTTTTCGGTTTCGAAGCTCGACCCTCGCAGAGCCCGGTTTCTAAATAAAACTCCCGGTTTTATTAGAAACGAACGTTTTAGGAAACGAATTGATGCCCGATTATCATCAAATCAAGTGAGTGTATAGTAACTTTCATTTTACACATAGATATGAAGTATTTACCTTAAAATATGTGCTATGTGTAAATATATATTAATTGTTTATTTGAGGTGACTGTTGAGTTGATGTTTTATACAAATTTTAAACTGTATAAGTATTTTTATCTACAAATATGTTGGGTAGAACATGGGTAGATAGTTGGTGTGTGATGAAATAAAGTGATGAGAGGCCTCGATGTGATTTGTGATTCAGTCATCTAGCAGAGTTTGGATGACGACCACGGACTTTCTAGACAGTCCAGTGGGAAACGCTAGCAGGCCCGCAACCTGTAGGTGTTAATGAACTTGGGCGTTCATTCGTTGTACTCCAATCCCCCTCATGGTTGCCTTTAGGACATGTATGGCTGAGGAAACCCCTTAGCAGTAGTGTCCATCCCGATGATATTCTTTAGGCTAGGTCCCTTGTGATAAGTGTTTAGGGACGTAAAGTGAGGATAACGGGAACGGGTAATCAGGGTTATTGTTGATTGGCGAACTTAATAAGTTTATTATTATTATGGGTTGAAAACCCTATATGCTCACCAGGCTCCCAAGCCTGACCCACTCAGCTTTTTATGTTACAGGTAGTAGACCCCGAGCATAGTCGGAGGATGACGTGAGATTTTTGGATTATAGGCCAGTAGTTGTATATAACTGTTGAAAGGCTTATAATGTCTTGTTTATGCTTTTGGTCTGTATCGGTACATGACATCTCGAAGTTTTGATATGAAATGAAATTATATATTTCTTAAAGAAAGGTTTTGACAAACTTTTATCATATTTTGTTTTGGGGACCAATTCTGCAACATCTTTTATAAAGATTTCTCTGATTTGATTTTAAAAGGCATAAATTAAATCGGTCTTTTCTGGCCGAGAAATTAGGGGATGTCACACGCAACCTACGCCAAAGCGGTTCAAGGCCACTGATGTTAGATCTGGGAGTCAGAGGGGCCACACTTGTGGGAAGTTCAGCAAGGTTCATGATGGGGCTTGTCGATCTACTGGAGTATGCCATAAATGTTGGAAGGATGGGTACTACGCGAGGGATTGTCGCCATCCGGCCCCACATCTGAGTACCGGGATTTGCTATCACTATCATCAGATTAGCCATATGAAGGTCAACTATCCATTGCTCGCTACCAAGCTGACGCATGCCCCGACGCCAGCCACTTTGAGGATCACGGATGGGCGCCAGGGGAGGGCGGATCCCCCGAGGGATCGGGGTCGTGCTTTTCATCTCACTGCCGAGGAGGCCACCAGTATGTTTCTATTTATTACTCTGTTGATTATGTTTTATGTATGCTCATGTCCATGCTCCTAATAGGTACGTTCTTAGAGAACTCTTTACCTGCTCTTGTGTTATTTAACTCGGGCGTGAGTCGGTCTTTTATGTCTCGATCATTCAGTAGGGAGTTTGATGTGCCTATTGGAGAGTTAGAGTGTCTGTTGTGGGTTTCTTTTTGCCAACGAACACGGGGTTTCTGCATCCGTAGTGTATAGGGGTTGTGTATTGGAGATCTTCGGGGTGCCTTATCTGATTGATCTAATCCCTATCCCTATAGGGGTGTATGTATGATAGTGGGTATGGACTGGATGAGCAGGTTTGGTGCCATGATTCATTGTGAGGGCCAGCGAGTGGTAGTTTGAACCCCAATTGGGGGAGAACTGGTTATATATGGAAAGGGAACCATGGTTGGTTCAGGGTTTTGTTCGGCAGCCAGGGCTCGACAGTATATTCAACATGGGTGTGCATGTTATCTGGCTTATGTGGTTGATACCCTAGTTGGGGAGTAGACTTTAGTTTCAGAGGTTCCAATTGTCAGGGATTTTGCTGATGTTTTCCTGGAGGAGTTATCCAGTGTGCCTCCCGAGAGGCAAGTTGAGTTTAAGATTGATCTAGTGCCAGGTGCGGCTCCAATTACCAAGGCACCATACCGCTTGGCACCGCCTGAGATGCAGGAGTTGTCCTCTCAGATTCGGAAGCTGTTAGGCAAGCAGTTCATCAGACCGAGTAGTTCTCCATGGGGAGCGTCGATACAGTTTGTCAAGAAGAAGGATGGTTCACACCAGATGTGCATTAATTACCGGGAGTTGAACAAGCTAACGGTGAAGAACCGTTATCCCCTTCCGCGGATTGACGGCCTCTTAGATCAATTGCAGGGTGCATCTTGGTTCTCCAAGATCGATCTGAGGTATGGGTATCATCAGCTGAGAGTGAGAGAGGAGGACGTGGAGAAGACCGTGTTCTGGACTCGTTATGGGCTTTACGAATTCGTGGTGATGCCATTTGGGCTCACCAATGTGCCTACTGTATTTATGGATCCGATGAATTAGGTGTGAAGGCCAATGATCGACCGATCTTTTATCGTGTTCATTGATGATATCATGGTGAGTATTCCAAGACCAGTGAGCAGCATGAGGTGCACTTTCGGGAGCTTTTGGGAGTTTTGAGGCGGGAACGACTTTATGCCAAGTTCTTGAAGTGCGACTTTTGGTTACGAGATGTCCAGTTCCTGGGGCACCTCGTTAACCAGGATGAGATTTTGGTCGATCCTGGCAAGATCAAGGCTGTGATGCAGTGGGAGGTTCCGAAATCTCCCTCGGAGATCAGGAGTTTCTTGGATTTGGCGGGTTACTATCGGAGGTTTATTCAGTATTTCTCCAAGATTGTGGTACCCCTCACTCGTTTGATGAGGAATGGAGTGGATTTCCGATGGGGCCCTGAGCAACAGTCGGCGTTTGAGACCCTTCGGCATAGGTTATGTGAGGCCCCTGTATTGACCTTCCGGAGGGAGTAGAGGATTTTATGGTATTCTGTGATGCATCCATCACCAGTCTGGGGGCGGTCCTTATGTATAGAGGACGGGTGATTGCTTATGCCTCGCGATAGCTAAAGCCACATGAGACGCGATATCCCACGCATGATATAGAGTTGGGGGCAGTGGTGTTTGCCCTTAAGATTTGGAGGCATTATCTTTACGGGGTCTGTTGTGCTGTCTACACGGATCAAAAGAGTTTGAGATATCTTATGGATCAGCCAAAACTGAACGTGAGGCAGTGCAGGTGGCTGGACGTAGTCAAGGATTATGACTTCGAGATCCTTTACCATCCGGGAAAAGCGAATGTTGTAGCGTATGCTTTATGCCGCAAGTCGGCTGGGTCTTCGGTCAGGGAGGTGTGCATGAGGATATTCGTTGATTCCCCGCTTTTAGGATTGATCAAAGAAGCACAAGAAGAGGGAGTTCGGAAGGAGAACTGGAAACAGGAAAGGATCAGGGGTGGGTTCGATAGGTTTGCCACGGATAGTCGAGGGTTATTGACCCGGTGTGGTCGGATTTGGGTTCCAGTTTCAGGCGGGATTAGACAGATAGTGCTGGAGGAGGCTCATAAGTCTCATTTTTCTATTCACTCGGGGGACACTAAGATGTATCGGGATTTGAGATTGAGTTACTGGTGGCCGTGTATGAAGAGGGAGATAGTCTGGTATGTCGAGAGGTGCTTGACCTGCATGATGGTCAAGGTCGAGCATCAGAGGCCGCATGGCAAGCTGCAGCCTCTGTAGGTTCCCATGTGGAAGTGGGAACAAATTACCATGTATTTTATCACCAAGTTTCCCAAGACGGTCGAGGGTTTTGATGCTATATGGATCATCGTGGATCGATTGACCAGGAGTGCCCACTTTTTGGCCATATGGGAGAGCTCTTTGGCCGAAAAGTTAGTCGATTTTTATGTTCGGGAGATTGTTGCTTGTCATGGGGTTCTGGTCTCTATTGTTTCAGACCGATATGTTCGATTCACTTTCCTTTTATGGCAGAAGTTCCACGAGGAACTGGGCACGAGGTTACATTTCAGCATGGCATATCATCCGCAGACTGACGGCCCGAGTGAGCAGACTATATAGACCCTTGAGGATATGTTGCGGGCATCTGTTATTGATTTCTGTAGGAGTTGGGATTCCTACCTACCTCTTGCAGAGTTCTCCTACAACAACAATTATCACTCCAGCATTGGTGCTCCGCCATTTGAGCTCTTTTATGGTCGGAGATGTCGTACCCCAGTTTGTTGGCGTGAGGTTGGTCATAGAGTCCTGGGAAGGACCGAAGTAGTCCTTCAGACCATGGAACTTATTCAGCAGATCAGGCAGAGACTGCAGACGCTCAGATTCGGCAGAAGAGCTATGCCGACCGACGTCGATCAGAGTTGGAGTTTCAGGTCGACGATATGGTGCTCCTAAAGATCTCACCCTGTGAGGGTGTGATTGTAACAACCTGATATTTCAGGTCAATGTAATAGTCTAGTTCAAATTGTAACTTATTTTGAAATAATAAGAATAGAAATTAATTGAGATGAAAAGTAGCGTCAAAAATGAAGTATTAAATAATCTTCATTGGGATGAATAAAGTGGTAGAGATTGAGATCCGCGACAAAACCGGCAAAACACTGTTAAGCGTAAAAAGAAAAATTTCAATAAAGTGCTTTTTAGCCTTAGGTATCTAAATGAAAGTTTTATAATACGTGAAACCGAGAACTTACATAAAAAGAACGCCAAAATTTGACTTCATATGATGAAGTTATGATTTTTCTAAGATTCGGTATAGCAGTATACAGCTAAAAACTCGAAATAAAGATCGAGTGATATTTAGCCGACACAACCTAAACGAGAATCGAAGGTCTTGTCAATAGTAGTACAATGGTAAAAAGACAGACGAAAACAGACGTCGGATGAAGAAGTTATGAATTTTTAACGGATTTTCCTATCCCGATCTGTTAAAAATAATAATATTAAAAACAAAGTCAAAATTAGCCGACGGAGTCTAAACGAAAGTCGTAGATTATAATCTCACCTACGCGTGCATATGAAGAACGTAAAAAACGGAGCTCGTGTGCGAAAGATATGAATTTATGAAGTTTGAGGCACAAACCTGGAAGTCTGACCAGGTTCACGTCGTGAACAGGTAACTCACGACGTGCGTTAAGAAAAATGACACCTCGCAAGCCTAGTAACCATACAGCAAGTCTACGGGATGATTCATCAAGGCTCACAACATGAACCATACATATCTCATGACGTGATAACACAACGGGACACCTTCCGAAGCTAGGAAGACAGATGTCGGGGCAACGAAGCTGATCGAGACCAAGTTCACGACGTGAACCATACATGTTCACGACGTGAATTCCAAAATTTCACCCTATAAATAGGATGTGAAGCCTCCGGATTTAGGTTGCTAATTTCCAAGATCTCTCCTACTTTTACACACTTTTAAGCCCCTCTAAACTACCCCGACGCCCTGGTAACATCCCTACTACCTGAAGTAAGCCCCGAAGCCCTGAAGTCCTTAAGAAAGTAATCTTATCCAGCCGAAACTCTGTCCACGTGAAGCCCAGTTTTCTCAAGAAAAATCATATCTAGAAACGAAACGCTGCCCGAATCACCACTTATCAGGTGAGTTCATACTCCTAAACTTTTTATAACTTTTTATAAGTTTTAAAGGGGGAAAATACAAGTAAAACACTAGGATACTAGTGTTTAAATATAAATCGTGATTCATATTTTCTTTCAGTTTATATAACTTTTACATGAAAATATATACATATGGAACATCTTATGACACAACAATTATCAATTTAATTGAAACATATATTGTAAACTATAATAGATATAGTTTGGGTTACATTTTCATTATATTTTAGTCTTTTAGGACAAATAAAACAGTTATATAAAAATATGATTATTTTTATATGTTATAAACATTACGAAAAGAGTAATAACTTTATATATGAATATTCTCATATACAAATATATATTTCGTTGGGAAATTGTGAGTCAGTCGTCTTCACAGTTCCTATCAAGGTATAATAGCAAGTCCTGTTTTATAACCCGAGTCTCCTCCCGGAGAGCGTGATAATTGTGTATAGATCTATACGGGATTGATGACCCCGTACCCTGACTGTTAGCTACAGTCCCCGGGGTAACAAATATCAGACAGTACGACGCCTGAAGAACGTTAAGGCAGGCAAATCATTTGTTAGTACGGTTATAAAAACTCACATAGGGAAAACGAATATATACATAAACACTTCTCTTCAAATAGTTTTATTTTCGAATAAATCTATATATCATTAATTCAAGTATGGTGAATTACTTGTACATGTTTTAGTCTTGGATAAAACTAAGACTACTATTTACAATTCAGTGTTATGGAAAATATAGGATTTTCCTGGATAAATACGATTTCTTACAAACAAACAACTTACAACTCAATTTTATGGAAAATATCGGATTTTCTGGAAACGAATGTGATTTCATCTCTTTGAATGGTACTTATTTTTCATAAAAAATACTTATGAACTCACCAACTTAAATGTTGACACTTTTTCTCAAATAATTTGTATTCTCAGGTATCTAGTAGACAGGTACACATACAGATTTGAGAAGATGGAACATAGTAGCTTCAAGTCTTTGTTCTGTTATTTACTTTTGGGAGTCAATCCAGTTGTGATTTGAATACAATGTAAACACTTTATTATCAATATAATGGTTGTTGTTGCTTTGATTACTATTATACAATTGTTCTGATATTGTACATGACGTCCTCCACCCCCGAATGTTTCCGCCGTTCAGGTTTGGGGGTGTGACAGTTTAGTATCAGAGCATTGTTTATAGTGAACTAAGTATATCAACCCATAAAAGATACACAACTATAAATACAATGGGACTAAAACACTCTGACCAAGAGTTATACTTTTAAAATATAACAATATAAAAGTATACATACAGATATATATACATTAGAACAAGTATCACAAAGAGAACAAAACAAAAGTTCTTTAGATGTTGGACACTACAGACATCATGACTCCACTATGATAGCCAACAGAGGAGTCGAGAAAGAAGCATAAGGAGTTCATGAGAAGGATTCTGAGAAGGAATCAGATGAAAAGTAAGGAGTTAGAGAAAGTTCATTAAGGACCCTTACCTTATCAGGAACAGACATGCAAGACCCACTCGGACATTAGGTTCAAACTCTATATCATGAAATAATGGGAATCAGTGTTAACACCCGAAGCATGATGGAGCGAAGATTCAATATACCTACAGAAAAATAAGAACACCATATGAATACCATGCCTACAAATAGATCAAGAAAACAATACGAATCAACTACATCCTTTAGAGAAAAAGATAGCCACCATAGGGTAACAAATCTTTACAGATGAAACTAAGGCAATCAGAACAGAACAGAGAACAGAGGAAACCACTCACAAGAAGTGTGAAGTGACAGAGTACCCTATGCGTCACACTAATATCTAATAAACCAATATAACCTAGTTAGTTAGTGACTACACTACTCAAATTATGTGTTAGGATTATCGCCTCTTTCATCGCAACTAGTAACAGTAAATCAAGTGAGTTACGCCATTTCAAAACTTATAAAAACTTGATCCAACTTAAGGTTTTGACACCAACATTCCATTTTGATAAACTTAACCATTTGTAAAATACCTATTTTTACTCTCTACCATAAAAACATCACAGAGATGTTGGTTGAAACATTTAAAACCATACAGAGGAACACGAAATTTATATGTATAGATAGAATACAACTAGAAACGGCCATCGTTACTTACGAACTTATTTCACACCTTGTAACAGAATCATGCCTTCACATGGAAGTAACCATCCTACCAGCGCAATACCATTTCTACAAATAGACACCGCAACTTTTCAAGCTACAGTCATAGCCGCTGTGGCAGCCGTCATGGCACAACTCAAATCCAACAACACAAGTGGACACGAAAACGATGCCAACAATGCTAATCATAGTAACAACCAAGGGAACCAACGAGTGTCTGCCTACAAGAACACTTCAAACCCCAAATCTAAGAGCGTGAAACGAAAACCCTGAAACAAGAGAAGGAGCAGCTCGACTCAAAGAACTGTCAAAAGACAGTCGATAATAGCAGTCCATACCATCACTGACCCTACTACCTCAACACCGACAAACCCATATGCTGGAAAACTTCCAAACTGCAACAAGTGCAACTACCATCATAATGGAGTCTGTCGAGTGTTGCATTGCAATAAGTGCAATAAGAAAGGGCACACTGTCCATTTCTGTAGGACTCCAACCCAACACACCACCCCAATCACCAATACCGAAGTAAGGCGAATTTGCTATGCATGTGGTGAAATAGGACATTTCAAGAGAGATTGTCCAAGAGAGAGGAAGAACAGAGAAACGGGAGGGATTTAACAACAGAACATGGTGAAGCAACGAGGTACTCTTCTGGGATATTTGGTACGTTTTCCAAACAACAATAATTAAGCATCAAATTTTCACAGAAAGTTTTTGACAATTAAAATCAAAATCATAAATTTTCTTTGCAATCTTAATTGTACATGACCTGTATACACCAACCGATTATAGAGAAACCTTGTAGAAATCGTATTATGAAATGTTTGCAATTGTAATAACAAGGATAAAACTGGAAACATCAAAGATATATACATAGAATACACCCTCTCTCTAAACAGTCACTCCTTCCAAATTGACTTAACACCTATTACTATAACAAGTTCCAACGTCATCATTAGACATAGATTGGTTTGGTCCTCACCATACCAACTCCATGTGCTATGGAGAGACTCTTCGATTTAACCACCCGTCTAACTAACTCTTTTCAGTCTTAACCATATACGAATTGTATACACGATGTAGTGATGGATGAACCAAGTATGAGTCCTACCATGAACCTCAAGGAAAAGCTACCCAAGGCTACGAGTGGGCATGCTATTATTCAAATAAACGTAGACCAAACCCGACACAAACTTCTGAATCATCTCTCATTTCAAAACTCAGAAGTACTTATACGAAGTATACCATACCTTCCATAACCTTTCCGAAGTATCCCTAGCAGACTATTCGGGAATACCACTAGTATGGCAATACAAGTTCGAGTATAGAGACTAAGACAAATACAGTTAACCGATCATTACTAAGTGTATGCATGAGAGAGACATATATCGCTTACCATTCTTAAACAAACTGTCGGAATGAGAGAAACATTCAAACATTAGAAGGTATGCTTCATGACCTTGTGATAGATTTTGGCAAGGCATAGGACACTCACCTATCACTGGTTGAGTCCTCTTACAAATAGTACCTACCCCCGGCAACAATGCCGTCCTGAATGAAGCACTATACGGACACAAGGGCAGATCACAACTAGGTTGTATTAAATCTAGGAACTCCCAACAGATAAAAAGGAGAAGCTAAATAGAACTTACATCCGAGAGATAGTACGACTGCATGGTGTACCTATATCTATTATCTCGGATAGAGATAGTAGATTCACCTCACGATTCTGGCAGTCACTTCAGAAGGCTCTTGGAACTAAGTTGGACATGAGTACAACTTATCATCTACAAACCGACGGGCAGAGTAAGAGAACCATTCAAACACTAGAAAACATGTTGTGAGCGTGTGTTATCGACTTCGGCAAGTCCTGGGATACTCATTTTCCACTGGTCGAGTTCTCTTACAACAACAGCTATCATACTAGCATCAAGGCTGCTCTATTCGAATCCCTCTATGGCCGTAAGTGCAGATCCCGCCTGTGCTGGGCTGAGATGGGTGACACGCAGCTAGCTAGAGGTCAAGTTTCAGACAACACTCTCACTGGTCCGGAAATCATTCGAGAAACGACCGAAAAGATTGTTCAAATTCGTGAACGTCTGAAAGCCTCTCGAGATCGACAAAAGAGCTACGCAGACAAAAGACCAAAATCCTTGGAATTTCAGGTTGGTGACCGTGTTCTGTTAAAGGTCTCACCCTGGAAGGGGATGATATGCTTCGGAAAGCGTGGTAAATTAAATCCAAGGTACATTGGACCATTTGAAATTCTCGCAAGGATTGGTCCTATAGCTTACAAATTACAACTACCTCGAGAACTTAGTAACATAAATCCTATCTTCCAAGTATCTAATTTAAAGGAATGCTTATCTGACGAGACTTTTGTGATTCCACTCGATGAAATTGAATTGAACGAGAGTCTACACTTCATGGAAGAACCAGTAGAAATCATGGATAGGGAAGTCAAACGAACAAAACAAAGTCATATACCAATAGTGAAGGTTCGCTGGATGCTAAGTGGGGACCTGAATTCACTTGGGAACGGGAGGATCAGATGAAAAAAAAAGTATCCACATCTTTTCCCTAGTCCATGAGTATTACCTTAGAAATAATTTTGGGACGAAATTCTCTCTA
This sequence comes from Lactuca virosa, assembly GCF_052849685.1. Taxonomy (NCBI): domain Eukaryota; kingdom Viridiplantae; phylum Streptophyta; class Magnoliopsida; order Asterales; family Asteraceae; genus Lactuca; species Lactuca virosa. The sequence goes on from NC_136428.1 coordinate 290,947,436, forward strand.
ACGGGGGATAATGTAACAACCCGATATTTCAGGTCAATGTAATAGTCTAGGTCAAATTGTAACTTATTTTGAAATAATAAGAATAGAAATTAATTGAGATGAAAAGTAGCGTCAAAAATGAAGTATTAAATAATCTTGATTGGGATGAATAAAGTGGTAGATATTGTAACAAGTTTTCCAAAAATATAAAGAACACTGAAATTCGAGTTAGAACGAAGAAGTTATGACCAATCGAAGATCCGCGACAAAACCGTCAAAACACTGTTAAGAGTAAAAAGCAAAATTTCAATAAACTGCTTTTTAGCCTTAGGTATCTAAATGAAAGTTGTAGAATACGTGAAACCGAGAACTTACATAAAAGGAACGCCAAAATCTGACTTCATATGATGAAGTTATGATTTTTCTAAGATTCGGTATAACAGTATACAGCTAAAAACTCGAAATAAAGATCGAGTGATTTTTAGCCGACACAACCTAAACAAGAATCGAATTTCTTGTCAATAGTAGTACAACGGTAAAAAGACAGACGAAAACGGACGTCGGATGAAGAAATGAATTTTTAACGGATTTTCCTGTCCCGGTCTGTTAAAAATAATAATATTACAAATAAAATCAAAATTAGCCGACGGAGTCTAAACGAAAGTCATAGAGTATAATCTCACCTACGCGTGGATATAAAGAACGTCAAAAACGGAGCTCGTATGTGAAAGATATGAATTTAAGAAGTTTGAGGCACAAACCTCGAAGTCTGACCAGGTTCACGTCGTGAACAGGTAACTCACGACGTGAGTTAAGAAAAATGACACCTCGCAAGCCTAATAACCATACGGCAAGTCTACGGGATGATTCCTCAAGGCTCACGACGTGAACCATACATATCTCACGACGTGATAACACAACGGAACACCTTCCGAAGCTAGGAAGACAGATGTCGGGGCTACGAAGCTGATCGAGACCAAGTTCACGACGTGAACCATGCATGTTCACGACGTGAACCATACATGTTCACGACGTGAATTCCAAAATTTCACCCTATAAATAGGATGCGAGGCCTCCAGATTTAAGTTGCTAATTTCCAAAATCTCTCCTACTTTTACACACTTTTAAGCCCCTCTAAACTACCCCGACGCCCCGGTAACATCCCTACTACCTGAAGCAAGCCCCGAAGTCCTCGAGAAAGTAATCTTTTCCAGCCGAAACTCTGTCCGCGTGAAGCCCGATTTTCTCAAGAAAAATCATATCTAGAAACGAAACGTTGCCCGAATCACCACTTATCAGGTGAGTTCATACTCCTGCACTTTTTATAACTTTTTATAAGTTTTAAAAGGGGAAAATACAAGTAAAACACTAGGATACTAGTGTTTAAATATAAATCGTGATTTATATTTTCTTTCAGTTTATGTAACTTTTACATGAAAACATATCCATACGGAACATCTTATGACACAAAAATTATCAATTTAATTGAAAGATATATTGTAAACTATAATAGATATAGTTTGGGTTACATTTTCATTATATTTTACTCTTTCAGGACAAATAAAACAGTTATATAAAAATATGATTATTTTTATATGTTATAAACATTACGAAAAGAGTAACAACTTTATATATGAATATTCTCATATACAAATATATATTTCGTTGAGAAATTGTGAGTCAGTCGTCTTCACAATACCTATCAAGGTATAACAGCAAGTCCTATTTTATAACCCGAGTCTCCTCCCGGAGAGCGTGATACGTGTGTATAGATCTATACGGGATTGATGACCCCGCACCCTGACTGTTAGCAACAGTCCCCGGGGTGACAAATATCAGACAGTACAACGCCTGAAGAACGTCGAGGTAGGCAAATCATTTGTTAGTACGGTTATAAAAACTCACATAGGGAAAATGTATATATACATAAACACTTCTCTTCAAATAGTTTTATTTGTGAATAAATCTATATATCATTAATTCAAGTATGGTGAATTACTTGTACATGTTTTAGTCTTGGATAAAATTAAGACTACTATTTACAATTCAGTTTTATGGAAAATATAGGATTTTCCTGGATAAATACGATTTCTTACAAACAAACAACTTACAACTCAATTTTATAGAAAATATCGGATTTCCTGGAAACGAATGTGATTTCATCTCTTTGAATGGTACTTATTTTTCATAAAAAATACTTATGAACTCACCAACTTAAATGTTGACACTTTTTCTCAAATAACTTGTATTCTCAGGTATCTAGTAGACAGGTACACATACAGATTTGAGAAGATGGAACATAGTAGCTTCAAATCTTTGTTCTGTTATTTACTTTTGGGAGCCAATCCAGTTGTGATTCGAATACAATGTAAACACTTTATTATCAATACAATGGTTGTTGTTGCTTTGATTACTATTATACAATTGTTGTGATATTGTACATGACCTCCTCCACCCCCGAATGTTTTCGCCGTTAAGGTTTTGGGGTGTGACAGTGATACACTTCAGGAATAGGGGGAAATTGGGTCCCCGATTTATTGGACCTTTTTGGGTGATTTCCAGGGTTGGCAAGATAGCTTACAGGTTGGATCTTCCGAGTGAACTTAGTCAGATCCACAACACTTTCTATGTCTCTCATTTGTGGAAGTGTGTGTTGGACAGCGAGGTAGTGGTCTCGTTGGATGATATTCAGGTCGATGAGCGCCTGAACTATGTTGAGAGACCAGTGGCTATTCTAGAAAGGAAGATGAAGGTCTTGTGAAATAAGGAGATACCTTTCGTAAAGGTACAGTGGCGGCATCGGAGAGGCTCCGAGTGGACCTGGGAGCCGGAGGATGAGATGCGGGAGCATTATCCTGAGTTATTCGTTGCAGCCGACTTCGAGGACGAAGTATAGACCAAGTAGGGAGAGTTGTAACATCCCGATGATCAGGTACTTCTAATTTTAACACAATATTTAAATTATATTTCAATTTTGGTCCCTAAGTTAAAGAAAGTGTGCATGAAGGCCCTAGTGGCATTTTTGTAATTTGGGAGATTGGGTAGTACGCCATACGTACGTGTGTATGCTTAGCGTACTAGGGAATGCCCTAGTATGCAAGGCGTACGTTCCAAGCATGAAAACCCTAATTTTTAGGGTTTGGCTCATATTTAAACCCCATTATAACCTCATTTCCCCTCACCTCATCAACCTCCATCCTCTTGATAGGTTTTTGCAACCCTAATCAATCTTGTGAAGCATTTCTAAGCTTGAGTGTGTGTGTTTTGTGCTTTTGAAGAAGAAGAGACCACCTTGGAGGAGTGAAGCTCTTTAGATCCAGGATTACACCACCTTTTGGCACCATTTTGAGGTATCAAGTTCTGAACTTGGTGAAGTTTCATTTAGATCTTGTCTTGGAATATTTTTGGTCCTTTTTGTCCCAATATGGAGATTCATGAACACTGCATGTTCTTGACCCATTAAGCTGCCCTTTCAGACCTTTGGATGGGTCTTGAGTCATAAAAATGGGTTCCAAATGGTTGGTTTTGCTCCATGTATCATTTAGAAGGTCTTAATGGATTAAGAAGTTGAGTTAAGCTCTAATGGGCATGCAAAGTCCTAAAGTTGGAAACTTTATGACTCTTGAGTGTATTTTAGCCATGGATTTGAAATATGGACGTGAGAGCTTGAGCCATTAATCCCTTATTGGGATTTTGGAGGTCTAGGAGTACGCACCGCATACCTACAGTACGCATCGCGTACAAGGTCAACCACCCCGATGGTGGTCAACACTCGAGTACGCCCATCGTATGTTTGGAGTTCGCCTCGCGTACTCACTTTGTGTCGACTCGACTGGGTTGACTTAGTTAGTTGGACCAGTTTGAATTTGACCAAGTTTGACCTAAGAGTATTTTGGGTATTTTGGGATTTTGATTGTGATTGGTCATTTGGTTGGATAAGTTACGGTTAGAGCTGAGATTCGGAGTTGGGACCTCATCAGCTACTATTCAGTCTATGAGGTGAGTTTTCCTCACTGTACTTATAGGTCGAAGGCACCAAGACCAGCCAGTTGGATTGATATCCTGGTTTATCATATGTTGCTATGTTGTATTGATATGTTAGATCTGCATGTTTGTCTGTTGGCTGGTTATATGTTTATCTGTTGTGTATATGTCGACATGTTATGTATGTTGGGTTGAGGCGGACCAGTGTAGACTGAAGGCCAACAGACCCAAGGTGGCCCGGATAGACTGAAGACATGAGAGGCGTACCAGTCAGGCCAAAGGCCCAGAGAACGGTCCAGATAGGATGAAGGCCGGTGAGGCGGTCCAGTCATGCTTAAGGTTCTATGAGCGGTCCAAATAGTCTGTAGGCCGGTGCGGCGTTCCAGTCAGGATGAAGACTCTGTATGCATGTTGTTTGTTATTATGATTATGTGGTGGTACTTTGGGGGAACTCATTAAGCTTGGGCTTACAGGTTTTAGTTGTGGTTTCAGGTACTTCGGATGACCGCGGGAAGGCGAAAGCATGACCTTACACATCCTCTTGTTTATGACTAACGATTTTGGGAGACCCTGATGTTTGGAAAATATTTGGAAACTATGATTTGTAAACAATTTATGAATTTGGGTTGATTTTAAAAGTTTAAATTTCTTTTTATTTTTATGAATGTTACAATCGATCATCTACACCATGACATGTACAAGGCCAGACGTCTCATAGGCCATTAGTATGACGAGTCATTATCAGGCTAATCCTGTTGAAAGTCATTGGACTGCAACCAAGAAAATTATGAAGTATCTTAGGAGGACTAAAGATATGTTGTTGATTTATGGTGTTAAAGAAGATGTAAGCATCAACTGATATGTGGATGCAAGTTTCCAAACTGATAGAGATAAATCAAGATCTTAGTCTGGCTTTGTGTTCACATTGAATATAGGAGCAGTGACTTGGAGAAGTTCCAAGAAAGAGACTATTGATGATTCAACTACAAAGTTAGAGTATGTTGCAATTGTAACACTCCAAATCAGGTATTTCCTTTGGAACCCTTGAAATTATAAATATTGCATAATGGTCCCTTAAATACGTTGGGCGTACTTCAGGAGTACACTTAGCGTGCCATGCATGGATGATCGCGGAGGGCGAGCACGTACGCTGCGCGTACCAAAGGGTACGCGAGAATTACGTGATGAATGTTCAAACCCTAATTTCCGGACTTAAGACCTATATAAACATCCTTACCTCATTTAAGCCTCACCCTAACTAGCCTCCTTCACCCTCAAACGTCCCTGAAAACCCTAAAATCATTAGAGTGTGTGTTCTTGAGCTTGTGAGTGTTTAAACACCGTCCTTTTGGTGTGTTAGCTACAAGGAATAGGAGGAAACAAGCTTGAATGAAGAAGAGCTTCTGGATCTTACATTTTGGGCAGCCTAGGAAGCTTAAGGAGGTAAAAAGCTTTCACCTTGGTCATTAGTTTCATTTCTAGAGCTAGGGTTTTCTCTTTAGCCCCTTTTTGTGTTCTTGGATCAATTCTATAGAGTTGGAGCAACTCCAGAGCTTAAGAAGAGTAGATCAAAGGTCCCTTGACTCTTTCATGCCATAAAAATGGTGTCTTGATGGGTGTTTTGACCTCATGCATTGATTAAGACTCTTGGAAAGGTCTTAATGGGTTGTTGGGAACATATGGAACATGCAAAGGCATAAACTTGCCAACTTTATGCCTTAGGACGTCTTAATGGACTCAGATCTAAAGGTTGAACATTAGAACATCAAGTATTAAGCAATTAATGGAAGAAGCGCTTAATATGTACGTACGATGGGCGTAGTTTAGCGTACGCAGCGCATACAGCTTAGGGACCCAGTACGTTGAGCATACAGGAGTGGTATGCAGGGCGTACGCACTCAGATGGGTGTGGACGTGTTTTGGGCTTGTAAGCCTTTTGGGCCTTAATCAGTCATTGGGCCTAGTGATATTTTGAGTTAGTGGGTCAATTTATCTGTTTTGGGCCATGGTTGCTATGGTTGGGCCTTATTGGGCCATGAGGCCCATTAGCAATGGAAGACTTTTGGTCCATTATGTAAGGACTTGGGGGCTTGGGTTCTTTAATTGGATTACGTTCAGCCCTAACCTTGGGTTAATGGTATTATTGTTCAACACGGGAGGTTATAGACTGTGAGGAGAGCAGCTTTTGGATTCATCAGACAGAGGTGAGTCTCCTCACCACACCAATGGGTCTAAGGCACCAAGTGATGGGTTTTCAGCATTCTAACACTCCTATGGTGTACATGCAACCCTAGAAACCTTGGATCTATGTTTGACTAAGATACATGCAAATAATTATTTTTCCAAGGTTCTTATCCTAACTAGCATGGCATGGGGTACTTGAATCAAATAAAACTAGTAGAATTACTTACCTTGTAGTAGTAGTTGATTGCTTGGAGTTTGAGAGCCTAGCACCAATAATGTGGATGCCTCAAATGGAAGTCACAAATCACCACAAACTTGGAAACTTGAGAGAATAGTCACAAACTTCTTGAAATCGGCCCTCTTAGTTTACACACCACAACTAGTGTGATTTCAAGAACCAAAGCCTCCTTTATATAGTATGGTGGATTAAGGTTACATCCATGTAAACCCTAATACCCATGTCTTTTCATTTCCATGAGATCCATGGGTTAAAGCTCCATGGAGTATCCATAGACTTTCAAGCCTAGCCCATTCCAAATAAGCATTAGCCCACACTATTTAAATATAAGAGCCCATATTTAATTAGTAATACTTTTTATCTCTAAATTAATTCTAGATTAATTATAGATCAATACTAATTAAATAATATGATTTTATATTAATATATTAGAACTTATAATATATTAATAAATCATAACTTATACTATTCTCAAAAAATTATCCATAAATTGTTCGGGTGAAGTGCAACCCAAATGGACCATGCCGGGTCGGGTCAAGTACATACCAAATATAGTTATGGACTTAGACACTATATCCAACAGTCTCCTACTTGGATAAGTCTAATAACTATAGTTGCAAGTATGACTTCAGGAACCGATCAGCAATCGTAGCTCTTTAAACTCTGTTGAACTATGAAGCGCCATTTTAGATAAGTGATCATATAATCCTCTGTTCTACATATCAGCCGGACAAATACATGGAACATGGTCTTGCTTATTGTCCAACATTTGTTTCCCGATTTCCGATTTGTTTGACATAGAACTTAACTGAACACATCAATTTAGTTCTGACCGGGCCCGGTACATAGGTCAAAACAAAATCATCGAGGGGCCCAGATATCGCTTCTAATTCTAGAAGGAACAGATAAACTTCGACTCATATGTTTGCTCTACTACTTGTTGAATTACACACAAAAGCACGATTTATAACATCGAGTTACCAATGCGTTTTCGTGCAATCAATGCATAACCAACTCATAGGCAACAAATCATATCTCTAGGTTTGAAGACTTATATGATATTACCGTCTCACGATCACTCGAGATAAATTCCATGAAGTGATACAAGTGAGCGTGGGTCGAATCCAATACTCAGAACTTATGAGTACTCATGAGTGTTGTAGCCCCACTTTGTCTAACATCTTAGACCTCTACAAGCCAACCCATGACAGTCTTGATTCATATCTACTTCCAACATATGACCGACTGTGGAGAGTTTGAATAATATGATATAAACCATAACATAATTATTCTGGAAGTCAAAACATGCAAAAAGAAATAATAGTAAACGATTGACAAGAGATAGCAACACTTTACTCATAAATAACAACTTTTATTTATCATCAAATGTCAATTACATTTTACAAATTTCAAGATTATCTAACTACTAAAACTAATATCATCCTTCAGCCCTATGCTCCGAGCATGCTGGAGATGCTTAGCCCGAGTCAGTCCTTTCGTGAGGGGATCTGCTGGGTTCTCATCCGATGATACCCTCTTTGCCACGAGGATTCCTTCTTCTATTCGATGTCTGATGAAGTGATATTTTCTGTCAATGTGTCTGGATCTCCCATGATCTCTTGGTTCCTTGGCTAAGGTAACCGCACTATTGCTGTCACAGAAAATCTCCATTTGCTCCTTTATAGTTGGTACAACTCCAAGGTCTCCGATGAAGTTCTTTAGCCATATAGCCTCCTTTGCTGCCTCGCTTGCTGCTATATACTCTGATTCACAAGTGGAATCAGCCACTGTCTCCTGCTTGGAACTTTTCCAAGTAATTGCCCCTCCGTTTAGAGTAAAGACCCAGCCCGACTGAGAGCGGAAATTATCCCTGTTAGTCTGAAAGCTAGCATCACTGTACCCTACAACTCTCAAGTCCTCACTGCCACCAAGGGTAAGGACCCAGTCCTTAGTCCTCCGTAGGTACTTGAGGATATTCTTTACCGCAGTCCAGTGTGCCTTGCCAGGGTTCCCCTGATACCTGCTAACCATGCTCAAAGCAAAGGCTACATCAGGTCGAGTACACGTCATAGCATACATGATCGATCCTACAGCTGAAGCATAAGGTATTCGACTCATTTCTGCTATCTCAGCCTCAGTACTAGGGCTTTGTGTCTTACTCAATCTGGCGTTACTCTGGATGGGTAACTCTCCTTTCTTGGAGTTATGCATGTTGAACCTTTTCAACACTTTGTCCACATAGGTGCTTTGACTAAGTCCAATTAGTATTTTACTCCTGTTTCTCAAAATCCTTATCCCTAGGATATAGGCAGCTTCTCCAAGGTCCTTCATAGCGAAACACTTCCCAAGCCAGGACTTTACTTCCTGCAGGGTTGGGATGTCATTTCCTATGAGTAGTATGTCATCCACATACAGTACCAAAAAGCTGACTATACTCCCACTAGCCTTGATATAGACACAAGATTCATCTTCACTCCTTGAAAAGCCAAATTCTTTGACTTTCTCATCAAAGCAAAGATTCCATCTGCTAGGTGCCTGTTTTAATCCATAAATGGATTTCTCGAGCTTACACACTCTACTGGGGTACTCTGTACTGACAAAACCCTCTGGCTGAACCATGTAAACATCTTCAGCCAACTTTCCATTAAGGAAAGCGGTTTTGACATCCATTTGCCATATTTCATAATCATGAAATGCAGCAATGGCTAACAGAACCCTAATAGACTTAATCTTGGCCACTGGTGAAAAGGTCTCATCATAATCAACTCCCGGAGTTTGAGAATAACCCTTTGCACCCAGTCGCGCCTTATAAGTGTGTACATTACCATCCATGTCGGTCTTCTTCTTGAAGATCCATTTGCACCCAACTATCTTACGATCAGGTACATTGTCAACCAAGTTCCAAACTTGATTGTCATACATGGATTGTATCTCGCTATCCATAGCCTCTTTCCATTTAGCAGCCTCAGGGCCTGCCATGGCTTCCGTGTAGCTGTTAGGCTCATCCAGATTTACCAGTGTGTTATCACTGATAAGTGTCTCACCTTCTGCAGTAATATGAAAACCATAATAATGCTCAGGTGCATTCCTAACTCTGGTGGAATGCCTCAGAGGTATAGATTCTTCAGTCGGCTCAACAAGAGTTTCCTCCTCAGGTTGAGGGCTAGGGTTTGAGGTTCCTTCACCACTTGACTCTTGAATTTCCTCAAGGTCAATTTGCCTCCCACTGTCTCCTTGGCTCATGAATTCTCTCTCTCGAAAGAATCCTCTTCTTGCTACAAAGACCACATTATCACTGGGTCTGTAGAAGATGTAACCAAAGGATTTATGTGGGTAGCCGATGAAAATACACCTTTCGCTTCGGGGTTCGAGCTTATCGTGAGTCTCGCGTCTCACGAAAGCCTCGCAACCCCAAATCTTGATGTGGTCTAGATTGGGAACTTTTCCAGTACACACCTCGTGAGGTGTTTTGGCAACCTTCTTTGTAGGGACTAGATTAAGGATATGGGTGGCAGTCTCTAAGGCATACCCCCAAAATGAGATTGGTAGCAAAGCTCGACTCATCATGGAACGAACCATGTCCAACAAGGTCTGATTGCGCCTCTCAGCTACACCATTCAACTGTGGTGTCCTAGGAGGTGTCAATTGTGAGACAATCCCACATTCCTTAAGATAGTCAAGGAACTCAGTACTAAGATACTCACCACCACGATCGGATCGAAGCATCTTAATGTTCCTGCCCAACTGATTCTCCACTTCTTGCTTAAACTCTTTGAATTTCTCAAAGGTTTCAGACTTATGCTTGATTAGGTAGACATATCCATATCTACTAAAATCATCAGTAAAAGTCACATAGAAACGATTAGCATCTCTTGTGGCAGTTCTGAAGGGTCCACACACATCCGTGTGTATGAGGTCCAACAAACCTTCACCCCTAGCACAAGTGCCAGTAAAAGGTGACTTTGTCATTTTACCAAGCAAACAAGATTCACAACTATCATCTGACTTTAGGTCAAATGACTCCAAGACTCCATCCTTTTGGAGTTGGCCTATGCGTTTCTTGCTTACATATCCAAGACGACAATGCCATAAAGATGTTTTATCTAAGCTAGTGGAAGAGTCAATACACAATACATTATTTCCTAGATTATCTACAACAGATACAGTTTCATACATGCCATCACAAGGTAATGCTTTAAAATAAAGAACATTATTAAAGAAAGCATCAATAGTACCATTATTATTATCAAAATAAAAGGTAAAACCTTGTTTATACAATGCATGAAAGGAAATAACATTTATTGCCATTTCTGGCGAATAATAACATTTATTCAAATCTAATGTAAACCCACTATTTAGCACTAAGGAATAAACTCCTATCTTGGTGACAGGTGAAGCTTTCCTGTTTCCCATGATCAAGTTTATCTTTCCCTGCTCCACATTCTCACTTCTTTTTAGTCCCTGCAAATCACAACATATGTGAATACCACAACCTGTATCAAGGACCCAAGACTTAGAATGAGGTGAGTTATTAGACAATATAGTGTATATACATGCATGGTTGGGTTTTACTTTCCCATCCTTCAAATCTTGCTGGTACTTTGGGCAGTTTCGCTTCCAGTGCGACTTTTCATGGCAATAGAAGCATTCAGCCTCATTAGGGTTAGCACAAGGAGTGACAAAACCTTTCTTGGTTTTGCTTGAAGAGGAGCCTTCAAGGGTCTTACCCTTGGTACCCTTAGAAGGGTTCTTTCTCTTCTTCCCTTTGCCATGCCCGATTGCCAAGACATTGGCCGCAGTTGGAGTAGGAGTAGGAGTAGTAACAACCGACTTACCCTTTAGACCACTTTTGGCGGTCTTCAAGAGTCCTTGAAGTTTGCTGAGGGTGACTTCTTCCTTGTTCATGTGATATGTCATGCGGAATTGATCATAACATGATGGCAAGGAGTGCAAAATGATGTATATTGCTAACTCCTCAGGGAAGTTCACATTCAGCTTCAGTAAACGGTCCACATGCCTTTGCATTTTCTGCATGTGGCCCGTGATGGGTTCACCATCCTTCATTCGGGTTGTTATCATGGAGGAGATTATTTCATATCGCTCTTGACGAGCACTTTGATGGTAGCGGTCCATCAAGTCCTGGTGCATCTCAAAAGGATAATAGTCCTCATAGGACTTTTGGAGCTCGGCTGTCATGGTGGCCATCATGATGCATGCCACTTTTGTAGCATCTCTTTCATGTACCTCATATTCAGCAAGCTCTTCAGGAGTAGCAGTTGGCTCGGGTACCTTCAACTCCTTGTCGAGAACATATTCTTTGTTCTCATACCGAGTGACCATCCTGATGTTTCTGATCCAATCTGTAAAGTTGGACCCATCAAAGATGACTCTCCCACAAAGATTCATGAGAGAGAAGGAGCTAGTAGGGTTTGAGCCAGAAGCATTGTTATTGGAAGACATCTGAAAAGAAGAGGGAATAGATTAGATAAGATATAGAGATAGTCCTTAACAAAACACCCAAATGTAATATTAAGGCTAGGACCCAACACAATATTTTATAACTTAGAAGAGGGATGCCGTAATCTAAGCTATAAGATATTTGAAGGTAGGTGAATGACGATTCACCAATTTCCACCATGAAAACGAAATATTTAATTAGGTTTTAATTGGTTTAGAAACTCCTAGATTCTTTGAGATTCATTGAACTTTCTTCAATGGCATGTTTCAATCTCGAGTGTGCCCTTCAAGTTTTGTGACTGGGATGCCGAGGATCAGAAAACAAGGTGTGAAGTAACCATGCAAATTACTTGGTACCCTTAATGTATTACCCCTCAATCGATGTGCCGGTTAACCACACACGCTCCATCGATACTATGATAAACATTAAGTCACCCTTTACCTACCTTGTTAAGTTCAAGTTAGTGTGCCGGTTAACCACACACGCTCCACTAACAACTTAAACAAAGTGTAAAGTGTAATTTCATGGATTAGCACCTTATTCACATTTTCCTAAAATAACTAAGATTGGGAATTCAATAAAGTTTAGTTACTTTAGTATTATCATTATACTTTTAATGAGAATTTATAAGTCCTTGTCCTACCCGTTCGGCTAACGACCCTCCACCGATCAAGGAAGCGGTGGGTGAGAGTGGACACCGATTAAGTTGCCATTTTATAGGCAACAACCTTATACCCCCCTTATATACCGGCTTCGTGAATGAGGCGTACTGGCGGTAAGACGACTTGATCTTATACATATATAAATATTATTAAACTTATAATATTATAAAGTATAAGGGTTGGATTTTAACTTTTAAAATTCTAGGGGTTGGAACTAAAGTTTTTAATATGACTTTACATGTTCCAAAACTTGAGGGCAAGTTTTGTAAACTTTCAAAACTTTTCATTTCTCATAACTTATGAGTTAATGATTATTAAAAATGAAGACTTCATTTTTTGTAACCTATGTGTTCTTTTAATGGTTATTTATAAATGTGACTTTTGGTTATCCATAACTTAAGAACTAGTTATGGACTCCATTAAAACACATAAAGATCAAGAATTAATCTAATAAATTATTAGCACATAATTTCTATGATCTTCTAAACTCATATGTTTATGAATGTTCATATCAAAAATTTCAAGAATCGTAAGTACATATACAAAACTTGAAATTTTGATACGAGCTTTTGAACAAAACTTCGATTTTCAAGTTTTTTTTTTGCATCAAGTATCAAATAAACAAACCAGGCTCTGATACCACTGATGGGTTTTCAGCATTCTAACACTCTTATGGTGTACATGCAACCCTAGAAACTTTGGATCTATGTTTGACTAAGATACATGCAAATAATTATTTTTCCAAGGTTCTTATCCTAACTAGCATGGCATGGGGTACTTGAATCAAATAAAACTAGTAGAATTACTTACCTTGTAGTAGTAGTTGATTTCTTGGAGTTTGAGAGCCTAGCACCAATAATGTGGATGCCTCAAATGGAAGTCACAAATCACCACAAACTTGGAAACTTGAGAGAATAGTCACAAACTTCTTGAAATCGGCCCTCTTAGTTTACACACCACAACTAGTGTGATTTCAAGAACCAAAGCCTCCTTTATATAGTGTGGTGGATTAGGGTTACATCCATGTAAACCCTAATACCCATGTCTTTTCATTTCCATGAGATCCATGGGTTAAAGCTCCATGGAGTATCTATGGACTTTCCATGCAAGCCTAGCCCATTCCAAATAAGCATTAGCCCATACTATATAAATACAAGAGCCTATATTTAATTAGTAATACTTTTGATCTCTAAATTAATTCTAGATTAATTATAGATCAATACTAATTAAATAATATGATTTTATATTAATATATTAGAACTTATAATATATTAATAAATCATAACTTATACTATTCTCAAAAAATTATCCATAAATTGTTCGGGTGAAGTGCAACCCAAATGGACCATGCCGGGTCGGGTCAAGTACATACCAAATATAATTATGGACTTAGACACTATATCCAACACCAAGGCCGGCCCATTATTTTTTATGTGATATGCTAGTTGGTTAAGGGATATGTGTTATGCTAGTTAATTGAGATACTTGCATGAAAGACCTCGAGGGGTTCCCGATGCATTTACGTGTAAGACCCCGGAGGGTTTCCAGGGCAACCTTGGGCTAAGACCTCGGGGGGTCCCGAGGCACCCGGAGTAAGACCTTGGAGGGTTTCCAGGGCATCCTTATATGTTTGTATGTATGATTTCTATGGTAGTGGGCTAAGACCTCGGTGGGTTCCCGAGGCACCCGGAGTAAGACCCTGGAGGGTTTCCAGGGCATCCTTGGGCTAAGACCTCAGGAGGTTCCCGAGGCACCCGGAGTAAGACCTTGGAGGGTTTCTAGGGTATCCCTATATGTTGTATGCATCGCTTATGTGGTTTATATAGCTTTTATAGCTAATATGGTTTATGTGATTATGTGGATTGTGTGTGAGGTATGCTCTGGGGAACTCACTAAGCATTAGCTTACAGTTTGTTGATTTGTTTCAGGTACTTCTGAGCCTAAGGGAAAGGACAAGGCTTGATGTCGCGACATGCACTCTCTCATGCGTTTTTATGGGACACTCTGATATTTGAAATAAAAATGATGATGTTATGAATTTGAAAACAATTGTTCTTGAAACTTGGTGGTTTGTTGGGAAATATTTTGGTTAATTAAAAATGAAAATTTTATTTGAAAATTTGGGTCGTTACAGCAGCTAAAGAAGCAGTGTGGCTAAAGAAGTTCATTAATGATTTAGGTGTTGTTTCAAGCATAGTTGAACCGGTTGAGATCTTCTGTGATAATGAGGGTGCAATTGCCTTAAGTAAAGAACCTTGAAATCACAAGCGCACAAGGCATATTAAGAGAAAGTTCCACCTTATTAGGAGGTTAGTTGAAGATGGAGATATTATTGTGAGTCATGTTCCATCTGAAGACAATCATGCATATCCACTCACCAAACCACTATCACATATTAAGGATGATGCTCATACTAGGTTTATTGGCATTAGATTTGCTAGTGAATTGGTTTGATAACACAAATTGTAGTTTGATCACTTTTGGATATTTTGATTTGGTATTTATTTATAATAACTTACTATGCTTGTTCATAATATATGTTTTCCTATTTTTTCATGTTTAGAACCCCTTCCAAAATAATTTATTATTTGAACTTCCATAATCAATCCTACTTTTGGAATATAGTAGTGAATTATGATTCTCATAGTATTGGTAGATTGTTCAAGGGGATGAACATAGCAAAGCCATGCGACCAGTACTGATAAGTACTTGAAAATGGATATTTGAAGTATTGGAGTAACCATGCTTAAAGATTTATCCATGGATCATGTCATGAGTAAATTAAGACAACTAATTTTTCATATTCTTCAAATAGAGATGCATGATGTTTTGTTCTACAATTTGTTGTATTTTGGTTTTCCCCAACAGTGTCTGTAACTAGCATCTATACATGGGTTGACTACGTATTGCATGAGGAATAGTACTAACCTATGTAGTCAAATTTTATTTGATCATTTTACCAAAAAATGGAAAAATAGATATCTCTGGGCCCCCTCATTAATTTGGTGTTGACAACAAATGCTTGGCCAAGCTGACACTGAGTTGAATAGATTCAACAGTCAGTTTGAAAGGTCACCACAATTCAGTATCGGGAAACATAACCTTGAGCTATGAGATTGACTTTTTGATCCATGTCTCTAGTTCATAAAAAGGTATCATTAAGATCAAAGGACTTTGAAGTTATTAGTCTTACGGTTGTTTATAGCAAATTTGCTATAAGTACAATAGTTGCAATGGACTGTCACTCACTATTTTTCCTATTAAGTATTAGATCAGTCAATTATTGATGCCTAACTGCAAGTGGGAGCTGATGGAGATTGGTGCCAATAGTCATAACAAAGTCTAGTAATATTACTATAAATAGTAGTTTCCTTTTGGGTTACATACAAGAACAAAGTGAAGCAAATCTGAAAATAGATTTTGAGGGACTTGTTTTGTTAATTAATTAATAGTAAATAAATAGAATATGGAATATTCCAGAATGATATGAATACCATAGAGAATTACTATTATATTTAGTATTTATCTCTAGGGTTTCAAAACACCTCCCTATAAATAGAAGGCTCCAAATCCGATTTTGATACATGAGAAATATACTTCTAAGCTACCAAAATTTCGGAATCCTAAAAATCCTTAAGAATCCTGAATTGTCGATCTCCACGTCGTGGCAGTTTAATCCCCACGTCGTAGTCGAAGAACAAAATTGAGATTTCAATTTTGTTTAAAGCAGGAAGTTCGAGGATTGCTTGGATCTATTTCTTGTTTATGTCTTCGGTGCGATCACAAAAGAGGAACTCTCCTGTGGGTTCTGTAGTCCAATCCATTGGCTCGTCAAAAGAAGAAACCAAATAAGAAATCAAAGGTACGTTCTTTGTTCTATAGAATTCTACTGAGTTGCATAGATTAGTTGAGTTTGATCCATTATTTCGAGTTTTGCTTATATTTGTTTATTATTCCGTTGCCCTATGTTTGATCTAATGAGGCTTGAAAACCATCAGATCGGAACCAGTCAATACCTCACTCATGAACCTCAAAATCTTTGTAGCTATGATGTCGTGGACATCCCTCTCACTCGGACCTGAACTTCCAACACGAAAGGTCACCATCCTGAATATCATAGATAATAGAAACACATCAAAACTAATTCGCAATGCAAATACACGCTATGCACACCCCTATCTACAAGTTCCTCAGTATTCTTGAAACACTCCTTGACCC
Source organism: Lactuca virosa (assembly GCF_052849685.1). NCBI lineage: Eukaryota > Viridiplantae > Streptophyta > Magnoliopsida > Asterales > Asteraceae > Lactuca > Lactuca virosa. Next base: position 290,964,159 of record NC_136428.1, read on the forward strand.
AAGTATAGATCCTATGCTTTCAGTAGTACCGACCCAATACTACCTTCCACACCAATCCATACTTATTCCAAGGGCTATTCCAAGTCTCCCAAGTTACTTCACAACACTTCACCAAAATCCTCACACGCATGCATATGTTTAGCCATATGCATAATACTACACTTTCGAGACTCTCTCTCTAGAATTCTTCCTTTCCCACTTGCTCTCGTATTGCTAGAAATCTCTACCAATATCGTTGGTTGCCTCATGCATACAAGTTATACACAATATTGGATCAAAAAGACTGCCGAATAAGTGATTCTACACTAAGTCCACAACCAAACAAGGAATAAGAAATAAGGCTAAATCAATCATTATAGGGTTATATAATTCTAACCGTGTACAAGTCTAAAGTATACAACTAGCAATTAACATTATCAATCAAGACTTCAAGTAGCATATAATAAAAAATTTCCTAGGCTGTAAGGCGTCACATATGTTAGGGTCGAAATGTTGTAATAGTCGAAGTTTGTATTTAGGGTCTTCGAACATTTTTGTAATGTATTTTACTAGGGCATAATATTCGAAGCTTCATGTTTAGTCCTTAGTATATTTTTTGTACGCTTTTCTCTTCTATAAATAGGAGTAGTTACTAGTGTCTTAGTAACGAAGTCTTTACAGAATATTCATTGTACTCTGTAAAATTTGCAAAAGCGTAATAGAGCCAAACAGACCATATTTACATCGGTATTCAAATCTTTCAATTCTACTTTGAATTTACACTCTAATTCGTTCAATACTTGATTCATTGTCTCATCAATTGGTATCAGAGCAGCAATCATATCTCTGATCTGATTTTCACTTTGTTCAAAAGGTTTTTGAGTCAACTGTTTGATTCAAAAGTTTACGCACTTTTTGAAAGTGAAAAATTGTTTAGATCTAAGTCTGTGATTCGATTATGCACTTAATTCATTGAATCGAGTGTTCTAAGAGTGATTGTGATTTGAATCATACAGTTTGTTGTCAAATTCTCAAAGTTTCTTCAAAAATTCTCAAGGATCTATTCCGTACAACAATGACGTCATTCAATCTGAATTCCATGACTTCATTTTCTCATCTTCTAGGATCATCCACCAAAATTCCTATGCTCATCCCTGAGTATTACGATCAGTGGGCTGATCGTATGCAGGATTATCTCAATGGATTGGATGAAGAACTGTGGAATTGCATTTCTGGTAATCTCAATCCACCATCGAATGTTCAACCAATTGGTTCTTCCTCTAGAAACTCTGAAGTTGAAAATCAATCTGATCGTCTGAAAAAGCTGGAGAAAAGGTGTGTAAGAGAGCTAAGAGGAGCTTTGCCTCCAGTTGTTTACAACTACGTGAGGAGTTGTACAACTGCAAAGGAAATCTGGAACAATCTCAAGGAAAATTTTCAGGGAAGTGAGAAGACGAAAGTTAATTATGTGAAGCAATGTTTAGTGGAGCTGAAGGACTTCAGACAGAAAGATGGTGAAACAATTGAAGTTTATTACGATCGTCTTAATGAATTGATATATCGATGCAATCGATATGGTATCACCAGATCAGCCATGGAATTCAATCTGATATTTGTTATGGGACTTCGAAAGGAATGGCGTAGTGTGAGCATGATGGTGAAGAATCAACAGAGCTTTGATACGTCAACATTGAATGACTTGTACAACCAACTTAAGACTCATGAAAGCGAAGTGAACGAAATAGTTGAAGAATCGAAGGCTATGTTGGGAGGTCCACTAGCTTTGGTTTCGAAGATCTCTGAAAAAGATGTTGAGAAAGATGCTTCGGATGAAGATGAAGGGTTCATCATGAACTCAGATGATGAGGCAGTTGCCTTTTATTCAAACAATCGTGTGAAAAAGTTCTTCAAAAAGCCTTTCAATCCGAAGGCAAAGTCGTCTGAGACAAAAGGGAACTTTCTGAGTAAAAGTGCTGGGGAAGAGAAAAAGAAAGATGAGATGAAAGATTCGAAGCCTGTTGAGGGAAAGTCTGAGAAGAAGCTAAAGGGAGATGTTGGGATTGATTGTCATTATTGCAATGGTGCTAATCACCTTGCTAATGACTGTATGCTTCGAAAGAAGGATGAGAGAAAGAATAAGGTCAAGGATGAGGCGTATTATGCTGAAAAGTTGGAGGAGGTTCGTGCGAAAGCCATGAATTTGTCTCTGGTTGCAAAGGGTGCGAATGAGGATGAAGATGGTACTTATCAAATCTGGTCACCTGGATCAGATGATGAGGAAATGCGAAATCCAACCCATGGAGCTATGTTTGCAAAAATGGAGGAAGAATCAGAGGAGGAAACATACGAAGTGCATGGAAGATGCTTCGTATCAAAAGCTGCTGACAAATCACCAATGACCACAAAGGTACGAAACATTCTTGAATCTTTTAATATTCCAGTACATGCTTATAATTCTGAATTACTATCTTTTGATGAAACTGTTACTTATTTTGATTCGATTGTGGTATCTGCTAGCAATGAGGCTAAGAAGCTGTCAATGCAATTGCTAGAGGCACAGAAGAAATTAGATTCGAAAATCACTAAGATAGATTGTCTAGAACTTCAAATAACGAATATCATGGTTGATAGGGACAATTTATCTAGTGATAATAAACTGTTGATAGCACAAAGAAACATTTACTGTAATGCTGATAAAAGATTATATGGGAAAATAATTGAACTTCATCATTCATGCGAAATCAGTAAAGAACAACATAGAAAATTGCTGCCATTTTTAGCTTATGAAAGAGCTAAGGTAGATAACATTTCGTATGACTGTGAAAAAGAAATAGCTGATTTTGACAAAGTTCTGAATGATAAGTATAGATATGGAATTGTCAAAGTTGATGAATGTCTTGATTCGAATGATTTAGTTAACATTGTAAATGTTACTTTGACTAAATCTGAACAAATTCACATTTTGAAAAAGACTGAGAATTCATCATCTGATTCTCAATCTAATTTTGTTGATATTGAAGATAATTCTAACAATATTAGTGAAATTAGTGAGCTTGAAGATGTTGATTGTTCTCAGTTGTCTATTGTTAATGTTGCTTCGAATTCTAAAGGGAAAGAAAAAGTTAAGGATTTGATAGTTGAGAAAGAAACTGATATTTCCTCAACTTCGAAAGTTAGTGAAATGAACTTCGTGGATCTCAAAGATTACCAAACTGATGATAGTGATGATGAAGATGTAGAGAAAGTTTCGAAAGAAAAGAAATCTTCAAAGAAAGAAGTAATTCCACGAATAGTTGTTGACCAAGTGTATGGTGATACACAAAAGTTCGAAAAAGTGATGAATGAAAAAGGTGAACATTATCCTGAAACAAACACGGTGGTTTTTCCAAATTTCAAATGCACAGATGATGTCATTTTTCCAAATCAAGTTTTCGTAACTACCGGAAATGTTGAGAATATCAAACCAGAGTTCAAGAAGATGGTTGAGGAGGATAATTCAAAAACAACTGAGGAAGGTTTTTTCGCAAATCAAAACACAGTTGAAAACAACTTAACAAAGAATTCATATATTTTTCAACGACAAAAACCACAAAAACAATGGGTTGAAAAATCAAAAGTTGAAAAAGAGAAAGTAATTCGTGTTGAAAAGGAAAATGAAAAAGTTGTCAAATTAAACTCTAAGGAATTTAAAGATCAAATTGATAAATTTTCGAAGGAAAACAACATTTCAAAAAGACAAGCACGAAAGAAAATATTTTGGCAAAATATTGAGTCTCAAAAGATGTCTGAATCACACTCCATCAAAAAGGGTTTCAACGTTAAAAATGATTCTTTTTCAAAAACTCAACAATCATCTCAATCAAATCAAACAAGGTCTGAAGTACATAAGCAAACAAAGTTTTCGAATGTTTCTGAAACTAACAAAACAAGAGATTTTTCAGAAAGATCCAATTCAAATCAAAACGTTTTTCAACGTCAACATTTTAAATCAAAAATTGATACATCCTATGCTTACTCTTATGTTACCAAACCCAAAGTTGATTTTGTACCTCAAAAGCCAAATTTTCCTAATTACACAAAGAAAGAAACTATGAGGACGTCACGGGAAAAAGGAATGACTACAAGGAAGAACATTGATCATTGGCTTGACGGAAGAGGAAAAATGTATCAGTCGAATAAATATTCAAAAGAGCAAATTCATGAAGCATACGAAAAGTATGTCAATACTTCTTCGAATGGCAGCTCATCATCTAAGGATTCGAATATCTCAGTCAAAACATGGACACCTGTCACAAAAGCGAAGACTGTTCAATCACAAACTCAAGATGCGAAGGGAAAAGTCAGTGAACATTCGAAACTATCAAACACTTATGTTTCAGTTCCTTTAGATGATGAAGTGAACTTAATTGATAGTCTCAAAACCAAAGTTTGTGATTGGGTTAAAAGTTCTTCATTTCATTCGAAATTGAAATCTAATTTCCAAGGACCCAAAAAGCCTTGGGTACCTAAAATTTTTCATTGATTGCAGGTATTGTGTGACGAGCAATATGATAACAAATGGTACATTGATAATGGTTGCTCTCGTCACATGACTGGAAAGAAGGAGAATTTAAGAGATTTTAGAAGTCTCAAAAATGCTGGAGTAGTAAAGTTTGGGAACAATCAAAAGTGTCAAGTCATGGGATATGGAAAAATCACAAATGGACAATTCACAGTGAATCGTGTTGTATATGTTGAAGGTCTTCAGCATAACTTGATTAGTGTTTCTCAACTTGTTGTGGGCACTGGCAATCAAGTTCTTTTCAACGAAGAAGGAAGTGTTATTTCGAATGTTAACACAAACGAAATATTACTGAAATCTAAAAGGAAAGGTGACATGTTCACTTTGGACATCAATCCAATTGTAGGCAAACCAGCAGTATGTCTTCTTTCGAAAGCTACATCTGATTTAAGCTGGTTATGGCATCGAAGACTTTCACATCTCAACTTTCGAAACATAAATAAACTTGTGGTACAAGATCTGGTAAGAGGTTTACCTGTACTTAAATTTGACAATGATTCTTTATGTGCAGCTTGTGAAGTTGGCAAGCAACATAAACAAGGTCATCCAATCACAATTGATTCGAAAATTGTTGCACCTCTTGAGTTGATACATATTGATTTGTGTGGTCCTTCGACTGTTTCAACTCTCAACAATAAACGGTACATTTTAGTTATTGTTGACGATTTTTCCAGATTTACGTGGGTTTATTTTCTCAGGCTCAAATCCGAAGTTGCACAAATTATGATTGACTTTATCAAAAAGATGGAAACCACGTTGAAGAAGACTGTTAGAAAAATCAAGAGTGATCATCGAACTGAATTTAAGAACAAAGTTCTTGATTCATTTTTGGTGGACAAAGGAATTTTGCATAATTTTTCATCTCCATATACACCACAACAAAATGGTGTTGTAGAACGAAGGAATCGCTCATTATGCGAAGCAGCAAGAACCATGTTGGCATATGCAAATTTACCTCAATATCTATGCGCTGAAGCTGTTTCAACTGCATGTTTTACTCAAAACAGATCGTTCATTCATCGTCGATTCAATATTACACCATACGAAATTCTGAATAATCGTAAACCTAATGTGAAGTTTTTTCATGTTTTTGGATGTAGGTGTTTTATTATGAATCTCAAGGATCATCTTTCGAAGTTTCAAGCAAAAGCTGATGAAGGAATTTTTCTTGGATATTCGCACAATTCAGTGGCATATCGAGTGTTAAATAAGCGAACACGAAAAGTGGAAGAAACGTTCAATCTCACATTCGATGATTATTATGTTAAATCAAATGAGCATAGATTTACGAATCATCCAATTTTACAAGAAACACAAGTTGAAACTGAATCTATACAAATGGATGATACTGATTATGATTTGATTTTTGGAATTTCAGATCATGCAGTTGATGCTGAAGTTCATGCTCCTGATAATCACATACCAGAATTTTCAAAACTTACTGATGATTCACCATCGACTCCTCAAGAAGGCGAAACTATGAGTGATAGTCCACTGGAGGGGGAGCAATTGGATTTGAATACTTTAGATGATGAAGAGCATTCTTTCGAGGAGGAGAAAGAACAATTGAATGCTGAAATTGAGGGGGAGCATGTTGTTGAGGGGGAGCATAATGTTGATGATGCTTGTTCGAATGCAGGCTCAGAAAATGATGAAATATACGAAGATGCCCCTTTGGAATTTGATCCAGCATATCCACCCATGGAAAAATGGACAAGAGACCATCCGAAGGATCAAGTTATTGGGAATCCACAAGAGGGAGTTCTGACAAGAGCTCAAATTCGTGCAAAGAATGAGGTATTGAATACTCATCAAGAATTTTGCATGTTTAATGTTTTCATCTCTAAAATTGAACCAAAAACAATTAAGAATGCAATGGAACACTCAGATTGGGTTGTTGCAATGCAATCGGAGTTGTCTGAATTTGAACGAAACAAGGTTTGGAGATTAATTCCTAAACCTAAAAATGTTTCGATTGTCGGGTTAAAATGGATTTTTAAAAATAAAACCGACAAAGATGGAAACATTATTCGAAATAAAGCCAGACTTGTTGTAAAAGGATATTCACAACAAGAAGGAATCGACTATGAAGAAACTTTTGCCCCTGTCGCAAGACTCGAGGCGGTTCGAATATTTTTGGCTTATGCAGCTCACAAAGATTTTGATGTTTATCAAATGGACGTGAAATGTGCATTTCTCAATGGAGAGCTTGAAGAAATAGTTTATGTGGAACAACCCCCAGGTTTTATTAACGAAGAATATCCTAATCATGTTTATATTTTAGATAAGGCAGTTTATGGTCTGAAACAAGCACCAAGAGCATGGTATGCAACACTTACATCATTTTTGAAACAATCTAAATTCAAACAAGGATCAGTTGATCCCACATTATTTCGAAAGAAAGTGGGGAATCATCTAATGCTTGTTCAAATTTATGTTGATGATATTATTTTTGGCTCGACTGACTCTTCTTTGTCTAGAGAATTTTAAAGAAAAAGATGAAGGGACTCATATGAAAATTCGTTTTCATGCAGTACTTGGCAAAGCCCCTGAGTATGTTTGGTCACTGATCAAGATCAAGAAGGTGATAAGCATGAAAAAGGATGTGGTCTTTGAAAACATTGTTCAAAATGTTAAATATGTTGTGGCCAGGGCAAATGGAAAAACATGCGAATTCACTATTGCAGATTTTCCTCTGATGAACTTGTATGACCTTATACAAGTGGCATTGCTTCTGAAAGACAAATCCTTTTCTTTTCTGCAAAACACAGATCCAGAGGAATTCAAACTTGGAGTTGCTCACATCAAAATCTTCATTGAGAATTATTATGAGTGCCTAGCACTGACTGATGTGGAGTTGGCTACTGCAAAGGGAATGGAAGTAAAAGTTCCAATGGCTCCTTCGTTGACTCAGACTGAGTTAAAGAAATATGTTGATGGAGAAATATGTTTAAAGCCATTTGGAATAGTTTTTGCTGGAAAGGATAAAGCTGGAAAAGCGAAGCGGTTTTTGTTCCAAGCTAGCGAAGTGGAGAGATATTCTACATCTCAATATACGAACTTGATTGTTCGTATGAACCACTGCAAAAAGAACAATGAAGGAGACAAGAAGGAATTGAAGAAAATTATGTCTTGGTATACTGAGGTTCGAAGAGTTTTGCTGTACTCCATTACTCTACTTACAAACTGAAGACTTCGACTTTGATTACAAAGGGGGAGATTGTTAGGGTCGAAATGTTGTAATAGTCGAAGTTTGTATTTAGGGTCTTCGAATATTTTTGTAATGTATTTTACTAGGGCATAATATTCGAAGCTTCATGTTTAGTCCTTAGTATATTTTTTGTACGCTTTTCTCTTCTATAAATAGGAGTGGTTACTAGTGTCTTAGTAACGAAGTCTTTACAGAATATTCATTGTACTCTGTAAAATTTGCAAAAGCGTAATAGAGCCAAACAGATCAAATTTACATCGGTGTTCAAATCTTTCAATTCTACTTTGAATTTACACTCTAATTCGTTCAATACTTGATTCATTGTCTCATCAACATATGTTAGGCAATTCTTTCATGCAATTCCTGAGCAGATCCACAGCCTACATTCTAGCATGCATAGCAATTCATAACACAAATACATGATCATATGGGATATTGGGAATCACTTACTTCCTGAGCTCTGGCCGATTGTACGCTTCACATCTTGCAATTATTATAAAACTTTTTTAGGAAATCGTTTTCTTGAATAAAAAGCATTCTCTTTCAAAACTTATTTAGAATATCTCTCAGTCCTCAGTTTAAGTCCAGACACACTGTAAGGCATGCCCAAATCCCTCAAACAAAGGCTCTTATACCAACTTGTAACGTCCCAGAAATTACAAAGCGTTTTTTCATTTTCAAAATAGAATAACTTATTAAAACCTTATTACTTAAACAATAAGTGAAATCCATTTATTAAAAACCATAATATTATCCGATTTAAATTATAAAACCATGGAAAAGAATATTTGATGTGTGTGTGTACAGTCTCGCCGAGCCCTTCTCACAAACAACCTGCAAAACATTTTATCCAAAACTATAAGCATAAAGCTTCGTGACTTCCCTGGTATACCACATTTTCCATCATATATACAATGCATCCACACAAAGTTCTCGACTCTAGTGCTGTCACACCCCGAAACCAGAACGGCGGAAACGTCTGGGGGCGAATGACTTCATGTACAGTATCATAACAATTGAATAATAGCAATCAAAGCATCACCACCATTGTATTGAATATTTAATAATTTTACATTGTACTCAAAAACATTGTTTACGATGACATCAAATTCATATGATAAAATAAATAACGTGATGCGATGACGTCCCATTCACCAAAAACTCTTGTGGTTACCTGTTTACTGGTTCCCTGAGAATACAAGTGATTTTTAAAAGTGTCAACAATTAAGTTGGTGAGTTCATAAATATTTTGTATGAAAATGATTTGTAACTGTCTCGTGTAAAAATGATAATGTATACTTTCAGAAAATCTAATATTTTCCTTAAGAATGAGTTGTAGTCTTAAAACCCTAAGACCAAAAATGTATAAGTAATGATGTACTGAAAATTGTTGTTATAAAGTTTTATCTTTATATAAAACTACTTAAATGTTTGTTAACCCCGTAAACCAAATGTGTTGTTGTTTCCCCATGTGAGTTCTTTTAACCATACTATGACTGATATGCCTGCTGCGACGTTCTTCACGTGTCAAAAAGTTAACGACATTTGTCACCCCAGACCTGTCGGTCCAGCTGTAGCTAGCAACTAGGTTGCGGGATTTTCAGTCCCATATATATCTATACACAATTGTCTCGTTCTCCCTCCAAGAGACTCTGGTTATAATTCAGGGCTTTTGTTAGTACTTAGATGAGTACATGAAGACGGGTCTCACAAATAATGGATTCAACGAATTTAAGTGTGATCAACTGGAAATCCTTTTTCCTTTGTAAATAATTATTCCTTTAAATAATTATATGTTTCTTCCGAAATGATAATGTGGTGTTTGTGACTCCTCAAACTACACCAATTATAGTTTATCTTGTTTGTTTGTTGAGACTATATAAAATCGTTTATATAAATACATAGTAATGATCTTGTCTAGTTTCAAAATGAAGGTTAAACATCATATTTTTGGGTTGTCACCCACAAAATAGTGAAATAAGTAGAATGTATTCCTTTTTGTTAGAAAATCTATATTTTGGTAAAAAGCTTCCAAAAACCTTATAGTTTTACAAATCATAATTTTTCACATGATTTTTATAACATGTATCATGTTTTGTTTTTGTTAGTTTTGCATTCCAAAACTAATATTTCACAAATAATTGTATAAAAGCTAGTAATAATCATATGTTATGCAAATCATGGCTTATACTTTAACATAAAGATGAAATATGCAAGTATTTGTATGATAAACAATTTTGACTTGTATCCCCCCCCCCCCCCAAAAAAAAAACATGAAAATCTCGAAAATGTGGGAGTATGAACTCACCTTCAATGGATTTGTGGGTTGTTTGAGGAGATGGTGTGAAGATCTTCAAGCCTAAACACTTGAATGGGGTTGATGAACTTCATTGGAAATGATCTTATCCTAAAGGTTTTAACACATAATAATATGTGTAAATAATATGAAGCTAACATGAAAGTGTAATACAACACTAGATCAACAAGAAGAGCTTACCAAAATTACTAAGGACAAGCTTGAAGATTAAATTCTTGGAAACTTGGAATTGGCTCTTGAGAGAAAATGGAGTTAATAGTATGATGTAATGGATAATGGTGGGGAGTTTGGGGTGTGTTCTGCCGTAGTTAAGGAAGAAGAGTTGAAATGATGCTTGCCTTGTTATTTGTTGGACAATTACTTTGATACATGCTGGGTATTAATCCTTATGGGAAACTGATGAAACATCAAGTCAAGAAGTCAAACTCATTATCTTCTCTTTATTACCAACGAAATCACCTTAAGAAGGATCACATTGGTGATTTCGGCCAAGGCATGACCGAAATCACCTTGTACCCCATGTGATTTCAGTCCTAATTCTTCACAAATGAGTGTTTTCGGTCCTAGTGGTTTGGATCTTGGGTGTTTTCGGCCTAGAGGTGTTCTAGGTTGATGATTTCGGTCTAGGGGTGTTCTAGGGTGGGTGATTTCGGTTTTAGGCTTCTTGACTTTCAAGGTCCATTACAAACATGGTTTTCAATATATATATATATATATATATATATATATATATATATATATATATATATATATATATATGTATTGATCATACAAATGATGCCCTTTTGGCTTTCATAGTTTTATTGCAACAAGATTGTGTTGTGACTTCACTTGTACACGGTTACAATTTAGACCTTGCTTGTTCCAAAATTTTCCAGTTGTCACATTATCCCCCCGTTAGAGGGAATTTCGTCCCGAAATTTGCATCTTGGACGGTCTTCTTCGTGGTTTTCCTGTATGATTTCTGGGCCAGTGAGTATGCTACTAGGTACTTTTCCTCTTGCAAGTTGTGCGTCACCCACCTCAGCCCAGCACATAGGTGATCTGCACTTGTGTCCGTAGAGAGCATCGAATGGCATGACTTTGATGCTAGTGCGATAGCCATTATTGTATGAGAAATCGATGAGTGGTAAATGGGTATCCCTGGTCTTTACCAAAGTCTATGAATTTCTTCCAGCGTCTGGATGGTCTTTTCGCTTTGTTCGTCGGTTTGAGAGTTGTCCTTAGGTGTCTTAAGTTGTCATCGACAGTATCTTCCTTCGGAACTCTGAGCTGAATGAACCCTAATCCCATATCACTTTTAGAGAAGTAGCTCGTTCCTTGGAGTTGGTTGAGCATATCGTCGATTCGGGGTAGGGGACATTGGTCCCTGATGGTGAGTTTGTTCGACTCTTGACATTCATCATGCATACAGAATGATCCGCCCTCCTTCCTTGCGAACAAGACTGGTACTCCCCGAGGTAAAACGCTTGGTCTAATGAATCCCTTATTCATTAGTTTCATTCAGTTGATTGGACAATTCCTACATTATCTCCGGTGCTAGTCGATATAGGGATTTGACTATGGGAGTGGCTCCAGAGGATTAAGTCATTTCCGAATGTGACTTAGCGTACGGGTGGTATTCCCAGAAGGTCTTCTGTGAATACGATGGGAAAGTTACAGACTTCTGGAATTCCATGGATTTCTTTTGCTTCCTCATTCTCATCCCTATCGTAGGCTAAGATAGGTGTGGTATTTCTTGCATAGGTACTTCCAAGCCTAGACGTAAGGGATGATTTGGAGGTTTGTGTCGGGTTTGTCGTCATAGGTGACAAGGGTTTCATTATTTAAGTTGAACGACCTTTTCGTAACACAAGATATTGGTATGGTAAGGACTTAACTAAAACATGCAAATGATCATGTCGAAGTTTCCTATGGTTAACGGTATTAGGTCGATTTAGAAGAAATGTTCGTTTAGAGTTAGAGTGCATCCTAGGTATGTTTTGTCGGTGGTTTCAGTTCTTCCCCTAGTTATTTCTACTAGTAATATTTTTATGAATGCTCAAAGTTTTTGTTTGGGTATGCATTTATATTTCGTGACTCACAAGTCTCTCCTTCGCAATTCCTATTGTAAAGTATGTATGCATGTGAGTTATTTGTGGAGGGAATGTAATGGTAATCACAGCGGGGTTCCATGTAGCTTCCTCATGTCCCGTGGTTGGAAATTCTCCGGCGCCGCTGACCTTTTTGCTTTTAGTCTTTGGGCACTCCCTCTTGAAATGCCCCGCCTCCCCACATTCGTAGCAAGCCTGACCCATCCTAGCAGTTGTGGCTTTGATGGTTTTTTGAGCTGATACTCTACAGGAATGAGTGGTATGTCCCTTCTTGTTGCATTTGTTGCAATGCGATTCTCGGCATAATCCATTGTGATGAAAGTTGCACTTGTTGCATTTTGGTAGGTTTCCAGCATATGGTCTTGTCGGCACTGAGGCAGTAGGTACAGTGGTGGTACAGACTGCCATAGTGTGTTGTCTTTTGGCAGGTCCTTGAGTCGGACGACCCTTTTTCTTGTTCCAGAACTTTTGCTTCTTGGGTAGTACTCATCCATTGTTGTGGGAGTTCTTAGGTTTGTAATCTGGGGTGTCTTTGTAGGGACACACCTGTTGGTGTCCTTGGCAGTCCACGTGATTGGAACCGTTAGCACCGTTCCCATTTCCATTGGTGTTGTTAGCGCCGAGTTGTGTCACGACGGCTGTTACAGCGGCTTGGAATGTAGCGGGGTCCATGCGTAGAACTGGTGTTGCGCCGGTACACTGGCTACTCCCCCATGGCAACATGATTATGTTGTATAGAAACGAATTCGTAAGTAACTATGGTCGTTGTTAGTCGTATCCCATCTACATTTATATTTATATACATATAAACTACATGTTTTGCTATACGATTCCCAAATGTTTCGACTCACATATTTGTAATGTACTTATGGTAGTATGTAGTGGTAGGTGTTGTACGAACGTTAAATTACCAACATAGAACCTAGACGTCAAAACATTAAGTTGATTCGGGGTATATTGGCTTCGGAGGGCGTATCTCACTTGATTTACTATTACTAGTTGTGATGCAATAAACCTAACACTTATTGTAAGTAATGAAGATATTAACCCACTAGGCTATACTAGCCTATCATGTACCAAAATGACGCTCAAGGTGTCCAGCTATCTCGCACATCTCGCGAGTGGCCTCCTCTGCTCTCTGTTCTGCTCGGACTGCTCCAGCTTTAGCTGCGAGGATTTGTTGTCTCATGGCGGCCACCTCCCCTTCTAAGGAGTGTAGGCGGTCCGTATCGTTCTCCTGACCCGCTTTTAGGTTTAGTATGGCATCCATATGGTGTTCTTGTTCCTCGTAGGTGTGTCGAATTTGTATCGTCGCGTTCTGGGTATTGCCGCTGATCTCCATCACCTTGTGATGGAGAGCCTGAGCCCGAGCATCCGAGCTACTCGTGGTACATTCAGAGGTAGTGCTTGATTTGTGGGGAGGGGGTATTGGGGTCCGGAACATAGGGGTAGAAGGCGCATGTTGGATGTGGATCGTTAGATGTCTTCTCTAGCCCATGCTTGCAGTGGGTTTGCCCATTGTGGGGATGCATCCTGCAATAAGGGAGGTGAAAGGGCTCTATGCCTGCTCCTGATAGGGTAAGGTTCCTTAACAATCTCCCCAACACTTTTCTCCTTGACAGAACCCTCCTCAGGAATTCCCCTTCTCATAATCCTTCTCTTGGTACACTTCAGGATTCTCTCCTGGACTGTCTTCTAGATCCCCCTCGATCCATCCGTTGGCTGCGATGGCGGGGGTAGTAGGGGTCTTCGTGGTGAAAATCCGGCTATGTCGTCTGTGCCAGGGTAGGGGTATAGGAGACACATAAAGGGTCTAGGTGTATGGTTCTATAGTATCCTAAAATACTCCTATAGTATTTTAAACTTTATGTTTGGTTCTTAGAGTTTCTTTGTGTATAGGGTTGGTAAGTTTTAGATTCGTTGCCCGCCACGACCATTCCTAAACACATGTTGGTCATATCTCGTATAAATATAGTTGATCAGGCTATATTTATCCTAGATATGATTACATAACTGTCTAGGCTTAATCGTAGCGCTTAACTCCTCCAAATACTTTTTATATGGTTCTTATTATGACACTGTTTCTAGTATGTATGAATGCATGTATACTTTTTATAAAAATAATTATATTCTAGAAAGTATACTTTTAGTCAGAGTGTTTTAGCCCCATTGCATTTATAGTTATATATCTTATATGGTCTGATATACTTAGTTCACTATAAACAATGCTCTGATACCAATTTGTCACACCCCCAAACTAGAACGGCGGAAATGTCTGGGGGCGGATGACTTCATGTACAGTATCATAACAATTGAATAATAGCAATCAAAGCATCACCACCATTGTACTGAATATTTAGTAAGTTTACATTGTACTCAAAAACATTATTTACATGATATCAAATGCATATGATAAAATAAATAACGTGATGTGACGACGTCCCATTCACCAAAAACTCTTGTGGTTACCTGTTTACTGGTTCCCTGAGAATACAAGTGATTTTGAAAAGTGTCAACAATTAAGTTGGTGAGTTCAAAAGCATTTTGTATGAAAAGGATTTGTAACTGTCTCGTGTACAAATGATAATGTATACTTTCAAAAAATCCAATATTTTTCTTAATAATGAGTTCTTTTAAATAAAACCCTAAGACCAAAAATGTATAAGTAATGTTGTACTGAAAAATGTTGTTATGAAGTTTTATATTTATATAAAACTACTTAAATGTTTGTTAACCCTGTAAACCAAATGTGTCGTTGTTTCCCCATGTGAGTTCTTATAACCATACTATGACTGATATGCCTGCTGCGACGTTCTTCAGGTGTCGGAAAGCAAACGACATTTGTCAACCCAGACCTGCCGGTCCAGCTGTAGCTAGCAGCTAGGGTGCGGGATTGTCAGTCCCATATAGATCTATACACAATTGTCTCGTTCTCCCTCCAAGAGACTCTAGTTATAATTCAGGACTTTTGTTGGTATTTAGATGAGTACATGAAGACGGGTCTCACAAATAATGGATTCAACGAGTTTATGTGTGATGAACTGGAAATCCTTTTTCCTTTGTAAATAATTTGTAACATCCGGATTCCCAGGTATGTTATTTTAAGTATTTATTTTAAGGTTCATTGACTTACTCGACGAGTTGGTGCTATAACTCGCTGAGTAGAGAAGGGATGGCCACGTGGGTTTAATGATCTACTCGACGAGTCCGGGAGTAGACTCGTCGAGTAGGCGCTGGGAGTGAAAACCCTAGATCCCCGGGTTTGAGACCTATTTAAAGGCACTTATAGCCTCATTTGCGGCCACACCTCACTGAGAAGAAAGCCTAATCGCCCCCTTGAGCTTGTGAGAGAAGTTTTGAGCCTTACTTGAGATTTTTGAGTGTATTTTGGTAGAGGAAAGGAAGATTCCAAGCAAGGATTGTGAAGAGGCTGATAGATCTACTGCTTATACGTCCAAGGGCTCCTGTTAGAGATATCAAGTTCGAACCTTTCTCTTTTATTTGAGTAGATCTCTCATTTTGAAGATTAGGGCTTCCTTTCTTTATATTTTTGGGAATTTGAGGATTTGGGGTTCATGAGGAGGCCTGAACTCCAGATCTGGACCTTAGGAGGTCCCTAACATCTAAAGGTTCCTGCTTTATTCAACCTTGGTGGAATTTATGAGTGAATAACCCATTTAGAGCATGTTCTTGGCTTTTCATGCCCAAAATGCCATGCATGGACATAAAGTCTATGACTTTACGTGATAAATGAGCCCGGAGAGTATGGATCTGAAGTTTGGGAAGGACTCCTACCTTAAAGTCGTCTGAATACAAGTTGAGTCTGAATGGACTCGCCGAGTTGATGAACCGACTCGGCGAGTAGATTAGGGGTTGTCCCGATGAAGCTTTACCATGCGACGGCCCGGCGAGTCAGGGGTTAACTCGACGAGCTGGATCTTCATGAGATTCCTAAGAACGATGGGACTCGACGAGTCGCGCAAGTGCACTCGGCGAGTCTGGTCAATTTGGGCTGTTGACTGGAATTGACTTCTGTTGACTTTAGGGTTGGTCAAATAAGTAATGGAGGTCAGGGAAGGGTAAGATGGTCTTTTACCCATTTCTAGGGTTAAGAGTGTAAGAGAGACCAATGAGTGGTGTAGTCGAGTATGAGGAGGGTATTAATTAGAGATATTATCATTGTGTTAGGAGGAGGCTAGATGGAGGATTCCCGAGCACGAGGCTTTTACTTACTAGCTTACGAGGTGAGTCTTCTCAGTATACATACCTAGAGTGGTAACCAGAGCTGTGTGATAGAGTATCCTATATGTTATTTGTGTACTGTGATATACTGCATTATTTCTATGTGATTCTTGCTATGTATTATTCAGAGTTTACAGAGTTAGGACCAGAGGGTCCACAGAGTTAGGACCAGAGGGTCCACAGAGTTAGGGCCGGAGGGTCCACCAGAGTTGTGGGACTGGAGGGTCCCACTGAGACACACTGACCTGAGGGTCAAATAGAGTTATAGCCTCGAGTGGCTAATTGTTGTACGTTGTATTTAGGGTAACTCACTAAGCTTCGTGCTTACCGTGTTATGTGTTATGCGTTTCAGGTACCTCAGAGGATCGCGGGAAGGCACCGGCATGATTGTACACATCTGTTCGAGATTTTATTGAGGATTCTGGGATTTGATTTTTGTCATGGATTTATGTTGACTTGAGACACTTATGATTTCTTTGATATATAATATATGAGTTTTATGTGATTTAAAATGAAAATTTGGTTTTAAAATTTACATCGTTACATAATTATTCCTTTAAATAATTATATGTTTCTTTCGAAATGATAATGTGGTGTTTGTGACTCCTCAAACTATACCAATTATAGTTTATCTTGTTTGTTTGTTGAGACTATTTATATAAAATCGTTTATATAAATACATAGTAATGATCTTGTCTAGTTTCAAAATGAAGGTTAAACATCATATTTTTGGGATGTCACTCACAAAATAGTGAAATAACTAGAATGTACTCATTTTTGTTAGAAAAGCTATATTTTTGTAAAAAGCTTCCAAAAACCTTATAGTTTTACAAATCATAACTTTTCACATGATTTTTATAACATGGATCATGTTTTGTTTTGCAAAACTAATATTTCACAAATAATTGTATAAAAGCTAGTAATAATCATATATTATGCAAATCATGGCTTATACTTTAACATAAAGATGAAATATGCAAGTATTTATATGATAAACAGTTTTGACTTGTATCCCCCCCCCCCCCTAAAACATGAAAATCTAGAAAATGTGGGAGTATGAACTCACCTTGAGTGGATTTGTGGGTTGTCTGAGGAGATGGTGTGAAGATCTTCAAGCCTAAACACTTGAATGAGGTTGATGAACTTCCTTGGAAATGATCTTATCCCAAAGGTTTTAACACATATTAATACGTGTAAATAATATGAAGCTAATATGAAAGTGTAATACAACACTAGATCAACAAGAAGAGCTTACCAAAATTACTAAGGACAAGCTTGGAGATTAAATTCTTGGAAACTTGGAATTGGATCTTAAGAGAAAATGGAGTTAATAGTATGAAGTAATGGAGAATGGTGGGGAGTTTGGGGTGTGTTCTGCCTTAGTTAAGAAAGAAGAGTTGAAATGATGCTTGCCTTGTTATCTGTTGTACAATTACTTTGATACATGTTGGGTGTTTTCGGCCTAGACGTGTTCTAGGTTGATGATTTCAGTCTAGGGGTGTTCTAGGGTGGGTGATTTCGGTTTTAAGCTTCTTGACTTTCAAGGTCCATTACAAACATGTTTTTCAATATATATATATATATATATATATATATATATATATATATATATATATATATATATATATATATATATATATGTATTAATCATACAAATGATTCCCTTATATATATATATATATATATATATATATATATATATATATATATGTATTAATCATACAAATGATTCCCTTTTGGCATTCATAGTTTTATTGCAACAAGATTGCGTTGTGACTTCACTTGTACACGGTTACAATTTAGACCTTGCTTGTTCCAAAATTTTCCAGTTGTCACAAGCGCCAACCTGCCAAACCTCCTATCAACATGCATGTAACATACATAAAAATCATATATTAAATAATGGGTCCATCCCAACCCCAAGTGGATGCTATGGGTGAACTCATAGTCTTACAGTCACATCTTGCCATGGGCCAAATCATGGTCTTAACTTGTACAAGTGCCAGGGAGCAGATCATGGTTTTCCATACCATTGTCAGGGGCCAAATCCTGATCTTCCATGAAAATGCCAAGGGCCACATCCTGGTCTTTCATACAAATGCCATGGGCCATGGTCTTTCATACGATTCATAGAGTCATACGTAGTTAGAGATCATATAGACAATCGAACAGATGATTCACCCGAGGGCGAACAATCAGACAAGAACATCACAATCAGGTATTAGACCAAGAGTTTTCAGGCTATCCAACTTCAACTATATAGAACCAAATCTATCATTACCACATAATCATGTAACATAGACACATAACATAAAGTATTATATTACATTCCCTTGGTAACAACCCTTCTCTAGTTACTCTGCCATTGACCATTTCTTTAAGTCCTTCATTTGTTAAACATACATAATCCAAATAATTGGCCTTCCCCGGATACCTTAACCAAGCATAACTCCTAACAGTATCATGAGATCAACAGGCAAGACCCTACCGGTCTAACATACCATGACACCAAGTGTTCTAACTGCACATGCACAACAAGGAGTTATCCTAGTCAACTAGCATACTTCTACCCTAACAACACATCTATCCTACCAGGCAAAGGCTATAAAACGATACACATGGCTTAATGAGAAACTCACCTGAACTAAATAACCATAGAAGCACAACAACATTCTTACACCTTGCACTGCTTAATCCTGTGAACCAGCTATCGCCAAAAGAGATAAATCCTCAATCAACAATCCAAATCCTCTAAGTTTGACCCCAAGTCAAACTGGTCAAAAGTCAACGGCCAAGCAAGTCAACGCTCACCACGGCGTGGAGACCTCTTAGCCATGTCGTGGGCATGTTAGGACAAAAACGACGACATACATGACATCTTCACGTCGTGGGCATGTCCGGACATAACAAAGACGAGGTTGGACTCCAGTATGTTGTGGGCATTCCTTGGCCACGTCGTGGCCACTGAAAGATTCTATAATTCTTCATTAAGAGCTTAATCCTTACAGATCAAGGCTCAAAACTTCAAATCTAATCCTTCTCTTTAACTTAATGGATAAAGTTTCCAACTTTATCCATTACGACCTCACTCCAAAGCAATATCTACAACCCTAGTCCATTAAGCCCTTAATATGACCAAAACTCTCAAACTAAGACCTTTTTCTTACTTAACAGAAGTCCATGACCATAAGAATGTTATCTTAAGCTTTGGAATTCCTCAAACTCCAAGAACATCCAATAATAGGACCAAAACCAACCAATAATGACCAACAACATAATCTCAAAAGAACAAGGTCAAGATGCAATCTTTTTACCTCAAAAGGTCCAGAAACTTGAAGAAAATGGTGGATCTAGTCTTTCTCAATGCTTCCTTTCACCAAGAAGGAATTCCTTTCTTCACAAGCTTCACCAAATCAGAAGAACAACTTCAATACCAAGTGAACAAGCTCTTAATATTCCATGGAGGCTAGGGTTTCAAAATGGAGAGGTGGATGATAAAGGAGATGCCCTAAACCAAGAGTTAGAGCCTTTAAATATGGGGGAAACCCTAAAAATTATGGGCTTGGGCTGCAACAGCTACCATGTCGTGGCCAACACCTTGCCACACCGTGGAAAATGATCCAAACACGCTCTTCACTAGATTGCCATGCCATGACGTGGTCATCAACCCACCATGTCGTGGCATCTGGTTTTTCTCCAAAAACCATAACTTTGGCTCATCCAAGACTTCGGCTGATCCATTATGGAAAACGAAAGTTACAGAACACATGAATATGAATTGAACTAATGTAAATCGAATATGAACATATGAATAATGAAGTAACAAATAAAAATATAATAAAAAATTGTTCTAAATTGAACTAACAGATTCAATAAAAATTTGTTATAAAATAACACCAAACTATTCTATTATTCAATTTATAACTATGAATTAGTTGAATATGAAATTCATCTTCCATGTCAAGACTTAAATGTTCTTCATCTCCAAATCGATTAAATTCACCTTAGAGTATGCAATGACCATCTTCAGGTCTTTGAATCTAGTCGTTATTTTTCTTCATCTTCCTGCAATTTAAATTCAAGATGATGTTGAAAGTTGAACATATAGATGTATATGAGAGTTGAAGAAGAAGAAGAAGATAGTAATTTATATAAATTCAAGATATAATTGACATCTTGAACATGTTGAAGATGTATTTGAAAGTTGAAGAACATAGTAATGTGTACAAATTCAAGATGTAGTTTAAAGTTGAACATATTCAAGTGTGTATAATTAGGTTTGCTGTTGGTTTTCAGAAAACTCATCGCCTTCCTCTTTTTTTTTTGTCAAAAACTCCATCTTCTTCGTTTGCACTAAATTGGGGTTTTATAATTTTGAAATTTCAAGATTTGGATGGCTTATCGATGTAAATTAGCTAAGTTAGGGTAATGATAGTTTGGTTTTTTCTAATATGAAATACATTGAATAACTTCTAAACTGTTTATTGATTTTGTTTAGGGATTTGGTTTCTTTATTTTTAACATTCTATGGTTTCGGTGGCGGTGGTGATTATGTGTGTTGAATATAGCGACATTGATGAGTGTGTGTGTGTGTGTTTAATCAACAATTACTTCAGATTTAGGTAAAAATGCTTTAGCTTTCACGAGTGAGCGTGTATGTATTTAATAAAAAGATGCTTCAGATTTGAATCCAACTACAATTTCATTCATGAGTTCATCTTGGAGTAAAAATGCTTCAGATTTGGTGTTCATTGTATGCTTTCGATAAACAGAAAGAAATTTTTTTGGCTAAGTCATACGTGTGACTGGTTCATTCATGAGTTCATCGTGAAACCTAGAAAAAAGTTTGGTGGTAAATCTAGCAAATGACTATGAATGTCAACGTGGTGGGTTCGGCGTGGGGCATGGTTTCCCAAACCCGCCCCGAATCTTTCGGGTATCTTATCGGGGCGCCCCATAGGGTTTTGGGTTTTTCCTTTGGGTTTCGGGTATTTATCGGGTTTACAACAATTCATACAAAATCTTTATTCCGTTTTAGGGTACCCCGATATATTATAAAAAATATGTGTTCTAGTCTCCCTTTTAAATTAAAAATATGATGCATCACTTTAATAATATAACTGGACGTTATATTAAAGTTTAGTGTAATACGTCAAAATATAAAAAATGATCATTCACATCAGATTCTTAATAACTAAAAAGATTATCCACAGTAAGTATTTTATTTTTGAGTGCATATAATTAACATCAAAATGATTCAAACTTTATATATATATATATATATATATATATATATATATATATATATATATATATATATATATATATATATATATATATATATATATATATAATCGAGGCGGGGCGGGTCGGGGCGAGGATAACTCACTCCTTGCCCCAAACCCGATAACGACCCGTTATCCGACCCGAAATGATCGGGTTTCGGGTTTCCCTATCGGGTTCAGGCTTTTTTGCCATCCCTACAAATGTGTGTGAGAGAGAGAGATGTGTCTGTTTCTTTTTAATTATTAAACTAGGTATGAGACTCATGTATTACATGAGTTTATTTAAAAGAAAAAACTAAATATAAAATTTTAAATATTTGGGAAGTTTGAATTAATAAAGAAAAATGAGAAAAATATTGAATTGTAAAAATTAAAGTGTTTTTTTCTCTAAATTTAAACAATTAATTTAGATAAATAAATAAAAGAAATTAATGAAGATTTAACTTAGTAATTTTGAAATTAAAAGGAAATTTTATCAAGGAAATTAATATGCATTTATTATTGAATTTAAATACTATGTGAAATTTAATAAAATAGAAAAATCATAAAATAACATGTGAAATAAAAATTAATTCAAAATAATCACAAAATCACATTTGTCAAATTGACAAAAAAAACATTCTTTTATTAAAATAGATATAAAAAAATATAAAAATTATATATATAATAGTTTTTTTAGTTTAGACAAAGACCAAAACTACAAATAAATTTTGTGACGTTACATCCACTTCTTAAAAAATTAGATCTTTTACATACTAACATTTTTACAGTTTTGTTTATTGAAAATGTTAAACTACAAGATCTGGACAAAAGCCACCGACAGTAAATGAAAAAATAAAAAAAATTGTTAAAACAGTGAGAAATTCCATGATGTATAACGAGGGGGAGATGCATCGTGTTCCGTATCTGGAGCCGAGATGTTTTTATGTGCTTTTGGATCGAATCGTATCTAAATCCAACAAGGGCCTCGTTTTACGTCATCCATCCGACAGCATCTCCTCCGTTCCTCGGTGAAGATGCGGTGGTTGTTAGTTGGTAGATCAAGGAGGAAGCCGGTGTCACTCCACTGCCTTCTCATCGCGTCTGCAGCTTTCACCGGTATCGGCATCTTATTCCTCACTCTCCGCTCTCTCGACGATCCGACTCCGTCATCATTCACCACACACCACTTCACTACCACCGTCACTCAACCGGAAGATGAAAAGCAAATAACAAAAACCAAAGGATGCGCTACGGTGGAAGAGATGGGCGATGATTTCCGAGGTGGATTTCTTGAGCAGAGTCTCCGCGTTAGAAATATCATTCAACGTCACTTCGATCTTAACGGTATCCGATTAAACTTCCTTCTACTTACCTTTAAATCGTTAAAAATTCACATCGGTGCTTCAATAGCTTCACTTTGAATCGTGAATTCATCATCGATTTGCTGCAATACACATTTGATTTTAGAAATTCAAACCTACTACTCTCAGATTGAATTAACATGTGTGTCATGGAATTCAAACTGTTATTATTACAATTGCCAGGTGCTGCTAGAATCCGAGGTCTTCCTCCAGCGGAATTCTGCAGACAAAGATTTGTGATTGCAAAAGCATCAGAAGCAGGTTTTGGAAACGAAATGTACAAGATTCTAACAGCAGCAGTATTGAGTGTAATCTTGAACCGATCACTGATAATTGGACAAACCAGGCATATTGGTTCTATCTCAATCCTTTCTATAATTCAATTCAATATACACATTTTACATTTTTACCCTCTTATATATGGATGCTTGTAGATGAATCTAATAAAGTAATAATAAATTCTTACAGAGGAAAATACCCTTTTGGGGAGTACATATCGTATACCAATACTGCTTTTACCCTGAATGAAGTCAAACATCTATGGAGACAAAACGGATGTTTGACCACTTACGGGAAGCATTTGGTTATGAGAATTGATGATTTTCAAAGGCCATTAAAGACAAATGTTCTTTGTAGCAATTGGAGGGAGTGGGAAGAGCCTATAATATGGTAAAATTACGAAACCGTCCTTTACTTTATGCTTGTTTATAAGTTTTTTGAATTTTGGGATATGCTTGCAGGTTCCAGAATACTACAGATGCAGTGGCAGCTCAATTTTTTTTAAAGAATGTTCATGTTGAGATGAGAAAGGCTGCTTCTGAGCTCTTTGGGCAACCTGAAAACACTCATAGGCCTAATGTGTTTGGGGAGTTAATGAGAATTCTCATATCTCCTACAGAAAAAGTAAAGCAAGCTGTTGATTTTGTTCTTGGTGGAGGGTTGGATCCTGATATTACATTGCATATGAGAATGCTTATGAACAGGTGCCTAAATTGCACTTTTAGTTATACAAAATTGGTAAAAAAAAAAAAAAAAAAAAAGTGAGACATTGTTGAATAAACTGGAAAAAGTATGAAATGTTGTTGTGTGATTACACATTTAACCCTAATAATTCCAATCCTCATGGAACTAGCCATGCATACCATGCTTCTTGTTTGACATTTGAAATCTGGTTTTTTTCAGATCTGTGAGAGCATTACAAGCAGCATTGGATTGTACAAGAAAAGTGATGCAGAATGCACAATTAGGTTCCAGACCTAGGTTGGTTTTAGTTTCAGACACACCCTCATTGGTGGAGGATGTGAAATTAAATTTTGATAGTTTTGCAGAGGTAATTAATTGTTTGAAGTTTTTTTTTTCTCTTTTACACTGCATTTGTCAAAAAAGACTGGACTGGATGGGACTAGACAAGCTTTCTAGGACTATCTTTGATGATGAGGATGAGGAAGATATTCTTGTTGGAGTCCGTGTCCCATCTTTTTTGGGTGGGATAAAAAATTTCATGCCAAACACAGTTTCAATCTAATGCATGCCAAACACAGTATAACTTGTTCAGTTCTATGTAACAAAATGTGAGTATGTGTTGAAGATCAATTAAATGTTTTTTGTCCGTTGTAATTTATTTATGGTTTTTTGCAGGTTGTTCATTTTGACTATGAAAGTTATGATGGAGAATTAAGTGGCCAAAACGGTTTGCATAATTTAAATTTTAGGACAAAGGATTGGGGACCCGCACCCAGATGGGTTGCATTTGTCGACTTTTTTCTCGCATCACGTGCCAGGCAAGCGGTAATTTCTGGTGCCCACAGACGTGTTGGGACAACCTACGTACAGTTGATTGCTGCCTTAGCCGCTGCAAATTCAGCCGGTATTTACCATCATTTAGGCTGCGTTTGTGATACAGGACAAGACTGGACTGGACAAGTTTTCTAGGTCCCTTTGCGATGATGACAATGAGGGGTATTCTTGACTTTTGCACACACAAGATATTTGTTAGGCAAATGGTCTCAAAGATTCCCAACAACCGGCCTAATGAAAATAATAGAGAAATAACAACACAAGAATATATGTGAAAACTCCAAAACCAGAGAAAAATCATAGGCCTTGTCAAAACAATTCACTATATGACAAATTTTTACAATCACATAAGCTAATCTCAAAGCCAACACCCAATTACACCTATACCCTCGAAAGATTTAATTCACACTTTTTACACTCTAAAACAAGCTGAAACTAAGAATCGAATACGTAAAATGTACTTTGCTTTAGGGCAATTTGAAAACAAAATCTTGGGTTTCTTTTTTAGTCACAGAGCCCACTCCACCTTTTCTACTACGGAATTTATGGGACAATTACTCTGGTATTTAAGTCAAGTTTTAACAAGATCGACAACGAGTCACTGTTCTACCTTTTTTTATAGGACAAAAAATAACAATTTTTGTCTTATTGACATCATGCGTGATACATAGTATAACCTATTCAGTTAAGCGTAACAAACCAAGCTTTAGAAACCGTGTCTTTTTCTGTAGCTAACAGACTTTTTTGTGGCAGATAATGTTGGTGGTAATTCGAGTTTCTCATTCTTCAGTAGTTTTCAGAGTACTCTAATTTCGGAAGGATTGAGTAATCAAGTAGGTTGGGGGCATATTTGGAATAGATTTTCAGGTCCCTTAAGTTGTGGAAACCAAACGAATCAATGTGCTTACACACCGTTGTTACCTTCTGCGTGGTGGGATGGTTTGTGGCAATCGCCTAGTCTTCGGGATATCCGTAAAATGGAAGCTTATGGCATTCGATTATCTGGATTTGGTACAGTTGATGAAAATCAACTTCTTTCTTTTTGTAACACTAGGAAAGAATTTCGGAAATTCATTACACTTGTATAAATGTATTTTTTTTTCGAGTTTAATGAAAAGTGACATCAGGATATTCTATTTACAGTTTGGTATAAGTTTAATTCTTGTTATTTATGTTTGTTATTTTATTTTTGGTTTATATTTGGAATACGTGAATGATATGTTTACACTTTTTGATTGACTTTTAATCGTTAAATATTTGGATATATTTAACTTTTATATATAAAGACAATAGAAAAAGGTTGTTTTTCGTCGTCAAAGTTTCTTAGAAAGTCTATGCGTTAGGGGGTAAAAATAAAGTTTCCCATATATTGCTGCTAGATGCATTCAGAGGTTTTAAAATGTGCATAATATATGCCCAACTTCAAAGTTGCCTAGAATGATGGAAAATAGAGAACGGTAGAGATAAGTTGTGTATAGAGGAGAAGCTGCAAATATTATTTGCAATTTTATTAGAGGCACTTGATGCCCTTTAAATTAGGGGTGAGCGTGTTTGGACACCCGAATCTGGAACCGATTGGTTTACAAGAAGAGGCCAGGTTATCGCTTATTAGTATTGTCCAAATTTAGTTTTTTACCGGTTCGATCCAACCGGTTTCGGGTAGAAAGCGGTTTTGAACCGGAACTTTAAAATGATTTTTTTGTATTCAATGAAATTTTAAAACATGTATATCTCATTCGTTTGAATTTGAATTGACATGTGGTTTTTTACTGAGTGTAGTTTAGAGTTTATAAATGATTTTAAACTATAGTTTTGTTAATTTTGGTTTCATATTCAATAAATTACAGTTTCCCGAAGTCGGGATATCAAAACATGAAATTTTCAGCTTTTCAACTTATTTATTTATTTATTTATTTTGTATTCTATGAAAATTTTAAAATATGTATATCTCATTCGTTCAAAGTCGGATTGACATACGGTTTTTTCAGCATGTGGTTTAGAGTTTGTGCATATTTTGGACTATAATTTTGTCATATTTGGTTTCATATTCAATGACTTATAGTCCCCAAAAGTCGGGATAAATAATCATAAAGTATTTCTTGTATCTAAAATAAAGACTTAAACTAAAAATTCTATTTCGAATATAAAATGAACAATCAAACCCAAAAATTACCACTTACCTCTGAGAGGCTTAGTGAGTAATCACAACACTCACCCATTATGCAGATCATATGCATTTTTACAGCGCACACATAAACATCAAGGCATAATCACATAAAATTGTACACAGAACATATGATATCATACATAACCCCAGTCAACTAGATTCCCTAAGGGGCTAGTCTCTACTTGACCTAATATTACTGTAACGCCTCAAAAATCACAACCAATTTAAACTTTTCAAAACAACTCATTTACTATTAAAAGTGTTTACAAAACCATTGTTTCCAAATTATTATTTAAAATCAGAGTTTCCCAAGATCAACAACATAAAATTAGGATGTGTACGGTCACACATTCGTCTTCCCATGATCCTCGGAAGTACCTGAAACCATAACCCAAAAACTGTAAGCCGAAACTTAGTGAGTTTCCCCAAAGTACCACCACATAAACATAACAAACAACAACATGTATAAATGAGTGTTCAGCCTGACTGGACTGCCTCGTAGGGCCTACAGCCTATCTGGACCGCTCTCGAGCCTTCGGCATGACTGGACCGCCCCACAGGGCCTACAGCCTACCCGGACCGCTCGCCGAGCCTTCAGCTTGACTGAACCGCCTCGTAGGGCCTACAGTCTATCCGGACCGCCCCAGGTGTCTTGGCCTTCAGCACAAAGCAGGACCGCCTCAACCCAACCATACATAACATGTCGACATATACATAACAGATAAACAGATCACCACCGCATGCTAACATCTTATATATCAGGATACAAATCTAACAGATCACTACAACATAACATCATATATTCCATGATACAGATCTAACAGATCACTACAACATAACAACATACGGTAAACAAGGATATCAATTCAATGAGCCGACCTTGGTGCCTTCGACCCGTAAGTACAGTGAGGAAAACTCATCTCTCAATCTGAACAATAGCTGATGAGGTTCCGACTCCGAATCTCAGCTCTGACTGTCACCTATCCATCCAAATGACCAATTCTCAAACACAATCCAAAATACCCAAAATACCCCTAGGTCAAACTTGGTCAACCCTGGTTAAAGTCAACAGTCAAGGTCCCAAAAGTCAATATCCCTTCCCAGCGGAGTACGCCCTGCATACCAAGAGAGTACGCCCAGCGTACTCTAATATTGACCAAAATGTGAGGCGCTGACCGCGTACGCGCAGCGTACCTCAAGGTACGCCTAGCGTACGTAGCCCAGTCCCAAAACTCCATTAAGAGCTTATTCCATTAAGCCATTCCATCCAAAACTCATATCCAAACCCAAAATGGTGTCCTAAGTAATAAAGTTTCAAACTTTATGACATTACATGGCTATTAAGTGCTTAATGTCTAAAACCCTATGTTCTTAACCCAATAAGACCATCTAACACATGCATGGGTTACATACAACACTCAAGATCATATTTTTATGGTTCATAATAGCTCCATAATGGATAAAGTTTCCAACTTTATCCATTAGAATGGTCCCAACAAACAAGATCTAGTCTTTAAGTCTCAAAAGGTCCCAAAAAGTGCATCTTTTCAACTTAATCCATTAAGTCCAGGTCTCTAACCTTTAGATCTAAATCAAAATGATGTTTAGATAGATAAAGTTTCCAACTTTATCCATAACAAGGTCACTGACTTTCAAGATCTAAACTTTATGCACTTAAAGTGACCAAAAGTTCATAAACACCCAAAACTAGCTAGATCTAATAATTTCATCATCAAGATTCAAACTTTATACCTCTAGAAGAAAGATCAAGGTGAACAAAGTCTGGATCTACAAGCTCCAATGCAACCAACACTTCTTCAATGAGTTCCTTCTTCTCCAAGGTGCACCAAGAGCACTCCAAAGCACTTAAAAACACCATCTTTTTACTCACAAGGCTTAATCTAGGGTTAGAGTTTCAACAGAGGGTGTTAGAGAAGTAGAAGCTGAGAATGGAATGGGTTTGGGGAAGTTAAGGAGCTTAAAAAGGGCTCAAACCACGAAAATAGGGTTTGGGCACTTATCACATACGCCAACAGTACTCAATTTACGCCCAACGTACTCAGGCATACTCAATACGCCTAACGTACTCAATTTACGCCCAACGTACGCGGCTGACCCAAAAATCGTCCTAACTTCAAACGGCCATAACTTCTTCGTTCCAACTCCGTTTTCGACGTTCTTTATATCCACAAAAAGGTATTGAAGAGTTATGAAATATTATCTGAATATCTTGGACTAAATACTTCTCAAACAAAAATCCATATTTCACGCAAGAACCCGGATTATGACTTTTCCCTTTCTACCCTTCGGCCCAGAACACAATTTAAGGGTATAATCTCTTAACTATTATTACCTCCTTCCATCAGGACTAAACTTTGCCTCCTTAAGGCCCAAAACCTCTTACAATCGACTTCCGGTCCATGGCTTAGAAATGACATGAAACAGGATGTTACAATTCTCCCCCACTTAAATTAGATTTCGTCCTTGAAATCAGCTCTCGCTTCCGCTTCCCGATGGAATCCCTAGCCAAAAACCCGTAGATTTGATCGATACTAAACCTCCTCGGCCAGTCGTCGTCATGCTAATCCCGCATATAGATGTTGGATTAATGTCTAAGTCCATAACTATATTTGGTATGTACTTGACCCGACCCGGCATGGTCCATTTGGGTTGCACTTCACCGACACAATTTATATGGATAGTCTTTTGAGAATAGTATATTTATGATTTATATTAATATATTATAAGTTCTAATATATTAATATATAATCATATTATTTAATTAGTATTGATCAAGAATTAATTTATAATTAATTAAGTGATCAAAAAGAACTAATTAAATATGGACTCTAGTGGTAGTTCATAAAATGTGTTTTTGTAACTTGTCCTCAAGTTACATAAAAGGTCACATTTATGAATCTTAAAACTCATAAAAGTGTCATAGGTTACATAAAAAAAATGAAGAGTCTTTTTCATTAAATAGTATTATGACTCCATAACTTGTCCTCAAGTTATGAATGTTTAAGAGTCACTTCTTTAAAAGTGTTATTAAAGAATAAGAGGTTACATAAAAAATGAAGAGTCTTCATTTTAATGAACCATTAAACTCATAAGTTATGAAATGAAAAGTTTTGAATAGTTTCAAAAACTTGCCCTCAAGTTTTGGAATTTGTAAAGTTTTCACTTATGAATACTTTAATTCCAAGTTAAGCCCTTAGAATTTTAAAAGTTAAAATTCAACCCTTATACTTTATAATATTATAAGTTAATAATATATATATATATATATATATATATATATATATATATATATGTATAAGAGTAAAGTCGTCTTACCATTAGTAGGCCTCATTCACGAAGCCGGTCTATAAGGGGGGTATAAGGTTACTGCCTATAAAATGGCAGTTTAATGGGTGTCCACTCTCACCCACCGCTTCCTTGACCGGTGGAGGGTCGTTAGCCGAACGGGTAGGACAAGGACTATAATTCTCCCTTCATTAAAAGTATTAATGATAAATACTAAGTAACTAAACTCTTAATAATACCCAATCTTAGTTACTTAGGAAAATGTGAATTTGGTGCTAACCCATGAAATTACACTTTGCACTTTGCTTAAGTCAGTTAGTGGAGCATGTGTGGTTAACCGGCACACTAGCTTGATTTAACAAGGTAGGCAAAGGGTAACTTAATGTTTATCATAGTATCGGTGGAGCGTGTGTGGTTAACCGGCACATCGATTGAGGGGTAAATATTAAGGGTACCAAGTATATTTGCATGGTTATTCACACCTTGTTTTGTGATCCTCGACATCCCAGTCACAAAACGTGAAGGGCACACTCGAGATTGAAACATGCCTTTGAAAAGTTCAATGAATCTCAAAAGAATCTAGGAGTTTCAAAACCAATTAAAACCTAATAATACATTTCGTTTATCTTGGTGGAAATTGGTGAATCGTCATTCACCTACCTTCAAATATTTTATAGCTTGGATTACGGCATCCCTCTTCCAAGTTATAAAATAGTTTGCTGGGTCCTAGCCTTAATATTTCATATTGGGTGTTATATTAAGGACTTTAGATCAACTATCTTGAATATCTCCCAAAAAGATGTCTGGTTCAGACATCTATGATCCTCCCAAATCTCTTGGAACTTCACTTCCTCCACCTCCTCCAACTATTATCCGTAACCCACAAGTTCAAGGTCATTCAAGCCCTATTGGCAAGCAAGGTCTATGTGTGATCGTATCTTGGAGATGAAGTCACATATTGACAAGCCGGGAGAGTTGGGTGTCAAACTCTTGAGAAAGTTGGTGGTTCAATCACTTTCTAAGTGACATAGTGAATTCCTTTGGGACTACTATGAAACAGACTATGACATGACCCTTAATGATCTTATCTATTTGCTTGGTGCTGCTGAATCAGCAATAATTTGGAGCACTGGGAGAGCAAATTTGATTAGTAGATCAACTTCCCAAACTACCATGGACATTGACAGTGGTAACGGATATCTAGAAAAGCCTTCTCTTCCCAAGTAAAGGGATTGACCATAGTCAACTAGGTTGACCAAATGGTAAAGAGAAAGGCTAAGTCTGTGATAGTCCCATGTACCATTCCCAAAGAGTCCCTATGTTTCTCTTGCCAAAGGAAGGGGCATTGATTGCGAAGCGGCCTATTTACCTGAAAGATCATAAGGTTGATCAAGTCAAGAAGATTGACTCTACTTCAGGTAAAGTCCACTATCTAACTCTGTTAAGTTTCTATTCTGAGATTCTTGTTACATGATGTGACTGGGTCACATGTTGATGTTTTAAGAATCAAAGAAAAGTGAAGAAACTTAAAGGAAGTTTATGCTGATTCTGATCGCGAAGATGGATCTCGATCGCATGGTTCTGTGATCAGAATTTTGAGCTGTTGCTTAGGAGTTATGATATATTGCTTAGGAATAGATAACAACAAAGTTTTTCATGTGCTTTTGCACTGTAAGGATAATTTTTCCGCAAAGTTTTTAAAATAAAAGGAAAAAAAATTTGATTTTATTTATTTTAAAATATCCTTACAATGGCATTTGTGAAAAGGAAAAAAAATTGTTGCTTATATGATTCCATTAATAGCAAGAGTGGAAATATGAATTTGATTCTTTCATTTGTGGTAGTGTCTAAATTTTCCAAATAAGGAAAGATTCTCATCACCCAAGTTTCAGTTGGATAGAAACTTGGAATCATGCAAGTTGTATAGTATGATGAATGAGAACTTTCAAGCATTGGAAAATTAAGACTAATTACTTGTTCACATGGATGTGTGAGTCAAGTAAAGGACTAAGGGATCGAGTACACATTCTTGTGTACTGATCAAGCCCACCATAAATGTAACTTGAGTGACATATCTTAAAGAAGGTTTATTAACACTAGTGAAATGTAAGAGTAAAAGGTTTTCTACTCTTGTACATTTGAATTTGGTAAGTTGTGATGTTTTGGATAAAACAGAGACCAACTTAGGCCAATTGTGTTAAGTGTTTGTCTTGATTAGAATCCACACTATCTCTTGAATATTTGGCAAGAAAGTCTTATAGGTCAAGGAGACAGTGGGAGTCTAAAAGATCCTGAAAGGGTTTCAAGAAGTAATGAAGAATAAAACATGTATTTCATCACTAGCACACAACTAGAGGTTTATAACCTATCGTGTTGACATTTTTGTGCCCATTCCAGTTAAGTTGGCTATACATTTGAGTTCTACATGTTGTCAATTGTTTGCATAGCTACTTGGAAGCAATGGCAAGCCCTTGAGCTGCCAGGTGGCAAGAAGTTAAGATTGCACAAGTTCAATCCATATGAGTTAGGATTTGTCACTAACCTAGTCTTGTGATTATGGTTTGACAAATTCACATGGATAAGAACACATACAGCATAAAATCTAAGTGTCATAAGGTTTCTCTCCGATTCATGAAAATGATGGTGAGGAAATTCTTTCACTAAGTAGATTTTAATTAGATAGCAATTGTGATATTTGCAGTTCTCAAAGTCGTTAGTGGAGCGTGCGTGGTTAACCGGCACACTAACATTGACTTATGAGAAATGGCAAAAGGTCTAAACAATTGAGACTATGATTACGACATCCCTTTTCATAGTTCTGAAATTGTTTAGACGCACCTGTGTTCTATCTAAGATAAGGTGTATGATTTTGATAAAGTCTTATCAAAGCAATCTAGTATCAGAAATCTGAACTTTGGTAAGAATGTCAATAAAGTATTGACTTCTAGAGGTCCAGCTGTTTTCTGGATACATGTCAAAGCTAGTGGGAGCATAAGTGTTATGCTAATAATCATCATGTTAGTGGGAGCATGATAATTATGATAAGTATTGCAAGTTAGCAATGTTAATTATAGAAAACAAAAGTTTCAATTCGTGAGGTTGCAGGGGTTGAAAAAGTTGTTTTGCTATAATTAAGGGAGAGGAAATTATACTTCATTTCAATTCTAAAAAGCTTAGATTGAGTTTATAATCATTCTAAAGAGCTTATATTGAGATTTTAATCACCTTTAGTCAAGAATATATATATGAATTTCATGTTGGATTGGTTCAACTTAAGAAAATTCTATATATTGCGTTCTCAAAATTCGATTATGATTACGACATCCCTTTTCATAGTCAAATTTTGAGAATATGGCAAACAAAAAATTATTATGGCAAAAGACTGGTCTAGAACCATGTCTTTATGTGAAACATCATGAATCGTGTCCCATTTACTTTGGGTACAAGATCGATTTCATGTGCTATAATATTTATTCTTTCTGAATTTTCCAAATGCCTTAGGGCATTAAGGAGGAAATGTCTAGAATTGGATATGACTAAAGTGATTAAGCAATTGTCGAGGACAATCTAAGGTTTACCAAAGATTGGTTGCTCAAGGACAGTTGGAAGTATAGTGTTAATATTGGAAGGACCATATTGACATAGTCTGAAAAGAGGCAACTCTTGTTCAGAAGTGGTAGTCAAAATGGGAATATAGAGTTGTCTTCATAGGTGGAAGCAACCTGTGTAAGGTTAAAGAAACTTAATGCAAGAAGCATGTTCAAAGCAATGCGCTTTGAATTTGAAACATCGTTTCCATGGAATTGCTCTCCATTGGAATACTCTGTAATGATTGTTGCCAAGTCTTTGTGGCTTTGTGCATAATCATTACAAGAGGAACAGTGCATATAAGTTTAAAATCTAAACAGATTTCGATAAATGATAGGAATTTGGAATTCTTACATTTAAGACAAGGATTTGGGAGTGTGAAAAGAGAATCATTGAAATTATGTTCAATTGATCTAGTTCACAAAGAAAAGGATCATAGACAAACATAGAGTGCATACTTGGTGTATGGCAAAGCTATTGTTTAGAAAAACATAGTGTACATGCTTGGAGCATGAGACAACTAGTGTTTTTAATTCAGGTATAAAGTTGATAAAACCGAAACAATGAATAATGAGTAATCAGTATGGTGATAAATAAAAGTGGTCTATTTATATTCATAGGGTTTGATACCATATTTGATTCATTTATTCTTGTGTTTCACTTTGCATGTTTTGACTTCCATAATAACTAGGTTATTCTTCCGGAATGACTAAGTTATTCAAACCATCCACAGTCGGTCATATGTTGGAAGTAGATATGAATCAAGACTATCATGGGTTGGCTTGTAGAGGTCCAAGTTGGTGGACAAAGTTGTGCTACAACACTCATGAGTGCTCATAAGTTCTGAGTATTCGATTCAACCCGCGCTCATTTGAATCACTTCATGGATTTTATCACGAGTGATCATGAGACGATAATATCTTATATTCTTCAAACCTAGAGATATGAGTTGTTACTATGAGTTGGTTGTACATTGATTGCACGAAACCGCATTGGTAAATCGATGTTATAAAACGTGCCTTTGTGTATGATTCAACAAGTAATATAACAAGCCATATGAGTCGAAGTTTATCCATTCCTTTTACCTTCGGGATAAAAGCGATATATGTGGGCCCCTCGATGATTTAATGATGACACATGTGAGTGCTTGGCCAAGCCAGGACTGATTTGATTTGTTCAATCAGTCAGTCATCATAAATCGGAAATCAGGAAACAACAAATGGACAGAGAGAATGATTATAATCCATGTCTCAGTCCATATGATATCTAGAATGGAGGAATATATGATCCCTTATCTAATGGACAAGTCATTGACAAAGGTCAGAGTTCGTTGATAGGATCAGAGTTTGACAGCGGCTTTAAGAGCTACGATTGCCAGTTGGTTTTTGAAGTCATACTCAATAATAGTTTTAGACTTATCCAAGTGGGAGACTGTTGGATTAATGTCTAAGTCCATAACTATATTTGGTATGTACTTGACCCGACCCGGCATGGTCCATTTGGGTTGCACTTCACCGACACAATTTATATGGATAGTCTTTTGAGAATAGTATATTTATGATTTATATTAATATATTATAAGTTCTAATATATTAATATATAATCATATTATTTAATTAGTATTTATCAAGAATTAATTTATAATTAATTAAGTGATCAAAAGGAACTAATTAAATATGGACTCTTAGATATATGTGTGTAGTGGGCCAAGTTCATTTAGGTTGGGCTAAGTCTTCATGGATAGTCCATGGAGCTTTAACCCATGGATCCTAGGAAATGAAAGATCATGGGTATTAGGGTTTAACCCTAATCCTCCACACTATATAAAGGGTCTTATGGTTCATGAAATTAGGCTAGTGGCTAGTGTGGATACACTAAAGAGGGCAATAACCGATTTCATAAGTGTGAGCCAAGTATCCATATTCTCTAAAGTCTTCCAAGGTGTTTTGGTGATTTGTGATTCCACTTGAGACTTCCACACTATTGGGGATAAGCTCTTAAAGTTTGAAGACATCAAGCTACATCAAAAGGTATGTTATCTATCTAGAACTTTGTAGTATAGGTGCTTCATAATATGCTAGTTAGGATTAAAGCCTTGGAAAGTTCTTATTTGCATGTATGATAGAGAAAACATAGATCCAAGGTTTATCGGGTTGCATGTACACCATAGGAGTATTAGAATGCTCAAAAACCCAACAATAGATGCACCATTGTGACGAGAACCAACTGGAAAACAAAACACCTCACTATTTATTGTTGTTGAAACCTTCATTCAAAAACAAGGCAACACCCAACGTGACTCTCATCTATATACCCGCTGCAGAGAAGTACGTACAATACCAGCATTTTCCACAACTTCCTAGCTATAATACCGAACTTCTAGTGAGAACCACAGAGCCGGTGTAACATCCATAAATTTTACGCCAAATTTAAACTTTTTCGATCATAATAAAAATCAAATAGCATCGTTTACAAAAATGTTTTCAAATCAATATCCATCAGAGTGTCCCAAAATCATAACATAAGGATGAGGAGCGGTACGGTCACGCCTTCGCCTTGCCATGATCTCCTGAAGTACCTGAAACAATAAACTGAAAACTGTAAGCCCGAGGGCTTAGTGAGCTACCCCCAAAATACCAATACCACACTGACAATGCCATATCAGTAACAATCAATCAATCAACATGCATACTGGGCCATCGGCCTGACTGGACCGCCCTACTGGGCCTACAGTCTATCTGAATCTATCCCGAGCCTTCGGCATGACTGGTCCGTCACGTGGGCCTGCAGTCTCCCCGGACCGCTCATAGGGTATGATGGCCTACAACACAAAGCAGGACCGCCTCAACCCAACCAACAAGCAAATAACCAAGTGCGCATAACTATTATATACTGGCATATACAAGTATCAAACATATCTACCACACTGATCATCAATCATAGAATTCTCTCGTAACTAGAGTACCGACCTAGCAGGTCACTAACATACCAATCCTTACGGATCATAATACCATAACATACTGTCTACCCTGATTCCGATCTAGCAGATCATCACCACATGTAACATACCACAACAACAACAACTAAAGGGTCGGCCTTGGTGCCGTAGACCCTATCGATATAGTGAGGATAACTCACCTTGCAGATGTCGACTCGGAAGATAAACTCCAACTCTCGGATCACTTGACACAGGCTCCACCACCTATGAACATAATACAATATACTCATAAGTACTTAACCTTATGAGGTACCCCATAACCCACCAGTCAACCCCTGGTCAAAGTCAAAGTCCTCGATCAAGGTCAACAGTCCATATTGACCCCAACTCGCCGAGTACCCTCGGCTACTCGCCGAGTTCCTTGAAGTACAATCCAACTCGCCGAGTCATCGGGGTGACTCGTCGAGTTCCTTCGATTCCCGCTTAAACTTTAAGGCCACACGTCGAGTTCCCTCCTTGCCACTCGACGGATACATATGCATACATAATCCAGGGAAAACTCATTCGACTCGCCGAGTTGTTCTTCAACTCGTCGAGTTTATGGAAATCATCATCGGACTCGCCGAGTTGTTCATCCAACTCGTCGAGTTCACGGCCATCTTCATGTGACTCACCGAGTCCATTCAGTCCTCTTTCCATACAGACTTGTTTTGAGCCATGCAGCGGCTCCAAATCACAGATCCAAGCTTCTAGGGCATGCTTATCACGTAAAGTTGCAAACTTTACGTGCATGCATGGCTATAAAGGCTCTAAATGTCTATTTTAAGTTCTTAATGGAGCTTCATGCCCAAGAGGGACCTCAATCACGACCAATACAACAACTTTATGATTCTAGAATCCAAGGAGGGTCTAGATCTGAAGTTACAACCTCAGATCTAGCCTATAGCTCATCTTTCCAACTTAATATCCCACCAAAAACCCTAAAACTCAACCAATAGAAGAGATTCACAAGGAAAAAGGCGATTTGGTTACCTCCAGAAGATGATAACTGAGATAAGTGTTGATTCCCACACTCTACTTGCTCCAATCTCCTTCTCCTCCAAGCCTCCTCCCTCCAAAGATCCTCTTTTCAAGCTTCAAACACACAATGGGCACACACACACGCGTATTAGGGTTTTAAGGAGCTCTCAAAGACTGCAAAGAGGCCAAAGGAGGCTGAGGCTCCTTTAAATAGAGGTGCAAACCCCAGAATTTAGGGTTTCATCTGCCAGCTCCTACTCGCCGAGTCCCAACATGGACTCGTCGAGTAGGTCACTTAACACGCGATCCCACCCCGCTGCTACTCGACGAGTAGGTCAACCAACTCGTCGAGTAGAGCTTAACCCAATAATTCTTATTTAAACAATACCTGAGAATCGGGGCGTTACAACTCTCCCCCACTAAAATTAGACTTCGCCCTCGAAGTCCGTTGGAATAAACAATGCCGGGTAATGCTCGCGCATCTCCGCCTCCGGCTCCCATGTCCACTCAGATCCCTTCCGATGCTCCCACTGTACCTTAACTAAAGGTATTTCCTTGTTCCGTAGAATCTTCTTCTTCCTTTCCATAATAGCCACAGGCCTCTCCACATAGTTCAGACGCTCATCGACCTGAATGTCATCCAACGATACCACTGCCTCCTGGTCCATAATTGTCACACCCCAAAACAAAGAACGGCAGAAATGTTCTGGGGTGGAGGACGTCATGTACAGTATCACAACAATGCATAATAGTAAAGACAAGCACAACATCCATTGCATTAATATAATAATTGTAATACAAGTGTGTTCTGTATAGTTTGTAAGACACCAAAAGTATAATCAAAATAAAAGATGGGTCGTGTATGTGCTCCATCTTCTCAAAAGCTCCATCTGTACCTGTCTACTGATGACCTGAGAATACAAGTTATTTTGAAAGCGAGTATCAGCATAAAGCTGGTGAGTTCATAAGTATTTAGTGTCATTGCTTGTATAAAAATGTTAATAACAATGTAGTGTAGTAATTGATTTCAAACATTTTGTAAATAGTATACTCCCTAGAAATCCCTATGTTTTCCAATAAAAAGTAGTCTTCTACCAAGACCCGAGTGTTTGTATAATTGTCCTTTTGTGAATTTAAGGGTTTTCCCTAGTGAAAATTATTAGTATATAAAAATATAGTTTACTTAAACGAGTATGTGACAAAGTCACAAAGTAATGAAATACAGACTCCAGGCGGTACTGAATGAACAATACGCCTCGAAAAGTCTAAAGTAGTAATATATAGACTCCAGGCGGTACTGAATGAACAATACGCCTCGAAAAGTCTAAAGTAGTAATATATAGACTCCAGGCGGTACTGAATGAACAATACGCCTCGAAAAGTCTAAAGTGGTAATATGTAGACTCCAGGCGGTATTAAGTGAACAATTTGCCTTGAAAAGTCTATTTTTGCCTTAAATCCTTATTTAGATAATTCAAGGTTTGAATGTGAACTCGTATGTAACCATGCTGATCGACGGCTGAATGACTGATGACCCTCCAGGTCACACGTAGTATGGTGACATTTTGTCACCCCTGGGCCTGGTCGGCTCGGACTGTAGCTAGCAGTCGGGATGTGGGAGTGTCTGTCCCGTATAGATCTATACACATAATGCCCGCTCTCCCTCCAGGAGACTCTGGTTACACAGTGATACCACGATGAAGTGTCGTATCGAGAAATAGTATGTCACATTCTGTTATAGTATTCAATGTTTGTATAGTGTATAGTATATTCTCTTGTATAGTGTATAGTATATTCTCTTATATAGTGTATAACATGTATTGATACTCAATGTAGTACTTATGTAGTGACTCATAAATGTACTGACTCTTGTATGGGTCGTTGTAATAGTAGTAGTGAGTAGTAATCCCTTAACTATACCTATTATAGTTAAATAGTAAGGTTGTTTGGATGCCTTTGTTACACAAAGGTATTGAACTGAAATGAAAGCTTTTATGCATTGTTGTGATACTGTACATGACCCATCTTTTTATATCCAACACATATATATACTTAGTTAAATATTTTATTATTTAAAAGTATATATTCTTGGTCAGAGTGTTTTAGTCCCGATGTGTTTATAGTTCGTATATCTTTTATGGGGTGATATACTTGATTCACTATAAACAGAGCTCTGATACCAATCTATCACACCCGATATTCCGTCCACCCGATATTGTGGGCTTAGGGTATCCTGTTATTTGTCCGAATGTCGTTAAATTCTTAGTTATATATCATATATATATATATATATATATATATATATATATATATATATATGTGTGTGTGTGTGTGTGTGTGTTGGATATAAAAGCTTTCATTTCAGTTCAATACCTTTGTGTAACAAAGGCATCCAAACAACCTTACTATTTAACTATAATAGGTATAGTTAAGGAATTACTACTCACTACTACTATTACAACGACCCATACAAGAGTCAGTACATTTATGAGTCACTACATAAGTACTACATTGAGTATCAATACATGTTATACACTATATAAGAGAACATAATATACACTATACAAGAGAATATACTATACACTATACAAACATTGAATACTATAACACAATGTGACATAATATTTCTCGATACGACACTTCATCGTGGTATCACTGTGTAACCAGAGTCTCCTGGAGGGAGAGCGGGCATTATGTGTATAGATCTATACAGGACAGACACTCCCACATCCCGACTGCTAGCTACAGTCCGAGCCGACCAGGCCCAGGGGTGACAAAATGTCACCATACTACATGTGACCTGGAGGGTCATCAGTCATTCAGCCGTCGATCAGCATGGTTACATACGAGTTCACATTCAAACCTTGAATTATCTAAATAAGGATTTAAGGCAAAAATAGACTTTTCAAGGCAAATTGTTCACTTAATACCGCCTGGAGTCTACATATTACCACTTTAGACTTTTCGAGGCGTATTGTTCATTCAGTACCGCCTGGAGTCTATATATTACTACTTTAGACTTTTCGAGGCGTATTGTTCATTCAGTACCGCCTGGAGTCTATATATTACTACTTTAGACTTTTCGAGGCGTATTGTTCATTCAGTACCACCTAGAGTCTGTATTTCATTACTTTGTGACTTTGTCGCATACTCGTTTAAGTAAACTATATTTTTATATACTAATAATTTTCACTAGGGAAAACCCTTAAATTCACAAAAGGACAATTATACAAACACTCGGGTCTTGGTAGAAGACTAATTTTTACTGGAAAACATAGGGATTTCTAGGGAGTATACTATTTACAAAATGTTTGAAATCGATTACTACACTACATTGTTATTAACATTTTTATACAAGCAATGACACTAAATACTTATGAACTCACCAGCTTTATGCTGATACTCGCTTTCAAAATAACTTGTATTCTCAGGTCATCAGTAGACAGGTACAGATGGAGCTTTTGAGAAGATGGAGCACATACAAGACCCATCTTTTATTTTGATTATACTTTTGGTGTCTTACAAACTATACAGAACACGCTTGTATTACAATTATTATATTAATACAATGGATGTTGTGCTTGTCTTTACTATTATGCATTGTTGTGATACTGTACATGACGTCCTCCACCCCAGAACGTTTCTGCCGTTCTTGGTTTTGGGGTGTGACAATAATGCATTTTCGCAATTGCGAAGCATGAAATGTGCTGTGGATCCGGCTAAGCTCCTCCGGAAGCTCTAGCCTATAAGCCACCCTACCAACCCTGGCAACAATACTGAACGGCCCAATGTAACGGGGACCTAATTTTCCCCTCTTCCTGAAGCGGATCACTCCCTTCCAAGGTGAGACCTTCAGGAGAACCATGTCACCCACCTGAAATTCCAGCTCAGATCGGCGTCGGTCGGCATAACTTTTCTGCCGACTCTGAGCGGTCTGCAGTCGCTGTCTAATCTACTGTATCA
Source organism: Lactuca virosa (assembly GCF_052849685.1). NCBI lineage: Eukaryota > Viridiplantae > Streptophyta > Magnoliopsida > Asterales > Asteraceae > Lactuca > Lactuca virosa. The sequence goes on from NC_136428.1 coordinate 291,005,969, forward strand.
TCTCGGTAGTTTGCAGAACTACCTCTGTCCGACCCATCACCCTGTGCCCAACCTCGCCCCAGCAGACTGGGGTCCTACACTTCCGCCCATACAACAGCTCGAAAGGTGGGGTGCCAATACTGGAATGATAGCTGTTGTTGTAGGCGAACTCTGCAAGCGGTAGGTGGGAATCCCAACTCCCACCGAAATCAATGACGCACGCCCTCAACATATCCTCGAGGGTCTGAATGGTCCGCTCACTCTGCCCATCAGTCTGCGGATGGAACGCCGAACTAAAATGCAGTCTCGTACCCAGTTCCTCATGAAACTTCTGCCAAAAACGGGAAGTGAACCTGACATCTCGATCGGAAACGATAGAAACTGGAACCCCATGGCGAGAGACAATCTCTCTGACGTATAGGTCGTCCAACTTCTCTGCCGACCCATCACCCTGTGCCCAACCTCGCCCCAGCAGACTGGGGTCCTACACTTCCGCCCATACAACAGCTCGAAAGGCGGGGTGCCAATACTGGAATGATAGCTGTTGTTGTAGGCGAACTCTGCAAGCGGTAGGTGGGAATCCCAACTCCCACCGAAATCAATGACGCACGCCCTCAACATGTCCTCGAGGGTCTGAATGGTCCGCTCACTCTGCCCATCAGTCTGCGGATGGAACGCCGAACTAAAATGCAGTCTCGTACCCAGTTCCTCATGAAACTTCTGCCAAAAACGGGAAGTGAACCTGACATCTCGATCGGAAACGATAGAAACTGGAACCCCATGGCGAGAGACAATCTCTCTGACGTATAGGTCGTCCAACTTCTCTGCCGACGAACTCTCCCATATAGCATCGAACCCCCTTGCCGTCTTCGGCAACTTCGTAATGAAATCCATCGTGATCTGCTCCCATTTCCACATGGGGATCTCCAGAGGCTGCAGCTTGCCATGCGGCCTCTAATGCTCGGCCTTGACCATCCTACAGGTCAAGCACCTCTCAACATACCCATCGATTTCTCGCTTCATGCACGGCCACCAGTAGTTCAAACTCAGGTCCCGATACATCTTGGTGGCCCCCGGGTGTATAGAAAAGCGAGACTTATGAGCCTCCTCCATCACTGCCTGTCGGACCCCTCCGGACATCGGAACCCAAACCCGACCGTAACGAGTCAACAACCCGCGGCTATCCTGAACAAACCGGGCGCTTTCGCCCTTAATCCTCTCCAACTTCCAGTTCTCTGGTCTCATACCCTCAATCTGAGCATCCCTGACCAGACCCACCAGCGGGGAATCCACCGCTATCCTCATACTCCTTGTCGGGGTTGAAGACCCAGCTGACTTGCGGCTCAAAGCGTCCGCAACCACATTCGCTTTACCAGGATGGTAAAGGATCTCACAATCATAGTCCTTCACTACATCCAGCCACCTGCGCTGCCTCATGTTCAGGTTCGGCTGATCCATGATGTGTCTCAAACTCTTGTGATCCGTGTATATAGTACATCGGACCCCGAATAGATAATGCCTCCAAATCTTGAGAGCGAAAACCACCGCTCCCAACTCAAGATCGTGTGTGGGGTATCTCGTCTCATGCGGCTTCAGCTGCCGCGATGCATAAGCTATCACTCGTCCCCTCTGCATGAGGACTGCCCCCAGACCTGTGATTGATGCATCACAAAATACCACAAAATCCTCGACTCCCTCGGGGAGCGTCAACACTGGCGCCTCACATAAACATCGCCGGAGGGTCTTAAACGCCCTCTGCTGCTCAGAGCCCTACCGGAAATCCACCCCCTTCCTCGTAAGACGAGTGAGGGGTACTGTAATCTTGGAGAAATCTCGAATAAATCTCCGGTAGTACCCTGCTAAACCCAAGAAACTCCTGATGTCCGAGGGAGACTTCGGAGTCTCCCACTGCATAACCGCCTCCACCTTGGCCGGATCGACCAAAATCCCCTCTTGGTTAACGAGATGTCCGAGGAACTGGACCTCTCGTAACCAAAACTCACACTTCGAGAACTTGGCATACAGCCGTTCTCGCCTCAGAACCTCCAGCAGCTCCCTGAGATGCTCCTCGTGCTGCTCTCGGATCTTGGAATACACCAATATATCGTCTATGAACACAATGAACGAGCGATCGAGCATCGGTTTGCAGACCCGGTTCATCAAATCCATGAAGACTGCCGGTGCATTGGTGAGCCCAAACGGCATCACCACGAACTCGTAATGACCATAACGAGTCCGAAACGCGGTCTTCTCCATGTCTTCCTCCCTCACCCTGACCTGGTGGTATCCTGATCTCAAATCAATCTTGGAAAACCAAGATGCTCCCTGCAGCTGATCAAAAAGATCGTCTATCCTCGGGAGCGGATAACGGTTCTTCACCGTTAACTTGTTCAGCTCCCTATAGTCAATGCACATCCTGTGCGAACCGTCCTTCTTCCTGACGAAAAGGATCGGTGCTCCCCAAGGTGAGCTACTCGGACGAATAAACTGCTTACCCAGCAGCTCCTGCAACTGAGATGATAGCTCCTGCATCTCCGGCGGTGCCAAACGGTACGGCACCTTGGCGATAGGGGCCGCACCTGGCACTAGATCAATCCTAAACTCAACCTGCCTCACCGGAGGCACTCCGGGTAACTCCTCCGGAAACACATCAGCAAACTCTCTAACCACCGGGACCTCTGAAACTGAGAGCTGCTCTCTAACCCGCGTATCTACCACATACGCCAAATAACCGACACACCCGTGCTGAATATACTATCGAGCCCTGGCCGCCGAACAAAACCCTGATCCCGACCTGGTGCCCTCACCATATACTACCAGTTGTCCCCCACTTGGGGTTCGAACCACCACCCGCTGTCCCTCACAGTCGATTATGGCGCCAAAACGGCTAAGCCAATCCATCCCTACAATCACGCATACATCCCCCATGGGGATAGGAATCAATTCTATTGGGAAGGACACCCCGGAAATCTCCAACTCGCATCCCCGGTAGACCGAAGAAGCAGAAACCCCGTGCTCGTTGGCGATCGAAACCCACAACGGACACTCAAGATCATCTATTGGCTCACTGAACCCTCTAGAGAAGGTCTGAGATACAAACGACCGACTCGCCCCCGAGTCAAATAATACCAAAGCGGGCAAAGAATTCACTAAAAACATACCTAACCACAGGTACAATCAATAAGCATAACACCAAAACAATAACTGAGACAGAGAAAAGAAACGTACCAACAACCAAATCCGGTGCTGCCTTGGCCTCCTCGGCCGTGAGTTGGAAGGCACGACCCTGAGCCTTCGGAGGCTCCACCTTGACTGGCCTCCCATCTCCAATCCTCGCAGTAGCTGGCGTGGAACCCAGCGCCGACTTGGCGGTGAGCTGCGGACAGTTGGTCTTCACATGACCAACCTGATGACAAGGGTAACAAATCCTCATATCTGCTGGAGGGGCGGACTGACGGCAGTCCCTGGCATAGTGCCCCTCCTTGCTACATTTGTGGCACCCACCTCCCGATCAACAAACTCCCGAATGACCCCTGCCACACTTTCCACAAGTGCGGCTCTGCTGACTCCCAGATCGAGTATCAGCGGTCTTAGACCGCTTAGGCGCCGGCTGAGACTGTGCCGGTGCCTGATGCTGCTCCTTCAGCTGCAGCTCTATCTCCAACTCACGCCACCTCGCAGCTTCCTATAGATCCAGGAGGATCTCACAACGCTGTGTAGCCACAAACTGCCGTATATCCGTCTTGAGCATACTCAGATAACGAGTCATCTGAGACTGCTCTGACGCAAACTCCGGGCAAAACATAGCCCTCTCAGTGAACATCCGGGTAATCTCCATCACAGACTCCCCATCCTGTCTCAATGTCAAAAACTCATGAGCAAGCCGCTCCCGTTCCACGCGCGGAACGTAGCGGGTGCGAAACATATCCCGGAACTGCTCCCAAGTAATAGCAGCCCGCTGATCATCAGAATATGAACCTGTCGTCAACCTCCACCAGTCCTTTGCCCCGAGCCTAAGCAGGTTCAGAGCACACCTGACCTTCTGGTCAGCAGGACATGAGCACGTGAAGAAACAGCCCTCCACGTCAGACAACCACCGCATAGCTCTGATCGCATCCTGAGTACCATCAAATGTCGGGGGCTTCGTATTATCGAAGTCCCGGTACTGGAAAGCCCTGCCGGCTCCTCCTCCAACCCCTGCCGCAGTTACAGCCGAAGTGGCTGCAGCGGCTGCTGTCTCTGCCAGAGCTGCATATCGCTCATCAAAATACTCGACCATCGCGGTCTTGATCGACCCAAACATCTCTGGTAGCTGTTCTCGGAAGGCCGCAGCGACCTCATCGTGCATGATCTCCCGGATCCTGGCATCCAACTCCTCGGTCCCTATCTGTACCACGGGCTCAGGTGCTACCGACACCTCCAACCCTCTGTCTCCCGACCCCGATCCTGATCCTGATCCAGATCGAGAAGCAACACGTCTCGTCACCACCATACTAAAATATATAAATCATCAGATAAATAACATAATGCCGGGAGACCAAAATCCACAAACCCTAGGGGTTGTGATTTCCTTGCTACGCGTATGGGTCCTGTGCTTTCAGTAGTACAGGCCCATACTACCTTCCACACCTACCCATATTTGTCTCAAGTATCACCACAACGCCCTAACAATATCATCAACATAGAAATGCACTCAACCCTCACTTCTAGGGGAATACCAACTATCTTGCACCTAGTCTCACCACTTATCATGACTCACACATCCATGAAACTTCCATCATCCCCTGCAGCGCTAGTGCATGCTAGCTGCACATAACGCTGGACCCAATAGACTTTCGAATATCCAATCCTACCCGAAGGCCTAATCAACATTCTCAGGCTAGAAGGTCTTTATTATGCACAGCCGTGATGCATACACTAAACATCTACAGTCATGATGTCAAGTCCACACACAAGAAACCCTAGGCTAATAGGCATCATATAATCAGGCAAATCTATCATGCGATTCCTGAAGATCCCTAGCCTAGCACTAGCATGTTGTCCTATTATATCAGAATATCAAAACACTGTATGGTATTTTGGGGTTTACTTACAGGCTCCGGTTGATCGTACCCTCTGCATCCTCCATCCTTTATTTTAAAAACCATTTTTAAAACTTACTTTCCGAAAATCTCCTTGATTTGAGACTGGATTCACACGATTGTTCCTCCAATTCACTCAAACCAAGGCTCTGATACCAACTTGTAACATCCATAAATTTTACGCCAAATTTAAACTTTTTCGGTCGTAATAAAAATCAAATAACATCGTTTACAAAAATGTTTTCAAATCAATATCCATCAGAGTGTCCCAAAATCATAACATAAGGATGAGGAGCGGTACGGTCACGCCTTCGCCTTGCCATGATCTCCTGAAGTACCTGAAACAATAAACTGAAAACTGTAAGCCCGAGGGCTTAGTGAGCTACCCCCAAAATACCAATACCACACTGACAATGCCATATCAGTAACAATCAATCAATCAACATGCATATTGGGCCATTGGCCTGACTGGACCGCCCTACTGGGCCTACAGTCTATCTGAATCTATCTCGAGCCTACGGCATGACTGGTCCGCCACGTGGGCCTGCAGTCTCCCTGGACCGCTCATAGGGTATGATGGTCTGTAGCACAAAGCAGGACCGCCTCAACCCAACCAACAAGCAAATAACCAAGTGCGCATAACTATTATATACTGGCATATACAAGCATCAAACATATCTACCACACTGATCATCAATCATAGAATTCTCTCGTAACTAGAGTACCGACCTAGCAGGTCACTAACATACCAATCCTTACGGATCATAATAGCATAACATACTGTCTACCCTGATTCCGATCTAGCAGATCATCACCACATGTAACATACCACAACAACAACAACTAAAGGGTCGGCCTTGGTGCTGTAGACCCTATCGATATAGTGAGGATAACTCACCTTGCAGATGTCGACTCGGAAGATACACTCCAAATCTCAGATCACTTGACACGGGCTCCACCACCTATGAACATAATACAATATACTTATAAGTCCTTAACCTTATAAGGTGCCCCATAACCTACCAGTCAATCCCTGGTCAAAGTCAAAGTCCTCGGTCATGGTCAACAGTCCATGTTGACCCCAACTCGCTGAGTACCCTCGGCTACTCGCCGAGTTCCTTGAAGTACAATCCAACTCGCCGAGTCATCGGGGTGACTCGTCGAGTTCCTTCGATTCTCGCTCAAACTTTAAGGCCACACGTCGAGTTCCCTCCTTACAACTCGACGGATACACACGCATACATAATCCAGGGAAAACTCATCCGACTCGCCGAGTTGTTCTTCAACTCGTCGAGTTTATGGCAATCATCATCGGACTCGCCGAGTTGTTCATCCAACTCGTCGAGTTCACGGCCATCTTCATGTGACTCGCCGAGTCAACCTTGCGACTCGCCGAGTCCATTCAGTCCTCTTTCCATACAGACTTGTTTTGAGCCATGCAGCGGCTCCAAATCACAGATCCAAGCTTCTAGGGCATGCTTATCACGTAAAGTTGCAAACTTTACGTGCATGCATGGCTATAAAGGCTCTAAATGACTATTTTAAGTTCTTAATGGAGCTTCATGCCCAAGAGGGACCTCAATCACGACCAATACAGCAACTTTATGATTCTAGAATCCAAGGAGGGTCTAGATCTGAAGTTACAACCTCAGATCTAGCCCATAGCTCATCTTTCCAACTTAATATCCCACCAAAAACCCTAAAACTCAACCAATAGAAGAGATTCACAAGGAAAAAGGCGATTTGGTTACCTCCAGAAGATGATAACTGAGATAAGTGTTGATTCCCACACTCTACTTGCTCCAATCTCCTTCTCCTCCAAGCCTCCTCCCTCCAAAGATCCTCTTTTCAAGCTTCAAACACACAATGGGCACACACACACGCGTATTAGGGTTTTAAGGAGCTCTCAAAGACTGCAAAGAGGCCAAAGGAGGCTGAGGCTCCTTTAAATAGAGGTGCAAACCCCAGAATTTAGGGTTTCATCTGCCAGCTCCTACTCGCCGAGTCCCAACATGGACTCGTCGAGTAGGTCACTTAACACGCGATCCCACCCCGCTGCTACTCGACGAGTAGGTCAACCAACTCGTCGAGTAGAGCTTAACCCAATAATTCTTATTTAAACAATACCTGAGAATCGGGGAATTACAGCCGGGGACTCCCAAAGCTAAAATCACCAAATCAACTCTATTAATATGCTTCCCGAGACCGGGAACCCAACAGATCTAGACTTCAGTACCTATATTCCAGGACTGATATTCATCCATTCGATGAACCTACCCCTTGTCTTTGACTAAAAACACCACCAAACATATGTAATGAAGTACTCAAAACACATCGATCACAAATTTCAACCAATTACAAATTCATAAGATGTACCAAAAACCTTAAATAAACCCTTGACTCCCTGACACACAATTACCAACCACTGCTCCTACGAGTAAAGATGATCAATCCAAGAATTTTCACATTGCATCCAACCCTTATCAGCTCAGGTGTAACCCCACCTTGAAAATCACTCGAGACATTCACAATGAACTTCATAACTCGAGACTCAATAACCGATACCCAACCTTAGTAACCAAACCCCTAATAACAGCTCGCAAACAAACGGGATTATAATTCAAACACTCCGCAAAGACTTTCTAAAGAACGACTGATACTCCCAACAACCCTTAACTGCTCACTTTATCCAAACCAGCTGGTTCGTGAGTCTCCCGACTTCTAATAATGCACCAACACTGAAAGTACCATATGTAGAAGAAATAAACAATCATGATCACTGGGCCACAACCTATGTCTAGAATGCTCTCGGTATTACACCGATCTTGTCGACATTCCATCATTCGCCTGGAAACTCACGACCAGCACCGCGGGGGCCTGAAGATACTCTACCTCATTCCATCACCTTGTAGGAACCCAATCAACGTCCCTCTCAAAGCTAACCGAGCGTAATAATTCCATACTCTTATACCACGCACAATTCCTTTCATAGTACAAGCTGCCACCAATGCAAAATCCGACGAAAACATGGTCGCATACGACCCGAGAATGGGATAAACGGTCATACTCTTGATCCAATTCAAAGGCTATAACCCAAATAAGAACCATACATATAATTCAAACCAAGTGCTCCATTGTTATCTTAACAAGCCCACAAACCCCTCACGATAACATCTGATGAACTTACCACAATACACACCCAAAACTTCTGATAAATCTCTGCTTTGATGATGTATGAATTGACCAATGATCGAGAACACATTGACACCTAATCCAGAGAACCAAAACCCACGCGGAGCTGAACATACCCATATCTGAAACTGATGTACCGATCGGCAACTGCCCAATCTAGACTGTAAATAGCAAACCATACAATGAGTTGACAAGTTCCTCAACAATCGATACTCATCCTGTAACATCCCGGGTTTCAGGTATTTTCAAATCCCTCCTTCGGTTTTAAATTATGTCATTTTGGTCCTTGGATTGGAAGGAGATAACCCTAAGAAGCCCTAGTGGCAAAATGGTAATTTTAGGGCAGGTGGTGTACGCTAAGCGTACTAGGGCGCACCCTAGTACGCTGGGCGTACTAATGTCCGGGTGAAACCCTAATTTTTAGGGTTTAAGGAGTATTTAAACACCTTTATGGATCATTTAACCTCATCCTTTTAGCCTCCAAGCCCTTGAGTCGTTCTTGGCAAACCCTATCCCCATAAAAGAGTGTTTTGAGCTTAAAGTGTGTTCTTTGTGTGCTTAAGGAAGAAGGAACTGCATCAAGGAGTCTAGAAGGGAAAGCAAGCTTGTGGATCTTGGATCATCACCTTCTTGGGACGCTCCATAAGGTAAAAAGTAGCTACCTTTATGCTTTCTTAGATCTCATCTTGGTAGCTTTATGATGTTTTTTTGTCCCAAAAAGTCCCATTGTTGTGCATGTTTGGTGTTGGACGTTTTGGGATGTCCTTTCAGACCCTAGGAAGGGTTCTAAGCCATAAAAATGAGGCCCCTTTATCTAGTTTGTCTCCATGCTTCTTGTAGGAGGTCTTAAAGGATTAATATCATGTATGAAGGACTTTTTGGACGTCTAAAGTCATAAAGTTGGAGACTTTATGACTCCGTGGTGCATTTGGACCATGGATTTGAAGTTTAAGCTTAAGTGCTTAAGCCATTAAGCACTTATTGAAGCTTTGGGCTCTGCGAAGGTAGGCCCTACGTAGAAGGGAGTACGTACGCCCCGCGTACTCGGTCAGCGTCCCCGTAATGCAGTTAATGCGAAGCTACTTGTACGCTGAGCGTACCTCCGGAGTACGCCCCGTGTACTCGCATGGTTCAGCCGTTTTCGAGTTAACTCGGCTGGGTTGACTCAGTTGGGTTAACTCGGCTGGGTTGACTCAGTGGGTTTATGGATTTTCACCAGTTGACCAACTTTGACCATGTTTGACCAAGTTTGACTTTTAAAGGGTATTTAGGGTATTATTGGATTTTGATGGAATTGGTCACTTGGTGGTTGTAGGCATTTGAGTTGTGAGCTGAGATTCGGAGTCAGACCTTATCATTTATGTGCTGCTTGTGAGGTGAGTTTTCCTCACTATACTTTCGGTTCGAAGGTACCAATGCTGACCCTTTGGTTTGATAACATGATATCGTTGATATGCATGCTAGTCTTGATATGCTAGTCTGGTAGATCTGTAGGACTACCTATGATACTGTCTGTTTATCTGTATATGATATTATCTGTTATATGTCTACATATTGTGTGGGTTGGGTTGAGGTTGTACTGCTCTGTGTTGTAGCCAACAAACCTTGGAGCAAGCCAAATATGAGTTGAGGGCCGGGAAAGGCATGCCAGACTCATATTGAGGGCTCATGAGCATTCCAGATACGAGCTGAGGGCCGGGAAGAGCATGCCAGACTCGTACTGAGGGATTAGTGGTATTCAGTCTGAGGATTGATCAGGCCGGGGAGCAAGCCAGACATAAGTTATGGGCCTAGGGGCAAGCCAGACTTATGTTGAGGGATCAAGGGTAATCCAGTCTATTAGTTATGGACCCATTGCATGCTGTTATTATATTTGTGTTATTTGTCATGTATTGGTATATTGGGGGAACTCACTAAACTTTGGGCTTACAGTTTTGGATTATGTTTCAGGTACCTCAAAGGATCGCGGGAAGGCAAAGGCGTGATCGTGCACCTCCTCATGTTTCACTTTATGATTTTGGGATTACTATGATATTAACATATTTTGGAAAACTATTTGTACACAATGATGGTTTTTGGGTTTGTTTAAAAGTTTAAATTTTTCATGAATTTTATGAATTTTACAAGTTGGTATCAAAGCCTTGGTTTGAGTGAATTGGAGGAACACTCATGTGAATCCAGTCTCAAACTAAGGAAAATGCTTTTTAAAATGATTTTCAAATGGTTTTCAAAATAATCAAGGAGGATGCTATGTGTACGAACATCCGGAGCCAGTAAGTAGACCCCAAAATACCATATTGTTATCTGATATTGTGATATGTTAGAACAACATGCCGGTGATAGGCTAGGGATGTTCAGGTTTTTGCATGAAAGACTTGCCTGATTATATGATGCATGATAGCCTAGGGTTCTTCTCTAATGGAATTGACATCATTACTGTAGTTACTTAGTGTATGCATCATGGTTATACATAACTAAGATCTTATAGCCTGATAATGCTTGGTTTGGCCTTATTTCATGTTCTTGTTTGATGACGGGCTTAGGGTAGGATCAGATATTCAAATGTCTATAGGGTCTAGCATTATGTATGGCTAGCATACATGAGTGCTACAGGGTTGGTGGAAGTTTCATGGATGAGTTGTGTGGGGTCAGCTGGCCGGTTTTGAGATATATATCCTTCCTCTAGGGTGTGAGGATTGAGCATATGAGTATACTAGAAAGTATTGTTAGGGTGTGTGATGTGTTAGGGTGCAAAGTCACTCTTGGATGTAGTGTTTTAGTCTTTCCCCTTTGTATGTGTAAATGGGTTGAGTCTTTCCTATAAATAGGAAGTGAGTGACTCCCATTATGTAAGGAACCATTTGGAGTGTTAGACTAGAGAGAGAAATTGTGTACAAACCCATTTGTATATCCTTTCTAGATCTAATATGAGCTTACACAGATTTATTTACTCCTTGTGTTCTTATGTTTACATGATGATTCACTAGATCTTTCTAATTCCGCACATTCCATCATAATCAAAACCACTACAATTGGTATCAGAGCGGGTATTCTTGATTTCATCAAGAATTGATCCATGGTGGCAATCTTGATTTGGTGATTCATTTTTTTGATCTTTGATCTTCATGTTTTAGAGAGTTTTTGGATTCTATAAATCGAATTCATCTTTGATTCTATTCATAATTCGATTTTCTTCACTAGAATTCAAGTGATTTTTACTTTCTCTCTCTAGAAAACCCATTCAAAATCACTTTCTCTCTCTAGAAATCTTCAAGTTTTTGTGATCATGGTGCGTTTGGAGTATGATTCTTGGGTTGTAATCATTGAAGGTGTGAAATACGAAGTCAACGAATTTCAATTCTATGGATTATTGTTGAAAGGAGGTTTGATTTCATGGGATTCTTTGGTTTCTTATGGAGGTTTGAAAGATGATCATGGAAGATTGATATTTCAACAACTTTCGAAGATTGAATGTTTGTATGATCTTTCCATGTTCATGATAGCTCGTAGCAAGAATCGAGAGGAAGGAGAAGAAAGAGACTTGTTTAATAACAGATACATTTCTCTTGTTGAAAACCCAAGTGATGTTCATGCTCTTAAGTTTGTTGAAGATGTTCTTGATGATGATCATCATGTTCTTGATGTTCAAGAAAAAGGAGTTCAATGTGATGTTCTTGATGTTCAAGAAAAAGGAGTTCAAGTTGATTGTCATGATGAAAAAGTTTTTTGCTCGATTGGAGTTCAAACCGATGATATTTTGTGTTCTTTTGATTCGTTTGAAGGAATGATTCCTTATCGGAAGCCGGTGATCCAAGAAATTCACAAGTATCAAACTCCAAAAGATTTGATTCAAACTCATAAAGTTGAAGTTGTGGAAAGTGGGTTTGTTTATGGAATCAAGTCTTCAAGATGCAAAAATATGAGAAAGAAAAAGAAGAAGAAGACTAATCGGAAAAACAAGCGGGTTTACTCACAAAAATTGTCAAATGTTGTGAAGCCGAAATCCGTGAAGCAAATTTGGGTTCCAAAGCAACAATCTCCAAGTGTTGCATTGAATTTGAAGTCAAAACCCAAAAGTGTTGGTGGTTCTTTTGAAGATATTCTTGGATCGTTGAATAACACGAAGAACACGAAGAACGAGTTGTATATCTCGCATAATGGGTGGTACAATGTTCAAATCAGAGATTTTCTCGTTCCAACCAAAGAACCAAGATCTTCTAAATTTGATTCGTTCGTTGAAAATGGAACTCGATTCGTCAAAAAGGTATCTCAAATTCTCAAATGGATTCCAAAACATCCATGATTTCGATTCATGTTTTTCGTTTTTTTTATTCATGATCGATTTGCCTCATTGGATCAAATCCGTTTCAACCCCATTGTAGATCCAATTTATTTTCTTTCATAGATCAAACCCAAATAAATAGCAAAATCATCTTCCAAATTTTCGAGTTCATCACTGTTCATCCAATTTTTTGACTGAGTCCATATATTCAAAATTTACTGTTCATCTCTCATTAATTGAATTGAGCCCATATTGTTGATTCGCATGTTTGAGCCCAAATTCCAATCTCATTATTCGTTCTTTATGTGAGCCCATTTTGTTATTTTGATTTGATAAATTCATTCATAATTCTTAGTTATGTACAATACACATACATGTGTTGTACATTCTTGACTTTCTTCAAGATCGGAATTCATGTGTCTTCACTTTCTCTCGCTGTGATTCGATCGAGTCTTAATATTTGATGTTTAAAATTGATTTTGACTGGAACATCAAAATCGAAATCAGATATTGAAATCAGAAATTGATATTTCAAGTTTGTTTTGTTGATAATTAAATCTGATTTGTGAGTCGACTGTTGAAATCGAAAGGTCAAAATATAAAAGTCAAAATTAAGAATCAAGGTTGAGAGGTTCACTTCGAATGGTTTCGGGTCAGACTGAGTTCGATGTTAAGCATCGACTTGGAAAGTGTTGTGTGAGTTCGCAAGTTCGATTTGTGCGAGTTCGATCGATGACGTTTGATTGTTTGGTTTCATTTGGTTTTGACAGACAAATTGTATTTGGGAAAGATTTGAAGATAGTCACAGGTTGGAATCGATTGTTGATGTGAAGAAAAAGCGAAGTCTGGAATGAATTTGGATATCGTTTGAGTTTAGTTTGTTGTTGTTGGGCTGTTATCAGTGAAGATTTAGAGTCGATATTTTAAAGTCATGTTACGTTGAATGAAAAGCGAAGAATGAAAGTTTGGAGTTTGGATTCATTGATTTGGAAACGAAATAGAATGGTTGATTTGTTGAAAGAGAAGACTTGGATTCGTTGGTCATTACTTAGGTTGAGATCGATTTTGGAGTCGATTTTGGTGTTGATTTGATTTTGAATGAGAAAGACATACGATCGAAGCCTTTGAAAATTGAAGGATCTGTAAAAGTTATCGTGTCGATCTCGGTGGTAATTGGGTTTAATAGTCAAAGGAAATTTTGGAAAAGTCAAAATAAGTTTGAAGATTTCAACTGGTGTTCGAATTTTTTGGAGTCAATGGTTCTGATTTCGTTTGATAAGAATAGTGTGTTAACGAAAGAAATTTGATGTTGAGTAGCTGGATTCGATTTTGGATTTTCAATTCTCAATCGATGGTCGAGGGTACGAATGTCCAGGAACGAACAGTTAATATGAGGCTATGTGATTTTGATAGAAGAAGTAAAATCGAAGACTTGCATTTGATGTTGATTTCGATTGAAGAACAGGCTTGATTGAAGAAATCGTTTATGAACGAAGGGTTCTTGAATCCGAGTCGATGAAAAAAGGACTGCACGAAATTGGGTTTGGTTTGAAGTATTTGATGTTGAGGAAATAATGAAACGAAGGTTTTGCTGTTCCAAAACTAACGAAGACTTGGTGATGAACGAACGAAAGTTTTTGATTTTGGGAAGAATTGTAAGGAACGGACTGTAAGAACGAAAATTTGATTTTGGGTTGAATGTACGAAGTGAGATAATTCGATTCAGAGGTTGGATGATTAAGAGGTTACTGTTCATTAAGAGGCTTCGAATGCTTCGAATTCGTGTGTTTGGAAAAATTTTCGTATGAAGAGGAGAGAAAATTTTTGGGGAAGATGATTTTCATATGAAGGGGAGAGAGAAGAAAAAAATTTCGTATGTTTGGATGCAAAATTTTCGTATGTTTGGAATGGAGAAGTAAAATTTTCGAATGTAGTCCCTCAAGTTTCGAATGGTTGACAAATGGAAAAAGGCTTCGTATGAATGATCCAAATTTCGTATGTTTTGATCAAAAAGCAGAATTTTCGAATTCAGCCCCTGAACTTTCGAATATTTGGCAACCTCATCAATTAATTGAAGTTTCGAATGTTTGACACTTTTCACCCAAATTCGAAAATTTTCTGAAAATTCGAATGTTTGGGACAACTCTTCGTATGTTTGGAACACAAATGGCAGAATTTTCGAAAATAGTCCCTGAGGCTTCGAATGTTTGGCGGTTCATACCTATTTTTGAAAAAGGACTGTTTTTGCTGAAAATTGAAGAAAATGCATTTCAAGCCCCTGCAGTTTGTGCAAATTGACGCTTTCTACCCAGCTTTGGAAAAGGGGGAGAGTTTTGCATATTTGGCTGTTTTGGGCGCAACGGGTCCCTACAGAATTCAGAAAGTGACGATTTTTACCCGGTTTTTGAAAAATCTTGCAACTTTCACCCAAAAAGTCAAAAAAAATTCATAAATTGGAAATTTTTTGTGGTTTTTTCATGATTGTTTTTCCGTGCAAGATTTTTGGTGATTCATTTTTGGTACACATCAAGGGGGAGTATCGTGAAGTCTATTCCTCGGGCGCTTCTCACCCTTAATGGGTTTTATAATAATTTTTTGATTATAAAAAGGGGGAGAATGATGGGTATTCGAAGCTTCTCGGGTTTGTCGAATATTCATTTGCAGATTTGAAGACCGGTGTTACTTCGAGGGGGAGTTTGGTCTTGATCGCGCTAGCTAGTTGGAGATTGAAGCCGGACATCCAATCCTAACTTTGAGGGGGAGAATGTTAGGGTGCAAAGTCACTCTTGGATATAGTGTTTTAGGCTTTCCCCTTTGTATGTGTAAATGGGTTGAGTCTTTCCTATAAATAGGAAGTGAGTGACTCCCATTATGTAAGGAACCATTTGGAGTGTTAGACTAGAGAGAGAAATTGTGTACAAACCCATTTGTATATCCTTTCTAGATCTAATATGAGCTTACACAGATTGATTTACTCCTTGTGTTCTTAAGTTTACATGATGATTCATTAGATCTTTCTAATTCCGCACATGCCATCATAATCAAAACCACTACATGATGACCCTTTGAGACAACTACGGGTAGGTGTGGAAGGTAGTATGGGCTCGTACTACTGAAAGCACAGGACCCGTACGCATAAGAGAGAAGTCACAACCCCTAGGGCTTTGTTGGGAGTTGGTTCCCCTGTTATGTTATGCATATTATCTGATATCTCCATGGTGTATTTTCAGTATGGTGACTATGAGACAAGTTGAGACCGAATCCGGATCGGGATCAGGAGCTAGCAGGCAGATTGGATCAGATGAGTTGGATGTCAGGATTAGGGAGATTCTCCATAGGGAGTTTGTGGTCATCGTCCGGGATCAGACACCAGAGTTGTTCGGGTCTATTAAGACTACAATGATGGAGTTCTTTGATGACAGATACGTAGCCGTTGCTAAGACTGCTGCTGCTGCAGCCTCCACAACCGTGGCGGCTGTAGGTGTTAGACCGGTTCAGGTTTTTCAGTATCGGGACTTCAAAAATACGAAGCCCCCGACTTTCGATGGAGTGCAGGACCTAATCATTGCCATGAGGTGGTTATCTGATGTAGAGGGATGTTTCTTCACTTGTTTGTACCTTGCTGACCAGAAGGTCAGGTGCGCTCTACAGAATACAACCCTGATATACTGAAAACGCATGCTCAAGACGGAGATCAGACAATTTGTTTCTTTTCAGTGCTATGGTACGTTCCTAGTGAACTCTTTGCCTACTCTGGTGTTGTTTGACTCGGGTGCGAGTCGATCTTTTGTATCTCGATCGTTCAGTAGGGAGTTTGATATGTCCATTGGGGAGTTAGAGTGTCCGTTGCGAGTCTCTATCGCCAATGAACACGGGGGTTCTGCGTTTTCAGTATATCAGGGTTGTATTCTGTAGATCTTCGAGGTGCCTTATCCGATCGATTTGATCCCTATCCCCATGGGGGATGTCTGCGCGATTGTGGGCATGGATTGGTGGAGCCGTTTTGGTGCTATGATTGATTGTGAGGGTCAGCGTGTGGTAGTTCGAACCCCAAGTGGGGGAGAACTGGTTATCTGTGGAGAGGGCACCAGGATGGGTTCAAGGTTTTTTTCTGCAGCTAGGGCTCTACAGTATATTTAGCACGGTTGTGCGGGTTACTTGCCTTATGTGGTGGATACGCGTATTGGGGATCAGGTTTCAGTTTCAGATGTACTGGTTGTTATAGAGTTTGCCGATGTATTTCCAGAGGAGTTACCTGGTGTGCCTCTGGAGAGGCAGGTCGAGTTCAGGATTGAACTCGTGCTAGGTGCGGCATCGATTGCCAAGGCGCCGTACCATTTGGCACTGCCTGAGATGCAAGAGTTGTCATCTCGGTTGCAGGAGCTGCTAGGCAATCAGTTCATCAGACCGAGTAGTTCTCCATGGGGAGCGTCGATTTTGTTCGTCAAGAAGAAGGATGGTTCACACCGGATGTGTATTGATTATCGCGAGTTGAACAAGCTAACGGTGAAGAAACGTTATCCCCTTCCGTGGATTGATGATCTCTTTGATCAGTTGTAGGGTGTATCTTGGTTCTCCAAGATAGATCTGAGGTCCGGGTACCATCAGGTCAGGGTGAGAGAGGAGGATGTGGAGAAGACTGTGTTCCGGACTCGTTATAGGCATTACGAGTTCGTGGTGTTGTCATTCGGACTTACCAATACGCCTACTGTATTAATGGATTTGATGAATCGGGTATGCAGACTGATGCTCAATCGTTCGGTTATCGTGTTTATTGATGATATATTGGTATATTCCAAGACTAGAGAGCAGCATGAGGACCATCTTCGTGAGCTTCTGGGGGTTTTGAGGCGAGAATGGCTTTACGCTAAGTTCTTGAAGTGCGATTTTTAGTTACGAGAGGTTCAGTTCCTTCGACATCTCGTTAACCAGGACGGGATATTCGTCGATCCGGCCAAGATCAAGGGGTGATGCAGTGGGAGGTTCCGTAATCTCCCTCGGATATCAGGAGTTTCCTGGGATTAGCAGGGCACTATCGGAGATTCATTCAGGATTTCTCCAAGATTGTAGTACCCCTCACTCGTCTGACGAGGAAGGGGGTGGATTTCCGGCCGGGCCCTGAACAGCAGTCAACATTTGAGACCATTCGGAAGAGATTATGTGAGGCCCCGGTTTTGACCCTCATAGAGGGAATTGAAGATTTTGTGGTATTCTGTGATGCTTCCATCACTGGTTTAGGGGCGGTCCTCATGCAGAGAGGACGGATGATAGCATATGCTTCGCGGCATCTGAAGCCGCACGAGACAAGGTATCCCACGCATGATCTGGAGTTGGGGGCAGTGGTTTTTACCCTCAAGATTTGGAGGAATTACCTTTGTGGGGTCCGTTGTACTATCTACACGGATCAAAAGAGTTTGAGGCACATTATGGATCAACCGAACCTAAACATGAGGCAGTGCGGGTGGCTGGACATAGTCAAGGATTATGACTGCGAGATCCTTTACCATCCAGGTAAAGCGAATGTGGTGGCGGATGCCTTGAGCCGCAAGTCGGTTGGGTCTTCTGATGGGGTATCATGTATGTAACATCCTAATTTTCAGGAATGAATTTTAAGCTTTATATGTATTTTCCCAGGGCAACTCGACGAGTTAGTAGGCACCAATGTCACAACTAGAAATTCTAAGGTTTTGTAAACATTAACAAGAGTAACATTTGTGACTAAAACTTGAAAACATGCATGATATTTATTCAATGAAAACAAAATCCCATCAAACACTCTATGCAAACACTTCAAATGGTCAACAAAAGAGTGGAAACCCTAAAAATCCCGGTTTAAGTCCATTATGGACTAGGATTTCCTTATTGGGCCTAATGGGCCAATAAGCTTCCAATTTGACTATTTTGGGCTTAGGACCCTTAAATGGGCCCTAATTGGACCCACTTTCATAAACTTAACATTTTAGGACATAATGGGCCTAAAATGAAATGGTTTACCCTAATGGGCCTTATGGGGCCATAACTAACCTAATTCGATTATTATGGGCCATAAAACCTATTCTTTTAAGTCATTTGGGCCGTGAGACACCTTAGAGGCCCAATGGGCCGAAAACTTTTATTTGAGCCTCATAAATTCGAGCATGGGCCCAAAATGACTCCTTTCCCTCTCTTTTAGCCCAACTCGGCCCAATGAGAAAAGAAAAATAAATAAAAGAAAAATGTGGAATTATGGGAGGAAGACACATCATTTTTACATCTTGGATATCCATGCTAGATTTCTCTCCTCCCCATGCATCCATCACTTCATCTATTTCTCTTCCCTTCTTTCTTCCTCTCGGCCGAGAATCACCAAACACACACACATCTTCAAACCTTCATCTCAAACACTCTCAAGAAACATCTTCTTCCTTCCTCCAAATTTTCAAGATCTTGGACATTTCAAGGAGGTTCTTCCATAAGAAT
The DNA here is from genome assembly GCF_052849685.1 of Lactuca virosa. NCBI lineage: Eukaryota > Viridiplantae > Streptophyta > Magnoliopsida > Asterales > Asteraceae > Lactuca > Lactuca virosa. The sequence continues at coordinate 291,024,962 of NC_136428.1, forward strand.
CATCATCTTTGGTAAGTTGTTGTTTGGATCCATGACCTAGTTTCTTTATTTCATCAAAGCCTCTTCCTAACTCATACAATTTTCGTGATCTACTCCTTAGAAGCTTCTTAATTTCGAAATCAACTCAAGGAGGCTTGCTAGGACCCAAAAACCTTCTTCATTTCTTCTCCAAAACCGAAACCACAAACCAAGGTGAGTTCATACCCCCTTGTTTTCAGTTTTTACTTATTTTTGGGGGGAGAATACAAGTACTATGTGATGATCTATGTGTGTTTGCATCTTATGTGTGATTTCCTTAGTTTTTGGTTGTGATAATGTGTGATACTTGTGATATTTCGAGATCTATAGCAAGAAGGGTGAAAGAATCATAAACAAAAACATAATAAACAACATACATCATAGATCTAAGGGTCCTTAAGTTTACAAAGTGAAAAACAAAACCAAAAGAACCTTACAAGTGTCATTTTTGCAAAAATAACAAAGATTTGGTATAAATTGTAAATTGTCGGTTTTATGAGGGCTATAAGTTGTTTATTTGTATAAAAGCTGATTTCTATGAAAATAACACTTTTCAAGGGTCAAAAACATAAATTTTAGCTTAATGGGCTTAAAATTGGGCCTAATGGGTTTTGGGCCCAAAGTTGCGAAAAAATGAGGTTTTGAGGGGCTGAATTGGAAAATTTAACAAACTATGGGTCTAAAATGTAAATAAACTTTTTCAGGGGTTAAAAATGAGTTTATTACCAAATTAGGACTAAAGATGCAAAGTTTTTGAATTTGGGATCGAAATTGTAAAACTTACGGAATTCGGGCCAAAAATGTAAACTTTTTACAAATAAAGGCTGGAAATGACAAATGCAATAGTTTTGGGCTAAAATTTCTATTCAAATAAAGTTTGGGTGGAAAATGTCAAGAAAAATGGTTTAAGGACCAAAAATGTAAATTTTCATAAAAAGGGACTAAAAGTGCCATCTTTATAGAAAAAGGGACCACAATGATCAATCTAAATGTTTTGGGCCAAATAAACAATTATGAATGTTTGGGTTAAAAATACCAAGTTTATAATGCATGATTTTAAATATGTATATATATATATATATATATATATATATATATATATATATATATAACTAAAGCTTCGTTATAATTCGAACGTTAAGTTATTTATTTTCAAACATTGTGAATAAACATTTAGTAGACAACAAAGATATCAACAATACGAACTTAAACTCGATAAAACATAAACAATTCAATGGTTGGACTCAATTACCTTCTTTCGTGTTATTGGGCCTTTGTGGCCCAATATCATGATTTTTGGGCCCAACATAAATACACATGTTTATTAGGCCTCAGGTGACCCAATTACATGCCTAATGGACCCTCAATGGCTTTTACATGCTATTGGGCCGTAGTGGCCCATTTGCATTGCTAGTAAGGTCCAAATAAATCATATGCGTGATGGGCGAATGAGTCTTTCGCATACTCGACAGCCTTTAATAACATACGTGATTAGTGGGCCCCCGTAGTCCTCTTCTCTTCGTCTGTTAGGCTTATCTTCTATTCAAGTAAACAAAAATCAGGTCGTTAAACAAGGTTATTCAATTTCATTTGGATTTAGTGAGTAATAACGGGCGACACCAATAAGTGTCGGTCGTAGTCTGTAGTTATAATCAAAGTCTCCTTGAGGGAGAGCGAGAGTTTGTGTATAGATCTATACGGGGGTGACTCCCCCACACCTAAGCTGTTCGCTACAGTTAGACTCGGCCAGTCTAGGGTGACAAAGTCTAAATTTCAATACCGACATTCGCAAGAATGCCAAGACAGACGAACTAGTCATTATTATGCATGGTTATAACGACTCACATAGAGATCCAATACCATCTAAATAATCATGGGAAATTATATTCATTCGTTGTGACGATACAATAATACAAAACGATCATACTATTTTATCGGAAAACATCGGGTTTTCCGGGGAAACGACATTATTCACTTGTACTTTCAATAACTATAATACAAGAATTTATCATGAGAAACATATCATTTTTACACATTTTGAAATCATTCACGCATATACTTATGGATCATCACACCTATTGCATAAACAATTGTCGTTTCAGAAAATATCGGATTTTCTGGGTTTTACAAACTATACAAAACATTTTCATATCAAACCTGCTTATGAACTCACCAACATTATATATGTTGACCGTTTTCAAAATAACTTGTATTCTCAGGTAACAGATAAGCCGAAGAAAATTTCCAAGTGTGTTAGGATGTTTTGTTTTGTGACTCTCAAACAAATTATGCTATGGATATGTAATATTTAGACAATGTACTTGATGTGAACAAGGTCAGTTGTAATGTATTAATGCATGGTGATGTTTGTGTTATGTTTCATGTATATTCATTGTGATCATATTTCAATTTAAGTCACACGAGCCCTCGGACGTTTCCGCCGTCTGGTTCGGGGGTGTGACAACCAACTTGTCGTGTTGAGTTTTAATGACCGCGTCCTTTTCAAGACCTACTCGACGAGTTGGAAGGCCCCAACTCAATGAGTTGAAGACTGAATGTGAAAACCCTAATTTTTAGGGTTTGCATCATATTTAAAGGCCTTAACTCTCATTGTTGGCCTCCTTATCTTCCCAGGTGTTCAGATAAACCCTAACCTTGTATATTCTCTCCCATTTTGAGTGTGTGTGAGTTTAAAGAGTGTCCTTTTGGTGCTTTCTTGAAGGAGATTGAAGTTGGAAGTGCATAACTGAAGGGTGAAGCTTTAGATCCGGGGATTTCTCTATTGTGGTAGCCATATTGAGGTATAAGTTAATACCTTGATCATTTATTTGCTAGATCTCTTCATTTGAGAGTTTATGGTCATTATTAGCTTATACTGGAGTCATTCTTGGACTTGAGCATGTCATGTAGTGTGACAATCGTCAAAATTTGAGTCGGTTCTAGATTTGACTAAACTTAGTTGCACGTATAGGCACGACACATACTAGACTTAGTAACTAGAAGCTAAGTTATAATCTACTAGAAACTTGGAAACAATTAGAAACGATGGACAGTGTACTTAGGTTTCACATTGTTATGTGAATTCTACAACTACTTAACTGTAGTGAATATCCATATTCGGGTCACTCTTTGACTCAGACACATTTTCATGAATCATATACACACATCATGCACTTGACCTAGTGGTAGAAATTAGGTCCGAGTCTCGTTGGAACTTAAGTCAAAGTTGAAAGCTAGGACTAGTATACTTGATTCCTGAATTTCACTTGAATGTCGAAACCACTACATAGAATGCCAATAAACCGATAAAATAAGTTACAAACATTATTTATAACTATACAAAAGTTATAATAACATAAGATAATTTGAAGTCTCAAAGATTCTATTTATTTTGATATCCAAAGATTTACAAACTCTCAAAAACCCTAAAAAGCCCTAAAAACACATATTTATAAACTTTAACCTTAAAAATTCTATAAAAATAATTATGAACCTTATAATATTATCTTATAATAATTAAAATTATGAAAATGCATTCAAGGAAAATAAAATTTAATACATTATCATTTACCCTTAATTTATAAGTCAAAAATCAAGGTTTTGTGAGTTATATCTAGGTTAAGGTGCATATTTTATAAAAATTTCATAATTTTATAAAAGGATATGAGCTTTATAAAAATGGAAGAGAGGGAAACCCTCTCTCATCCCCTAAAATTCGTTCTCTCCCTTCCGATATCTCTCTCTCACACTCTCATTCTCCAACATACACACATCTCTCTTCTTTCTCTCTCTAGAAAACTCTCTCTACCTTCTCTCTAATTTTTTTTCTCCAAACACCACAACCACAGCCTCTTAACCACGAAATTATGGAGATTCATAAGGGTTTTTCAAGCCACAAATAAATTTAAGGTAAAGAACATACATCTCTTGAAGATCCATAACAATAGTTACAATTCTTTTTAGCATTTTTCACTTCTATCTTGATGTTCTAAGGCATTGTTTTTGCTTGTAAACAATATTTGATTTTAAAGCTTGTAGATTCTCACCAAAACATGTTGCATGTATTAGAAATGGTGAAAATCTATGATCAAACCTATGTTAAGACAATGATTTAAGCCATGCATGTGCATTTTACTTCAAAAACCGACTTCTACTTCTTCATCTTCTTCAAACTTGTTTTCTTTTTGTTAAAATGGTTTTGAGAACATCATGGATGTGTTTTAACACCATGCATGTATGATAAACAAGTTTTCATGTTCATGATCTTAGTGCAAAAATCGATTTTAAGGAATAAAACATCAAACTCAAGTTAAGAGTTTTTGAGAAACAAAATTTTGTTCATAAATGCATGTATACATTTTCATAAGTTTTAATCTTTGATCTCTGGAAACATGACTATAATATGAGATTATCATGATTTCAATAAACATTTCAAAAGATTTACTCAAAGAAATGATGAAAACTCATTTTTCTAACCAATCATCATGCATGTAATCTGCCAGATTTCTTTACCTGACTTCAAACTGCCATATCTCACTCATTTCTTAACCAAAATTCGAGATTCTTTTTCTGAAATATAATATTTTGAGTAAACCCATCTGACCTCACCGGAAAATTCTAATATTTCTATTTTTAGCAATTTTTACAAAACTGTTACTCAATCAGCACCTTTTTGTGAATACTAGTTTTGTATTGCATGTTCAAAGGTCTTATTCCTCACTAAAAATCTAGGAATAGTTAATTTGAGCACTTAACATCATGTATTAAGAGTTACAAAACGATCTTGATTCAAAAGTCTTTGGAACATGTTGCAAAAATTCTCAAAGTGACATCAATAATCTTTACCAAAATCACAAGTATCAAGTTTTCTCTATAACTTATTGAGCCTTTAGGCATGTTTTTCGACATCAAAAATAAGAAAACAATTTTTCATTGATATTAAATTGTATGAAGATGCATTCTGGAAATTTTCAGCTCAATATATATTTTCTTTATTTTTACATGAAAATAATAAGAAAATAGAGTGTTAAAGCATATAAAATACTTACACTTGTAAATAAATTTTGGAAAAATTTGTGGATGACCCTTTGAGTTAATAAACATCTCTCATGAAGTTTTATCGATTTTTGTTACTGTTTAGTATGGTTTTGAATTTTCTTTTTATTTAGCTCCAATAAATCATAAAACCACTTTAGGGAGAGTGAAAATATTATCTCTTAGTTTTCGCAGCTTCTGCCTTATGTTTAAGAATCAGAAAAATATTTTGGGATTTGTTAAAAATGTATATCTTTTTTTCCATGATTTTTGTGTTTATAATGGACTAAAAACATGAAAAATAGTTTTACTCATCCAAAATTCATGAAAATTTACCAGAACACCTTTTATTATATTAGGATGCTACATACAAATTTTGATGATTTTTCTTTTCTTTATGCTATTTTTCTTCTATTTTCCCAAGATTTAATACACTTAAAACCACAAAAATCATAAAATTAGGTTAAACAGTTTAGAAATCCATTTTTATATTTTTTCCAGCTTAAGAATGTTTAATAACAGAAGTACAAAAAGTTTGGGAAATTTTGGAAACTGTTTTCTATTTATTTCAATTTTTATTAGAATAAATGCACAAAAATCATAAAATTGGATTAAACAGTTTTGAAATCCATTTTTATATTTTTCCCAGCTTAAGTATGTCCAATGGCAGTACTATAAAAATTTTGGGAGTTTTTATCATCTGGATACTATTTTTCACGAATTTATATTGTTATTAAGGCTTAAAAATTGGGAAAAATAGTTAATCACATCAAAAATTCAAGGGAAAATTTCTGGAAGACCTCTACTGTGTTTAGAAGGAAAATGCAAAGTTTGAGAATTTTTGGAAACTGTTTGATAATATTTTGGCTTTTTAAGAGCTTAAAACACATTTAAATGTGTTGAAATACCCTCAATTAATATTACAAAAATCTGGAAATTAATATCCAAAATTGTCTTAATCACATAAGCTATAAAATTTCACCATTTCAGAAAAATGTTTGTAACTTAACAATATTAAATTTTGACACATTATTGGCATAATTCTATTGTAGTAGTAAGTATACTAGTATTAGATTTCAATTAGAGACTCATTATTGTGTAACATCGTTGTAGGAAAACGATAGTGGTACGAGTGGAGTGTAGTTCAAGACACCATTTGCATCATCTCAATGCATAGTGAGTATTCACGACTCCCCCTATTTTCGGTTTTTATGTTTTGGGGTGGAAAAGCATGTCCGAAAAACTGTTTATTGTTCGTTGTATTTAAATTGATTTGTATCAAACTTGATTGCTATATTTTGTTATGTATGTTTATGCAACACGAAACATGAGGCCTTATCGTCTTAAGTCCCTTCCCTTATACTTTACTCCAACCATTAACTCTTTGAGCCAATGGTCATTGTGTATAACACTATTAGGAATTGACAACTCCTCACTCGCCCGATTGCTTGAGTGCATGATACCATATAATCTACGGAACGATAAGCATAGATATTGATAGGGCATCAGTCATAGGCTTGGTTGGGAACTTATTGTTTGCTCATACACATACAAACTCGTTTATTAATTATAGCAATGAACTTTGTTTCTCATTATAGCAATAAACTTTGTATCTCATTATAACAACGAACTTTTGTTACTAAATACTGATTTACTTGTTTTAGCAACGAACTTGGTTGCTCCTTATAGTAACAAACTTCTTTGCTCCTTGTAGCAACAAACTTGATTGCTCATTATAGCAATGAAACTTGTTTACTCATTTTAGTAACAAACTTTATTTCCCATGAGAATATGAACGTTGCATCTCATTTGGGCAACATACTTTATCTCTCATGATGACAACGAACTTTGTTTATGCAAACTTATTACTCATTTTTGCAATATATTTCTATTTATGCAAACTTTATTACTCGCATTAGCAACAAACTTCTATTCATGAAAACTTATTTACTTATTTTAGAAATGAACATTTGTTTATGGAAACTGTTATCAATATTCAGATTATCATGAATTTCAAACTATATTATGTTATAAACTTGTGACTACTCACCAACTATTTTTATAGTTGACGCTCGTTTTACATGCTTTTTCAGGAATCATCAAGTAAGTGGCACTTAGGGACACATCACTTTTAGGAGCATTCACATGTGTTGTATTTCAAATTACATTGTTATTTCTTTTAAAAGTTGTTCAAACCCATTGTAAATTTGTAATGATTTTTAATACTATGGTTGGTGTTGTCTTTTAACTTTTGCTATGAAACCCTTTATACTGCCACGCCTCGTGTTTCCGCTTTAGCGGGGTGTGACATGTAGCTATGACTTCAGATCTGGACAGTTCATGGTCGCTTTTGACATAAAGTTGCCATCTTTATCAAGTCTTGGCCCTCCTCCATGCCCTAAACCCCTTTATTAAGCTATGTTTGAGTGTTTAAGCCCCTTTGATGCCATGCATGGACGTAAAGTTAGCAACTTTATGCGGTATCTCAGTCCTAGGGGACCAGATCTATAGTTTGAAACATTAGACTCGCTTGGGAGATGGCTGAATGAGTTAAGACAAGGAAAACTTGACGACTTGCTCTGCCAACTCGGCGAGTTGGCACGGAGTTTCCTCGATCTTCTGGACACTGTACGAACTCGAAGAGTTATCTTGCTGACTCGGCGAGTTGACTAAGGTTTTCGCGGTTTTTCTGAGTTCTGAAGGAACTAGACGAGTCAGTAGATGCACTCGACGAGTTGGGTCAACATGGACTGTTGACCTTGACTGTTGACTTTGACCTTGACCATGGTTGACCAAGTTTGACTTTAAGGGTATTTTTGGGAATTCGGGATTTTTATGGATTTAGTCACATGGTGTTTGTATGCGGTTGAGTTCAGAACTGTGATTCGAGAGCTGGATCTTGTCAGTCAGTGCTACTTGTGAGGTGAGTTCTTCTCACTATACTAACAGGGTCGAAGGCACCAAGGCCGGCCTTTTTGGATTGTATCGTGGTTATAGGATGATGTTATGTTTAGTGATCTGTTAGATATGTATCCTGGTTATAGGATGATGCTATGTTTAGTGATCTGTTATATCGGTATCCTGGTATATAGGATGATGCTATGATTAGGGATTTGTAGATCTGTATGATTGTCTGTACATGCTAGCTAGCGTATGATATTTATGTATTGATTGTGTGATTGCGGGTGGGTTGAGGCGGTCCTGCTTTGTGCTCTAAGCCAACAGGCCCAGGGCATTCCAGGTAGACTGAAGGCCCATCGGGGCGTATCAGTCAGGCCGAAGGCCCGGAGAGCGGTCTAGACAGGCTGAAGGCCTGGTAGGGCGACAAGACATGCTAAAGGTTCTAAGAGTGGGCCAGACTGAAGGCCCGACGAGGGCGGTCCAATCATACTGAAGATTTTATATGTATGCTGCTTGTTATGTTATTGTTCTGGTTTATATGGCGTTGGTATTTTGGGAGAACTCACTAAGCTTCGGGCTTACAGTTGTTGATTTTGTTTCAGGTACTTCGGATGATCGCGGGAAGGCGAAGGCTTAATCGTGCACTTCCTCACATTTTATGAATTTGATTTCTGGGATTCTCTGATATGAAACTATTTTAAAAAACATTTTGTAATAACTAATGGCTTTCGAATGTTTGAAAAAGTTTAAAATTTGCATGAATTTTATGGATGTTACAAGTTGGTTTCAGAGCCTTGGTTTGAGTGAATTGGAGGAACACTTGTGTGAATCCAGTCTCAAACTAAGGAAAAGATTTTCAAAATGATTTTCAAATGTTTTCAAAATACTAAAGGAGGATGCGAAGTGTACGATCAGTCGGAGCCAGTAAGTAGACCGCAAAATACCATGTTATTATTTGATATTGTGATATGTTAGAACAATATGCTAGTGATAGGATAGGGATCCTCAGGAATCGTATGATAGACTTTGCCTAATCTTTGATGCCTTATCTTGTGTAGAGTACCTCATTGATTGTTGTGTGACTCTTTTGTGTGTGAATTAGTTATTGAATGAATGCGTTAAGTCACATATTGTATGGGTTAAATGGTCTTACTTTAGAGGATTTGGTCCTGCTGCGCAACTCTCATCTGATTCCAACCATTGTGGGATTGAATCTTTTAGTCTAGGGTTGTTTAAGTCATGTGGTATGTGATAGTGTTCATACAATAACTATCTGGCACCAATAGAGGGTCGTGTGGCAGTTGGCGGTAGGATGGATTATGTGGGGTCAATCGGCCAGATGTGAGACATTTAGCCTTCCTCTAGGAGAGAGGATTAGTTGTTTGCCTATGCTTATGAGTATTGTTAGGGTGTTGTGATGAACCTTGGGTCAAATACGGGTAGGTGTGGAAGGTAGTATGTGTTGGATTAATGTCTAAGTCCATAACTATATTTGGTATGTACTTGACCCGACCCGGCATGGTCCATTTGGGTTGCACTTCACCGGCACAATTTATATGGATAGTCTTTTGAGAATAGTATATTTATGATTTATTTTAATATATTATAAGTTCTAATATATTAATATGGAATCATATTATTTAATTAGTATTGATCAAGAATTAATTTAGAATTAATTAAGTGATCAAAAAGAACTAATTAAATATGACTCTTATATATATGGAATGGGCCAAGTTCATTTAGCTTGGGCTAAGCTTTCATGGATAGTCCATGGAGTGTGTAGCCCATGGATCATATGAAATGAAAGGTCATGGGTTTAACCCTAGTCTCCACACTATATAAAGATGTCCTTGGTTGGTGAAATTGGCACTAGTGTGGGTACACTAAGAGGGTAGCCGATTTCACTAGAGAGAACCAAAGTATTCTTATTCTCAAAGTCTTCCAAGGTGTTTTGGTGATTTGTGATTCCACTTGAGGCTTCCACACTATTGGGGCTAAGCTCTTAAAGCTTGAAGATATCAAGCTACACCAAAAGGTATGTCATCTAACTAGTCTTTGTAGTATAGTTGCCTCATAGTATGCTAGTTAGGATTAAAGCCTTGGAAAGTTCTTATTTGCATGTATAATAGAGAAAACATAGATCCAAGGTTTATAGGGTTGCATGTACACCATAGGAGTGTTAGAATGCTCAAAACCCAACAGTGGTATCAGAGCCTAGGCTTGTTTTCTTGTTATACTTGCTTAAACTGCTTAAAAATCGAATTTTGGTGCTGTCTGCACAGCAGACTCGCCGAGTCCACTGATGGACTCACCGAGTCTAAGGCAAAAAGCATCCAACTCGCCGAGTTGGTTTGTGCACTCGACGAGTTGGACCCCCTGACAGCATATATTCGATTGTTTTGGCTGGAATTGGACTAGGAACATTACCCTAAGCTGTTTTTTGACTAATAAACTTATTTTTTATGTGGTAATGTTCATACTAATCCAATTTCGAAGATAATTGTCAAAAGATTCATGTTTTGTATTAGTTTAAGAGTATTGCTAATTACATGGACAAGTTTGATGTGAATTATCTTTGTTCATATGAGTTGCTTAGATTAATAGAAAAGTTAATTGAATAGTTGTTTTCAATCCATTTTAATCTAAAAGTTGATTCTAAAATGTGTTTGTGTAACTTGTCCTCAAGTTACATGAAAAGTCACATTTAAGTTTCTTAAAACTCATAAAAAATTGTCATAGGTTACAAAATGAAGAGTCTTGTTCTCATTAAATGGTTTTATGACTCCATAACTTGTCCTCAAGTTGTGGAGGTTCAAGAGTCTCTTCATTAAATAAAATATGTGTAACCTTAGTTAAACTCATAAAGTTTCCATAAGTTATGAATTATGAAGAGTCACTTTCTTAATTAGTTTAAAGTCTTCCATAACTTGTCCTCAAGTTATGGAACTTGAAGAGTTTTTTAATTAAAACTACTTTAAACACATAAGTTATGGAATAGAAAAGTTTTGAAATTTACAAAACTTGCCCTCAAGTTTTGGAATTTGAAAAATTTTCTCTTATGAATACTTTAATTCCAAGTTTAGCCCTTAGAATTTTAAAAGTTAAAATTCAACCCTTATACTTTATAATATTATAAGTTAATAATATATATATATATATATATATATATATATATATATATATATATATATATATATATGTATAAGAGCAAGTCAGTCTTACCGTTAGAAGGCCTCATTCACGAAGCCGGTCTATAAGGGGGGTATAAGGTTACTGCCTATAAAATGACAGTTTAATGGGTGTCCACTCTCACCCACCTCTTCCTTGACTGGTGGAGGGTCGTTAGCCGAACGGGTAGGACAAAGACTATAAATTCTCCCTTCATTAAAAGTATTAATGATAAATACTAAGTAACTAAACCTTTTATAAATACCCAATCTTAGTTACTTAGGAAAATGTGAATAAGGTGCTAATCCATGAAAGTACACTTTGCACTTTGTTTAAGTCGGTTAGTGGAGCGTGTGTGGTTAACCGGCACACTAACTCGTATTTAACAAGGTAGGCAAAGGGTAACTTAATGTTTATCATAGTATCGATGGAGCGTGTGTGGTTAACCGGCACATCAATTGAGGGGTAAACACTTAAGGGTACCAAGTAATTTGCATGGTTACTTCACACCTTGTTTTGTGATCCTCGGCATCCCAGTCACAAAACCTGAAGGGCTCACTCGAGATTGAAACATGCCTTTGAAAAGTTCAATGAATCTCAAAAGAATCTAGGAGTTTCAAAACCAATTAAAACCTAATAATACTTTTCGTTTATCTTGGTGGAAATTGGTGAATCGTTATTTACCTACCTTCATATATTCTATAGCTTGGATTACGGCATCCCTCTTCCAAGTTATAAAATATTGTGTTGGGTCCTAGCCTTAATATTTCATATTGGGTGTTATATTAAGGACTTTAAATCAACTATCTTGAATATCTCCCAAAAGATGTCTAGTTCAGACATCTATGATCATCCCAAATCTCTTGGAACTTCACTTCCTCCACCTCCTCCAATTATTCTCCCTAACCCACAAGTTCTTGAAAAGTTTAAGGTCACTCAAGCTCTATTGGCAATCAAAGGTCTATGTGTGATCACATCTTGGAGATGTAGTCACATATTGACAAGCCGGGAGAGTTGGGTGTCAAAGTCTTGAGAAAGTTGGTGGCTCAACTACTTTTTAAGTCACATAGTGAGTTCCTTTGGGACTCCTATGAAACAGACTATGACAAGACCCTTAATGATCTTATCTATTTGCTAAGATCAACTTCCTAAAACTTTATGGACATTGACAATGATGACATTGGATATCCAGTAAAGCTCTCTCTTCCCAATGGAAAGGGACCGGCCATAGTCAACTCGGTTGACCAAATGGTAAAGAGAAAGGCTAAGTCTTAGATAGTCCCATTATCAAGGGTCCATTGCCAAAGGAATGGGCATTGGTTGCGAAGCTGTCAAATTTACCTAAGGATGTTAAAGTCAATAAGTTTGACTATACTTCAGGTAAAGTCCATTGTCTAACTCTATTAAGTTCCTACTTGGAGATTCTTATTACATGATGTGACTGGGTCACATGTTGATGTTTGAAGAATCAAAGAAAAGTGAAGAAACTTAAAGAAAGAATATGCTGAATCTGATCGCGTAGATGGATTTCTATCGCATAGTTTGAAGATCGGATTCTTGAGCTACTTCTTAGGAGTTATGATATATTGCTTAGGAATAGATAACAACAAAGTTTTCATGTGCTTTTGCACTGTAAGGATAGTTTTTTCCGCAAAGTTTTTAAAATAAAAGGAAAATTTTTGATTTTATTTATTTTAAAATATCCTTACAATGGCATTTGTGAAAATCTTTGTTGCTTATAAAATTCCATTAAGAGCAAGAGTGGAAATATGAATTTGATTCTTTCATTTGTGGTAGTGTCCAAATTTACCAAATAAAAAAAGATTCTCATCACCCAAGTTTCAGTTGGATAGAAACTTGGAATCATGCAAGTTGTATAGTATGATGAATGAGAAATTTTCAACTTTGGAAAATTAAGACTAGTTCCTTGTTCACATGTATATGTGAGTCAAGTGAAGGACTAAGGGATCGAGTACACATTCTTGTGCACTGATCAAGTCCACCATAAAAGATCGATAAGACTATTCGTCATGATTTACTAAGGCTTAGTAAATATGATTATACTTACAAGCTTAAGTATAATTCTGAGACATTGGAAAAGTTTCAATGTATGACAGAACGAATGAGAGAATCAAATTAGGCAGAAGGATAAAAGTTTCTCAAATCTGAAAAGATGGGAGAGTACTTTAGTATCATGTTTTAAGATCATCTTAATGATTTTGAGACCTTATCACAATTCATCCTCTAAGTGCATTCTGATAGTTAAGAAGAGGACTTATGAATTGTTGAAGTGGTTAAATCAAGAAGATGATTCATACATCGTTCCAAAAACAATTCTTAGAGTTATACTCTAAGATTGTAACTTGAGTGACATGTCTTAAAAGATGTTTAAAAACACTTGTCAAATGTAAGAGTAAAAGTTTTCTACTCTTGTACATTTGAAATTGGTAATTTGTGATGTATTGGATAAACAAAGATCAACTAAGGCCAATTGTGTTAAGTGTTTGTCTTGATTAGAATCCACACTATCTCTTGAATATTTGGCAAGAAAGTCTTATAGGTCAAGGAGACAGTGGGAGTCTAACAGATCCTGAAAGGGTTTCAAGAAGTAATCAAGAATAAAAACCTGTATTTCATCACTAGCACACAACTAGAGGTTTATAAGCTATCGTGTTGACATTTCTGTGCCCATTCCAGTTAAGTTGGCTATACATTTGAGTTCTACATGTTCTCAATTGTTTGCATAGCTACTTGGAAGCAATGGCAGGCCCTTGAGCTGCCAGGTGGCAAGAAGTTAAGATTGCACAAGTTCAACCCATATGAGTTAGGATTTGTCACTAACCTAGTCTTGTGATTATGGTTTGACAAATTCACATGGATAAGAACACATACAGCATAAAATCTAAGTGTCATAAGGTTTCTCTCCGATTCATGAAAATGATGGTGAGGAAATTCTTTCACTAAGTAGATTTTAATTAGATAGCAATTGTGATATTTGAAGTTCTCAAAGTCGTTAGTGGAGCGTGCGTGGTTAACCGGCACACTAACATTGACTTATGAGAAATGGCAAAAGGTCTAAACAATTGAGACTATGATTACGCCATCCCTTTTCATAGTTCTGAAATTGTTTAGACACACATGTGAGCTATCTAAGATAAGGTGTATGATTTTGATAAAGTCTTATCAAAGCAATCTAGTATCAGAAATCTGAACTTTGGTAAGAATGTCAATAAAGTATTGACTTCTAGAGGTCCAGTTGTTTTCTGGATACATGTCAAAGCTAGTGGGAGCATAAGTGTTATGCTAATAATCATCATGTTAGTGGGAGCATGATAATTATGATAAGTATTGCAAGTTAGCAATGTTAATTATAGAAAACAAAAATTTCAATTCGTGAGATTGCAGGGGTTGAAAAGGTTGTTTTGCTATAATTAAGGAAGAGGAAATTATACTTCATTTCAATTCTAAAAGGCTTAGATTGAGATTTTAATCATCTTAGTCAAGAATATATATATGAATTTTATGTTGGTTTGGTTCAACTTAAGAAAATTCTATATATTGCGTTCTCAAAATTCGATTATGATTACGGCATCCCTCTTCATAGTCAAATTTTGAGAATATGGCAAACAAAAAATATTATGGCAAAAGACTGGTCTAGAACCATGTCTTTATGTGAAACATCATGAATCGTGTCCCATTTACTTTGGGTACAAGATCGATTACATGTGCTATAATATTTATCCTTTCTGAATTTTCCAAATGCCTTGGGGCGTTAAGGAGGAAAATGTCGAGAATTGGATATGACTAAAGTGATTAAGCAAGTGTCGAGGACAATCTAAGGTTTACCAAAGATTGGTTGCTCAAGGATAGTTGGAAGTATAGTGTTAACTTTGGAAGGACCATATTGACATATTATGAAAAGAGGCATCTCTTATTCAGAAGTGATAGTCAAAATGAGAATATGGAGTTGTCTCCATAGGTGGAAGTTATCTGTGTAAGATTAGAAAAACTTAATGCAAGAAGCATGTCCAAAGCAATGTACTTTGAATATGAGACTTAGTTTCCATGGAGTTGATCTCCATTGGAATACCTTATAATGACTGTTGACAAGTCTTTGTGACTTTGTACATATTCATTACAGGAGGGTCAGTGCATATAAGTTTAAAATCTAAACAGATTTCGATAAATGATAGGAATTTGAAATTCTCACATTTTTCGATAAGGATTTGGGAGTCTGAAATTAGAATCATTGAAATTATGTTCAATTGGTTTATTTCACAAAGTAAGGATCATAGACAAACATAGAGTGCATACTTGGTGTATGGCAAAGCTATTGTTTAAGAAAAACATAGTGTACATGCTTGGAGCATGGGACAACTAGTGTTTTTAATTCAAGTATAAAGTTGATAAAACCGAAACAATGAATAATGAGTAATCAGTATGGTGATAAATAAAAGTGTTTATTTATATTCATAGGGTTTGATACCATATTTGATTCATTTATTCTTGTGTTTCACTTTGCATGTTTTGACTTCCAGAATAACTAAGTCGCTCTTCCTGAATGATTAAGTTATTCAAACCATCCATAGTCGGTCATATGTTGGAAGTAGATATGAATCAAGACTGTCATGGGTTGGTTTATAGAGGTCCAAGTTGGTGGACAAAGTGGTGCTACAACACTCATGAGTGCTCATAAGTTCTGAGTATTGGATTCAACCCGCGCTCATTTGAATCACTTCATGGATTTTATCACGAGTGATCATGAGACGATAATATCTTATATTCTTCAAACCTAGAGATATGAGTTGTTACTATGAGTTGGTTATACATTGATTGCACGAAAACGCATTTGGTAACTCGATGTTATAAAACGTGCCTTTGTGTATGATTCAACAAGTAGTAGAACAAGCCATATGAGTCGAAGTTTATCCATTCCTTTTACCTTCGGGATAAAAGCGATATCTGTAGACCCCTCGATGATTTAGCGATGACACATGTGAGTGCTTGGCCAAGCCAGGACTGATTTGATTTGTTCAATCAGTCAGTCATCATAAATCAAAAATCGGGAAACAACAAATGGACAGAGAGAATGATTATAATCCATGTCTCAGTCCATATGATATCTAGAATGGAGGAATATATGATCCCTTATCTAATGGACAAGTCATTGATAAGGTCAGAGTTCGACAGCGGCTTTAAGAGCTACGATTGCCAGTTAGGTTTTGAAGTCATACTCAATAATAGTTTTAGACTTATCCAAGTGGGAGACTGTTGGATTAATGTCTAAGTCCATAACTATATTTGGTATGTACTTGACCCGACCCGACATGGTCCATTTGGGTTGCACTTCACCGGCACAATTTATATGGATAGTCTTTTGAGAATAGTATATTTATGATTTATAATAATATATTATAAGTTCTAATATATTAATATGGAATCATATTATTTAATTAGTATTGATCAAGAATTAATTTAGAATTAATTAAGTGATCAAAAAGAACTAATTAAATATGGACTCTTATATATATGGAATGGGCCAAGTTCATTTAGCTTGGGCTAAGCTTTCATGGATAGTCCATGGAGTGTGTAACCCATGGATCATATGAAATGAAAGGTCATGGGTTTAACCCTAGTCTCCACACGATATAAAGATGTCCTTGGTTGGTGAAATTGGCACTAGTGTGGGTACACTAAGAGGGCTAGCCGATTTCACTAGAGAGAACCAAAGTATTCTTATTCTCAAAGTCTTCCAAGGTGTTTTGGTGATTTGTGATTCCACTTGAGGCTTCCACACTATTGGGGCTAATCTCTTAAAGCTTGAAGATATCAAGCTACACCAAAAGGTATGCCATCTAACTAGTCTTTGTAGTATAGTTGCCTCATAGTATGCTAGTTAGGATTAAAGCCTTGGAAAGTTCTTATTTGCATGTATAATAGAGAAAACATAGATCCAAGGTTTATAGGGTTGCATGTACACCATAGGAGTGTTAGAATGCTCAAAACCCAACAGTATGGGCCCGTACTAATGAAAGCACAGAACTCGTACGCGTAACAAGGAAGTCACCACCCCTAGGGCTTCGTTGGGAGTTGGTTCCCCGTTGTTTATGCGGATTATTTGATATCTTCCTGGTTTATGTTCAGTACAGCGATGATGAGCCGATTTGAGGCGGGATCCGGATCAGGATCGAGAGCTAGCGGCCAGGATACGCCGGTGTTGTCCATTGATCAGATGCGGGAGATGATTTCCATGGAGGTTTCTCAGATTTTGCAAGAAGAATTGTCCGGTGTCGTGGATCGGGTCACTGCCAGGGTAATCACCAAGCTTGAGGAGCAAGCTGCAGCCTTGCAAACTGTGAGAGGTGTTGCTATTGAGATGACAACTGGGGGAGTGCTGGTTATGGGGACACAACTAGGAAATAGGAGGGATCTTTCAGTAGAGGACGAGGAGACTGGAGCTGCTGACCTAGGTACTGGAAGTCAAGAGAATCATGAGGCGTGTGGCAAGTGTGGGGGAACTCACGGATTTGCTTGTCACAAGTTCAGGTTTTTCAAGTGTGGAGAAAGAGGGCATGTGCAACGGGATTGTTAGAAGGATCAGATATGCTTCCACTGTCATCAGCCAGGTCATTTCCAGTCCAGCTGTCCTACTTTGGAGGAGGAGGGTATTCGGGTTCCACCGATCATCGTTCCTCAGGAGGTCAAGATCGAGCCGCAAGAAATCTCTGGTATGTAAATGGAACTCCCCATTCTGTAATTGTCCTTGACCGACATTTATTTTGTTTCAGAATCTTGTTGCGTATGGGCAAGTAGTGTCTTCGGGTTAGTTATCTGTTTTGTCTAATCTATGTATGGTGAATCCTCATATGCCATTCCGCATGGCTCGTTAGGGCGTTGGAAGTGACAGGGGAATTTTATTACCACGAGGGATTGTAGATAGCTAGAGTTCAGAGATTCATTTGAGGATGAGAAGTTAGAGTAAAGATTCGCCAGTTCAGGGTAAGGGTTATCGTTTTAAGTCACCAGCATAAAGGACTTAAGGAGTTGTTCGTAGTGGCTAGCGACAGTATGTCAGCACCGGGGTACGCAGGCGGATTGATGTGACACAAGTACCTTAGCGATGCGAGCAACAGCCGCATTCTTGGGAAATGTGAAAGCTAGGAATTGGATTGTAAGTGGGTTGCAATCAAGGAAGGTATGTCTGGATAAAAAATCGGTAGTTTCTTATGCCCTGTAAGTGGTTATAATTTGGAAATTCAGAGGTTTTCAGCTGGAATTCAGGTTTCTCTTGGGATTCGTTTGATCTGTATTTGGAGGATTATTCTACGTATGTTATTCATTCCACGATTAAGTATGGCAATACCTGGTTGGATCGGTTAAGTTATGTTTCGGTTTCACCACCAGTGGGTGGTGGTTAGTGTTCTAAGTGGGGGAGAATTAGGAATTCTCAGGTTGAGCGTCAGCCGTTGAAGGTTTTGCCATTTGCTGTTCGGACTGCTATTTTCAGAATTTTTGGGCAGGTGTTGGTTAGTGAACCATTCCAGAAGCGGGAATGTTCAGCCCCAGGTGTACTCATGGTTCTCTGGTTTAGGTGCCAGTGTGCTCTAGACCATCGGTCGTTAAGTTCGTCTTTCAACGGGAATCCTCTGACGGATCCAAGAGGCGACCGTTAAGAGCAAGGGATGCGTCACCAACCCTCCTGTGCAGTGTATTTATGTTCCTCAGTCTTTAGGGTATATTTACCCTCAATGGTGGAGTAGAATTCTGATTCTTATCGGACTCAGGTTTTGACAACTTTCGGGATCGCCTTGGAAGTCTTCGCGAGCTAGTTTCGTGTTGGTAGAATCTGTTCAGTCTCAATCAAGTATGGGATCTTGTTGTGATCAATCATGAGGTTAGGGGTTCCCTAAGTATGTGCATGGTGATAATTCTTAATGTGTATCTGTGGGATGTTCAAGGTGGCATTGGGGTTTGGTTCGACTTATGTGTGTGGTTAGGTTGGGATTATAGTCTGCGGATTAGATGATGAGTTCGACCATCATCCTATTCTCGGGTTGTGTGCGACCAGGGGTTTGTAAGGTTTTGCTTGGATAGCAGCTTGTTCTATAAGTAAATTGCGCATGGTAAGGTTTCAACATTGTTGTGCTTGTTCGGTGTTGTGAGGAACATCGGTTAAGTCCTTCAAGGCAATGGAAGGAGGTGAGTATCTTTAGACCTAGGGTGTTGGGCAAGCGGTGTAATGCTGGCAATGTCAGTATGAGGTCGGGGCATTCTAGTCATGGACTGAGGGTCAGGGATGGCATTCCAGACTCATGTAGTGGTCCCGGAGGCAATCCAGACCCATGTTGGGGACCTGTTAGGGGTATTCCAGACATAGGTTGTGGGCCTACTGGACATGATTATTCATTTTTCTAAATATGATACTCTCAGTATTGATGCGTTGGTGGGAATCGGAAGACCCACAAATCTGTTGGTTTGATTAAGGAAGCAGTAAGGGTTGTGGGGAGTATCAGTAAGGTATCAGAAAGCCTCTATGGGATGTATGGATTATGTTTCTGGGTGTTCGCAAGCTGTTGTTGGGGTTAGATATTGGAAATTGCTTATGAGGCCGCAAGTCATAGAGCTCTTTATGATGTCCCAAGTGGTTGTTCAGGTGGAAGTACACCTGAGCCGATAGGAATGGCTGTAATGCAAAAGTTTTTGGTTGATCATCTAGCTCATCGAAACAATGATTGGTAATGGCATAGCAGAGAGTCAAGGATTAATAAGGTATTAGTACATCATATGGTCGGGTTCTGGGTGGAGTGCGTGGTTGATATGTTTGAGGATCATTTCTGCATGTTACTAGTAGTGTCTCCAGTCATGGGTTGGGGTAGTTTTAAAACTGGATGCTCATCAGTTTTAGGGGAGGACCTACAAGAAGATATTTTGAGACGCCATTTTCGAGTGGGTTCCTGGTGGAAACTCGCGTTGGGGATCGCGAGTGTATCCGTGCAAGGTCTGTATTCTGGAAGTCTGTGAAATAAGTGGATGATATTTTGGTTGATGGTGTGAATCATGAGTTCCAGGCAGAAGGTGTAATGTCATCATGATGATGTAATCTAAGGGTTGTTTGGGTTAGAATGTTCCTGTCTTCCAGGTTCTGGGAACCTGGTGGCTGGATCAGGTGTGGGACTGGTAATCTCAGCGGCGGGGAGAAAGTTCTTTGCGTCGAAAATTAGTGAGAGGTTGCGATGAATCAAAAGATTTTAGGTGAAATGCAATGGTAGATCCTTGGATCTTGGGTCGTGAGTTTAGAACCGAGTTAGATCTTTCTCATGGTATTTAGCATGTTGCTTCGTGGCAATCGCCTGCAAGATTGTATACTATGAGAAATTAGTAGGCGACAGGGAGCGGTATGATTGTTGTTTGTCGGTATTATGTGCATATTTGATCCTGATTGTCTATTTGATGACATATTGTGTTTGGTTGGCTTGAGGCGGTCCCGCTTGTTGCGGTAGGCCAAGACACCCGGTGCGGGCCGACGGTAAGTCGTAGGCACGGAGGCTCAGGAGGAGCGGTAGGGTTGAGGTGGTAGGCCAACAAACCCTGAGTATTCCAACCTTATGGTCGATTGGACCCGACATGATGGCATTCCATCCCAAGGCTGATCGGCCAGGCACGAGTGTTCGTGCTTATGAGCTAACAGTGACGTGCATGTTGGTTCGGGAGTTAAAGGAGACATAGAATTGTCGCAACAACATGTGACCTATGATTCCGTTTTCTGGTGGGAGCCTTACATTATTAGAAGTTGGATAGTCAGTTTAAGGGATAAGTGGAATGAAATTAGCAATGGTTCAATATGAGCGGTCTGTCAGGGAATCAGACCGGTTTCGGGATTCCAGGCTTCAAATTTCAGGCGAAGTGGGATTGGCCGTTACGTGGAACTATGGATTGGGTTTCTCCGCGGTGGAAATTTTCTGCTAGGTTTGATCGTCTTTGGAAGGTCGTTGTGAGTCAAAGTTGTGGAGTGCCCCTCAGGATGTCGGGCATACCAAGGATGGTAAGGGGTGATTTCGAGAACAAAATTGAATTTAAGTAGGGGAGAGTTGTAACATCCCAATTTTCAGGAATGAATTTTAAGCTTTATATGTATTTTCCCAGGGCAACTCGACGAGTTGGGAGGCGCCAACTCGTTGTGTTGAGTTTTAATGGCCGCATCCTTTTCAAGACCAACTCGACGAGTTGGAAGGCCCGAACTCGATGAGTTGAAGACTGAATGTAAAAACCCTAATTTTTAGGGTTTGCACCATATTTAAAGGCCTTAACTCTCATTGTTGGCCTCCGTATCCGCCCCTACGTGCAGAGAAACCCTAACTTTGTGTATTCTCTCCCATTTTGCATGTGTGTGAGTTTAAAGAGTGTCCTTTTGGTACTTTCTTGAAGTAGATTGAAGTTGGAAGTGCATATTTGAAGGGAGAAGCTTTAGATCTGGGGATTTCTCTATTGTGGCAGCCATATTGAGGTATAACGTTAATACCTTGATCATTTATTTGCTAGATCTCTTCATTTGAGAGTTTATGGTCATTATTAGCTTATATTGGAGTCATTCTTGGACTTGAGCATGTCATGTAGCTATGACTTCAGATCTGGACAGTTCATGGTCGCTTTTGACATAAAGTTGCCATCTTTATCAAGTCTTGGCCCTCCTCCATGCCCTAAACCCCTTATTAAGCTATGTTTGAGTGTTTAAGCCCCTTTGATGCCATTCATGGATGTAAAGTTAGCAACTTTACGCGGTATCTCAGTCCTAGGGGACCAGCTCTATAGTTTGAAACATTAGACTTGCTTGTGAGATGGTTGAATGAGTTAAGACAAGGAAAATTCGACGAGTTGCTCTACCAACTCGGCGAGTTGGCCTGGAGTTTCCTCGATCTTCTGGACACTGTGCGAACTCGACGAGTTGTCTTGACGACTCGACGAGTTGACTCGGGTTTTAGCGGTTTTTCTGAGTTCTGAAGGAACTCGACGAGTCAGTAGATGCACTCGATGAGTTGGGTCAACATGGACTATTGACTTTGACCTTGACCATGGTTGACCAAGTTTGAGTTTAAGGGTATTTTTGGGAATTCGGGATTTTGATGGATTTAGTGACATGGTGGTTGTAGGCGGTTGAGTTCGGAGCTGTGATTCGAGAGTTGGATCTTGTTAGTTAGTGCTACTTGTGAGGTGAGTTCTTCTCACTATATTAACAGGGTCGAAGGCACCAAGGCCGACCCTTTTTGTATTGTATCCTCGTTATAGGATGATGTTATGTTAAGTGATCTGTTAGATCTATATCTTGGTTGTAAGATGATGCTATGTTTAGTGATCTGATAAATCAGTATCCTGGTATATAGGATGATGCCATGATTAGGGATCTATAGACCTGTATGACTGTCTGTACAAGCTAGCTAGCGTATGATATTTATGTATTGATTATGTGATTGTGGGTGGGTTGATGCGGTCCTGCTTTGTGCTCTAGGCTAACAGACCCAGGGCGGTCCAGATAGACTGAAGGCCTATCGGGGAGTATCAGTCAGGCCGAAGGCCCAGAGAACGCTCCAGACGGGCTGAAGGCCCGGTAGGGCGGACCAGACATGGTGAAGGTTCTAAGAGTGGGATAGATAGACTGAAGGCACGGCGAGGGTGGTCCAGTCATACTGAAGACTCTATATGCATGATGTTTGTTATGTTATTGTTCTGGTTTATATGGCGTTGGTATTTTGGGGGAACTCACTAAGCTTAGGGCTTACAGTTGTTGATTTTGTTTCAGGTACTTCGGATGACCGTGGGAAGGCGAAGGCTTGATCGTGCACTTCCTCACATTTTATGACTTTGATTTCTGGGATTCTCTGATATGAGAGTATTTTGAAAACATTTTGTAATAACTATTGGTTTTTGAATGTTTGAAAAAGTTTAAAATTTGCATGAATTTTATGGATGTTACAATGTATGAGGATATCAGTGGATTCTCCGCTTGTGGGATTGATTAGGGAGGCTTAGGTCGAGGGTGTTCGGGAAGAGAACTGGAAGATTGAGAGGATCGGAGGTGAGATTGTCGGATAAGTTTCGGATAGTCGTGGTTTGTGGACTCGTTGTGGTAAGGTATGGGTTCCTATGTCTGGTGGGGTCAGACAAATTGTGTTGGAGGTGGCTCATAAGTCTCACTTTTCTATCCATCCGGGGGCCACCAAGATGTATCGGGATCTGAGATTGAGCTATTGGTGGCCGTGTATGAAGAGGGAGATCGACTAGTATGTTGAGAGGTGCTTGACCTGCAGGATGATCAAGGCTGAGCATCAGAGGCTGCATGGCAACCTGCAGCCTCTAGTGGTTCACATGTGGAAATGGGAGCAAATTTCGATTGACTTCATCACCAAGTTACTGAAGACGGCAAAGGGTTTTGATGCTATTTGGGTCATCTTGGATCGATTGACCAAGAGTGGCCATTTCCTGGCGATTTGGGAGAGTTCTTCGGTCGAGAAGTTAGCCTATGTGTATATCCATGAGATCGTTGCTCGCCATGGAGTTCCGGTCTTTATTGTTTAAGACCGTGATGTTCGGTTCGCCTCCTGTTTTTGGCAGAAATTCCATGAGGAACTGGGTACGAGGTTGCACTTCAGCATAGCTTATCATCCGCAGACCGATGGCCAGAGTGAGCATACGATAATGACCCTTGAGGATATGTTGCGGGCCTGTGTCATTGATTTCGGTGGGAGTTGGGACTCCTACCTACCTCTCGTAGAGTTCTCTTACAACAACAGTTTTCACTCCACCATTGGTGCTCCGCCTTTTGAGCTCTTGTATGGGCGGAGATGTCGTACCCTGGTTTGCTGGGGCGAGGTTGGTCACAGTGTTATGGGGCGGACCGAGGTGGTCCTTCAGACTACAGAGATGATTCAGCAGATCAGACAGAGATTGCAGACTGTTCAGAGTCGGCAGAAGAGCTATGCTGACCGGCGTCGATCCGAGTTGGAATTCCAGGTCGGCGACATGGTGTTACTGAAGGTCTCACCTTGGAAAGGTGTGATACGCTTCATTAAACGGGAGCATTACCCAGATTGGATATTCCTAAGGAGCTCAGTCAGATTCATAGCATGTTCCGTGTTTCGCAGCTGTGAAAGTGCGTATTGGTTGAGGATGTAGTAGTGCCTTTAGATGCTATTCAGGTTGATGAGCGTCTGAACTATGTTGAGAGACCAATGGCTATTCTGGAGAGGAAAGTAAAGGTTTTGAGAAGCAAGGAAGTACCTTTGGTAAAGGTACGATAGCAGCATCGGAGGGGCTCCGAGTGGACCTGGGAGCCGGAGGCTGAGAAACGGGAGCATTACCCAGATTTGTTTGTTGCAGCAGACTTCGAGGACGAAGTATAGTTCAAGTGTTGGAGAGTTGTAACATCCCGGGTTATAGGTATTTTCAAATCCCTCCTTTGGTTTTAAAGTATGTCATTTTGGTCCTTGGATTGGAAGGAGATAACCCTAAGAAGCCCTAGTGGCAAAATGGTAATTTTGGGGCAGGTGGTGTACGCTAAGCGTACATGTGGGTACACTAAGCGTACTAGGGCGCACCCTAGTACGTTGGGCGTACACATATGTACACTGGGCATACTAATGTCCCGGTGAAACCCTAATTTTTAGGGTTTGAGGAGTATTTAAACACCTTTATGGATCATTTAACCTCATCCTTTCAGCCTCCAAGCCCTTGAGTCGTTGTTGGCAAACCCTAACCCCATAAGAGAGTGTTTTGAGCTTAAAGTGTGTTCTTTGTGCTTAAGGAAGAAGGAATTGCATCAAGGAGTCTTGAAGGGAAAGCAAGCTTGTGGATCTTGGATCATCACCTTCTTGGAAAGCTCCAGAAGCTAAAAAGTTGCTACCTTTATGCTTGGTTTTTTTAGATCTCATCTTGGTAGCTTTATGATGTTCTTTTGTCCCATTTGGTGTTGGATATTTTAGGCTGTCCTTTCAGACCCTAGGAAGGGTTCTAAGCCATAAAAATGAGGCTCATTTAGCTAGTTTGTCTCCATGCTTCTTGTAGGAGGTCTTAATGGATTAAGACCATGTATTAATGAGTTTTTGGACGTCTAAAGTCATAAAGTTGGATACTTTATGACTCTGGGGTGCATCTGGACCATGGATCTGAAGTTTAGGCTTAAGTGCTTAAACCCTTAAACCCTTAAGCATTTATTTACATTTTAGGCTCTGCGGGGGTACGCACTGCATAGAAGGGAGTACGCCCTGCGTACTTGGTCAGCGTCCTCGTAATGCAGTCAATGCGAAACCGCTTGTACGATGAGCGAACCTCCAGAGTACGCCCCGTGTACTCGCATGGTTCAGCCGTTTTCGAGTTAACTCGGCTGGATTAACTCGGTTGGGTTGACTCTATTGGGTTGACTCAGTGGGTTTATGGATTTTGACTTGTTGACCTTGAGTTAACCAAGTTTGACCATGTTTGACCAAGTTTGAATTTTAAAGGGTAATTTGGGTATTATTGGGTTTTGATGGAATTGGTCACTTGGTGGTTGTAGGCATTTGAGTTGTGAGCTGAGATTCAGAGTCAGGCCTTATCAGTTATGTGCTGCTTGTGAGGTGAGTTTTCCTCACTATACTTTTGGGTCGAAGGTACTAAGGTCGGCCCTTTTGGTTTGATAACCTGATATCGTTGATATGTGGAGTATGGAATAGATATGGATGCTAGTCTTGATATGATAGTCTGGTAGACCTGTACGACTACCTATGATGCTGTTTGTTTTTCTGTATATGATATTATCTGTTATATGTCGACATATTGTGTTAGTTGGGTTGAGGTTGTACTGCTCCGTGTTGTAGATAACAAACCCTGGAGCAAGCTAGATATGAGCTGAGCGCCGGGAAGGGCATGCCATACTCGTACTGAGGGCTTAGTGGTATTCAGTTCGAGGACTGATCATGTGACAACCGTCAAAATTGAGTCAAGTCAAAGTCAAACAAAGTCAACAAGTCAAAACCAATCGACTCAATTAACCCTTGTATATTAGGGTTTACACTATGTAATTACTGTACAATGCAATATTTTAATGAGAGAAACATTATTTGGAAAGTTCGTGTGTTGAATTTCCTAAGTCTCAAATGCAGTAAACATTGAACCAAAACGATAAAAAAATTATTGCACACTCATCGGGAGTGTGTACGACACTAAAACACGGTTTAACGGGGTTTACGAACCTTGCGTTGTGAAGCCGGACACTCAAATTAATCACAAACGAAACCTCTCTAAATCGTTTTCACTCTATCTCTTTCTATTTGAAATCTCTCCCAAATCTCTCTCAAAAGTTACTTTAACTTTTTGTAATCATTCGGGCCATCCCGACCCTTAACCGGGTCAAAAACCACTTGAAACGGGGTAAAAACGGGTAAAATAACCTTAAGGAACCAAAACCCTCCTATTAAAAGCGAAAACTCTCATGAGAAGCCTCTCAGGACCGAAGCCTCTCAGGACCGAAGCCTCTCATGAGAAGCCTCTCAGGACCGAAGCCTCTCATTAGAAGCCTCTCAGGACAGAAGCCTCGCATGAGAAGCCTCTCAGACAGCCCATGCGAGAGGTCTCGCAGACGGCCCCTTTTTACCGGTTTTTCGACTACGACTTCGTTTTAACTCCGTTTTTCATTATTTTAACGTGGGATTTTCACCCAAAACTTTATTTTATAAACTAAGGCCCCAAAATATATAAATCTCCAGGGTTTTTATAAAAATGTATTAAAAGAATTGGTGGTTGGACTAATTATTGAGGGAATATTTTCTTTTCCTTATTTTATGACAAAAGCAAGCCACCACCACCTCACTCTATGATCAGCCATTATTTCCAACCACCCCTTGTCTCCTTGGGGGACCTTTGCACCCTATCTCCAGCTCTTCCCACGTTCTAAGAGCTGGAGGATTGGTCCTCTCTCCTCATTCTCCTTAAAAGCCCTTTCATTCTACACTTAGCAACCAAGAACACTCTCCAAAATTCTCTCATCTTTTCTCTCAACTTCAAGAACTTCAAGGCTTTCTCCAGGGATTTCTTTCTTCAATTAGTAAGTATCTTCATCATTCACATAATTATTAAACTCCATTCTACTCAAATCATTGATATCTTACACAAATTCCATCTTATTCGGTGTTAGATTCTCGAATCATCAAGACATCTTCTTAGTGTTCTTGGGTTGAACACTTCCTCTATCTCACTTTCATCTACTAAAATCACATAAGGTGAGTTCATACCCCTACATTTACATGTTTTTCTTAAGTTTTAAGGGGGGAATACAAGTAAAATCATCAAGAACACAATTAAACTTTTTCTATCAGATTACATCAGAAAAGATGAACTTCGATCACGGACTGTTTTGGTCAACTTAAATATTTTAGTTTTCAAAACTGTTCCAGGTACAAGTAGTTCAAACTCTTAGCTTTAAAATGGCTACTTGCACATCTCCATATGATTTTTCTACAATTTATGGTGATTTTTACAAAACTGCCTATCATTTCAGAGGCAAACCCGGACCAGTCTGTGATTATGAACATTTTCACCTCTGTTAGAAATCACTAAAAATCATGATAAAATTTACGAACAAACTAGACTCATATTCCAAACTCTCAGAATTTGCGGATTTGGATTTGGAGCTTTGATGATTTTTCTATAAATTTTCTAAGAACAGCAACAGAAACTGTATTCAACAAAAAGCTGCTGTCAATTTCATTTCACCTTGTAACATGTTGAGCAAGGTGTATATCTTTATGTGATTATATGTTATTACAATATATGTCATTTTGTCTTAATATATAGACACACATCAGTTTACAAATGGATTTGGACATATTGAATATAAAGAATTACAAGTGATTATAATCAAAGTACAACCGATATATTCAAACATTTAATAAACTATTTTGAATATAGTTTGCATACATTAGTACGTACTACCCTGGGTTGATAAACTATAATAGGTATAGTTTATGATACATTACATAACACATACATTTAAAAAGGGTACATTTATACAAAGAAGATTTTCATTAAGCAAGGTACGGCCATACGGTACCAAGTTTTCATTACACTACACGTAAATTCGTTAATGACTTCTGTGAGACATTCGATTCAATTTACAAATAAGTCCTGTATTATAACCATAGTCTCCTCGAGGGAGAGCGTGATACTTGTGTATAGATCTATATTAGGTTTGACAAACCCACACCTAAACTGCATTCAACAGTTAGACCGATAGGTCTGGGGTGACAAATGTCATAACATTTCCGACGCCTGAAGAACGTCTTTTCAGGCCAACTAGGTCATAGCATGGTTATAATAACTCACATGTGGTATTAACAAACATAGAATTTACGGGGATTTCACTAAAATCAAACGAGTTTATGTCGATTTAAACTTGCATTGTTTTACTATAAGGAACGAACACTACTTGTACATTTCGGTCTTTGGGTTTTAAGACTACATTTACACATTAAGGAAAATATTGGATTTTATGGAACGAACACTACTTTTACAAGAAAAGGCTTTAATAAACTCACATAAAGTATTAATGAATATTGGAATTTACGGGAACTTCATTAAAATTAAACGAGTTTATGTCGATTTAAACTTACATTATTTATTATAAGTAAGAAAAGTTACTTATACATTTCGGTCTTTAGATTTAAGACTACATATACATTTTAAGGAAAATATTGGATTTTTCTAAAACAAATACTACTTTTACAAACGAAAGGCTTTTAATAATACCAAACAAAAGCTTATGAACTCACCAACCTTTGTGTTGACACTTTTTCAAACAACTTGTATTCTCAGGAAATCATTAAACAGGTAACCAAGTGCTTTTGAGGATGGGACGCTAAGTCGTCTACTATTTCATATTTTGTCAACATATTGTAATTGATTCGTAAACATGTAATTCATACAATGATGTAACTTTTTCAATTATATATATGTTGGTTGTGTTTGCTTGAATTACTATTACAATTGTTGTTATGATACTATACATGAAGTCCTCCACCCCCGGACATTTCCGCCATCCTTGGTTTGGGGGTGTGATAGATCAGGCCGGGGAGCAAGCCAGACATAATCCGTGGGCCCAGGGGGCAAGCCAGACTTTTGCTGTGGGCTCAGGGGTAATCTAGTTTATTAGTTGTGGACCCATTGCATGTTGTTATTATATTTGTGCTATTTGTTATGTATTGGTATTTTTGGGGAACTTACTAAGCTTTGGGCTTACAGTTTTGGATTATGTTTCAGGTACCTCAGAGTATCGCGGGAAGGCGAAGGCGTGGTCGTGCACCTCCTCATGTTTCACTTTATGATTTTGGGATTACTCTGATATTGACATTTTTTGGAAAACTATTTGTAAACAATGATGGTTTTGGGTTTGTTTAAAAGTTTAAATTTTTCATGAATTTTGTGAATGTTACACATCCTGAGTGATTCGAGCGCCTTTTCATCAACTCATTGGCATCCCAAAAAGGATCCCATGGCTACAATGAGTTATTTGACCAACTACTTCCTGCTACGAGACAACTCGTGTATCTCTTGACCACATACATATGATAGCCACTTACTCTACACCCCTGACTTGACCAAACCTTGTACCGGAATACCGTATACCCGAACCATAGATCCCTATGAACCATTCTTCCAACACCACAAACTCGAACAGATTGATGATCCTCCAAGCAGAATACCTAGTTCTCCCCACTTAGGGTTCGAACTATCACCCAATGGTGTTGCAACCAACCATATCTCAAACCTGCTCAACCAAGTGCAAACCATCCCTGACTCTAGGATGGTGTAACACACGTAAGAT
The DNA here is from genome assembly GCF_052849685.1 of Lactuca virosa. Lineage (NCBI taxonomy): Eukaryota > Viridiplantae > Streptophyta > Magnoliopsida > Asterales > Asteraceae > Lactuca > Lactuca virosa. The sequence goes on from NC_136428.1 coordinate 291,054,930, forward strand.
GATCTTCCAAATAAGGACCAAGCAGACCTAAGAGATTCTGAATTTCAGATGAAGACCTCATAAATTTTCCAATCTTAACCACCTTTAACACTAAGGATTTCATGCAAATGCATAAGTAAAACACCGACTTAGTATCCAAAACATACACCCCTTGCCTGCAACCCTAACCATCAACCCGGTACCTGACCTGCCTATATCCAAGGAAAACATACCCTTGATCGTATCATTACGCATCCATACCACATCAATCCTCTTGCACATTCCCATGTCATACTTCCGCCAAACACCGCAGCCAACTAGCCCCATTGTTGGGTTTACATCCCACCTCTGAAAGTCACAAGCCTGCTCACTTCCACTACTAGAAAACATACCTTTAATGACACACAAATAATGACACGTGCCGATTTATGATATGCAAAAGTGGGCATCGTAAAGAAAATGTCATCTCTTATAAAATTTGAAGGATTTAGGTCACGCATTTTAACGTGACCTAAAGTTACATGTCGTTTTATAATTTTTTAGATAAACACGCGTCTCATCCTTAGTAGCTAGTTGGAGGGAAAATAAATCCCTAAAAATTGGAAAATCCTGCCTTGGGTGATTTAGGTTAGTTCATTCCCTCATTTGATTGGCAGTTTCCCTCTCTCGTTTTCCTCCCTGGTGCTAATGAAACCATACCGACCTCTTAACCCTCTTCCCTTCATCTCTTCAAAAAAACGCCACGGGAGATATCATCTCACAAAACCACCACTGCATCTATGTCGTCTTCCATCAATCGTCTTACCGATATTGAATTTGCTCAGGTAGCGGTCATCCTCGGTCAACTCACACAATTTGAAACCCTATTCTCCTATCATGTCCGCTGCCAGCGAGCAGCATTTGCAAGTTAAAACCCTATTCGCATATACAAATAGAATCATTCTGATATCCTCGTCCTCAAGCTCTTTCAACTCCTTCATTCCTATTCCAATGGAGTATTCACTAATCCAACATCTCCCGCCGCTACACCACCACCAGCTCCGGAATCTTCGTCACCATCCATATCTGTTCCATCCCCAAGTTTGAGCTGTATGCCAATTTCTTCATCACCTACACCTGTCGCTGGAATCCCACCTGTGGTACTGGTGATTCCACCTCTGGCTCCCATTATTCCCCCAGCTTCATCATCGCTTAGTGGTGCTCCACTTGTGGAAGTTTATTCCTTTGCTTAAGGAAGAATTTAATAACACTAACTTTCTTCAGGTATATCATTTGAATTTCTATTTTCATTTCATCGTTTCACAGAATGGTTAATCTATTCAAAGTTTCCGTATATGTGTTTCTCTTTCTGTGGTGAGTTATGGAAAATATATTCAATTTTACTTATGAAATCTATAGATGTCGAATAGTGTTGTGAGGTGTTGAATGTCTTAGTTAGTTTCGATAGTTTGTAATGTTATTATAAGGGCATTTTTAGTTTCGAAGCTTTGATGTAAAGTCCCTTATATTTTTTTTTGTGTGATTTCATGTTTCCTATAAATAGGGATGTGTACAAGAGATAGATAAGAACTTTCGTGATTTTGTCTAAACACTCTCTGTACTTCTGAAAGCATAATCGAGCCAAACATACTTTATTTAGATCTCGTGTTCATCATTCATACTTTACTCTGATCTTGTTATTCATACTCAATTTCATTACAACTACATTTGGTATCAGAGCATGATTCATACAGAATCGTTCTGATTTTCTGAGTTTTTGCAAAAGTTTTGAGTCTCGTTTCAGATTTCAAATTTCCGTCCTTTTGCTTCAGAAAAACATCTTAGATCTTCTGTTGTGAGTCGATTTTGCGTTCTAGTTGTAAAATTGAGTGGTCGGTTGGTGAATTCTGAGTGTTTTAGCTGTTTGTTTCAATTTGATTTGAGCTTTTCTCAAAATTTTCCGTACAACAATGGCGAACTTTAACATGAACACGATGGCGTCTTACTCTCATCTCCTTGGTTCATCAACGAAGATTCTGATGTTGATTCCCGAGTACTATGATAAGTGGGCTGATCGTATGGAGGATTACTTGAACAAAATTGATGAAGAACTGTGGAAGTGTATTCTCGATGATGTTCGTCCTCCTGCTGCTGTTCAAAGTATTGGAACTTCCTCTAACAATCAAAATGTCAATGATCAGACTAAAAGATTGTTGAAGAATGAAAAGAAGTGTATGAGAGAACTCAGAGGTGCTCTTCTTCCTGTTGTTTACAATTACGTGTGTAGCTGTAAGACTGCAAAAGAGATTTGGGATACTTTGAAAGAAAAGTATCAAGGAAGTGAAAAGACGAAAATCAGTACAGTTAAGCAATGTCTGTTTGAATTAAGAGAATTCAAGAAGAAGGAAGGAGAGACCATTGAGTTATATTATGATCGTCTGAACGAGCTAATCTTCAAATGTAATCGATATGGGGTCATTCGATCAATAATGGAGTTCAATATCACATTCATCATGGGTCTTCGGAAGGAATGGAGTAATATGAGCCTCATGATAAAGATACAACAAAGCTTTGATTACTTTTCTCTTAATGATCTTTACAATGTGATGAAAGCTCATGAATCCGAAGTGAAAGAAATTGATGAGGAATCAAAGATCAGTATAGGTGGTCCACTTGCACTTGTTTCGAAAGTTACTGGAAGGAAAGTTGAGAAAAAGGTTGTTGAAAAGGAAAATTTGGAGGATGAAGGTCTGATCGTCAACTCTGATGATGAAGTTGTTGCATTTTACTCAAATAATTGAATAAAGAAATTTTTCAAGAAGCGTTTCAATGCAAAGTCGAAAACAAGTGAAGTGAAGGGAAGTTTTGCTGGAAAGTCTGGGAGTGAAGAGAAGAAAGTTGAGAAAAATGAGGTTTGTGATGAGGAAGAGAAGAAAGAGGAAAAGCTGAAAGGTGATTCTGGATTCAACTGCCATTACTGCAATGGGGCGAATCATATGGTCAGTGACTGTATGTTGCGAAAGCGAGAAGAGAACAAGAACAAGGTCAAAGTTGAAGCTTATTACATCGAGAGGTTGGAAGAGGTATGTGCAAAGTCAAAGGGATTGTCTCTGGTGGCCAAACGTGTGGATGAAGAAGATGGAACATATCAGATTTGGTCATCCAGTTCTAATGATGATGAGATGTGAAACCCTACACATGGGGCTATGTTCGCGATGCATGAGGAAGAAGAGGAAGAGAAAATTACTAGGAAATGCTTTGTTTCGACATCTTCATACAAAGCACCGATGGCTTCTCAGGTACGTTCTCTTTTACAATCTTTTAATATTCCCTCTAGTGCATATGATTCGATTCTATGTGAGTTTGATGCAGCCATTACTTATGTTAATGATCTACTTATTTCTACTAGTAATGATGCTAAAAAGTCGAACACACAACTCTTAGAAACTCAGAGGATGTTGGAATCGAAGAAAGTGAAAATAGAATATATAGATTTACAAATAACGAATTTGATGTGTGATAGGGATAGTTGAAGTGTTGATGTTAAATTGTTTTTAAAACAAAGAAATATCTATTGTAACTCCGCCAAACATTTATATGGTAAGTTGACAGCATTGCATCATTCATTGGATATTAGCAAAGACCAACATAGGAAACTTTTGCCCTTTTTAGTATTCGAAAGGGAGAAAATTGACTATATTTCCTATGATTGTGAAAAGACAATTGTTGAATTCGATAGGGTTCCAGATAATAGATATGCATATGGTATAGTGAAAATTGATGAATGTCTGGATGCTAATGAATTAGTTGATATTGTAAGTAAGACCTTGACCAAAAATGAACAAATAAAGATTTTGAAAAGAACTGAGAATTCAAAAACTAACCCGCATACTAATTTTGCTAATATCGAAGATGATTCTGATGATATTAGTGAAATTAGTGAAATTGAAGAGGAGGAAGTTATTGATTGTTCTCAGTTGTCTATCATTAATGTCACATCAATGGCTAAAGGCAAAGAAAAATGTAATGATTCTACGGTTAAAGTTGACACTACTCAACCTTCAACTTCGAAAGTTAATGCTCGTGACCATGTGACTGTCGAAGATTTTCAAACAGACAGTGACGATGACAATGATGATGTTCCGAAAGAAACAACAATTCCAAGGATTGTAGTTGATCAGGTTTTTGATGACACTGAGAAATTTGACACAATTATGAAGGAAAAAGGTTCTCATTACCTTGAAACAAATACAATTGTGTATCCGAATTTTAAATTCTCAGATGAGGTTATCTTTCCGAATCAGGTTTTTGTCACAAAAGGAAATGGTGATAAAATTAAACCTGGGTTTAATAAAATGGTTAAAGAAGATAACAAGAAAGTGTCAAAAGAAGGATTTTTCTCAAACCAAAGTACTGTCGAAAACAATTTAACGAAGAATTCTTATACTTTTCAACGACAAAAACCAAAACGAGTTTGGGTTGAAAAATCTGAAAATTCAAAAGATGTTTCAAAACCAGTTGACATTGTTTCATAACATGTCAAAATTAATTCTCAAGAGTTTAAGGAACAAATTGAAAAGATTTCGAAAGAAAGTGGTATTTCAAAAAGACAAGCAAGAAAGAAAGTTTTTTGGCAAACTGATGTGTATTTTTAATGCACTAGTTTTTTATTTATAATTCCTATTTTATCGCATCTAAACCACACCTTACAGGCAGTGAACCCGATCGAGTATAGTATAGCTTTGATAAGCAAGGGTGTCGAACTCAAGGGGAACGGTAGTGAATTAATTTAAAATGTTTGATTATAGGTTACACAAAACATACAAAAGCAGTAAAGAAAGGGTTTATTACATCTCAAACGAACAACTAAATAGCAAATCTCGATAAACTGACAGGAAGACAAATCTCTTTAGGTACTTTGGTTTAGACAGATTACATCTTAAAATCATAGATAATTGCACACACATATTTATTTATTCATGTTCACCGATTTCTAAAATGATTAGGTTCATGTTCACTATTACTAATCCTTTAGAAAACTAGTCAATTCAAGCAGTGATCAATTGATTAAACTAACATGTTTCCTAGTGTTCAGTTCGTATCAAGCAAGACTTGTAATAATAGTTAATTAAATTTGTCAATTCAATCAACTTATATGTGATTGGTCGTCACATATACTCATACATTAATTTACTTATTTTCTATTTAACCCTAGTTTCATGTTCACTATTCCTAGGCATATAATCTTGATGATCATCAAAATCATAAGATGCAAGCAATCAAGCAGATGTTCATACAACTCGATATACTTAATAATTAACAGAAAATAATTGTCATTAACACATAAGGATCTTTTAACAAGCTTAACAAAATAAATTAAACATGAATAAAACAATCAAATATAGCAATTAATCCAATAATCAAGGTTTCATCTAATCATAAACTCAAAGCAAATGGTTTTGACACCAAAATCAGAAAGTAAAAACATAATAGTATCACAGTGGAATGCTAAACATGGTCACGATAACAAACCACATGATTACCGACACGAATCCGCTCTCTAATCCTTCAGATATTCACTCCTGTCAGCTTAACGACCTTCCGGCCGCCTTCTAGACCCTCAAAACGACAGTTATGAAGTTTTCTTGTCGCACAAGTCGAAGTGGAATATCATATATTATGAAAATGGGTGAATGATATGGGGTATTTATAGTTGAATGGAGATGGAATTAATATGGAATATTAGAGTTGGATAGGAATAAGGAAACTAATGTTGGCTTAGGGATTAAGCAAATAAAGATAAGGTAAGTGGTGCTTGGGGAATAAGTAACTTGGAGGGAATTTCCGTCCAGCTTTTATGCTTCATCGTCAAGGCCGATTTTGGATAAGATAAATGCCGAATTAGCAAAAAGGCCATCTCACATAAGTCGTAGGAAATTTCGTCTAGTTTTCAGAACATTTTGAATCTCGACAATTGGACTTACGAGTCATCAGATATACCCGAAACACTGAAGAGGGGTCAATCTGCCAGCAATATCATTTTTGCGTCTTTTTAGCTCTTTTTTCCTCCTTTTGCATTCCAGCTCCCATTTTAACTGTAATTGAATATTTCAAAACATATTAAGTATCTTTTAGTTCTAAATAACATAAAAACATACTATAAAATAATAATAAAACATCATAAATATATGCATAAAATAGACGTTATCAAACTACCCCACACTAGCCTTTTGCTTGCCCTCAAGCAAAACTGATTTTATTATCTCACCAATATCGCATAGAATAATCCATTTCAAACCCAGCCATTATCCCAAAACCGCAATGCATGTATTTGTGTCTACAATTCCTAAGAACTTCCCACTCCTAAATACTCACAATCTTTATGAACCTTCACTCCTTAGCTTATACGACATTCATTTTTGCAACCCTCCAAATCAATTCTCAGAAATCTTTCTTAACCTCAAGGTATTTTTGGTTAAACTACCAAGCATACATAAACTCTAGAAAGAATTACACTTTGATACCACAATGGACCTCTTGGAATTCATCTCTTCTTTGATATTTGCTTTGATATATTTGAATTCACCACCTTTTTGTTTGATTTTTGGTATCTTCAACTTTTTGATTCTTCAGAATTCTGATCTTTGGATTTCATACTTGATTGCTCCAAAATTCTTTTAACTTTTTGGTAATTTCTCTTTTTTTTTTAATATCTCACTTTTTTCGCTCATATCATACATGCTTAAGCAAGGAGCTTAACTTCAACCTTTATTAGTTAAGGTATTAGTCTAAGTGCAATGACTACATAAGCTATCCTGGATAGATTTCAGGTTTAGGCTGCAGAACATATTATGTCATATAAACTACCAGATTACCTTTCATACCTCATGACTTTTCACTAGAAAATGGGAAGCCACAAATACATTATAACATGTGTTGGCTCAAGTAAACATTTGGGTTCTCATCGGATCATCCCACACAATATTAGCAAAAAAAATTAATTATTACTAGATTTTCCTAAATTAAACTACTATTTTTAATTTTCCAATTTAAATTCCTTTTTCGACCCCTACCCCACACTTATTTCATACAATGCCCTCATTGTATGCATAAAACTAATTAAACACATAAAAGCAGTAAAAAGAGGAGAAAAAGGAACAGACTCCCCTGGGGTAGTAGTGGCGAGATCGAATGGGGCTGCTAAAAGTTGCTCCATAAATTTGTTGGAAGACTGGAAACTAGAACTGCTGCTTCTGAATGTGCCGGAAAATAAAATCAAGAACACCGAATTCTGAAATGTGGTGCAAAAGATTGCAAACTAATGCAATGAATAGTAACCATGACATGGGAAAGTGTCGACCACGTCGTGTCGCCGAGTGATGAAAAATTCATATCGCGAATAATAACATGGCCACGACGTGGTAAGTGGTAGCCACGTCGTGGTATCTAGAATGTCAGCTTCCTTCTTGCGATGAAAAACTCCCCCACGACATAGGAAAGTGTCAACCATGTCGTGACAGTCGGGACAATGATTCTGCTTCGCGTCGAAATAAAACTCCATGGCATGGGAACAGCTCATCCATGTCATAGGAATCAATGTATAGTTAGAAACGCCACTCTTTGAAAATTATAATCTCTCACGAAATCGACGAGCACCCCACACTTATTGAAATTCATGGCTCTTGATTGTCGACTTCAAACTCTCTCACGGCTTTTTTCGCGTGACAAATCAGCATTAGACCCCAATTGTTGAAATTTCTAAAAGCATCCGAAGGGTAAAAATTCTGCAAAGATCTGAAACCATAAGAGCATCAACATGGAAAACAAAATTTTAAACAAACTAAAAATATAAATATAAATAAAAACACACTAAAATAACTAAAAAAAATAGCAAACCAAAATAACTAAAAATGATATCACGATCACTCGTCTTCGTTGAAATCAAACTACAATTGTTGATTAAATCCCTTGCATGCAAGAGGCGGTTTGTGAAAACAAAAACTTTCGGGACCCGTTAGACTATTTCCTTTGTTTTCTTTGCACCATTAACTAATAAGTAGAACAAGAGTTGACCAAACTAGTCAAAAACAGCAAGAGCTCGGTCTTCCACTTAACCACCACGATACGCCTTGCTATACTACGCCTCATGGATTGAGTCGAACAAATCACCAAAGTAGTAGACTAAACAAGTCAAGAATTCCCTAATCGCTTGCAATCTCGAAACCCATGCAAAAAGTAAAACCAAGCAATGCATATGATCACGAATTCATGCACATAAAAACAAAAACCTTCCCGACAAGTGACATGATATCAACGAAAATAAAAATAAACATAAAATAAAACTAAAAATTAAAAACAAATAACGAATAATCAAACAAACTAAATTAATTGAAAACCGTTCTCCGGCAACAGCGCCAAAAACTTGATGTGTATTTTTAATGCACTAGTTTTTTATTTATAATTCCTATTTTATCGCATCTAAACCACACCTTACAGGCAGTGAACCCGATCGAGTATAGTATAGCTTTGATAAGCAAGGGTGTCGAACTCAAGGGGAACGGTAGTGAATTAATTTAAAATGTTTGATTATAGGTTACACAAAACATACAAAAGCAGTAAAGAAAGGGTTTATTACATCTCAAACGAACAATTAAATAGCAAATCTCGATAAACTGACAGGGAGACAAATCTCTTTAGGTACTTTGGTTTAGACAGATTACATCTTAAAATCATAGATAATTGCACACACATATTTATTTATTCATGTTCATCGATTTCTAAAATGATTAGGTTCATGTTCACTATTACTAATCCTTTAGAAAACAAGTCAATTCAAGCAGTGATCAATTGATTAAACTAACATGTTTCCTAGTGTTCAGTTCGTATCAAGCAATACTTGTAATAATAGTTAATTAAATTTGTCAATTCAATCAACTTATATGTGATTGGTCGTCACATATACTCATACATTAATTTACTTATTTTCTATTTAACCCTAGTTTCATGTTCACTATTCCTAGGCATATAATCTTGATGATCATCAAAATCATAAGATGCAAGCAATCAAGCAGATGTTTATACAACTCGATATACTTAATAATTAACAGAAAATAATTGTCATTAACACATAAGGATCTTTTAACAAGCTTAACAAAATAAATTAAACATGAATAAAACAATCAAATATAGCAATTAATCCAATAATCAAGGTTTCATCTAATCATAAACTCAAAGCAAATGGTTTTGACACCAAAATCAGAAAGTAAAAACATAATAGTATCACAGTGGAATGCTAAACATGGTCACGATAACAAACCACATGATTACCGACACGAATCCGCTCTCTAAACCTTCAGATATTCGCTCCTGTCAGCTTAACGACCTTCCGGCCGCCTTCTAGACCCTCAAAACGACAGTTATGAAGTTTTCTTGTCGCACAAGTCGAAGTGGAATATCATATATTATGAAAATGGGTGAATGATATGGGGTATTTATAGTTGAATGGAGATGGAATTAATATGGAATATTAGAGTTGGATAGGAATAAGGAAACTAATGTTGGCTTAGGGATTAAGCAAATAAAGATAAGGTAAGTGGTGCTTGGGGAATAAGTAACTTGGAGGGAATTTCCGTCCAGCTTTTATGCTTCATCTTCAAGGCCGATTTTGGATAAGATAAATGCCGAATTAGCAAAAAGGCCATCTCACATAAGTCGTAGGAAATTTCGTCTAGTTTTCATAACATTTTGAATCTCGACAATTGGACTTACGAGTCATCAGATATACCCGAAACACTGAAGAGGGGTCAATGTGCCAGCAATATCCTTTTTGCTTCTTTTTAGCTCTTTTTTCCTCCTTTTGCATTCCAGCTCCCATTTTAACTGTAATTGAATATTTCAAAACATATTAAGTATCTTTTAGTTCTAAATAACATAAAAACATACTATAAAATAATAATAAAACATCATAAATATATGCATAAAATAGACGTTATCACAAACTGTTGAGTCTCAAAAGAAACCAAATGTTATGCTAAATAAATCACCTGAACAGAAAAAGTCTAAATCGGTTCAGACTTCTTCTCAAAAGAAAGTTGAAAATAAGAAAAATCCCGCTCTAAAACAGAAAGTTTTGTCTTCACATAAATCACAAAATGATTTTTCAAAGTCTAAAACTCAAGAGTCCAAAACAAATTCCCAAACGAAAGGTCAAACATCAACTGCAAAGACGTTTACAAATCATCATACAATAAGGAATTTCAATTCAAACCAACAAACAAGGTTTTCACAAAATCATTTTTCAAGACAAAACCGATTTTTGAATAATCCAAACAAGGTTCAAAATCATTTTTCTTCTCAAACGAAGCTGGTGTTTTCAACTCAAAAGTTTGATAAATTCCATTCTAAAAGAAATGTGACTTTCACACCAAAACAACCAAATTTTCCCAATCCTCCTACGAATTTTTTTCCAAAGTTTCGTATGTCAAAGGCAAGTCAGAAGTGAAAAACATTAAGCATTGGCTCGAAGGAAAAGGGAAATCATTTCAATCAGGGAAGTTTTCGCAACAACAAATCAAGGATGCTTATGAAAAGTATCAGAATGAATCTTCGAATGGATGTTCTTCATCCAAGGAATCGAATCCTTTAGTCAAACAATGGAGAGCTATTTCGAAAGCAAAGGTTACTGAGAAACGAACTGAGAAGCAAAAGGCGAAAGTCAGTGAAAACTCTAAACCAGTGGATGATTACATTTCTGTGCCTTTAACTAATGATGTTGACTTAATTGATAGTCTCAAATCTAAAGTTTGTAATTGGATCATAGGATCTTCTTTTCACAATGATTTTCAATCTAATTACCAAGGACCCAAACAGCATTGGGGACCTAAATTCTTTCACTGAATGCAGGTTTTGTGTGACGAGCAATATGATGACAAATGGTATATCGATAGTGGTTGCTCTTGTGACATGACTGGAAGAAAGGAAAATCTTCGTGATTATCGAAATTTGGAGAATGCTCGAGTAGTGAAATTTGGCAACAATCACAAATGTCAAGTCAAAGGATATGGAAAAGTTACAAATGGGAAATTCACAGTGAACAGGGTAGCTTATGTCGAAGGTCTTCAACCTAACTTGATAAGTGTTTCGTAACTTGTTGTGGGCACTGGCAATCAAGTGGTGTTTAATGATGAAGGAAGTGTGATTTCGAACATACACACAAAGAAAGTTTTGCTTAAATCAAAAAGAAAAGACGATATGTTTACTCTCGACATCAAACCAATTGTTGGGATTCCTCGGTGTGCTTACTTTCAAAAGCTTCATCTGATGTTAGCTGGCTCTGGGATCGAAGAATTTCTCCTTTGAATTTTCGAAATCTGAATAAATTGGTGGTAAATGATCTTGTTAGAGGATTACCTGTATTAAAATTTGATAATGATACTATGTGTGCAGCTTGCGAACAAGGAAAGCAACACAGACAAGGTCATCCGATTGTCATTGATTCAAAGATTGTTGAACCTTTGGAACTTCTTCACATTGATCTTTGTGTAACCTCGACTGTTGAGACTCTCAACAAGAAGAGATACATATTGGTCATTGTTGATGACTTTTCAAGGTTTACTTGGGTATATTTTCTTAGACTGAAATCCAAAACTGCTCAAGCAATGATCGACTTCATCAAGCATAGGGTTGTTCACTATTTGGATAAAACCGAATTGTCCAATTGGACAATTTGGATTGGACTATTTGGTTCGGATATTCGGATTTTTGGATTGGTTTTCAACAAAACCGAATTATTATTTTGGATTTCGGATTGGTTTTGGTTTATAAAATAAAAACCGAATAGTCCAAAAAAACCGAATAAACATTTATTATTTATTTATTTAATATATATATATATATATATATATATATATATATATATATATATATATATATATCGTTATTTATTAATTTTGTAATTTATTCTTTAAAATATGTTCAAAACATTTCACCCAATAAAAAAACATTAATATGCATTTTCTTTCAAAAGTTTTCTATCTATAAAATATTTAACTATAATATACCTTCTTAGTAGTCATTTATAAATTTCAAATCACAACTAAATAACTTGTTTTCACTTCTTGTGGGTAATATTATAGTTATATGTCGTTTTAAAATATTTCGGTTTTTGAAAACCGAATTATAAAAACCGATCCAACCGAATTGAAATTGGATCGGATCGGATCGGATTTGAATTTAGTTTGGATTATTCGGATCCATGTTTTAAAAATCGAATTCAATTTGGATTCACTTGATTGGATCGGATCAAACCGATCCATCCAAACGAACACCCCTAATCAAGCATATTGAACTAAGTTGGAAGAAAAAGGTTCGGAAGATCAAAAGTGACAATGGATCCAATTTTAAGAACAATATTATTGATTCGTTTTTAACCGACAAAGGAATTTTGCATAATTTCTCTTCACCTTACACTCCTCAACAGAATGGTGTGGTAAAAAGGAGAAATCGTTCACTTTGCGAATCTGCACGAACAATGCTCACATATGCGAATCTTCCTCAATATTTATTGGCTGAAGCAATTTCCACTGCATGTTTTACTCAAAATCGATCTTTTATTCATCGTCGTTTTAACATCACTCCTTTCGAAATTATAAACAATCGAAAACCAAATGTTAAATTTTTCCATGTTTTTGGTTGCAGGTGCTTCATTATGAATCTCAATGATAATCTTTCGAAATCTCAGTCAAAAGCTGATGAAGGGATATTCTTGGGATACTTACAAAATTCGGTTGCTTACAGGGTGTTAAACAAACGAACAAGGAAAATCGAAGAAACATTTAATCTGACTTTTGATGATTATTATGTTAAATAAGTCGAAAAGACCTTTGAACAACAACCAATAATGAATGAATCAAATAATGAATCTCAAACTTTGAATTCGTTAGATTTTGATTATGATTTGATTTTTGGTGTTCCAGATCGTGTTATTGATGCAGAAGTAAATGTTGATGACAATCGAGTGCCTGAAGCATCGAAACATTTTGATGAGTCCACACTCATACAGGATAACAATGATTCGCTTTCATCAACAAATTCTTCCAAAGTTAACGAAAGTTTGCCAGTTGAATCGAATGTTCAAGTAGAGGGGGAGCACTTGAATTCGTCTGCTCAAGTTGAGGGGGAGCATACTTTCGAGGGGGAGAGAGAAAGAATGAGTGTTGATGTCAAGGGGGAGCATCCTGATAATAATCCAATTGTCGAGGGTGAGCAAGATGCAAATAATACAAATGTTTCGAATGATCAAAATGATGAATTTCATGATATTAATGATAACTTGTCAAATACAGATGAAGGATCTGAAACTGAAGAGGTGTTCGAAGATGCACCTTTGGACTTTGATCCTGCATTTCCTCCAATGGATAAGTGGACGCAAACTCACCCAAAAGAACAAATTCTTGGTAATCCTCAAGATGGAGTTTTAACTAGAGCCCAACTTCGTGCTAAAAATGAGGTACTTAATGTACACCAAGAATTTTGTATGTTTAATGTCTTTATTTCGAAAATTGAACCAAAAACAGTCAAGATTGGTATGGAAGATCCTGATTGGATTGTTTCTATGCAATATGAGTTGGCTGAATTCGAAAGAAATAACGTTTGGCGTCTAATTCGAAAACCAAAAGATGTGTCAGTGATAGGCTTAAAATGGATCTTTAAAAATAAAACTGATAAAAAGGGGAATATTATTCGAAATAAGGCTAGGCTAGTTGTAAAAGGATATTCGCAATAAGAAGGGATTGAGTATGAAGAAACTTTTGCCCCTGTGGCGAGACTCGAGGTTGTTCGAATATTTTTAGCCTATGCAGCACATAAGGACTTTGATGTTTATCAAATGGATGTAAAGTGTGCTTTTTTAAATGGAGTTCTCAAAGAAACGGTTTATGTTGAACAACCACCAGGTTTTGTCGATTCTCAATACCCTGATCATTGTTATAATTTAGACAAAGCTGTTTATGGTCTTAAACAAGCTCCACGTGCATGGTATGCCACTCTTACTAATTTCTTAAAATCTTTGAAATTTAAACAAGGATCTGTTGATCCCATTCTCTTTCGAAAGAAAGTTGGAAATCATCTCATGCTTGTTCAAATTTCTGTCGTTTATATTATTTTTGGTTCAACTGATCCTCAATTGTCAATTGAATTTGAAAATATGATGAAAAGTCAGTTTGAGATGAGCAAGATGGGGAAGATAAACAATTTCCTAGGATTCAGTATCCGTCAAAGCAGAGAAGGAATTTTCATAAATCAAGAGAAGTATACAACAAATCTGCTTGAGAAGTTCGAAATGACAAATAATTCAAAGCTACGAGTACCGATGGCAGTTGGAACAAGACTAAGTCCATCTTTGGATAAACCAGCTGTTGATCTCACATTGTATCAAAGCATGATAGGTTCGTTACTATACCTCACAGCTAGTCGACCTGATATTATGTTTTTTGTTTGCAATTGTGCCAGGTACCAATCGAATCCTAGAGAACCTCATCTTAATGATGTGAAGAATTTTTTCGCTATCTCAAAGGCACAGGTTCTTTAGGATTGTGGTATCCTTCGAAAACAGGGTTTTTCATTCAAACATTTTCAGATGTTGATCTTGGTGGGTGTCAACTTGATCAAAAAAGCACAAGTGGCGGATGTCAATTATTGGATAGGAAGCTTGTGAGCTGTCAGTCGAAGAAACAAACATGTGCTTCGATTTCCACAGCAAAAGTAGAATATGTTGCTGTTGCAGCTTGCACTTCTCAAATCATATGGATACAAAGTCAACTGCATGATTATGCAATCAACATGAAGAAAATTTCGTTGTATTGTGATTCACAAAGTGTCATACGTATTTGTCACAATCCTGTGCAACATTCAAAAACAAAGCACATAGCTCTTCGCTATCACTTTATTAAGGATCATGGGAAGAAGGCAACATTGAAGTTCATTTTGTAAAGACAACTGATCAGCTTGCTGATATCTCAACAAAACCATTAGATGAAAAATCTTTCGTAAGAATTCTGAATGGCTTAGGAATGATCGATGCGAATTCAGTTCCTGGACAAAGTTCGTTAGAATAAAAAGCCAAAGTGATGGAAAGATGTCGATTCAGCGGTTACTATTCAGTATTCAGAGGTTACTGTTCATAGTCAACGCTTCGACATGCTTCGCTTTCGACATCTTGCAAAATGGTTTGACAAAAATCTTTGTTACTTTTGTCATTGTCTTATTTTCGCTAATCAGGTACATTTTTTTTTTGTGTTTGCTATTTTTCTTTAAAAATCAAAAATAACAAAAAGATTTTTCATTTTTGTCTTTTCTCTTCAAAATTCAAAAATATCAAAAAGATTTTATTATTTTTTGTAATTTCCTTCAAAAATCAAAAATCCAAAAATATTTTGGTTTTGTTAATTTTTTCTGGTGTAGCTTATAGCGAAGATTTTTGTTGGTTCATGCCTGCTGCTTTAGGGAAATGTATATCTTCGAAACTATGTACTAGTTAAGATGTCCGTAGAAGCATGCTGCAGCATGTCGACCAAAGCCTCCATAACTTAATGTGTTTCGAAGCCTCAATGGATTCCTCATTACGAGGATTCCAACCCAATCAGGCTATATTCACATTAGTTTCTAAGCTACCTTACTCTTCTCATATGAGTTAAGAGTTAACTGCTTGGTCCAATCATAGCAGAGGTACTTTCGATTCTTGAACCACTCTTTTTCATCCTAAAGTTCTTTCACGATCACACACAAAGACACATACCCAAGACATCTCTGGTCAAAACCAACCAGGTTATAGGTATGTCAACAATCTGTGTTTATGATCTGGATTCATGAGACCGTGATAAAAGTGAAACCTAATTTTTCGAAACATTAAAGGAATTGACGGGGAACTTTGTTCCAGATTTTAATAAAAATTTTGTTTCAGTACCACTTTTCGATACTCCAAATCATAATCTTTCTTTTTGCGTGGTCTTGATAAAATGATCGAAACCCACGACATTTTTTTTACCCAACAAGATCCAGGAAGAAATTTCTTTATGGAATATGATTTCAGTATGAGTATCAATCTGATTCTTCGTTACTTGATAAATTTTTCCAAACCATACTTGTTCTGATTACACTGGTCAAACAGGTAATTTCGATTATAATTTCTCATACTTATGTTTAGTTGTGATATGTAATGAAATTTTTAGCCACCCAAGAAGCTTTATAAAAAGATACCCTTCGATACTTCTCTATAAGTATTCGATTGTAATTCACGGGAAACCACACAAGCTGTTAGTCATCTCTCTTGATGAATAACGAAGTGATCTTTTCCTGGGATCTAACTGCATTTGTGTCGAAATATTTTTGACATCACAGAACCAAAATTTTCTTATTTTGCTTCTTATCTTTTTCTTTGGCACACTTTGCACTCACGAAATCCTTGAGGTTCTTAGTAAAACGGACTCAGGCTGATGATTTCGAAAGTCTGGCACATGATTTCGCTTTTCAACCCAAAAGTGAAAGAGCCCAACCTCCATGCCGAAGGTTTCTTGCAAATAGGACATGTTATGTTTGTGACTCTTGAGGTTTGGTAAATTTTTACTAACAGCATAGGTACACATAAAATCTTTGTAAAACTTTTCATATCTTCTTCATTTACAAGCCATTCATATCTGTAATTGTTTTCCAGGATATTATGATCAGATACAATAGGATGAAGTACAAACCTCACTTTGGCTCCCTGGAACTGATCATGTTGGCATTGCAACTCACGTTTGAGTTTTTCTACAAATGGATTTCTACTTATTGTATTCTTAATCTACTTAGTTAGTATATTATATATCTAACAAATATTGTTTTCAGTTAGTTGTTGAAAGAATGTTGGCTTCTGAAGGAATAAAGAGGGTTGAATTGGGTAGAGAGGAATTCACAAAGAGAGTTTGGGAGTGGAAGGAGAAGTTTGGAGGAACCATTACTCAGAAACCTAATAATAAACCTAATACTATGTTTAAACTTTAAATAGTTAATTATGAATGTTAATTATGCTATTATTTGGTCTAAATGTGTATTGAACTCTACATGTTTACTCAGTATCTGTTTCATAACATTAATTAGCTAACATTTCTTGAACTACTTTCTTCTTGACTTTTGCAGGAGCTGTTTGAGTGGCTTTTATTAAGCTTCATGAGAAAGGGCTTATCTACCAAGGTATGGATCACAGATCACTTCCATGTTCTTAAATTATTAAAACTTAATAAAATTCATTTGACCTTTTAGATAAAATATCTTACTGAGTCAATTGATATTTCATTTAGGGTCTTACATGGTCAATTGTGGTATTGGAGTTTTTGCACAGAACAAAAAGGCTCTTGATGCAGCAATAAATGACATGGCATTCATCAGAGGACAAAGGTTTTATTCCTATTTTTTCCATTACAAACCAGAGATTTTTGATTGGTTGATTATGGATTTTTTGTTGAGTTTTTGTTGATGTTTGCTGAGATGGTTTATATGATTGCGTATTTTCTGATTTTGTTCCTGTGTTTTCCCATTTAGTTTAGTTTTTTTTTGTTGTTGCTGTGATTTTATTGTTGAGTTTTTTTTGTTGTTCCTGTTTTAATTCAAATGGTATAGACTTGGATTGTTGTAGTTTCTTTTGCTGTGATTTAATTTTGTTGTTGTTAAATGGTTTGACTTATATGTATATGTTTATATTTGTGTATATTTAGTTTTTTATTTAAACTAGGGAAAACAAAATTGAATCAAGGTTGATTGCATTTGACAATGGTTTGTTTCAACTGTTCTAATGAGTTGTTAATCTTTTATTTTTGAAAATAAATTAAAATGAATTAGTGAAGAAAACTAGTACATTATATTACATAAATGTAAAAAAGTTGGTATGGGAATGTAATGAGTGATTACCTTGTTTATTCCTTAATTTGTCATCTCATTCCATTTAACCAAATAGAAGAGAAGGATGTGTTTGGTATTCCATGGATTTCAGCATTGAAGAAAGCATGGTAAATGTTTTAAGTATTTTGATTTATATATGTGCAGGAGTATGGTTGGGTGGCTGGATTTGTTGGAGATTACCAATATGATGTTCCCAGTACAATCAACCCAGGTAAGGAAGGACTGAGGACTAAGGAAATGTTAAATCATTCAGGTAATGTAACCTTTAAATCTTAATAATCTGATTCTCATGTAAGTGAAATTTTTGTAGGGTGTGATATTAATCTGGGGGATCTAGTTTATGAGCCTCCAAGATACGGTCAACAAGTTCTTGTAGTTCAACTATTATTTGATGATGAATTTCATCTCTTTCACATTTGATGTATTACATTTGTCTACTATTGGAACGATTATTTGTATGACATTAAATTTTGTGCAGTGGATTATATTTTTTGTATATGATACTTTATTTTCTATTATGAGACATTAAATGAAAATTTAATTTTAAAATTAGTAAAGCTATAAATAATATTTTTTTAAAAACATTTAAAATTACGATACATAAAACTGTGTGTCATCTTCTTTTATGACATGGCCTTCCTTGACAGGGGCTTTAATGATACGCATTGCGTGTCATAAATGTGTGTCGTAAGGTTACGACACGCAAATGCGTGTCATCTTCCTTTATGACATGGCCTTCCTTGACACGCATTTACGTGTCATCTGTAACAACCCGATATTTTTCAAATCAATGTAACATTCAAAAAGCCAAATATAATGAACTATTTGGAATCAACGAAATTAGCGTAAAAAAAATGAAGTGTTCTAAAATCTTAATTGGGATGTATAAAGTGTTAGATATCGTGCCAAGGTTTCCAAAAACGTAAAGAACACTCAAATCCGAGTTATAACGAAGGAGTTATGACCAATCGAAAATCCACGACACACCCGGTAAAACACTGCTAAACGTAAAAAGTGAAACTTCGATAAAATACTTTTTAGCCTTAGGTATCTAAACGAAAGTCGTAGATTTCGTTAAACCGTGAGCATACATAAAAAGAACGCCCAAATCTGACTTCGTATGAGGAAGTTATGATTTTTCTAAGTTTCGGAACAGCGGTAGACAGCTAAAAATTCGGAATAAAGACCGAGCGATTTTTAGCCAACGCAACCTAAACAAGAGTTGAAGGTCTCTACAATAGTAGTTCAATGGTAAAAAGACAGACGAAAACGGACATCGGATATAGAAGTTATGGATTTTTAACGGAATTATCGTGTCTCGGCCCATTAAGTAAAATATAATTAAAAATAAATTCAAAACTAGCTGACGAAGTCTAAACGAAAGTTGTAGAGTATATTTTCACCTACACATGCATATAAAGAACGTCAAAAACGGAGTTCGTATGCGAAAGTTACGGATTTTACAAGTTCGAGGTGCACAAACCGAGACGATTTACGCCCAGCGTACCCTCGTACGCCCAGCGTACTCGGATGCTAGGCTCCGGATCGTCCACGTCGCCCCTCTACGCCTCTATGCCCGTCCCATCCGAAGTCCGGCAGACGAGGATGTGGTAAGCGATGACGCACGGGTACGCCCCGCGTAACCTCGTACGCCCAGTATACCGAGGGTCTTCAGCCCCTATAAAAGGAATGCGAGGGTTCCGGGCATAAGTGCTCATTTCCTTTCTTTCTCTTGCGTTTTTACTCCGTTTTGCGTGCAAGAAATATCCCGAAGCCCCGGTTTTCATACCTCAGCCCCGACGAAGGTCTGAAGCCCCGAGATTCCCGAGAATCTCACCACTTTCCGGTCGAAGTGCCGCCCGAGAAAAATCTCATTTTCTTCGAATCATCACACTTTCCAGGTGAGTTCATACCCCTACTTTTTCACGTCTTTTCATGTTTTAGGGGGGTAATACAAGTGCAATACGAGAAAAACTTATCGTTTTATACGGATTCACATACATCACCTACATTTTTATAAATGTTAAAATAACTTTGATATCAACGTTATACTTTACACTAATCTATTCGAGCACGAAAGACGCCATTGTACTCCAGCCTTTGGAACTTTTCAAACTATATGTAGAAAATATCGGATTTTCTGGAAAACACGTTCAGTTATTTTTACTCAAGGACATACAAATTTCAGTACAAAAACGCTTATGAACTCACCAACTTAATTGTTGACACTTTTTCAAAACTACTTGTATTTCTCAGGGAATCAGTAATACAGGTAACCATCAGCTTTTGGAGAAGGAACGCTAAGGCGTCTATTATCAAAACATTTTAAATCATCATATTTGTAATATTCTTTTGAAACATGTATTACTCGCAACAATGTAAGTTTTTATTATATTTATGATGGTTGTGTTTACTTTCTTTACAATATTCAACTGTTATGATACTACGTGAAGTCATCCGCCCCCGAATGTTTCCGCCATTCTGGTTTGGGGGTGTGACAGATTGGTATCAGAGCATTGTTTATAGTAAAGTAAGTATATCGAACCACATAAGATATATACAAACTATAAATGCAAAGGGACCAAAAACCCTCTGACAAAACGTTTTCATAAACGATACTTTTAATAAATTAAAGTGATATACATTTTTTTTATAAAAGTATAAGTACACGCATGCATCGGTCTCGTATCATAGCAAAATTTTATATAAAAAAAAGTATTAAGGCAAGTTGCGACACTACGACTAGGCCTCGGGGTATGTAATCAAATCGAGAATAAATATAGCCTGATCAACTATATTTATCCTGGATGTGACCAACGTATGTCGAGGAATGGTCGTAGTAAGCAACAAGTCGAAAACTTACCGAATTAAATACTAGAATCAAACTCACGAATTTGAAATACTATAGGAGTATTTTGTAAAAACTAAAAGAACTGTTATAATCATGCAAATCTCGGTATTTAATTAGAAATAGAAATCGTCGAATAAAATTTATCCTTATCGAAAATTACCCTTCTTACTCCCGAGTTTTATATATAATTCCCTTGCCCCTATTCTCGATCAGACGAAATGGCAGGTTATCACATTCCCGGGGATCCCTGCTACCCTAACCAGGGTAATGGAGGCTGGATTGAGGACGACCCCGAAGAGGATTCCGAAGAGGAAATTCCCGAGGAAGAACCCGAAGAAGAATCCGAAGAGGATCCTGAGGAAGACCCAGACAAAGATACAGAAGAGGAAGGAGATGGTGGGAGCACAGACTCGGAGCCTGAGATCTACAATCCTCCCCGAGGAGCAGCAAATCCCCCAAGGAACTTTCAGGGCCCGGCGCCCCGCTGGGCTGTGGATCTGAAGCGATGGAGCAGGGAACAAGGACAACGCCCACCCTACGGCATGTCACGAGGCTTTTATAACCTCCGCAACGGGGGTTCAGCTAACAGGGCACTCCCTGTCATGGTCTGACGCATTGCCAACCAAGGCGAGCAAGCAAGAGCAAATGCCAACCAACTCTTGGACATTGGGGCCACCGCTGCTGTCACCGCGGTACGTCTTCGTCGTCTGGACGAAGAGCATGAGCGAACAATAGAGCACACCTTTTCCCTGCAGAAGGACATCACTGCTACTAGAACCGAAGTGAGGGAGCTCCGTAGGAGCCAAGCCGCAATGGAGAGGCGCGTCATCGAGGCTGAACGTCAAGTAGCCCGAGCTAAGGCTTCCACAACCACATACCATGGACCACAGCGTGCCACCCGCTCAGAGTAGAGCGCGTACTTCTGGCGCTATGTATATACCTATCAAATAAGTGTTGGTGCTACTCTTTCCTTTAAGAATGTAAACCCGACGAATTATGAGAACGCAGTTCGGGGGTCGGAATGCGGTCAAATTTTCCCATTTTCATTGATGTACCCTAGACCTATATAAGGTCAAATTTTCCTGATCGTTGTATCATGTACTAATATCAATGAAATTGACACGCATTTATTATTTCCTTGAGTATTCCATTAAATTCTTAAAAGGATCATACACTCCTTTTTGAAAGTTTCCATTTACATGCGAAAACCAGAAATAAAACTGATAATACTAAAACCTTCCATAATCATTTCTAATGACTTATCAAGAATTCGTCTCTTAACTTGTGGCAGAATCATGCCACCAAGGAGAAATCCCCGACGTTTCAATACAAATGGAGCACCAGCACCACCTCCACCACCCCCTCCATCAATGGATGCTGCTACCTTTCAGGCTGCGGTAACAGCTGTCGTAACCGCATCAATCGTACAAATGAGTAACAACGGATCAGGAGGGGGAATAAATAGCTCTACTAATGGCCAAAACAAAGGTCGTTCCGGGGAATGTACCTATAAGGACTTCTCCAACAGCAAACCCATCCCCTTTAATGGAACTGGGGGAGTGATGGCTCTATCCCAATGGATAGAGAAAACAGAAGCTGTGTTCGAGATATGCTCATGCCCCGAGGAAAGCAAAGTAAAATTTGCCGCCTGTACTTTCTCCGAGCGAGCCCTAACGTGGTGGAATGGCCACGTCAAGTCACTAACTCTGGTGGTGGCAAACTCAATGGGTTGGGAGAATCTGAAACGGATGCTACTACGAGAGTACTGCCCAAGGGGTGAGATTCAGAAGCTCGAGCAAGAGCTTTGGGGCCTTACAATGGTAGGCTCAGACATCACAAGCTATACGAATAGGTTCAGTGATTTGACAATACTTTGCCCAGGAATGATGATTCTGGAAAGCCAAAAGGTGGAAAGGTATATCTGGGGGCTGTCGCCCCAGCTTCGAGGAAGTGTGCTAGCTTCCAAACCCACGACGTTCGACAACGCCAAAGAACTGGCACAATCTCTTGTTGATCATGGGGTCTGCCAAAGTGTCACGACCGTCGTCCCGGAACCAACCAAAGGAAGCAACAACAATGACAGCAATGCCAACAACAACAAGAAGAAGAAGTTTTGGAACAAGAGGAAAGGTCAAACTTCGCAAGAACCTTCAAAGAAACAAATAGTGGCGGTCCATGCCGCTACTGCCTCCACTGCTATTCCCGCTACCCCTGCGCCGACAAAACTATATGCTGGGAACCTACCAAAGTGCAACAAATGCAATTACCATCACCACGGTAATTGTCGGGAGATGCACTGTAAAAACTGCGGCAGAAAAGGGCACACTGCCCGTTTCTGTAAGGCACCAGCGCGACTAATCACCCAAGTTCCTGGTACTGGAGTAAGCCAGGCATGTTATGGGTGTGGGGAAACTGGGCACTTCAAGAGGGATTGCCCTAAGGCAAAGAATGTTGGCGGTGTAGGAAGAGTGCTGGCAATAGGGCAGAACGAGGCAATAGCCGATCCCACGGTGGTTACGGGTACGTTTCTCCTCAACGACATTTATGCATGCATACTCTTTGACTGTGGTGCAGAGAGAAGTTTTGTGAGTCATAAATTCAAACATTTACTTAATCAAAAACCCCAAGCACTCAATAAAATATTCACAGTAGAAATGGCAAACGGAAGAACGGAAAGCGCAAACGATATGTACATAGACTGTACGTTAAATTTAAACGAACACTCGTTCCAAATCGATCTTATGCCAATTACTATAAGAAGTTTTGATGTCATCATCGGTATGGACTGGTTAAGCCTTCACCATGCCGATATACTTTGTCACGAAAGGGCCGTTCGCCTCAATCTGCCAAGCGGCAAAACTCTTATCATTTATGGAGACAAACCCAGTACAAATTTACAAATCATCTCTTGTGTCAAAGCCCGAAAATACCTTCGCAAAGAATATCGTGCCTTTCTAGCCCACGTGATAGACAAGAAATGCGAAGTGAAAGACATTAAAGACGTTCCGGAAGTCTGCAATTTCCCCGACATTTTCCCTGAAGATCTTCCAGGAGTCCCATCAGAACGTCACGTCGAGTTCAGGATCGACTTGATTCCCGGAGCTACCCCAGTAGCAAAATCGCCATACCGTCTAGCACCGGCTGAAATGCAGGAGTTATCTAGCCAACTGAACGAACTTCTAAGCAAAGGATTCATTAGACCGAGCTTCTCACCATGGGGAGCGCCGGTCCTGTTCGTAAAGAAGAAGGACGGATCTTTCCGCATGTGCATCGATTACCGGGAACTGAACAAACTCACGATCAAGAACCGATATCCCTTACCGCGCATAGACGATCTGTTCAACCAACTACAAGGAGCGAGCTACTTCTCAAAGATCGATTTAAGATCTGGGTATCACCAGCTGCGAGTCTTGGAAGAAGACATTCCCAAAACGGCATTCCAAACTCGCTATGGTCACTACGAGTTTGTAGTAATGCCCTTTGGATTGACAAATGCACCGGCAGTGTTCATGGACTTGATGAACCGAGTATGTCGTCTTTTCCTGGATAAATTTGTGATCGTGTTCGTAGATGATATACTCATCTATTCAAGGAGCAAGGAGGAACATAGCCAACATCTCCGACAAGTCTTAGAAACATTAAGGACAGAGAAGCTTTACGCAAAATTCTCAAAGTGCGAGTTTTGGATTCGGAAAGTAGATTTCCTAGGTCACGTGGTCAGCGAGGAGGGGATACACGTGGACCCTTCCAAAATCAAGGCAATCGAGAACTGGACAACTCCAAGGACTCCAACGGAAATCCGACAATTCTTGGGCATCGCCGGGTATTACCGAAGGTTCATACAAAACTTCTCAAAGATTTCTAAGCCACTTACCACCCTAACTCAGAAGGGTGTAACCTTCAGCTGGGAAGAAAAACAAGACGTTGCATTCCAAACACTAAAACGAGCCCTATGTAGTGCACCTATATTATCTTTGCCAGAAGGAACAAAAGATTTCGTGGTCTACTGTGATGCGTCAAACCAGGGACTTGGATGTGTCCTGATGCAACGAGGGAAGGTCATCGCATACGCCTCGAGACAACTCAAGACGCACGAAGTCAATTATACCATGCACGATCTCGAACTAGGAGCGGTCGTCTTCTCTCTAAAGATCTGGAGGCACTATCTCTACGGCACGAAATGTACAATATTTACCGACCATAAAAGCCTTCAACACATCCTCAATCAAAAGGAACTCAACATGAGACAAAGACGGTGGGTAGAACTATTAAACAATTACGAATGCGAAATTCGTTATCATCCCGGGAAAGCTAATGTAGTAGCCGATGCACTCAACCGAAAGGAATACTCAGGCCGCCGAGTGAAATCCTTAACAATGACCATCCACTCATACCTGTCCGCACAAATCAAAGAAGCACAGGAAGAAGCCTTGAGGCCAGAGAACGTGACAGGTGAAGCATTGACAGGAATGGACAAAAACCTTGAAGTCAGGGATGACGGAGTTCGTTGTCTCATGAACCGGATCTGGACACCAAAATTTGGTGGATTCAGGGATGTTGTCATGAACGAAGCTCATAAAACTCGCTACTCCGTACATCCCGACTCAGAAAAGATGTACTTAGAGCTCAAGAAGTTGTATTGGTGGCCGAACATGAAAGCCGAAATAGCTACCTATGTAGGCAAATGTTTGACTTGCGCCAAGGTCAAGGTGGAATACCAAAAGCCCTCGGGATTGTTGCAACAACCGGAAATACCCGAGTGGAAGTGGGAGCGGATAACCATGGACTTCATAACCAAGTTACCCAAGACGGCAAGCGGACTCGACACCATCTGGGTGATCGTCGACAGGCTAACCAAATCCGCGCACTTCCTACCAATCAAAGAAACGGATAAACTGGAAAATCTAACCAGAACATACATCAGAGAGATTGTACGACTGCATGGTGTACCAATATCCATTATCTCGGACCGAGATAGTAGATTCACCTCGAGGTTCTGGCAGTCGCTACAAAAATCTCTAGGAACAAGGTTAGACATGAGTACCGCTTATCACCCACAGACCGACGGCCAGAGTGAGAGAACCATACAAACCTTAGAAGATATGCTAAGAGCTTGTGTAATCGATTTTGGTAAGGCATGGGACACCCATTTACCATTGGTCGAATTCTCGTACAACAATAGCTATCACACTAGCATCAAAGTTGCCCCATTCGAAGCCCTCTACGGCCGTAAGTGCAGATCACCTCTGTGCTGGGCTGAAGTGGGTGACACACAACTAGCAAGAGGACAAGCAACCAGCACTCTCACTGGACCAGAAATCATAAGGGAAACTACGGAGAAGATTGTTCAAATCCGGGAGCGACTGAAGACTTCAAGAGACAGACAAAAGAGTTATGCGGATAAAAGACGGAAACCCTTGGAATTCCAGGTTGGAGACCGGGTACTACTAAAAGTCTCACCCTAGAAGGGATTAATACGTTTCGGAAAGCGTGGGAAACTAAACCCAAGGTATATCGGACCATTCGAGATCCTTGCCAGGATCGGCCCAGTGGCATACAAACTTCGATTACCGCAGGAACTCAATAACGTGCACCCTACCTTTCACGTATCAAACCTAAAGAAGTGCTTGTCTGATGAGACCCTCGTTATCCCTCTGGATGAAATTGAAATCAACGAGAATCTCCAATTCGTAGAAGAACCAGTAGAGATCATGGATCGGGAAATTAAAAAGACTAAACAAAGTCGCATACCCATTGTGAAGGTCCGTTGGAACGCCAAGCGAGGACCTGAATACACCTGGGAACGCGAGGATCAGATGAGACAAAAGTACCCACATCTTTTTCCTAATCCATAAACTCTGTCTTAGATTAAATTTTGGGACGAAATTCCCTCTAACAGGGGGATGATGTAACAACCCGATATTTTTCAAATCAATGTAACATTCAAAAAGCCAAACATAATGAACTATTTGGAATCAACGAAATTAGCGTCAAAAAAAAATGAAGTGTTCTAAAATCTTAATTGGGATGCATAAAGTGTTAGATATCGTGCCAAGGTTTCCAAAAACGTAAAGAACACTCAAATCCGAGTTATAACGAAGGAGTTATGACCAATCGAAAATTCACGACACACCCGGTAAAACACTGCTAAACGTAAAAAGTGAAACTTCGATAAAATAATTTTTAGCCTTAGGTATCTAAACGAAAGTCGTAGATTTCGTTAAACCGTGAGCATACATAAAAAGAACGCCCAAATCTGACTTCGTATGAGGAAGTTATGATTTTTCTAAGTTTCGGAACAGCGGTAGACAGCTAAAAATTCGGAATAAAGATCGAGCGATTTTTAGCCAATGCAACCTAAACAAGAGTTGAAGGTCTCTACAATAGTAGCTCAATGGTAAAAAGACAGACGAAAACGGACATCGGATATAGAAGTTATGGATTTTTAACGGAATTATCGTGTCCCGGCCCATTAAATAAAATATAATTAAAAATAAAGTCAAAACTAGCTGACGAAGTCTAAATGAAAGTTGTAGAGTATATTTTCACCTACGCGTTCATATAAAGAATGTCAAAAACAGAGTTCGTATGCGAAAGTTACGGATTTTACAAGTTCGAGGTGCACAAACCGAGACGATTTACGCCCAGCGTACTCGGATGCTAGGCTCCGGATCGTCCACGTCGCCCCTCTACGCCTCTATGCCCGTCCCATCCGAAGTCCGGCAGACGAGGATGTGGTAAGCAATGACGCACGGGTACGCCCCGCGTAACCTCGTACGCCCAGCGTACCGAGGGTCTTCAGCCCCTATAAAAGGAATGCGAGGGTTCCGGGCATAAGTGCTCATTTCCTCTCTTTCTCTTGCGTTTTTACTCCATTTTGCGTGCAAGAAATATCCCGAAGCCCCGGTTTTCATACCTCAGCCCCGAAGAAGGTCTGAAGCCCCGAGATTCCTGAGAATCTCACCACTTTCCGGTCGAAGTGCCGCCCGAGAAAAATCTCATTTTCTTCGAATCATCACACTTTCCAGGTGAGTTCATACCCCTACTTTTTCACGTCTTTTCATGTTTTAGGGGGGGAATACAAGTGCAATACGAGAAAAACTTATCGTTTTATACGGATTCACATACATCACCTACATTTTTATAAATGTTAAAATAACTTTGATATCAACGTTATACTTTACATGCAAAGTTAGTATTACATCGAGTTTTTATCGCCAAATGGAACACACTTTCAGAAAAACTATAACGGGTATAGTTTGCGGGTTATTCATTGCATCTTTACGTAAACATTGTGAAAATGAAATACTTTCATCTACACGAAGTATAGACTTTTCTCTTCATAAATCTATTAAATACTAAGAGTTGTGAGACATTCAGCTTCAACGTACTCTCAAGTACGTATTTCAAGTCCTGTATTATAAACCATAATCTCTTGGAGGGAGAGCATGATACTTGTGTATAGATCTATACGGGATTGACAATCCCGCACCTAAACTGTTAGCTACAGTTAGACCGGCAGGTTTGGGGTGACAAACGTCATAACACTACAACGCCTGAAGAACGTTGTTACAGGCAGTCTGGGTCAATAGTATGGTTATAAAACTCACACGGAAGTATTAAAATAAGTTTGATTTACGAGACTTTTTTGATACATTCAGTAAATACATTATTTGAGTATAAATACACTAATCTATTCGAGCACGAAAGACGCCATTGTACTCCAGCCTTTGGAACTTTTCAAACTATATGTAGAAAATATCGGATTTTCTGGAAAACACGTTCAATTATTTTTACTCAAGGACATACAAATTTCAATACAAAAACGCTTATGAACTCACCAACTTAATTGTTGACACTTTTTCAAAACTACTTGTATTTCTCAGGGAATCAGTAATACAGGTAACCATCAGCTTTTGGAGAAGGAACACTAAGGCGTCTATTATCAAAACATTTTAAATCATCATATTTGTAATATTCTTTTGAAACATGTATTACTCGCAACAATGTAAGTTTTTATTATATTTATGATGGTTGTGTTTACTTTCTTTACAATATTCAACTGTTATGATACTACATGAAGTCATCCGCCCCCGAATGTTTCCGCCGTTCTGGTTTGGGGGTGTGACATCATCTGTACCCTTTTATGAAACGCAGTGCGTGTCATTAAAGGGTATTATTCTAGTAGTGTCATTCTCATAAAACTGTCAGGACATAATCCTTTCCATAGCTAGCAACATTCCAATCTATCTGTCAACCACTTAGCTTCCAACTGTAATCCTCAAGCCAATCATAACTATCATTTCCTTCTTGAGTCTCACGACTCAAATGTACGGCCTCGAACAAGGCCTTCGATACCTCAAAACCAACAAACTCACCTAGGTCTGCACCAATCAAAACCTAATTGACATCGCCACTGAGGCCCAAAACAATTACTAGACCCATCCTCATGCTTGAACAACCATAACCAAAAGATCGATAAATATGGAACCACTACCACGAATCATGGTATCAAACCATGTTATCTTCCCCGACCAACTCCTTAGAATCCCCAAAAATTTTCTCGATTCAAGTATGGATCCTACGCTTCCAGTAGTACGGGCCCAATATTACCTTGCACACCTATCCATACTTTCCTCAAGAATTATCCCGGGTCCTCTAAGTCTCCTTCCATAATGATACTCCCAATACCAGCTCAACAACGTAGCAACCACACTAAAAATACTTCCTAGGCTCTCCTAGGATTCCCCACCTCCCCTGCCACCAGCTGCTGAATGACCCCCATTAGTTCCAGTTAACTACTGCATGAATACAATCACATGCGACATAACTTAAATAATCTTAGATGAAAAGATTTAACCCTACAACGATTGGACTCAAACAAGAGTTGTGGAATAGGACTGTTAAATGCATTTTATATGCATCTTTTAGCATGTTTTTCTCGGTATTTATCTATAAAAAGCTAACTATCTCCCTAATGTTATTATAAATTATGTGTTTTTCATTATATTTGCAGGATACCCGTACTACTCATGTTTGTGATGATTTACAGGGCCATTTGGAGCACAAGGACAGATATGTGAGTTCGGGATACGTTATTGGAAGCTTTGGAGCTCAATTGGAGACGAAACTAAGCAAGGATGTTGATGAATGATCAAGAATAGCTTGGAAGGAAGAATTAAGATCAAAAAGAGACAAAATTATGAACATGCAATCGCATATGATGTTCATGTGATCACAGGGTGATCGCATGTTTGTTCGCAGAGAGCTTCGAGGATTTTTCGTGTCAATAATTCAGATGGAAGAAAAAAAGGAAAACATGCAATCGCAGGTTGTGTTTATGTGATCGCATGTTACTCAAAAAGCCTCAAAATAGCAATGTACTTCATTAAACTGGCTTGACACGTGTTTTCATGAAAACATGTGATCGCATATGTGGCTACCTGCGATCACATGTACACACGTTTTCTTTGTTGGACGTATAAAAGGCCTCCAAAAAGACCCCAATAACCTAATTCGTGATTCCAGATGACTGAGAGGCGATTTTGAGAGGTTTTCCAGTGTCAAAGCAGATTTGAAGAACACGATTAAATTTTTACTTTCGTTTAGTAAGATTAGTCATTTAGATCTCTTTTTTACTTCTTGTAACTTGTTTTTAGCCATGTTAGGCTAAAAACCTTAAATTCGGTTTCGCAAACGACTCGACTTTTTGTGCAAGTAATCATTAGGCACGATTATTGACTGACTTTACTTTTTTAGTTTGATCTGTTTTATACTCAATTGAATATTTGATTTTGATTCAGTTTTTGTTGGCCACTTTAATTCTTTAAAAATCATTCCAGTTATCTGATTCGTCTAGATCCGTAATTGTCTGTATTAACCAGTAAAAGTAACAACTATTGGAAAAATTCAGTGTCAGGGTTAACTCTAATATAAACTGATCAAACAAGTCTTTACGCTTTCGAGTTTGTGAGAAGTATTGGGCTTTACTGGTAATTTTACATTGTGCT
This sequence comes from Lactuca virosa, assembly GCF_052849685.1. Taxonomy (NCBI): domain Eukaryota; kingdom Viridiplantae; phylum Streptophyta; class Magnoliopsida; order Asterales; family Asteraceae; genus Lactuca; species Lactuca virosa. Next base: position 291,085,680 of record NC_136428.1, read on the forward strand.
TAATGTTACTTTTCTAAATTAATTAAGAGCTTATTTGGTTAATTCAGTAAAAAGTAAAGTTTAATTCAAAAAGCTTGTTTTGGTTAAACATTTTAGTAAAAGAAAATTGTTAGAGCTTATTAATGATTTTCAGTACCAGTTTAAACAGTACACAGTTCAAGTATCGTGTTGAAGGTTATTTGCATGATTAGGAGAGTCACCGCGAAACTGAAATTGCTTTTATCTTCTGAATTTTATTGTATAGTTTAAATTAAGTTTTCTTTATTTTATAAATTTCTGTAAAATCTAGTTTTAATCAGTCAACAAATCCCCCCATTTTAATTTATGTTAACTGAGTGAGTGCTTTATGCAAGAGAGGCATAGACCTTAGGACGTGTCCATGTGGATTCGACCATGCTTTCCTGTACTATCCCTTATTGCATTAGAGCAACATTTTTATTTATATTATTTGTTTGTTAGGCATTGTGACACGCTGTTAACAAGGACCAAACCCTTCACTCTAAGATTATTTAACCCATGCAGCATGTGACTTAGCATATTCAATTAGTAGGTAATTCACACCCGAAAGAGTCATACAACAACGAGGAAAAAGACTCTATAGGAAATAGGGCATCATATATCAGACAATTCTATCATGCAATTCCTGAAAATCCCTATCCTACAACTATCATGTTGTTCTACCATAAACATAATAACAGGTAATAGTGTCATAATTTGGGGTCTACTTACTGGCTCCGACTGATCGTACACATCACATGCTTTCTTGAATATTTTTGAAAACAATTTTGAAAATCATTTTTATAACCTTTGTAGTTCCTTAGTTTGAGCCTGGATTCACACAGATGTTCCTCCAATTCGCTCAAACCAAGTCTCTGATACCAACTTGTAACGCCTTAAAAATCACAACCAATTTAAACTTTTCAAAACAACCCATTTACTATTAAAAGTGTTTACAAAACCATTGTTTCCAAAATATTATTTAAAATCAGAGTTTCCCAAGATCAACAACAGAAAATCAGGATGTGTACGGTCACACCTTCGCCTTCCCATGATCCTCGGAAGTACCTGAAACCATAACCCAAAAACTGTAAGCATAAGCTTAGTAAGTTTCCCCAAAGTACCACCACATAAACATAACAAACAACAACATGCATAAATGAGCCTTCGGCCTGACTGGACTGCCTCGCAGGGCCTACAGCCTATCTGGGCCGCTCCCGAGCCTTCGACATGACTGGCCCACCTCACAGGGCCTACAACCTATCTGGACCGCTCGCTTAGCCTTCGGCTTGACTGGATCGCCTCGCAGGGCCTACAGTCTATCTGGACCGCCCCGAGTATCTTGGCCTTCAATACAAAGCAGGACTACCTCAACCCAACCACACATAACATGTCGACATATACATAACAGATAAACATATAACCATTCAACAAACAAACAGGTAGATCTAGATATCACTACCACATGCTAACATCCTATATAACAGGATACAAATCTAATAGATCACTACAGCATAACAACATCCTATATACCATGATACAGATCTAACATATCACTACAACATAGCAACATACGGTAAACCAGGAGGGCCACTAGATAGCTATTTATTTTAGATAGCTATTCATTTTAGATCGACCTCATGCTTGTCTCAATTAAAAATTTCGACGTCATTATCGGTACGGATTGGTTGAGTCTTCATCGTGTTGACATCATGTGTTTCGAGAAATCCGTTCGTCTTGATCTACCGAATAGAGAAACCTTAGTTATCTATGACGACAAACCAGGCACGAAACTTCGAATCATCTGGAGTACTCAAGCCCAGAAGTACTTACGAATGGAATATCATGCGTTCCTTGCTCACGTGGTTGATATGAGCCAAAAGGTGAATGACATAAAAAACATCCCAAAAGTACGCGACTTTCCCGACATTTTTCTCGAAGATCTTCCAGGATTACCACCACAACGTCAAGTGGAGTTCATAATCGACTTAATTCCAGGAGCTACCCCTGTAGCAAAATCGCCTTATCGACTAGCACCAGCTGAGATGCAGGAACTATCTAGTCAACTGAACGAACTGCTAAGCAGGGGATTCATTAGACCAAGCTTCTCACCCTGGGGAGCACCGGTCTTGTTCGTGAAGAAGAAGGATGGATCGTTTCGTATGTGCATCGACTATCGCGAGCTAAACAAACTTACCGTTAAGAACCGATATCCTCTACCACAGATAGACGACTTGTTCGACCAACTTCAAGGAGCGAGCTACTTTTCAAAGATTGACTTAAGATCCGGGTATCACCGGTTACGAGTTTTAGAGGAAGATGTTCCCAAAACATCCTTCCGAACTCGTTATGGTCACTACGAGTTTGTAGTGATGCCTTTCGGATTAACCAATGCGCCCGCGGTGTTCATGGACATAAGGAATCGGGTGTGCCGTCCTTACTTAGATAAGTTCGTGATAGTATTCATCGATGACATACTTATCTACTCATGCAGTAAGGAGGAACATAGTCAACACTAACGACAGATCTTGGAAACACTACGAGCAGAGAAGCTTTATGCGAAGTTCTCTAAATGCGAATTTTGGATTCGAAGAGTCGAATTCTTGGGTCACGTGGTTAGCGAAGAGGGAATTCATGTGGATCCTTCCAAAATCAAGGCCATTGAGAACTGGTCAGCACCAAAGAAGCCAACATAAATTCGTCAATTTCTAGGCCTCGCTAGCTACTATCGCAGATTCATTCAGAACTTTTCAAACATTGCGAAACCACTTACCACATTGACCCGGAAAGGTGTGACCTTTGACTGGGAAGAGAAACAAGAAAAGGAATTCCAAACGCTTAAGCAAGCCTTATGCAGCGCACCGATATTATCCCTCCCAGAAGGGATAGAAGATTTCGTGGTATACTGCGATGCATCCAACCAAGGGCTTGGCTGTGTTCTTATGCAACGAGGAAAGGTTATCGCGTATGCCTAAAGACAGCTTAAGACACATGAATTCAACTACACTACTCATGATCTTGAGTTAGGAGCAGTGGTATTTGCTTTGAAGATCTGGAGACACTACCTGTATGGTACGAAAAGCACTATCTTTACAGATCATAAAAGCGTTCAACATATATTCGACCAGAAGGAGCTCAACATGAGACAACGACGGTGGTTCGAGCTACTAAATGACTACGAATGCGAAATTCATTATCATCCCAGTAAAGCCAATGTAGTAGCTGACGCCCTTAGTCGGAAAGAGTACTCAGGTCGTAGAGTCAAATCAATGACTATGACAATCCATTCACATCTGTCCACACAAATTAAGGAGGCTCAACAGGAAGCCTTGAAACATGAAAATGTGGCAGGTGAAACTCTAAGAGGGATGGATAAGAACTTAGAAGTCAAGGGTGACGGAATCTTATACCTCATGGATCGGATATGGACCCCGAAACTCGGTGGTTTCAGAGACGTTGTCATGAACGAAGCACACAATACTCGAAACTCCGTTCATCCAGGTTCAGATAAGATGTATCTGGATCTCAAAAAGTTATATTGGTGGCCTAACATGAAAACAGATATTGCTACCTTTGTGGGAAAGTGTCTTACTTGCGCCAAAGTTAAAGTAGAATATCAAAAGCCCTGCGGTTTACTACAACAACTGGAGATACCTGAGTGGAAGTGGGAGCGGATTACAATGGACTTCATAACCTAGTTGCCCAAGACAATGGGTGGACTTGATACCATTTGGGTGATCGTCGACAGATTAACCAATTTCACGCACTTCCTACCAATTAAAGAAACTAACAAGATGGAGAAACTGACCAGGAATTACATTAGGGAGATTGTACGACTGCATGGTGTGCCCATATCTATTATCTCTGATAGAGACAGTAGATTCACCTCAAGGTTCTGGCAGTCACTACAGAAATCCCTGGGAACTAGGCTAGACATGAGTACAGCCTACCACCCACAAAGTGATGGACAGAGTGAGAGGACTATACAAACGTTGGAAAACATGTTGAGAGCCTGTGTGATCGACTTTGGTAAAGTGTGGGATATCCATCTACCATTGGTCGAGCTTTCATACAACAACAACTACCATACTAGTATCAAAGTTGCTCCATTTGAAGCCCTCTATGGCCGGAAGTGCAGATCCCCTTTGTGCTGGGCTGAGGTGGGTGACACGCAACTAGCTAAAGGACAAGTTCCTGACAACACTCTCACTGGTCCGGAAATCATCTGGGAAATGACTGAAAAGATTGTTCAAATTCGTGAACGATTGAAAGCCTCTAGAGATAGACAGAAAAAAGCTACGCTGACAAAAGACGAAAACCCTTGGGATTTCAGGTTGGTGACCTTGTTCTATTGAAGGTCTCGCCCTGGAAGGGCATGATACGCTTCGGAAAGCGAAGCAAACTAAATCCAAGGTACATTGGGCCTTTTGATATTCTCGCTAGAATCGGCCCTGTAGCTTACAAACTCCGACTACCACAGGAACTTAGTAACGTACACCCTACCTTCCACGTTTCGAACTTAAAGAAGTGACTATCTGATGAGACTCTTGTTATCCCACTCGATGAAATTGAGATCAATGAGAGCCTCAACTTCGTGGAAGAACCAATAGAAATCATGGATAGGGAAGTCAAGCAAACGAAACAAAGCCGTATCCCGATAGTGAAGGTTCACTGGAATGCAAAACGGGGACCTGAATTCACTTGGGAGCGGGAGGATCAAATGAAACATAAGTATCTGCATCTTTTCCCTTAGTCCATGTATATCTCTTAGACTTAATTTCAGGACGAAATTCCCTCTGACGGGGGGTTGATGTGACAACCCGTAATTTCAATTCTTGTAAAAGTCAATCTTGGTCAACAAAAGGCAAACATATCAAATAAAGGTCAAACTTATTTATTTATTATATTAATATGGTTGGATTAATGAGTTAGGTGTATAGACCTTATATTCAAAGGTGTTGTGTGTTTTGGAGGGAAAACATTTGGAACCGAGAACCTTCGGATGAGCCGCAAACCCTCGCATGGGCAGTAAACCCTCGGACCACAAACGGTTCGGACCGCAAACGGTTTGCAGCCGTAAACCTTCGGTTCGCAGCCATAAGCCCCTTCGGACCGCAAACTCTACCCTATATATATATATATATATATATATATATATATATATATATATATATATATATATGACTGAAATAATCCTCACTTCCACACTTCTAGCCGAAAACTCAAGCATTTTCTCTCAAGATCTTCAACCGAAAACCAAAAGTTTTCTCTCAACTATCATCCAAGGATCATTTGATTCACCTTCGGATCTTGATAAGAACATCTATTGTTCTTCTTTTTCATCAATCAAACACCCTTCATTTCTGGGTTTACAGCCGTAAACCCTTGAATCTTCTTAGTTACACCAAGAACACACACTTGAGTTTACAGCCGAAAACACTTGAATCTTCAAGTGCCCGTGAACCGTTTACGGCCGTAAACAATGAAGCCCAGCCGTGAACTCCAAGCAGTCACTCGATTTCGCTTCTAACACTTCTTTTGTAAGTAATTCTTACATCCTTGGTTGTTTCCTTAACACCTTTGAGTTTATATTCACTAATTTCATGCCAATATATCGCGTGAAATGCATTTTAGGACTTGTTTTGTCTCGGGATCTAACTTGTGGAAACAATCATCCTATATCGAGCGTCCAAACGAATCACTCACTTAAGGTGAGTTCATACCCTACAACTTACCTTTTGCAATGTTTTTAGAGGGGGGGGGGGGAATACAAGTAGAACACGATAGAATTGTGTTAACATTTACATGTGAAAACAAACAAACAAAGGATTTCTTATGGTAGGATCACTAGTCCGACTGTCGGCTAAATCATAGTTATACTTGCTAAATATATACATGAATATTAAAACTCCATTTCAAGGTACACACTTAACTCAGTTGCAGACATTAGGCAATTGAGTCTTTTCTCCAAATTAGTTACAATTCAAACAAACATATTAGTAAACTATAATAGGTACAGTTTAGAGGATCAATACATACTATTTTCTAGAACAGAAGAACAATACATGAATCAATACATACATACAATTACTGTTCAGTACAAAGTATACTATTCATTTATAAGAACAGAAAGGAACTTACATACTATACGTGAACAAGATAACTAAAATGTGAGATACTATTTCATGGCATAGCAATATTCTTGCTATGTTACATTTTGTAACCAGAGTCTCCTGGAGGGAGAGCATGAGTTTGTGTATAGATCTATACGGGACTGACCATCCCACACCTTGCTGCTAGCTACAGTGGGACCTGTAGGTCCACGGGTGACAAATGTCATTATCAGTTTCAACGCCTGAAGAACGTCGTGTTTTATATTAGTCAATCAAGCATGGTTATAACCTTATCACATTTTAACATTAATTAACCAGTTTGGTTACAAGGCAGTTAATGCATCAGTAGTTTATTTTTACATAATTCTACTGTAAACCTTCATTTTCCATTACATTCATACAATGATATTCTCACATGAGAAATACATACTATTTTTCTAGTAAAGATGGTTTACAAATATGGAAAACATACATTTTATACTATTTCAAGTACAAACATACATTTTATACTATGTCGAGTACAACATACATTTTATACTAGTACAAGAGAACAAACATACAAAACAGTCGGGTCTTGGGTAGAAGACTACTTTTTATTTTAGAAGAAAATATAGGATTTTCTGGGAAGTATACAAACATTTCACTAAACAAATACAAACATTTTCATGAAACAACTACAAACATTTGAAACTAAAACACATATGAACTCACCAATTTAAATGTTGATACTCTCTTTCAAAATAACTTGTATTCTCTGGGAACCAGTAGACAGGTACACTGGATCGGATTTTGAGAAGACGGAGCATGTTCAAGACTCATCTTTTATTTTGATGTTATATTTTTGGGGTCTTACAACTATACAAAGAACACACATGTATTAACTATTCTATTAATGCAATGAATGTTGTTGCTTGTTGTACTATTGTGCATTGTTATGATACTGTAGATGACGTCCTCCGCCCGTGAATGTTTCCGCCATCTCGGTTTGGGGGTGCGACACTTATCGCCACAATCGGGTCCTTGACCCCATAAAACTCCGGGGGCTTCGTATTGTTGAAGTCTCGGTACCAGAAAGCTCTCTTCCTTTGAACCCCTATGGCAGTAACATCCACGGTAGCTGCAACAACAACAACCTCGAATAACTCAATTAGGGCGGTCTTGACCATTCCAAACAACTCCGGAGTAACCTCCCTGATCGCCTCAGCCACTTCTGCAACAATGATCCCGCATATCTCCTCCTCACTCAGACTTTCCCTCTCAGTGCTACCAGCTCCTAATCCTGAACCTCCAATAGCCGCCATACTAAAAATATACCAAGAAAAGATCAGACATCACAACACATTGCTCAACACACCAGACCCTACTCCTATTAGCTCCTTAGTAGCCTCGAAATTCCTCCTGAATCTCATACGGATCCTGTGCTTTTAGTAGTACGGGCCCATACTACCTTTCACACCTATCCGTAGTCGATTTAGAATTCATCCCAAGGTCCTAAGTCACTGCACTAGACCACTCCTAGGTGTGCTAACACCTACTTATCCCACGAGCTACAACTAACCTCCTAGGAACTCTTCCTAGGATTATCCTCGTTCCCGTACCACCGGTTGCTTTTGTGCATGCTTTTTATACACAATACGAGATCAGATAGACTGTCGAATAATCGACTCTGTCCTAAGTCCACAACCAAACAAGGAACAGGAAGTAAGACCAAGTCGGTCCTTCTATGCCTATTCAATCCCAAACATATACAACTAATCAACATACACGTAACAATCACATAATCAAGTAACATATAGCAAGAAACTCCCTATATCATAAGTCAATACTAAACTCAGGCACTTCTATTCAACAGTTTCTAAAAGAACATTATCCACTAGCATGTTTTTTTCTAACAATTCATATATCAGCAAAATCAAAACTTAGTAAACATAACAAGTATGGGTATTTTGGGAACCACTCTCTTGTTTGGTCTCTAGCTGACTGTACACACCACATCTTCCTGAAAAAAACCAAAGTTAAGTCAAGGCCCACGTTCCCGATCCCAATCCAACAATCAAACAAGAACATGACAAGAGACCGAGCCCATGTCCCTAACCCAACCCTTTTTATTATAAATTATTTTTCAAAACCATTTGCAAAAACTCTTGGATCCTAGTTTGAGACTTGATCCACACAAGTGTTCCTAAGGCTATCATAAGTAACCAGAGGTGAGATAGCCACCCGAACAGATGATCCTACTTTGGAGCCACAACCAAACAATCAAGAGGCAAGAAATCCTAGATCAAGAGTTCTCATGTTATCATACATGACCATATACAGTCCCTAAGGCACTCCTCTAGATGATAACCATCAAGTATAGGTATACATACACATTTACTGATCACTACTGCATAACAACATCCTAAATACCACGATACATATCTAACAGATCACTACAACATTACAATGTACCAACTACCAGGATACATGTCTAACAGGCCACTACAACATAGCAACATAACAAATACCAGGATACAGATCTCACAGGTCACTACAACATAGCAACATACTAAATACTAACAATCCAAGGAATGCAATACCTTATATACTCAGAGGTGAGATAGACACTCGGACATGTGATCCTACTCTGGAACCACAACCAAACAAGGAACATGTAAAAGAACCTAGATCAAGAGTCCTCAGTCTATCCTACATGACTATATACAGTCCCCATGGCATCCTTATACCAAAGATAACCAAAACTAGTGGGCCGGCATTGGTGCCTTCGACCCACGGGTACAATAAGGCGAAACTTACCTGAATCGAAGAACCTTGAAAGACTGCGATATGCTCCCTTCTATACTGCTCACTCCCGCGAATCCACTAACACCATAACCAGATAAAATCTTTATCAATGGCCCAAAATCCTCAAGTTTGACTTGGTCAAAAAGCCAATGGTCAACGAAAGTCAACAAAAGTCAAAGTCCAAGGCAGTTGAGTACGCCCAACGTACTCAACGTACGCCCAACGTACGCATCCTGACCCTACTCCTTCATTAAGCATTTAATCCTTTAAGGACTTTTCACCCAAACTTAGATCTAGCCTCAAAACATTGTCTTAAGTCATAAATTTTCCACCTTTATGACTTTCCATGGCTAGGGAAGGTCCAATAGCCAAAAACCCTAACTTATTAATCCTTTAAGACATCACAACTCTTGTATGGAAGGGATAGAAGGACTAAGATCACATTTTTATGGTTCCTAATAGCTCTATAATGGATAAAGTTTCCAACTTTATCAATTAGAATGGTCCTAACAAACAAGATCTAGTCTTTAAGTCTCAAAAGGACCAAAAATGCATATTTTTCAACTTAATCCATTAAGTCCAAGTCTCCAACCTTTAGATCTGAATCAATATGATGTTTAGATAGATAAAGTTTACAACTTTATCCATAAAAAGGTCACCAACCTTCAAGATCTAAACTTTATGCACTTAAAGTGACCAAAAGCTCATAAGACCCAAAACTAGCTAGATCTAACAATTTCATCATCAAGATTCAAACTTTATACCTCCAAAAGAAAGATCAAGGTGAACAAGGTCTGGATCTACAAGCTCCAATGCAACCAACACTTCTTCAATGGGTTCCTTCTTCTCTAAGGTGCACCAAGAATACTCCAAACCACTTAAAAACACTTTCTTTTTGCTCACAAGGCTCAAACTAGGGTTAAGGTTTCAAGGAAGGGTGTTGGAGAGGTGGATGCTAAGAATGGAATAGGTTTAGGGAAGTTAAGGAGCTTAAATAGGGCTTAAACCACAAAAATAGGTTTTGGGCACTGGTCGCGTACGCCCAGCGTACTAGGGATGCCCTAGTACGCCCAATGTATGTGGCTAACCCAAAAATTGTCCTAACTTTAAATGGTCATAACTTCTTTGTTCCAACTCCGTTTTCGACGTTCTTTATATCCACGGAAATGTATTGAGGATATCTACAACCCTATCTAAATATCCTGGACTAAAAACTTCTAAAAAAATCAATATTTCATGCAAGAACCCGACTTATGACTTTTCCCGTTCTACCCTTCGGCCCAAAACATAATTCAAAGGTTTAGATCTCATAACCATCATTGCTTTCTTCCAAAAGGTCTAAACATTATTTCCTTAAGGCCCAAAGCGTTTACACAATCGAATTCCGTCCCACAGCCCTGAAATAAGAAATAACGGGAAACAGGATGTTACACTGTTAGATCTGTATCCCGGTATATAGGATGTTGTTATGCGGTAGTGATCTGTAGATCTGCCTGTTTGTCTGCTGAATGGTTATATGTTTATCTGATGCATATGTTGATATATTGTGGTTGGGTTGAGACTGTACTGCTTTGTGCTTCCAGTCAACAAACCCGGGGCAATCCAACCGGGAGGTTGTGGACTCAATATGTAGTATGTTTGGCAATCTAACCGGGAGGTTGTGGGCCAAGGGTAATCCAACCGAGAGGTTGTGGACCCAGAATGTAGTATTTATGGCAATCCAATCGGTAGGTTGTGGGCCATGGTAATCCAACTGGTAGGTTGTGGACTCGAGGGTATTCCAATCGATGACTAATTGGACCCAACATGCATGATTGTATATGTTATATGTTGTGTGGTGGTACTGTGGGGCGAAACTCACCAAGCTTCATGCTTACATTTTCAGTTTATTATTTCAGGTACTTCAGATAATTGAGGCAAAGTGAAGGCATGATCATACACATCCTTCATATTTTATGATATCCGACCTTGGGATACTCTGATTTGTAATTATAACTTTTGGAAACAGTGTTTTGTAAACAATTATAGTCATTAGGTTGTTTTTGAAAAATGAAAATTTTACCGTGATTTTTGGGATGTTACAGTCCATACCCTAACCCATACAAACTCAAACTCAAACCCTAACTCCTAAATGCTTATAAAAAGGCTTGAATCCTTTGCATGAAAACAAAAGAGCTTAAATATGCACTTATTAAATTCCCAACAAGTCTAGAAGTCACCCAAGAACAAGCATATGGTGTTGGAGTTCTCCAAACTACAAGAACTTCAAAGAAAGAAACTTAAATAGCCCAAAATCACTTCCCAAGCCTAGTTATATGCATGAAAACGAATAAAACGAGGAACTTTATGAGTTACAATGCTTATAGAGAGTCTAGAAGGGGGGGGGGGGACTTCAACTAGACAAGGCTTCTCCAAGCACCAATGGTCTTCTTTTTTAACAAGAAACTCCAAAAACTCTCATAAGGCTCAACAACACACACAAAGGCTAGGGTTCTAATTTAGAGAGAATAGAGGTTGAGAATAAATCAAACCCTAAACGTCTTATTCCTTAAATATGACTCAAGGCTCGAGATTTAGGGTTTTGGGTTGTGACCGCGACTTCACGTCGCTACTTAATGACATGACATGCATCACGACCATTAAGTTGCCGCATTGCGACCCTCCCAAAAATCAAAGCAGACCAAACTTAAATGAGAGAGAGAGAGAGAGAGAGAGTATGTGAAGACTAAATAACGACATCTCTATTATACATGGTGGATGTAAATAATCAAAATTTTGAAAAATAAATTAATAAGGAAAAAATAGTATTTTTCATATCTAAAAAGACCAAATACAATGACGCATCTAGAAATAAAAATCATCTGGTTCTCTCATTGAAACTAGGTAGATCCTTAATTTTTTCCAATACTAAAAGTTAGGTCTTAAAAAAAATTCTATATAAGTCCGACCATAGATATATGTAGCTACGCTCTTAAAATACACAACAAAACTAAAACATAAGGATTTTCGAGTTAAAAAAATAAAAATAAGGAATCAAACATACCGAAGATGTCTACTTTAAACTACTTTTATAGACAAGCAAAGAGTTGACACCTATATATCCTGAGACATTCTTATCAAATGGTCGTAATCAAATTCATATCCTCTTATCAAATGGTCGTAATCAAATTCATATCCATATCTATAATGAAATGAGGGGAGGTGATAATACCACTAGGTATGGCCTACACTCCCTTTTCTATATTAATAATTTAAAAATAAAAATAAAAAGCTACCTCTCACAATTTGAAAGCAACATCATATAAAACAATGTTCAAATAACATAAGGCGTGATTTTAGCGGTAATATCAAACTTCAAGCTTTTTCAAACTTTGGGGAGCCACGTCGTTTGTAAGGCATAACTTAAGGCGACAATTTTGTATATAAGTAATATTTTTATATGTATTTTCAACTATTATTCATTTTTATACACATTTATAAGTTAAGACGATATTTTAGTAAAGTTTGGCGTAATGTACAAACTTTGGAGTCACGTCACGTCATGACGAACTTTTTAAAACCTTATTAAAAAAAAGTAATAAAATGTTGAAAATTGATGTACTAGGAGAGAGAGTGGGAGACCAAGTCGATACAATATATATATATATATATATATATATATATATATATATATATATATATATATATAAAAGCAAAAAAAAAATAGAGTTAAAAGAAGTTACAAAGTTGAAACTTTAGGGTAGCTATGTGAAATATGAAAAGAACTAACCGATAGATAGCTAAAAGTTGTAGGGGCAAAAGTTAAAAAGCGTAGGCATGCATGAAAACCATTGAAGGGTAATGATTAATGAAAAAGTCAAAAAGACATTAGAGATTTGGTTGAAAAGAAGATCCAAGTAGTGGCGTGCATGCGAGTCCTACGCGAAGAACACACACAGGGCAATCTTTAACCCAATTCAACTGGAGCACAAAACCATACTGTGATTTGCGATGAGCGTTGTGTGAAAATGTAAATCAAAAATATGGAACTTGAACTGAAGCTGATGATTGATGATGGATTTGAGAAGATTGAGGGATCATGCCAATGAACTGTTCGTCAAAATGTCAATAAGAACGACAACACGAAGAAGGAGGTATGGCATAACTTACTGCCTTTCTCTCTTTCTTCTTTCCTTCTGTCATGATGTTTAATGATGAATCATGGACATAACTGATAACATAACTGATATACAGTGACACTGACTCGATTGCATGCAGAGTAACTTTTCAGGCCAAGATCCACGTACTGGGTTTTTCACTTCAAATCTGATGATTTCTTTCATGAACTTTCACATGATAATTCTGTAACCTACATTACAATGAGAAAAAAGACATTTTTTTAAATTAGTCGGGAATCAATTTAATTTGGGAAGTATTGATTTTAATTTGACCTAAAAATTGAATTATAAATGTTTAGACTTTATATTACTCAACATTCATATTAGTCGTGTGGGTTGTTTTGGATTAAAATTCTGTTACTTTTATTCGTTAAAATTTTAATGTTTTGTCCCATTTAGTGATTGTTGGAGTTTCACAGTTAGACACAATCATATTTGCCTCAATATATGTTAGAATCTCACATCTCAATCAAATGATTTTTTATATAAAAAAAATCTCACATACCTAACATGATATTAGAGCTGAAGTCTGATACATCAATGACTTGGTGGATATGTTATCGGCTAGACAAGTCATATATGCCTACATACATATATATTTTGAAGTCTTATAAATCTCAATAAAAGTTATTTTATAGAGAAAATATAAGACTCCACACGATATAACATGGCAAGAGCCCCATTCTCCCATTTAAGAGACTTAATACATGTCTAATGTCATTAAAAAAAACAAACAAATCATGTTTAATGATCAATTCCATCGAACTTTCATATCATTGACTCAATATATGTCTAGCCATCTATGTTACACATTGTCCTATATGTTTTTACATATTTTGGAGTTGTTAGAATATGACTTGGATTTTAGCGACCCGAATTAAGTAAACTGATCCAGAACAAAGTAAAGAAACATGAATGACGATTTCGAAGAGATAAATGTTTGAAGTATGTTGACTGCGGTTTGTTCAGTTTTTTCCGCATTCACTTGCATATGAGCTCGACACAACAGTTGCTAGGGTTTATAGTTACAAGTATTCATAGTTAGGTATTCCAATGTAATTACATTAAAAACAGTTTAGTAATAGAATAGTTTTTCGATCCTTGTCTATAGACTACATAACATCCACCGAACCATATTAATACTTTGTATCTGTATAATTGTTTTTCCTTGATCGCTTATTTAACTATAGTCCAACCTCTAACAAGAGAACACATTTAACAACAACAACAACAAATGCTTTTACTTGGCTTGTTTTTATTTCATTCAAGACACATTGAATCTAGTCAACCAAATTATTAATTACCATGATTACTAATTTATTTCTCTTAATGTAGCGAAACAAATGTAGCATTTTCCCTTATAGGAGAAGCAGACCAGTCCAAAACACAAAATGACGTGGCCACTAAGATAACGCCACGTCACTTATTGACTATCCTGTAAAGCTAGAATGAGATATAGAGGAAAATAAAGTACACCCCACACACCCACACCCACACTCCCCAGACCCTACACTCAACAACACTCTCGCAAAAACCCTTTCCCTTTTCCTTTTCTTCCCTCTCATGGCTTGTCGGCCAATCAAACCCTGAAGTGAACACCCTTTAAAGTGTTCTTCCGTTCGTCGGAGTGAAAGAGTCGCCGAAATCCTACTTTTACATTTTCCTACGGCTCGAATTTTTGTTGTTGTTAATTTATTTAGTGGCTTTTTGGAATTGGTGGAGTATCGTCTTCTCTACTTTATATGATTTCTTGTTTCTCGAGCGCATTTACATTTTCAGTGTGTGTTGGAACGTATTAGTGAAGATCTCGAGTTCAGATTTGAGAAAAGGAAAAGACAGAGAGAAAAGATGTATGTGGTCCCTCCTCCGAAGCGCTCCGATCCTCTGTCTGGATCCACAAACGGGCAGGATAACTTGAGAATTTACCAGACATGGAAAGGCAGCAATGTAAGTGTTCTTTTGCTCGATCTCTTCGGATCAACCCGTTTTGTTGAGGTTTTGGTGAAAAATGTTTCATGAATCTCGGTTATGGCGACCTGCTTCTTAATTTCTTGGTAAATTTATGTAAGATCGACGATTAAGTTGCAGTCACTTCGTACAATTTACCCTAGAGCATTGCAACGCTAATTTCACAACAATTTACGTGTTTTTCTGCACTGCGCGTTGTGGTGTTTACTCGTGATACGCGTACCCTAGAAATTTTTATCATTTATTAGCTATTTCTTTTCATGTTGCGAAGATATTAGATTGAATTCGTGTTCATTTGCTGTCTTTTTCAAAATTTGACCTACAGAACACGCATAATAGTAACAATAATTCCTTCACAGTCATCATTTCCAGAAGAAATGGAAAAAAAAAACACACACACAATTTGATTTAAGAAAAAACCGACTTCTGTACATCAACCAAGTGCTTCAATGATATAATGAGATTATAGTATCCATTCTTATGTCAAATATTTTGCATTGCAGATATTTTTCCTTCAGGGAAGATTTGTATTTGGACCTGATGTAAGATCACTGGTGCTGACCATATTCCTTGTGGTAGCTCCTGTTTCAGTTTTCTGTGTCTTTGTTGCAAGAAAACTGATGAATGAATTTGAAGAACACTGGGGGATATCAGTTATGGTTGTGGCCATTTTATTCACAGTCCATGTAAGTTCCTCTCTGTTACTGAATATAGTTTCCAAATTAGATTATCATTCTAAACTTCTAATTCTAAAGTCATTTATATAATTAAATGTCTCAGGTTTTAGTACTTCTCCTTCTAACCTCTGGGAGAGACCCTGGTATTATTCCAAGAAATGCACATCCTCCAGAACCAGAAGGGTTTGATGGAAATGCTGAAGGTAGTAATCAAACCCCACAATTAAGGCTTCCACGTATTAAAGAAGTTGAAGTTAATGGTGTCACTGTGAAGATCAAATATTGTGATACTTGCATGCTTTATAGACCTCCTCGATGCTCACACTGTTCTATCTGCAATAATTGTGTTGAAAGATTTGATCATCATTGCCCTTGGGTTGGACAGTGTATAGGCCTGGTAAGAAGTGCATTCTCTGATTCTCTCTTAAAATTATCTTTATAGTTTATATTTTACATTTTTACGTTTATTTGTTAGGCCAATTTGTTAGATATGACAAAACAGAACAGATTGTACTACATTTTGCATGTGAGATTGATGTGAATGGGATAAAAGTTGCAATTTTTTGTCCCACATAAAAATGTGGGACAAAGACTTGCTATTGATCTCTTGTCTATGCAAAAGACGTAAATGCCCTTCTCTTGCTTGTTATTGAAAGTAAAAGCTAGGGTTAATCTCATAAAAGACCTTATATTTTGTGTTTTTTCCGGATTAAACCTTAACTTTTTTTTTTTCATGAAAAAGACTTTGCATTTTTTCATATTTTTCCAATCTGGCCCTTTTAGTCATTTTTCTCCAAAAAAAGTTGTAAAATGTGAGGGTTTTTTCAGGAAAAACTAAAAATGTTGAGGATTTATTTGGTGGAAACATTTAGAAGGTTGAGGGTTTTTTTCGGAAAAAAAAAAAGACAAAGTTAAGGATTTTTTCGGAAAAAACACAAAATATAAGGTCTTTTTCATGAAAAAAATAAAGTTGAGGTTTAATCCGGAAAAAGCACAAAATATAAGGTCTTCTATGAGATTAACCCTAAAAGCTATAAGCTTAAGGACCAAAAATGTTATGAAACCCTCTGATAAGGACCAAAATGCAAAAGTATCCGTTTTTGGACTTACATGAAAAGAACTGCTAAACACAGGGATCGGATTTGTAATTTAGTCTATTTTTTTGGTATGAAATTCTAAAACGTGGGGAAACATAGTAATTTTACGCATTAGATGCCAATTCCAAGTAAGGATCAATGTCTACTGTTGCTTTGTTTATATTTTGTGCATTTTCATGTTTTTTGTCCACTTTTCTTTAACTTTTTCATTTGATGAAATCTAATTGCAGAGAAACTATCGATTCTTCTTCATGTTTGTGTTCTCCACAACACTACTTTGCATATATGTGTTCAGTTTCTGCTGGATCTACATTAAGAGAATCATGGATTCAGAAGACATAACTTTATGGAAAGCAATGATCAAAACTCCTGCTTCCATTGTCTTAATCGTCTACACTTTCATATCAGTCTGGTTTGTTGGTGGCCTTACTGCCTTCCATTTATATCTCATCAGCACAAATCAGGTCATCAACAATTTTCATTATTTATTTTTTTTCCACTAATTGTAAGAAATAGAAATTTACTTTCATCTATCCAATTGTATCCTTTTTTTTTTTATGCTGATGTTTTCAATCTATCTTTATAGACAACATACGAGAACTTCAGATATCGGTATGACAGGAGAGCAAACCCCTACAACAAAGGAGTCTTAGAAAATTTTGGAGAAATCTTCTGCACAAGCATCCCCGAATCCAAGAACAAATTCCGTGCATACGTCCCGAAAGAACCCGGTCTCGGTGGCCGATCGGTTGGTGGCGGTTTTGTGTCCCCCAACATGGGGAAGGCGGTGGAGGACATTGAAATGGGGCGGAAGGCGGTGTGGGGCGACAGTGGTGCCGGAGTGGATAGCCAACTTAGTGACAATGAAGGCTTGAATATTAAAGAAGGTGGAATCGGAGAAATGTCGCCGGAGATAAGAACACAAGTTGATGAGGGCGATCGTGCGAATATTATACACGCAAGGCGGTCGAGTTGGGGGAGGAAGAGTGGGAGCTGGGAAATGTCGCCGGAAGTTCTTGCGTTGGCGGCGAGAGTTGGTGGCGGTGGTGGTGGCAGTACTAGCGGTCCGGCGGCGGTGAAGTTGTGAGTGGTAGGTTGGTTGATTAGTAGTGCGTGGTGGTAGATAGGATTTGGTGGTGATGTTTGGGTTGACACGGTGGTTTTATTGGTGTGGTTTTGTGAGTTGGGGGATGGGGTGGGATCATGTGTAAAATTAGTTGGTGTTATTCGGGGTTTTTTTTTTTTTTTTTTTAATCGTGTCTTTTGGAAGTTTTTTCTTGTACATTATTTGGCCTAAAACTCGTGGTTGAGTTGATTTCTTGTCAAGTTTTAACAATCGAATTGGATTTGGTGTTTATGAAGCAAGTTTTGGGTTTGTTAAATCATTCAATTAAATGTGATGTATCTAAAATATTGAGTACAACTGAGTTGTTATGTTACAAATACATACAATGAGGCATAGACATTTTTAATGCAATTAGGTAACTTAAATGATTTTTTAGTAAAAATTAAACATAACAAGACGAATTGGGCACATGACTTCTGCTAAATTTACAAAGTTCTACGAAATCACCCTGTTTCTACCCAAAAAAAAAAAAAAAAAAAAAAAGGTAAATCACATGTTTAACTTTAACATGCGGAAATAGGCCCCTTAAAAAACGTTTTTACGAAAAGAAAAAAAAATATTGTAAAATCTTCTAAAATAATTTGCACATCAAAGAAAAAGATTTATATTACACAACAAAAAACAATCTACTCTAATAAATGAAAATCAATATGTCATATGTCATTCTCTCATTACTTTTGACATTTGTAATTTTGTAATTTTTTTTGGATTAATAAAATCCAAATGTCAAATTCTAGGTTTTTTCAAAATTTAAAATTAAAATCCAAAAACTTTATTTAAATAAGTAATGTTTTAAATATGGTTTATTCATTTCTTATTTTAGATCCCCAATTTCCATCTATACTTATACTTATACGTCCTTGATTTGCTCAACAATTCACAAAGAAGGATTTCAAGATTTGATTCTCACCATAATCTTTCATTTTTTTTCTGAAAAAAAAATCAAATTTCAACTGAACATTATAATTAAATAAAAAAGTCGCAGCATCAGTAATGACATTTACAAAACCATTTATAAGATGAATTTCAATTCAATCTAATATTATGTAGTTTGTATGATTAAAAAATAATTTAGATATATCTTAAAAATATCAAAATATATTATACGAAAAACTTTTTGATAATGACACCAACAACATGCTTATCTAGCTTGTATTTGTTTTTTTTTTTATTTTACAAATAGAATTTTATTTAAATATATTTTTGAAAATAACAAAATAATAGAAGTTATTAACAAACTAAATTATTTCACTATAACTATTTTAAATAAAACAATGATATTACTATATATGATTGTAGTTTTTTTTTTCGAATATTAAAATTTGTATTTGATTGTAAAACACGATGATTTTATCATTAGTCTTAGGTTAAAACACATTGCTGATATTTTGATATTTAAACCTTAATATTTAACTTTTGTTTTAAATAACTCGTGTATTACACGGGTTTCACACCTAGTTATATATACTATTAATTGCTAAAATAGTGGTCAACAGGAAACTTTTGGTTTTGTCATTTGTGCCCTTTTTTTCTTTCCGTTCCTACTTTGGCCACAGACTTCACTCCACCGCCTTTCACTTCCCATCTTTCTTCTTATCTCAATTTGCTTCTGTTCTTCTATTCATCATTTTATCTTCTACCCACCATTTTCTTCCTTTGATGGCTTCACGTAGATTTATGATTCCTTTTGTTTGCCTCACCGGCTTCTGGCTCAACCAACTCCAGACCACCGTCTCCACCCTTCTTATTTGTCTGGATAGCCAGCGAACATCATAAACGATGAAGGAAGCTCATTGCTTCAACCTCCCTTCACCGACTATGTAAGCCAATAAGAATTTGTTGGTGTCTATGACCCTTCTTGAATAATCCTTTTCGTTTGGTCTTTGTAGATGAGTATCACACCCCTTATCTCTATCGACACCTCCTTTCACTTTCTCCATTCCCGCTGTTTTCGGCTTTCTACTGCCTTTATCCTCTTAATTAGCTCATTTTTTGTGTTGCTTTTATTCAGATTCAGGAATACACCTTCAGGAACAGGGAAGGGTATGGGTGTAATAATTGTCTTTTTCTGCTACCATCGGTGATGCCTCCCGTTATCACGATTCACGGTAAAAAAAAACCCAAAATTATCTTTTTGCCCTATTTTCGTTGTGTATTTCGATTATGATTCCTCTTTTTATAAATTCGAACGGACGAATTCTAAAATTCCAACACATCCAGGTTTGTTTATGATCGGATTACGGGGGGTAATTTGGTCCTTATTTGAGGTTATTGTAACATGACTATTTTATACATGATTTATAATTATATGCACAGGTTTTTGGTGATGAGTTGTTGATGTCAAATCCCAAAAATGTAGAAAGAGCCATCGAAGAACATGCTTGCAATGCTGTTCTTCTCAAGGTACTCTGTTTAAGTATTAGTAGAATATCTAAAAAATAAAACCACAACTCAAAAAGGAAAAAATGGGAAACTGCTGTATACGAAAATGAATGTTGAGAATATTTTGTAGGTGAACCAAGTTGGAAGTATGACAGAAGCCATTAAAGTAGTGAAGATGGAAAAGGATGACAATTGGGGTGTGGTAATATCACAAAGAAGTGGAGAAGCTGATGATTCTTTTTTTAGCTGATTTATCAGTGGGTCTTGCCACCAGTAAGAGAGCGCTCAGCCAAGTACAATCAGGTTTGTTTTTGACTTTTTACCTATTAAGTCAAAAAATTAACATCCATGTAAAGTGAAGTAAAATGGAATTGCAAATAACAAAGTTTCTTTTCTTAACATTTAATAACGCAAAGAAAGTAAATAACGGTTATGCCCTTACAATGATGAGGATGGAGGCTTTCACCGAGGTCAAGTGCTAAGAAAACAATGGTGACAAGAAGCAATATGTGACCATATATGTTCCTCATTTTGGAGTGTCTTGAGTTTTCTTTAAGGGTTCCACTGAGAGAATTTGAAGGGTAAAATGGTCAGAAAGAGATTATCTGGTTCACTTTCATTCAGCCAGGTGACTTCATCGATAGAAACGACGACTTCATGTAAGATCCATCTTCTACTTCAGGAACCATCGAATTGTTGACTACGACGCCCCCTGCACTTGTATTCCTCTTCAAGCATCAACTGCCTTCTTCCTGTGCTCTCTTCAAGATACGTGTTTCATTCTGAATCGATAGTTTCTATTGGTAGTTGTGGGTTTTTGATTCCATGCTTTCAATTGGTGGTTGTGAGTATCCCTTCATGTTATCCCGATAAGTAGATTTGTGCTGCTTTATGTTCTGACAGCCTGAGAGGCGAGCTTTCATCCATGAGGTTAAAATTTTGACTTTGATTTTATTGATGCTCTACTTGCTTATATATTGCTTATATATAGGTTTTTGATTCCATGCTTTCAATTGGTGGTTGTGAGTATCCCTTCAGGCCCAGGTTTTAAACATTTTTTTTTGTTTTTTTTAATTATTAACAGATTTCATGGGCTATAATTTATTAAAAAAATAAAATCTTTTTGTTTAATTCATTTGTAGGGCCCAGATGGTGGTGTACTTTCTTATTTGCAAAATCTTGGATATAAGAAGCCATATATAAGCTTCATGGATAGCATAACAATGGAATTTTGGATTGCTGTATTTGATCCTACCCACTACAAAATCATAACACAGGTAAAGTCAACATTTTAGCATTAAATATTTAAATAAAAACAAAAAATGAAATTGGCTGGCTTCTAGATGTCAGGTTTGCTTATGTAGCAGCTAAGGCTTCACCAGATGGATTATGTACATATACACGTTGAAAGAACGAAAAAAAAATTTGAATCAGCGCCAACGGGCGCGCATGATTCCATCTAGTTTTATATTGTAGTACCTATAATAATAATAATAATAATACAAATTTGGACTATCCAACTTGAATAATAAGGTGTCTAAAAAGAAATATGGGTTTTATCCGAAACATATATTAACTCGCCGTTCTAATAATAATAATAATAATAATAATAGTAATATTATTATTATTATTATTTATAGAATTTCGTAGATTTGAACTACACAATTTATGATATCTGATTTGTAAATGAAAAGGAAAAAAATTGTAAAAATTTGAAATAACCAATTGGAAAACATATTTTAAAAACAAATAAGAGTTTTGCGGAATATACAGGTCTGAATGAAAATATTTGAAAGTGTACGAGTACGATGGTGTAATAATCTTATAATCATACCATCTAGTTTAAGAGAGCAGAACAACATAGTATTGTTGCCTTCTAAATATTTATAACATCATTACTGTCATCACCTATAGGTTAACCTGGATACACGTCAAAATAAGTATATTACGTTTTTGGAAACCTGGTGAATAATATCGGGATACAACACCTTGTAACCCAAAGGGAGAGACTCTTCCTTTAGACCAATGTACAACCCCCTTGTTAAAATAAATTTGAGTGTAAACATCGTAAATGTGGAGAAAGAAACATTAAGATAAGGGTTATTTCCATAAAAGACCCTACATTTTGATTTTTTTTCTTTTTAGACCTAAAAGTTTTTTCTTTTCCGAAAAAGACCAAACTTTTACCTTTTACTTGTTACTTTAGACCCTAATAGGTAAATTAAGTATTTTTATTTCATAAAAGACCCAACATTTTGTACTTTTTTCCAGTTTAGACCTAAAATATAAAAAACGTGATTATATCCTTTAGTTTAAAAATATACATCGATTTAAACAATATAGTTATTATGCCTACATTTATTTATGATTGTAAAATTCTTTGTCCATGTATATTTATAAAAAAAAAGACCCTATATTTTGTAGTTTTTTCCGTTTTAGACCTAAAATGTTTTTTTTTTCAAAATAAACTCAACTTTAAAATTGGTTATAATCTTTAAGACCAAATATATAAGATACTTTTTTATTACGCCGAAAAAGAAAGTACACATGTATACACTAAAAAATATTATCTGATCTATTATCTTTTGAACGAATATAACCTAGAAGAATTGCAAAATTTTATTTTTGTCTAAAAGATATATCTTGGATATATATTATATCATTAAACTTGATATATTATTTATAAAAAATGTTATTATTACTGCTAATAAAAAGTTCGATGTTAATTTGATATTTTTTTGTAACATGGATAATACATGGCTAGGAAGAATCTTTTAGCATAATAACATTTTTTTTTATTTGTAGGAAATAAACATACCAGGTAATTTAACAAAACTGTATACAAAATATTTTTTTTTAGTTTGTCTATTATACTTATTTCGTGAGTTTGGACATATTTCCCTCTCTCACTTTTCTATATTATTTTTTTGGTTGAATTTTTTAATCAATTTTTTTGGAACAGTTAACAAACGAACTAACTATCATACTCCTAAACCAAAGCCATAGAATATTTTGTAGCATTAGCCCGTTATTGAATAATATGGTATAACTATATCAAATACATACATAAAAATATTAATCCTAAACATTCATAATAGTTTTGTTTAGATATATCAAATTCAAGTTTTGTTTAAAATTGCAAAATCTTATTTTGTATACAGTTTATTAAATTACATGGTATATTGTTTTTTTCTACAAATAAAAAAGTTGTTATTATGCTAAAAGATTCATCTTAGCCATGTATTGTCTATGTTACCAAAAAACATCAAATTAACATCGAACTTTTTATTAGCGGTAATAATAACATTTTTTATAAACAATATATCAAGTTTAATGATAATATATATATATATATATATATATATATATATATATATATATATATATATATATATATATATATATCCAAGATAAAGTTTAATTATATCTTTTAGAAAAAAATAAAATTTTGTAATTCTTCTAGGTTATATTCGCTCAAAAGATAATAGATCAGATAACATTTTTTTGTGTATACATGTATACTTTCTTTTTCAGTATAGTCAAGAAGTACCTTATATATTTGGTCTTGAAGATTATAACCAATTTTAAAGTTGAGTTTATTTTGAAAAAAAAAAAACATTTTAGGTCTAAAATGGAAAAAAATAACAAAATATAGGGTCTTTTTTTTATAAATATACGTGGAAAAAGAATTTTCCAATCATAAATAAATGTAGGCATAATAATTACATTGTTTAAATCGATGTCTATTTTTAAACTAAAAGGATATAATCATGTTTTTATACAATTAGTCTTGAAATAAAAAACATTTTAGGTCTAGATTGGAAAAAAGTATAAAATATAGGGTCTTTTATGAAATAAAAATACTTAATTTACTTGTTAGGGTCTAAAATAACAAGTCAAAGCTAAAAGTTAGGTCTTTTTCGGAAAAGAAAAAAGTTTTAGGTCTAAAAAGAAAAAAAATCAAAATGTAGGGTCTTTTATGAAAATAACCCTTAAGATAAAAGTAATTTGCACAGTCATATAAAAATAGTAACGTTCTCATTAAGGTCAAGCACTTAAACATCTCTTGCTTGGACTCTCCCACCGATGAAAACACTTATGCAAAACATCTCTCATTTGGATTGTCTGGTTGATGTAAGCACTTATCACTCATTTGGACCACTAATTCTCGTAAATACCGTAAATATATGCAAATTCAAATGTTCGTAATTCTCACCAAAGTCAATCTCAAGTTTAACATTACACGTAATAAAGTGAGACGTGTCTCACTATCTCATAATGTGAAATAGTCTCGGAATTAGGATAATATGTCGATCCACAAAATCCATATACAAGTAGCTAGCTCATATGCAAGTAGAGCATGTCTAGAATACCACACTCGTTCCCATTTCTCGTTTTTGCTACCAAGACATCTTTTGGACCCTTTAGTATGATCCCATTGTACTCTAAATGCACAAGTTCACGTGAGGAGACCTTTGCAAAAGAAAACATATTTGTCTATTTTTAAAACAAACATCTATAAAAATGTATCTTCACGTATGCACAATAATACATATAATAGGCACATAAGTACGTAACACATAGTAAATCGCGCCCTAAATACTCAAAACATCACTTAAATATTTTTAGGGAAAACAACCAAAAAGGGTAATATAGTTCTCATTATGTACACATTTCGCCCTTATAAGCCCTTTAACTTGTACGCATTCAATTTTTATGATCGACTATTTTAGGTTAAGTTCTCAGTTTTGTTCACATTCAGTTTTTA
This sequence comes from Lactuca virosa, assembly GCF_052849685.1. Lineage (NCBI taxonomy): Eukaryota > Viridiplantae > Streptophyta > Magnoliopsida > Asterales > Asteraceae > Lactuca > Lactuca virosa. The sequence goes on from NC_136428.1 coordinate 291,110,749, forward strand.
TAGCATTAGAGTGAGTGTGCTAGTAATAGTAAGACAAAATGTTTTATTTAAACTTGTGAGAGCAAATGTTGTAATTATCTCATATATATATATATATATATATATATATATATATATATATATATATATATATATATATATATATATATATATATAAAAGAAAAATTAAACCTTATAAATTTAGTGTCTTTTATTAATTCTAGTTAACATGCGCGGACACAATGTTAATAATTAATATTATTTAAATATTCAATTTTATAAATTCAACTTAAAAACAATATTAAATCAATTAAATATTCAAATGTAAATCACCATCTAAATAATATTTAAATAAAGAGGGAATATCCAAAATTCGAAATACATCAGATTTGTTTCTTTCTCAATAAGTTAGCAAACTTGCGTAGCAAGTTAGGGTTCCAATGGACTTGATCCACACACGCCGTGCCAGACCTACAAAAGACGTGCTGCGTCCAATCGATCTCCAGGTTTCTTTTCCAATTTCATTTTTAAGGGTTTGTGGTTATTAAACCCTGACTTAGGATATAAGAAAAATCGATAAAAACCAACAGAATAATTCCGCACCCTAAAAACCTAAAATCCAAAAAAATAATTTAAAGAAATAAAATTCAAATCAATTTGGAATATAAGTGCAAGTAATTAGGAACCAATGACTATGATACCACTATTGAGTTATAGGCATTCAGTACACATGAATATAGCAACGGAAGACTTAAACGAAATTCTTATGTACATGTGCAACATATAATGATCTAGGTTTTAATATATTATTATGACTACTAAGAAAGACAAAATAACATCTCTTTTACAGTTAGAGACTTTCTGGATTGCGATCTTGTCATTGTCACCTTATTTCGATGGGGAGCATCCAAAATAGAATCCCTCTAATGGTATCACATCCACCAAACTAGAAAAGGAGTAATTTTCATAAACCTTAGAGTGAGTTAGGAAATCGTTCCAAGGAAAGGAAGGAAGACCGACTCGGAGAGTAGGACTGTCATAATGAAACCCTAATATTTGGGTTTGCACCCTATTTAAAGAACTTATAACGCCCCAAACTAGCCTCCATTGTCCCTCCCAACCCAGAGAAAACCCTAACTCGAACCCTAAGCCTCTATTGTGTGTTCTTGAGCTTGTTGGTGCCTTTTTGTGTGTTTTGAAGTTGGAAAAGAGGAAGGAAGCTTGGGAGTTCAAGTAGAAGCAAGAAGATCTAGAGGTTTTGCTCCATTCTCATTTCATTCAAGGTAAAAAGCTGGAACCTTGACCATCTATCTCTTAGATCTTGATTTGGTGCCATTTTCTACCCTTCTTATGAGTTTAGTGAAGCTATAATCGGATTTTGTGTGTGTGCTTGGAGTTGCACTTCAGATATGGAACCATTGGGGGTCCTTATGGCATAAAGGTGCTAACTTTGTTGCTATAAGCACCCCATGCATCTTATAGACTTCTTTTATGGTATTTTGAGTCAAAAACCCCATGCATGGACGTAAAGATTGGAACTTTACGTATGAAATGGACCTTAGGAGGTCAGATCTATGGTTTTGATGCATTAAGACCCATTATAATCGACTGTATAGTTTTGGTCATAGTGGTACTCGACGAGTCTCTTGGGTTACTCGGCGAGTCGGGTCGTATTTTTCCCCAATGTCTTCTGAAAGTGGTTTTTGGTTGAGGGGAGGGAACACTCAGCTTGTTAGGGGGTTTGTGTTGGACTTAAAGATCAAAGGACTCGGCGAGTTCAATAATGGACTCAGCGAGTTCAAGGAAATGTCCCAACCCCATTAAGACAGACTCGACGAGTTTAAGGAGAACTCGGCGAGTCATAGACTGGACACATTCATACGGATGAAGATAAACTCGACGAGTTCAAGGACGAACTCGACGAGTCGGTTGAAGATGGTCCCGATGTTATGGTTGAAGGAGAACTCGTCGAGTTCTTGCTAGAATCGATGAGTAAAATCGGGGTTGAAGCATTTTGAAAGGATAGGGTCTCGACGAGTTGGCGGACCAACTCGGCGAGTCGAGTCAACTGGATGTTGACTTTGACCAGGGTTTGACTTTGACTTTGACCTGGACTTGAGTTGACCCTTGCAAGGGAAAGTTGTGAGTATGAATTAGTAATCGAGAAAGGTTTGTTGTGTAGGGATTGAGGAGTTGAGACGAGTGGAATTTCGTACCGAGGACTGTGCAGACACTACACGACATCGAGGTGAGTGTCCTTCCAGTAGTGGTGGGTCTACGGCCACAATGCCGGCCCACTAGTAGGAGTTGTATGTTAGATGATTGTCTTTGTGATAATTATCTAGGTTTGCTACTACTTGATGTGTTTTATGTGCTAGCCTGATATGATGTTAGGTGATAGTAGCAGTATTCGGTCGTTAGGACCGAAGGGTAGGTCGGGCACTCCAGATATGCCTGACAGTATGTTATGCTATGTTATTTTGTGATAGTAGTAGGGGGTGAAATAGTCCCCGTAGCCAGTTGGGATAAACTGGAGGGTAGGTTAAGCACCCCAGAACTGCTTGACATGGGTAGGTCAAGCACCCCAGAACTACTTGACATGGGTAGGACGGGCACCCCAGAATTGCCTGTCAGGGTAGGTCGGGCACCCCAGAATTGCCCGACACTATGTATGTTGTTTGGTATGTGGTATGATGGGGGAACTCACTAAGCTTCGTGCTTACAGTTTACAGTTTTGTTTTCAGGTACCTCTTCATCGAAGGGGAAGAAGCCGGCACGGTAGCAGCGCATCGTACACACAGTCGATTTCCGCACTTTGAGATTCATGGGATTGTACTCTGATTTTATTACTATTTGATGATATGATTTTCAGACATGTTTATTATGATTTATGGATCGATATGATATCGACAATGTGTTGGCAAACGATTTTTATAAGTTACTTTAAACAAAAAATTTTGGCCTGGAAAATTAGGATGTTACAAGTTGGTATCAGAGCCTTGGTTTGAAGGATTCGGACACACCTTCGGGGGTGTCTGGACTCAAATCGAGGGTTTGAAAGATTTTTACAAGAAAATCACTTTTCTAAAATCTAAAATGAAAAGGTTTTAAGAAAGAACAAGGTGTGTGATGCGTGCGACCAGCCGAGCTCAAGTAAGTTTTCCCCAAGATACCCATACATGTTATGTTATGATATGATTATGAGAACTGCATGCTAGATTAGGGCTAAGGATCTAGGAAGGACGCCTTGTATGCCTGTTATATGTGTATGAGAACTGCATGCTAGATTAGGGCTAAGGATCTAGGAAGGATGCCTTGTATGCCTGTTATATGTGTATAAGAACTGCATGCTAGATTAGGGCTAACGATCTAGGAAGATGCCTTATGTGCCTGTTATATGTGCCTATTGAGTTATATGCTAGAAATGATTAGTCAGTAATATGCTGACCTGAATAGGATATGCTTGGTATGGTTACTTAATGCTCGAATGCTGCTTGCCTTGTGCTTTTAGGGATTCTGGTTATCTTTAACTAACTAGTAAACGACTACGTTAAGTTACATATTGCGAGGACTAAATAATTTCAGAAGGTTAGGTCTAGCCCTATTGCACAGCTCTTGTATGAGTCCAACCATTGTAGGGTAGGACCTCTCATTCGAAGAATTATCTGGTCTTAGTGATATGTAATGGTATTCGCAAGCTAGTTAGGTAAAGGTGGCAGGAATTCCTTATGCAGCTGATGGCGGAGAGTGGGTCGGAGAGTTACCCTAGGGCAAGCCTAGGATGAGATTAGTGCAGAGAACAGTAGCAGTAAAAGGGACTTGGTGGAGTCAAGGCAATTCTTGAGGAAAGTATGGATAGATGTGGAAGGTAGTAGGGACCCACACTACTGAAAGCAGAGGATCCGTACTCGAGTCAAGGAGGGCTACGATAAAACCAGGAAACTTGTAGTGTGTGTGTGATCCCTCGATAATAATGAGTATTCTGATGGATCTATGATATGTTGCAGAATGGTGACCCTACGTACTAGACCTATTGACAGTTCGGGTGCCGGTGAGGGATTTGGATCAGGATCGGGTTCAGGAGCCGGCCAGCTCGAGGAGCAGATGAGAGAGTTTATATTAGCTGAGATTACACACAGTATATTAGAGCAGACTCCTTTAATCTTCGGTACAATCAATGAGGGGATTTTGGAGCTTTTGGATAGCCGCCTCGAGGCCTTTCGGGCCGAGATCGCTACGAGGCAGTTAGGGGCTCCTCTGGGGCCCAATGTTTATGGATAACGGGGATCCCTCGGAAGGGAGGATCCCGTTATTATTTCTTGTCATCAGGAATCAGAGGTGGGTAACACATCTGGTCTTCAGGAAATTCCATTACATGCTTGGATTGTTGTGGAGGTTTCGCGAGCCCTCCGCGAGGAGTTGCCCGGTATCATTGGGCGTGTTACGGACAAGTTGACCGCTAAGTTCCAGAGTCATACGGTGGCTATTCAGACAATTGATGAGGTAGTCGGGGTAACTCGGGAGCAGGAGATTGGTTGGGATGGAAAGCTCGGAAAAAGGAAGCGGGTGCCTATCTCGGGACGATTAGAAGGGGGTGGAGAGACCGACTCGGCTGACTTCGGTGCTGGAAGTCAGGGAGGTCTTGAGGTGTGTGGCAAGTGTGGGGGAACCCATGGGTTTTCTTGTCACAAGTTTAGGTGTTTCAAGTGTGGAGAAAGAAGGCATGTGCATCGGGATTGCAAGAAAGATCAGATATGTTTTCATTGTCACCAGTCGGGTCATTTCAAGTCCCGATGTCCTGTTTTGGATGCGGGACGAGTTCGGGATCCAGCGCCCATCGTTCCACAGAAAGTCAAGATCGAGCCGCACTAGATCGTTGATATGTAATTTGAATTCCCCTTTTCTGTAATGAGATTATGGTGTAATTACTCTTAATCAACATTTGTATTTGCTTTGAAATCTCACTGAGTTTTGGGTAAGTATATCTATGGGTTTATTTCTCTACTTGTATTTAGATGGTGATTTCGAGAAATATCATATGCCAATTGCATACTGTGAATTGTTAATGGGTTAGAAGAGAGTTGTATTTCGCCTAGAGAGTCCCAAGTATTTGGTTGTTATTTAGGGTTGAGGTCGAGACCGGCTCAGGGGTATCGAGTGGAAGGTATGTGGTTAGCTCCATCGGAATAGTTCTCTCGCAGCGTTGGAGTATAGCGATTTCATCGTTTGTTCTGGTTGTACTGACGGTGGCTTATGGGAGAACATTTGGGTTCTAGCACTACTATTGCTAGGAGAGGCGCGGTAGTAGAAGGATACTGGTGTTAGTCACAGGGGTTGCGACCGGATAGAGTTTAGTGGTTCTAAGAGAATGGAAGTTGGAGCGAGGATCATCAGTCAGAGTAAGGTCAAGGTTTCTAGTCGCCAGCATAGGAACTCAAGGAGTTGGTATAGTACTAGGGAAGGAGGATCGAGGTGTCGGACTGGACCATATATCAAGAATACTCTTCAAGATTTCAGAGGATGGGAGATCTTAGGGTTAGCTAGTAATCGATCATTAGCACTGGTAAGCGCTGGGTGTAATCAGTGGATTTCAAAAGGCGTTCATCTAGTCTTCAGTAATCGCGCGATCTTTAGAAGTGGGCTAGTAACGAATCACTAGCAAGGCTAAACGTAGGAAGTCAGTGAGTCTATCGTGTGAGGGAGAAAGGGACGGGAATCCTCCAACGCTCGCATACTATGAAGACTTAGTCAAATCTAAGTGGAGGAGAAACCATCATGTATATAGAAGTAGGAGCGGTTTTGAAGCTGGGATGGGTGTCACATCCTTGTCAGGAGAAAGGCGGCCAAACGGCTGTATGGATTGAGAGTAGTGTAAGTTGGAAGTTCGGGAAGCTTGCCAACATCAAGATTGCATTCTCGTGATGGGTGATGGCAGGCCTTAAGAATCAGGTTGGGGATTCCAGTCAGGACATGAGTTCAGTTGAGAGTTAGGTCAAGCGCGTGTTCGATCTAGTATGGAAAGTGTGTTAAGCCTACGGGTGTAGCCGTAGCATCCACAAGATTGACAGACAGTGATAGAAGTGTTGTAAGTCTGCAGGTGTAGCCATGACATTCACAAGGTTGTTAGATAGTGATAGAAGTTTTGTAAGTCTGTAGGTGTAGCCGTAGCATTCACAAGGTTGTCAGACAGCGTTGGAGCGTTGTAAGCGTGTGGGGGTAGCCGTAGCTTTCACTGGGTTAATAGATAGTATGGGAGTGATGTTAGATCATGGGATGAACCGTAGCACCCACCAGTTTGGGTACAACAGTGAAGGCGTGGCAAATCCATGGATTAGTTTCCAGATTTTCCCCCATATTAATTAAATCTGGTTGAGCCAGTGATAAGACCCTGGGAACGCCACTACAGTTATGAGATCAAGGAAGCGAGGGACCGCATTAGGTCTTTTGTGATATGATGCCATCCTTAGTCATGATGCATTCACTTTTTGCTTTGGACTTGGTGATGTCAGGATTCGATGTATGGACCCGAATAGTGGGAGCAGGAGGTCGTTAGAGCCACAGTGGTGAGATAACTAATCGCAACTATTGTCAGAAAAGGATTTCGTTCGGAAGTCGTGTAGGGCGACTGCGTGGGAGTCTTTTGGCTTCGTAACCGTGCCAGAAACTGGTACTCAGATGGCTGGCGAAGGAAATGAGACCGGGAAGGTCTCGATAGATTTGGAAAGCAGCTATGTAGCAGCGTGCTGTTTCCGGCAGTTCTAGTGTTTCAGACAGTATTAGTGTTTTAGATTTGCAAATACGAACAGAGTGACCGATTGATTGGGAAATGATAAGTCACTCACAGTGGGATTAAATAATCTCAGAGTAGTCGATTTGATCCTATTGTGCAGCTCTCAGATGAGTCTAACCGTGACAGGGACGAATCTTCTACTCGAAGGATTATCTGGTCCTTTCGTCGGGGGTAAGTGTTCTGTAGCCGTTGACGGATAGTAGCTTGTTCCCTTTTCAGCAGCAGCATAATGAGTGACAGTACGGTCGGAGGGGTCTGACCGGAAACCAGACCACTGAGACCTTAGGGTTCAGATTTTAAGAGAAGTAGGATTGGTTCTACTCGAGAGATTGAGGAATCCTTCTCCTTTGAGTTTAAATAATTACTCTAGGGATGATTCTAGAAGATTGGGTTAGGCCGATGTATGATCAGGGTTGAAAAGGTTATGATTGTTTTGGCTATCAGTTGAGAGATTGACCAAGAGTTGTTTAGCAGGGGCGCGCTGTCGAGAAGCCAGTCTATGGTAGATTTCAGGTCTCAGAATCTAGCAATGGGATGTGATGATTCATGAGGTTCGGGGGAAATGTAAGGATAGGTCCTTGGATCTCAAGTTATGGATTTGGAACCAAATTATGTATGCAATGGTATTCTAGTCTAGGGTATTCCATCGTGAGGATGACCGGACCCTATGATTGATTGGACCTGACGCGTTTGGTATTCCAGCCCGAGGGTTGATTGGGCCAAACATGTGCGTGAAACGACGGTATTCCATCCTAGTCAGTGTTGTAAAAATCGGCCTACTCGGCCGATTACTTGGAATCGGCCCTCCACCAAGGCGAGTTTTGTGAACTCGGAAAAAAAACTAGGATTAAGTCAAAATCGGTCAACCTTGGTAAAAAATCAGTCAATATCTCTCCAAATCGGGCCTACTCGGTCTTACTCGGGCCTACTCGGTCTTACTCGGGCCTACTCGGTCTTACTTGGGCCTACTCGGTCAAACTCGGTCAACTCGGTCAAACTTGGTCAAAGTGTCAAAATTGTCATAAAAAGAGAAAAAAGAATTTCAAGATTAATATGTATAATACACTTTATGATATATTATTTAACACACACATTGATTATTACTACATATATCTTAAATTTTCAGTAAATATTCACGAATTGAGACAATTGTGTGTATTTCAGGTTTTATGTATTCACATGTATCTAATTTTGTTATATATTTCAATCAAATTATGATTTTAACTTATAATTTTGACATATAAAATTTTCTTAAAAATATTTCTACACAAATTACCAAATCCGCGTACTCCCGAGTACTCGCTACTCAGTAGTCGGCCGAGCAGGTACCGAGTAGCGAGTTCTGCAACCTTGATCCTAGTTATGACTGGACCCGACGTAAGCATGCCTGTTATTCCATCCGAGGCTGATTGGGCCAGGTATGAATGTTTGTGCTTGATAGCTGGTTGTTTGTGTATGTTGTTGTGGAGCTGAAGGATGCATTATCCTGTCAGCACAAAAAGGATTCATTCCAGGAAAAGAGGAAGTCGGCTCCCGATACCTTGAATCATCAGGATTACTGCCAGGGTTGACAAAGTAGCACATGGGTTAGGTCTCCCGGAGGAACTCAGTCATGTTCGCGAAACTTTTAACGACTTGCCATTGTGAAAGGAACCATGTTGGATGAGAAGACGATTGTACCGCTGAGTGATATGTAGGCCAAAGAGTGCCTGAACTACGTAAGGAGACCAGTGGCCATCGTGGAAGGGAAGGCAAAGATTCTATGTAGCAAGGTAATACCTTTAGAAAAGATGTAATAAGAACAGCAGAGGGAATCTGAGTAGACTTGGGAACCGGAGATTGAGAAGCAAGAACATTGGCCGAAATTGCTCGTCGCAGCAGACTTCGAGGACGAAGTCAAAAATAAGTGGGGGAGATTTGTAGCATTCGGTTCCTGGTACGTATTTAAATTCAAGTAGCTTCATGATTTGCTCTGGGACTCAGCGAGTTGGAGGCCCAACTCGTCGAGTAGACCCGACATTATGCGGGGGTTTTAAGTGACCTACTCGACGAGTCGGGAGACCGACTCGTCGAGTAGGACTGTCTGAATGAAACCCTAATATTTGGGTTTTCACCCTATTTAAAGAATTTATAACGCCCCAACCCAGCCTCCATTATCCCTCCCAACCCAGAGAAAACCCTAACTCGAACCCTAAGCCTCTATTGTGTGTTCTTGAGCTTGTTGGTGCCTTTTTGTGTGTTTTAAAGTTGGAAAGGGGGAAGGAAGCTTGGGAGTTCAAGTAGAAGCAAGAAGATCCATAGGTTTTGCTCCATTCTCAGTTCATTCAAGGTAAAAAGCTGGAACCTTGACCATCTATCTCTTAGATCTTGATTTGGTGCCATTTTCTACCCTTCTTATGAGTTTAGTGAAGCTATAATCGGATTTTGTGTGTGTGCTTGGAGTTGCACTTCAGATATGGAACCATTGGGGGCCCTTATGGAATAAAGGTGCTAACTTTGTTGCCATAGGCACCCCATGCATCTTGTAGACTTCTTTTATGGTATTTTGAGTCAAAAACCCCATGCATGGACGTCAAGATTGGAACTTTACGTATGAAATGGACCTTAGGAGGTTAGATTTATGGTTTTGATGCATTAAGACCCATTATAATCGACTGTATAGTTTTGGTCATAGTGGTACTCGACGAGTCTCTTGGGTGACTCGGCGAGTCGGGTCGTATTTTCCCCAATGTCTTCTGAAAGTGGTTTTTGGTTGAGGGGAGGGAACACTCAGCTTGTTAGGGGGTTTGTGTTGGACTTGAAGATCTAAGGAATCGACGAGTTCAAGAATGGACTCTTCGAGTTCAAGGCAATGTCCCAACCCCATGAAGACGGACTCGACGAGTTCAAGGAGAACTCGGCGAGTCATAGACTGGACACATTCATATGGATGAAGATGAACTCGACGAGTTCAAGGACGAACTCGGCGAGTTGGTTGAAGATGGTCTCGATGTTATGGTTGAAGGAGAACTCGTCGAGTTCTTGCTAGACTCGACGAGTAGAATTGGGGTTGAAGCATTTTGAAAGGATAGGGACTCGACGAGTTGGCGGACCAACTCGGCGAGTCGAGTCAACTGGATGTTGACTTTGACCAGGTTTTGACTTTGACTTTGACCTGGACTTGAGTTGACCCTTGCAAGTGAAAGTTGTGAGTATGAATTAGTAATCGAGAAAGGTTTTTTGTATAGGGATTGAGGAGTTGTGACGAGTGGAATTCCGTACTGAGGACTGTGCAGACACTACATGACATCGAGGTGAGTTACCTTCCAGTAGTGGTGGGTCTACGGCCACAATGCCAACCCACTAGTAGGAGTTGTATGTTAGATGATTGTCTTTGTGATAATTATCTAGGTTTGCTACTACTTGATGTGTTTTATGTACTAGCCTGATATGATGTTAGGTGATAGTAGCAGTAGGGGGAATAGTCCCCGAGTTGGGTCGTTAGGACCGAAGGGTAGGTCGGGCATCCCAGATATGCTTGACAGTATGTTATGCTATGTTATTTTGTGGTAGTAGTAAGGGGTGAAATAGTCCCCGTAGCCAGTTGGGATAAACTGGAGGGTAGGTTAAGCACCCCAGAATTGCTTGACATGGGTAGGTCAAGCACCCCAGAACTACTTGACATGGGTAGGACGGGCACCCCAGAATTGCCTGTCAGGGTAGGTCAGGCACCCCAGAATTGCCCGGCAGTATGTATGTTGTTTGGTATATGGTATGATGGGGGAACTCACTAAGCTTCGTGCTTACAGTTTACAGTTTTGTTTTCAGGTACCTCTTCATGGAAGGAGAAGAAGCCGGCACGGTAGCAGCGCATCGTACACACAGTCGATTTTCGCACTTTGAGATTCATGGGATTGTACTATGATTTTATTACTATTTGATGATATGATTTTGAGACATGTTTATTATGATTTATGGATCGATATGATATCGAAAATGTGTTGGCAAATGATTTTTTATAAGTTACTTACTTTAAACAAAAAATTTTGGCCTTGAAAATTGGAATGTTACAGAACAAGATCAATCATCTAAGTCTGTTGCAAGGACTTCTTCTTCCCGCCGATCCTCCTCTAAAAGTACTATGGTAACTAAGGTAAGTTCCAGAGAAAACGTCTATGGAAATGACTCAGAAGAATATGTATATGGATCAATAGGAGTCATGCCTAACATCTTCATCAATCCAAGGCCTACTCCAAAAATTATCACTGGTCAGAAGCCTGTAGGAAAACCTATTAAATCATCCTCTAACTCCACAAATTGACATTCGAAGGAACACAAGTCCACTGTCGGGTTTGGACCTTCCATGGAAAAAATTCAAAGTCCTTAAAGCCAAGCTTGATTCGATCCTTCAATAATTTTCTTAGTCTTTTTCTTCTAAAAAAAGTTAATTTCTACAGAAGAACTTGAAGCAGCTCTTCAAAAGGTATTATCAAAATCACTTGAATCCAAAGAAGCCAAGCTCCATAAGCTCAAAGATTTTGGAACTAATGTTTCCAAGTCTATCACAGAAATCTACGAATACTTTTTTATCACAAGAAGTTTGTTACAAAAGCTTTTGGAATATTTTCTACTCAAAACGGAAAGAAACATGGTGATGAGGATGATAAGTTTCACCAGGATCTGTGTCACTATCAGATTAACAGTTTGGTCATGACTAATGTATATACGAAGCTTTCAGGGAACTTATTGAAAATAACTAAGTGTCCTAGAGAAAAAACCCAAGAATATGGGCTAATACATCAAAAAGGTTGGTGAATTCTTAGAGAATGTTCAAACGACACCCGTGTTGATGCCTTGTCCAAAACAACAGAAACCTTCTTCAACAAAGTTTTCAAAAAGATGTATGATCTTCAGTTGGTATTCGAGAATAAGGGTGGGCCTTATTTCACAAAAGGGCAAGAAGAAGGAGAAACAAAAGAAAATATTGTGTAGGATCAACAAAATTAAAATCATATCTTCTGATGATGATAAGAAAGATGACAAAACTCATTCCTCTCCTAAGAAGTATCCTCCTTGGGATATGGGAAAGAAATTTGTCACTAAAGAAGATGCTAAACGCTCCTCTCAAATCCTCTCCACGGATGAAGAATCAAAAGAAACCAAAAGGAGAATAGCCTTTGAGCAAGAGAACAAGGATATTTTGATTGCACTTATTCTTTAAGAAAAAACTTAATCAAGCTCCTCCCAACTCTCCAAAAGATGAAGCATCCCTTAACAAAGAAATGATTCATGAAGACACTCTCTCCCTTCCTTAGTTCAACATCATTATTAGATTAGAAGATCAATACATTGTTCCCCATTATACTTATGATGCACCACTGAACTCTGAGTATAAATGGGATATCCTGAATGCTCCAAAAGCTTACTATTTCCCAATATTCAATCCAATAGACTCAGTCAAGCCTCCAAATGAAATTATGTATGATGAAAGGAGAAGACAAAGTGATTTCTTTGCTAAACATTAGCAGAAGATCTACGGATGGTCTAAGTAAAAAATCCTCAAGATCAATGTGTTTCAGTCTTGCTCCTTTAAGAATTCACCATAATATTCTTTTGATCTCACAAAAGAGACAAACATTAGCACTATGTCTGTGACATCCCCATTTTTCACGGCCAGAAAAGACCGATTTTGTTTATGCTTTATAAAAATCAGAGTACCTCTTTTAATAAAGATGTTGCGGAATTTGTTCCCAGAAAAATATGATAAATACGTTATCAAAGCATTTCCGAAGAAATGTAGTTTTATCCATTTTAAAACATTTGGGATGTCATCGTCAATACAGAAACATAAGCATAAACAGAACTTACATTCATTTACACTAGTCATCTACATCCCTTTTAAATCTCTCAGTGCAATGTAACTTCATATCGACACCTGTGATACAAATAAACTGAGTGGGTCAGGTTGGGAAACCTGGTGAGTACATAGGGTTTTCAACCCACAATAATATAATTATTATGTTTAAAAAGTTAAACAATCAACCCAATTACCCATCCCCATTATCTTCTTTATTCTACCCTAAGAATCAACTATTCCTCGTTCATTTATTCCTAAGGATTATCCTAAGGAATCGGCACGAAATCCATCGTTGCCAGAGTCTACTCAACGGGCACTAAATCCATAGTTACCAGAGTTTGCTCATCAGGCACTAAATCCATAGCTGTCAGGGTTATCTCGTTTATCGACAGTATCGTTTCCGAGAATCCACTCGCAATACATGTCAATGGGTTTTTATCTCGTTTATCGACAGTATCGTTTTCGAGAATCCACTCACAATACATGTCAATGGGTTTTTATCTCGTTTATCGACAGTATCGTTTCCGAGAATCCACTCGCAATACATGTCAATGGGTTTTTAGAGTAAAACTGGTGAATACACAGTTCAAAACACCTACAGGTTGCGAGCCTGCTAGTGTCCACTGGACTGTCTAGAATAGTCTGTGGTTGTCATCCATACTCTGCTGAATGACGGGGCCAACACATGGGTAAAAGGCTTCTCTCATGGTTTACCTCTCACCCTTATCTTATGGTCTATATCACCTCTCCTCATTTTGTTTTTGTCACACACCAACTATTTCATCTACCCATGTTTTACCCAACACATTTTGTGTTGGATTAGTGTCTAAGTCCATAACTATTTTGGTATGTACTTGACCCGATTATGAGCATGATCCTTTTGGGTTGCCTTCACCATATCAATATGTAGGATGAATTAAGGAGAGAAAGGTTTAATTATGATTTATTAATATATTATGAGAGTAATATATTAAAGGAGAAATCATATTGTTTAATTAATATTAGTCAAGAATTAATTAAGAATTAATTTTGTGACTAAAAGATATTAATTAAACTTAGGGGACTGGAATTGTAATTATAGGATAATTGCAATTGGGCTATGGATCACCTTGGAATAATAGGTTGGACGAATTCTATGGGGAAGCCCATTAGAAATCGTCCAAAGCATGTTCCAGAAGGGGTCCATGGGCTGCTTAGGGCTTAAGCAGTCAAATTAGGGTTTCCTTGTTGGATAACCCTAATAGCCTAAGTATATAAGGAACCCTTGGGCACCAAAAACGTGGCCAACACTGGGATTAGGGTTTCCAGCCATTTTTGGTGCCTCCCCTCTCTTCTCTCCTTCATCCAATTGCTTAGTGGTGTTTGTGACTCCATTAGAGGTGCAACACTTGAGGCACTAAGCTTTCTGAAGCCAATCAAAGCAAGAAATTGATTGTTATTACTATATAACAATCAAATGTAATTACTAAACCCTTATTTCAGTTCTTATATGATAGATCTAGGGTTTATATCTTTGGATATTCTCTTGCATGTTCATTAGACAAACTAGATCCAAAAGCTATTAGGGTTTGCATGTACACCATAGGAATGATGTATTGCTCGAAACCCATCAGTGGTATCAGAGCCTATGGCTGTTTGTTAGTGAATTTGATGCTTGATTGATCGATTTTTGCATGAAAAACGAAGTTTTTTGAACTCCGTTGTACTGACTCGGCGAGTCAGTGGAGGAACTCGGCAAGTCAGGCCGACTCGGCGAGTCCATGGATCTGGCAGCCTGTTTTGCGATTTTCTTGCCTGTTTTGACTGTGGATAATTACCTAAAACATTATTTATTAATAAAATCTGATTTTTATCAATATTTGGAGATTATCCTTGCCAAAATAGAAGATAATTGTCAAAATTTAGATAATCTTTTGTTTTATTAGATAAAGATTGATTATTTGTAATTTAGATTTGAATTATCTTGTGAAAAAGTTTCAATTTTCCCCTTTAGGTTTTATAGTTTAAATTTGAACTTAAAAGTTTTGTTTTTGAAATTTGAATAGTTGAACCCTAATGTTTTGAATGGTTTCAAAACTTGTCCTCAAGTTTTGGAATTTAAATTTTTGATTAAAAGTTAAATTTTGAAATATTTAAATTCTAAACCCTAATGTTTTGAAAAGTTCAAAACTTGCCCTCAAGTTTTGGAATTTAAAAGTTGATTAAAAGATTAATTTTGAAATATTAAATTCTAAAACCCTCGTATTTTGAAAAAGTTCAAATTACACCCTTATGGTTTTATTTATTAATTAAGGTGTATAATTAAAGGAGATTTTATAAACTCATAAAGTTTTGGTTTACATTTAATTAAATTAAAAGTATAATTTATTAAATTAGACCACCTAGTATTTTAAAAGTGTAAAATACACCCTATACTATATATAACATTGAAAGTCTAATATTATATATATGTATGAGTAAACAGTCAGTCTTACCGTTAGTAGGCCTCATTCACGAAGCTGGTCTATGAGGGGTGTTTAAGGAAATTGCCTATAAAATGACGATTGAATGGGTATCCACTCTTACCCACCACACTCTTGACTGGTGGAGGGTCGTTAGCCGAACGGGTAGGATAGGACGAAACCTTCCATTATAAGTATAATGAAGTACAAAGTAACTAAATGCTTTCACAAATTCCCAAATCATAGTTACTTTAGGCAAAATGTGAAATTGTATGCTAATCCATGGAATTACACTTCACACCCTTGCCAAACGTTAGTGGAGCGTGCGTGGTTAACCGACACACTAATTTGGGGTTGACATTGGTAGTGAAGGGTGGCTCGATGTTTATCATATATCAATGGAGCGTGTGTGGTTAACCGGCACATTGATTAGGTGATAGTATCATTGAGTGCATCACGTAGATTCGTATGGTTATTCACACCTTGTTTGTGATCCTCGGCATCCCAGTCACAAATTTGAAGGGCATAATCGAGATTTAACATGACATTGAAAAGTTCAATGAATCTCAAAAGATCTAGGAGTTTCAATTCATTTAAAACTTAAACTTCATTTTTGTTTTTCATGGTGGGAATTGGTAAATCGTCATTTACCTACCTTCAAATATTCTGCAACTAGATTACGGCATCCCTCTTCTAGGTTGTAGAATGTTGTATTGGATCCTAGACTTGATGTTCCATTTGGGTGTTACATCAAGGATTCTTATCAACTAACTTGATTCTTCTCCCGTTTTGTAGATGTCTAAATCTTACAATGGTCTTCCCAAGTCCCTTGGAACAAGCTTTCCAAATGAAGATGACGTTCCACGATACGATCAAGGAAATGAGAGTCATGCTTCACTTCCTCCACCTCCTCTAATTATTCTCCCTAACCCACAAGTTCAAAGGCTTGAAAGTTCAAGCTCACTCAAGCCCTATTGGCAAGTAAACACGAAGATGGGAAACCTGTGTGTGCACACGTCTTGGAGATAAAGTCACACATTGACAGGTTAAGGATGTTGGGTGTCGAGATTTCAGGTGAGTTGGCTGTTGATTGGGTTCTTCAGTCGCTTCCTGAATCATATAGTGAGTTCGTTAGAGAGTACTATATGATGATCCATGACGTGACCCTCATTGATTTGACCTATTTGCTTATAGCTGCTGAATCAGCAATGATTTGGCGTGCTAATCAAGCAAATTTGTCTGGTGAATCAAACTCCCAAACTTCAATGGACATTGAAAATGGTGACATTGGAAATCCAGAAAAGGTAAATTGAGAGATAGTTCCTTGTGTCATTCCAAAAGAGTCCATTTGCTTCTATTGCCAAGAGAAGGGGCATTGGAGACGAAGTTGCCCAAACTACATGAGAGATCTAAGAGATGGGAGAGTCAAGGAATATGGCTCTACTTCAGGTAAAATCCATTATCTAACTCTGTAAGTTCCTATTTTTGATTCTTAATACATGATGTGATAAGATTACATTTTGATGTTTGGCAGGATCAAAGAAAAGAGAAGAAGCTTAAGGAAGAAGCGTGCTAAATCTGATCATGAAGAAATGGATTTCGATCGCATGGATTCGAAGATCAGATTTTTGAGCTGCTACTCTAGAGTTAGGATAGATTGATAAGAAATATGTGATAGCATAGTTTTTCAGTTGAATTGCATTGTAAGGACAGATTTTCCGCAATAAAATAAATTTTGATTTTATCTTATTTATTTATCCTTGCAATGGTGTGTATGAAAAATTGATGTTTAACTGTTTCTATTATTAGCAATAATCGATTTGATTCTTAATTATGTTATTTGTGGAAATGTCGAGAATTTGCCAAATAAAGGAAGATTCTCATCGCCCAAGTTTCAATTGGACAGAAACTTGGAATCATACAGCTAGGTTGCGTGATGAATGAGAAACTTCTTATTTGGAAATTAGACTATTTTTTGACAAAGTGTCAAGAGAAGGACTGGGAGATCAAGTACACTAGGTTGTGCTTTGATCAAGTCCACCACAAGGGTGATAAAGATATTCGTCATGATTTACTAAAGTTTAGTAAATATGGTTATACTTATAAGATTAAGTATAATTCTGAGTTGATTGAAAGAGTTTCAATAAATAGCAGAACGAATAAGAAGAATCAAGTAGGCAGAAAGATAAAAGTTTCTTCATTCTAAGAAGAAGGGAGAGTACCTTTTATTTTGTTTTATGATAAATTTTAATGATTAAGAACTATTTCTCAACTGGTCCTCTAAGTGACTCTTAGTGCATTTGTATGTCTAAGAAGAGGAATCGAGAATTATGGAAATAGTTAAATCAATAAGTCAATCATACTTCGTTCCAAAATCAAGTCTTACTCCAAGATTGTGACTTGAGTGATAAGTCTTAAGTAGGTTTGTAACACTTATCAAATGTAGAATAAGAAAGTTTCTTATTCTTGTACATTTGAAATTGGTAAGTTGTGATGTCTTGGATAAGACAAAGACCAACCAAGACCAATTGTGTGAAGTGTTAAACTTGACAAAAGGCTACACTAACTCTTGAATAATTGTTTGTCAAGAAATGTTTCTTGACAAGAGAATCATATATGTCAAGGAGTCAGTGGGAGTCTTAATGGTCTTGAAAAGTTTCAAGAACAAATCAAGAGTAAACCTAGTTAATCATCACTAGCACACGACTTGAGGTTTAAAGCCTATCGTGGATGACATACTCTTTTTCTGTGACATTCCAATTGAGTTAATTATGCATGTGAGTTCTAAGAGTTCTCATTTGAATGCATAAAGACAAAGCACCTTGATCAATGGAAAGTACATTGATATGAAAGGGTGAGTTTCTTAAAAGACATGGTGGGCATTCATGTTACCATGAGGCAAGAAATCGAGATTGAGCACGTTTGGTCCATATGAGTTTGGATTTGTCGCAAACTTTGGTTTTGGCAAATTCACATGGATAGGAACACATACACTTTAAAATCTAAGTGTCATGAGGTTTCCCTCCTTCATGAAAATGATTGTAAGGAAATGCTTTCACTAAGAGAGATTTTAAGAAGATTGCAATTATGAAAATTGTATTCTCAAATTCGATTATGATTACGACATCCCTTTTCATAGTTCGAATTGTGAGATTTAGCAATTGGTCTGAACATTTGGGACTTAGTAACATAAGTTCTGAATTTTTTTAGACACACATGTGAGCTATCTAAGGCAAAGGTGTATGAGCTTACAAAGCTTAGATAAAGGCTTATCAAAGCATTAGGTATTAGAAATATGAACTTAAGGAATTCAATAAGCATTGTTTTCTGGAAGTTCAATTGTTTTCTGAATACATGTGAAAGCTAGTGGGAGCATAAGTGTTATGCTGGTAAGAAAATAATCATCATGTTAGTGGGAGCATGATTATTATGGTAAGTATTGCAAGTTAGCAATATTAATTATAGAAAACAAAGATTCACTTTGCAAAGTTGCAATGGTTGAAAAGTTTTTTGCTATAATGAAGGGAGAGAATATTATACTTCGTTTCAAAATTCTAAAGCTTAGATCGAGAAATGTTAATAAATTTAGTCAAGGATACATAGTGCATTCTCAAAATTCGATTATGATTATGGCATCCCTCTTCATAGTTTGAATTGTGGGAACAGGGCACATAAAATATTATGGCAGAAGGATGATAAAGTATCACGTCTTTATGTGAGACATTATGCATCGTTTCCAATACGCTTCGGGTATAGGATCGATTGTATATGCTGTAATATTTGACCATTCTAAAATTTTCCAAATGCCTAGGGCATTAAGAGGGAAAAAGGGACTAGAATCGTTTTGACTAAAATAATTAAAAAACTATCAAAGGACGATCTGAGGTTCACTGAGGATTTGTCGCTTGTGAGTAGTTGGAAGTATAGTACTGGATGGACTATATTGACATCATTATGAATAGATAAGATTCTATTAAGAATGAGTTGTCATATGGAAATTATGGAAAGGTCTCCATTAATGGGAGTTGGATATTAAGCAATATGTCTAGATTAGAAACTTTTATGCGAGAAGGATGTTCAAAGGAATGTACTTTAAATGTGAGACTTCACGTCTATGGAATTGTCTTGTAACAATTTTCGATAGAATACCTTGTAATTTCATTAGCCGTGTCTTGGTGACTTTTGAGCTGTGACATTACGAAAGAATCATTGCATAAAATGTTAGAATCTGACATATTCTAAAAGTGGCAAGAATTTGGTATTTTTATACTAATAATAAGGATTGGGGATTGTGAAATGAGTTTCATTGGAAAAGTTTTTCAATTGATCTATTTCACAAAGTATAGACCATAGGAAACCAAAGTGTGCATGCTTGGAGCATGGGACAATTGTGGTTATAATTCGAGTAATAAGTTGATTTTCTGAAACAGTAAGCAATGAATAATGAGTAATCAATATGGTGTTTAAATAAAAGTGTTTTTATTTACGCTCAAAAGTTTTGGGGCCATATAGGATTAATATTATTATTGTGTTTCACTTTGCATGTTTTGACTTCCAGAATAACTGGGTTATTCGAACCTCCACAGTCGGTCATACGTTGGAAGTAGGTATGAAGGAAGACTGTCATGAATTTGTCTGTAGATTGTCTAAAGTGTTTAGACATAGCACAAGTTTGCTGCAGAGTTCATGAGTGCTTTGATAAGATTGAAGTATTGGATTAAACCCACACTCACTTGAATCACTTCATGGATTTATCACGGGTGATTAGTGAGACGATAACATTGTATATTCTTGAAACCGAGACGTGTGAGTTGTTATTTGCTGGTCGGTTGCACATTGATGATAAGTAAACGCATCAGTAACTTGGTGTTATAAAACTTATTGTTGTGTGTGATTCGATTAGTAGGTGCAAGCAAGCATTTGAGTCAAAGTTTATCCATTCCTTTTACCCAAAGTGGGATAAAAGCGATATCTGTGGGCCCCTCGATGATTTAGTGATGACACCCTAAGCGCTTGGCCAAGCCGGGACTAAGTTGATGTGTTCAATTGTAGTCTGTTGTCAGTCATCATAAATCAGATGTCGGGAAACAATACATAGATAGAGAGAATGATTTTAATCCATCTATTGTGTCTATAGGATATCTTGTAGAATGGAGGTATATATGATCCCTTATCTAAAGGACACGCGTATCTGATAAGATCAGAGTTGACAACGGCTTTTGAAAGCTACGATTGTTGATCAGGTTCTGAAGTTATGCAAAATAGTTATTAGACTTATCCAAGTGGGAGACTGTTGGATTAGTGTCTAAGTACATAACTATTTTTGTATGTACTTGACCCGATTATGAGCATGGTCCTTTTGGGTTGCCTTCACCATAGCAATATGTAGGATGAATTAAGGAGAGAAAGGTTTAATTATGATTTATTAATATATTATGAGAATAATATATTAAAGGAGAAATCATATTGTTTAATTAATATTAGTCAAGAATTAACTAAGAATTAATTTTCTGACTAAAATATATTAATTAAACTTAGGGGACTGGAATTGTAATTATAGGATAATTGCAATTGGGCTATGGATCACCTTGGAATAATAGGTTGGACGAATTCTATGGGGAAGCCCATTAGAAATCGTCCAAAGCATGTTCCAGAAGGGGTCCATGGGCTACTTAGGGCTTAAGCAGTCAAATTAGGGTTTCCTTGTTGGATAACCCTAATAGCCTAAGTATATAAGGAACCCTTGGGCACCAAAAACGTGGCCAACACTGGGATTAGGGTTTCCAGCCATTTTTGGTGCCTCCCCTCTCTTCTCTCCTTCATCCAATTGCTTAGTGGTGTTTGTGACTCCATTAGAGGTGCAACACTTGAGGCACTAAGCTTTCTGAAGCCAATCAAAGCAAGGAATTGAATGTTATTACTATATAACAATCAAAGGTAATTACTAAACCCTTATTTCAGTTCTTATATGATAGATCTAGGGTTTATAGCTTTGGATATTCTATTGCATGTTCATTAGACAAACTAGATCCAAAAGCTATTAGGGTTTGCATGTACACCATAGGAATGATGTATTGCTCGAAACCCATCATTTTGTAGATATAAAATACGTATACAGTTTAAATCATTTAAAACTTGTATAAAATCGTTCATCCAGCATAGACAACAAGTATTCAAATAATATCACACATAGCACGTAAAATATATTAAAATACTTCATATCTATGTGTAAGATGAAAGTAACTATGCACTCACCTAATTAGGTGGTGACTCGGTACTCGGACAACACTTCGTTACTCTTAACACAATTTTCCTCAGACAAAACCTAGTATCATTACCACTAGAGTTTAGTCTAATATTCACCGAGACAAATTAATGGTCTAGCTATTATTACCATTATATAAGCGTTAAAGGATACTTATATAACCCATAATAATAGCCCAAGTACTTATTATAAGGTCCTAATAACATTAATATATTGAAACATAAGTTATACAAAAGATAGGGTAGGCGTAGCTTACTTACAACAGTTTTTTCTCAAAATCGGGCTTCGCCGGAGCAGCGTTTCCGAGCCGAAAGGCTCTTTTCTCGGGGCTTCGGGAGCCTCGGGGATTCCTTCGGGTGCTAGGGGGTTTACCTAGGCTTTAGGGGGGGGGGGGTTTGGGGGCTAGAGAGAGAGTCTAGAGAGAGAAAGAATGGTTTGGAAAGGTGTGAAGAATGAGGGAACCCGACACCTCTATTTATAGGTTGGAAAACATCTCTACTCGTCGAGTAGGTCCTCCTACTCGTCGAGTCCATGCCACATGTCACCTTCTGGTGGCTTGCCTTGGGGAGAAAGCCTTGGCCCATAATCAGCCACGTCACCCCTTTTGCAGCAGCACCCTGCCGACTTCTAAACCCCGTAACTTTCACATACGAGCTCCATTTTCGACGTTCTTTTTTTTTCATGCGTAGGTAAAAACAAGATCTACAACTTTCATTTAGACTCCGTCGGCTAATTCTCGACTGATCTTAAATTTAACAGTAGGAGGAGATTAGACTGTTAAATGACCGCGAAGAATTCGTAACTCCTTCATACAGACTCCATTTTCATCTGTCTTTTTATCGTAGAGTTCCTATTAATGAGATCTTCAACTCTCATTTAGGTTGCGTAGGCCAAAAACCGCTCGAACTAAAATTCGAGTTTCGGGTCGTGGACTGTTTTGCCAAATCTTAGAAAAGTCATAACTTCCTCATACGAAGTCAGATTTGGGCGTTCTTTTTTTGTATGTTCTCGGTTTAACGTATACTACAACTTTTGTTTAGATCACTAAGGCTAAAAAGTCATCTATCGTAAATTCACTATTTACGTCTCCCGGTGCCGTGCCGGTTATATTCTACAACTAGGTTAGGATTATTTATATCGTAAAAAACTTCGACGGGCCATAACTTCTTCGTTATAACTCGGATTTCGGCGTTCTATATATGTATGGAACCCTTGAGACATATTCTACAACTAGGTTAGGATTATTTATTCTAAATAATCTTTTGTCAAAAAGTCGTTTGCGACCCCTATTATCTCTAAATTGACTAGCCCGGATCTACGGGCGTTACAATTATCTCCCCCTTAGGATGATTACGTCCCGGAATCATCAACGAAACAGGGCTCACATGATGACTCCATAAGTTATCTCTTCATCGTTGGTAATAATAGTAACTTCTATGTTTCTTCGAATGAGTATCTAACTCTTGGTCCTCTTTACCGCAAGTGGTGCTCGATCTTGCACTTGCTCCCTATATCACGTTAGACTCCAAATTATGACCTTCAAGTCACAATCTCGATCCTCACTGGATATGAACTTAAGATAAGTTTTTTTTATTACTACAATGGAACGATGTGTCATATTCTAATAACCTATCATCGTATATTGCAACGCTTAGATTCAGGTCTCTTAGAGTCTTCCAGAACAGACTATACTTTCGTTCATGTTCTAATCTCATCTTAAAAGGTAGCATTTCTAGCTACAAGCAACCGTCGTGTGTCACACCCCAAAACCGGAACGGCGGAATCGTTCGGGGGTGGAGGACGTCATGTACAGTATCATAACAATGCAAAGTAGTAAACAAGCAACAACATCATCCATTGCATTAATAATATAATTTCATACAAGTGTGTTCTGTCAAGTTATATAGACACCAAAAATATAAATCAAAATAAAAGATGAGTCTTGAATGAGCTCCATCTTCTCAAAACATGGCACCGGTACCTGTCTACTGGTGACCTGAGAATACAAGTTATTTTGAAAGAGTTTATCAGCTTTAAAGCTGGTGAGTTCATAAGTATATTAGTGTATCTGTTTGTATGAAAGTGTTTGTAAGTATGTAATGTATAAGTTTGAAATTGTTTGTAAGTTGTTTGAATTCTCCTAGAAAACCCTATGTTTCCTACTAGAAGTAGCCTTCTACTAAGGCATCTAGTGGTCGTGTGTGTGTCTCTTGTAAGAGTATGTATTTTCCCAAATCTGACTATCATTAACCAAAAATATAGTTTTTACATTACTGTTTATTGTGTGAAGATCACAAAGTGAATGCAATGGGAAAATGAAATAGTACTGTAGTGTTGTATTAAGTAACTACTGCTGTACTAACTATCTTAAACCAATTGTTATTTAAAGTACCATGTGATCGGCCTGTACCATACTACCGACTATAAACACGACGATGTAAGATGTCGGAAGAAATGACGTTTGGCACCCGTAGACTTGCAAGTCCCACTGTAGCGAGCAGCAAGGTGTAGGATAGTCAATCCAGTATAGATCTATACACAAACTCAACGCTCTCCATTTAAGGAGATTCTGGGTACAAAACGGGCCATGACAGGTGATACCATGCCCCTTTACGTGGCTCACATAACTGTATTAGTGCACTTGTGAATGTATTGTGTGTACTAGCTGTATTGTATGTTCTCTCTCTGTCTAGTATGTATGTATGTTCTCTCTGTATGGTATTGTTTGTTTCTCATCATAGTATTCTCTATCTGCATGTTATGTTCTCTCTATATGGTATTGACTCATGTATGAACTGACTCTTTGTATGTTTCACTGTTCTAGTAATAGTATTAGTATCTTCCTAAACTATACCTATTATAGCTTACTAATAATATTGTTTGAATGTATGAACATGTTTGTATACCTTTTCTACCCAAAGGTATTGAATAGAAAGAAGTAACCTTTTATATCTATATACATATACATAATATATGACTAGGATTCAAATGAGTTTACGGCCGTAAACTCTAATGGTTCATGGTCTTTTTGATGTTTAAAGTCCTAAGCACATCAAGGATGGGATCTAGACTAGTATCCAAGGCTTGGTAAGGGACTAGGGCACACAATGGCCCCTTCATTAGGGTTTACGATCCAAGAACATGTTGGACCGTAAACACCTTTGATCTTGTGTTTCTTTGTGTTTACTAGTTGATTAAGAAGTGTAACAAGCCTTATAACAAGCCAAGGTAAGAGTACTTACTATGTAGAAGCTTGAAAGGGTGTTAAAAGTCCAAGAACACTAGTGTGTGTTCTTGGTGTTCTTGGTGAAACTAAGAACACTTGAAGATCTACAAAAATGGAAAGATTTCATGGATGGAATCATGTAAGATCACTAGATTAAGTAAGATATCAACTAATTAGGGCAAGAAGCACTTACATAGTTGAAGATCAAGAAGGAAAATCGGATGCTACTTGAGAGGATTTGAGTTCTAGTTCTTGAAAATGGTAAAAAAGTGTATAAAATGACTAAGTGTCATATTTATACTCCTTAGAGTTTACGGCCGTAAACACCATGTTTAGGCCGTAAACTCCAAACTCTTGGAGTTTTGGGACTTTATTGTTGCACAATAAACGCTAGGGTATCCTCTCTCCTGTTATCTCTTGAAGTACTAAACTTTAAAACACTCAAACTAACTCCAAAAAGCTTAACAGTTAGCAGAAACAGTTCTGACTTCTATTGAAGTGACTGGTTGTACAGAATAGAAATTTCGGGTTGTCACATCATCCCCCCGTTAGAAGGAATTTCATCCCGAAATTAGAGTTTAAGCAATTAAGTAGTTACAAATAACTAAGTAAAAAGACGAGGATATTTCAGTTTCATCTGATCCTCTCGCTCCCAAGTGAATTCAGGTCCTCGCTTGGCGTTCCAACGAACCTTCACTATCGAGATACGGCTTTGTTTTGTTTGCTTGACTTCCCGGTCCCTGATCTGTACAGGTTCTTCCACGAAGTTGAGGCTCTCGTTGATCTCGATCTCGTCGAGTGGGATTACAAGAGTCTCGTCGGACAGTCACTTTTTCAAGTTCGAGACGTGGAAAGTAGAATGTACGTTACTGAGCTCGCGTGGTAAGTTAAGTTTGTAAGCTACAGGGCCGATTCTTGCGAGAATCTCGAAAGGCCCTATGTACCTTGGATTTAGTTTTCCACGCTTTCCGAAGGTTATCAAGCCCCTCCAGGGTGAGACCTTCAATAGAACACGGTCGCCCACCTGGAATTCCAACGGTTTCCTTCGTTTATCAGCGTAGCTTTTCTGTCGGTCTCTAGAGGCTTTCAATCGTTCACGAATCTGAACGATCTTCTCTGTCGTTTCCCGAATGATCTCCGGACCCGTGAGAGTGCTTTCAGGAACTCGTCCTTTAGCTAACTGGGTATCACCCACCTCAGCCCATCACAGAGGGGATCTGCACTTTCGGCCATAGAGGGTCTCGAATGGAGCAACCTTTATGCTCGTGTGATAACTGTTGTTGTAGGAAAATTCGACAAGGGTAAATGAGTATCCCATGCTTTCCCAAAGTCGATCACACAGGCTCGCAACATATCTTTCAAGGTTTGGATAGTCCTATCACTTTGTCCGTCGGTTTGTGGATGGTAGGCTGTACTCATGTCCAACCTAGTTCCTAGGGAACTTTGCAGCGACTGCCAGAACCTCGAAGTGAATCTACTATATCTGTCCGAGATAATAGATATGGGAACACCGTGCAGTCGTACAATCTCCCGAATGTAAGTTCTTGTAAGCTTCTCCATCTTGTCTGTTTCTTTGATAGGCAGGAAGTGTGCGGACTTGGTCAATCTGTCGACGATGACCCATATGGTATCAAGTCCACCCGTTGTCTTGGGCAACTTGGTTATGAAGTCCATAGTGATCCGCTCCCACTTCCATTGCGGTATCTCAGGCTGTTGTAGTAGAACGGAGGGTTTCTGGTATTCGACCTTGACCTTGGCGCAAGTAAGGCATTTACTCGCGAAGGTAGCAATCTCTGCTTTCATGTTAGGCCACCAGTATAGTTTTTTAAGATCCAGATACATATTATCTGAACCTGGGTGGACGGAATAACGAGTGTTGTGCGCCTCGTTCATGACCAAGTCTCTGAAACCACCGTGATTCGGGGTCCAGATCCGATCCATGAGATAATAAGCTCCGCCACCCTTTACTTCCAAGTTTTTATCCATCCCTCGCAGGGATTCACCCGCCACATTTTCAGGTTTCAAAGCGTCAAGCTGAGCCTCCTTAATTTGCGTGGACAAGTATGAATGGATAGTCATAGTCAATGATTTGACCCTACGACCTGAGTATTCTTTCCGACTTAGGGCGTCAGCTACTACGTTGGCTTTACCCGGATGATAACGAATTTCGCATTCGTAGTCACTAAGTAGCTCGACCCACCGTCGTTGTCTCATGTTGAGCTCCTTCTGGTCGAATATGTGTTGTAGGCTTTTGTGGTCTGTAAAGATAGTGCTTTTTGTACCATACAGGTAGTGTCTCCAGATCTTCAGAGCAAACACAACTGCTCCTAGTTCAAGATCGTGAGTAGTGTAGTTGACCTCGTGTGTCTTTAGTTGTCTCGAGGCATAGGTGATGACCTTACCTCGCTGCATCGGAACACATCCGAGCCCTTGATTAGACGCATCGCAATAGACAACGAAGTCTTCTATCCCTTCGGGGAGGGATAGTATTGGTGCGGTGCACAAGGCTCACTTGAGCGTTTGGAACGCTCTTTCCTGCTTCTCTTCCCAGTCAAAGGCCACGCCCTTCTGGGTCAGTGTTGTAAGAGGTTTCGTGATGCGGGAGAAGTTCTGAATGAACTGCGATAGTAGCCAGCGAGGCCTAGAAATTGACGAATTTCTGTAGGCGTCTTCGGTGCTGACCAGCTCTCAATGGCTTTGATTTTGGAAGGGTCCACGTGTATTCCCTCTTTGCTAACCACGTGCCCTAAGAATTCGACTCTTCGGATCCAAAATTCGCATTTCGAGAACTTCGCATAGAGCTTCTCCGAACGCAGTGTTTCTAAGACCTGTCGAAGATGTTGACAATGTTCCTCCTTACTACGAGAGTAGATAAGTATGTCATCGATGAAGACGATGACGAACTGATCCAAGTAAGGACGACACACCCTATTCATTAAATCCATGAATACTGCGGGCGCGTTTGTTAATCCGAACGGCATCACTACGTGTGACAACCGTCAAAATTCGAGTTAGTTCTAGATTTGAATAAACTTAGTTGCACATATAGGCACGACACATACTAGACTTAGTAACTAGAAGCTAAGTTATGACCTACTAGAAACTTGAAAACAATTAGAACAATGGATAATGTGCTTAGATTTCACATTGATATGTGAATTCTGCATCTACTGAACGGTAGTGACTATCCTTATTCGGGCCACTCTTTGACTCGAACACCTTTTCATGAATCATATACACACATTATGCACTTGACCTAGTAGTAGAAATTAGGTCGGAGTCTCATAGAAACTTAAGTCAAAGTTGTAGACTAGGACTAGTATACTTGATTCCTCAATTTCGCTTGAATCTCGGAGTCACTACATAGAATGCCAATAAACCGATAAAAATAAATTACAAACATTATTTATAACTACAAAAGAGTTATAATACCATAAGATAATTTAAAGTCTCAAATATTCTATTTATTTTGATATTCAAAGTTTATTAAACTCCAAAACCCTAAAAGCCATAAAAACTCATATTTATAAACTTTAACCTTAAAAATTTCTATAAAAATAATTATGAAACTTATAATATGATCTTATAATAATAAAAATTATGAGAATGCATTTAAAAAAAAAAAATTTAAGTCATTAGTATTTAACCTTATTTTCTATGCAAAAAAAAAATCAAGGTTTTGTGAATGAAAATTAAAATAAGGTGCATATTTTATAAAAACTTGATATTTTTATAAAATAAAGTTATAATTTTATAAAATTTAAGAGAGGGAGACCCTCTCTCCACTCCAAAGTCGGACTCCCTCCTCCCAAGATGCCTCTCCTCTTCCCAACACAAAATGATTCTTCTTCTCTCTCACACTCCATATTCCCTCATTTTCTCTCATTTCTCTCTCACACTCTCACACACATTTTCTCTATTCCCCCCACTATGAACCACGAAATTTTACAGCCAACATGTCCAAGAACACTCAAGATACTCAAAATCTTCATCATCTAATGGTGTTCATTAAGGTAGAACACGATTTCCTTTCATTTTCCTTCAAGTTTTCATGGATTTTCTTGCATTTCTTTGTTCTTCTACACCATTCTAATGAAAGATCATGAACACATAAACATACACACACACAAACTCATGGTTTTGATGATGATGGTGGTAGGATTTCAACCAAAAACAACATGCATGTTGTAAATGGTGAAATCCAAGGACCAAAACCTATGTTAAACACTAAAATACGGATTTTTACAAGTTTTGAAGGTTCATATACCTTATGCATTCAAGTATTTCCTTTGAAAACATCACTATGACCAACATATGTCCATGCATGGTCTTCAAACTGTGATGCATGTGATGAACACCAAGCTAAAGAGCTTGATGATTAAAGTACATTGTTAATAGTGCATGTAAATGACTTTATTTATAAAAAATATCTAAAAGTTCTTTCTGTTCGAAATAAAAATTTTCCCAGATTCCCATTAAGATAATATGAATATCTGGAAAATCCCAAGAGTTTTTACCATTTCTTTGATTTATTAAATTTGTTACAAGAAAACAAGGGCATAAATCACATAAAATACTTTGAGGTCTATAAATCCTAGAAAAATTCGTGGATGACCCTTATGGTGAATAATGACCCCTCATAAAATTTCATCGATTTTTGTTACTGTTTGATGTGTCTTTTGATTTTCTTTTTGTGTGGTTCCAATAAATCACAAAACCACTTTAGAGAGTGTGAAAATGCCATCTAGCAATTTTTGCACCTCTTACCAGAGGTGGAAGACTCAGAAAAATAATTTCAAGATTTTTCATAATACATTTCTATTTGTCCCCAATTTTTGTAATTATAATGGCCTAAAAATAGAAAAAATATTTCTGATCATCCAAAATTCATGAAAAATTACCAGAACCTCTTGTTGTACATTGGGAGCCTACATAAAAATTTTGATGATTTTTCTCTTCTGTATACTATATTTCTCCTATTTTCTAAGGTTAAATACACTTAAATACACTTAAATACACTTAAATACCCAAAACCGGATTATACAATATGAAAACCACCTTTGGTATTTTTCCCAGATTACTTACACTGTAAATGATGTTACAAAATTTTTTGGGAATTTATTTTAACTCTTTATTATTTATTCTTCAATTAATGATTATTTAAGGGGATAAAACAAAGAAAAAATAGAAATACCAACTGAAAAATATCTTTTATATTTTTCCCAGCTCCTATATGTATAATAACAGTAAAATAAAAAGTTTGAGTAATTTTGGAAACTGTTTTCTATTTATTTCATTTTTATTAGAATAAATGCATAAAAATCATAAAATTGGGTTAAACAGTTTAAAAGCTCATTTTTATATTTTTCCGAGCTTAAGTATGTGTAATGACATTGTTATAAAGAGTTTGGGGTATTTTCTTAACTGATTTCTATTTTTCATGAATTTGTATCTATTTAGAGAATTAAATATATGAAAAATGGTTATACATATTCATAATCCATGAAAATTTATCTAGAAGTCTTTTAGTACATTTAGAACCAAAATCTGAAGTTTGGTAATTTTTATTAACTGTTTAGTATTTTTCATGATTTTATGGTTATTCAAGAAACTAAAATCGTGACAAATAGTCAGACAAATCAAAAATTCAAGAAAATTTATCTTGAGGTCTTTGACTTCAATTAAAACTGAAATGCAAACTTTGGGAAATTTTAGAACTAAATTGATTTAGTTTTTGAATATTTAATCATTGGAACACCTCTTAAAATGTTAAATATTAGCATTTCAATAATGAGAAATTTCCACTTAAATTGTTATATAACAATTGATTCTTTGAAACTTAATTTCCACAGAAAAATGTTTGTAACTTATCAATATTAAATTTTGACACATTATTGGCATAATTCTATTGTAGTAGTAAGTATACTAGTGTTAGATTTCGATTAGAGACTCACTAGCGAATACCATTATTGTAGGAATCGGTAGTGGTACACGTGGAACGTAGTTCAAGGCACCATTTGCATCATCTAAATGCATTGTGAGTATTCACGCACTCCCCTATTTTCAGTTTTTATGTTTTGGGGTGGAAAAGCATGTCCTAAACTATTTATATTCGTTGTATTTATTTAACTCGTATAAACTTGGTTGCTATGTTTTGCATATTGTGAGTATTCACGCACTCCCTTATTTTCGGTTTTTATGTTTTGGGGTGGAAAAGCATGTCCCGAAAAACTATTATTTGAATGTTGTATTTAAATTGATTTGTATCAAACATGATTGCTATTTTATTGCTATGTCTCTCTATGTATGTCTATGCAACACGGAACATGAGAACTTATCGTACTAAGGCCCTTCCCTTATCTCTAACCATTAACTCTTTGAGCCAATGGTCATTATGGATAGCGCTATTAGGAATTGACAACTCCTCACTCGCCCTATTGCTGGAGTGCATGATACCATATTCATCTATGGAACGATAAACATAGATCTTGATAGGGCTTCAATCATAGGTTTGGTTGAGACTCATTGTTTGCTCATACACATACAAACTCGTTTCTCGTTATAGCAATAAACTTGTTATTAATTATAGCAATGAACTTTGTTTCTCATTACAACAACGAACTTTTATTACTGAAAACTTATATACATGTTTTAGCAATGAAATTGTTTGCTCCTTGTAGCAACGAAATTGATTGCTCATTTTAGCAATGAAACTTGTTTACTCGTTTGAGTAACGAACTTTATCTTCCATGAGAATATGAATGTTGCATCTTATTTGGGCAACATACTTTATCTCTCATGATGACAAAGAACTTTGTTTTTACAAACTTATTTACTCATTTTAACAATATACTTTTATTATTGGAAACTTTTATCAAAACTTTGATTTCAATTCATGGAACTAATATTATTTTGTTTATCTGTGAGTACTCACCAACTATTTTTATAGTTGACGCTCGTTTTACATGCTTTTTCAGGAATCATCGAGTAAGTGGCACTTAGGGACACATCACTTATAGGAGCATTCACATGTGTTGTATTTCAATTTACATTGTAATTTCTTTTAAAAGTTGTTCAAACCCATTGTAAATTTGTAATGATTTTTAATACTATGGTTGGTGTTGTCTTTTAACTTTTGCTATGAAACCCTTTATACTGCCACGCCTCGTGTTTCCGCTTTAGCGGGGTGTGACACTACGAATTCGTAGTGCCCATAACGAGTACAGAAAGCTGTCTTCGGAACATCCTCCCCTAGCACTCGTAGTTGGTGATATCCGGACCTTAAGTCGATTTTTGAAAAGAAGTTCGCCCCTTGAAGTTGGTCAAATAAATCGTCAATACGAGGCAGAGGGTAACGATTTTTGACGGTCAGTTTGTTGAGCTCCCTGTAGTCGATGGACATTCGAAACGATCCATCTTTCTTCTTGACGAACAAGATTGGAGCTCCCCATGGTGAGAAGCTTGGTCTTATAAAGCCCTTGCTGAGCAGTTCGTTAAGTTGACAGGACAGTTCTTGCATCTCTGCAGGTGCTAGACGATAGGGCGATTTGGCTACGGGAGTAGCCCCTGGAACTAAGTCGATTCTGAACTCGACTTGACGTTGCGGAGGTAATCCTGGAAGTTCTTCTGGAAAGATGTCGGGAAAGTCGCGTACTACTGGAATGTTCTTAATGTCTTTCGTTTCTTGGCTCACATCGACCACATGAGCAAGGAATGCGCGACATTCCTTTCGCAAGAGTTTCTGGGCTTGAATGCTCGAGATGATACGAAGGTTCGTGCCGGGTTTGTCGCCATAAACTACTAGAGTTTCGCCAGATGGCAGATTAAGGCGTACAGCCTTTTCGTAACACATGATGTCGGCACGATGAAGACTCAACCAATCCATGCCGATAATGACGTCGAAACTTTTAATTGAGACCGGCATGAGGTCGGTCGAAAATGAATGGCTATCTATGTTAGGGTACACCCTATGAATATACTGCTAGTGCTCTCCGTCTTTCCATTAGCCATTTCTACAGTGAACGGTTCTTTAAGTGCTCATGATTTTTGCTTAAGTAAATGAGCAAATTTTTGGTTCACAAAACTCCTCTCCGCTCCACTATCAAACAGAATGCATGCATAAGAGTTATCGAGGAGAAACGTACCAGTGACCACTGTGGGGTCGGCAACCGCTTCATCGTGGCCTATGGCCAGAACTCTTCCCACTCTACCAACATTCCCTGCCTTTGGGCAGTCCCTCTTGTAGTGGCCCACCTCGCCACAACCGAAGCAAGCTTGGCCCACACCAGCACCGGGGACTTGGTTGAGTGGCCTCACCGGAGCTTTGCAGAAACGAGCGGTGTGCCCCTTCCTGTTGCAGTTCGAATACTGCATTTCCCAGCAGGCTCCTGTGTGGTGGAAGTTGTATTTGTTGCACTTAGGCAAACTTCCAGCGTACTGCCTTACCGGAGCAGCAGCGGCAGGTGTTATCGCAGCATGAACTGCCACGACCTGCTGCTTTTTGGCAGCCTTCTTCTTCTTTTTGTCATCCCAGAACTTCCGCTTGGAATCAGCGGTTTTGGCGGGTTCTGAGATGGCCAGGGTTGTTGTTGCGGGTGGGGTACGAGCCCCATGGTCTATAAGCCGCTGTGCCAAACGCTTGGCACTATCAAATGTAGTGGGGTTTGAAGCCAAAACATTTCCCTGGAATGGAGGCACCAGCCCCCATATGTATCTTTCTATCTTCTTTCCCTCTGTATGAACCATGTTGGGACAGAGGGCCACCAGCTCACAGAACCTGGCGGTGTAGGAGACTATGTCGGAGCCCTTCATGGTTAGGCTCCACAGTTCCTCCTCCAGTTTTTGGATTTCACCCCTCGGGCATTACTCTTCAATCATTAGCTCTCTCAGAGCTTCCTAGCCCATAACATTAGCCACCACTAGTGATAGTGACTTGACATGGCTATCCCACCATGTCAGGGCTTTCTCCTCAAAGGTGCAAGCAGCGAACTTGACCTTGCTCCCTTCTGGAC
Organism: Lactuca virosa; assembly: GCF_052849685.1. Classification (NCBI taxonomy): domain Eukaryota; kingdom Viridiplantae; phylum Streptophyta; class Magnoliopsida; order Asterales; family Asteraceae; genus Lactuca; species Lactuca virosa. The sequence goes on from NC_136428.1 coordinate 291,144,297, forward strand.
AGGAGCAGATTTCGAAAACTGATTCGGTCTTCTCGAACCATTGCGAGAGAGCAATGACTCCACCAGTCCCTCTAAAGGACTTGGGCTTGCAGTTAGTGAAGTCCTTATAGGAGCACTCTCTCAAGCGCACAGGAGCTTCACCATGAGTAGATTGAACAGGGGTTCCTCCTCCGGTGGAACCAGAAGAATGATACTGTGCCATGGCTGTAGCCACAGCCGCAGCTACAGCAGCATTCAGAGCTGCCGTATCGATTTGAGGAGCAGGTGGTGTTGCAGTTATCGGAGGATCGCGTCTTGTTGATCGACGTGGAGGCATCTTTTAACTATAAGTTTAAGAAGATGAAGATATTGTTAAGAATTTAATAGGAAAATTGATGAGAATGACTCATGGACTAACTCTCCATAGCCCAACAGCACGGTTGAATAGTAGGATTGATTGTAGATGAAAGCATTTGGATATAATTTTCATGAGATTAGATATCTGTCAATAATACTGGAATTACAGATGTAACAAGTTTGGGTAAAATGGCCTAGAAGTAGGCCTTACATCAACCAAGATGGGAAAATTTTGACAGAACTACGACCTAATCAAGACCTAACAGGTCTAAGATTTACAAAGATAGGAAATTAGACTAGAGTTTTTACATAAACTAGGTTATATCCAAAAGAGAAGTCGATGGGACTCTATCGGAGACAAGAACTACTAGAGTGAGTTCTTGACTCCGACAAAAGATGTTCTATGTCCCTCATACGCCTATCAGATCTTGCTTGCTGAGCTCGAAGTTCCCTGACTTCAGCTTGGGTTTCATCGAGTTCCCTCTGCAGAGCTGCATTGCGGACCTGAGTCCTTTCATGAGCAGACTCTAGCTGGCGAATGCGGACCGTGTTAACGCCAGAGTTGGCGTCAATCTCCACGACTCGGTCGATAGTTGCTCGACCTTTCTCGGTGTTCTGAGAAATCCTACGAACCATGATGGGTAGGACCCTGTCAGCTGAACCTCCGTCGGTGAGGTTGTAGAAGCTTCTGTCACCATTGTAGGGAATGGGTTGACCCTGTTCCTGAGTCCATCTGTTCAAGTTTGTGGCCCACAAAGGTGTGGGTCCTTGAAATGCTGGACGACGGTTCGGGTTTGGGTCTAGAGCAGCTGGGGGTAGGTTGTTGACTTCAGGTTCTGAGTCAGAACCATCAGAAAAGCCTTCAGCTTCGTGATCATCCAAAGGGATTGGGTGATCATCTTCTGGCTCTTCTCCAATCCATCCTGCATTGCCGTGGTTGGGATAGTACGGGTCTCCTGGAAGATGGAATCCAACCATTATATCTACGCGAGAAAAGGGATAAAGAAATAATTAATAGACGAACTAACTGGATAATTATAAGAGGATCTTTATCAGTTACTCCAATACTTGTTTAGTGCATACCAGTTATATGTACTCAAAATAGGATAGACCTTCGAGTAGGTGACCCTAACTCTAAGCCCACAACCAAACAAGGAACAGGAAGTAGAGCAAAGATCACAGATTCTAAGTCTATGACATCTTAGTTACATATAACCTTAATGTATCCACTCAGCAACTATTGACATACTAATAAAGACCTTTTTAGTTCTCAGATAAGTAATTATAGTAACACAAAATACTCCTATAGTATTTTAAGTTTATGTTTTGTTCTTTTGTTTTCATTGTAGTAGTGTTGGTAAGTTTTTAGACTTGTTGCAACCTCACAACCATACTTAGGCACATGCTAGTCAATCATCGGATAATATAGTTGATCAGGCTATATCTTCCCAGCTTTGACTATATGTCTCTAAGTCTACTTGTGCTGCCCAACAATCGTAATACTTTTGTTCTGTCCTAGTGACACTGATTCTAGTATGAATGCAGGTATGTATACTTGGTTAAATATTTTATTATTTAAAAGTATAAACTCTTTATCAGAGTATTTTAATCCCGCTGTGTTTATAGTTCGTATATCTTTTATGGGTTGATATACTCGATTCACTATAAACAATGCTCTGATACCAATCTGTCACACCCCAAAACCGGAACGGCGGAATCGTTCGGCGGTGGAGGACGTCATGTATAGTATCACAACAATGCAAAGTAGTAAACAAGCAACAACATCATCCATTGCATTAATAATATAATTTCATACAAGTGTGTTCTGTCAAGTTATATAGACACCAAAAATATAAATCAAAATAAAAGATGAGTCTTGAACGAGCTCCATCTTCTCAAAACATGGCACCGGTACCTGTCTACTGGTGACCTGAGAATACAAGTTATTTTGAAAGAGTTTATCAGCTTTAAAGCTGGTGAGTTCATAAGTATATTAGTGTCTGTGTTTGTATGAAAGTGTTTGTAAGTATGTAATGTATAAGTTTGAAATTGTTTGTAAGTTGTTTGAATTCTCCTAGAAAACCCTATGTTTCCTACTAAAAGTAGCCTTCTACCAAGGCATCTAGTGGTCGTGTGTGTGTCTCTTGTAAGAGTATGTATTTTCCCAAATCTGGCTATCATTAACCAAAAATATAGTTTTTACATTACTGTTTATTGTGTGAAGATCACAAAGTGAATGCAATGGGAAAATGAAATAGTACTGTAGTGTTTTATTAAGTAACTACTGCTGTACTAACTACCTTAAACCAATTGTTATTTAAAGTACCATGTGATCGGCATGTACCATACTACCGACTATAAACACGACGATGTAAGATGTCGGAAGAAATGACGTTTGGCACCCGTAGACTTGCAAGTCCCACTGTAGCGAGCAGCAAGGTGTAGGATAGTCAATCCAGTATAGATCTATACACAAACTCAACGCTCTCCATTTAAGGAGATTCTGGATACAAAACGGGCCATGACAGGTGATGCCATGCCCCGTTACGTGGCTCACATAACTGTATTAGTGCACTTGTGAATGTATTGTGTGTACTAGCTGTATTGTATGTTCTCTCTCTGTCTAGTATGTATGTATGTTCTCTCTGTATGGTATTGTTTGTTTCTCATCATAGTATTCTCTATCTGTATGTTATGTTCTCTCTGTATGGTATTGACTCATGTATGAACTGACTCTTTGTATGTTTCACTGTTCTAGTAATAGTATTAGTATCTTCCTAAACTATACCTATTATAGCTTACTAGTAATATTGTTTGAATGTATGAACATGTTTGTATACCTTTTCTACCCAAAGGTATTGAATAGAAAGAAGTAGCCTTTTATATCTATATACATATACATAATATATGACTAGGATTCAAACGACCTTCGGACAAACAACCAATACCCTAAGTCCACAACCAAACAAGGAACAGGAGGTAAGGTGAGCTATCAGTCATAAGTCCTTTCAATCCTACTTATATAACTATATCTATATAGATATACATTTAACCGAATATAAGTTTAAAAGAGTTTAATAAAAGTATTTGACATGTAAAAGAGTTTGTAAAACAGTTTGATAACATAGTTTGAAAAGTAAGAAATCCACTTGTTTGGTAGTTATTAATCACATGTGATTGATATAATAACTATAATAGTTCAACTTGTATTCCCCCCATAAAAGCATTTAAAAACATTTAAAAGGTTAATTAAGGGGTATGAACTCACCTGTAGTGAGTGGTTTGGATGAACGGATGTTATAGGATGCTAAGTGTCAAGTGAAGACTTGAACACACACAAGGATCCTAGTTAACATATAATAACACATATATGTATCCAATTAGTCATTTAACAACTAATTAACCAAGTTAAGACATCCTAGGACATGTAAAACACTTGATTTAAGTGCTATAAGTACTAAGGATTGCATCTAAGGGTTGTAGGACTTGGCTTTTGAGTTTAGGGTCCAAGGGTAAACTATTTTGGAGTTTACGATTTTGGGACCAACTCCCTTGGAGTTTACGATCGTAAACCCATGAGTTTACAGCCGTAAACTCATGGTACTTCTACCATTTTGTGTTTTGAAGCTTATAGGTCATAAAGAAGCATTCCTACTTCAACTCTAAGCCTTAGGAAGTGATTGTGGCATCATTTCACCCCTTTGTAGAGTTTACGGCCCATGGACCATTTCTCCATGAGTTTACGGTCGTAAACTCTAATGGTTCATGGTCTTTTTGATGTTTAAAGTCCTAAGCACATCAAGGATGGGATCTAGACTAGTATCCAAGGCTTGGTAAGGGACTAGGGCACACAATGGCCCCTTCATTAGGGTTTACGGTCCAAGAACATGTTGGACCGTAAACACCTTTGATCTTGTGTTTCTTTGTGTTTACTAGTTGATTAAGAAGTGTAACAAGCCTTATAACAAGCCAAGGTAAGAGTACTTACTATGTAGAAGCTTGAAAGGGTGTTAAAAGTCCAAGAACACTAGTGTGTGTTCTTGGTGTTCTTGGTGAAACTAAGAACACTTGAAGATCTACACAAATGGAATGATTTCACGGATGGAATCATGTAAGATCACTAGATTAAGTAAGATATCAACTAATTAGGGCAAGAAACACTTACATAGTTGAAGATCAAGAAGGAAAATCGGATGCTACTTGAGAGGATTTGAGTTCTAGTTCTTGAAAATGGTAAAAAAGTGTATAAAATGACTAAGTGTAATATTTATACTCCTTAGAGTTTACGGCCATAAACACCATGTTTAGGCCGTAAACTCCAAACTCTTGGAGTTTTGGGACTTTATTGTTGCACAATAAACCCTAGGGTATCCTCTCTCCTGTTATCTCTTGAAGTACTAAGCTTTAAAACACTCAAACCGACTCCAAAAAGCTTAACAGTTAGCAGAAACAGTTCTGACTTCTATTGAAGTGACTGGTTGTACAGAATAGAAATTTCCCTAGACTCTACTAGGACCTATTCCATGCGTGTGTGTCCAAATAATCATAAAAATTTAACAGTTAGCAGAAACAGTTCTGACTTCTATTAAATCACAAAACAATTTAACACATACGTGTGTGTCCAAATAATCATAAAAATTTCCCTAGACTCTACTAGGACTTCTTCCATGCGTATCTTCAATCATCAATTCTGCTTCAACTCGGTTGGTGGTGGAAATTCCAGATGATAGGAAAACTTTAGGAATTACACCAATCGTTCTATCATCCCACCAATCAAATGTGTACATTCAGATGTACCATACTTCTCTAGACGTACTGCTATTTTATCAGACGTATTCTAAAGGCAAGATACCTCTCTGATGATATCTTCCGATAGGTATCATTCACTATCGTAAGCCATTTCATTTCCTCTATTTTCTCATTCTATCATGGTTCACATCACTTCCTGAACTTCTGCCATTGTGATAGGTTCGGGTGCAGGTGCAACGACCGATGCATGACCCATCACATTCTTAGGCTCAAGTTGTCATCTTCCTCGGATATTTCCTAGTCTGTCTTCACCATGACGTTTTGTACACCCAAACAGACGTTCGGTGTACCGATGAAAGAATTTTAAGATAGGAAAGATTTTATTTACGTAGACGTATAAATCCCCTTATCTCTCCGAAAAGTTATATGCCAGTTCTAATACCGTAATTAAACGTATAGAAACCTGAACACATAAAGTTTCCAGATCCGGTCGGCAACAGACCATAGATCCGATCATATAATGCATATCATAAATCATTTAGCACATAAAAGCATGTTAGGCATTTTTTTTCCAAAATAAGCTAGTGCTGGTGTCTATTCAGGTGTATTACCTAAATTTTATTAGACGCACTCCTCACAATCATTGCTTAGCATTCTAAGTTGAAGTCTAGAAATAAATCCATATTCCTAGTTCGCTTAAACTAATGCTCTGATACCAACTGTGACATCCCCATTTTTCACGGCCAGAAAAGACCGATTTTGTTTATGCTTTATAAAAATCAGAGTACCTATTTTAATAAAGATGTTGCGGAATTTGTTCCCAGAAAAACAGGATAAATACGTTATCAAAGCATTTCCGAAGAAATGTATTTTTATCCATTTTAAAACATTTGGGATGTCATCGTCAATACAGAAACATAAGCATAAACAGAACTTACATTCATTTACACTAGTGATCTACATCCCTTTTAAATCTCTCAGTGCAATGTAACTTCATATCGACACCTGTGATACAAATAAACTGAGTGGGTCAGGTTGGGAAACCTGGTGAGTACATAGGGTTTTCAACCCACAATAATATAATTATTATGTTTAAACAGTTAAACAATCAACCCAATTACCCATCCCCATTATCTTCTTTATTCTACCCTAAGAATCAACTATTCCTCGTTCATTTATTACTAAGGATTATCCTAAGGAATCGGCACGAAATCCATCGTTTCCAGAGTCTAATCAACGGGCACTAAATCCATAGTTACCAGGGTTTGCTCATCAGACACTAAATCCATAGCTGCTAGGGTTATCTCGTTTATCGACAGTATCGTTTCCGAGAATCCACTCGCAATACATGTCAATGGGTTTTTATCTCGTTTATCGACAATATCGTTTCCGAGAATCCACTCGCAATACATGTCAATGGGTTTTTAGAGTACAACTGGTGAATACACAGTTCAAAACACCTACAGGTTGCAAGCCTGCTAGTGTCCACTGGACTGTCTAGAATAGTCTGTGGTTGTCATCCATACTCTGCTGAATGACGGGCCAACACATTTTGTAGATATAAAATACGTATATAGTTTAAATCATTTAAAACTTGTATAAAATCGTTCATCCAACATAGACAACAAGTATTCAGATAATATCACACATAACACGTAAATTATATTAAAATACTTCATATCTATGTGTAAGATGAAAGTAACTATGCACTCACCTGATTAGGTGGTGACTCGGTACTCGGACAGCACTTCGTTACTCTTAACACAATTTTCCTCGGACAAAACCTAGTATCATTACCACTAGAGTTTAGTCTAATATTCACCGAGACAAATTAATAGTCTAGCTATTATTACCATTATATAAGCGTTAAACGATACTTATATAACCCATAATAATAGCCCAAGTACTTATTATAAGGTCCTAATAACATTACTATATTGAAACATAAGTTATACTAAAGATAGGGTAGGCGTAGCTTACTTACAACGAGTTTTTCTCAAAACTAGGCTTCGCCGGAGCAGCGTTTCCGAGATGAAAGGCTCTTTTCTCGGGGATTCGGGAGCCTCGGGGATTCCTTCGGGTGATAGGGGGTTTACCTAGGCTTTAGGGGGGTTTGGGGGCTAGAGAGAGAGTCTAGAGAGAGAAAGAATGGTTTGGAAAGGTGTGAAGAATGAGGGAACCCGACACCTCTATTTATAGGCTGGAAAACATCTCTACTCGTCGAGTAGGTCCTCCTACTCGTCGAGTCCATGCCACATGTCACCTTCTGGTGGCTTGCCTTGGGGAGAAAGCCTTGGCCCATAATCAGCCATGTCACCCCTTTTGCAGCAGCACCCTGCCGACTTCTAAACCCCGTAACTTTCACATACGAGCTCCATTTTCGATGTTATTTTTTTCCACGCGTAGGTAAAGACAAGATCTACAACTTTCATTTAGACTCCGTCGGCTAATTCTCGACCGATCTTAAATTTAACAGTAGGAGGAGATTAGACTGTTAAATGACCGCGAAGAATTCGTAACTCCTTCATACGGACTCCATTTTCATCTATCTTTTTATCGTTGAGTTCCTATTAATGAGATCTTCAACTCTCATTTAGGTTGCGTAGGCCAAAAATCGCTCGAACTAAAATTCGAGTCTCGGGTCGTGCACTGTTATGCCAAATCTTAGAAAATTCATAACTTCCTCATACGAAGTCAGATTTGGGCGTTCTTTTTTTGTATGTTCTCGGTTTAACGTATACTACAAATTTTGTTTAGATCACTAAGGCTAATAAGTCATCTATCGTAAATTCACTATTTACGTCTCCCGGTGCCGTGCCGGTTTTGCCGAAAAACTTCGACGGGCCATAACTTCTTCGTTATAACTCGGATTTCGGCGTTCTATATATGTATGGAACCCTTGAGACATATTCTACAACTAGGTTAAGATTATTTATTCTAAATAATCTTTTGTCAAAAAGTCGTTTGCGACCCCTATTATCTCTAAATTGACTAGCCCGGATCTACGGGCGTTACAATGTCACTCGAGTAGATTTTCCGATCGCAAATCCCATCGATGTTCTGTATATATTGCAAAGGAGTTATAGAGAAGAATTCCTTCAAAGGAATCAACCAAGTCTACTCTCATTCCAACCAGAGTGTTGCTCCAACCAAGTCTACTCTCATTCCAATCAGAGTGTTGCTCCAAAGACTCATTATGGAAATCTCATCAATTGATTATGAGATGAATTTTCTTCCCCCATGCGCAACTACGAAGATATGGATTCTATTTTTGATGGAATAGAAGAGCGAGACTATGAGATCATTGATATTACTGAGCTTGGAATCATTTATGGAGTTGATGATATATAAGAAAAACTATTCTTCCGATTTAGCCAGAAGCATCGCTGCTCACACTCATTTATGAAGAGAATCATGAATGTAGCTTTGGAATCTCCTGATACCTCTATAGGAATCAAGATGGATATTGTTACACAAATTGAGTGGACGATCGTCATCATAAGATTTTATAAGACTGTTAAGTTCTTAAAGAACTAAGGAAATCTATGATCGAACACAAAATTCAGTCACTTAGGGGAGATTGTTGAACCTTGAAGTGACCCACCGTAGACGATCATCATTAGCCGTTGACCGAAGAGTTAGTTTTCCAAATACATAAGTTGTACGAAGGTAGTAATTAGAAAAAGTTGACTTTGTATCTTGTATTTTAGTGTAAGCAGTCAATAGATTTCAGTTAGTTAAGATGCTTAATTATTAACTGTTGTAGAGCATCTTAGGTCAATCTTGTGTTAAGATTTAATTACAATATTGACCTCATGCGTGTCTATAAAAGGGGAACCAGCTTGTGGTTCTCCTTACACCTTTCCTACGTACGCTTCAGTAATGACTTATAAAGAGTGACATGCATTTTCATGGATTAGCATACATTTCACATTTTTCCTAAAGTAACTAGAGTGAGATTTTTAAAGTGGGTTATAGTACTTTATATTATCATACTTTCAATGAGGTTATGTCCTATCAAATCCGTTCTGCTAACAACCCTCCACCATACAAGGGAGCAGTGGGTGAGAGTGGACACCCATTCAACGGTCATTTTATAGATCGTTTCCTTATCCCTCCTTATAGTATGGCTTCATGAATGATGCCTACTATTGATTTGACTGACTTTTCTTATACATATAATATTAAACATTTAATATTACATAGTATAAGGTGTATTTTTAACACTTTTCAAAATACTAGGTTTAAAATTAATTTTCAAAATTAAACAATTAATTAATTTTAAACAATTAATGATTTGCCAATTATCCTTTAATTAACTTATTAAATTAATTTAAATCATTAAGGATTAAATAATTATCTTCAATTAAACAATTAATAAAATAATTCAAATTCAAATCATTAAGGATTAAATGATTATCTTCAATTAAATAATTAATAAAATAATTCAAATATAATCATAATCCATAACCCTATAATTTTCGAAAATAGGGATAAGGGTTACCAGGTTTTAATTATTCAAAATTTAAGGCATTTAAAATAATAATTTAAAAAAACTAGAAACCCTAGGAAAACCCTAGCAATTTTGAAAATAGGGGGTGGAGGTTAGGGTTTCAAGAACCCTAGCCTTTTGCGAAAATTCAAGCCTTTAGGGTTTAATTTCTATAAACCCTAATTTCGATCCATTCACTATTATGCACAATCAAATAGAAAATTAAGATTCTGATACCACTGATGAGTTTTCTAGGTTATAAAATTACATATGAGCGGAAAATACTTAAGCCCTTAAGTTCACCTGCAGCCTAGAAAAGACCTATGTTTTCTCTATTGATAGCAATAAACTATGAATATAAGAAACCCTATGGAAACCCTGTTATAATCGAAAATCATATTGGATTAGGGTTACATACCTTTTGATTATTATAGTAAATAATCACACCAAACCCTGGCAACTAGAAGACTTGAGGAGAGAGGAGAGGGAGAGTGAATTTTTGGCTCTTAGCTTGTACTAGGGATTGGATGAAAATTCCATATGCTAAGGGGTCTATTTATAGTTGAGATATGTAGCCTTGGATAACCCTAACTGAATATAATAATAATAATATGTTGAATTTGGTAATTATCCAACTCCTTATTTATCTATAAAAAAATATTCCAGAAACCCTAATCTTCCTCCTTAAAATCATCTACGAAAGCTTTTGAAATTCTCTCTTGTTCAACTATTGAACAATTACAAATTAACCCCTAAATTTTCAATTAATTCTAATTAAACAAAAATTAATTCTAATTAATTTCTGATTAATTCTAAATTAATTATTACCATTTTCAATTAATATATTAATGATATGTGCATATCTATACTATCTTATAAAAGAAATTTCGCTATTTCTATAAATAGATTCAATATATTAATAATATTTTTTTTAAGACGTTCAAGTCTCTATATTTAAAGAGACCTAGAAAGTAGCTTTTTCAAATGTCAGTAGCGAAACGTTCTGTCAATCGAGGAAGGTTTTTATTTGATGTATCGTTAGGTTGTGCCGAGTGAAGTCTGCTCCGTTTTTTTCCGTTGCAGAAAAAAGATCCTTTCCCCCGCTCTCTCTTGTTGCGGATGACTTTACTTACACTACCAGACAAGACTTTCAGTGAAGATATGCTTATACGGGGAAGTCAGTCACAAAGTCTATGTCCGTATGCTTTCACTTCAAGCCCACTATCCATAACCAATCATTAATATAATAATATTATAATATTTATGTTACAAATGATAATACTTTGAATTAATATTTCGTTACTTTCAGCAATTGTATTTGCACCTTCAGCTTTGAGCAATTGAATCGGTCAAAACACAGGAGATACACTTTATATTGTAACATCCCAAAATTTTCAAGCCAAATTTTTTTGTTTAAAGCAAGTAACTTATAAAATCATTTGCCAACACCTAGTTGATAGCATAACAATTCATAAAAACTATAATAGCCATGTCTCAAAATCATATCATCAAGTAGTAATAAAATCAGAGTACCATCCCATGAATCACATAATGCGGAAATCTGATGTGCGTGTGATGTGTAACTACCGTGCCGACTCCTTCCCCTTCGCTGAAGAGGTACCTGAAACAAAACTGAAAACTGTAGGCACGAAGCTTAGTGATTTCCCCCATCATACCACATACCAAACAACATATATACTGTCGGGAAATTCTGGGGTGCTCGACCTACCCTTCCATGCAATTCTGGGGTGCCCGACCAACCCTGACAGGCAATTCTGGGGTGCCCGACCTACCCGTGTCAAGCAGTTCTGGGGTGCTTGAACTACCCTCCAATTTATCCCAACTGCCTACGGGGACTATTTCACCCCTACCACTACCACAAGATAACATAGCATAACATACTGTCAGGCATATTTGGGGTGCCCGGCCTACCCTTTGGTCCTAACGACCAAACCCGGGGACTTTTCCCTACTACTACTGTCACACCCCAAAACCAGAACGACGGGAAACGTTCGGGGGCGGAGGACGTCATGTCAAATATCACAACACATGCATTATAGTAATCAAAGTAAAACAACCATTGCATTAATAAGGTATAAGTTTTTAAATAAGTGTTTAAACATTACCTATTCAAACATCAAAACTAGATATAGTAAACGACAAAAGACACAGCACGGTACTAGGCTGTCTTCTCAAAAGCTCCGGGAGTATACCTGTCTACAGGATTCCTGAGAATACAAGTTATTTTGAAAGAGAGAATCAACGTTTAAGCTGGTGAGTTCATAAGTATTAGTTTATAACTCAAATCCGTCTTCTCGTTATTTGATAAGGTAAACACGTTTTTCCCCAGAAAATCCTATATCTTCTGATGTATTATACGGTAATCAAAAGGATGAAAGTTTCTATTTCTTAAGTGGTATACTGTATTATAGTTTACATAAAACTATAAAGAAAAGGCGTTTTCCAATACGAAAATAGTATTTCCGTATTTAAACCGGTAAAATAATGTATTATAGTTTTATAAAGATAAAACTATGTGAAGTTTTACTTATTCATACACTAATCATTTAATTCAATACCAAATTGTGAGTTATTATAACCATACTATGACTAGATGGCTTGAACACGACGTTCTTCAGGCGTCGTAACAGCTACAACATTTGTCACCACAGGTCTGCCGACCTAGCTGTATAGATCTATACACAACTGTCAGTCCCGTATAGATCTATACACAACTGTCACGCTCCCACTCAAGGAGATTCTGGTTATAATTTCAGGGCTTTTGTTGGTACTTGGAAAAGTACATGAAGGCAGTCTCAAAAGTGCTATATTGATGATTATGTATAGAATATTGATAAGTTACTAGGTAATAAATACTCAGTAGGTCAGTTTCATAAACTATATAAGATATAGTTTATATGATTGTTTTCTGATTGATGTTTTCTAAAGAATGTTTTCTACTCGTTTTCTGTTAAATACCAATGAATCTGTTCTCTAAACTATACCTATTACAGTTTAACTGTTAATAAAAAATCGGTAATACTGCTATTCCATGTGGTAATACTCTTATCCCATGAAGTTCACTGTTTGTACCAAAGATTTAGAAAACCATTTTATATTTATATAAACGTAATATTTATATAATTGTGATTAATTAGACCTTTGATTATATAACTTTACCCCAAGCCCACAACCAAACAAGGAATAAGAAATGATGACAAATTATATATTCTAAACTTTATGAATCCAAATTATATAATTTACACATATATAAGCATGCAATTTTTGATAATTAAAACAATTTAAAAACTTTAAAAATATTTAAAAGCATTTTAGATATTAACACAATTTTCATTGTGTTCAATTGGTATTCCCCCTTTAAAACAGTTAAAAATCATGAAAATGTAGGGGTATGAACCCACTTGATAAAGTGGTGATTCGGGCAGTACTTCGTTGCTAGAAAAGGCTTTACTGCTGAAAATCGGGCTTTGCAGGGTCGGGTTTAGAAACCAAAAGACTATTTTCTTGCAGACTTCTGGCACCTCGGGATGTTCTTTAGGTGTTGGATATGATACCCGGGCTTCGGGGGGTTGTAAGAAGGTTTATAGGAGTAAAAGAAGTGAAAATAAAGGAAATTTGGTGTGAAAATGAGTAAGAACTGGGAGATCTCGCAGGGCCTTTATAGGGCTGACGTCTTAGACCGAGGGAGAGGAGGAGGCCACGCGTCAGATTGCATGCGAAGGAAGGGGCACGCATCGGGACAGGAGGGCTGCACACGCGTCCGAGCTCGGAAGACGTCACGGATGCGAGGCGGGTCAGTTTCTCTTTGGACAGCGGCTTCGGCCGAATCAGTGACTGACATGAGGTGGACACTAGGCGGCTGCAGGTGCGAGGTGACGTGGCGGTTACTGTTCGTGCGAAATTATTCGGTTTTCAAGGATTTCTTGATTTTTGAGCCAAAAAATTCCGGAATTCATAACTTTCGCATACGAGCTCCGTTTTTGACGTTCTTTATATGCACGCGTAGGCGATAATATAATCTACAACTCTCGTTTAGACTTTGTCGGCTAATTTTGACTTTATTTTTAATATTATTATTTTTAACAGACCGGGACAGGAAAATTCATTAAAAATTTATATCTTCTTCATCCAAAGTTCGTTTCCGTATGTCTTTTTATCGTTGTATTACTATTGACGAGACCTTTGATTCTCGTTTAGGTTGTGTCGGCTAAAAATCACTCGATCTTTATTTCAAGTTTTTAGCTGTTTACTACTGTATCGAATCTTAGAAAAATCATAACTTCTTCATACAAAGTCAGATTTGGATGTTCTTTTTTACAGACATTCACAGGTTAAAGTATTCTACGACTTTCATTTAGATAGTTAAGACTAAAAACTATTTTATTGAAAACTTTATTTTTATGCTTTCAGCGTTTTGCCGATTTTGTTGCGAATCTTCGATTGGTTATAACTTTTTCGTTATAACTCGGATTTGGAAGTTCTTTATATTATTGGAAACCCTCTTACGATCTCTACCACTTTATTCATCCCAATTAATATTATTGAACAATTTATTTTTGACGCTTATTTCAAAATAAGTTACAATTTGACCTAGACTATTACATTGACTTGAAATATCGGGTTGTTACATTATCCCCCCGTTAGAGGGAATTTCGTCCCGAAATTCTTTCTAAAGTGGTACTCATGGACTAGGGAAAAAATGTGGATACTTTTGTTTCATTTGATCTTCCCGTTCCCAAGTGAATTCAGGTCTCCGATCTGCAATCCAACGAACCTTCACTATCAGGATATGACTTTGCTTGGTTCTTTTGATTTCCCTATCCAGTATTTCTACTGGTTCTTCTACAAAGTGTAGACTTTTATTTAACTTGATTTCATCAAGTGGGATCACAAGTGTTTCATCGGATAGACACTTCTTTAGATTAGATATGTGGAAGATGGGATGAATGTTACTGAGTTCATGCGGTAGTTTGAGTTTATAAGCAACCAGACCAATTCTAGCAAGAATATCAAATGGTCCAATGTATCTCGGATTAAGTTTCCCACATTTGCCTAAACGTATTAAGTCTTTCCATGACGAGACATTTAACAAGACTCGGTCACTAACCTGGAATTCCAAGGGTTTTCGTCATTTGTCTGCATAACTCTTCTGTCAGTCTCTAGAAACTTTCAATCGTTCCAGGATTTGTACAATATTTTCTATGGTTTCTTGAATGATCTCGGGACTGGTTAAAGTATTGTCGGTTACTTGGTTCTTGGCTAGTTGCGTATCGCCCACTTCATCCCAGCACAGAGGAGATCTGTACATACGGCCATAGAGAGCTTCAAATGGAGCAACTTTGATGTTGGTGTGGTAGCTATTGAAAATTCAATAAGTGGTAAATGGGTATCCCAAGCGTTACCAAAATCGATCATATATGCTCTTAGCATATCTTCTAATGCTTGAGTCGTTCTCTCATTCCTTCTGTCGGTTTAAAGACGGTAGGCTATGCTTATGACTAGCCTAATTCCCAGAGATTTCTGAATTGACTGACTGAACTGGGAGATGATTCTACTATCTCAAATGGAGATAACAGATATTGGAACATTGTGCAGTCAACTAATCTCTCGGAAAGACGTTCTAGTAGCTTCTCTATTTTGCCTGTTTCCTTCAATTTGCAGAAAGTGTGCGGACCTGGTTAATCTTTCGACGATCACCCAAAATGGTATCAAGTCCACCCGTTGTCTTGGGTAACTTGATTATAAATCCCTATTGCAATCCGCTACCACTTCCACTCAGGTATCTCTGGTTGTTGTAGTAAGCCTGCGGGCTCTTGCTCTGAAGTTCATGATAAGACTCATACTTGGTTCATCTACCATTACCTCATGTATACAAGACCTATATAATTTAGATTGAAAAAACGTTCGGATGGGTGGCTCTGCCCCAGGTCCACAACCAGACAAGGAATAGGAGATAGGGCAGAATCACACATCCTCAATCTTGTTGAGTCTAAATTATATGCTACTCTTGTGTATACACTTAGCAGCGATAGATTAACATCATGAGTTCTTAGTCTCTATTCTCGAACTTGACTTACGACACAAGTGGTATTCCTATGAGGTCTATTGGGTATTCTACGGGTGGTTACTGACATCTGAGACTTCTATCGTGTTTTTCGCTTCAAGTTTCATATCTACTGGGCGGGCTAGAAGGTGTGGTACCCCTCGCATGGGTACTTCTGAAGTTCTGAAGTGAGAGGTGATATAAGGGTTTGCGTTTATGGATTGGAAGAATTTTATTTGACGGCTAATTAAGGAAAAAGTTCTTTTACACAAAATAAGAATTTTGCATGGTAAGGACCAAGCCAAACCATGTCGGATGATGATGTCGGAACTTCTCGATGAATTTGATATTAATGTGCTGTTTGTTTTTTCTGATGAAAAATGTTTGTAGTCTGCGGACCACATCTGTAGACCTCTGTAGTACAAGAGGTGGACCAAACATCTGCAGTCTGAAAAAAGAAGACTGTTTGTTTTTTTAACATCTGCGGGCTACTAAAATAAACTGAAATCTAAATGAACTGAATTTTTTAAACTTCAAAGTGATTTTTTAATATTTTTATGACTTTGTTATAAATAATTAACAAATCTAGATCAACTTTTATCTATTATTGTATAAAAAATAAAAATAAAAATGGTATGAATTAACGTATATATTTGATAAAAACCAACAACTTTGGTTGCAAAGTTATAACTAAACATTATAGTTAGGGATCAAAGCATTTGATACATAAATGGATGGAAATAAACTTCGATTTTTTCAATTAAATCCATTAAAAACATACCATAAATATTTTCTCGAGAAATTGACGATACTGTATTAAATAATGTTTTACAAAATTTGGCAAAAAAATATAAGAATATATTATGATTTTTTTTTCATATTTATATAAACAACTTCAACGACTATTATTGTAATAAATCTTTATTTATAAATTTGTCAAAAATATCATGTTTGTATCGTCAAACGTTTTTTTTTTTAAGTTTTGTAATTTTTTTTCAAATTGTTTATCATTAATAAAGTTGGAAAAAATATAAATAAATAAAAAACTTAAAAAAATGAAGATATATGTGTTTTTTTAAGCTAGAAGATGTTAGAAGACTCTGGTCCACATCTGTGCCAAGAAGAGGGCGCGCAAACATTTTTAGGTGTGCAGTCTTCAAAATATCAAACAGTCTGCGAAGGCTAATGTCTGCGCGTGGTCTACGCGACGCAGACAGAAGAGGCCACACAGATCTGCAGACAAAAAAGAAACACCACCTAAGTTGATCTGGAAGGAATGATTACTAGGATAATGAGTTATCCTATATACATAAGTTTTCAGCGCTTTCGGTTTTATTATGTTACTATTGCTACGAACCCCTTTTTAATTCGAAATTGGTGGGTACTACCAATACGAGGGTTCTGATAATTTGAGATAATGAACTTTCATGAAATTATGTTACTGTGACTGCAGCTTGAAACGTAACTGCATCTATCTGAAGGATTGGTGTTTTGCCGGTGAGTTGGTTACGTTTCTTCGGAAGCATGATTCTGTTATAAGATGAGAACACGAGCTCGTGGGTA
Organism: Lactuca virosa; assembly: GCF_052849685.1. Classification (NCBI taxonomy): domain Eukaryota; kingdom Viridiplantae; phylum Streptophyta; class Magnoliopsida; order Asterales; family Asteraceae; genus Lactuca; species Lactuca virosa. The sequence continues at coordinate 291,161,501 of NC_136428.1, forward strand.
ACTATGGTTAGCTCTAGATGTATTCTCATCATTTACATGAATATAAATTTTTCGTTTCGTTATACTGATCTCAAAGTTTCGACCTACATCCCTATGATGCAGTCCTAGTAAAGAGCAGAAGTAAATTTCTAGAATGGTTATCAGACGAGTGTCATCCGAACTGAGTTATCTTTGGTTGGTGGATATCATGTTCCAACTTTAGAAAAGATTTGAAAGTTATTCATAATAGAGTGTACATAAAATAGACTTATGAATTTGAGAAGTAATCACTCTCAATTGAGATTTCGTGATCCGATTTACTGTTATCTGTCATGACGGGAAAAGGTAATAAGCTTAATACCTAACGTGAGTAGTATAAATACTAACTCACTAGGTTTTATCAATTTATTAGTTATTAGAGTGACGAAAAAGTACTCAAATACTTCACATGTATTACACGTGGTTTTCCTCTGTTCTATGTTGTACTCCTGGCGGTAAAGATTTGTTCTCTCCTGATATCTATATGGTGTCCTTCTCTTATGTAGGTATATTGAATTCCTGTACCGTCTTACTTTCGATTCTGACACCAATCCCCATTAATTCATAATGGAGAGTTCGAATCCCGGAAGTTCATGCGAACCTCTCATCGGTGTCCTTAATAAGGTAAAGGCATTTGGTGGTTTCTATAGTTTCTTTACTCCTCATTCGTTTCTTTCTCGGAATCCTCCTAATAAAACTCTGTTGGATTCTCGTTGATTCCTCTGTTGGTTGTTGTGGTGAGGTGGTTACATCTATCTAAGTGGTTTACACGAGAATGGAAATGTCTAAAGAATCTATGAGATTAATAAAGCATTTTTGTTACAAATATAATTTTATGAAGATGATCCATTCCAGTCTTTCTATAATCACATAGTGTGTACAGATTATATATAATCCATATCAAATAGACCTTTGAATAAGTGATCCTACTCTAGAACCACATCCAAACAAGGAAAAGGAAGTAGAGTGAAAATCACCTATTCTAAGTCTATAAAATCTCAACTATATATAATTTTAACGTATACACTTAGTAATTATAGACCCACCACAAAAGGCCTTTTTAACAATTCCGTAAAGTTATTTATGGTAGCTAAAATACTCTCATAGTATTTTAATTATAAGTTTGATTCTAGAACTTCTTGATATAAGAGGTTGATATGTTTATAGCATCCTAAAATACTCCTATAGTATTTTTAAACTTTATGTTTGGTTCCAATATTCCGTTATGTTTATGGTTGGTAAGTTTTAGACTCGTTGCAACACCACAATCACTCCCAAACACATGTTGGTCATATCTCAAATCAATATAGTTGATCAGCCTATATTGTTCCCATATATGATTACATAACTGTCTAGGTTTAACTGCAGTGTCCAACATCCAAATACTTTTGTTTTATTCTTCTTGTGATACTCGTTCTATTATATATATTATGCATGTACTTATACTTTTATAAAATATTGTTATATTTTAAAGTATAACTCTTGTTCAGAGTGTTTTTATCCCAATGTGTTTATAGTTGTATATCTTTGATGACTGATATACTGAGTTCACTATAAACAATGCTCTGATACGAATCTGTCACACCCCAAAACCAGAACGGCAGAAACGTTCGGGGGCGGAGGACATCATGTCAAGTATCACAACACATGCATTATAGTAATCAAAGTACAACAACCATTGCATTAATAAGGTATAAGTTTTTACATAAGTGTTTAAACATTACATATTCAAACATCAAAAGTAGAAATAGTAAACGACAAAAGACACAATACGGTACTAGGCTGTTTTCTCAAAAGCTCCGGGAGTATACCTGTCTACAGGATTCCTGAGAATACAAGTTATTTTGAAAGAGAGAATCAGCATTTAAGCTGGTGAGTTCATAAGTATTAGTTTATAACTCAAATCCGTCTTCTCGTTATTTGATAAGGTAAACATGTTTTTCCCTAGAAAATCCTATATTTTCTGATGTATTATACGGTAATCAAAAGGATGAAAGTTTCTGTTTCTTAAGTGGTATACTGTATTATAGTTTACATAAAACCATAAAGAAAAGGCGTTTTCCAATACGAAAATAGTATTTCCATATTTAAACCGGTAAAATACTGTATTATAGTTTTATAAAGATAAAACCATGTGAAGTTTTACTTATTCATACACTAATCATTTAATTCAATACCAAATTGTGAGTTATTATAACCATACTATGACTAGATGCTTGAACACGACGTTCTTCAGGGGTCACAAAAGCTACAACAATTGTCACCGCAGGTCTGCCGACCTAGCTGTTGCAAGCAAGTCTGGTGTGGGATTGTCAGTCCCGTATAGATCTATACACAATTGTCACGCTCCCACTCAAGGAGATTCTGGTTATAATTGTAGGGATTTTGTTGGTACTTTGAAAAGTACATGAAGGCAGTCTCACAGGTGCTATATTGATGATTATGTATAGAATATTGATAAATTACTAGCTAATAAATACTCAGTAGGTCAGTTTCATAAACTATATAAGATATAGTTTATATGATTGTTTTCTGATTGATGTTTTCTAAAGAATGTTTTCTACTCGTTTTCTGTTTAATACCAATCAATGTGTTCTCTAAACTATACCTATTACAGTTTAACTGTTAATAAGAAATCGGTAATACTGCTATTCCATGAGTTAATACTCTTATCCCATGAAGTTCACTGTTTGTACCAAACAGTACCAAACAGTTAGAAAACTATTTTATATTTATATAAACGTAATATTTATATAATTGTGATTAATTAGAGATTCGATTATAGAACTTTACCCCAAGCCCACAACCAAACAAGGAATAGGAAATGATGACAAATTATATATTCTAAATCTTTATGAATCCAAATTTTATAATTTACACATATATAAGCATGCAATTTTTGATAATTAAAACAATTTAAAAACTTTAAAAATATTTAAAATCATTTTAGATATTAACACAATTTTCATTGTGTTCAATTGGTATTCCCCCTTTAAAACAGTTAAAAATCATGAAAATGTAGGGGAATAAACTCACATGATAAAGTGGTGATTTGGGCAGCACTTCGTTGCTAGAAAATGCTTTACTGCTGAAAACTGGGCTTTGCGAAGGGTCGGGTTTAGAAACCGAAAGACTCTTTTCTTGCGGACTTCTGGCACCTCGGGATGTTCTTCAGGTGTTGGATATGATACCGGGGCTTCGGGGGGTTGTAAGAAGGTTTATGGGAGTGAAAGAAGTGAAAATAAAGGAAATTTGGTGTGAAAATGAGTTAAGAACTGGGAGATCTCGCAGGGCCTTTTTTGGGGCGAAGTATCAGACCGAGGGCGAGGAGGAGGCCACGCGTCGGATTGCATGCGAAGGAAGGGGCACGCGTCGGACAGGAGGGCTGTACACGCGTCTGAGCTCGGAAGACGTCACGTATGCGAGGCGCGTCGGTTTCTCATTGGACCGCGGCTTCGGCCGAATCAGCGACTGACACGAGGAGGACACTAGGCGGCTGCTGGTGCGAGGTGACGTGGCGGTTATTGTTCATGCAAAATTATCCGGTTTTCAAGGATTTCTCAATTTTTGAGCCAAAAACTTTTGAAATTCATAACTTTCGCATACAAGCTCCGTTTTTGACATTCTTTATATGCACGCGTAGGTGAGAATATAATATATAACTCTCGTTTAGACTTCGTCGGCTAATTTTGATTTTATTTTAATATTATTATTTTTAACAGACCTGGACAGGAAAATCCGTTAAAAATTCATATCTTCTTCATCCGAAGTCCGTTTTCGTCTGTCTTTTTACCGTTGTACTACTATTGACGAGACCTTTGATTCTCGTTTAGGTAGTGTCGGCTAAAAATCACTCGATGTTTATTTCAAGTTTTTAGCTGCTTACTGCTATATCGAATCTTAGAAAAATCATAACTTTTTCATACGAAGTCAGATTTGGATGTTCTTTTTACAGACATTCACAGGTTAATGTATTCTACGACTTTCATTTAGATAGTTAAGCATAAAAGTATTTTATTGAAAACTTTATTTTTATGCTTTCAGCGTTTTGCCGATTTTGTTGCGGATCTTCGATTGGTCATAAATTCTTCGTTATAACTCGGATTTGGGAGTTCTTAATATTATTGGAAACCTTGTTACGATATCTACCACTTTATTCATCGCAATTAAGATTATTGAACAATTTATTTTTGACGCTTATTTCAAAATAAGTTACAATTTGACCTAGACTATTACATTGACTTGAAATATCGGGTTGTTACAGCTACTATCACCTAACATCATATCAGGCTAGCACATAAAACACATCAAGGAGTAGCAAACCTAGATAATTATCACAAAGATAATCATCTAACATACAACTCCTACTAGTGGGCCGACATTGTGGTCGTAGACCCACCACTACTGGAAGGTAACTCACCTCGATGTCGTGTAGTGTCTGCACAGTCCTCGGTACGGAATTCCACTCGTCTCAACTCCTCAATCCCTACATAACAAGCCTTTCTCGATTACTAATTAATACGCACAACTTTCCCTTCCAAGGGTCAACTCAAGTCTAGGTCAAAGTCAAAGTCAAACCGTAGTCAAAATCAACTTTGGTCAAAGTCAACATTCAGTTGAATCGACTCGTAGAGTTGGTCCGGCAACTCGTCGAGTCCCTATCCTTTCAAAATGCTTCAACCCCGATTCTACTCGTCGAGTATAGCAAGAACTCGACGAGTTCTCCTTCAACCATAACATCGGGACCATCTTCAACCAACTCGCCGAGTTCGTCCTTGAACTCGTCGAGTTCATCTTCATCCGTATGAATATGTCCAGTCTATGACTCACCGAGTTCTCCTTGAACTCGTCGAGTCTGTCTTCATGGGGTTGGGACATTGCCTTGAACTCGCCGAGTTTGTTCATACACTCGCCGAGTTCCATGATTTCCAGGTCCCTAATAAGTCTAGACAACCGAGGGTCCTTCTAACTTAGCATCTGGTCCGTCAACAGAAAGGGTTTGATGGGAAATACGACCCAACTCGCTGAGTCCCATGAACGACTCGCCGAGTGCCTCCTTATCCAAAAATATATAGTCGATTTCAGCGGGTCTTAATGCATCCAAATAATAGATTTGACCTCCTAGGGTCCATATTATACGTAAAGTTCCAATCTTAACGTTCATGCATGAGATTTTTAGCTCAAAAAGCCATAAAAAGGGTTTATAAGATGCATGGGCTTCCCATGGCCATAAAGTTGGCACCTTTATGCCATGGGAACCCTCAATGGTTCCAAATCTGAAGTTCTTATCCCAAAATCGTGGTTGCATCCAAGAATGGCTCCAAAATGGCTTCCAAAAACCCTAAGTTACTCCAAAAAGAGTATCTAATGAAAGGAGGAGCAAGGTCTAGATTTTTTACCTCCAATAAACAGGAAATGAAGCAAAACCTCTGGATCTCCTTGCTCCTTCTGAATTCCCAAGCTCCTTCTTCTGCTCTTCAACTTTCTAACTTGCACAAAATGCCACTAAGAGCTCAAAATCACTCAAGAACGGTTAGGGTTTCGTGGGGATGGTCTGAGGGTGTTGGAGGCTGTAAAAGGAACCACTTAAGGTGTTTAAATAGGGTACAAACCCTAAATATTAGGGTTTCATCCAGACAACCCTACTCGTCGAGTCGGTCCCCCGACTCGTCGAGTAGATCACTAAAACTCCCATATAATGTCGAGTCTACTCGACGAGTTGGGCCTCGAACTCGCCGAGTCCCAGTGTAAAATACCAAATTACTTGAATTTAAATACGTACCAGGAACTGAATGCTACAAATCTCCCCCACTTGTTTTAGACTTCGTCCTCGAAGTCTGCTGCTAAATCTGGAAAAAGTTCGGGATAGTGCTCCCTCATCTTGTCCTCCGGCTCCCAAGTCCATTCCGAGCCCTTGCGGTGCTGCCATTGCACCTTCACCAGCTCCACCCTCTAGTTCCTTAGATCCTTCGACTTCCTGTCGAGGATCGCCACATGCCACTAAATGTAGTTCCGGCTGTCATCCACCTGAATATCCTCCAAAGGCACCACTGCCGAATCGTCTACCAGACACTTCCGCAGCTGAGAGAAGTGGAAACTGCTGTGAATCTGACTGAGTTCGGCTGGCAGATCCAGCCTATACGCCACCTTGCCTACCCGGGCGACAACCCTGAAAGGTCCAATATATTTGGGGCCCAACTTTCCCCGCTTCCTGAATCGAATGACGCCTTTCCAAGGCGACACCTTCAGGAGCACCATATCTCCGACCCGGAACTCCAGGTCCGATCGACGCTTGTCGGCATAACTTTTCTGCCGACTATGAGCAGTTTGAAGCCTACTCCGAACCTGATGGATCCTCTCTGTAGTCTTGAGTACCACTTCGGTACTCCCCATGACCCTCTGGCCAACCTCGCCCCAGCATATTGGGGTCTCGCACTTCCTCCCGTACAACATCTCGAAGGGAGGACGGTCGATACTCGCATGATAGCTGTTATTATAGGAAAACTCAGCCAAAGGAAGGTATGTATCCCAACTAACTCCAAAGTCTAAAAGACACGCCCGCAGCATATCCTCCAGAGTCTGGATGGTCCGCTCGCTCTGACCATCCGTCTGCGAGTGAAAAGCGGTGCTAAAGTGCAGACGAGTACCCAACTCGTCGTGGAATTTCTTCCAGAATCTGGAAGTGAACCGCACATCTCTGTCAGAAATCACGGAGTCTGGCACTCCGTGTCGAGCTACAACATCTCGGATGTAGCTATCAGCCAGCTTCTCGGCCGAAATGCTCTCCTGGATCGGTGTGAAATGTGCACTCTTGGTCAACTGATCCACGATGACCCATATGGAATCCACTCCCCACGCGGTCCTGGGAATTTTAGTGATGAAATCCATGGTAATATCTATTGGATTAGTGTCTAAGTCCATAACTATAATTGGTATATACTTGACCCGACTCGGCATGGTCCATTTGGGTTGCATGGCATCATGCATTTGGATAGACTAAAATGAGAGAAATAACACTTAAGGTTTATTAATATATTATAAGTTCTAATATATTAATAAGATTATTTAATTAGTATTGATCAAGAATTAATCTAGAATTAATTAAGTGATCAAAAGAAGACTAATTAAATATATGGGTTGATTGTGTAAATCATCCATACTTATATAGTGGGCTATTGCTCCATGGATTATCAAGTTGGGCTAAAACCCATAGGATGCTCCATGGATGCTCCATGGTGTATTTGAACCCATGGATCCAAGGAAATGAAAATCCATGACAATTAGGGTTTACCCTAATTGTAACAACTATATAAGCATATTATTTTGTGCAAAAATCGGCCACTAGAGAAACAAGTAAGGGCAAACCGATTTTAGAAGTGTTCTACTTTCTCTCAGGTTATTCCAAGTGTTCATGATGTTGTGTGAACCATTTGAGGTGTCACACTTGGGGCACTAGGCTCTTGAGCTCCATGGAATCAAGCACCAAACCAGAGGTATGTAATTCTACTAGAATTTATATTATGTGTACTTTATATTTTGCTAGTTAGAACAATAACTTGGAAAATTGATATTTGCATGTATAATAGAGAAAACGTAGATCCAAGGTATTTAGGGTTGCATGTACACCTTAGGAGTGTTAGAATTCTCAAAACCCAACAGTGGTATCAGAGCCAAGGCATGTTTTCTTGTTATACTTGCTTATATTGCTTGAAAATCGAAGTTTTGTGTTGTCTGGACAGGGGACTCGACGAGTCCATCAAGGGACTCGACGAGTCCAAGGCAAAATGCATCCAACTCGCCGAGTTTGTTCATGCACTCGACGAGTTGGACCCCCAAACAACATATCTTCGAGTTTTGGTGTTGGAATTGGTCTAGAATCATTACCTTTGACTGTTTTGGACTTATAAAACCTGTTTTTAATGTGGTAATGATTGTGTTAAACCAATTTCAATGCTATAATCGAAGTTTCAAGTTTATATATGTTTATTGAATTCTTGAAAAATGTTGATTATGAATGTTCATGCTTATGAGTTTTGGTAAATCATAAGAATTATGTGCAAATTGTTTGTTAGTATAATTCTTGATCTCAATGAAATTGTATGGAGTCCATAACTTGTCCTCAAATTATGGATTTCCAAGATTTTTATGTTTCCTTGATTTATGAGTTAGTTTAGATTAATGAAAAAAAAATTTTAGTTGTTTTCAATCCAAATTAATCTAGAGTTAGTTCATAAAATGTGTTTTTGTAACTTGTCCTCAAGTTACATAAAAGGTCACATTTATGAATCTTAAAAATCATAAAAGTGTCATAGGTTACATAAAAATGAAGAGTCTTTATCATTTAATTATTTCATGACTCCATCACTTGTCTTCAAGTTATGGATGTTTAAGAGTCATTTCTTTAAAAGTGTTATTAAAGAATAAGAGGTTACATAAAAATTAAGAGTCTTCATTTTAATGAACCATTAAACTCATAAGTTATGAAATGAAAGACTTTGAATAGTTTCAAAACTTGCCCTCAAGTTTTGGAATTTGTAAAGTCTCACACACATTAATGCTTTAATTCCAAACTCTACAATTTTAAAAGTTAAAATTCAAACTTTATGGACTTCATTAAATTAATTAAAGTGTTTAATTAAAAGAGTTAATAATTCCATAAAGACATGGTTTAAGTTTAATTAAATTAAGAGTATAGTTTAATTAATAGATTAAACCACCAAGTATTTTAAATGTTTAAAATACACCCTTATACTATTATTATAATTTTAATTATATAGATATGTATAAGATAAAGTCAATCTTACCGTTAGTAGGCCTCATTCACGAAGCCGGCCTATAAGGGGGGTATAAGGTTACTGCCTATAAAATGACAGTTTAATGGGTGTCCACTCTCACCCACCGCTTCCTTGACTGGTGGAGGGTCGTTAGCCGAACGGGTAGGAAATGACTATAATTCTCCCTTCATTAAAAGTATAACGATAAATACTAAGTAACTAAACACTTATTAATTCCCAATCTTAGTTACTTAGGAAAATGTGAAATAGGTGCTAACCCATGAAATTACACTTTGTACCTTACCAAGTCGTTAGTGGAGCGTGTGTGGTTAACCGGCACACTAATAAGGACTAGTAAGAGTGGCAAAGGGTAACTTGACTTTATTATAGATCGGTGGAGCGTGTGTAATTAACCGGCACATCGATTAGGTGATAAAGTTAAGGGTACCAAGTCAATTTGCATGGTTATTCACACTTTGTTTGTGATCCTCGGCATCCAAGTCACAAACTTGAGAGGGCACAATCGAGATTCAAACATGCCATTGAAAGTTCAATGTATCTCAAAAGATCTAGGAGTTTCAAATCCAATTAAAACTTAATTATATTTCATTTTTCATGGTGGAAATTGGTAAATCGTCATTTACCTACCTTCAACTATTTTATAACTCGGATTACAACATCTCTCTTCCAGTTATAAATAGGTTGTTGGATCATAGCCTTAATATTTCATATTGGGTGTTATATTAAGGACTTTAAATCAACTAAATTGAATTTCTCCCTTATAGATGTCTCCTTTAGACAACTATGGTCTTCCCAAATTGTTAGGAACAAGCTATCCTAATGAAGATGATATCCCAAATGGCAATCAAGGTGAAAGATCAATCCCTTTGTTGTGCATTAGTGGGACTGGAAATCATACTTCACTTCCTCCACCTCCTCCAATAAATCTCCCTATCCCATAAGTTTCAAGACTTGATAAGTTCTAAGTCACTCAATCCCTATTGGCAAAAAAAGTCTATATGTGCTTAGGTCTTGGAGATTAAGTCACATATTGACAAGCCGGGAGAGTTGGGTGTCGAAGTCTCGAGGTAGCTAGCTGTTGACTTGGTTCTTCAGTCACTCCCTGATGACAGATCACGACATGACCCTTTAATGATCTTATCTATTTGCTTGGTGCTGCTGAATCAGCAATGATTTGGAACACTGGTAAACCAAATTTGATTAGAAGATCGAATTCCCAAAACTTCATGGACAATGACAATGGTGACACTGGAAATCCAGAAAAACTTTCTCTTCCCAATGGAAACGGATTGGCCATAGTCAACTCGGTTGACCAAATGGTAAAGAGAAATGCTAAGTCTGAGATAGTCCCATGTACCATTCCCAAAGAGTCCATATGTGCCTATTGCCAAAGGAAAGGGGCATTGGTTGCGAAGCTGCCGAATTTACCTGAAACCTCATAAGGATGGTAAAGTCAAAAGTTTGACTCTGCTTCACGTAAAGTCCGTTATCTAACTCTATTAAGTCTCTTTTGGAGATTCTTAATACATGATGTAATGTAATTACATTTTGATGTTTTTGAAGAATCAAAGGAAGCTTAAAGAAAAAGTGTGTTGATTCTGATCGGATGGTTCGATGACCAGAATTTTGAGCCACGACATAAGAGTTATGAGATATTGCTTAGGAATAGATAACAACAAAGTTTTCATATGAATTTGCATTGTAAGGATAAGTTTTTCCGCAAGTTTTAAAATAAAAGAAAAGTTTTGATTTTATTTAATTTAAGTATCCTTACAAAGGCATTTGTGAAAATTGTTGTTTATATGTTTCCATTGATAAGCAATACTGGAAAGTGAATTTGATTCTTACGTTTGTGGTAGTGTCATAATTTATCAAATAAGGAAAGATTCTCATCACCCAAGTTTCAGTTGGATAGAAACTTGGAATCATGCAAGTTGTATTGTGTGATGAATGAGATTTTTCATCTTTGGTAAATTAAGAGTAATTCCTTGTTCACATTCGCATGTGAGTCAAGCGAAGGACTAAATGATCGGGTACATTAGGTTGTGCACTAGTCAGGTCAACCACAAAGGTTGATAAGATTATTCGTTATGATTTACTAAAGTTTAGTAAATATGATTATGCTTACAAGTTTAAGTGTAATGCTGAAACATTGGAAAAGTTTCAATATATGGCAGAATGAATAAGAAGAATCAAATAAGGCAGAAAGATAAAAGTTTCTCCAATCTGAAGAGATGGGAGAGTACTTGAGTCTCTTGTTTTATGATTATCTTAGTGATTATGGAACCATATCACAATTGATCCTCTAAGGACTGATGAATCAAAGAATCGAGTAATGAATTAATCAGAGTATGAATTCAAGTAAGAGTGCGAGATTTGAACACGAAATGTAAATATGATCTGTTATGCTCTATTACGCTTTCGAATTCTTTACAGAGTACAAGAGACAAGTCTGTAAAAGTTCTTATCTAACTCTAGTAAATAACCCTATTTATAGGGAACTGAAAGCGTACAAAAAAATACTAAGGCATAGACACTAAAGCTTCGAATAAAAATGCCCTAGTAAAATACATTACAAAATATTCGAAGAGTACAAAACATACTTCGACTAATTACAACAATTCGACCCTTACAATCTCCCCCTTTGTAATCATAGTCGAAGTCTTCAATTTGTAAGAAGCGTGATGGAATATAGTAATACTCTTCGAATCTCCGTGTACCAGGAGATAATCTTCTTCAACTATTTCTTGTCACCTTCATTGTTCTTCTTGCAATGATTCATACGAACAATTAAGTTCGTATACTGTGACGTTGAATACCTCTCCACTTCACTTGCCTGGAATAAAAACCTTTTATCTTTTCCAGCTTTGTCTTTTCCTGCGAAGACCATTCCAAAAGGCTTCAGGCAAATTTCACCATCAGCATACTTTTTCAATTCAACCTGAGTCTTCGTAGGAGCCATAGGTGCTTTTATTTCCATTCCCTTGGCAGTAGCTAACTCCACATCTGTTAGTGCCAAGCACTCATAATAATTTTCGATAAAAATCTTGATGTGAGCAACTCCAAGCTTGAATTCATCCGGTTCAGTGTTTTGAAGGAATGAAAATGATTTGTCTTTTAAGAGCAATGCAACTTGTATGAGATCATACAAGTTCATCAAAGGAAAATCAGCAATCGTAAATTCGCAAATCTTTCCATTTGCCCTGGAAACGACATACTTAACATTCTGGACTGTGTTTTCAAAAATCACATCCTTCTTCATACTGATCACTTTCTTGATTTTCAATTTCAGCTTCTGCTTCAGCATTCTTTTCTTCTTTCAATTTTTCCACAAGAATTGATTTCCCTTTATCTTATTGTTTCTTTTGGATTCGAAACACTCCCACCAGTCTCCGAAGATTTACCAATCACAATTCCTTTCGAATTGGTCTTGCAATTGGTATTGTTGTTACGACTGTTGAAGTAACCATTTCAGCAGAAACAATTATTGGTTTTGTTGTTGGGATTTTTGAAGAAAAAACTTTTCCCACAACTTTCGCATCCTCACCACTAGCCTTCGACTCAGTAGTTTTTCTTTCTCCCCCTTGCACCCCTGTGAAAACAGGCGGGGCATTTGTTGTTGGAAGAAGGCTTGATATGCGAAATAGAGGAGCGAGTTGTTTGTTGAGAATGGCTTCGAATTGTATAAACTTCTGAGATAAAAATTCAGGAGTAATCAATGAAGAAAACATTGGCCTATCAGAAATCTCCTTTAACTCCTTGAGCAACTTAAGCACCTCCTCAAAGCTTGCACTTTCGGATGTTGAAAGTTGAGTAATTTGAGGACTCAAATTTTCATACAACTTAACAAATCGAGTGACTGCGTCACAAATGATATCAACCTTTTGATGCAATGATGCATAGTCATGTTGAACAGTTGCTATTTCTCTTTTCATATCTTCACGAAGTTCGTGAATTTGCAAGTTGACATCCTCTCGTACTTTCTTCACATCTTGAATAAAAAGAATGTGTCGTTCCTTTGCAACATTCTTCAACTCTCTCAGATCACCAGTAAATTTCGAATTTTGAGAATTGATCTGAAGTTTATTGTTTTGATCATTATGATCAATCTTCTCCAAGACTCGAGATTCAGAATCTTTAATCATCCCCGATACTTTACTTATGATTCTGGATTCAAACACCTTCAGCAACGAATCAACTTCAATACTTGAAACAGACGAACCAACCCCGAGATCTGCTTGAGATTGAATGAAAGAATTCAACTTTTGATTTAAAATCTTAAACTGCTTCATGGTCATCAGCATGTGATCTGGAAACTGCTCTTCTTCATCATGAAACTCCAAATCTTCAAACATTCCGCCAAACCCCTCATTATCAGTCTCTGTCTCCATACAAACAGTTTCTTCAACAGGTAAATTTGGTTTGGGTGGCTCAGTAGATTGAGAAGAAAAAATATAAGTAAAGGGTTGATCAAGAATGTGTTCGAATGTTGGGGAATCTGTTGTTGAAGTAAGAGGAGTAGAAGATAATGGTAAGGAAACAATACTTGCAAAAGGAGCAGAAGTAGATGGACCTTTAGCTTCATTTTTCGAACCTCCTTCACCCATATTGACATTTGCATCCGTATCAGATACGTGTGCAGGGATGCCTGAAGTTCGAACCTCCTCTGGAACTGATTTGGCAATCGAAACTTCGGGTGGTATGACGACTGTCTTCTCAGGAGTAGAACTTTCTGTGTAAGAGTAAACTCTGGAGTTTCTGGAATTCTTTCACCTTCATCTTCGGTTGACTCAGTAGAAATCACAAGTTTGCGAGTCTTCTTCTGCTTCTTCTTCGACAAACGTTTTGCCATATCTTCAGCCCTTCGTTTCTTTGACACAGGAGAAACAGGTGCTGGCACTTCCCTAATTAAAACGCCTTGATGAGTGATTTGAGGCTTTCGAATCATTTGTTATGTGGGAGACTTGCGTTTATGGGAAGACTTCATTTTAATTCTTCGAAACATTCCAGTCTTTGAAGGAATGATAACATTTTCTTGTGTTTCCTCAAGAATGGACTCAACCACTTGAGTCTCAGCAACATATACTTCAACAGTTTCAGACTTCTTCTTGGGAGATTTTGAAGATTTTGACTCAGTTTCATTCTTCTTCGTCTTCTTGGATTTCGTATCTTCTCTATCCAATAGTATGCCACTTTCAATTGTAGAATCAATAGTCTGCAAATATGCCACTAAAACTGAATTCGAAGGATCGACCCTTTTAAGCATTGCATCGGGAATACGAGCAACTGATGGAAAAATTTCAGCACTGTCTGTGACATCCTTCGGATAGTGGTATGGTTGAAAAACTGCTCTTTCTTCATCATTGGGTACTAAAATACCTTCCTTATTGTAGAAATGTTGCAAGATGAAGCTCCAGTATCTTGCACACGAAATGCCATGAATGGCATTCGTATGTTCTACACCCTTTTGAAATTCCTTCCATAATTGAGTAGAATAGTCCACTTGAATATCATAATATATGCCATCAACCATGGCATAAACTTCCATCCTTCCTTTATCAAGACCAGCGGATCGCCCAGTCAAACATCTTAGAAAAATTCCAAATAAGAAATTCCAGATTCTTGGAAGTCCAGATTTCTTAAAATCACTAATCTTGGACAATGGTGGCTGATATCCCATCTCATTGAACATGTGAACGATTTGTGGAAAAGTAAATGAAACATATGGAGGCGAATTCGGAATATCAAGAATTTGACAAAATAGTTTCTTGGTTAGCCTGACCTTTTTATCGTTCACCAGATGAAATGTAATCGTATCAGATGCTTTGTTGTATGTTGCAGTCGATCCTGCTTGAGAAAGCCAGGACAATGGAACAGAGAAAGAGTTGAACATTGCTTTAGCCAAAACCGAGTTCTTCAAAGCAACTATGAGCATCTTTAATTCTTCCGGATACTGAGAAACTTCACCCTCCAAGTAGTAGTTTGTTGCTTGAATCTTCATTATTGGTAATGAAGAGGCATCTTCAGTTATATGAGAATCAACATGAGCAGAAGTCGTCATTGTTAGGGTTTGAAGAAGATGATGAACAGAGAATTTTGGGAAATTTGCTTTTTGATCGCGTAAACAGACAATGAACCCTTGAATCCCCTTTTATATGTAACCCTGAAGTTTGAATTTGAAGCGGGATGTGTATTTAATGAAATCCGATGTGGCACCTTGAAAGTCGGACCATTACTGCTGAAAAGTAGCCATGCGTCAAAAAGTAGTTGCCACATCACCTTGAAAACCGGACAGAATACCATACGTCATTTAAAAACAGCCTGTCTTGTGATCACCAAGAGTATTGTAACCGTCAAAACCCTTCGAATGGAAGCAAGGCTCTTTCACTTTTGGGATGAAAAGCGAAGTCATACGCCAGAAGTTCGAAATCATCAGCCTGAGTTGGTATTACTCAGAACCTCAAGGATTTCGTGAGTGCTGTGTTCCAAAGAATAGAGACGTGAAACAAATATAAGAAAAATATGGGATAGTGTGATGTCAAATTATTGACACAAAAGCAAATTCAATCCCGGGCAAAGATTACTTCATTAATCATTAAGAGAAATGATCAATAGCTTGTGTGGGTTCCCATAAATTACAATCGAATACTTGTTGATAAGTATTGAAGGGCTTCTTTTATAATGCTTCGTGGGTAGTTCAAAAAATTTCGTTACATGTCAACCTAAACATAAGGTGAGAAATTGTAACAGAAATTACTTGTTTGACCAGTGTAGTCAGTGACAAGTTGGCGTTGAAATTTTTTGAAATAACTAGGACATTCGAATGAAACTCACACGGAAATCATATTCAAAAAAAAAAATTTGTGTTCTGGATCTTGTTGGGTAACAAACATCGTTGGTTTCGAATGTTTGATCAAGACCACGCATTCGAAATGAATATGATTTGAAGTTTCGAATTTTGGTACAGAAACAAAAGTTTCGTGAAAATTTGGAACTTAGTTCCCCGTCAATTCCTTAAAAAAAATAATAAAAATTGGGTTTCACTTTCATCACGATCTCATGATGTCAGATCATAAACACAAAGTATTGATATATCTAAGTCTCGATGAGTTTGATCAGAGACCTCTCGGACATATGTCTTCGTGTGTGATCGTGTAAGAACTTTATGGATGAAAAAGATTGATTTAAGACACGAAAAGTACCTCTGTTATGTTTGGACTAAACAGTAAACTCTTAACTCAATTTGAGAAGAGTAAGGTAGCTCAGAGACTAATGTGAATATAAGCCTGATTGGGAAGAAATCTTCATATGAATAATTTCATTAAGGCTTTCGTACACACACATTGAGTCATGGAGGCTTTGGTCAACATGCAACAGCATGCTTCTAGGGACAACCTAACTAGTTCGAATGATGAAAAATTTATCAATTCATACGAAAAATGTACCTTACCCTAGTACTGCAATCGTAATTCCCTCTGAATCTGCATGATAATCTACAACAACATACTAAAAAGAAATAAGAATCAAAATATTTTTGTTGTTTTGATTTTTCGAAAATAAAGACAAAACAAACTAAAATCTTTTTGGATTTTTGAATTTTCGAAAATTGAATTACAAAACTAAATAAAATCTTTTTGGAGTTTTGATTTTTCGAAAATAAAGACAAAACAAACTAAAATCTTTTTGAATTTTTGAATTTTCGAAAATTGAGACAAAACAAACTAAAATCTTTTTGGATTTTTGATTTTTCGAAAATAAAGAGAAAACAAACTAAAATCTTTTTGGATTTTTGAATTTTTCGAAAATAAAGAATACTTGTTGTAAAGATGCGAAATTTTATCATCCTCTTTTATGTAACAAATGTACGAATTCGAAGAGGTCGAAGCGTTGACTATGAACAGTAACAGCTGAATCAACCCTTAAAATAAGTAACAAATGTGCGAATTCGAAGAGGTCGAAGCGTTGACTATGAACAGTAACAGCTGAATGCTGAATGACTTTGCCTTGTCTTTTATTAAGCGCCTCTGATTCATTCCTTATCGTGCATCATTCTTCTTTTTCGCATGGAACAAAATTTCCATCGATCATTCCAATTCCCTCTATAATTCTTACAAGGGATTTTTCATCTAAAGGTTTCATGAAAATATCAGCTAGCTGATCAGTTGTTTTCACGAAATGTACTTCAATATTCCCATCCTCCACGTGATCCTTGATAAAATGATAACGAAGAGCTATATGTTTAGTCTTCGAATGCTGCACAGGATTATGACAAATTCTTATAGCACTTTGAGAATCACAATATAATGGAATCTTTTTCATATTTATTGCATAATCACGCAATTGACTTTGGATCCATATTATTTGTGAAGTGCAAGCAGCAGCAGCCACATATTCTGCTTCAGCTGTTGAGATTGATACGCATGTTTGCTTTTTCGACTGCCAGCTCACCAATTTGCCATCGAGAAATTGACATCCACCACTTGTGCTTTTTCGATCAAGATTACAACCACCCAAGTCTGCATTCGAATATGCTTGTAGAAAGAACCTAGTGTTCGAAGGATACCACAATCCTAATGAAATTGTTCGTTTAAGATAACGAAATATATTCTTCACAGCAGTGAGATGTGGTTCTCGTGGAATTGAGTGATACCTTGCACAATTACACACAGAAAACATGATATCAGGTCTACTTGCAGTAAGATAAAGTAATGAACCAATCATGCTTCTGTAAAGAGTTAGGTCAACTGCAGGTTTATCTAACGAAGGTGTTAATTTTATGCCAGTTGCCATTGGAACTCGTAACTTCGTGCTATTCGTCAATCCAAACTTTTCCAGCAGATTCTTCGTATATTTTTCTTTATTGATAAAAATTCCTTCTCTGTTTTGACGAATATTCAAACCAAGAAAATTATTGATTTTTCCCATCATGCTCATTTCGAACTTACTCTTCATCAAATCTTCGAATTCTCTTGACAAAGCAGGGTCAGTTGAGCCAAAAATAATATCATCAACATAAATTTGAACAAGCATTAGATGATTCCCCACTTTCTTTCGAAATAATGTAGGATCAACTGATCCTTGTTTAAATTTAGATTGTTTCAAGAATGAAGTAAGAGTTGCATACCATGCTCGTGGTGCTTGTTTCAAACCATAAACTGCCTTATCTAAAATATAAACATGATTTGGAAATTCTTCGTTAATAAAACCTGGGGGTTGTTCCACGTATACTGTTTCTTCAAGCTCTCCATTTAGAAATGCACACTTCACGTCCATTTGATAAACATCAAAATCCTTGTGAGCTGCATAAGCCAGAAATATACGAACCGCCTCGAGTCTTGCGACAGGGGCAAAATTTTCTTCATAGTCGATTCCTTCTTGTTGTGAATATCCTTTGACAACAAGTCTGGCTTTGTTTCGAACAATATTTCCATCTTTGTCGGTTTTATTTTTGTAAATCCATTTTAACCCGACAATCGAAACATTTTCAGGTTTAGGAATTAATCTCCAAACCTTGTTTCGTTCGAATTCAGACAATTCAGATTGCATTGCAACAACCCAATCTGAGTGTTCCATTGCAATCTTAACTGTTTTTGGTTCAATTTTAGAGATGAAAACATTGAACATGCAAAATTCTTGATGAGTATTCAATACCTCATTCTTTGCACGAATTTGAGCTCTTGTTAAGACTCCCTCTTGTGGATTCCCAATTACTTGATCCTTCGGATGATCTCTTGTCCATTTTTCCATTGGTGGATATGCTGGATCAAAATCCAAAGGTGCATCTTCGTATATATCATCGTGTTCTGAGCCTACAATCGAACAAACATCATCTAAATCAGTATTATTTTCAATATTCTTTAAATGCTCCCCCTCAACATCAGAATTCAATCTTTCGTTCTCCCGCTCGAAAGAATGTTCTATGTTATTGAATGTATTCGAATCCAAGTGCTCCCCCTCTACTGGATTATTTTGCATACTTTCGCCTTTCTCTGAAGAATGAATGTTGAATCATCAATAAGCTTTGTTTTTTCAAAGAGATGATTGTCATTTTCATTTATTTCAACATCAACAGCATGATCTGAAATTCCAAATATTAAATCATAATCAATATCTAAGGTTTGTGAGGATTCAGATTCATCTTGTATGTCTTTCAGAATAGGATGATTTTTAAACAGTGATGTTGTTTGTTTAATGTAGTAATCATCAAATGTAAGATTAAAAGTTTCTTCAACTTTTCGTGTTCTTTTGTTCAACACATGATATGCGACTGAATTATGCGAATATCCCAAGAAAATCCCTTCATCAGCTTTAGCTTGAAATTTCGTAAGATGATCCTTGAGATTCATAATGAAATATCTGCATCCGAAAACATGGAAAAATTTGACGTTAGGTTTTCGATTGTTGAGAATTTCATATGGTGTAATGTTAAAACGACGATGAATGAACGATTTGTTTTGAGTGAAACATGCAGTTGATACAGCTTCAGCCCAAAGGTATTGTGGAAGATTCGCATATGCCAACATAGTCCTTGCCGCTTCGCATAGAGACCTATTTCTTCGTTCAACAACACCATTTTGTTGTGGTGTGTATGGTGATGAAAAATTATGCGAAATTCCTTTGTCCACCAAAAACGAATCAAGAACATTGTTCTTAAATTCAGTTCCATGATCACTCTTAATTTTTCAAACAATTTTCTTCAATGTTGTTTCCATCTTTTTGATAAAATCGATCATGATTTGTGCAACTTCGGATTTAAGCCTGAGAAAATAAACCCACGTAAATCTCGAAAAATCATCAACAATAACTAAAATGTACCGTTTCTTGTTGAGAGGTGAAACAGTCGAAGGTCCACACAAATCAATATGTAAAAGCTCCAGTGGTGCAACAATTTTCGAATCTATTGTAATTGGATGACCTTGTTTATGTTGCTTGCCAACTTCACAAGCTGCACATAAAGAATCATTGTCAAATTTAAGTACAGGTAAACCTCTTACCAGATCTTATACCACAAGTTTATTGATGTTTCGAAAATTGCGATGAGAAAGTCTTCGATGCCATAACCAATTTAAGTCTGCTGTTGCTTTCGAAAGAAGACATATAGCAGGTTTCCCTACTATCGGATTGATATCCAAAGTGAACATGTCACCTTTCCTTTTGGATTTCAGTAATACTTCTTTTGTGTTGACATTCGAAATTACACTTCCTTCTTCGTTAAAAAGAACTTGATTGCCAGTGCCCACAACAAGTTGAGAAACACTTATCAAGTTATGTTGAAGACCTTCAACATATGCAACACGATTCACTGTGAATTGTCCATTCGTGATCTTCCCATATCCTTTGACTTGGCATTTTTTATTGTTCCCAAACTTCACTACTCCAACATTTTTGAGACTTTAGAAATCTCATAAATTCTCCTTCTTCCCAGTCATGTGACGAGAGCAACCACTATTGATGTACCATTTGTTATCATATTGCTCATCACATAGTACCTACATTCAATTGAAAATTTTAGGTACCCAAGGCTTTTTGGGTCCTTGGAAATTAGATTTCAATTTCGAATGTAATGAAGAACTTTTAACCCAATCACAAACTTTGGTTTTGAGACTATCAATTAAGTTTACTTCTTCATTTAAAGGAACCGAAACATAAGTTTTTGATGGTTTTGAATGTTCATTGACATTACCCTTCGAATTCTGAGTTTGTGAATGAACAGTCTTTGCTTTTATTACTGGTTTCCAAGCTTTGACTGAAATGTTCGAATCCTTAGAAGATGAACTGCCATTTGATGAAGTATTCACATATTTTTCATATGCATCGTGAATTTGCTCCTTTGAATATTTATTTGATTGATACATCTTTCCTTTGCCTTCAAGCCAATGATCAATGTTTTTCCTTGAAGTCATTCCTTTTTCCCGTGAAGTTTTCATTGTTTCTTTCTTCGTATGATTAGGAAAATTTGGCTTTTGAGGAACAAAATCAACTTTTGGATTTGATAAAAATGATTGAGCGTATGATGAATCAACAGTTGATTTAAAATGTTGACGTTGAAAGAATTGTTGATTTGATTTAGATTTATATGAAAATGCTCTTGATTTATTAGTTGCTGTAACTTTCGAAAACCTTGTGTGTTTATTCACTTCAGAGCTTGAATGATTTGTATGAGATGATTGTTGAGGTTTTTGTTGAAAAAGAGGAATTTTTAGCTTTGAAAACACTTTTGGTTGATTGTGATTCAGACATCTTTTGAGACTCAACATTTTGCCAAAATATTTTCTTTCTTGCTTGTCTTTTTGAAATGTTGTGTTCCTTCGAGAATTTTTCAATTTGATCTTTAAATTCCTTAGAATTGAGTTTGACAACCTTTTCATTTTCCTTTTCAACTTGATTTGAAAACACTTTTTCTATTTTTGATTTTTCAACCCATTGTCTTTTTGGTTTTTGACGTTGGAATTCATACGAATTCTTAGTTAAGTTGTTTTCAACTGTGCTTTGATTTGAGAAAAAACCTTCTTCAGTTGTTTTTGAATTATCCTCCTCAACTAACTTCTTTAATTCTGGTTTTATATTCTCAACATTTCCAGTAGTTATGAAAACTTGATTTGGAAAAATGACATCATCTGTACATTTGAAATTTGGATAAACCACTGTATTCGTTTCAAGATAGTGTTCTCCTTTTTCATTCATAACTTTTTCGAACTTTTGTGTATCACCATACACTTGATCAACCACCATTCGAGGAGTTTCTTCTTCTTTTGTAAATTTCTTTTCCTTCGAAATTTTCTCTTCATCGTCATCATCACTATCATCAGTTTGGCTGTCTTTGAGATCCATGAAGTTCATATCACAAACTTTCAAAGTTGAGGATATATCAGTTTAATTTTCAACCATCAAATCCTTAACTTTTTCTTTCCCTTTAGATGTTAAAGCAACATTAACAACAGACAACTGAGAACAATCAACATCTTCTAGTTCACTAATTTCACTAATATTGTCAGAATTATCTTCAATATCAGCAAAATTAGATTGAGAATCAGATGTTGAATTCTCAGTCTTTTTCAAAATTTGAATTTGTTCAGATTTAGTCAAAGTATCATTCACTATGTTAACTAATTCTTTCGTATCAAGACATTCATCAATTTTGACAATTCCATATTTATATCTATCATCAGGAACTTTGTCAAAATCAGCTATTATCTGCTCACAATCATACGAAATATTATCTACCTTAGCTCTTTCGAATGCTAGAAAAGGTAGTAATTTTCTATGTTGCTCTTTACTTATGTCACTTGAATGATGTAAATCAGTTAATTTGCCATATAGTCTTTTCGCAGAATTACAGTAAATGTTTCTTTGTGCTAGTAAAAGTTTAACTTCACTCGTTAAAGAATCTCTATCACACATAATGTTTGTTATTTGTAATTCCATACATTTAATTTTGCTTATTTTCGAGTCTAATCTCTTTTTGGTTTCTAACAACTCCATGGACAATTTGTTGGCCTCATTACTAGCAGACACAACGATTGAATCAAAATAAGTAACTGTCTCATCAAAAGATATTAGTTCAGAATCATAAGAATGAGTAGGAATATTAAAAGATTCGAGAATTTTATGTACCTTTGTAGTCATTGGAGATTTGTCAGCAGCTTTGGATACGAAGCATCGTCCCCTCACTTCGAATTCCTCATCCTCTGAGTTTTCCTCCATTTTCGCATACAATGCCCCATGTGTCGGATTTCGCATTTCTTCATCATCTGATCCATATGACCAGATTTGATATGTTCCTTCTTCATCCTCATGCTCACCCTTTGCAACCAATGATAAATTCTTGGCTTTAGCACGAACCACCTCAAGCTTCTCTGCATAGTATGCCTCATCCTTGACTTTATTCTTCCTCTCATCCTTCTTTCGAAGAATACAGTCATTTGCAAGATGATTCGCACCGTTGTAATAATGACAATCTATTCCAGCATCACCTTTCAACTTCTTCTCACCCTTTCCTTCAGCTATCTTCGAATCTTGCTTCTCAACTTTCTTTTTCTCCTCAACAACATTTTTACTCACAGAAATTCCTTTCACCTCAGCAAGCTTAGTCTTCGAATTGAACGGCTTTTTGAAAAATTTCTTGACACGATTATTCGAGTAAAATGCTATTGCTTCATCATCCGAATTCATGATGAATCCTTCTTCTTCCTCAGAATCACCATTCTTAACTTCTTTCTCCGAAATCTTTGACACAAGAGCTAATGGACCTCCCAAATTCAACTTCGATTCCTCAACAATTTCATTTACTTCAACTTCGTGTGTTTTCAACTAATTGTACAAATCATTGAGAGTTGATGTATCAAAACTTTGCTGATTCTTCACCATCATACTCACACTTCTCCATTCTTTTCGAAGCCCCATTACAAAGATGAGATTGAATTCCATTGAAGTCCTGGGAATTCCATAGCGATTGCATTGATAGATTAGCTCATTCAGACGATCATAGTAAACTTCAATTGTTTCTCCTTCTTTTTGTTTGAAGTCTTTCAGCTCAACCAAACACTGTTTAACTGAATTGATTTTTGTCTTCTCACTTCCTTGAAATTTATCTTTCAGATTGTTCCAGATTTCCTTTGCAGTTGTACAACTCCTAACGTAATTGTACACAACTGGAGGTAAAGCACCTCGTAATTCCCTCATACACCTTTTCTCCAATTTCTTCAGACGATTACCTTGATTATCAACACCAGAATTTGTGGAAGAAGATCCGAGTGGTTGAACATTCACTGGAACATTGATACTTCCAGTGATACATGTAAACAATTCTTCATCAAGACCATTCAGATAATCCTGCATCCGATCAGCCCACTGATCAAAGTATTCAGGGATTAGCATTGGAATTTTGGTTGATGAACCTAGCAGATGAGAAAACGAGGTAATCGAATTGAGATTGAAACTCGCCATTGTTGTACAGAAGAAGATTTTGAGAATTTTGAAAAGATTTGAGAATTTGAAAACAAACTAGACGAATCAAATCGAATTGATGAGAATAACACTCGATTCAATAATTCAAATGCAGAATCGAATCACAGACTAAGATCTTGACAATTTTTCACTTTCAAAAAAGTGTGGAAACTTTTGAATCAAAGAGTTGATTCAAAAACTTTTTGAACAGCGTGAAAATCAGATCAGAGATATGATTCCTGCTCTGATACCAATTGTAGTGACAAAAGAACATGGTTTGGCATGCGGAATTAAAGATTGCACAATGAACATGGTGATTTGGGTGTTCAAGAGATGTATTGATTGTATATGGTGTTACACAAAAAGGATCTAGATCTAAACTACATAAATAACACACACTTACACACTCACTTTTACATCTCTCAAGCACACCTCTACAAGTGGTATGAACCCACTATTTATAGAGGTGTTTACATGTCTCTCTCTCACTCTCACTAACACATGGGTCTAAAGGCTAATGCACCACATGCAAGTGGGTCTACAAGAGTCAAACCATTACAAAGTCATACATGAAGAACTTTACACCCCAACATTCTCCCTGTCAAAGTTAGGAATGGATGACCCACTTCAAATCTTCCAAAATCGAGCAACTACACGGTTCGAGCCTCAAAGGTGACACATGTCGAAACGAACTTCAATCTTCAATTCTTCCATGATTCTTCAATTTGGGCTCTAGGATGTGAGACCATACAATCCGAGCAGCAACGAATGATTAACTCCAAAAAATCACCCAAAAGTTGCGCATAAAAACACACCCCAAAAATCTTCAATAAAACCAAACCCATTTCGAATACATCATTTCCGAACATCCAATTGCATCATTTCGTAGACTTCAAAAATCAAGGTCACTTCGGTCTTCAAATCCGTGTAATATGAAAAATTCAAGTTCGAATTTCCATATAAAACTTCTCCCCCTTTTTATAATCGAAATTTGATTATAAAACTCCTAAGGAAAAAGAACGTGCTCTATTCGGAATTTTTCGTGTCAAAAATCCCCCTTAACATGTGACATAAACTTTGTGCTTTAATCCGGAAAACCCAAAAAATATTCAATTTTTAGCTTCGTTCACGGATCGCCTTTGACAAAATTTCTCAAAAATGGGTAGAAATTGTCAATTTCAAAATTCTGCAGTGACCCGGTGCACCTTACACAACAAAATATGCAAAACTCTCCCCCTTTTCTAAAGCTGGGTAGAAAGCGTCAATTTGCACAAACTGCAGGGGCTTAAAATGTATTTTCTTCAATTTTCAGCAAAAACAGTCCTTTTTCGAATTTGGGTATGAACCGCCAAACATTTGAAGCCTCAGGGACTATTTTCGAAAATTCTGCCATTTGTCTTCCAGACATACGAAGAGTTGTCCCAAATATTCGAAAATTCAGAAAATTTTCGAATTTGGGTGAAAAGTGTCAAACATTCGAAACTTCAATTAATTGTGGAGGTTGCCAAATATTCGAAAGTTCAGAGGCTGAATTCGAAAATTCTGATTTTTGAGCAAAACATACGAAACATTTACCAATCATACGAAGAGTTTTAAAATTTGTCAAACAGTCGAAACTATAAGGGCCATATGCAAAACTTTTCCTTCTTTCTTCCCCAATTTCGTTTCTCACACAATTCCCTTCCCTTCGTACAAAGCTTCAACCAAACACACGAAAATTTTCACAGCATTTTCTTCACTTGGTATGAAAATCATCTTCCCCAAAATTTTTCTCTCCTCTTCATACGAAAATTTTCCCAAACACACGAATTCGAAGCATTCGAAGCCTATCCAATGAACAGTAATGAACAGTAACTTCTTAGCCATTCATCCAACCTCTGAATCGAATTTGTTCACTTCGTACATGCAACCCAAAATCAAATTTTCGTTCTTACAGTCCGTTCCTTACAGTTCTTCGTTCCTTACATTACAGGGACCCCAAAATCGATTTCCTTAAACCCATCTGTTCCCTTCGAATCTTATTCACCAAATCAACAACAACAATTATCACTGTAAAACCCATTCGAAATTATCCCAGTACTTGACTCAAATTCTTCGTTCTTAACTCAGATATCGATTGCTTCGTCCATTCATCGAACAACCTTGACTGATATCACACCCAGCAGTTGAATCACAGATACAAATATCACAAAATAAACCTTCGTACATCACACTTCGTTCCAATCCAAGGTTTCAAACATATGATATCTAATATCGATTTTCCGATCGTGATTATCATTCGACCCCAAATCAAATTTTCGTTTTACAGATCATCAAACCCAAATTTTCAAAGAAATCGATCGTTAACCCTTCGTTCATTAACCATGTAAAGCCCTGAACATCAAAATAACCAAATCCAACCCATCGATCAAATACCCAAGAGCATTCGACCGCAAATCAAACATCAGTCGTCACCTGCTTTCAAAATCCGATCCTTAACTCAAACTTTCATTCTTCACTTTTCAGTTCAACCCAAAACGAAATTCCAAAATTAAGTTCCATGATCGACTGTAAATCAAGACTTCAAACATCAACTTCCAAAATCGAAATCATCGACCACAGTCCAACCAATTTATTTCCCGACATCGCTTTTTATTCATCAAAGTCGTCAATTTTAGGTCGAATCCTCAAAATCTTGTTCCCAAATCATGTGCTTCGAACACCGATTAGACATTCAATTCCAATAACTATTGAAATCAACCAACAAGACTTTGAAATCAATTAACACAAGCATCGAATGTTGAACATCAAAGATCAGATGAATAAGTATAAGAAAATCGATTTACTTTAACAAGTATTACTTCCGATTCACAAATTAAATTGTGATACAGAACCAACCACTAAGATGTCAATGATCAAGATTCAAGTTTCAAGAAATCGATTACGATGCTCAATCCATCAACCGAAGATTCGGAAAATATAATCGATTATGAATTTCAAATATGTGTTGATATTCTCGAATCTTACTGATGAATGATGAACCAGATGCGTACAAAATCATATATCAAGGCATGGGCTCGAACTTTGATTATACGATCAGTAAATAAGAATTGGGCTTAAACATGAACAGTATCGGACATCAAGATTAATGTTTGGGCTCAACAACTTCTGGATCGAATGAAGAGATTAAGTGATTTACTGTGGGCTTCAAAACGATATTTGAATTTAATGAACAATAACGAGAATTTGATTTTTTTTGGTTGGACATGATCTTAAAAAAATATTGGATCAACAATGGGGTTTTTCAAGAAAAATTTGATCCAACGAATCAAACGATCAAAATTCAAAAACGTAACGCACGATTCAACATGATTAAGAGAGATCATAGAGAGAGACTCACCAAAATTGCTCAAATTGCGACAAAATTTGCCAAACCGAGAATCGTTCTTCAAAAAATCACCTTGATCGTGAAGACCCGCTCTGATACCAATTGTAGTGACATAAGAACATGGTTTGGCATGCGGAATTAAAGATTGCACAATGAACATGGTGATTTGGGTGTTCAAGAGATGTATTGATTGTATATGGTGTTACACAAAAAGGATCTAGATCTAGACTACATAAATAACACACACTTACACACTCACTTTTACATCTCTCAAGCACACCTCTACAAGTGATATGAACCCACTATTTATAGAGGTGTTTACATGTCTCTCTCTCACTCTCACTAACACATGGGTCTAAAGGCTAATGCACCACATGCAAGTGGGTCTACAAGAGTCAAACCATTACAAAGTCATACATGAAGAACTTTGCACCCCAACAAGGACACCTTAGTGCATTTGTTGGCTAAGGAGAGGAATCGTGAATTGTGGAAATGGTTAAATCAAAAGATAAATCATACTTCATTCCAAAATAAAATCTTAGAGTCATACTCCAAGATTGAGCCTTGAGTGACATAATCTTAAGAAAGGTTTAAAACACTTGTCAAATGTAGAGTAAAATGTTTTCTTACTCTTGTACATTTGAAATTGGTAAGTTGTGATGTTTTGGATAAAACAAAGACCAACTAAGGCCAATTGTGTGAAGTATTTGTAAAAGAATCCGCACTATCTCTTGAATATTGGGCAAAAGAGTCTTATATGTCAAGAGGACAGTGGGAGTCTTGAGATAGTTTCAAGAACTAATCAAGAGTATTATTAATCACTAGCCCACGACTTGAGGTTTGTAACCTATCGTGTTGACATATTCTTATTTCTGTGTCTATTCCAGTTAAAAGTTGACTATGCTTATGAGTTCTATGAGTTCTCAATTGTTTGCATAACAACCTGGAAGCAATGGTAGGCCCTCGTGCTGCCCGGTGGCAAGAAATTAAGATTGAACAAGTTCAGTCCATATGTGTTTGGATTTGCCACTAACCTTGTCTTGTGATTATGGTTATGACAAATTCACATGGATAGGAACACTTACACCATAAAAATCTAAGTGTCATAAGGTTTCTCTTCGATTCATGAAAATGATGGTGAGGAAACGCTTTCACTAAATGGATTTTAAGTAGATAGCAGTTGTGATATTTGCATTCTCATGTCGTTAGTGGAGCGCGTGTGGTTAACTGACACACTAACTAGTGAGAATGGCAAAAGGTCTAGACAAACATGTGAGCTATCTAAGGAAAGTTGTATGATTTTGATAAAGTCTTATCAAAGCATCTCGTATCAGAAATCTGAACTTTGGTAAGAAAGTCAATAAAGTATTGTTTTTCTAGAAGTCCAGTTGATTTCTGAGTACATGTCAAAGCTAGTGGGAGCATAAGTGTTATGCTAGTAAGATAATAATCATTATGCTAGTGGGAGCATGATGATTATGTTGCAAGTTAGCAATGTTAATTATAGAAAACAAAAGTTTCAATTCGCTTTGAAAAGTTGTTTCCCTATAATTAAGGGAGAGGATTTTATACTTCATTCCAATTCTACAAGCTTAGATTGAGATTTTAATCAACTTTAGTCAAGGATATATAAGAATGTTATGTTGGAATGGTTCAACATAAGGAAATTCTATATATGTTGCGTTCTCAAAATTCGATTATGATTACGGCATACCTCTTCATAGTTCGAATTGTGAGAATATGGCAAATAAAAAAATTTATAGCATGAATCATGTCCCATATGCTTCGGGTATAGGATCGATTACATGAGCTATAATAGTTATCCTTTCTAAATTTTCCTAATGCTTAGGGCATTAAGAGGGGAAAAGGGATTAGAACTGGATATGACTAA
The DNA here is from genome assembly GCF_052849685.1 of Lactuca virosa. Lineage (NCBI taxonomy): Eukaryota > Viridiplantae > Streptophyta > Magnoliopsida > Asterales > Asteraceae > Lactuca > Lactuca virosa. Next base: position 291,190,518 of record NC_136428.1, read on the forward strand.
AATGATTAAGCAATTGTCGAGGACAATTTGAGGTTTACCAAAGATTGGTTACTCATGGAAAATTGGAAGTATAGAGTAAGGACCATATTGACATATTTTGAAAAGAGGCAACTCCTGTTCAAAAGTGATGGTCAAAATGGGAATGTGGAATTGTTTCCATAGGTGGAAGCTATTCTTTGAATTTGTGTAAGATTAAAGAACTTAATGCAAAGAAGGATGTTCAAAGGAATGTACTTTGAATTTGAGATCATTTCCATGGGATTGTTTTCCATTGGAATACTGTGTAATGTATGTTGCCAAGTCTTTGTGACTTTTGTGCATAGTCATTACAAGGGGATCATTGCATATAAGTTTAGAGTCTAACAGATTACAGTAAATGGCAAGAGTTCGGTATTCATACATTTACAAAAGGGATTGGGATTGTGAAATGAGCATCGTTGGAGTCGTGTTCAATTGATCTATTTCACAAAAGAAAAGACCATTAGTAAATATAGTATGCATGCTTGGTGCATGGCATGACTATTGTTTCAATTCAAGTATTAAGTTGATTAATCGAAACATGAATAATGAGTAATCAATATGGTGCTTAGATAAAAGGTGTTTTTTATTTACACTCAAAGTGTTGGGGCCATTTATGATTAGTATTACTTTTGTGTTTCACTTTGCATGTTTTGACTTCCAGAATAACTAGGTCATTCTTCCCGAATGACTAAGTTATTCAAACCATCCACAGTTGGTCATATGTTGGAAGTAGATATGAATCAAGACTGTCATGAATTTGGCTTGTATGATCTGTCTAATGTGCATTAGACATAGCAGTGGTTGCTGCAACATTCATGAGTACTCATAAGGCCTGAGTATTGGATTAAACCCACACTCATTTGAATCACTTCATGGATTTTATCACGAGTGAATCATGAGACGATAATATCTTATATTCTTCAAACCTAGAGATATGAGTTGTTGACTATGAGTTGGTTATACATTGATTGCACGAAAACGCATTGGTAACTCGATGTTATAAAACGTGCCTTTGTGTATGATTCAACAAGTAGTCAGTACAAGCATATGAGTCGAAGTTTATCCATTCCTTTTACCCTCAAAGGGATAAAAGCGATATCTGTGGGCCCCTCGATGATTTAGTGATGACAAAATGTAAGTGCTCGGCCGCGCCTGGACTGATTTGATTTGTTCAATTAGTCAGTCGTCATAAATCGGAAATCGGGAAACAACAAATGGACAGAGAGAATGATTATAATCCATGTCTCAGTCCATATGATATCTAGAATGGAGGAATATATGATCACTTATCTAATGGACGCGTCATTGATTTGTTCAGAGTTCGGCAACAACTTTTAAGAGCTACGATTGCTGGTCAGGTTATGAAGGCGTACTTGCAATAATAGTTATTAGACTTATCCAAGTGGGAGACTGTTGGATTAGTGTCTAAGTCCATAACTATAATTGGTATATACTTGACTCGACTCGGCATGGTCCATTTGGGTTGCATGGCATCATGCATTTGGATAGACTAAAATGAGAGAAATAACACTTAAGGTTTATTAATATATTATAAGTTCTAATATATTAATAAGATTATTTAATTAGCATTGATCAAGAATTAATCTAGAATTAATTAAGTGATCAAAAGAAGACTAATTAAATATATGGGTTGATTGTGTAAATCATCCATACTTATATAGTGGGCTATTGCTCCATGGATTATCAAGTTGGGCTAAACCCATAGGATGCTCCATGGATGCTCCATGGTCTATTTGAACCCATGGATCCAAGGAAATGAAAAACCATGACAATTAGGGTTTACCCTAATTGTAACAACTATATAAGCATCTTATTTTGTGCAAAAATCGGCCACTAGAGAAACAAGTAAGGGCAAACCGATTTTAGAAGTGTTCTACTTTCTCTCAAGTTATTCCAAGTGTTCATGATGTTGTGTGAACCATTTGAGGTGTCACACTTGGGGCACTAGGCTCTCGAGCTCCATGGAATCAAGCACCAAACAAGCGGTATGTAATTCTACTAGAATTTATATTATGTGTAATTTATATTTTGCTAGTTAGAACAATACCTTGAAAAATTGATATTTGCATGTATAATAGAGAAAACATAGATCCAATGTATTTAGGGTTGCATGTACACCTTAGGAGTGTTAGAATGCTCAAAACCCAACAATATCTTCCCATTTCCACATGGGAATATCTAGCGGCTGCATTTTTCTGTGTGGCCTCTGGTGCTCGGCCTTGACCTTCCAGCAGGTCAAGCACCGCTTTACGTACCAGGCGACGTCCAACTTCATGCAAGGCCACCCGTGATCGGGTCGAAGATCTTTGTACATCTTCGTCGCCCCGGGATGAATCGAGAATCAGAATTTGTGCGCCTCCTCCATCAGAACCTGGAGCACACCCTGAAGAGTTAAAACAACTTTTAGATCGATAGATCTTTAACAGGTAAATAAGCAAGAACAATAAATACTGGAACACACAATGAATCAATCAGTATGTCAAATGATTAGAATGTAGTCACACCTCAGCAGAGCTCGATTAAGAACTTCCACTGTAGAGGTGCGCTAGGGTTTACAGCACTTGATAAAATAATAATGAAAGCGTTAATTACAAAGGATGCATGCATGCACCTTATATACTAAACCCTAGAAAGATAATCACGGTTGGACAGGCCCAAACCAAGAGTACATAATGGACCGAACTACTAAGGCCCAATGGCGCAACACTTTAAACCCAACAATCTCCCCCTTTGCGCCAATTGAGGTGAGAGACTACTTCGGTTGAGTAACTGTAGTTTTCCTTACAGTCTTGAACAGCTTGGGGATGATGGCAAGAAGAGTTTGATGGAAAAGAATATACCACCGAAGCATATCAGTAAACATCTTCTTGTCGGCTTAGCTGTTTTGATTACACCCGTGTATAATTTCAAGAATATGCTCCAAGCAGGCAGTGGAGAACAAGTGTTTGTCAATAAGAGCGAACATGCATTTTTGACCTTCGCCCCTAACGAACATGACCGTATGAAACTTCGGGTCAATTTTACCCTTAACCATCACGTTTATATCGCTTGCCTTCCCAATTGGCTTGATCGTGGGCTTCTTCTTTATGGCAGAAGCAATTTCCTGATCCATTTTTGTGACTTCAAGAATGTAACACACCAGCATTCGCTTGATGTGATCTATAATCGGCTCATACTCCTTTTGATTAGTCAGCAAAATTTTATTCAGGAGAATCCAATCATGAGGATTCAAATTTGGCAGATCAGCCAGGGAAATCATTTGGACCGAACTATCAGACCCTCGGGTCACTTTAAACTTGATGTTGATAAACTTCCCTACTAAAGTGGGTTTCAGCACCTTGGCCGTTGTGATTTTCTGATTACTCCAAGTCAGGTACTGAGGCTGAGTGAACTCAAGATAGTATTCAAGCAAATCTTGATCAACTTTCACGTCAGGAGAAGGAATCGCCACTGTAGACTCAAAGCAATGAAAGATGAAGGCCTTACGAGTGATTGGCATATCGAATTGAGAGTCCTTGGAATTCTCAAGAGTGAATGAGAGGACTGGTTCTTGCCAATGAGTGCTTGGAGCTTCAATTACCTCCCTCTGAAGCTTTTCCATAGACCACAGAGGAAACACAGATTTCCTCTGTTCGAAGACTTCGTTCGCCTTCCCATCTTTATCAAGCATTTCCTTCGCTTTTCGAATCTTTGCCTCAATTTCTCGATCATCAGGCTTAACTTTGAGGCTTTTGGTTTTAGAGCCTTTTTCTCCTATATCAGTGTCGTCATCAGCTTCATCCTCATCATCATCACCAATCTTTTACTTTCTTTTGTCAATCATACTGCCCGAAGCTTCATTACCCTTCGGCTCAGTAGTGACTTTCGATTGGGTGACAGGTTTACTTTTTGGAGGTGGCTGATATTGACCCTGGCCCCGAGTAACATTTTCTCCCTTTGTTTCGGAGGGACAACGGGCTCCGGAACACCCTCAATCCTGCTTAAAATATCGAGAGCAGGTCGCAATTTTTCAGCTAAGTGGCGTCTAATGGAGATGATCAGGATTGAATCATGAGCTTCCAAAAGATGTAGAAGAATGGAGTGTACATCACCAATAGAGCTTTTAACCACTGCACGCTCAGACTTTAATTCATCAATCTCCTTGGTTGCAGCCTTGAGCTTCAGATTCTGAATTTTAAGCTGAGAAGTTCGCTTATCCAGCTCATCCATAACCCTGTTTTCGACAGCAAGTTCAGCTTCAAGTTGAGTGAGACGTGCATCAACTGAAGTGTGAAGCTTAGTGTTGGCGGTCTGAATTGCTTTGCGTGCTTCCTCAAAATGCTTCTTTTTAGCCTCTAGTGAACGCATAAGATTATCAACAGAGGCATTCACTGTTTGAGCATTCTTCTGAGCGGCAGCTTGGAGAGAATCAAGAAAGAGTTAAGCATCAGAAACTAGTTTTTCGACATTTTTGGTCGCTTGCTTGCAATCCTTCGTGGAGGCTTCGACTGCATTGGAAGCTTTCTAACAGGTGGAAGTGGAGGCTTCAATAGCTTTAACATCACTAGAGATGGAAGTGTCATGCTCTTTGACAAAGGTTGCCAAAAGAGCCTTGATTGCTGCCTCGGAGTATACACTGCCAGAAGAGGAAGAAAGCAGTTGGTCAAGCTTGTCATTCATTGACTTTAAATGCTTCTTCGTGACAGGAGCATCATCATCTTCATCACTCTGTACTCGATAAGGACTATAGTAAATAGAGTCAAATTCTATGTCTTCTCCGCCAAGAACAGGCTCAGAGTCGTGTGAAGGAGATGGAGATAAAGGTTTTGAGGTGATTGGGATTTCAGAACCGAAAGTAGATGCCCCCGTATCAAATATGTTGACATGAACAGTAGGTTCGGTTGGAGAAGTAGTTGTGGTAGTAACTTCGGTGAATAAAGGTGTTGGAATTGGAATCGAGGTAGTAGTGGTAGATGTGATGGGTGGAGGAAAGGGAGCAATGGTAATAGGAACCGATTGTGTAAAAAAAGGAGGAGGTGAGTTTCGGTTACCTGCATTAGTTGGTGATGGTGGAGGCGAATTACCTCGAGCCGGACTTTCGGTTGGAGAAACGTCGTCTTCAGTTGACTGGGGGTCTGGTTGTGGGTCAGATGAAACATATTCTGGGTCACTTGAAGAAGGGGAAGGAATCTTTGGTTTGTGAGATTTCTTCTTGATCTTTCTTTTCTTTGGAGCAGAAGGGGCTGCTTGTTCAGACTTGCGCTTCTTGGGAGTAGAAGCTTTTGAGGACCGATCTTCCTTTTCCCCTTTTCTGTCAGGCTTCTTCCCTCTCTTTGCTGGTTTATCAGCTGCTTCTAGTGAACTTTTCATTTCTGGAGTAAGCTGCTTTGGTCCTGTAGGGGGTAGCTTCTTGTACTCTGTTATAACCTTGCTTTCATTGGAAACACATCTGTACATAGACTCCGGAACCGAACCAACAAAAATATATTTGGAGGGATTTGAGCCAAGAATCCTCGTCGTGCGGAAAGTGGCAATAGATGACAGCAGTGAATCGGCCATTGTTGGAACATGAAACTTTTCCATCGCCCATTTAGTGACTAGAGTCCAAAACCTAGCACATGAAATTTCAGAGTACCTTGAAGAAGAGCTTATACTCTAAACCAGTTGAGACCATAAGATTGATCCAAAATCCATGTTAACCCCATGATACATACCATAAAGAAGGGTCATGAACGCCCTGCTTGCTCCATCAGAACCTGCAACCCTCTCCGATAAACCCTTGGAGAGGAGGTAAATAGACCATTCCACTGAGGAGGAAGGCATCATTTCTTGAACTTGGTAACAGTGGTGAGAATCTCAGTGTACCCCATATCATAGAACATGGTGAACAGCTGAGTAGTGGTGATTGAAACAGGGTTAATCATGGAGTCGTCGACAACAAGCCGTAGCAGTAAACAAAACCTAACTTTTGAAATCGACGTCTTTTGATTTACGATCTCAAACAAAATACGGTCCTGAGCTTTATCGTAGACAACAGTTGAGTAAACTTGAGAAAGCAAAGACATGGGAACACACTCAACCTGTGTAAGAGCAATCACCAACGGGGAATACTTGAGACATTCTACCACATGAAGCATGTACGAATCATAGACAAATGGATTCAGGTCAATGATAAGATTCTGATTGGGTTTGATGTTAAGAAGAGATGACTGAGCAGTTTGTTCGTGAACAGAGGAAGATTTAGCCATTGTTGTAGGTGTGAAGAAGAAGATGAACAGTAGAGAGAATCGTTGGTGTGTTCTTGAGAAAGTGGAGAATTGGTAAAGTAGACCAATAGGTGTGAGAAATGTTTATATACCATCGCCAAGAGAGAAAAAGAATCCACAGTAATGATTCGATGATCTTCTGAATCGACGCCTGAAAAAGCGTGATAAGACAGCTGGGTTTCCCTAGGAAGACGTCATCAGGCGTGATATGTGGAACCGTTTCAAATTCATGTTGACTCACCCTTATCTTTTTAATTAAATCAACGCCACCGTAAAGAACCGAAGCTATATGTCTTAAAATAGTTGATTAGTAACCGAACAAGAGTTTGGAAAAATCATAAAGATTTTCGTACAAGTGTGTGAAAGATAAAGAAATAAAGCAAATTTTATGTGGGATATAAGTGATGTCAATCAAGACATGAAGCAGTGGATCCCGGGCACGAATCTCTTCCTTCAAAGTCAAGAGAGACTTCAAAGTGTTTGTGTGGTTCCCCGTGAAAATACGATCAAATAATTGTTAAGAAGTATTGAAAGGCATCTTTTTATTATAAGGCTATTGATGCTGGTTGAGCTTCAATCAATGATTTGGTGCTTGACATAAGACCGAAAGCGGACGAAGTACTTGTGAGATCGATGTAGCCTTTTAAACAAGTAGTTTTGTTCTTTTTTTTAGTGACTTGATGAAAGATGTTTTTTAGAAACCCCCAAAAAAAATTAAAATGGATCCGTTGGGAAGAAAATCCTTGGTAATAGACATTTTCATAAGGACCTCTCAAAAAGAAAAAGGGATTTCAGGTGACATCCCACAAGAATGATTACGTTAAATCATGGGTGAAAGCTAGAACATTTGATTGTTCACCGTCAATACATTATTGGTGTTGGTTTTTAGGTTTCACTCAGTTCGTGGTAGAACGAAACTGAGATCATTAACACAGATGTTGTGTAACCATAAACCTCAGTGTTAAAGTCTGAGAGTCTCAAGGGTTACAATTATGAACCGAAAGTAAGTGGAGAAAAGTGGTAAGGAGGTTAGAGAATCGAAAGCACCTCTGCTATAGAGTAAGGACCGAGCAGACAACTCTTAGCTCAATATGAGACGAGTAAGGTGGCTCATGACATAAGTGATTGTATCAACCTGATCGGGAAGATTTGATTTGTATATATCAAATCAATATGGCTACACTTGAAATCTTTGAGGCTTTGGTCGACATACAACAACATGCTTCTAGGTACACTTAGCTAGTACTAAGAGAAAGAAACGTATACATGTCCTAGCTCCATCATTTGAATGAACAATGATACATTTCAATGATATTTTGTAATTTTTGACTTTAATTATAAGCAACATAAACAAAACAAAAGAAATAAAAATAGTTTTGGATTTTATGAATTTTCTGAAAAGAATTAAAAACAAAAAAAATAATTTTTATTTTTATGAAGTTTTCTAAAAAGAATTAAAACAAAAAAAAAAAATATTTTTGATTTTTATGAAATTTCTGAAAAAGAATTAAAAACAGAAAGAAAAATATTTTTGATTTTTATGAATAGAAACGAAAAGACACATATAATGTACAAAATATACAACCGAAACGCAATCGAAAAGTAGTGAAGCGAAATAGACCGAGCGTTCGGTTCATTTCGGTTCCCAAAAAATCAGGAGCTGAAATAGACTGAGTGATCGCTCTATTTCGCGTTCGGTTCATTTCGGTTCCCAAAAAACCAGGAGCCGAAATAGACCGAGTGTTCGCTCTATTTCGCATTCGGTTCATTTCGGTTCCCAAAAAATCAGGAGCTGAAATAGACCGAGCGTTTGCTCTATTTCGCTTGATAAATTTTAATGAGGCGAAAGCGATTTCGGTACAGATTCAGCTTCCATCATTTCTAAGCCTTGTAAAATTTTGTTAAAACTTGCTTCAGGCAAGGCTTTTGTAAAGATGTCAGCTAATTGATCAGTGGTTCTTACAAAATGTATTTCGACATTACCGTCCTCCACATGATCCTTGACGAAATGATACCTTAGTGCTATATGTTTCGTCTTTGAGTGTTGCACTGGATTGTGACATATCCTTATTGCGCTTTCAGAGTCACAATACAAAGGAATTTTCTTCATGTTCAGGCCATAGTCTCGAAGTTGACTTTGTATCCATATGACCTGTGAGGTACAAGACGTTGCGGCTATATACTCGGCTTCGGCTGTGGATAGAGACACACATGTTTGATTCTTAGATTGCCAGCTGACAAGTTTTCCATCAAGGAACTGACATCCTCCAGTAGTGCTCTTTCGGTCCAGTCCACATCCTCATAGATCAGCATCAGAGAATGCCTGAACAAAGAATCCTGATTTCGCCGGGTACCACAGACCGAGAGATGAGGTTCGCTTCAGATACTGAAAAATATTCTTCACAACCATCATGTGAGGTTCGCGTGGATTAGCTTGAAACCTGGCACAATAACAGACAGAAAACATTATGTTTCGTCGACTGGTTGTCAGATACATTAAGGACCCTATCATTTGGCGATAGAGGGTCATGTCGACAGACAGTTTGTCCAGAGAAGGTGTTAACTTCGTGCCAAACGCCATAGGAACCTTCACTTTTGAGTCTCCTATCATTCCAAACTTGGCAAGTAAGGTCTTCGTGTAAGCCTCTTGATTAATAAAAATGCCTTCGGGTCCCTATCTAATATTCAAGCCAAGGAAAAAGTTAATTGGACCCATTGAGCTTATCTCAAACTTAGTCTCCATCAACTTCCTGAATTCACCTGTGAGGCTGGGATTCGTGGAACCGAAGATGATATCATCGACGTAAATTTGGACGATCATAAGGTGGTCACCCTCTTTCTTACGAAAGAAGGTTGGGTTAACCGAACCTTGTTTAACCTTTGACATTTTTAGAAATCGAGTTAATGTTTCATACCAAGCTCTTGGTGCTTGCTTCAGACCATAAATCGCATTGTCCAGAATGTAGCAGTGATCTGGATACTTTTCATTCACAAAACCTGGTGGTTGCTCTACATACACTGTTTCTTCTAATTCTCCATTTAGAAATTCACATTTGACGTCCATTTAATATACTTCAAAGTTCTTCTGAGCAGCATAGGCCATAAAGATTCTTACTGATTCTAACCTGGCTACAGGAGCAGAAGTCTCTTCGTAGTCTATCCCTTCTTCTTGACAACATCCCTTCACAACCAGCCTTGCTTTGTTACGAATTACATTCGCTTCTTTGTCCATTTTGTTTCGAAATACCCATTTCAGTCCAACTACAAATACATCCTTTGGTGTAGGAATCAGTCTCCATCCCTTGTTTCGCTCAAACACGTTGAGTTCGTCTTGCATTGCCTGTACCCAATCAGAGTGATCGAGTGCAGTATTGACAGTCTTCGGTTTAATTTTGGAGACAAACGAATTAAACATGTAAAATTCCACTTGAGAGAATAATGCAGTTTGCTTCGCTTTCAGTTGAGAACGAGTAAGAACTCTTTCTGATGAGTCACCAATGATTTGGGTTTTTGGATGATCTTTTGTCCATTTTGTGAGAGGTGGGTAATTTGGATCATAGGAGGGATCCAACTCAGCATTTACTTCTTCTTTGAATTCTGATTGAGTATCATCATCATTTGTATTTGCATTCTCCCCCTCAAATGATGACACTGTTTCGCCTTCAGGCATTGGATTCTCCCCCTCAACTGGACGTTCGGTTGATATGGTTGTTGATGGGTTCTCCCCCTGGAATGATAATTCAGGGTTATCGGATGAAGATGAACCCTCCCCCTGAAATGTAGAATTTTCTTTTGGAGGTTCGCTTGGACTTGGCTATTCGGTAGCTCCCGGTTGTTCTTTGTCCATATCCTTCGCTGCATCATCAATGATTTGCTTCAAGGAATCAATCTTATTGTCAGCAGCCTTTGCTTCAGAGTGAATGGCTTTCTCTGGTTCATCGAACGATGACATATATTGTTCAAATAAATTCGAAATGGAGGCAGTAACTTGACCAGACATTGGAAAGATTTCCTCCATTGAACCTTCGGTTGTTTGAAGCTTTTTGACGTAGTTGTCATCGAAGGTGACATAATAGGTTTCTTCGATTTTCTTGGAACGTTTGTTCAGAACCCTATATGCCTTGGAGTTTAAGGAGTAGCCAAGAAAAATCCCTTTGTCAGCTTTGACATCAAACTTGTTTCGGTGCTCCTTTGAATTTAAAATAAAGCATCTGGAACCGAACACATGGAAGAACTTGACATTTGGCTTGGGATTGTTCAAGATCTCATATGGAGTAATAGAAAAACGGTTGTTGAGAAGAGATATGTTCTGTGTGTAGCAGGCAGCAGCAATAGCATCAGCCAAAAAATATAAAGGCAATGAGGCGAAACTGAGCATGGTTCGGTGTGACATCCCCATTTTTCACGTCCAGAAAAGACCGATTTTGTTTATGCTTTATAAAAATCAGATTACCTCTTTTAATAAAAATGTTGCGGAATTTGTTCCCAGAAAAACATGATAAATACGTTATCAAAGCATTTCCGAAGAAATGTATTTTTATCCATTTTAAAACATTTGGGATGTCATCGTCAATACAAAAACATAAGCATAAACAAAACTTACATTCATTTACACTAGTGATCTACATCTCTTTTAAATCCCTCAATGTAAAGTAGCTTCATATTGACACCTGTGATACAAATAAGCTTGAGTGGGTCAGGTTGGGAAACCTGGTGAGTACATAGGGTTTTCAACCCATAATAATTTAATTATTTTGTTTAAATATCAAACAATCAACCCAATTACCCATCCCCATTATCTTCCTTACTCTTAAGGATCTACCTAAGAATCATCTATCCTGCATTCGTTCATTTCGAAGCCCATTGCTTCCAGGGTTTATATGATAGGCACTAAGTCCATAGCTGTCAATGCTTGTTCGTAAAGCACTAATTCCATAGCTGCTAAAGTTCATTCATCGGGTACTAAATCCATAGCTACCGGTGTTCAGCTAATAGGTACTAAATCCATAGCTACCAATGTTTATTTAACAAGTACTAAGTCTATAGCTACCAATGTTTATTCTATAGGTACTAAGTCCATAGCTGCCGATGTTATTTGTTAGGCACTAAGTCTATAGCTGCCAATGTTCACTCATATCATCTTTCATCTCTCATCATTCATCTACCCATGTTTTACCTAACATATTCGTAGATATCAAAATACATATACATTTTAAATTATATAAAACATGTATAAAATCGTTCATCCAGCATAGAAAGCAAGTATTCAAATAATATGCACACATACCACGTAATTAATATAAAATACTTCATATCTATGTGTAAGATGAAAGTAACTATGCACTCACCTGCAATGGTGGTGACTCGGTACTCGGACATCACTTCGTTTACTTTAAAACGAATTTCCGTTGACAAAACCTAGTATCATTTCCACTAGAGTTTAGTCTAATGTTCAACGAGACTAATTAATAGTCTAACTATTATTACTATTATATAAGCGTTAAACAATACTCTTCACGCACTATGTACAGACAGGGGCCAGATATGGAACGCCCGAGGGCAGGATCATTTTGGCATATATCACTTCTGAAATCCAACAACCCAGGCGGCCCTTCAAACCGGATTCCCCGTACCGCGAGTGGTTAAAAAGATATTATAACGACACTTATATAACCCGTAATAATAGCTCAAATAATTATTATAAGGTCCTAATAACGTTACTATATTTAAATAAAAGCTATATTAAAAATTAGGTAGACGTATCTTACCTACGAGGGGGTTTGGCTAGAAGCCGCGCTCTGCAGGGGCAGAACTTCCGAGTCGAAAGCTCTTCGTCTCGGAGCCGTCAAGCGCTCCGGGGCTTTCTTCTAGCGCTAGGGGAGTTTTGGGAGGTTTATAGAGAGAGTAGAGAGAGAATGGTGGAGGTGTGAAGAAATGAGGGTGGAAGGGGTTGTATTGGTAGGGTGAAATATGGCTGAAATTAGTGCCACATGTCACCATCTAGTGGCAAGCCTTGGGGAGAAAGCAATGGCCAAGATTGTGTCACGTCACCCCTTTTGCAGCAGCACCCTGCCGACTTCTAAACCTCGTAACTTTCGCATACGAGCTCCCTTTTCAACGATCTTTATATCCACGCGTAGGTAAAAGTAATATCTACAAGTTTCATTTTGACTCCGTCGGCTAATTCTCGACCGATCTTAAATTTAACAGTACGAGGAGATTATACTGTTAAATGTCTGTGTAAAATTCATAACTTCTACATACGGACTCCGTTTTCGTCTGTCTTTTTACCGTTGAGTTCCTATTAATGAGATCTTCAATTCTCATTTACGTTGCATAGGCCAAAAACCGCTCGATCTAAAATTCGAGTTTCGGGCCGTGCACTACTATGCCAAATCATAGAAAATTCATAACTTCATCATACGAAGTCAGATTTGGGCGTTCTTTTTTTGTATGTTCTCGGTTTAACGTATACTACAAATTTTGTTTAGATCACTAAGGCTAAAAATTATTCTACCGTAAATTCACTATTTACGTCTCCCGGTGCCGTGCCGGTTTTGCCATAAAACTTCGACGGGCCATAACTTCTTCGTTATAACTCGGATTTCGGCGTTCTTTATATGTACGGAACCCTTGTAACATATAATAAATCTTGGTTAAGATTAATCCTTCTAAATAATCTTCCATCCAAAACTCATTTTTGATGCTCATCGTCTCTAAATTGACTAGCCCGGATCTGCGGGCGTTACATTTGGGCTGCTTCACACAATGATCGGTTTCGCATTTCAATGACACCATTTTGTTGTGGAGTGTAGGGAGCAGAAAAGTTGTGAGATACTCCCTTTTCAGCAAGAAATTCTTCAAAATCATTGTTTTTAAACTCCAGCCCATTGTCACTTCGAATATTTCTTACCAGCTTTCTCAGTTGAAGCTCTATTTGCTTGACAAAAGCCTTGAGCTTTGGTGTAGCGTCTGATTTCTGTTTAAGAAAAAATACCCAGGTGAAACGAGAAAAGTCATCTACTATTACTAGTATATATTTTTTACCACCAATGCTTTCAATAGCCGAATGTCCACATAAATCAATATGCAGAAGCTCAAGTGGTTCGATGATATTCGTGTTGACACGTGTTGGATGAATTTTCCTGCTTTGCTTTCCCATTTCACATGCAGCACACAGATGTTCTTTATCAAACTTGAGTATTGGAAGTCCTCGCACATGATCACCAAGAACTAGCTTGTTGATGTCTTTGAAGTTGAGGTGCGAGAGCCTTCGGTGCCATAACCAACTTTCGTCTAAGTGTGCTTTAGTTAGCAGACACACAGCTGGCTTCCCTCAAATGGGATTGAGATTCAGTGGGTACATTTCGCCTTTTCTTTTCGATTTTAATAGAACTGATTTGGTCTTCTTCTCTACTATTTCAGACCCTTCATCATCGAACGAAACCTTCAGTCCAGTTCCCACCACCAGTTGTGAAACACTGATGAGATTGTGTTCTAAGACCTCTACGTATGCTACTTTTCTGATCGAGAATTCTCCATTTGTGATCATTCCATATCCTTTTATTGTGTTGTTGCCATATTTGACACATCCACCATCCTTAATAGCTCGAAACTCCCGAAGCTCTTCCTTTTTCCCTGTCATGTGACGTGAGCAGCCACTATCAATGTACCATTCGTCGTCGAACTGCTCGTCACGCATAAACTGCAAAAATCAAGCAGATTTAGGAACCCAAAGTTTCTTGGGTTCATGTGAGCCTTTTACAAAACAGAATATAACAATAGAAGAATCAACCAAGTAAGTTCGTTTTATTAGGGTTGTTTCATCTTTTCTTTTGATTGTAAAAACTTTGATTTTATTATCTTTTGACGCTTCAGCCTTAGGTCTAGTAATTGGACCCTTTTTGTTTTCTAACTTTTGGTTTTGTTTCCCTAGGTTAGTATCCATCTTCTTTTCATCTTCTGAGATGATCTTCCCTTTTCCGTTCACATCTTCTTTAGGATTGTGCTTTGAGCAAGAGGATTGTGTTTTAGAAGCGAAATCTTGCTTTTGGGTCCTTTCGCTTGTGGATGAGGAACCGAAACTGTCCTTTCGGTTGTTGAGTTGAGAGCCTAAACCACTCTTTCGGTTTCTTTCGCTTCTATTTGGGGACCGAAACTTCCCTTTCGGTTTGCTTGGCTACATGAATATCATTGTGTACAAGAAGTAGCTTGATTCTTTAACACTCCTTTATCCTTAGCGGTTGAACTCTTATCTGATCGAATGTAATTTGGGTTTTGGGACTGCCAAAACTGTTTCCTTTCAGTGAGATTTTTCTTGTATCTCCTGTTACGTTCATGTTTCTTTTCAGACACCTGTTTGGGAGTTTTACGGATGTTGGCCTTCGGTTTCAATCTTTTATCATTAGTTTCGCTCTTTAACGAGGAGGTTTCCCTTGTCGCCTTAACTGATTCACATGGAATCTTTTTGGTACCACTTGTACTTGGCGCATCAAAATGCATAGGCTTGTTAAGTGGTTCTGCCACATATCTGCCTTTAACCTTCCATGATGTTCTCTCAGATAGACCGACCATTTCATCAGCATTGTCTATTGGTGCCGACCAGAAAAATTCATCACATCCTTCAGTATTGTCTTTGTTTACTAATGCTGTGAGTTCGACTGTTTGCTTCTGTGTAACACCGGTAACTGCATAAACTTGATTTGGCGTGGTTTGGACCTTCTGATACACCACAGCCTTTTTTTTCATAACTTTGGACTTATTTTGGGACAATCGAGTGAATTCAACCGAGTTTTCAGAAATGAGATTTTTGGTGGGTTCGGGTTCGCTCTTGACAAATTCATAACAGTCTACCTCATCTTCTACAGATATTTCACTCATATCATCATCCTCATCAAATTCAGAAGTATTTTCAGCATTAATTTTTGTTTCTGAATTCAAATTGGCATTCAATGAATCAAATTTCTGCATAGTTTCGCTTTTAATTTTCAATTTGTCATTTTCGTCAAAGAGGTTCTTAAGCATATCCTTATGGTCTTTGGACTTGATGAAGGACTCGATTTTGTCAAGACCAATTCTGTATGCTGGAGAAATTTCGTCAGAAGATACAACAGCTTCACAGTTATATACATCAGCATCAATTTCATCCTCCTTAAATTCAAGGAAGGGCAGAATCATACGATGAATTTTCTTGCCTATTTCACAATTCAAATGCAGTTGGGTAATGTTTGAATATAAACACTTAGTAATCAAACAAAAAGCATTTCTATGTTTTAAAAGCTTTAAATTATCCCTTTGCAAATAAATTGTCTCATCCTTAATCCTAACTAACTCGATCTCCTTTTACTCTATCCACATCCGTCTCTCCTCACTTTTTGAAGACACCCTGCTGAGTTGATCAGTTAGGTTAGAGTTTGTTATGCGATTCTGTATTAGACTACCACTTAAACTAGAAAATTTAGATTTTAATCCATTTAATTCTTTTTCATAGTTTCTAACATGGATTTTTAATTATTCGAGAATAGATTGTACCTTCTTGATCAAGTGGTCGCACTCATTGATCTGCTCACCAACAAGCTTGGCAGCGAAGCACCTGTCTTCTCGTTCCTTCGCTTCATCTTTACCCCCATCAGTGGTGTAACCCCTCATCTGTGACACTCCAGCTGTCACCATCAAACACTTTCCTTCAGCAACATACTCATCTTCTTTCGCCACGAAAGCTCTGCCATGTGTAGCCCTTCTCACTTCTTCATCTTCTGATTCAGTTGACCAGACTTCAACACCACCAAATTCATCATTTGCAACATTTTCCTGCACAATAAGAACATTCATAGTGTTATTTGCAGCAGCTTTCTTTTTCTTAATCTCTTCTAGCTTTCGCAGGTGGTATGCTTCATCGTCTTCACCCTCATTCTTCTCAGTCATCTTCCTAAACATACAGTCCTTGGCAAAGTGGTTTTTACCTCCACAAAAGTGAAAATTAAATCCTGAGTCACTTGACATGTTGCTCTCCTTCTTCGGTTCTTCTTGCTGGGGAGTGATCTTCGGTTCCTCCTTTGTCTTTTCTGAACTGTAGTTTCCTTGCCAGTTTCGGTTCTTATTGGTGAGAAACCTTCTGCGAATGAACTTCTTTGGGTTTGAAACCATCAAAGCATATTCTTCATTGGTCAGACCGAATTCAGAGAGATCTAAATCTTCTTCTTCTTCAACTGTATTCTTTCCTTTAGAAATTAGGGCCAAAGAACCCATGCTAGAAACCACATTCGTTTCTTTAGTCACTGCACCTTCATGTGACTTTAGTATCCCCACTAGCTTCGCCAAAGAGTAAGCCTTGAATTGTTCATGGGCCTTTAGAGTAGACACTACAACCATCCATTCAGACCTTAGGCCATTCATGAATGTGACCTTCTGTTCAATAACTTTCCTCTCTATGCCATGCTTTATCATTTTGCTAAGAAGATGATTAAAGCGATCAAAGGCTTGGATAATCTTCTCTTCAGGTTTCTGCTTGAAGTCTCCAAACTCTGAAAGCAATGGAGTCTGGATTGAATGCTCAAGATCCTCACTGGTAGAATACAGCTCTTTCAACCTGTCCCAAACATCTTTTGCCGTCGTGCATGAGCTAACCAACCGAAAGGTGTCAGACTGTAGGGAAAATTTGATCATTCTTAGCGCTTTAATATTGCATACAAACTTCTCATTTTCATCTTGAGGAACGTATTTAACATCAACCATAAGTTGGTTGTACTCCTTTTGAGTCTTTATTATTCCGTTTGTGCAAGTGTGAGCGAACGGGCCTACAGTGATCACTTCCCAGATTAAGTACCCATTGTCTTCAGAACCGATCACATAATCTTCAAAGTTATGCGTCCATACTTCGTAATCTTGAGTATATAGAATTGGAATCCTAGTCGCGGATCCAATTCTATTGGAGATATTGATAGGGTTTGTGTTGGAATCGTCGTGTGACATGATGATATTGCGAAAAACCTGTTAAAGATCAGACTTGTAAACAAAGTCAGTGTAAAATCGAAATCCAAGAACAACGTCAACAACAAGATGACGGCTTCTAACAGAGATCAATATTAGCAGAAAACCCTGAAACCTTCTTCGACAGAAGAGATGCATATAAATTACACAGTCTCCTGCTCTGATACCAATTGAAGAGTTAAAACAACTTTTAGATCGATAGATCTTTAACAAGTAAATAAGCAAGAACAATAAATACTGGAACAAATAATGAATCAATCAGTATGTCGAATGATTAGAATATAGTCACACCTTAGCAGAGCTCGATTAAGAACTTCCACTGTAGAGGTGCGCTAGGGTTTACAACACTTGATAAAATAATAATGAAAGCGTTAATTACAAAGGATGCATGCATGCACCTTATATACTAAATGTAACATACACGTTTTGAGATCGTGTTTTATATAAATAATATTATGAAATATTATGTGATATTGAGTATTGAGTTCTAACAGATAGTTTTTACTAGAAATAAGGTAAAACTATGTTTAGAATCACTCATAAATTATTGGAAGCCTTATGAGATTCCAATTAAAAGCTAAATAGTGAAATTTAGCGAAAATATAAAAATTGAAATAAGTATAATTTTATTGTTGAAAGTTGTAGATAATCTCGTTAGAAACATATAGGCGAAAACTTCATCGAAATCCGAGCTGTAACGAAGAAGTTATGACCAATCGAAGATCCGCGATAAAACTGGCGCGGTGCCGAATGACGTAAAAAGTGAGTTTTTGATAAACTACTTTTTAGCCTTAGTAATCTAAAGGAAAGTCGTAGTATTCGTTAAACCGAGAAGTTCGATAAAAAGAACGCCAAAATCTGACTTCGTATGAGGAAGTTATGATTTTTGCAAGTTTCAGCTAAGCAGTAGACAGCTAAAAACTCGAATTTTAGATCGAGTGATTTTTAGCCGACACAACCTAAACGAGAATCTAAGGTCTCGTCATTAGTAGTATAACGGTAAAAAGTCAGACGAAAAAAGACGTCGGATGAAGAAGTTATGAATTTTTAACGGATTTACCAGTCCCGGTCTGTTAAAAATAATAATAAAAAAATAAAGTCAAAATTTTCCAACGAAGTGTATACAAAAGTTGTAGAGCATGATTTTCTCTACGCATGCATATAAAGAATGTCAAAAACGGAGCTCGTATGAGAAAGTTATGGATTTTACAAGATTTGACACAATTTTCGAGAAAAATCGCATGAATAGTGATTGCCACGTCACCCTCGCTCGGAGCTGGCCACGTGTCCGAAGCTGCTGTGTGGGATGTCCGAGAAGCGATGCGTGTCGCACAGGTGTCCGAAGAAGCCACGTGATCCTCGCATGCAACCCACGTGATCCAACCCGCGTGTAGGCTTCTGATTCGACCGAGGAGGAGGCCCAATCCGAAGCGAGCATGTGTCCGAACCGAGCCTCGCCCTGCTGACAGCTGGTCCGAGCCTCGCATGCAAGCCTCTCTCTTCCCAGCCTCGGATCCGAGCCTTCGGTCCTCCTCCCCTATAAATAAGACCCATGCGAGCCTTCCCGGGTAGTTTGAGAAATTTGCCACTTTCACCCCCCTTTTTGATATTTTTACTATCTCGACATCCCCCAAAGCCCCGATATCACTTTTAGCACCCGAAACACGCCCCGAAGTGCCCGAACACCCGGAAAATTTATCTTTTCGGTTTCGAAGCTCTACCTTCGCAGAGCCTGGTTTCAAGAAAACTCCCGGTTTTCAAAGAAGAAAGTCATATTTAGAGCCGAAGTGCTGCCCGAATTACTATTTTGACCCCCGGTTATTTCACGGTGAGTTTAATATATAGGAACAATTGTATGTTATGTGTTATATGTGCTATGTGCTTTTCAGTGTTATTATTCCGGTTTATTTTCCCGTGTTAATTTTTATTCGCTATGTTTAATAGCAAAGTAATACCTTTACCATGTGATCAGTGAAAGGACTTAGATTCATATTGGTACTGGTACGTAGCCTCTGGCCATGTAGAACATATCTCCGTAAGAGAATGATTTCTATTCTATGGTATTGGCAGATGGTTAGACAGGGCGTGAAAACCTGAAATCTACCAAAAAGGTTAAATCCGAAGTTGTATGTCTTCTGTGCCATTTGGGCCAAAGCTTTATTGATGTATATCAAGTATGGAAATTGTTATGTCCCATTGATTGTATATCTTTGAATCAAATCAATGATTGATATGGAAAGTTTGTCACATGATTCACATATGCCTTTGTTGTTCCTTGATCCTCCTTGCCTCCACCATAGTGAAGTATATATATGGCATAACGTTATATTGTATCTATTATTGAACTCACTAAGCGTCACCGCTTACCTCTCTCAATGTTTAACTAATTTGCAGGAAATAAGCATCCAGTATAGTTATATACTGGTAGAAGATTTTTGAATAGTTTGAGACTATTGTTTTGATAGAAGATTTTCGAATAGTTTGAAACTATTGTATTTTGCACTCCCATATGTATAAAACTGTAGTATCCTGGGGAGTTATGTAATATATAACACTATGAAATAGTGGGTTTGTATCTAGTAGTTTGTAATCACATTATCAATATCAAATATTGTTTTATGAATATGCATGTAGCATGTTTCGGAATAACTATATTGTCAAGTATGAAAGTTTGGGTCTTTCAGAAATATGAAAGTATAGAAAGGGGTTCTTTCAATCATGGTATCAGAGCAGTGGTTTAAGTGAACTAAATTCCATGGATTGGTATTTAGACTTAAACTATTGGAAGTTCAATATATGAACTTAATCATTGTAAGTATAGGGATACAAACCATAGGAAATATATATATATAAAAGTATTAGGTAATAGTAAACCCTAATATTCTAAAATACAATATTACTCCCTATTGCAGATCAATGGCTGAACAGGTTAGTAGCCATACCCCCGAGGTTGGTGGAGGTCCTCAACCTGAGGAAGTGAATACTCCAGTATCTCCTCGTGAGGAGCGACTCTTAGGTAAACTTACCGGCGTTATTCGACAGACTCTCGAAGAACACAAAAAGAGTGGTGATAAAGGAAAAGAGAAAGCCACTGGAGAATCTTCGAGAGGAGAGGTGAAGCGTCCCTCGTTCAAGGATTTCAAAAGTAGCGGTGCTACAGAATTTTCTGGAGTTCTTAATCCAATTGTTGTTCTTACTTGGATCCAGAACACAGAGAAAGTGTTTCGTATTTCTCATGTGGATGATGAAGACAAGGCTAACTATACTTCTGCAATGCTCATCGGAGAAGCCTTGGTCTGGTGGGAAGCAACCTATGAAGCTCTCAGCAGGTTTGACCAGGAGAATTTATCCTGGGAAATGTTCAAAACTCGTGTGCTGGAGAAGTACTGTCCTCTAGACATGAGGAGGAGGTTGGAGAAAGAATTCCTCGAGCTTAAACAGGGAGGAATGACTGTGAATGAGTATGAAACCCAGTTTAATCAAAGAGCAAGGTTTGCTACAAAGTATATCCCAACTGAAGACAAGAAAATTCAGTTGTTCATGGAGGGACTACGGCACGAAATCCACGATTTCGTTGCCAATCGGGAGGTTCTATCATTCGATAAAGCTGTTGAGTATGCTCGAAGGCGTGAGCATGCCTTAGAGATACGTGGTGCCACTCTTACTGCTCCAAAGCATCCATGTACTGAAAGAACTGTTCCTGTTCCTTCTTTTCTACCAGCTCAATCCGTTCGGACTGAGCCTGGTAATCAAGTGCAAACTCAAAATGCGTCTCGTGGACGCAGTAGATCACAATCTTTTTCTATTCAATCGCCTTCATGTCGTGTTTGTGGAAGGAATCATCCGGGCCCATGCTAAATAGACAAGGAATCCATTGTCTGTTTTGGATGTGGAGAAAAGGGTCATATAAAGCCAGCTTGCCCAAGAAAGGATGTTACTTGTTTTGCATGTGGTATTACTGGCCACAAGAAGCAATTTTGCCATACTCTTACTAGTCAGATGACGGGAAGTCAAGCTTCCGTTCAACAACCGGCGAAAAGTCAAGCTCCTGTTCAACAATCAAGGGGTATTCCAACTAAAAAGGAGGAGGTTCCAAAAGCTAAGGGTCGTGAATTCCAGATCACCACAGAAGAGGCACGCGAGGACCCGAATGTTGTGACAGGTACATTTCTTGTTAACTCTAGACCTGCTCACATCTTATTTGATTCTGGTGCCTCAGATTTTGTGTCTTATGAATTTGCGCATTCTTTTCAAATTGCTTGCTATGCACTTGCGCAACCTTTTCACGTAGAGACTGCTGGAAGTATATCATTACTTGCCGATAAAGTCTATAGGAATTGTGTTATAGAAATTGAAGGCTACAATTTTCTTGCTAATCTAATTCCTATCTCCTTGCCCAACTTTGACATTATTCTCGGCATGGATTGGTTGTCAAAGAACCACGCAGACCTCCTGTGTTATGAAAAGATAGTGTGTATTCCCATTGAAGGGGAGAATCCTATCTATGTCTATGGTGAACAAGGAACCTTAAAAATAATATCTTTCCTCAAAGCCCGTAAATTCATATCGAAAGGGTGTTCTATCTATCTGGCTTACACGGTCGATGTCTCAAAAGAAGATAAGAAAACGGTGAATGATGTTCTCATTGCTAAGGAATATCTAGATGTTTTTCCCGAAGAATTGCCTGGACTTCCTCCGGACAGGCAAGTAGAATTCCGAATTGACCTTGTGCCTGGTGCTGCTCCGATTGCTAAGACTCCTTATCGTCTTGCACCAGCTGAGATGAAAGAAATGATGATCCAACTGCAAGAATTACTTGACAAAGGCTTTATCCGATCAAGTACCTCTCCCTGGGGTGCTCCAGTATTGTTTGTCAAGAAGAAGGACGGATCGATGCGGATGTGCATTGATTATCGTGAGCTGAATAAGGTGACTATCAAGAACAAGTATCCACTACCTCGCATCGACGATTTGTTCGATCAACTTCAGGGTGTTAGCTATTTCTCAAAGATTGATCTAAGATCTGGCTATCATCAGTTGAAAGTTCACGAGCAGGATGTACCGAAGACTGCTTTTCGTACTCGATATGGGCATTACGAATTCCTTGTTATGCCGTTTGGTTTAACGAATGCTCCTGCTGTATTCATGAATATGATGAATCGGGTATGCCGCCCAATGCTCGATAAATCTGTCATCGTATTCATTGACGATATTCTAATCTATTCCAAGTCTGAAGCTGATCATGCCATTCATATTCCTGCGGTATTAGAACTTCTTCGAAAGGAGAAACTATATGCTAAATTCTCGAAATGTGAATTTTGGCTTCGCCAAGTTCAATTTCTCGGTCATGTTATTTCTCGTGACGGTGTATCCGTAGATCCTACTAAAATTGAAGCTATTCAAAATTGGGAAGTGCCCCGTAATGCTTCCGAAATTCGTAGTTTCTTGGGTCTCGCGGGATATTACCGGAGATTTATTAAAGACTTTTCTCGTATAGCCGTACCTCTCACGAGTCTTACACGAAAGGAACTGAAGTTCGAATGGGGTGAAGCCCAAGAAAAAGCTTTCTCGACTTTAAAAGATCTCTTGACTCATGCTCCAATCTTATCACTTCCAGAAGGTGATAATGATTTCTCTGTATATAGCGATGCTTCAAGATTAGGACTCGGTTGTGTGTTGATGCAATGTGGTAAGGTGATAGCCTATGCCTCAAGACAACTGAAAGATTATGAAAAGAATTATCCCACTCATGATCTCGAACTCGCTGCAGTGGTATTTGCCCTAGAACTTTGGAGACATTACCTCTTTGGTACAAGATGTCAATTGTATACTGACCACAAGAGTCTCAAGTATATATTCAGTCAGCAAACTCTGAATATGAGACAACAACGAGCAATGGAGCTGATCAAAGACTGTGACTGTGAGATCCTATATCATCCTGGAAAGGCTAATATAGTTGTCGATGCACTTAGCAGAAAGGTTTATCGTAATAGTATGTGTTATGCTATTACTCACACCACAGTAAAGTTCACTATTCTAGATGAACTAGAGAAATGGCAAGTAGAAGCCCTAAAGCCAGAAAATGTGAAGAACGAAGGAATGGTACATTACACCGATGTTTTACTTGATGATCCAAGAGGACTGAAGGTATTCAAGAATCGGCTATGGATTTCGAAGATTGGTGGATTACGAAAGAATATTTTAGATGAAGCCCATAAGTCTAAACTGTCAATACATCCTGGTACAAGTAAAATGTACTATGATGTAAGAGCTGATTATTGGTGGCCTGGATTAAAGAGAGACATTGGAAGATATGTACAAGAATGCTTAGTATGCTTACAAGTCAAAACAGAGCACCAAAAGCCTTACGAAACCCCAGAAAGTCTTAGTGTACCTGTATGGAAATGGGAAGAACTGTCCATGGATTTTATTACCAAATTGCCTAAGACTGCTAGACAGCATGATAGCATTTGGGTAATCATCGACCGCCTAACTAAAAGCGCTCATTTTCTTGCCATGCGTGAAACGGCTCCAATGGAGAAATACACACAAGTATACTTGGATGAAATTGTTGCAAGACATGGTGTGCCACTAAAGATCGTTTCCGATCGTGATACTCGCTTCACTTCTCACTTTTGGGCGAGTATGCAACGTGAATTGGGATCTCGAGTTGCTCTCAGGACAGCCTATCACCCCCAGACAGATGGTCAGACGGAGAGAACAATACAAACTGTAGAAGATATGCTTCGTGCATGTGTCTTGGAGTTCGGTGGTAACTGGGATAAATACTTACCTCTTATCGAATTCTCGTATAATAACAGTTACCACGCTTCAATTAAAATGCCACCATATGAGGCATTATATGGTCGCAAGTGTCGTACTCCATTATGTTGGCGTGAAATAGGACAGAAAATCCTTGGAGGCCCTGAAATGATTCAAGACACCACCGACAAGATTCAAATTGTACGAGAAAGAATGAAAGCCGCCCAGGATCGACAAAAGGCCTATACGGAAAAGAGGAGGCGACCAATAGAATTCCAAGTGGGTGATTTCGTAATGTTGAAGGTATCCCCATGGAATGGTCTTATGCGATTTGGAAAGAAAGGAAAACTAAGTCCTATATTTTTTGGTCCTTTCAAAATCCTCCAGAGGATTGGTAAACAAGCATACCGCTTGGAATTGCCTGAAGATTTGGCAGGTATTCATGATGTCTTCCATGTGAGTTATCTGCGCAAATTCTTGAGCATCTATGATGAGGCAGTTCCTTTATCCGAGGTGAAACTGGATAATAAGTTAACTTATGTAGAAGAGCCTGAAGAGATCGTAAACGAAAGAACGACTAAGCTACGTAATAAAGAAGTAGAGTTGGTGCTTGTCAAGTGGAAACACCATCGAGGCCCGAACTATACTTGGGAGAATAAGAATGAGATAAGAGCGAAATATCCCCATTTATTTTAATCGATGTAATTTCGGGGACGAAATTCTCAAAAGGAGGAGGTATTTGTAACATACACGTTTTGAGATCGTGTTTTATATAAATAATATTATGAAATATTATGTGATATTGAGTATTGAGTTCTAACAGATAGTTTTTACTAGAAATAAGGTAAAACTATGTTTAGAATCACTCATAAATTATTGGAAGCCTTATGAGATTCCAATTAAAAGCTAAATAGTGAAATTTAGCGAAAATATAAAAATTGAAATAAGTAAAATTTTATTGTTGAAAGTTGTAGATAATCTCGTTAGAAACATATAGGCGAAAACTTCATCGAAATCCGAGTTGTAACGAAGAAGTTATGACCAATCGAAGATCCGCGATAACACCGGCGCGGTGCCGAATGACGTAAAAAGTGAGTTTTTGATAAACTACTTTTTAGCCTTAGTAATCTAAAGGAAAGTCGTAGTATTCGTTAAACCGAGAAGTTCGATAAAAAGAACGCCAAAATCTGACTTCGTATGAGGAAGCTATGATTTTTGCAAGTTTCAGCTTAGCAGTAGACAACTAAAAACTCGAATTTTAGATCGAGTGATTTTTAGCCGACACAACCTAAACAAGAATCGAAGTTCTTGTCATTATTAGTACAACGGTAAAAAGTCTGATGAAAACGGACGTCGGATGAAGAAGTTATGAATTTTTAACGGATTTACCAGTCCCGGTCTGTTAAAAATAATAATATAAAAATAAAGTCAAAATTTTCCGATGAAGTCTAAACGAAAGTTGTAGAGCATAATTTTCTCTACGCATGCATATAAATAACGTCAAAAACGGAGCTCGTATGAGAAAGTTATGGATTTTACAAGATTTGGCACAATTTTCGAGAAAAATCGCATGAATAGTGATTGCCACGTCACCCTCGCTCGAAGCTGGCCACGTGTCCGAAGCTGCTGCATGGCATGTACGAGAAGCAACGCGTGTCGGACAGGTGTCCGAAGAAGCCACGTGATCCTCTCATGCAACCCACGTGATCCGACCCGCGTGTAGGCTTCTGATTCGACCGAGGAGGAGGCCCAATCCGAAGCGAGCGTGTGTCCGAACCGAGCCTCGCCCTGCTGACAGTTGGTCCGAGCCTCGCATGCGAGCCTCTCGCTTTCTGAGCCTCGGATCCGAGCCTTCGGTCATCCTCCCTATAAATAAGACCCATGCGAGCCTTCCCGGGTAGTTTGAGAAATTTGCCACTTTCACCCCCCTTTTTGATATTTTTACTATCTCGACATCCCCCGAAGCCCCGATATCACTTTTAGCACCCGAAACACGCCCCGAAGTGCCTGAAGACCCGGAAAATTTATCTTTTCGGTTTCGAAGCTCTACCTTCGCAGAGCCTGGTTTCAAGAAAACTCCCGGTTTTCAAAGAAGAAACTCATATTTAGAGCCGAAGTGCTGCCCGAATTACTATTTTGACCCCCGGTTATTTCACGGTGAGTTTAATATATAGGAACAATTGTATGTTATGTGTTATATGTGCTATGTGCTTTTCAGTGTTATTATTCCGGTTTATTTTCCCGTGTTAATTTTTATTCGCTATGTTTAATAGCAAAGTAATACCTTTACCATGTGATCAGTGAAAGGACTTAGATTCATATTGGTACTGGTACGTAGCCTCTGGCCATGTAGAACATATCTCCGTAAGAGAATGATTTCTATTCTATGATATTGGCAGATGGTTAGACAGGGCGTGAAAACCTGAAATCTACCAAAAAGGTTAAATCCGAAGTTGTATCTCTTCTGTGCCATTTGGGCCAATGCTTTATTGATTTATATCAAGTATGGAAATTGTTATGTCCCATTGATTGTATATCTTTGAATCAAATCAATGATTGATATGGAAAGTTTGTCACATGATTCACATATGCCTTTTTTGTTCCTTGATCCTCCTTGCCTCTGCCATAGTGAAGTATATATATGGCATAACGTTATATTGTATCTATTATTGAACTCACTAAGCGTCACCGCTTACCTCTCTCAATGTTTAACTAATTTGCAGGAGATAAGCATCCAGTATAGTTATATACTGGTAGAAGATTTTTGAATAGTTTGAGACTATTGTTTTGATAGAAGATTTTCGAATAGTTTGAAACTATTGTATTTTGCACTCCCATATGTATAAAACTATAGTATCGTGGGGAGTTATGTAATGTATAACACTATGAAATAGTGGGTTTGTATCCAGTAGTTTGTAATCACATTATCAATATAAAATATTGTTTTATGAATATGCATGTAGCATGTTTCGGAATAACTATATTGTCAAGTATGAAAGTTTGGGTCTTTTAGAAAATGAAAGTATAGAAAGGGGTTCTTTCACTAAACCCTAGAAAGATAATCACGGTTGGACAGGTCCAAACCGAGAGTACATAATGGACCGAACTACTAAGGCCCAACGACACAACACTTTAAACCCAACACACCCCCATGATAGGGAACCCATACCCTATGATGTAGTGTCAACAACCCATGACTATCATAGTCGAAGGAGGAAATCTGTCCCACAATACGCTCGCTCTTCCGATGTTCCTCCTACATAGCCTCCTGTTGGGCCTCTCAGATCTGCTCCAAAAGCAGAGTCACCACTGTCATCCGCAAGCAAACGTCTCTGATCGGGGCAGCCTTGCGGATAAGAGCATCGGCCACCACATTGGCCTTCCCCGTGTGGTGGAGGATCTCACAATCGTAATCCTTCACCACGTCTAGCCACCGACGCTGCCTCATGTTCAGATTTGGTTGATCCGTGAGGTACCTCACACTCTTGTGGTCCGTGTGAATGGTACAACGGACCCCGTAGAGGCAATGTCGCCAAATCTTGAGGGTGAAGACGACCGCCCCTAACTCCAAATCATGCGTCAGGTAGTTCGCTTCGTGAGGCTTCAGCTGCCTCGAAGCGTAAGCGATAACATGTCCTCTCTGCATCAATATCGCGCCCAACCCTGAGATGGACGCATCGCAATATACCACAAAATCCTCCACGTCCTCAGGCAGGGCAAGGATCGGTGCCTAGCATAGTCTCCGTCTCAATATCTCAAACGTTGCCTGCTGCTCAGGCCCCCAACGAAAAACAACGGCTTTCTTCGTCAGCCGGGTCAGGGGTACAACTATCTTGGAGAAATCCTGAATGAATCTCCGGTAATAGCCCGCCAATCCTAGGAAACTCCGAATCTCAGATGGAGAATCGGAACCTCCCATCTCATCACGGCCTCCACTTTGGCCGGGTCGACCAGAATACCGTTCTGGTTGACAAGGTGCCCAAGAAACTGCACCTCGCGCAACCATAACTCATAGTTGGAGAACTTGACATACAAGCTCTCCCTCCTCAGGGTATCCAAAACCTCTCGCAGATGCTCATCATGCTGATCCTGTGTCTTGGAGTAAACCAAGATATCATCAATGAAAACTATCAAAGACCGATCCAGCATCGGTCTGCATACACTGTTCATGAGATCCATGAACGCGACAGGAGCATTGGTGAGCCTGAAGGGCATCACCACAAACTCGTAGTGGCCATAATGAGTCTGGAATGCAGTCTTTTGTACATCCTCATCTCTGACCCTCATCTGATGGTAGCTTGACCATAAGTCAATCTTGGAGAACCAAGATGCTCCCTGAAGCTAGTCAAATAAGTCATCTATCCTCGGGAGTGGGTAACGGTTCTTCACCGTTACCTTGTTTAGCTCCCGGTAATCTATGCACATGCGATGCGACCCGTCCTTCTTCTTGACAAACAGGATCGGGGATCCCCAAGGCGAACTACTCGGCCTGATAAATCCCTTGTCTAGCGGCTCCTGTAGCTGCGTTGACAACTCCTGCATCTCTAGAGGAGCCAACCGATATGGTGTCTTGGCTATCGGAGCCGTACCAGGGACTAGGTCAATCCTGAACTCCACCTGTCGCTCCGGAGGTATCCCAGGCAGCTCCTCCGGGAATACATCCGCATACTCTCGCACCACTGGTACATCACTCACTGACGCCTTACCCGCCTCCCGGGTATCCATAACGTAGGCAACATACCCGGCACAACCTTGCTGGAGGTAGCGCCTAGCCCTCGCTGCTGAACATAAAGCTGGTTCGTGCTGTGGTCTCTCGCCCTGAATCACCAGCTCTCCCCTGCTTGGGGTCCTGACATGTACCAACTGCTACGCACAGTCAATCACAGCCCCATTAGGGCTCAACCAATCCATACCGATGATGACCTTGTTTCCACGCAAAGGTATGGGAACCAATTCTACCAAGTAACGCTCCTCGAACAATCTCAAAACAAAATCTCTGTAAACCTCTGATGCTCGAACTGATCGGCCGTCAGCAATCTCAACCTCTAGCGGGCAATCCAACATGCCCAAAGACTCAGGGAACCTCTTGCTAAATGCAAGAGAGACAAATGATCGGGTAGCACCCGAATCGAACAACACCTGAACTGGAATGCCGTTCACATGGAACGATCCTAAACAAAACACATATCTCACCACATAAATATCATAAAAAACATATAATAAAAGATAGGGAGAAGAAATCATACCCATTACCACATTGGGTGTGGCGCGTGCCTCCTCGGTAGTCAACTGGAAGGCTCGGCTCCTCACCACTGAAGCCTCCGTCTTGCCCTGCCAGCCATCAGTGAGCCGCAGGGTCGCTGGAGCTGACTCTGCCACTGGCGCTGCTGCTGTTGCTGCCAATCTTGGGCAGTTGGCCTTTTTATGGCCTCTCTATTTGCAGTGAAAACACAGCAACTCCGATGTCGGAATGATGGGGGTAGGGGTTGTACAATCCCTGCTGAAGTGCCCTATCTTGCCGCACTTATAGCAGCCTGACGATCCCAATCTACAAGCTACCTCATACGGCCTGCCGCATTTCCTGCAGCGGCTCCGGCCCGACTGGCCCTTCGGCCTAGCGTTGGATCCCTTGGGCTTCTTCCCCGAAGCCCCAGTAATCTGTCCCTCCTCTGCCTTCCTCTTCTTGAGGTGCTCCAAATCCATCTCCCTGTCCCTCGCCCTGGCAATCATAGAATCCAGGGTCGGACATGCCGAGTAGCTGACATGCTCTCAGATATTTGCCCTCAACATGTCATGATAGCGGTTTTCCGCATCTCCTCGTATCCCGCATACTGGGGCACCAACAATGCCCTCTCCAGGAACTTGGCGGTAATCTCCGCCACTGACTCAGTCGTCTGTTTCATATCAAGAAACTCCCTGGCCAGCTGCTGAAGCTCCACAGCCAGCGCGAACTCAGCCCTGAACCGGGCCACAAAATCTGGCCAAGTCATAGCCTCAATAGCCGAGGCTCCCAGAGATTCACCAACCGACTCCCACCAATCTCTAGCCCTGTTCCTCAAACAACCTGCAGCATATCGAACCTTCGACCCCTTAGGGCAGAAGCTCGTCAACTGTTCATAGTCGATGTCTGCAATCCATCTCCTGGCCGGGATGGGGTCCTTCGCCCCATGGAAATCCGGTGCACCGCTCCCCCTGAAGTCCTTTAAGGATAGTGCGCGCGTTCCTGACTAGCTGAACGCCATGTCACTCCTGAACGCCCTGAGGTGATCCTCCATCAACTCAATGATCCCTTCCTTGATGGACCCGAAAATCACCGGGGTCGAATCAAGGATGCCTCTAGTGATCTCAGAAGCAATGAACTCACGTAGCCTCTCATCAACTGGCTCGGCACCTGATCCTGAACCCAATCTTGATCCTAACCCTGAAGCTGATCCTCCTCCGTTACGCGTAATCATCACCATTCTGAAACAAAACAAATAACTGTCAGGGTCATACATAACCTCAGGAGGTCTCACATACTACAAGTTCCCTGGTTCTATCTCGGCCCTCCTTGACTTGAGTACGGATCCTCTGCTTTCAGTAGTACGGGCCAATACTACCTTCCACATCTATCCGTACTTTCCTCAAGGACTACCTTGACTTCACCAAGTCCTTTCTACTACTGCTGCCCTCAGCACTAATTCTCTTCCTAGGCTTGCCCTAGGGTGATCTCCCCGACCTACTCTCCGCCATTAGCTGCATAAGGAATCTCTACCATTTGGGCCAAAGCTTTATTGATGTATATCAAGTATGGAAATTGTTATGTCCCATTGATTGTATATCTTTGAATCAAATCAATGATTGATATGGAAAGTTTGTCACATGATTCATATATGCCTTTTTTGTTCCTTGATCCTCCTTGCCTCTGCCATAGTGAAGTATATATATGGCATAACGTTATATTGTATCTATTATTGAACTCACTAAGCGTCACCGCTTACCTCTCTCAATGTTTAACTAATTTGCAGGAGATAAGCATCCAGTATAGTTATATACTGGTAGAAGATTTTTGAATAGTTTGAGACTATTGTTTTGATAGAAGATTTTCGAATAGTTTGAAACTATTGTATTTTGCACTCCCATATGTATAAAACTATAGTATCGTGGGGAGTTATGTAATGTATAACACTATGAAATAGTGGGTTTGTATCCAGTAGTTTGTAATCACATTATCAATATAAAATATTGTTTTATGAATATGCATGTAGCATGTTTCGGAAGAACTATATTGTCAAGTATGAAAGTTTGGGTCTTTCAGAAAATGAAAGTATAGAAAGGGGTTCTTTCACTAAACCCTAGAAAGATAATCACGGTTGGACAGGCCCAAAGCGAGAGTACATAATGGACCGAACTACTAAGGCCCAACGACGCAACACTTTAAACCCAACACACCCCCATGATAGGGAACCCATACCCTATGATGTAGTGTCAACAACCCACGACTATCATAGTCGAAGGAGGAAACCTGTCCCACAATACGCTCGCTCTTCCGATGTTCCTCCTACATAGCCTCCTGTTGGGCCTCTCGGATCTGCTCCAAAAGCGGAGTCACCACTGTCATCCGCAAGCAAACGTCTCTGATCGGGGCAGCCTTGCGGATAAGAGCATCGGCCACCACATTGGCCTTCCCCGTGTGGTGGAGGATCTCACAATCGTAATCCTTCACCACGTCTAGCCACCGACGCTGCCTCATGTTCAGATTTGGTTGATCCGTGAGGTACCTCACACTCTTGTGGTCCGTGTGAATGGTACAACGGACCCCGTAGAGGTAATGTCGCCAAATCTTGAGGGTGAAGACGACCGCCCCTAACTCCAAATCATGCGTCGGGTAGTTCACTTCGTGAGGCTTCAGCTGCCTCGAAGCGTAAGCGATAACATGTCCTCTCTGCATCAATACCGCGCCCAACCCTGAGATGGACGCATCTCAATATACCACAAAATCCTCCACGTCCTCAGGCAGGGCAAGGATCGGCGCCTAGCATAGTCTCCGTCTCAATATCTCAAACGCTGCCTGCTGCTCAGGCCCCCAACGACAAACAACGGCTTTCTTCGTCAGCCGGGTCAGGGGTACAACTATCTTGGAGAAATCCTGAATGAATCTCCGGTAATAGCCCGCCAATCCTAGGAAACTCCGAATCTCAGATGGAGAATCGGAACCTCCCATCTCATCACGGCCTCCACTTTGGCCGGGTCGACCAGAATACCGTTCTGGTTGACAAGGTGCCCAAGAAACTGCACCTCGCGCAACCATAACTCATATTTGGAGAACTTGACGTACAAGCTCTCCCTCCTCAGGGTATCCAAAACCTCTCGCAGATGCTCCTCATGTTGATCCTGTGACTTGGAGTAAACCAAGATATCATCAATGAAAACTATCAAAGACCGATCCAGCATCGGTCTGCATACGCTGTTCATGAGATCCATGAACGCGGCAGGAGCATTGGTGAGCCTGAAGGCCATCACCACAAACTCGTAGTGGCCATAATGCATCTGGAATGCAGTCTTTTGTACATCCTCATCTCTGACCCTCATCTGATGGTAGCTTGACCATAAGTCAATCTTGGAGAACCAAGATGCTCCCTGAAGCTAGTCAAATAAGTCATCTATCCTCGGGAGTGGGTAACGGTTCTTCACCGTTACCTTGTTTAGCTCCCGGTAATCTATGCACATGCGATGCGACCTGTCCGTGTTCTTGACAAACAGGATCGGGGATCCCCAAGGCGAACTACTCGGCCTGATAAATCCCTTGTCTAGCGGCTCCTGTAGCTGCGTTGACAACTCCTGCATCTCTGGAGGAGCCAACCGATATGGTGTCTTGGCTATCGGAGCCGTACCAGGGACTAGGTCGATCCTGAACTCCAGCTGTCGCTCCGGAGGTATCCCAGGCAGCTCCTCCGGGAATACATCCGCATACTCTCGCACCACTGGTACATCACTCACTGACGCCTTACCCGCCTCTCGGGTATCCATAACGTAGGCAACATACCCGACGCAACCCTGCTGGAGGTAGCACCTAGCCCTCGCTGTTGAACATAAAGCTGGTTCGTGCTGTGGTCTCTCGCCCTGAATCACCAGCTCTACCCTGCTTGGGGTCCTGACATGTACCAACTGCTGCGCACAGTCAATCACAGCCCCATTAGGGCTCAACCAATCCATACCGATGATGACCTTGTTTCCACGCAAAGGTATGGGAACCAATTCTACCAAGTAACGCTCCTCGAACAATCTCAAAACAAAATCTCTGTAAACCTCTGATGCTCGAACTGATCGGTCGTCAGCAATCTCAACCTCTAGCGGGCAATCCAACATGCCTGAAGACTAAGGGAACCTCTTGCTAAATGCAAGAGAGACAAATGATCGGGTAGCACCCGAATCGAACAACACCTGAACTGGAATGCCGTTCACATGGAACGATCCTAAACAAAACACATATCTCACCACATAAATATCATAAAAAACATATAATAAAAGCTAGGGAGAAAAAATCATACCCATTACCACATTGGGTGTGGCGCGTGCCTCCTCGGTAGTCAACTGGAAGGCTCGGCTCCTAACCACTGAAGCCTCCGTCTTGCCCTGCCAGCCATCAGTGAGCCGCAAGGTCGCTGGAGCTGACTCCGCCACTGGCGCTGCTGCTGCTGCTGCCAATCTTGGGCTGTTGGCCTTTTTATGGCCTCTCTGGTTGCAGTGAAAACACAGCAACTCCGATGTCGGAATAATGGGGGTAGGGGTTGTACAATCCCTGCTGAAGTGCCCTATCTTACCGCACTTATAGCAGCCTGACGATCCCAATCTACAAGCTACCTCATACGGCCTGCCGCATTTCCTGCAGCGGCTCTGGCCCGGCTGGCTCTTCGGCCTAGCGTCGGATCCCTTGGGCTTCTTCCCCGAAGCCCCAGTAATCTGTCCCTCCTCTGCCTTCCTCTTCTTAAGGTGCTCCAAATCAATCTCCCTCTCCCTCGCCCTGGCAATCATAGAATCCATGGTCGGACATGCAGAGTAGCTGACATGCTCTCATATATTTTCCCTTAACATGTCATGATAGCGGTTTTCCGCATCTCCTCGTATCCCACATACTGGGGCACCAACAATGCTCTCTCCCGGAACTTGGCGGTAATCTCCGCCACTGACTCAGTCGTCTGCTTCATATCAAGAAACTCCCTGGCCAGCTGCTGAAGCTCCACAGCCGGCGCGAACTCAGCCCTGAACCGGGCCACAAAATCTGGCCAAGTCATAGCCTCAATAGCCGAGGCTCCCAGAGAGTCACCAACCGACTCCCACCAATCTCTAGCCCTGTTCCTCAAACAACCTGCAACATATCGAACCTTCGACCCCTTAGGGCAGAAGCTCGTCAACTGTTCATAGTCGATGTCTGCAATCCATCTCCTGGCCCGGATGGGGTCCTTCGCCCCATGGAAATCCGGTGCACCGCTCCCCCTGAAGTCCTTGAAGGATAGTGCGCGCGTTCCTGACTGGCTGAACGCCATGTCACTCCTGAACGCCCTGAGGTGATCCTCCATCAGCTCAATGATCCCTTCCTTGATCGACCCGAAAATCACCGGGGTCGAATCAAGGATGCCTCTAGTGATCTCAGAAGCAATGAACTCATGTAGCCTCTTATCAACTGGCTAGGCACCTGATCCCGAACCCAATCTTGATCCTAACCCTGAACCTGATCCTCCTCCGTTACGCGTAATCATCACCATTCTGAAACAAAACAAATAACTGTCAGGGTCATACATAACCTCAGGAGGTCTCACATACTACAAGTTCCCTGGTTCTATCTCGGCCCTCCTTGACTTGAGTACGGATCCTCTGCTTTCAGTAGTACGGGCCAATACTACCTTCCACATCTATCTGTACTTTCCTCAAGGACTACCTTGACTTCACCAAGTCCCTTCTACTACTGCTGCCCTCAGCACTAATTCTCTTCCTAGGCTTGCCCTAGGGTGATCTCCCCGACCTACTCTCCGCCATTAGCTGCATAAGGAATCCCTACCTTTACCTAACTAGCTCGCGAATACCATTACATATCACTAAGACGAGATAATTCTTCGAATGAGAGGTCCTACCCTACAACGGTTGGACTCAGACAAGAGCTGCGCAATAGGGCTAGACCTAAGCTTCTGAAATTATTTAGTCCTTGCAATATGTAACTTAATGTATTCGTTTACTAGTTAGCTAAAGTTAACTAGAACTCCTAAAGCACAAAGCCAGCAGCATTCGAGCATCGAGTAACCATACCAAGCATATCCTATTCATACCATTATTTTAGTGACTATTCAGCTCTAGCATATAATCCAATAAGCACATATAGCAGGCACATAAGCCATCTTCCTAGATCCTTATCCCTAATCTAGCATGCAGTTCTCATATACAACAATAGGCATATAAGGCATCATTCCTAGATCCTTAGCCCTAATCTAGCATGCAGTTCTCATATACAAATCATATCGTAACATAACATGTATGGGTATCTTGGGGAAAACTTAATTGAGCTCGGCCGGTCGCACACATCGCACACCTTGTTCTTTCTTAAAACCTTTCCATTTTAGATTTTAGAAAAATGATTTTCTTGTAAAAATCTTTCAAACCCTCGATTTGAGTCCAAACACCCCCGACGGTGTGTCTGAATCCCTCAATCCAAGGCTCTGATACCAACTTGTAACATCCCAAAATGTTCAAGCCA
This sequence comes from Lactuca virosa, assembly GCF_052849685.1. Taxonomy (NCBI): domain Eukaryota; kingdom Viridiplantae; phylum Streptophyta; class Magnoliopsida; order Asterales; family Asteraceae; genus Lactuca; species Lactuca virosa. The sequence goes on from NC_136428.1 coordinate 291,226,284, forward strand.
ATTTTTTTTTAAAGTAAGTAACTTATAAAATCATTTGACAACACCTAGTTGATAGCATAACAATTCATAAAAACTATAATAGTCATGTCCCAAAATCATATCATCAAGTAGTAATAAAATCAGAGTACAATCCCATGAATCACGTAATGCGGAAATCTGATGTACGTGTGATGTGCAACTACCGCCCCGACTCATTCCCCTTCGCTGAAGAGGTACCTGAAACAAAACTGAAAACTGTAAGCACGAAGCTTAGTGATTTCCCCCATCATACCACATACCAAACAACATACATACTGCCGAGCAATTCTTGGGTGCTCGACTTACCCTGCCAGGCAATTCTGGGGTGCCCGACCAACCCTGACAGGCAATTCTAGGGTGCCCGACCTACCCGTGTCAGGCAGTTTTAGGGTGCTTGACCTACCCTCCAGTTTATCCCAACTAGCTACGGGTGTCACACCCCCAAACCGAAATGGCAGAAACATTCGGGGGTGGATGACGTCATGTGTAGTATCACAACAGTTGCATCATAGTAATCATAGTAAAACACAACCATTACATTGAATATACATGAAAAAGAGTTTACATCTGTTTGATTCTTGTTTTTATACATCAAAAGTATAATCAAAAGGAAAAAGACGTGATCTTATACACTCCGTCTTCTCAAAACTCCAGGAGGTACCTGCCTACTGATTCCCTGAGAATACAAGCAGTTTTGAAAGATTATCAACATAAAGCTGGTGAGTTCATAAGCGATGTTTTTGTAATGAAAACTTGTTGATGACTCTGTAAAAATGTTCGTTCGTATTCAAGAAAATCCAATATTTTCTTTAGTGAAAGTGTGATGATATCAGTTCTATCCACGACTACTTAGTTTAAGCTAGCCATCTATGAACCAATATCGAACAGACAGTTGGCTATGTGGATCTGACCTAAGCCCACAACCAAACAAGGAATAGGAAATAAGGCGGAAACCACACATTCCACAGTCTATCGAATATTCTCCATACGTGGCCCTGATACTTAAACTAAGTAATTATAGAATTAACTATGAATTTTTGTTTCTGAAATCTGTTGTAGCATAGGAAAATACAAGTTTGAATGTCTGGTTAATACTAATCATAGTATATATGTATTCTGTCCGAAAACCATTGTATAGTATGTTCCCTTTGAAAACCCTGGCTATAGTATGTTCTGTTTGAAAACCTTGGCTACCACCAGTATATATAGTTCGTTCTGTTTGAAAACCCTGGCAACCACCAGTATGTATAGTCCATTCTGTTTGAAAACCCTGGCTACCACCAGTATGTATAGTTCGTTTCGTATGAAAACCCTAGCTACCACCAGTATATATAGTTCGTTCCGTATGAAAACACTGGCTACCACCAGTATGTATAGTAATTTCATTACTTAAAATAAAACTAATGAAGAATGAAATACCGTAAACAAATGGTTAGATTATACTTCTGTGAATCGTATAACCATGCTTGACATATATCATATCAACAAGCATATATATAGACACATAACATAAACATATAAACATTCCTTGGGCTTTCCGCGACATCGGACCGAAGCCCAAAACACATAACACATAACATATAAGCTAAACATTCCTCGGGCTTACCCCGGCATCGGACCGATGTCTGAAACATATAAACGAACACATGCAAGAATGACGAAGACATTAAGCATACAAACATTCATCGGTCTTGCCCCGACATCGGACAGAAGTCCGGAAGCATATAAACTACATCGGACTAACCCCGACATTGCTAGCATACATAAACGGGCCGGCTTTGGTGCCTTAGACCCGTTCCTACTGGAAGAGGACTCACCTTACAAAGTTGGCTGCTGAATCTCTCGGTAAGGAATCTCTACTGGAAGAGGACTCACCTTACATGAAGGCCCAAATCCATATATTCTCACCAAGCCCACTAATGGCCCACTTATGGCCCAATTTTCTAAATTGGGCCCAACTTCTCAAATGGGCCTTCACTCAAGTCCAATATGCAATAAAATCCATTATCCGCCCAAAAGAATAACCCACTAAGGCCCGTAATCAACTAGGCCAAGGAAATGGCCCAAAAAGGCCCACTATCGCAACGAACGCAGGGCGTTCCCTTGTGGAACGCTGGGCGTTCCTCCTTGGTTCAGATCGTGAGCCCCAGTGGGAATACAGCGCGTTCCCAAGACCTACGCAGGGCGTTCGCGTCCAGTTTTCAAAATAGGTCCATTAAGCACTTAATGCTTAAGCCATGCCATCCAAACACATATCCAAGCTATCTAGGACCTCTAGAATCATAAAGTCACACACTTGGTGACCTTGCATGTCTCCCTTAAGTCCAAATCTCAAGGAATAGCAACCAACTTCCATAAATGTGGTCCTAACTCTTGCATGAACCCATTAAGACCTCAAAGATCGAAAATTTACTAATGTAGGGACACCATTATCATCAAGGGTGGCAACCCTAGGCCTATAAACGAATTTGAGTCATAAAGGTCCATTCTTGGGACTAAAAAGGTCCAAAACATCATCACATTAGATCTAAGCATACTTGAGGAAAGTTGTGAACTTTATACCTTCAAAGGGTCCCAAATGATGATGCTATCCCGGATCTATGAGCTCAAGATACTCAAATTCTTCTTCACTAGCTTCTCCTTCCTTCTTCCAAGCTTCTAAGATCTTAAACAAGCTTCACAAGGCCACACGTACACACAAGAATGAGAAAAGGAGGCTATCTAGGGTTTTCTGAGGTTGAGAGGCTGGTAAGTAGGCTAGGGCTTGAGTCATAATGTTGTTTATATAGGTCCCAAACCCTAAAAATTAGGGTTTGCATTCAGCGCGGGAATGCAGCGCGTTCCTCAGAGGAACGCGTCGCTTTCAGGCTCCGCCTCCAAAATCCAAGGTTGGCAGAAATGGTCCCTCCTTCATCCAAATTCCATAATAGTAAGGTCCAAAAGCAGTAATTCAATATGTAAGGGATCAAAATGTAAATAATACTTGGACTGTGTTATAATTCTCTCCTACTTGAATCAGAATTCGTCCTCGAAGTCCGCTGCGTCTGGAAATAACTCTGGGTAATGCTCCCTCATCTCCTCCTAGGGCTCCCAAGTCCATTCTGAGCCCTTGCGGTGCTGCCACTGTACCTTCACCAACTTAACCCTCTTGTTTCTTAGCTCCTTCGTCTTCTTATCGAGAATAGCTACCGGTCTCTCGATGTAATTCAGGCTATCATCAACCTGAATGTCCTCTAAGGGCACAACCGCAGAGTCATCCACTAAGCACCTATGTAACTGAGAAACATGGAAAGTGTTGTGGATCTGGCTGAGCTCTGCTGGAAGATCCAAATGGTAAGCAACCCGGCCCACCCGAGCCATAACCCTAAAAGGGCCGATATACCGGGGGCCAAGCTTGCCCCGCTTCCAGAACCGGATGACACCTTTCCAAGGTGACACCTTCAGGAGGACCATGTCGCCCACCTGAAACACTAAGTCTGAACGCTGCTTGTCGGTATAGCTCTTTTGTTGACTCTGAGCAGTCTGGAGCCTGCTCCGAACCTGCTGGATCCTCTCAGTAGTCTTGAGTACTACTTCAGTACTCCCCATGAATCTCTGACCAACCTTGCCCCAATAGATTGGGGTCCTACATTTCCTCACGTAGAGCATCTCAAAGGGAGGACGGTCTATGCTGGCGTGGTAACTGTTGTTATACGACAATTCCGCTAACGGAAGATACGTATCCCAACTGCCACCGCAATCCAAAACACATGAACGCAACATTTCCTCAAGATTTTGAATCGTCTTCTCGCTCTGTCTATCCTTCTGAGGGTGGAAAGCGGTGCTGAATTGGAGACGAGTACCCATCTCCTCGTGAAACCACTTCCAAAACCTGGAAGTGAAACATACATCTCGGTCTGACACCATCGAGACAGACACTCCATGTCGTGCCACTATCTCACGCACGCAGATCTCGGTCAGCTTCTCAGCCGATATACTCTACGTCCCGCTTCATGAAGGGCCACCAGTAATCAGGGCGAAGATCCTGGTACATCTCTGTCGCCTCGGGATGGATGGAGAACCACGACAAGTGGGCCTCATTCATCAGAACCTGTTGTATTCCGCCCCAGTATGGAACCCAAACCCTCCCATGCAGGGTCAACAACCCTCGGTTGTCATAATAAAATGAGGCCACCCAGCCAACGATCCACTCGCAATGGAGTAATCGTTGTCTGTAACATCCCAACCGTCAAGTATCATTAATTTTTCCATTGAGATTTCATGTTTAAGATCTACTCGACGAGTTGAAGCTATGACTCGTCGAGTAGCAGCGGGCCAGGACACGTCAATTAATGAGTGACTCGTCAAGTCAACATGGGGGACTCGACGAGTAGGAGCTAGCAGTGGAAACCCTAAGTTTCAGGGTTTTTGTACCTTATATATTGGACCATTAGCGCCTCCCATTGTCCTCTACCACCCCTTGAGAGCCAGAAACCCTAATTTTCGTGAGTGAGAGCTTGGAGAGTGTTTTGGAGCTTTGAGAAGTGACTTTTGTGATGGAAACTTGTAGATCAAGAGGCTAGCATCAAGGTTTTGTGTTGATCCAGAGTCTACTTCAGTTTGGGCACATCTTGAAGGTGGTGGAGTTCGTGTTGGTGATCCAGGAGTTGAGCTTTCTAGTTTCAGACGACACTTGTGAGGTGAGTTATCCACACTATATCAGCAGAGTCTAAGGCACCAAGGCCGACCCTTTATGGATTTGTATTCAGATTATTACATGATATGTTTATGGTTTTCATCCTGTTAGTTAGGATGGTTATATGCTATGATAGTGACTTGAGTAAGTCGATATCCGGGTTATAGGATCATGCTATGTTAGTGACCTGGGTAGGTCGTTGTCCTGGTTATAGGACGTTGCTATGCTATTTGATCTGTTAGATCAGTTTGAGTGATATTATGATAGCACATAAATGTATATGCACATGTTGTTTGATTTGGGGGTTGGGTTGAGGCGGTCCTAATTTGTGCTGAAGGCCAGCATACCCAGGGCGGTCCGGATATACTACAAACCCAGGAGGGTATGCTAGTCAGACCGAAGGCCCGACGAGCGGTCCGGATAGGCTGTAGGCCCTACGAGGCGGTCCAGACGTGCCGAAGGCTCGGAGAGCGGTCCAGATAGACCGAAGGCTTGTAAGGCGGTCCAGTCAGGCTGAAGGCTCATTATGCATGTTGTTTATATGTTTATATGGCATGGTTATGTGGTTTGTATTTTGGGGGATAGCTCACTAAGCTTTCGGGCTTACAGTTTCAGTTGTTGTTTCAGATACCTCCGGCGATCGCGGGAAGGCGAAGGCATGATCGTACTGCTCCTCCTACTGTTATGATTTTTATGATTTGATACTGGGATACTCGGATAACTGTATTTTGAAAACAAACTATGAAAGGACTTAATGTTTTAATTTTTTTTAATTGGCTAGAATTTTTGGGGTGTGACAAGTTGGTATTAGAGCCTTGGTTTGAGTGAATTGGAGGAACATTCGTGTGAATCCAGTCTCAAATCGAGGAAAGATTTTAAATGATTTTTTTAAAATGGATTTCAAAATAAGTAGAGGAGGATGCAGGGTGTACGATCACCCGGAGCCAGTAAGTAGCCCCAAAATACCATACAATTATTTGATTATGTGATATGTTAGAACAACATGCTAGTGCTAGGCTAGGGATCTTCAGGAATTGCATGATAGAATTTCCTGATTGGATGATGCCTGATAGCCTAGGGTTTTCCTTATATGAAATTGACATCATTACCGTAGTTTCTTAGTGTATGCATCACGGCCGTACATAATTAAGATCTTATAGCCTGAGAATGTTTGATTTAGCCTTATGTTCTGTTCTTGTCTGATTGGGAGCTTAGGGTAGGATTGGATATTCGAAAGTCTATAGGGTCCAGCGTTATGTATGGCTAGCACACACTAGTGCTGCGGGATTGGTGGAAGTTTCATGGATGGGTGAGTTGTGTGGGACCGGTAGGTCGGTTGTGAGATAGTTAGCTTTCCTCTAAGAGTGAGGATTGAGTGCTCGCTATGTTTATGTATATTGTTAGGGTGTAGTGGTGATACTTGAGACAAATATGGGTAGGTGTGGAAGGTAGTATGGGCCCGTACTATTGAAAGCACAGGACCCATACGCGTACTGAGGATGTCACAACCCCTAGGGTTAGTCGGGAGTTGACTTCCAGTTATTTATGTGGATTATCTGATGTCTTGTGGTATGTTTCAGAATGGTGATGACGAGACGCTTTGTGGCTGGATCCTGTTCGGGATCTGGGTCAGGAGACGGAGGCCAGGAGGGGCCAATAGCACCCGAGCCGGTGGTACAGATGGGTACGGACGAGTTGGATGCCAGGATCCGAGAGATCCTGCATGATGAGGTTGCTGCTATGTTCCGGGCACAGCTGCCAGAGATGTTCGGGTCGATTAAGACCGCCATGGTTGATACTACTAATAGGATAATGAACAATTCTATGTACATAAGTTTTCAGCACCTTCAGTTTTATTTTGTTATTTTGCTACGAATCCCCTTTTTAATTCAAAATTGGTGGATACTACTAATACGAGGGTTCTGATAATTTTGAACTATGAACTTTCATGGGATGATTCCTACTAGGTCTCTCTATCATCGCTTGGTGTACACAAGTCACGTATAATTAAGATTGGTAAGACAGTTGACTGAGCAACCCTGCCCTAAATCCACAACCAAACAAGGAACAGGAAATGAGGCGGGATCATTCACTTTAAATCTACAAATCTTAATTATAAATGTCCCTAATGTTTACACTAAGCCATCATAGCTTACCTGATAGGGTTCTTAGTTTTATATGAATGCTGTGATTTGGTTCGAATGAAAGAGTAATTATAAATTATTGGGGTTTGGAAGCGTACCAAACTATAGCAGGGTTCTTTTATGTTTCCCCATTCTCTGGGGTCAAATTCCTCCTGCTCCCCCGTCGTTCTTCTCTGTTGGACAATCCCTCTTGTAATGTCTTTTCTCACCACAAAGATGACATATTGGACTTGTTCCAACGTTGGTAGTTGAAGTGATGAATTTGACCGGAGTCCTACAGAAACGGGCGGTGTGCCCCTTTATGTTGCATCTATTGCAATGCAGTACTCGGCAGACTCCATGATGATGGTAGTTGCGCTTGCTGCAGTGTGGGAGGTTTCCTAAGTATGGTGTGGTCGGTGTTGGGATAGCAGGGCTGATGGGGGTATTGACTGCCCCAGCTTGTTGCCTTTCTGTAGCTCCTTGAGTTGAACAGCTCCCTTTCTTGTTCTCGAACTTTCGTTTCAGAATATTAGGTTTGAGGTTCGGAGTGTCTTTACAAACAGGCACTCGTTGTTGTACTTGGTTATCACCGTGATTGGGGTCGTCGATAACATTTCCACTAACATTTGTGTTGTTAGCATTTAGGTGAGTCATAACAGCTGCTACGGCAGCTGTGACCGCAGCTTGAAAAGTAGCCAAATCTATCTGAAGAGTTGGTGCCTTGCCAACGGTTTGGTTACGTTTCTTCGGAGGCATGATTCTGTTATATGATAAGAAAATGAGTCTGTGAGCGATTATGGTTGGCTCTAGATGTATTCCGATCATTCATGCGAATGTAAGTTTTTCATTTTGTTATACTGTTCTCGATGGTTCGATCTACATCCCTATGATGCAGTCCTGGTAAAAGAGTAGAATGAAGTTTCTAGAATGGTTATCAGACGAGAACGAAGTTATCTTTGGTTGGTGGAATCTATGATTCAGTTTTCGAAAAGATTTGAAAGTAATTCATAATAGAGTCTACAATAAATTGACTTATAAATTTGAGAAGTAATCACTCTTGATTGAGGTTTCGTGATCCGAATTATTGTTATTAGCCAATACAGGAAAAGACGATAAGTTCAAAATCTAATGTGAGTAATGTATTCATTAACTCACTAAGTTGCATTATTTATTAGTTATTATTGTGACAAAAGGCACTCAAACACTTCGCGTGTAACACGTGTGTTCCTCCTCCGTTCTATTCTGGGTGATAATGATTTGTTCTCTCCTGATATTTATAGGGTGTCCTTCTCCTTCGTAGGTATATTGAATTTATGTGTCGTCTTACTTCCGATTCTTACACCGATCTCCATTACTTCATAATGAAGAGTTTGAATCTCGGGGGTTCATGCAAACCTTTCCTCGGTGTTTTTAACAAGGTAACGGCAGATTTGGGTTTCTATAGTTTCCTCTTGATTGCGAGTACATGCAGTGTTAATTTCAGACGCATCATCTATCAACTAAGTGTGTGAAGATGGAGAAAATGATAAGAATTTCAAGAGTGAGAATAATGAAAGTGATCCGTGAACTCAATCACCATAGTTTAACCATTAAATAAGAGTGTGATTTTGGTAGAGTTCTAACAATAGAAGGATGAAAGTATTTGGACAAAGATTTCCCTAGTAGATTAGACGTTCGCCGATGTCATTGGTAGTAAAGATATGATAAGTTCGGGAAAAATTGACCTTGGAGTAGGACTCACATTACACCAGAATCGAGAAAATTTTGACAGTACATAGACCTAACCGACTGAAAGTTTAAGGTCTTAACATAAGCATGAAATTAATACTATAGTCTATACATAGACCTAATCTATATCCAAAAGAGAGAATAGAGTAGACTCTACTTGCGGCGAGAATCGCCCGAATGAGTCCTTGATTCTGCCAGACGACGCTCCATGTCCAACATGCGTCTTTCAAACATTGCATGATGCCCTCGAAGTTCCCTAACTTCAGATTAGGTTGTAGTTAGTTCTCTCTGCAGGGTCATATTCTGGTTCAGGGTTCTTCTATGAGCAGTCTCCAGATGGCAAATGCGAACTGTATTGACTCCTGCATCGGCATCAACCTCCATGACCTGGTTGATGGCTGTCCTTCCCTATTCCTCTTTACGAGCGACCCTGCGAACCAGAACAGATAGGATTCTGTCTGCTGAGCCTCCATCGCTCAGATTGTAGAAGCTTCGGTCTCCGTTGTAGGGAAAGGGTTGACCTTGCTCGTGACTCCATCTGTTCAAGTTTGCTTCCCACAGGGGTGTGGGTCCTTGAAAGTTTTGATGAGGGTTAGGGTTCTGAGCAACTGGAGGTGGATTATAAGCTTCTGATCCGGAACCGTTGTCTTCGGGAAAGTCTTCAGCAAAATCATCGTCTAGGGGAAATTGCGACTCATCTTTTGGTTCGGCACCGAGCCAACCAGCATTCTCTTGATTAGGATAGTACGGATCTCTAGGAGGATGGAATCCAGCCATTTTTATCTAAGCGACAATAGGGATAAGAGAAATATAAATATAACTTAAGGGTAAGAAGGTAGTTTTTGTGATAAGACCTACACCGGGTCCTCCTATAATTACCTAGTGTATACAAATAACATACAATCAAGACTGAATAGGTCGTTAGATAAGTAGCTTCACCTTAAGTCCACATCCAAACATGGAAAAGGGCCTAAAGCGAAATCATAAATCCTAAGCCTATAAAATTCCAATCATGTGTAACTTTAAAGTATGCACTTTGCAATTATAGACCTGCCAGTGAAGGTTTTTAGTTTTTTTTTTTTTTTTTTTGAATAAGATTCAATTTATTTGACGATTCCTACTTATAACTAAATATCGAGGTTCGCACGATTATTATGGGTTTTATAGTACTATGAAATACTCCTATAGTATTTTAAATTCGTAAGTTTGATTCTAGTATTTTCTTTGGTAAGTTTTTGACTTGTTGCTCACTACGACCATTCTTCGACATACGTTGGTCAGATCCAGGATAAATATAGTTGATCAGGCTATATTTATTCTCGATCTGATTACATACTCCGAGGCCTAATCGTAGTGTTCAACTTGTCTTAATACTTTCGTATAGTTTTGACTATGATACTAGACCGATGCATGCATGTACTTATACTTTTATAAAACTAGCATTTTAATTTATTAAAAGTATAGTTTGTGAAAACGTTTTGTCAGAGGATTTTAGTCCCTTTGCATTTATAGTTTGTATATCTTATGTGGTTCGATATACTTAGTTCACTATAAACAATGCTCTGATACCAATCTGTCACACCCCCAAACCAGAATGACGGAAACTGTTGAGAGAAAAACTTGGAGACACACTTGAACAAACGTTAGAACAAGTGGATTGCGGAATAGTTAATCTCGAAGGATCTAAAAGCTCAACAATAATATTAATAAGTTATAGTTAGATAGTTAGAAAGTTAGTTGCGGAAAAGTAAAGAAATAGAAATGACAACAATTGTTATATCAAGTATACACATAAGTTGATTCATAACAAGGAATGCATTCAAACCAAGTTAATAAGGAAGATCAAACTTAGTGATTAAGAATAGATGCGTGAGTTATCCGTGTTGAATAGATTACATCTCTTATGAGTAGCCATGCAAGGCATACTGGATAATAGAGTGTATTACAATAAAGACAAGTAAAGTAATCTAGCTAAGTGACTGCGGTAGGAAGAGACTCCGATTGCGGTTGCTGATGAAGAACCTTGACTGCGGGTGTTGTATGGCTGCGGTAGCTGAAGAGGTTGCGGTAGCTGAAGTTCAAGAAGGTCATTTTTTATGATTCAAAAATTTCCCCCTAAGTGACCTCTTTAACTTCGGTTCAGCTATCAAGTTTGAGGAACTTGATCAGGATCCACCAAAACTTCCTGATGTTTTCCAGCCAGGTGATTCTCCTTGAGATCTCGAACTTGACTTCTGCAGTAGTGTGCTTTGATCTTTCAACTGCGGTTCGGCAGATGTCAAGTTGCTTCTTGGTTAGGCGATGCATGGCAGACATAGGAATGAAGTATTTGACATTATCGAACTTCCTTTTGAAAATGACTCCAAGTTCAGGAAAGTTGGTTGCACCTAAGGATCTTTCTTGAAAGCCTTCGGTAGGCATTGGTGCAGGTTCGAGAGGTGGCAGATCAAATTTCTTGGCAATGATAGGGTAGATGTCTGCATCGATCTTGGCAAAATCACAGACCGTTTCCTTCATAAAAGTATTGGCCTTTTCAAGCGCAATCTTCATTTTTGGGTGCTTTTCTGACTTGTTTTGAAACACCTTGGCAATAAGAAAGATTTCTTCCAGATTCATACAGGGAAAGTCCGCCTGGGTGCGGATGTAGTCGTGCTCCCTTCTAGTGAGGGTATACTGGATGTAGTCAGCCTTCATGAACTTCCGGATTTTGTAGTTCTTGACTGTGGATGGTCTATCGTTAGACCATATATTTTCAATGGAAGAGGCATGTTTAGCATGAAAAAGACTAAGTCTCTCAAATTCCATTGGCAGTCTTTTGTGGTCAGGAAGGCTGCGGTCGAATTGCTCAAATATTGTGAAGTATTTGGCATTTGGAGAAATTGGGACATCCCAGTAGCCATCAGTAGGGGGTTCAGCATAGGTGAGGTGGGGTCTGTAATCTTCGTCCAGCAGTCTACGGTAAGGATTGATCCAAGAGTTTATCAAGGATTCATCCATCATAGTATCAAAACCGCATTCTCTCCATATAAGCTCTGCAAGTTTGGCTACCTTCCAATCATGTTTCCTTTGGGTGGTGGCAGGAGAGTCAGTTGAGCTTGGAGATGACATGTGCTCAGCCAGATCTTTGAAGTGAGGGGGAGTCTCTGGCTTTTGAGGAGTGACCTTCTCTTGCGGTGGAGTGTTATGGGGTGGAGTATGATAAGACGGTTGCGGTGAAGGCTGCGGTGTAGGAATTTTTTCTGTGATGATGGGGGGACTCTGATGTTGTGAGATGGAGCGATCAGAGTGATGGACTTCTTCTTCTTCACTTTGATGGACTTCGTCTTCACTTCCCCCTCTTGAGGAATTCAACGCAGGTGATTCCTCAAGCCATTTCTTAAGGCCATCAACCTTGGCAAAAACCTCTTGAAATTGAGCTTTGAGGGCTTCGGCCAACTGTTGATTATTGGGAATGGAGGAGCTGAAGAGTAGCCTGTGTATTTCCTTTGTGAGCTGGAGGATCTCGGGACCATGGAAGTTGGAGGACAGGGATCGTTGCAGTCTGTTGATTGTTGCTTGAAGAACTGAGATAGTGGACTCATACTCAGTGTGAGTCTCGGCTATCAGTTTCTGAGACTGAGTGGCTTGATCCGCAATGGCTGCTTGGAGATCCGTTTTGATTGCGGTCACCTCAGTGATGAGGCGTTCCGCAGCAACCATAAAATCCTTGTGATCTGCTTTGCGGTTGTTATCAAGGGACCGGATCCCCATTTCCACTTTGAGAGAAATTCTCTCAGCCAAGCATTCCCTTGTTTCCAGGCGCTTTATACGTTCGATCAGGGACTGCGGTCCCGGGGTGTCTTCTGGTTGCGGTTGAGTTGGCTTGACCGCAGCTAAGATCTGATCGACTTTAGCTTGTAAGCTCAGAAATTCTTTCTTGGTGACAACATTCTTCTTCTTTTTCTTCTTTTCTTTGGGTTTAGAAGTCGAATGTTGAGAGTCACTGGATTCCTCTTCCTCATCGAACATCATGAGGTCATCATCAGAAGGACTAGGCTTGTTTACCTCCTGAATGTCTTCATCATCAAGACCGAAGGTGGGAGCAGAACTGACTTCGATTGCGGTTCCTTCGTCTTGTGATTCATTGACTGTTGGAGTTGGAATGGGATTTGGAGTTGGAGTTGGGGTTGGAGTTACTCTGGAGGTACCTGCACCTTCACCCGTTGCTTGAGCTTTAAGGACTGTTTCCGCCATCTCGGTCATCCAGTCTTGAACCTTTAGAATGGTGGCTACGGTATTGGCATTATTGATTGCGTCTGCCCAATACCGTGCCACTGACTGGATTTCTTGCTCTTTTAGCTGTTGTTGCTTGATCTGTTGTTCCTTGCGGGCTTGGAATGCCCTTCTGAAAGCGTCATATTTCTTCCTGTCTGACTCGGTTACTGGAGTGTAGCGTAACCATGAGTAGTTTGATTCATCTCCGTCAAATCCTTCGAAATGCACCGAAGTGTCCTTCGGGTCCACAGATCCTTGCACGTTTGTGCTCACCGTGCCTAAACCACCTGCTGCGGATGTAAGCAGAGTAGGATTTCCTGAGCTTCCTCGGTCTCCTTGACCCGTGGTCAAGTTTGGCCTCGGCTCAGTTCTGGCATGGGCGGAAGAAATGCCCTGCGGTTGGGAAGGTGTTTGAAGTGTTTGGGTGACGTTCAAAAGGATGGAGTGCAACTCCTCAGGAGAAAAGAAATGCAGTCGGGAAGCCCTGGAGACCTTAGGGCGATCACCAGTTTCATCCTCTTGGGAGTGAACTGGGGGGGAGTCTCCACGATGTCGTGAATCAGACTCACTTTCTGAGTCTGATTGGAAAATGATAGTGGTGTTGAATGGGTCTGCGGCCACCCCAAGGACTATCAGAGCCTTTTGAGAGGCTTCAGTATCAGTCCGGTCACGCATTTGGCCAGAGGTATCGGTTTTCCTTTGCTTAAGGATAGCAATTGGTTGCCTATCCTCATCAGAATCACTACTAGGTGTGGTTGCGGTTGGTTTGATTTTACGTTTCTTGGTGGGTGCGGTTCGTTTGGGAGCATCTTTCTTGGGTGTTCTTTGTTTCTTCTTGGTGGCCAATTGCTTTCTTTTTTGAGAAAGATTGGAAAGAGTAGTGGCAGAAGGGACTGCGGTACCTTCAGGGTTAACAATTGCGGATGGGTGTTGAAGAGGCGGGCTAGGAAGGTATGGGGCAATACCTTCCGTAGCCTCAATGTGATCTGAGACATCACCAGTCTCAAGACCAAGTGTGGAAAGAATGTTGGTAGGGAGTCTGCGGATAGGTCCAAAAACAGTTTGATCAGAAGAGGGATTGTACCTTTTGAGATCCTTAGTGACAAAGAAGTTGATGTCACTGCCCATGTCGATTCCAGCGTCCGCATGAAGGTCTGAAATGCAGAGTGACCAGAACCTTGCAAAAGTGAGCTCGGTTGGGTTCTCCCTTGGGCTCTCTTTGGGAATGTATTGAAGGAAGTCGTCCCATAGGATCAACCCGTAGTTTACATCGTGTCCTGTGAATATGCTCCACACCAACTCCAGTAGCTTGATTCCCATGTTGTCTATGCCTCCGGTTCTGCCGGATAGACATCGGATGATGAAATGGCACACAAACTGCCAAACCGCAGGCAATTGATTTTTCTTGAATTCACCAATTCCTCTAATTGGTTTCTTATACCCCATTTGGTAAAGGGCAGAGGTAACGTCCGCCATGGAAGGAGAGAAAATATTGATGGATGGATGAACCAGAAGGTTTATGGCAGTAAGAAACTTTTCTTTGGACAAGATGACCAAGGAATCATTAATTAGGTTGAGGTGAACTTCTTGAGGCTTTTCGATTGGGCGATAAGCGGAGAATGCACATTTGAAGAGGGTCGAGACTGGACAACATCTGTAAAAGCGTCGAAAGGGCCAAACAGAGGGTGATTCTTGAGAAACTTAATCATCAGTTTGGTTGGAGCATTGTATGAAGAATGATCTTCAAACACTGCTCGAAAGTTGCTTGAAGCAATCGTTGGAGAGTCTGAACCGGTAGGATTCACTGAGCCTGAAACCTTGGATTGTTTCTTTGATGCACCTGATTTCACCATTGTAGGAGCTTGAGAGAAGGAGTAGAAAATAGAGTTCTTGAAGGATTTGAGAGGGAAGGTTCGATGTTCAGAAAGCGTAAAGTGATTTTGGGGAAGAAGATGGGTTTATAAAGGGGTGAAATTTTTTTAACCCTAGGTAAAAGGTAAGGATAAGGTAAAAACGTCGTTTGAGGTTTGGAGGGAATCTTTGAATTGGGGATTAAATCTCAGCCACAAATAATGAAACGGTTTAAAAAAGATTTGGGAGATTTACTAAAAGAGGGTTTGCATTTAATGAAAAGTCAGACATCTATCAATGTGTCAGGTGATCGTGGGGTGAGGGGAAAGGAAGTTGTAACGGATGGGACGTGCTGGGGAGAGGAAAAGACAGATTAAGGATGAGTTTATGGAAAAACATTCTTTTTGTCATCATACCTAAAATAGGTCTGACACAAGGTTTATTCAGAAAGAGAATGAGACAGTTTCTAAAGGGAATGTTTTTTTTATTTAATGTTTTATTTAATGAAAGATCATTAAATAGCACACAAAGATTCAAGGGTTGATGAAACAGTTGAGAAGTTATCAAAATGATCGCGGATGGAAACGTCATTGCGGATGGAAACGATGAATGTCTGCAGTAAGGAACTGAGGAAAGCACTTGTACAAAAATTAGTAATAACAAACAATAGAGACCCATGAGAGATAAATATGATATATGGTTGCGGTACCTAGACTGCGGTACCAAAACCATCTATCATAAGTAACTCACAGTTAGAACCGCAACGGAGACCAAGGATGGTCTGCGGTATCTATCAATTCAAAAAGAATTGCGGGTCAGGATTCATCATTCCTAACATTTGCAGGAAGGTGTTAAGCTTTGTGGAGTCGAGCGCTTTTGTGAACACATCAGCAATGTCTTCATGAGTATGGACAAAGATGAGTTCAATGTTACCTTTCAAGATGTGGTCTTTGATGAAATGATATCGTAGTTCAATATGCTTAGTCTTGGAGTGCTGAATTGGGTTGTGAGAAATAGCAATAGCACTTTCAGAGTCACAGTAGATCGGTATCCGCAACATTCTATACCCGTAGTCCATTAGTTGAGTTTTCATCCAAAGGACTTGAGAGCAACAGCTGGCTGCGGCCACATACTCAGCTTCTGCGGTAGACAGAGAAACACAACTTTGTTTCCTTGAGGACCAGCTGACGAGTCTTCCACCCAAAAATCGACATCCTCCTGAGGTACTTTTGCGGTCTAATCTGCATCCGGCGTGATCCGCATCTGTGAAAGCTTGCTGGCTGAAGTCATTGCCTGTAGGGTACCATAGACCAAGAGATTTGCTTCCTTTCAGGTACCGTAGAATTTGTTTGGCTGCGGTCATATGTAACACTTTTGGGTCAGCCTGATACCTTGCACATACACCAGTTGCAAAGACAATGTCTGGTCAGCTTGCGGTGAGGTACATTAGAGAGCCAATGATACCTCTATAAGTCTTGTGATCCACAGGTTCTCCTGAGGGATCAGCAGAGATCTTATAACTGAAGGCCATGGGGACCTTGGCCGAAGAACAGTTGTCCATAGAATATTTCTTTAACAGTTCGGTGGTGTATTTTTCTTGATGAATGAAAATTCCTTGTGGGATTTGTTTTACTTGAAGACCTAGAAAGAAGTTAATCTCTCTATTCATGCTCATTTTGAATTTGTTGGTCATGAGCTTAGCAAATTCATTCACCATTTCTTGATCAGTTGATCCGAAGATGATGTCGTCCACATATATTTGAACAAGCATAAGGTGGTTACCATTTGCTTTTCTAAATAACGTGGGATCAATCACTCCTCTCTTGTATCCGGATGAGACAATGAATTCAGAAAGAGTCTCATACCATGCTCTTGGGGCTTGCTTCAGACCGTAGACTGCTTTTTCAAGCTTGTAGCAGTGGTCTGGGAATTCAACATTTTCAAAACCTGTAGGTTGCTGAAGGTAAACCTCTTCTTTTAGTTCCCAATTGAGAAAAGCACTCTTAACATCCATTTGGTGTACCTTAACGTTCTTGTGGGCTGCGTATGCTAGGAAGATCCGGATAGCTTCCATGCGTGCTACCGGAGCATACGTTTCATCGTAGTCAATGCCTTCAAGTTGACTATACCCCTTTGCAACTAGCCTTGCCTTGTTTCTGACTACCGCACCAGATTCATCCAGCTTGTTTTTGAACACCCATCTAGTGCCAACAATAGAGTGACCACGTGGCTTCGGAACGAGCTGCCAAACTTTGTTTCTTTGAAATTCTTCTAACTCTTCTTGCATTGCAGCTATCCAGTCAGGTTCGAGCAATGCTTCTTTGATCGTTCTGGGCTCTACCGAGGACATAAATGTTGCGTAGTGGCAGTGATCAGATAGGTCCTTGGAAGATCGATTCTGGATACCTACGGATGGGTTGCCAATGATTTGACCTGGTGGGTGGTCCTTCGTCCACACGTGTAGACGGGGTTGCAGATGATCAGCAGCTACGGTAGAGGGAATATCTTGAATATCAGACGAATCTACGGTTGGAGATGGCAGTTCCCCCTGGACTTGTGAACAACCTGCTGAGTCAACTTGGTTTGTTGGAACGAGAATGGAATTTTCTTGAGCAGTTGGAAGAGGTTCCCCCTGGAATGCGGATGGGAGTTCCTGTAACACCCATAAAAATTGAGCCAAATTAAAACATTTTAATTCATTCAAAAACCATTAAGTTCATACATCTCGTTTTCAAAATAGTTTAAACATCAGAGTATCCCCCAGAACCATATCACATAAATCATAAAACATGAGGAGCGGTACGATCACGCCTTCGCCTTGCCACGATCTCCTGAAGTACCTGAAACAATACACTGAAACTGTAAGCCCGAAAGCTTAGTGAGTTACCCCCAAAATACCAACCATATATGTCACACCCCCAAACCAAGGATGGCGGAAACGTCCGGGGGTGGAGGACTTCATGTATAGTATCATAACAACAATTGTAATAGTAATTCAAGCAAACCCAACCAACATATATATAATTGAAAAAGTTACATCATTGTATGAATTACATGTTTACGAATCAATTACATTATGTTGACAAAATATGAAATAGTAGACGCCTTAGCGTCCCATCCTCAAATGCACTTGGTTACCTGTTTAATGATTTCCTGAGAATACAAGTTGTTTGAAAAAGTGTCAACACAAAGGTTGGTGAGTTCATAAGCTTTTGTTTAGTATTATTAAAAGCCTTTCGTTTATAAAAGTATTATTTGTTTTAGAAAATCCAATATTTTCCTTAAAATGTATATGTAGTCTTAAATCCAAAGACCGAAATGTATAAGTAACTTTTCTTACTTATAATAAATAATGTAAGTTTAAATCGACATAAACTCGTTTAATTTTAATGAAGTTCCCGTAAATTCCAATATTCATTAATACTTTATGTGAGTTTATTAAAGCCTTTTCTTGTAAAAGTAGTGTTCGTTCCAGAAAATCCAATATTTTCCTTAATGTGTAAATGTAGTCTTAAAACCCAAAGACCGAAATGTACAAGTAGTGTTCGTTCCTTATAGTAAAACAATGCAAGTTTAAATCGACATAAACTCGTTTGATTTTAGTGAAATCCCCGTAAATTCTATGTTTGTTAATACCACATGTGAGTTATTATAACCATGCTATGACCTAGTTGGCCTGAAACGACGTTCTTCAGGCGTCGGAAATGTTATGACATTTGTCACCCCAGACCTATCGGTCTAACTGTTGCATGCAGTTTAGGTGTGGGTTTGTCAAACCCAATATAGATCTATACACAAGTATCACGCTCTCCCTCGAGGAGACTCTGGTTATAATACAGGACTTATTTGTAAATTGAATCGAATGTCTCACAGAAGTCATTAACGAATTTACGTGTAGTGTAATGAAAACTTGGTACCGTATGGCCGTACCTTGCTTAATGAAAATATCCTTTGTATAAATGTACCCTTTTTAAATGTATGTGTTATGTAATGTTTCATAAAGTCATTAACGGAATTACGTGTTAGGAAAACTTGGTACCGTATGGCCGTACCTTGCTTAATGAAAATATCCTTTGTATAAATGTACCCTTTTTAAATGTATGTATTATGTAATGTATCATAAACTATACCTATTATAGTTTATCAACCAAGGGTAGTACGTAGTAATGTATGCAAACTATATTCAAAATAGTTTATTAAATGTTTGAATGTATCGGTTGTACTTTGATTATAATCACTTGTTATTCTTTATATTTTATATGTCCAAATCCATTTGTAAACTGATGTGTGTCTAAATATTAAGATAAAATGTCATATATTGCAATAACATATAATCACATAAAGATATACACCTTGCTCAACATGTTACAAGGTGAAATGATATTGACAGCAACTTTTTGTTGTATACAGTTTCTGTTACTGTTCTTAGAAAATTTATAGAAAAATCATCAAAGCTCTAAATCCAAATCTGCAAATTCTGAGAGTTTGGAATATGAGTCTAGTTTGTTCGTAAATTTTATCATGATTTTTAGTGATCTCTAACAGAGGTGAAAATGTTCATAATCACAGACTGGTCCGGGTTTGCCTCTGAAATGATAGGCAGTTTTGTAAAAATCACCATAAATTGTAGAAAAATCATATGGAGATGTGAAAGTAGCCATTTTAAAGCTAAGAGTTTGAGCTACTTGCACCTGGAACAGTTTTGAAAACTAAAATATTTAAGTTGACCAAAACAGTCCGTGATCGAAGTTCATCTTTTCTGATGTAATCTGATAGAAAAAGTTTAATTGTGTTCTTGATGATTTTACTTGTATTCCCACCTTAAAACTTAAGAAAAACATGTAAATGTAGGGGTATGAACTCACCTTATGTGGTTTCAATAGATGAAAGTGAGAGAGAGGAAGTGTTCAACCCAAGAACACTAAGAAGATGTCTTGATGATTCGAGAATCTAACACCGAATAAGATGGAATTTGTGTAAGATATCAATGATTTGAGTAGAATGGAGTTTAATAATTATGTGAATGATGAAGATACTTACTAATTGAAGAAAGAAATCCCTGGAGAAAGCCTTGAAGTTCTTGAAGTTGAGAGAAAAGATGAGAGAATTTTGGAGAGTGTTCTTTGGTTGCTAAGTGTAGAATGAAAGAAGTTAATGAGAATGAGGAGAGAGGACCAATTCTCCAGCTCTTAGAACGTGGGAAGAGCTGGAGATTGGGTGTAAAGGTCCACCAAGGTGACAAGGAGTAGTGGGAAAGAGTGGCTGATCATAGAGTGAGGTGGTGGTGGTTTGCTTTTGTCATAAAATAAGGAAAAGCAAATATTCCCTCAATAATTAGTTCAACCACTAATTCTTTTAATATATTTTTATAAAAACCCTGGGGATTTATATATTTTGGGGCCTTAGTTTATAAAATAAAGTTTTGGGTGAAAATCCCACATTAAAATAATGAAAAACGGAGTTAAAACGAAGTCGTAGTCGAAAAACCGGTAAAAAGGGGCCGTCTGCGAGACCTCTCGCATGGAGGCCGGATTCGGACCCTCGCATGCGAGGCTGCTGTCTGATGGCTTCGGATTCGGTCTCCTGAGAGGCTTCAGCTTCGGTCCTGATGAGAGGCTTCGGATCCGAGGCCTCGGATGAGAGGCTTCGGTCCTGAAGCTTCAGTTCCAGGTCCTTAAGGCTATTTTACCCGTTTTTACCCCGTTTCAAGCGACTTTTGACCCGGTTAAGGGTCGATATGACCCAAATGATTACAAAACGTTAAAGTAACTTTTGAGAGAGATTTGGGAGAGATTTGGGAGAGATTTCAAATAGAAAGAGATAGAGTGAAAACGATTTAGAGAGGTTTCGTTTGTGATTAATTTGAGTGTCCGGCTTCACAACGCAAGGTTCGTAAACCCCGTTAAACCGTGTTTTAGTGTCGTACACACTCCCGATGAGTGTGCAATAATGTTTTATCATTTTGGTTCAATGTTTACTTAGGAAATTCAACACACGAACTTTCCAAATGATGTTTCTCTCATTAAGATATTGCATTGTACAGTAATTACATAGTGTAAACCCTAATATACAAGGGTTAATTGAGTCGATTGGTTTTGACTTGTTGACTTTGTTTGACTTTGACTTGACTCAATTTTGACGGTTGTCACAAGATATAACCATACTCATATCATATCACAATACAGAACAGCCATGCACATCGGGTCTACTGTGTGACTGGTCCGCCCGCACCGGGCCCTCAGTCTACCTGGTCCACCCTCCGAGTCTAGCCATGTACATCGAGTCTACAGTGTGATTGGTTCGCCCGCACCGGGCCTTTAATCCACCTGGTCCACTCTCTGAGTCTACAGTATGACTGGTCCGCCCACACCGGGCCTTCAGTCGGCCTGGTCCACTCTCCGAGCCTCGGCACGTCTGGTCCGCCCTCTTGGGGCCTTCAACCTATCCGGACCGCTCGCTGGGCCTTCGGAATATCCGGTCCGCCCTGGGTATGTTGGCCTACAGCACAAAGCAGGACCCGCCTCAACCCAACCCCCGTCAAACAACCATGTGCACATAAAACAATTAATCACATAACAAATCCTTAACTAGACAAACAGTCTAACAGATCACATAGCATGTCAACATCCTAACCAGGATTCCGACCTAACCGGTCACTAGCATAACATTACCCTATATACCGGGTACCGACCTTAACCAGGTCACTAACATAACATTACCCTATATACCGGGTACTGACCTTAACCAGGTCACTAACATAACATCATCCTAAATACCAGGATGCAGATCTAGCAAGGCAATAACATAACAACAATACCCGAATTTCCATCCGATAAAGGGCCGGCCTTGGTGCCGTAGACCCTGTCGATATAGTGATGATAACTCACCTGCAATTGCCGACTGAAGAGATACGACCAAGCTGCTCCGACCACCGACACGAACTTCACCACAGCACACTACCAAGGAACCAATACCAAAATTATCAAAATACCCTTGGAAGTCAAACTGGTCAACTCTTGGTCAAAGTCAATGTCCTCAGTCAAAGTCAACCTTCCTGGTTGACTCTACTCGCCGAGTCAACCCGTCGAGTTCTTATACTCAGAAAACCCACATAACACGACTCAACTCGCCGAGTCGCCCCAAGACTCGTCGAGTTCAACGATCTCGGAATCCCATCATGTCCAACTCACTGAGTCGCCAACCGACTCACTAATCCAAAGCTTTAACCAAAAGAGGTTGGGTTCTGCGACCAGACTCGCCGAGTCCAAGAACAGACTCGCCGAGTCCAAGGCAATCTTCAACAGACTCACCGAGTTGTTCTTACAACTCGCCGAGTCCATGCACATGTTCATACAACTCGTCGAGTACACCCATGTGACTCGTCGAGTCTCTTCAGTTCTCAATCCATACAGAGGCTTTTCGAGCCATGCAGGGGCTCCAATCCATAGATCCACTCTTCTACAGCCTAACCCTCACATAAAGTTGCAAACTTTACGTGAAACCAAGGAGATATAAGCCCAAAACACTCTAGGGCTAGGGTTTATGACAAAGGGGCTTCACCAATAACTCTTAGACAGGAGCTTTATGACATTATGGACCATCACAAGCCTAGATCTGAAGTAGTAACCTCAGATCTAAACTCCAAACCCGAAATAGATCTCAAACAAGCCAAGGAACCCCAAATCAACCACCAAGGATGAACCAAAAAGGAAATAGCTTAGGATAATGGCTCCTTACCTCTGAGATGTGCCCAAACTGATGTAGATCCCAGATCTACACAAGCCCCTTGATGCTAGCCTCTAATTCCTCAAGCTCCTTCCACCAAATTCCTCTTCCAAGCTTCAATCTCCTCAATAATGAAGTCTCACACGAAAATTAGGGTTTCTGGATCTAAAAAGGGGGAATAGGAGGCTGGTAGAAGGACATAAAGTCCTTTAAATAGGGTGCAACCCTCGGGATTAGGGTTTCCTCATTCCAGCACCAACTCGTCGAGTACATCTTCCGACTCGGCGAGTTGGCCACTTAACCCGCGATCAAATCCCGCTTCGACTCGACGAGTAGCATACCTACTCGTCGAGTAGCTTCCTTAATTTACACTTAGCACCCTCCAACTTCTTGCTTCCGAACTTGGGATGTTACAGTTCCTCTGGAACCTGAGAAGGTTCCCCCTGGACTGCGGATGGGAAAGTGATGATCCTTGGGTCTGTTCTTGTGTCAATATTCTCGATGTGTTCATCATCCGAATCCGAAGATACGTTTGATGGTAATGATTCTCTTCGGATGGGAATTTGAGCAACATCAAGTACTGGAACCTCAACGGTTGTTGCTTGATCCGGAGTAGAGCTTTCCCCCTCAACCGGAGAGGTGAAAGTATTGAGAGATGCTACTTCAGATAGAGATGGTCCAGAAACATCAGCGTGTTGTTGTTGAGCTGCGGGTGACACAAGAACTTCAGATGGTTTCGCCATTTCAACAGGATCGAAAAGATCGTCATAATTGACTTCAACTAGATTTAAAGGACCTGAAGAGACAGGGATATCGCTTTCCATGATTGCGGTGGTTTCAGTGGATGGAGGGGCGCTACTGATGTGAGAATCATCAAATTTCACATCGAAGCTTTCAATGATCAGCCTTGTACGTCTGATGAGCACTCGGTAAGCAACCTCGTTAGTGGAATAACCAAGGAAAATGCCTTCATCAGACTTTGGTGCAAACTTGTTAAGCTGATCTCTGTTGTTGATCACGAAACATCTACACCTAAAAATATGAAAGAAGCGAACATTTGGCTTGCGGTTGTTAAGGCCCTCATATGGTGTTTTATTGAGGCGTTTGCACACAATGCTTCGGTTTTGTACAAAGCATGCGGTTGCTACAGCTTCAGCCCAGAAGTAGAGAGGAAGGTGTGCGAAGTTGAGCATAGATCTGGCTGCTTCTACTAAAGTGCGGTTCCTTCTCTCTACTACCCCATTTTGTTGTGGTGTGTAGGGAGCTGAGAAGTTGTGAGAGATGCCCTTGGACACCAAGAAGCTGTTGAGGAGATGATTAGTAAACTCGGTTCCATTATCACTGCGGATTCTTCTTACTGGAAGCTTGATCTGAAGTTCGATCTCTTTGATGAAGTTGATGAAAATCTGCGGTGTTTCTGACTTGAGTCTGAGGAAGAAGACCCATGGGAAGCGTGTATAGTCATCTACAATAACCAGTATGTATTTTTTATGATGGAGACTGGCTACGGTAGATGGACCGCAGAGATCAATGTGCAATAGCTCCAGTGGTTCAGAAATTGAAGAGTCCATTACCAGAGGGTGACTTGCTTTGGACTGTTTACCACATTCACAAGCCGGACAGAGAGTATCGTTGCTGATTTTGAGAATAAGGAGACCTCTAACTAGTTCTCCTGTGACCAAGTTGTTGATGTACCTGAAGTTGAGATGAGCTAGCTTGCGGTGCCATAGCCAGCTGACTTCGGATACAGCTTTGGATAGGAAGCACAAGTGCGGTCTGCCAATGATCAGAGAGACATCCAAAGGGTACATGGTATCTTCGAATCGGGATTTGATCAGGCATGTGTTCCTATCACTTGTCATTACGTAGCAAAACTGATCATCAAATTCAACTCGATGTCTTGCTTTACATAGTTGGCCAACACTGATGAGATTGTGTTTAAGGCTTTCTACATAAGCAACTTTCTGAATGGAAAAGTTCCCCGTAGTGAGAACACCGTAACCTCGGATGACCCCATTCGCATTGTTGTCGAATGTGACATTTCCACCATTGCATATAGGCCTGAAATCCCGAAGGTATTCTAACCTTCCGGTCATGTGCAAGGAGCAGGCACTGTCAATTAACCATTCATCTTCTTGTTCCTCCTTGCACAAAGCCTGAGAATTACACGGTTAGTTTAGGCATCCAAACTAGTTTAGAGCCTGGGGCAATTGGTGAATTGCAGAGTGATGCATGGACCGAGGTTGCAGGGACGGGTCTCTTGTCAACTTTTAATCCTAGTCCTGGATGTTTGTGCAGAATTGGAGTGTTGTGAGTTTTCGAAAAAGTACGAGGTTTCTGACTCCGACTAGATTTGACATAGGATGAATTCTTTTGACAACTACACTGACATTTACAAAAAGAGATTTTGTCATTTGCTCTAACATTATGCTTGGTCAGCGGTCTATAGGATGAATTGGACTTCTTACCGGTCCGAGGTTGGTGATTCCTGACATGAGTGGTGTTGGATTTTGAAAAAGTTTGTTTTTGAAAAGGTTTAGCATGTGCAAATCTTTGAGTCCTTTTCGGTGGGTTTGGTAGGATACCCTTCCACTTGTTGAAGTTTTGACGTGACTTTAAAAGTGTTGGTGTGGGTAAAATACCTTTCCATTCAGGATCATTTGAGGAATAGACCTGAAAACCATTGTTTCGAAAGGACTGAACACCCTTTTGGGTTGTGTCAGAAGAAGCAGAAATGACTTTTGAAGCTGGACTTTCCTTTTTGTTTGTTTTCTTGGAGGGAGAGTTTTTTGAAAAGTAGTGTGAGAAAACAAATTTTTCTGGACTCTTGGACTTTGGAATTCTGACATGCTTCTTATTTTTTTGAAAAGATTTGTCTGTTTGTGCCTCGAGGTCTAATTTCCTCTTTGAAGGCCTTTTTGGCCAAGGATTTTGGTGAACCGCAGTTATTGTTGTTCAACTGCGGTTTCCTGGAATTCTTAGAATGATTTTGAAAACATGGGCTTGAGTCATCCGAACTTGAAGATTCTGGGATCTGAGAGCATTGACCCACTTCAAAGTTCTCTATAGGTAATTCATGATAAATTATTTGAAGAGTGGCAGAACTTTTGTTTGACGATTGCGGTAGGGATGACTTGACTACCGCAGAGTAAGTCTTAGTTGGGACTTCAGTGGGACATTTGTGGGACATTTGACTACAGTGTGAAACACTGCGGTCTGAGGATAGAGATGGGAAGTCTTTTGAAACTTCGGGGCCCTCAATGACAATTTCTTCATCAACTACGGATGATGTTTGAGAATTTGGGTAAATGGTGCCACAGATAGGGATGAGATCACATGTGTGACCCGAAACCTCAGGCACAATTTCCTCAATGACACAATTATTGCTTAGATTGTGTAGTCTACCGAAGTGAGTTTTGATATCTTCGGGAAAAGTCTTGTCATTAACTGGGAAATGAAATTCTCATTCTGGAGGGACATACAGTATGTCTTTGTTGAACCGGGGTGAGGAATCCATTGCGGTAGGATATCCATTCGACCAACCCCAATTGTATGTATTGTCTACGGTTCCATTGTTTACCAAATTTTCAATAGCTTCACTTTCATTAAACAAATTTTCAATTAAGAAATTTAAGCGTACAATTTCTCTCTGAGCTAAATCTCTCTGGTTCAAAGCTATCTCTAATTGGGTTTCACTCAACATTCTTGCATCTTTTTCTAACTCTAAGTCCTTCTCTAACATAGCCATTTTGAGTCTTTTGTTATCCAGTCGTCCTCTCACATGGAACATCTCTTGGGACGCAATGTTCTTCTCATCTAAGGCTTTATTATAGTCTGTAAGGACGGCAGCACAAGTGTCATTAAGATCATCTATGTAGGGTTGACAGTCATGCATGCTATAGTTTAGAGTTTGGATCATAAGTTTTACCTGTTTGACGATGCTTAGAGTTCCATCCTTTGCGATGTAGCAGTAGTTCTTGTTCAGCATTGTAGACCCATCATCATCCGCAGTTGCCAGCATGCAGATTTTCCCTTTTCCTTTGACACTGCTGATGGCTTCATCTTCGTCTCCGGATGACCAAACTTGATGGTCTCTTTTGACATGGGCTACCTATGCCCTTTCCTTTTCCTTATCTTCCAACTCTTGAGCCATTCTAAGGTAAAATGCTCTGTATTTTACTACATTGGCCTTACAATCTCTTGCAAAGTGATTCTCTTTGTTGCATTTGTGACAAATTACAACATCAGTTTTGTCTTCTGAGGGAGTACCGGAGTCAGTGGTTTGAGGAGACTGCGGTACCTCCTTTGGTTGATTATTTTGAGATTGCGGTGGTGGATGAGAACTTTTGGGATATCGAGGATGGTTATTCTGGGAACCGAAGTTACGGTTGAATGGAGGTTTGTTGAACTGTTGATTCTTGCGGAAGGAAGGAGGTGGTAGACGGGTGAACTGTTGGCTAACCAGAGCAATAGCCTTCTGAAATTCTTCTTCATCGTCATACTCTGAATCAGCTTCGTATGACTGCGGTGGAGTGTCATACGATGAAGAGTAGGGTGACTGCGGTGGAACTTGTGCTATGAGAGCAAGTGGTCCTCCGAAGTCAGCACAGTCTTTGAGTACGGTGGATTCTTGTGCTTGCAGCTCTCCATAGAGCTTGTAGAGTGACAAAGAGTGAATCTTTCTATCGCCTTGGACTATCATCTTAGCCGTAGTCCAATGTCTTCCCAAACCATTAAGAAACTGAAGATTTGTTTCATGGTTACTGCGGATGGTGCCCGCATTGGATAACTTGGTGACTATCAGATTGAACCTTTTGAAGGAGTCTTCCAAACTTTCGCCGGTATGAGCTTTGAAGTTGTTGAACTCATTGAGTGCGGTAGTAAGCTTCTTGTCTTGTGCTTGTTCTGAGCCTTCGTACAGATTCTTGAGAACTTCCCAGATCTCTTTTGCTGATTTGAAATTTATGATAATATCGAAGTTGTCAGGAGCAACTCCACAGGAGATTTCATAAAAAGCAACAGCACCATTTTCCATTTTATCAAGATCATCCTTGGTGGGACGGCTCATAACTGGTTGACCTCCTCCTAGTCTGGTTGTAGCGCTGTCGGTTTGGACAGGTGTAAGGACTGGGACATGTGGTCCTTCTTCTACGGATCGCCATACATCTCTACCAAGTCTCCTTAAGTATCTTTCCATTCTATGTGACCAGTGATGATACTCATTTGCTACCAGTATTGGGGCTCGGTTAGAACCACCAACATTGTTGGAAACGTTCAGAGATAACGATTATGCCATTTGAAATTGTTTTTTTTTAAGAAATGAGCTTTAATGGTATAGAAGGCCTTTTGAGAAATCAGAGTTCCGTTTTCAAAAAGCAACCACTATGGCTCTGATACCAATTGTTGAGAGAAAAACTTGGAGACACACTTGAACAAACGTTAGAACAAGTGGATTGCGGAATAGTTAATCTCGAAGGATCTAAAAGCTCAACAATAATATTAATAAGTTATAGTTAGATAGTTAGAAAGTTAGTTGCGGAAAAGTAAAGAAATAGAAATGACAACAATTGTTATATCAAGTATACACATAAGTTGATTCATAACAAGGAATGCATTCAAACCAAGTTAATAAGGAAGATCAAACTTAGTGATTAAGTCACAGAAGACTTGCTCCGGAGAGAGGTTATAATCATTTATGTTCTAGGAAGAATTGAGAGTAAGAAGGGATGAGTAATAAGATAGAGAAATAGAAAAGATAACTTAGAGAAATGTATTCAGAATAGATGTGTGAGTTATCCGTGTTGAATACAAGAGAATGAGCTCTTATTTATAGAGACTCATGAAGTACACTAGATTACATCTCTATGAGTAGCCATGCAAGGCATACTGGATAATAGAGTGTATTACAATAAAGATAAGTAAAGTAATCTAGCTAAGGGACTGCGGTAGGAAGAGACTCCGGTTGTGGTTGCTGATGAAGAAGCTTGACTGCGGGTGTTGTATGGCTGCGGTAGCTGAAGAGGTTGCGGTAGCTGAAGTTCAAGAGGGTCATTTTTTATGATTCAACAGAAACATTCGGGGGCGGATGACTTCACGTAGTATCATAACAGTTGAATATTCGTAAAGAAAGTAAACACAACCATCATAAATATAATAAAAAGTTACATTGTTTCATATAATACATGTTTCAAAAGATTATTACAAATATGATGATTTAAAATGTTTTGATAACAGACGCCTTAGCGTCTCTTCTCCAAAAGCTGATGGTTACCTGTATTACTGATTCCCTGAGAAATACAAGTAGTTTTGAAAGAGTGTCAACAATTAAGTTGGTGAGTTCATAAGCGTTTTTGTTCTAAAAGTTGTAGGTCTTTCGGTAAAAATAACTGAACGTGTTTCCAGAAAATCCAATATTTTCCATGTATGTGTGGTAGTTTGAAAAAGTTCCAAAGATTGGAATGCAATAGTATATTTCATGCTAAAATGGTGAAAGTGGATATTATACATATATAATGTAATTCCTGAATGCATTTAAGGGTCTCGTAAATCAAGTACGTTTTGATACACCATGTGAGTTTTATAACCATGCTATTGACCCAGACTGCCTGTAACAACGTTCTTCAGGCGTTGCAGTGTTATGACATTTGTCACCCCAGACCTGCCGGTCTAACTGTAGCTAACAGTTTAGGTGCGGGATTGTCAATCCCGTATAGATCTATACACAAGTATCACGCTCTCCCTACAAGAGATTATGGTTCATAATACAGGACTTGGAATGCATACTCGAGAGTACGCTGAAGATGAGTGTCTCACAAAACATAGTATCAAAAGATTTACGGAACGAAAAGTTCATGTGAAAGTATTTCCTTTTATAGTGTTTATGTAAAGATGCAATGAATAACTCGCAACTATACCCATTATAGTTTTTCGAAAGTATGTTCCATTTGATGATAAAAAAACTTGGTGTAATATCAACTTTGCATGTGAAGTGTAACGTTGGTATTAATGTTGTTTAACATTCATAAACAAAATCTAGATAAAGTATTTGAAAACATTTCTAACGACGTGTATTTTAAGTGTGAGTTTATCTCGTGTTTCACTTGTATTTCCCCCCTAAAACATGAAAAAGACGTGAAAATGTAGGGGTATGAACTCACTTGATAAGTGGTGGATCGGGCAGCGTGTCGTTTCTAGGAATGATCTTTCTTGACGTAACCGCGGGTTTCTGGTGAAGAAACGAGCCTCACGCGGGCAGCACTTCGACTAGAAAGAATGTTTTTCTCGGGAACTTCGGGACTTCGAGCCTTCGTCGGGATCTGGACGCGTAACTGGGGCGTCGGGGTAGTCTCGGGATGCTAAACACAGAGTAAAAGTGGCCAGAAGAAGAGAAATGAGCAGCCTAAACCGGAGACCTTCGTTTTCTATTTATAGGGTCATTTTTGGGGTCTCACGTCGTGAACCAAGCTTATTCACGTCGTGAAATTGGTCGTCACTGCATGCGTCATCGCAAGTTGGGTCTGACAGACTCCAGGAGGCGTCAGCACTGAGTTCACGTCGTGAACCTCTTGTTCACGTCGTGAACTCTGACACAATGTTGGGGTTCGCGCCCCGAACTTCAGAAATTCATAACATTCGCATACGAACTCCGTTTTCAACGTTCTTTATATCGACGCGAAGGTGAGATTATGCTCTACAAATCTCGTTTACACTTAGTCGGCTAATTTTGACTTTAAATTTTATTATATTTATTTTTAGTAGGTCGGGACAGGAAAACTCCGTCAAAAATCCATAACTTCTTCATCTGATGTCCGTTTTCGTCTGTCTTTCGGCCAAAAGTCGCTCGATCTCTATTTCGAGTTTTTAGCTGTCTACTGCTATATCCGAAACTTAGAAAAATCATAACTTCCTCATACGAAATCAGATTTTGACGTTCTTTTTATGTACGCTTATGGTTTAGTGATATCTACTACTTTCATTTAGATACCTAAGGCTAAAAGGTATTTTATTGAAATTTCGCGTTTTATGGTTTAGTGATATCTACTACTTTCATACGAAACAGTGTTTTACCGGTTTTGACGCGGATCTTTGATTGGTCATAACTTCTTCGTTATAACTCGGATTTGAGTGTTCTTTATATTTCTGAAAACCTTGACACGATATCTATCATTTTATGCAACCCAATTGAGATTTTTGAACAATTCGTTTTTGACGCTATTTTTATTGATTCCAAAAATAGATTATAATACTTGACTTTAGGTCATTATATTGACTTTAAATATCGGGTTGTCACATCATCCCCCCGTTAGAGGGAATTTCGTCCCGAAATTAATTCTAAGATAGGCATTTATGGACTAGGGAAGAGATGCGGGTGTTTTTGTTTCATATGATCTTTGCGCTTCCAAGTGTATTTAGGTCCTCGCTTGGCATTCCAGCGGACCTTCACAATAGGTATGCGACTTTGTTTTGTTCTTTTAATTTCCCTATCCATGATTTCTACCGGCTCTTCTACGAAGTGGAGACTCTCGTTGATTTCAATTTCATCCAGAGGGATGACGAGGGTCTCATCGGACAAGCATTTCTTTAAGTTTGACACATGAAAGGTAGGGTGTACGTTATTGAGCTCCTGTGGTAATTGAAGTTTGTATGCTACCGGGCCAATCCTGGAAAGGATCTCGAATGGTCCGATATACCTTGGATTTAGTTTCCCACGTTTTCCAAAACGTATTAATCCCTCCCAGGGTGAGACTTTGAATAGTACTCGGTCCCCAACCTGAAATTCCAAGGGTTTCCGTCTTTTGTCCGCATAACTCTTTTGTCTGTCTCTTGAAGCCTTTAATCGTTCTCGGATGTGGACAACCTTCTCGGTAGTTTCCTTTATGATTTTCGGACCAGTGAGAGTGCTGTTAGGTACTTGTCCTCTAGCTAGTTGTGTGTTACCCACTTCAGCCCAGCACAGAGGTGATATGTACTTGCGGCCATATAGGGCTTCGAATTGAGCAACCTTGATGCTAGTGTAATAGCTATTGTTGTACGAGAACTCGACCAATGGTAAATGGGTATCCCATGCCTTACCAAGATCGATCACACAAGCCCTTAGCATATTTTCCAAGGTTTGAATGGTCCTCTCACTCTGTCCGTCGGTTTGTGGGTGGTAGGCAGTACTCTTGTCTAGTCTCATTCCTAGAGATTTTTGTAGTGACTTCCAGAACCGCGAGGTAAATCTACTATCCATGTCCGGGATAATGGATATTGGTACACCATGCAGTCGCACAATCTCCCTTATGTATGTTCTAGTCAGTTTTTCCAGCTTGTCTGTTTCCTTTGTTGGTAGGAAGCGTGCGGATTTGGTTAACCTGTCGACGATCACCCAAAATGGCATCAAGTCCACCTGTTGCCTTGGTAACTTGATTTTTAAGCCCATTGCAATCCGCTACCACTCCCACCCAGGTATCTCTGGTTGTTATAGTAAGCATACGAGCTTTTGCTCCGAAGTTCATGATAAGACTCATCCTTGGCTCATCCATCCTCACTTCGTGTATACGAGTTCATGATAAGACTCATCCTTGGCTCATCCATCCTTTGCCACAAGTCCACAACCAGACAGGGAACAGGAAGTAGGGCGGAATCACACATCCTAAATCTTGTTGAGTCTAAATTATTTGCCACTCTTGCATATACACCTAGCAGCGATAGATTAACCTAATAAGTTCTTATACTCTATTCTTGAACTTGACCTGCAGTACAAGTGGCCTTCCTCGGAGATCTCTTGGGTATGTTACGGGTGGTTACTGACTTTTGAGACTGTTGGATTAGATGTCTAAGCCCATAACTATTATTGGTATGTACTTGACCCGAGAGTAGCATGGTCCATTTGGGTTGCATATCATCAGGACAATTTGTTAGGATGGACTTTTGAGAGAAGGTTATTTATGGTTTATTAATATATTATAAGTTATAATATATTAATATGAAATCATATGTTTTAATTAGTATCGATCAAGAATTAATTTGGAATTAATTTAGTGATCAAAAGAGACTAATTAAATCTATGGGGACTAATTATGATAATTAGTTATATTTATATGTGTTGGGCTTATGATCCATGTTGGACCAAGTTTATGTATGGATACATAAAGAGTTGGGCCACATGAACCATGGATCATAAAACCCATGGGTATGGATTATGGGTTATACCCATGACCCTTGGAATCCTACATATAAATAGGTTACTCCATAGCCAAAATCACCACTTCTTTTCTTAGAGAAATATGGAGGTGTTTTGGTGCATGGAATTCTCTCTCAAGAGCCACCTTTGTCCTATGTGTGTTGTGATTCCATTTGAGGCTTCCACACTATTGGGGCTAAGCTCTTAAAGCTTGAAGACATCAAGCTACATCAAAAGGTATGTCATATAACTAGAACTTTGTAGTATAGGTGCTTCATAATATGCTAGTTAGGATGAAACCTTGGAATAGTTAATATTTGCATGTATAATAGAGAAAACATAGATCCAAGGTTTATAGGGTTGCATGTACACCATAGGAGTGTTAGAATGCCCATAACCCAACAGTGGTATTAGAGACATGGGTTGTTTTCTGTTATATTGATGCAAATGTTTTATTTTCAAGTTGAAAAAAAAAGGAAAAAAAAACATGAAGTTTGTCAAATTTTAAGATAATTACTTGTTTTGTGAAAAACGAATTATTTGTAAAATTTGAATCATTTGCTATATGAGTTGAATTAGGTCAAATTTAGTAAAAGATAAAATGATATGATTAGTTTATTAGTTTTAAAAGTTTGATCTAAATGTTTTAAGGAGTTACAAATTTTGTCATAAAATTTTGGAGCTCAAAAGTTTTTTTAAAGTTGTGATCTTAAGTGTTTTGAAACCTCCATAAGTTATGGATATGAAAGTTTTTTTTTTTAAAAAAAATCGATTTAAAGTTTTTATGGAGTTACAAAATTTGGAGTTAATGTTTTAAAGAATCTCATAACTTGTTCTTAAGTTATGGAACATGAAAAGTTTCATCATAAAACAAGTATTTAACTCCATAAGTTATGGAATCCAAAGGTTTTCAAGAGTTACAAAATTTGCCCTCAAGTTTTGGAATTTGGAAAAAGCTTTTTATGAAAAAAAAAAAGAATTGAATTCTAAAACTCTTGGGTTCATAACTTAAACAATTAATTAAATGGTTTTAATTTTGAATTTAATAATTGGAATTATGATGTTTTATTGAATAATTCAAATTAACTCTTATGGACTTTATTAATAGTTAATTAAAGCGTTTAATTAAAAGAGTATTATTAAATCCATAAATAAAGATATGGTTTGAGTTTAATTAAATTAAAAGTTTAGTTTAATTAATAGATTAAACCACCAAGTATTTTAAATGTCTAAAATACACCCTTATACTATTATAATATTAAAAGTTCAATATATTATATGTATAAGAGCAAGTCGCCTTACCAATAGTAGGCCTCATTCACGAAGCCGGTCTATAAGGGGGTATAAGGTTACTGCCTATAAAATGACAGTTTAATGGGTGTCTACTTTCACCCACTGCTTCCTTGACCGGTGGAGGGTCGTTAGCCGAACGGGTAGGACAAGGACTATAACTCTCCCTTCATTAAAAGTATTAATGATAAATACTAAGTAAATAAACTCTTAATAATACCCAATCTTAGTTACTTAGGAAAATGTGAATTTGGTGCTAACCCATGAAATTACACTTTGCACTTTGCTTAAGTCAGTTAGTGGAGCGTGTGTGGTTAACCGACACACTAGCTTGATTTAACAAGGTAGGCAAAAGGTAACTTAATGTTTATCATAGTATCGGTGGAGCGTGTGTGGTTAACCGGCACATCGATTGAGGGGTAAATATTAAGGGTACCGAGTATATTTGCATGGTTATTCACACCTTGTTTTGTGATCATCGGCATCCCAGTCACAAAACCTGAAGGGCACACTCGAGATTGAAACATGCCTTTGAAAAGTTCAATGAATCTCAAAAGAATCTAGGAGTTTCAAAACCAATTAAAACCTAATAATACATTTCCTTTATCTTGGTGGAAATTGGTGAATCGTCATTCACCTACCTTCAAATATTTTATAGCTTGGATTACGGCATCCCTCTTCCAAGTTATAAAATAGTTTGCTGGGTCCTATCCTTAATATTTCATATTGGGTGTTATATTAAGGACTTTAGATCAACTATCTTGAATATCTCCCAAAAAGATGTCTAGTTCAGACATCTATGATCCTCCCAAATCTCTTGGAACTTCACTTCCTCCACCTCCTCCAATTATTCTCCCTAACCCACAAGTTTAAGGTCACTCAATCCCTATTGGCAAGCAAGGTCTATGTGTGATCGCATCTTGGAGATGAAGTCACATATTGACAAGCCGGGAGAGTTGGGTGTCAAACTCTTGAGAAAGTTAGTGGTTCAATCACTTTCTAAGTCACATAGTGAATTCCTTTGCGACTACTATGAAATAGACTATGACATGACCCTTAATGATCTTATCTATTTGCTTGGTGCTGCTGAATCAGCAATAATTTGGAGCACTGGGAGAGCAAATTTGATTAGTAGATCAACTTCCCAAACTACCATGGACATTGACAATGGTAACATTGGATATCTAGAAAAGCCTTCTCTTCCCAAGGAAAGGGATTGACCATAGTCAACTAGGTTGACCAAATGGTAAAGAGAAAGGCTAAGTCTGCGATAGTCTCATGTACCATTCCCAAAGAGTCCCTATGTTTCTCTTGCCAAAGGAAGGGGCATTGATTACGAAGCAGCCTATTTACCTGAAAGATCATAAGGTTGATCAAGTCAAGAAGATTGACTCTACTTCAGGTAAAGTCCACTATCTAACTCTGTTAAGTTTCTATTCTGAGATTCTTGTTACATGATGTGACTGGGTCACATGTTGATGTTTTAAGAATCAAAGAAAAGTGAAGAAACTTAAAGGAAGTATATGCTGATTCTGATCGTGAAGATGGATCTCGATCACATGGTTCTGTGATCAGAATTTTGAGTTGTTGCTTAGGAGTTATGATATATTCCTTAGGAATAGATAACAACAAAGTTTTTCATGTGCTTTTGCACTGTAAGGATAGTTTTTCCGCAAAGTTTTTAAAATAAAAGAAAAAAAGTTTGATTTTATTTATTTTAAAATATAATTACAATGGCATTTGTGAAAAGGAACAAAATTGTTGCTTATATGATTCCATTAATAGCAAGAGTGGAAATATGAATTTGATTCTTTCATTTGTGGTAGTGTCTAAATTTTCCAAATAAGGAAAGATTCTCATCACCCAAGTTTCAGTTGGATAGAAACTTGGAATCATGCAAGTTGTATAGTATGATGAATGAGAACTTTCAAGCATTGGAAAATTAAGACTAATTACTTGTTCACATGGATGTGTGAGTCAAGTAAAGGACTAAGGGATCGAGTACACATTCTGGTGCACTGATCAAGCCCACCACAAATGTAACCTGAGTGACACATCTTAAAGAAGGTTTATTAACACTAGTCAAATGTAAGAGTAAAAGTGTCCTACTCTTGTACATTTGAAATTGGTAAGTTGTGATGTTTTGGATAAAACAAAGACCAACTAAGGCCAATTGTGTGAAGTGTTTGTCTTGATAAAGAATCCGCACTATCTCTTGAATATTTGGCAAGATAGTCTTATATGTCAAGAGGATAGTGGGAGTCTTAAAGATCCTAAAAAGAATTTCAAGAACTAATCAAGAATAAAACCTGAGGTTCTTCACTAGCACACGACTTGAGGTTTATAACCTATCGTGTTGACATATTATGTGCCCATTCCAGTTAAAGTTGGCTTTGCATAGGAGTTCTGAAAGTTCTCAATTGGTTGAATAACAACTTGAAAGCAATGGCAGGCCCTGTACTGCCAGGTGGCAAGAAGTTAAGATTGCATAAGTTCAGTCCATATGAGTTTGGATTTGTCATTATCATTGTCTTGTGACTATGGTTTTGACGATTCACATGCATCAGAACACATACACCATAAAATCTAAGGGTCATAAGGTTTCTCTCCGATTCATGAAAATGATGGTGAGGAAACACTTCCACCAAGTAGATTTGAAGCAGATGGCAAAAGGTCTAAACAATTGAGACTATGATTACGACATCCCTTTTCATAGTTCTGAAATTGTTTAGACACACATGCATGCTATCTAAGGAAAGGTGTATGATTTTGATAAATTTTTATCAAAGCATCTCGTATCAGAAATCTGAACTTTGGTAAGAAAGTCAATAAAGTATTGATTTCTGGAAGTCCATTTGATTTCTGAGTACATGTCAAAGCTAGTGGGAGCATAAGTGTTATGCTAATAATCATCATGTTAGTGGGAGCATGATAATTGTTGTTAGTGTTGCAAGTTAGCAATGTTAATTATAGAAAACAAAAGTTTCAATTCGTGAGGCTGCAGGGATTGAAAAAGTTGTTTTGCTATAATTAAGGGAGAGGATATACTTCATTTCAGTTCTAAAGGCTTAGATTGAGACCTTAATCATCTTTAGTCAAGAATATATATATGAATTTCATGTTGGATTGGTTCAACTTAAGGAAATTCTATATATTGCGTTCTCAAAATTCGATTATGATTACGGCATCCCTCTTCATAGTCAAATTTTGAAAACATGGCAAATAAAAATATTGTAGCAAAAGACTGGTCTAGAATCATGTCTTTATGTAAGACATCATGAATCGTGTACCATTTGCTTTGGGTACAGGATCGATTGCATGTGCTATAATATTTGTCATTTCTAAATTTTTCCAAATGCCCAGAGGCATTAAGAAGGGAAAAGGTCTAGAATTGGATATGACTAAAATGATTAAGCAATTGTCGAGGACAATCTGAGGTTTACCAAAGATTGGTTGCTCAGGGACAGTTGGAAGTATAGTGCTAATTTTGGAAGGACCATATTGACATATTCTGAAAAGAGGCATCTCTTATTCAGAAGTGATAGTCAAAATGAGAATATGGAGTTGTCTCCATATGTGGAAGTTATCTGTGTAAGATTAGAAAACTTAATGCAAGAAGCATGTCCAAAGCAATGTACTTTGAATATGAGACTTAGTTTCCATGGAGTTGATCTCCATTGGAATACCTTATAATGACTGTTGACAAGTCTTTGTGACTTTGTACATATTCATTACAGGAGGGTCAGTGCATATAAGTTTAAAATCTAAACATATTTCGATAAATGATAGGAATTTGAAATTCTCATATTTTTCGATAAGGATTTGGGAGTGTGAAATTAGAATCATTGAAATTATGTTCAATTGGTTTATTTCACAAAGTAAGGATCATAGACAAACATAGAGTGCATACTTGGTGTATGGCAAAGCTATTGTTTAAGAAAAACATAGTGTACATGCTTGGAGCATGGGACAACTAGTGTTTTTAATTCAAGTATAAAGTTGATAAAACCGAAACAATGAATAATGAGTAATCAGTATGGTGATAAATAAAAGTGTTTATTTATATTCATAGGGTTTGATACCATATTTGATTCATTTATTCTTGTGTTTCACTTTGCATGTTTTGACTTCCAGAATAACTAAGTCGCTCTTCCTGAATGATTAAGTTATTCAAACCATCCACAGTCGGTCATATGTTGGAAGTAGATATGAATCAAGACTGTCATGGGTTGGTTTGTAGAGGTCCAAGTTGGTGGACAAAGTGGTGCTACAACACTCATGCGTGCTCATAAGTTCTGAGTATTGGATTCAACCCGCGCTCATTTGAATCACTTCATGGATTTTATCACGAGTGATCATGAGACGATAATATCTTATATTCTTCAAACCTAGAGATATGAGTTGTTACTATGAGTTGGTTATACATTTATTGCACGAAAACGCATTTGGTAACTCGATGTTATAAAACGTGCCTTTGTGTATGATTCAACAAGTAGTAGAACAAGCCATATGAGTCGAAGTTTATCCATTCCTTTTACCTTCGGGATAAAAGCGATATCTGTGGGCCCCTCGATGATTTAGCGATGACACATGTGAGTGCTTGGCCAAGCCAGGACTGATTTGATTTGTTCAATCAGTCAGTCATCATAAATATATTTGGTATGTACTTGACCCGACCCGGCATGGTCCATTTGGGATGCACTTCACCGGCACAATTTATATGGATACTCTTTTGAGAATAGTATATTTATGATTTATATTAATATATTATAAGTTCTAATATATTAATATGGAATCATATTATTTAATTAGTATTGATCAAGAATTAATTTAGAATTAATTAAGTGATCAAAAAGAACTAATTAAATATGGACTCTTATATATATGGAATGGGCCAAGTTCATTTAGGTTGGGCTAAGCTTTCATGGATGGTCCATGGAGCTTTTAACCCATGGATCCTATGTAAATGAAAGGTCATGGGTATTAGGGTTTACATGGATGTAACCCTAATCCTCCATAATATATAAAGGGGTCCTTGGCTCACAAAATTGGCACAAGTGTGTGAAAATAAGAGTGGGCCGATTTTAGTGTGCATATATATTCTCTCAAATTCTTCCAAGGTGTTTTGGTGATTTGTGATTCCATTTGAGGCTTCCACACTACTGGGGCTAAGCTCTTAAAGCTTGAAGACATCAAGCTACATCAAAAGGTATGCCATCTAACTAGAACTTTGTAGTATAGGTGCTTCATAATATGCTAGTTAGGATGAAACCTTGGAATAGTTAATATTTGCATGTATAATAGAGAAAACATAGATCCAAGGTTTATAGGGTTGCATATACACCATAGGAGTGTTAGAATGCTCAAAACCCAACAGTGATATCAGAGCCATGGGTTGTTTTTCAGTTATATTGATGCAAATGTTTTATTTTGAAGTTGAAAAAAAAAAGGAAAAAAAAACATGACGTTTGTCAAATTTTAAGATAATTACTTGTTTTGTGAAAAACGAATTATTTGTAAAATTTGAATCATTTGTTATATGAGTTGAATTAGGTCAAATTTAATAAAAGATAAAATGATATGATTATTTTATTAGTTTTAAAAGTTTGATCTAAATGTTTTAAGGAGTTACATATTTTGTCATAAAATTTTGGAGCTCAAAAGTTTTTTTAAAGTTGTGATCTTAAGGGTTTTTGAAACTTCCATAAGTTATGGATATGAAAGTTTTTTTTTAAAAAAAAAATTTGATTCAAAGTTTTTATGGAGTTACAAAATTTGGTGTTAATGTTTTAAAGAATTCCATAACTTGTTCTTAAGTTATGGAACATGGAAAGTTTCATCATAAAACATCATTAATTCCTTAAGTTATGGAATCCAAAGGTTTTGAAGAATTACAAAACTTGTCCTCAAGTTTTGGAATTTGAGAAAAGTTATTTATGAAAAAAAGAATTGAATTCTAAAACTCTTGGGTTCATAACTTAAACAATTAATTAAATGGTTTTAATTTTGAGTTTAATAATTGGAATTATGATGTTTTGTTGAATAGTTCAAATTAACTCTTATGGACTTTATTAATAGTTAATTAAAGCGTTTAATTAAAAGAGTATTATTAATCCATAAATATATGGTTTGAGTTTAATTAAATTAAAAGTCTAGTTTAATTAATAGATTAAACCACTAAGTATTTTAAATGTCTAAAATACACCCTTATACTATTATAATATTAAAAGTTTAATATATTATATGTATAAGAGCAAGTCTTCTTACCATTAGTAGGCCTCATTCACGAAGCCAGTCTATAAGGGGGGTATAAGGTTGTTGCCTATAAAATGGCAGCTTAATGGGTGTCCACTCTCACCCACCGCTTCCTTGACTGGTGGAGGGTCGTTAGCCGAACAGGTAGGACAAGGACTATAATTCTCCCTTCATTAAAAGTATTAATGATAAATACTAAGTAATTAAACCTTTTATTAATTCCCAATCTTAGTTACTTAGGAAAATGTGAATAAGGTGCTAATCCATGAAATTACACTTTGCACTTTGTTTAAGCTATTAGTGGAGCGTGTGTGGTTAACCGGCACACTAACCTGGACTTAACAAGGTAGGCAAAGGGTAACTTAATGTTTATCATAGTATCGTTGGAGCGTGTGTGGTTAATCGGCACATCGATTGAGGGGTAAATATTAAGGGTACCAAGTATATTTGCATGGTTACTTCACACCTTGTTTTGTGATCCTCGGCATCCTAGTCACAAAACCTGAAGGGCAAACTCGAGATTGAAACATGCCATTGAAAAGTTCAATGAATCTCAAGGGAATCTAGGAGTTTCAAAACCAATTAAAACCTAATAATACATTTCGTTTATGTTGGTGGAAATTGCTGAATCGTCATTCACCTACCTTCAAATATTTTATAGCTTGGATTACGACATCCCTCTTCCAAGTTATAAAATAGTTTGTTGTGTCCTAGCCTTAATATATCATATTGGGTGTTATATTAAGGACTTAAATCAACTTTACGTGAATTTCTCCCATTGTTGATGTCTGGTTTAGACAACAATGATCTTCCCAAATCAAGCTTTCCTAATGAATATGACTTCCCGAGTTTGGCTCATGGAAGTCATACTTCTCTTCCTCCACCTCCTCCAATTATTCTCCCTAACCCACAAGTTCAAGGTCACTCAAGCCCTAATGGCAAGCAAGGTCTATGTGTGATCACATCTTAGAGATGAAGTCACATATTGACAAGCCGAGAGAGTTGGGTGTCAAAGTCTTGAGAAAGTTGGATGTTCAATCACTTTCTAAGTCACATAGTGAGTTCCTTTGGGACTACTATGAAACAGACTATGACATGAACCTTAATGATCATATCTATTTGCTTGGTGTTGCTGAATCAGCAATGATTTGGAACGATAGTAAAGCAAATTTGATTAGAAGATCAACTTCCTAAAAACTTTATGGACAGTGACAATGGTGACACTGGAAATCAAGAAAAAGCATTCTCTTCCCAATGGAAAGGGATTGGCCATAGTCAACCCGGTTGACCAAATGGAAAAGAGAAAGGCTAAGTCTGAGATAGTCCCATTACCAAAGGGTCCATATGTTTATTTTGCCAAAGGAAGGGGCGTTGATTGCAAAGCTGCCAAATTTACCTAAGGATGTTAAAGTCAATAAGTTTGACTCTACATCAGGTAGAGCCCATTATCTAACTCTGTTAAGTTCTATTCTGAGATCCTCATTACATGATGTGACTGGGTCACATGTTGATGTTTTAAGAATCAAGGAATAGAGAGAAATCTCAAAGGAAGTATATGTTGATTCTGATCGCGAAGGTGGATTTCGATCGCATCAGAATTTTGAGCAGTTGCTTAAGAAGTTATGATATATTGCTAAGGAATAGATAACAACAATTTTCCATGTGGATTGTAAGGATAAGTTTTTCCGCAAAGTTTTAAAATAAAAGAAAATTGTTTAATTTTGTTTATTTGAAGTATCCTTACAATGGCATTTGTGGAAAATTGTTGCTTATATTATTCCACTGACAGCAATATTGGAAAATGGATTTGATTCTTTCATTTGTGGTAGTGTCTAAATTTACCAAATCAGGAAAGTTCCTCATCACCCAAGTTTCAATTGGACCGAAACTTGGAATCATGCAAGTTGAATAGTATGATGAATGAGAACTTTCAAGCATT
Organism: Lactuca virosa; assembly: GCF_052849685.1. NCBI lineage: Eukaryota > Viridiplantae > Streptophyta > Magnoliopsida > Asterales > Asteraceae > Lactuca > Lactuca virosa. The sequence goes on from NC_136428.1 coordinate 291,268,310, forward strand.
GGAAAATCAAGACTAATTACTTGTTCACATGGATGTGTGAGTCAAGTGAAGGACTAAAGGGATCGAGTACACATTCTTGTGCACTGGCCATGTCCACCACAAAGCTCGTTAAGACTATTTGATTTACTAAAGTTTAGTAAATATGGCTATACTTACAAGTTTAAGTATAATTCTGAAACATTGGAAAAGTCTCAATGTATGGCAGAACGAATGGGAAGAATCAAATTAGGCAGAAAGATAAAAGTTTCTCAAATCTGAAAAGATGGGAGAGTACTTTAGTATCATGTTTGTGATCATCTTAATGATTTAGAAATCATATCACAATTAGTCCTCTAAAGGTCATCTTAGTGCATTCTTATGACTAAGAAGAGGAGTCATGAATTGTTGAAATGGTTAGATCAGGAAGATGAGTCATACTTCGTTCCAAAACAATTCTTAGAGTCATACTCCAAGATTGTAACTTGAGTGACATATCTTAAAGAAAGGTTTAAAACACTTGTCAAATGTAAGAGTAAAAGTGTCCTACTCTTGTACATTTGAAATTGGTAAGTTGTGATGTTTTGGATAAAACAAAGACCAACTAAGGCCAATTGTGTGAAGTGTTTGTCTTGATAAAGAATCTGCACTATCTCTTGAATATTTGGCAAGATAGTCTTATATGTCAAGAGGATAGTGGGAGTCTTAAAGATCCTAAAAAGAATTTCAAGAACTAATCAAGAATAAAACCTGAGGTTCTTCACTAGCACACGACTTGAGGTTTATAACCTATCGTGTTGACATATTATGTGCCCATTCCAGTTAAAGTTGGCTTTGCATAGGAGTTCTAAAAGTTCTCAATTGGTTGCATAACAACTTGGAAGCAATGGCAGGCCCTGTACTGCCAGGTGGCAAGAAGTTAAGATTGCATAAGTTCAGTCCATATGAGTTTGGATTTGTCATTATCCTTGTCTTGTGACTATGGTTTTGACGATTCACATGCATCAGAACACATACACCATAAAATCTAAGGTTCATAAGGTTTCTCTCCGATTCATGAAAATGATGGTGAGGAAACACTTCCACCAAGTAGATTTGAAGCAGATGGCAAAAGGTCTAAACAATTGAGACTATGATTACGGCATCCCTTTTCATAGTTCTGAAATCGTTTAGACACACATGCATGCTATCTAAGGAAAGGTGTATGATTTTGATAAAGTTTTATCAAAGCATCTCGTATCAGAAATCTGAACTTTGGTAAGAAAGTCAATAAAGTATTGATTTCTAGAAGTCCAGCTGATTTCTGAGTACATGTCAAAGCTAGTGGGAGCATAAGTGTTATGCTAATAATCATCATGTTAGTGGGAGCATGATAATTGTTGTTAGTGTTGCAAGTTAGCAATGTTAATTATAGAAAACAAAAGTTTCAATTCGTGAGGCTGCAGGGATTGAAAAAGTTGTTTTGCTATAATTAAGGGAGAGGATATACTTCATTTCAGTTCTAAAGGCTTAGATTGAGACCTTAATCATCTTTAGTCAAGAATATATATATGAATTTCATGTTGGATTGGTTCAACTTAAGGAAATTCTATATATTGCGTTCTCAAAATTCGATTATGATTACGGCATCCCTCTTCATAGTCAAATTTTGAAAACATGGCAAATAAAAATATTGTAGCAAAAGACTGGTCTAGAATCATGTCTTTATGTGAGACATCATGAATCGTGTACCATTTGCTTTGGGTACAGGATCGATTGCATGTGCTATAATATTTGTCATTTCTAAATTTTTCCAAATGCCCAGAGGCATTAAGAAGGGAAAAGGTCTAGAATTGGATATGACTAAAATGATTAAGCAATTGTCGAGGACAATCTGAGGTTTACCAAAGATTGGTTGCTCAGGGACAGTTGGAAGTATAGTGCTAATTTTGGAAGGACCTTATTGACATATTCTGGAAAGAGGCATCTCTTATTCAGAAGTGATAGTCAAAATGAGAATATGGAGTTGTCTCCATATGTGGAAGTTATCTGTGTAAGATTAGAAAACTTAATGCAAGAAGCATGTCCAAAGCAATGTACTTTGAATATGAGACTTAGTTTCCATGGAGTTGATCTCCATTGGAATACCTTATAATGACTGTTGACAAGTCTTTGTGACTTTGTACATATTCATTACAGGAGGGTCAGTGCATATAAGTTTAAAATCTAAACAGATTTCGATAAATGATAGGAATTTGAAATTCTCATATTTTTCGATAAGGATTTGGGAGTGTGAAATTAGAATCATTGAAATTATGTTCAATTGGTTTATTTCACAAAGTAAGGATCATAGACAAACATAGAGTGCATACTTGGTGTGTGGCAAAGCTATTGTTTAAGAAAAACATAGTGTACATGCTTGGAGCATGGGACAACTAGTGTTTTTAATTCAAGTATAAAGTTGATAAAACCGAAACAATGAATAATGAGTAATCAGTATGGTGATAAATAAAAGTGTTTATTTATATTCATAGGGTTTGATACCATATTTGATTCATTTATTCTTGTGTTTCACTTTGCATGTTTTGACTTCCAGAATAACTAAGTCGCTCTTCCTGAATGATTAAGTTATTCAAACCATCCACAGTCGGTCATATGTTGGAAGTAGATATGAATCAAGACTGTCATGGGTTGGTTTGTAGAGGTCCAAGTTGGTGGACAAAGTGGTGCTACAACACTCATGCGTGCTCATAAGTTCTGAGTATTGGATTCAACCCGCGCTCATTTGAATCACTTCATGGATTTTATCACGAGTGATCATGAGACGATAATATCTTATATTCTTCAAACCTAGAGATATGAGTTGTTACTATGAGTTGGTTATACATTTATTGCACGAAAACGCATTTGGTAACTCGATGTTATGAAACGTGCCTTTGTGTATGATTCAACAAGTAGTAGAACAAGCCATATGAGTCGAAGTTTATCCATTCCTTTTACCTTCGGGATAAAAGCGATATCTGTGGGCCCCTCGATGATTTAGCGATGACACATGTGAGTGCTTGGCCAAGCCAGGACTGATTTAATTTGTTCAATCAGTCAGTTATCATAAATCGAAAATCGAGAAACAACAAATGGACAGAGAGAATGATTATAATCCATGTCTCAGTCCATATGATATCTAGAATGGAGGAATATATGATCCCTTATCTAATGGACAAGTCATTGACAGGGTCAGAGTTCGACAGCGGCTTTAAGAGCTACGATTGCCAGTTATGTTTTGAAGTCATACTCAATAATAGTTTTAGACTTATCCAAGTGGGAGACTGTTGGATTAATGTCTAAGTCCATAACTATATTTGGTATGTACTTGACCCGACCCGGCACGGTCCATTTGGGTTGCACTTCACCGGCACAATTTATATGGATAGTCTTTTGAGAATAGTATATTTATGATTTATATTAATATATTATAAGTTCTAATATATTAATATGGAATCATATTATTTAATTAGTATTGATCAAGAATTAATTTAAAATTAATTAAGTGATCAAAAAGAACTAATTAAATATGGACTCTTATATATATGGAATGGGCCAAGTTCATTTAGGTTGGGCTAAGCTTTCATGGATGGTCCATGGAGCTTTTAACCCATGGATCATATGTAAATGAAAGGTCATGGGTATTAGGGTTTACATGGATGTAACCCTAATCCTCCATAATATATAAAGGGGTCCTTGGCTCACAAAATTGGCACAAGTGTGTGAAAATAAGAGTGGGCCGATTTTAGTGTGCATACATATTCTCTCAAATTCTTCCAAGGTGTTTTGGTGATTTGTGATTCCATTTGAGGCTTCCACACTATTGGGGCTAAGCTCTTAAAGCTTGAAGACATCAAGCTACATCAAAAGGTATGTCATCTAACTAGAACTTTGTAGTATAGGTGCTTCATAATATGCTAGTTAGGATGAAACCTTGGAATAGTTAATATTTGCATGTATAATAGAGAAAACATAGATCCAAGGTTTATAGGGTTGCATGTACACCATAGGAGTGTTAGAATGCTCAAAACCCAACAGAAACAACAAATGGACAGAGAGAATGATTATAATCCATGTCTCAGTCCATATGATATCTAGAATGGAGGAATATATGATCCCTTATCTAATGGACGCGTCATTGATTTGTTCAGTGTTCGACAGCGGCTTTAAGAGCTACGATTGCTAGTCGGGTTATGAAGTCGTACTTGCAATAATAGTTTTAGACTTATCCAAGTGGGAGACTGTTGGATTAGATGTCTAAGCCCATAACTATTATTGGTATGTACTTGACCCGAGAGTAGCATGGTCCATTTGGGTTGCATATCATCAGGACAATTTGTTAGGATGGACTTTTGAGAGAAGGTTATTTATGGTTTATTAATATATTATAAGTTATAATATATTAATATGAAATCATATGTTTTAATTAGTATCGATCAAGAATTAATTTGGAATTAATTTAGTGATCAAAAGAGACTAATTAAATCTATGGGGACTAATTATGATAATTAGTTATATTTATATGTGTTGGGCTTATGATCCATGTTGGACCAAGTTTATGTATGGATACATAAAGAGTTGGGCCACATGAACCATGGATCATAAAACCCATGGGTATGGATTATGGGTTATACCCATGACCCTTGGAATCCTACATATAAATAGGTTACTCCATAGCCAAAATCACCACTTCTTTTCTTAGAGAAATATGGAGGTGTTTTGGTGCATGGAATTCTCTCTCAAGAGCCACCTTTGTCCTAGGTGTGTTGTGATTCCATGTGAGGCTTCCACACTATTGGGGCTAAGCTCTTAAAGCTTGAAGACATCAAGCTACATCAAAAGGTATGTCATCTAACTAGAACTTTGTAGTATAGGTGCTTCATAATATGCTAGTTAGGATGAAACCTTGGAATATTTAATATTTGCATGTATAATAGAGAAAACATAGATCCAAGGTTTATAGGGTTGCATGTACACCATAGGAGTGTTAGAATGCCCATAACCCAACAGAGACTTCTTTGGTGCTTTTTGTTTCAAGCTTTCTATCTATTGAGCAGGCTAGAAGGTGTGGTACCCCTCGCATGGGTACTTCTGAAGTTTTGAAGTGATAGGCGATATAAGGGTTTGCGTTATGGATTGGAAGAATTTCAGCTGATTAAGGAAAGAGTTCTTTTACACGGCTTAAAAAATTGCATGGTAAGGATCAAGCCAAACCATGTCAGATGAGGATGTCGGAACTTCTCAACGAAGTAGATATTAAGTTATTCTGGAAGAGATGATTACTAGGATAATGAACAAGTCTATGTACATAAGTTTTCAGCGCCTTCAGTTTTATTCTGTTATTTTGCTACGAATCCCCTTTTTAATTCAAAATTGGTGGATACTACTAATACGAGGGTTCTGATAATTTTGAACTATGAACTTTCATGGGATGATTCCTACTAGGTCTCTCTATCATCGCTTGGTGTACACAAGTCACGTATAATTAAGATTGGTAAGACAGTTGACTGAGCAACCCTGCCTTAAATCCACAACCAAACAAGGAACAGGAAATGAGGCGGGATCACTCACTTAAAATCTACAAATCTTAATTATAAATGTCCCTAATGTTTACACTAAGCCATCATAGCTTACCTGATAGGGTTCTTAGTTTTATATAAATGTTGTGATTTGGTTCGAATGAAAGAGTAATTATAAATTATTGGGGTTTGGAAGTGTACCAAACTATAGCATGGTTCTTTTATGTTTCCCCATTCTCTGGGGTCAAATTCCTCCTGCTCCCCCGTCGTTCTTCTCTGTTGGAGAGTCCCTCTTGTAATGTCATTTCTCACCACAAAGATGACATATTGGACTTGTTCCAATGTTGGTAGTTGAAGTGATGAATTTGACCGGAGTCCTACAGAAACGGGCGGTGTGCCCCTTTATGTTGCATCTATTGCAATGCAATACTCGGCAGACTCCATGATGATGGTAGTTGCACTTGCTGCAGTGTGGGAGGTTTCCTAAGTACGGTGTGGTCGGTGTTGGGATAGCAGGGCTGATGGGGGTATTGACTGCCCCAGCTTGTTGCCCTTCTGTAGCTCCTTGAGTTGAACAACTCCCTTTCTTGTTCTCGAACTTTCGTTTCAGAATATTAGGTTTGAGGTTCGGAGTGTCTTTATAAACAGGCACTCGTTGTTGTACTTGGTTATCACCATGATTGGGGTCGTCGATAATATTTCCACTAACATTTGTGTTGTTAGCATTTAGGTGAGTCATAACAGCTGCTACGGCAGCTGTGACCGCAGCTTGAAAAGTAGCCAAATCTATCTAAAGAGTTAGTGCCTTGCTAGCGGTTTGGTTACGTTTCTTTGGAGGCATGATTATGTTATATGATAAGAAAATGAGTTTGTGAGCGATTATGGTTGGCTCTAGATGTATTCCGATCATTCATGCGAATGTAAGTTTTTCATTTTGTTATACTGTTATCGATGGTTCGATCTACATCCCTATGATGCAGTCCTGGTAAAAGAGTAGAATGAAGTTTCTAGAATGGTTATCAGACGAGTGTCATCCGAACGAAGTTATCTTTGTTTGGTGGATACTATGATTCAGTTTTCGAAAAGATTTGAAAGTAATTCATAATCGAGTCTACAATAAATTGACTTATGAATTTGAGAAGTAATCACTCTTGATTGAGGTTTCGTGATCCGAATTATTGTTATTAGCCAATACAGGAAAAGACGATAAGTTCGAAATCTAATGTGAGTAATGTATTCATTAACTCACTAGGTTGCATTATTTGTTAGTTATTATTGTGACGAAAAGGCACTCAAAAACTTCGCATGTAACACGTGTGGTCCTCATCCGTTCTATTCTGGGTGATAATGAATTGTTCTCTCCTGATATTTATAGGGTGTCCTTCTCCTTCGTAGGTATATTGAATTTATGTGCCGTCTTACTTCCGACTTTTACACCAATCTCCATTACTTCATAATGAAGAGTTTGAATCCCGGGGGTTCATGCGAACTTTTCCTCGGTGTTTTTAACAAGGTAACGGCAGATTGGGGTTTCTATAGTTTCCTCTTGATTGCGAGTACAGGCGGTGTTAATTTCAGACACATCATCTATCAACTAAGTGTGTGAAGATGGAGATAATGATAAGAATTTCAAGAGTGAGAATAATGAAAGTGATCCGTGAACTCAATCACCATAGTTTAACCATTAAATAAGAGTGTGATTTTGGTAGAGTTCTAGCAATATAAGGATGAAAGTATTTGGACAAAGATTTCCCCAGGAGATTAGACGTTCGCCGATGTCATTGGTAGCAAAGATGTGATAAGTTCTGGAAAAATTGACCTTGGAGTAGGACTCACATTACACCATAATCGAGAAAATTTTGACAGTACATAGACCTAACCGACTGAAAGTTCAAGGTCTTAACATAAGCATGAAATTAATACTAGAGTCTATACATAGACCTAATTTATATCCAAAAGAGAGAATATAGTAGACTCTACTTGCGGCGAGAATCGCCCGAATGAGTCCTTGATTTTTCCAGACGACTCTCCATGTCCAACATGCGTCTTTCAAACGTTGCCTAATGCCCTCGAAGTTCCCTAACTTCAGATTGGGTTGTAGTTAGTTCTCTCTGCAGGGTCATATTCTGGTTCAGGGTTCTTCTATGAGCAGTCTCCAGATGGCGAATGCGAACTGTATTGCCTCCTGCATCGGCATCAACCTCCATGACCCGGTTGATGGCTGTCCTTCCCTATTCCTCATTACGAGTGACCCTGCGAACTAGAACAGGTAGGATTCTGTCTGCTAAGCCTCCCTCGCTCAGATTGTAGAAGCTTCGGTCTCCGTTGTAGGGTAAGGGTTGACCTTGCTCGTGACTCCATCTGTTCAAGTTTGCTACCCATAGGGGTGTGGGTCCTTGAAATTTTTGACGAGGGTTAGGGTTCTGAGCAACTGGAGGTGGATTATAAGCTTCTGATCCGGAACCGTTGTCTTCGGGAAAGTCTTCAGCAAAATCATCGTCTAGGGGAAATTGCGGCTCATCTTTTGGTTCGGCACCGAGCCAACCAGCATTCTCTTGATTAGGATAGTACAGATCTCTAGGAGGATGGAATCCAACCATTTTTATCTAAGCGAGAATAGGGATAAGAGAAATATAAATATAACTTAAGGGTAAGAAGGTAGTTTTTGTGATAAGACCTACACCGGGTCCTCCTATAATTACCTAGTGTATACAAATCACATACAATCAAGACTGAATAGGCCGTTAGATAAGTAGCTTCACCTTAAGTCCACATCCAAACAAGGAAAAGGGCCTAAAGCGAAATCATAAATCCTAAGCCTATAAAATTCCAATCATGTGTAACTTTAAAGTATGCACTTTGCAATTATAGACCTGCCAGTGAAGGTTTTTAGTTTTTTTTTTTTTTTTTTGAATAAGATTCTATTTATTTGACGATTCCTAGTTATAACTAAATATCGAGGTTCGCACGATTATTATGGTTTTTATAGTACTATGAAATACTCCTATAGTATTTTACATTCGTAAGTTTGATTCTAGTATTTTCTGTGGTAAGTTTTTGACTTGTTGCTCACTACGACCATTCCTCGACATACGTTGGTCACATCCAGGATAAATATAGTTGATCAGGCTATATTTATTCTCAATCTGATTACATACTCCGAGGCCTAATCCTAGTGTTCAACTTGTCTTAATACATTCGTATAGTTTTGACTACGATACTAGACCGATGCATGCATGTACTTATACTTTTATAAAACTAGAATTTTAATTTATTAAAAGTATAGTTTGTATATCTTATGTGGTTCGATATACTTAGTTCACTATAAACAATGCTCTGATACCAATCTGTGACACCCCCAAACCAGAATGGCGGAAACATTCGGGGGCGGATGACTTCATGTAGTATCATAACAGTTGAATATTCGTAAAGAAAGTAAACACAACCATCATAAATATAATAAAAAGTTACATTGTTGCATATAATACATGTTTCAAAAGATTATTACAAATATGATGATTTAAAATGTTTTGATAACAGACGCCTTAGCGTCTCTTCTCCAAAAGCTGATGGTTACCTGTATTACTGATTCCCTGAGAAATACAAGTAGTTTTGAAAGAGTGTCAACAATTAAGTTGGTGAGTTCATAAGCGTTTTTGTTCTAAAAGTTGTAGGTCTTTCGGTAAAAATAACTGAACGTGTTTCCAGAAAATCCAATATTTTCCATGTATGTGTGGTAGTTTGAAAAAGTTCCAAAGATTGGAATGCAATAGTATATTTCATGCTAAAATGGTGAAAGTGGATATTATACATATATAATGTAATTCCTGAATGCATTTAAGGGTCTCGTAAATCAAGTACGTTTTGATACACCATGTGAGTTTTATAACCATGCTATTGACCCAGACTGCCTGTAACAACGTTCTTCAGGCGTTGCAGTGTTATGACATTTGTCACCCCAGACCTGCCGGTCTAACTGTAGCTAACAGTTTAGGTGCGGGATTGTCAATCCCGTATAGATCTATACACAAGTATCACGCTCTCCCTACAAGAGATTATGGTTCATAATACAGGAGTTGGAATGCATACTCGAGAGTACGCTGAAGATGAGTGTCTCACAAAACATAGTATCAAAAGATTTACGGAACGAAAAGTTCATGTGAAAGTATTTCCTTTTATAGTGTTTATGTAAAGATGCAATGAATAACTCGCAACTATACCCATTATAGTTTTTCGAAAGTATGTTCCATTTGATGATAAAAAAACTTGGTGTAATATCAACTTTGCATGTGAAGTGTAACGTTGGTATTAATGTTGTTTAACATTCATAAACAAAATCTAGATAAAGTATTTGAAAACATTTCTAACGACGTGTATTTTAAGTGTGAGTTTATCTCGTGTTTCACTTGTATTTCCCCCCCCCCCCCCTAAAAATGAAAAAAAAACGTGATAATGTAGGGGTATGAACTCACTTGATAAGTGGTGGATCGGGCAGCGTGTCGTTTCTAGGAATGATCTTTTTTGACGTAACCGCGGGTTTCTGGTGAAGAAAAGAGCCTCACGCGGGCAGCACTTCGAGTGGAAAGAATGTTTTTCTGGGGAACTTCGGGACTTCGAGCCTTCGTCGGCATCTGGACACGTAACTGGGGCGTCGGGGTAGTTTCGGGATGCTAAACGCAGAGTAAAAGTGGCCAGAAGAAGAGAAATGAGCAGCCTAAACCCGAGACCTTCGTTTTCTATTTATAGGGTCATTTTTGGGGTCTCACGTCATGAACCAAGCTTATTCACGTCGTGAAATTGGTTGTTACTGCATGCGTCATCGCAAGTTGGGTCTGACAGACTCCAAGAGGCGTCAGCACTGAGTTCACGTCGTGAACCTCTTGTTCACGTCGTGAACTCTGACACAGTGTTGGGGTTCGCGCCCTGAACTTCAGAAATTCATAACTTTCGCATACGAACTCCGTTTTCGACGTTCTTTATATCGACGCGAAGGTGAGATTATGCTCTACAACTCTTGTTTAGACTTAGTCACCTAATTTTGAATTTAAATTTTATTATATTTATTTTTAGTAGGTAGGGACAGGAAAACTCCGTCAAAAATCCATAACTTCTTCATCCGATGTCCGTTTTCGTCTGTCTTTTTACCGTTGTACTACTATTGTCGAGATCTTCGATTCTCGTTTAGATTGTTTCGGCCAAAAGTCGCTCGATCTCTATTTCGAGTTTTTAGCTGTCTACTGCTATATCCGAAACTTAGAAAAATCATAACTTCCTCATACGAAATCAGATTTTGACGTTCTTTTTATGTTCGCTTATGGTTTAGTGATATCTACTACTTTCATTTAGATACCTAAGGCTAAAAGGTAATTTATTGAAATTTCGCGTTTTACACTTAACAGTGTTTTACTGGTTTTGACGCGGATCTTTGATTGGTCATAACTTCTTCATTATAACTCGGATTTGAGTGTTCTTTATATTTCTGAAAACCTTGACACGATATCTATCATTTTATGCAACCCAATTGAGATTTTTGAACAATTCGTTTTTTACGCTATTTTTATTGATTCTAAAAATAGATTATAATACTTGACTTTAGGTCATTATATTGACTTTAAATATCGGGTTGTCACAAAGGACTGGTGGAGGCTGACGACAGGGTCATACACGGATAAGCAAAGAGCTGCGGTTACATGGGAGCAGTTCCGGGACATGTTACGCGCCCGCTACATTCCGCGGGTCGAGCCGGAACGTTTGGCACAGGAGTTTTTAAGTCTGATACAGGATGGAGAGACGGTGACGGAGATCACCCACATGTTCACTGAGAGGGCGATGTTCTGCCCTGAATTTGCGTCGGAGCGGGCCCAGATGACACGTTATCTGAGCATGCTCAAGACTGATATTCGACAGTTTGTTGCCACACAGCGATGTGATACTCTATTGGAGTTACAGGAGGCCTCTAGGCGGCGTGAGTTGGAGATCTAGCTACAGTTGAGGGAGCAGCGGCCGGCCCCGGCACAGTCGCAGCCGGCGCCGAAGCGGTCTAAGACCGCTGATTCTAGGACCGGGGGTCAGCAGGGCCGCACTTGTGGAAAGTGTGGCAAGGGTCATGCGAGGATTTGTCGAGCGAGTAGCGGGTGCCACAGGTGTGGCAAGGAGGGGCATTTTGCTAGGGACTGCCGTCAGTCTGCCCCTGCCTCGGATATGAGGATATGCTATCATTGTCATCAGGTTGGTTACGTGAAGACCAACTGTCCACAGCTGGAGGCCAAGCCGGCGCAGGCTCCAGCGCCGGCTACACTGAGGATTACCGATGGGAGGCAGGGTAGGGCAGAGCCCCCGAAGGCTCAGGGGCGCGCCTTTCAGCTTACGGCCGAGGAGGCCAAGGCAGCACCGGATGTGGTTACTGGTATGTTTCTATCCTTTATTTCATTTACTATATGTGATGTATGCTTATATGTTGTGCCTGTGATTACGTACGTTTCTAGTGAACTCCTTACCTGCATTGGTTTTATTTGACTCGGGGGCGAGTCGGTCTTTTGTATCTCAGACATTTAGTAGGGAGTTCAGAGTGCCAGTAGGCGAGCTAGAGTGTCCGTTGCGAGTGTCTATCGCCAACGAGCACGAGGTTTCCGCTTTTTCGATCTACCGAGGGTGTGAGATGGAGATCTTCGGGGTACCTTTTCCGATAGACTTGATTCCGATCCCCATGGGGGATGTATGCGTGATTGTGGGGATGGACTGGCTCAGTCGTTTCGGGGCCATGATTGATTGCGAGGGTCAGCGGATAGTGGTTCGAACCCCAAGTAGGGGAGAGTTGACTATATATGGTGAGGGCACCAAAGTGGGATCAGAGTTTTGTTCAGCTGCCAGGGCTCGGTAGTAGTTTCAGCATAGGGGTGCGGGTTACCTAGCGTATGTATTGGATACGCAAGACATGGATCAGATTTCGGTTACCGATGTTCCAGTGGTCAGGGAGTTTGCAGATGTGTTTCCGGAGGAGTTGCCAGGGATACCTCCGGAGAGGCAGGTCGAGTTTCGGATCGACCTGGTGCCTAGTGCGGCCCCTATTGCCAAGGCGTCGTACCGATTGTCGCCACCCGAGATGCAGGAGTTGTCGTCACAGCTGCAGGAACTGCTGGGCAAGCAGTTCATCCGGCCTAGCAGTTCTCCATGGGGAGCACCTATTCTTTTTGTCTGGAAGAAGGACGGTTTGCATCGGATGTGCATTGATTACCGGGAGTTGAATAAGTTAATGGTGAAGAACCGTTACCCACTCCCGAGGATAGACGATCTTTTCGATCAGTTGCAGGACGCATCTTGGTTTTCCATGATAGACTTGAGGTCTGGGTATCATCAGGTCAGGGTCAGAGAGGAGGACGTAGAGAAGACCGCGTTCCGAACTCGTTACGGGGATTACGATTTCGTGGTGATGCTGTTTGGGCTCACCAACGCGCCAGCAGTGTTCATGGACCTGATGAATCGGGTCTGCAGACCGATGCTCGATCGCTCGGTCATAGTGTTTATAGATGATAACTTGGTGTATTCCAAGACCCGAGAGCAGCATGAGGAGCATCTACGCCAAGTTCTGAGATTCATAGTGTTTGGGAGTTCTGAGACGAGAACGGCTGTACGCCAAGTTCTCGAAGTGTGAGTTTTGGATACGAGAGGTCCAGTTCCTCATACATCTCGTTAACCAGGAGGGGATTTTGGTCGATCCGGCCAAAATCGAGGCGGTTATGCAGTGGGAGGTTCTGAAATCTCCCTCAGACATCAGGAGCTTTTTGGGATTGGCAGGGTACTACCGGAGATTCATACAGGATTTCTCCAAGATTTCGGTACCCCTCACTCGTCTGACGAGGAAGGGGGTGGATTTCCGGTGGGGCCCTGAGCAGCAGAGGGCATTTGAGACCCTCCGACAGCGGTTGTGTGAGGCCCCAGTCTTGACACTCCCAGAGGGAGTTGAGGATTTTGTGGTGTTCTGTGATGCATCCATCGCGGGTTTAGGGGCGGTCCTCATGCAGAGAGGACGAGTGATAGCCTACGCATCGTGGCAGCTGAAGCCGCATGAGACGAGATACTCTACGCATGACTTGGAGCTGGGGGCGGTGGTTTTCGCCCTCAAGATATGGAGACATTACCTTTATGGGGTCCGCTGTACCATTTACACGGATCAGAAGAGTTTGAGACACATCATGGATCAGCCGAACCTGAACATGAGGCAGCGCAGGTGGCTGGACGTAGTTAAGGACTACGACTGTGATATCCTTTACCATCTTGGTAAAGAAAATGTGGTTGCGGATGCTTTGAGCCGCAAATCAGCGGGGTCTTCCACCCCTGCGGTATGTATGAGGATAGTAGTGGACTCTCCGCTTGTGAGTTTGATCAGAGATGCCCAGGTCGAGGGCATGCGATTAGATAATTGGAAGCTGGAGAGGATCAAGGGTGAGAATACCCAGTTTGAACAGGATGGTCGGGGATTATTGACCCAATGCGGTCGGGTTTGGGTTCCGATGTCTGGTGGGGTTAGGCAGATGGTCATGGAGGAGGCTCATAAGTCTCACTTCTCTATTCACCAGGGGGCCACCAAGATGTACCGGGACTTGAGTTTGAGCTATTGGTGGCCATGCATGAAGCAAGAAATCGCTTGGTATGTTGAGAGGTGCTTGACCTGTAGGATGGTCAAGGCCGAGCATCAGAGGCCGCATGGCAAGTTGCAGCCCCTGGAGATCCCCATGTGGAAATGGGAACAGATCACGATGGATTTTATTACCAAGTTGTCGAGGACGACGAAGGGGTTTGACGCTATATCGGTCATCGTGGATCGATTGACCAAGAGTGCCCATTTCTTGGCCATAAGGGAGAGCTCATCGGCCGAGAAATTGGCCGACGTGTACGTTCACGATATCGTGTCTCGCCATGGGGTTCCCATTTCCATTGTCTCTGATCGGGATGTCAGGTTTACCTCCCGTTTCTGGCAGAAGTTTCACGAGGAGCTGGGCACACGATTGCACTTCAGCCCAACATTCCATCCGCAGACTGATGGTCAGAGCGAGCGGACCATTCAGACCCTCGAGGATATGTTGAGGGCGTGTGTCATTGATTTTGGCGGGAGCTGGGATTCCCACCTACTGCTTGCAGAGTTTGCCTACAACAACAGTTATCATTCTAGTATTGGTGCCCCGCCTTTCGATCTGTTGTACGGGCGGAGATGTCGCACCCCGGTTTGTTGGGGTGAGGTTGGTCATAGGGTGATGGGTCGGACGGAGGTGGTCTTGCAGACTACCGAGAAGATTTAGCAGATTAGGCAACGGCTGTAGACCGCTCAGAGTCGGCAGAAGAGTTACGCCGACCGGCGCCGATCTGAGTTAGAGTTTCAGGTCGGTGACATGGTACTCCTGAAGGTCTCGCCCTGGAAGGGTGTGATCTGCTTCAGGAGGAGGGGAAAATTGGGTCCCCGATACATTGAGCCGTTCAGGATTATTGCCAGGATTGGCAAGGTGACTTACAGACTAGAGCCGCCAGAGGAGCTTAGTCGGATCCACAACACTTTTCACGTTTCGCGGTTGCGGAAATACACTGTGGACCCGGAGGCAGTGGTGCCACTGGATGACATTCAGGTGGATGAGCGCCTGAATTATATTGAGAGGTCGATTGCCTTTTTGGAAAGGAAAGTGAAAGTCCTGCGCAAAAAGGAGGTTCCGTTGGTGAAGATACGATAGGAGCATCGGAGGGGATCCGAGTGGACATGGGAGTCAGAGGCTGAGATGCGGGAGCATTACCCGGAGTTATTCGCTGCAGCAGACTTCATGGACGAAGTCTAAGTTAAGTGGGGGAGAATTGTAACATCCCAACCGTCAGGTATCATTAATTTTTCCATTGAGATTTCATGTTTAAGATCTACTCGACAAGTTGACGCTATGACTCGTCGAGTAACAGCGGGCCAGGACACGTCACTTAATGAGTGACTCGTCGAGTCGACATGGGGGACTCGACGAGTAGGAGCTGGCAGTGGAAACCCTAAGTTTCAGGATTTTTGCACCCTATATATTGGACCATTAGCGCCTCCCATTGTCCTCTACCACCCCTTGAGAGCCAGAAACCCTAATTTTCGTGAGTGAGAGCTTGGAGAGTGTCTTGGAGCTTTGAGAAGTGACTTTTGTGAAGGAAACTTGTAGATCAAGAGGCTAGCATCAAGGTTTTGTGTTGATCCAGAGTCTACTTCAGTTTGGGCACATCTTGAAAGTGGTGGAGTTCGTGTTGGTGATCCAGGAGTTGAGCTTTCTAGTTTCAGACGACACTTGTGAGGTGAGTTATCCTCACTATATTAGCAGGGTCTAAGGCACCAAGGCCGGGCCTTTATGGATTTGTATTCGGATTATTACATGATATGTTTATGCTTTGCATCCTGTTAGTTAGGATGGTGATATGCTATGATAGTGACTTGAGTAAGTCGATATCCGGGTTATAGGATCGTGCTATGTTAGTGACCTGGGTAGGTCGGTGTCCTGGTTATAGGACGTTGCTATGATATTTGATCTGTTAGATCGGTTTGACTGATATTATGATAACACATGAATGTATATGCACATGTTGTTTGATTTGGGGGTTGGGTTGAGGCGGTCCTGCTTTGTGCTGAAGGTCAACATACCCAGGGCGGTCCGGATATACTACAGACCCAGGAGGGTATGCTAGTCAGACCGAAGGCGGTCCAGACGTGCCGAGGCGGTCCAGACGTGCCGAAGGCTCGGAGAGCGGTCCAGATAGACTGAAGGCATGTAAGGCGGTCCAGTCAGGCTGAAGGCTCATTATGCATGTTGTTTATATGTTTATATGGTATGGTTATGTGGTTGGTATTTTGGGGGATAGCTCACTAAGCTTTCGGGCTTACAGTTTCAGTTGTTGTTTCAGGTACCTCCGGTGATCGCGAGAAGGCGAAGGCATGATCGTACCGATCCTCCTGCTGTTATGATTTTTATGATTTGATACTGGGATACTCTGATAACTGTATTTTGAAAACAAACTATGTAATGACTTAATGTTTTAAAATGTTTTAAATTTTTTTTTTATATTGGCTAGATTTTTTGGGGTGTAACATTGTCTTCCTTCATGCCCTTAACCTGTGCCTCTCTACTTTGCTCCCGCAATGGATTAATCGTTGTCATCCTCAGGCATATATCTCGAATCGGAGCTGGCACTGCCTTACGGATCAGGGCATCGGCCACCATATTTGTAACACCCATAAAAATTATGCCAAATTCAAACTTTTAAAAACATTTCAAATCTATTAACCATTACAAAACCTGTTTTCATAATGTATCATATCAGAGTATCCCATAACCAAAGTCATAAAAAGTGAGGAGCTGTACGATCACGCATTTGCCTTACCACGATCCCCTAATGTACCTGAAACAATAAACTGAAACTGTAAGCCCGAAAGCTTAGTGAGTTCCCTCAAAATACCCATACCTACAACATTACGCATACAATCATAAACAGTGTACTATGCGTCCAGTCAACCATCAGGTTAGAATACCCCAGGCCCTCAACCATCCGATTAGAATGCCAACATACTATGGGTCTAATCATCCTCGGGATGGAATACCCCAGGCCCACAACCAACAGGTTGGAATGCCCACATACTACGAGTCCAATCATCCTCGGGATGGAATACTCACGGCCCACAACCCTCAGGTTGGAATGCCTACATACTCCGGTCGTAGAAAACGTCGCTACCTGCCTTGCTGATCGGGAAAACGGGGGTGAAAGGGGGTGGTGGTGGCCGAAGGTTAGGAGGCTGGCGGCTGCACTAGATTTAGGGTTAGGGTTGCAAGTGACGGGGATGACACGGATTTTGTGACAACCGTAAATTTATGGTCAAGTCAAAGTCAACTAGTCAAACCGGTAAACTCAGTTAGTGCTTGTATGATAGGACTTACTCTATGTTTACTAATATACAACTCTCTATCTTAATATAAAGTATCACTTAGAATTTTCCAATGTTCAGAAAATCTAAAATTCTAAAAGGAGTAAGTGATCTAATAACTCGATAAGACACCTTTAAGTACCCTTTGGGGGCGTATGACACACATAACGACTCATAACGGGGTTTTCAAACCTTGAATTACGAGGCTAAACACTAATAAAGGTCACAAACAAAGTCTCTCCCACATATCTACTTGTACCTTAAATCTCTTCTAAATCTCTCCCAAATCTCTCTCAGACTTTTCCATAAAAACAGACATAAACCCATCCCTTCCTTTGTCAAAAATGGCTCAAAACGGATAGAGAAAACCCAAAAGAACAAGCTCCTTTCGGAATACATTGTTTATGTCCGAAACCTCTCCTTTTGGTCTGGAACACTTCGGACTTCGGAACCATCCTTGAGCTTCGGAACTACGTATAGTCCGGACTCTTTCACACCTCCAAGGACCAGCCTACTCCGGATCTTACTGACTCCGGAATGAGGGTTGACTTCGGACCTTCTAAGGAGAACCGGGGAAGCTCGCATGCTCCGGAAACCCTTCCAGCCCCGGATGATCTCGCTCGGAATGATCTGCACGCCGGAAGTCTAGCATCTCGGAAGAGTCAGATGACTCCGGAAGCTGTGACTCCGCACCTCCACTCCGCAACCGAGGACGGGCTTCGGAATTGATAAATTGACTCCGGAAGTGGAGAATTGACTCTGAAAGTGAGGAATTGACTCCGGAAGTGGCTAAGTGACTCCAGAACCCTCGCAAATCCGAACCCCATTTCGGATTTTGTCAATATCAGACTTTTGGAAATTCTAAGTGATTATGACTCCGTAAATCTCCTTAGACTTGATTATTTTCATAACTCAAACTCTCTAAACTCCTATTTTATGTCAACCTTGAAGAGTTAGGACACCTTTTATTACAAAATGTCTAAGACTCAGGACCTTATTCAAGAGGTAATCACCCACTCTATGACAACGTTATGTCACTGTTTACAAAGTACCGAGTCAAATCCATATCTTTCTTCCAACACTCAACCAGATTCTCTTAATCAAATCTAATCATTAGATCTTCAACCTTCACCTATAAAACCTCACCCATATCCTCCAAAAGAACACTTTTTCCTCCTTCCACTTTTCTCTCTAGAATTCGAGATTATTCCCAGGAAGCAATTGTTCTTACTTCACTCTTGGTAAGTTCTTCCTCATTACTCTTGAATATTCTTCACTTCTACATTCAAATCTCGGATTTGTTACTCAAATGTCATCCTAATGGTTCTTAGGATCTTCAAGTCCTCAAGCTTTCTCCAAGTGTTCTGACTTGGAAACCTCATTCCTCCAACATCCATCTCAGGGAACCACTCAAGGTGAGTTCATACCCCCACATTTTCATGTTTTCTTCAAGTTTTAGGGGGAGGGGGGAATACAAGTTAAATCACCTTAACACAACTCAAACTCATACTTCATCGTTTCACAGAAAAGTTGAGTCCTGTTCACAGACTGTTTTAACCATTTAAACTTAATACCTTTCAAAACTGTTTAATATGCAATTAGTTTAGGTTTATACCTTTCAAATGATTACTTGCACATGTCCATACGATGTTTCTACAATTTATGGTGATTTTTACAAAACTATCTATCATTTCAGAAACGAATCCGGACCAGTCTGTGAATATGAACATTTTCACATAAGCTAGAGACTTCTAAAAACCATAATAAAAATTAAGAATAAACTAGACACATTTTCTAAACCCTCAGAGTTTACGGATTCCGTTTTCGACTTCGTATGATTTTTCTGTGAACTTTTCTAAAACAGTGTAGAAAAGTTAAAAACAAGTTACATAGCTTACAATATTAACAACACTTTGTAACATGTTGAGCAAAGTGTATAACCATAAGTTTCTAAACGTTGAATGCATTTCTTCTTAGTTTAACATCATAAACAGAATTAGACATTCATGATAAAGGTTTTCATACACTTCAAACAAGCACAATAAACTATAATAAGTATAGTTTATGGATTTTTACAATACAAACACACTACGTAGAAAAGGGGATTCAATTCTACCACAGAAAAGGGTTTTACTCTCAGTACAAACGGGTGTTCATTTAGCACATGAAGACTATAATAGGTATAGTTTATGGATTTCACATTACAAACATACTACACAAAAGGGGATTACAATTCCACCACAGAAAAGGTTTTACACGCATACTACACGTAAACTCGTTATCGTAAATTGTGAGACTAGTCTTCATTGTACTCTTAGAGTACGGGTTAAAATTTCCTGCACATTAGTTATAACCAGAGTCTCTTGTAGGGAGAGCATGATAATTGTGTATAGATCTATATTGGGATTGACAACCCACACCCAAGCTGTTTGCAACAGCTCAGCCGGCAGGTCAGGGGTGACAAATGTCATTTCGATTCTGACGCCTGAAGAACGTCGCAGCAGGTCTCTCTGTTATAGTATGGTTATAGCGACTCACATAGGGAGATAACGACACATATAGTTTACGGGAATTTCTACTTCAAAAAGGAGTTTTATCTATTTAAAACTTCTTACATCGTTATAAGTACAAAATACACACATACTCTCGGTCTTAGGATTTAAGACTACATGACTTTTTATAAGGAAAATATTGGATTTTTCTTAAAGTATACATTACATTTACAAACAAAGGTTTTCAAAACTCTACATCCAAAAGCTTATGAACTCACCAACTTAATTGTTGACACTTTTTTTTTCGAAACTACTTGTATTCTCAGGAAATCAGTGAAACTGGAAGTCAACAGCTTTTGAGGATGGGACGTTAAGACGTCAAACATTTCATTTTGTCATCATAGTGTAATTGATTTTGAAACATGTAATTCATACATTGGTGTAACGTTTTCAATTATATTTATGATGGTTGTGTTTGCTTTGGTCACTATTATACTCGTTGTTATGATACTATACATGAAGTCAATTCCCACCCCCGGACGTTTCCACCATCCTTGGTTTGGGGGTGTGACAAATTGGTAGCAGAGCATTGTTTATAGTGAACTAAGTATATCGAACCACATAAGATATACAAACTATAAATGCATTGGGACTAAAGTCTCTGATTAAACAATTTCATACAACTATACTTTTTTAAATAAAATTTTTGTAAAAGTATAAGTACATGCATGCATGACGGTATAGTGTCACATCTAAAGAAAACACGAAAAATAAAGATAGATGAGTTGTGCACTATGATTGTGCCTTGGGATATGTAATCAATTTTGGGAGAAATATAGCCTGGTCAACTATATTCGTCCGAGAAGTGACTAGGATATATCGGGGAATAGTCATAGTGGGCGACAGGACTATCAACTTACTAACGCCCATACAAGAAACACGTTAAGAACCAAACATAACCTTTAAAATACTATAGGGGTATTTTATGTTCTTTATCGCAATGTTTCTAGATTCATTATATGCCTCTCACACCCCTATTCTCGCACATACGACATGACAGGATTCCATTTACCAAGAGACCCCTACTTTCCAAACCAGGGAAACGGAGGATGGATAGAGGAGGAACCAGAAGAAGACCCCGAAGAAGTTGAAGAAGAAGAACTCGAAGAAGACGAAATTGAAGAGGAAATGGACGAAGATGAAGACGAAGAGGAGCCGGAGGTCATCAATCCTCCTTACGTAGCCAAGGTGCCCGCGAACCGTTTTGGCTACAACGGGACTGAGCCCCGTTGGGCAACAGTGATCGAGAGATGGTGCGGTCAACAGCGACAGCGATCACCATTTGGTGATCAACGTGGTTACTACGACCTCAATCATGGGGGACCGGCTGACAGAGCCCTCCCAATCGTGATCCAGCAAATCATGAACCTAGGGGACCAGAATAGGGAAATGGCGAATCAAGTTTGGGATCTCAACGTTGTTGTAGAAGCCTCAGATGCGCGTACTCGAGACCTGGAAAGGGACAACTATCCCATTGATCAACTCATTGAGGACCTTACCATCGCTCAGGCGGAGGTAATGGAGTATCAGGAAAGGCACTCAGCTCTCGAGGAAAGGGTAATCGCAGTCGAGCGTCAGCTAGCTGAACTGCAGGGTGCCTCGACTTCGTCTCAGGAACCGCAAGGGACTGGTCGCCGTGAGTAGGGTCCATAACACCCACAAATCCTCATAAAATAGGTTTATGAGTATGCGTTGTTGCTACTCTTTTCTACATGTAGGTTCAATCCTGCTATTAAGTGATTACACTAGTCGAGGGATTTATGTACTGTAAGAATCATGTTGCATTGATATGATGTAGACCTGCTTCAGGGTCAAATTTTCCAAACATTATGTACTAAATCATATCAATGAAATGGGCATGCATATTATTTCATTGGGAGCACTACCACTACATTTATAACAGTGTTTATCGTTACTTAGTGAAATCTATAATTGGTTAGTGTATACAATAAAGTTATATATAGTTACGAGTCTATCGGTTTAGAAATGGTGTGTCCGCCTTAGGTCTTGTTCCTTGTTTGGCTGTGGGTTTAGGGCAGACTCATTAGATTCAAAGATCTATTAAATCTTAAGTGTGTATAACTAAGTATACACTGAGCAATTGTAGTAACGGACTAGTATGGATCAAGTCACAAAAATTGTTTGAAATAGTACTATTAAATTCATAAGTTTATCTTACATAAACTTCGATTATGAATTACTCGCAAATACTTTAAAGTCGGGACATAATGCAGATAAATCTGGTACAATTAAAAACCGAATTATCACTACTATTAAAGGCTTACCATCTTTTCGTCTTTAAAACTTATGGCAGAATTATGCCACCCCGGAGAAATCCCACGCGTTCCAGCAACGCACCACCACCACCTCCGCCACCGCCACAGTTTGATCCCGCAATGTTCCAAGCTGTCGTAGCAGCAGCCGTGGCATCCGCAATGTCACACATCGGTACAAATGGCGCCGGTGGTTCGGGAAGTGGAGCCGCAAACTCTAACCAGGGGTACAGTCACGGACACGCAAAACTATGTTCATACAAGGATTTTACAAATGGCAAACTCGATCCCTTCAATGGAAGTGGGGGCGTCATCACTCTGATGCAATGGTTCGAGAAGACCGAATTCGTCTTCGAGATCTGTGCATGTCCCGAAGCAAGCAAAGTCAAATTTGCAGCTTGCACTTTCACCGACAGGGCCCTTACTTGGTGGAACGGCCACGTAAAATCACTGACACTCGTCGTGGCTAATTCGATAAATTGGGAAGACTTGAAAACGATGATGCTGAAGGAGTATTGCCCAAGGGGCGAAGTGCAAAAATTAGAGCAAGAACTGTGGAGTCTCAAGATGACGGACCGATTCAATAATTTAGCACTCCTCTGTCCAGCAATGGTCACTCCAGAATGTAAGAAGGTGGACGATACCTCTGGGGACTGTCTCCCCAGATTCAAAATAGTGTGTTGGCTTCAAGACCAACTACCTTTGACAGTGCCAAGGAGTTGGCACAACAACTCATTGATCATAGGGCCAGCCATGGCACTGTGACAACCACCTCCGATCGAGCAAGAGGAGGGAATAGCAAGAGGAAGTTCTGGAACAACAAAAAGAAGCAATCGGCGCAGGACCCCGCCAAGAAGCATCAAACTGTTGTCGTCCATGCTGCCACTACTCCTTCCACTCCAGCACCGCTGAGACAATATGCTGGAAACCTTCCCAAGTGCAACTTTCATCACAACGGTCCTTGCCGAGAATTGCACTGCAACAACTGTAACAAGAATGGGCATACCACCCGTTTCTGCAAGGCATCTACCCAACAAGCCAACCCGGCCACCAACGCCGGAGCAAGCCGAGCCTGTTACGGCTGTGAGGAAACTGGGCACTTCAAGAGGGACTGCCCGAAAGCTAGAAACGCAAACACTGGCGGTGTTGGTTGGGTATTAGCCTTAGGGCAGGGGGAAGCAAGGGAAGATCCCACGGTGGTTACCGGTACGTTTCTCCTTAATAACTCATATGCATGCATACTATTCGATAGTGGAGCGGAGAGGAGTTTCGTTAGCCACAAATTCAAACAATTATTAAAACAAAATACCCAAACACTAAAAGATACATATGTCGTAGAAATGGCAAATGGAAAGAAGGAAAGCACTAATGACATATATTCAGGGTGTACCCTCACTCTAGACAATCACTCATTCAAAATCGATATGTTGCCGGTTTCAATAAAAAGCTTTGACGTCATCATCGGCATGGATTGGTTAAGTTCAAATCGTGCTGACATTCTGTGTTATGAAAGGGCCGTTCGCCTTAATCTGCCGAGTGGCGAAACTCTCGTCGTCTAAGGCGATAAGCCTAGTGCAAACCTACAAATCATCTCTTGCGCAAAAGCCCAAAAGTATCTCCTCAAGGAATACCATGCCTTCTTAGCCCACGTAGTGGATAAGAAACAAGAGGTGAAGAACATCAAGGTTATTCCGGAGGTCTGTAATTTCCCTGACGTATTCCCAAAAGACCTTCCCGGAGTTCCACCTGCACGACAAGTCGAATTCCGAATCGACCTAATTCCTAGAGCTACTCCCGTATCCAAAGCGCCCTACCGCCTAGCGCCAGCCGAGATGCAAGAACTATCCAGCCAACTAAACGAACTGCTAAGCAAGGGGTTCATCAAACCAAGCTTCTCTCCTTGGGGAGCACCAGTTCTGTTTGTGAAAAAGAAGGATGAATCGTTTCGCATGTGTATCAATTACCGTGAGCTAAATAAACTTACCATCAAAAACCGATACCCTCTACCCCGAATCGACGACCTATTTGACCAAATCCAAGGAGCATATTACTTCTCAAAGATCGATCAGAACTCGGTATGGTCACTACGAGTTTGTAGTAATGCCCTTTGGGTTAACAAACGCACCCGCAGTGTTCATGGATCTGATGAACCGGGTGTGCCGGCCTTACTTAGACAAGTTCGTAACGTCTTCATAGACGACATTCTGGTCTATTCAGGGAGTGAGGAAGAGCATAGCCAACACTGTGACATCCCCTTTTTCATGACCCGAAAAGACTGATTTAATTTATGCTTTTTTTAAAATAAAATCAGAGTAATCCTTTGATTTAAAAGAGTTGTGGAATTTGTTCCCAAAACAAAATGTGATTAGAATTTATCAAAGCATTTCTTTAAAGAAATGTATTTTGCATTATATAACAAAAATCTCGGGATGTCATGTTTCGATACAGACCAAAAGCATAAACAGTAAAAAATAGACCTTACAACAGTTATTTACAACTACTGATCTATAATCCAAAATATCTTGATAAGTCATCCAACTTATGCTCTGGTGCCACTACCTGTAATACAAAGAAAAACTGAGTGGGTCAGGCTTGGGAGCCTGGTGAGCATATAGGGTTTCAACCCACAAATAATAAATTTATTATGTTTAAACATTAAACCATCTACCAAATTTCCCAACCCCGTTATCTTATTTATTTCTTAAGGGTTTACCCTAAGAATCATCTATCACTCATTCCTAAGGATTAATCCTAAGGAATAGGCACGAAGTCACATCGTCGCCAGGGTTTATACAACAGGCACTACGTCTCATAGCTTCCAGGGTTTATACCACATGTGCTAAGTCCATAGCTCTCATTTATCGACAGTATTACTCACGGGAATCCACCTGCAATACATGTCAATGGGTTTTAGAGTACAACTGATGAACATATAGTTCACAACACCTACAAGTTGCGAGCCTGCTAGTGTTCCACGGACCGTCTAGAATAGTTCATGGTTGTCATCCATACTCTGCTGAATGACGGGGAGGGGGGGCAGCGCTTGGGTAAGGCTTCTCTCATATTTCATCCCTCACGCTCATCTCATGATCTATATTACCGATCATTTCATTTATCCAACTCAACTTTCAACATATACCAACTATTTTATCTACCCAGGTTTTACCCAACTTTTCTGTAGATATAAAATACGTAAGCGGTTTAAATCATTTAAAACCTATATAAAACATTCATTCAACAACCATCTCAAGTAAACAAACAACGTATAAACACATAGCACGTATTTCATAGCAAATACTAAATATATATGCGGTAGAAGAAAGTAACTACACACTCACCTGATAAGATGATTATCGGACAGCACTACGACTCTAAAAGTAGTATTCTTCGGTGAAACCGGAAGATCTTCACGCACCGGGCTTCTCGCGGGCAGAGCTTCGGCTCGAAAACTCTTTTCTTCTCGGGATCTTTGGAGCTTCGGGACTCACTTCGGGTCTCAGGATGATACCGGGGCTTCGGGGGTACTTCAAGAAGGCTAAAGAGAGTATCGGGAGTGAGAGAGAAGAGATGGAGCAACCAAATTCGGCTGACCCTCGATTTCTATTTATAGGGCCAACATTATGTACTCACGTCGTGAGTTTCCAATGCTCACGTCGTGAGCCTAATAGGTCACTGCGTTCGTCATCACAAGTTGTGTGTGTAGGCTCTGAAGGGTCAAATCTATCTGCTCACGTCGTGAGCACTGTGCTCACGTCGTGAGTTCTGACACAGCCTTGGGGTTCGCGCCCCGAACTTCAGAAATTCATATATTTCGCATACGAGCTCCGTTTTCGACGTTCTTTATATCCATGCGTAGGTGAGATTATGCTCTACAACTCTCGTTTAGACTCCGTCGGCTAGTTTTGAATTTATTTTTATTATATTATTTTTAGTAGGCCGGGACAGGAAAACCCCGTTAGAAATTCATAATTTCTTTACCTGACGTCCGTTTTCGTCTGTCTTTTTACCGTTGGACTACTAGCGACGAGATCTTCGATTCTCGTTTAGATTGTTTCGGCAAGAAACCACTCGATCTCATATTCGAACTTTGGGTTGCATACCGCTAAGCTGAAACTTAGAAAAATCATAACTTCCTCATACGAAGTCAGATTTAGACGTTCTTTTTATGCACGCTCTCGGTTTAACGTATTCTACGACTTTCGTTTAGATTACTAAGGCTAAATATCGCTTTATCTTAAATTCATATTTTACGTCATACAGCGTCGTGCCGGTTCTGTCGCGAAACTTCGACAGGTCATAACTTCTTCGTTATAACTCGGATTTTGGCATTCTTTACATATTCAGAATCCTTGTCACGACCACTACGTCTTAATGTATCGATATCGGTTCTATCTAACATTTTATTTTTATGCTTATCTTTATTCTTAATTCATTTAAGCCACACAATTAAGCATAAACCACATAATACTCAAATAATACACTCTTATTATTTCAAAATGAGTTACAAAGGTTAACCTAGACTATTATATCAATATTAATGCCTAGCCCAGAAATGTGGGCGTTACAATTCTCTCCACCTTAGGATGATTGCGTCCCCGGAATCACACATCAACAAACAAATGCGAATAGCGACTCATCATGTCACTCTCCATTTCCCAGCTGAGATTTGGCCCATTCGTATGTATCCATTGGACAAGCACTAGTTCGGCCATCTTGCGTCGCAACTTCTTAGTCTTTCGGTCAACGATTGCCTCTGGTTCTTCAATTAACCTTTTGTTCTCATCAATTCTTAACTTAGAAATTGGAATTATATCGGGAACTTCTCCCGTGAACTTCCTCAAATAACGTACATGGAAAGTGTTATGAATTCCATTCAGTTCTTCGGGTAATTAGAGCTTGTAAGCTTGGTTCCCAATCCTCTGAAGAACTTTAAACGGTCCAATAAATCTTGGACTTAAATTTCCCCTTTTACCAAACCTTATAAGTCCCTTCCACGGCGAGACTTTAACTAAAACCGAATCTCCAACTTCAAAAGTCATCGGTCTTCGCTTTTTGTCAGCATATCTCTTTTGACGATCCTGATCCGCTAACATTCTCTCCCTAATTATTTTCAACTTTTCAGCAGTCTGATGGACTATCTCAGGTCCCATAAACTGCTTTTCCCCAGCCTCAAGCCAATAAGATGGCGTACGACACTTTTGTCCGTACAGAGCTTGATAAGGTGCCATCTTAATGGTCGAGTGGAAACTATTATTGTAGGAAAATTCTACCAAAGGCAAATGTTCATCCCAGTTGCCTTGGAATTCCAGGGTACATACTCTCAACATATCTTCAAGCGTTTGTATCGATCGTTCACTCTGACCATTAGTCTGTGGATGGTAAGATGTACTCAAACACAACTTGGTACCTAATTCCTCTTGTAGACTTTTCCAAAACCTTGAGGTGAAACGGCTGTCACGATCCGATACAATCGTTAGCGGAACACCGTGAAGCCTTACAATTTCCTTCACGTAAGAATTCGAAAGCTTATCCATAGACCATTTCTCATTGGCTGCTATGAAGTGCGCACTCTTAGTGAAGCGATCAATGACCACCCAAATCATGTCGTGACCGTTCTTTGTTCTGGGCAGTTTAGTGACAAAATCCATAGAAATGTCCTCCCACTTACCCATAGGTACAGGCAAAGGTTCTAAACTCCGGTATGGTTCCTGATGTTGTGCCTTAACTCTAGCACATGTCACACACTCGGCCACGTACTTTGCAATATCAAGCTTCATCGTCGGCCACCAATAGTAGGGTTAGGTCCCTATGCATTTTAGTGCTGCCAGGATGAATCGAGTACATGGTTTTGTGAGCTTCTTCCATCAGAAGATCTCTTATTCCTCTTAACTTAGGTACCAAAATACGATCTTGGAACACCTTCAGTCTATGACCGTTTGTACCGAACACCAATGTTTTGCCCAAACGTTCCTCCTTCCGGTCATTCTTTTCAGAATCTTCCTCTTGAGCTTTCTTTATACTCTCCACAATTGTCGAGACAACTTCTATTCTCAACGCTCTTCGCCTTTTTCTCTCAAGATTGACTTTCCGACTGAGAGCATCATCGACAACATCTACTTTACCGGGGTGGTAAAGTATCTCACAGTCGTGGTCCTTAAGTAATTCTAGCCATCGTCTTTGCCTCATATTCAATTCTTTATGATTAAAGAGGTATTGAAGACTTTTATGATCAGTGAAAAGTTTGCACCTCGATGCATATGCTATCACCTTATTCCTTTGCGTTAGAACGCAAACCAACCCAGCTCCAGATGCGTCACTACAGACTACGAAGTCTTCAACTCTGTTTTCGGAAATACTAACAAGACATGGCTTGTATAATGACTCCATACGTCATCTCTTCATCCTAGGTAATAGTCGTAACTATTATGTTTCCTTCCAATAAGTATCTACTTTTGAAATTCTTATATGCAGGCGGTGTTCAATCTTGCACCCGCTCCCTATTCCATGTTGAACTTTCAATTGTGACCTTCAAGTCACAATCTCGATCTTTATTGGAGACTCCTCCAAGCTTAAGATAAGTTCTTTCCTTTGATTACCATAGTAGACTGATGGATCATGTTCTAATGACCTCTCATCATATTATGTACTAACATGTAGTATTTCTATCTGCAAGCCTCTTACTTTAATAATGACTGGGATACTTCAATTTTCCCCATTGAGTGAGATGCTACATTGGACTTGGTTCTCTGAACCACATAACTAACTCATCTTGGTCGGACTCGATTTGATATAACCTCTAGGGTCGGAATATCAGTCATCATCTTAGTCATTACCGAAACGATGGTAACGACGAACGTGAACAAAACGAAATTAATCACTAGCTCCTTGGTAACCTTGTGACTTTCCCTGATCCAAGTGTGAGTCCTGTGTTTCCGGTAGTATAGGCCTCTAATACCATTCACACCTACTCATACTTGTCCCAAGTATTGTCTCGCAGTCCTCAAGTTCTTATCTCCTAAAATCACAAAACAATTTAACACATACGAATGTGTCTAAATAATCATAAAAATTTCCCTAGGCTCTACTAGGACTTCTTTCATGCGTATCTTCAATCATCAATCATGCTTCAACTCGATTGGTGATGGAAATGCTAGACGATGGGGCAACTTCAAGAATTATGACAACCGTTCCATCCTCCTTCCAATCGAAGGAGTACTTCAGACGTACCGTACTCCTTTAAACGTACTGTTATTTTATCAGACACATTCTAAAGGCAAGATACCACTTACGATATCTTCTGATAGGTGTCATTCAATACATCAGATAACAAAACCAGGGTTTATATTAATTCTTGAAACTATTACACTAAGGTTCAAGTTCACCCTATACTATGCCTCTAATAGGCTACACCACATGTTACTATTCACATTGCTACTTCATAACTTGATCTTCGGGCATCAAGTCTTTACTTCTAATTCCTAGCGTTGTTATTTGCTCCGCCGAGGATATTCTGAAATTCCCTTGGCGTTGGCGGTGCGCTCGGCCTTGCTACTTCATTTTTCTTCGGGCAGTCCCTAGAAATATTTCCTCCTTCCCTACATCCGTAACACAGCCTCTCGGGAAGCGTACACTCATTGGCGTAATGCCCAGTCTCTCCACACTTGAAGCAAGTCACCTTCTTTCCAGAGTGTTTATTTTTGCACTTCCCGCACCATTTTTCTTTACCTCCTCTTTTTCCATACTTTAAGAACATGTTGCTCTTTGAAGACCCCTCAAATTTCCTCTTCTTTCCAACTTCAAACTTGTTGCTGGTCCTGTCGTTGATTATTTCATTAATAGACTTAGCAACCCAGATAGTTGCCCCAAGAGTAGGTGCCTGACGTACTGGCACAGTAAGTTCATCCTTACTTTGTTGAAGTAAACGTTTTGTCTCTTTCATCTATTGATCCAACATCGTCCGTACCATTGCTTGTACTCCTTCCATCGTGATTGGATCAGGTGCAGCTGTTATTTCTGGTGCACTCTCAATCACGTGTGGCTCAGGCTGCTGGTTATCGTTTCCCAATCCACTTTGTGTGCTTGCCATTTCGGTCTATACACCAAATTAGGCGAATTTAGATCTCTAATTTGATAGACGTTCAAATCATCCTTATCACTCTGATACGTTTACATGCTAGTTCTAAAATCGTAGTCATACGCTTAGAATCCTAAACACAAAAGATTTCCAGACCCGGTCGGCAACAGACCACAGATCCGAACAAATAATATCATATATGGCAAACATATAACATTTAGCACATAAAAGCATTTTAGGCATCTTTCCTAAAATGTACTAGTGCTCGTGTCTAAAATATGGTAGACACTCATCTCACAATCATCGCTTAGCATTCTAAGTTTAAGTGTAGAAATCCTACAAATTCCTAGTTCGCTTAAACTAATGCTCTGATACCAACTGTGACATCCCCTTTTTCACGACCCGAAAAGACCGATTTAATTTATGCTTTTTATAAAATAAAATCAGAGTAATCCGTTGATTTAAAAGAGTTGCGGAATTTATTCCCAAAACAAAATGTGATAAGAATTTATCAAAGCATTTCTTTAAAGAAATGTATTTTGCATTATATAACAAAAATCTCGGGATGTCATGTTTCGATACAGACCAAAAGCATAAACAGTACAAAAATAGACCTTACAACAGTTATTTACAACTACTGATCTATAATCCAAAATATCTTGATAAGTCATCCAACTTATGCTCTGGTGCCACTACCTGTAATACAAAGAAAAACTGAGTGGGTCAGGCTTGGGAGCCTGGTGAGCATATAGGGTTTTCAACCCACAAATAATAAATTTATTATGTTTAAACATTAAACCATCTACCAAATTTCCCAACCCCGTTATCTTATTTATTTCTTAAGGGTTTACCCTAAGAATCATCTATCACTCATTCCTAAGGATTAATCCTAAGGAATAGGCACGAAGTCACATCGTCGCCAGGATTTATACAACAGGCACTACGTCTCATAGCTGCCAGGGTTTATACCACATGTGCTAAGTCCATAGCTCTCATTTATCGACAGTATTACTCACGGGAATCCACCTGCAATACATGTCAATGGGTTTTTAGAGTACAACTGATGAACATATAGTTCACAACACCTACAAGTTGCGAGCCTGCTAGTGTTCCATGGACCGTCTAGAATAGTCCATGGTTGTCATCCATACTCTGCTGAATGACGGGGAGGAGGGGGCAGCGCTTGGGTAAGGGCTTCTCTCATATTTCATCCTTCACCCTCATCTCATGATCTATATCACCGATCATTTCATTTATCCAACTCAACTTTCAACATATACCAACTATTTTATCTACCCAGGTTTTATCCAACTTTTCTGTAGATATAAAATATGTAAGCGGTTTAAATCATTTAAAACCTATATAAAACATTCATTCAACAACCATCTCAAGTAAACAAACAACGTATAAACACATAGCACGTATTTCATAGCCTTGGGGTTCGCGCCCCAAACTTCAGAAATTCATATCTTTCGTATACGAGCTCCGTTTTCGACGTTCTTTATATCCACGAGTAAGTGAGATTATGCTCTACAACCCTCGTTTAGACTTCGTCGACTAGTTTTGATTTATTTTTATTATATTATTTTTAGTAGGCCGGGACAGGAAAACTCCGTTAGAAATTCATAACTTCTTTACCTGACGTCCGTTTTCGTCTGTCTTTTTACCGTTGGACTACTATCGACGAGATCTTCGATTCTCGTTTAGATTGTTTCGGCTAGAAACCACTCGATCTCATATTCGAACTTTGGGTTGCATACCGCTAAGCTGAAACTTAGAAAAATCATAACTTCCTCATACGAAGTCAGATTTAGACGTTCTTTTTATACACGCTCTCGGTTTAACGTATTCTACGACTTTCGTTTAGATTACTAAGGCTAAATATCGCTTTATCTTAAATTCATATTTTACGTCATACAGCGTCGTGCCGGTTCTGTCGCGAAACTTCGACAGGTCATAACTTCTTCGTTATAACTCAGATTTCGGCATTCTTTACATATTCGGAATCCTTGTCACGACCACTACGTCTTCATGTATCGATATCGGTTCTATATAACATTTTATTTTTACGCTTATCTTTATTCTTAATTCAATTAAGTCACACAATTAAGCATAAAACACATAATACTCAAATAATACACTCTTATTATTTCAAAATGAGTTACAAAGGTTAACCTAGACTATTATATCAATATTAATCCCTAGCCCAGAAATGCGGGCGTTACAAACACCTACGGCAGGTATTGGAGACACTAAGGGCAGCGAAATTATATGCGAAATTTTCGAAGTGCGGATTTTGGATCCGAGAAGTAGACTTCCTCGGTCATGTGGTTAGTGAGAAAGGGATTCACGTGGATCCCTCCAAAATCAAGGCAATCGAGAACTGGTTAGCACCAAGGACGCCTACAGAAATCCGTCAATTCTTAGGCCTCGCTGGCTACTACCGGAGGTTCATCCAAAACTTCTCCAAGATTGCTAAACCACTTACCAACCTGACTCAGAAGGGTGTAACTTTCAACTGGGGAGAGAAGCACGAAGTCGCTTTCCAAACACTAAAGCAGGCCCTGTGCAGCGCTCCGATTCTATCCCTACCAGAAGGAACTGAAGATTTTTTGGTCTACTGCGACGCGTCAAACCAAGGTCTTGGATGTGTGTTAATGCAACGAGGAAGGGTAATTGCCTATGCATCAAGGCAATTAAAGACGCACAAGGTCAACTACACCACACATGACCTCGAATTGGGAGCAGTAGTATTCGCCCTTAAGATCTGGAGGCACTACCTTTACGGAACAAAGTGTACTATCTTTACCGATCACAAAAGCCTTCAGCACATCCTCAATCAGAAAGAGCTCAACATGAGGCAGAGACGATGGGTAGAACTATTGAATGATTACGAGTGTGAGATTCATTATCACCCGGGTAAGGTCATCGTAGTAGCTGACGCCTTAAGCCGAAAGGAATACTCGGGTCGCCGAGTAAAGTCATTAATCATGACAATCCATTCGCACCTGTCCATGCAAATCAAAGAGGCCCAGCTGGAAGCTTTGAAACCTGAGAATGTGACAGGTGAGGCATTAAGAGGAATGGATAAGAATCTAGAAGTCAAGGACGACGAAGCTCGTTATCTTATGAACCGAATTTGAACACCGAACATGAAAGCCGAAATCATTACCTTCGTAAGCAAGTGCCTGACTTGCGCCAAGGTCAAGGTAGAATACCAAAAGTGTAACGTCCACAGATCCGGGCTAGTCAATTTAGAGACGATGAGCATCAAAAATGAGTTTCTGATGGAATATTATTTAGAAGGATTAATCTTAATAAAGTTGTAGTATATGTTACAAGGGTTCCGTACATATAAAGA
Organism: Lactuca virosa; assembly: GCF_052849685.1. NCBI lineage: Eukaryota > Viridiplantae > Streptophyta > Magnoliopsida > Asterales > Asteraceae > Lactuca > Lactuca virosa. The sequence continues at coordinate 291,302,009 of NC_136428.1, forward strand.
ATGCCGAAATCCGAGTTATAACGAAGAAGTTATGGCACGTCGAAGTTTTACCGCAAAAGCGGCACGGCACCGGGAGACGTAAATAGTGAATTTACGGTAGAAGACTTTTTAGCCTTAGTAATCTAAACAAAATTTGTAGTATACGTTAAACCGATAACATACAAAAAAAAACGCCCAAATCTGACTTCGTATGAGGAAGTTATGAATTTTCTAAGATTTGGCATAGCAGTGCACGGCCCGAAACTAGAATTTTAGTTCGAGCGGTTTTTGGCCTACGCGACCTAAATGAGAGTTGAATATCTCATTAATAGGAACTCGACGGTAAAAAGACAGACGAAAACAGAGTCCGTATGTAGAAGTTATGAATTTTACGTGGACATTTAACAGTATAATCTCTTCCTACTGTTAAATTTAAGATCGGTCGAGAATTAGCCGACGGAGTCTAAATGAAAGTTTTAGATCTTTTTTTTACCTACGCGTGGATATAAAGAACGTCAAAAATGGAGTTCGTATGAACGAGTTACAAATTATAATAGCATATTTACGTATTAAAATAAAGTATAAATCATATATACGTACACACACACACACACACACACACACATATATATATATATATATATATATATATATATATATATATATATATATATATATATATATATATATACAAATGTATATATCATTAGAAAGGTATCGACGACGCGGTTATTATAAGACTAGTGTTGAGTACTTTCGACATTAGTTTAGTACAAATATCGTTAAATCTATTTAAAATAGTATTATGAATGGGTGTTTAGTCGTTTATATAACTATAAGGTCATTAAGTAATTATGGAGGGTAGTTTTTGTAAATTCAATTACTATAAATAAGAGGCTTGGGCTCTCATATTTCTTGCACCATTCTCTTGATTCAAGAGTCTTTCTCTTCTTATCCCCCGAGCATTTCAGTCCCTCGTGATTCGACTTCTCTTTCTGTAGTTTTAGTATAGTAAGGTGAGCGTTGAAGCACTGCACGAATCTTTCTTAGAAAGATTCAGCAACGAAGTTCTGCCCCTGCAGAGCCCGACTCCTAGCTAAAACCCCCTTGTAAGTAAGTGATGCTTACCCTATTTTAATATAGCTTATATTTAAAATTAGTATTGTTATTATGAACTTATAATAAATATTTGAGCTATTATTATGACTTATATAAGTGTCATTATAATATCTTTTTAACTACTCGCGGTATGGGGAATCTGGTTTAAAGGGCCACATAGGGTTGTTGGATTTCAGAAGTGCTATATGCCAAAATGGTCATGCCCTCCGGTGTTTTATGTATGGCCCCTGTCTGTACATAGTGGTTGGAAAGTATTGTTTAAACGCTTATATAATAATAATAATAAGACTAATAATTAGTCACGGTAAATATTAGACTAAAATCTAGTGGTAATAATACTAGGTTTCGTCGAAGGAAATTATTTTAAAGTAAACGAAGCGCTGTCCGAGTACCGAGTTACCACCTTATCAAGTGAGTGCATAGTCCCTTTCATGAACATGATTTTAATACAAGTATTAATTAAAGTATTAAATATATGTTAAAGAGTTTATGTGTGAGTGCATAGTCCCTTGCATGAACATGATTTTAAAACAAGTATTAAGTAAAGTATTAAATATATGTTAAAGAGTTAAATATATGTTAAAAAGTTTATGTGTGAGTGCATAGTCCGTTTCATGAATATGATTTTAATACAAGTATTAATTAAAGTATTAAATATATGTTAAAGAGTTTATGTGTGAGTGCATAGTCTCTTTCATGAACATGATTTTAATACAAGTATTAAGTAAAGTATTAAATATTTGTTAAAGAGTTAAATATATGTTAAAAAGTTTTATGTGTGAGTGCATAGTCCCCTTCATGAACATGATTTTAATACAAGTATTGATTGAAGTACTAATTATATGTTTATGTGCGAGTTAATTGATGTTGCCTGAAATACGTGTTAAAGAACATACCTGATTATATATGATAATTTAGGATAAAGAGTAAACCTAAATTAATTATGAGGAATATTGGGTAGTATTTTCTTACGAGTACGAGTGAGTTATACTCAGAGAATAGAACTTTAGTATATGTCATTGATCCGGGAGCATGGATTAGACATAGTCATTGTCCCTAGTCCGAGAGTATGGATTGGACATACTCAATTGTCATTAATCCGGGAGTATGGATTAAGACATAGTCAGTTGTCCTTATTCCGGGAGTATTGATTAAGAGATAGTCAGTCGTTCTCAGTCCGGGAGTATGGATAGGACATAGTAATTCGTCGTTAATCCGGGAGAATGGATTTACACATAGACACTTGTCCCTAATTCGAGAGTATGGAATGGGCACAATTACTGATCCGAGAACATGAATTAGATCCGAGAGTATGGGTTAAGTAAGAGGTAAAATTTAAGGTCCGAGAGTATGGATAGTCTCGTTGTAAGGATTAATGGGGTGGGGTAAGAGTTGCTTATATATATATATATATATATATATATATATATATATATATATATATATATATATATATATATATATATATGGTGAAATTGTATATTTTGTGAGTTCTAAATTATATATATGATATAACATTGTGGGATTGAAATCTCTATGTACTCACCAGGTTTCCCAACTTGACCCACTCAAGCTTATTTGTATCACAGGTGTCGATACGAAGTTACATTACACTGAGAGATTTAAGAGATGTAGATCACTAGTGTAAATGAATGTAAGTTCTGTTTATGCTTATGTTTCTGTATTGACGATGACATCCCAAATGTTTTAAAGTGAATAAAATACATTTCTTCGGAAATGCTTTGATAACGTATTTATCATGTTTTACTGGGAACAAATTCCGCAACATTTTCACTAAAAGAGGCACTCTGATTTTTATAAAGCATAAACAAAATCGGTCTTTTCTGGCCGTGAAAATGGGGATGTCACAAAAAGCCCTCGGGTTTGTTGCAACAACCAGAGATACCCGAGTGGAAGTGGGAGCGGATCACGATGGATTTCGTAACCAAGTTACCCAAGACAGCATGTGGTCTCGATACCATTTGGGTGATCATCGACAGGTTGACCAAATCCGCACACTTCCTGCCAATCAAGGAAACCGACAAGATGAAAAAACTGACCAGAACATACATTAAGGAGATCGTGCGATTGCATGGCGTACCAATATCCATTATATCCGACAGGGATAGTCGATTTACTTCATGGTTCTGGCAGTCGCTTCAAAAATCTTTGGGGACTAGGTTGGACATGAGTACAGCCTACCACCCACAAACCGACGGGCAGAGTGAGAGAACTATACAAACACTAGAAGACATGCCGAGAGCATGTGTGATAGACTTTGGTAAAGCTTGGGATACCCACTTACCACTCATTGAATTCTCGTACAACAACAACTATCATACTAGCATCAAGTTCGCACCATTCGAAGCTCTCTATGGCCGCAAGCGCATATCACTGCTATGTTAGGCTGAAGTGGGAGATACACGGCTAGCAAAAGGGAAAGTTCCGAACAGCACCCTCACTGGCCCTGAAATCATAAGGGAAACTACGGAAAAGATCGTACAAATTCGAGAGAGACTGAAAGCATCTCAAGATCGACAAAAGAGCTACGCAGATAAGCGACGCAAACCCTTGGAATTCCAAGTTGGGAACCGGGTGCTACTGAAGGTCTCACCATGGAAAGGAATGATACGTTTTGGTAAACGTGGGAAACTAAATCCAAGGTACATCGGCCCATTCGAAATCCTTGTCAGGATTGGCATTGTGGCATACAAACTTCGGCTACCCCAAGAACTTAACAACGTACACCCGACCTTCCACGTGTCAAATTTAAAGAAGTGTCTGTCTGACGAGACTCTTGTGATCCCACTCGATGAAATCGAGGTCAACGACAGTCTCCACTTCGTAGAAGAACCGATAGAAATCATGGATCGGGAGATCAAAAGAACAAAACAAAGTCGCATCCCCATTGTGAAAGTTCGATGGAACGCTAAACGAGGACTCGAGTTCACCTGGGAACGCGAAGATCAGATGAAACAAAATACCCACATCTTTTCCCCAACGCCTAAAGTCCCAGACGAAACGCAAATTTCGGGACGAAATTCCTTCTAACGGGGGGATGATGTGACAACCGTAAATTTCTGATCAAGTCAAAGTCAACAAGTCAAACCGATAAAACTCAGTTAGCGCTTGTATGATAGGACTTACTCTATGTTTACTAATATACAACTCTCTATCTTAATATAAAGTATCACTTAGAGTTTTCCAATATTCAAAAAATCTAAAATTCTAAAAGGAGTAAGTGATGTAATAACTCGATAAGACACCTTTAAGTACCCTTCATGGGCGTATGACACCATAACGAGGCATAACGGGGTTTTCAAACCTTGCATTACGAGGCTAAACACTAATAAAGGTCACAAACAAAGTCTCTGCCACATATCTGCTTGTATCTAATATCTCTTCTAAATCTCTCCCAAATCTCTCTCAGACTTTTCCATAAAAATAGACATCAACCCATCCCTTCCTTTGTCAAAAATGGCTCAAACGGATAGAGAAAACCCAAAAGAACAAGCTCATTTCAGAATACATTGTTTACGTCCGGAACCTCTCCTTTTGGTCCGGAACACTTCTGACTTCGGAACCATCCTTGAGCTTCGGAACTTCATATAGTCCGGACTCTTTCACACCTCCAAGGACAAGCCTAATCCGGATCTTCCTTACTCTGGAATGAGGGTTGACTTCGGACCTTCTAAGGAGAACCGGGGAATCTCGCATGCTCCGGAAACCCTTCCAGCCCCGGATGATCTCGCTCCAGAAGATCTGCACGCCGGAAGTCTCGCATCTTGGAAGAGTCAGACGACACCGGAAGCTGTGACTCCGCACCTCCACTTCGGAACCGAGGAGGGGCTTTGGAATTGACAAATTGACTCCGGAAGTGGAGAATTGACTCCGGAAGTGAGGAATTGACTCCGGAAGTGGCTAAGTGACTCCGGAACCCTCGCAAATCCGAACCCATTTCGGATTTTGTAAATATCAGACTTTTGGCAATTCTAAGTGATTATGACTCCGGAAATCTCCTTAGACTTGATTATTTTCATGACTCAAACTCTCCAAACTCCTATTTTATGTCAACCTTGAAGAGTTAGGACACCTTTTATTACAAAATGTCTAAGACTCAGGACCCTATTCAAGAGGTAATCACCCACTCTATGACAACGTTATGTCACTGTTCACAAAGTACCTAGTCAAATCCATATCTTTCTTCCAACACTCCACCAGATTCTCTTAAACAAATCTACTTATTAGATCTTCAACCTTCACCTATAAAACCTCACCTATATCCTCCAAAAGAACACTTTTTCCTCCTTCCACTTTTCTCTCTAGAATTCGAGATTATTCCCAGGAAGCAATTGTTCCTACTTCACTCTTGGTAAGTTCTTCCTCATTACTCTTGAATATTATTCACTTCTACATTCAAATCTCGGATTTCTTACTCAAATGTCATCCTAATGGTTCTTAGGATCTTCAAGTCCTCAAGCTTTCTCCAAGTGTTCTGACTTGGAAACCTCATTCCTCCAACATCAATCGCAGGGAACCACTCAAGGTGAGTTCATACCCCCACATTTTCATTATTTCTTCAAGTTTTAGGGGGGGATACAAGTTAAATCACCTTAACACAACTCAAACAGACTGATTTGACCATCTTAAACTTAATAACTTTCAAAATTGTTTAATATGCAAGTAGTTTAGGTTTATACCTTTCTAATGATTACTTGTACATCTCCGTAAGATTTTTCTACAATTTATGGTGATTTTTACAAAACTGCCTATCATTTCATAAACGAATATGGACCAGTCTGTGAATATGAACATTTTCATACAAGTTAGAGACTTCTAAAAACCATAATAAAAATTATGAATAAACTAGACACATTTTCTAAATCCTCAGAGTTTATAGATTCCGTTTTCGACTTCGTATGATTTTTCTGTGAACTTTTCTAAAACAGTGTAGAAAAGTTAAAAACAAGTTACATAGCTTACAATATTAACAACACTTTGTAACATGTTGAGCAAAGTGTATAACCATAAGTTTCTAAACGTTGAATGCATTTCTTGTTAGTTTAACGTCATAAACAGAATTAGACATTCATGATAAAGGTTTTCATACACTTCAAACTAGCACAATAAACTATAATAAGTATAGTTTATGGATTTTTACAATACAAACACACTACGTAGAAAAGGGGATTAAATTCAACCACAGAAAAGGGTTTTACTCTCAATAGAAACGGGTGTTCATTTACCACATGATAGACTATAATAGGTATAGTTTATGGATTTCACATTACAAACATACTACACAAAAGGGGATTCAATTCCACTACAGAAAAGGTTTTACACGCATACTACACGTAAACTCGTTATCGTAAATTGTGAGACTAGTCTTCATTGTACTCTTAGAGTACGGGTTAAAATTTCCTGCACAGTAGTTATAACCAGAGTCTCTTGTAAGGAGAGAATGATAATTGTGTATAGATCTATATTGGGATTGACAACCCACACCCAAGCTGTTTGCAACAGCTCGGCCGGCAGGTCAGGGGTGACAAATGTCATTTCGATTCCGACGCCTGAAGAACGTCGCAGCAGGTCTCTCTGTTATAGTATGGTTATAGCGAATCACATAGGGATATAACGACACATATAGTTTACGGGAATTTCTACTTCAAAAAGGAGTTTTATCTATTTAAAACTGCATACATCGTTATAAGTACAAAATACACACATACTCTCGGTCTTGGGATTTAAGACTACATGACTTTTTATAAGGAAAATATTGGATTTTTCTTAAAGTATACATTTCATTTACAAACAAAGGTTTTCAAAACTCTACATCCAAAAGCTTATGAACTCACCAACTTAATTGTTGACACTTTTTTTTCGAAACTACTTGTATTCTCAGGAAATCAGTGAAACTGGAAGTCAACAACTTTTGAGGATGGGACGTTAAGACGTCAAACATTTCATTCTGTCATCATAGTGTAATTGATTTTGAAACATGTAATTCATACAGTGGTGTAACTTTTTCAATTATATTTATGATGGTTGTGTTTGCTTTGGTCACTATTATACTCGTTGTTATGATACTATACATGAAGTCAATTCCCACCCAGGACGTTTCCGCCATCCTTGGTTTGGGGGTGTGACAGGTTATATACCCGGTTTCTCAAACATAATCCCATAATAACATAATTAGTCCCTCCCTCCCCCATTTCTTTCAAAATAAATCCTTAATTTACCATTTAAACCCTTGCTCTCCTAATTCTTTTCAATATAAGTCCAATAGTTACAAAACAATCCCTCTTCTACAAATTATTCTCAATTAAGATCCATAAATTACCATTTCCACCCTGGATTCAAGAATCCTTCCAAGAATAATTCCGATATTTACTCTTTAACCCTCGGAAATCAAAAGTATATCATTTGGCACCCTGAAGCCAACACCCCACTAATTGTTATTTGATTTTGGGCTATAATAACATATATGATAGTACAAATTGCTTCTCGGGTTCCAAGTTTACTATTTAATTATTATATTTTAAATGGGATGTTACAACTCTCCCCCACTTAAATTTGATTTCGTCCTAGAAATCGTTTCTCCTCATTCCTTACACGCCAAACAACTTGAACTACAATCCCGAGCATAAGCCTAGCCTTTCCAAGGCAACCGTAACCAACCCTCGTAGGGTTATAAAAACTGAAAATAAACGAATCCCTTACAATATGATCACATTTACTCGACCTGAAACTTGAAGTCTCGAGATGGTATGTCTCTCTGACAGACCTCTCATACCAAATCATTATTGTTGAGCCCAGTCCACTTGTCTCTCATCTAGCGATTCAACTTCTAATAATTGGAGTTCCAACATCTAGATACTTCTCATACACCTGAAGACCCAATTCGTCAATGCCGCCCTAAACACGGATACTGTATGAAAACTGATCTGCCTGAAGTAGTATGCTGCCACATGGTTGTTTTCCAAAATCTACCGACACCTCCCTGGTCTCGATTCGTTCGCCAATCCTCTGAAATACCGGGTTCCGACCCGGCCGCGGAAGTAAAGGACTCCCACATAGTTGCCTCACACGACTTCCGAACAAAATCCTTCTCTGCAACTAGTTGCCACTAGTTATCATGCCACTGCCACCCTAACAACCTCCTGATCCAACCGATCGGATCCATGTGTCGAATCCCGTTGTTACCAAATCCATGGCTAAAAGTGATTGTACCTGACCAATGGTAGCCTTATCTCAAGTGTCCTTAGGCAGTCCATTGCTTCCGTGATCTCATAACTGTAGTGACGTTCCTACAGTCTTATTACAGGATTAACCAGATCTATTCCCTCTAGGGAGATCCATAAACCAATCTGTGGATTTCCATATCCTCACTGCTACACCCGAACTGGTGGGTACTACTGTTCCTTCCGCGTCCTAGTAATGCGCTCATACTATCTACCAACCTAGCGAATTATGTGGCTACACCCACAAAATTACATCACTCTAGAACTATTTGATAACCTTGTGAATGCTACGGCTACACCCGCAGACTTATGACACTTCTCACACTATCTACTGCTAGTGAATGTTATGGCTACCCCCGCAGTCTTACAACACTTTCCATACTACCTGATCGCTATTGAATGTTACGGCTACCGCCGCACTCTTACAACACTTCCCATACTAACTGATCGTTAGTGAATGCTATGGCTACCCCCACAGTCTTACAACACTTCCCATACTAACTGATCGCTAGTGAATGCTACGGTTATCCCCGTAGTCTTACAACACTTCCCATACTAACTGATCTCTAGTGAATGCTACGGCTACCCCCGCAGTCTTACAAAACTTCCATACTAACTGATCGCTAGTGAAGGCTACGGCTACTCCCGCAGTCTTAAAACACTTCCCATACTAACTGATCGCTAGTGAATGCTACGGCTACCCCCGTAGTCTTCCAACACTTTCCATACCGGTCGAACACGCGCTCGACCTAACACACAACTGAACTCAATTCATGGCTAGAATCCCATCCTGATTTTCCCCAAGTTCTGCTATCAAGCACCGAGAAGACGCGATTCACATGCTGGGGAGCTTTACCGAACTCCCAACTCACACAACACTCAAACCAATCAGGCACTTGGGTTGTCTTCCTTCCTAAAAACGATGCGAAACTTATCCCATTTTCAAAACCGATCCTGTTTCTGCATTCCAGGTCGATTCTCTCCCACTTAGATTCAACTAAGTCTTCACAATACATGGAAATTTGAGAATTCTCAATCCTTCTTACTTCCAACGATCGATCTGATGACAACCAGACCTTTCCAACTAGTACTCCTAACTAGCCAACCCCAAATGATCACACGCTTCTAATAACTAGATGAACACTTCCTGAATCCCCAGGAAACCAAAAGTCCCTAATGCTCGAATGATCCCACACCCAAATCTTGAAGTCCAAAGATAGATGCTCCAACTAATGTCTCAACAACGAGCTGCTTCCCTTGGCGCTTTCCTCCGCTAATCAATAACGGTTACTAAAACCACTGAATCCTAACAATGCTGAATAACCATCTTGTGGGACCCTGTCCACAGACCTCCCATATAATACCCTTCTTCCCAAAGTACTCCAACAAATCTCCCGCTCTCGGCTCTAGAAATCATTTCATTCAAGGTTCGCACCCTGACTCACTCACCAGCTCAATCGCCCATAGCTAAACTGCAGTACCTAAAACAACCTCTACCCTAAACCGGGCTACAAACTACTCCCAAGTCATAGTCTACAATCCCAAAAGTGCAATAGATTGCATAATCAATCCTTACCGTCAGATGCAAGAGATCCAAGGTGAATCGGATCTTAGCTCCTATGGTTCGGAACGGTAATCACGTATGCCTCACAAGATACTCATGCCACATCGACCCACCTGCGCTCACCAGCGCTGAAATACTATCGCCAACCTGTGCGACTAATTGACCCAAGCTGGAACACAACCTGATCCTGGGGTCCCAAGTCTGCTCACTCCTTCGAGCTCAAAAACTGAAAGGGCACAATCCTTGCCCTATAAAACGACATTCCAATCCATCAATTAACCATTCTACTTCCAGCTGCAAAACTCCAGCTGAACATAATCATCACTCCTTTCTGGAGTCCCTGCGACTTGCATTCCGGCCTCGAGCAAAACCCCCGAAACCTCAATTCCAGAAACTCCTGTGATAGCCACTCCCGCTCATCCCAAGGAATGTAATGAGTACAGAATATCTCCCTGGTCCAAATTAACTACAGCCCTATGCTCATCAGAATATGTCCCAGTAAAAAGTCTCGGTACTGGAAAGCTCGACCAGCTCCCCCTTTTGCCGTCGTTACAGCTGCTAAAGCTGTTGCGACAGCCGTCTCAGCAATGGCTACGTAACACTCGTCGAAATACTCAACCATGGCGGTCTTAATAGACCCAAACATCTCTGGTAATTTTCCCCAGACAAACTCGATCACCCCCTCCCGAATGATCTCACTGACACGATTCTCTGACAATGCTGGCATATCCTTGCTGCCAGTTCCCGTTCCTAACCTAGATCCGGTCTCAAGATGTCTCGTAACCACCATTCTGGTAAGACACCAGGAAGATCTCTGATAATCCATATAATAACAGGGGACCAACTCCCAACCCAACCCTAGGGGTTGTGACTTCCTTGCTACGCTTATGGGTCCTGTGCTTTCAGTAGTACGGGCCCATACTACCTTCCACACCTACCCATATTTGTCTCAAGTATCAGCACAACACCCTAAACATATACATACACATGGTGGTCGCTCAACCTCACTCCTAGAGGAAGGCTAACTGTCTCACAACTGACCTACCGGCCTCACACAACCCACCCATCCATGAAACTTCCATCAACCCTGCAGCACTAGTGTAGGCTAGCCATACACAACGCTGGACCCTATAGACTTTCGAATATCCGATCCTACCCTAAGCCCCCAATCAAACAAGAACAGAACATAAGGCCAAATCAAACATTCTCAGGCTATAAGATCTTAATTATGTATAACCGTGATGCATACACTAAGCAGTTACAGTAATGATGTCAATCTCATATAAAGGAAACCCTAGGCTAGCAGGCATCATGTAATCAAGCAATTCTATCATGCAATTCCTGAAGATCCCTAGCCTAGCACTAGCATGTTGTTCTAATATATCACATAATCAAATAACTGTATGGTATTTTGGGGTCTACTTACTGGGTCCGGCTGATCGTACACCCTGCATCCTCCTTTACTTATTTTGAAAACCATTTTAGAAATCATTCTGAAAATCTTTCCTTGATTTGAGACTGGATTCACACAAATGTTCTTCTAATTCACTCAAACAAAGGCTCTGATACCAACTTGTAACACCCATAAAAAAATCATGCCAAATTCAAACTTTTAAAAACATTTCAAATCTATTAACCATTACAAAACTTGTTTTCATAATGTATCATATCAGAGTATCCCAGAACCAAAGTCATAAAAAGTGAGGAGCTGTACGATCACGCCTTTGCCTTGCCACGATCCCCTGATGTACCTGAAACAATAAACTGAAATTGTAAGCCCGAAAGCTTAGTGAGTTCCCTCAAAATACCCATACCTACAACATTACACATACAATCATAAACAACATACTATGGGTCCAGTCAATCATCGGGTTGGAATAACCCAGGCCCTCAACCATCCGATTGGAATGCCAACATACTATGGGTCCAATCATCCTCGGGATGGAACACCCCATGCCCAGAACCAACATGTTGGAATGCCCACATACTACGAGTCCAATCATCCTCGGGATGGAATACTCACGGCCCACAACCATCAGGTTGGAATGCCCACATACTACAAGGCCAATCATCCTCGGGATGGAATACTTACGGCCCACAACCATCAGGTTGGAATGCCCAGGTCTATTGGCATTTGCACAAAGCACACAAGCCTCAACCACCAATCAAACATGTGCACATATAACAGATAATCACATAACAGTCTATAGACATCAACTGATCTAACGGATCATACCACATAGCACATAATACCATCCTATCTACTAGGATACCAATTTAACAGATCATACCACACACAACATAATATTATCCTACCCTCTAGGATACCGATCTAACAGATCATACTAGCATAACTTAACCAGATAACAATCCAAAGGGCCGGCCTTGGTGCCCTAGAACCTTGAGTATAGTGAGGATAACTCACCTGACACTGCTAAAGTCCCGTAAATAAAACTCCAGCTGCTGGTTGAGTGGTTGACAGATTCCCGAACTGTCAACATCAAACAATACCCAATTAATATTTGGGTTCCAAGCCTTAGGGCCCCAACGGAATGTCACCGACTTCTTGTTCAATCGGGTCAAAGGAAAAACGATCTTGGAGAAATCCTGGATGAATCTCTGGTAATAACCCGCTAGACCAAGAAAACTTCGAATCTCAGTTGGAGACCTCGAATACCTCCCACTGCATCACGACCTCTATCTTGGCCGGATCGACCAGAATACCCTTCTGGTTGACAAGGTGCCCCAGAAACTGCACCTCGCGCAACCAGAACTCACACTTGGAGAACTTTGCGAAAAGTCTCTCCCTCCTCAGTGTCTCCAGCACCTCCCTCAGGTGCTCCTCATGCTGCTCCTGAGTCTTGGAATAGACCAAGATATCATCAATGAAGACTATCATAGACCGATCTAGCATCGGTCTGTACACGCGGTTCATGAGGTCCATGAACGTGGCTGGAGCATTGGTGAGCCTAAACGGCATCACCACAAACTCATAGTGACCATAGCGAGTCCTAAAAGTTGTCTTCTTCACATCCTCATCCTTGACTCGCATCTGGTGATAACCCAATCGCAGATCAATCTTGGAGAACCAAGATGCACTCTGTAGCTGGTCAAATAATTCATCGATCCTCATGAGGGGATAACGGTTCTTCACCGTTACCTTATTCAGCTCTCGGTAGTCTATACACATGCGATGTGACCCGTCCTTTTTCTTCACAAACAGGATCGGGGCTCCCCATGACGAACTACTCGGCCTGATAAATCCCTTGTCTAGCATCTCCTGCAGCTACGTAGACAACTCCTGCATCTCGGGAGGAACCAACATATATGGTGCCTTGGCTATCGGAGCTGCACCAGGGACTAGGTCAATCCTAAACTCAACCTATCTCTCTGGAGGTATCCCAGGTAAATCCTCCAGGAATATGTCTGGGTACTCTCGCACTACCAGTACGTCATCAACTGTCGCCTAACCCTTATCCCAGGTATCCATGACATTGGCAACATAACCCGCGCAACCCTGCTGAAGGTAGCGTCTCGCTCTCGCTGCTGAGCATAGAGTCAATCCACCATGCGGCCTCTCGCCCTGAATCACTAAACCTCCCCCACTAGGAGTCCAAACCCTCACTAGCTGCTGCTTACAGTCGATCACTACCCCATTGGGGCTCAACCAATCCATACCCACTATAACCATATTCCCTCGCAGAAGAATAAGGACTAGATCCACAGAAAACTGATCATCAAATAACTGTAGTGTACATCCTCGGTGAACTCTCCCAACCCTGATGGTCCTATCGTCTGCTATCTCCACATCAATTGGGCACTCCAACTCCTCAGGGGCCCCTATGAATCGCTCGATGAACGCAAGCGACATAAAAGATCGGGTGGCAGCCGAATCAAACAGTACCAAGGCTGATATACCGTTCACTAAGAACGATTTTGATAACAAACACATAAACATAAGAAATAATCAATACAAATAAAGAGATAAGGAGAAGATACATACCCGTCACCACGTCGGGAGCTGTTCGTGCCTCCTTTGTTGTCAACTGGAAGGCTCTGCTCTTCGCCACTAGCGCATCCGCCAGGCCCTGGCGACCGTCTGTAATCCGCAATGTAGCAGCGGCGGGTGTGATGGGTTTTGAGCATTCTAACACTCCTATGGTGTACATGCAACCCTAGAAACCTTGGATCTATGTTTGACTAAGATACATGCAAATAATTATTTTTCCAAGGTTCTTATCCTAACTAGAATGGCATGGGGTACTTGAATCAAATAAAACTAGTAGAATTACTTAACTTGTAGTAGTAGTTGATTTCTTGTAGTTTAAGAGCCTAGCACCAATAATGTGGACGCCTCAAATGGAAGTCACAAATCACCACAAACTTGGAAACTTGAGAGAATAGTCACAAACTTCTTGAAATCGGCCCTCTTAGTTTACACACATCAACTAGTCCTATTTCAAGAACCAAAGCCTCCTTTATATAGTGTGGTGGATTAGGGTTACATCCATGTAAACCCTAATACCCATGTCTTTTCATCTCCATGAGATCCATGGGTTTAAGCTCCATGGAGTATCCATGGACTTTCCATGCAAGCCTAGCCCATTCCAAATAAGCATTAGCCCACACTATATAACTACAAGAGCCCATGTTTAATTAGTCATACTTTTGATCTCTAAATTAATTCTAAATTAATTATAGATCAATACTAATTATATAATATGATTTTATATTAATATATTAGAACTTATAATATATTAATAAATCATAACTTATACTATTCTCAAAAGATTATTCGTAAATTGTTCGGGTGAAGTGCAACCCAAATGGACCATGCCGGGTCGGGTCAAGTACATACCAAATTTAGTTATGGACTTAGACACTATCTCCAACAGTCTCCCACTTGGATAAGTCTAAAAACTATAGTTACAAGTATGACTTCAGGAACCGATCAGCAATCGTAGCTCTTTAAACTCTATTGAACTATGAAGCGCCATTTTAGATAAGTGATCATATAATCATCTGTTCTAGATATCAGCCGGACAAATACATGGAACATGGTCTTGCTTATTGTCCAGCATTTGTTTCCCGATTTCCGATTTGTTTGACATAGAACTTAACTGAACACATCAATTTAGTTCTGACCGGGCCCGGTACATAGGTCAAAACAAAATCATCGAGGGGCCCAGATATCGCTTCTAATCCTAGAAGGAACAGATAAACTTCGACTCATATGTTTACTCTATTACTTGTTGAACTACACACAAAGGCACGGTTTATAACATCGAGTTACCAATGCGTTTTCGTGCAATCAATGCATAACCAACTCATAGGCAACAAATCATATCTCTAGGTTTGAAGACTTATATGATATTACCGTCTCACGATCACTCGAGATAAATTCCATGAAGTGATACAAGTGAGCGTGGGTTGAATCCAATACTCAGAACTTATGAGCACTCAAGAGTGCTGTAGCCCCGCTTTGTCTAACATCTTAGATCTTTACAAGCCAACCCATGACAGTCTTGATTCATATCTACTTCCAACATATGACCGACTGTGGAGAGTTTGAATAATATGATATAAACCATAACATAATTATTCTGGAAGTCAAAACATGCAAAAAGAAATAATAGTAAACGATTGACAAGAGATAGCAACACTTTACTCATAAATAACAGCTTTTATTTATCATCAAATGTCAATTACATTTTACAAATTTCAAGATTATCTAACTACTAAAACTAGTATCATCCTTCAGCCCTATGCTCCGAGCATGCTAGAGATGCTTAGCCCGAGTCAGTCCCTTCGTGAGGGGATCTGCTGGGTTCTCATCCGATGATACCCTCTTTGCCACGAGGATTCCTTCTTCTATTCGATGTCTGATGAAGTGATATTTTCTGTCAATGTGTCTGGATCTCCCATGATCTCTTGGTTCCTTGGCTAAGGCAACCGCACTATTGCTGTCACAGAAAATCTCCATTGGCTCCTTTATAGCTGGTACAACTCCAAGGTCTCCGATGAAGTTCTTTAGCCATATAGCCTCCTTTGCTGCCTCGCTTGCTGCTATATACTCTGATTCACAAGTGGAATCAGCCACTGTCTCCTGCTTGGAACTTTTCCAAGTAATTTCCCCTCCGTTTAGAGTAAAGACCCAGCCCAACTGAGAGCGGAAATTATCCCTGTCAGTCTGAAAGCTAGCATCACTGTACCCTACAACTCTCAAGTCCTCACTGCCACCGAGGGTAAGAACCCAGTCCTTAGTCCTCCGTAGGTACTTGAGGATATTCTTTACCGCAGTCCAGTGTGCCTTGCCAGGGTTCCCCTGATACCTGCTAACCATGCTCAAAGCAAAGGCTACATCAGGTCGAGTACACGTCATAGCATACATGATCGATCCTACAGCTGAAGCATAAGGTATTCGACTCATTTCTGCTATCTCAGCCTCAGTACTAGGGCTTTGCGTCTTACTCAATCTGGCGTTACTCTGGATGGGCAACTCTCCTTTCTTGGAGTTATGCATGTTGAACCTTTTCAACACTTTGTCCACATAGGTGCTTTGACTAAGTCCAATTAGTCTTTTACTCCTGTTTCTCAAAATCCTTATCCCTAGGATATAGGCAGCTTCTCCAAGGTCCTTCATAGCGAAACACTTCCCAAGCCAGGACTTTACTTCCTGCAGGGTTGGGATGTCATTTCCTATGAGTAGTATGTCATCCACATACAGTACCAAAAAGCTGACTATACTCCCACTAGCCTTGATATAGACACAAGATTCATCTTCACTCCTTGAAAAGCCAAATTCTTTAACTTTCTCATCAAAGCAAAGATTCCATCTGCGAGGTGCCTGTTTTAATCCATAAATGGATTTCTCGAGCTTACACACTCTACTGGGGTACTCTGTACTGACAAAACCCTCTGGCTGAACCATGTAAACATCTTCAGCCAAGTTTCCATTAAGGAAAGCGGTTTTGACATCCATTTGCCATATTTTATAATCATGAAATGCAGCAATGGCTAACAGAACCCTAATAGACTTAATCTTGGCCACTGGTGAAAAGGTCTCATCATAATCAACTCCCGGAGTTTGAGAATAACCCTTTGCAACCAGTCGTGCCTTATAAGTGTGTACATTACCATCCATGTCGGTCTTCTTCTTGAAGATCCATTTGCACCCAACTATCTTACGATCAGGTACATTGCCAACCAAGTTCCAAACTTGATTGTCATACATGGACTGTATCTCGCTATCCATAGCCTATTTCCATTTAGCAGCCTCAGGGCCTGCCATGGCTTCCGTGTAGCTGTTAGGCTTATCCAGATTTACCAGTGTGTTATCACTGATAAGTGTCTCACCTTCTGCAGTAATATGAAAACCATAATAATGCTCAGGTGCATTCCTAACTCTGGTGGAACGCCTAAGAGGTATAGATTCTTCAGTCGGCTCAACAGGAGTTTCCTCCTCATGTTGAGGGCTAGGGTTTGAGGTTCCTTCACCACTTGACTCTTAAATTTCCTCAAGGTCAATTTGCCTCCTACTGTCTCCTTGGCTCATGAATTCTCTCTCTCGAAAGAATCCTCTTCTTGCTACAAAGACCATATTATCACTGGGTCTGTAGAAGATGTAACCAAAGGATTTCTGTGGGTAGCCGATGAAAATACACCTTTCGCTTCGGGGTTCGAGCTTATCGTGAGTCTCGCGTATCACGAAAGCTTCGCAACCCCAAATCTTGAAGTGGTCTAGATTGGGAACTTTTCCAGTTCACACCTCGTGAGGTGTTTTGGCAACCTTCTTTGTAGGGACTAGATTAAGGATATAGGCGGCAGTCTCTAAGGCATACCCCCAAAATGAGATTGGTAGCGAAGCTCGACTCATCATGGAACGAACCATGTCCAACAAGGTCTGATTGCGCCTCTCAGCTACACCATTCAACTGTGGTGTCCTAGGAGGTGTCAATTGTGAGACAATCCCACATTCCTTAAGATGGTCAAGGAACTCAGTACTAAGATACTCACCACCACGATCGGATCGAAGCATCTTAATGTTCCTGCCCAACTGATTCTCCACTTCTTGCTTAAACTCTTTGAATTTCTCAAAGGTTTCTGACTTATGCTTGATTAGGTAGACATATCCATATCTACTAAAATCATCAGTAAAAGTCACATAGAACCGATTAGCATCTCTTGTGGTGGTTCTGAAGGGTCCACACACATCCGTGTGTATGAGGTCCAACAAACTTTCACCCCAAGCACAAGTGCCAGTAAAAGGTGACTTTATCATTTTACCAAGCAAACAAGATTCACAACTATCATCTGACTTTAGGTCAAATGACTCCAAGACTCCATCCTTTTGAAGTTAGCCTATGCGTTTCTTGCTTACATGTCCAAGACGACAATGCCATAAGGATGCTTTATCTAAGCTAGTGGAAGAGTTAATACACAATACATTATTTCCTAGATTATCTACAATAGATACAGTTTCATACACGCCATCACAAGGTAATGCTTTAAAATAAAGAACATTATTAAAGAAAGCATCAATACTACCATTATTATTATCAAAATAAAAGGTAAAACCTTGTTTATACAATTCATGAAAGGAAATAACATTTCTTTCCATTTCTGGCGAATAATAACATTTATTCAAATCTAATGTAAACCCACTATTTAGCACTAAGGAATAAACTCCTATCTTGGTGACAGGTGAAGCTTTCCTGTTTCCCATGATCAAGTTTATCTTTCCCTGCTCCACATTCTCACTTCCTTTTAGTCCCTGCAAATCACAACATATGTGAATACCACAACCTGTATCAAGGACCCAAGACTTAGAATAAGGTGAGTTATTAGACAATATAGTGTATATACCTGCATGGTTGGGTTTTACTTTCCCATCCTTCAAATCTTGCTGGTACTTTGGGCAGTTTCGCTTCCAGTGCGACTTTTCATGGCAATAGAAGCATGCAGCCTCATTAGGGTTAGCAGAAGGAGTGACAAAACCTTTCTTGGTTTTGCTTGAAGAGGAGCCTTCAAGGGTCTTACCCTTGGTACCCTTAGAAGGGTTCTTTCTCTTCTTCCCTTTGCCATGCCCGATTGCCAAGACATTGGCCGCAGTTGGAGTAGGAGTAGGAGTAGTAACAACCGACTTACCCTTTAGACCACTTTCGGCGGTCTTCAAGAGTCCTTGAAGTTTGTTGAGGGTGACTTCTTCCTTGTTCATGTGATATGTCATGCGGAATTGATCATAACACGATGGCAAGGAGTGCAAAATGATGTCTATTGCTAACTCCTCAGGGAAGTTCACATTCAGCTTCAGTAAATGGTCCACATACCTTTGCATTTTCTGCATGTGGCCCGTGATGGGTTCACCATCCTTCATTCGGGTTGTTATCATGGAGGAGATTATTTCATATCGTTCTTGACGAGCACTTTGATGGTAGCGGTCCATCAAGTCCTGGTGCATCTCAAAAGGATAATAGTCCTCATAGGACTTTTGGAGCTTGGCTGTCATGTTGGCCATCATGATGCATGCCACTTTTGTAGCATCTCTTTCATGTACCTCATATTCAGCAAGCTCTTCAGGAGTAGCAGTTGGCTCGGGTACCTTCCGCTCCTTGTCGAGAACATATTCTTTGTTCTCATACCGAGTGACCATCCTGATGTTTCTGATCCAATCTGTAAAGTTGGACCCATCAAAGATGACTCTCCCACAAAGATTCATGAGAGAGAAGGAGCTAGTAGGGTTTGAGCCAGAAGCATTGTTATTGGAAGACATCTGAAAAGAAGAGGGAATAGATTAGATTAGATATAGAGATAGTCCTTAACAAAACACCCAAATGTAATATTAAGGCTAGGACCCAACACAATATTTTATAACTTAGAAGAGGGATGTTGTAATCTAAGCTATAAGATATTTGAAGGTAGGTGAATGACGATTCACCAATTTCCACCATGAAAAACGAAATATTTAATTAGGTTTTAATTGGTTTAGAAACTCCTAGATTCTTTGAGATTCATTAAACTTTCTTCAATGGCATGTTTCAATCTCGAGTGTGCCCTTCAAGTTTTGTGACTGGGATGCCGAGGATCACAAAACAAGGTGTGAAGTAACCATGCAAATTACTTGGTACCCTTAATGTATTACCCCTCAATCGATGTGCCGGTTAACCACACACGCTCCATCGATACTATGATAAACATTAAGTCACCCTTTACCTACCTTGTTAAGTTCAAGTTAGTGTGCTGGTTAACCACACACCCTCCACTAACGACTTAAACAAAGTGTAAAGTGTAATTTCATGGATTAGCACCTTATTCACATTTTCCTAAAATAACTAAGATTGGGAATTCAATAAAGTTTAGTTACTTTAGTATTATCATTATACTTTTAATGAGAATTTATAAGTCCTTGTCCTACCCGTTCGGCTAACGACCCTCCACCGATCAAGGAAGCGGTGGGTGAGAGTAGACACCCATTAAGTTGCCATTTTATAGGCAACAGCCTTATACCCCCCTTATAGACCGGCTTCGTGAATGAGGCGTACTAGCGGTATGACGACTTGATCTTATACATATATAAATATTATTAAACTTATAATATTATAAAGTATAAGGGTTGAATTTTAACTTTTAAAATTCTAGGGGTTGGAACTAAAGTTTTTAATATGACTTTACATGTTCCAAAACTTGAGGGAAAGTTTTGTAAACTTTCAAAACTTTTCATTTCTCATAACTTATGAGTTAATGGTTATTAAAAATGAAGACTCTTCATTTTTTGTAACCTATGTGTTCTTTTAATGGTTATTTATAAATATGACTTTTGGTTATCCATAACTTAAGAACTAGTTATGGACTCCATTAAAACACATAAAGATCAAGAATTAATCTAATCAATTATTAGCACATAATTTCTATGATCTTCTAAACTCATATGTTTATGAGTGTTCATATCAAAAATTTCAAGAATCGTAAGTACATATACAAAACGTGAAATTTTGATACGAGCTTTTGAACAAAACTTCGATTTTCAAGTTTTTTTTTTTTTTGCATCAAGTATCAAATAAACAAACCAAGCTCTGATACCACTGAAGGGTTTTGAGCATTCTAACACTCCTATGGTGTACATGCAACCCTAGAAACCTTGGATCTATGTTTGACTAAGATACATGCAAATAATTATTTTTCCAAGGTTCTTATCCTAACTAGCATGGCATGGGGTACTTGAATCAAATAAAACTAGTAGAATTACTTACCTTGTAGTAGTAGTTGATTGCTTGGAATTTGAGAGCCTAGCACCAATAATGTGGATGCCTCAAATGGAAGTCACAAATCACCACAAACTTGGAAACTTGAGAGAATAGTCACAAACTTCTTGAAATTGGCCCTCTTAGTTTACACACATCAACTAGTCCTATTTCAAGAACCAAAGCCTCCTTTATATAGTGTGGTGGATTAGGGTTACATCCATGTAAACCCTAATACCCATGTCTTTTCATTTCCATGAGATCCATGGGTTAAAGCTCCATGGAGTATCCATGGACTTTCCATGCAAGCCTAGCCCATTCCAAATAAGCATTAGCCCACACTATATAAATACAAGAGCCCATATTTAATTAGTCATACTTTTGATCTCTAAATTAATTCTAAATTAATTATAGATCAATACTAATTAAATAATATGATTTTATATTAATATATTAGAACTTATAATATATTAATATATCATAACTTATACTATTCTCAAAAGATTATCCGTAAATTGTTCGGGTGAAGTGCAACCCAAATGGACCATACCGGGTCGGGTCAAGTACATACCAAATATAGTTATGGACTTAGACACTATCTCCAACAGGGTGCTGCCACCTGCCCTGCTGCTACTAAACTTGGGCACTGGGACCGCCGGTTTCCCCTCTGATTGCACTAAAATATAACACCCCAATTTTCAAGACCAAAAATTTTGTTTTTAATTAACTTATAAAATTGTTTACTGAAAAACATCATCGAATCATATCATTTCATAAAAACCATAGTCACATGTCTCAAAACCATATCATAAAACAGTAACAATGTCAGAGTACAATCCCAAGGATCTCATAATGCAGAAGTCCGGTGTGTGTGTGATGCGCTGCTACCGTGTCGGCTCCTTCCCCTTCGACGAAGAGGTACCTGAAAAACAAACTGCAAACTGTAAGCACAAAGCTTAGTGAGTTCCCCCATCATACCACATACCATACATAACACATACTGCCAGGCATATCTGGGTGCCCGACCTACCCTGCTAGGCATACCGGGGTGCCTAACCTACCCCTGTCAGACATACCGGGGTTTCCGACCTACCCCTCCGGTTTATCTCAACCGGTTATGGGGACTATTTCACCCCCTACTCCTACCACATAATAAAATAACGTAATCATACTGTCAGGCATACCGGGGTGCCTAACTAGGGATGAGCAAAGGAACCGAACCGGCTGGAACAGGCCCGAACCGGAACCGGCCTGGAAACCGAACTTGATGGAAAATAAGAACCGAACCAGACCGCCGGTTCTACCGGTTCCCGGTTCCTACCGGTTCTTGTCATGTCTTCAAATGTTGGAACCGGTCCTCGAAAAATATCTTCATACGGTTCCGGTTTTTGCCGATTCTACCGGTTCCAGTTATATCGGTTCCGGTTCCTACCGGTTCCCGGTTCCAAAAATCCACAAAAATAACGTCCCGGTCCCGGCCCGACCGGTTCCATCGGGTTCCGGTTCCGATGCCAGTTCCGGTACCGGTCGATATGCTCATCCCTATGCCTAACCTACCCCTTCGGTCCTTACAACTGTAACATGGGGACTATTCCCCCTACTACCACTATCACATGACATCATACCAGGCTAGCACATTAAACATAACAGATAGTGGCAAACCCAGATAACTATCATAAAGACAATTATCTGACAAACAACTCCTACTAGTGGGTCGGCATTGTGGTCGTAGACCCACTTCTACTGGAAGGTAACTCACCTCAATGTCGTGAAGTGTCTAAACTATCCTTGTGACATCCCCATTTTCACGACCAGAAAAGACCGATTTTGTTTATGCTTTATAAAAATCAGAGTACCTCTTTTAATAAAAATATTGCGGAATTTGTTCCTAAAAAAACATGATAAATACATTATCAAAGCATTTCCGAAGAAATGTATTTTTATTTATTTTCAAAACCTTGGGATGTCATCGTCAATACGGAAACATAAGCATAAACAGAACTTACATTCATTTACACTAGTGATCTACATCTCTTTTAAATCTCTCAGTGTAAGGTAGCTTCATAACGACACCTGTGATACAAATAAGCTTGAGTGGGTCAGGTTGGGAAACCTGGTGAGTACATAGGGTTTTCAACCCACAATAATATAATCATTATGTTTAATCATCAAACAATCAATCAACCCAATTACCCATCCCCATTATCTTATTTACTCTTAAGGATCTACCCTAAGAATCAGCTATTCATCGTTCATTCATTCCTAAGGATTATCCTAAGGAATCAGCACGAAGTCCATTGATGCCATGGTTTACTCAATAGGCACTAAGTCTCATAGTCGCCAGGGTTATTCTCTTTATCGACATTATCGATTCCAAGACTCCTCTCACAACACATGTCAAGGGTTTAGGCACTACGTTGCATAGTCACCAGGGTTAATCTCGTCTATCGACAGTGTCGTTTTCGAGACTCCTCTCACAACACATGTCAAGGGGTTTTTAGAGTACAGCTGGTGAGCACACAATTCAAAACACCTACAGGTTGCGAGCCTGCTAGTGTCCATTGGACTGTCTAGAATAGTCCGTGGTTGTCATCCATACTCTGCTGAATGACGGGGCCAACACATGGGTAAAAGGCTTCTCTCATGGTTTACCTCTCACCCTTATCTCATGGTCTATATCACATCTCATCATTTTGTTTTTGTCACACAACAACTATTTCATCTACCCATGTTTTACCCAACACATTTTGTAGATATAAAATACATATACAGTTTAAATCATTTAAAACATGTATAAAAATCTTTCACC
Source organism: Lactuca virosa (assembly GCF_052849685.1). Lineage (NCBI taxonomy): Eukaryota > Viridiplantae > Streptophyta > Magnoliopsida > Asterales > Asteraceae > Lactuca > Lactuca virosa. Next base: position 291,325,961 of record NC_136428.1, read on the forward strand.
CAGCACATACGGCAAGTATACAGACAATATGCACACATAGCACGTAATTTATATTAAATACTTCATATCTATGTGTAAGATGAAAGGGACTATGCACTCACTTGATAAGGTGGTGACTCGGTACTCGGACAGCGCTTCGTTTACTTTAAAATAATTTCCTTCGACGAAACCTAGTATTATTACCACTAGATTTTAGTCTAATATTTACCGTGACTAATTATTAGTCCTATTATTATTATTATTATATAAGCGTTTAAACAATATTTTCCAACCACTATGTACAGACAGGGGCCAGACATAAAACACCGGAGGGCAGGATCATTTTGGCATATAGCACTTTTGAAATCCAACAACCCAGGCGGCCCTTCAAACCGGATTCCCCGTACCACGAGTGGTTAAAAAGATATTATAACGACATTTATAACCTATAATAATAGCTCAAATAATTATTACAAGGTCCTAATAACGTTACTATATTTAAATAAAAGCTATATTAAAAATTAGGTAGACATATCTTACCTACGAGGAGCCGCGCTCTGCAGGGGCAGAACTTCTGAGCCGAAAGCTCTTCTTCTCGGAGTCGTCGAGCGCTCCGGGGCTTTCTTCTAGCGCTAGGGGAATTTTGGGAGGTTTAGAGAGAGAGTAGAGAGAGAAGGGTGGAGCTGTGAAGAAATGAGGGTGGAATGAGTTGTATTTATAGGGTGAAATATGGCTGAAATTAGTGCCACATGTCACCATCTAGTGGCAAGCCTTGGGGAGAATCAATGGTCAAGATTGTGCCACGTCACCCCTTTTGCAGCAGCACCCTGCCGACTTCTAAACCCCGTAACTTTCGCATACGAGCTCCGTTTTCGACGTTCTTTATATCCACGCGTAGGTAAAAATAAGATCTACAACTTTTCTTTTGACTCCGTCGGCTAATTCTCGAACGATCTTAAATTAAATAGTAGGAGGAGATTAGACTGTTAAATGACCGCGAAGAATTCGTAACTCCTTCATACGGACTCCGTTTTCGTCTGTCTTTTTATCGTTGAGTTCCTATTAATGAGATCTTAAACTATCATTTAGGTCGCGTAGGCCAAAAACCCCTCGAACTAAAATTCGAGTTTCGGGTCGTGCACTGCTATGCCAAATCTTAGAAAATTCATAACTTCCTCATACGAAGTCAGATTTGGGCGTTCTTTTTTTGTATGTTCTCGGTTTAACATGTACTACAACTTTTGTTTATATTTCTAAGGCTAAAAAGTTCTCCATCGCAAATTCACTATTTACGTCTCCCGGTGCCATGCCGGTTTTGCCGAAAAACTTCGACGAGTCATAACTTCTTCGTTATAACTTGGATTTCGGCGTTCTTTATATGTACGGAACCCTTGAGACATATTCTAAAACTTGGTTAAGATTATTTATTCTAAATAATCTTTTGTCAAAAAGTCGTTTTTGACCCCTATTATCACTAAATTAACTAGCCCGAATCTACGGGCGTTACAATCCTCGATGCTGGTATCAACTCCTCTCAAACTCCTACACATAACAACCTTCCTTAATTACCATTTCATACTCTTAACCCTTCCAAGGATTAACTCAGGTCAAAGTCAAAGTCAAGGTGAATACCCTGGTCAAAGTCAACTTTTGGTCAAAGTCAACATCTGGTCGACTCAACTCACCGATTTGGTCCACCAACTCGTCGAGTTCCATAATCTACAAAGTACTCAAACTTCGATCCTACTCATCGAGTCTTTCAGGAACTCGTTAAGTTCTCTTACATACAGAATTAGGACCTTTTTGCTTTTGACTCGCCGAGCTTGTCCATGAACTCGCCGAGTCCTTCTTAATACAAGTTGAATTGTTTAGCCCTTGACTCGTCGAGTTCTTCTTCATATAAGTTTGGACATTTCCTTGAACTCGCCGATTTTGTTCTTGAACTCACCGAGTTCCATGATATTCAAGTCCATAAACGAGCCCAACTTGCTGAGTTCTCTTCAAAACTCAACAAGTTGCTCAATATCAGAAGAGATTGGGAAAACTGCAACCTAAATCGTCGAGTCGTATGAGTGACTCGTCGAGTCCCTCAATGTCCAAATCCATACAGCCACTTTCAGTCAGGCTTAACACATCTAAAACGTAGATCTGACCTCCTAGGGTCCATATTAAACGTAAAGTTACAAAATTTACGTGCATGCAAGGTATCATGAACCAAAAACACCATTTCCTAGTCTAAAATGAAGTCTAGGCCAAATGGAATGGCTAAAGCATGATAATTTCGTAAACTTTATGGCTAAAGGGGCTGAAAGGGATCTGGATCTAAAGTTACAACTTTAGATTACACTCTATACTCAAAAAGGTTCACAGAATTGCTAAAAGATGGTCCTAAACTCAAATATAGAGAGATCTAACAATAAATAAGTCAAGGAAGCAACTTTATACCTTAAAGGGACTGAAAATGGAGCTTGAATTATGGATCTACTACTTCCTTGAACCTTCTAGCTCCTTCTATTTCCTCCTCTAGCTTCAATATCACACAAATACTCTCAAAAATGACTCACACACTTGTAAAAGCTCAAGGGTCACGAGTTAGGGTTTTCTGGACTAAGGGAGACGATGGGGGCTGCATAGGAGGCTGGTTTATGTGTTTGAATGGGGTGCAAACCCTAAAATTTAGGGTTTCATCTAGACATGTCTATTTGTCGAGTCGGGGCTTCCGACTCGGCGAGTAGACTCTTCCACCCGCGTCCAATCATTCGCATCTACTCGACGAGTCGGGCCTCCAACTCGTCGAGTCCCTATGTAAATATGCAAAAACTTATAATCAAAATACGTATCGGGAACCGGACATTACAGGAAAGCAAATCAGATATGATACTGTCGTGGTGGTCGTAGTAGCTGTACAGTCTCTGCTCACATGTCCAGTCCGGCTGCACTTGAAGCAGCCTGAACTCCCTGCCTTGCACGTCCCCTCGTGCAACTTGCCGCATTTTCCATAACGGTTGCGGCCCTGCTGGCTCCTAGGTTTGTGGTCTGATACCTTGGGCTTTTTCCCGAACTCCCTGACTTAACACCCTCGGGTTTCCTCTTCCTCTCCATCTCTAAATCCAACTCTATATCTCGAGCCCTAGCAATCATGTCCTCTAGCGTCTTGCAGCTGGAGCGGCTCACAAACTGGTGGATATCACTCCGCAACATCTCATGACATCAGGCCTTTTTCATCTGCTCGTCCGCCACATACTGCGGAACGAGAAGAGCCCTCTCCCTGAACATCGCGGTGATCTCGGTCACCATCTACGTCGTCTGTTGGAGATCCTGGAACTCCCTAGCAAGCCGATGCACCTCTATCCCAGGTGCAAACTCGGCCATGAACCTAGCCAAAAAGTCACTCCAAGTCATAGCATCAAGAGCTGCATCATCACCAATGGCATGCCCGACCTCCTCTCACCAGTCATGTGTCCTGTCCTTCAGAAGACATGACGCAAGTCGAACCTTGTCCCCCTCAGGACATCTGCTAGTGCGGAATGCATTGGCGACACCCACCAACCATCGGGTACTCGCAATGGGGTCCTGATCCCTATGGTAATCGGGAGCTGCACAAGCTCTGAACTCCCTGAATGTCAGTCTGCGCGACCCCATCATGGCTGCCATCTCAGTACAGAAGGCACTCAACTTCTCATCCAAAAGCTCCATAATGCCTTCCTTGATCGTGTCGAAGATCACAGGAGTCTGATCCAGAATACTGTGTGTGATCTCAGAGGAGATGAACTCCCTCGTCTGATCGTCTAGCTGCCCAGCTCCAGAGCCCGAGCCTGATCCCTCACCGGTGCATGAAGTGCCGACTGGCCTAGTGCGTAACGTCATCATACTGAAAATACACCATAACAAACATTAGTATACTTATCATAACTCAAGGGATCTCACATACTACAAGTTTCCTGGGTTCATCTCAGCCTTCCTTGATTCGTGTACGGATCCTCTGCTTCCAGTAGTACGGGCCTATACTACCTTTGTAACATCCGGATTCCCAGGTATTGTATTTTAACCTTTTATTTTGAGTTATAGAGAGGGACTCGACGAGTTGGCGCCTAGACTCGTCGAGTAGGATCGCGATTCGCTGATTGATTTAATGAATGGACTTGACGAGTCGGCTAGGTGACTCGACGAGTCTGTGCTGGCGGCAGAAACCCTAAGTCTTGGGGCCTGTGCCCTATTTAAAGGCCTTTAGGGACTTCATTTGCGGCCACTGCACCCCTGAGAAACCCTAGAGAGCAGAGAGAAAGCTTGTAGTGCAAGAGGAGGGCTAATTCATCATTCTTTGGTGTGTTTTGGCAAAGAGAAGGAAGGATTTCGAGCTAGGCTGACTTGTGGGACTCAAATCTTCCATCATTTCGTTCAGAGCTGCTGTGGGAGGTAAGGATTCATGTCTATCTTCATTTGAGTAATAGATTTCATGAATCTAGGGTTTCATCTCTTCATTTTGGTAAGAGATCTAGTGTGTGTGATGTCCCCTTGTGTCAATAGTATCAGATTTGGACCTTGAGAGGTCCAGAGAGTCCCTATTATTCAGCTTTATGCAATCCTTTATGAGTTTTGGGGCCTAGGTTATTATATTAAGGGTTATTTTGGCATATATAGATGATAGTGTGATGCATGGGCCTAAAGTTCGAACCTTTACGTGACTTTTGAGTGCTAGAAGGTCGGATCTACTAGTTGGTGAAGCAGATCTGACCTCAGAAGGTCGTTTGAGTGTTGTCATGGAAGGAATTCGCCGAGTCCATAAGGGGACTCGATGAGTCGAGTCAGGTTGAACCGCGATTCATGGCCAGTGGTGAGTCGTCGGGTAGTAGTTCGCTCGGCGAGTCGAGTGAGGTTTAGACAGACCCAGAGGACACGCTTGGACTCGCGAGTCACCTATGTGAACTCGACGAGTCTGGTCAAAGTTGATCGTTGACTTTTAGGGTCCAGCCAATGTTTGGGCTTTTGAGCCATTGGAGGGGTAAAATGGTCTTTTACCCTCCTGGGAGAACTTAGAGAGGGAATAGCCTAGCCTTGAGAGTCGTATTGATTAGAGTAATTATTTTATGTGATTAGGCGAAGGCTAGATCGGTATTTCCGAGTTCGAGGTTTTCCGAGTTATCCGATGTGAGTCTTCTCACTATACTTTACCTTGAGTGGTAAATAGAGTTATGTGACAGAGTATCTTGTATGTTATGTATATGATGTGTTGCACTGCAATATTTCTATGTGATTTATGCTATGTGTATTCCAGAGTTTACAGAGTTAGGACCGGAAGGTCCATAGAGTTAGGACCAGAGGGTCCACAGAGTTAGGGCCAGTGGGCCCACAGAGTTATAGCCTCGAGTGGCTAATATGTGTTATATGTGGTATTTTGGGGAACTCACTAAGAATTTATGCTTATAGTGTTTTGTGTTATGTGTTTCAGGTACCAGTGAGGATCGCGGGAAGGCGTCGGCATGATCAGTACACACTTGTGGAGTTTTTATGTATTGTGATCTTGGGATGAATTTTATGGATTTGATATGTGATACATGGAGATTTATAATATTTATGAATGAAATTATATTTTTAAAAGTGAATTTTTTTTTTGGAATTTACGACGTTACAACCTTCCACATCTATCTGTACGTTCCTTAAGAAATTCCTTGACTCCACCAAGTCCCTTCTACTACTACTACTACTGATGTTCTCACGCTAATCTCATCCTAGGCTTGCCCTAGGGTAATCACCAACCCACTCTCCGCTATCAACTGCATAAGAACTCCCTGCTATCTCCTCTTAACTAGCTCGCGAATACCATTACATATCACTAAGACTAGGTAATTCTTCAAATTAGAGATCCTACCCTACAACTGTTGGACTCAAACAAGAGCTGAAAAATAAAGCTAGACCTAACCTTCTAAAATTATTTAGTCCTTTCAATATGTAACTTAACATATTCATTTACTAGTTAGTAAAATATAACTAAGACTCCTAAAAGCATAAAGCAAGCAGCATTCGAGCATCGAGTAAATATAATCAAGCATTTCCTAATTTGGCCATCATATCATTGACTAATCTGTACTAGCATGCAGTTCATATAGTCGATACACATATAACAGGCACATAAGGAATCCTTCCTAGATCCTTAGTCCTAATCAAGCATGTCGTTTTTCATAAACATATCATAACATAAAGTCGTATGGGTAATTTGGGGGGTACTAACTTGAGCTCGGCTGATTGCATCCACCACACCCTTTTCCTTTTCAAAGTTCTTTTCTCTTTTAAAAATGTTTTTCAAAAATTTTTTTATAAAGATGATTTTCTTTTGAAATTTTTCATACCAAGTCCTCAGTTTGAGTCCAGACACACCCGAGAGTGTGCCCGAATCCCTCAAACCAGGGCTCTGATACCAACTTGAAACATCCCAAAAATACAACCCAAAAATTTCGTTTTAAAAATCATTAATAAAACCATAAGTATCATCAATCATATAAAAAGTCATAAATCATGTATCTCGTGAATATAATAACATCTGTCAATGTATCAAAAGCATATGTCAAAACATCAGAGTGATTCATCCCAGGCTAAGAACTGTGGTGTGTGCCATGCAGTCATCCCGAGCTCTTCCCCTTACTAGCGGAAGTACCTGAAACCAAAACTAAAATCTGTAAGCACGAAGCTTAGTGAGTCTCCCCAAACTACCACATATGTCACAACTAGCATCCTAGCTAGGAAATTTTGTACTTTTGTAAACATTATCTACTATTAAACTCGTAACCCTGATTCATATTAGGCTTGAAGTTCATCCTATGGAGACAAATTCAAACCCATATTCACCAAGTAAAGTTGAAAACCCTAAGAATCTCGGTTTAAACCCATTATGGACTAGGATTTTCTTATTGGGCCTAATGGGCCAATAAACTTCCAATGTGACTATTTTCGGCTTAGAACTCTTAAATGGGCTCTCATTGGACCCACTCTCATGATACTTAACCTTTTTGGGCCTTATAAGCCTAAAATGGACTAGTTTACCTTTAGTGGGCCTTATTGGGCCATAACAAATTCGATTAGCTTCAATGGACTCAAATCCATTTTCTTATGCAAAAATTGGGTCGTGATCTACTCTAAAGGCCCAATGGGCCGAAAATCATCAAATTGGGCCTCATGTTATGGACTCAAGCACAAAAGCCCAAGCCATTCTCTTCTTTCTTTCTCTCTCTCTCTCGGTCCAAGTAGAAAACAAAACAAAACAAAAAAAAAAAAAAAAAAAAAAAGAGGAAAAACATGTAATTAGGGAAGGTTGACCTTAGAAGTGCCACCTCCTTATTACACCCCATGTCTCCATGCAAAACCCAACATGTATCCATGTTAGTCACTTCATCACCTCTCTCTTCCCCTCTCTTTTTCTTCTTCGACCGAGGACACAAGGAAAACACACACACACAACTCCAAACTTCTTCCAAACTCTCTCAAGCATTCTTCTCCTTCTCACTCCAAAATCTCGAAATTTTGCTTGTGCATCAAGAGGATTTTGAAGAGAATGTCATCACTTCTTGGTAAGTTATACATATCCAAGGATTATATAACTCTTTTCTCATGATTAGATCCCTTCTCTTAAACATTTGTGATAATCATACTCCTAGAATCACCTCAAGTTCGAGATCCACATCAAGGTGTTGCTAGGACCAAAACTCTTCCATTTCTTTCTTCAAAACCAACAACAACAAGAAAAGGTGAGTTCATACCCCTCTATTTTCGGTTTTCATATGATTTTTGGGGGAGAATACAAGTAAAATGTGTAGATCCATGTGTATTTGTATGATATGTGTGTTTTCTTGTGTTTATGTGGTGAATATGTGCTAAAATGAAAGATATTTCGAGATCTATAGTTCAAAAACGAAAAAAAATAAGTGATCTATGAAGTATCACACTTAACAAGTTAAGAAAAATATCATATAAGGAGTTATAATAAGCATATTACAACATAAAACCCATTATTGGGCTATTTTTGTCAAATAAACAAAAGTTTGGGGAAAAAGTTATCATTTACGGTTTTTACAAGGTTCAAAATGTCAAAACAGTTAAAATGGAAGTTTCTATGAACATTATGCTTTTCAAAGGACTAAAAACGAAATTTGTGGCTTATTGGGCTAAATTTTGGGCTTTTCGGCCTTTAGGCCCAAATTTGCGAAAAACATGATTTTTAAGGGACTGAAATTGTAAGTTTCTCAAAACAGGGGTTTGAAACATAAATAAACAGTTTTCAGGGGTTAAAAATGTCTTATTTATCAAATAGGACTAAAAATGCAAAGTTTTTGGATTTTGGGTAAAAATTGTGAAAATTGAGGATTTCAATATAAATCTTTTCAAATAAGGGCTGAAACTGTCTAAGAACAAAAGTTTGGGCTGAAAGTATTATTTAAATAAGTCTTTGGGCCAAAATGTCAAGAATAATTGTTTAAGGACCTAAAATGTCATTTTTCATAAAAAGGGGACTAAAGTTGTCATTTTTATTAAGAGAAAGGCTGAATAGGTCAAACCTACATTTTTCTGAGTCAAATATTTTACTATTAATATACTTGGGTCAAAAATACAAAATTTTATAACTTATGAATTTAGAATGAAATATATATATATATATATATATATATATATATATATATATATATATATATATATATATATTTCGTAAACCTAAATATCGTTATAAAACAATTGGTGAACTTTACAACATTTCGTATCAAAATATATTCTATATCACTAAATATATAGACAAACAAATACATAATACGATATTTGGGCCCATTATTCCTTATTTGTGCTTATTGGGCCTTCGTGACCCAATTTCATAATCTCTTGGGCCCACTATAATTAAAATACATTTAATGGGCCTTGGTGGCCCAATTTCATATTTGGTAGACCCTCATTAGCTTTTAAATGCTATTGGGCCTCAGTGGCCCATTTGTATTACTAATGCGGTCCCAAATATTCATCACGAGCTTAATGGGCCTTAATGGGCCCGTCGTATGCTCGAAGGCCTAGAATAACATACATGACCTACGGTTCGTCATGCTCCTCTCTCATGTTTGTTAGGCCCATTTCATATCCACGAAAACATTAAACAATTATGGACGAGGCTATTCATATTCATAAACTATCAGCTTGGATTTAGTGAGATACGTCGTTCAGCACCAACGAGTGTTTGGGCGTAGCCTGTAGTTATAATCAGAGTCTCCTGGAGGGAGAGCGAGAGTTTGTGTATAGATCTATACGGGGGTGACTCCCCTACACCTAAGCTGTTCGCTACAGTTAGACACGGCCAGTCTAGGGTGACAAAACCTTGATCAAAAATTCGGCATTTTCACAAATGCCAAGGCAGGCGAAATAGTCATTATTATGTATGGTTATAACGACTCACGTAGAGATCCGTTGCTCATTTCATTTTCTTGGGAAAGCGAATTCGTATTGTTGAACGTACAAGCGGTTATTCGATAATACAAAATCATTATACTATCAAAATGGAAAACATCGGGTTTTCCTGGGGTTAACAATAACATTCAATACGTATACAGACACTTATCTACTATTAAATGAATAAATTTGGAAGTTAATCATTTCACGAATCATATACACATACATTTATGGGATCTTCACAACATTTTTCATAAACAGTATTTTTATAGAAAATATCGGATTTTCTGGAAGTTACATGTGACATAAACTATTTCACATCAAATATACTTATGAACTCACCAACATTATATATGTTGACCGTTTTCAAAATAACTTGTATTCTCAGGTAATCGTTAGACAAGGAAGCATCCAGTGTATTGAAAGTTTCTTTTGTAGTTGCTAATCACCAAACACTTTATATTTTGGATTCATGTAATGTAAACTAAGTACTTGATGTAAACAATGCCAGTTGTACTATGTAATGTTTGGTGATGAATGTGTTATGTTTCATGTATATTCGTTGTGATGATATTTCAATTTAAGTCACGCGATCCCTCGGACGTTTCTGCCGTCTGGTTCGGGGGTGTGACAACATACCATACATATAATCACATAATAACTTACATTGGGCCTTTCCTGCTACATCGGACCCCACCCGACATCAGACCGAAGTTCGACATCGGCCCCGCCGGCATCGGTCCGAAGTCCGGTATACATATATCATATCAACAAGCATATATCATAGACACATAACATAAACATATAAACATTCCTCAGGCTTGCCCCGGAATCGGACCGAAGCCCAGAACACATAACACATAACATATAAGCTAAACATTCATCGGGCTTGCCCCGGTATCGGACCAAAGTCCGGAACATATAAACTAATACATGCAAAAATCACGAAGACATCAAGCATACAAACATTCATCGGGCTTGCCCCGGCATCGGACCGAAGTCCGGAAGCATATAAACTACATCGGGCTAACCTCGACATTGCTAGCATACATAAACGGTCCGGCCTTGATGCCTTAGACTCGTTCCTACTGGAAGAGGACTCACCTTACAAAGTTGGCTGCTGAATCTCTCGGTAAGGAATCTCTATCAGCTGCTCCCACGACTCCCCGAGATATCATTACCAAATAACACTTAATCAGAATCCAAACAATCCTTCTTAGGGTAAAATGACCATTTTACCCCTGATCTAAATGGGCCCATGACCTAAGCCCAAATCCATAACATGAAGGCCCAAATCCATATATTCTCACCAAGCCCACTAATGGCCCAATTTTCTAAACTGGGCCCAACTTCTTAAATGGGCCTTCACTCAAGTCCAATATGCAATAAAATCCATTATCCACCCAAAAGAATAACCCACTAAGGCCCATAATCAACTACTCCAAGGAAATGGCCCAAAAAGGTCCACTGTCGCAACGAACGCAGGGCGTTCCCTTGTGGAACGTTGGGCGTTCCTCCTTGGTTCAGATCGTGAGCCCCAGTGGGAATGCAGCGCGTTCCCAAGACCTACGCAGGGCGTTCGCGTCCAGTTTTCAAAAACGGTCCATTAAGCACTTAATGCTTAATCCATGCCATCCAAACACATATCCAAGCTATCTAGGACCTCTAGGATCATAAAGTCACTGACTTGGTGACCTTGCATGTCTCCCTTAAGTCCAAATCTCAAGGAATAGCAACCAACTTCCATAAATATGGTCCTAACTCTTGCATGAACCCATTAAGACCTCAAAGATCGAAAATTTACTAATGTAGGGACACCATTATCATCAAGGGTGGCAACCCTAGGCCTATAAATGAATTTGAGTCATAAAGGTCCATTCTTAGGACTAAAAAGGTCCAAAACATCATCACATTAGATCTAAGCATACTTGAGGAAAGTTGTGAACTTTATACCTTCAAAGAGTCCCAAATGATTATGCTATCCCGGACGGATCTATGAGCTCAAGATACTCAAGTTCTTCTTCACTAGCTTCTCCTTCCTTCTTCCAAGCTTCTAAGCTCCAAAACAAGCTTCACAAGGCCACAAACACACAAGAATGAGAAAAGGAGGCTATCTAGGGTTTTCTGAGGTTGAGAGGCTAGTAAGGAGGCTAGGGCTTGAGTCATAATGTTGTTTATATATGTCCCAAACCCTAAACATTAGGGTTTGCATTTAGCGCGGGAACACAGCGCGTTCCTCAGGGGAACGCGTCGCGTTCGGGCTCCGCCTCCAAAACCCAAGGTTGGAAGAAATGGTCCCTCCTTCATCCAAATTCCATAATAGTAAGGTCCAAAAGCAATAATTCAATATGTAAGGGACCAAAATTTAAATAGTACCTGGACTGGGTGTTACAGTCTGAAGGATTAGGGAGCGGATTCATGTCGGAGATCATGTGGTTTGTTGTTTTGACCAAGATTAGCATTCCACTGTGATTCCATTATGTGCTACTTTCTAATTTAGGTGTTAAAACCTTTTACTTTGTGTTTAGGATTGAATGAATCTTTGAGTTTATGGTTTACTTGCTATTTGGATTGTTTATTCTTATTTAATTTATTTTGTCAAGTTTGATTGAAAGATCCATATGTGTTAAATATTTTTACATTGTTACTTATTGGTGAATTAATAGAGTTTAGATGACCATCTGACTGTGTTACTTTGAATCATAGTTGTCCAGTGACCATTGGTGATTATGACTAGAGTTAGACAAAAACCTAGGGTTAGGAAACAAAGTGGTGAACTTTAATGTTTGTGCATGAGTAGATGATCATTCTATGCATGATTTAACTCCTATGACCATTAGGGTTAAATAAGATCAAATCTTGCTTAATACGAACTAAATATTGATTTGTATGATTGTTTGTTCACTTGATCAATGAATTAATAGTTGTGTTGAAATCAAAGGACCAGTAGTGTGACCATGATGTTAGTCATATTAGGAATCGGTGAATAATGAATAAATATACATTGTATCAGTAGTTAGCCAATATTTTGAGATGTAACTTATGTAGACCAAAGTACCTAAAGAGATTTGTCTTCTAGTCAGTTTATCGATATTTGATGTTAAGTGTTATTTGAGTTTTAATAAATCTCTTCTTATTGCTTTTGTATGTTTTGTGTAACTTATAATCAAACATTTTAAAATTAATTCACCATCGTTCCCCTTGTGTTTGACACTTGGTCTTACCACAACTATACTATTACACGATTAGGTACACTACCTGGTGAGTATATTAGTCCGGTTGAGATAAAATCAGTTTTATAAATTTAAAACTTGAGTAATTAATATATATATATATATATATATATATATATATATATATATATATATATATATATATATATATAACACATCAATTAATCATATGATATATTAATAAATCATTTATTTCAATTTTAAATTATCTTGTTAGTCACATAATAAATTAATAAATTAGTCTCTCTCTCTCTCTCAAAAGGTCATTCTATTCAGTTACTAGTTATGAGGGCAACCCTAAAAGGACTTTGCTTCTAATTCAAGAATATACCAATTTAGTTATTGGCTTACATACCTTAATCCAACACGATCGTGACTGGAAAATAGGATGAAGATGATGACATCTGCTCAACACAATAAATTTAGGGTTTCTCCCTCATCGATTGCATAAGGGAACTACAAAAAGGGGTTGTAGATGCGGTATTGAGGATGGTGAAGCAGTAATCAGGAGATGATCGTGGCTAGCAGTGAACATGGAGATGATTGTAATAGAGATGGAGGTAGAGAAGCCTTTGTGGTGGTGGTATTCTATGATGAAGCATCTGGAATAAGGAGATGAGAGAGAGAGAGAGAGAAAGGATGAGATAATAAAGGAGATAATTAATTAGTTACTTAAATTAGGGGATTTAATCACAATAAAATTAATTAATTATTATGTTAATCTACTAAAGTACTATGATCCAACTTTTTCAAATGATTGACTGAGAACGTTGATACACTAATTGTTATCTTATAAATGAACCTAGCTCCATGAAGGTATATAATTGATATAACTTGTGAGTATTGTGTATGCTTACTAAGCTTTATGTTTACCTATCATTTATTAATCTTTTTTTAGGACCCTTCAAGGTAAAGAAGAGAAAGAATGTGACGTGTATGTTACGACATTCGTATTCACATGGATTTTAGCTTTATTATTACTATGAAGTTTTGAAATTTTTCCCAATCCCATCAACCAGAACTCAAATCAATCATAACAGGTTGCCCTATGCATGCAAATTGTACACAGAACAGGATCAAATAGACTGTTGAATAATAGACTCTACCTTAGGACCACAACCAGACAAGGAACAGGAAATAAGGTCAAATCAATTATTCTAAGGCTATAAGGTCCTAACCGTATACAATTTTTAAAGCATACACATAGCAAAATCCATCCGATTATCACATTCCAAATATCAATATAGCATGGCTAACATATTGGGGGAAAACACTTACTTGAGCTCGGCCGATTACGCGCATTGCACTCTCCCTTTTCTTACAAGAAGTTTTTAAAATTTGATTTTTTGAAAACAATTTTACCATTTCCTCAGTTTGAGTTCTGACACACCCTAGGGTGTGCTCGAATCCCTCAAACCAAGGCTCTAATACCAACTTGTAACAGCCCAAATTTCCAGTAAAATTTTTCATTTTAAATAACAAAATCATTTCCATATAAAATAGAATTCCAACCACATTTGTTTTCAAAAAATCATAACATCAAATAAATTATTCATAATATCAGAGTGTCCCAATTAAAATGCCAGAGAGTGCATGCTGCGCCATCACGCCGGGCTCTTTCCCTTAGATCCTGAAGTACCTGAAACAACCAACAAACTGTAAGCTAATGCTTAGTGAGTTCCCCATAACATACCCCACACAATCCACATAACCATATAAAACATATCATCCATACAAACCATGCATATAACATATATGGATGTCGTGGACTCCCTCCAGGGTCTTACTCTAGGATGTCGTGGGCTCCCCAGGGTCTTATACCTATGTGACATGGGCTCCCCCCATGGTCTTTACCTAGAATGTCATGGGCTCCCCCACATGGTCTGATATCCAAGTGCCACGGGCTCCCCCCAGGGTCTTCCATGCAAGTATCACAGAGACAACTAGTATACCACATATCACAAAATCAACTAGTATACCACATATCACAAAATCAACTAGTATACCACATATAACAAAATGGGTCGGCCTTGGTGCCTTCGACCCATTGGTATGGTGAGGAGGCTCACCTCTCAAGGAATGTTGAACTGGTAAGATCAAATCCCAACTCACAGCTTCGAACTCAACTGCCTAAAACCACCATGCGACTAACTTCATCAAAATCCTGAAATACCAAAGATGCCCTTAAGGTCAAACTTGGTCAACCATGATCAAAGTCAAAGTCAACAGTCAAGGTCAATAGTCCATGCTGACCCAACTCGTCGAGTACACTTGTTGACTCGTCGAGTTCCTTTAGTTCTCAGAAAACAAGGAAAAACCCTAGTCAACTCACCGAGTTATCACAACAACTTTTCGAGTTCGAACGGTATTTAGAAGATCGGGGAAACCCCGGGCCAACTCGTCGAGTTTGCCCAATCTTAACTCATTCAACCACTTTCTAAGCGAGTGTAATGATCCAAACTATAGATCTGATCTCCTAGGGCTGAGATACCACATAAAGTTGCTATCTTTACATCCATGCATGGCATTAAGGGGGCTAAAACACTCAATCATAGCTTATTAAGTGATTTAGGGCATGAAGGAGGGCCAAGACTTGATAAAGATGGCAACTTTAAGTCAAAAGAGGCCATGAGATGTCCATATCTGAAGTCATAGCTTCATGACATTCTCATATCCAAGAATGATCCTAAAATAAGCTAATAATGACCATAAGCTCTCAAATGAAGAGATCTAGCAAATAAATGACCAATGTATCAACTTTATACCTCAATATGGCTGCCACAACAGAGTAGACACCGGATCTATAACCTCTCCCTTCAGCTATACACCACCCACTTCAAGCCTCTTCAAATAAACACCAAAAAGACACTCTTTAAGCTCTCACACACCCAAATGATAGAAAAAAGCACGAACTAGGGTTTCGATGGACAAAGGGGGCAATAAGGGAGGCTAACAATGAGGCTTAAGGCCTTTAAATAAGGTGTATACCCTAAAAATTAGGGTTTCATGTTCAACCTTCAACTCGTCGAGTTGGGGCCTTCCAACTGGTCGAGTAGACCCTAAAAGATACGCGGCTGGAAAGCTCTCTACACGATGAGTTTGAGCCTCCCAACTCGTCGAGTTCCATTCCAAAAACTTGAAAATTAATATATTTATTTTATACCTGGACCAAGCGTTACACCAACCATGCCTTAGCCTTAAAGGGTATAAATGTCATTTCAGGCTTGGTAGGGACCAACTACGAAACAAAAACAAATCATAAGAATGGTCCGAGATAAAACTTTTATAAAGGGACTAAACATGCAGATTACCCTAAACCGCAAGGACTATTCGTGTAATTTACCCTAAAAACTATAAAACCGAAGGAAAGGTAATTATTTGCGTAAATGAGGAGATTGCCAAACTTATGATATAATGTGTCCATCTTGAATATGTTATTAGGAACTAGATAAAGGTTTATTTATCGTGAAATAACAACGTATCCATTAATTCGCGTACATATGGCAAAAAATTTAGTTATTTTATAGTTTGTTATTAGTTAATATAACACCTATTAAAATATTTAACTAACTTTCCTTGATGTTACTCACATATGCATATATTATGAATATTTCGGCCAAAACATAGTTCATATTAGAAATACTTTATCTTAATCAAGAGTATGATTACAAAATTCGTATTCCGGACAAGTTTTTCCATAAATTGCAATACATGACAACCAATCACCATTGTTTCAGTTTTTTGGAGTTAAACACACCAACATATGTATTACTTTGGTTGCTCATATTTTCTAGATAAGAATACAAATTGTTGGAAATTTAAATGATATGGTGACAAACTACCTAGAATTTGGTACAGATAGGATTTCATTGAAACACATAAGCATTTGAGCAATATTAGTGAATCCATATTGCAAAATGCAATTGAAGAGCTCAATCTAGATCTGGATTACATTTCAATAGAGAAAACTATCAATGGTCACATTAAGACACGAACAAATGGACAGTTCGCCCTCCAGTTCTATTCTTTTGGATGAGACGCCAATGAACAATCGATAGAGAACAAGGGATGTTAGTGCTCTTATAATAGTCTTCTATTTATAAGCAAGATTTTTATGGCTTTATGATGGTGCTTAAGATTAATCGTGTCAAGGTGCTACTATAATTAGTTGAATTTTCACTATAATATTTATGTATGGTTCTTCTAAAGTTATTTTTTTTTTAACATTTTAGTATAAAGAGTAAATTACACGAATGGTCCCTATGGTTTAGGGTAATTTGCGCGCTTGGTCCCTAACTTATTTTTTTACCTCGGAAGGTCCCTACTGTTTCTTTTTGTTACACGTTTGGTCCCTACTGTTTCTTTTTGTTACACGCTTGGTCCCTGTCTTACCTAAAAAGACTATTATTTAAATAGAGAAAAGTGATGGGGTAGGTAAGGTAAGGTAAGGGGGTGGAGTTTGGGGTGTGTTTATTTAAATAAATTAAAAAATCAAGGGAAAAATAGTTTTTTTAGGTAAGACAGGGACCAAACATGTAACAAAAAGAAACAGTAGGGACCTTCCGAGTTAAAAAAATAAATTAGGGACCAAGCGAGCAAATTACCCCAAACCATAGGGACCATTCGTGTAATTTACTCTAGTATAAATAATGAAAATGAAAACAACCGACATTAATGAAAATTAAAACAAATGATCTACTAGTGTTGAAAATACACTACAGATTTTCTTATCTTAAGTACATAAGTAGACATGGGAATTGCGAAGCTTCCAGCCGGCTAGTATAATAAACTTTAACCATGTCTATGTAATCTTCATCCAACTATATGAAAGTACTTAGAAATAAAATTTTCCTGCGAAGTGACGGTCTCAACACACATGCTTATTTCTATTGACTTGAAACTTTTGTATATCTTGTTGAAGGAATTAGGGTTTATGTTGGAGATCTGGATACCCCTTGGATCGTGTGAACACTTTCCGAACTGATATTTCTACCCTATGTCTGGGTTGCAAGAAATTCAGCCTAGGATAATCCAAGAGGACACTTACGAATCTAGGCACAGAAATCGTAAAACAAATTGCTAGAAGGATTCTATGTTCGTCTGAAGAAAAGAGAGTTAATGGTTGTGTGTACCTTCTCAAAGAGAAGAACGTTTATTTATAATAAATGAGATTTAGGGTTTGCTCTCTTATGGTTAGCCATCATGGTTGCTTTGGAAGCAAGTCAGGAAAATTCGGAATTTAATGAAGAAATCAATGGTTTCCAAAACTGACAAATTCGTCAATTTTACCATACTCTGCCCCTCGGACCCCGCTAGGGGCCACCTAGACCACGCCAAAGGGGCGCTACCCCTTTGGAAACCCCGGACCCAAGGGCGCTGTCCACGAACCCACGACTTGTTGTCGAACCGGCTTCTAATTCAATCTTATACTTGTGTGCACTATGCACACACCCATACATATATTAGAGTACAAATTATGAAACCCCTTAGCTCACATGTTAGTTCCAATTACATAAAATGATACGGTGACACTAAAATCACTAACATATCTCCAGATATTATAATCAAGAGTATTATCAGATGATTGACCTCTAGCTTTTGACATTTATGAGCTTCTAAGCCCAATAATAGGATATTGATTTCTTTCGATAGGTCTCATACACATTTGAAATTAGTAATGAAGTCTAAGATGTTGGATTAGTGTCTAAGTCCATAACTATTTTGGTATGTACTTGACCCGATTGTGAGCATGGTCATTTTGGGTTGCCTTCACCAAAGCAACTTGATAGGATGATTTGTGGAGAAAGAGATTAATTATGATTTATTAATATATTATATGAATAATATATTAAAAGAGAAATCATATTGTTTAATTAATATTAGTCAAGAATTAATTTTGTGGCTAAAAGACATTAATTAAATAAAGGGGGCTAGAACTGTCAACTGTATGATAGTTGGATATTGGGCTAATGGATTCCATAGAGATTGGAGTTGACGAAATCTATGGGGAAACCCATGAGAATTCGTCCAAGGCCTCTAAGGAGGGAGTCTATGGGCTGCTTAGGGCCTAAGTAGTCAGATTAGGGTTTCCTAGTTCAAAACCCTAATAGCCTCACTATATAAAGACCCCTAGGGCACCCAAAAACGTGGCTAAGCATTCCTTGGAGTTTCTTGGACGTTTTTTGTGCCTCCTTCTCCTCTCCTAAGTCATCCTCTTGCTCTTGGTGTTTGTGAGCCATTAGAGGTGTGAGACTTGTGACACTAAGCTTTCAGAAGCCAATTACAAGAAGGAATAGATTGTTATTGCTACATAACAATCAAATGTAAGATCTAAACCCTATATTATGATAATATTGATTATTGTATGCTAGATCTAGGGTTTATGGCTTTGGATGATTATTGCATGTTCATTAGACAAACTAGATCCAAAGCTTTAGGGTTTGCATGTACACCATAGGAATGATGTAGTGCTCAAAACCCATCAGTGGTATCAGAGCCTAGGCTGTTTGTTTGATGTTTTTGATGTTTGTTTAATCATTCATTGCCTGAAAATCGAAGTTTTTGGTCCTCTGCCTGACTGACTCGGCGAGTCAGTTGATGAAATCGGTGAGTCAGGCCGACTCGGCGAGCCCAAGGGTCAAACAGAGGAAACTTCGGGATTTTTTGCTGATTTGGCTTGGGAAGGTTACCAAAAATGTTTTTAACACTTAAAATTCGATTTTTTTTTGTTTGGTATTGATTATCCAATCCAAATAGTAGATAATTGTCAGAATTGAGATAATTATTTGTTTTACAAGATAAATATTAATTATTTGTAATTTTTTGCTTTGAATTATCTTGCAAGAAATTGAATTAGGTCATATTTAGATAATCACAAATTAATTTTTTAATTGTTATTATTTGTAATTTGATATAGAATGTTCTTGCTAATGTTTTGAAAAGTTTCAAAACTTGCCCTCAAGTTTTGGAATTTAAATTTTTATTAAAAAGTTTAATTTCGAAATATTTAAATTCTAAACCCTAATGTTTTGAAAAGTTTCAAAACTTGCCCTCAAGTTTTGGAATTTAAAATTTTGATTAAAAGTTTAATTTTAAAATATTAAATTATAAAACCCTAGTTTTTGAAAAGTTCAAATTACACCCTTATGGTTTTATTGAGTTAATTAAGTGTATAATTAAAAGACAGTTAATAAATTCATAATAATTTGGTTTACATTTAATTAAATTAAAGGTGGAATTTATTAAATTAGACCACATAGTATTTTAAAAGTGTAAAATACACCCTTATACTATAACATTAAAAGTCTAATATTATATATGTATAACTTAAACTGCTAGTCTTACCGTTAGTAGGCCTCATTCACGAAGCCGATCTATAAAGGGGGTATAAGGTTATGGCCTATAAAATGGCCGTTTAATGGGTGTCCACTCTCACCCACCGCTTCCTTGATTGGTGGAGGGTCGTCAGTCGAACGGGTAGGATAGGGCAAACCCTCTCCACATTAAAAAGTATAATGAATATTAAAGTAACTAAATGTTTTACAAAATTCCAAATCTTAGTTACTTTAGGCAAAAGTGAATTGATGCAATTCCATGAAATTACACTTTGTACCCTTGCTAAGACGTTAGTGGAGCGTGTATGGTTAACCGGCACACTAATTGGGTTCTAAGCAAAGGTGGCGAAGGGTGACTCGATGTTTGTCATAGTTTGGTGGAGCGTGTGTGGTTAACCGGCACATCGAATAGGTGATTGTAACATTGGGGGCACCATGTATGTTTGCATGGTTATTCACACCCTGTTTT
Organism: Lactuca virosa; assembly: GCF_052849685.1. Classification (NCBI taxonomy): domain Eukaryota; kingdom Viridiplantae; phylum Streptophyta; class Magnoliopsida; order Asterales; family Asteraceae; genus Lactuca; species Lactuca virosa. The sequence goes on from NC_136428.1 coordinate 291,346,393, forward strand.
GTGATCCTCGGCATCCCAGTCACAAATCGAGGGGCATATCGAGATTTAAACATGTCATTGAAAGGTTCAACGAATCTCAAAGGATCTAGGAGTTTTCAATACATTTAAAACTTAATCTCTTTTTCGTTTTTCATGGTGAAAATTAGTGTATCGTCATTCACTTACCTTCAAATGTTCTGCAATTTGGATTACGGCATCCCTCTTCCAAGTTGTAGAATATTGTGTTGGGTCCTAGCCTTAATATCTCATTTGGGTGTTTTATGAAGGACTCAATCAATCAAATAACTTGAATTTTCTCCTGTTTTGTAGATGTCAAAGTCTGAAAAACATGGTCTTCCAGAATCCTTAGGAAAAAGTTTTTCACATGAAGATGATGTTCCACGATAGGATTGTGGAAATGGAAATCATTCGTCACTTCCTCCACCTCCTTCGATAATTCTCCCTGACCCACGTGTTCGAAGACTTGAAAAATTCAAGGTCACTCAAGCCCTATTGGCGAAAAGACACGAAGATGGAAAGTCGGTATGCGCTCATGTCTTGGATATTAAGTTGCATATTGATAGATTGGGAATGTTGGGTGTCAATGTCTCGGAGAAGTTGAGTGTTGACTTGGTTCTTCACTCATTTCCCGAATCATATGGTAAGTTTGTTAGAAAGTACTATATGATGGACCACGACGTGACCCTCATTGATTTGACTTATTTGCTTATTGCTGCTGAATCATAAATGATTTGGCGCACTGGTCAAGCAAATTTGTCTGGTAAATCAATATCTCAATCCTCTATGGGCAATGGCAACATTGGAAGTCCAGAAAAGTTTTCTCTACGCAAGAGAAAGGCTGAGTATGAGATTGTCCCGTGTGCTATTCCGAAGAGATCCACTTGTTTCTATTGCCAAGAAAATGGGCATTGGTTACGAAGCTGCCCTTATTACCTGAGAGATCTAAGAGATGGGAGAGTCAAAATGTATGACTTTACTTCAGGTAAAATCCACTATCTAAATCCATTAAGAACGTATTTGGAGATTCTTAATACATGATGTTATAAGATTACATTTTGATGTTTTGAAGGATCGAAGAAAAGAAAGGAAGCTTAAAGGAAGGAGCGAGCTGAGTCTGATCGTGAAGAAATGGATTACGATCACATGGATTCGATGATCGGATTTTTGAGCTGCTGCTTAGAGTTATGATAAATTGCTTAGGAATATGTAATAGCATAGTTTTCATTTGCATTGTAAGGATATATTTTTCCGCAATAAAATAAATTTTGATTTTGTCTTATTTATATTTCCTTGCAATGGCAATTGTGAAAATTGATGTTTGTGTGTTTCTATTATAAGCAATATTAAATGCATGTGATTCTTAGTTATGTTATTTATGGTAATGTCGTAATTTTCTAAGTAAGGAAAGATTCTCATCGCCCAAGTTTCAATTGGATAGAAGCTTGGAATCATATGATTTGAATCATGTGATGTATGGAAATCTTGGTACTTATTAATTTTAAGGCTAATTCCTTGACAAAGAGTCAAGTGAAGGACTAGGAGATCGAGTTCACAATGTTGTGCACTGGTCAAGTCCACAATAAATAACAATAACATTATTCGTCATGATTTACTAAAAGTCTAGTAAATGTGGTTATACTTAAAAGATTAAGTGTAATTCTGAATCATTGAAAAGTTTCAATGAATGGCAGAACGAATAAGTAGAATCAATGAAGGCAGAAAGATAAAAATTTTCTCCAATCTAAAAAGAAGGGAGAGTACTTTTGTATCGTGTTTTATGATCGTCTTGGTAATCGTAGGAACCATATTACAATTCATTCTCTAAGGACACCTTAGTGCACTAGTTTGGCTAAGAAGAGGAATCGAGAATTGTTGTAGTGGTTAAGTCAATAAGATGTATCGTACTTCGTTCCAAAATCAAGTCTTAGAGTCATACTCCAAGATTGTGACTTGAGTGACATAATTTTAAGTAGGAATGTTCTTACACTTGCACATTTTGGTAAGTTGTGATATCTTGAATAAGACAAAGACCAACTAGTACCAAATTGCGTGTAGGTTTTGTCTTGATATAGACACACACTAACTCTTGAATATTTGTTTTGTCAAGAAATGTTTCTTGATAAGAGAATCTAATATGTCAAGAGGTCATTGGGAGTCTAAAGATCTTGAAAAGTTTCAAGAACTAATCGAGAGTAAACCTGTTGTTAATTACTAGCACACAACTTGAGGTTTCTAACCTATCGTGTTGACATATTCTTGTTTCTGTGTCATTCCAGTTTGGTCAACTATGCATGTGAGTTCTATGAGTTCTCAATAGGTTGCATAGGGGCAAGGCACCTTAATCAAATGGAAAGTACATTGAAAGGTAGGGGTGAGCTGCTTAATAACTTGGAAGCAATGGTAGGACCCTTGATGGTAAGAAATTAAGAATGGACAAGTTCGATCCATAAGAGTTGGGATTTGTCACAATTATTGTCTTATGATTATGGTTATGACAAATTCACATGGATAGGAACACATACACCACAAAATCTGAGTGTCATAAGGTTTCTCTCCTTCATGAAAATGATTGTGAGGAAACGCTTTCACTAAGAGAGAATTTGAAGATAGCATTATGTAATTTGCATTTCTCAAATTCGATTATGATTACGGCATCCCTCTTCATAGTTCGAATTGTGGGAAATGGCAAATGGGTCTGAACATTTTAGACTTATTGTTATAAGTTCTAGAATTGTTTAAACACACATATAGGTTATCTAAGGAAAGGTGTATGAGTTCGAGAAGCTTAGATAAAGGCTTATCGAAGCGTCTCGGTTTCAGAAATCTGAACTTTTGTAAATAAAGTCAATAAGTATTGGCTTCTAGAAGTCTAGTTAATTTCTGAATACGTGTCAAAGCTAGTGGGAGCATAAGTGTTATGCTTGGAAAAGTATAATCATCATGTGAGTGGGAGAATGATAATTATGGTAAGTATTGTAAGATAGCAATATTAATTATAGAAAACAAAAGGTTCAATTTGCAAAGTTGCAAGGGTTGAAAAGTTGTTTTGCTATAATTAAGGGAGAGAATTTTATACTTCATTTCAGTTCTAAAAGCTCGGATTTGACTAAATTGATCAAACAACTGTCAAGGACAATATGAGGTTCGCTAAGGATTGGTCGCTTGTGCGCAGTTGGAAGTAAAGTATTGAATGGAACATAATGACGTCATTATGAATAGATAAGACTATATTAAGAATGAGTTGTCATATGGAAAATATGGAAATGTTTCCATATTGGGAGTTGGACGTTAAGAATTTATGTCTAGATTAGAAACTTTTATGCAAGAAGGATGTTCAAAGGAATGTACTTTGAATGTGAGACTTCGTGTCTATGGAATTGCCTTGTAACAATCTCCAACAAAACACTTTGTAATTTCGTTGGCAAAGTCTTGGTGACTTTTGTGCAATAAGATTACAAAATGATCATTGCATAAAATGTTAAAATCTAACATATTCTATAAGTGGCAAGAATTTGGTATTCTCACACTTGTGGTAAGGATTGGGAATTATGAAATGAGTGTGATTGAAAATGTTATTCAATTATACTATTTCACAAAGTAAGGACCATAGGTAAACATAGTGTGCATGCTAAGAGCATGGGACAATTGTTGTTATAATTCAAGTAATAAGTTGATTACCATAAACATTATACAATGAATAATGTGTAATCAATATGGTGACTAAATAAAAGGAGTTTTATTTATACTCAAAAGTTTGGGGCCATATTGGATTCGATTATTTTTGTGTTTCACTTTGCATGTTTTGAATTCCCGAATAATAAAATTATTCAAACGTTTCACAGTCACTCATACTTTGGAAGTAGGTATGAAAGAAGACTGTCATGAATTGGCTTGTAGATTGTCTAAAGTGTATTAGACATAGCAAAAGTTTGCTACAACATTCATGAGTGCTTATGAATTAAGATTTGAGCATTGGATTAAACCCACGCTCACTTGGATCGCTTCATGGATTTTTATCACGAGTGATTGGTGAGACGATAATATCTTATATTCTTGAAACCAAGACGTGTGATTTGTAATTTACAAGTCGGTTGCGCATTGATAATATGTAAACGCACCAGTAACTTGGTGTTATAAAACATATTGTTGTGTGTGATTTGATGAGTAGGTACAAGCGAGCATTGAGTCGAAGTTTATCCGTTCCTTTTACCCAAAATGGGATAAAAGCGATATTTGTGGGTCCCTCGATGATTTAGTGATGACACCTAAGCGCTTGGCCAAGCCGGGACTAAGTTGATGTGTTCAATTGTAGTCTGTTGCCAGTCGTCATAAATCGGAAATCGGGAAACAAAAAATGAATAGAGAGTATGATTTAAATCCATGTCTCAGTTCATACGATATCTAGAATGGAGGAATATATGATCCCTTATCTAAAGGACACGCTTCTGATAAGATCAGAGTTGACAGCGACTTTTGAAAGCTACGATTGTTGATCTGGTTTGAAGTCATACGCAGAATAGTTGTTAGACTTATCCAAGTGGGAGACTGTTGGATTAGTGTCTAAGTCCATAACTATTTTGGTATGTACTTGACCCGATTGTGAGCATGGTCCTTTTGGGTTGCCTTCACCAAAGCAACTTGATAGGATGATTTGTGGAGAAAGAGATTAATTATGATTTATTAATATATTATATGAATAATATATTAAAAGAGAAATCATATTGTTTAATTAATATTAGTCAAGAATTAATAAGAATTAATTTTGTGGCTAAAAGACATTAATTAAACAAATGGGGCTAGAACTGTCAATTGTGTGATAGTTGGATATTGGGCTAATGGACTCTATAGAGGTTGGAGTGGATGAAATCTATGGGGAAACCCATGAGAATTCGTCCAAGGCCTCTAAGGAGGGTGTCCATGGGCTGCTTAGGGCCTAAGCAGTCAGATTAGGGTTTCCTAGTTCAAAACCCTAATAGCCTCACTATATAAAGACCCCTAGGGCACCCAAAAACGTGGCTAAGCATTTCTTGGAGTTTCTTGGACGTTTTTGGTGCCTCCTTCTCATCTCCTAAGTCATCCTCTTGCTCTTGGTGTTTATGAGCCATTAGAGGTGTGACACTTGTGACACTAAGCTTTCAGAAGCCAATTACAAGAAGGAATAGATTGTTATTGTTACATAACAATCAAAGGTAAGATCTAAACCCTATATTATGATAATATTGATTATTGTATGCTAGATCTAGGGATTATGGCTTTGGATGATTATTGCATGTTCATTAGACAAACTAGATCCAAAGATTTAGGGTTTGCATGTACACCATAGGAATGATGTAGTGCTCAAAACCCATCACAATATAGGGTTGTCAACAAGACTCCATATTCTAACATTTATATGTTTCTGTTTCACTTCGAATTTAATGACATATATGATGTAACAATGTATACTTTTACTATGAAAAAACAACTACAATTTAAATAAATATATGGTTCGGAAAGAATATTACTACATAGAAAGTTTGCTAGTTTGTGTTGTTATAGATATTGAATATCACACTAGACTACTTTAAAACAATAACCTTATAAATGCTTGACCCGACCTCATCTTTAAAAGTTCCATCGGCCTTCAATTTGGGTTTTAACACCATATCTAACCTTCTTACTTTCATATTTGGATTTGATGATATGGATTTTATTTTGTTTCCACAACCGATGCTTCCTTATGTGTATACAAATATATTTAATATATATGATATGAGCCTGTTGAGATACGGATATAATATTAGGATATAACAAATCTCTGACAGAAATGAATTTAATTCTAAAAGTTCTAGAATATGAACTATTATGTGCTCATTAGTGTAACCTACTTTTATAAGCAACATAAATGAAAAGTGATAAGGTGCAACTTCAAAGACTATTATGTGTTGACATAAGTTCCTATTTTGATATATTGATTCAGTTTTAGGAAAGACTATTATGTATTGACATAAGTTCCTATTTTGATATATTGATTCAGTTTTAGGACTGACTCAACATATTTGATTGTATAAAAATCACTCACACTTATATAAAAAAACAATACTTACTTATAGGACACACCTAGTAAAATCAAAATATATATATTGAATAAAAAAATGTTATAATTGATTTTATGAAACAAACTATTTAAATTGTTTTTAAGTTGTCATCAAAATCATATGTAAAAGAGTAATAACTTAGGGTTTATGTATTTTGAATTCTTATTATAAGTTTACCAGCTAATTTATATATTTATATTTTTGATCAAAGTTTTAAATTTTGTTATAAATTTTGTCAAAACTTTGTTTACCAAATTGTCCCAAAAGTTTTTTTTTTTCAATTTAATTTTTTACTTTATAAAACTGTAAGACTTTTTGCATAAATTTTTTATAGATTTTTTTACATTTTCATATAATTTTAAATACTTTTTTTTTGAACTTTTCTATAACATTTCAAAATAATAATAATAACAAATAATAACTTTTCGAAAAAAAAAAACACAATTTTTATTTTTTCATTTACAATCTTTTTTTACAACATATTAAAACTTTTTTACAACTCTTTTAAATTTTTTTACATCATTTTTAAACGTTTTTACAACCTAATAATATTGAAAAAGAAAACGTAAGTAAAATATTTAAAAACTTGAAACGCGAGTAAAGTTAATCTCTTTTTAGAGGGTTAGAAAAAATAAGTTTAAAAGCTTTGAAAAAGTTTTTTACATCTTGTATTTTTATAATGTTTCAAATTTTAAACTTTTATATATATATATATATATATAGAGGTTGTAAAAAAGTTTAAAAATATTGTAAATTAATTTTATAAAAAATTAAAGTTATTTAAAATAAGTTGAAAAAGAGTTAGAAATGATTAAAATTGTTGAATAAAAAGTTTTAAAAAATAATATTAAAAAAATTGTAATTTAAAAAAAAAGCTTCTAAAATGATTTATAAAAAGGTTTATAAAATAAGCTTAGAAAAAATTGTAAAATGTTTGTACAGACTTAAAACCCTTTTCAAAATTTGTAAAAAAGAAAAAGTAAAATTTCTGATAAATTTATCAAAAAAATAAGACGAAATTTGTTAAAAAAATAAAAAAAAAAAAAATCTTGGACCAAAATTACAAATATGTAAATAACTTGAAAAAATTTGTAATAACACGTCAAAACACATAAACTCTAATTTTATTATTTTTGTACACAATAAATATGTTTTGTTGGCAACTTGAAAATGATTTGAATAGTTTGTTTCATAAAACTAATGATAAATACATTATGAATTATTAATACTATTGACAACGGTGAATCTAACCGCCGTCGTCCAAATCTCAGCCGTCTAAACTCCACGTTCTCTCAACTATCATCCCGATTTTCATCCTAGATCTTCAAAAGTTGTAAGTGTTCTTCCTTGATTTGTTGATACACCTCTTAATCTAGTATCATCTAATGATTTCATCCATGGAAATCATCTTTTCTTAGATCTTCAAGAAACACCAAGAACACACACTAGTGTTCTTGGACCTTAATCGCCATTTCAAGCATTGATATCATAAGTACTCTTCCCTATACTCGATATCAGTTAGGACTCATGCTTAGAACCTTGAAATCATCAAGAATGCAAGACCAAAAGGAGTTTACGGCCAAGCCATCTCCCATGGCCGTAAACCCCTATAAGGGTGCCATTTTGGCCATAAACCCTCCTAGATGCAGAGCTTGTGACCTAGAACGCTTCCTTGATGAAAATAGGACCTTGAACCACTCTCAATTGCATAATGACCATGAGTTGACGGCTGTGAACTCCTTGCTTGGCCGTAAACTCATCAAAAGGCTCCATTAGGATGGTCTTTCTCATCTTTGTGTAGAGCAATAGTCCCTCAAGCTTCCTTACCCTTCAAACACCCTAATATGCATCTTTGACCATGAGTTTACGGCCGTAAACTCCCTTGGCCGTAAACACATGGCCGTAAACACCAAACCATGGCCTTAAACACCCATTAGATGAATCACATGTGATTCCAACACTTGGTCAAGGTGTTTCCCAGTCCCGTGAGGTGTTTCCTTGCATTGGTTTGCTTCCAAACACTATATTTATGTCAGTATATGCCAATATATGTCATTTAGGACTTGTAGTGTCTCGGGACTTCATTCGTGGAACTTCTCATCCTTACACGCGTATCCGTTGAATCACCCACATCAGGTGAGTTCATACCCCGTAATGAATCTTTTAACTGTTTTAAATGCTTTTAAGGGGGGAATACAAGTTGAACACAATGATAATTGTGTAATTGTTTGTTATAAACATCTTTCAAAAGATTGCTTATGTCTTTTATAAGTGATCAAAACATTTCAAAAACTCTTTTAAAGTTATGTTACTTTATAGTTTTACAAAACTCCGTTTTTAAAGTACAATCATAACTTAGTAGATAAATGAGTCTTTTCAATAATAGTTCAAGTAAAACATTAGTAAACTATAATAGGTATAGTTTAGGAAGATACTACTCATTACTTCTAGTACAATGAAGCATACAAAGAGTCAGTTCATACATGAGTCAAAGAGAACATACTATTATGAGAAACAAACAGAACATACTACATACTAGACAGAGAGAACATACAATACAACTAGTACATACAATACATATACAAGTATACCATAACATAAATGTGAATCACTGTTTCGAGGCATGGCATCACCTGTCATGGTTCGATTTGCAGCCAGAATCTCCTAGAGGGAGAGCGTGAATTTGGGTATAGACATATACTGGATTGACTATCCTACACCTTGTTGTTAGCTACAGTGGGATTTGCAAGTCTACAGGTGCCAAATGTCATTTCTTCCGACGTCTTTCACCGTCGTGTTATTATTCTATAATATGGTGCAATCATATCACATTATACCTTAAATAACAATTGGTTTAAGGTAAGTAGTACAGCAGTAGTTACTATAATACAACACTATAGTACTATTATTATTTCCCCATTGCATTCATTGTGATATTCTCACATATACAGTAATGTAAAAACTATATTTTTGGTTAATAATAGTCTCACTTGGGAAAATACACACTCATGCAAGAAACAAACACACATAACATTAGATGCCTTGGTAGAAGGCTACGTTTAATAGAAAAGACCATAATGCTAACCTTATGATTCCATAATGTATACATCAAAGGATATATATATATACATCAATAGGATCCGATAGGTAACAGGATGTGTGCTCTCCGCTTCATTTCCTGTTCCTTGTTTGGTTGTGGGCTTGGAACGAATTCACCCAGTCTATTTTCTATTCGATTCTAGATATATATATATATATATATATATATATATATATATATATATATATATATATATATATGCTTAGTATACATTAAGTCATCATAAGGGTACCAAGTATGGGTCAAGTCATAGGACACAGAGTCAATGCACAGTTTTCTAGTACAAAACATACTTTCCAAATCAGAACTTTTGGTATATAAAACTAGAAACTTACCAGTTATGGGTTTAATCCATTTTATTAAACCAGTATATACTTAAAGGACCTTGGTTGATTAACTCTATAATACTTTAGTTATACATCATGGTTATATATCATTAATACCCAATAGGTAGTTGGATGTGTTCTTTCCGCCTTACTTCCTGTTCCTTGTTTGGTTGTGGGCTTAGGGCAGATTCACCCAATTAACTTTCTATTCGATATTAGATCATATATAGCCAGTATAAACTAAGTGATTATAGAAGTAATCGCTGTGGTCACCATTTTATTATAAGGAATAAGGGTTTTCTTTAAGAATCTTTTCATTAAATATAAAGGAACCATTACAATTAACTCCATGAGTAACAAGTGAATACACCAGGGTTGTATACCACAATGATCAAACAAACAATGGGATGTGTGTTTTCCGCCTTAGGGCAGATGCGCACAATCGATTATTTGTTTACTCTGAGTCTTATATAACTTGTATCCATTTAGTACTCATAGAAAGGATTGTAGAGTCATTTTTACTTATCTTTCATTAAAGTAGGAAATATAGGATTTTCTAGAGGAACAGGCGAACTTTTCTAAATAGAACTTACAATGTACTACATTTTTCAACTACATTTTACAACAACTTTCTACAACTTACTTACATCACTAAAATCTTATGAACTCACCAGCTTAATTGCTGATCAACTCTTTCAAATAACTTGTATTCTCAGGAACCTAGTAGACAGGTACTCGTGCTGGGAATTCAGAAGATGGAGCATAATAGCTTCAAGTCTTGTTTTGTTATTTGCTTATGTATTCTATGTTTTGTGAACACACACTTTGTAAACACTTTCTTTCTAATGAAATGGTTGTTCATTTCTTTGCTTACTATGATGCATGTGTTGTGATACTAAACATGATATCCTCCACCCCCGAACGTTTCCGTCGTTCTGGTTTTGGGGTGTGACAGATTGGTATCAGAGCATTGTTTATAGTGAACGAAGTATATCAACCGATAAAAGATATACAACTATAAATACAATGGGGCTTAAGTGCTCTGGATAATGATATATTTTAAGAGTGTAACGATAAGTTATAAAAATATACCTACTTGCTTATACATGTACATACAAGACCAAGTATCACAAGGAGAACAGAACTAAAGTATTTAAAGGTTGAACATTGTCGTCAAACCTGAACAGTTATGTAATCATAGCTAGGATCAATATAGCCTGATCAACTATATTCATTCGAGATGTGACCGACATGTGTTTGGGAGCGATGTGGTGTTGCAACAGTCTTAAAACTTACCTAAACACCAGTCAAGAGAATACTAGATCAAGTACATTAGAGTTAGAATACTATAGGAGTATTCTATGATACTATAACGCGATAACAAGTTTAAAACATACCAAGTACATTACGTTAAAATACTATAGGAGTATTTTAGGCACCATATAAATAACTTGTGTGATAACTTAAAAGACCCTTACGGATAGGTCTATAATCGTACAATGTATACTCCCAAAGTTTTATATATAATTGAGATCTTATAGACTTAGAATTTGTGATCTATGCTTCGCTACCCATTCCTCTTATGGTTGTGGTTTTGGAGTAGGATCACTTATTCGAAGGTCTATTTAATCTTGAATTATATACAACTTGTATACCTTGTGCAATTATAGGAGGACTCTGTAAGGATCACCCCATAAAGTTACCTTAAAGCTCATAGATTCTTTAGTCACTTCCATTCTCGCACGACAAGCCCAGATAGATGTAACCACTTCCTCATAGTAGACAACAGGAGAGTCAGGAGGAAACGAGAGCAAGTTCATGAGGAGCTTTCAAAGAGGGATCAACCGAAGTAACCAAAACGTCTTACACGTCACACTAATAAATAATAATCGTGTTAACTTAACGAGCGAGTGGAGACACTGCTCACATTATGTGTTAGGATTATTTTCTTACATGCAGCTAGTAACAGTTATTCAGGCAACAGATATTCATCCGAGGATAGCCATTTCAAATTCATAGAGTTTATTAGGTATAGACTCTTTTATGAATTGTTTCTAGAACCCTGTGGAAGTCAGGACCCGATACACCCAGAACTAGGATAACCCTTGTCTTTTAAGCTTTCGGCTTGTGTCCATTGCTTTAGACTTATTCCGTCTCATCTTTGTATTCTTTTAGCAAGGATGCCTCCTTGCAGATCAAACATACGCACTACTCCGATAACTCCAACTCAACCGCCACTACCTTCGCCATAATTCGATACTGCTACTCTCCACGCAGCGATATCCTCCGCAGTGGCAACTGCTATAGCTCATCTCGATGAAAGTGGTACCTTCGGATCTGGTAGCGGTACCCACTTAGCCAACCCCGGAGCTACTCACGGACACCCAAGGGAGTGTTCGTATAAAGACTTCATGAACTGCAAACCAAATTCCTTTAATGTAAATGGTGGAGTCATCGCTCTGATGCGATGGTTCGAGAAAACAGATTCGGTCTTCGAAATCTGTTCGTGCCCCGAAGGGAGCAAAGTGAAGTTTGCTGCCTGCACCTTCTCTGACAAAGCCCTAACATGGTGGAACAGCCATGTTAAGTCACTGACCCTATCAGTGGCTAACTCAATAGTTTGGGAGAACCTAAAAGAGTTAATGCGGGAGGAATACTGCCCGTTAGGCGAAATTCAAAAGCTGGAACAAGAGTTGTGGGAGCTCACTATGGTCGGCTCAGACATAGTGACCTATACTGACCGGTTCAGTGACCTAGCAGCTCTATGCCTCGGGATGGTTACCCTGGAGAGCAAGAAGATAGAAAGATACATCTGGGGTCTGACTGCTCCGACCCAAGGAGATGTATTGTCTTCTAACCCAGCCACATTTGATAATGCTAAACGCATGGCTCAGCGACTTATCGACCACGGAGTCCGCCATGGTGTAGAAGTCCCTATTCCCGAGCCATCGAGGGAAGAGGACTATAAACGGAAGTCGGGGAACAAGAGGAAGAAGAAGCGAACAACACAGGACACCCCACAAGAGCAACAAGTGAGTATTATGTACGCCACTACAACGCCTGCTGCTCCAGCACCTGTCAGTCGATATGCTGGAACACTCCCGAAGTGTGGAAAGTGCAACTATCACCACACAGGAGTATACCGGGAAATGAATTGTCTAAACTGCCACAGAAAGGGACACACAGTTCGTTTCTGCAGGGCACCGGCTCAACCGATCTCCCAAGTCCCCGGAGCTGAAGAAAACCAAGCCTGTTATGGCTGTGGTGAGACTGGACACTATCAGAAGGACTGGCCGATAACAAAGAACTCGGGAGCGGATGGACGAATTCTGATGATCACCGCAGGGGAATCAACCCCAGAGTCGTCAGCGAGCAGCGGTACGTTTTCGAAATAGTAATTACTTTGGAAACTAATTTATATTCATATAAGATTAAAATTTGGGGACAACACTTAAAAGTAATTATAATAACTCACATATTGAAATAGATCACAGTATTCAAGAGAACTAAAAGATCCGTTCAGAGAAGCTATGATGGCTTAGCATATACATCAGGGTTGTGCATAACTAAGATGTTGCAGACTTAGAGTGAGTGATTCCGCCTTAATCCCTGTTCCTTATTTGGTTGAGGATTTGAGGCAGAGTTACTCAGTCGACTGTCTTATTCATCTTAAATATTCATAACTTGTATATGACAGGCGAGCGTAGTAGTACCAAGGAGGATCATGATATAAAGTATCATCACCAGTTATCAAATCACTTTCATTTGTATGTATGTGCACATAGCGGTACGATACGTAGGAGTGTTAACATCAAAGGGAAAACAGAAAGCACTGGATCATTTACAAAGAGTACATTGTCGAACACACTAGGGATACATCATCGTATAACAGACGTTTCTTTCAAATTGGCCAAAAATTTGTTCAGTAAAGAGTCTGTTACTATCATTCGTCATGAATTGGCGTGGTCCTCACCATACTAAGTTCATATGTTTCTATCACCTCGATCGGCAAGTTCTCGAAACCTTCATCATTTGTATCGACAGTCCGACCTAAACCTCAGTTTTATCTTTCGTATTCTAAACCCCGAAGTACTCGTGCGAAGAGTACTTTGTCCTCCGAAGCCTTATCGTCGGATGTCCGCAGACCGTCACGAAATACCACTCGTCCACCAGGCCAAGTTCGAGCACAAAGGCTATGGACGAATACAGCCCACCTATCACTATTTAGTGTATACGCGAGGGTGGTATATGATTATGATTACGCAGATTTAGTATGTGTGTTTCCACCCTATCTCCTGTTCCTTGTTTGGTTGTGGACCTGGGGCAGAGTCGCACATCCGACCGTCTTACTAATCCTAATTATATACGACTTGTATACACGAGGTAATGATAGATGGACCAAGTACGATCCTATCATGAACACCAGGGAAAAGTTGCCAGGTCTACGAGTAGGTATTCTGCCAATCAGAGGAGCGCAACCCCAATAGTACTGCTAAGAAAGCTAATTTCGGGACGAAATTCCATCTAACGGGGGGATGATGTGACAACCCGAATTTTTTTTGCTTTGAAAGCACAGTCAGTCAACTCATCTGAGTGTCAGACTCATTGGTACTGAGTTCTAGCCTGGTTAAAGGTCATTCTAAGGAGTTTTAAGCCTAGTACACTTAAGGAATGGGTGTTAGAATGTACCTGCTAGAGACACTGTTCAACAAATCAAGCTTTAACCCCTTCATTTAGAGTTCACGGCCACAACACTTGAGTTTATGGCCGTAAACTCAAGGTGGGCCGTAAAGTCCCCCTTATAGGCTCATATCCTTCAACTTTCTTCATTCTTTCATTTCCAACTCAAGAACACTCCATTTCTCTCTCAACTATCATCCCGATTTTCATCCTAGATCTTCAAAAGTTGTAAGTGTTCTTCCTTGATTTGTTGATACATCTCTTAATCTAGTATCATCTAATGATTTCATCCATGGAAATCATCTTTTCTTAGATCTTCAAGAAACACCAAGAACACACACTAGTGTTCTTGGACCTTAATCACCATTTCAAGCCTTGATATCCTAAGTACTCTTCCCTATACTCGATATCTGGTTAGGACTCATGCTTAGAACCTTGAAATCATCAAGAATGCAAGACCAAAAGGAGTTTACGGCTAAGCCATCTCCCATGGCCGTAAACCCCTATAAGGGTGCCATTTTGGCCATAAACCCTCCTAGATGCAAAGCTTGTGACCTAGAACCCTTCCTTGATGAAAATAGGACCTTGAACCACTCTCAATTGCATAATGACCATGAGTTTACGGCTGTAAACTCCTTTCTTGGCCGTAAACTCATCAAAAGGCTCCATTAGGATGGTCTTTCTCATCTTTGTGTAGAGCAATAGTCCCTCAAGCTTCCCTAGCCTTCAAACACCCTAATATGCATCTTTGACCATGATTTTACGGCCGTAAACTCCCTTGGCCGTAACCACATGGCCATAAACACCAAACCATGGCCTTAAACACCCATTAGATGAATCACATGTGATTCCAACACTTGGTCAAGGTGTTTCCCAGTCCCGTGAGGTGTTTCCTTGCATTGGTTTGCTTCCAAACACTATATTTATGTCAGTATATGCCAATATATGTCATTTAGGACTTGTTGTGTCTTGGGACTTCATTCGTGGAACTTCTCATCCATACACGCGTATCCGTTGAATCACCCACATCAGGTGAGTTCATACCCCGTAATGAATCTTTTAAATGTTTTAAATGCTTTTAAGGGGGGGAATACAAGTTGACCACAATGATAATTGTATAATTGTTTGTTACAAACATCTTTCAAAAAATTGCTTATGTCTTTTATAAGTGATCAAAACATTTCAAAAACTCTTTTAAAGTTATGTTACTTTATAGTTTTACAAAACTCCGTTTTTAAAGTACAATCATAACTTAGTAGATAAATGAGCCTTTTCAATAACAGTTCAAGTAAAACATTAGTAAACTATAATAGGTATAGTTTAGGAAGATACTACTCATTACTTCTAGTACAATGAAGCATACAAAGAGTCAGTTCATACATGAGTCAAAGAGAACATACTATGATGAGAAACAAAGAGAACATACTATTATGAGAAACAAAGAGAACATAATATGATGAGAAACAAAGAGAACATACTATTATGAGAAACAAACAGAACATACTACATACTAGACAGAGAGAACATACAATACAACTAGTACATACAATACATATACAAGTATACCATAACATAAATGTGAATCACTATTTCGAGGCATGGCATCACCTGTCATGGTTCGATTTGCAGCTAGAATCTCCTAGAGGGAGAGCGTGAATTTGGGTATAGACATATACTGGATTGACTATCCTACACCTGGCTGTTATCTATAGTGGGATTTGCAAGTCTACGGGTGCCAAATGTCATTTCTTCCGACGTCTTTCATCGTCGTGTTATTAGTCGATAGTATGGTGCAATCATATCACATTATACCGTAAATAACAATTGGTTTAAGGTAAGTAGTACAGCAGTAGTTACTATAATACAACACTACAGTACTATTATTATTTCCCCATTGCATTCATTGTGATATTCTCACATATACAGTAATGTAAAAACTATATTTTTGGTTAATGATAGTCTCACTTGGGAAAATACACACTCATGCAAGAAACAAACACACATAACATTAGATGCCTTGGTAGAAGGCTACGTTTAATAGAAAGGACCATAATGCTAACTTTATGATTCCTTAATGTATACATCAAAGGATATATATATATATATATATATATATATATATATATAAATATATATATATATATATATATATATATATATATATATATACATATATATATATATATATATATATATATATATATATATATCAATATATATATATATATATATATATACATATATATATATATATATATATATATATATATATATATCAATAGGATTCGACAGGTAATAGGATGTGTGCTCTCCGCTTCATTTCATGTTCCTTGTTTGGTTGTGGGCTTGAAATGAATTCACCCAGTCTATTTTCTATTCGATTCTAGGTATATATATATATATATATATATATATATATATATATATATATGCTTAGTATACATTAAGTCATCATAAGGGTACCAAGTATGGGTCAACTCATAGGATACAGAGTCAATGCACAGTTTTCTTGTACAAAACATACTTTCCAAACTAGAACTTTTGGTATATAAAACTAGAAACTTACCAGTTAAGGGTTTAATCCATTTTATTAAACCAGTATAAACTTAAAGGACCTTGGGTGATTAACTCTATAATACTTTAGTTATACATCATGGTTATATATCATTAATACCCAATAGGTAGTTGGATGTGTGCTTTCCGCCTTACTTCCTGTTCCTTGTTTGGTTGTGGGCTTAGGGCAGATTCACCCAATTAACTTTCTATTCGATATTAGATCATATATAGCCAGTATAAACTAAGTGATTATAGAAGTAATCGCTGTGGTCACCATTTTATTATAAGGAATAAGGGTTTTCTTAAAGAATCTTTTCATTAAATATAAAGGAACCATTACAATTAACTCCATGAGTAACAAGTGAATACACTAGGGTTATATACCACAATGATCAAACAAACAATGGGATGTGTGTTTTCCGCCTTAGGGCAGATGCGCACAATCGATTATTTGTTTACTCTGAGTCTTATATAACTTGTATCCATTTAGTACTCATAGAAAGGATTGTAGAGTCATTTTTACTTATCTTTCATTAAAGTAGGAAATATAGGATTTTCTAGAGGAACAGGCGAACTTTTCTAAACAGAACTTACAACGTACTACATTTTTCAACTACATTTTACAACAACTTTTTACAACTTACTTACATCACTAAAATCTTATGAACTCACCAGCTTAATTGCTGATCAACTCTTTCAAATAACTTGTATTCTCAGGAACCTAGTAGACAGGTACTCGTGCTGGGAATTCAGAAGATGGAGCATAATAGCTTCAAGTCTTGTTTTGTTATTTGCTTATGTATTCTATGTTTTGTGAACACACACTTTGTAAACACTTTCTTTCTAATGAAATGGTTGTTCATTACTTTGCTTACTATGATGCATGTGTTGTGATACTAAACATGATATCCTCCACCCCCGAACGTTTCCGTCGTTCTGGTTTTGGGGTGTGACAGATTGGTATCAGAGCATTGTTTATAGTGAACGAAGTATATCAACCGATAAAAGATATACAACTATAAATACAATGGGGCTTAAGTGCTCTGGATAATGATATATTTTAAGAGTGTAACGATAAGTTATAAAAATATACCTACTTGCTTATACATGTACATACAAGACCAAGTATCACAAGGAGAACAGAACTAAAGTATTTAAAGGTTGAACACTGTCGTCAAACCTGAACAGTTATGTAATCATAGCTAGGATCAATATAGCCTGATCAACTATATTCATTCGAGATGTGACCGACATGTGTTTGGGATCGATGTGGTGTTGCAACAGTCTTAAAACTTACCTAAACACCAGTCAAGAGAATACTAGATCAAGTACATTAGAGTTAGAATACTATAAGAGTATTCTATGATACTATAACGCGATAACAAGTTTAAAACATACCAAGTACATTACGTTAAAATACTATAGGAGTATTTTAGGCACCATATAAATAACTTGTGTGATAACTTAAAAGACCCTTACGGATAGGTCTATAATCGTACAATGTATACTCCCAAAGTTTTATATATAATTGAGATCTTATAGACTTAGAATTTGTGATCTATGCTTCGCTACCCATTCCTCTTATGGTTGTGGTTTTGGAGTAGGATCACTTATTCGAAGGTCTATTTAATCTTGAATTATATACAACTTGTATACCTTGTGCAATTATAGGAGGACTCTGTAAGGATCACCCCATAAAGTTACCTTAAAGCTCATAGATTCTTTAGTCACTTTCATTCTCGCACGACAAGCCCAGATAGATGTAACCACTTCCTCATAGTAGACAACAGGAGAGTCAGGAGGAAACGAGAGCAAGTTCATGAGGAGCTTTCAAAGAGGGATCAACCGAAGTAACCAAAACGTCTTACACGTCACACTAATAAATAATAATCGTGTTAACTTAACGAGCGAGTGGAGACACTGCTCACATTATGTGTTAGGATTATTTTCTTACATGCAGCTGGTAACAGTTATTCAGGCAATAAATATTCATTCGAGGATAGCCATTTCAAATTCATAGAGTTTATTAGGTATAGACTCTTTTATGAATTGTTTCTAGAACCCTGTGGAAGTCAGGACGCGATACACCCAGAACTAGGATAACCTTTGTCTTTTAAGCTTTCGGCTTGTGTCCATTGCTTTAGACTTATTCCGTCTCATCTTTGTATTCTTTTTAGCAAGGATGTCTCCTCGCAGATCAAACAGACGCACTACTCCGATAACTCCAACTAAACCGCCACTACCTTCGCCACAATTCGATACTGCTACTCTCCACGCAGCGATATCCTCCGCAGTGGCAACTGCTATAGCTCACCTCGGTGAAAGTGGTACCTTCGGATCTGGTAGCGGTACCCACTTAGCCAACCCCGGAGCTACTCACGGACACCCAAGGGAGTGTTCGTATAAAGACTTCATGAACTGCAAACCAAATTCTTTATAAAAAAATCTTGGACCAAAATTACAAATATATAAATAACTTGAAAAAATTTCAAATAACACGTT
The DNA here is from genome assembly GCF_052849685.1 of Lactuca virosa. Classification (NCBI taxonomy): domain Eukaryota; kingdom Viridiplantae; phylum Streptophyta; class Magnoliopsida; order Asterales; family Asteraceae; genus Lactuca; species Lactuca virosa. The sequence goes on from NC_136428.1 coordinate 291,365,634, forward strand.
AAAACACATAAACTCTAATTTTATTATTTTTGTACACAATAAATATGTTTTGTTGGCAACTTGAAAATGATTTGAATAGTTTGTTTCATAAAACTAATGATAAATACATTCTGAATTATTAATACTATTGACGACCGTGAGTCTAACTGCCGTCGTCTAAATCTCAGCCAACTAAACTCCACCTTCTTCTTTGGCCGCATAAACTCGATTTTGGCCGTTTTTTAACGGGTCCAAAATAACCCATTTCAGATTCATTGGTATTATAAAAATGCAAATTCTTTTTCTATTTTGTTATATCTTAAACAATTATTTTGAATATCCCTTAAAAACAAAACGATGGTAGTTAATTGATTATATATGCACTAATTTGCCAACCAATTTCTATTCGTGGATCCACATCAGCATGTCATGGATTCCTCTTGTGAAATAACAATTTTAGAAAAGTCGGATAAGGCGTTTGTCATCCCTCTATGAACGCCAGCCTTCTGGCTCTGACTATATGCCAATTATTTAATATGTCACCCTTCTATTATTATTGCAAGATGTACTGTTCTGTTACACGTCATTCCAGTCATAGATGTTTTTCATTTTTAAACTTATAAATATCTAACAAATATATATTTTTATGATTTGACCACTAAATGACTTTAAGATAGTGGTGCATTCAGGGCTTTTTTCATAAGAAGCAACAGGGAAAAATGGTGCATTAAGGGCTTTTTCATAAGAAGCAGCATGAAAAGATACAACACCCATATACTCACTTTTTTTGGGCAGCAGGAGAAAGACGAGATTTCGGGATTCAAATCTCGAAAAAAAGCTTTCTTTTAGACGCTACCGTTTCAAGACTTTATCTATTTTGTTATAAAATATATCAATTTAAAAAACGCGTGACATTTTTTGAATTGTAATGTTCTGGTTGAGACTTTTTTTTTTTCAACTTTAGATTTTCGTATGATACATTATGCCTATGTTTTAAATAGAATAAACGCAAAAGTTTGTTTATTAGGCAATGAAAGGAGTGGAAATGAATTTCCCAAAATTTGTGGTTGTGTTGGTGGCATTGCGTCTTTCATTGGTATTTAATATTTGGACTCGGTTTTGAAGTCGTGGCAACACATCATCATGTCTACGGCGACCCTTATCCTCACCTTTAGTTGCACGTCAGCCCCTAAACTTCACTTCAACTCCTCTACGCACCCTCCAAAACATCAATAATCCTTAGGAACATTTTTAGCAAAAGCTTATTTTTAATTTATTATTGTTACATCAACATTGATGCGTATTTTTTTCCTTTTACATATAAGCTAAATATTATTTATCTATAGGATAATTTTCTACCTTTCATCTTAATAACATGTATATTTTGTTGGTGATTTTATATCACTAATGTTATTTAAGTGTAATGGGGTTAATTTGTTGATCAATGTCACTTTGACAATTATTGAACAAATCGGTTGGTGTGGAGTGCACGTTTGTTTAATTTTGTCTTTGTTGAAAGTATACTGCTATTTAGGGGCGAAGCCCCTAAACCGACGGGGGTCCGGGGGCAGCGCCCCTAGGAGCGGGGTCCAAGGGGCGGCAGCCCCTGGCGGGGTCCAAGGGGCAGAGCCCCTGACTGGGATCGAGCTATATTAAAATTGCATCAGAAATCCGGATTTTTTTATAAAAGTACCCGGTTTTGTGATCCATATTCTAGACCCGGATTTAAGGTTGTTTATGACCGTTTGTCGACAGTTTTAGGACATAAAACTGTCATATGGCAGTTTTAAGACAATAAGTTTTTTCTGTTATATGATCATATCCGAATCTTTGTTGGTACACTTCTTCTTCATTACATCAAAACATTCTCTCTTCTGTTTTCTCTCAATTCTGAGTCTTATCCGATTAAAGATTGGGAGTACCACCCAAATACTTTAATCTGAAAGTGAAAACCACAATTCTCAGAATTTCCAAAGCTATTTTATCCCGAATTTTCTTACATATTTTATCCTTCAATGATGTTGTGTATTAGAAATATTTTTTTCACAAGTTAATCTGATTTATTAAATATGTCAATAAAAGTAATATTTTATTTTTGTAACTATATAATTGATAAATAGCATCGATATAAAATATAATGTATCTTTAAGAAAAACATTTGTAATGAAGTTTTATAAAACATTTCAGATAAATTTAGATAAAATTTTAATTATTAAAAAAGTTAAATAATAGAAGTGATTTTTAAAAAATATTTTTTAACCATACATAATAATTTATGTTTTAGAGGATTGTACTTTACAAGTGTATAAAATAGAAGTTATGTATAGCTAAAAGATATTGTGCACAAATCATATCCTCTAAGCAAATTTTATGCGGTGAAGAAGGTCGTAAATAGTTTTTTATTGATTTAATATAAGAAATAAATTTTATAAATAATTACCTATTATGGATTATGTAAAAATAAACTTCAATAATTAAAAAAATACTAATATGTCATGATAACATAACCCCTAAAGGGTAAGAAATTAAAGTGGTATGACAAAAATGAGATGATGCTTACTTAACAAAAATAATATGACAAAAATGACACTATTTTCTCATCCCTAATAAAAAGAGTTGTAAAAACATTGGTTGGATGTGATTATGTTATTTGAAGATGTAATACTAAGATAGTTTACTAGTAACTATTCGAAAAAATATTAATTATTTAATAAAATGATAGATATAATTACTAAATGGTATCTTTGTAAGAAAATGAGATATTGTGCCATTGCTCCCAAACTAGGTTAGGTTGGAAGAAAGTGTAATAAATAGTTTTAGTTTAACCTTAATTTTTTTGATGAATTTAATGATTCGTGTTTAGTAAAATTTGTTGATAACTAAAAGTTACAAGTTGATAGCTCGTATTTGGTAACTAAAAACTGAAAGTTGTGAATTTTGTTTGTGTAGAAATGTTCGATGTAAAAATTCTTAGCTTTTAAATGTATAAAGTTATATAAAAACTAAAAGTTAAAAGATCTGAAAAACTAAAAATTCTTAAAACCTAGTTGAAATAAGTTTTGAACGAATTGATTTTTTTAAACAAAAGTTAAAAAGATTCAAGATAATTGAATATTTTAATTTAATTATTACGATTTGCTAAGGGCGTGTTCGGCAAAACTAGCTGGTAGCGGGTAGCTTGTAGCTTGTAGCGTTTTGTTAAACGCTACGTGAAGTTGCATTTGAATTTGGAGCGTTTTGTTTAAACTAAACGTTAGAAGCTTGTAGTGCCGAACGAGACTTTCTGTTCAAAACGGAGCGTTTTGTCAAACGCTCCGTGCCGAACACGCCCTAAGCGTTGGGATATAAGTTGAGAAATTTGTGTAGTATTAAATAATCACTTTAGTAAAACGTGTTCCTTAAACTTTGTTGAAATCTTTACACTATTGGATAAATTTTATCGTATTTTATTGTCATATTTGAATTTAAAATGTGATAATTAGTTTATTAAACGATTATAAATTATTGACAACATAAATTTATCTAGAAGAAATTAAAGTTCTCTCTAGTATTATGTGTCAAAACGCGTGGTCAAACCTCACCTTAATTGATCGGTGTGGGTTTATTCTCATTTTTTCTACAAAAAATTTGCAAATTGCAATAAAGCGTAATTTTAGATGAGCGATTTATTTGGGTCAAACGACATATTTCCTTAAATAAATCAAATCTCAAGTATAAAGACAAAGATGGGGAGATTGGTTTCAGTAGGGCGAACGAATATTCCAATCGAAGATCCCACCTCTCTGTCACGGTAACGGTGACGGTGACGGTGACGGTGTCGGGAATCAGATCGTGATCTTCAACTCCATTGTTTAAATACCCTTTTACAAACTCCTTTCTTCCTCATCAACTCTATACATTAACCCCCCATTCATTCTCCTCCCTCCTCTCCCTTTAATCTCTCTTACAATGGCTTGCAAGACGGCGATGCAGTTCTCCGACGTGCCACTTCTCGATCAGGTCAATGACAACGCCGCCTCGTTGTCCCTTTACGCCACCCGTCTCCCCACCGGTACAGATTTCGTTTCTTTTTCTGTTTCTGTTACGTGTTCTTCAGCTATATTTTTGTGAATCTGTGATTGATTGTGTTATGGGATAACAGGATTGGATGTGAGTAATAACCGGAAAAGTTTGCCGAAATTCATGGTGGTTGGTCATAGAGGTCATGGCATGAACGTCTTGGTTTCGCCTGATAAGAGAATGAACGCTTTTAAAGAGAATTCGATTCTTTCGTTCAATAACGCTGCAAATCATCCTCTTGATTTCATCGAATTCGACGTTCAGGTATTACTTTAATTTCATCACTTTCATTTAAAAAAAAATTGATTGGAAATTCGAAAGGTGTCTGATCAACCCTGAATTTAAAATGGATTACGAGATCCGAATATGTTTTTCATTTCTGATCAGTCTACCTTTTCTTTGTTTCCTTTCTCGCTGCTTGAATTCTACTTTTATGGCACAATCTAGAAACCAAAATGCATATTCTTGGAAATAAAACAAGAGCTGGAAAGTGAAAACGAGAAATGTTATCGTTTTTGCAGGTGACAAAAGACGACATACCAATCATTTTCCACGACAATTTCATCCTCTCTGAAGAGAATGTAAGTCGCCTTTTAACACATTCGATACACACATCATGAATAGTAACTACTATCTATCAAGAATTCACGTATTTGATTATATCTTTTCAGGGTATCGTAGTTGAGAAGAGGGTCACTGATTTAACAGTTGATGAGTTCTTTAGCTATGGTCCTCAAAGAATTGCAGGTGTGGTGGGTAAAACTCTGCTTAGAGAATCCCATGGACAGATAGTCGGGTGGAATGTTGAAACCGATGATCATTCTTGCACTTTACAAGAAGCTTTCGAAAAAGTAAACCCATGTTTGGGATTCAACATTGAGTTGAAATTCGATGATTACATTGTCTATGAACAAGAGTATCTCATCAAAATTCTTCAAGTCATCATGAAGGTGGTATACGAATACGCGCAAGAAAGACCTGTAATGTTCTCAAGCTTCCAACCCGATGTGGCCTTGATCATGAAGAAACTTCAAACTAAATACCCAGTTAGTATTCTTTAATATCTCATCTCTTTTCGATTTCCATTATGAACACTGCTAATCAATTCAAAAAAATCCCTTTAGGTTTACTTCTTGACAAACGGAGGAACCGAGATATTCGATGATGTTCGAATGAATTCGTTGGAAGAAGCCAAGAAGCTTGCAATCAATGGTGGATTGGATGGAATCGTTTCCGAAGTAAAGGGTATTTTCAGAAACCCTTCGGTTGTAAGAGAAATCAAAGAATCAAATCTTTCTCTCTTGACTTACGGAAAATTGAAGTAAGTTTGTCAAATCGTTTCCATTTATCAATTTGAAATTGAATACACGATGTGTTGCTATTTGCTAATGAAATCGATTTGATGTAAAACAGTAATGTTCCTGAAGCTGTTCATGTTCAATATCTAATGGGCGTTGAGGGTGTGATTGTCGATTTAGTTCAAGAAATCACAACTTCGGTTGCAAATATAAAGACGACAAAAGCATACAGCGAGAGCGAAAAGAAGAAGAAGCTGCTAATCGAAGGGGAGGAAGGCGAATTACAGGTGACGGAGATCACCGACAAGATTGAATTGGCATTCTTATTAAACTTGATTTCACAAGTGATTCAACATTGAGATTTGAAAGACAATTTGACATTATGTAGATTTGGGTCGGGTTAATTGGGTAGTCCATTTATGATTTTAGCTTTTGCCCTAGTCTTTATTTTTTTGTTAATAATCTTTAACGGATAAGGGGCAAGGCTATAATAGGGAATTGAGTTTGTAGGATGGCGATGGTGTTGGGTTCATGTATGATTCTCTTGGATCTTCGATTGGGGGTTTCGGGAGGATACCACCACGATCATTAAAAATATGGGTCGGGTCGTTCACACAAATTGTGTCCCTAAAAAGAAATTCAAGATTATGTACACTGATTATTAATATCAATGCTTGAATTACACATTATTTGAATATCTGATTTTTTTGGATTGTTTTGATTTATGTATTACTTCTAGAATAAGTGTGATTGCGATGTTACATGCGGAATGATTTCTCAAACAATTGAGTTGAGATCCAATAGGGGTTTGGATAAAGATATAGAATCATAGAGATGGATTATGTGAATGTCCAATTAGGAGGGAAAAGAATTTGATTAATAATTATCATTGACGATTGGGTCCAAGGTGTAATTACACATTATAATTAATCCAATAAGTTTCATCATTTGTAGAAGATCAAATCCGAAAACTTACTACAACCAAACAAATGCATCGGCAACTAGTCTAAAAGCAAAGAAAAAAAACTACTACACGCACTATTATTTTTCTTGGGTTTCATCTTCAAACTTTGTCCTTTCCTTTGTTGCTACTGTTAATGACGAGGTCTTTTGTTAATGAATCATAGTTTGTGCATAATGAAAAAAACAATATGAAGTCCACAAATTATTTCAAGTAAGTCAATCAGCATTCCCAAATAATATTTTTCAGCTTCGTTAACGAAACTTAATGGTTGTGGAAATTAAGATGAGCCAACACTTAATCATTTTAATTGCTTCTGTTAGGGTTTACAATAATGCATCATTTTAATAGTTTTTATTAGGGTTTACAATAATACATATTATACTTTTTCAACTAAGTTTCAATATTGTATAATACATTTCAATTTATTTTCTAGCAAAAAGTCATATTTCAACACAACCCACCCACTAAGTATGTTAATCACCTAACATATACAAAATACATCAGATATTTATTATGCAATTTAAAAGTTCATAACATATGATCTAGATCATCATTGCATAAATTATCAAACATGTTTCAAAATACAACAATAGGGCAACAACCTCTTTTGAAACTCCTATGAGCTCACCTTAGTAAGACGACTCTAGCATCTAGATTTCTTCTACATGAAACTCCTTAACACGTTGAATTCTCTCAAACCACTGCTTTAAATTTCTTTTTATTGTAATTTTTCCTTATTGAGTAAAGTGACAATGAAGATAGGGAGTCTCTACTTATAGTTGGGGAAATTTGAATGAGTTGGAAGAGTGGGGGTTATGGGAACTCTCTCCCCATGTCATATAACCTTGTAATTGTCATCTTGTCTCACAACTTCAAATTCAAATTCTCGTTTTTACAAAGTCTTCACAACTTCATCCATTAACAAAATTCCGTTTTCAGAATTTACAATCACGTAAATAAATGAGGGTACTTAGATTTTATTTCTAGCTCGGACAACGTAACCTAGGATTATGTATGATATTTCCAAATTATTTTTACCGGATGTATAAATATGTCTGTTTTATTTGGATGGTCTTCCGATCTACGATCATAATTGGTTACAAAAGATTACCAAATTGAAGTACTTAGAAAGGGGTTAAACAATTACCACATCAAAACTATAGTTCAAGTAACCACACAATACGGTCTAATGTATTTTCACATAGTCATTGTTTAGAAGAAAAAAATTACCCATTTGAAGTATTTAGAAGGGTTAAACAATCACCACACCAAAACTATAGTTCAGGTAACCACACTAAATTCCAAGTCATCTTCTATGTATTTATTTGATATTATCACTTCTAAGTATTTATTTGATATTATCACTTGAGTACATGTCAAAATATAGGCTAGTCATTGGGAATACCCAATAAGTAATTCTTGTATTTTACATTTTTGAAGTCAAAGGAATTGGCATAATCCTTTGACTAATGAGCATTCGTCAAAATCATTTGAAAATATTTGTTGAAATATGAAAACATTCTCTTTCAAAACCATTAAGTCTTTAGTCTTAGAATCATACGTCTTTATTCTTGAAATCGTAAGCCTTTAACTCTTTAGTTATATGCAATTTAGAATAATCTTTACTCATTGAAAATTCATATATCTTTACTCAATGATAAACCACAAGTCGTTACAAATAAAATTCATAAGTCATTACCCGTCATTAAGTCATAATCAAAATATCATTATTATAGTCATAATTAAATATCATCATTAAAATCCTAATCAGGTATCTTCATTAGATTCATAATCAAAAGATCATCATTGTAGCATAATCAGGATATCATCATTAGAGTCATAATCAAAATATCGTCATTAATTATAGTCATAATCAATATATCATCATAATCAAAATATCATCATTAGAGTCATAATTAAGATATCGTCATTAGATTCATAAAAAGTGTATATGTAATGAAATATTCTTCTAAACCTTCCCTAAGTTAATCTTGCATGTCCAACCTCATACGCCATAAAGTCATAAACTAAGAAGTGTCTCACATCGTCATCGTGAGAGAGTATCGATATAAAGTAGCACTTCCTAGGTAAACATTATAGTGGAACCCTGAAGCCATAATGATATGGCCTTATTTGACTATATATTTTAGGCCATTTTCTTATTACATTTGATTAAAATGTTGTAACACCCGGTCCTTGCAGGTATATTTCTTTCCTTTATTGTAAAGTTTGAAGTATGGTGAAGTTTGGTCCTATGCGGGGCGTGGGGTAGTCTCCTTTGCAACGCGTATGAGGGTATATGGATGCGAGACTTAAATGATCTACGCAGTTCGTAGATCAAGTTACGAAACGCATATCTTCCAAAACTAAAACCCTAATTTTGGGGTTTTGAGCCCTATTTAAAGGCTCTAACTCCCTTGAGACCCTTCCATCCTCAACTTCCATCCTCCCAAACAGCCCCTTTGAAACCCTAATCCTCATTGGTGTGTTTTTGAGCCTTGAGAATGTTTTATGTTCACTTTTGAAGGAAGAAGAAGGTTGTGGAATCACTTGGAAGCTCAAATAAGCTTAGATCCAAAAGTTTCATTCCCTCAACCATCTCTAAAAGATATAAAGTTCCCACCTTGATGTGTTTTTATGCTAAATCTATCTTTGCTTTAGGTTTTCATGCTTTTTGTCCCCATAACCATGATGTACTTGAGTAAGAGCTACTTCAGACAACTGGAGTGTCATTCCAGACGTCTTTGGGGTTGTTAAGTCATAAAAATGAGAGTTTGGTCACTCTCATCCATCCATGCATGAACTTTTGAGCAATTGAAGGCTTCTTAGACCTAGGGTTTGGATTAATGCTCTTTGTATTCATGCAAATGGATAAATTCAGAGAATTTATCCATTAAGACGTCCATCTAGTTTAGATCTGGAAGTTTGGTGGTTTAACCTTTTTTATTAAGCACTTAATGAGAAAGGTGAACAACAACGTGCTACACTTGGCATAGTTTTGGCTATGCAACGTGTAGCCTTGTTTTGTCCCGTAAAATCCACCTTGCTCTCTACGCAAGGCGTAAAGCATCATGTATGCATGGCGTAATCTGGCTGAAGTTGACCGTTGACTTTTTGATTGTTGACCGTTGACTTTGACTAAATTTGACTTTAGGTTAATTTAGGTATTTTGAGCTATAATTTGAAACTTGGTTCATGCTATTGTATAGGTGACTTGTAGAGTGGTAATTGGATCAGTGATCAGTTCAACTATCTTCTAGACTTCTAGGTGAGTTATCCTTACTATACTCGTGGCTCGAAGGAACTAATACTGACCCATTAGGTTGTGTTATGTGTCCTTATGTATAGGATGTTGCTATGTTGTAGTGATCTGTTAGATTGGTATATCTGTATGATTACTTATACTTGCTGGTTATTGTTTATCTGTTTGCATATGTCGACATAGTGCGGTTGGGTTGAGACTGTACTGCTCTGTGCTATAAGCGAACTAACCCGGGGCAATCCAGTCTGATGAATGTGGGTTGGGGAAATCCAGTCTGATGACTGTGGGCTAGGGGTAATCCAGTCTGATGACTATGAACCCAAGGGTAATCCAGTCTAATGACTGTCGACTTAGTGTGCATTTTTGTATATGTATTTTTGTGTGGGGTACTTTGGAGGAACTCACTAAGCTTTGGCTTATAGTTGTTGGTTTCATGGTTTCATGTAACATCCAAGATTAATCAGGTTGGTTTTTAACTTTTGGAATTTGATTTTGATGGCATTATTGGTCCCTGAGATTGGAATCTTAACCTTTTTGAGTACGTAGGGCGTAGCTCTTATTACATTGGGCGTAGAGGACTCCGGGTGTGTACGCTACGCGTACATCTCGTCCGCTGGGCGTACGTGGCTCAGACCAAACCCTAGTGATTAGGGTTTGTGCACTATTTAAACCTCATTATGACCCTAAGACTTTCCCTCACCTCATCATACACTGTCAGTTCGGCCCTCTTAGCTAACCCTAGCCATTTTTGAACCTCTTGAGCTTTGTAGTGAGATTTTGAGCTTCTTTAGTGGTGAAGAAGGTGGTGCAAGAAGAAAGCTTTGTCTCCAAGACTTTAGATCCAGCATTTTCTACTCATTTGGCACCACATTGAGGTATAAAGCTCAAATCTTTGCTTATGTTTCCTTAAGTTCTTGGTTGAGGCTAGATTTCCCCTTTTAACCCAAAAAGGTTAGATCTTTGTCACACCCCCAAACCAGAACAGCGGAAACGTTCGGGGGCGGAGGACGTCATGCTTAGTATCATAACCATAGTGAAGAAAGTAAACACAACCATCATAAATATAATTTAAAAGGTTACACCGTTTCAAAAGTACATGTTTCCAAATAAATTACATATAATGTCAAAATATAGCAAAAGAATCTACGCCTTAGTGTCTTGACTTCAGAAATCTTGTGATTACCTGTATTACTGATTACCTGAGAATACAAGTTGTTTTGAAAGAGTATCAGCATAAAGCTGGTGAGTTCATAAGCAATTTATGAATGAAAAATGAATGATGTTCCTTTTTGTTTGTTACGAGTTTGTTTCCAGAAAATCAAATATTTTTCTAAAGGTTTGTTATAGTCTTAACTAAACCAAGACTTAGTGTATGTAAGTAAATCGTCATACTTATGTGTGATTTTATATTTAAATAAAATCTCCTTTTGAAAAATCTTAGAATTCCTGTGAACTGTATGTTTTGTTAATACCCCATGTGAGATGTTATAACCATACTAAAGACTAGAAGGCCTCGTATGCGACGTTCTTCAGGTGTCGGAATGTTATGACACTTGTCACCCCAGACCTGCCGGTCTAGCTGTTGCAAGCAGCTTAGGTGCGGGTTTGTCAGACCCAATATAGATCTATACACAACTATCACGCTCTCCCTCCAGGAGATTCTGATTATAACTACAAGACTTTTCTGTGGTACTTAAGAGTACCCCGAAGGAGAATGTCTCACAAATTTATTCATTAACAAGTTCACGTAATTTTTAATGAAATACCCGTTTTGTAAATCGATTGTGTTATTGTTTTCTTTGTTAAACGAAGTGCTCAAACTATACCTATTATAGTTTATCAAAAGTGTTGTGTGTTTGAATGAAACCTTGTTATGCATGTCTTTGTATTTCAATAAAATGACATTGAAAAATACTAATTGTAAATCGTACACACCTTGCTCAGCATGTTACAAGATGTGAATAACTCTTAAACATGTTTTTGACAGTTTTACCCTTAACTGTCACTGTTTTAGAATATTCATAGAAAATCATCGTAAGTCAAAAACTGAATCCGTAAACTCTGAGTGTTTGGAAAAAGAGTCTACTGTGTTCATAAATTTTTCTATAATTTTTGATGGTCTCAAACCAGTGTGAAAATGTTCATCTTCACAACCTGGTCCGATTTTGTTGCTGCAGTGATAGGCAGTTTTGTAATAATCACATCAATTGTAGAAAAATCGTATGGAGATGTGCAAGTAGTCATTTTAAAGGTATAAACCTGAACTATTTGCATATTAAACAGTTTTGAAAAATATTAAGTTTAAGTTGGGTAAAACAGTTCGTGAATAGGTCACAACTTTTCTGTTGTAAGCTGTCAAGTTAAGTTTCAAATATGTTTTGGTGTTTTAGCTTGTATCCCCCCCCCCCTCCCTGAAAACTAAAGAATACTGGAAAATGTAGGGGTATGAACTCACCTTGAGTGATTTCTTGAAGAATGGAAGGTCGAAGACAAAGAGTATCAAGTCAAGAACACTTGATGAACACGTGAAAGCTTGGATGATCCTGAGAACGACTTTTGGTGTTAAATGTGTGTAGATGATTCAAGGATGTTACGAAAACATGGAATAACACTTGAGTTTAGATGGAATACTTACCAAAAAGTGAAGTAGTAGCTCAAGAACACTAGCACAAAGTGGTGGGAAGTAGAGAGAAAAGAAGCTTTCTTGAGGTGTTAAGAAGTGTGTAAGTTTGGAATGATCAAATTAAACCAAGAAATCCTCCAGGGATTTCTTTATATAGAGAAGGTTGCTGGAGCAATTTGCAAGTTGAAATGATGTTTACCTTGGTTTGTGTGATGTGGATAAGATTGGGCTAATGAGAGGATGACACATGGAGGCAAGTGGGCACACTTGACCCACTTGTGGGGTAGAATACTCCTCTTAATATAAAATAATGATTTTTAATTTATAAATTCTTGAGAAATGAATAAAATATGAGTTTTGGGGGTTTAAAATGGTAAAAATACGAATTTGGTGAAAAATCCCCGTCAAAAACATCAAAAACGGGCTTAGGAAGCGAAAGTAGTCGAAAACCGAGCATTAAGGAGCGAACCTACGAGGTTCGGCTCTTAGAAGGTGAGAACCGAGAGAAGGGAGAAGGGACCGAAGGGAAGGGAGAAGGAACCGAAGGTGCTATGGAACCGAAATGGACCGAGGGCTCAGCCTATTTCGGTTGTAGGGAGGTTTCGGTCCTGCATGGCTTCGGTCCACTGAGCTTCGGTCTGAGATGCAATGTTCGGTTCTCAAAGGCTAAGTTCGGTCCTAATAGAAGGGTTCGGCCCTAAGAGGTTCGGTTCCTGTGACAACCGTCAAAATTCGAGTCGGTTCTAGATTTGACTAAACTTAGTTGCACGTATAGGCACGACACATACTAGACTTAGTAACTAGAAGCTAAGTTATAACCTACTAGAAACTTGGAAACAAGTAGAATCGAATCATAGTGTACTTAGATTTCACATGGTTATGTGAATTCTACAACTACTTAACTTTAATGACTATCCACATTCGGGTCATTCCTTGACTTGAAAACCATTTCATGAATCATATACACCCATCTTGCACTTGACCTAGTAGTAGAAATTAGGTCATAATCTCATAGAAACTTGAGTCAAAGTTGAAAACTAGGACTAGTATACTTGATTTCCTCAATTTCGCTTGAATCTCGAAACCACTACATAGAATGCCAATAAGCCGATAAAATAAGTTACAAACATTATTTATAACTATAAAAGAGTTATAATACCATAAGATAATTTCAAGTCTCAAATATTTAATTAATTTTGATATCCAAAGACTTACATACTCTCAAAAGCCCTAAATGCCCTAAAAACTCACATTATAAACTTTAACCTTAAAAATTCTATAAAAATAATTATGAAGCTTCTAATATTATCTTATAATAATTAAAATTATGAAAATTCATTTAAGGAAAATAAAATTTAAGTCATTAACAATTGCCCTAAATTTATAAGTCAAAAATCAAGGTTTCATGAGCAAGAACTTGGTTAGGGTGTATATTTTATAAAAAGTTTGATATTTTTATAAAAGAATTGAATTTTTTTATAAAATTAAAAGAGAGGGAGGGCATTTTACACTCAAAACCGTCCACCCTCTTCCCAAGATGCTTCCCCTCTTCCCAAAACACATAATCACTCCTCTCTCACACTCCATCTCCTTCACTTCTCTCTCTCTCTCACACTCCACCATTTACCACACTCAAACTCTCTCTTTCCCTCTCTAAAACCATGAAATTCTCCAGCCAAGAACATCTCTTAACCTTCAAATCTTCATCTTCTAGGGTTGTTCTTCATGGTAATCACGAAAATCCTTCAATCTCCTTCACTTTTCTTTCTAGTTTTAAAGGTTTTTCTTGCATTTCCTTGTTCTTCTACACCATTCTCTTAGAAAATTTGTGTGAATGTTCATTCACTTCAGTTTTGATGATGGTGGTGGTAGATTTTCACCAAAAACATCTTGCATGTTACAAAATGGTGAAGATCCATGACCTAAACCTAAGTCAAAACCATGGAAATGCACTTTTCTACACGTTTTGGTGGAAAATCACCACATGCATCCAAAGTTTTCTTTCAAAAACGAATTTTAAACATTTCAAACTCATGAATGAACTTCAAACAAACATGCATGTGATGATCTTCAAGCTTAGATGCTAGATCATCAAAGTATGTTGTTAAAAGCTTTCAAATATGTTCATGAAGGATTTATTTCCAAATAAATACCTAAAACTCCTTTTCTGACCAAATCCGATTTTTCCCAGATTCCCATCAACAAAATAAGATGCTCTGTAAATTTTCAGAAGATAATTCATTTATCTCGAATTACTATAATTAATGCAAGAAAATAGGGCAATAAATCATATAAAATACTTTCTGGGGTCTATAAATCCTAGTTAAATTTGTGGATGACCCCTATGCTAAATAATGATCGCTCATTAAGTTTCATCGATTTTTGTTACTGTTTAATATGGTTTTGAATTTTCTTTTTGTTTAGCCCCAATAAATCATAAAACCGCTTTAGATAATTTGAAAAGGTTATATAATAATTTTCGCAGCTTATACTCTCTGTGGAAGACTTAGAAAAATATTTTCAGAATTTTTCATAATGTATTCCTATTTTTCCCCAATTTTTGTGTATATTATGGACTAAAAAACAGGAAAAATAGTTCTGCTTATCCAAAATTCATAAACATTTACCAGAACACCTTGTAGTACATTAGGATGCTACATAAAAGTTTTGATGATTTTTCTCTTCTGTATACTATTTTTCTCCTATTTTCTAAGATTAAATACACTTAAATACACAAAATCGGATTTTAGTATATAAAAATCACATTTGGTATTTTTCCCAGATTATTTACTCGGTAAATGAAGTGTACAAAATTTTTGGTAATTTAATTTAACTGTTTAATAATTATTATTCAATTAATGATTATTTAAGAGGATTAAACAAGGAAAAATAGCAACACTAACTGAAAAATATCTTTTATATTTTTCACAGCTTCTACATGTATAATAAAAGTGTTACAAAAATTTTGGGCAATTTTGGAAACTGTTTCCTATTTATTTCAATTTTTATTAGAATAAATGCTCAAAAATCATAAAATTTGGTTAAACAGTTTAGAAATCAATTTTTATATTTTTCCCAGCTTAATAATATTTAATAACAGTAATACAAAAAGTTTGGGTAATTTTGGAAACTGATTTCTATTTTTCATGAATTTGTATCTATTTAGAGAATTAAATATATGAAAAATGGTTATACATATTCATAATCCATGAAAATTTATCTAGAAGTCTTTTAGTACATTTAGAACCAAAATCTGAAGTTTGGTAATTTTTATTAACTGTTTAGTATTTTTCATGATTTTATGGTTATTCAAGAAACTAAAATCGTGAAAAATAGTCAGACAAATCAAAAATTCAAGAAAATTTATCTTGAGGTCTTTGACTTCAATTAAAACTAAAATGAAAACTTTGGGAAATTTTAGAACTAAATTAATTTAGTTTTTGAATATTTAATCATTGGAACACCTCTTAAAATGTTAAATATTAGCATTTCAATAATGGGAAATTTCCACTTAAATTGTTATATAACAATTGATTCATTGAAATTAAATTTTCACAGAAAAATGTTTGTAACTTATCAATATTAAATTTTGACACACTATTGGCATAATTCTATTGTAGTAGTATGTATACTAGTGTTAGATTTCGATTAGAGACTCATTAGTGTGTAACATCGTTGTAGGAAAACGATAGTGGTACGAGTGGAGCGTAGTTCAAGGCACCATTTGCATCATCTCAATGCATATTGTGAGTATTCACGACTCCCCCTATTTTCGGTTTTTATGTTTTGGGGTGGAAAAGCATGTCCTAAACTACTTATGTTCGTTATATTTAATTGACTCGTATAAACTTGATTACTATATTTTGCATATCGTGAGTATTCACCACTCCCCTATTTTCAGTTTTTAAATGTTTTGGGGTGGAAAAGCATGTCCTAAACTTTTTATGTTCGTTGTATTTATTTGACTCGCATAAACTTGGTTGCTATATTTTGCATATTCTGAGTATTCACGACTCCCCCTATTTTCAGTTTTTATGTTTTGGGGTGGAAAAGCATGTCCTAAACTACTTATGTTCGTTATATTTAATTGACTTGTATAAACTTGATTACTATATTTTGCATATCGTGAGTATTCACCACTCCCCTATTTTCGGTTTTTAAATGTTTTGGGGTGGAAAAGCATGTCCTAAACTATTTATATTCGTTGTATTTAATTGACTCGTATAAACTTGATTACTATATTTTGCATATTGTGAGTATTCACACACTCCCCTATTTTCAGTTTTTATGTTTTGGGGTGGAAAAGCATGTCCCGAAAAACTATTATTTGAATGTTGTATTTAGATTGATTTGTATCAAACATGATTGCTATTTTATTGCTATGTCTCTCTATGTATGTCTATGCAACACGGAACATGAGAACTTATCGTACTAAGGCCCTTCCCTTATCTCTAACCATTAACTCTTTGAGCCAATGGTCATTATGGATAGCGCTATTAGGAATTGACAACTCCTCACTCGCCCTATTGCTGGAGTGCATGATACCATATTCATCTATGGAACGATAAGCATAGATCTTGATAGGGCTTCAGTCATAGGTTTGGTTGAGAACTCATTGTTTGCTCATACACATACAAACTCGTTACTTATTATAGCAATAAACTTGTTTATTAATTATAGCAATGAACTTTGTTTCTCATTACAACAACGAACTTTTATTACTGAAAACTTATATACATGTTTTAGCAATGAAATTGGTTGCTCCTTGTAGCAACGAAATTGATTGCTCATTTTAGCAATGAAACTTGTTTACTCGTTTGAGTAACGAACTTTATCTTCCATGAGAATATGAATGTTGCATCTTATTTGGGCAACATACTTTATCTCTCATGATGACAAAGAACTTTGTTTTTACAAACTTATTTACTCATTTTAACAATATACTTTTATTATTGGAAACTTTTATCAAAACATTGATTTCAATTCATGGAACCAATATTATTTTGTTTATCTGTGAGTACTCACCAACTATTTTTATAGTTGACGCTCGTTTTACATGCTTTTTCAGGAATCATCGAGTAAGTGGCACTTAGGGACACTTCACTTTTAGGAGCATTCGCATGTGTTGTATTTCAATTTACATTGTAATTTCTTTTAAAAGTTGTTCAAACCCATTGTAAAATTGTAATGATTTTTAATACTATGGTTGGTGTTGTCTTTTAACTTTTGCTATGAAACCCTTTATACTGCCACGCCTCGTGTTTCCGCTTTAGCGGGGTGTGACAGTTCCTAAGAGGGTTTCGGCCCTATTTAGCTGTTTTTCGATATAACTCCCCGATTCAAGCGGTTTTTGGGCAAGTTAAGGGTCGGGATGACCCGGATGACTATAAAAAGTTGAGAGAGATTTTGAGAGAGATTTGGAAGAGATTTCACATACTTGGAGAGATTTCACATACTTGGAGAGATTTGGGAGAGATTTCACATACTTGGAGAGATTTGGGAGATATTTAATTTTAGCCATTATTATC
This sequence comes from Lactuca virosa, assembly GCF_052849685.1. NCBI lineage: Eukaryota > Viridiplantae > Streptophyta > Magnoliopsida > Asterales > Asteraceae > Lactuca > Lactuca virosa. The sequence goes on from NC_136428.1 coordinate 291,383,347, forward strand.
ATATAATCTCGTAATGCAAGGTTCGTGAACCCCGTTATGCTTCGTTTATGATTGTTTTAAGTCGCCAAAAGGGTCCATAGTCGTGTTTTGATGCGTTTAACTCCCTTTTTAGGGTTTTTACATTGCTAAACACATAGATTCTTCGAGACACTTGAATTCTTGACATATAAATGCACATTTTTATACATAGAATAACTTTTAACATACAAATACTAATTAAGTTTGACCGGTTTGACTTGTTGACTTTGACTTTGACTTGAATTTGACGGTTGTCACAATCTTGGTGAGTATGAGCTACTCCCAAGCCTTTGAGTTGCATTTCAAGTTAGGATCTAGTGTCTCAATGCTTAAAGGTGCAAGCTTTGAGGCGATTTGGTCCCCATTCATGAGATAAGACGTAGGAAAGGGCTTATGAGACTTGATCTTTGTTTTTGGACTTCTTATAGCCATGCAAGGGCTTAAAGTTGGCAACTTTATAGCCCTAGAGGTCTTAATGGGTCCAGATCTGAGTTTCGAACGTAAATCTTAATGCATTAAGCCTTTGCATGGATTGTGGTATAGCTGGCGTGTAAGTCGCGCGTACACCCATGTACGTCGTGCGTACTGCCTTCGACTAAGGTACGCTGTACGTACTAATGTATACATTGGGCATACGGTTCAGGCAGCCTTGTTAAGCGTTGGGCTCAAATCTTTGGGCCTTATGTGGGTTTTTGGGTTTTGACCGTGGGCCTGAGGTTTTGGATCAGTTGAGCCTTGTATTTTATTATTGGATCATTAGTAGATTAGTTGGGACTTTTGGGCCTTGTGGCCCATAATGGTTGCGGACTTTGGATACTAGGCCTATTAGTGGAGGAATGACCTTCGGGCCACTAGGGAGGAACTTGGACTTAGATTCTGGGCTTTTTAATTAAGCTGAATTATAATCCTAATTTAGGGTTATTTGTATTGTTGTTCAGCGTGAGGTTTCATAGGCGAGCAGCTATTGTGTTCAGCAGATTGAGGTGAGACTTCTCACTACACCCATGGGTCAAAGGCACCAAGGTCGACCCATTAATTGTTATGAGATGTTAGTAAATGATTATGCTATGGTTTGCATTAACTTATGTGTTGACTTATGTGAAGACCATTGAGGGATCACATGGCACTTGGCAAGACCTTGGGGGAAGCCCATGGCACTGGGATACAAGACCATGGGGGTAGCCTACGACATTCCAAATGAAGACCCTCGAGGGAGTCCATGGAAAACCTATGTTTATGTGTGCATGGAAATATATGGTTAGGTATTTATGTGTTTTTGGGAATCTCACTAAGTGTGTGCTTACAGTTTTGTTGGGTGTTTCAGGTACTTCTGGTTCTAAGGGCAAGGGCCCGGCTTGATGGCGCAACATGCACTCCCCAGTATTTATGCACTTAGTATTTGAAAACTCTAATCTTTTAAACAATGTAGTTATGTAATGGGATTTTTGGAAACAAATGTGGTTGATATTATTAACTAGTTAAGTGAAAAATTTCCAATAAATTTTGGGCTGTTAGATTTCAAGTACATCAGATAATCGGTTCAAGGTGAATGTGTGATCGTACACATCCTCCTGTTGACACATGTTCTGAGAGATTTTGATACTCTAGTTTGATGACTATGTTTTGGACAATGTTTTGTATGACTTATGGTTTATGAAAATGGGTTTTGAAAAATAATTTTTTTATCATGATTTTGGGATGTTACTGTTGGGTTTTGAGCATTCTAACACTCCTATGGTGTACATGCAACCTTATAAACCTTGGATCTATGTTTTCTCTATTATACATGCAAATATTAACTATTCCAAGGTTTCATCCTAACTAGCATATTATGAAGCACCTATACTACAAAGTTCTAGTTAGATGACATACCTTTTGATGTAGATTGATGTATTCAAGCTTTAAGAGCTTAGCCCCAATAGTGTGGAAGCCTCAAATGGAATCACAAATCACCAAAACACCTTGGAAGAACTTGAGAGAATATGTATGCACACTAAAATCGGCCCATTCTTATTTTCACACACTTGTGCCAATTTTGTGAGCCAAGGACCCCTTTATATATTATGGAGGATTAGAGTTACATCCATGTAAACCCTAATACCCATGACCTTTCATTTACATAGGATCCATGGGTTAAAAGCTCCATGGACCATCCATGAAAGCTTAGCCCAACCTAAATGAACTTGGCCCATTCCATATATATAAGAGTCCATATTTAATTAGTTCTTTTTTATCACTTAATTAATTCTAAATTAATTCTTGATCAATACTAATTAAATAATATGATTCCATATTAATATATTAGAACTTATAATATATTAATATAAATCATAAATATACTATTCTCAAAAGACTATCCATATAAATTGTGCTGGTGAAGTGCAACCCAAATGGACCATGCCGGGTCGGGTCAAGTACATACCAAATATAGTTATGAACTTAGACATTAATCCAACAGTCTCCCACTTGGATAAGTCTAAAACTATTATTGAGTATGACTTCAAAACCTAACTGGCAATCGTAGCTCTTAAAGCCGTTGTCGAACTTTGACCTTGTCAATGACTTGTCCATTAGATAAGGGATCATATATTCCTCCATTCTAGATATCATATGGACCGAGACATGGATTATAATCATTCTCTCTGTTCATTTGTTGTTTCTCGATTTTCGATTTATGATGACTGACTGATTGAACAAATCAAATCAGTCCTGGCTTGGCCAAGCACTCACATGTGTCATCGCTAAATCATCGAGGGGCCCACAGATATCGCTTTTATCCCGAAGGTAAAAGGAATGGATAAACTTCGACTCATATGGCTTGTTCTACTACTTGTTGAATCATACACAAAGGCACGTTTTATAACATCGAGTTACCAAATGCGTTTTCGTGCAATCAATGTATAACCAACTCATAGTAACAACTCATATCTCTAGGTTTGAAGAATATAAGATATTGTCGTCTCATGATCACTCGTGATAAAATCCATGAAGTGATTCAAATGAGCGCGGGTTGAATCCAATACTCAGAACTTATGAGCACTCATGAGTGTTGTAGCACCACTTTGTCCACCAACTTGGACCTCTACAAACCAACCCATGACAGTCTTGATTCATATCTACTTCCAACATATGACCGACTGTGGATGGTTTGAATAACTTAATCATTCAGGAAGAGCGACTTAGTTATTCTGGAAGTCAAAACATGCAAAGTGAAACACAAGAATAAATGAATCAAATATGGTATCAAACCCTATGAATATAAATAAACACTTTTATTTATCACCATACTGATTACTCATTATTCATTGTTTCGGTTTTATCAACTTTATACTTGAATTAAAAACACTAGTTGTCCCATGCTCCAAGCATGTACACTATGTTTTTCTTAAACAATAGCTTTGCCATACACCAAGTATGCACTCTATGTTTGTCTATGATCATTACTTTGTGAAATAAACCAATTGAATATAATTGCAATGATTCTAATTTCACACTCCCAAATCCTTATCGAAAAATGTGAGAATTTCAAATTCCTATCATTTATCGAAATCTGTTTAGATTTTAAACTTATATGCACTGACCCTCCTGTAATGAATATGTACAAAGTCACAAAGACTTGTCAACAGTCATTATAAGGTATTCCAATGGAGATCAACTCCATGGAAACTAAGTCTCATATTCAAAGTACATTGCTTTGGACATGCTTCTTGCATTAAGTTTTCTAATCTTACACAGATAACTTCCACCTATGGAGACAACTCCATATTCTCATTTTGACTATCGCTTCTGAATAAGAGATGCCTCTTTTCAGAATATGTCAATATGGTCCTTCCAAAATTAGCACTATACTTCCAACTGTCCCTGAGCAACCAATCTTTGGTAAACCTCAGATTGTCCTCGACAATTGCTTAATCATTTTAGTCATATCCAATTCTAGACCTTTTCCCTTCTTAATGCCTCTGGGCATTTGGAAAAATTTAGAAATGACAAATATTATAGCACATGCAATCGATCCTGTACCCAAAGCAAATGGTACACGATTCATGATGTCTCACATAAAGACATGATTCTAGACCAGTCTTTTGCTACAATATTTTTATTTGCCATGTTTTCAAAATTTGACTATGAAGAGGGATGCCGTAATCATAATCGAATTTTGAGAACGCAATATATAGAATTTCCTTAAGTTGAACCAATCCAACATGAAATTAATATATATATTCTTGACTAAAGATGATTAAGGTCTCAATCTAAGCCTTTAGAACTGAAATGAAGTATATCCTCTCCCTTAATTATAGCAAAACAACTTTTTCAATCCCTGCAGCCTCACAAATTGAAACTTTTGTTTTCTATAATTAACATTACTAACTTGCAACACTAACAATAATTTTCATGCTCCCACTAACATGATGATTATTAGCATAACACTTATGCTCCCACTAGCTTTGACATGTACTCAGAAATCAGCTGGACTTCTAGAAATCAATACTTTATTGACTTTCTTACCAAAGTTCAGATTTCTGATACGAGATGCTTTCATAAAACTTTATCAAAATCATACACCTTTCCTTAGATAGCATGCATGTGTGTCTAACCAATTTCAGAACTATGAAAAGGGATGCCGTAATTATAGTCTCAATTGTTTAGACCTTTTGCCATCTGCTTCAAATCTACTTGGTGGAAGTGTTTCCTCACCATCATTTTCATGAATCGGAGAGAAACCTTATGACCCTTAGATTTTATGGTGTATGTGTTCTTATCTATGTGAATCGTCAAAACCATAGTCACAAGACAAGGATAATGACAAATCCAAACTCATATGGACTGAACTTATGCAATCTTAACTTCTTGCCACCTGGCAGTACAGGGCCTGCCATTGCTTCCAAGTTGTTATGCAACCAATTGAGAACTTTCAGAACTCCTATGCAAAGCCAACTTTAACTGGAATGCACACAGAATATGTCAACACGATAGGTTATAAACCTCAAGTAGTGTGCTAGTGAAGAACCTCAGGTTTTATTCTTGATTAGTTATTGAAATTCTTTTTAGGAACTTCAAGACTCCCACTATCCTCTTGACATATAAGACTATCTTGCCAAATATTCAAGAGATAGTGCGGATTCTTTATCAAGACAAACACTTCACACAATTGGCCTTAGTTGGTCTTTGTTTTATCCAAAACATCACAACTTACCAATTTCAAATGTACAAGAGTAGGACACTTTTACTCTTACATTTGACAAGTGTTTTAAACCTTTCTTTAAGATATGTCACTCAAGTTACAATCTTGGAGTATGACTCTAAGAATTGTTTTGGAACGAAGTATGACTCATCTTCCTGATCTAACCATTTCAACAATTCATGACTCCTCTTCTTAGTCATAAGAATGCACTAAGATGACCTTTAGAGGACTAATTGTGATATGATTTCTAAATCATTAAGATGATCACAAACATGATACTAAAGTACTCTCCCATCTTTTCAGATTTGAGAAACTTTTATCTTTCTGCGTAATTTGATTCTTCCCATTCGTTCTGCCATATATTGAGACTTTTCCAATGTTTCAGAATTATACTTAAACTTGTAAGTATAACCATATTTACTAAACTTTAGTAAATCAAATAGTCTTAACGAGCTTTGTGGTGGACATGACCAGTGCACAAGAATGTGTACTCGATCCCTTTAGTCCTTCACTTGACTCACACATCCATGTGAACAAGTAATCAGTCTTGATTTTCCAATGCTTGAAAGTTCTCATTCATCATACTATTCATCTTGCATGATTCCAAGTTTCGGTCCAATTGAAACTTGGGTGATGAGGAACTTTCCTGATTTGGTAAATTTAGACACTACCACAAATGAAAGAATCAAATCCATTTTCCAATATTGTTGTCAGTGGAATCATATAAGAAACAATTTTCCACAAATGCCATTGTAAGGATACTTCAAATAAACAAAATTAAACAATTTTCTTTTATTTTAAAACTTTACGGAAAAACTTATCCTTACAATCCACATGGAAAATTGTTGTTATCTATTCCTTAGCAATATATCATAACTTCTTAAGCAACTGCTCAAAATTCTGATGCGATCGAAATCCACCTTCGCGATCAGAATCAACATATACTTCCTTTAAGATTTCTCTCTATTCTTTGATTCTTAAAACATCAACATGTGACCCAGTCACATCATGTAATGAGGATCTCAGAATAGAACTTAACAGAGTTAGATAATGGGCTCTACCTGATGTAGAGTCAAACTTATTGACTTTAACATCCTTAGGTAAATTTGGCAGCTTTGCAATCAACGCCCCTTCCTTTGGCAAAATAAACATATGGACCCTTTGGTAATGGGACTATCTCAGACTTAGCCTTTCTCTTTACCATTTGGTCAACCGGGTTGACTATAGCCAATCCCTTTCCATTGGGAAGAGAATGCTTTTTCTGGATTTCCAGTGTCACCATTGTCACTGTCCATAAAGTTTTTGGGAAGTTGATCTTCTAATCAAATTTGCTTCACTATCGTTCCAAATCATTGTTGATTCAGCAGCACCAAGCAAATAGATATGATCATTAAGGTTCATGTCATAGTCTGTATCATAGTAGTCCCAAAGGAACTCACTATGTGACTTAGAAAGTGATTGAACATCCAACTTTCTCAAGACTTTGACACCCAACTCTCCCGGCTTGTCAATATGTGACTTCATCTCTAAGATGTGATCACACATAGACCTTGCTTGCCATTAGGGCTTGAGTGACCTTGAACTTGTGGGTTAGGGAGAATAATTGGAGGAGGTGGAGGAAGAGAAGTATGACTTCCATGAGCCAAACTCGGGAAGTCATATTCATTAGGAAAGCTTGGTTTGGGAAGATCATTGTTGTCTAAACCAGACATCAACAATGGGAGAAATTCACGTAAAGTTGATTTAAGTCCTTAATATAACACCCAATATGATATATTAAGGCTAGGACCCAACAAACTATTTTATAACTTGGAAGAGGGATGCCGTAATCCAAGCTATAAAATATTTGAAGGTAGGTGAATGACGATTCACCAATTTCCACCAAGATAAACGAAATGTATTATTAGGTTTTAATTGGTTTTGAAACTCCTAGATTCTTTTGAGATTCATTGAACTTTTCAATGGCATGTTTCAATCTCGAGTGTGCCCTTCAGGTTTTGTGACTGGGATGCCGATGATCACAAAACAAGGTGTGAAGTAACCATGCAAATATACTTGGTACCCTTAATATTTACCCCTCAATCGATGTGCCGGTTAACCACACACGCTCCAACGATACTATGATAAACATTAAGTTACCCTTTGCCTACCTTGTTAAGTCCAGGTTAGTGTGCCGGTTAACCACACACGCTCCACTAACAGCTTAAACAAAGTGCAAAGTGTAATTTCATGGATTAGCACCTTATTCACATTTTCCTAAGTAACTAAGATTGAGAATTTATAAGTGTTTACTTACTTAGTATTTATCATTATACTTATAATGAAGGGAGAATTATGGTCCTTGTCCTACTTGTTCGGCTAACGACCCTCCACCGGTCAAGGAAGTGGTGAGTGAGAGTGGACACCCATTAAATTGCTATTTTATAGGCAGTAACCTTATACCCCCCTTATAGACCGGCTTCGTGAATGAGGCCTACTAATGGTAAGACGACTTGCTCTTATACATATAATATATTAAACTTTTAATATTATAATAGTATAAGGGTGTATTTTATACATTTAAAATACTTGGTGGTTTAATCTATTAATTAAACTAGACTTTTAATTTAATTAAACTCAAATCATATATTTATGGATTAATAGTACTCTTTTAATTAAACGCTTTAATTAACTATTAATAAAGTCCATAAGAGTTAATTTGAACTATCCAACCAAACATCATAATTCCAATTATTAAACTCAAAATTAAAACCATTTAATTAATTGTTTAAGTTATGAACCCAAGAGTTTTAGAATTCAATTCTTTTTTTCATAAAAAACTTTTCTCAAATTCCAAAACTTGAGGGCAAGTTTTGTAATTATTGAAAACCTTTGGATTCCATAACTTATGGAATTAATGGTGTTTTATGATGAAACTTTCCATGTTCCATAACTTAAGAACAAGTTATGGAATTCTTTAAAACATTAACACCAAATTTTGTAACTCCATAAAAACTTTGAATCAATTTTTTTTTTTTAAAAAAACTTTCATATCCATAACTTATGGAAGTTTCAAAAACCCTTAAGATCACAACTTTAAAAAAAACTTTTGAGCTCCAAAATTTTATGACAAAATATGTAACTCCTTAAAACATTTAGATCAAACTTTTAAAACTAATAAAATAATCATATCATTTTATCTTTTACTAAATTTGAACTAATTCAACTCATATAACAAATGATTCAAATTTTACAAATAATTCGTTTTTCACAAAACAAGTAATTATCTTAAAATTTGACAAACGTCATGTTTTTTTTCCTTTTTTTTCAACTTGAAAATAAAACATTTGCATCAATATAACAGAAAACAACCCACGGCTCTGATACCACTGTTGAGTTTTGAGCATTCTAACACTCCTATGGTGTACATGCAACCCTATAAACCTTGGATCTATGTTTTCTCTATTATACATGCAAATATTAACTATTCCAAGGTTTCATCCTAACTAGCATATTATGAAGCACCTATACTACAAAGTTCTAGTTAGATGACATACCTTTTGATGTAGCTTGATGTCTTCAAGCTTTAAGAGCTTAGCCCCAATAGTGTGGAAGCCTCAAATGGAATCACAAATCACCAAAACACCTTGGAAGAACTTGAGAGAATATGTATGCACACTAAAATCGGCCCATTCTTATTTTCACACACTTGTGCCAATTTTGTGAGCCAAGGACCCCTTTATATATTATGGAGGATTAGGGTTACATCCATGTAAACCCTAATACCCATGACCTTTCATTTACATAGGATCCATGGGTTAAAAGCTCCATGGACCATCCATGAAAGCTTAGCCCAACCTAAATGAACTTGGCCCATTCCATATATATATAAGAGTCCATATTTAATTAGTTCTTTTTGATCACTTAATTAATTCTAAATTAATTCTTGATCAATACTAATTAAATAATATGATTCCATATTAATATATTAAAACTTATAATATATTAATATAAATCATAAATATACTATTCTCAAAAGACTATCCATATAAATTGTGCCGGTGAAGTGCAACCCAAATGGACCATGCCGGGTCGGGTCAAGTACATACCAAATATAGTTATGGACTTAGACATTAATCCAACAGTTACAAATGTTACATTTTTAGATATATGATACTTAATATGCTTGAAAATGTTTAATTACAGTTAGAATCGGAGTTGGGATGCAAAAGGAAGCAAAAGGAGCTGAAAAAGACCCAAAATGACACAAAAGGATGTTGTTGAACATCTTGACCCCTCTTCAGTGTTTTGACCATATTTCATGACTCGTAACTCCGATTGATGAGCTTCAAGATGTTCTGAAAACTAGACAAATTTCGTACGACTTTCGTGTTTATGCCAAATTCGGATTCCCAGTTCCTACATCGTGGAAAAGCCATTTCCATGGCGTGAAAAATCAAAAATTTCTTGGACGTGAAGATTCCATCTTCCACGGTGTGGCAAGACCGTTTCCACGTTGTGGAGCCGCTGAATCTATAAAAACACAAGATTTCAAACCCTAATTAGTGTGCATGCTTTGGCAGCCTATAGATGCGAAATTTACTTCGTTTTGAAGTCCGGAAACCCTCCAAGGGTTGATTTTGAACCTAGAGATTCAATTGGAGCAAGGATTTGAAGATTCAAGGGCTATTATATCGAGATTTCACTTTAGGTTTGCTTGATTGATCATGTTTCATAATCTTTTGGTGATGTTTTTCTGCTTCAGTTTATTGAATATGGTGTAAAAACCTTTCCTTTCACTAGATCTTGATGGACCTTAGCTGAACATGTTTTGATTTTGTTAGATTGTATTATGTGAGTTAGGTTAATACTTGTGTTCGATTGGCCGCATACATTTCATGTTAAAGTTATGATTTTTATTGCCTATTGTTGAGTCATGTGTAGTTAATAGGACCAATCCAATTACATTAACTTGAATCTTAATTAGTTTATAACCATTAAACTGTTAGGACTAGAGATTGATCAAATCCTAGGGTTAGATAATGTTAATCTGTGATTTTGACTATGTTAGAAAGTATTAAATATCCATGGTATTCTTTGATTGATTGTCATGACCATTGACAAGAAATCACTAGATCATATCTTTCATAGTTCGAATATATTTAATTAATTATGTGTTCACTAATTGCATGATCGTTGTGTTCGATGTTCATTAATTATTAGTACTAGGAAATTCGATAAAGATAACTAGTCATATTATAATTCGGTAATCAACTCATTAACCATTGCACTTCTAACAAATAAAACATAGAAACTTGGGGATTCGTATTCTAGTGGAAGTACTTCTTATCTTTTGCTTTAATTTAGTTCTTTACTTTGTTTGATTAATAGAGCGTTAAAACTAGTTTAATTTAGTTTATACAAAAACCCTGTTTACTTTACTGTTATTAATTTAATTATAATTTGAATTATTTTTTCGCACCCCCAAACCAGGATGGCGGAAATGTCTGGGGGTGGATGACATCATGAACAATATCACAACATAATATACAATAGTGATTCAAAGCAAACACAACCATCATAAATATAATTGAAAATGTTACATTGTTTCCAAGTATTGCATGTTTCAAAACCAATTACATTATGATGACAAAATGAATAGTACGACACCATAACGTCCCATCCTCAAAAGCCTTGTGACTACCTGTTTAACGATTTCCTGAGAATACAAGTAGTTTTGAAAAGTGTCAACAATTAAGTTGGTGAGTTCATAAGAGTTTTGTATGGGAAAAATTTGTAATTCTTTCCTTGTAAAATGATAGTGTTTGTTCACAGAAAATCCGATACGTTCTTAAAAATGAGTTGTAGTCTTAAATCCCTAAGACCAAAATGTGTAAGTATTTATATACTTAAAATAGTATTACGTAGTATTATTCTTATATAAAACCATTTGAATGCATGTTACCCCGTAAACTAAATGTATCGTTGATTTCCCATGTGAGTTATTACAACCATGCTAAAACCGAAGTTGGTCTGCTGCGACGTTCTTCAGGCGTCGGAATGTTAGACATTTGTCACCCCATACCTGCCGGTCTAGCTGTAGCTAGCAGCTTAGGTGCGGGATTGTCAGTCATGTATAGATCTATACACAAGTATCACGCTTTCTTACCGAGATTTTGGTTATAATTTAGGACTTTAGTGTGTACTCTGGTAGGTACGGTGAAGACTTTGTCTCACATAATTGTATCAACAAATTTACGTTTTGTGTAATGAAAACCCTTGTAAGTATGAATATCACTTTTCCATAGTATTAATATAGTGTATAATAATTATATACTTTTATATAATTATTCGTCTTGTCCCAAAATGTTATAATAGTGTTAATGACCCATAAACTACACCTATTATAGTTTATTATAAATATTTCGTTGTACCTATATACACATATATATAAGTTAACATGTTTAGATGTTTAGATGTTCATAAATAATGCATATTATACATCTAACACAAGTATATGAACTATTAGTACGATAAAGTCAGTTTTCTAGTTTTTGACTTTTTACGTCATCAAACGGTAAATATTGAATTATAAACTTTGTGAAATTTATTTTTATCTTTTTGTGAAGTTTAATTCAAGTTAACCTTATAATTTTAAAACAACATATTTTAGTTCAAATCTCACAAAAATGGTACCATAACCTGGTTATGACCATTTTTGTTAGAAAACCCTAATTTTTACATAAAATGATAGATTTTTAGGTTTTCTTTTTGTAAAAGCAAATCCTTGGTATTTATAACTAGTTTCATATCATATGTCCAAAATAAAAAAAAAATTTGATTTATATCCCACAAAAATGGTGTATAACTTGGTTATAACCATTTTTCTAGAAAAGTCATATTATGTTCATAAAAACCCTAGTTTTTTATAGTATTGTTTTTGTGACTTTTTTCTTAAGAACATATAGCATGTTTATACTCATTTTTCATAGATTTGTATTTTAAACAACATACCACACATAAATGTTCATAATACTAGGTAATTGTTGGATTAGTGTCTAAGTCCATAACTATTTTGGTATGTACTTGACCCGATTATGAGCATGGTCCTTTTGGGTTGCCTTCACCATAGCAATATGTAGGATGAATTAAGGAGAGAAAGGTTTAATTATGATTTATTAATATATTATGAGAATAATATATTAAAGGAGAAATCATATAGTTTAATTAATATTAGTCAAGAATTAATTAAGAATTAATTTTGTGGCTAAAAGAGATTAATTAAATTAAGGGGACTGATATTGTAATTATAAGATAGTTACAAAGTTGGGTTTTGGATCCATTAGATGGCAATGGACGAATTCTATATGGAGCTCCATAAAGAAATCGTCCAAGGGCCTTCTGGAATGGTCCATTGGATTGCTTAAGGCCTAAGCAGTCAGATTAGGGTTTCCTAGTTGTAAACCCTAATAGCCTACATGTATATAAAGGACCCTTAAGCCCTAAAAACGTGGACAAGTAATCCTTTAGGGTTTCCAGCCGTTTTTGGTGCCTCCTCTCTCCTCCCTCTTCATCCAAGTTGCTTAGTGGTGTTTGTGACCCCATTAGAGGTGCAACACTTGAGGCACTAAGCTTTCTGAAGCCAATCAAAGCAAGGATTGATTGTTATTGCTATATAACAATCAAAGGTAATTACTAAACCCTTATTTCAGTTCTTATTTGATAGATCTAGGGTTTATAGCGTTGGATATTCAATTGCATGTTCATTAGACAAACTAGATCCAAAAGCTATTAGGGTTTGCATGTACACCATAGGAATGATGTATTGCTCGAAACCCATCAGTGGTATCAGAGTCTAGGGCTGTTTGTTAGTGAATTTGATGCTTACTTGATCGAAAATTGGCTGAAAAAGGATTTTTTTTTTGAATTTTGGGGCTGGATTCGCTGAGTCCGTGACTGAACTCGCCGAGTCCACTGGGTACTCGACGAGTCAGCGAGTCTGGCAGCGTTTTTTTGGCGATTTTGTTGCTGTTTTGGCTTGGGATACTTACCATAAACGTTTTTTAATAATAAAATCCGATTTTTATAAATATTTGGAGATTATCCTTGCCAAAATAGAAGATAATTGTCAAAATTTAGATAATCTTTTGTTTTATTAGATAAAGATTGATTATTTGTAATTTAGATTTGAATTATCTTGTGAAAAAGTTTCAATTTTCCCCTTTAGGTTTTATAGTTTAAATTTGAACTTAAAAGTTTTGTTTTTGAAATTTGAATAGTTGAACCCTAATGTTTTGAAAGGTTTCAAAACTTGCCCTCAAGTTTTGGAATTTAAATTTTGATTAAAAGTTAATTTTTGAAATATTTAAATTCTAAACCCTAATGTTTTGAAAAAGTTCAAAACTTGCCCTCAAGTTTTGGAATTTAAAAGTTGATTAATAGTTTAATTTTGAAATGTTAAATTCTAAAACCCTCGTATTTTGAAAAAGTTCAAATTACACCCTTATGGTTTTATTAATTAATTAAAGTGTATAATTAAAAGAGATTTAATAATTCCATAAAGTTTTGGTTTACATTTGATTAAATTAAAAGTATAATTTATTAAATTGAAACACCTAGTATTTTAAAAGTGTAAAATACACCCTATACTATATATATGTAACATTAAAAGTCTAATATTATATATATGAGTAAAGAGTCAGTCTTACCGTTAGTAGGCCTCATTCACGAAGCTGGTCTATAAGGGGTGTTTAAGGAAATTGCCTATAAAATGGCGATTGAATGGGTATCCACTCTTACCCACCGCACTCTTGACTGGTGGAGGGTCGTTAGCCGAACGGGTAGGATAGGACGAAACCTTCCATTATAAGTATAATGAAGTACAACGTAACTAAATGCTTTTATAAATTCCCAAATCATAGTTACTTTAGGCAAAATGTGAAATTGTATGCTAATCCATGGAATTACACTTCACACCCTTGCCAAACGTTAGTGGAGCGTGCGTGGTTAATCGGCACACTAATTTGGGGTTGACATTGGTTGTGAAGGGTGGCTCGATGTTTATCATAGATCAATGGAGCGTGTGTGGTTAACCGGCACATTGATTGGGTGATAGTATCATTGAGTGCATCACGTAGATTCGTATGGTTATTCACACCTTATTTGTGATCCTCGGCATCCCAGTCACAAATAGAAGGGCATAATCGAGATTAAACATGCCATTGAAAAGTTCAATGAATCTCAAAAGATCTAGGAGTTTCAATTCATTTAAAACTTAAACCTTTTTTTTGTTTTTCATGGTGGAATTGGTAAATCGTCATTTACCTACCTTCAAATATTCTGCAACTAGATTAAGGCATCCCTCTTCTAGGTTGTAGAGTATTGTGTTGGATCCTAGCCTTGATGTTTCATTTGGGTGTTACATCAAGGATTCTTATCAACTAACTTGAATTTTCTCCCGTTTTGTAGATGTCTAAATCTTACAATGGTCTTCCCAAGTCCCTTGGAATGATGTATTGCTCGAAACCCATCAGTAATAACATTATTTCATGTAGATAACATTTTTATACAACATAAAAGTAAGCATGTATAACAACTTGTACAATTATACAAGTTTACTTGTATTCTCCCCTAAAACTTGGATAAAGATGAAAATGAGGGGTATGAACTCACCTTGAGTGTGTTTCTTCGTGGATAAAGAGGTGGAGATGAAAGATTTCAACTTAAGAACACTTGAAGATTGAAAGATCCTATGGATATTAACACATATTAATGTGTGTAATTGTAACAAAACGAGTATATATATGTATAGAATCACTAGATTAGTAAGAAAAAACTTACCAAGAGATCAAGAACCAACTTATGGAAATTAATCTTGAGAGAGAAAACGTGTTCTTGAGGAAGAAGATGAACAAATGAAGAAGATGAGATAAAGGGGGGGGGGGGGGTTGGCCGAAAATAAAGAGAGTAGAGGGTGAGGGGAGAATCTAGGGTATGCTTTCTTGAAATTTATATTCAAGAATGGCTCTTTCAAATAAATAATAATATTTTATAAAATATGTAATAATCATATAAGACAAAAGTGGTTTCTTTAGTTTATTTTTATAAAAGGAATGGGTAATTTTTATAAGAGTTGGTGATTTTTATAAAAAGTGTGGTAAAATGATGTATAATTACTTAATTTGAATCATCTAAATTCAAATTGTTATAAAACTCATTATCATAAAAAATAATAACACATTACTCGAAAGTTAGGATGATTCTTAATTCTTTTCGTTAAAGTTTGAGTGTTTAAGTTGGGTATAGAATTTGTCGTATTTGGTGACGAATTCACAAAAAATCTGAATATGTAACCTTTGTTATGAATTTGTCATGTAGTATAAGGTTTATGAACTCAACTACATTGTGTTATGAATATTATTTATACCTAAATAATATATAATTAAATTATCGAATTTTTACGTTACTAACCCTAATTAGGGTTTATATTCTATAATTGGTAAAAAGAGAGGTACTTTGAATTATAACTTGCCAATAATACATTAGTAACATTAGGGAATATCACATTTCTCCTAAAATTCTAATACGAGTTGAGTTGACCTGGTTGACTTTTGTTGATTTTGTTTGACCAAAATTGACGGTTGTCACATATTTGATCTAAACCATTCATGTTCAATGTGTTTGACACCCTTTCTTACCTTAAACTATATTACTTCACGACTAGGTACACCGCTTATTTGTGTTTAAGACTAGTTGAGATTTGATAGGACTTTATAAATAAAAAACTAGTGCATAAATAAAACATATAACATATCTTGGATATATGTTCAATCACATATCCATATACAAGGTAGTTAGCCTTGCATGCAAGTGAGACATTTTCCAGAGTACCATCACTAAGTCATTTGAAACTTTTGGCCGTACGTCATCATTATCGTCATTTTCTTGGACTTTTAGTTTGGAAAAACTCAAGTCATTTTCATCCTCACATGAATGCACATGGATGTAGATAATGATGAGAAAAAAACATTTGAAAGTCATAAGACTGGATTGCCCCTGAGCCCACAACACAAGACTGGATTGCCCCCGGGTTTCTTGTCCTACAACACAGAGTTGTACCACCTCAACCCGACCGCACTATGTAAACATAGGCACCAAAAAAATAACAAGAAAGCATAGGTAATCATAGTAGATCTACTAGTCTACAAGATAACTACAACACAACATCTTACACACAAGGACACATACTGCAGTATAAAGCATAGTGAGAAAACTCACCCCGTAGTCTAGTAGATAACAAAACTAATAACAAATCCAATAACCAGCACTACAAGTCACCTATACAACATACATGAACCAAAACTCAAACTACAACCCAAAACCCTCAAATTGACCTAAAGTCAAACTTGGTCAAAAATTCAAAGGTCAAAGTCAAAGTCAACAATAAAAGGTCACTCAGCTAGTCGTCACGTCGTGGCAGCGTGAGGACAACTTAATTGCGAAGCTTTCTGTCGCCATGTCATAACAATCAACCTGTCACGTCGTAGGAACCACTTTAGATAACATAATTCTTTAAGCTCTTAATCCTTTAAGCCATGCAACCAAACTTTCTAGAAGGCTTTCTCCATCTCAAAACACCATAAAAATCATTTATTTTCATACATGCACGTCCAATGCATGTTCTAAACAAAAGCTAGGTTAAAATGAAGGAAAATCAAGATCAAATCTCATGCATGGAACCCATAACTCACTAAATTTACAGACCTGGGACAAAGGGTTACAAAGGAGTCTCAAAAACTCATAAAGTTGCCAACTTTATGAAATTCCAACTGTAACATTACGTTTAAAATAAATAAAATTAAATTTATAAATAAAAAATAAATAAAGAAAGTAAATAGATAATAAACCCTAAAACCCCGAGATGTAGTTTGATATTTTATATATATTTATATTTTATATTTTAATATTTTATATTGGCCCTAATCTGCAATAAATTATTAGAGTATTAGCACAAGGAGTTAAATGTAATAAAACTATAGACGCGTCCATTAGATAAATGATCATATATTCCTCCATTCTAGATATCATATGGACAGAGACATGGATTATAATCATTCTCTCTGTCCATTTGTTGTTTCCCGATTTCCGATTTATGACGACCGACTAATTGAACAAATCAAATCAGTCCACGCTTGTCCAAGCACTTAGGGTGTCATCACTAAATCATTGAGGGGCCCACAAATATCGCTTTTATCCTTATGAGGTAAAAGGAATGGATAAACTTTGACTCATATGTTTGTACTAACTACTTGTTGAATCATACACAAAGGCACATTTTATAACATCAAGTTACTGATGCATTTTCGTACAATCAATGTATAATCAACTCATAGTCAACAACTCATATCTCTAGGTTTGAAGAATATAAGATATTATCGTCTCATGATTCACTCGTGATAAAATCCATGAAGTGATTCAAATGAGCGTGGGTTTAATCCAATACTCGAATCTTATTCCAGGAGCACTCATGAATACTGCAGCTAAGTCTAGCCACCTAGACAGACTACAGACCCATTCATGACAGTCTTGCCTCAATACCTACTTCCAAAGTATGATTGACTATGAACTGTTTGAATAACCTAGTTATTCTGGAAGTCAAAACATGCAAAGTGAAACACAAGAATAATACTAATCCTATATGGCCCCAACACTTTGAGAGTAAATAAAAAAAAACACCTTTTATCTAAGCACCATATTGATTACTCATTATTCATGTAATGTTTCGAATTATCAACTTAATACTTGAATTAAAATAATGGTCATGCCATGCTCCAAGCATGCACACTATGTTTACCTATGGTCCTTCTTTTGTGAAATAGATCAATTAAACACGACTCCAATGATGCTCATTTCACAATTCCAATCCATTTTGTAAATATAAGAATACCAAACTCTTGTCATATACTGTAATCTGTTAGATTCTAAACTTATATGCAATGATTCTCTTGTAATGACTATGCACAAAAGTCACAAAGACTTGGCAACAGACATTACAAAGTATTCCAATGGAGATCAATTCCATGGAAACGAAGTCTCATATTCAAAGTACATTCCTTTGAACATCCTTCTTTGCATTAAGTTTTCTAATCTTACACAGATTCAAAGAATAACTTCCACCTATGAAGACAATTCCATATTCCCATTTTGACTATCACTTCTGAACAAGAGTTGCCTCCTTTCATAACATGTCAATATGGTCTTATTTCTATACTTCCAATTGTCCATGAGCAACCAATCTTTGGCAAACCTCAGATGGTCCTCGACAATTGCTTAATCATTTTAGTCAAATCCAGTTCTATTCCTTTTTCCCTCTTAACACCCTAGGCACTTGGAAAATTTAGAATGGATAAATATTATAACACATGTAATTGATCCTATACCCGAAGCATATGGGACCCGATTCATGCTATAATTTTTTTTTTATTTTCCATGTTCTCAAAATTCGAACTATGAAGAGGGATGTCGTAATCATAATCGAATTTTGATTCTTTCTATAATTTTTTTTTATTTTCCATGTTCTCAAAATACTAAAAATCTCAATCTAAGATTTTAGAATTGGAATGAAGTATAAATCCTCTCCCTTAATTATAGCAAAACAACTTTTCAAAGCGAATTAAACCTTTTGTTTTCTATAATTAACATTGCTAACTTGCAGCACTAACCATAATAATCATGCTCCCACTAGTACAATGATTATTATCTTACTAGCACAACACTTATGCTCCCACTAGCTTTGACATGTACTCAGAAATCAACTGGACTTTTAGAAATCAATACTTTATTGACTTTCTTGCCAAAGTTTAAATTTCTGATACAAGATTGCTTTGATAAGAGTTTATCAAAATCATACACCTTTCCTTAGATAGCTCACATGTTTGTCTAGACCTTTTTCCATTCTCACTAGTTAGTGTGTCGGTTAACCACACACGCTCCACTAACAACATAAGAATTCAAATATCACATTTGCTATCTACTTAAAATATACTTAGTGAAAGTGTTTCCTCACCATAATTTCATGAATTGGAGAGAAGCCTTATGACACTTCGATTTTTATGGTGTATGTATTCCTATCCATGTGAATTTGTCAAAAACATAATCACAAGACAGGGTTAGTGACAAACTCAAACTCATATGGACTGAACTTGTTCAATCTTAATTTCTTGCCACTTGGCAGCTCAAGGGCCTACCATTGCTTCCACATTGTTATGCAAACAATTGAGAACTCATAGAACTCACAAGCATAGTCAACTTTAACTGGAATAGGCACAGAAATAAGAATATATGTCAACACGATAGGTTACAAACCTCAAGTCGTGGGCTAGTGATTAACAATACTCTTGATTAGTTCTTGAAAACATCTCAAGATTTTTAAAGACTCCCACTGACCTCTTGACATATAAGATTCTCTTTTGTCAAGAATCATTCCTTGACAAAACAAATATTCAAGAGTTAGTGCGAATTCTTATCAAGTTAAACACTTCTCACAATTGGTCTTAGTTGGTCTTTGTCTTATCCAAAACATCACAACTTACCAATCTCAAATGTACAAGAGTAAGAAACATGTTACTCTACATTTGATAAGTGTCATAAACCTTTCTTAGAATTATGTCACTCAAGTTACAGTCTTAAAGTATGACTCTAAGACTTGATTTTGGAACGAAGTATGATTTATCTTTTGATTTAACCATTTCAACAGTTCATGATTCCTCTCCTTAGCCACACAAATGCACTAAGGTGTCTTTAGAGGATTAATTGTGATATGGTTTTATAATCACTAAGATAATCATAAAATAAGATACTCAAGTACTCTCCCATCTCTTCAGATTGGAGAAACCTTTGTCTTTCTGCCTAATTTGATTCTTCTCATTCATTCTGCCAATCATTGAAACTTTTCCAATATTTCAGAATTACACTTAAACTTGTAAGTATAGCCATATTTACTAAACTTTAGTAAATCATAATGAATAACCTTATTTGCCTTTGTGGTGGACCTGACCAGCGCACAACCCAATGTACCCGATCTTTTAGTCCTTCACTTGACTCACATGTACATGCGAACAAGGAATTATCCTTACAATGCAAATACATATGAAAACATGTTGTTATCTATTCCTAAGCAATCTATCATAACTCTTTAAGCATCGGTTCAAAATTCTGATCACCGAACCATGCGATTGAAATCCATCTTCGCGATCAAAATCAGCATACCCTTTTTTAGGTTTCCTTTGATTCTTCTAAAACATCAAAATGTAATTACATTAAATCATGTATTAAGAATATCCAAAAGAGACTTCATAGAGTTAGATAATGGACTTTACCTGAAGTAGAGTCAAACTTTTTGACTTTACCATCCTTATTATCTTTCAGGTAAATTGGGCAGCTTCGCAACCAATGTCCCTTCTTTTGGCAAAAGAAACATATGGACTCTTTGGAAATGGTACACTTGATTGTCCATACTTAGCCTTTCTCTTTACCATTGAGTCAAACGACTTGACCATGGCCGATCCCTTTCCACTGGGAAGAGAAAGTTTTCCTGGACTTTCAATGTTACCATTACCAATGTCCATGGAAGCATGGGAAGTAGATCTTTCATCAAATTTGCTTTACCATTGCTCCAAATCATTGTTGATTCAGTAGCATCCAGCAAATACGTAAGATCATTAAGGGTCATGTCATGGTCTGTCACATAGTAGTCCTTAAAGAACTCACTATATGACTTAGGAAGTTACTAAAGAACCCAATTAACAGTCAACTCCCTTAAGACTTTGACACCCAACTCTCCCGACTTACCAATGTGTGACTTAATCTCCAAGATGTTAGCACATATAGACTTTGCTTGCCAATTAAGGATTGAGTGACCTTAAACTTGTGGGTCAGGGAGAATTATTAGAGGAGGTGGAGGAAGTGAAGCTCTATCCAAAAGGATGAGGAAGACCATAGTTGTCTGAACTTAGACATCTATGAGGGAGAAATTCAAGTTTCAGTTGATTTAAGTCCTTAACATAACACCCAATATGAAATATTAAGGATAGAACCCAACAAACTATTTTATAACTTGGAAGAGGGATGTCGTAATCCAAGCTACAAAATATTTGAAGGTAGGTAAATGACGATTTACCAATTTCCACCATGAAAAACAAAATAAATTATTAAGTTTTAATTGGATTGAAGCTCCTAGATCTTTTGAGATTCATTGAACTTTCAATGGCATGATTAAATCTCGATTGTGCCCTCTCAAGTTTGTGACTGGGATGCCGAGGATCACAAACAAGGTGTGAATAACCATGCAAATTGACTTGGTACCCTTAATTTTATCACCCAATCGATGTGTCGGTTAACCACACGCGCTCCAACGATCTATGATAAAACTTAAGTCACCCTTTGCCACACATTGTCAGTCCCATGTTAGTGTGTCGGTTAACCACACACGCTCCACTAACGACTTAACAAGGTGCAAAGTGCAATTTCATGGGTTAGCACCATTTCACATTTTCCTAAGTAACTAAGATTGGGAATTTATAAGTGTTTAGTTACTTAGTATTTATCATTATACTTTTAATGAAGGGAGAATTATAGTCCTTTTCTACCCGTTCGGCTAACGACCCTCCACCAGTCAAGGAAGCGGTGGGTGAGAGTGGACACCCATTAAACTGCCATTTTATAGGCAGTAACCTTATACCCCCTTATAGACTGGCTTCGTGAATGAGGCCTACTAATGGTAAGACTGACTTTGTTCTTATACATATATATAAGTATTAACTTTTAATATTATAATAGTATAAGGGTGTATTTTACACATTTAAAATACTTGGTGGTTTAATCTTCTTAATTAAAGTATACTTTTAATTTAATTAAACGTAAATCATGTCATTATGGAATTATTAACTCTTTTAATTAAACACTTTAATTAATTTAATGAAGTCCATAAAGTTTGAATTTTAACTTTTAAAATTCTTGGGTTTGGAATTAAAGCATTAATGTGTGTGAGACTTTACAAATTCCAAAACTTGAGGGCAAGTTTTGAAACTATTCAAAACCTTTCATATTCATAACATATGAGTTTAATGTTTCTTTAATGGCAAGACTCTTGAAAATCCATAACTTGAGGACAAGTTATGGAGATCATAAAACAATTTATGGAAAAGAGATTCTTCAAGTTTTATAACTTATGACTTTTAATGATCCATTTAAAAGAAAAAACTTTGGAATTCCATAACTTGAGGACAAGTTATGGAGTCCATTAAAATCATCAAAAACAACAATTCAACCAAGAATGTTACAAGTTCTAGATTAAACTCATATGAACTAGGTAATTCAAGTCAAACAAATTCCATGCAATTAGACTTAATCATATAAACTAATAGAAAAAATGAAATTTTGACAATCACCTTTCAAATGGATTAGCATGATCATTATCATATCTTAAAAAAAATATTTTTATGATTGAAAACAGTTTGGAATAATGATCCTATCCATTTGGGGGCCAAAAAAACATTTTTCTACACTCTGCCCAGTCAACTCGGCGAGTCCATGAACATGACTCATCGAGTAGCACATTTTGTACATGGACTCGTCGAGTCCATCGGTGGACTCGGCGAGTTCATCACCCAGAACGCAGAAAACTCGATTTTTTTCAACTTTAAACAGCAAGTACCATCAAGTATAATTGAAAATAGCCCTAGGCTTTGATACCACTGTTGGGTTTTGAGCATTCTAACACTCCTAAGGTGTACATGCAACCCTAAATACCTTGGATCTATGTTTTCTCTATTATACATGCAAACTTGAATATTTCAAGGTATTACCCTAACTAGCATATAATCATATGTTACTTGCATAATAAAACTAGATGGAATTACATACCTTTTTTCTTGTGGTTGATTCCTTGGAGCTTTAAGAGCCTAGCACCAATAATTTGAATGCCTCAAGTGGAATCACAAATCACCAAAACAACTTGGAAGAACTTTGAGAGAATATAGAGCTCACTAAAATCGGCCACCTTTTCTTTCACACACACTAGTGCCAATTTTGTGAGCCAAGGACCCCTTTAGATATTATGAAGGATTAGGGTTACATCCATGTAAACCCTAATACCCATGACCTTTCATTTACATAGGATCCATGAGTTAAAAGCTCCATGGACTATTCATGGACTTCCATACACTCTTAGCCCATCCTAAATAAACCTTGGCCCATTCCATATATATATATATATATATATATATATATATATATATATATATATATATATATATATATATATAAGAGTCCATATTTAATTAGCCTCTTTTGATCACTAAATTAATTCCAAATTAATTCTTGATCAATACTAATTAAATAATATGATTTCATATTAACATATTATAAGTTATAATATATTAATAAAAAATAAATATCCTTTTCTCATAAGTCTATCCATACAAATTGTTCCGGTGAAGTGCAACCCAAATGGACCATGCCGGGTCGGGTCAAGTCATACCAATTATAGTTATGGACTTAGACACTAATCCAACACCTTACCCTCCCATTTTTAAGGTTGCAATACCCAAACCCTAACCCTAATCACTATTGCAGCCACCATCCTTATCATTCCACTCCTCCAGCCGCCATCGCCCCCATGTTGTTGCTGTGAACCGCCAAAACCCAACCTTCGTCGCCGCTCCCTACAACCGTTGAAGACGAAGGTCGCCGATGGAAGCTGTGACATCGAGCAATCAGAAGAAGCAAGCTTATGATTGTCGTTGTTGCTGTTCTCGGTGACGAAGCGTGTCGCATCTCCTTCCCCGATTTTGTCATGTTGCGTCTGATCCGTCGAAGGCAACCGACGTCCGCTGCTGGCCCCATGCGGCTCCTCTATTTTATTGGCTGCTCTGGTCATCGTTTGCCACCCCGAAAGGCTGTCATGTTCGTGTTTCATGTGAGTACGTGTGTGCTGCTGCTTCAAGTTCGTGTGGCGTGTGTGTACTTTTTGGTTTGAACGGAAATCGTAAGTACCACCATGGCAGCCAATCATGGTGGATGCCGCCCGTTTGCTACCTTTCTTCCACCACCATCCACTGTGTGTGGTGGCTGTGTGTGTGAGTTATGGTGTGTGTATCATGTAGTGTGTGAGATTATTTTATCGGTATGATGTTGTATGGTCTTTGTTTGGCCGGAAAACCAAAGAAAACCCACCACCACCACTGTGAGGTGGTGGATGCCACTTCCTACGGCCGCCGACCACCGTTTTTGGTTGTTGTATTGGGCTTTTCTTATTCTTTTGGTGCTAGTGTGTGTGTGTTGTAGGAAATTATATGTGTGTTGGATTGTTGGAATTATTACTTAAACCGTCGTCGTGTGCGGGTGGCTGCCGCCTCCTACCGTCATGGACCGTCGCCGACCACCACTGCCCGAGGTGGCAGTGGGTGGTGCCCAATTTATTAATTATATATTTATTTAATTAGTTAATCATTTAACTTTAGGAGTTGGAAACCCTAATTAGGGTTTAGAAAACCCTAATATTAAGAAAACCCTAATTTTGGAGTTGGTCGGGACCCGCGTTAAAACTATTAATTAAACCTAAAATAATACTTAATAATTCTCCACAATTAACTTGATGCAGTATTGGACTTAATGGGTTAAGTGAGGAACACTAACCCTAGTTATCATTTTATGTAAAAACCCTAGAATCGAGGAGCTCTATTTTGGGCAATAATTGGGTGCTTATTTGGGCTGTTGACTGGATTATTATTTCACCTGAGAACGACTAAGTCAAACCTTAATCAATCATACCCTTAAGTGATTAAGTCCTTAATAGGTTAAGTGTTCTTACTTAACCCTAATCCTCATTTTATATGAAACCCTAATCGTCATTTTATATGAAACCCTAATCGCCATTTCATGTGAGGTGGTCACTGTTGCAAGTGACTATAACCTGTATCGGCTATTGAATCAAGTACCTTCTTGTAGGTGATTGAAAGTAAGTTGAAGCTGATAGAGTTCTTCGTTGCTTCAGTGGTTATCTACGCGCATATCAAGGTGAGTTTCGCCTCACTGTACCCATGGGTCGAAGGCACCAATGTCGGCCCATTAGTTTTGGTTATCTGCTAGTAGAAAGATGCCTTAGGGACTGTATATAGTCATGTAGGATAGACTGAGGACTCTTGATCTAGGCTCTCTTACCTGTTCCTTGTTTGGTTGTGGTTCTAGAGTAGGATCACCTGTCTGGGTGACTATCTCACCTCTGAGTATATACGGTCATGCATTCCTTAGATTGTTGATATTGAGTATGATGCTATGTTGTAGTGATCTGTTAGATCTGTGTTCTGGTATTGAGTATGCTGCTATGCTGTAGTGATATGTTAGATTTGTGTTATGTTATCAAGTATGGTGCTATGTTGTAGTGATAAGTTAGATTTGTCTCCTGGTATTTAGTATGTTGCTTTGTGGTAATAACATGTAGAACTGTATGTTATCTGTGCTTTATGGTTATCATCCATGGAGTGCCCTTAGGGGCTATCGGTAGTCATGTAGGATAGCCTGAAAACTCTTGGTCTAGGTTCTCTTGTCTGTTCCTTGTTTGGTTGTGGCTCTAGAGTAGGACCATCAGTTCGGGTGGCTATCTCACCTCTGGTTACTCATGGTTACGCATTCTATAGGGGTTAGTTGGTAGTGGGATTGTATGTTGTGAGAGGATTAGTAGGCTGTAGTGAGTTGTATGATTGTTGTTTGCCTGTATTATGTGCCTACTTGATCTTGATTGTTTATATGTCGACATATTGTGTTTGGTTGGGTTGAGGCGGTCCTGCTTTGTGCGGTAGGCCAAGATACCCGGTGCGGGCCGGCTGTAAGTCGTAGGAACGGAGGCTCAGGAGGAGCGGTAGGGTTGAGGCGCTAGGCCAACAAACCCTGGGTATTCCAACCCGATGGTTGATTGGACCTGACATATTGGTATTCCAACCCGAGGCTGATTGGGCCAATATGCTTACGATACGAGGGTATTCCATCCCGAGGATGACTGGACCCATAGTGGACATGTCTGGTATTCTAGCCCGAGGCTGATTGGGCCAGACATGAGTATTTGTGTTTATGCTTGTTTTTCGTGGTGGTATTTTGGGGGAAACTCACTAAGCTTTGTGCTTACAGTTTTGTTTATGGTTTTCAGGTTCTTCAGATGATCAGAGTGGCAAGGCGAAGGCGTGACCGTACACATACTTGGTTTTACAATAGACTGGATCTTGGGAAACTCTGGTTTTCAAATAATGTTTAAGAACACTATTTTTGAAAACATTTTATTAGTAAAAGGATCGTTTTGAAAAGTTTAAATTTGTTGAAATTTTCGGGACGTTACAAGTTGGTATCAGAGCTAGGGCACGGGTCGATGTGTTCGACAGGGACGTCGAACCCTATAATACGGGGGTGAAAGTGGGTTACACCTGATCCCACATCGGCTTGGAAGGAGAACGAAGCATTTCCTTATAAAGGGTGTGGATACCTTCCTTGACACAACACATTTTAAATCCGTGAGGACAACAGATCCCATAAGAACTCTGCAGTTAAGCGTGCTCGGGCGGGAGTAGTACCGGGATGGGTGACCCCCAGGGAAGTCCGGCCGAGTGGCCCAAAGCGGACAATATTGTGATACGTGCCAGAGGGGATGCTACACCAACACTCAAACTTCCTCAAACATTAAGAAAAGTGGACAAAAATCTAGATCTAACATGCTTAAGCTAAAAAGGTAGGAACTTGAGGACTTACAAGAGTCCTAAGGAAGCTCAAGATGATGAGGGAGAGGGTTGCTTGCTAAGATGATGCATCAAAATGTCATTTCTTCTTCTTCAAGGCTAAAAATCACCAAAAGGAGCTCATAATCAACAATGGAGGATTAGGGTTTTTTTAGGGTGAAGGGGGTGATAGAGGCTGAGGATGTGCAAACCGTAACCCTCACTTCCCTTAAATTGGGGCACAATCCCTGGAATTATAGTTTTTGCATGATGGGTTGCCACGTCATGACCAACATGTTGTCACGTCATGATACCCAATGAGATGCGCGTTCTTTCCAATGCACCGCCATGTCGTGACACACAGATGCTACCAAAGTCTTCATCATTTAAGAATTAATTGATAAACTCAGAAGTGATGCTTACCTGTAACTTGGTGTTACAATTCTCCCCCACTTGAACTAAATTTCATCCTCAAAATCCTCAGCTGTAAATAGATCTGGGTAGTGCTCGTGCATCTCCTGTTGGATTAGGTGTCTAAGCCCATAACTATAATTGGTATGTACTTGACCCGAGAGTAGCATGGTCCATTTGGGTTGCCTTCACCAGAGCAATTTGATAGGATGGACTTTTGAGAAGAGGTTATTTATGATTTATTAATATATTATAAGTTCTAATATATTAATATGAAATCATGTTATTTAATTAGTACTGATCAAGAATTAATTTTGAATTAATTTAATGATCAAAAGAGACTAATTAAATTAACGGGGACTGATTATGTAAATCAGTGATATATATATATATATATATATATATATATATATATATATATATATATATATATATATATATATTGTTTGGGCTATTGATCCATGATAGGCTAAGTTTATGTAAGTATACATGAAGAGTTAGCCCACATGAAATATGGATCATAACCCAAGTGTATGGATTAGGGTTTACCCATGACTCTTGGATTCCTACACTATATATATGACACCCCTTTGATCTAAAGTTGGTTGAACATGTATTCTTGGAGAAGCATAGCCGAATTTTAGTGCTCCATATTCTCTCTCAGAAGTCCTCCATTTGTTCATTGTGTCTGTGAACCATTTGAGGCATCACATTTGAGGTGCTAAGTTCTTAAAGACCAAAACTACAAGCTAAAACAAAGAGGTAATTCTATAACTCAATTCTATGTTGTTTATATCAATTGTATGCTAGTTGTAGGCTTCATGATTTGGAAACAATATTGCATGTATAATTAGAGAAAACATAGATCCAAAGCAATTAGGTTTGTATGTGCACCATAGGATGTTGTAGTATACAAAACCCAACATCTTCGACTCGGGCTCCCAAGTCCATTCGGAACACCTCCGATGCTGCCACTGAACGTTGACTAAAGGTACTACCTTGTTGCGCAAGGCCTTGGTCTTCCTATCTAGAATAGCCATCGGCCTCTCCACATAATTCATGCGCTCATCAACCACTACTAAAAAACAGGCTTCCGTCACACGACAAATGAGTGACTGTATGCATACAGTCACATATTCGTTTTCACTACATGTGTGACCGAAGGTCGAGTGACATGAAATCATGTTATTTAATTAGTACTGATCAAGAATTAATTTTGAATTAATTTAATGATCAAAAGAGACTAATTAAATTAACGGGGACTGATTATGTAAATCAGTGATATATATATATATATATATATATATATATATATATATATATATATATATATATATATATATATATTGTTTGGGCTATTGATCCATGATGGGCTAAGTTTATGTAAGTATACATGAAGAGTTAGCCCACATGAAATATGGATCATAACCCAAGTGTATGGATTAGGGTTTACCCATGACTCTTGGATTCCTACACTATATATATGACACCCCTTTGATCTAAAGTTGGTTGAACATGTATTCTTGGAGAAGCATAGCCGAATTTTAGTGCTCCATATTCTCTCTCAGAAGTCCTCCATTTGTTCATTGTGTCTGTGAACCATTTGAGGCATCACATTTGAGGTGCTAAGTTCTTAAAGACCAAAACTACAAGCTACAACAAAGAGGTAATTCTATAACTCAATTCTATGTTGTTTATGTCAATTGTATGCTAGTTGTAGGCTTCATGATTTGGAAACAATATTGCATGTATAATTAGAGAAAACATAGATCCAAAGCAATTAGGGTTGTATGTGCACCATAGGATGTTGTAGTATACAAAACCCAACATCTTCGACTCGGGCTCCCAAGTCCATTCGGAACCCCTCCGATGCTGCCACTGAACGTTGACTAAAGGTACTACCTTGTTGCGCAAGGCCTTGGTCTTCCTATCTAGAATAGCCATCGGCCTCTCCACATAATTCATGCGCTCATCAACCACTACTAAAAAAACAGGCTTCCGTCACATGACAAATGAGTGACTGTATGCATACAGTTACATATTCGTTTTCACTACATGTGTGACCGAAGGTCGAGTGACATGAAGTACATACGTTTACATTAGCGAGTTAGTGGCTGTATCCATTTAAAAAGAGTGGCGAAAGGCATAAAGTGAGAGACCAAGTGGTTTCAAAAGTCATGAAAAAGTGTATTTTGAGTGACGTTAGGCCATCTAATTGCCACACGAATATGATGTTTGTGTAGCCTTATGTACATTTGGTGACACAACTATTGGTTTTTTTGGGGAGATTTCGTCACTTACAATTAATCAAAGAGTGACCTAAGGTGTTAAAAAAGAGTGGCCAAATGTATTAATAATCTTTAAAAAGTGTATTTTGAGTGACGTTAGTCCATCTAATTGCCACATGAATATGATGTTTGTGTAGCCTTTTTTATATTTTGTCACACAACTATTTTTTTTTTTGGGGGGGGGGGGTGGGGGATTTCGTCACTTTCAATTAAGCAATGAGTGGCCTCAGGTGTTAAAAATAGTGGCCAATGTATTAATATTCTTGAAAAAGTGTATTTTGAGTGACGTTGGTCCATCTAATTGTCACATGAATATGATGTTTGTGTGGCCTTTTGTATATTTGGTGACACAACCATTGGTTTTTTTTGGGGGATTTCATCACTTACAATTAAGAAATGAGTGGCATCAGGTGTTAAAAAGAGTGGCCAAATGTATTAATAATCTTGAAAAAATTGTATTTTGAGTGACTTTAGTCCATCTAATTGCTACATGAATATGATGTTTGTGTAGCCGTTTGTATATTTGGTGACACTACCATTGGTTTTTTTGGGGGATTTCGTCACTTACAATTAAGCAATGAGTGGCCTCAGGTGTTAAAAAGAATGGCCAAATGTATTAATAATTTTGAAAAAGTGTATTTTGAATGACGTTATTCCATCCAATTGCCACATGAATATGGTGTTTGTGTAGCCTTTTGTATATTTGGTGACACAACCATTGGTTTTTTAGGGGATTTCGTCACTTACAATTAAGCACTGAGTGACCTTAGGTGTTAAAAAGAGTGACTATATGGTTTTTAAAGTCAAGTAAATGTGTAACCTTTTGTATATTTGATGACACAATGATTGTGTAGCGTTTGGTATATGTAGTTGCTCTACAAATCCATTATTTGTGTGACAAATATGA
Organism: Lactuca virosa; assembly: GCF_052849685.1. Taxonomy (NCBI): domain Eukaryota; kingdom Viridiplantae; phylum Streptophyta; class Magnoliopsida; order Asterales; family Asteraceae; genus Lactuca; species Lactuca virosa. Next base: position 291,413,893 of record NC_136428.1, read on the forward strand.
TTATATGTAGGGCTGGCAATTCTCGACACGACCCGCGGCACAACACGAAATAAGTGGGTTTAGGTTGAGTTTTTCAACCCGCCAACCCGTTTATTAAACGGGTCATATATGGGTTTCTCAAAAAATAAACGGGTTGACCCGCCAACCCGTTTACATTTTTAATAAAAAAATTATTTTGTTTTTAAATGTATTTATGTATCAAATATTAATATTTAATAAGTATTATATAATATATATCATTGATTCATAGACCATTTGACTGTTTTGACATTTTGACTCGTGGTGGATGGCCTAAGGTCGTAAGTCATAACCTGTAAGGCTAAGTATGTAACCATTTTCCCATTTACCCTAAATAATAATCTCAAAAAATCAAATCGCGTATGAGTGTATCTCCCTCTTCCAGACTTCAGTCTCCCGGTCTCCCACAGTCCCACTCTCCCCTATGTTACTCTGTGATCGAAATCATTTATCGAAATGGTGTTGGAGAATTAACTTTGTTTTTTGAGAGAAAAAATGGGAATTGTGGCTATTACTTTAGCACTTGAATTATCTATTTTTGTATTAATGTCTAGTTTGAACATGCTTTTATGAATGTTTTTAATTTTCATTTGGATGTTTAAGACTTAAGTGTCTAAAATTCGGATATGTTTGCATCAACCATCAAGAATTTATTCATGTTTAATTGTCAATTTTATTTATGGAATCTGACCCACGAATCCAAATCTGACCCACGAACCCGCCAACCTATGAACCCGTATAAATAAATGGGTTGGCGGGTCATATATGGGTTTATGTACCAAACCCGCCAATCCGTGACCCGCCAACCCATGACCTGTATATTTAAATGGGTCGTATTTGGGTTAGCATATTTTGACCCGCCAACCCGCGACACGCCAAACCGAACACGACACGATTGTCAGGCCTAATTATATGTGTGTATATATATATATATATATATATATATATATATATATATATATATATATATATATATATATATATATATATATATATATATATATATATATATATATATGTGTGTGTGTGTGTATGTTTGTGTGTGTTTATTTATTTATATAAAACAAATGAAAAGGAAAAAAAAAACAAACCCAACAAAATTGGAATAATTTACGCAATTAATTAATTCACAAGTAAAATTGTAATTTGTACAAATTATATAAAATCCTAAAGTAACATATCAAAAGATGTATATAACATTTAATATAATCACAACTATACATTCTTTTGAATCTTCTTATTGGGCATGACTTATTTTAGCACTGAAGCAGAACTGACAAATTTGCACTTAGCTGATAATTTAGGTACAAATGTTTTCTCACCATCCTTCGGTATGGTAGATGGTGGTGTTACTTATAAGAAATGAAAGACCAACGTATCAAAAATTAAATAAATCATGAAGGAATATAACATAGATGTAGGTTGATAAAACATATACATATGTGTACCTTTTCTTGATCAATTAAAACGACCTGATCCTTTGGCCATGCCACAAAACTACGCATTGCATCCTTAACGGTTTTGAAACCATTATTTCCTATATCCGATATGCATGTTGCATCCACCAATGATTCTTGAATTGACACTTTATAGCAGGTTTTTGGGAGTGGTTTGTGATGAAGCATTTTCTTTCCATTTGTGATGTATGCTTTACCAATAGCAATCATTTCTATTCTACTGTTATGCCACATTTTGCACCTCATTTCCTATCAAATAACCAATATTGGTATATATGCATAAAAAGGAATCAAAGTAAATAATATATGAACATGTTGATGGATATACATACTTTTGGTGTTACTGTTAGAGACACATTTTGTTGCGATTGGGACTCTGAACTTGGAGACATGTTTTGTTGTTGTTCCGACATATTTATACCCATCACAGACTTTTGAATTTCCTATGTATATATACAAAACGTGAAACAAGTTACGTATATATTTAAACTTCCTATCACATGTAGAAACAATTAATTAAAAGCATGTAATTGAAAGGTTTTAATACTTACCAGTGATGTTACATGTCCATTTAGATCTAAGTTCACCCCTTGGGCAACTAGTTGACTCACCAAAAGAGAAATCATTCTATGTGTTTGTGCCATCTTGGCGTTCAGCTCCTTGATTTCTTTGTCTTTTTCTTCACGCTCCAGTCTGTCTTTCTCTTCACCTTCATGTCTCTCATTTTCACGCTCATGTCTATCAATTCCAAGTTGACGTTCAAGTAATGCAACTCTTGCACCTGATTATTTGGTTCGAGGAAGATCAAAATACTTGTTGTATGTCACTCGACTTCCCACTCTTCTTGCTGTAACGTCCCATTTTCACAACCAAAAACTTTTATATTTATTTAAGTAAAACTTCCCAATTGTAAATCCATTATTGAGAAAACATTTATTCCAATTACATTTATTGAAGATCAGAGTAATATTTAAAATGTGGAATCTTCATTGTTGCTGATGAATGTGTATAGTCATGCCTTCGCCTTCCCGAGATAACTGATGATACCTGAAACAATAAACAACTTGGCAAGCATAAAGCTTAGTGAGTTTCCACCAAAATAACCCATATGATAATCATACAAGTATGCATAATGGCCTACAACCTCCAGGTTGGAATACGAAGGACCAATCAATCCTCAAATTGGAATGCCAAGGGTTTGTTCGCCTACCGCCTCAACCCAACCGCTCCTCCCGAGCCTTCGTACCTTCAGCTTACAGCCGATCCGCACCGGGTATCTTGGCATGTCAACATATAAACAATCAAGGATCAAGTATGCACATAATACAGACAAACAACAATCATACAACTCACTACCGCCTACTAGTCCTCGCACCACACACTGTCCCGCTACCAGCTAACCTCCATGAAGTGCATAACCATAAGTAACCAGAGATGAGATAGCCACCCGAACAGATGATCTTACTCTAGAGCCACAACCAAACAAGGAACAGACAAGAAATTCTAGATCAATAGTTCTCAGGCTATCCTACATGACCACATACAGTCCCTAGGACAATCCACAAGATGATAACCAACAAGTACAGGTAAACATACAATTCTACAGATCACTACCGCATAGAAACATCCTATATACCAGGATACAGATCTAAAAACATAATAACCTACTAAATATCAACAATCCAAGGAATGCATAACTACATATACTCAGAGCTAAGATCATGTTTCTAAAAAGCACGCCATTGCGCGCCTCAAGGTGTGCCATGGCGCGAGGCTTGACCTTGCCGTTACGTAAACGTCCAAGGTGGATTTGTTTAGCTTGCGCCCAAATAACATGTCAAGGCGCGCCTTATCATGTTATGGCATGAGTTTTTATCAAGGCGTGTATTTTTTTTGTTTTTTCTGACCGGCCCTAAAATAATTGAGTTTTCGTTAAAAATTTTATATTAAATATTAATATAACACTTCTAAAAACTCGATATATTTGATAAAATTCAATAATTATATGATTTATCTTTTTTTATTTATATAAATAGTCACGCCTTGAAAAGCGCCATGGCTCACCAAGGCTTGCCATGACTTAACTTTGACATTGCTTCCAACCCCACGCCTCACGTTAGTTAGAACCTTGGGTAAGATAGACACCCGAACAGGTGATCCCACTCTAGAACCACAACCAAACAAGGAACAGGTAAAATAGCCTAGATCAAGAGTCCTCAGTCTATTTAACATGACTATATACAATCCCTAAGGCATCCCTTTATTAACAAATAACCAAAACTAGTGGGTTGGCATTGGTGCCTTCGACCCATGGGTACAGTGAGGCGAAACTCACCCGAATTGAAGAACTCTGACTACTGAGATACGATCCCTTTTTCAGCACTGCTTGCTCCCGCGAATTCACTAACACCATAATCAGATAGAATGTTAATCAATAGCCCAAAATCCTCAATTTTGACCTAAAGTCAAACTTGGTCAAAAAGTCAATCGGTCAACGGTCAACAAAAGTCAACAGAAAGGTCCTCACAATGTGACTATCTATGTCTCACGGCGTGAGCCGCTATAGGACAAAACAGTCGAATCTCTCACTCCTCACGACGATACAGGCATAATCCTCACGTCGTGAGATCCGTCTGAGTGCCAATTCGATCCAAAAACCTCTTAATCCATTAAGCCACTACTCCATCCTTTCTAGGAGGCTCCGTAACACTCCTATGATCATAAAAATCGATGCTTTAAGGTCTTGCATGTCCAATACAATACTTGATCTCAAACTAGGTTATACATGAAGAAAAGGAAGTAATTTCTCAAGCATAGACTCAAAGATCCTCCAAACTTCAAATCCATGACATATAAGCATCAAGGGACCCTAAGGACCCATAAAGTTGCCAACTTTATGGAGTACCAACACTCTAACTCTTAAGATCTTGGATAAATATGCATAAAAACTTAGATCTAACAACAAGGAAACATAAAGCTTGGATCTTGATAACTCACATTGGTCTAGAAATGTAGCTACGGGTTGCAAATGTAACTTCCAAGCTAAAACTATGCTTCCATGAAGATCTCTTCCTCTTCAAACCACCAAAACTCCACCAAAAGCTCAAGAAACACAAAGAGAGGCTAGGGTTATGGTTTTATTGAGTTTAGGGGTGAAGGGGGCCATTTAGAAAGCCTAAAATGAGGTTTATGGGGTTTAAATACGAAGGAGACCCTAAAAGATCATGGACTTGGGCTGCAGCGTATCTCACATCGTAAGCTCCTAATGCTCAAGTCGTGACCTCTCTATTTCTCACATAGTGAGTCTTGGTTTTACCCAAAAACCATGCCTTGACTCCGTGAAACCCTAAATCAACCCGATCTGGAAAACCAGGTGTTACAATCCCCCCCCCCCCACTTAAGTTCGATTTCGTCCTCGAAATCTCTTCTTGATCCCATTCTAGAAATTGCCCTTGAGGGTCCTTCCTAACCGACTCCTCTAACACATTCTGGTATTGCTTGAATGCCAAGACTCGCACCAATAACATTCAAGATCCCAAGCCAGACTCGTAAGAAAATTTTAGCAGAGACTCCAATGGCTCGAGGCACAACTAATGCAACCCCTCATCACAATCGATTACTTCTCGATACCTCTGCATGCATTACAAGGAAGAAGCATCCTAACGATAAACAATTCCCCACAATATCGATAACCTGTAAGAGAAGAACTTACTTTTCAGACCATGACCTTCAGGTCCCAAAATCGCGAACAACCCTTAGGTAAACCGAGCCACTCCATTACCATTTATGCTTCACGAGACTTCCAGCCTAACCCAACCAAGGTCTCCTGGCCTTGCATTGTTCATCAATATCCAAAGTAGGAACCTCACCTCACATCATAGCTGACAGCCTCACACACTGAATCATCAGAGAGAAATCTTTACAAGACCTATCAGGTAAGGCTAAACCATTCTTCTATCAACTATGCTGACTGTAATCCACAGATTTGACCGGTCCTAGATCTACTCAGCCTACTGTCGCTATACTAACCCACACAAAAATGCACCAACATAAGGAATATCAACAATCACAAACACAACTAGACCATGCTCCTACTTGGATTTGACAACCCTGCTTAGCCATCTACTAACAATATTCAGGCTCACCCCTGATTAACTAACAGATCACAACACTCGTTCTTACCCTCGATCCACTAACCGATAACAACACTTGGGCTATCCCCCGATCCACAACCAACAACACACTCGGGTCTAACCCCCAATCCACAAACCAGCAACAACACTTAGCTCAACAAGACTTAACTAGTCCTACTAGGTCTTCGGGCCGTGACTCAGGCCTCCAAGCCCCAATCAAACAAGAATAGACAAGGAAACCATCATCACATTCCTCAACCTGGGCTCTTAACACCCTAGAGTTTAAAGCACAAGCACACCCTACTTATGATGCCACAACTAAAACTAATACAGCTAGAAGGGAAATCCAATAGCTAAAAATGACCTTAACGTAAAACCGAAAGATTCAGCATTTTCATGGAAGTCTTGAACCTAGAGAAATTCAACTGAGAACCGAACATTGGCACAAGGTTTTCCTGCTATATCATAGAGTCTAACAACTTCCTAATCCTTAGATACTCAGACTATCTTGAACTCCACTACTCGATCCCAACTACTGATATCCACATACACATGAGAATTTGAACCCACACCACATTCATAGATTCCAACTAGCATACAATCGAGAGCGAGAATAATTAATCCATTTGTACAAGAAAGTAAATTAAATAAGGCCAAATAAGATAATTCCTTTTAACTGATCATCCAATATTATAACCGATTTGAAACACAAACAGAAATTACAGATAAGTACCAATGCCGCCATAATTGCTAAAAAGAAGAACTGCCAACTCAACTCTCGGTCCACGGGACTTCGGCCATCCCATGATGACCGTCGAGTAACTGCCAAGCTAGGGGTGTAGGATCCAACAGCTCCCCGAAAATGAGAAAAGGACAACGAGCCATGATGTGTCCTTACTGGCCATAATGAAAACAATCTCTCGCACTTCGCCTGCAGTTTCTTCCAAAATAACCCTCCACGCCACGCCTGTGGCATACAAAAGATATGTGCCTCCCTTCAAATGATTCCCAACTCTGGCCGATGGACTTGAACCGCTTTGCTGCAGGCTGGGGCTGATCTAGAGCCTGAGTTTGCTCCTTCATTTAGGTCTCTATCTCAATCTCTCGCCTTCTTGCAGCATCCTGAAGCTCAGCGAGAGAACCGTAGCGCTGGATGGACACGAACTGCCGAATATCTGTCTTGAGAATGCCCAAATACTGAGTCATTTGAACCTGCTCCGAAGAAGCAAAATCAGGACCGAACAAAGCCCTCTCAGTGAACATCTTAGTGATCATCGTCACCGACTCGGTCATCTGTCTAAGATTTAGGTACTTCTGGGCCAGTCCCTCGCTCTCCACCAGGGGAACATACCTTGCATGAAACATCTCTGAGAACTACTCCCAAGTTACTACGGCCCTCTGCTCATGAGTGTAAGAACCAATCACCAATCTCCACCAATCCATTTCCCCCAACCTGAGAAGGTTCAGGGTGCACTTGACCTTTCGTTCATCTAGACATGAACACGTGAAGAAATAACCATCCACGTCAGACAACCTTATCATTGCCACAATCGGATCCGAGACCCCATCAAACTCCAGGGGCTTCGTATTATTGAAATCATGATACTAGAAAGCTCTCTCTCCTTAAACCCCAACGGCAGCAACAACTATGGTAGCTGCAACAATAGCAACCTCAGAAAGTGAAACATAACGATCATCGAATAACTCAATCATGGCGGTCTTGACCAACTCAAACAACTCTTGAGTAGCCTCCCTGATTGCCTCGACCGCTCTTCCAGAAATGATCCTAAGTATCTTCCCCTCACTTAGACCTGCTCTCCCGGTGCTGCCGGATCCTAATCCTGAACCTTCAGTAGCCACCATACTAAAAATGCACCAAGGAAAGATCATACATCACTATACAATGCTCAACCACAAATCATACTGAAAAAATGTTAATATTTCATGGAAACTTTATCCATTATGGAGCTATTATGAACCATAAAAATATGATCTTGAGTGTTGTATGTAACCCATGCATGTGTTAGATGGATTTGGAAAATGGGCTTAAGAGCTTAAGGATTAAGCTCTTAATGAGTTGGGTTGTCAGCCAGCTGCGTATGTTGGGTGTATAAGGCGTATGCTGCGCGTACGTGGTCAACAGGACCGTGCCTGGTCAACCAACACGTACGTTGGGTTGACTCGGTTGACTTTTTGGAATTTTGACTTTTACCTGATTTGACTAAGTTTGACCTAGGGGCATTTTGGGTATTTTTGGATTGTGTTTGAGAATTGGTCATTTGGATGGATAGGTGACGGTTAGAGCTGAGATTTGGAGTCAGGACCTCATCAGCTATTGTTCAGAATGAGAGGTGAGTCTTCATCATTGTACTTTCGGGTCGAAGGCACCAAGGTCGTCCCGTTGAATTGATATCATGGTTCACCGTATGTTGTATGTTGTAGTGATTTATTAGATATGTATCCTTGTTTATAGGATTTTGTTATGCGGTAGTGATCTGTAGATCTGTGTGTTTGTATGTTGGCTGATTGTATGTTTATTTGTTTTGTATATGTCGACATATTTTGATTTGTGGTTGAGGCTTTACTGCTATGTGCATGAGCCAACAGAACCGGGTGCATTCCAACCCTATGGTTGATTGGGCCCGAGAGTATTACATCTCGAGGATGACTGGACCCATTGTATATTGGTATTCCAACCTGGGGTATTCCATCCCGAGGATGATTGGACCCGGAGATTGATGGGTCTGGGGTATTCCATCCCGAGGATGACTGGACCCACAGGTTGAATGGGCCTAGGGTATTCCAATGTGACTTTTCATGGCAATAGAAGCATTCAGCCTCTTTAGGGTCAGAAGAAGGAGTGACAAAACCTTTATTGGTTCCACTTGAAGAAGAGCCATCAAGGGTCCTAGCCTTGGTACCCTTCGAAGAGCTCTTCCTCTTCTTCCCTCTACCTTTCCCGATTGCCAAAACCGGGGCGGAGTTGGGAGTAGGAGTGTTAACAACCGACTTACCCTTAAGACCTGTTTCTGCGGTCTTGAGGAGTCCCTGAAGTTTGCTGAGTGTGACCTCTTCCTTATTCATGTGATATGTCATGCGGAATTGATCATAGCACGATGGTAAGGAGTGCAAAATGATATCTATTGCAAGCTCCTTAAGGAAGTTCACATTAAGCTTCAGCAACCGATCCACATACCTTTGCATTTTCTGCATGTGGCTCGTGACGGATTCCCCGTCCTTCATCATGGTTGTTATGATAGAGCATATGATTTCATACCTCTCCTGTCGTGCACTTTGATGGTATCTTTCCATCGGATCTTGGTGCATTTCAAAAGGGTAGAAGTCCTCATAGGACTTTTGGAGTTCCGCTGTCATGGTGGCCAACATGATGCATGCCACTTTTGTAGCATCCCTTTCATGTGCCCGGAAGTCAGCGATCTCCTGGGGAGTTGCAGTGGTCTCATCAATCTCCTTAAGCTCCTTGTCAAGGACATATTCTTTGTCCTCGTAGCGGGTAATCATCCTAATGTTTCTGATCCATTCATTGAAGTTGGATCCATCAAAAGTGACTTTCCCACACAAGTTCATAAGGGTAAAGGAGCCATTAGGATTAGAGCCAGAAGCAGCATTTTTTGAAGACATCTGAAAGAAGAGAACAAGATTAGTTTAGATATTAAGAGAGTCCTTAATAAAACACCCAAATGTAATATTAAGGCTAGAATCCAATCACAATATATTATAACTTAGAAGAGGTATTCCGTAATCCAAGCTATAACATATTTGAAAGGTAGGTGAATGACGATTCACCAATTTCCACCATGAAAAACGAAATATAGATATTAGGTTTTTAATTGGTTCTTAGAAATTCCTAGATTCTTTTGAGATTCAATGAACTTTTCAAAGGCATGTTTCAATCTCGAGTGTGCCCTCCAAGTTTTGTGACTGGGATACCGAGGATCACAAAACGAGGTGTGAAGTAACCATGCAAATCACTTGATACCCTCAAGGTTTATCACTCAATCGATGTGCCGGTAAACCACACACGCTCCACCGATGCTATGGTAAACCTTAAGTCACCCTTTACCTACCTTGTTAAGTCCAAGTTAGTGTGCCGATTAACCACACACGCTCCACCAACGACTTAAACAAAGTGTAAAGTGTAATTTCATGGATTAGCACCTTATTCACATTTTCCTAAAGTAACTAAGATTGAGAATTTAATAAAAGCATTTAGTTACTTTATAATATTCATCATACTTTTAATGAGAATTTATAAGTCCTTGTCTTACCCGTTCGGCTAACGACCCTCCACCGATCAAGGAAGCGGTGGGTGAGAGTGGACACCCATTAAGTTGCCATTTTATAGGCAACAACCTTATACCCCCCTTATAGACCGGCTTCGTGAATGAGGCGTACTAGCGGTAAGACGACTTGACGTTATACATATATATATTAGTAACTTATAATATTATAAAGTATAAGGGTTGAATTTTAACTTTTAAAATTCTAAGGGTTGGAACTAAAGTTTTAATCAAGACTTTACATATTCCAAAACTTGAGGGCAAGTTTTGTAAACTTCCAAAACTTTTCATTTCTTATAACTTATGAATTAATTGAGTAATAAAAATGAAGACTCTTCATTTTTATAACTCTTGTGTTCTTTTAATGGCTTTAATAAAAGTGAGACTTTTGGTTTTCCATAACTTGAGGACAAGTTATGGACTCCATTAAAACACATTATGATCATGAATTAAACTACCATGAAGGTTACAAACAATTCCTATGATCATCTAATCTTCATAAGTTCAAGAACATGAATATGAACACTTTCAAGAATCAAAAATTACACTTAAAAAAAACTTGTAATTTTAATAATTGCCATTTTAAATGGATTAGCATAAACATTACACCATCTAAAACAAGCTTTAAAACATCAAAACAGTTTAGGGTAATGTTTCTAGTCCATTTCCAGCAACAAATGTGCAAACTTTCATACGAGCAGAAAACAGAAAAAACAATTTTTTTTCAAGCTGTTTGCACACAAAAAAAAAATAACAAACAAACCTAGGCTCTGATACCACTGATGGGTTTTGAGCATTCTAACACTTCCTAAGTGTACATGCAACCCTAATAACCTTGGATCTATGTTTGTCTAATTATCATGCAAAGTTGAATTCCAAGGTTATATTCCTATCTAGCATACATGGGGAACAAATTTTAACTTGCATGAAAGATAGAATAACTTACCTTGTTGTTGCTTATGATCCTTGAAACCTTGTGAGCCTAGCACCCCAAGTGTGATGCCTCAAATGCTTCACACAACACCAAATGCTTTTGGAATGACTTTAGAGAGAATACACACTTCTAAAATCGGCCTAGCCCTCTTGTTTCTTATGTGTCGCCAATTTTGGTGGAGAATGGGTTTCTTATATAGTGTTGACACATCTAGGGTTACACCATGTAAACCCTAATGTGTCATGACTCTTCATTTCCATGACCCATGGGTTTGTAACTCCCATGGAGCATACATGGAGCATCCTATGGGTGGAACCCAACTTGATAATCCATGGAGCCTCTTAGCCCACTATATAAGATATGGAAGATTTACATAATCTACCCATATATTTAACTAGTTATCTTTTGATCACTTAATTAATTCTAAATTAATTCTTCATCAAACTAATTAAATAATATTATTAATATATTAAAACTTATAATATATTAATAAACCATAAGTGTTATTTCTCTCATTTTAGTTTATCCAATTGCATGGTGCCATGCAACCCAAATGGACCATGCCGGGTCGGGTCAAGTACATACCAGAAATAGTTATGGACTTAGACACCTTATCCAACAGTCTCCCACTTGGATAAGTCTAATAACTATAACTGCAATACTTCAGGAACCGATCGGCAATCGTAGCTCTTTCAAGGTCTCTCGGAACTGAGAAGATGATGATACGCCATTTAAGATAAGTGATCATATAATCCTCTGTTCTAGATATCAGCTGGACAAATACATGGAACAATGTCTTACTTATTGTCCAGCAGTTTGTTTCCCGATTTCCGATTTGTTTGACAAAGAACTTAATTGAACACATCAACTTAGTTCTGACCGAGCCCGGTATATATGTCAAAACAAAATCATCGAGTGGCCCAGATATCAGCTTCTAATCCAAGAAGGAACAGATAAACTTCGACTCATATGTTTGTTCTACCACTCATTGAATTATACACAAAAGCACGTTTTATAACATCGAGTTACCAATGCGTTAACGTACAATCAATGCATAACCAACTCATAAGTAACAAATCATATCTCTAGGTTTGAAGACTTATATGATATTACCGTCTCACGATCACTCGAGATAAATTCCATGAAGTGATTCCAGTGAGCGTGGGTTGAGTCCAATGCTCAGAACTTATGAGCACTCATGAGTGTTGTAGCCATGTCCAACAACTTAGACCTCTGCAACCAATCATGACAGTCTTGATTCATACCTACTTCCGACATCTGACCGACTGTGGAGGTTCGAATAATATGATATACCAAACATAATTATTCTGGAAGTCAAAACATGCAAAAGAAATATAGTAAACGATCGACAAGAGATAGCAACACTTTACTCATAAATAAAACACCTTTTATTCGTCATCTAATGTCAATTACACTTTACAAATTTCGAGGTTATCTAACTACTAAATCTAATATCATCCTTCAGCCCTATGCTCCGAGCATGCTGGAGATGCTTAACCCGAGTCAGTCCCTTCGTGAGGGGATCTGCTGGATTCTCATCCGATGATACCCTCTTTGCCACGAGGAGTCCTTCTTCTATTCGATGTCTGATGAAATGGTATTTTCTGTCGATGTGTTTGGATCTCCCGTGATCCCTTGGTTCCTTGGCTAAGGCAACTGCACTTTCACTATCACAGAAAATTTCCATTGGCTCTTTAATAGCTGGTACAACTCCAAGGTCTCCAATGAAGTTCTTCAGCCATATCGCCTCCTTTGCTGCCTCGCTAGCTGCTATATACTCTGATTCGCAAGTTGAATCGGCCACTGTCTCTTGCTTGGAACTCTTCCAAGAAATTGCTCCTCCATTTAAGGTAAAGACCCAGCCTGACTGAGAGCGGAAATTATCCCTATCAGTCTGAAAGCTAGCATCACTATACCCTACAACTCTCAAGTCTTCACTCCCACCGAGGGTAAGGACCCAGTCCTTACTCCTCCGTAGGTACTTGAGGATATTCTTTACCGCAGTCCAGTGTGCCTTGCCAGGGTTCCCCTGATACCTGCTAACCATGCTCAAAGAAAAGGCTACATCAGGTCGAGTACACGTCATAGCATACATGATCGATCCTACAACCGAAGCATAAGGTATTCGACTCATTTCTACTATCTCAGCCTCAGTACTAGGGCTTTGTGTCTTACTCAATCTGGCATTACTTTGGATGGGTAACTCTCCTTTCTTGGAGTCCTGCATGCCGAATATCTTCAACACCTTATCCAAGTAAGTACTCTGACTAAGTCCAATTAGTCTTTTACTCCGGTCTCTCAAGATCCTTATCCCTAGAATATAGGCAGCTTCTCCTAGGTCCTTCATAGAGAAACACTTCCCAAGCCAGGACTTAACTTCCTGCAGAGTTGGGATGTCATTTCCTATGAGTAGTATGTCATCCACATACAATACCAAAAAGCTAACTATACTCCCACTAGCCTTGACATATACACAAGATTCATCTTCACTCCTAGAAAAGCCAAATTCTTTGACTTTCTCATCAAAGCAAAGATTCCATCTGCGAGGTGCTTGCTTTAACCCATAAATGGATTTCCCAAGCTTACACACTTTATTAGGGTACTCTGTATTGACAAAACCCTCTTGCTGACTCATGTAAACATCCTCAGCCAACTTTCCATTAAGGAAAGCGGTTTTGACATCCATTTGCCATATTTCATAGTCATGAAATGCAGCTATGGCTAACAGAACCCTAATAGACTTAATCTTGGCCACTGGAGAAAAGGTCTCATCATAATCAACTCCCGGAGTTTGTGAGAAACCCTTTGCAACCAGTCGTGCCTTATAAGTGTGTACATTACCATCCATGTCGGTCTTCTTCTTGAAGATCCATTTGCACCCTATAGTCTTACGACCTGGTACATTCTCAACCAAGTTCCAAACTTGATTGTCATACATGGACTGTATCTCGCTGTCCATTGCCTCTTTCCACTTGGCTGACTCAGGGCCTGCCATGGCTTCCGCGTAACTGTTAGGTTCATCCAGACCTATCAGTGTCTCATCACTGATAAGTGTATCACCTTCCGCAGTAATATGGAATCCATAGTAATGCTCAGGTGCATTCCTAACCCTTGTGGAACGCCTCAGAGGTACAGACTTGTCAATTGGCTCAACAGAAGTTTCCTCCTCAAGTTGAGTGCTAGGGTTTGAAGTTCCTTCACCACTTGACTCATGAATTTCTTCAAGGTCAACTTGCCTCCCACTGTCTCCTTGGCTTATGAACTCTCTCTCTCTCGAAAGAAAGCCCTCCTAGCTACAAAGACCACATTCTCACTAGGTCTGTAGAAGAGGTAACCAAAGGATTTCTGTGGGTAGCCGATGAAAATACACCTCTCACTTCGAGGTTCGAGCTTATCATGAGTCTCGCGTCTCACGAAAGCCTCGCAACCCCAAATCTTAATGTGGTCTAGTTTGGGTACTTTACCAGTCCACATCTCATGAGGAGTTTTGGCAACTTTCTTTGTGGGAACTAGATTAAGGATATGGGCGGCAGTCTCTAAGGCATACCCCCAAAATGAGATTGGTAGCGAAGCTCGACTCATCATGGAACGAACCATATCCAACAAGGTTCGATTACGCCTCTCAGCTACACCATTCAACTGCGGTGTCCTGGGAGGTGTCAATTGTGAGACAATCCCACATTCCCTAAGATAGTCGAGGAACTCTGAACTAAGATACTCACCACCTCGATCGGATCGAAGCATCTTAATGTTCCTGCCCAATTGATTCTCAACTTCCTGTTTAAACTCTTTAAACCTCTCAAAAGTCTCTGACTTATGCTTGATTAAGTAGACATATCCATATCTACTGTAATCATCAGTAAAAGTCAAATAATAACAATTAGCATCCATTGTGGCATGTTTGAATGGCCCACACACATCCGTGTGTATAAGATCCAACAAACCTTCACCCCTCTCACAAGAACATGTGAAGGGTGACTTTGTTATTTTTCCAAGTAAGCATGATTCGCAACTATCATCTGACTTTAGGTCAAATGACTCCAATACTCCATCCTTTTGGAGTTGGCCTATGCGTTTCTTGCTTATATGTCCAAGACGACAATGCCATAATGATGCTTTATCCAAGTTATTATCATTAACATAATCAATACACAATACATTATTTCCTAAGTTATCAACCACAGATACAGTTTTATACACACCATCACAAGGTAATGCTTTAAAATAAAGAACATTATTAAAGAAAGCATTAATTGAACCAACTTCATTATCAAATGAAAAGGTGAAACCTTGATTATACAATGCATGAAAGGAAATAATATTTCTTGCCATTTCTGGCGAATAACAACATTTATTCAAATCTAAACTAAACCCACTACTTAGCGATAAAGTATAAACTCCAATCTTGGTGACAGGTAAAGCTTTCCTATTATCCATGATTAAGTTTATTCTTCCATGCTCCACATTCTCACTTCTTCTTAGTCCCTGCAAATCAGAACAGATATGAATACCACAACCGGTATCAAGGACCCAAGAGTTAGAATGGGGTGAGTTATTAGATAAGATAGTGTAAATACCTGCATGGTTGGGTTTAACTTTCCCATCCTTCACATCTTGCTGGTACTTTGGGCAGTTCCGCTTCCAATGTGACTTTTCATGGCAATAGAAGCATTCAGCCTCTTTAGGGTCAGAAGAAGGAGTGACAAAACCTTTATTGGTTCCACTTGAAGAAGAGCCATCAAGGGTCCTAGCCTTGGTACCCTTCGAAGAGCTCTTCCTCTTCTTCCCTCTACCTTTCCCGATTGCCAAAACCGGGGCGGAGTTGGGAGTAGGAGTGTTAACAACCGACTTACCCTTAAGACCTGTTTCTGCGGTCTTGAGGAGTCCCTGAAGTTTGCTGAGTGTGACCTCTTCCTTATTCATGTGATATGTCATGCGGAATTGATCATAGCACGATGGTAAGGAGTGCAAAATGATATCTATTGCAAGCTCCTTAAGGAAGTTCACATTAAGCTTCAGCAACCGATCCACATACCTTTGCATTTTCTGCATGTGGCTCGTGACGGATTCCTCGTCCTTCATCATGGTTGTTATGATAGAGCATATGATTTCATACCTCTCCTGTCGTGCACTTTGATGGTATCTTTCCATCGGATCTTGGTGCATTTCAAAAGGGTAGAAGTCCTCATAGGACTTTTGGAGTTCCGCTGTCATGGTGGCCAACATGATGCATGCCACTTTTGTAGCATCCCTTTCATGTGCCCGGAAGTCAGCGATCTCCTGGGGAGTTGCAGTGGTCTCATCAATCTCCTTAAGCTCCTTGTCAAGGACATATTCTTTGTCCTCGTAGCGGGTAATCATCCTAATGTTTCTGATCCATTCATTGAAGTTGGATCCATCAAAAGTGACTTTCCCACACAAGTTCATAAGGGTAAAGGAGCCATTAGGATTAGAGCCAGAAGCAGCATTTTTTGAAGACATCTGAAAGAAGAGAACAAGATTAGTTTAGATATTAAGAGAGTCCTTAATAAAACACCCAAATGTAATATTAA
Source organism: Lactuca virosa (assembly GCF_052849685.1). NCBI lineage: Eukaryota > Viridiplantae > Streptophyta > Magnoliopsida > Asterales > Asteraceae > Lactuca > Lactuca virosa. The sequence goes on from NC_136428.1 coordinate 291,430,309, forward strand.
GGCTAGAATCCAATCACAATATATTATAACTTAGAAGAGGTATTCCGTAATCCAAGCTATAACATATTTGAAAGGTAGGTGAATGACGATTCACCAATTTCCACCATGAAAAACGAAATATAGATATTAGGTTTTTAATTGGTTCTTAGAAATTCCTAGATTCTTTTGAGATTCAATGAACTTTTCAAAGGCATGTTTCAATCTCGAGTGTGCCCTCCAAGTTTTGTGACTGGGATACCGAGGATCACAAAACGAGGTGTGAAGTAACCATGCAAATCACTTGGTACCCTCAAGGTTTATCACTCAATCGATGTGCCGGTAAACCACACACGCTCCACCGATGCTATGGTAAACCTTAAGTCACCCTTTACCTACCTTGTTAAGTCCAAGTTAGTGTGCCGATTAACCACACACGCTCCACCAACGACTTAAACAAAGTGTAAAGTGTAATTTCATGGATTAGCACCTTATTCACATTTTCCTAAAGTAACTAAGATTGAGAATTTAATAAAAGCATTTAGTTACTTTATAATATTCATCATACTTTTAATGAGAATTTATAAGTCCTTGTCTTACCCGTTCGGCTAACGACCCTCCACCGATCAAGGAAGCGGTGGGTGAGAGTGGACACCCATTAAGTTGCCATTTTATAGGCAACAACCTTATACCCCCCTTATAGACCGGCTTCGTGAATGAGGCGTACTAGCGGTAAGACGACTTGACGTTATACATATATATATTAGTAACTTATAATATTATAAAGTATAAGGGTTGAATTTTAACTTTTAAAATTCTAAGGGTTGGAACTAAAGTTTTAATCAAGACTTTACATATTCCAAAACTTGAGGGCAAGTTTTGTAAACTTCCAAAACTTTTCATTTCTTATAACTTATGAATTAATTGAGTAATAAAAATGAAGACTCTTCATTTTTATAACTCTTGTGTTCTTTTAATGGCTTTAATAAAAGTGAGACTTTTGGTTTTCCATAACTTGAGGACAAGTTATGGACTCCATTAAAACACATTATGATCATGAATTAAACTACCATGAAGGTTACAAACAATTCCTATGATCATCTAATCTTCATAAGTTCAAGAACATGAATATGAACACTTTCAAGAATCAAAAATTACACTTAAAAAAAACTTGTAATTTTAATAATTGCCATTTTAAATGGATTAGCATAAACATTACACCATCTAAAACAAGCTTTAAAACATCAAAACAGTTTAGGGTAATGTTTCTAGTCCATTTCCAGCAACAAATGTGCAAACTTTCATACGAGCAGAAAACAGAAAAAACAATTTTTTTTCAAGCTGTTTGCACACAAAAAAAAAATAACAAACAAACCTAGGCTCTGATACCACTGATGGGTTTTGAGCATTCTAACACTTCCTAAGTGTACATGCAACCCTAATAACCTTGGATCTATGTTTGTCTAATTATCATGCAAAGTTGAATTCCAAGGTTATATTCCTATCTAGCATACATGGGGAACAAATTTTAACTTGCATGAAAGATAGAATAACTTACCTTGTTGTTGCTTATGATCCTTGAAACCTTGTGAGCCTAGCACCCCAAGTGTGATGCCTCAAATGCTTCACACAACACCAAATGCTTTTGGAATGACTTTAGAGAGAATACACACTTCTAAAATCGGCCTAGCCCTCTTGTTTCTTATGTGTCGCCAATTTTGGTGGAGAATGGGTTTCTTATATAGTGTTGACACATCTAGGGTTACACCATGTAAACCCTAATGTGTCATGACTCTTCATTTCCATGACCCATGGGTTTGTAACTCCCATGGAGCATCCATGGAGCATCCTATGGGTGGAACCCAACTTGATAATCCATGGAGCCTCTTAGCCCACTATATAAGATATGGAAGATTTACATAATCTACCCATATATTTAATTAGTTATCTTTTGATCACTTAATTAATTCTAAATTAATTCTTCATCAAACTAATTAAATAATATTATTAATATATTAGAACTTATAATATATTAATAAACCATAAGTGTTATTTCTCTCATTTTAGTTTATCCAATTGCATGGTGCCATGCAACCCAAATGGACCATGCCGGGTCGGGTCAAGTACATACCAGAAATAGTTATGGACTTAGACACCTTATCCAACAGTCTCCCACTTGGATAAGTCTAATAACTATAACTGCAATACTTCAGGAACCGATCGGCAATCGTAGCTCTTTCAAGGTCTCTCGGAACTGAGAAGATGATGATACGCCATTTAAGATAAGTGATCATATAATCCTCTGTTCTAGATATCAGCTGGACAAATACATGGAACAATGTCTTACTTATTGTCCAGCAGTTTGTTTCCCGATTTCCGATTTGTTTGACAAAGAACTTAATTGAACACATCAACTTAGTTCTGACCGGGCCCGGTACATATGTCAAAACAAAATCATCGAGTGGCCCAGATATCAGCTTCTAATCCAAGAAGGAACAGATAAACTTCGACTCATATGTTTGTTCTACCACTCATTGAATTATACACAAAAGCACGTTTTATAACATCGAGTTACCAATGCGTTAACGTACAATCAATGCATAACCAACTCATAAGTAACAAATCATATCTCTAGGTTTGAAGACCTATATGATATTACCGTCTCACGATGCTTGGTCCTAGAGGACGGGGATTTCGTATGAGGATCTTCCTGGTTTAAGTGTATCTTAGTGCCAGTCGACTCCACTGCCCGAATGCTACTTGCTTTGTGCTTTTTGTGACTCATATTGATGTAATTTAACTATCAAATGAATACATTAAATTACATGCTATGAAGATTAAATAATCTTAGAGTGAAGGATTTGGTTCTATTGTGCAACTCTTGTCTGAGTCCAACCGTTGTAGGGTTAAATCCTTTAGTCGAAAGATTATTTAAGCTTTGCTGCATGTAATTGTATTCATGAAATGGTTAGCTTACATTAGTAGGGGTTCTTTGCTGCATGTAATTGTATTCATGAAATGGTTAGCTTACATTAGTAGGGGTTCTTATTACATGATGTGACTTGGTCATATGTTGATGTTTTAAGAATCAAAGAAAAGTGAAGAAACTTAAAGGAAGTATATGTTGATTCTGACCGCGAAGGTGGATTTCGATCGCATCAGAATTTTGAGCAGTTGCTTAAGAAGTTATGATATATTGCTAAGGAATAGATAACAACAATTTTCCATGTGGATTGTAAGGATAAGTTTTTTCGCAAAGTTTTAAAATAAAAGAAAATTGTTTAATTTTATTTATTTGAAGTATCCTTACAATGGCATTTGTGGAAAATTGTTGCTTATATGATTCCACTGACAGCAATATTGGAAAATGGATTTGATTCTTTCATTTGTGGTAGTGTCTAAATTTACCAAATCAGGAAAGTTCCTCATCACCCAAGTTTCAATTGGACCGAAACTTGGAATCATGCAAGTTGAATAGTATGATGAATGAGAACTTTCAAGCATTGGAAAATCAAGACTAATTACTTGTTCACATGGATGTGTGAGTCAAGTGAAGGACTAAAGGGATCGAGTACACATTCTTGTGCACTGGTCATGTCCACCACAAAGCTCGTTAAGACTATTTGATTTACTAAAGTTTAGTAAATATGGTTATACTTACAAGTTTAAGTATAATTATGAAACATTGGAAAAGTCTCAATGTATGGCAGAACGAATGGGAAAAATCAAATTAGGCAGAAAGATAAAAGTTTCTCAAATCTGAAAAGATGGGAGAGTACTTTAGTATCATGTTTGTGATCATCTTAATGATTTAGAAATCATATCACAATTAGTCCTCTAAAGGTCATCTTAGTGCATTCTTATGACTATGAAGAGGAGTCATGAATTGTTGAAATGGTTAGATCAGGAAGATGAGTCATACTTCGTTCCAAAACAATTCTTAGAGTCATACTCCAAGATTGTAACTTGAGTGACATATCTTAAAGAAAGGTTTAAAACACTTGTCAAATGTAAGAGTAAAAGTGTCCTACTCTTGTACATTTGAAATTGGTAAGTTGTGATGTTTTGGATAAAACAAAGACCAACTAAGGCCAATTGTGTGAAGTGTTTGTCTTGATAAAGAATCCACACTATCTCTTGAATATTTGGCAAGATAGTCTTATATGTCAAGAGGATAGTGGGAGTCTTAAAGATCCTAAAAAGAATTTCAAGAACTAATCAAGAATAAAACCTGAGGTTCTTCACTAGCACACGACTTGAGGTTTATAACCTATCGTGTTGACATATTCTGTGCCCATTCCAGTTAAAGTTGGCTTTGCATAGGAGTTCTGAAAGTTCTCAATTGGTTGCATAACAACTTGGAAGCAATGGCAGGCCCTGTACTGCCAGGTGGCAAGAAGTTAAGATTGCATAAGTTCAGTCCATATGAGTTTGGATTTGTCATTATCCTTGTCTCGTGACTATGGTTTTGACGATTCACATGGATAAGAACACATAAACCATAAAATCTAAGGGTCATAAGGTTTCTCTCCGATTCATGAAAATGATGGTGTGGAAACACTTCCACCAAGTAGATTTGAAGCAGATGGCAAAAGGTCTAAACAATTGAGACTATGATTACGACATCCCTTTTCATAGTTCTGAAATTGTTTAGACACACATGCATGCTATCTAAGGAAAGGTGTATGATTTTAATAAAGTTTTATCAAAGCATCTCGTATCAGAAATCTGAACTTTGGTAAGAAAGTCAATAAAGTATTGATTTCTAGAAGTCCAGCTGATTTCTGAGTACATGTCAAAGCTAGTGGGAGCATAAGTGTTATGCTAATAATCATCATGTTAGTGGGAGCATGATAATTATTGTTAGTGTTGCAAGTTAGCAATGTTAATTATAGAAAACAAAAGTTTCAATTCGTGAGGCTGCAGGGATTGAAAAAGTTGTTTTGCTATAATTAAGGGAGAGGATATACTTCATTTCAGTTCTAAAGGCTTAGATTGAGACCTTAATCATCTTTAGTCAAGAATATATATATATATATATATATATATATATATATATATATATATATATATATATATATGAATTTCATGTTGGATTGGTTCAACTTAAGGAAATTCTATATATTGCGTTCTCAAAATTCGATTATGATTACGGCATCCCTCTTCATAGTCAAATTTTGAAAACATGGCAAATAAAAATATTGTAGCAAAAGACTGGTCTAGAATCATGTCTTTATGTGAGACATCATGAATCGTGTACTATTTGCTTTGGGTACAGGATCGATTGCATGTGCTATAATATTTGTCATTTCTAAATTTTTCCAAATGCCCAGAGGCATTAAGAAGGGAAAAGGTCTAGAATTGGATATGACTAAAATGATTAAGCAATTGTCGAGGACAATCTGAGGTTTACCAAAGATTGGTTGCTCAGGGACAGTTGGAAGTATAGTGCTAATTTTAGAAGGACCATATTGACATATTCTGAAAAGAGGCATCTCTTATTCAGAAGTGATAGTCAAAATGAGAATATGGAGTTGTCTCCATAGGTGGAAGTTATCTGTGTAAGATTAGAAAACTTAATGCAAGAAGCATGTCCAAAGCAATGTACTTTGAATATGAGACTTAGTTTCCATGGAGTTGATCTCCATTGGAATACCTTATAATGACTGTTGACAAGTCTTTGTGACTTTGTACATATTCATTACAGGAGGGTCAGTGCATATAAGTTTAAAATCTAAACAGATTTCGATAAATGATAGGAATTTGAAATTCTCACATTTTTCGATAAGGATTTGGGAGTGTGAAATTAGAATCATTGAAATTATGTTTAATTGGTTTATTTCACAAAGTAAGGATCATAGACAAACATAGAGTGCATACTTGGTGTATGGCAAAGCTATTGTTTAAGAAAAACATAGTGTACATGCTTGGAGCATGGGACAACTAGTGTTTTTAATTCAAGTATAAAGTTGATAAAACCGAAACAATGAATAATGAGTAATCAGTATGGTGATAAATAAAAGTGTTTATTTATATTCATAGGGTTTGATACCATATTTGATTCATTTATTCTTGTGTTTCATTTTGCATGTTTTGACTTCCAGAATAAACTAGGTCATTCTTCCTGAATGACTAAGTTATTCAAACTATCCACAGTCGGTCATATGTTGGAAGTAGATATGAATCAAGATTGTCATGGGTTGGTTTGTAGAGGTCCAAGTTGGTGGACAAAGTGGTGCTACAACACTCATGAGTGCTCATAAGTTCTGAGTATTGGATTCAACCCACGCTCATTTGAATCACTTCATGGATTTTATCACGAGTGATCATGTGACGATAATATCTTATATTATTCAAACCTAGAGATATAAGTTGTTACTATGAGTTGGTTATACATTGATTGCACGAAAACGCATTTGGTAACTCGATGTTATAAAACGTGCCTTTGTGTATGATTCAACAAGTAGTAGAACAATCCATATGAGTCGAAGTTTATCCATTCCTTTTACCTTCGGGATAAAAGCGATATATGTGGGCCCCTCGATGATTTAGCGATGACACATGTGAGTGCTTGGCCAAGCCAGGACTGATTTGATTTGTTCAATCAGTCAGTCATCATAAATCGGAAATCAGGAAACAACAAATGGACAGAGAGAATGATTATAATCCATGTCTCAGTCCATATGATATCTAGAATGGAGGAATATATGATCCCTTATCTAATGGACAAGTCATTGACAAAGGTCAGAGTTCGTTGACAGGATCAGAGTTTGACAGCGGCTTTAAGAGCTACGATTGCTAGTTGGTTTTTGAAGTCATACTCAATAATAGTGTTAGACTTATCCAAGTGGGAGACTGTTGGATTAATGTCTAAGTCCATAACTATATTTGGTATGTACTTGACCCGACCCGGCATGGTCCATTTGGGTTGCACTTCACCGACACAATTTATATGGATAGTCTTTTGAGAATAGTATATTTATGATTTATATTAATATATTATAAGTTCTAATATATTAATATATAATCATATTATTTAATTAGTATTGATCAAGAATTAATTTATAATTAATTAAGTGATCAAAAGGAACTAATTAAATATGGACTCTTATATATATGTGTGTAGTGGGCCAAGTTCATTTAGGTTGGGCTAAGTCTTCATGGATAGTCCATGGAGCTTTAACCCATGGATCCTAGGAAATGAAAGGTCATGGGTATTAGGGTTTAACCCTAATCCTCCACACTATATAAAGGGTCTTATGTTTCATGAAATTAGGCTAGTGGCTAGTGTGGATACACTAAAGAGGGCAATAACCGATTTCATAAGTGTGAGCCAAGTATCCATATTCTCTAAAGTCTTCCAAGGTGTTTTGGTGATTTGTGATTCCACTTGAGGCTTCCACACTATTGGGGCTAAGCTCTTAAAGTTTGAAGACATCAAGCTACATCAAAAGGTATGTCATCTATCTAGAACTTTGTAGTATAGGTGCTTCATAATATGCTAGTTAGGATTAAAGCCTTGGAAAGTTCTTATTTGCATGTATGATAGAGAAAACATAGATCCAAGGTTTATAGGGTTGCATGTACACCATATGAGTGTTAGAATGCTCAAAAACCCAACAGTGGTATCAGAGACATGGGTTGTTTTCTTTTATATTCATGCAAATGTTTGATTTTCAAAGTTGAAAAAAAAGAGGAAAAAAAACATGAAGTTTGTCAAATTTTAAGATAATTACTTGTTTTGTGAAAAACTAATTATTTGTAAAATTTGAATCATTTTCTATATGAGTTGAATTAGGTCAAATTTAGTAAAAGATAAAATGATATGATTATTTTATTAGTTTTAAAAGTTTGATCTAAATGTTTTAAGGAGTTACAAATTTTGTCATAAAATTTTAGAGCTCAAAAGTTTTTTTTTAAAGTTGTGATCTTAAGTGGTTTGAAACCTCCATAAGTTATGGATATGAAAAGGTTTTAAAAAAATTGATTCAAAGTTTTTATGGAGTTACAAAATTTGGTGTTAATGTTTTAAAGAATTCCTTAACTTATTCTTAAGTTATGGAACATGAAAAGTTTCATCATAACACAAGCATTTAACTCCATAAGTTATGGATTACCAAAAGTTTTATGTTTCCTTGATTTATGAGTTAGTTTAGATTAATGGAAAAAAAATTGTGTTTTAGTTGTTTTCAATCCTATTTAATCTAGAGGTAGTTCATAAAATGTGTTTTTGTAACTTGTCCTCAAGTTACATAAAAGGTCACATTTATGAATCTTAAAACTCATAAAAGTGCCATAGGTTACATAAAAAAAATGAAGAGTCTTTTTCATTAAATAGTATTCTGACTCAATAACTTGTCCTCAAGTTATGGATGTTTAAGAGTCACTTCTTTAAAAGTGTTATTAAAGAATAAGAGGTTACATAAAAAATGAAGAGTCTTCATTTTAATGAACCATTAAACTCATAAGTTATGAAATGAAAAGTTTTGAATAGTTTCAAAAACTTGCCCTCAAGTTTTGGAATTTGTAAAGTTTTCACTTATGAATACTTTAATTCCAAGTTAAGCCCTTAGAATTTTAAAAGTTAAAATTCAACCCTTATACTTTATAATATTATAAGTTAATAATATTTATATATATGTATAAGAGCAAGTCGTCTTACCATTAGTAGGCCTCATTCACGAAGCCGGTCTATAAGGGGGGTATAAGGTTACTGCCTATAAAATGGCAGTTTAATGGGTGTCCACTCTCACCCACCGCTTCCTTGACCGGTGGAGGGTCGTTAGCCGAACAGGTAGGACAAGGACTATAATTCTCCCTTCATTATAAGTATAATGATAAATACTAAGTAACTAAACACTTATAAATTCCCAATCTTAGTTACTTAGAAAAATGTGAATAAGGTGCTAATCCATGAAATTGCACTTTGCACTTTGTTTAAGCTGTTAGTGGAGCGTGTGTGGTTAACCGGCACACTAACCTGGACTTAACAAGGTAGGCAAAGGGTAACTTAATGTTTATCATAGTATCGTTGGAGCGTGTGTGGTTAACCGACACATCGATTGAGGGGTAAATATTAAGGGTACCAAGTATATTTGCATGGTTACTTCACACCTTGTTTTGTGATCCTCGGCATCCCAGTCACAAAACCTGAAGGGCACACTCGAGATTGAAACATGCCATTGAAAAGTTCAATGAATCTCAAAAGAATCTAGGAGTTTCAAAACCAATTAAAATCTAATAATACATTTCGTTTATCTTGGTGGAAATTGGTGAATCGTCATTCACCTACCTTCAAATATTTTATAGCTTGGATTACGGCATCCCTCTTCCAAGTTATAAAATAGTTTGTTGGGTCCTAGCCTTAATATATCATATTGGGTGTTATATTAAGGACTTTAAATCAACTATCTTGAATATCTCCCAAAAGATGTCTAGCTCAGACATCTATGATCTTCCCAAATCTCTTGGAACTTTACTTCCTCCACCTCCTCCAATTATTCTCCCTAACCCACAAGTTCAAAGGTCACTCAATCCCTATTGGCAATCAAGGTCTACGTGTGATCGCATCTTGGAGATGAAGTCACATATTGACAAGCCGGGAGAGTTGGGTGTCAAAGTCTTAAGAAGGTTGGATGTTCAATCACTTTCTAAGTCACTTAGTGAGTTCCTTTTGGGACTACTATGAAACAGACTATGACATGACCCTTAAGGATCTTATCTATTTGCTTGGTCAGCAATGATTTGAGGACTAGTAAAGCAAATTGATTAGGAGATCAACTTCCCAATAGACATTGACAATGGTAACATTGGATATCTAGAAAAGCCTTCTCATCCCAAAGAAAGGGTTTGACCATAGTCAACTAGGTTGACCAAATGGTAAAGAGAAAGGCTAAGTCTACGATAGTCCCATGTACCATTCCCAATGAGTCCATATGTTTCTATTGCCAAAGGAAGGGGCATTGATTGCGAAGCTGTCTATTTACCTGAAAGATCATAAGGTTGATCAAGTCAAGAAGTTTAACTCTGCTTCAGGTAAAGTTCACTATCTAACTCTGTTAAGTTTCTATTCTGAGATTCTTATTACATGATGTGACTTGGTCACATGTTGATGTTTTAAGAATCAAAGAAAAGTGAAGAAACTTAAAGGAAGTATATGCTGATTCTGATCGCGAAGGTGGATTTCGATCGCATCAGAATTTTGAGCAGTTTCTTAAGAAGTTATGATATATTGCTAAGGAATAGATAACAACAATTTTCCATGTGGATTGTAAGGATAAGTTTTTCCGCAAAGTTTTAAAATAAAAGAAAATTGTTTAATTTTATTTATTTGAAGTATCCTTACAATGGCATTTGTGGAAAATTGTTGCTTATATGATTCCACTGACAGCAATATTGGAAAATGGATTTGATTCTTTCATTTGTGGTAGTGTCTAAATTTACCAAATCAGGAAAGTTCCTCATCACCCAAGTTTCAATTGGACCGAAACTTGGAATCATGCAAGTTGAATAGTATGATGAATGAGAACTTTCAAGCATTGGAAAATCAAGACTAATTACTTGTTCACATGGATGTGTGAGTCAAGTGAAGGACTAAAGGGATCGAGTACACATTCTTGTTCACTGGTCATGTCCACCACAAAGCTCGTTAAGACTATTTGATTTACTAAAGTTTAGTAAATATGGTTATACTTACAAGTTTAAGTATAATTATGAAACATTGGAAAAGTCTCAATGTATGGCAGAACGAATGGGAAAAATCAAATTAGGCAGAAAGATAAAAGTTTCTCAAATCTGAAAAGATGGGAGAGTACTTTAGTATCATGTTTGTGATCATCTTAATGATTTAGAAATCATATCACAATTAGTCCTCTAAAGGTCATCTTAGTGCATTCTTATGACTATGAAGAGGAGTCATGAATTGTTGAAATGGTTAGATCAGGAAGATGAGTCATACTTCGCTCCAAAACAATTCTTAGAGTCATACTCCAAGATTGTAACTTGAGTGACATATCTTAAAGAAAGGTTTAAAACACTTGTCAAATGTAAGAGTAAAAGTGTCCTACTCTTGTACATTTGAAATTGGTAAGTTGTGATGTTTTGGATAAAACAAAGACCAACTAAGGCCAATTGTGTGAAGTGTTTGTCTTGATAAAGAATCCGCACTATCTCTTGAATATTTGGCAAGATAGTCTTATATGTCAAGAGGATAGTGGGAGTCTTAAAGATCTTAAAAAGAATTTCAAGAACTAATCAAGAATAAAACCTGAGGTTCTTCACTAGCACACGATTTGAGGTTTATAACCTATCGTGTTGACATATTTTGTGCGCATTCCAGTTAAAGTTGGCTTTGCATAGGAGTTCTGAAAGTTCTCAATTGGTTGCATAACAACTTGGAAGCAATGGCAGGCCCTGTACTGCCAGGTGGCAAGAAGTTAAGATTGCATAAGTTCAATCCATATGAGTTTGGATTTGTCATTATCCTTGTCTTGTGACTATGGTTTTGACGATTCACATGGATAAGAACACATAAACCATAAAATCTAAGGGTCATAAGGTTTCTCTCCGATTCATGAAAATGATGGTGAGGAAACACTTCCACCAAGTAGATTTGAAGCAGATGGCAAAAGGTCTAAACAATTGAGACTATGATTACGGCATCCCTTTTCATAGTTCTGAAATTGTTTAGACACACATGATTACGGCATCCCTTTTCTAGAATCATGTCTTTATGTGAGACATCATGAATCGTGTACCATTTGCTTTGGGTACAGGATCAATTGCATGTGCTATAATATTTGACATTTCTAAATTTTTCCAAATGCCCAGAGGCATTAAGAAGGGAAAAGGTCTAGAATTGGATATGACTAAAATGATTAAGCAATTGTCGAGGACAATCTGAGGTTTACCAAAGATTGGTTGCTCAGGGACAGTTGGAAGTATAGTGCTAATTTTAGAAGGACCATATTGACATATTCTGAAAAGAGGCATCTCTTATTCAGAAGTGATAGTCAAAATGAGAATATGGAGTTGTCTCCATAGGTGGAAGTTATCTGTGTAAGATTAGAAAACTTAATGCAAGAAGCATGTCCAAAGCAATGTACTTTGAATATGAGACTTAGTTTCCATGGAGTTGATCTCCATTGGAATACCTTATAATGACTGTTGACAAGTCTTTGTGACTTTGTACATATTCATTACAGGAGGGTCAGTGCATATAAGTTTAAAATCTAAACAGATTTCGATAAATGATAGGAATTTGAAATTCTCACATTTTTCGATAAGGATTTGGGAGTGTGAAATTAGAATCATTGAAATTATGTTTAATTGGTTTATTTCACAAAGTAAGGATCATAGACAAACATAGAGTGCATACTTGGTGTATGGCAAAGCTATTGTTTAAGAAAAACATAGTGTACATGCTTGGAGCATGGGACAACTAGTGTTTTTAATTCAAGTATAAAGTTGATAAAACCGAAACAATGAATAATGAGTAATCAGTATGGTGATAAATAAAAGTGTTTATTTATATTCATAGGGTTTGATACCATATTTGATTCATTTATTCTTGTGTTTCATTTTGCATGTTTTGACTTCCAGAATAAACTAGGTCATTCTTCCTGAATGACTAAGTTATTCAAACTATCCACAGTCGGTCATATGTTGGAAGTAGATATGAATCAAGATTGTCATGGGTTGGTTTGTAGAGGTCCAAGTTGGTGGACAAAGTGGTGCTACAACACTCATGAGTGCTCATAAGTTCTGAGTATTGGATTCAACCCACGCTCATTTGAATCACTTCATGGATTTTATCACGAGTGATCATGTGACGATAATATCTTATATTATTCAAACCTAGAGATATAAGTTGTTACTATGAGTTGGTTATACATTGATTGCACGAAAACGCATTTGGTAACTCGATGTTATAAAACGTGCCTTTGTGTATGATTCAACAAGTAGTAGAACAATCCATATGAGTCGAAGTTTATCCATTCCTTTTACCTTCGGGATAAAAGCGATATATGTGGGCCCCTCGATGATTTAGCGATGACACATGTGAGTGCTTGGCCAAGCCAGGACTGATTTGATTTGTTCAATCAGTCAGTCATCATAAATCGGAAATCAGGAAACAACAAATGGACAGAGAGAATGATTATAATCCATGTCTCAGTCCATATGATATCTAGAATGGAGGAATATATGATCCCTTATCTAATGGACAAGTCATTGACAAAGGTCAGAGTTCGTTGACAGGATCAGAGTTTGACAGCGGCTTTAAGAGCTACGATTGCTAGTTGGTTTTTGAAGTCATACTCAATAATAGTGTTAGACTTATCCAAGTGGGAGACTGTTGGATTAATGTCTAAGTCCATAACTATATTTGGTATGTACTTGACCCGACCCGGCATGGTCCATTTGGGTTGCACTTCACCGACACAATTTATATGGATAGTCTTTTGAGAATAGTATATTTATGATTTATATTAATATATTATAAGTTCTAATATATTAATATATAATCATATTATTTAATTAGTATTGATCAAGAATTAATTTATAATTAATTAAGTGATCAAAAGGAACTAATTAAATATGGACTCTTATATATATGTGTGTAGTGGGCCAAGTTCATTTAGGTTGGGCTAAGTCTTCATGGATAGTCCATGGAGCTTTAACCCATGGATCCTAGGAAATGAAAGGTCATGGGTATTAGGGTTTAACCCTAATCCTCCACACTATATAAAGGGTCTTATGTTTCATGAAATTAGGCTAGTGGCTAGTGTGGATACACTAAAGAGGGCAATAACCGATTTCATAAGTGTGAGCCAAGTATCCATATTCTCTAAAGTCTTCCAAGGTGTTTTGGTGATTTGTGATTCCACTTGAGGCTTCCACACTATTGGGGCTAAGCTCTTAAAGTTTGAAGACATCAAGCTACATCAAAAGGTATGTCATCTATCTAGAACTTTGTAGTATAGGTGCTTCATAATATGCTAGTTAGGATTAAAGCCTTGGAAAGTTCTTATTTGCATGTATGATAGAGAAAACATAGATCCAAGGTTTATAGGGTTGCATGTACACCATAGGAGTGTTAGAATGCTCAAAAACCCAACAGTGGTATCAGAGACATGGGTTGTTTTCTTTTATATTCATGCAAATGTTTGATTTTCAAAGTTGAAAAAAAAGAGGAAAAAAAACATGAAGTTTGTCAAATTTTAAGATAATTACTTGTTTTGTGAAAAACTAATTATTTGTAAAATTTGAATCATTTTCTATATGAGTTGAATTAGGTCAAATTTAGTAAAAGATAAAATGATATGATTATTTTATTAGTTTTAAAAGTTTGATCTAAATGTTTTAAGGAGTTACAAATTTTGTCATAAAATTTTAGAGCTCAAAAGTTTTTTTTTAAAGTTGTGATCTTAAGTGGTTTGAAACCTCCATAAGTTATGGATATGAAAAGGTTTTAAAAAAATTGATTCAAAGTTTTTATGGAGTTACAAAATTTGGTGTTAATGTTTTAAAGAATTCCTTAACTTATTCTTAAGTTATGGAACATGAAAAGTTTCATCATAACACAAGCATTTAACTCCATAAGTTATGGATTACCAAAAGTTTTATGTTTCCTTGATTTATGAGTTAGTTTAGATTAATGGAAAAAAAATTGTGTTTTAGTTGTTTTCAATCCTATTTAATCTAGAGGTAGTTCATAAAATGTGTTTTTGTAACTTGTCCTCAAGTTACATAAAAGGTCACATTTATGAATCTTAAAACTCATAAAAGTGCCATAGGTTACATAAAAAAAATGAAGAGTCTTTTTCATTAAATAGTATTCTGACTCAATAACTTGTCCTCAAGTTATGGATGTTTAAGAGTCACTTCTTTAAAAGTGTTATTAAAGAATAAGAGGTTACATAAAAAATGAAGAGTCTTCATTTTAATGAACCATTAAACTCATAAGTTATGAAATGAAAAGTTTTGAATAGTTTCAAAAACTTGCCCTCAAGTTTTGGAATTTGTAAAGTTTTCACTTATGAATACTTTAATTCCAAGTTAAGCCCTTAGAATTTTAAAAGTTAAAATTCAACCCTTATACTTTATAATATTATAAGTTAATAATATTTATATATATATGTATAAGAGCAAGTCGTCTTACCATTAGTAGGCCTCATTCACGAAGCCGGTCTATAAGGGGGGTATAAGGTTACTGCCTATAAAATGGCAGTTTAATGGGTGTCCACTCTCACCCACCGCTTCCTTGACCGGTGGAGGGTCGTTAGCCGAACAGGTAGGACAAGGACTATAATTCTCCCTTCATTATAAGTATAATGATAAATACTAAGTAACTAAACACTTATAAATTCCCAATCTTAGTTACTTAGAAAAATGTGAATAAGGTGCTAATCCATGAAATTGCACTTTGCACTTTGTTTAAGCTGTTAGTGGAGCGTGTGTGGTTAACCGGCACACTAACCTGGACTTAACAAGGTAGGCAAAGGGTAACTTAATGTTTATCATAGTATCGTTGGAGCGTGTGTGGTTAACCGACACATCGATTGAGGGGTAAATATTAAGGGTACCAAGTATATTTGCATGGTTACTTCACACCTTGTTTTGTGATCCTCGGCATCCCAGTCACAAAACCTGAAGGGCACACTCGAGATTGAAACATGCCATTGAAAAGTTCAATGAATCTCAAAAGAATCTAGGAGTTTCAAAACCAATTAAAATCTAATAATACATTTCGTTTATCTTGGTGGAAATTGGTGAATCGTCATTCACCTACCTTCAAATATTTTATAGCTTGGATTACGGCATCCCTCTTCCAAGTTATAAAATAGTTTGTTGGGTCCTAGCCTTAATATATCATATTGGGTGTTATATTAAGGACTTTAAATCAACTATCTTGAATATCTCCCAAAAGATGTCTAGCT
Source organism: Lactuca virosa (assembly GCF_052849685.1). Classification (NCBI taxonomy): domain Eukaryota; kingdom Viridiplantae; phylum Streptophyta; class Magnoliopsida; order Asterales; family Asteraceae; genus Lactuca; species Lactuca virosa. Next base: position 291,446,223 of record NC_136428.1, read on the forward strand.
CAGACATCTATGATCTTCCCAAATCTCTTGGAACTTTACTTCCTCCACCTCCTCCAATTATTCTCCCTAACCCACAAGTTCAAAGGTCACTCAATCCCTATTGGCAATCAAGGTCTACGTGTGATCGCATCTTGGAGATGAAGTCACATATTGACAAGCCGGGAGAGTTGGGTGTCAAAGTCTTAAGAAGGTTGGATGTTCAATCACTTTCTAAGTCACTTAGTGAGTTCCTTTTGGGACTACTATGAAACAGACTATGACATGACCCTTAAGGATCTTATCTATTTGCTTGGTCAGCAATGATTTGAGGACTAGTAAAGCAAATTGATTAGGAGATCAACTTCCCAATAGACATTGACAATGGTAACATTGGATATCTAGAAAAGCCTTCTCATCCCAAAGAAAGGGTTTGACCATAGTCAACTAGGTTGACCAAATGGTAAAGAGAAAGGCTAAGTCTACGATAGTCCCATGTACCATTCCCAATGAGTCCATATGTTTCTATTGCCAAAGGAAGGGGCATTGATTGCGAAGCTGTCTATTTACCTGAAAGATCATAAGGTTGATCAAGTCAAGAAGTTTAACTCTGCTTCAGGTAAAGTTCACTATCTAACTCTGTTAAGTTTCTATTCTGAGATTCTTATTACATGATGTGACTTGGTCACATGTTGATGTTTTAAGAATCAAAGAAAAGTGAAGAAACTTAAAGGAAGTATATGCTGATTCTGATCGCGAAGGTGGATTTCGATCGCATCAGAATTTTGAGCAGTTTCTTAAGAAGTTATGATATATTGCTAAGGAATAGATAACAACAATTTTCCATGTGGATTGTAAGGATAAGTTTTTCCGCAAAGTTTTAAAATAAAAGAAAATTGTTTAATTTTATTTATTTGAAGTATCCTTACAATGGCATTTGTGGAAAATTGTTGCTTATATGATTCCACTGACAGCAATATTGGAAAATGGATTTGATTCTTTCATTTGTGGTAGTGTCTAAATTTACCAAATCAGGAAAGTTCCTCATCACCCAAGTTTCAATTGGACCGAAACTTGGAATCATGCAAGTTGAATAGTATGATGAATGAGAACTTTCAAGCATTGGAAAATCAAGACTAATTACTTGTTCACATGGATGTGTGAGTCAAGTGAAGGACTAAAGGGATCGAGTACACATTCTTGTTCACTGGTCATGTCCACCACAAAGCTCGTTAAGACTATTTGATTTACTAAAGTTTAGTAAATATGGTTATACTTACAAGTTTAAGTATAATTATGAAACATTGGAAAAGTCTCAATGTATGGCAGAACGAATGGGAAAAATCAAATTAGGCAGAAAGATAAAAGTTTCTCAAATCTGAAAAGATGGGAGAGTACTTTAGTATCATGTTTGTGATCATCTTAATGATTTAGAAATCATATCACAATTAGTCCTCTAAAGGTCATCTTAGTGCATTCTTATGACTATGAAGAGGAGTCATGAATTGTTGAAATGGTTAGATCAGGAAGATGAGTCATACTTCGCTCCAAAACAATTCTTAGAGTCATACTCCAAGATTGTAACTTGAGTGACATATCTTAAAGAAAGGTTTAAAACACTTGTCAAATGTAAGAGTAAAAGTGTCCTACTCTTGTACATTTGAAATTGGTAAGTTGTGATGTTTTGGATAAAACAAAGACCAACTAAGGCCAATTGTGTGAAGTGTTTGTCTTGATAAAGAATCCGCACTATCTCTTGAATATTTGGCAAGATAGTCTTATATGTCAAGAGGATAGTGGGAGTCTTAAAGATCTTAAAAAGAATTTCAAGAACTAATCAAGAATAAAACCTGAGGTTCTTCACTAGCACACGATTTGAGGTTTATAACCTATCGTGTTGACATATTTTGTGCGCATTCCAGTTAAAGTTGGCTTTGCATAGGAGTTCTGAAAGTTCTCAATTGGTTGCATAACAACTTGGAAGCAATGGCAGGCCCTGTACTGCCAGGTGGCAAGAAGTTAAGATTGCATAAGTTCAATCCATATGAGTTTGGATTTGTCATTATCCTTGTCTTGTGACTATGGTTTTGACGATTCACATGGATAAGAACACATAAACCATAAAATCTAAGGGTCATAAGGTTTCTCTCCGATTCATGAAAATGATGGTGAGGAAACACTTCCACCAAGTAGATTTGAAGCAGATGGCAAAAGGTCTAAACAATTGAGACTATGATTACGGCATCCCTTTTCATAGTTCTGAAATTGTTTAGACACACATGATTACGGCATCCCTTTTCTAGAATCATGTCTTTATGTGAGACATCATGAATCGTGTACCATTTGCTTTGGGTACAGGATCAATTGCATGTGCTATAATATTTGACATTTCTAAATTTTTCCAAATGCCCAGAGGCATTAAGAAGGGAAAAGGTCTAGAATTGGATATGACTAAAATGATTAAGCAATTGTCGAGGACAATCTGAGGTTTACCAAAGATTGGTTGCTCAGGGACAGTTGGAAGTATAGTGCTAATTTTAGAAGGACCATATTGACATATTCTGAAAAGAGGCATCTCTTATTCAGAAGTGATAGTCAAAATGAGAATATGGAGTTGTCTCCATAGGTGGAAGTTATCTGTGTAAGATTAGAAAACTTAATGCAAGAAGCATGTCCAAAGCAATGTACTTTGAATATGAGACTTAGTTTCCATGGAGTTGATCTCCATTGGAATACCTTATAATGACTGTTGACAAGTCTTTGTGACTTTGTACATATTCATTACAGGAGGGTCAGTGCATATAAGTTTAAAATCTAAACAGATTTCGATAAATGATAGGAATTTGAAATTCTCACATTTTTCGATAAGGATTTGGGAGTGTGAAATTAGAATCATTGAAATTATGTTTAATTGGTTTATTTCACAAAGTAAGGATCATAGACAAACATAGAGTGCATACTTGGTGTATGGCAAAGCTATTGTTTAAGAAAAACATAATGTACATGCTTGGAGCATGGGACAACTAGTGTTTTTAATTCAAGTATAAAGTTGATAAAACCGAAACAATGAATAATGAGTAATCAGTATGGTGATAAATAAAAGTGTTTATTTATATTCATAGGGTTTGATACCATATTTGATTCATTTATTCTTGTGTTTCATTTTGCATGTTTTGACTTCCAGAATAAACTAGGTCATTCTTCCTGAATGACTAAGTTATTCAAACTATCCACAGTCGGTCATATGTTGGAAGTAGATATGAATCAAGATTGTCATGGGTTGGTTTGTAGAGGTCCAAGTTGGTGGACAAAGTGGTGCTACAACACTCATGAGTGCTCATAAGTTCTGAGTATTGGATTCAACCCACGCTCATTTGAATCACTTCATGGATTTTATCACGAGTGATCATGTGACGATAATATCTTATATTATTCAAACCTAGAGATATAAGTTGTTACTATGAGTTGGTTATACATTGATTGCACGAAAACGCATTTGGTAACTCGATGTTATAAAACGTGCCTTTGTGTATGATTCAACAAGTAGTAGAACAATCCATATGAGTCGAAGTTTATCCATTCCTTTTACCTTCGGGATAAAAGCGATATATGTGGGCCCCTCGATGATTTAGCGATGACACATGTGAGTGCTTGGCCAAGCCAGGACTGATTTGATTTGTTCAATCAGTCAGTCATCATAAATCGGAAATCAGGAAACAACAAATGGACAGAGAGAATGATTATAATCCATGTCTCAGTCCATATGATATCTAGAATGGAGGAATATATGATCCCTTATCTAATGGACAAGTCATTGACAAAGGTCAGAGTTCGTTGACAGGATCAGAGTTTGACAGCGGCTTTAAGAGCTACGATTGCTAGTTGGTTTTTGAAGTCATACTCAATAATAGTGTTAGACTTATCCAAGTGGGAGACTGTTGGATTAATGTCTAAGTCCATAACTATATTTGGTATGTACTTGACCCGACCCGGCATGGTCCATTTGGGTTGCACTTCACCGACACAATTTATATGGATAGTCTTTTGAGAATAGTATATTTATGATTTATATTAATATATTATAAGTTCTAATATATTAATATATAATCATATTATTTAATTAGTATTGATCAAGAATTAATTTATAATTAATTAAGTGATCAAAAGGAACTAATTAAATATGGACTCTTAGATATATGTGTGTAGTGGGCCAAGTTCATTTAGGTTGGGCTAAGTCTTCATGGATAGTCCATGGAGCTTTAACCCATGGATCCTAGGAAATGAAAGGTCATGGGTATTAGGGTTTAACCCTAATCCTCCACACTATATAAAGGGTCTTATGGTTCATGAAATTAGGCTAGTGGCTAGTGTGGATACACTAAAGAGGGCAATAACCGATTTCATAAGTGTGAGCCAAGTATCCATATTCTCTAAAGTCTTCCAAGGTGTTTTGGTGATTTGTGATTCCACTTGAGGCTTCCACACTATTGGGGCTAAGCTCTTAAAGTTTGAAGACATCAAGCTACATCAAAAGGTATGTCATCTATCTAGAACTTTGTAGTATAGGTGCTTCATAATATGCTAGTTAGGATTAAAGCCTTGGAAAGTTCTTATTTGCATGTATGATAGAGAAAACATAGATCCAAGGTTTATAGGGTTGCATGTACACCATAGGAGTGTTAGAATGCTCAAAAACCTAACAATAGGGTTTTCAACCCACAATAAATAATTATATTTAGTTTATCGACCAACAATAACCCGATTACCCATTCCCGTTATCCTCACTTTATGTCCCTAAAACAACAACTATTACAAGGGACCTAATCTAGGATTTTCATCGGGACGGACATTACTGCAAAGGGGTTTCCTTAACAATAGATGTCCTAAAGGCAACCATGAGGGGGATGGAGTACACCGGTGAACACATCGTTCACAACACCTACAGGTTATGTGTGACAACCCGGAAATTTTTTTGATTTTAAAGCCTAGTCAATCAACTCAACTGAGTGTCAAAATCATTAGTATTGAATTCTAGCCCGGTTAAAGGTCATTCTAAGGAGTTTTAGCCTAGTACACTTAAGGAATAAGTGTTGCAATTTATCTGCTAAAGGCCACAGTACAAGATTCAAGCCCTAAACTCCATCCTAAGGAGTTTACGACCGTAAACATGGAGTTTACGGCCGTAAACTCATGTAGGCCGTAAACTCCTCCACATAAGTTCATATCCTTTAACTTTTCTTCATTCTTTCACTTTCACCTCAAGAACACATGAGTTTTCTCTCAAGTATCATCCTGATCTTCATACTTGATCTTCAAAAATCGTAAGTGTTCTTTCTCTAGTTAGTTGTTAATCCCTCTTAACTAGCTTCATCCTCATGATTCATCCATGGAAATCATGTTTTCATAGATCTTCAAGTTTCACCAAGAACACCAAGAACACACACTAGTGTTCTTGGCCAATATCAACCATTTCAAGCTTCTAGATCGTAAGTACACTTCCCTATACTTCATATCTAGTTAGTATCCATGCTTAGAGACTTGAAATCATCAAGAACACAAGATCAAATGGAGTTTACGGCCGTAAACTCCCAAGGCCGTAAACCCCTTTTTGGTAGCCATTAGGGCCATAAACCCTATAGGATGCAAGGCAAGTGACCCAAAACCCTTCCTTGATGTTTGAAGGACCTTAAACTTCACTCAAATCCATTATGACCATGATTTTATGGCCGTAAACCTCTTTGGGCCGTAAACTCATCAAAAGCCTCATTTGAGGTGGTGTTCTTCATACAAGTGTAGGGCAAAAGTCCTTAGAGTTCCCTAACATTCAAACCAACACTTTAGCATGTTTGACCATGAGTTTACGGCCGTAAACTCCCTTGGGCCGTAAACTCATGACCGTAAACACATGTTAGTGCCATTTCACTTTCCTTTGATGAATCACATGTGATTCCAACACTTGATCAAGGTGTTTCCTAGTCCCGGAAGGTGTTTCCTTTCATATAGTTGTCTATAAACACTATATTCATGTCAATATGTGTCCTTATATGTCATTTAGGACTTATTGTGTCTCGAGACTTCATTCGTGGAACTTCTCATCCTTACACGCATACCCGTTTGAATCACCCACATCAGGTGAGTTCATACCCCGAAATGAATCTTTTAACTGTTTTGAGGGGGGGATACAAGTTGAACACAATGATAATTGTGTAAATGTTTGTTATAAACATCTTTCAAAATGTTACTTATGTCATTTATAAGTTGTCAAAACATTTCAAAAACTCATTTAAAGTTATGTTGCTTTATAGTTATACAAAACTCCGTTTTTAAAGTACAAACATAACTTAGTAGATAAACGAGTCTTTTCAATAACAGTCCAAGTAGAACATTAGTAAACTATAATAGGTGTAGTTTAGGAGAATGCTATTCATTACTTCTAGTACAATGAAGCACACAAAGAGTCAGTTCATACATGAGTCAAACACACAGTGAAGAGAATCAAACAATATCATACAGAACATATAGTGAAGAGAATCAAACAATACCATACAGAACATATAGTGAAGAGAATCAAACAATACCATACAGAGAGAACACACAATTACGAGAAACAAACAGAACGTACAATATACAGTACAAAACAAACAAGTTAGGTTGCTATAGCATGAGAACACATACAGGATCTAATTATACCAATGAATCACTAACTCATTGTTTTAAACAAAAGGTGATAGTTATATTGGGTATACATGATCATATACTTTAATGTGAATTACACGGCTTGCAAGAATTTGCAGAGGTCGCGTTTGGTTCCCTTAATCTCTTGACAGGGAGAGCGTTTATTAGGGGTTCTAGCCTTTACATTATAACCGTAATAAAACAAATATGTTTTTAGGTTATTAGTACATCCGCATGTTATTATAAACGACAACTATGTACTTATATTTCCCATTACTTTCATAAAGTGACAGTACCACTTGAAAGTCAAACTCAAACTATTTTCGAGTCAAGATAGTTATAAACTAGGGAAAATATACATTTTTACAAACGACAACCAGAACAGTCGAGTCTAGCACATAACAGAAGATGCCTTGGTAGAAGGCTACGTTAGAAAGAAAGGACCATAATGCTAGTCTTATGATTCCTTAATGTATACATCACAAGATATATATATATATATACCAATAGAGTCCGACAGGTAATAGGATGTGTGCTCTCCGCTTCATTTCCTGTTCCTTGTTTGGTTGTGGGCTTGGAACGAATTCACCCAGTCTATTTTCTACCCGATTCGATATATATGTATGCTTAGTATACATTAAGTCATCATAAGGGTACCGGGTATGGGTCAGGTTATAAGACACAGAGTCAAAGCACAGTTTTTCTAGTACAAAACATACTTTCCAAAATCAGTACTTTTGGTATACAAAACTAGAAACTTCCCAGTAAAGGGTTTAATCAATTTTATTAAACCAGTTAAATTTAAAGGACCTTAGGTGAGTAACTGTATAATACCTTAGTTTATACATCATGTTTATACATAAAACTAATACCCAATAGGTAGTTGGATGTGTGCTTTCCGCCTTACTTCCTGTTCCTCGTTTGGTTGTGGGCTTAGGGCAGATTCGCTCAATTAACTTTCTATCCGATATTAGATTATGTATAGCAGTATAAACTAAGCTATTATAAAAGTAGCCACTGTGGTCACCATTTTATTATAAGAAATAAGGGTTTTCTTAAAGAACTTCTTCATTAGATATAAAGGAACCATTACAATTAACTCCATGAGTAACAAGTGAATACACCAGGGTTATATATGACGATGATCTAACAACCAATGGAATGTGTGCTATCCGCCTTAGTTTCTATTCCCTGTTGGTTGTGAGCTTAGGGCAGATGCGCACAATCGATTGTTTGTTTACTCTGAGTCTTATATAACTTGTACCCACTTAGTACCCATAGAAAGGGTTGTAGTGTCATTTTACTCAAACCTCCATCAAGGTAGGAAATATAAGATTTGCTAGAGGAACAGGCGAACTTTTCAAAACAGAACTTACAACTTACAACATTTTACAACTACATGTTTCAACTACATTTTTAACACTATTTTACATCTACATTTTTAACAACACTTTACAACTTACTCATATCATAAAAATCTTATGAACTCACCAGCTTAATTGCTGATCAACTCTTTCAAATAACTTGTATTCTCAGGAGACTATTAGACAGGTGCTCGTGCTGGGAATTCAGAAGATGGAGCATTATAGCTTCGAGTCTTGTTTTGTTATTTGTTTATGAATTCTATGTTTTGTAAACACACACATTGTAAACACTTTCTTTAGAAATGAAATGGTTGTTCATTACTTGCTTACCATATACATATCTCGTGATACTAAACATGACGTCCTCCACCCCCGAACGATTCTGTCGTTCCGGTTTTGGGGTGTGACATTATGAGCCTGCTAGCGTTCCACTGGACTGTCTAGAAAGAGTCTGTGGTCATCATCCATACTCCGCTAGATGACTAGATCAACAACAACATCGACGCCTCTCATCATTTTATTTTATCACACACCAACTGTCTACCCATGTTCTACCCAACATATTAGTAGATAAAATATATACATTTATATACAGCTTAAAACCTGTACAAAACATCCATTCAACAACTAGTTCAAATAAACAAATAATATACAAAAACATAGCACGTATTTTATAAGAATACTTCATATCTATGTGTTAGAAGAAAACGAATATACACTCACTTGATCAGAAGATGATCGGGCAGCACTACGGCTCTAAGAGTAGTATTTCTTCGGTGAAACTGGGGGATCTTCACAAAAACCGAGCTTCTCGCGGGCAGAGTTTCGGCTCGGAAACTTTACTTCTCGGGATCTTCGGGGCTTCGGGACTCGCTTCGGGTCTCGGGATGATATCGGGGCTTCGGGGGTATAAATTGCATGCAAATTGAGGCAATAAGGAGTGAGAGAGAAGAAATGAGCAACAAATCCCGGAGACCTTGCATTCTATTTATAGGGGGAGGCTGACCCTCCGAACGCAGCGCGTTCTGCCGTGCGTCATTGCTTACGAACTTCGGACTTGACAGGCGACGAGATAGACTCTGGGCTCCGAACGCGGGGCGTTCCCTAATTGAACGCGGGGCGTTCCCCCTTTGGGATGCGCGCCTCGAACTTCAGAAAATCATAACTCTCGCATACGATCTCTGATTTCGACGTTCTTTATATCCACGCGTAGGTGAGACTATGCTCTACAACTCTCGTTTAGACTCCGTCGGCTAATTTTGACTTTATTTTTTTATTATATTATTTTTAGTAGGCCGGGACACGAAACTCCGTTAGAAATTCATAACTTCTTCATCTGACGTCCGTTTCCGTCTGTCTTTTTACCGATGGACTACTAACGACGAGATCTTCGATTTTCGTTTAGATTGTTTCGGCCAAATATCACTCGATCTCAATTTCGAGATTTGGGCTGCATACCGCTAAGTCGAAACTTAGAAAAATCATAACTTCCTCATACGAAGTCAGATTTAGACGTTCTTTTTATGCACACTCTCGTTTTAACAAACTCTACGACTTTCGTTTAGACCACTAAGGCTAAATATCACTCTATCATAAATTCACTATTTAGGTCGCGCTGTGTCGTGCTGGTTCTGTCGCGAAACTTCGACAGGTCATAACTTCTTTGTTATAACTCGGATTTCGGCGTTCTTTATATGTACGGAATCCTTGTAACATATACTAAAACTTAGTTAATATTACTCCTTCTAAATAATCTTCCATCAAAAAGTCATTTTTGATGCTTACCGTCTCTAAATTGACTAGCCCGGATCTACGGGCGTTACAATTATCTCCCCCTTAGGATGATTACATCCCGGAATCATCAACGAAAATATGACTTGTATAATGATTCCATACGTTATCTTTTCATCCTAGGTAACTTCTATTTTTCTTCGAATGAGTATTTAACTCTAGGGCTTCCTGACTGCAGACGATGCTCAATCGTGCATCTGCTTTTCGTACTATGTTGGACTTTCAATCATAACTTTCAAGTTACACAATAAGTCCTTATTGTGGACTCCTTCTTCTTCTTAGGATAAATACTTTCCTTTATCTATTGTAACAGACCGATGGGTCATGCTCTAATGATCTCTCATCGTATGATGCAACGCTTAGACTCAAGTCTCTTAGAGTCAAATTCCAGAATGGAATATACCTTCCTTCATATTCTAATGCAATATAACCACATTTTAACATGTAGTATTTCTAGCTACTAACTTCTTTAACAACGAGCGCGATACAATTGGTCGCATTGATTTCACCCTTCTGACTTAAGTCAGATGTTACATCGAGCTTGGTTCTCCGAACCATGTAACAAACTTATTGTAGTCGGACTCAATTCGTTATGACCACTAGGGTCGGAATAACAACCATCTTACTAGTCATTACCGAAACAATGGTAATGACATACTTGAATAAAACAGAATCAATTATTAGCTTCTTGGTAACCTTGTGACTTTCCCTGATCCAAGCGTGAGTCCTGTGCTTCAAGTAGTATAGATCTCTACTACTATTCACACCTACTCATACTCGTCCCAAGTATTGTCTCGCAGTCCCCAAGTCCTAAAATCACCAAACAATTTAACACATACGAATGTGTCCAAATAATCATAGAAATCTTCCTAGACTCTACTAGGACTTCTTCCATGCGTATCTTCAATCATCAATTCTACTTTAACTCGATTGGTGATGGAAATTCCAGATTATGGGACAACTTCAAGAATTACATCAATCGTTCCATCACCCTTCCAATCGAAGGTGTACTTCAGACGTACCGTACTCCTTTAAACGTACTGTTATTTTACCAGACATAAACTAAAGGCAAGATACCACCTTCGACATCTTCCGATAGGTGTCACTCAATACATCAGATAACAAAACCAGGGTTTATATTAATTCTTGAAACTATTACACAAAAGTTCAAGTTCACCCTATACTATGCCTCTAATAGGCTACACCATAAGTTACTTCATAATTTGATCTTTGGATATGAAATCCTTATTCCTGATTCCTCGCGTTATTGTCTACTTCGTCGAGGATCATGTGGAATGCCCTTGGCTTTGGTGGAATATTGGGTCTTGCTGCCTCCTTCTTTTTAGGACAGTCTCTCGAGATGTGCCCCTCCTCACCACACCCGTAGCAGACTTTCTTGGTGAGGGTGCATTCGTTGGCATAGTGCCCTGGATTTCCACATTTGAAGCATGTGGCTTCCCCGCCACATTTCCCAAGATGCTTCTTCTTGCATTTGTCGCACCATTTCGCTTCGCCTCCTCCACTTCCTCCTCTCGAACCAGATTTCGAGAATTCATATTTCTTGTTGGACCCTGAAGGCCCATCAATCTTCCTCTTCTCACCAACCTCTGATCTCTCCAGACCCTTCTCCCTGATCTGAGTCTCAACATTCTTAGCAGCCCAGATGGCGGCTTTCAATGTGGTTGCTTGCTTAACCATTGGACCATAGTCCGCTGGTAGTCCGAGGGCAAACTTGTTGACCTTTGAGAGTTCTATTGGAACTAAGTATGGAATAAGCTTCATCTTTTCCGTGAAACTTGCAGTGTATTCAGTAACGCTCATTTTTCCCTTCTTCAAATTCTGAAACTCATTATTGATTTCCAGAAGGTTCTGCTCGGAGCAGTATTGCAGTTTCAGTTGTTCCACAAAGTCTTCCCAAGACATTTTGTTCGCTTCTCCCTTGGGCATAGAGTCAGCTAACAGCTTCCACCAACTCAACACGCCAGATTTTAATAAAGGGATCGCAAGAGCGGTCTTCTGCCTATTGCTGCATTCGCAACTTTCAAACATCGTCTCCATTTCGGAGATCCAGTCCATAACTTGCACCGGCGTCGGGCTTCCGGATAGACACGGTGGCTTAGATGCCATAAAATCCTTGTATTTACATCCTCTTCCATCATTTCCTCCATTACGATTGTTTTGTCTAACAATCGGTGGGTTGGCTTGACCAACAGTCCCACTGAAGTTACCTCCTTCCGACGACCCTCCATTCACTTCGGGCTCTTCAACTTGAATTGAAAGTTCTTCACGATTTTGTTGAAGCAGACGTCTAGTTTCTTCCATCTGACAATCCAACATCGTCTGAATCATCAATTGTACACCAGCCATTGTCACCGGCTCAGGTGCAGCAGCTACAACAGTTATTTGCTCGATTACAGGTGGTTGATTCCTGTTTTCGTTCGCGTTTCCAACTCCGCTTCTTGTTCTTGCCATTCTTGATCTATACACCGAATAAGGTGAATTTAGATCCTCAATCACCATAGATAATCAAATCATCCTTATCACTCCGAAACGTTTACATGCTAGTTCTAATACCGTCGTCATACACTTTAAATCCTAAACACATAAGGTTTCCAGATCTGGTTGGCAACAAACCATAGATCCGAACAAATAATATCACATATGGCAAACATATAACATTTAGCACATAAAAGCATTTTAGGCAACTTTCCTAAAATAAACTAGTGCTCGTGTGTAAAATATAACAGACACTCATCTCACCATCTTCACTTAGCATTCTAAGTTTAAGTCTAGAAATCCTACAAATTCCTAGTTCGCTTAAACTAATGCTCTGATACCAACTGTGACATCCCCAAAATCACGGCCAGAAAAGACCGATTTCATTTATGCTTTTAAATAAAATCAGAGTAATCCTTTGATTAAAAGAGTTGCGTAATTTGTTCCCAAAACAAAGTATGATAAGAATTTATCAAAGCATTTCATAAAGAAATGTATTTTTCATATAACAAAATCTCGGGATGTCATGTTCCGATACAGACCAAAAGCATAAACAATACAAAATAGACCTTACAACAGTTACATATAACTACTGGTCTATAATCCAAAAATATCTTGACAATGTCATCCAACTTATGCTCTCGCGCCACTATCTGTAATGCAAATAAAACTGAGTGGGTCAGGCTTGGGAGCCTGGTGAGCATATAGGGTTTTCAACCCACAATAAATAATTATATTTAGTTCATCGACCAACAATAACCCGATTACCCATTCCCGTTATCCTCACTTTATGTCCCTAAAACAACAACTATTACAAGGGACCTAATCTAGGATTTTCATCGGGACGGACATTACTGCAAAGGGGTTTCCTTAAAAATAGATTTCCTAAAGGCAACCATGAGGGGGATGGAGTACACCGGTGAACACATCGTTCACAACACCTATAGGTTATGTTCCTGCTAGCATTCCACTGGACTCTCTAGAAAGAGTCTGTGGTCGTCATCCATACTCCGCTAGATGACTAGATCAACAACAACATCGAGGCCTCTCATCATTTTATTTTATCACACACCAACTGTCTACCCATGTTCTACCCAACATATTAGTATATAAAATATATACATTTATATACAGCTTAAAACCTGTACAAAACATCCATTCAACAACTAGTTCAAATAAACAAATAATATACAAACACATAGCACGTATTTTATAAGAATACTTCATATCTATGTGTTAGAAGAAAACGAATATACACTCACTTGATCAGAAGATGATCGGGCAGCACTACGGCTCTAAGAGTAGTATTTCTTCGGTGAAACCGGGGGATCTTCACAAAAACCGGGCTTCTCGCGGGCAGAGTTTCGGCTCGGAAACTTTACTTCTCGGGATCTTCGGGGCTTCGGGTCTCGGGATGATACCGGGGCTTCGTGGGTATAAATTGCACGCAAATCGAGGCAATAAGGAGTGAGAGAGAAGAAATGAGCAACAAATCCCGGAGACCTTGCATTATATTTATAGGGGGAGGCTGACCCTCCGAACGCAGCGCGTTCCCTAAACGAACGCAACCCGTTCTGCCATGCGTCATTGCTTACGAACTTCAGACTTGACAGGCGACGAGACAGACTCTGGGCTCCGAACGCTGGGCGTTCCCCAATTGAACGCGGGGCGTTCCCCCTTTGGGATGCGCGCCTCGAACTTCAGAAAATCATAACTCTCGCATACGATCTCCGATTTCGACGTTCTTTATATCCACGCGTAGGTGAGACTATGCTCTACAACTCTCGTTTAGACTCCGTCGGCTAATTTTTACTTTATTTTTTTATTATATTATTTTTAGTAGGCCGGGACACGAAAACTCCGTTAGAAATTCATAACTTCTTCATCTGACGTCCGTTTTCGTCTGTCTTTTTACCGATGGACTACTAACGACGAGATCTTCGATTTTCGTTTAGATTGTTTCGGCCAAATATCACTCGATCTCAATTTCGAGATTTGGGCTGCATACCGCTAAGTCGAAACTTAGAAAAATCATAACTTCCTCATACGAAGTCAGATTTAGACGTTCTTTTTATGCACACTCTCGGTTTAACGAACTCTACGAATTTCGTTTAGACCACTAAGGCTAAATATCACTCTATCATAAATTCACTATTTACGTCGCGCTGTGTCGTGTCGGTTCTGTCGCGAAACTTCGACAGGTCATAATTTCTTTGTTATAACTCGGATTTCGGCGTTCTTTATATGTACGGAATCCTTGTAACATATACTACAACTTAGTTAAGATTACTCCTTCTAAATAATCTTCCATCAAAAAGTCATTTTTGATGCTTATCGTCTCTAAATTGACTAGCGCGGATCTACGGGCGTTACATGGGAGCGGCTATGTTCTTTCAGTTTTCAATGATTCGGAGGAAAGAGAGCGTGAGCATGTGATCTTCAGAGATGGAATTAAGAGCCTATAAGGGGCTAGGTGGTTGCGGTTTTTGGCGACAGTATGGTAGTGTCGGAATGCACAAGAGAATCCTCATCGTATGGTTGCTTGAGATGAGATCAAGGGTCTGCTTCCTTTTGATATGAGCAGACCAGGTGCTAGCTGATGGTGTCAGACGAGGAGTATAGTAATCCAGTTGTTTCTTTATAGGAAGTTGGTGTTTTCTTGTGCATTTGCAGGGAATCGATGTTAGAGACAACCATGAGTGGGGAGTTCCTGAGGTACCTATCTGAGATTCATATCTTTTGAGTTTGCTTGGTCTCTATCTGGATGATTATATTGCGTTGAGATATGAAGGATTAGGGATGCTATGTATATGGATGAGACGATTAGGATTTTTGGTTGTTTGCAAGGTCATTTGGTGGTAATTAGAACCCAAGTGGAGGAGAGCTGGATGTTCTGTTTAGAGGAGCAACGACCTGCTCGAGTTTTGGTTTTAGAAGAATGAGTCATAGGGAACTATGGTTCAGATATGCAAAACTTTGGTTCAGGATTTAAGCAAGACATGATTGCAGAGCAAGTTGCCATCAGATGTATGTAAAGAAGAATCCAAGAGTCGTCTTTGTGGCAAGAAGTTATTAGACACGGGGATCGTTGTAGCCAGTGGCTCCTTTTAGAAGCATCGAGGAATTGATCAAGAGTCATTTGGGTCGCTTGGGTTGATTATCGTTTATTGGGAGATTTGTTAGCTTGTTGTATAGCTTGATATCTACAGTCTAGGATGGGCAATTACTGATTGGTCGATTAATTTCAGAGTTTGGTAAATTTAGTTTCACATGGGTTTGTTCAGTAGTATATCGTGCCATGGGATTCATCTCCTATGCATCTTCGATCATTGGCCATGTCGTTCATCATTTATAAGGCGAAGGTTCTTTAAAAGTTCGAGTTGTGTCAGTTGAAGTTCAATGGATGCATCAACTTATCGTCAAGTTCTATATGTTCTATATTTTCTTTGGTCTCTAGGTATGTTTACCCTCAGTTGTGGTGTGGAATTTTGGTTCATAGTAGGCTTAAGTTTGGCAGTTGTCCTTGGTTATTGGAAGTTCAGATGGTGGGGTAGCGTTGTTCAGTTTTTCAGGTGTGACTTTGATCTACGAAGAATCTAATCTCGACAAGTTGTGTCGATAGGATTTGTAGTGGGATTGATCCGACTAAAGTTTTGGCAGCATTTCTGGATCACCATGGGAGTCTTCTCGAGCTAGTTATTTATTGGTGGAATCTGTTCAGTTTCAATCAAGGTGTGGGATCGGGTTTTGGTCGTTCATAAGGATGTTTCTGATAACGGTTAAGGATCGTCATTTCATTAGATCTACTGACACTTCACCCTTTGGGTAAGGTTGCGAGGAATAAGGAATGCAGTAGATCTAGAGATGGTTATGTGCTTCCCTTTGGGGATGTATATTGTGGTAGCTCATTAAATATAGTCATGAGGAGGTGTGTATGAACAAAGTAAGATAACATGAGAACAACTAGTCTGAATTTATTGGTACAACTCAAAATTGGTGTGTAGCCCTTGAGTTGGAGATAGAATATAACCGCGTATCCTATTCGTTGGTTTGAGTCGTGTTTGGTTAGCGTCGAAGGAATGTTGAATGGGTTTTCTGCAAGATAGTGGATTGATGGTTGGGTATCTTTAGACCCGGTAGTCATTTGGTTGATACTCTTAGATCTCGGATCGTTAGTCTTTTTGGAATGGTTAGATGCAGTGCGTTGTTCTTGGGAGTTGGGAGACTTGGTGACAAGCTGGTTTGGATCATGTGGTCAGAAAAAGTTATTTAGAATGGTATATTATTTGTGCACCCGGAAGTCGCTTAATGAATGGTTGCTATGGTGGACCCCATCTTCTTGTGGGTTGTCTATTAGGAGTTGGATTCCAGTATGAGGAGTTAGTTCTAAAATGTCGATTTATTTATCAGGTGGAGGTACACCTGAGTTGATGAGGGATTTCGATGCACTGTGCGAATTCTTGGATTAACCATTCTTATTCATGTGGGGACAGTGGGTTGGTGATGATTTTTAAGGAAGTTAAGAGTATATTTAAATTTTTTGGGTGGAATTCGTGATCGGAATATTTTGAGTATCTTTTCAGCATGTTTTGGTGGTATCACAGTCATGGACTAGGGGTAGGTTCGACGAATGGATGATCATCAGTCTTAGGGTAATGTTTCTGAGAACAGATTGATGGGTTCCCAGTTTCGGGAAGTATAATGATGGGGATGGTTTGTGATTATAGTACTGAGAGTCCCCGATTTGTGTGGTTTTTTTTGGAAGTTGGGTCATGCAGTTAGGGAGATTTTACCCTTGAATTGTGTTTTGGGCCGAAGGGTAGAAATGGAAAAGTCGTAGGCCGGGTTCTTGCATGAAATATGGATTTTTATTCGAAACGTTTTTAGTCCAAGATATATAGATAATATTGTAGAGCTCTTCAATACCTTTCCGTGGATATAAAGAATGTCAAAAACGGATTTGGAACGAAGAAGTTACGACCGTTTGAAGTTATGCGATTTCTGGGTTAGCCGTGTACGCAAGGCGTACTAGGGCATCCCTAGTACGTTGGGCGTAAATTGAGTACGCAGGGCGTACGCGATCAGTTCCCAAACACTATTTTCGTGGTTTGAGCCCTATTTAAGCTCCTTAACTTCCCCAAACCCACTCCATTCTCAACCTCCACATCTCCAACACCCTCTCTTGAAACCCTTGTTGGGCTTTGAGCACTATAACACTCCTATGGTGCACATGCAACCCTAAATGCTTTGGATCTATGTTTTCTCTAATTATACATGCATTTTCAATTTTCCAAAGCATTCTCCCTAGCTAGCATACAATTGAAGCTATACAACATAAACTTAATTTAGATGCTTACCTCTTGAGTAGGGTAGAGTTCTTGACCTTTGAAAGCTTAAGCACCTCAAGTGTGATGCCTCTAATGGTTCACAAACACCAAAATGCAAGAGGAGGTTTTAGGAGAATAAGATACTTGACTCCAAAGAGTGTGTAGCCGATTTTGGCTTATGGGGCACTATTTATAATGTGCCAAATACTAGGGTTACACTTTGTAAACCCTAATGCTCCATGACTTTTCACATTCTTATGCTCCATGGGTTAACCTCCATGGACTATCCATGGATTATCTTATTGGTTTAGCCCAACCATATAGTCATGGATCATTAGCCCACATTACAAGAATCATTGATTTACATAATCAATCTCCATATATTTAATTAGTCTCTTTTGATCACAAAATTAATTCCAAACTAATTCTTGATCAATACTAATTAAATAATATTAATATATTATACTTGTAATAAATCACAAATAACCTTATTCTCAAAAATCCTTCCTATCAAATTGCACTAGTGAAGGCAACCCAAAAAGGGACCATGCTACAATCGGGTCAAGTACATACCAGTTATATTTATGGGCTTAGCCACCAAATCCAACAACCCTAACCCTAGATTGAGCCTTGTGAGCAAGAAGAAGATTTTTTTAAGTGCTTTGGAGTGTTCTTGGTGCACCTTGGAGAAGAAGGAACTCATGGAAGAAGTGTTGGTAGATCCAGACTTTGTTTACCTTGATCTTCCTTCTAGAGGTATAAAGTTTGAATCTTGATGATGATATTGTTAGATCTAGCTAGTTTTGAGTGTTATGAGCTTTTGGTCACTTTAAGTGCATAAAGTTTAGATCTTGAAAGTTTGTAACCTTGTTATGGATAAAGTTGGAAACTTTATCCATCTAAACATCATTTTGATTCAGATCTGAAGATTAGAGACCTGGACTTAATGGATTAAGTTGAAAAGATACACTTTTTAGGTCCCTTTGAGACTTAAAGACTAGATCTTATTTGTTGGGACCATTCTAATGGATAAAATTGGAAACTTTATCCATTATGGAGCTATTATGAACCATAAAAATATGATCTTGAGTGTTGTATGTAACCCATGCATGTGTTAAAGGGTCTTATTGGGTTAAGATCATAGGGTTTTGGACATTAAGCACCTAATGGCCATGCAATACAATAAAGTTGGAAACTTTATGGTCAAGGACATCATTTTTGGGCTTGGATCTGGAAAATGGGCTTGAGCTTAAGGATTAAGATCTTAATGAGTTGGGTTGGTAGCCAGCTGGGTTGACTCGGTTGATTTTTTGTAATTTTGACTTTTACCTGATTTTGACCAAGTTTGACTTAGGGGTATTTTTGGATTGTGTTTGAGAATTGGTCATTTGGATGGATAGGTGATGGTTAGAGCTGAGATTCAGAGTCGGTACCTCATCAGCTATTGTTCAGAATGAGAGGTGAGTCTTCCTCACTGTACTTTCGGGTCGAAGGCACCAAGCTCGTCCCGTTGGATTGATATCCTGGTTTACCGTATGTTGCTATGCTGTAGTGTTCTATTAGATATGTATCCAAGTTTATAGGATGTTGCTATGGGGTAATGATCTGTAGATCTACCTGTTTTTCTGTTGGCTGATTATATGTTTATCTGTTTTGTATATGTCGACATATTTTGATTTGTGGTTGAGGCTTTACTTCTATGTGCGTGAGCCAACAGACCGGGGGCATTCCAACCCGATGGTTGATTGGGCCCGAGGGTATTCCATCCCGAGGATGAATGGACCCGTTGTATATTGGCATTCCAACCTGGGGTATTCCATCCCGAGGGTGACTGGACCCAGAGGTTAATGAGCATGGGGGACTCCATCCTGAGGACGACTGGACCCGTTGTATATTGGCATTCCAACCTGGGGTATTCCATCCCGAGGATGACTGGACCCGCAAGTTGACTGGACCTAGGGTATTCCAACCCGATGGTTGATTGGACCCAACATGCTTGTTTGTATATGTTATCTGTTTATGTGGTGGTACTTTGGGGGAACTCACTAAGCTTCGTGCTTATAGTTGTTATTATGGTTTCAGGTACTTCAGTTGATCGGGAAAAGCAAAGGCATGATTATGCACATCCTTCGGATTTTATGTTATTGGATTCCGGGATACTCTGATTTATGAATAATACTTTTGAACATTGGTTTTGTAAACACTTTATGGAAGAAATATGTTGTTTTGAAAAGTTTAAATTTATTATAATTTTTGAGACGTTACAGTTAAGTTAAAAAGATGTTAGATTTACCCTGTATTGTAAAGGTAATACATAGGCAGGAATTTTGGGATGATTATATTACAATATTGTTTAGTTATACCCTAAGACTTAAAAGAGATTCATAGTTTAATTAAGCTTGAATAATGGGTAACATCATATTAAGGGTATGTGTGAGATGGGAAAGGAGAGTAGAACTCTGTTCGATGATTTTTGATGATCGGTGGGGTGTGTTTCACGTACATTGGTGCTATATAAGTATCCACATCCTTTTTCCTTATTGATGACCGGTGAGGTACATTTCACGTACATGATTGCTATATCAGTATTCCCCTTTTTCTTTTGATGTGTTTCGTGTGTCATCATTTACGAAGTGATCGGACGAGCTTCATGTGCCAGTATTTCCAAAGTGATTGAATGAGCTTCATAGACTACCAGATAGGGTGTGCGTACATCAATACCACTGCTAGGTATGTTTGAGCCATCTAAACGGCCGGATAGTGTGCATCTTAGGGTAGAACTATGTTCAATAATACCTTGGGATCAGACCACTGCTAGACATGTCTAATTCATGTAGCGGAGTATAGATGACCATTCCCGACTTAATTGTCTTATGGTGCTAATGAACAGAGGTTCATTCGAGTACTCCATTCCTCTTATTTGTTGCCTTTCTTGATCATCGCCTTTTGCCAAGGAATCCCCAAAGCAGCATAGTCAACTCGTTGTTCACAGTGATCCTACTGTATAAATCTCGTAAGGTTTTTGTATAGGATCAATATGTGAGCATCAATGGGATTGGCTATATTGTCTTATAGATATTATATATTTGTGTTGATGATAACAATTTTTTTTGCAGGTTTGAGATATACAGTTTATTATCATTAAGTTATTGTGTGATTAAAAACCCTATGTATCTCACCAGGTTTCCCAATCGCCATACATTTTTAAACGCTAAAAGTGACAAAATAACAATACATTCAAAGGAATATGAGAAGACACACAGAATGCCTCGAAAACATTGAATTTCGAAACAACATTATGATATAATTATATCAAATGGATGCCACATAAACATAAGACCTTAAGAAAAAAAGAGTTGGGAGGAAGCCTTAACCCACAAACGAGATCCCTCAGATAAACCCCCACCTTACCTGCCAAAGGTTCAAAAATCGAGGTTGAAGGAGAAGGTAGTAACGCACCATACATATCAGAAAAATAACATCCATCGGCATATCGGTCTAAAGTAAAACTGTCAACGTTGGAAAGCACAGACCACATGTCAAGGGCAATGACAAAAAAAGATTTTTCAAAAAGCGGAAAGTACAAAACAAAGAAGGTTCCAAAATTTCCATATCCAATATATAAAGATAAAGATCGGTTAAACATTAATTAGGCAGTATAATCAACGACGGATGTGACTAACCGGTGGCTGACCGAATTTAATGAAAACTGCAACTAGCTCATGCGTGACACCTCCATTACCAGAAATGATCATAATCTAAACCGATGGATGTGACTAATCGGTGGCTGATTGGGGGACTTAATGGTGTGCCCAGGTCGGCCAAGAAAGTAAATACCGACATGGTACACTAAAACGCAACAACCAAGAGTAATCTTCACAAACGCAACAATTAACCACATGTTGATAGCAATATATGCTAGGCAAAAACCTCTGAACGAGCGTATGCCGAAAAAAGTGCAAGGTACATATATCCACAATAAACAAACATAAGAAAGTACAAAGCAAACAATTGTTCTTACCCATATTATATAAGGAACGGGTAAGAGGTTGATCCAACTTTTCCTAAGAAGCCTATAAAAGCGAGCTCAGCCAAAGGAAATGTAAGGTTTCTCTTCCTAACTAAGCAACATCGGGATAATACTAATTTAGGCATCAGAAAACAATATCGGGGCAACACCCCGATAATACTTCATGACCTAGTGTCCATCTATTTTGCAACGTGACTTCTCGCTTGAACCTTGGAAGATGGATTCCTCCAAGCGCTATCATACATTTGGGGGGCCACGTAGCATCAAGTATCAAGATAAAATATAATTCCTTAAATTCTAATCCATCATATTACACTTGTTTTGATGAATTCCAAAACCCTCCAAAAGAAGCTAACCAAATGCTCTCTCTTACACCCGTTCCCGAGTTGTAGCAAAGAAAAGAGGAGAAGAGAAAAAAAGGAAGGAGAGAAAAGAAAAAAAGAAAAGAAAAGAAACAAAATTCGTCTTTTGTGTTTCTGAGTTGGAGAGAAGTGGAAGAAAAATTAAACATTTTGTGCTTTCTCTCAAAATCCTTCCAAATCAGAAGGAAAGTTAGGAGGGAAAGTGATCAATCCAAACCTTTCTTTTAATGAAACACGGATACACCAATTTCTTTTACTTTCCTCGCACTTCCACCGATTTCATTTCTTTTCCATACATGAATATCAATTAAGTCCATTTTGATTTTTGACAAATTATAGAGCCCATTGCCTAATTACCATTCATGTTTTTGTAAGCTGACAAGTTGGTAAGTTTCGTGACCGTGGTTAACACTCAACACACGAAAAGCAAAGTAAAGACATTTGAAAACCATGAATGCATATGGGAAGAAAATGGTAGGTTTTGGTATTTCTAGGTATTATATTAGTTAAAATCAAATGTGTCTGGATCACCGATTGGAGATTTGCGAATCGCCATTTGTTGAAGCTTGAACATGGTCAAAGTTCAACCCACAAATTAATTAACCCACCATGCCAACAACTTCCTTCTGCCGTAACCCATCAAATCTTCAACTTTGCTTCCTCCTCACTTGAATGTTGTTGAAATTAGCAAGCACCCACTTGCCGATCGTTTCGCACAAATCGGAATTGGTTTACAATTCCTTAAACGTTTAATCTCGCTGAAGACATCTATATCGGTTTAGTGTTTTGATTCATTACATATAGGACAAATGAAGTCATCACTGGGGAAGCTCGGGCGGAAATTATCGTTACAGAAGAGCGATGTGAAGGAGGTGAGGGATCATCAGCCTTCCGCCCATATAGATGAGCTTGCTCAGGCTACCAAGGTAGGGTTTGTGCTCCTGGATGCTTTCTATCTATCGCTTCTGATTTTGAATCCATTAATGTGCGCTTATTTCTTATAAACTTCAACTCTCCAGTATAAATCAAACGTATCAGTTAGGGTTTGATGTCAATTAACCTCGCAGTACCTTTTTTTCCTCTTTGATTCGAACTATATCCCTGAAACCTGATTCGTACTGTATTACACTACTCTCAACAATTATACACTAAGAACACACAGTTCAACAGATTAAGAAGGGTCTTTTTTAGCTTTAAATCCCCAAGGTCCTCAATCTTGCAAATTAAATTTTTGAAGTTGCCATTGATGAGCAGAATCAATGCTGCTAGGAATCGCCCCAAAGAGGATATGCCATATGCTAGAACTCATGTTCTCTAGTGTTTTCCTTCTTCTATACTTATGTTTTCCTTTTTTTTTCCCAGGATATGCAAGATATGAGAAACTGCTATGATGGTTTATTATCTGCAGCGGCTGCAACAGCAAATAGTATATACGGTAAGAGTTTCACTTTCTTCTTATTGGTTTAATCAATCATCAAACAAAATAGAAGCTCTTAGGAGTTATTGATTGTTAACCTGTAATTATCCTTCTACAATATGTACTTCAAGACCAATAACCTGTAATACATTTACATAATTTGCACCAATACATAAAATGCTTTTGATTAATATAAACATGTAAATGTCTCCATGAATTCTTGTTTTTAGAATTTTCGGAGTCACTAAATGAAATGGGGAGCTGTTTGCTGGGGAAAACCGGTGCAGATGCTGATGATGAAAGTGGTAATTACTAATTACATTTTTGTCCTTTCGGAAGGTGTTGTGTATGAATTTTATTGACATATTTTCCTTCCATACAGGAAAAATGTTATCAACTTTAGGGGATATGCAATTGGAACTTCAGAAAATTGCTGATACTTATGTAAGCATGTTGTGTTAGGATTGTTTCTTTTTTTTACTTAATGGGTTAAGCACTTAATCCAGACAGCTAAACATGGTTGTTTCTTTTTGACTTAATCTAGGGAGAATGACTTAATGGGTTAACCAAAAAAACCTAGCTTAATGTATCAGGACACCAGTCATTTACTTATTTGTCCTTCTTTTTTCCAACTAACTTCTCTCTCGTTAAACTTGATGGATAGTGTAAAAATTGGGTAACATTGTCATTTTGTCTCATTTAGAAGGGTTATCTAGTCTAGAAAAGAAACAAACTTTATGTATATTATCTATTCAGCCACTTTACCCATACAGAACCTAATGGAGAAAACAAAAAGAAAGAAAAAGAAAAGGGCTTTTAACATAAAAGTCCTTAAGTTTGGCAAGTTTTGTCGCTTTAGTCCCTGTGACGCTTTTTTGTTCGTTAATGCCCAAAGTTTGACAAACTTAAGGACTTTCATGTCAAATTTGAAACACATACTTAGGATAAAAACATAAAAGATTTGTAACAAGAACAAAAATGAAAAAAACTTGGCAAATTTTGGACATTAACGAACAAAAAAATCATCACAGGGACAAAACCAACAAAACTTGACAAACTTAAGGACTTTTATGTCAAAAGCCCAAAAGAAAAAAAGAAAAAAGAAACAGCATTGTTACAATTAATGACTGATTCATCTTTCCATGTCAGCGATCTGATGTGGTTGTGACAATTACTAACCCATCAGAGTCTCTCCTTAGTGAGCTAAGGAAAGTGGAGGAAATGAAACTTCAATGTGATGAAAAAAGGTAAATTTTGCTTTTGGTCTTTTCTAAACATGGTTATTGGAGTTGACTTTTGTTGACCGGGTTCCAAAATCTACAGGGAGGTTTATGAATACATGATGGCACAACATAAAGAGAAGGGGAAACAGAGAAATGGAAAAGTTGAACAAAAATTAAGAGAAGCTCAAGAGGAATTTGATGAAGTGACTAGACTTTGTGTTTTTAGGGTGAAATCTCTTAAAGAAGGACAATGTCGAAGTCTTTTAACACAAGCTGCTCGCCATCATGCCGCACAGGTTACACTATTTCTGACCTTTTTGTTAGATATGTAAAAAATGGGCCTAGCCCAGATATGTTTGAAGCCCATTAGGCCCAATGGCTTTGTTTTTGGTCCAATTGTTTTTTTACAAAAGCCCAATTAGAAGTAGGATCTGTTAGGCCTAAAGGCAACTTGGGGATTGAGCCTTAGGTAGTGTTTCGTATGAAATTACTTTTCTTAATATAATCTTCAATAACAATAATATTTTTATGTACTTCAAAACTTTTTAAATTATTCTTTGCTATTTTCCAAAAATAACCAAAATCTTGTTTGTATTATAAATATAAATCTACTTTTTAATATTTCATGGTATTTAACTCATTATATTTGTAAAAACATTTTTTTTTTAAATGTTACATAAACTTTCTTTTGACTATGTGAAATACATATAGTATCTTAGTATATATTCAAAAGGACATGAACTATGTTCATATGCTGCAATTTAATCTAGCCATATATATCCTTAATTGGATAACGTTTATTATTATTATTATTTTTTTAAATAACGCTTTTTCGTTTGTAATTGTTGGAAGCAGTTGCATTTTTTTCGCAAGGGACTTAAAGTTCTAGAAGCAGTGGAACCTTCCATAAGAAATGTTGCAGAAAAACATCGAATTGATTACCAAATCACAGGAGGTGAAGGTGAACCAATGAGTGGAGGATATGAAAGCACAGATGATGGAGAATTGAGTTTTGATTATAACAAACAAAAGAAACAGCTGCTTGATGATGATGATGGCAGCTCCCCAAATCCAATGGAGGTATTTTATTATTATTATTTTTTGTCCTTAAATTAATTTTAATAATTTTATTTCCGTATAACGTGTGCTATTTTCCAGCTGGACCAAGTGGATGTTCCATATCTAGAAGATTCAGAAGTAAGGAAGTTATATATTTCTACTTTAATTCTCCTTGAAACATTTAATTTTTTTCCATTAAGAAGTTGGAATCTTTTAAAAGAAAATGAAATTTGAAGGAGTTAGAAGATTATAAATTACTTGAATTTTCCATCCCTTTGTATACTTCTGTTTGGAATGTCAACGATGACAAATTACAAAATTCCCTTTATTGTGTCGAAATTTATTTTAATATTTATAAACATATATAAATTGCACTTTTTACGACGGAAATCTTTTAATATTTTTAGGTGAAAGATAAATTACACACATATACGAAAGAAATACTAAACAATATATTACATAATTCAAAAATAAAAAGAAGGGTAAGTTACAATTTTCTTCCCTGTGGTTTGTTTATTTTGACGGATATGGTCCCTGGAAAGTATTTTTGTCACACCTTTGGTCCTTTGGGCATTAAATTCCTACAATTGACAATTTTTTCACACTTTCAGGGACCATATCCATAAAAACAACATACTACATAACTACAATGTTAATGATATGGTTTAGAGAGGGTATTTTAGTCATTCATACAAATGACAGACAGTGTTAATTAAATTATTTGAATTTATGAAAGAAAAGTCGAATTCCATCACTGGTAACATTCTATGAATTCCATACTCCTTTGCAACCAAAACTCCGGAACGGAATTGAATTCCAATTCCGGCTAATTCCTAATTCCATAGTCGTTTTTCTGCAGATTTATCGGAATAAACATAAAGGGGAGCAGCTTTTTGGAAGGCAAACTAGAGTAAGCAGCTATTCCGCCCCACTATTCCCAGATAAAATCGACACATCAGAAAAACCAAAAGGAACACAACCCCCAAGGAAATTTTACTCTTATGTCCTTCCTCCTCCCACTGTAGACACCCGGAATCTAATTTCAAAACCCTCCACCTCCTCCATTTCTCATTCCATTCCATTCCAGCCAATTCCAGTGGAAACCGATTCCAATTCCGGTTATTCCGCCACCCAACTACCCGCCCCAGCCCCTTCTACCGGAAGATTTTCAGACTCCCAAACCAAAGCCGAGGGTAACATAGTCAAAAGACAATCCTATTCTGGTCCATTACCGCCAAGTAAACAATTTTCATTCAAAATCGCGTCCACTAGCGGCCCGATTACCTCCGAGCTTCCACAACCGCCATCACGGATTCCGGTGTCTCAGCCGTCTCGGAGTGCCTCACCGCCGCCAATATCTTCGCCTAAAATAAGTGAGCTTCATGAGCTTCCAAGGCCGCCGAGTAATTTACCCTTTTCAAAGTCGGTTGTTATTTCTGGTATTAATTTGAGTAGACATTCGGCGCCTTTGTATTCGAAGAATCAAGAAATCTCTCCACCAAATAAACGGGCTATGCTAACATCAATTTCTGCATCTCCTCTTCCACTTCCACCTCAGGTTGTTCCTCGAAGCTTTTCCATACCCTCCAAGGGAAATGACGTAAATACCCTTGGGTAGAAACAAGAATAGCTTGTCTTTGAGTCGTTGCTCAAAACCCGTTTTGAGCATTCAGATTTGAAGCAGCTATCAAAGTAGGATAAAATAGGAGGGTATCATATCAACTATCAAGGGTAGTTTCCAAAATGAACGAGGGCATTTTCGGCATAAAATCAAAATCCCAAAAGTTAAGATTTGGATTTTGGTGTGGGATTTAGGGTTTTATGATTTGGTTCTTTGTGGATGCAGGTTGAGTTTAAAGCTGATTTCCCGAGTTATTCTTTGAGTAGAAAGGTCTGTAAGCTATAACATATAAATATTGTGGATTTTGGTCGTGAGAAATTTTTTTATTTAGTTCACACGTAGTCGTTTCATTTTTCATATCTAATATCTAACATCTAACAAAACATGATTCATGGCATTCCATATCGATTTTATATGTGAGTGATTTATAAGTGTTTGGTTATAGCCTTATAGGCTAATAACGACTTATAAACACGGTTTTAAGTTGATTAAGATGTTGCGTGGGGTTTGAGATCTTGACTCTATATTGTTAGACTATCTCCAACCATTAACATTATTTTTTTTACATTAGATTTATAATTATAATGTAAAAGATAGTGTAAACACTAAAGTCTCCCAACCTATTACACTATATTTAACATTAAAAGGAATATTCTAGGTAGTTGTTCTTTATTCAACACTATATATAGTGTTACATTAAAATCCAACACTATATATATATATATATATATATATATATATATATATATATATATATATAGTGTTATATTAAAATCCAATACTATTTATAGTGTTAGGTATAGTGTAGGGTTGGAACATTATAGTGTAAAAATGGTTTTTTATTGTAAGGTTGGAGATGCCCTTATGCTATGGGGGTGTTTGGAGGGGGCAAAAGTCATTTTTGGAAAAGTTACAAAAAGTTAGGTTTTCCTGACTTTTCCAAAAAGTTCATTTTTACTTGTATCCAAATCCAAAAGCAGCTTTTAAAATGCATTTGCCAAACATCTTTTACCTTCTATTTTTTCCTAAAAGGCTTTTTGGCCTCTAAAAAGCTAAGTCAAACACCCCCTATGTTGATGATTTGAATTTATAACCAAAACTTCTCAAAAGTTTTCTAAGATAATTAAAGGGTTATTGACATAGAAGCACAATAATGTTTTTCATTTGGTTTTAAAAGGTTTTTCAACTAATTTTCGTACCTCTGACCCAACTAAAGTGACAAATTACTTGTTATTTATACCATGCGAGCCAGTCACCCGATAATTAAATGTGACGTGACCTTTAGACTTCTGATTTTATCAATTAAATGAAATGTGACGTGACCTTTAGACTTCTGATTTATAAGTGTTTGGTTATAGCCTTATAGGCTAATAACGACTTATAAACACGGTTTTAAGTTGATTAAGATGTTGCGTGGGGTTTGAGATCTTGACTCTATATTGTTAGACTATTTCCAACCATTAACATTATTTTTTTTACATTAGATTTATAATTATAATGTAAAAGATAGTGTAAACACTAAAGTCTCCCAACCTATTACACTATATTTAACATTAAAAGGAATATTCTAGGTAGTTGTTCTTTATTCAACACTATATATAGTGTTACATTAAAATCCAACACTATATATATATATATATATATATATATATATATATATATATATAGTGTTATATTAAAATCCAATACTATTTATAGTGTTAGGTATATTGTAGGGTTGAAACATTATAGTGTAAAAATGGTTTTTTATTGTAAGGTTGGAGATGCCCTTATGCTATGGGGGTGTTTGGAGGGGGCAAAAGTCATTTTTGGAAAAGTTACAAAAAGTTAGGTTTTCCTGACTTTTCCAAAAAGTTCATTTTTACTTGTATCCAAATCCAAAAGCAGCTTTTAAAATGCATTTGCCAAACATCTTTTACCTTCTATTTTTTTCTAAAAGGCCTTTTGGCCTCTAAAAAGCTAAGTCAAACACCCCCTATGTTGATGATTTGAATTTATAACCAAAACTTCTAAAAAGTTTTCTAAGATAATTAAAGGGTTATTGACATAGAAGCACAATAATGTTTTTCATTTGGTTTTAAAAGGTTTTTCAACTAATTTTCGTACCTCTGACCCAACTAAAGTGACAAATTACTTGTTATTTATACCATGCGAGCCAGTCACCCGATAATTAAATGTGACGTGACCTTTAGACTTCTGATTTTATCAATTAAATGACATGTCATCAATGACACGTCAATTTTGCCTTCGTATAACTGTTCAAAAAAAGGTTTTACTAGAGTCGTTTATCAAAATTGTGTTGAAGTGCTCAAGATTCTAGGGCTTTTCTCTCCTAGTTCATTAAGTTTTCTCTCATCTAGGGTTCCTTTGTACAGTTGAAAGTTCATGGCGAACCGAAGACCCTATTTTCTTGAAAGTGGATTTGCACTATAACGGTGTTTTTACGAGACACCTACATAGATATACTGGAGGTGATACGTTCATGTTTACTGATCATGATTTCTCTGGAATGGATTTACATGGGTGTTGTGAATTTCTAGAAAGGTTTGTCAGAGAACCTTTTGAGAAACTTTATTACTCAACACGTGATCAAACTATGGCAAATGCTCTTAGCGTAATAGCCAACGAAATGAAATATCAAAATTCTATCAATGTTGATTATCAAGCACCAGAAAGGCCAATAAACCTGTATTTAGATCATATTCGGGAAGGATTTGAGGATCGGTTTGATGAAGAAAGTGGTTCAGTGATCCAGGGGGTGACAAAGAACCTTCACAAGGAATCCCTGATCCTGAACCAGCCCATATGTTTGATGCTGGTTTGGAAGATGAAATCAATGGGGATTATTGTACCCTTCTAAACAAGACCAAGGACAATGAGTTTCTGAACAAGTTATGGCCAGAAGGTGGAGAAGAGAAAAATGTTGAGACCCAAATGGATAATGTTGAGGAATTGGACAATGATGTTCTTGAGGAACATCCTATCTTTAATCCTCAGGTACACTGTAAGAAGCAAGTACCAATTTTGGGCATGAGATTTGAGAATCCAAAACAACTTAAGAGCATGTTATGTAATTATGCTGTTAAGAATGGCTATCAACTATGGTTCGAAAAGAATGACAATAAGAGGCTTCTTGTGTTGTGTTGTAAAGGTGCTTGTACTTTTAGGCTGTGGGCAAGTTGGATGAGTACAGAACACAATTTTCAAATCAAATCTCTAAAAAGTAAGCATCAATGTGCTAGGAACTACAAAATGGGTTCAATTGTCAATTACCGATGGATTGGTAGCCACTACACCAAGGAGATTTTGCGTAGACAGAAACTGACAATTAGGCAACTAAGATTGGAGGTCATCAAGAAATTTGGTATTGAAGTCAGTATTAACCAATGCAGAAGGGCCAAACAGTATGCTATGAATATTATTGAAGGTACCTTGATTGAGCATTATGCTAAGCTCTGGTCTTATGGAGAGGAAATTAGAAGATCCAACCCTGGTTCAACAGTCAACATGGACGTACTTACAATGCCAGATGGAACTAATCACTTTAGTAAGTATTATGTTTGTTTTGATGGTGTGAAGAAGGGGTGGTTAGAAGGGTGCAAGAGGGTGATTGGAATTGATGGTTACTTCTTGAAAGGGTATGTTACTGGTGAGTTGCTATGTGCTGTGGGGAAAGATGCTAGGGACCAAATATACCCAATTTCTTGGGCAGTAGTATGTGTTGAAAACAAGGAAAACTGGAAATGGTTTCTGTCATTGTTAAGTGATGATCTCAATCTTGGTATGGGACAATGTTTCACTCTTATGTCAACCCAACACAAGGTAAGAAAAACATTTTATTACTTCTCTTTCACAAAGTATATCACCCAATTCATTTCTAACTACTTGTATGTTGGTATAGGGTCTTATGGAAGCTGTCAAAGAATTGTTACCCCGAGCTGAGCATAGGAAATGTGCAAGGCACATTGTGGCCAACTTCAGTAAAAAGTTTCCAGGGGCACAGTTTGTTAATTTGTTTTGGGTTGCATGCAATGCAACAAAAGAACAATATTTCAAGGAAATAATGAAGGATATTGAGCTTATGAGTCCAGAGGCAAGTAACTACTTGATAGAGAAGGACCCTAGAACATGGTCAAGAGCTTACTATCAAGTTGGTTGATGTTGTTCTAGTATGGAGAATGGAGGATGTGAAAGTTCAATACAGTCATAGTTGAAACCAAGAAGAAACCTATCATCACAATGCTTGAAGAATTGAGAATGTATATGATGAACAAATTGTTCACATCAAAACTTAATGGATGCTCAAGTGATGTTTCACCTGAAATAAGGCTGAGGTTGAATGAGTTAAAGGTTAATCAAAGGTTTTAGGAGGTATTGCCAAGTGGACTCAACCAGTTTAAGACTAGGTCAGGAAGTGAGGCATGTGAAGTTGATTTAGACAAGAGGACATGTTCATGCTGGATGTGGCAACTTAATGGTTATGGGTGTGTTCATTCTGTGACTGCCATTAGCTACCTTAATAGAGATGTGGAGAAATATGTGGATCCTTATTTTTGTAGAGCAATGTATATGAAGACCTACCAGTACAAAATTTGTCTAATGAATGGAAGCAAGATATGGCCTGGAACTAAAATGCTACGGCTCCCCCGTAGTCTTACAACACTTTCACCCTAACACAACCCGCATCCCAATGCCTTACCCCTAATTTATCAATTCGAATTGCACACAGAGTCGAGCACGCACTCAACCGAACACCCAAACTGAACTCAATTCATGACTGGAACCCCAACCTGGTTCCCCAAATTCTGCTACCAAGCACCCAGAAGACGTGATTCACATGTTGGGGAGTTTTACCGAACTCCCAACTCACACAATCCTCAAACCAAACAGGCACTTGGGCCGCCTTCCTCCTTAACGGGGATGCGAAACTCATCCTAGTTTCATAACCACTCCTGTTCCTGAATACCTGAACGATTCTCCCCCACTTCGATTCGATAAGTTCTCACGGCACACTAGAATTGAAGGATTTACCCAATCCTTCTTACCCCCTAATGGCCTGCTGACAACCCGCGCTTAGCAATGCTATTGTTCCATCACTAACCATCCCAAAAGACTGCACAGTCCCCGAAGATCTGCTAAAAACTTCCTGAAGCCCAACAACACTATTGATCCCATATACTTTAGATGATACTACACCCAACACTTGCAACCCTCAGAGTTGATGCCCAAAATAAAACCTCAACAATGGACCACCTCCCTAGTTGCACCTAAACGCCAATCAACATGACTGGAAAAACTACTGAATCCTAACGATACGAGAGTGTTAACCCGCTAAATCCTGACCATAAACCCTCCACACAACGCCCCTGAACCGATCTCGACTACCACCCAACATGCAACCGAACACTTGGAGCTTGCTATACGAAAAATGACCCTTCAATAAGCCACTAATGATTCACGGCATGCAAAAGACGTAAGATACTCCCCAGAGATACAGCCTGACGACGACATAATCACAACCCAAAGATAACGCGAACCCAACATAATATAAGATTCCAAGCAACAAGAAACCGATAGCAACCAAAAGAATCGTATATGATAAACACCCGCCGAACCACCTCCTGGAGCACTGGCTTCCCTTGCCTCCCTAGGGAATAATCTCTACTGACATGATCAACCTGCCATGTTCGTAGCGACCCACACTTCTAGATTGGCAAGCTCCATTGTGCCTTTCTGGCACGCGCTACACCGACCCCGGTCCTGCTGGCCTCTCCGACCCTGTTCAGAAATCTTGGGTCTCTTCCCGAGTCCCTCTACTAAATGCACCCAACCTGATCCTCTCTCCCCGAGGTACCCTAAATCGATCTCCCGCCCTCGGACTCTGGGTTTCATATCATTCAAGGTCTGGCATCCTGGCACCCTCACCAACTCAATTGTCAACACCTGCACTGCAATAGCTGGAGCAGACTCTGCCCTAACCCGGGCTACAAACTACTCCCAAGACATAGTCTCCAATCCTGAAAACGCAATTGTAACGACCCAAATTCCGAATAAAATTTTCATTTTTAAATAATCAAAACATTCCCATAAAATACGAAATCCCAATGACAATTGTTTTCAAAATCCATAACATCAACATTTTATTTCAAATATCAGAGTGTCCCCATATAAAATGTCGGAGAGTGCATGCCGCCATCATTCCTTGCCCTTGCCCTTAGGCTCTGAAGTACCTGAAACAAATCAACAAATTGTAAGCTAATGCTTAGTGAGTTCCCCAGAGATACCCCACACAATCCACATAATCACATAATCCATATTAGCAATATAAGCTACATAAACCACACAAGCCATGCATACTAACATATAAGGATGCCGTGGGCTCCCCCCAGGGCCGTATACATACATGCCATGGGCTCCCCCATGGTCTTTACCTAGGATGCCATGGGCTCCCGC
The DNA here is from genome assembly GCF_052849685.1 of Lactuca virosa. NCBI lineage: Eukaryota > Viridiplantae > Streptophyta > Magnoliopsida > Asterales > Asteraceae > Lactuca > Lactuca virosa. The sequence continues at coordinate 291,480,017 of NC_136428.1, forward strand.
ACATGGTTTGATATCCGCCTGCCATGGGCTCCCCCCGGGGTCTTCCATGCAAATACACAAAGTCAACTAGCATAACATATATCACAGAAATAACTATCATACTACATAACTCATATATAAACATATAGGGATGTCGTGGACTCCCTCCATGGTCTTACTCATATGTGCCATTGGCTTCCCTACATGGTCTTAAATACTTGCCATGGGCTCCCCCACATGGTCTTTACCTGGAATGTCATGGGCTCCCCCACATGGTTTTGTATCCAACTGCCATGGGCTTCCCCCGGGGTCTTCACATATCTCGTCAATAAGTACTAGCACATTATCATATATATGCATACCATACATATCAATAGTGACTCCACAATGAACACTACAACTAACTAAATAGGCCGGCCTTGGTGCCTTAGACCCATTGGTATGGTGAGGAGACCTACTTCTGTCTGCTGAATCCGAAAGTTGCTCTCCTAATAATCTGTGACCACCCGTGCTAAACAATAATATCATTAATCCAAAGTTAGGGTTGAATATAATCTAATTAAAGAACCCAAGCCCCAAGTCCTTTCATAATGGCCCAAAAGTCTTCCATTGCTAATGGGCCCAAAGTCCATGCCCAAAATCATTAATGGGCCTCATGGCCCAATAAGGCCCAACCATAGCAACCATGGCCTAAAACAGATAAATTGGCCCACTAACTCAAAACATGACCAAACCCAATGACTGATTAAGGCCCAAAGGGCTTACAAGCCCAAAACAAGTCCAAGCCCATCTGAGTGCGCACGCCTTGCGTACCACTCCTGTACGCTCAGCGTACTGAGTCCCTGAGCTGTACGCGCTACGTACGCTATACTACGCCCAACGTACAAGTATATTAATCAACTTATTCCATTAAGTGCTTAATACTCGATGTCCTAACGTCCAATCTTTAGATCTGAGTCCATTAAGACGTCCTAAGGTATAAAGTTGGCAACTTTATGCCTTTGCATGTTCCATATGTTCCCAACAACCCATTAAGACCTTTCCAAGAGTCTTAATCCATGCATGAGGTCAAAACACCCATCAAGACACCATTTTTATGACATGAATGAGTCAAGGAACCTTAGATCTACTCTTCCTAAGCTCTGTAGTTGCTCCAACTCTCTAGAGATGATCCATGAACACAAAAAGGAACCATATACAAAACCATAGATCTAGAAATGATAATGATGACCAAGCTGAAATATTTTTACCTCCTCAAGCTTCCTAAGCTGCTGTAAATGCAAGATCCATAAGCCCTTCCTCGTTCAAGCTTGTTTCCTCCTCTTCCTCGAAGCTAACACACCAAAAGGATGGTGTTTAAAGACTCACAAGCTCAAGAACACACACACTCTAATGATTTCAGGGTTTTAGGGACGTTTGAGGGTGAAGGAGGCTAGCTAGGGTAAGGCTCAAATGAGATAAGGTTGCTTATATAGGTCTTAATTCCGATAATTAGGGTTTGGTTCTCTGTCGCGTACGCCCCGCGTACCTATATGTACGCCCCACGTATGCGAAACTCCTTCGCGATCCTTCCTCCATGGTACGCTAAGCGTACTCTTAGGTACACCCAATGTACTAAAAGGGACCATTTTTGCCAACTAAATCATTTCAAGGGTTCCAAGGGTAATACCTGATTTGGAGTGTTACAACTCTCCCCCACTTGAACTAGACTTCGTCCTCGAAGTCCGCAGACGCAAACATAATGCTCCCACATCTCATCCTCTGGCTCCTATGTCCATTCAGAGCCCTTCCGGTGCTGCCATTGCACCTTCACTAGCTTCACCTCCTTGTTACGAAGAACCTTATTCTTCCTATCCAAAACTACAACGGGTTTCTCGATGTAATTCAACCTCTCATCTATCTGAATGTCTTCCAAAGAGATAACCGCAGTCTCATCTGTGACACACTTCTGAAGCTGAGACACATGGAAGTTGTTGTGTATCTGGCTAAGCTCGTTGAGTGGATCCAAGCGATAAGCCACCTTGCCCACCCATGCAGAAATCCTGAACGGGCCAATATATCGGGGCCCTAACTTGCCCCTCTTCCGAAACCTGATGACTCCCTTCCATGGCGACACTTTCAGTAAAACAAAGTCCCCCACCTGAAACTCAAGATCCGATCGACGCCGGTCAGTATAGCTTTTCTGATGGCTCTGTGCGGCTCGTAGCCGGTCGCGCACCTGCTGAATCAACTCGGTAGTCTTGAGCACCACCTCGGTGCTCCCCATGACTTGGTGTCCAACCTCACCCTAAAAAACTTGGGTCCTACACTTCCGACTATACAACATCTCAAACGGGGGTCGGTCGATACTAGCATGATAACTATTGTTATATGAAAATTCAGCTAGTGGGAGGTATGTATCTGTAACGCCCGCAGATTCGGGCTAGTCAATTTAGAGACAATGAGCATCAAAAATGATTTTTTTATGGAATATTATTTAGAAGGAGTAATCTTAACCAAGTTATAGTATATGTCACAAGGGTTCCATACATATAAAGAAGGCCGAAATCCGAGTTATAACGAAGAAGTTATGACCCGTCGAAGTTTTACGGTAAAACCGGCATGACACGGACTAAAATCTAGTGGTAATAATACTAGGTTTCGTCGAAGGAAATCATATTGTTAAGAAGCGAAGCGCTGCTCGAATTTCGAGTTGTCACTTTAACAAGTGAGTGCATAGTTACTTTCATCTTACACATAGATATGAAGTATTTTATATAAATTACGTGCTATGTGTGCATATTATTTGAATACTTGCTTTCTATGCTGGATAAACGATTTTATACATGTTTTAAATAATTTAAACTGTATATGTATTTTATATCTACGAATATGTTGGGTAAAACATGGGTAGATGAATGATGAGAGATGAAAGATGATATGAGTGAACATTGGCAGCTATAGACTTGGTGCCTAACAAATAACATCGGCAACTATGGACTTAGTGCCTATCGAATAAACATTGGTAGATATGGACTTAGTACCTGTTAGATAAATGTTGGTAACTATGGACTTAGTACCTGTTAAACAAACGTTGGTAGCTATGAATTTAGTACCTATTAGCTGAACACTGTTAGCTATGGATTTAGTACCCGATGAATGAACTTTAGCAGCTATGGAATTAGTGCTTTACGAACAAGAATTGACAACTATGGACTTAGTGCCTATCATATAAACCCTGGAAGCAATGGGCTTCAAAAGGAACGAATGCAAGATAGATGATTCTTAGGGTAGATTCTTAATAGTAAGGAAGATAATGGGGATGGGTAATTGGGTTGATTGTTTGATGTTTAAACATAATAATTAAATTATTGTGGGTTGAAAATCCTATCTACTCACCAGGTTTCCCAACCTGACCCACTCAAGCTTATTTGTATCACATGTGTCGATATGAAGCTACTTTACACTGAGAGATTTAAAAGAGATGTAGATCACTAGTGTAAATGAATGTAAGATCTGTTTATGCTTATGTTTCTGTATTGACGATGACATCCCAAATGTTTTAAAATTGATAAAAATACATTTCTTCGGAAATGCTTTGATAATGTATTTATCATGTTTTTCTGGGAACAAATTCTGCAACGTTTTTATTAAAAGAGGTACTCTGATTTTTATAAAGCATAAACAACATCGGTCTTTTTTGGCCGTGAAAATGGGGATGTCACAGTATCCCAACTCCCTCCGAAGTCCAATACACATGCCCGAAGCATATCCTCCAGTGTCTGGATCATCCTCTCACTCTGGCCATCTATCTGGGGTGGTAAGCAGTGCTGAAATGTAATTGAATGCCCAGTTCCTCGTGGAACTTTCTCCAGAATTTGGATGTGAATCAGACATCCCAATCAGAAACCACCGACACTGGCACCCCGTGCCTAACCACCACCTCTCGCACATAAATGTCCGCTAATTTCTTAGCGGAGATGCTCTCGGAGATCGGAATACAGTGGGCACTCTTCGTCAATATATCCACAATAACCCATATGGCATCCACACCCATCGCCATCCTCGGTAACTTCGTGATGAAGTCCATGGTGATCTCTTCCCATTTCCACATAGGAATGGGTAACGGCTGAACCTTGCCGTGAGGCCTCTGATGTTTGGCCTTGACCTTCCTACAGGTCAAGCACCGCTCCACGAACCATGCAATCTCCCGCTTCATGCAGGGCCACCAGTAAGTCAACCTCAGATCCCTATACATCTTTGTGGCCCCCGGGTGAATAGAGAACTTGGATTTGTGTGCCTCCTCCAGGATCTTCTATCTCACACCCCCTGTTACCGGTACCCACACCCGGCCACACTGTGTCAGAAGACCTCGACTATCTTGAACAAACAAGGGAAACTGACCCCGAATCCGGTCTATCTTCCAATTCTCTTTCTTCAAACCCTCCACCTAAGCCTCTTTTATCATATCCAACAACGGATAGATCACGATCATCCTCAGACAAACATCCCTAATTGGAGCACTTGCCGCCTTGCGGCTCAAAGCATCGGCCACCACATTGGCCTTTCCTGGGCGGTACACGATCTCGCAATCATAATCCTTCAGTATATCCAACCACCTCCTCTTCCGCATGTTCAGGTTCTGTTGATCCATCAAATACTTCAAACTTTTGTGGTCAGTAAAGATGGTGCACCGAACTCCATACAAATAATGCCTCCAGATTTTTAGGGCAAACACCACTGCCCCCAATTCCAGGTCGTGAGTGGGGTAGTTTGCCTCATAAGGCTTCAACTGCCTCGATGCATACACGATCACATGCCCCCTCTGCATCAGAACAACGCCTAACCCTGTGATAGACACATCACAATACACCACCAAATCATCCAACCCGTCAGGTAGTGCTAAAATTGGGGTCTCACATAACCTCTGTCTCAAGGTCTCAAAAACCAACTATTGATCCGGGCCCCACCGAAATGTCAAATTCTTCTTGGTCAAGCATATCAAAGGCACCACAATCTTGGAGAAATCCTGGATGAATCTTCGATAGTACCCTGCTAGACCCAAGAAGCTACGTATCTCTAATGCATTCTTCGGCACTTCCCACCGCATCACTGCCTCAATCTTGGCTGGATCAACCAAAATACCCTCTTGGTTGATGATGTGCCCCAAAAAATGCACCTCTCGTAACCAGAAATCACACTTCGAGAACTTGGCATAAAGCCTTTCCGTCCTCCGTGTCTCCAATACCTCCCTCAGATGTTGCTCGTGCTAATCCTTGGTCTTAGAATAGACCAAGATATCATCAACAAAAAGATCACCGACCGATCCAAAATAGGCCTACACACCCTGTTCATGAGATCCATGAATGTTGTTGGGGCATTGGTGAGTCCGAATGGCATCACCACAAACTCGTAGTGCCCGTACCGGGTCCTGAAGGCTGTCTTCGGTATATCTTCATCCCGAATCCTCATCTGATGGTACCCCGACCGAAGATCAATCTTGGAAAACCAAGATGCACCCTGCAGCTGATCGAACAAATCATCGATCCTCGGAAGCGGATAACGGTTTTTCACTGTTAGCTTGTTCAGCTCTCGATAACAAATACACATCATGTGTGACCCGTCCTTCTTTTTCACGAACATGATCGGCGCTCCCCACGATAATAAATACACATCATAAGGTAATTCTCTCTAATTAATACGGCTCTCAAAGGCTAGACTAGTCCCTCCCTATATTCTTTTAGAAGGGAAAAAGACCATTTTACCCCTCCAATGGTCCAATGTCCAAATGTTGACCAAACCCTAAAAGTCAACCCCAGTCAACGGTCCAACTTTGACAAGACTCGTCGAGTGCACACGGGTAACTCGGCGAGTCCATGCGTGTCCTTTGAATCCTCCTAAGGCCTCACTCGACTCGTCGAGTTAACCTTTCTCTCGACGGGTTACCACTGATCACGAATCGTGGTGCAACACGATCCGACTCGTCGAGTCCGCTCATGGACTCGGCGAGTTTCTTCAATGAGAATGCTCAAACGACCTTCTGAGGTCAGATCTGTTTCTCTAACCTATAGATCTGGCCTTCTAACACACAAAAGTTACGTAAAGGTCCAAACTTTATGCTCATGCAACACTCATATGGCTCTATATGATGAATTAGCCCTAATATGACAACCATGATCTAAAACCCAAAAAGGGACTTCATAAAGCTGGATGTTTGGGGCTCTCTGGACCTCTCAAGGTCCAGATCTAAGGTCTATTTCACATTAGGACCTCTCATGCTCTTATTCCAACTCAAGAAAGGGTAAGGAAACCCTTGATTCAAGAAGCCTACATAATAATGGAGAAAAAGGCCGAATTGCTACCTCAAAGTGAAGCCTCCTTGCTTGAAAGTCTCAGACCAACAACCTCCTTTGGTCCTTCTTGCTGGATCACTTCTCCTCCTTAGCAAAATCACAACAAATGGTTCAAGATGGCTCTCTCTCTCACTACACACGCTCAAATATGCTAGGGTTCTTTTCTCTGAAAAGGTGGCCGCAAATGAAGGCCATAAGGACCCTTAAATAGGGCACATGCCCAAAAATTTAGGGTTTCTGCCCACAGCGTGGACTCGTCGAGTCGACCCTCCGACTCGTCGAGTCCATTCATTAATCCTAGTCAGCAGTCGCGATCCTACTCGACGAGTCTAGGCGTCAACTCGTCGAGTCCCTCTCCTTGACTCAAAAATAAATACTCAATTTATGATACCTGGAAATCTGGATGTTACAATTCTCCCGCACTAGAATCATACTTCGCCCTCGAAGTCTCGCTCTGCAAACAACTCTGGATGCTGCTCCCGCATCTCCGTCTCCGGCTCCCAGGTCAGCTCGGACACTCTCCGATGTTGCCACTGGACTTGAACCAGGGGCACCTCCTTGTTCCTCAGAACCTTGATCTTCTGATCCAAGATCGCGATCGGCCTCTCAATGTAATTCAAACTCGCGTCCACATGAATATCCTCTAGCGGCACGACCGCCGTCTCATCGGCTATACACTTCCTCAACTGGGATACATGGAAGGTATCATGGATCTGACTCAACTCCTCGGGTAGCTCCAGATGGTATGCTACCTTACCCACCCTCGCGGTCACCCTGAACGGACCAATGTATCGGGGCCCCAGCTTGCCCCTATTCCTGAATCGGATGACTCCTTTCCAAGGAGATACCTTCAGGAGTACGAAATCTCCAACCTGGAACTCGAGCTCAGATCGCCGCCTATCCGCATAACTCTTCTGACGGCTCTGGGCTGTCAGTAACCTCTGTCTGACCTGTTGTATCTGCTCAGTCGTCTTAAGCACTATCTCAGTGCTACCCATCACTCGCTTCCCTACCTCTCCCCAACAGATGGGAGTTCGACACCTCCTCCCATAAAGAAGCTCAAAGGGAGGCATACCAATACTTGAATGGTGGCTGTTGTTGTAAGAAAACTCAGCCAAAGGTAGGTATGTGTCCCAACTTCCACCGAAGTCCATAACACATGCCCAAAGCATGTCCTCGAGTGTCTGTATCATTCGCTCACTCTGGCCATCCGTCTGTGGGTGGTAAGCAGTACTGAAATGCAATCTCGTACCCAACTCCTCATGGAATTTCTTCCAGAACCTGGAAGTGAAACGTACATATCGCTCTGACACAATCGAGATCGGCACTCCATGCCGCGACACCACCTCTCTCACATATGTCTTTGCCAGCCTCTCCGCATAAGAGCTCTCACTGATAGCAAGGAAGTGAGCGCTCTTCGTCATCCGGTCCAAAATCACCCAAATTGCATCAACACCCCTCGCGGTCCTTGGCAATTTGGTGATAAAATCCATAGAAATTTGTTCCCACTTCCACTGGGGAACCTCTAGCGGCTACAACTTGCCATGCGGACGCTGGTGCTCGGCCTTAACCTGGTGACAGGTCAAGCATCTCTCTACTACCCATGCAACATCCCTCTTCATACAGGGCCACCAGTAGTCTCTCTTCAGGTCCAAATACATCTTAGTGGCCCCGGGATGGATCGAGAACCTCGATCTATGCGCCTCCTCCATCAGAGTGCTACGTGCCCCGCCCGTATAAGGCACCCATATCCGACCTCGAAAGGTCCTCAGCCCTCGGCTATCCGTCACAAACTCAGATACCTGCCCAACCACCCGCTCTCTCTTGAGGTTCTCTGGTCTCACAACCTCTGCCTGGGCCTCTCGGATGGTATCTAATACCGGAGTCATCACCGTCATCCTCATGCATATATCTCGAATCGGGGCGCTCTCCGCCCTGCGGCTCAGAGCATTGGCTACTACGTTAGCCTTGCCCGGGTGGTACAGGATCTCACAGTCATAATCCTTTACCACATCCAACCATCTCCTCTGACGCATGTTCAGGTTGGGCTGATCCATCAGATACTTCAAACTCTTGTGGTCCGTGTATACAGTACACCGAACCCCTTACAAATAATGGCGCCATATCTTGAGGGCGAACACTACTGCCCCCAACTCCAAATCGTGGGTGGGATACCTCATCTCATGAGGCTTCAGCTGCCTCGATGCGCATGCTATCACGTGCCCTCTCTGCGTAAGCACCGCACCCAACCCTGATATAGACCCATCACAGTAAACCACAAAATCCTCCATTCCCTCCGGAAGGGCTAACACTGGGGCTTCGCATAGTCTCTGGCGAAGGGTCTCAAACGAGGTCTGCTGCTCTGGACCCCAAGAAAAAGCAACGCCCTTCCGGGTCAATCTGGTGAGGGGAACGGCAATCTTGGAGAAATCCCGGATAAATCTCCGATAGTAGCCGGCCAACCCCAGAAAACTCCTGATCTCGGTGGGGGATCTCGGCACCTCCCAACTCATGACAGCCTCAATCTTGGCCGGATCGACCAATATCCCATTCTGATTAACGAGATGTCCCAAGAACTGGACCTCTCGTAACCAGAAATCACACTTGGAGAATTTGGCATAAAGCCTCTCCGATCTCAATACTCCAAGGATCTCCCTCAGGTTCTCCTCATGCTGCTCTCTGGATCTCGAATATACTAAAATATCGTTGATGAATACAATCACCGATCGATCCAACATCGGCCAGCATCACCACGAACTCGTAATGCCCATAACGAGTTCTAAATGCTGTCTTCTGGATATCCTCATCATGCACCCTCATCTGGTGATATCCAGACCTCAAGTCTATCTTGGAAAACCAAGACGCACCTTGCAACTGATCGAACAGATCGTCGATCCTCGGTAATGGATAATGGTTCTTGACCATTAATTTGTTCAACTCCCGGTAATCAATGCACATCCGGTGTGAACCATCCTTTTTCTTGACAAAAAGGATCGGCGCTCCCCATGGCGAGCTACTCGGTCGGATGAATCCCTTCCCCAGCAGCTCCTGAAGCTGCGAGGATAACTCCTGCATCTCTTGTGGCGCAAGGCGATAGGGTGCCTTGGCAATAGGTGCTGCCCCCGGAATCAAATCGATGCGAAACTCCACCTGCCTCTCGGGAGGCACACCCGACAACTCCTCGGGGAAAACATCCAGAAACTCTCGCACTATCGGTACCTCGCTGACAGAATTCGGCCTCTCTGCGGCAACTCGTGTATCCATCACATAGGCTACAAAACCTCTACAACCCTGCTGTAGACTCTGTCTCACTCTGGCAGCCGAACAAAATGCTAACCCAGATCGGGTACCCTCGCCATACACCGTAAGTACTCCCCCACTATGGTCTCATATGGTCACCAACTGCCGCTCGCAGTCTATAACAGCTCCAAATCGGCTCAACCAGTCCATGCCCACGTTGACACAAACATCACCCATCGCAATCGGTACCAGATCTATCGGGAACTCAACACCGAAAATCTCGAGTACACATCCTCGAATCACATCAGTAGCATAAACCGCTCGCTCGTCAGCTATAGAAACTCATAAAGGTCGACTCAACGCCTCTCGTCGGGTACTGATGTGCTGGCTAAACGCTAATGACACGAAAGATCGACTCGCACCCGAGTCAAATAACACCAAAGCAGGTACAGAACTCACAAGAAAAGTACCTATGCATACCACAGAATAAGCATAATATCTCAAACTCAGTATAAGTAAATAAAAAAATACATACCAGCCACGACATCGGGCGCTGCGCGGACCTCCTCCGCTGTCAACTGAAAGGCTCTCCCACGAGCCTTCGGTGCCTCGGCCTTCGCTGGCCGGGCCTCGTTAGCTCTGGCAGCAGGTGCAGATCCCTGTGCTGATCCCTGAAGTAGATGTGGGCACTCGGCCTTCCGATGGCCAGTCTGGTTGCAATGAAAGCAAACCATAAATCCCTTGGGGCAATCCTTGGCTATATGCCCCTCCTTGCCACATTTGTAGCAAGCACCTGCTCGAAAAACTCCATCATGTCCCTTACCGTACTTCCCACAAGTGCGGCCCTTCTGGCCTCCAGATATCGAATCAGCGGGCTTTGTCCGCTTGGCTGCCGGATGAGACTGTACCGGCCGCCTATCCCTCCTCTGAGACTCGGCCTCCTCCCTGGCCTGAGTCTCTAGCTCAATCTCCCTTTTCTGGGTATTCGCCTGGAGCTCGGCAAATGTCCGGTATGTCGAGTTCGCCACGAACTCACGAATGTCCCTCCTCAGTATGCTCAGATATCGGCTCATACGTGCCTGCTCGGTAGACACGTGCTTAGGGCAAAACAACGCCCTCTCATGAAACATCCGTGTAATCACAGTCACGGACTCCGTCCCCTGCTTGAGGGACAAGAACTCCTGTGCCAATCGTTGCCTCTCCACCGGGGGAACATACTCATCTCAGAACATGGTGGTGAACCTCTCCCAGGTCACCGCTGTAATCTCTGCAGGAGTATAGTGTGCCGTAACAAACTTCCACCAGTCCTTCGCTCCTAAGCGAAGCTGGTTCAGCGCGAACCGAACTCTCAGATGCTCCGGACAAGAACAGGTGTAGAAGCATCCCTCAATGTCAGAGATCCACCTCATCGCAACTATCAGATCCCGAGTCCCATCAAACTCTAGTGGCTTCGTGTTGCTGAACTCTCGGTACAGCAACGAGTCACCCCCCTGTGGCCGGGCAGCGGCGACGGCTGCGGTGGATGCAGCAACAACAGCCTCGGTAAGAGAAGCATACCGCTCGTCAAACGTCTCAATCAAAGTGGTCTTGATAGACCCAAACATCTCAGGAATCTCCGCTCGTATGGCTGCAGTCACCTCCTCGTGAATCAACCTACGGATCTCCTCATCACTGGTACCACTGGTACCACTGCCTCCTGGGTTGTGGCGCGTCCCCACCAAGATGTCTCTGAAATACAACACAAGAAAATCAGAGACTCGCTCGAGTATACTCGCACTCGATACTCAACCCTACTTGTTCTTTAGTACCCTAAGGATTCTTACTTGGACTGCTCACCGATCCGGTGTTTCCAGTAGTACGGGCCCTATACTACCTTCCACAACGCATCGGTATTCACCCCAAGTCCTCCTCCTAGGATCCCAGATCACAAGTACTCTATATCTCACTAAACTCAGGCTACCCTCCAGTAGACCACTCATAAGCTCCTCGCTGCTACCTACTCACTCTCGAAGTATCTCACAGTAGCAGTAACTCCTAGGCTAAGGCATCACAAATCAGGCCCACTCTAGTCCTAACTATGAATACCTAGCCTACTCTAGCATGCATAGCATATCACATAATATCTCATAACACATAATGTAAGGGTATTTTGGGAAATCACCGTTCGGGCGCTGGCTGATCGTACACACTGCTCCGCTCTACTTTTCTCAAAACCTTACTCTTTTAGAAAAATTGTTTCTTTTATGAAAATTTTTCTCAAATCCTCAGTTTGAGTTCAGATACGCCCGAAGGTGCATCCGAATCCCTCAAACCAAGGCTCTGATACCAACTTGTAACGACGTAAATTTTAAAACAATTTTTCATTTTTCCACATAATAAAACTCATATCATATTCTCAAAATCTCATGTATCAAATGTCATCATAATAAAACATATCCCAGAATCTCAAAACATAATCCTCTGCCAGTGTGTACAAATCATGCCGACGCCTTCCCGCGATCCTCGTTGGTACCTGAAACACATATCACATAACACGGTAAGCATAAATGCTTAGTGAGTTCCCCAAAATACTACATACAGCACATAAGCCACTCGAGGCTGTAGCTCTATGAGACCTTCCGGTCAATGTGTCTCAGGGGCCTTCAGGTCCCACAATCTGAGTAGACCTTCCGGTCCTACTCTGTCGACCTTCCAGTCTATACCATATTGACCTTCCGGTCCATCCACTGCAGACCTTCCGGTCCATACCCTGTTGACCTTCCGGTCCATACCATACTACTCATAACATACATAACACATACATATCACATAGAAACATATATCGCATACTCGTCATAGCACATAAGACCTTCCGGTCACACATAATTACCACTCTAGGTAAGGTATAGTGAGAAGACTCACCTCGTATGATGTCTAGTAAACTCTCGTGCTTGATATCCCCGATCTAGCCTCCGCCTAATCACATAAGGTAATTCTCTCTAATTAATACGGCTCTCAAAGGCTAGACTAGTCCCTCCCTATATTCTCTCAGAAGGGAAAAAGACCATTTTACCCCTCCAATGGTCCAATTTCCAAATGTTGACCAAACCCTAAAAGTCAACCCCAGTCAACGGTCCAACTTTGACAAGACTCGTCGAGTGCACTCGGGTAACTCGGCGAGTCCATGCGTGTCCTCTGAATCCTCCTAAGGCCTCACTCGACTCGTTGAGTTAACCTTTCTCTCGACGGGTTACCACTGATCACGAATCGTGGTGCAACACGATCCGACTCGTCGAGTCCTCTCATGGACTCGGCGAGTTTCTTCCATGAGAATGCTCAAACGACCTTCTGAGGTCAGATCTGTTTCTCTAACCTATAGATCTGGCCTTCTAACACACAAAAGTTACGTAAAGGTCCAAACTTTATGCTCATGCTACACTCATATGGCTCTATATGATGAATTAGCCCTAATATGACAACCATAATCTAAAACCCAAAAAGGGACTGCATAAAGTTGGATGTTTGGGGCTCTCTGGACCTCTCAAGGTCCAGATCTAAGGTCTATTTCACATTGGGACCTCTCATGCTCTTATTCCAACTCAAGAAAGGGTAAGGAAACCCTTGATTCAAGAAGCCTACACAATAATGGAGAAAAAGGCCGAATTGCTACCTCAAAGTGAAGCCTCCTTGCTTGAAAGTCTTAGAACAACAACCTCCTTTGGTCCTTCTTGCTGGATCACTTCTCCTCCTTAGCAAAATCACAACAAATGGTTCAAGATGGCTCTCTCTCTCTCACTACACACGCTCAAATATGCTAGGGTTCTTTTCTCTGAAAGGGTGGCCGCAAATGAAGGCCATAAGGACCCTTAAATAGGGCACAGACCCAAAGATTTAGGGTTTCTGCCCACAACGCGGACTCGTCGAGTCGACCCTCCGACTCGTCGAGTCCATTCATTAATCCTAGTCAGCAGTCGCGATCCTACTCGACGAGTCTAGGCGTCAACTCGTCGAGTCCCTCTCCTTGACTCAAAAATAAATACTCAATTTATGATACCTGGAAATTCGGATGTTACATTAGGGTTTCGTGATTGGGGAGGTGAAGGCGAACGGCCTTCTCGCGACACATAATATCAACATGGTGGGGGCTTAACCAATCCATGCCGATTATCACATCAAAACTCCTAATATTTACTGGCATCAAATCTATTTGAAATGAATGGTTGTTTAGTGTTAATGTGCACCTACGTAAACATCTTTGGTTGTTTTGGTTTTCCCATTAGCCATCTCCACCGTGAAGGCTTCGTTGAGCTTCTGGGGTTGTTGATTTAGTAAGTGTTTGAATTTGTTACTAACGAAGCTTTGCTCGGCTCCGCTATCGAATAAAATGCATGCGTAAGTATTGTTAAGTGGGAACGTACCAGTCACAATCGTCAGGTCCTGAACTGCTTCACCTTGACCTAATGTCAACAGCCTTCCTGACACTCTTGCTCCCTGGTTGTTGGCTTTGGGGCAATCGCGTTTGAAATGACCAGTTCCTCCACACCCGTAACAAGTGTAACTGGACCCAACACTGTTGTTGTTGTTATTGTTGTTGTGATTGTTGTTGTTATTGGTCTGTTGGTTCTGTTGAGGCTGAGTTCTACAGTATCTTGCGGTATGACCCTTTCATGCAATGCATCTCCCTGCATTCTCCATGGTGGTGAAAATTGCATTTGCTACACTTGGGTAGCGTCCCTGAGTATTTTCTGGGAGCAGTTAGTGTAGATGAGACTAGAGCATGTGGTGTTGAGGTGACCTGAGCAGTAGCAGCGTGGACTGCTACTGTTTGTTGCTTCTTTGATGACTCTGAGTTTTGTCGCCCTTTTCGCTTGTTGTTCTTGCCTTTCTTGTTATCACTTTCCTTTTTAACTTCAGCTTATCCTGCTTTGGCACCCTTCTTGTTTCCATGGTCGTATAACTTCTTGGCTAGCCTTTTAGCACTGCCATACGTTCCAGGGTTTTCTGCGATTACATTTCCTTGAATTGGAGAGGTCAATCTCCAAATGAATCTTTCAATCTTTTTCACTTCAAACGTGATCATCCCTGGACATAAGAGTGACAACTCACCGAACCTTGAGATGTATGCATCAATGTCAGAGTTTTGGACTGTGAGATTCCACAGTTCTTGCTCCAACTTTTGGATTTCTCCCCTTGGGCAGTACTCAGCCATCAACATTTCCTTGAGCTCCTCCCATGGCATAGCATTTTCCACAGGGAGTGTCATGGCCTCCACGTGACCATTCCACCAAGAGAGAGCTTGATCGACGAATGTGCAAGCCGCAAACTTCACCTTGCACTCCTCGGGACATCCGCAGATCTCGAATACCGATTCCACTTTTTCTAATCACCTTTTGCAGAGTTATCATGACTCCCGTCCCGTTGAAGGTTTGGGGATTAGCGTTCGTGAAGTCCTTGTAGGTACATGTTCTGGTAGGTCCTTGGTTCATCCCATGGTTTGAGCTTCCGACCCCTTGCCCATTACCTCCACCGTTGTTCCCGTGGTGAATATGAGCCAGTGCTGCTGTAACTGCAGCTAACACTGTTGCTTGAAATGCAGCTGAGTCCATTTCTGGTGGAGGCGGTGGTGGTGGTGTTGCGTTGCGGTTCCCGCATGTCTGTCTTCGAGGCATCTTTCTGTCATGGAACAGAAAGATGTTGAGTATCTAGTGTATTTTTGTTTCACGATTTCTTGAGTATAGAACAGTGTCAGCGATTCGGTTATGTATAAGAAAGTGAGTGCATAAAATCAACATGTAATAGTAGTAATAAAACACATAACAGATAACAACATCATGAGAAAATATATAGCCGTTTTCATTAATGATAATCTTTTGAGTACATGAAAATTTACCTACATAAGGCATACAATACATGAAATGAAATAAAATCCAACAGAGTAACAACTCCATGAGTAGTGTAGTCACTTAATCATGTAGTCGATGGTACATAGAGGAAAATCATAACGGTAGTAGGTAGCAGATGAACGGGTACTAGCTGCATCGAGAAGGGTCTGGTGGTAAAATCACATGCCAAAGTGTCGCGCCACGAGATCAGCCATCTCGCTCATCTCCCTGGTGACCTCGTCCCTCTCGTGCTCTGCCTGCACGGCTCTGGCCTCTGCTGCTAGTAGTTGTTGCCGAAGGGTGGCAACCTCCTCCTCTAAGGAGCGGGTCCTATCAATGGGATCTTGTGGTGCCGCGGGGTGGTCCCGCACTACCTCTGAAGTGGGAGGCTCACTAGGAACTTCATTTGTGTCCCCATCTTCCTCCATAATCTCGTCAGGCTCTCGAAACTCGTAGTCTGTCTTCATGTATTCCTCAGGCCCAACACCAGGATCTGCCTCCTGACCCATCACATGCTCTCCTTCAATTAGCCCATTGGCCACCAGGGACTGATAGTAAAGGATTCCTCGTTGGACCTCTTCCATGAAGATTGTGTGAGGAACTGGAAGGGTGAGAAGCGTGTAAGGAGAGTATATGTAGGTAGAATCTCAACATACTCCTATAGTATTTTAATTGTTTACGTTAGAGTTCCTTAGAGCTTTTGGATACGAGGTAAGTTTCTAGATTCATTTCCCAACATGATCACTCACGAACACATGTTCGTCGTATTTTGAACAAATATAGTTGATCAGGCTATATTTACCCTCAATACGACTACATAACTGTCTGAGTTTAACCACGGTGTTCAATTTCCTCCAGAGACTTTTAGGGTTATGATATTAATGTGCTCCTAGGTATGACTTTTATTCAGAGTGTTTTAGTCCCATTGTATTTATAGTTGCATATCCTGTATGATTAGATATGTCAGTTCACTATAAACAATGCTTTGATACCAATCTGTCACACCCCCGAACCAGACGGCAGAAACATCCGGGGGCTCGTGTGTGACTTCATATTTGTAGTATCATCACAGAGTATATAATTGAAACATAACATCATCATCATCACACATGTAATATAACAACATTCATAGTTTACATTGAGTATTGTAATTGAATATTACATGCCAAAATAGTTAAAGTATGATGAAACAAAATATATCAAAAGATCCATTAGTTCGTTTCGCCCAACCTGCTCAACGGTTTCCTAAGAATACAAGTTAATTTAAAAAGGTCAACATAAAGATGTTGGTGAGTTCATAAGCATGTTTGAGAAAAAGATTTGTAAAATTTTTGTAACCACCAGAAAATACTATATTTCTGAAAACAGTTTAATATGTTTGTGTCTGATCTTGTATTAATGCATGTATGTTAATGTTTACTAGAATGCAGCAAAGAGAATGAAGAGAATGAAAAGAGAATGTAAAGAGAATGCCCCCAGACAACCTTATGTTGTCTGTAAAAGAGAATGCTGGTATACCAACCCCCGAGGTTGAGTACCGGCGCGAGTATTTTCCTGATTAATCCAATTAGAAAAGAGAACGGTCTCCCATAAATTTATAATGTTAATTCCTCTAAGTGGGTCGATATAACCATACTAGATAATGACAATTTTGCCTGTCATGGCGTTGTTGGACGCCGGCGGAATAGAATAAGGTTTTCGTCACCCTAGACTGGTTTAGTCTAACTGTAGCGAACAACTCATGTGTGGGGTGTCATCCCCGTATAGATCTATACACAAATCCCCGCTCTCCCTCCAAGAGACTCTGTTATAACTACATGCTACGATCGTACACTCAATTGGTGTCAACCGACACGTCTCACTAGATCCTTAATCGAAATTTACGCAAAGAGAAACATATAAAGCACACTCCAGGCCCAATGAATCATGTAAGTGAACAACTAAGGCTCACTAAACATGTAAGTCATTTCAAGGCTCGAAACGAATGAGATTATATAACATGGGCCCAAAATATATGTAAAAGGACAACTAAGGCCCATTTCACATGTGTGTTATTTACACGCCCAAATAGCACGCAAGGAGTATCCAAGATCCGTCGAGCATGTTAGTGGGTCAATAAGGCCCAATAAACATATAAAGAGTATTCAGGACCTATCAAGCATATAAATGGGCCACTAAGGCCCAATAACATGAGACTGGCAAAATTAACTCGTTTGTTATTTTATTGTTTGTTTTAGTTCAATTATTTACCAAAATGACATAAAAGGCCCACCTTTTTGTAAAAATGACATTCTTGGCCCATTAAGCCAAAAATTTACAATTAAGGCCCATTTTTGGTAAAAATAACATTTTAGGCCCATTTTTAGAACAAAACTTGCATTTAAGGCTAGTTTTTGTAAAAATAACATTTTTAACTCACTTTTGTCAAAAATATCATTTTTGGCACAACTTTGTTGAAAATTACATTTAAGCCCACAAAAGTCCAAAAAGTTACAAATTTTGGCCCTAAGCCGTGAGAAGCCCAAATAAGGCCCATTTATGAAAATGTTTACATTTTTAGTCCTTGTAAGGTCTCAAATGTCGAAATTAACCATGTTTAGTAAAAAAAAAAATTGAACCCCTACTAATCGTGAGTTACATAAATAACTCATTTTTTTTGTCATTTTGTCACTTTTAGCCCCATTTATGAAGTTTTTCTTAGCTTTAAGTAACTTGTATGTATTTTAAAACTTTTTTCTTGTAAGATAAGTTGAAATGAGTGTTATGTTATACCAATAGCATCATCTTTTAGTAGATCTTTAAGTTCATGAAGTTTACAACACATAATCACATATATAACTAGAAAAACACACAAAATCATGCATACACACATAGATCTACACAAAACAACTTGTATTCTCCCCCAAAACAAAGTAAAAATCGAAAATAGGGGTATGAACTCACATTGCTTTGAAGCTTTTTGTTTTTGGTGAGGAAATGAGAAGATCTCGGCCCTAGATGTTTCCTTGAGGAGATTTTCGAGATCTATGAAGTTCAAGAGTGATGAGCTTTGATGAAGAGTTCTTGATCTTTCACAAGACACACTCGAAATTTTGGAGATAAGATGAGTGAATTCTTGATGTTCTAGAGAGATTTTTGGTGGAGTTGAAATGAAAGAAGATGAGAGTGGTGAGACACTCTTTGGCCGAGAGTTAAAAAGAAGAGAGAAGAAGGAGAGAAATGTTGAAATGATGTTGCATGGGTGTATCAGATTGTCTTGATATTTCTTGTGTTTAAGCATGGAAGTCCAACATATAAAGATTAGGTGGCACTTAGTTCGTCATCTTGTTATTTTATTTTATTATTTTTTTTATTATTGGGCCGAGAATGAGATAGGGTGCGAAGAAGTGTAGGGATAGAATTGAATATACTTGAAACTACAAGGTCCAAAGTGGAAGTTTTCGGCCCATTGGGCCCTCTTACGGGTTTACGGCCCAAAAGAGTGAACATAATGGGTTTTAGGCCCATTTAGGTTCAAGAAAACATCTATGGCCCATTAAGGCCCATAAAAATGAAGTGAGTCATTTTAGGCCCAACATGGCCCAAAATACTTTAGCTTAATGAATGTGGGTCCAATTAGAGCCCAAATAGGGTTCCTTGGCCCAACATACCCAACTTGAAAGTTTATTGGCCCATTAGGCCCAATAAGAGGATCCTAGTCCATAATAAATTTGAACCGAGATTTTTAGGGTTTCAGACCCATAGTTAAGTATATGAGATGTATTGTATTAGGTTTTGAACTTAACTTAGGAGTTTTGATTCAAATGGATGATTTTGATTGAGCATAGAGTATGATATTTACAAGTATTGCAATAGTTGATGTTTACATGAGGACAAAATTCCCTAGCTAAAATGCTTGTTGTGACATCCTGCATCTCTACATCAGTACTGCGCCCAAACCCGATATGGACGCATCGCAGTACACTAAAAAACTCCTCCATGCCCTCTGGCAGGGCTAGGATCGGCGCCTCGCATAGCCTCTGTCTCATTGTCTTAAACGATGCCTGCTGCTCAGGCCCGTAGCTAAAGACCACGACCTTCTTCGTCAACTGGGTCAAGGGTATGGCTATCTTGGAGAAGTCCTGAATGAATCTCTGGTAATAGCCTGCCAATCCAAGGAAACTCTAAATCTCGGATGGAGACTTCGGAACCTCCTACCTCATCATGGCCTCTACTTTGGTCGGGTAAACCAAAATACCGTTCTGGTTGACAAGGTGCCCAAGAAACTGCACCTCGCGCAACCAGAATTCACACTTGGAGAACTTGGCGTACAAGCTCTCCCTTCTCCAGGTATCCAACACCTCTCGTAAGTGTTCCTCGTGCTGCTCCCACGTCTTGGAATAAACCAAGATGTCATCAATGAAAACTATCACAGACCGTTCCAACATTGGTCTGCATACGCGGTTCATGAGATCCATGAACGCGGCAGGTGCATTGGTGAGCCCGAAGGGCATCACCACGAACTCGTAGTGGCCATAGCGAGTCCGGAATGCAGTCTTCTGTACATCCTCGTCTCTGACCCTCATCTGATGGTAGCCTGAACGTAAATCTATCTTGTAAAACCAAGATGCTCCCTGTATCTGATCGAAAAGATCATCAATCCTAGGGAGTGGGTAACGGTTCTTCACCGTTACCTTGTTCAGCTCTCGGTTATCTATACACATCCGATGCGACTCGTCCTTCTTCTTCACAAATAGGATCGGGGCTGCCCAGGGTAAACTGCTCGGTCTAATGAATCCCTTATCTAACAGCTCCTGCAGCTGTGTAGACAACTCCTGCATCTCAGGAGGAGCCAACCGATATGGTGCCTTGGCTATCAGAGCCATACCGGGGACTAGGTCGATCCGGAACTCCACCTGCCTCTCCGGAGGTATCCCAGGCAGCTCCTCTGGAAATACGTCCGGGTACTCTCGCACCACTGGCACATCACTCACGGTCGCCTTACCCGCTTCCCGGGTATCCATAATGTAGGCGACGTACCCTGCGCAACCGTGCTGAAGGTAGAGCCTAGTCGTCGCTGTTGAGCACAAAGCTGGTCCTCGTTGCGGCCTTTCACCCTGAATCACCAGCTCTCCCCCAGTTGGGGCCCTGATACGCACCAGCTGCTGCACACAGTCGATCACCGCCCCATTAGGGCTCAACCAGTCCATGCCTATAATAACCTTCTTCTCACGTAACGGAATGGGAATTAAATCTACGAGGTAACACTCGTCATACAACCTCAACATGCAGTCTCTGAAAACCTCTGATGCTCGAACAGATCAGTCGTCTGCAATCTCAACCTCTAAGGGATAATCCAACATTCCCGAAGACTCGTAAAACCTCTGGCTAAGCGCGAGAGAAACAAATGATCGGGTAGCCCCAGAATCGAATAACACCTGTACTGGGATACCGTTCACATGGAACGATCCTAAACATAACACATAAACACAGTACATAAATATCAAAATCGACATGAAATAAGAGTTAGGGAGAAGAAAACATACCCGTCACCACATTAGGTGCGACACGCGCCTCCTCGGCGGTCAGCTGAAAGGCTCGAATCCTTACCACCGGAGCATCTGTCTTGCCCTGTCGGCCGTCCGTAATCCGCAGGGTCGCTGGAGCTGGCACCGCCACTGGCGTTGCTGCTGTCAATCTCGGGCAATTGGCCTTTTTATGGTTCTTCTTCTTGCAATGAAAGCAAATTAAGTCTGATGTCTAAAAGGTGGGGGTAGGGGCAGTATAATCCCTACCAAAGTGCCCAGTCTTGCCGCACTTATAACAGCCCGATGTCCCTAACCTGCAAGCTCCCTCATGTGACTTGCCGCATTTCCCACAGTGGCCCCGGCCCTACGGGCCCTTCGACTTAGAGTCGGATCCCTTGGGTTTCTTCCCCGAAACCCCAGTAACCTTCTCAGTCTCCGCCTTCCTCTTCCGGATGAGATCAATGTCGATCTCCCTCTCCCTCGCCCTCGCAATCATGTCCTCCAATGTCGGGCATGCCGAGTAGCTGACATGTTTCTGAATGTCATCTCTTAACATGTCATGATAGCGGGTCTTCCGCATCTCATCGTCCCCTGCATACTGAGGTACCAGTAAGGCCCTCTCCCTGAACTTGGCGGTAATCTCTGCCACAGACTCCGTTGTCTGCCTCATATCCATAAACTCCCTGGCCAGCTGCTGAAGCCCCACAGTCGGTGCGAACTCAACCCTAAACCTGGTCACAAAGTCCGACCAAGTCATAGCCTCAATGGCTGGGGCTCCCAAAGAATCACTGACTTCCTCCCACCAATCTCGAGCTTGGTCCCTCAAACAACCTGCAGCATACCGGACCTTCGACCCCTCAGGGCAGAAGCTCGTCAACTAAGCAGATTCCATGTTTGCGATCCACCTCCTGGAAAAAATGGGGTCCTTAACCCCGTGGAAGTCTAGTGCACCACATCCCCTGAAGTCCTTGAAAGAGAGTGTGCGTGTCCCTGACTGGATGGCAACCATGTCACTCCGAAACGCCCTAAGGCGATCCTCCATCAGCTCTATAATCCCCTCCTTGATCGACCCGAAAATCACCAGGGTCGACTCAAGGATGCCTGTAGTGATCTCAGAAGAAATGAACTCACGTAGTCCCTCATCAACTGGCTCAGCACCCGATCCCGAACCTGATCCTGAACCTGATCCTGACCCTGGCTCAGCACCCGATCCCGAACCTGATCCTGAACCTGATCCTTTCCCTAGGGTAACTCTCTGACCTACTCTCCGCCATCAGCTGCATAAGGACTCCCTGCTGCCTTTATGTAGCACCTGGTTCCTGATATGTATTTCATTTATGTAATTTTACATTTTTGGCCTGGGACTCGGCGAGTTGATGGCCCAACTCGCCGAGTAGAAGCGGGATAGAACACGGGGTTTATGTATGGGACTCGTCGAGTCGGATCCTGGACTCGACGAGTAGGCTCTGTCTGGACAAAAACCCTAATATGAGGGTTTGCACCCTATTTAATCATCTTATTCAGCCCCCACTCCTCCTTATTGCTCCCAGAAACCCTCCCTAGCAAACCCTAAGTGTTTTGGTGCAATATTCAAGGCTTTTGAGTGATTTTGGTGGTTTTTGATCACAAGGAAGAAGGAAGAGCATAGAAGGATCAAGAGGAGACTGAAAGATTCGAGTTTGGTGCATCATTTGCTGTTCTCAGAAGGTATAAAGTCTATACCTTGCTTGTTCTTTTGTTAGATCCCTTTTTGAGGAGATTTAGGGCTTTTATAAGTCATTCTTGATAGCCAACCATGATTGCAAGCATGGTTGGGGGTTGAGGCTTCGGATCTAGGTCCATGGAAGGGTCACAAGGCAGTTGGGGGTTGCTTTTGCACCCATGGAAGGTCCCATGCATCTTAAGAGCTTCTTTTTGGGCATTTTAGGCTCAAAGTCCCATGCATGCACGTAAAGTTTGTAACTTTACGTGCTAGATTGAGTTTAGGGACCTAGATCTATCATTTGGACAAGAGTTGCACTCCAGAAATCGAAGAAATAAGACTGGGACTGCATCGACTCGGCGAGTCGTTCATGAGACTCGGCGAGTCCAAGGTTAGACTCCCATTTTCTGTTATGGTTCGTGGGAACCAGTTGAGTGAAAGAAAGGTTTTAGAGGGTCCAAGGGAGTGACCCAAACGTATTGGGGTAAGCCATAGTCCTGGAGTTCATAGGACTCGACGAGTGCACGAGCAGACTCGGCGAGTCCAAGGCAATCTCCCAACTCTTGAAGATGAACTCGACGAGTTGTTCATACAACTCGGCGAGTCGAGGACAGGAGGTGTTCATAGGATGAAGATGGACTCGACGAGTGTTCCTACCACTCGGCGAGTCGGATGAAGGTTCATCCGAGGTTGTGTTAGAAGGAGAACTCGTCGAGTCATTGCTAAACTCGACGAGTAGAGTCGTGGATGGGGACAGTCGAAGAGATAGGGACTCGACGAGTTGGCGGCCCAACTCGACGAGTAGAGTCGTGGATGAGGACAGTTGAAGAGATAGGGACTCGACGAGTTGGCGGCCCAACTCGGCGAGTCGGGTCAACTGGAAGTTGACTTTGACTTTGACTTGGACTTGGTCAGGGGTAAATGGTCATTTTACCCTAAGAATAGATATCAGACTCTGATTAAGTGTTTTGTGGGGATTATAGTCGGAGGATTTCCGGAGCAGCAGCAGACAAAGATTTCCCGCACAGGTTATCAGCAGCTACTCGTTCAAGATGAGTTACCTTCCAGTAGGGGTGGGTCTACGGCCACAATGTCGGCCCACCAGCAGGAGTTGTTAGATGATTGTCTTCGTGATAATTGTCTATGTTTGCTACTACCTGTTATGTTTATGTGCTGGTATGATATGATTTTATGTGATAGTGAAAGTAGGGGGTGAAATGGTCCTTGGTTACCGGTCGATAGGACCGAAGGGGTAGTTTAGTACCCAGTCATGCTAGCCAGATTATGATATATGTGATATGATATTATGTGGTAGTAGTAGGGGTGAAATAGTCCCCGGTTACCGGTCGACAGGACCGAAGGGGTAGGCCAGCACCCAGATATGCTAGGCAGTATCTGGTCGAGAGGACCGAAGGGGAGGCCAGCACCCAGATATGCTAGGCAATATCCGGTCGAGAGGACCAAAGGGGAGGCCAGCACCCAGATATGCTAGGCAGTATTCGGTCGAGAGGACCGAAGGGGTAGGTCGGGCACCCAGATATGCCTGACAGTATATGTATGTTATGTGATTGTATGGTATGCGGTACGATGGGGGAACTCACTAAGCTTTGTGCTTACAGTTTACAGTTTTGGTTTCAGGTACCTCTTCAGCGAAGGGGAAGGAGCTGGCGCTGTAGCAGCACATCATACACACACGCATTGATTTTCCGCACTTGAGATATTCTGGGATTGTACTCTGACATGTTGCTATTATATGTTTTGGGTTTTCAGACATGATACATCGATTTACAAAGTGATATATTGTTATGTAGTTTTCTTATGAATGTTTTTTTTATAATCAGTTAATTAAAACGAAATTTTTGGACTCGAAATTTGGGATGTTACACTTTACCTAACTAGCTTGCGAATACCATTACATATCACCAAGACCAGATAATTCTTCGAATGAGGGGTCCTACCCTACAACGGTTGGACTCAAACAAGAGCTGCGCAATAGGGCTGGACCTAACCTTATGAAATTATTTAGTCCTCGTAATATGTAACTTATCATATTCGTTTACTAGCTAGCTAAAGATAACTAGAACTCCCAAAAGCACAGAGCAAACAACATTCGAGTATTGAGTAACCATACCAAGCATATCCTATTCAGGCCATCATAATACTGACTAATCAGTTCTAGCATGTAACTCAATAAGCACATATAGCAGGCACATAAGGCATCTCCTTAGATCCTTAGCCCTAATCTAGCATGCAGTTCTCATAATCATATCATAGCATAACATGTATGGGTATCTTGGGGAAAACTTACTTGAGCTCGGTTGGTTGCACGCATCACACACCTTGTTCTTTCTCAGAACTCCTTATTTTAATTTTTAGAAAAACTATTTTCTTGTAAAAATCTTTCAAACCCTCGATTTGAGCCCAGACACTCCCGAAGGTGTGTCCGAATCCCTCAAACCAAGGCTCTGATACCAACTTGTAACATCCCAAAAATCATGACCAAAAATTTTGTTTTTAATTAAGTAACTTATAAAACGGTTTACTGAAAAACATCATCGATTCATATCATTTCATAAAACCATAGTCACGTGTCTCAAAACCATGTCATAGAATAGTAATAATGTCAGAGTACAATCCCAAGAATCACATAATGCGGAAATCCCGTGTGTGTGTGTGTGATGCGCTGCTACCGTGCCGGCTCCTTCCCCTTCGACGAAGAGGTACCTGAAACAAAACTGAAAACTGTAAGCACAAAGCTTAGTGAGTTCCCCCATCATACCACATACCGTACAATATCATACTGTCAGGCATATCTGGGTACCCGACCTACCCCTTCGGTCTCTTTCAACCGGATACTACCTAGCATATATGGGTGCTGGCCTACCCCTTCGGTCTCTTTCAACCGGATACGGGGACTATTTCACCCCCTACCACTACCACATAATCACATAGCATACTAACACATAAAACATAACAGATATTGGATATCAGACAATTATCACAAAGACAATCATCTCAACTACAATCACCTACTAGTGGACCGTCATTGGTGCCTTAGACCCACTTCTACTGGAAGGTAACTCACCTCAATGTCGTGAAGTGTCTGAACTGTCCTCGATGTTGGGATCAACTCCTCTCAACTCCTACACATAACGACCTTCCTTAATTACCATTTCATACTCTTAACCCTTTCAAGGGTCAACTCAGGTAAAAGTCATAGTCAAGGTCAACACCCTGGTCAAAGTCAAATTTTGATCAAAGTCAACATTTGGTTGACTTAACTCGCCGAGTTGGTCCACCAACTCGTCGAGTTCTATAATCCACAAAATACTGGAACTTCGATCCTACTCGTCGAGTCTTTCAAGAACTCGTCGAGTTCTCCTTCATACAGAATCGGGGCCTTTTTGCTCTTGACTTGTCGAGCTCGTCCATGAACTCGTTGAGTCCTTCTTAATACAAGTTGAACTGTTTAGTCCTTGACTCGCCGAGTTCTTCCTTGAACTCGTCGAATTCTTCTTCATATAATTTGGGACATTGCCCTGAACTCGTCGAGTTCATCCTTGAACACGTCGAGTTCTTTGATCCTCAAGTCCATATTCATGCCCATCTTGTTGAGTCCTCTTCTAGACTCAACCAGATTGACAAGAAACATAAAAAGGTTGGGGATCCATGACCCGACTCGCCGAGTCCCCTAAAGTCCAAGTCTACCAAGTCGATTTCAGTCGGGCTTTGTTAACACGTTGTCGCACGCGTATTAAGCAAATAAATTATCACTGCTAGTTGCACTAAAAATATAGCACAGTGAAGCAGGGTCGAATCCTCAGGGACACAGCCGAAAAGTCAATGCCTTTTTGCATCAGGCACAATCTAGTCAAGACAGAAATTATTAAAATGGGGATTTGAATTAAACTAAAAACAAAAATTGCAGTGATATTAAATTATACGAAAATGAATATAAAAAACGGTTTCAGCTCTGCTACGACTTTCCTAATCATGCAATCAACCCAGATCCGGTTATTTGAGATGCGTTCTATCTAAGCTGGTACTGAGAAAAACTAACAAGCTCTAGTAATTTCTCTTTTACCTTATTTAGTTAACCAAAACAAGCTCTCCAATTAACCCTGACTTTTTACTGTCTAATCAAACAAGCTCTTAATTAAGATCAGAAAACTTGCATTATAATCTATGTAAAATTCCCAGCAATATCCAATACTTCTCACAGGCTCGGAAGCGTAAAAATATGATTTTTACAGTTTATAATAAAGTCAAATCCCAAACACGAAACCGATTTATTACTTGTTACTTTTACCGGTTGATGTCACACCCCCGAACCAGATGGCGGAAACGTCCGAGGGCTCGTGTGACTTAAATTGAAATATCATCACAATGAATATACATGAAACATAACATAAACATCACCATGCATTAATACATTACAACCGTCATTGTTCACATCCAGTACATTGTTTACATTACATAATCCAAAACATAAATTGGTTATCAATTGACAACACACAAAAGACGTTCAGAACACGCTTGATAATTCTTCATTCTAACGGTTACCTGAGAACACAAGTTATTTTCAAAATGGTCAACATATATAATGTTGGTGAGTTCATAATCAGGTTTGGTGTGAAAATGTTTTGTATTGTTTGTAAAACCCAGAAAATCCGATATTTTCTGTAACATAAATTGTTTGCGAAAAAAGTGTGATGATCCATAAGTATACGTGTTAATGATTTCAGAACAGGTAAGAGTGAAATGCCTTTCATAATAGTTTCTTGTATTATAGTTGTTGTAAATAAAAGTGAATAATGTTGTTCCCCCGGAAAACCCGATGTTTACCGATATAAATAGTTTTGTTTTATTGTATCGTCACAGCGTATGAATATGATTTCCCAATAATTACTTAGATGGTAATGGATCTCTATGTGAGTCATTATAACCATGCATAATAATGACTAATTAGCCTGTCTTAGTATTTTATCGAATGCCGGTCTTGAATTAAGATTTTGTCACCCTAGACTGGCCGAGTCTAACTGTAGCGAACAGCTTAGGTGTGGGGAGTCACCCCCGTATAGATCTATACACAAACTTTCGCTCTCCCTCCAAGTGACTTTCATTATAACTACAGACTACGACCGACACTTGTTGGTGTCACCCGGTATTTCTCACTAAATCCAGATGAAATTGAATAACATTGTTTTACAACCCGATTTATGTTTACTTGTATAAAAAGGTAAGCCTAACAGATGAGGAAAAGAGGACAACGGAGGCCCACTAACCTTGGATGTTTTTACAAGCTGTCGAGTATGCTACGGACACGTTATAGCCTATTAAGCATATTATGAATGTTTAGGGTCTTATTAGCAATGCAAATGGACCATTAAGGCCCAATAGCATGTTGAAGCTGATAAAGGCCCATTGGGTATGTAATTGGGTCACCGGAAGCCCAATATACATGTGTGATTATATTGGGCCCAATAATCATGATATTGGGCCATAAAGGCCCAATAGCACGAATAGAAGATATTTGAGCCCAACCATTGAATCATTTATAATTTATTGATCTTAAGTTCGTAATGTAGCCATTTGTTGTAAGCAAAATGTTTATTCGAAGTGTTAAAATACTTTGACGTTTAATTTATTACGAAGCTTTGGTTATACGTATATATATATATGTATATATATATATATATATATATATATATATATATATATATATATACATATTTAAAACCATGTGTTATACCTTAATATTTTTAGCCCAATAATTTAATATTCGTCTAATTGGCCCAAAAACATTTAGTTTGACCATTTCAGCCCCTTTATCTATAAAAATTACACTTTTAGTCCCCTTTTATCAAAATTGACATTTTTGGTCCTTCAACCGTTTTTCTTGACATTTTAGACCCAAACATTATTTAAATAATAATTTCAGCCCAAAACTATTGTATTTGCCATTTCCAGCCATTAGTTGTAAAAAGTTTACATTTTTGGCTCAATTTCCGTAAGTTTTACAATTTTGACCCCAAAATCAAAAACTTTGCATTTTTAGTCCAATTTTTGCATCAAAGTCATTTTCAGCCGTTAAAACAGTTTTATTCACGTTTTAAACTCATAGTTTGTTAACTTTTCCATTTCAGCCCCTCAAATACTTCATTTTTCACAACTTTGGGCCCAAAACTCGTGAGGCCCAAATTTATAGCCCATTAAGCTAAAATTTATGTTTTTGACCCCTAGACAAGTGTTATTTTCATAAAAGTCAGATTTCTATGGATATAATACCACTTTGTCCTTACAAAACCGAAAATATCATATTTTACCCAAACTTTTATTATTTTTGCCAAATGACACTTATAAGGATTTTGACTTTGTTTTCACTTCTTTAACCTAAAGACTCTTAGATCTTTGAAGAGTGTGGTTTATTATGTTATTTGTTTATGTAACCTTCACACTTTAGCCATAGATTTCGTGATTTAGCAAATAATATCATATTTTCACAACATAAACCAAAGAAATCACATATAACAAGCATACACACATAGATCAACACATAGTACTTGTATTATCCCCCAAAAACAAGTTAAAACCGAAAACAAGGGGGGTATGAACTCACCTTGCTTAGTTGCTCACGGTTTTGAAGAAGAAATGGAAGAAGATGGTGTTGTTTTTGGCCCTAACAAGCTCCTTGGAGAGACCTCAAATTTGAAGGGTTCTATGGAGTATGATCAAGAATTTAAGGTTGTAAGAAGAGTGATTAAGTGTAGAAGGAAAACATGTTTGTAAGATCTTACCACTAGTATATAACATGAAGTGATTTTTGGATGAAATTCTTCTTGAAGCCCTTATGATTCTCGAAAATTTGGAGGGAGTATGAAGATGTTCTTGAGAAAGTTTGAAGTAAATTGAAATGGTGGTGTGTGTGTGTGGGTAGCCTCGGCCAAAAAGAAGAAGAGAGGAGAGAGAGAGAGAAGTGAAGTGACTAATATGGATGCATGTTGGTCCATGCATGGATACATGGTGTGTAATATGGAGGTGACACCTCCCAAAGTCAACCCTCCCCATAATACTTCCATATTAGTTTTTCCTTTTTTTTATCTTGGGCCAAAATCTTGGGCTAGGAGGAAGGAAATAGATTAATTTTGGCCCACTTCTTATCTTGGTTCGAAATTTTGAGGTCCATAAAGAAGTTTTCGGCACATTGGGCCCTTAGGGTGGTTCACGGCCCAATTGGCATAAAAGATTAGGTTTGTGGCCCATTAGGGCTAATTAGATTAGTTATGGCCCAACAAGGCTTATTGGAGTAGTTTATTCCATTTTAGGCCCAATATGGCCCAAAATGTCTAATCTTATGAAGGTGGGTTGAATTAGAGCCCAATTAAGGGTTCTAAGCCCAAACTAGTCAAACTGGAAACTTATTGGTCCATTAGGCCCAATAAGGAAATCCTAGTCCATAATGGACTTAAACCTGGATTTTTAGGGTTTCCAATCTTTTGTTGACTACTTGAAGTGTTTGCATAGGGTGATTGATGGAACTTTGGTGTTATTGAATAAACATCATGCATACTTTCAAGTTTTAGTCACAAATGTTATCATTGTTAATGTTTACAAAAGCATTAGAATTCCTAGTTGTGACATCATCCCCCCGTTAGAGGGAATTTCGTCCCGAAATCCTTTTTGAAGCTAGATTTGAGAATGCGAGAATAGGTGAGGGTACTTTTGCTTCATCTGGTCTTCGTGTTCCCATGTGAATTCCGGTCCACGCTTTGCGTTCCACCGAACTTTCACAATCAGAATGTGACTTTGCTTAGTACGCTTCACTTCCCTGTCCATGATTTCAACTGGTTCCTCGATGAACAGGAGATTCTCGTTGATTTCGATTTCTTCCAATGGGGTGACAAGAGTTTCATCGGATAAACACTTCTTCAAATTGGAAACATGGAACACGGGGTGTACACTGCTGAGCTCAACAGATAGTTGCAGCCTATAGGCCACTGGACCGATTCGAGCAAGAATCTCGAATGGCCCAATGTATCGTGGGTTTAATTTTCCCCGTTTCCCGAAACGAATCACTCCTTTCCAGGGAGAGACCTTTAATAACACCCGATCACCGAATTGAAATTCTCAGGGCTTTCGTCGTTTATCAGCATAGCTCTTCTGTCGGTCTCGTGATGCTTGAAGTCGAGCTCTGATTTGAACTATCTTCTCTGTCGTCTCACGTATGATTTCTGGCCCTGTTAATGCATTGTTTGGTGTCTGTCCTCTTGCTAGCTGAGTGTCACCTACCTCATCCCAACACAACGGTGATCTACATTTACGCCCATATAATGCTTCAAAAGGAGCAACTTTGATGCTTGTGTGACAACTGTTGTTGTACGAAAACTCAATTAAAGGTAAGTGGGTATTCCACGACCTTCCGAAGTCTATCACACATGCTCGAAGCATATCTTCAAGTGTTTGAATGGTTCGCTCACTTTGACCATCCGTCTGTGGGTGATAAGCGGTGCTCATGTCGAGTTGTATTCCCATAGCCTTTTGAAGTGTTTTCCAAAAGCGTGAAGTGAATCTACTATCTCGATCTAAGTTGATAGATATGGGTACTCCATGGAGTCTTACAATTTCCTTGATGTAGATTCTCGTCAATCGTTCCATCTTGTATGATACCTTTATTGGCAGGAAATGGGCGGATTTTGTCAACCTATCAACTATTACCCATATGGCATCCAATCCATCAATTGTCTTGGGTAATTTGGTCACAAAGTCCATGGTAATCCTTTCCCATTTCCACTCGGGTATTATCGGCTGTTGTAATAGTCCCGAGGGCTTCTGATATTCTACCTTCACTTTAGCGCAAGTGAGGCACTTGCTAACGTAGGTGGCAATTTCTGCCTTCATGTTAGGCCACCAATAATGTTGCTTGATATCCAAGTACATTTTATCTGAACCCGGATGGATGGAGTATCGTGTCTTATGGGCCTCATTCATGACTACCTCTCTGAATCCCCCAAGTTTAGGGACCCAGATTCGGTTCATGAAATAATATGTTCCATCCTCCTTGACTTCGAAGTTCTTTTCCATCCCACGTAACGCTTCACTTGTTCTGTTTTCTGTCTTCATGGCATCAGACTGGGCTTCTTTTATTTGCGAGAACAGATGTGATTGAATGGTTATCGAAAGAGTTTTCATACGTCGATTTGAGTATTCTTTCCGACTCAAGGCATCAGCTACCACGTTAGCCTTGCCTGGGTGGTACTTGATTTCGCACTCATAATCGTTTAGCAGCTCAACCCATCTTCGCTGCCTCATGTTTAACTCCTTTTGATTTAAAATGTGTTGGAGGCTCTTGTGGTCAGTGAAAATGGTGCACTTTGTACCATAAAGGTAGTGCCTCCAAATCTTCAAAGCAAAGACCACAGCTCCCAATTCGAGATCATGGGTGGTATAATTCACCTCATGTGTCTTTAGTTGCCGGGATGCATAAGCTATCACCTTCCCACGCTGCATGAGTACACAGCCTAAACCCTGATTCGAAGCATCGCAGTAAACTAAGAAGTCCTCAGTTCCCTCTGGTAATGTTAGTACTGGTGCACTACAAAGAGCTCGTTTCAGAGTTCGGAAGGCAACCTCCTGATTTTCTGTCCATTCAAATGGTACGCCCTTTTGTGTAAGCATGGTAAGTGGCTTGGCTGTTCTGGAGAAGTTCTGAATGAATCTTCTGTAATAGCCTACGACACCCAGAAATTGACGAATTTCTGTGGGTGTCGTTGGGACTGCCCATCCTTCAATAACTTTGATCTTAGAAGGGTGCACATGTATCCCTTCTTGGCTGACAACATGACCTAAAAAGTTTATGCTACGGAGCCAGAACTCACACTTAGAGAGTTTTGTGTATAACTTTTCGGCTCGCAGGGTCAAGATTTGTCGGAGATGTCGACTATGTTCCTCTTCGCTTCGAGAATAGACCAGAATATCGTCGATGAAAACGATGACAAAGTTGTCGAGGAATGGTCGGCAAACTCGATTCATCAGGTCCATAATGCGGCAGGGGCATTCGTTATACCGAAGGGAATTACAACAAATTCATAATGTCCATAGCGAGTTCGGAAAGCGGTCTTGGGGATATCCTCTTCCCGGACCTTGAGTTGGTGGTAGTCGGATCGCAGATCTATCTTAGAGAAGTAATTTGCTCCTTGAAGCTGGTCGAATAGATCGTCGATTCGTGGAAGTGGGTAGCGATTCTTGATAGTGAGCTTATTCAGTTCTCTATAATCGATACACGTCCTAAAGGATCCGTCCTTCTTCTTAACGAAAAGGACCGGAGCTCCCCAGGGTGAGAAGCTAGGTCGGATGAATCCTTTTCTCAAGAGTCCGCTGAGTTGGCTTGACAGTTATTGCATCTCCACAGGAGCCAACCTGTAGGGCGATTTTGGCGATGGGTGTAGCTCCTGGCACAAGGTCGATTCGGAACTCGACTTGTCTTTCTGTGGGTATCCCCGGAAGATCTTTAGGAAAGATGTCAGGGAAATCGCAAGCTACTGGTATATCTCGAATACTAACCTCTTCCTTGGATTTATCCACGATGTGAGCCAGAAACACAAAGTCCTTCTTTTGTAGACACTTCTGTGCCTTAATACATAAGATAAGGCGAAGGGTCGTACTGGGTTTGTCTCCGTATATGATTAGGGTTTCGTGGTTAGGGAGATGAAGGCGAACGGCCTTCTCGCGACACATAATTTCGGCATGATGGGGGCTCAACCAATCCATGCCGATAATCACATCAAAACTCCTAATAGTTACAGGCATCAAGTTTATTTGAAATGCGTGCTGATTTAAGGTTAGGGTACATCCTACGTAGATTTCCCCAGTTGATTCTGTTTTCCCATTAGCCATTTCCACCGTAAAGGTTTCATTAAGCTTCTGGGGTAGTTGTTTTAGCAAATGTTTGAATTTATTACTCACAAAACTCCACTCTGCCCCGGTATCAAACAGGATGCATGCATATGTGTTGTTAAGGAGAAACGTACCAGTGACAACAGCGGGATCCTGAACCGCTTCTCCTTGACCCATGGTCAGCACTCTCCCTGCTCCTCCATTCCCTTGGTTGTTGACATTGGGGCAGTTTCGACGGAAATGCCCAGCCCTTCCACATCCATAACAGGTGTGGCTAGCCCCAGCGTTGTTTTCGTGGTTGTTGTTGGTGTTGTTGTTGTTGTTGTTGTTGTTTCCCTGTTGCTGGTTCTGGGGAGGATAGGTCCTACAGTATTTTGCTGTGTGACCCTTTCGATTGCAACTGGTACAATGCATCTCCCTGCATTCACCATTGTAATGGAGATTGCACTTGTTGCACTTTGGGAGATTTACAGAATACTGCTTAAGGGCACTTGGGGTGGATGAGGCTGGAGCATGTGGTGTGGAAGGAACTTGGGTGGTTGCAGCATGAACTGTCACTGTTTGTTGTTTCTTCGATGACTCTGAGCCCTGTTGTCCCTTCCTCTTGTTATTCTTCCCTTTCTTGTTATCACTCTCCTTCTTACTTTCAGTTTCCCCTGCTTTCTCGCCCTTCTTGTTGTTGTGGTCGTACAACTTCTTGGCCAACCTCTTGGCACTATCAAAGGTTTCAGGATTTGCAGCTATCACGTTTCCCTGAATTGGGGAGGTTAATCCCCAGATGAATCGTTCGATTTTATTCCCTTCCGAAGTAATCATGCCAGGGCACAACAGAGACAGTTCACTAAACCTTGATATGTAGGCATCGATATCGGAGTTTCGGACAGTGAGATTCCATAACTCTTGCTCCATTTTCTGAACCTCGCCACGCGGGCAGTATTCAGCCATTAACATTTCCTTCAATTTCGTCCATGGCATGGCATTAGCCACCGGAAGAGTCATAGCCTCCACATGTCCATTCCACCAGGTGAGAGCTTGATCAACAAATGTACATGCTGCAAACTTCACCTTGACTTCATCCGGGCATCCGCATATCTCGAACACCGATTCCACCTTTTCAATCCATCTTTTCAGGGTTATCATTCCCCCTGTGCCATTAAAGGTTCATGGCTTGGCGTTGGTGAAATCTTTGTAAGAGCATGTCTTGGTAGGTCCTTGATTCATCCCGTTGTTTGAACTTCCGGCCCCCTGTCCGTTGCCTCCACCATTGTTCCCGTTGTGGATCTGCGCCAGTGCTGCTGTGACTGCAGCAGATACAGCTGCTTGAAATGCAACTGAGTTGATTTCTGGTGGCATCGGTGGTTGATTGTTTCCACGGTTTGGTCTTTGCGACATCTTGCTGTTATGGAACAGGAAGATGTTGAGTACGTATTGTATTTAAGTTGGGAATTTCGTGAATCGAGTGTGCATCTAAGTGATTCCATATATTTACACCAAACAATAAGAATATAAAACACATAGCAGATAACAACATCACAATAAAACACATAATATCTTCCACTAATAATATCCGTACTTTGATACATGAAAATTTGCTCGAAAGAGCATACATAAGGGTACAAAGTTCGGAAGCATAATGACTCTATGAGTAGTGTAATCACTTAAACATGGAGTCGGTAGTACATAACATGGTAAGCATAAGAGAACATAGCACTAGTAGTAGATAAAGTTGGTCCTAATCATGACGAGATGCATCGGGGGGTGGTGCTGTAGATGTGGATGCTCCCTGAAGTTGAGCCACCTGTCGCTCCATGTCTCGAAGTCGGGCCTCCCACATCTCCTGTCTCATGTGGAATTCCCTGATAACTTCCTGTGTTTCCTGCTCGGCCCTTGCAACTCTCTCTTGCATCTGATGCAGGTGGTCAGCAGTGTTCTGTGCTAAGTTGTCGGTATCCCTCAATCGTCTTACCATAACAGGAAGTGCTCGGTATACCGGTCCTCCATCCCTCAGATCATAGAATTCCCTCGCCATGCCGTAC
Source organism: Lactuca virosa (assembly GCF_052849685.1). Taxonomy (NCBI): domain Eukaryota; kingdom Viridiplantae; phylum Streptophyta; class Magnoliopsida; order Asterales; family Asteraceae; genus Lactuca; species Lactuca virosa. The sequence goes on from NC_136428.1 coordinate 291,515,567, forward strand.
GGGGGTCGCTGACCTTGCTGCCTACTCCATCTCCAGATGTCGACTCCCCATGGGGGTGTAGGGCCATTAGGGCCCATCCGATGCGCTGACACCCTAACTGGAAATGGTGGGTTGATGACTACGGACTCTGCGTCCGAGTCATCGTCACTATTGTCGCTAGATTCTTCCCCTCCACAGTCAGCCACAGGCTCCGCAGGCCCGTCTTCAATCCCAACCTCTTGTTCCTCCTCGGGTTCCTCCTCAGACTCCTCTTCAGGTTCCTCCTCAGGTTCCTCCTCAAGCCATCCGTTATTCCCCTGATTAGGGAAATACGGATCTCCAGGAAGGTGGAAGCCAGCCATACTGTCTGCAAGAGGGTATATAATTAAACCATTATTATTCCTAAGACATTTTTGTTGTTATTGAAATTGGTTTGATGTTCTCCTCTTGGTTAACAAAAGGGTATGCCTTAGGTTTACTGACCACCACGATCGCTCCAGGGCATGTGATAGTTGTATTCTGAAGGAAATGTAGTTGATCAAGCTACATTCATCCCTAATACAACTGTGAACAGTCCTGGCTTAACCGAGATGTCAGGATTTTTCTCAATGTCTTATTTGAATTGTTATTATGTTTATTTTATTTTTCTAAGTCGCACAAGTAAGAGTGTTTATTATTATATTTTAGTTGTTTTGTTCAGAGTTATTTAGTCCCTCTTTGGGTTTATAGTTGCATATCAATGTGTGGTTAGATATGTCAGTTCACTATAAACAGAGCTCTGATACCAACCTGTCACACCCCCGAACCAGACGGCGGAAACGTCCGAGGGCTCGTGTGACTTAAATTGAAATATCATCACAATGAATATACATGAAACATAACATAAACATCATCATGCATTAATACATTACAACCGTCATTGTTCACATCCAGTTATTGTTTACATTACATAATCCAAAACATAAATTGGTTATCAATTGACAACACACAAAAGACGTTTAGAACACGCTTGATAATTCTTCATTCTAACGGTTACCTGAGAACACAAGTTATTTTGAAAACGGTCAACATATATAATGTTGGTGAGTTCATAAGCAGGTTTGGTGTGAAATGTTTTGTATTGTTTGTAAAACCCAGAAAATATGATATTTTCTGTAACATAAATTGTTTGCGAAAAAGGTGTGATGATCCATAAGTATACGTGTTAATGATTTCAGAACATGTAAGAGTGAAATGCCTTTCATAATAGTTTCTTGTATTATAGTTGTTGTAAATAAAAGTGAATAATGTTGTTCCCCCGGAAAACCCGATGTTTACCGATATAAATAGTTTTGTTTTATTGTATCGTCACAGCGTATGAATATGATTTCCCAATAATTACTTAGATGGTAATGGATCTCTATGTGAGTCGTTATAACCATGCATAATAATGACTAATTCGTCTGTCTTGGCATTTTATCGAATGCCGGTCTTGAATTAAGATTTTGTCACCCTAGACTGGCCGAGTCTAACTGTAGCGAACAACTTAGTTGTGGGGGAGTCACCCCCGTATAGATCTATACACAAACTTTCGCTCTCCCTCCAAGTGACTTTCATTATAACTACAGACTACGACCGACACTTGTTGGTGTCACCCGTTATTTCTCACTAAATCCAAATGAAATTGAATAACATTGTTTTACAACCCGATTTATGTTTACTTGTATAAAAAGGTAAGCCTAACAGACGAAGAAAAGAGGACAACGGAGGCCCACTAACGTTGTATGTTTTTACAGGCTGTCGAGTATGCTACGGACACGTTATAGCCCATTAAGCATATTATGAATGTTTAGGGTCTTATTAGCAATGCAAATGGACCATTAAGGCCCAATAGCATGTTGAAGCTGATAAAGGCCCATTGGGTATGTAATTGGGTCACCGGAAGCCCAATATACATGTGTGATTATATTAGGCCCAATAATCATGATATTGGGCCATAAAGGCCCAATAGCACGAATAGAAGATATTTGAGCCCAACCATTGAATCATTTATAATTTATTGATCTTAAGTTCGTAATGTAGCTATTTGTTGTAAGCGAAATGTTTATTCGAAGTGTTAAAATACTTTGACGTTTGATTTATAACGAAGCTTTGGTTATACGTATATATATATATATATATATATATATATATATATATATATATATATATATATATATATATATATATATATTTAAAACCATGTGTTATACCTTAATATATATATATATATATATATATATATATATATATATATATATATATATATATATATTTAAAACCATGTGTTATACCTTAATATTTTTAGCCCAATAATTTAATATTCGTCTAATTGGCCCAAAAACATTTAGTTTGACCATTTCAACCCCTTTATCTATAAAAATGGCACTTTTAGTCCCCTTTTATGAAAATTGATATTTTTGGTCCTTAAACCGTTTTTCTAGACATTTTAGACCCAAACATTATTTAAATAATAATTTCAGCCCAAAACTATTGTATTTGCCATTTACAGCCATTAGTTGTAAAAAGTTTACATTTTTGGCTCAATTTCCGTAAGTTTTACAATTTTGATCCCAAAATCAAAAACTTTGCATTTTTAGTCCAATTTTTGCATCAAAGTCATTTTCAACCCTTAAAATAGTTTTATTCACGTTTTAAACTCATAGTTTGTTAACTTTTCCATTTCAGCTCCTCAAATACTTCATTTTTCGCAACTTTGGGCCCAAAACTCGTGAGGCCCAAATTTATAGCCCATTAAGCTAAATTTTATGTTTTTGACCCCTAGACAAGTGTTATTTTCATAAAAGTCAGATTTCTATGGAAATAATACCACTTTTTCCTTACAAAACCAAAAATATCATATTTTACCCAAACTTTTATTATTTTTGCAAAAATGACACTTATAAGGATTTTGACTTTGTTTTCACTTCTTTAACCTAAAGACTCTTAGATCTTTGAAGAGTGTGGTTTATTATGTTATTTGTTTATGTAACCTTCACACTTTAGCCATAGATTTCGTGATTTAGCAAATAATATCATATTTTCACAACATAAACCAAAGAAATCACATATAACAAGCATACACACATAGATCAACACATAGTACTTGTATTATCCCCCAAAAACAAGTTAAAACCGAAAACAAGGGGGGTATGAACTCACCTTGCTTAGTTGCTCACGGTTTTGAAGAAGAAATGGAAGAAGATGGTGTTGTTTTTGGCCCTAACAAGCTCCTTGGAGAGACCTCAAATTTGAAGGGTTCTATGGAGTATGATCAAGAATTTAAGGTTGTAAGAAGAGTGATTAAGTGTAGAAGGAAAACATGTTTGCAAGATCTTACCACTAGTATATAACATGAAGTGATTTTTGGATGAAATTCTTCTTGAAGCCCTTATGATTCTCGAAAATTTGGAGGGAGTATGAAGATGTTCTTGAGAAAGTTTGAAGTAAATTGAAATGGTGGTGTGTGTGTGTGGGTAGCCTCGGCCAAAAAGAAGAAGAGAGGAGAGAGAGAGAGAAGTGAAGTGACTAATATGGATGCATGTTGGTCCATGCATGGATACATGGTGTGTAATATGGAGGTGACACCTCCCAAAGTCAACCCTCCCCATAATACTTCCATATTAGTTTTTCCTTTTTTTTATCTTGGGCCAAAATCTTGGGCTAGGAGGAAGGAAATAGATTAATTTTGGCCCACTTCTTATCTTGGTTCGAAATTTTGAGGTCCATAAAGAAGTTTTCGGCACATTGGGCCCTTAGGGTGGTTCACGGCCCAATTAGCATAAAAGATTAGGTTTGTGGCCCATCAGGGCTAATTAGATTAGTTATGGCCCAACAAGGCTTATTGGAGTAGTTTATTCCATTTTAGGCCCAATATGGCCCAAAATGTCTAATCTCATGAAGGTGGGTTGAATTAGAGCCCAATTAAGGGTTCTAAGCCTAAAGTAGTCAAATTGGAAACTTACTGGTCCATTAGGCCCAATAAGGAAATCCTAGTCCATAATGGACTTAAACCTGGATTTTTAGGGTTTCCAATCTTTTGTTGACTATTTGAAGTGTTTGCATAGGGTGATTGATGGAACTTTGGTGTTATTGAATAAACATCATGCATACTTTCAAGTTTTAGTCACAAATGTTATCATTGTTAATGTTTACAAAAGCATTAGAATTCGTAGTTGTGACAGTTGACAAGAACAATTACGGATTCTATTAACTGATTAACTTGAATGATAAAACCCTAGCTAGGTGATCAGACTAACAAGAATCAAAATCAAACATTCATTAAGAACAAAACTGAAGAATCTAGATAGAAACACAAAACAAAAACCAGATCTAATGATCAATCACATGAAATGTAATTGTCTTTGCAGAACTGAAAACTATGGTTTTTGCCAGACATGGCTAAAATCTGATAAAAACAAATGAAAAGAGACATCAAACAATTAATCTTACTAATCTACTTGAAGGAGATGATCCACAGTCTTCAGATCTTCAGAAATCGTTGAAATCGGAGAAGAAACGCCTCCAAAATCGTATTTTCATCGTCTGGTACCTCTGGAATTGCCAACTTAGGTTATTGGAATGCTATCAGGGTCTATTTATACGTCCAACAGCAAAAACGACGTGCATGCGATCGCATATAGACAACCTGCGATCGCAGGTTTTGAAGAAAACGCGTCACGGGCCTTTTTAATGAAGTAGGATGCTATTTTGGCACTTTTTGGCCAACCTGCGATCGCATGTACACAACCTGCGATCGCAGGTTTTCATTTTTCACTTCCGGATGAATTTTTGGCACTAAAAAACCTCGAATCCAAGCTGCGACCTAACCTGCGATCGCATAAAGGCCCCATGCGATCGCATAAAGGCAACCTGCGATCGCATGTTATGCCTAAGACGTCCGAAATTTCGTCTACTTTTCAGATCATTTTGAATCGCCTCAATCGGAGTTACGGTTCTAGAGATATGGTCAAAATACTGACAGGGGGTCAAAGCTGCCAGCAACATCCTTTAACTTTAGATTGCAAATTCTCTCTTCGTGTGATCAATTCGATCGGATGTTTCTTGACCAAAGCATCTTCCAATCATTCCGCAACATACTCCATAAGTTCCAAGCTCCATTTTAAGCTCCAAACGCGTATCCAACTGCTCCCAAAGCACTGCTTCACTCGAACTATCTAAAATTGACATAAAAACATGAGCAATATGAGAATTCTATCGAAAGACATGAGCTGAACATTATTTAAATAAATGACATGCAAATGTACAAAATATGATCCTAAATGCTAATGAAAACAAACCTATAAGATGCATAAAATGGCATCTAACAGGCTTAATGCATCCAGAACATAGATCTGACCTCCTAGGATCGATATGCATGGGTTAACTAGCTCATAAGGACCCAAAATGAAGTCTACATGGTGCATGGGACTCCCATGGCCATAAAGTTGGCACCTTTATGCCATGGGAACCCTTAAAGGTTCAAGATCTGATATACAACCCCATTGATACTCACAATCTCGAATATGGCTTCACTAAGACTTAGAAAGGGTAGAAAATAGCCCTAAATGGAGATATAATAAATGAATAGTCAAGGTATCAACTTTATACCTCAACTGAGCTGGAAATGTGCCAAAACCTCTGGATCTACTTGCTTTCTCTTGATCTCCCAAGCATCCTTCTTCTTCTCAAGCTTCAAAGACACACAAATGGCACAAAAAGGCTCAAGAACACTCAATATTCGATTAGGGTTTCGTGAAGGGAGTGTGAGGATGATGGAGGCTGGAGTGGAGACCCTATAAGTTGTTTAAATAGGTTGCAAACCCTCAAATTTAGGGTTTCATCCAGACAGGTCTACTCGTCGATTCGGGGCTTCCAACTCGGCGAGTAGACTTTTCCACCCGCGTCCAACATTCGCATCTACTCGACGAGTTGGGCCTCCAACTCGTCGAGTCCCTGTGTAAAAATGCAAAAACTTAATATAAAAATACATACCGAGAACCGGGCGTTACAACTTTAATCATAAAACACCACAATGTTAACATATGCCTATTATTATAGTTGATATTAATACATGTAAGTTCAATATTCTATAAGAACAATATGAGTAACATCAACTTATCAACAACATCATGTTAACAATTGATATCAATAAATATATGTTCAATATTCTATAAGAATAAATGATATAAGTAAAAAAATTACCTGAAGTTTCCGACTGATTTTCCTCATTATGGAGAATCTATGAATCATAACTGAATTGATGATTTTCTTTTGATGTAATTCATATCCAAATCATCCATACCTATTATATTATTGATATTAATAAATTTATGTTCAATATTCTATAAGAATAATATGTAGTAACATATACTATCTGTAAAAGAACAAATATAATAAAATTAAAATGTTAGTTACAAAATTACATTGGGTTTCTGATTGATTTTCCTCATTATGAAGAATCTGTGAATCATGAGAGCCGAATTGATGATTTTCTTCATTGTGATAATTTTTTCCGATGACATGCATATCTAAATCATCCATAATTGTTATCATTATTGATATTAATATGTATATTCAATATTCTATAAGAATAATACGCAACAACGTGAACTTATCAACAATATGATTTTAATGAAAAGCAATCAGATGACAAATTGTTGAAAAACATATTGATTGAATGAAAGATTAAAATCAAACAATGAAATGGATAATGTATTGCCAGATAACATATTATAGGTTAAATTGTGTTATAGGTTAAATTGTGTTATAGGTTAAACAAATTCAATCAATCAATATGATTTTTGATTGATGAAATCACGAATCATACATATATGAATTGGATAAATCATTAATAGCTTGATGATTCAATTAGTTCATGTCACTAGGTTAACAATTGAACATATTATATACAAGTAACAATGAAAACAATGAAAACTCAAGGAAGAAAACTCAAACCTTTGATCAATTGATGAAACCATGATGTAGAGTAAAAATCACAACTTGAAAGATCGTAAGCAATCGTTGAAGATGAAAATTAGCAGAAATCACTGGACACTTGAAATTCAACCTAGGATGAAATCGATGATCACAGATCTAAAACCGATGCCAATCTTGTAATGAGTTGCTGATGTCGATAGATGAACATAAACCTCAATCACTAAGATTATCACTTGCAGATGTAGAAGAACGAAGAACATGAACTTGAAAAACACAAAAATCGCGACTTTAAAGGATATGATTTAGAATTGTTCGATCAATGAATGTCCATCTCAAATCGATTATCGGTTGAAAGAATTGAAGATTTAAGGTGATAAAAGATCGATTAGCATGAATTAAAGATTTAAGGAATGTTGATCCGAGCGAAGATCTTGGTAGAAAGAATCGAAGCAGCTGGTTTTGTGATGACATGAAGATGACGCTAACATTATGATCATATCTGATGATCTAAAATTTAACCTAATTACTAATTGGCCCACAATTAACTACTTAATTAGATTAATTAGTGTTAATCACATTTTTTATGAGCCACAAGATCAATTTTGATCAAAGGCTAAGATTTGGTCCTCATGTCTCACAAATATCATTGGTCTCAAATGACGGTTCGGTTTCGGTATCCACAGATACCTAAATATCCAAACCGAAACCGATCCATTGATAACTGTTTTTTCGGTTTTGATTTATTACGGGTTTGGATTGAGATCTGTTTTGTTAATTCGGTGATACATCACTTGGAAATTAGTAGTTTGTTACTTTTTTTCCCAATAAAGTTAAAAATATATTATGATATTTGATGTTCAAGAATGATATAGAATTTTGTAGTTATTCATATTTTATATTTTTTAAAGTCTTATTTTATTATTTGATTAAATACCATTGATTAATTTTTTTAGTGATGTCATATTTTATATTTTTTAAAGTCTTATTTTATTATTTGATTAAAACCATTGATTATTATTTGTTTATTGTCAATGGTCGTTTTAAAATTTTCGATCGATGAAAGGCTACCGAGTTATAACTTATGAGATCGTTCTACTTAAGGATTATCGACAAAATAAAGTCTTAGAAAAAAAATAAAAAATTAAAAAAACTCTGTTTTGTTAATATCGTAATACCTTATTTGGAAATTAGTGGGTTTCTTACTTATTATCGTTTTTTATCCTATAAAAATTAAAATGTATCGCAAATACAAAATTTATCCAATTTTTAGAAAAATCATAACTATTTTTTTAATAAAAAGAATATCTTTTAATTTTTTTAGCAAGGCTCTTTAAAAACTGTTTTCCATAAGGCCAAAATAAAATAATTGTTTGAGAGAGACTTTTCACAAAAAAAAGTCTTGAAAATAAGAAAATACCTTTGGAGATCAATTTCGCCAATTAGGGCATTTCATAGATTAATGGGCTGTTTGTTTCTCCTCTTAATGATCCCATTAAGAGACTAGCTCTGAATCGTTCAGATTCATAGTGTTTGGTTGAAGTTTTTTTACCCTCTTAACGGGTCATGCAGGAAAAAATGGTCTAAGAGGTGAGAAGGAGTCTGAATGAAAAAAATACTTCTGATACCCTTGCCCTAACATAACACACGCCTGCCTCTGTGTTTTCTTTCTTCCCCACTACACATCGAACCCTCCTCCATCATTCTCCCTTTTTCTCAGGCGTCGACCACTTCTCCCCTGCTAGCCGCGCCGCTCCACCTTCGCCTTCATCACCTCCACCCTCGATTCCTCCCCCTTCGCCGGTAAGTTTCTGATCTTTTCCTTTTTGGTCGATTTTTTTCAGGCCAATCTTTATGGTCGTTTTTTTAGGACCTAAAACATGTTCTGCTTGATTATATGAAATTGTTGCTTGATTTATGTTCTTGCTGCTCGAAATTGGTGCTTGATTTATCTCCAACAATGTTTTAGATGTAGGATCGCAAGAAGCCCATTGATCCAAAACCATAAACAAAACGGGGTGGATGTAATGTGTAAAATCAACGTGGAATAGGAAGATGAACCCAGAAAATTGGGAAGCAATGATTACGAGGTCAAATTTTTTCTTGACCACGGGGTTTCCGTTAGAAAATCCAAATCTCCTTTTCTTTTCGCCATTTCCCATTCCCATCATCTCCCCAATTTCTTGTAAAAGTCTATAAAGGTACATGTTTCTGATATGTTTTTCGTTTATATCTTGTCTGGACAACTTTGACCTTAATTTTTCAACACAATTGAGTTATATCATCGATTTTATGAACCGGTTGATAATTGAACGAATTTATTGTGAGATATTGTTATAAAATTTGTTATACTGTGATCTAAGGATCCATATATGTCAAATTTGGATGTTGTATGATGTCTAATTGAATGTTGTATGATGTTAAATTTGTATGCAAAAAAAAATAGTTTAAAGGGTTAAAATGGTCATTTTCAGCATTAAGAGGTACATATTCAGATGCCTAACCAAACATTAATTTATCATTCAGTTACAAATTCATACAGACCATCTATATCATCCAGGCCTCTGCACCATTCATATATGAATCATCCAGACGCCACCAAACAGCTTTTAACCCTCCCTCCACCATTGCTGAGTCCAGACGCCGATTTCATGCGTCGCCAATAACTTCGACGGTTAAAGCATGTCTCAAGCAAGGGCGAAGACGATGAAATATCTCAATTATATCTATAAGGTATGCAGGTACTTCATGCAGTTATTGCTTAGGTAGTTCTTTCAAAGCCCTTTCTATTAAAAAATGTACCATTTCCAATCCTGCGGCCACCGACGAGAGCTTTGGTTTCCTAAAAAGCTGGAGGAGATTTTATTGTTGCAATGCAAATTATCCATGGATGGAGCAAGATTGTAAGTCTTGATCATGGACTCCAAGTGCAATAGCCCTTTTCTTATGTCTCTTACCACACTACAAGCAGTGAGGACACCAAGAAACATTTGATTATCAGGCTTTAATCCCACCTTTTTGAACCTCCTGAATATTTCAATTGCATCTTCGCTGTGGCCGTTTTTAGCAAGCCATGTTATCATGGTGTCCCAAGAAGTGAGATTTCTTAGAAGCATTTTAGCAAAACACCATATATATATATATATATATATATATATATATATATATATATATATATGTCTCTTCCATTGAATCACATTTGGAATATATTTCCAAGATTTGGTTGTAAATATAAATATCACGATGAGATCTTAATACCGACCGTTTAAGGTATTCATGAACTTCTTTGGCTTCTTTGAGTGCCTGAGAATCTCTGCATTCTTTCATCAATAATAACAACCTAGGCATGTCAACACATATGTTTTTCTGCTCGACTAAATCCAAAACCTCCACCGCTTCTTTTAACTTTCCATCCTTTAAAGGAAGCGGTGGAAGTTTTGGATTTAGTCGAGCAGAAAAACATATGTGTTGACATGCCTAGGTTGTTATTGTTGATGAAAGAATGCGGAGATTTTCAGGCACTCAAAGAAGCCAAAGAAGTTCATGAATACCTTAAACGGTCGGTATTAAGATCTCATCGTGATGTTTATATTTACAACCAAATCTTGGAAATGTATACAAATATGGTTCCATGGAAGAGGCATATATGGTGTTTGCTAAAATGCCTCAAAGAAATGTCACTTCTTGGGACACTATGATAACATGGCTTGCTAAAAACGGTCACGGAGAAGACGCAATTGAAATATTCAGGAGGTTCAAAAAGGTGGGATTAAAGCCTAATAATCAAATGTTTCTTGGTGTCTTCACTGCATGTAGTGTGGTAGGAGACATGGGAGAATGACTATTGCACTTGGAGTCCATGATCAAGACTTACAATGTGGTTGATATGCTTGGGAGTGCAGGGTACTTAAATGAAGCATTAGAATTCATTGAAAAGATGCCAAGTGTCGAAATTTGGTAAAAATATCATGAATCAATCTCGGGTTTATGGTAATATGGAACTCGGAGACCATTGTGTTGAGATGGTTAACCTTCTACAGTCTTGTCGTTTAGATGAACAATCAAGGAAAGGCTTGATACTAAACAGAAAGAAAAAAAAGAAATCATCAGAGTTTAATCTTGTAGGTGTTAAAACCAAAGTTCGTAAGTATAAGGCCGGTGATACATCTCACCCTAATCATGAGAAGTTCTATCGTCATCTTCAATGTTTAAAACAACACATGATAGGTGCCGGGTATGTGGCCGAGACTGAATCAGTAGTTCATGATGTGAACATTGAAGCTAAAGAAGAATCTCTTTTAATACATAGTGAAAGACTTTATCTAGTGGAAGCTCTTTTGACTAGTCCAGCCCGTGCACGAGTATTAATATATAAAAATCTTCGTGTTTGTGTTGATTGCCATAAAGCACTCAAGATTATTTTGAAGGTGGTTGGAAGAGAGATCATTGCACGTGATGCAAAGAGGCTTCATCATGCAAAAAATGGAGTATGTTCTTGTCGAGATTATTGGCGATAATTCAGCTTTTATAGTTAATCTGTTTTGGTAATCCTATAAATAGTTAGTGTTTTGTTCACCATGTATCTATCGATTATCTCAACATTTTTCTAAGCGAGTCATATTTTTATCAGTAAGAATCATTTCACAATTGTTTGCTTATTTTCCCATTGAGTGTTGTATGGATAAATGATGTATGTGTGCTCTATAAACAAAGAATGTTTCTTTTTTGAAATAAAATGAACCATCTTAATGATTTTACCCTTATGTGTAGAAGTGATACCCACTAAAAAATGTCTCCCTAAGAACAATGGTTGGTTGGGATCGAGAGGAAGAGGGGTGAAAAAGAAACTGGGTGAACAGGTAAAAAGCAATGTCCCCATTAAGTGCATCAAGCAAAAAAAAAAAAAACACCTTTGTCCAGTATGATATATATTGGTGTTTTTTCTTACTTACCTGAGAAGCCTTTATAGTATTATTGCTCTTGGATATTAGTCAAATGATTTAGGTAGGAGTATTATGGGAAATCATCATAATAAAGAGCATCTTATTAGTGGGAGGGGAATTTTGGGTTTTTTATTATATTTAGTTTGTTGCAACAGATTATTATAAGAGGGTAGTTGGAAGGAGAGAGGATTATCTTTTCTGAAAACTGGTCCTGCACCTTGGGAGAGAACTAGACTCTCGAAGGGTACTTTTGGAATTTTAAAAATGATGTGCAAACGATAAATCGGATATAAAATGATATAATGTACTTTTTCATCTTTCTACCGAGTATAAAGTGTAACGCTATAAATGGTTAGAATTTTCAAAGTACATTGCCTCAATAGGCTCTTTGATTCGTATTAAGTGAAAGAGAAACAACCATATGTAGCTGTCTAGTCTAACTGTCTAAGTGCCTAGGATAAAGGGCTCTTTTAATGAAAAACTTAGCAGCATCTGCAAAAAAGGAAAATGAAACCTGTTACGACTCAAAAACAGAAAGAAGTTCATTCCAGATCCATGAAAATATAGTAGCATTTGCATTTAAAATATTGGTACCTTCATTTTTTTGTTGCCATTATTTCAAATATGTTTCAAGTTTTACAAGAACACATTTAAAAGGCCAGATTACATTTTTTGAGATGAGGGTTTTCTAAATATGCATCTCATTTTATTAATATCTTGTACTTTCCACCTGAACCTATATATTCAATGGTACCAATTTCAACCAACAAAAAAAGGTCTACGCAATTTTAGTTATCATTTGAGGTTTATGTAGCTTTTTTGGTCTTTGTCCGAAGTAAAATATGACTTCACTTTTGGGACCAAAATTGACAAAATAGTTGTAGTGAAGGACAAAAAGCATAATTCACGTTTTTTTTTTATAAGGAAAAGAAATTTGGGTATTTAAAAAAAAGGGATTTAAAGACACAAAGATGAAAAACTTGGTAATTGCCATGAAGTTGAGAACCGATGCCCTCAGAGTAATCAGAACCAAATGATACAACCTCTCTAGGAAAAGCTTCCAACACCGGAAAATTTTGACCCACATTGGTCAACCTCTGTAGACCCTTGAGAAGATGTGGTTTCAAGTGCAGTCAACTAAATGGAAACATGCACCCTGATTTTGCACTCGGTTGTTCTTACAACACCAAATACACTTTATTATTATAAAAACAAAACATATACTAATTGATATCATCAGCTTTAATATAACAAGATATGTGAAGGAACCCGCATTAGTTTAATATATGGAAGAATGATTTGAGATGTAATGCCATCCTATCTCCACCTATAACAAATTCAATCACAATACACTTATAATCATTAAATGCTTCTCTGATCCAATGCTAAGTCTACCTAATCTGCTGATCGATCTGATGTTTATGTTCAATCTTGTTGGTATGGTTTTGTCATTTCATGGTTGAATATTGTTCCAGGGGGTGGTGTGGTTTCGATACTCAGATCTGAGGCAGGTTACATCCAGTAAGAAAGTAAACACATACCCATTAGTCCATGCAAAACAAGAAAAAGTATCATATTCAAAGTGATTTCATTCATCTTAATTGTGTTTCTACAACATGAAACCAATTAAATTTTCTAAGATTCAACCATAGTCATTTAAATGCTCTGCACAACAAGCCTTAGTGCCTTACCCTCGTGAATCCATATGCAACATACAATGATGATGATGTCCACGTCACGTGCTTCTACATGTATAATGTATGCTTAATAAAAATATGGACAAAGTGCAGATATTTAGTTGATTGGAAAAGTCAAAAGATGTTGGATACTGTTCAGGTGGAAGGAAACACTTCAAAGCTGATCAAATTGATTAATGTATATGTGCATATTGTACTATGAACCAGCTTGATTTTATTCATGTAATATGTTATTATAAACTCGATTCCAATTTGGATGGACCTTATTCAATGCTTCAAACTTGCATAAATCCACAAGTTGATCCAGCCACTGCTTTAACAATATGGCGACCTTAAATAAAACACGTTTTGAACCGATTCAATTCCTTCATTCCAGAAAGAGTTCAGTTTACAATATATAACAAGTCTAAAACAATTTTTTTTTAGCAAAGTTCATGATTGCTTAAAGTTCTCAAACGATTACATATGTAAAAATCCAAATAAGGTTTTAATGTTTATTTTTTGGTTGTATGCCATCAGAAAACCAAATATTATTAACAGATATGGTGAAAATTCATGCAAAGGCACAACATTATTCTAATTCAAATAGGACAGAGTTTCCTACTATACACAATTACTCATTTAGACATGATTATATCATTTGTAATTAATATATTTTGACAATAGAAATAACCATAAACTACCTTTTTATTTCTCGACTTTTTCTATGCCAGGCCAAAGGTATAGTGTTTAAATAATGAAAAATAATTAATATATACAACAGCTTAACAAATCATCTGAGTATGCCAATCTTGGGAGACAATTATGATAGTAAAAAGTCGGTTCACTTTTTTTTTTTTAACTCTTGGAATTCTTGAGCACATTTTATATAAATAACCCGGTATAAACTACAAAAAATTGAAGAAGTTCTTGGTGCTTAGATCTAGCAAGCAAGTTCCCTCACCACCTTAAAGATCATACCTCGGACCATGGTAAGTCATCAAGTTCCAACCTTTATGTGTTAATCTCCTAAGATCTAGACTTTTATGCCTTTTTCTTCATGTTGGATGTGGTTTGAGTGGTTGGATTCCATAAAGTTGGCAACTTTATGGATCCATGAGGTCCCTTTGAGGTTTGGTGTGCTAGATCTATGGTTTGATTGAGTTTAGTCCCATGAATGAGATTTGGATCTCATTTTCACCATTTTGACCTAATCAAGTTCAAGACATGCATTGGACATGCATGTCCATAAAGCAAAGATTTTTATGTTTGCTTTTAATGTATGAAAGCCCTCTGGAAAGTTGGAATGGATGACTTAATGGATTAAGGACTTAAGACATTAGGATTTAGCATCAGACGTGGTTCACGATATGACACAGGGAGTGTCACGACGTGAGATTGGTTTTTACGCAAGAAGACTGCAAAACATCAATTCACTGAAGAAGAGAAGCAATTGTTCAATCTTGATGTTGGTGCTCGTGTTGCTATTGGTAACTCTCTTCCGTATGACATCTACCATCTTGTTCTATGTTTCAACCAAGGATATGATTGACATGCTGACTGTAGCATACAAAAGAACCAAAGAAGTTGAGGCAACCAGGGAAAACTCTCTCAACCGATAATATGAACACTTCTTTGCTCAAAGGAATGAATCTCTTACTTAAGCTTTTAATTGTTTTAATTGTTTGATTAATGACATGAGAATGTTTGATATTTACAAACATTAATATGTTTTAGTTTTGAAGTTTTTAGATTCTCTTGATGATAAGTAGGAACATAATGTGGATGTTCTAAAAAATAATGAGAAAATTCACTCCATAGATCTTCACAACTTGTATGGCAATCTATTTTTTTTTTGAAGAAACCAAGGTTCCGAGAAAAGAGATTATGAGAGACAACTTTAAGGAAAAATATTTAGCTCTTTTCTCAAGAAATTCAAGCTTTGTCGCTAAAAGTGATAGTGACAAATCAGACTAAGCTTATTTGAAAGAAGAATATCATGATGAACTTTATTCAAGCATTACAATGATTGTGAAGGTTTCATACAAATTATGGCTCGTCGGTGTCTAAAGGTCAGATACACTATCGGTGTCTAAAAGGAGTGATTTTGGAAATCTTAAGAATGATGAAGGTAAATGTTTCAATTGTGGAGGAGCTAATCATTTTGCTTGTGATTGGAAAATCAAATGGTATAGGCCAAAGGAACAGTCTTATGAGACTAAGTACAAGAAATTGGTGGATTCTTTGAAGAAGCAAAATTTGGAGTCCAAAGTTCTTGTTGCTAAAGGTAAATAATAGGTTGATAAAGAGGAGTCGTTGATGAAGAAGTAAAAAGGATGTGTGTTTGATGTCTATTTCCAACAATTTTGTTATTGATGAAGCAAGTGGAAGCTTGAGTACTTTTGAATCCGATCTCGCTAAAGCTACTAGTGACTCTAAATTTCAGAATTGGGATACTTCCACATTGTATCAGGTTAATTATTTTGTAACTTATTCCGAAAATGAAAAATCCACAATGTTTGAGTATCTGCGTCTTAATCTTTAAAATCTAATCAATAAATTTTTAAACTAAGAAATCAAATTGAATCTTTAAAAACTAAGTTATCCAACAATGAAAAATCCCTTTCACTAATGAGCTTACAATTTCATAATGTATCTCTTATAAATCTTGATCCCAACAGCGAGAAGGACTCTGCAATTCAACTTGCTCAAAAATGCCAAAGTATTACTAAAAACTGGGCTCTTTCCCATTTCAAAACCATTAAGATTGTGAATGATCAATTCCTCATCAGTGTGAAAAGATCATTAGAGGAAACCTTGATAAATTTGTCCCTTCAAAATATGAACTTATTCATGAATACAAAACTAAATTCATAAGTAGTGGCATTGTAAATCATCACGACCTAATAGACAAACATTGTGTTACTAACCCTGATGATCATACCTCATGTGTGTCTCCTTTAACTACTATTGACCCTTTTGTCAAACCTCTTGATCATGTTTATGAAAGTCCTAACATTGTTACTATTATTAAGTTTCTTATCTATAATGGTCACATTCATACTGTCAAGGATATTCTTTGTGAACTTCCTGAATGCACCACCAGTGACTATGATACTCATGACCACTTAGTGAATACTGACACTGATGATTCTGAATGTTCATCTTCATGGGATCATACCACTAGAACTATATCTTGTAACACTAATCCCTCTCATGTTTCTCAAACAAAAGAAAGAGTTTTTAAATTAAATGAAAATGTTTCTTCTATTTTGAAATCTAAATCTTTTGAAAAATGAAAACCATATTTCAAAAGAAAATCTATTTTGGAATAAGAAAGTGTTATAGATGGGGTGATCCATATAAAGTTGAAAAATGTTCATTTGAGGAAAACACAATAAGGACTGACAATATTTTAATCGGTAACAAAAAATGGTTGAAGAAAGAAAATTCATTAAATTGTATTCTTGTTGAATGTTATAACATCTTTAGTTCTTTTAAGTCCTCCATTGTTAAACTCATTGTAAAATGGGTAAATAAAGTGATTTAATTATTTGTAAGTGGTGCATGGTTAAGAGCATATAAGGTATCTCGACAATGGATGCTCTCTAGATATGACAGGATTTAAGTCTCTTCTAGAGGATTATGTGAAGAAAGATGGACTTGTAGTCATGGAGACAATGATAAAGGAATAACAAAAGTTTTTGGTATAATCAAGTGAAGGTTTGTTCAGTTATCAAATGTATCGTATGTAAAAGGGTTTAAAGCACAATATCATCTCAATCAGTCAGTTGTGTGATGTTGACTATGAAGTTCATTTCAACAAGCATGAAGGAGAGGTTATTGAATAAAAAGGGTTACTTCTCTATCAGCGAATCGTCGTAGTGACATCCACATCATGGACATATCCACTACTGATAACTCTCTTAGGCACTGAATTTTCTTGTTCACAATCTCATCTAAACAGGTGTAACATCGTGTCCTGGATCGTCCATGATTTAGAGATTCGTGGGCTGCAAACCGGGCATGAGGAAGTCTCGGGGCTGCGACGAGTTGAAGCGTAGGACTTCTCGTCACCTTTTTGTGGATATGAGGTTCATGGGAAACAGACTTATAACAAGAGAGCTATGACAGTTTGAAAATTGGGCAAGATAAGTCCTTTAATTGAAAAATGTGGCAGCGGAGTACGCTGGGCGTACATGTACGCTTAGCGTACTCATGTGCGTGAATTTTAAGCGGAGCCACCTAGTACATTGGGCGTACCAGAGGGTACGCTGGGTGTACTAGGCACAGAAGGAAACCCTAAATAAGGGGAGGTGCCCCTATATAAAGAATGAGATGGCCTCATTCCTGGCCACCATTCTCAGTCAACAAACCCTCCAAAACCCTAAACCTTCGTTCATAGAGCTGGTGAGTGCATTTGAGAGCCTTTGAGTGACTTTATGTGTTCTTGGAGTGAAGAAGAAGCTTTGGAGAAAAATGAGTGAGAGTCCAAGCCCTTGGATCTGAGCATAACTATGTTGGGAGCTTCATATTGAGGTATAGAGCTTCAAGCTTTCCCACTCTTTTGATTTGTGCATTATAGTAGAGTATTTTAGGGTTTTTTGTCCCAAAAGTTTGAGACTTTATGAGATATTGAGCTCCAAAGACTATGATCAACCCTTTTGAGTGCAATTAGTGGTGTAGTGTCATAAAAATCAAGCCTTGGTCGTTGGAATCAAGCCATGCAAGAGAAATGAGCTTTTTGAGATGAGAGAGTGTGTTTTGTGTGTTTATGACCATATCAGCCATGCAAAGGCTTAAAGTCACCGACTTTATGGAGTAGGAGCTATTAGGGAGTCCAGATATGAGAAATGAGCTAAGGTATTAACGGGTTAAGACCAAGAGAATGGACTAAGCAAAGTTGGGCGTACGCCCAACGTAATTCCAGTACGCCCCGCGTACTGGGTTGGTATCCCCGATCAGATTCATGCATGCTAGAGTACGCTGAGCGTACCAAGGGAGGTACGCCCCGCGTAACCTCACTGTGGGCTTTTTGGGCTGAATTTTATAATGGGCCTTGAGGGTTGGGCTTGGATCTTTGGGCTTGTTTATTAGAGACTTTGAACAGAGAAATATTATATTATGCCTTGGGCCCTTGTGTTGGGCTTGTCACTTGGACTTGAGAGTTGGGCTTCGGGAGAGCCCATTCATTATTGGGCCTTGGTGGGCCCAATGAGTTTTAGGTTATTAATGGGCTAGTTAGTGGACTACCTTTAGACCTAAAGAGTGAGGATTTGGACTTAGATCTTAATGGAGTAATTGTGGATTTTGGTCCAGAGTTAGAGGCCGGTGCAGCAGCAGCATCTATAGGAGTGTTCATCATCCGAGGTGAGTCTTCTCACTATACTTACCTAGAGTGGTAATATTTGTGTGACTAGAGGGTCTTATGTGCTTATTTGAGTTATGTGATATTATGCATTTTGTCTATGTGATATATATGCTATATTCTGTGTTTTACTGAGACAGGACCGGAGGGTCCAACCCGAGTTGTGGGACCGGAGGGTTTCCACTGAGACAGGACCGGAGGGTCCAAACCGAGTTGTGAGACCGTAGGGTCTTCACTGAGATACCGGACTGGAGGGTCCACCCAAGTTGTGGGACTGGAGGGCCCCACTGAGATACATTTACCGGAGGGTCTTATTGAGTTATAGCCATAAGAGGCTAATGAGATATGTGTGGTATTTTGGGGAACTCACTAAGCTTCGTGCTTACCGTGTTATGTGATATGTGTTTCAGGTTCTTTTCAGGATCGCGGGAAGGCGCCGGCTTGATTGTACATGCCCGAGAAAGAGTTATGCTTTGAGGATCCTGGACTGTTAATTAATTCATTATGGAGTTGTGTTTTTTTGTAAATTAAATAAATGGGATTTTTGTGACATGTGTTATGAGAATTATGTGATTTTAAATGAAAAATTTGTTTGAAAATTTACGGTGTTACAAAAGGTTGCGACACGATAGACGAACCTTAACTTCAAATCTATATCTAAGATTTCTAATGATCAGCTTGTGAGAGGTTTGCCTAAGATGAGATCCATCAAATATAAAATTTTTGTTGCATGTGAAAAGGGAAACAAACCATGTCTTCTTTTAAGCTAAAGTTATGTTCCTCTATAAATGATCCATTTCATATTTTTCACATGGATTTATGTGGTCTTGTTCCAACTGAGTCACGTGCTGGTAAAATATACCCATTAGTCATTGTTGATGAGTTTTCAAGGTTCACATGGGTTATGTCTTTATGCAACAAAAGTGATGTTGGTGATGAGATCATCTCCTTTATTAAACAAAGTGAAGTTCTATATGATCTCAAAGTCAAGAAACTCAGGAGTGATCATCGAATTACGTTATGAAATGCAACTCTTGAAAGTTTTTATGAAGAGAAATGAATTGTTCAAAACTTCTCTGATATTAGAACTCTTGAATAAAATGGAGTATTGAACGTCGAACATGACTCTTATTAAAGTTGGGAGAACTATGGTTGTTGATGTTGGTCTTTCTCTTTCTTTTTGGGCTGAGGCTATTAATACTACTTGTTACACTCAGAATCAATCTATATTTGCGAAGCGTGATGGAAAAACTTCATACGAGCTCATTAAAGGTAGAAAGTCTAACATTTCTTATTTTCATGTTTTTGGTTGTGTTTGTTTCAAGCTACAGACGACGAAGGAATATTCTTACGTTACTCATCAATTTCTAAGGACTTCAGGGTGTTCAATTTAAAAAAGCAAATTATTGAAGAATCCATCTATGTTAAGTTTGATGAAGACAATTTCTCTAAAGATTTTGTCAATCCTTTTGAGTCAATTTTGGATGAGCTTATCTCCTTCCCATCTTGTAACGCCACTGTTTCTAGGCTAGGAATTAATATTGACGTAATAGTCTAGGTTAACCTTTGTAACTCATTTTGAAGAAATAAAGAGGAGTTATGTGATTATTATGTGAATTATGTGTTTTAAATTAGGATTTAATTAATTAAGAATAAAAATAAGCGTCGAAAATAAATATTAGATAAACCCAATATCTATGAAGGAAGTTGTAGTGGTCGTGACAAGGATTCCGGAGATATAAAGAATACCGAAATCCGAGTTATAACGAATAAGTTATGACCTGTCGAAGTTTCGCGACAAAACCGATACGACGCTGTGTGACGTAAAAAATGAGTTTTTGATAAACTACTTTTTAGCCTTGGTGATCTAAATGAAAGTCGTAGTGTTCTTTAAACTGAGAGTATGCATAAAAAGAACGCCCAAATCTGACTTCGTATGAGGAAGTTATGATTTTTCTAAGTTTCAGCTTAGCAGTAGACAGCTAAAAAACTCGAATTTTAGATCAAGTGATTTTTAGCCGACACAACCTAAACGAGAATCGAAGGTCTCGTCAATAGTAGTACAATGGTAAAAAGACTGACGAAAACGGACGTCGGATGAACAAGTTATGAATTTTTAACGGATTTTCCTGTCCCGGTCTGTTAAAAATAATAATATTAAAATTAAAGTCAAAATTAGCTGACGGAGTCTAAACGAAAGTTGTAGAGCATAATTTTACCTACGTGTGCATATAAAAAACATCAAAAACGGAGCCCGTATGCGAAAGTTATGGATTTTAGAAGTTTGGGACACAAAAATCGAGAAAAATGCTAAAACCGAGGAATTTCGCATGGCTCAACTTCGGCCACGTCACCCTCGCTAGCAGCATGCCGCGTGTCTGAATTTCTGAGTCATCCGATGCCACCTGTCGACGCGTGTCGCACCCTCCTCACACCGAAGGCTCGGCCAATCAGAAGCCGCCTCGTGCCTTCTCCGTGTCTCGGTCTCGCATCACCACGTGTTCGAGCCTTGCATCCGACGCCTGGCACCATCGCATGCGAGCCACATTCCCCCCTCCTATCCGAAGCTGCCGTGTGTCCCTTTCCTTCATCCGGAGCTCCGAACTTCGCCCCTATATATAAAAGAGTGCGAGACTTCCCGGGTATATTTTAGAAAATTGCCCTTTTTCACCCCTAAATCCATATTTCTTTCATTTCAACTTCCCCCAAAGCTCCGGGATCATACCCAACACCCGAAACACGTCCTGAAGTACCCGAAGAGCCCGAGAAATTTATCTTTTCAGTTTTGAAGCTCAACCCTCGCAGAGCCCGGTTTTTCATTAAAGCTCCCGGTTTCATCAAAAACGATCGTTTTTGGAAACGAAGTGCTGCCCGATTATCGTTAAATCAAGTGAGTGTGTAATCAATTTCATCTTACACATAGATATGAAGTATTTTCTATAAAATACGTGCTATGTGTAATTATATTGTTTGTTTATTTGAGATGAATGTTGAATGAATGTTTTATACAGGTTTTAAAATGTATATGTATTTTTATCTACAAAAATGTTGGGTAAAACATGGGTAGATAGTTGATGTGTGATGAAATAAAATGATGAGAGGCCTCGATGTTATTGTGATCCAGTCATCTAGCGGAGTATGGATGACGACCACAGACTTTTCTAGATAGTCCCGTGGAACGCTGGCAGGCTCGTAACCTGTAGGTGTTAATGAGCTTGGGTGTTCATTTGCTGTACTCCATCCCCCACATGGTTGCCTTATTTGACATAAATTGCTGGGAAACCCCCAAAGCAGTGTTGTCGCCCCGATGAAAATCCTTAGACTAGGTCCCTTGTGATAGTTGTTTTAGGGACGTAAAGTGAGGATAACGGGAATGGGTAATCGGGTTATTGTTGTTTGATGAAATTAATAAATTTATTTATTGTGAGTTGAAAACCCTATATGCTCACCAGGCTCCCAAGTCTGACCCACTCAGTTTTCTTTGTATTACAGGTAGTGGCGCGAGAGCATAAGTTGAACGACTTATCAAGATATTTTGATTATAGGCCTGTAGTGTATATAACTGTTGTAAGGCTTATAATGTGCCGTTTATGCTTTTGGTCTGTATCGGAACATGAAATCCCGAGTATTGTTATATAATGAAAATACATTTCTTTAAGAAATGCTTTGGTAAATCTTATTTTATCATATTTCGTTTTGGGAACAAATTCCGCAACTCTTTTAATCAAAGGATTACTCTAAAATTATTTTAAAAGCATAAATTAAACCGGTCTTTTCCGGGCGTAAATTTGGGGATGTCACACATCTCTTGAATCCCATGATTTTGAAGATTAGTTGCTTGTATTCCATTTGTTTCATTAAATCCTGATTAAAATAATATTTTAATCCCTGTCCTAATTCTGAAGTTCTTGTTGATGATGATTCTCCTCACCCTGAAACTGAAGCTCTCATTGATAATAACACTCATTCTTCTGATCAATCTAATCTTCATGGTGTTCGTGGTCACACACACACACACACTCTCTCTCTCTCTATATATATATATATATATATATATATATATATATATCCCTCTCTCTCAAGTCATTAGAGAGATCCTATTGCTGGTGTTCGTACTCATCATCACGCATTCTCCAACATTTTTATGTTCATAAAATTTATTTCTCTAATGGAACCCAAGAATATTGATGAAGATTTAAATGGTGTTGATTGGATTAGAACTATGCAAGATGAATTGCATGAATTCAAAAGACATAATGTATGGACTCTTGTTCCTCATCCACGTGGAAAAACAATTATCAGAACATGTTGGGTATTTCGTAACAAGATGGATGAAGATGACATCATTACTAGAAATAAAGCTAGACTTATTGCTCAAGGTTTTACCCAACTGGAGGGACTGGATTATGATGAAACTTTTTCCCCTGTAACACGTCTTGAAGCTATCAGGCTCTTTCTAGCTCATGCCTCCGTCATTAATTTTAAAATTTTTATATAGATGTTAAAACTGCATTTCTGCATGGAGATCTTGAGCATGAAGGTTTTCTTAAGCAACCTCTTTAGTTTGAAACCAAAGAATTGCCTCATCACATTTATACGTTGGATAAAGTTGTCTATGGTCTGCAACATGATCCCTAGGCATGGTATGATACACTAACGTTGTATCTTATTAAAAATGGATACAAAAGATGAGCTATTGACAACATATTGTTCATCAAGGAATCAGTAAGTGATCTCATTCTCGCTCAAGTGTACATCGATGATATTATATTCAGATCAACCGGTGAAGATTTGTTCAAGGATTTCATTGATGTCATGTCTAAAAGGTTCGAGATGAGTATGATGGGTGAATTGACCTTCTTTTTTGGGCCTTCAAGTCAAGCAGTTGTCGAAAGGGATTTTTATAAACCAAAGAAATTATATTTCTGATATGATGAATAAGTTCTCATTCTCTGATTGCAAATTTGTGAAAACTCCCATTTCCACTTCTTTAAGGATTTCTACTGATTTAGATGTCCCTGATGTTAATACCACTCTATACATAGTAATTATAGGATCTTTGTTATATCTTACTGCTAGTCGCCATGATATTCTATTTTCTATTAGCATGTGTGCATGCTTTCAACCAAAGCCTAAAGAATCATATCTTCTCACTGTCGAGCATATTTTTAGATATCATAAGTGTACACCCAACCTTGGGTATTAATATCCTTGTGATTATGATTTAACTTAAATGGATTCACTGACTTTGATTATGTAGGTTGTTCATTATATAGAAAAAGCAAATATAGAGGATGTCAACTATTGGGAAATAGATTGATTAGTTGGTCAAGTAAAAATCAGTCATTAGTGGCTTGCTCAACCGCTGAAGTAGAATATGTCGCTATGGGAAGATGTTGCGATCAGATTTTATGGATTCATAATCAGCTACTTGACTATGGATTTAAGCTTTCAAAGTCTCTCATCTGTTGTGATAACACAAGTTTCATACTCTTTAATTCAACATATAAACACCATTTATTCTTATCAACCATTCAAAATCACGTCAAAGTGAAAATAGTTATCAGAGTATAATCCTAAAAGCATAAAATGCAGAAACATGAGTGGATGCGCTGCGATCAAGCCAGGCCCTTCCCTTTCGAACCGGAAGTACCTGAAACCATAAAAATAAACCGTAAGCACAAAGCTCAATGAGTTTCCCCAAAATACCGCATACCATACATACAGTAGAGATTGCTATGTGCCAACCATAGTCTTTCCATTATGCCAAGATCTGTATCATGGTCTTTCCTTCCTAGGTCGGGGGCCAAAACCATGGGTCTTACAGAAGAGTGCCTAAAGCCACCTCATGGTCTTCCATGCAAGTATCACATAGACAACCAACATACTGCATATATCTACTATGGTCCAGTCCCTGGTCTTGCATACAATTTACGGGGAGTCACCTCCATGTCTTTCATACAAATACCAAAGGCCACCACCTGGTCTTCCTGTATAACATAAAACAATGGGCCGACATTAGTGCCTTCAAACCCCGAGTATAGTGAGGAGACTCACCTCAATCCAAGATAACCGAAAGATACACACACTGCTACTACCAGGTCCTTCACACTAAACACATCCAAATTGTCCTTAATTAATAATTAGGACAATTTTCCATAATTCAAGGTCCAATTCATATCTCCTCATAACAATGGGTAAAGTAATATCTTACCCTTCATATACTTGGCCCAACAAAGCAAGGCCGAAACCCAAAATCACTCAAGGCCCCAAAATGGCCCAAAAGCCATTTAGGTGCGTACAGCCAGCGTACGACGTTGAAGCCCAAATTCATATCCAAACCTCTTAATGACTTAAGACAACATGCATAAATTCCAGATCTGATTCTTATGGGACGTCCTAAGTCATAAATTTCATAACTTTATGACTTTGCATGTCTTAATGGTGCCCAAACCAAAGCCCTAAATCTCTAACTTCAACAAAAGACCACCGAATCATGCGTGGAAGGAATGGAGGGACCAATATCACATTTTTATGGTTCCTAATAACTCCATGATGGATAAAGTTTCCAACTTTATCCATTAGAATGGTCCAAACAACCAAGATCTGGCCATTAAGTCTCAACAAGACCAAAAGTGCATCTTTTTCAACTTAATCCATTAAGTCCAAGTCTCTAACCTTTAGATCTGAATCAATATGATGTTTAGATGGATAAAATTTTCAACTTTATCCATAACAAGGTCAAAAAAGTTCAAGATCTAAACTTTATGCACTAAAGTGACCAAAAGCTCATAACACCTAAGACTAGCTAGATCTATCAAATGCATCATCAAGATTCAACCTTTATACCTCCAGAAGAAAGATCAAGGTGAACAAGGTCTGGATTCACAAGCTCCAAGGCAACCGACCCTTCTCCAAGGAGTTCTTCTTCTTGCAAATGCACCAAAATTCACTGAAAGGATCAATATCCTTCCAAATGGGGATATGATTACGATTTTAGGGTTAGAGGGGATTGAGGCTGAAGATAAGGAGGGCTGGAAATGATTTAAGGTCTTTAAATGGGGTCCAAGACCCAAAATTAAGGTTTTCATTTGACATGTGTATGCCCAACTTACTCCAGGTACGCCCATCGTACTGAATTGGTCATCCACGATCATTCCTGCCCAGTACGCCCAACATACTCGACTTACACTAAAATCTTCGTAACTTCTAACGGTTATAACTTCTTCGTTCCAACTCTATTTCTGATGATCCTTATATCCACAGAAAGGTATTGAGGAGCTCTATAACCATATCTAATTACTTTTGACTTAAAACACATCGAACTGAAATCCTTAGTTCATGAAACAATTTTGAAACACCACTTTTCCCATTTTACCCTTTGACTCCAAATCACAAACCGAACTCTTGGATCATATAATCTACATTACCCACATCCAAATGGGTCTAAAACTCTCTTTCCTTAAAGACCGAAGCCTTATGATATTTGATCTCGGGTCATGGCCCTGAATTATGAAACGACTCGAAACAGGGTGTTACAACTCTCCCCCACTTAAGTTAGATTTCATCCTTGAAATCACTCATTGCTACTTTCCAGGCAATCAGGCGATCTGACCAGTTCTTCCAGATCACTGATAAATTTCGACCCTAACATACGATGGGCTTCCAATAATCGAACCCATCCTTAGCAGAACTTAAATACTGGCGGCGAATGAGTCCTTGCTCCTGCTAACCTTAACCAAGGAAGGACAACTATCCCTACTTAGCTCAAATCTAGGAATCCCATACCTTATCCGACTTCCTGTCATATAAAACCATTCTGAATCACTACCAATACGATTCCACTTCACAGCCCAAACTGAACGTAAACCCTTCTGGCCCTGAATTATTTTGTTTTTTCCACTGGGAAATAGAATCACCGACCATTCATTGCTATTGAAAACCTTACACTTAATAACAAGGCGATTCCCTACACGAGTCTCAGTCATTGGTACCAACTCAGGATCATCTTGTTGTCCCATAATTACATTTCAGATATAACCGAGACCTCACTAGCCTCGCACTTACATACCAATTAACCGATATACCGGATTTCCAATAGGTTGTTGAGGTTAATAGCCTTACTATCAAAAGCTGTCGACAACCTGAGATTACAAGAACTAACATTCCATGACCAACCAATCCTAGCAAACACACACTCCAAAATTAGATGAATACACCCCAACATCTCAATGAATTCAACATCCCCAAGAATCTTCCACTAAATCCACTACACGTCCTCGAAAACTTTATCGGTTGACAAAGAACAAAATCTCAGCTATCAAAATAGGTACCCAACCCATTCAATGACCTACTTGCACTAGAGTGACTCCTATGCGAACCTGCAACTGACCATACTTCAAAGATATGAACTTGACAACTACCGATCTTACACCCATGATGTGACAACCGTCAAATTCCGATCATTATTCGACTTGAACACCTTTGCATAAATCATATACACACCTCATATATTTGACCTATTAGTAGAAATCAGTTGGTAAAAAGCATGTAGAAGCTTGAATCCAACTAAAATCTAGGACTAATATACTTGACTCTTACAATTCTAGTGAATTGCTCAACTACTGTAGGAAATACCAATACCCGAATTAGAACTAACTCCAAACGTTGTTATAATTGAAAAAGGGTATGATACCCTAAAATAAACTAGAATCTATTAATTTCACTTAAGTATGTTGTTAAATACCTAACAAAATCACAAAACCTTAAAAAGCCCTAAAACTCAAAATTTATAAACTTTATTATCTAAAACTCCATAAAATTTATTATGAACTTATAAATATCTATTCAAGTTGATTAAAACTAGGTTATAAATAAGAAATAACCTAGGCAAAATTCAACACATTAAAATTCAAATAGAAAGATTTTTATAAAAATTGAAGCATAATATATATAAAATCAAAAATTTTATAAAAATATGAAAGAGAGAGCGATAGATATGGCATCATTTCCCAAATATCAGCCCTCCTCTCCTAAGATATCCCCTTTCTCTTCCCAAAACACCTAATCATAATACCCTTCCCTACACTCTTCCCCCTTCATCATTCTCTTTATTTCTCATTTTCTCTCTACCCAAACTCTCTCATTTTTGGATTCATCAACCACAATCACAACACTTCAGCCAAGCACACTCCTTCAACACTAAAAATTATCTTCATCAAGTGTGTTGTTAAGGTAAAAATCGAATACCCCTTCTTCCTCTTTCAAAGTTAGACCATATTATGCATTTCTTTCTACTTCTAGTCCATTCTATGAATAGATTACTAATCACATGTTCATAACCACGATTTGATGATGACGGTGGTAGGATTTCACCTAAAAAGAATATGCATGTTGCAAATGGTGAAATCCCATGATCCAAACCTATGTCAAAATCGAAATAAACCATTTTTACACTAGTTTTGATGGAAAAATCACAACATGAACCAAATATTTCTTTCAAAAATGATTTTTGAACTTTTCAAACTCATGCATGGTCTTAAACCAACATGCAAGTGTCGATCTTCAAGCCTAAGATGTTTGATGATCAAAGCATGTTGTTAAAAGGTTCAAACTCATGCATGAAGTAATTTAAATCCACCAAACTATCTAAAACTTATTTATAACCAAAATATGATTTTCCCCATAATCCCACCAACAAATTAGTAGTTATGGAAATTTTCAGAAAATAACTTATTTTTCTCAAATTATTATAATTATTGCAAGAAAATAGAAATAATTCACATAAAATATTTTTTGCGGTCAATAAATTCTGAGAACATTTTGGGATGACCCATACACTAATTAAAGATATTTTTTATATAGTTGCATGCATTTCTATGGTTGTTTTCTATTTATTTCGATTTTATTTATGTTGAAGAAAAAAAAGAGTAAAATATAGTTATAAATGTCAAAAACCATATTTGATAATTTTCGCACCTTCTAGACATCATAAACGTTCGTGAAAAAAAATACAGATTTTTGCCTGACATTTTCTATTTTTTCCCGATTTAATGACTTTTTAAGGGGTTAAATTGATAAAAAAATGTCCACACTTCTCCAAAAATTATAACACTTCATCACAATATCTTTTATTACATATTAATCCTCTCAAATAAATGAACGTTTTTTTTGCCACATGTCTTCTTCTCCTTCATTTTGCCACATGACTTTTTTGTTTTTTTTTTCATTTTCTTATTTTCCACTTGTTATTTTTTGAGGTTTTTCATTTTTACATTAAATTTCCAGAATTTACGGTTATATATATGGAAGGTTGTCATTCTATTCATGTAAGGTTATCATTTTATTAATTTGAGAATAAATTCACATAAATGTTACAAACTCATTGATTACTTTTTTTCAATTACTTTATAAAATGTTTAATGTTTAACGTTTACGTATTAATATTTAAGTTTTTATTTTTAATAAACCCGTGTAGTACACGGGTCTCACACCTAGTTGTAAATAAAAAGTTTAGTGAATTTTATTTAGTATTTAGTAATTTTTCATAAATTAATGTTTATTTATGAGAATAAATCAAGGAAAATTAGTTAAACTATTCTAAAAATCTAAAAAGGTTATCATAACATCGTGTATTATAGTTTAATCACAAATAAAAAGTTTGAGAAATTTTCTAAACTGT
The DNA here is from genome assembly GCF_052849685.1 of Lactuca virosa. NCBI lineage: Eukaryota > Viridiplantae > Streptophyta > Magnoliopsida > Asterales > Asteraceae > Lactuca > Lactuca virosa. The sequence continues at coordinate 291,545,168 of NC_136428.1, forward strand.
TTAATATTTATTTCCATTTTTGCTAGAATAAATAGACAAAAAAATATCATAAAAACAGGTTAAAATATTTAAAAACTAATTTTGATATTTTTCTCAATTTGTATACATTAAATAACAATTGTAAATTTTTTTTGAAGATAATTTAATTTGCTTGCTATTTGTACCATTTTTCTTACATTTAATACACATAAATCATAAAAACCGGATTCTACTATATGAAAACCACTTTTTCTATTTTTTCCAACTTCTATGCATTGTACATCAGTGATACAAAATGTTTGAAGAATTTTCTTAACTGTTAACTATTTTCATGAATTTATGTTGATATGAGCAATTAAGAAAAAGGAAAAATAATTAAACATATCAAAAATTCAAAATAAATTCTTTAGAAGACTTTCACTGTATTTGGAATGAAAATATAACGTTTAAAGATTTTTGGAAACTGTTTAATATTTGGATTTTACTTAGTTAAAACACCTTTGAAAGTATTAAAATGCTCTATAATTAATAATAAAAATATGGAAAATACCACCAAAAATTGTCTTTGAACCACATGAGTTATAAAATTCCAACAATTCAGAAGAAAAAAAAATTCTTACCATGTAATCAAAACTTAATTCTTAGAATAAAACTTGGCATTTCTCTATATGTAGAATTTAGTATATTAGTGTTAGATTTTTGACATAGAAACTCACTAGAGTGTATTGTTATCATAGGATCCCGGTTGTAAGACGTGTTGGTGTATCCCGAGGCGTCACTTGTAACTTTTGAAGCATTGTGAGTATTCACGCCTCCCCCTATTTTCGGTTTTTAAATGTTTTGAGGTGGAAAAGTATGTCGATTACTCAATTATGTTTGTTGTACTTATTTTGAATTGTACCAAAAGTGATTTGCTATGTATGTGTATGCTAATGTTAATGAGTCCTTATTGCGGTTAAGTCCCTGGAATCAGTTCACACAACTCATTAACTCATTTGAGCCCCCAATCATTATGGATATCGCTATTAGGAGGTAGACAACTCCTCACTCACCCGTTTTGCGGAGTGCATTTTACCATCTCTATCTATGTGAGCGATACACGTAGATATCAATAGGGAACCCCTCGGTCATTAGGCTTGAGTTGTGAACTCATGATTTGATCATTATGCACATACGAACCTTGTAACTCGTTTTAGCAACGAACTTTATTTCTCATGTTAGCAATGCACTTTCAGCTATGGAAGCTTTTATCAAAACTTTGATTATGATACATGAAACCACATTTTTTTGTAAACATGTGAACTCACCAGCTATTTCTATAGTTGACACTCGTTTTACGTTCTTTTTCAGGGAATAATTAGTAAGTGGTCGAAAGATTCATCATCATAAGTATGCTCCATCAAGTGGAAAATGTTATGGTGCTTTTAGCTTTTGAACAATGATGTTTATTTTGAGACTTGTCTTTGATGAACTTTAAACATGTGTTGTAAACTATAAATGTTTTTATTATGGTGATGTATCTTTAACTTTTGCTATGAAACCGATATCGCTGTCATGCTTCGTGTTTGCGCGTTAGCGGGGTGTGACACATGACCAAACCAATTTCTCACTGCCTCGAAAGCATGAAAAACCCCTAAATATCCTACATTCAAACCTGACATTCCCACCTTGCGGATTCCATGAATTCTTGTTGATACCACCAGAGATCGGACTGACTGCTAGTCTGCCAAGAAGAATACTCAATCTTCTTCTAAACACGGCTCACGGTATGCAAAATGACATATAAAGATTCTCCAAATTAGATGTCTAGACCATCGTGAGGAAAATACTAATTTCTAGGTGAAGACTTAGATAAACCACACATAGTGTCTCTCACAAAAACATGCAATCATAAACACAATTAATAAGAGCATGAAGGAAGGAATACAACTATACATGTGACATCAACTGGTGGAACTTAGATCTCTTCGTCCTGTGACTATAATGCTCGACTCCTCACCACGTGAACATCCACTCTACCCTTGTGACCATCAGTAATCCTCAGAGTGGACAGAGCCGAGGCCCTCACTGCTCCCCTCATCAATCAAAGACAGTCAACTTTCTTATGGTCCACTTGGTTGTAGTGAAAACACATCGGAACTGATCTGCGAGGGAAATCCCTACAGATATGACCCATCTGACCGCAACTGAAACATCCACTCCCTGCCTCCCGACATTCTCCCTCATGGGTCCTCCCACACTTGGCACAACGGCCCCAACCCTACTGGCCTCTTAAATGTCAATCCTGAGTCATGGGCCTCTTCTCCTGGCCCACTACGATCTGAATCTACTCTGACTTTCTCTTGCCGAGGTGCTCCAAATCAATCTCCCGCTCTCAGGCTCTAGCAATCATATCATTTAGGGTCTTGCAACCTAACAAGCTCACAAACTCCCTAATATCATCCCTCAACATATCATGATACCTCGCCTTCTTCATCTCCTCATCTGACACATACTACGGAACCAACAAATCCCTCTCCCGAAATGAGGGAGTCCGTGCTCCCAACTATCCTGTCGTGATCTCGGCCCGAAAGGCCCCGATTCGATCATCCAACAACTCCATAATCCCAGTTTGGTACGCGTCCTGACGCTCCTACATAATCTCCATGATCCCTTCCTTGACCGTACCAAATATCATTGGAGTCTGCTCCAAAATACAGCGAGTGATGTCCGACGAGATGAACTCTCGCATCTGATCATCTCTCGGCTCAGTGCTAGCACAAGAGCCTGAACCAGATCCTCCGCCACGAGTTCTCATCACCATACTGAAAAGCAATCATACAATAATCAAAACATACTCAAGGAATCCTCATCCCACAGGCTTCCTAGATTCTCCGTGACTTTTCTTGATTCGAGTATGGATCCTGTGCTTTCAGTAGTATGAGCCCAATACTACCTTCCACACCTATCCATACCTTCCTCAAGAATTATCTCGAATCCTATAAGTTACCTTCTCAAACTGGTACTCCAAGTAACTGTTGAACAGCACAACCAACCCACTAAAGCACTTCCTAGGCTCTCCTAGGTTCCCGACCTCACCCTTCCATCTGCTTCTGAAGAACTCCCACTAATGCCAGCTAACTACTTCATGAACACAATCACATGCCACAAAAATTAGATAATCCTTCGACTAAAAGACTCATCCCTACAACGGTTAGACTCATACGAGAGCTGTATAGTAGGGTCAAATCAATCACTATGAGATTATTTAACCTATGCAGCATGCGACTTAACATATTCACTTAATAGTTAATTCACATCATCAAGAGTCCCACAAAGCACAAAGCAAGCAACATTCGTGCAGTAACACTCCAAGCCACAAACCAAATAGAGGACATTTCAAGCTCACTTGCTACCAATAAAGATTCCAAATCTAATATAACATCCATTTCCTCTTAGGCTACAAGGCATCACACATCAGGCCAATCCATGCAATCATATGAAATCCATACTATCATGCAATTCTAAAAGCTCAACTAATCAGGCATATAAAGGCATCTCTCCTAGCATGAAATCATGAGCATATCCTTAGCCCTAATCTAGCAAGTAATCATCATAACATATAACATAACAAACATGTATGGGTATTTTAGGAATCAATTATTTGAGCTCAGCTGAATGCACGCATCACACCTCCTTCTTCTTTAAAATCTTTTTATAAAATTCATTTTTTTTCAAAAAGATTATCGATTCCTCAGTTTGACTTCAGACACACTCGAAAGTATGCACGAATCCCTCAAACTAAGGCTCTGATACCAACTTGTAACGATCCAAAAACCATCAGGTAAAATTTTCATTTTAATTCAACATATAAACACCATTTATTCTTATCAACCATTCAAAAGCACGTCAAAGTGAAAATAGTTATCAGAGTACAATCCCAAAATCATAAAATGTGGAAACATGGGTGGATGCGCTGCGATCAAGTCGGACCACTCCCTTTTAAACCAGAAGTACCTGAAAGCATAAACGTAAACCGTAAGCACAAATCTTAGTGAGTTTTCCAAAAATACCACAATAATACATAAAATAGAGATTTCTATGTGCCAGATATAGTCTTGACATTATGCCATGAGCCGTATCATAGTCTTTCCTTGCCATGTCGAGGACCAGAACCTTGGGTCTAACTGACGAGTGCCAAGAGCCACATCCTGGTCTTCTATGAAAGTATCACATAGACAACTAGAATACTGCATATATCTTCCAGGGTCCAGTCCCTGGTCTTGCATACAATTTTTCGAGAGCCACCTCCAGGTCTTTCATACAAATGCCAATAGCCACCCCTGGTATTCCTATATAGCATAAGCCGATGGGCCAACATTGGTGCCTTCGACCCCCCGAGTACAGTGAGAAGACTCACCTCAATCTGAGATAACCGAAGCACACACGCACTTTTGCTACCGGGTTCCTCACACTAAACACATCTAAATTATCCTTAATTAATAATTTGGACAATTTCCCATAGTTCAAGGACCAATTCATATCTCCTCATAACAATGGGTAAAATACTATCTTACCCTTCCTATACTTGGCCCAACAAAGCAAGGCCCAAAACCAAAATGAAACAAGGCCCAAAAATGCCCCAAAATCCATCCAGGTGCGTACGCCTAGCGTACCAACCTAGTACACCCAACGTGCAATGTTGAAGCCCAAATTCATCTCCAAACCTCTTAATGCCTTAAGACGACATGCATAACTTCCGGATCTGATTCTTATGGGACGTCCTAAGTCATAAAGTTCATGACTTCATGACTTTGCATGGCTTAGTGGTGCCCAAACCAAAGCCCTAAATCTCTAACTTCAACAAAAGACCACCAACTCATGTGTGACAACCCAAAATTTCTATCTTGTACAGTTATTCAATTCAATCAAAGTCAGACTCATTTCTGCTATCTTTTAGCATTGTTTAGAGCCTGTTTGAGTGTTCCAAGTCTTGTACTTTCAAGGATAGAGTATAGGAATGAGTTTCCAAAGTTCATAGTATCAAAATCGGGCCAAACACTCCTTCAAGAGGAGTGTACGGCCGTACACATGGGTGTACGACCCTAGACCCATCTATGGCCGTGAAATCTCTTCTATAAAGTAGATACTTAGCCTTCATTCAACACTTTTCACACTTCTAAGCCAAGAATTCAGATTCTCTCTCAACTATCATCAACTTTCTTCATTTAGATCTTCAAAAATATTAGAACTCCTTCCATTTCTTTGTGATTATCCTTCATGATCTTGTATCACCCTTTGATTTCATCCATGAAATTTCTCTTTTTGGGTAGATCTTCAAGTGTTCTCCACTTTCACCAAGAACACCAAGAACACCTACTTGTTCTTGGGCCGTGAACTCACTAGAACCTCCAAAACTGTGAGTCTTTCTTCTATCTTCTAGCTAGGCGTGATAAACACATGATTCTGGCCTTAAACCATCGTCCAAAGCAAGAACTTAAAGGGTGTACGGCCGTACACACCTCATGTCGCTGTACACCCCTTGTTTAGTGCATATTTAGACCTTCAACTCATGTTATGTACCAAAATAAGATCATGGACACTTAGGGGATGCTAGATAAGGCTGTAAAACACCTTCTTGGCATGTTCTTCAAGGAGTGTATAGCCGTACACTCCATGGCCGTACACACATGTGGCCGTACACAGATGTGGCCATATACCACTTGGCCGTACACACACTAGTGTGGCCATAAACCCCTTTTATGCAATCCTTTGCGATTGTAACACTTCAATATAATTGTTTCCTAGTCCATAAGGTGTTTTCCTTACATGATTAGTTGTATAAACACTAATTATATACATATATGTGTGTCATTATATGCTTATTAGTTGTATAAACACTAAGTATAAACACTAATTATATACTGCAGGTGAGTTCATACCCCTTAACTTACCTTTTAAATGATTTTAAATGCTTTTATGGGGAGGGGGGATACAAGTAGAAACATTATAGTTATTATATCAATCACATGTGATTAATAACTATCAAACAGATGGATTTCTTATACTTCAAACAGTTTTTTCAAACAAATGGATTTCTTATACTTCAAACTGTGTTTTCAAACAAATGGATTTCTTATACTTCAAATTGTGTTTTCAAACAAATTGCTGCAAATCGTTTTACATACTCTTTTATATGCAAAACTCTTTATCAAGCTCTTTTAAACTTACATTTTGTCAAAATCATGTCTATATAGATATAGTTATATAAGTAGGATTGAAAGGACTTAGGACTGATAACTCGGCTTATTTCCTGTTCCTTGTTTGGTTGTGGACTTAGGGTATCGGTTGTTTGTCCGAAGGTCGTTTGAATCTTAGTTATATATTATGTGTATGTATATAGATATAAAAGTTCTTCATTCAATTCAATACCTTTGGGTACCAAAGGTGTACAAACATGTTCAGTCATACAAACAACATTGCTAGTAAACTATAATAGGTATAGTTTAGGAAGTCACTACTTACTAATTCTAGAACAATGAAACATACAAGAGTCAGTTCATACATGAGTCAGTTCAAACATACTATAACGAGAAACAATACATACTATAACGAGAAACAGTACATACTATAACGAGAAACAATAGTCACTATAAAGAGAAACAGATAGAACATACTACACAGTAGACAGAGAGAACATACACTACACTAGAACATACTATACAAATACAAGAATACTATAACATTAATGTGAGATACTACTTCATGGCGCGACAATATACTGCTGTGTCACGTTTTGTACCCAGAGTCTCCTGGGGGGAGAGCGTGAATTTATGTACAGATCTATACGGGACTGACCATCCCACACCTTGCTGCTAGCTACAGTGGGACCTGCAGGTCTATGGGTGACGAATGTCATATCATTTTCGATGTCTCGAACGTTGTGTTATACTAGTCAATCAAGTATGGTTACAATCTTATCACATTTTACCTTAATTAAACAAACAGGTTTAAGGTAGTTAGTACATTGGTAGTTACTTAGATAAAACTACAGTACATCTTTATTTTCCCATTTCATTCACATTGTGATCTTCTCACATAAACGGTAATGAAAACTATATTTTGGTAATGATAGTCATACTTTCGAAAAACACTCACTTTTACAAAAGAACAAACATAAAGAACAGTTGGGTCTTGGTAGAAGTCTACTTTAGTAGAAAATATAGGATTTTCTAGGAAGTTAACAAACATTTACATCAAACACTTACAAACTTTTACATCAAAAATTTACAAACACTTTCTTCAAACTTATACAAACAATGAAACTAAAATACTTATGAACTCACCAGCTTTAATGCTGATCTATGCTTTCAAAATAAATTGTATTCTCAGGTCACCAGTAGACAGGTACCGATGACCAGGTTTTGAGAAGATGGAGCACATTCAAGACTCATCTCTTATTTCGATTCATATTTTTGGTGTCTTATAAACTATTCAGAACACACTTGTATTAAATTATATTATTAATGTAATGGATGATGTTGTTGCTTGTTTTACTATGATGCATTGTTGTGATACTGTACATGACGTCCTCCGCCCCGAACGTTTCTGCCGTTCCAGTTTGGGGGTGTCACAGATTGGTATTAGAGCATTGTTTATAGTGAATTGAGTATATCAACCCATAAAAGCTATACAACTATAAACACAACGGGATTAAAATACTCTGAACAATAGTTTATACTTTTAAATAATAAAATATTTAACCCAAGTATACATACCTGTATTCATACTAAAATCAGTGTCACTAGGACAGAACAAAAGTATTACGATTGTTGGACAGCACAAGTAGGCTTGGGGACATATAATCAGATCTGGGAGTGATATAGCCTGATCAACTATATCTTTCCGAGAAGTGATTAGCATGTGCCTAGGAATGGTTGTGATGTTGCAGCAAGTCTAAAAACTTACCAAAACTACTACAATGAAAACATTAGAACAGAACATAAACTTAAAATACTATAGGAGTATTTTGTGTTACTATAATTACTTATGTGCAAACTAAAAAGGTCTTTATTAGTATGTCAATAGTTACTGAGTGGATACGCTAAAGTTATATGTGACTAGGGAGTATAGACTTAGAATCTGTGATCTTTGCTTTACTTCCTGTTCCTTGTTTGGTTGTGGACTTAGAGTTAGGGTCACTTATTCGAAGGTCTATCCTGTTTTGGTTACATATGACTGGTATGCACTACGCAAATGTTAGAGTAACTGATAAAGATCATCTTATAATTATCTTAATTAGTACGTCTATTAATTATTTCTTTTACCCCTATTCTCGCGTAGATAACATGGCTGGATTCAATCTCCCCGATGACCCGTACTTTCCCAACCATGATAATGGTGGATGGCTCGATGATGAGCCAGAAGAGAATCATGCGATTCCGTTAGATAATGACTTCGCAGAGAACTTCCCGGAGGATTCTGACTCTGAGCCAGAAGTCAATGATCAACCCATGGTAGCTCCAATCCCAAATCCTAACCCTCGACCGACTTTTCAAGGTCCAATGCCTCTGTGGGTGGAAAGTTTGGAAACATGGAGTCAAGAACAGGGTCAACCTATGCCATACAACGGAGACATAAGTTTCTACAACCTGAGCGAAGGAGGCTCAGCGGACAGATTCCTGCCTATTCTGGTCCGCAGGGTTGCTCGTAATGAAATAGAGGGTAGGACAGCCCTCAACCGAATCATGGAGGTTGATGCTAATACGGGAGTCAATACTGTCCGCATTCGTCGTCTGGAAGATGCTCGTGAGAGAGCTGCGAGAGACAATGAGTCCCTACTGCAAGAACTAGCTGTGACTCGAGCTGAAGTCATAGAACATCACGCACGCCAGCGAGTGTATGAGCGACACCTTCTTGACTTGGAGCGTCATCTGGCTGATTTAAGGGTTCGCCCAAGGGGTTCTCGTCGCCAGTAGGGAATGCTCTGCTCAAGTTTCCTTTTATCTAAGGATTAGCCTTCTTATCTATGCTCTAAGTAGCACTTTTCCCTGTAATTTCCTGTTTATCTTAAGACCTTGAACTTTCAGTCAATTAGGTCTTTATGCTGTCAACATTTTCCTATCCTGGTTTGATGTAAGACCTACTCCTAGGTCATTTTCCCGAACTTGTTACATCGTTAATACCAATATTATTGACAGATATTTAATCTCATGGGAAATTATTATCCAAATGCTTTCACCTTTCTAGTACTAGATCTCTATTCAATCATACTTTCATCTGTGTTGTTGGGCTATGGAGAGTTAGTCCATGAGTCACTCTCATCATTCTCTCTATTGAATTCTTACCAATATCTTCATCTTGTGATCTTATAGCTTCAAGATGCCTCCTCGTAGATCGAACAGGTGCGCTACTACAATAACTACGAATCAAACTCCACCTCCTCCTCCTCAATATAACCCAACAGCTATTCATGCTGATGTGAATACGGCTGTCACGGCAGCCCTAGCACAATTTCCAACTACCGGTACTAGCGGGAGTGGAACTAATGTGCATTCCACACCAGTTGAAGTTCCAGTGCGCTCTAGGGAGTGCTCGTATAAGGACTTCACCAGATGCAAACCTAGGGCCTTCAATGGGACTGGTGGAATCATTGCCCTCTCGCAATGGTTCGAGAAAATGGAGTCGATCTTTGAGATGTGCTCCTGTTCGGAAGGGAGTAAAGTTAAATTTGCTGCCTGCACCTTCGCGGACCGAGCTGACATGGTGGAATAGCCATGTCAAGTCACTAACTCTAATAGTGGCAAATGCTATGGGTTGGGAAGCTCTGAAGAAGCTCATGATCGAAGAATACTGCCCGAGGGGCGAAGTTCAGAAACTAGAGGAGGAACTCTGGAGCCTAACCATGAAGGGCTCTGACATAGTCTCCTACGCTGCCAGATTCAGCGATCTGGCAGCGCTATGTCCGAGAATGGTCCCTTCTGAAGCGAAGAAGGTGGAAAGGTACATTTGAGAGCTGGTGCCTCCATTTCAGGGGAATGTCTTAGCTTCAAACCCCACTACCTTCGATAGTGCCAAGCTATTGGCACAGCGGCTCATTGATCATGGGGTCCGTACCCCGTCAACAACAACAACCCTAGCCATCCCAGAATCCTCCAAAGCCACCGACAACAAGCATAAGTTCTGGGATAACAAAAAGAAGAAAACGGTGCAGAACACTGCCAAGAAGCAGCAGGTTGTAGTTGTTCATGCTGCAATAGCACCTACTGCTGCTGCGCCGGTGAAGCAGTATGCGGGCAACTTGCCTAAGTGCAACAAATGCAGCTTCCATCACAACGGACCCTACCGGGAAATGCAGTGCGCTAACTGCAACAGGAAGGGGCATACTACCCGTTTCTACAAAGCTCCGGCAAGGCCAATCACCCACGTCCCCGATGTTGGTGTGGGCCAGGCTTGCTACGGTTGTGGCGAGGTGGGCCACTACAAAAGAAACTGCCCGAAGGTAGGGAATGCCGACGGAGTGGGAAGAGTTTTGGCTATAGGCAACGTGGAAGCAGTTGCCAACCCCACAGTGGTCACTGGTACGTTTCTCCTCGATAACTCATATGCATGCATACTGTTTGATAGTGGAGCGGAGAGGAGTTTCGTGAACCAGAAATTTGCTCACTTGCTTAAGCAAAAATCACGTGCACTTAAAGAACCGTTCACTATAGAAATGGCTAACGGAAGGACAGAGAGCACTAGCTGCATATATATAGGATGTACACTAACACTAGATAGCCATTCATTTCCAATCGACCTCATGCCGGACTCAATTAAAAGTTTCGACGTCATAATCGGCATGGATTGGTTGATTTCTCATCGTTCCGACATCATGTGTTACGAAAAGGTTGTCCGTCTTAATCTGCTGTCTAGCGAAACTCTAGTTATCTACGGCGACAAACCCGACACTAACCTTCGCATCATCTCGAGCATACAAGCCCAGAAGTAACTACGAAAGGAATGTCGCACATTCCTTGCTCCTGTTGTCGATGTGATCCAAGAGACGAAGGACATAAAGAACATCCCAGTGGTACGCGATTTTCCCGACATCTTTCTAGAAGAACTACCAGGATTACCTCCGCAACGTCAAGTCGAGTTCAGAATCGACTTAGTTCCAGGGGCTACCCCAGTAGCCAAATCGCCCTATCGTCTAGCACCAGCTGAGATGCAGGAGCTATCTAGTCAACTTAACAAACTGCTCAACAAGGGCTTTATTAGACCAAGCTTCTCACCCTAGGGAGCACCGGTCTTGTTCGTCAAGAAGAAAGACGGATCGTTCCGTATGTGCATCGACTACAGAGAACTTAACAAGCTTACCGTAAAAAATCTTTACCCTCTGCCTCGCATAGACGACTTGTTCGAACAACTGCAAGGGGCAAATTTCTTTTCAAAGATAGATCTGAGATCCGGGTATCACCAGTTACGAGTGCTAGGGGAGGATGTTCCGAAGACAACCTTCCGAACTCGTTATGGACACTTCGAGTTTGTAGTGATGCCGTTCGGATTGACCAATGCGCCCACAATATTCATGGACTTAATGAATAGGGTTTGTCGTCCTTACTTGGATCAGTTCGTCATTGTTTTCATCGATGACATACTTATCTACTCTCGTAGTAAGGAGGATCATAGTCAACATCTGCGTCAGGTCTTAGAAACACTGTGATCAGAGAAGCTTTATGCAAAGTTCTCGCAATGCGAATTTTGGATCCGAAGAGTCGAATTCTTGGGTCACGTAGTTAGTGAAAAGGGAATTCACGTGGACCCTTCCAAAATCAAAGCCATTGAGAACTGGTCAGCACCGAAGACGCCTACAGAAATTCATCAATTTCTAGGCATCGCTGGCTACTATCGCAGGTTCATTCAAAACTTCTCAAGGATTGCGAAACCACTTACGACATTGACCCAGAAGGACATGGCCTTTGACTGGGAAGAGAATCAAGAGAAAGCGTTCCAAACGTTAAAGCGAGCCTTATGCACCGCACCGATACTGTCCCTCCCCGAAGGGATAGAAGACTTTGTGGTTTATTGCGATGCATTCAACCAAGGGCCGGCTGTGTTCTGATACAACGAGGTAAGGTCATCGCCTATGCCTCAAGACAGCTAAAGACACACGAGGTCAACTACACCACACACGATCTTGAGTTACGAGCAGTGGTATTTGCTCTGAAGATCTGGAGACACTACCTGTATGGTACAAAAAGCACTATCTTTACAGACCACAAAAGCCTACAACATATATTCGACCAGAAAGAGCTCAACATGAGACAACGACGGTGGGTCGAGCTACTCAGTGACTACGAATGCGAAATTCGTTATCATCCTGGCAAGACCAACGTAGTAGCTGACGCCCTAATTCGGAAAGAATACTCTGGTCGTAGAGTCAAATCATTGACTATGACTATCCATTCACACTTGTCCACACAAATTAAGGAGGCTCAGCTCGAAGCCTTGAAACCTAAGAATGTGGCGGGTGAATCCCTGATAGGGATGTATAAAAACTTGGAAGTCAAGGGTGGCAGAGCCTTTTATCCCATGGATCGGATCTGGACACCGAAACACGGTGGTTTTAGAGACTTAGTCATGACCGAAGCGCACAACACTCGATATTCCGTCCACCCAAGTTCAGATAAGATGTATCTGGATCTTAAAACGTTATACTGGTGGCCTAACATGAAAGCAGAGATTGCTACCTTCGTGAGTAAATGCCTTACTTGCGCCAAGGTTAAGGTTGAATACCAGAAACCATCAGGTTTACTTCAACAACCGGAGATACCTGAATGGAAGTGGGAGCGGATCACAATGGACTTCATAACCAAGTTGCCCAAGACAACGGGTGGTCTCGATACCATTTGGGTGATCATAGACAGGTTAACAAAGTCCGCACACTTCCTGCCTATCAAAGAGACTGACAAGATGGAGAAACTAACTAGAACATACATTAGGGAGATAGTACGACTGCATGGTGTCCTCATATCCATTATCTCTGATAGAGATAGTAGATTCACTTCTAGGTTCTGGCAGTCACTACAAAGTTCCCTAGGAACTAGGTTGGACATGAGTACAGCCTACCATCCACAAACCGACGGACAAAGTGAGAGGACTATTCAAACTTTGGAAGATATGTTGCGAGCCTGCGTGATAGACTTTGGGAAGGCATGGGATACTCATTTACTCCTTATCGAGTTCTCCTACAATAATAGTTATCACACGAGCATAAAGGCTGCTACATTTGAAGCCCTCTGTGGCCATAAGTGCAGATCCCCTCTGTGCTGGGCTGAGGTGGGCGACACACAGTTAGCTAAAGGATGAGTTCCTGACAGCCCTCTCATAGGTCCGGAAATCATTCGGGAAACGACAAAGAAGATCGTTCAGATTCGTGAACGATTGAAAGCGTCTAGAGACCGACATAAAAGCTACGTAGACAAGAGAAGGAAACCGTTGGAATTCCAGGTGGGCGACCGTGTTCTATTGAAGGTCTCACCCTGGAAGGGCTTGATACACTTCAGAAAGCGTGGAAAGCTAAATCCAAGATACGTAGGGCCTTTTGAGATTATCGCTAGAATCGACCCTGTATCTTACAAACTCAAACTACCTCGTGAACTCAGTAACATACATTCTACTTTCCACGTCTCGAACTTGAAAAAATGTCTGTCCAACGAGACTCTTGTAATCCCACTCGATGAGATCGAGATCAACGAGAGCCTCAACTTCGTGGAAGAATCAGTAGAGATCATGGACCGAGAGGTCAATGAAACTGAATTCACTTGGGAGCGCGAGGACCTGAATTCACTTGGGAGCGCGAGGATCAAATGAAACTGAAATATCCTCATCTTTTTACTTAGTTATTTGTAATTGATTAATTGCTTCAACTCTAATTTCGGGACGGAATTCTCTCTAACGGGGGGATGATGTGACAACCCGAAATTTCTATCTTGTATAGTTATTCAATTCAATCAAAGTCAGACTCATTTCTGCTATCTTTTAGCATTGTTTAGAGTCTGTTTGATTGTTCCAAGTCTTGTACTTTCAAGGATAGAGTATAAGAATGAGTTTCCAAAGTTCATAGTATCAAAATCGGGCCAAACACTCCTTCAAGAGGAGTGTACGGCCGTACACCCATCTATGACCGTGAACTCTCTTCTATAAAGTAGATACTTAGCCTTATTTCAACACTTTTCACACTTCTAAGCCAAGAATTCAGATTCTCTCTCAACTATCATCAACTTTCTTCATCTAGATCTTCAAAAATGTAAGAAATCCTTCCATTTCTTTGTGATTATCCTTCATGATCTTGTATCACCCTTTGATTTCATCCATGAACTTTCTCTTTTAGGGTAGATATTCAAGTGTTCTTCACTTTCACCAAGAACACCAAGAACACCTACATGTTCTTGGGCCGTGAACTCACTAGAACCTCCAAAAGTGTGAGTCTTTCTTCTATCTTCTAGCTAGGCATGATAAACACATGATTTCTGGCCTTAAACTATCGTCCAAAGCAAGAACTTCAAGGGTGTACGGCCGTATACACCTCATGTGGCTGTACACCCTTTGTTTAGTGCATATTTAGACCTTCAACTCATGTTATGTCCCAAAATAAGATCATGGACACTTAAGGGATGCTAGATAAGGCTGTTAAACACCTTATTGGCATGTTCTTCAAGGAGTGTACGGCCGTACACTCCGTAGCTGTACACACATGTGGCCGTATACCACTTGGTCGTACACACGCTAGTGTGGCCATAAACCCCTTTTATGCAATCATTTGTGATTGTAACACTTCAATATAAGTGTTTCCTAGTCCATAAGGTGTTTTCCTTACATGATTAGTTGTATAAATACTAAATATATACATATATGTGTGTCATTATATGCTTATTAGGATCCGTTGTGCTCGAGTCTTCACTTGACACTTAGCATCCTACAACCGATCTTACATTCGTATAACTCACTGCAGGTGAGTTCATACCCCTTAACTTAGCTTTTAAATGATTTTAAATGCTTTTATGGGGGGGGGATACAAGTAGAAACATTATAGTTATTATATCAATCACATGTGATTAATAACTATCAAACAGATGGATTTCTTATACTTCAAACTGTGTTTTCAAACAAATGGATTTCTTATACTTCAAACTGTGTTTTCAAACAAATGGATTTCTTATACTTCAAACTGTGTTTTCAAACAAATGGATTTCTTATACATCAAACTGTGTTTTCAAACAAATTGCTGCAAATCGTTTTACATACTCTTTTATATGCAAAACTCTTTATCAAACTCTTTTAAACTTACATTTTTTCAAAATCATGTCTATATAGATATAGTTATATAAGTAGGATTGAAAGGACTTAGGACTGATAACTCACCTTATTTCCTATTCCTTGTTTGGTTGTGGACTTAGGGTATCTGTTGTTTGTCCGAAGGTCGTTTGAATCTTAGTTATATATTATGTGTATGTATATAGATATAAAAGTTCTTCATTCAGTTCAATACCTTTGGGTAGCAAAGGTGTACAAACATGTTCAGTCATACAAACAACATTACTAGTAAACTATGATAGGTATAGTTTTGGAAGTCACTACTTACTAATTCTAGAACAATGAAACATACAAGAGTCAGTTCCTACATGAGTCAGTTCAAACATACTATAACGAGAAACAATAAATACTATAACGAGAATCAGTACATACTATAACGAGAAACAATACTCACTATAAAGAGAAACAGATAGAACATACTACACACTAGACAGAGAGAACATACACTACACTAGAACATACTATACAAATACAAGAATACTATAACATTAATGTGAGATACTACTTCATGGCGCGACAATATACTGCTGTGTCACGTTTTGTACCCAGAGTCTCCTGGGGGGAGAGCGTGAATTTATGTACAGATCTATACGGGACTGACCATCCCACACATTGCTGCTAGCTACAGTGGGACCTGCAGGTCTATGGGTGACGAATGTCATATCATTTTCGATGTCTCGAACGTTGTGTTATACTAGTCAATCAAGTATGGTTACAATCTTATCACATTTTACCTTAATTAAACAAACAGGTTTAAGGTAGTTAGTACATTTGTAGTTACTTAGATAAAACTACAGTACATCTTTATTTTCCCATTTCATTCACATTGTGATCTTCTCACATAAACGGTAATGAAAACTATATTTTGGTAATGATAGTCATACTTTGGGAAAACACTCACTTTTACAAAAGAACAAACATAAAGAACAGTTGGGTCTTGGTAGAAGTCTACTTTAGTAGAAAATATAGGATTTTCTAGGAAGTTTACAAACATTTACATCAAACACTTACAAACTTTCACATCAAACATTTACAAACACTTTCTTCAAACTTATACAAACAATGACACTAAAATACTTATGAACTCACCAGCTTTAATGCTGATCTACGCTTTCAAAATAACTTGTATTCTCATCTCTTATTTTGATTCATATTTTTGGTGTCTTATAAACTATTCAGAACACACTTGTATTAAATTATATTATTGCAATGGATGATGTTGTTGCTTGTTTTACTATTATGCATTGTTGTGATATTGTACATGACGTACTCCGCCCCTGAACGTTTCCGCCGTTCCGGTTTGGGGGTGTGACATCATGCATGGAAGGAATAGAAGGACCAAGATCACATTTTTATGGTTCCTAATAACTCCATAATGGATAAAGTTTCCAACTTTATCCATTAGAATGGTCCAAACAACCAAAATCTAGTCATTAAGTCTCAAAGGGACCAAAAGTGCATCTTTTTCAAATTAATCCATTAAGTCCAAGTATGCAACCTTTAGATCTGAATCAATATGATGTTTAGATGGATAAAGTTTCCAACTTTATCCATAACAAGGTTACAAACTTTCAAGATCTAAACATTATGCACTAAAGTGACCAAAAGCTCATAACACCGAAGACTAGCTATATCTATCAAATGCTTCATCAAGATTCAAGCTTTATACCTCCCGAAGAAAGATCAAGTTAAACAAGGTATGGATCTACAAGCTCCAAGGCAACCAACACGTCTCCAAAGAGTTCTTCTTCTTCCAAATGTACCAAAATCCACCATAAGTCACTCAAAGGCTCAATATCCTTCCAAATGGGGCTAGGGTTTCAAATTTAGGGTTATATGGGATGAAGGCATAAGATAAGGAGGGTTGGAAATGAGTTAAGGTCTTTAAATGGGATCTAAGACCTAAAGTTAGGGTTTGCATCTGATCTGCATATGCCCAACGTACTCCAGGTATGGCCATCATACTGGGTTGGCCATCCGCGATCATTCCTGCCCAGTACACCCAGCAGACGCCCTGTACGCCCAACGTACTCGGCTTACCCCAAAATCTTCGTAACTTCTAACGATAATAACTTCTTCGTTCCAACTCTGTTTTCGAAGATCCTTATTTCCACGGAAAGGTATTGAGGAGCTCTACAACCCTATCTAATTACGTTTGAATTAAAACACAACGAACTAAAATCCTAAATTCATAAAAGAAGTCTGAAACACCATTTTTCCCATTTTACCCTTTGACTCCAAATTACAAACCAAACTCTTGGATCACATAATCTACATTACCCACATCCAAATGGGTCTAAATCTCTCTTTCCCCAAAGCGCGAAGCCTTATGATAGTTGATCTTCGGGTCACGGCCCCGAATTATGAAACGAATCGAGACAGAGTGTTACAAATAATGTTCAAAAAGGAAAGATTGGGTTGATGTATATTCTTACTGATGATTAACTCCCAGATCATTTTACTAAGCCTTTAAATGAGCAAAATATTACTTTCCTTATTGGTGAATTGGTCATGATTTCCATGTCTTAAGGTTTTTGTTTCTTCTAGTTTTATGTACTTTGCATGTGTGTTTTAAAAATTGTATTTCTAGCTTCTTGGTTATTTTTAAAAACACAAAATCAAGTCTTATGTTTTATTCAATTTTGTTTGCATCAAATCAGAAACACAAAATACTTCCTTTTCATTCCATTTCTTTTACATGTTTATCCACCAAAGGAGTATACATTGTTTCTTACTTTCTTTTATTGATTAATCCCTCATGGCTTTTTTCTCTCAAGCACAAGGCTCAGGATCATGCCTCCTTCTTGTTGCAAAGACCAATCTGCAACTTTCTTATCTGCAGATCTTATCATTGAGTTTAGTTATGTGGCTGACTGCTAATGACTCTGCATCTTCACATCAATGGCTGCAAATTTCAGTTTGAGGGTGATGTTTGGCGAGTTTGATACTGGACATCTTACTGTTGACACAAGATAAGGAAGAACTGGTATCTAGACAATTCATTGACTCCTCAGAACCCAACACCTATTGCTACGGGACTATTTGAGGTTTAGTGGTTGGCTCTACTTATTTTCATTAGAGGTTCAATCTCTCATTATCAAATTAATGAAACTTATCTCTTATCCCTTGGCTCAAATCTTTTGTCCCTTCGAGTATCTTCTTGTTGATTTGAATAACTTGAAGGTTACAAATATTTCAATCACTTAACTCCTTGTTTACAAAGACTAGTGCCTTCTGGATAATCTTCTGTGGTGATGAACTTGAAGCTTGAAATCCTTCAAAACAAGGTCTTCTTCAATGAAAAAGAGCATTTACGCTCTTATTTTAAATTAAAATATGAGTTTGTTTTGTTGAAGTGTCTTCTATATGTCTCTCTTTTATAGACAACTTTTTAGAGGCATGTATCTTGAAAAGAGGAAGTACTTTAATGAACATTCATTTCAAAATATACGCCAAAGTCTGGATGTTTATGATCTTACTGAAAAATCTGCAAGTTTTTATCTTTGACATTTTCCTTTTGGACTAATTCTTTCTTTATTTCTTTTATTTTTAAATTTTATTTGTCTTGTACCACCTTTATGTAATTGATGGATAATCTTTTATTCTAGTATGTAACTTTGCCAATATGCTTCCCTAAAAGTATGTTGCTGCATGTGACTAAATCTCTCTATGTATCTCATCAGCGAGACCATTTGCTGAGATGATATTGAGTCACCCACTTACACTGATTGCTTAAGCAATGTTTATCTTTCGGTATGAGACTACCTGGTCCTGATCAAGAAATTTCTATTTTAAGGCCTTGTTTGTTCCATTTAGATCTTATTTTTATTCCAGACCATGTCCCTAGAAACATGTTGCTGTATATATCAAGTCAAGTGTTTTGCTGAATCATTGTGCATTACCCTATGGCTTACCCTGATTGCAATGTCGTCATCGTAAGAGTTACTTGTCTGGTCCTTCAAAGACAAAGGGTTATTCATGTCAATGACCTCCTAGATTGAGGTATAACATTGTGACAATATAATTAATGGTAGAATTTCCTTTCCAAGAATTTACAACCCTCTTCCTTGATGTTAATGATTGGCTATCAAACCAATAGTTAATGAAACATTTTTCCCCATGTTAATGATCTTACTATGCGGATAGAGATACAACATGTTAATGATCAATGGCACTCCTACTCTAGTTGATCCTTCTGTCACTTAGTGGACAAAATAATGGATGTTAAACCCATATGAAGTCGCTATTCATCCTTATAATCCTCTAAGTGTCCAGGATTCCTTATATGCCTTTGACGAGGAGCTAGATGGAGTTGTTTCTAAGTCTAAGGAGGGAGAAGAAGAAGCCACTAATGATGAGGAAGATGCTACAAAAAATGATTCAGATACTAAGGCCTCTGAATCCCGATTAATTAATGTCAGGCAGCCTATTTCTCGATGCCATGATCCCTCCTCTATTGTTGTTGTTGCTCGCTCTCCACCACGACCCAACATACACTTCAGTCATCCTCCTCCTCCTCATAGCATGATGAACTTGTCAATCTTGTTATCTCTGATCATCATTTTGGTTTTGGGACTAATGAGATTTCCCCTGGTCCTATTATTGGAGAATCTCAATATGCTCACAACTCTCAACCACATGTTTAAGGTAGGGGAGCTTCAACATGAGCAACCAGATCAACCTGATATTCCAACCCAAATTCTTAATGCCCTTTAGACACTGATTGGGTTAACATACGTTTTTGTTGAACATAAATATATATTGGAAAGAGATATTATTCATATAAAACGAGATGTTGCTTTTATCAAAGGATCTGTTCTTCCATATGCTTCCACGACTGTTCCATCATCATGTACACCACCTCCTCCTCCACCACCACCTCATCCCTCAAATGACCAAGAACCTCTAAATGATGATCGTATTCCTATACCTTCTCATACTTCTCTTATAGTGGATGCCACGCTAAAAGATACAACTTGTCTTGCCTCCCGTCATCTTGCTAGTGATGTTTCCTATGATAATGTCAAGAAGAGGGAGAAATCAAAACCTCCAACTGATCTAGAGATTGTGTGTGAAATTTCAGGTCATGATGGTGAAGCTTATACTATCACTGATCTAGAAGAAGAAGGATTTATAAAACTTAATTTTCTTAGTGACTCTGTTCAAGCTCATGCTATACCACTCTGAATAGTATTCCCATATGATTATTAGTATGTGGGGGAGTCTCAGGCTCTCAGCCTCAGGGGGAGCAACATGTCAATAGTGAGATTGAATCAGATGATGATCAGCCTCTTACCAAAAAAATGTAAGTCCTCGGTTTCAATTGCTGACCTTGTCAAATGCAGGAAAGATCCCAAGATTACAAAGCATTTTGAAGTATTTGCTGAATAGGGTTTATCTAAATAAGAAGCTAGAGCATTTTTCTGTTGAACACAATGCAGCTAGACCCAACAACATTTTTCTCAGGCATGAGTCCACAAAAATTGCTCCAAAAGCTACTTCCTCTGAAAGCGCATTAGCTGAGCACATGGATACCATTGAACATTTTAAGGCCAAGGTTGATAAAAAGAAGTGGGTTGAAGAAATTCTTACCAAGATTGATCGTTTCACCTATTCTAATGTATTCCTAAGAAGAATCTCTCTTAAACCCATTGTAAAGGTTAGGTGTTCTAAGCCAAAAAGGGAGAAAATTCTTACGTTACACCTTACTAGAAAGGATGATGGAGGTGAAAACCCTAAAAGAGTTTTGGTATCCAAGCTTATTTAAAATGGATACTCAGAATGGTTGGAAATTCAAGAATTGTCAAAAATCATAACAATATTCATGTATAGGAATTAAAGCTTGCTATTATTTTGACGATCAACAAAGTCAAGAACCTCAATTTTGTTCCTCTTCTTGATGTATCCTCTATGCCCGCTTCTCCATTCTTTACTAGATCTAGAAGAAGGTCCAAGCACTCAAAGTTATTACTTCCCTATGGTATCGTTTACATCAACAACTTACTTCCAACAAATGTTAATTATTTGCAACATTTATTCATCAGAGAACCTGAACATGGGTTGATTTATGTTGATGATCATAATCATATGTGCTTTCAACGTTCTATTGATCTTTCTAAAGCTCTCAATGAACATCATTTTTATCTAAGGCTGGAGTGCAAAGACAAAACTCAAGTTCATAGTTATCACTAGATAATATCTTATGAACTGGACAAAAGAAGAGATGAACAAGTTTGTGATGATTTCAAGTGGATCAAGCCAAAAATTATTTCTAAAGCTGATAAGGTATGTTTTGAAGTCTTCTTATTGGAATAGGTTTTGACATCCTTAGATAAGGGGAGATTCTAAGGTCAAATCTTAGAATTTGATGTGTCAAACATTTTACCACACTTACTCTTTCATCAGCGTCATCAGCCGCTGACTAGTTTCTCACTGCAACGTGATATTACTTTTGTTACAAGTTTCTGATTCATTATCTTTATGATAGGATCTTTTGTATATTATATATCTTTTATACGTGGTAGTTATCATGTTATTCAAATCCCTGATTTGTAGGGATTTGAATTTAGAATAGTCTCTAACCTAATACATAAGTTACACAAGGTTATCATGTATTTCATCGCCTTACGCATAATTTCTTTGTGAGAGTTTTTCTTAATCAAAATTAGTTTTTGATTAACCTTGTTTTCTCTTTTCATTCTTGCTTTTATTATTGATATTTTCTATTATTTCGATCCTTCAAACACCAAATGTTCATAAGCTCTAATAATATTTTGATTTTTTTTTGCTACATCACATTTTAAAATGACTAGAAGTCATGTATTATGTACAACCTTGTTTTATAACTATTTTTAGAAAGTATGGTTGTTACTAATTATCTCCTTTGGTTATCTGACTTCTGCATCAAAAATTAAA